>NC_090934.1:545678778-548468778 GCF_040938575.1 Ambystoma mexicanum
ATGGGCGTGCCCACTATCTCAGCTATGTAAGCTGCCCCGATCCTCAAGATAGACGCTTCGCGTTATTCTGCACTTGCAAGCAGCGTAACGCTCACCGTCGCCTGAGGTCAGACTTACTTTTGAAGATCCTGCTTCATGGAAATCCTACTTCCTGCCAGCATACTTACCAACTGGGGGAAGCTGTTTTTACCTGTACATCTCTTCGGCAAACAAGTATTCATCTTTACACTTTCTGGGACGCCGAAATCATCATCTTGGCACCGCAGCATGACACGCTCTATTGTCGACAGCAGCGCCTACAAGGAAAAACAGAAGACAAGGTTAGACATCAAAAAACAATCAGTTTAAGGTTGCGCTTCGCCATACTTCGCGCTTTTCCTTAAACAATCACTTCCCTGCTGTCGAACATTGCGGTAGCATCCATCTTCTATCCGGCCGCTTCTCGCGTCTCACAGCTGCAGTGAGGCCGCATTTCCATCTAAGGGAAGAAAACAGAAGAGAGACATTATTGCAGGCATAAATAGGAGCAACATATAAAGACATTAAACAGAATGACCAGCATCACAAGAGCTCAAGAAAGACTTACCAATCATAAGGAGAAGCATAGTCGCAGCCGGACTGGACTAATCCTTATCAGGGATCAGTGAAGGAACTAGATCCCATTCGACGCGCCCCTGCCAGAAGTAGCAGGATGGAGAGCTTATCTTCCATAATCCACAGGTGAGCTTTATGGGCTGGCGTATGCTCACAGAAACCGTACATTGGGGTGAAGGGTTCGAGAGGTACAACAATTGCAGATTGGCGCACTCACACACTGTTATCTCCATGCAGGAGCAGTATCACCACATACCACCGTTCACAGCTTTTCTACTGAGGCAGAGGCCTGAAGGGGGTGATTCAAGTTCAGGGAGGGCTGCAACCATGCCCCAACGCCTCTGCAGAGACCAGGTGAGCGTAACACTTGGGTCATTAAAAAGCACTCAAATAACAAACAACATGATTATTCCAAGATGTCTGCTGCAGTTGCCCATTAGAGAGCACAGGCCTGACGCTAGAGACCACACCCCCGTGACACACACAGAGTAGTTACCTCACCAGGTGGGGTTGGGAAATGCAGCATCCCGAAACCTCAAGCAACCGGCTTCCCGATTAGAGTCAGCAGAGGCACTTAGAGGTATGTGATTGTTCATATGAGTACTCAGACATTATACAAGGGTTACTGACATCAGACCCGCAGTGAACTAAGGGCACAGCTGTAGACCCATGTGGAACTTTACTGCATTTAGGTGACATGCGGTTCTCCTCCCTTTACAGACTACGAGGAGCCCCATACAAGACACGCAATCCTGAACGCGTGTTATATGCTAACCGCATCCCCCAGCCTTCGAAGAACGAACAGCAGCTGGCACTTGGTAGGTGACTTCAGCTTGATTACGAGCAATGCACAATCTGTGATGCACTTAAGTAGTCAAACAGTGATTTCCAGACACAGGAATAAGGAAGGGGAGCCTGGGTTCCCCTCTACCCCCTCCTCCCCTGCCCCTCCCTTCTTTACCTATTCTGAGAATGTGCCTCAGAAAGAATGAGGCAATGTAATGTCTTTGAGTAAGACAAAAATGTTTTTAGTATGCATAACAACGTGACCGCAACTTTGTATACAATGGCAAATGCCAACAGATTCAAGCATTTGAGGCATTGATCCCAAGCTTCCACATTTTTTTCTCCCTAAAGGGGACCGAGGTGCTCACCTTATCTGCCAATACAGATATACGCCGGAGTAAAGCTGATATTGAAAATGAAACGGTCCTGAAGAAGATGGCATAATCCAGGATTGCCATTGAAACCGGTCGACCATATTGGCCATGAGTGTTCTCATGTCCAACATGATATCCTTCGAATGGACCCAGGATACGGTAATGGAACTGTTGTACTCACTTCCATTATTTGTTAAGATATGGAAAAGCAGATTTTAAGAGATTCATAATGTTTTTACGTTTTAACATTCTTCCCTGCAAAGAGTATACTGAGGGATGAAGCCTGGTCCATATGAGTTATTGTGGTATCGAGGTAGAAACGGTGAGACATTTACTCACCGGGCGTTCTAAACTTGGTGGGTTATACTCTAAGTGATAGACCTGGTAGGTAATCTGGATGTGATAACTTCAGAACAATTCTGGGCTGCTATTTATGCTGCACAGTGTCAGGTATATATTGTAGCGGCATATTACATATAAAAGAAGATTCTATGTAATGTTATACATGATTAATATGGATTTAATGATTTTATTATACATGGTGTATTGTATGTGTTTCTCCCTTTAATTGTAATATTGTGTGTATAGGGTTTTAATGAACTAATTTGCACAATAAAGTTGTTTTTTTTAAACGTGAGGGAGTCCATCTGGATAGCTTGGTGTTTGCCAGATGAGTAGGATGTGATCCATTTCAGGGCAGTGCCAAAGAAGCCCATCCTAACTGCAAAGAGGGTGAGTAGTGTGTGATGGTTGACCGTGTCATAACAGCTGAGAGGTAGAGGAGGACTAGCAGTCACACATCGCCTTTGTAGATAATCTGAAGGGCATGGGCAACCACTTGGATAGTGGATGTTTTAGTGGTACATTTGGGATGGGACACAGATTGGTAATCCCAGAGCTAAAGAGCCTACTCAGCCCTCACACTTCTACAAATCAAGAGAGAACCCAATTATAAAGGTAAAATACGCACAGTTAAGATATATACCTCCTTCGCCTATTTTGGTATCTTGGGCAGAGGGAAGGCTATACTCTCAAAAGGGATGTGACTGTGAAACAATAGTAACCAAAATAAACAATTTCCAATGAAGGTTGTATTCAAATTCAAATAGATATAATTGAATTAAACACACCACATATGCAGTGGTTGAAGTGTATGAAAAGAAGTAGTGGAACTATGTTCCCTGCTGGCCTGACCCCGCTCACCACAAACCCCATCACCATGCACCCTCCCATGTGCAATCCAAACTCTCAAACAAACACACCTGCTGTTAAATGTTTAGGGGAATGTTCAGTGCAGTGCACTGAAGTGCATGTTTAAACTTCTTCCCACACTTTTATTTGAAAAGAAAACCATTCTGAAACGGTTCTTCTTAAAATAAAAGTAAAGGAACCGTAACACATTTTTTTTAAACAGTAGCGGTGCACCGCTCCCAACCACTCCCACCCACTTTGACCACTGACCATATGCAATAATAACTGTATAGAAAAGACTACAAAACCCACCCCTGTACAAAGAACACAAAGTATGAAAAAATAGCAAGATGCAGCACTCTCGGTAATGAGGCATGGGGGAATAAGGCAAAAAAGCAAGGTTTCTCAAAAAGGAGATGTTCTTGGATGCAAAAGGGATTATAGCGACATAGTCCAGGGGTGAAGATCAAGAAATAGTACCTTTACTGTTTGTGGCAGTTTGATAACGGCAAACCAGGCTTCTTAACCCTGTGCTTTGGGTTCAATTCAGGCTCGAATGCGGCAGTCGTCGGAAAGTCCAGACAGCAAGCAGATGTCGAATCAGGGGTCAAATAGAAGGCTGTTGAAGTTCAAAGTGATACTCGAACGTTGCAGATTGTGGAGATCCCCAGGCTCTGTTCAACAAGCCCAGGCTGATGTCAGGATGTGCAGGGCGAGACAGTTCAATGCGGTGCTCACAGAGCATAGTTCAGGGCGCACACCAGGGTTGGTTCGAAATGCGACTGTATTGGAAGGAAGAGTCTGGTGGTTCGAATAGCGGGTCGAGCATTGCAGGTGCAGCTATGCTTCTTTGTTAGAGCCGAGGCAACAATGCGATTCAGCTGGTGCAGTGCATCAGTGATCTGCTTCCAACATGCGGGACAGTGGTTGGAAGGTCAGTGATTGCCAAATGCAGCTCTGGAATGTCCATGGTGGTTCGATTGGGGTCAAATGGACTTGAATCCTGGTTAAGAGCTGTTCATCAATGAAATTGTGTGGATCCTGGCTTTCATGGCACTCAGGTGCTGTGTATCGAGCTCAAGGGTCTCAGGGACAAGAAAAGTGCTTATTCTCAGGCTGCCAAACACAGGGAGGCTGGCACACACCTGCAAGACTCATTTGGCATGTCAAGGTCCATGGTACCATTGTGGCTGACAGACAGGCAGGTCTTGCAGTGTGCCCTGGGGATGGGTAGGGTGCTAACTTTGCCTCTGTCGTGGAGTACCTGTCTCCATCTCACAAATGGAGGACTTTGGAATGGACTGCTCTCTCAACAGGATCCAAACGATGTGTTCTTCAAGGGCTGAATTCCAGAGATTTATCAAAGAAGGATTGGGAGCCCTCTTTTTAAAGGGCAAAGTCTACAGATGATTGGACAAAAGCCAGCCTGCTTTAAGGGTCCAATCCCTGTTTTTGGATCAAATGGGATTTGCTTTTGACGTCATACCCAAAGTGCTTTGTGTTAAAGTAAGTGGAGGGAAAAGGAAAAGAGATAAAGAGAGAAAACAAGATGGTGGAACCTCCCTCCAGTTGGTCTGAGTTCCCTCTGTCTACACTAATCCAACCCCCTTCCATTGTCAATAGCATCAAACGCTCTTTTGGTATGCATCACCTTGGTGTAAAGCTAATCTTTATGTGTTCCCAGGACAGCGTCCTGTGGTGTGGCTGTCTCACTGGAGAGAGTACCTCCTGCCCTCATAAAGGATCAAAGAGAGGCAACACCCAGTGCTACAGACGTTCTCAGAGCAGTAGAAGCAGCCTGCCTGGGGGAATAACAAAGCCCTTCTACTGCTGAGCTGGGCTCACAGTGCTGGGACATGCATGATATCAAATGTATGTGGCTTGGATAATTATGAGAGATGGCTACCACCATATCTCAAACTCAGATATGACTTATGTGCACAGTTTAATGTGCCACCAGGACAGCAACGCTCATAGTTAAGTAATATCTGGAACCGGGGTGCATATGTTAGTTGCATCCCCTGTGCCGCAGGCACTTGGTTTGTCAATGCAGCTGTTAAGAGGGCACCTTTGACCTGAAGCTGCCATGTAGATGGAAATTCCTCACAGTCTCCAAGGTCGAAGGTGGGTATTTTCAGGAATGGGCATATGAGCCCTATTTTTAGGATGTCTGCAATAGTACCCGCACAGATGGAAGAAGAAGTTTGTTTTTTATGGATGACCTGAGAGGATGTCATTTCTGTAAGTGAACCTATGTGAGAGCCATTTTGGCACTGTTTTGCTGCATAATTCACAGCTGACTGATGGAGGCAGTCGAAGGGTGTCACAAATAGCTGGCTTGAAAAAAGTGATCAAAAAAATCCCACAGTGGTGTACTCTTTGAAAAGGAAATGTTTATACATACATTACTTCATGGTGGTGTTATTTCTCAGGTGAAATAGCCAAAGGTGGGAGGCGCCCTTTCCCAAAAGGTAATATATACTCAACTGGATATAATGTGGTAAATCAATTTCTGAAGCAGAAGTGGAAGTTACATAAATTGATGAACTTATTATATCCAATGGCCATATGATTTGGTAATTTTCTACCATGTTTGCTTCTGTACGGTCACATGATAAAAAGTCATGTGATGGTGCTTTTGAAGCTATACATTTAAATAAATTGGACACTCCACTAATCATGTTTTTTCAAAATCTGTTAAAATTTCATTTAAAATTATTTTCTTTAATGTTTGCCATAAATATAAAACTGGAGGCACAATATGTATGAATTAAAATAGTCTGTGTGTAGAGGTAAACTTCTCAGGGGGCTCTAGGGAGAGGAAGTGCCAATAACACCAGCCCAGCAGAGCACCCCACAGTTGACCTCTTGTTCCCAGCCATAGAGCATGAGTCCCTATCTCCCAGGCAATAACATGTTATGTGAGGAATTCAACCATCCGCACGGTGGGTGTGCACTTGTGTGGGCTTTTTTTGAAATGTTTAAATGACATGAAATTATGGTAGATCCACCACTGGAAAATGTGTGGGGCTAATCCACACACATTTTCTTATGCTCACTGCATGACATACACATAGACCTGTGTACTCTGGGTGGACACAGCCTACAGGTGCCGTCCCCCTGTCATATCCAGTTGGGATGCATCTCCAGAAGGGGGGAGAGCCTCACCTTCCACCTGCCATGGACAGCCTGATTGACTGCTAAAGGCCCCACAGATCTGTTGTGTCCTTTTGTTGAGCCCTGTAGCTGGTGGCAGTGATCAACATAATTAACATATTAATAGAGTGTACTTCAAACATGCCCACATGGGGCCTGGTTGCAGAGGTTACCAAAGGAGACAGGAAACCGTAACAACCTTTCATATGCAACTTTGTCAACCTGAAGCCAGCTCCAGCCCTCAGTATCGCTTGAGAGTGAAATGTCAGGTCTGGGACTGTGTGTTTACAGTAGTCATCGTCACAGGACGACCCAATTCAGAAGGTATGAGTATGTGGTTTGCAGGAGCCAGAACATCCGGTCTCCTTGCAGTTTCAAGGGAGACCTGCCGCTTTAATCAGGAACCACAGAGAGCTCCATTTACAAGAGAGATCCTTTGATCCACAAAAGACAGGAAGATGGGTAGGACTTAGTATTGCATATTTTTACCCCTTTACCATTTCTGTTGCAAAGCACTCTGGTTATGACCTCATGCATAAAGGTGTTAGGGAGATTTATCATTGTTATGCTTTATCCCCTCTCCTAGTGAGACCCCCAGTACTTTTTGCTGGCCTTCTAGAACCTTTTCTTTAAATACTGAAAGAGTGAAGCCTTTTCCCACTCATTCATTCTTGTGGGCCCTGTTTTTAGAACTCTATTCTTTGTACTCTACCTGTACTATAGATCTGTCTGCTCCATAGCTATTAAAAGGCATCTGTGTTTTTACAACTGCAGCACACAGCTCCTTATGGACAGTGTTGCTTGGGAGACTTAGGGTCCTCGTTTAAGATTATTTTTCTATATTCTCAAGAAACTACAGTTCTTAAGGATAGAGAGATACTTTGTATCTCTCACAAAACTCTATAGTCTCAGAGATTGGCACACACCACCTTCAGTGGAGTGCCAAAGGGATACCTAGTATGCCCCTTCTCTCTGCTCCTGTGACTTTTTTAGTCACATAGACAATCACCTAGTTATGGCTGGTGGCAGTGGACGTGTTCTACCAACTATTGTGTATTATTTATACTGAAGGCTATGTCCATAGCATCGGTAGTGCACAATAGGGGCACCCAAGTACCAACTTGGGGCCTCCCTTCTTTTTTCATCATTACTAGCATGGTTGTTCTTTGTCAGAGCTTCTTCTACCATTCTCGGAGGGGAAGGCCTGTGTGTGTGTTTTGCCCTTGGCTAGAACCCTTGGGCATCCCTGCCTAGGCTCCAGAGTACCTGAGCAGGCAGGAAGTGGGGGAGGAGTTTTCCACCCTCCTGTCCTTTGCCTGCCAGAGTGCCAGAATAGGTCCAGCTCCCACATGGGGCCTAGCTGTCCTGATTGGACAGCCAAAACGCCCCTTTCTGTAAAATGCTGAGAGAGATTGCAGAGGAGTGTGTGCTGGAACTGTATAAAAGGTGAGGCTTCTGGAGTGAAAAGCAAGTCGACCACTGGAAGCTGATGTAACCGAAGATGACCAGAGATGCCTGCAGACCCTTTGCAACACTGTGAAGCGATCACGCTGTCCAGACCCCATTTTCTGTGTGACAGAGGAGCTCCGAAGAGGACGACTCCTTCCCTTTGGCTAGTGAGAACAACCAGGCCCAAGACGAACTTTGACACGAGCCATCTCCTGAGGTCCTAGAAGTTTCCAGAGCTGTGGAACTCCAATACTAGGAGACCTGCTGCTCATTTTGAGTGCATCATCGTGGAAAGGGTGAACTTGTAAGGACACTCCAGATATCTGATCCAACTTGCTCAGACCCTCTCATCAGAGCGTAGAACTGCAAGAAATGAAAAAGATTGACTGGGCAATCCGTGTCCTTTGTTAGTGCTGCTGACAATGTACCAAAACCACAGAGTGAACCCAAAAGTTGCTGAAAGTTGTCATAAAGGTCCTCCCTCAAGACTGCTGTGCAGAGATCCCGTCCATTGTCATACCTTCAGTCAACATACAAGGAATCCGGAGGTCGGGTCCAGAGTTGCAACATCGTGGAACATCCAGCACATTTTCTTCTAACCTATGGTACTTTGGGGAAAAAGGTATTGCTTACCAGATTCCAAGAAGTCGCTCCAAAGCGTTCAAGTGCAAGCAGAGGTTTCCAGGGCAACACCCTCTTACTTCAGACTCAAGCTGCTACTTGTGTCACCTTATCGAGTCCATTTTAAGGTCTCCCTTGTTAGTTGTTAACTTGCTGCTTCAATAACATTAGAAACTGGAAGAAATCCACTGGAACTCTTTGTAATTCGCTGCTTGTCAAGACTTCAAGCCCTCTCCGAACTGCCTTTAGCTAGGGCTGTGTTTTTGGACTTAATGGACTTACTAGGCGAAGAAACCGCCCCTAGCACCTTGAACTAAGTTTATGTTGCACAGTATCAGGAAATAATGTCCCCATACATAATGTCCCCATACATAGTGTTGCTGGGAAAAGCCATTGGAAACATTATATATGGTGACATTATGTATGGGGACGGGGTGCGGGGATGTCCCCTGCTCCCATTTGAACAAACAAAAACAATAAACAGGGGTTGCGGGGATGTCTCCAGCATATTCAATGATATAATGGCTCAGCAAAAACCAGCGACTTTTTTGTCAGGGGACAGTTTTACCAGGACGTTATTACATTGAACCTGTTATATTAACTAACTGTTTTCCTACCTTGAAGTGACTTTACTATATGTGTTTGCAGATTAAATGTATTACCGTATAAACTGTTGAAAACTGCATGAGTGCGCAATAACCGATAATACGATAACAGTGGGCTTCATTACAAACATCCCCCACCCCTTCCCACACAGGCAATCCCAATCTGTCCAGAACACACCTCCGCCACCCTTGCTTATATGACTTAAACAGAGCTATGGCTGGGCGCTAGTGCCAAACCAAGTGCAGACCAGCCCTAACTAACACAGGATAGACATAGCACTATAACAACCAGGAGTGTCACATGTCTGCTGGCAGGATATGCCAGCGGCCGGCAGGCCCCTTCAAGGCCACAGCATCCCCGTATCACAGCTCAACTTCACCAGTCAATCAGGGGTCCACCTGATCCTTCCTGCCACGGTTCCAGTTCCCATTGCTTGGCCGTGTGTCAAGAAAGGTGCTGGCAGATTCCGGAGACATGAAAAAGTGGGTCTGTCCATTAAATTGAATCTGTAGTTTAGCAGGAAAAATCATAGAGTACTGGAAATTGTTTCCTTAAAGTCTGTGTTTCCCACCTGCAAAGGAACGGCTGGATCCCTGTACATTCGCTGAGAAGTCGGGGAAGATCTGAAACACCACCGTCCTATTGTATATCTCCCTTCTGCCCTGCTAGCCTGAGAATAGTGTCCCAATCTCAATAGGAGAGGTGCTATGATGGACCGCGGGGGCGGGTCGACATCCTTGCCGGGATCTGATGTGCCCACTCAACTAGAAACAAAGACGACAGGTAGTTTTCGCCAAAGCCAGTTTTGCAAAGGGTTTCTACAAATTCCTCCATCTTGGACCGGCCTTGCTGCTCCCTCATTCGGACCAGCCTAACGTTGTTCCTACAGGCCTTGCCCTCCAGATCTTCATTCTTGGTTGGCAAAACTTTGATCTGGGCCTCTAAAGCACTCACCCTATTTGCCAATGATGGTGCCGTATCCTTGACGCCGGACACCCTGTGCTCCACTTCGTCAAGCTCGTCATTGTGTTTATCGAACTTGGAATCCAGGCCACACATTCCCATCTTCAGTTGTAGCAGGATTGGTTTAATGTCTGGATCTGGTTCCAGGGCCCCCACCTCCGGGCACACCCAGGTGGTTCTTGGTCCAACTGCTGATTCTGGACATGTAGGGTATTAGCTGAGCGCCCATGAAAGGATAGCTTCTTCTGGAGTTTACCTGTTTTCCCCATTTCGAACCCAGCAGAGTGGCAGCCGGGCAACGATCTGCCCCGGACACAGACACCAGTATTGGTAAAGAGGAGATCGAAGGATCTCTGCTTTTTGTGCCTGAGTGGACAACACACTGCCAACAGGGGCGCACCTCCACAACTACCCCGCCTGGTGCAGTTGTCTCCAGGTAGCCCTGGGAACCGACAACAGTCTTTTTTCCACTCGACTATCAATGAGGACTGGCTGCCCTCTCACACCTCCTCAGCCGTCCTTGTCTCATGCCCAAGGCGGAGCTGGGGAAGTCCCATACAGCATCTGCACAAGGCACTAGGGGGCCTGGAGTCTCGTCACAGGACGCCCCCTTTGCGGCTCCAGTGCCACCAGTCTGCCACCGCCAGCAACCTCCGGATTAACCGGGAACCCGCACAATTCCACCACTTCACCTCAGCTGGCTGGATTCCCTCCCACTACGGCCAGGGAGGGAGAGGCACCCAGCGCTGCACCAAACTGTTCTTGTTCTGGGTTGTGGCTCAGTCTTGTTAGCTCTCCTTAGCTCTCCTAACGAACCAGGTATCCAGCACCGCCCCTGAACTTCCTGCAATTGCTTCCGGGGCCTGCAGTACTCCTCTCCCTGACTGCGACTCCCGGGGCACTGTCCAGCAACGGCCAGTCGGCTCAGCCCACCATCGCCACAACTGCCCTCCAGAGGCCTCCTTCCAGGGCCACTGGGTCTGGTGTCAGCTCTCCTGATGACTAGCCTTCCATCTGCTAACACAGAGGCAAGGTCGGATTGGGGCCTGTGACCGATGGATCTTTAAGAAACTCTGCCTTTACTTTCCTTGCACATTCCGTTCACCACAGGCACCCTTCGGTGAGTCCACGACGCGCTATCACTGTTGGTAATCAGGATTAATACAGGATTAAAACAGGCCATCGCGCTGAGCTCACAAGAAGACTGCCATACTTGATCCGGCTCTCTAGCGCCACCCCACCCTTCACAGCTACTTAATCCTCTCCCTTTCTGTCCCTTCTTGACAACTTCCGTTTGGGGCAACAATTTCTTGTATTTATGTTTTGTAAAAAGGGCAAATCATGGATCTGAAATTAATGTGATCTGTTTGAAGTCTTTGCATTTATGCTTGTTCCAGATGCACCTATGCTCGGACTGGCCAAAGTGCAATTGGTCAATACCAAAGGATCGAATCATCTGGCTAACGTGGGCCACTTTTGTGAACAAAGGGGGCCAGTCTGATGAGCTGATGCACTGTGTAGCTTATTTTTTTAACAATATTATTGGCTCAGTGTGAATTAACATATATTGGTCGCCATGAGGGTTACCAAAAATGCAGCTCTTGGTAACAAGTAACAACCAGTGATTCACGATTGCGTGCCACTGTTTTATTTCAGCGTCAGGACCTATTGGCTTTCCCAATTTCAAAGAGTCCAGGTGTGTCCAATCTTTCATTCAATAGAGCAAGGCAACAGACAAGGAGGTGGGGACGATGACTGTTCTAAAGAGGATTTCCAAAATGCTTTGAACCAATTGCTTATATTTCGATGACATCAGAAGCATCCAACAATAAGTGAGCTTGAGCCTTTTTGCTGCAGCTCACACGTTCCTAAATTGTCCTCTTTGCAGGTCTCTGTGTTCCCAACATATGGTGTGCGATCCTCTATTTCATTATTATTGCGGGGCTTTTATATAGCGCTGCAATGCAAAGAGTTTATTCTATCTGTAAGAACTATATCTCGTTTATATTAAAACCCTGAACACTTTCATGATGTGTCTGAAGGATCAACTTTTTAGGTCTCTGGGCTGTGTATGCCTTCAGAAATGGTGCTTATAAATAGGTTTTAGCGAAATAATAGCATGTCCTGAATCTGAAAGGCTTTCCACTGGCTTGCCTTGTGTGAAGGTAACTGCTTGCCTTGCCTCCCACACCCATACATTCCCTGGCAGACAGTGCTCCCAGAATCATTTCACAATTCCAAATCTCCCAGCCTAGGCTGAGAGAATTGCTTTGCCAGCTGCCCCAACAGGCTCAGCAGAGCACGCCTACATCTTGCCGCCTCCTGGACGGGGAGCAAGTAAGGGGATCCCCGAGGCATGCCAGCCCGGGAAGGCTTGGCAGAGAAGGTCGGCGTCCTACAGTGCTTTTCTTTACAAGCCACAACACAATCTGATGAGAGAGTCTCGTCGAGCAGCCGACTTCCCGTCATGTGATTCATCAGGCACACGGCCCTAAATGCTCTAATGTTGTGCGCTAGGAGGAAAGGCAGTGGGAGGCTTTCATGGTATACAGAACATTTTCCCAATCAGACCTCCTGTGCACTTGTAGTCTGCCCCTTAACAAACCTAGATGGATTGTACACCCCTTGCACAGATTCACGGACAGCTTCGGGTTGCAGGTCTGAATACTGGCAGCGCCCACTCTTCCTTTGGACCTTCTGAGCTCGATAACCTGAAAACCAATTATTTAGGTAATAATAAACGGCATAATTCCAATAACATACCAGTCACCAGTGTTAACCGTTTGGTCAGTGGTTCCATGTAGATCCACTGGGGTTCTCAGATTCACATTGATTCCTTGTTTCCAGTTGGGAATCTTCCATTGCCATGTCACTGTGACGCGGGTGTGTGCGGTTCATTGGTGCACGCCCTGTGACTGGTGCCTTAGGCATCCTCTGACTCAGGAGAAACAAACGTGAACGGCGGGGCCTTGGCTCTTCTCTGGGTTTAAAGAACTTGCAAATGCATCTGCAGTCCCTAAATTGGGCTGGTTGTGTGCATACGAAAATTAATTAGAAGCGCCATATTTTGGTTGGTTCGGAACTTTGAAACGAATATCAAAAATGGATATTAGCTGTAGCAGAGGACAAAATGTGGCACATTACCCTGTGATCAGATGTGGTCTATGAGGCATATGCGTGCAAGATAAGCCAGTGGGTTGAAACCTTGTGTTATATTGTTATGGGAGCCATGACTTCCACTCGCACTCACTCATACAATCATGCAAGGGAGACTGGGCTTGATGCTCGCAACTGGGGAACGGGGAGCCTGGCGTCCTCTTTTATTTACTGATGTCACATGGTAGTGCATGTGACCAAACACACGCACGCACGAGCCGTCATGTGACAACTTTAGTTGCAACATCCCATGCCAAGAGTAATAATAACAAAAACAAAAACTCATAACTTTATTGACACGCCACATTGCCCTGTCCCTGGTCAATGGCATTCTTGTCTAGCTGTGCCCCCACTTTGCTTCTCATCCTTCTATTGGCCGCCTGCCTCGCATCACTCACTGGGGTGGCCGGTGCAGCTACTGCCAGGAGAAACACCTCTCTGTCTTCTTCTTCCTGTAAAGCCATTGCTGGTCATTGGGCCGGCTCTCGGCAGATCCGAGATCCGGCCCCAGATATGGAGCCGGATCTTGGGATCTGGCAAGAGTTAGCCGCCCAAGCCCATGAACGCGCTGGAATACTTAAAAAACAAAAAAATAAAAAAAGTGCCTGCGATGGCACCATTGGCTTTTACCGCGGCTTTGGCACTGGTGTGTAATCCACAATGCTCGTACATGTACAACTGATTCCTTTCAGTTGTACATGTAGCGAGCATTGTGCATTACACACAGCGAGCATTGTGCATTACACACCAGTGCCAAAGCCTGCGGTAAAAGGCAATGCTGCCGTCGCAGGCTCTTTGTTTTCTTTCTTTTTTTTTAAGTATTCCAGCATTGCTGGATGACCACTACTTGCCCCGCCCCCGCCGCTCTAGAGAACACCCCCTTGGGCACCGCCTCCCAACTCCTCCTCCACCCCAGCCCTTGTGTTGTGGGATCCCCCACCACATTTTTTCCATTTCCACCACTGTGTAAGGCCGACACTTCACCATCAATCTCATCGTCCTCGTGGTCTGCATTTTCCTCTTGAATGAGCGCGATGTTGGCAGCCAACTCAGTGCGAAGAAAACAAATGGGGAGATCCCAAATATCCACTCTCAAAGCGAGGTGGACTCCTACCTTGTTTTTAGGAAGAGAAGATGTTTAAATATCGAGAAAGGTAGGAGAGTCGAGCAATATCAACAACTACTCCCTTATCAAAGAACTATATCAATTTAGGCAAAAATATACATTTTATCAAAGATTTCAAGGTTAAAAATCTCTTCAAAATAAGGAGATACTATACATATAAAATACATTTTCAGACACTCTAAAAGATACGCAAATGTAACAATGACAACGATCATACAAAAACATTCCAAAAAATAGAAATGTGTGCTAATACATCAATCTATATTGAAACCTCTGTTATGAATCATTTTGAATAAGGTTTCTGATCCTTTGTGGATCTCTAAATACTTTCACACAATCTAGTATTACTTCTAAATTTTAAACTCAACATGTTTCAGTCCTCTTAACAAGTGATGGGACTTTCTTCAGGAGTGGTCATAAACAGTATTAGAGTTAATAAGCAATTGGTCTGTAATCTTCTTTTTGTGAAGATTCATTCATTATAAGTGCAGTAGCTGTTGACAAAAACCAGAAAACAAGAATCATTACTTTTGCTCGTATTCTTGAGACACATAATTAGGTGTCAGGAAATGTTCAAGATAGATAAATTACCTGGACTTCCTAGTGTAGATGCTCCCTTGACGGATGAGGAAAAAAGACCACAGTAGTTGGACGTTTTTCTTAAGGGAAGGTAGTTTCCTTCCTCTTGAACCTAAATTTAAATTAATAAAGCAAGGGAGTCAGGAGGTTTGACTTTCTTCTATCAGAGCTATATGTGATTATGGTCACAATATATAATATCGTGAAGAACGTGGGTACAGGCTATTTTGATTGGCCCATCGATTAATGTATAAAGATACCCATGTGTTCTAGGAATATCACAACAAAAGTTATTCTGTTGGGCATTCCTATGCCATACATTACTGTGATTGTTTCATAAGATGAAGCTATTAGGAGGATTGGGTAAGATTTGCTTGCCTATATCCGAAGTAGGAGAAGGATTAAGAGTCTAGTCTCTGGAGTGGGGCGAGTTTGCTTCGCGCGCGGCGTCACTGCTTGTGGAACTCCACCTTGAGGGTCGTCACTGTTCATATGTAGGCGCTGCTGCCGTTCAGGCTAGTAAACAAAAAAACGAGAAAGCTAGGTTTAAGTTTAATATAGAGTGAAATTTCTTTTTTCGTTCCAGTCATTGAACTATACCATGTGTTCAATTAGTTATAGCGTTACAATCACGTGTATTACTATTTATTAACCTTTCGCTCGATCAGATTGTGAAATCTAGTCTGTGATCTCTAAATCTGTTCCGCATCGAAATGTGCCGTTTTAGTTCCAAGTATTCACTTACCTAATTTGTTAAACAAAACTTGCGCTGGATGTCCTTCGCGTGCGGAAAACTCCATGGAAGTGTTAGTCCTTCCTCTCGCCTCCGTAAAGGTGTTAGTCCTTGTTCCTAGTGGGTACTGGGGCTACGGTTTCACATCAATGGATATGTGGGAAAACCTCCGGAAAACACAGAAAAAATGCCATTAGTAGTCGCCATATTGAAGATGGTAAGAAGAATGGATCCTAAGGCAAAAAAGTCCTTTTTTGATGTTTATGGCACTTAAGGTGAACCCAACGGAATACACAATAATTATCGTTGTGTATAGGCTGGTTATCTATGAAAAATTCATAAAGAGCTATTGAAGAGTTGCAGCTCTGGCTGACCAGTGGAACATTAGCGAAGTGTTTAGACCTTAAGCCATTTGATGGATTTGTTTAAACCATTTCTATCGCTCTGAGTTATGTAAATAAGTCTTTGTTCTTTTTCAAACTCAGCGCACCTGTTTTTCCAAAGGTCTGCGCCCTTGGCTATGCCTATGGCTGGCCATGACGTCTTGCAGAGGGTGGCAAAGTGCCCTGTCTTGTGGCATCTCCCGCTCTGACAACCCATGGCTGGACATCCTCCAACATGCAGCATTACCCCGCACAATATTTGCATGCTCCTGGGGGCGCTTCCTCTAAACCTGCTTTCTGGTTTCACCCACGTCCTGCCCCGCACTTCTTGCTCCGGGTGCGGATGGCTAATGCGTTGCCCACTTCCCGCCCCTTGATAGCCTCCTCCATCATTGCAGGCCTTGAAGTGGCTAGCTCATGGGCTCTTCCGAGCTCCAGCATTCTTGCTAGGGGCTTCCCTGGCTCCTTTAATATTTGAGTGTGCAACTCGTTTGAGCGGCAGGCCACGATAATTTGACCACAGAGCTCGCCATCCTCATCCCCGAAGGCACACGGGGCCGCCAGCAGGCAAAGCCTGATGTAATAAGAGTGCAGAGACTAATCCGGGCCTTCATTCGCCTGCCTCAACTGGAAGCGTTCAAAGTCAATGTTCACTATAGGTGCAAATCATCTGTCAGCACCTGTTTCGCTTCTTGATATGTTCCAATTCTTTGGGGCAACGTCTTATACAGCTTATGGACATTGCTTCTGGCATGAAATAGCAAGAGAGTTTTCTTCCTAGCATCCTCCGCTGTCTCTGCTGCCTTATAAAACATTTCAAACCTCTCCATCCAATGCACCCAGTTGGCCCCCAGGGATGCAGGGCTCCCATTAACATCAAACTCTGGCACTGTATGGCTGAGAAACAAAGGACCTTGGTGCTGGAAATATCTGCTCCTCCCCTGCCCTGACAATTGATCCCCACCTGCCCTCTGACTGGGCCCCTAAATGTTACTTGGCCCTGCTGTGCTGAATGGCATACTGCTGGGAGCACACCTGTTCCCACTGAATCATGGGTCAGTGCACATCCTTGTCCTTTAGTGTCTCCCTTCCTTAACCTAGCCTCCTAAGGGCCACTGCACCACACCACGAAAGCACTCTCTGGGTGAGAGCTGCGGGAGGCAGGGTTACACACACACAAAATCACTGGCTAAGGGCCTGAGGCTGCACCTGTTGTCCAGGACAACTTCCTTCTGCCTGGCCAGAGTGCACCCCCTTCTTTCTCTGAGGGCCTGGGCCACACCACAAGAGCACCCACCATGAGCAGGGCTGTGGTAGGCGAGGACTTGCACACCACCAGCCTGTCTCTCCGACAATCCGTACTTGTCAGATGTTATGCCGGCACACCTCAGCATTCAATCTCCCTCCTGTCAGCTTTGCACCAAAACGTGAGCAGGGACCTCCCTGCAATACGTGCCCGCCGAACGCGGGCCTCGCCGGCGGATCCGCCGGTCATCAGGCAGTTCCTGATACAGCAGGAGCTTGCACTTGGCACACCGCGTGCCGAGCCTCCACGTGCACCGGGGATTCCAGATGCGCATGCCCACTAGCTGTGGGACCTCACTCGTCGTTACAGCGGTCGTCAGAGATGATCCAACTTTATTTCGAGCACTGCGATGTGGCCGCTCGGTATATGCGTGCACCGGCGCTGACGGGCTGCACGCAGGGCTCGTCAAATCTTGTTGCCAGTTGTTATATTGTCACGGGTGCCGTGACTTCCACTCGCACTCAATCATACAATGACGCACGGGAGCCTGGGCTTCATGCCTGCAGCTGGCGTACGGGGAACCATCCACCCTCTTTTATTAACTGATGTCACATGGTAGTTCATGTGACCAAACACACGCATGAACGAGCCGTCATGTGATAGCTTTAGTTACAACATATTGCTACAGGGAACTTTGTAACCTACAAGACACAGGGTTGAAGGTCTTATATACCGACTCTGTCTCTGCCAATTCTCAGCACGGTATGCACGCCATGCTAATTTGTCTCAGGCCACGCAGTGGGAAGCAATTTTCACATAAAAAATGCAGACATGTCATATGCTAACCTAGTTAGATCACGATGCTTTTAAATGGCACTTACCACATTTTCATGTGGGTGTGTGATGCTCTCTAAACTAGACCAGCTTGCCATAGGCATAGCCACTTAAGTCAAGCAGCAAAACCAAGTATGGCGAAGGGCTAGAAAGGAGAACGTTGGCATTCAACCAATAGTTTGTTTATTTGCCTGGGGAATTTTCTTCAGGCAAACCACAAGCACACTTCGCCCTACCCAACCCATATGCATCAAGTTAGGGTCACGCATACATGATCTGTCACCGAAGCACAGCCCCACATGATGTTTGTGGGTCAGGGTTCTAGTGAGGGATTTGCAGTGCGTCAACTTCTGAATGCAGCAATTAACCGCCCATGGACAGGCAGGTAACTTCAGCTGAGTATCTGGAGCTACACCTGGGGTTCCTATGTGGTATTTTTGTGTAACAAGATTTATCGTACAGCAGATGATGTATGATGCTACAAATAGTGCAAATCCCCATTAATGTAAACACAGAATTGCACAACTCGTGTGGTCTTCCAAACCTCAGTATTCTATGGATTCACACAGATTTTCCCCACACAAATCTATGCCCAGGTGGTATCCTGTGTTGAAATGGTGCATTTGCTCTAGGTTGAGAAAGACATCCGGAAGCGGTGGTAAGGGGTTTTGCAATAGCCGGTGAGCTGGCTGTGATCCACTCTGTGTTCTCCTCCCTCCGTCGCATCAGATGTGTGACTCGGTTTTGCTGTGGATATTTTCCCATGGTTGGCAAGTCTTCGACACCCATCATTAAAAAACTAAAAGTATATTTACTCTGTGCTTTGTGCTGCAAGAATGGACAATACTAAATTACATATCCAAGTTGTAAAATACCCTCTTCTTATGAAATAGTACAAACTGGAGATTGGTTTCATGATTTTGCACTGATGACATTTGGGTACAATCAGTACAGTATACCTCACAGGCCAATAGGTGCAAAATCCCCAATCAAGGTAGTGTGAAGTACTCAGAGCATTAAAAGGATCCCACCATTGTTCTTTTGATATGGGACAACCTTTGCTGATTGTAGGTCCTTCTAGCTTCACCCTAGGTGTGGCACACTAGTCTTCCCTTTCAGATTCAGCTTTGGAAATGTCCATGAAAAGCAATAGGACATCCAAGGAAAAGAAATAAGAGGCGTCCCCGACCTAAATACAAAATCCAAGACAGCAATATGAAACCCCTCAATGAAGCATGACATCTTCCTCAAAAGCAGCAGACACCCCCACCAAAAGCAGCATGGAATACGGATAACAAACAGAATGCACCAGAGAGAACGAGCCATGTTTAATCTCCGAAATGCAGCATAACTATCGTCCCCAAATGCAGTATTAAATCCTGAACAAAAGTTAAGACATCTCACCCCAATCAGCCACTGATGCTTAGATGGCTGCCCGAGATCCTGGACAGTTACTCCAGGAGGTCATTCCTGACAGGGATACCTAGGGAGAGGACAGATCTCTTTCCCACATTGTGGATGTACCCGCTGGGACACAAAACAGAGCTGTGTTTGCCCTGATACAAGTGTCGCACACAACGAGCAGCATAAGCTATGTGGTTATGGACAACCTTCTTGTGCCAGATAGTGCCACAAACTCTGGGTCAGTTTCACAGTTTCCAGTTAACCACCTACTCCCTGGTTTATTGTTTCAACTGGCTCTGGGCATCAACTTCTCTAGTTGGACTGGCTTGCAGTAGCTGCGTGTGACCCCTTACAGGAACTGCCACGTGTACCAACCATGTCCCCTCCAAGGTGTCTTTGCCCACAACTCCCATGATTCTGCACCACTGACTATGCTGGCTTGGGCTTATGGGTATTGTAGGCCAAAACATCTGGAGGGTGACTTGTTGGTTACCCAAGATGACCCTCTCACTACTGGGTTGAGACACTGAGCAGACTCTCTGCCTGCCTTAAATAGGCAAGAAACTGTGACTCGTACTAGCTGATGTGTCCCTTCTTACCCCGGGGCTCATCTAATGACCTGATGATCAATGCTGCCTTTGAAGGTGAGACTTCCCCTACAGTTGTCCCATGTTACTTCAATCCATCTCCGGCCTCTGTGCACTCCCCATGAAAGTAAGACACTTTACAGATTTAGCCCTCTCTATGGCTCCCATACTTTCCTAGAGCAAAGTAATTAGGCCGCAATGTAGGCTCAAACTGGCCTATAGCGCAATAGGGCAATGCCTGGTGTGCAGACCAGTCATGCTGTCACAGGCCAGTTTCTTGTGCCAAATGGGGCTTGTTTTTTGGCCAACGTTGTCCAGTCTGATGAGTTACGTCATTGTCAGCTAGTAGTTTTGATCAAAGCGACTGAACAAATATTCTATAAAATGCATAATTGGCAACAAATGTTAACAAAAAACTCCTCATTGGGTTTACTCAGTCAGTCACAAAAAGAGTGCATTGCGATTGACGACCGTGGGCCACTTTTTCATTGGTGCTCTAGCCAATGTTATGGCCCAGTCCAACACAGGCGCAATGTCCGAACCATGAGGCTGTGCTGAAGTCAAAAAATGAACCCATGAGTTCAGATCCTTCCTTCCCCTATGAATAAACATGGTCCAAAATTAGGAGGTTACCTTTTACTTTTGTCGACATTTTTTTGCTCAGAGAGTTGTCCTTTATGGATGTATGCGGCCCATAAGTAGAGTCTTTCCTCCATATTAATTATTTTTTTGACACAACACTACCTTGAAAGAGCTACTCTTGACTGTAACCTACACCAGTAAAACAGTTGAATTGTACTTTATTTTTTACAGTAAATACCTTTGTGTGAGGTAAAAGAAAAATGGGTACAAACTTGCTTTTCAATCCTCATAAAAAAGGGGCTCCACACTTGTAATTTTCTATATAATTAGTCAAATTGGACCAATATTCTTGCAGGCTTGTACAAGCAGGCATTGCTATTCAAGGAGGGTCATGTATAGGTTTTGCTGTTCACGTCAGTTCCTTTGCTATGTAGCTGTGTTTAAATTGTTTATTACTGGTAGGGACCTTGTTTTGGAAATGGAAGGCAGCGGGTTACAGACAGCCTACTTTGGAGGATGTGAGATGTCATCTCTAGACACTGTCCAAGATGGTATGAGTTGCACAAGTAGACCAAGGACTAGACATGTCAAACAATAAGAACACGTTAGCATTGGCAGACCAATGGTTTAGCTTGGGCAGCATGGCATTTCCAGGATATTTTCTATTTTGGCTAGAGGGATGGTGCAATATGATTGGTGGGTTTGAAAGGAGGTAAGAATGTAATGGAGGACGTTGGTGTTTGTGATATGTTTTTCTCAGGGCTGGCTCAAGGGGTGATCGAGCAGTGCAGTCACACATTTGTAATGGTTCATTGAGAAGCCACCCTCAACACGGGGAGTTTGTTCCCTCCCCACTCAAGTCGTTATGCAAACAAACTGTTTAACAGATTCTGTTTTTTTAGCCCTATCTCAGACACATAATCATGCCCCTAACTATGAGACAAGAACCAGGCCGGTGTACGGGAAATAAATTGGTACTTATTTAAATTAAAAGGTATAGAAATTAGCATGAAACATTAAAACACCACTTTATCCGTGGCACAACACAATCAACTTTTCTCAGCATTAATAAATCGCAAAAGGGAATTGAAAAGAACACAATCACAATTGTTCATTTGCTATAAATTTGAATTAGCGAAATAAATACACAGATCAATAACAAAAGTAATTTTCATGTTGTGTGGTGCGATTTTGATTTTCCTGCAGCCTTAAAAAGCAAGCCGTAGGATTTCAAGATTGGTACAAATACATATGGCAAGTATGATTTCGCCCACACTTTTGGTTTGTTTTTCAGACCCTTCCCCTTGCTTTGGTCTACGTTGGCAAGTGAGACAGAAAGATTGGAATGATGTGGGAAATTTTGGATTTCAGACCCCCCTTACTGAAAGGCCTGTGTTGGGGAAGCTGTATAAAAAGGATGGACTGATTCAAGAACAATGACAACTCTCTTCCTTAAAGAAGTCGGGGTCAGCAGGACAAAAAGTATTACCCAATTAAATTATAGGCTTTAGTTTACAGCACACACTGGGAAATTAACTTTGTTAATTTCAAATTTTGGCAAAATACACCCTGTAGTGCTCTGCCAACTGAGGAATTAATTAATGTAATAGTTTTTGGATAAATAAGCTAAGGATCGAGACCGTTTTGCCACCCCCACTATAAAGGGAAAGGATTCAAGGCAAGCAGACTCTCCCAGCTTTTGGTTTCCCAGAGCTCAGTTCTACTTACATAGCAAGCCTCTGTTTAAGGTTCAGGAAAGCCAGCTGCATCTCAGGAAACTCTGGAAAGATAGGGCAGGGGTCTGATCACTCTGCTCTCAAAGCTGGCCTAGCGCTCTCCACCATAGAACCCAGTTAGCTTTGAGGCCTTCCTAGAAATAGACAGCTCCACCTAGTGTCATGACCTGTGACTCAGAACCCCACTGGCATGGTCACATGCCAGGTAGGGTCAGGACTCAGGGTTCATTTGGGGTCCCAAGAACCTTGCATTACCATCATAGACTCTCCTGGAGTCAGTCATGGCGCCTTTGGCGCCAGGCTCATGTTCAGATTGGAACTTTACCTTGAAGGGACTACTTTTCCTGTGATGGCCTGCAGCCAACATGGAGGCACCCATACAGTCTAGTTCCTAGGAACCAGACTGTGCGGTGCAGTGTTTTAGGGTGTGGTAGCCTGGACTACTTTACTTGGACTACTTTACAGTGGGCTATATAAACCGCACCCAAGCTACAGAATGTGCTTCGCGTTATTCTGCAGCCAGCAGCGTGACGCTCATCGTGTTCAGAGACCAGCACCCGGCGATCCTTGAATAGCGGACCTGCAGAGGAGACAAAAGTACACCATTAGCAGTCTCTGCTCACCTGCAACTTTCCATCCGTCGATTCCTGCTGCTCGCGGTCTTCCATCCAGTTTGCAGCATCGTCAGGACACCACACTCGCATGGGAACAAAGCACCTGGAGGGAGAGAGAAAGAAGGACAACGTTAAACAGGTTACTCACGGCATTCACGGCAGTAATCACAAAATCCTTACCTGGCTGGGCATTTCTTGACTGGTTCCGCTCCGCAAATCTTCACAAGCCCAGAAAGATCATCGCGACCTGAAAAGGAATAAAGAATACAGGTTAGCAAGAAAAAGACATTACTGCGCCACACTTCGCGCTTACCCTACCATCCATCATACACTCCTGCGTCCATCATCCTGGCAGAAGTCTGATCCAAGTAGCGCACCCACCCAACCTCCGTGCACCTAAGGGGAAAACAAACAAGAAAAAGACATTATTAGCAAGAAAGGAAAGCAAGGACATTTAAAGACTGCTATAACCAGTCTTACCTCCTTAAAGACACTTGAATAGGTTAGCACCAGTGAAGTTAACTCGATCGCTACAACCCGCTGAAGACTACGTGCCCCTGCACAGAAGGCAGGACAGAGAGCACTATTCTCAAACTGGCATCAAAACACAGGTAGGGATCATACAAACTTCTTCCTCTGAGAAGGTATATTTTTCATATACAAAACACCTGTTGTCTAATGGAAATACTCTCGGCTGTTTACAGAGGGTGACTTTGACTGGGAACCTGAACCCTGAATACTGAGGCCGTTGGAACCCATTGATATTGGTTCTCACATATAATGGAGACATTGAAAGTGATATCCTGACCGAATAGAATGTTACAAGTAAGTGAGTTCAGCATAGTAAATATATTGATGCGAGTCCCATAATAATGGACCTATTAACAGAGATATGGGCACTGCCCTTCTGTTTACAGGACCTCTGTAGTTTTGGACAAACAGAGACGCTCTAATATGGAAGTACAGAACGCTTATTGTTGTTTTAGGTTTTGTAAGTGTTTTATGCACTATGATCATTTTTATGACCATGTTTTATTGAATATGATGATTTGTGATTAATAAAAATTGTGATAATTGTTAATACAAATAGAATCTACTTCGTAGGAATTTTTAGAGGTGACACCTTTGTACATACCAAATAGAGAACAGGACGGTGAGCACGCCAGACATCATAACAAGGCCCGACCGCCATAGAAGGCATCGTCCAGAATTGGGAACGTCCAGGGTGAATATGGCAACCAGGGCATAAGGGTGTCCCCGTGGATACCAGGTGAGCGTAAAACCTAGATGCAATCTCCTCTGGTGTCTCCTTACAGCTGTCAGATGGTAAGTTTTAGCAGCCTTCCTGATTGTCTGTCTCTTGTCTGTTCCGCTCACTCTCTGTCCTAGTGCAGTCCCCCTTATAGAGAAGTGATGATGCCACCAATTTTACAATCTTGGGGAAGACCCCTGCAACAATTCCTGCCACTAGGATTGAACAGCTACCTTTCTCTCTCCTCCCAAACCTAGCCTCCAAGTTAGGATTGGTTTAGGGGTCTGGAGCAACATATGGCAATTCCCATTTGTAATCGCCCTTTGTTCTCCTTTCAATTTTTTGGCAAAAACGAGTTATGTATCAGAACTTCATAATTTTACTAGCAACTGCCATAATAAACATATTTTCTGATTCAGCTGATCACAGAGAATTAGATCAGCCGACCACCAAATCTGTACCATATAGTACGGCCATGTGGTACCTTTCTGCCATTTCCATAAAAAGTACAACAGTTATGAATATGCAAGTTACTAAGCATATCCCTAATTTAATTTCCCACCTGCTCACCAACTCTCACATTTGGAACATGTTCAGACCAACCAGAAACCTAGTTTAACTGCCCATTACAGTTCACCGAGTCACAGGTGGATGAATTTTATATCCGCAAAATCACCTGGAAAATACATCAAAATGGTACATATATGAAATCCATCTGCCTTATGATGGCTGAGAAAAATGCCTAAATGGCAACAGTCCTTTTAAATTAATTGTGAATCTTTATGTGGGACAAATGGCCCCCGTCCTGCCTTCCGGCCATTTGTTTTCACTGGGTCAGCCTGTGCCCAGAATTATTTTTTTCATCAGTCTCCTTTGTGTTGGAAGCTTGCTCTTTGAAGTGGGTGCCCTCATTTGCACACATATTAGTCATGCTCCAGCCAAGAGAAACTTTTTCTTTTAGTCAATGCTTTCAAAGCCAGCAGGTCTGTAGAACACTGAATTTCTACACCTTTAGCAGGACATTTCATTGCGGTTGGTCATTATATGGGAGTTGTGACATACGGCTGGGAGTGGGAGATTTCCTTGTGAAGTTTTGTCCACAGCCAGCAAAAGGGTTTGCCTGCAGCTCATAGTTTCCATGATTCCATGAAGAAAAAGTGGCTCTTCCAATGTCACTGGAGTTTTGTAGGTGAAACATAATATACATTGCTTTTTGTCAACCCACACCTCATGTTTTGTTTTCCTGACATTTTTATGAGAGCAGTGATATTTTATTTCACTTTTTAAAATTGCTTTTATTTGCACAAAACTGTGCATGCCGTTTTTGCTTTCAATGTTTCAAAATCCTGTTTTCCATGTGACAGGGATTTTGATTCCTCCTTCTTTTGTAAATTAAATGCTGCTTATCCATTAGTAATGACAGGTCGGCCCCTTTCCACATGGCTCTTTCATTTTACTTGAAAAACAACGAAGACCAGGCCGTTTTTGTTTCAGTGTTTAAAATCCTGTCATTCATGTGAAAGGGACTTCTGTTTGGGCCTTTAAATGCAGCCCATGCACAGGGTAGCCAAGCACACCATGCACACTGCATTATCCCTTGAGCTGGCCCTAAAAGCTTTCTGAAATACCGGTGCATGCCCCCAGACTCCAGAAAGAAATTATCTGGGTTCTTTCTAAAGTGGGGGGAAGGGGTGCATTTGCTCAGACTTCAGAAAGTAAAGTTCAGATTCACTACCACTACAGAGTTACTTTCTGTCCAGCCCCACTGCATGACAGGAAACCAGGACACTCTGCCTGCTTCCTGGTTTCCTGTCTGTGCAGTATAGGTGGGAGTGGGCTGAGCAGTGCAGTCAGCTGCCGTGGAGGTCTTACAGGCGAAAACAGAGGCAGGTAACAAAAAAAGTTTGATGTGTGTGTATGTAGGTATTTGTGCTGTGTGTTTATGATGTATGTGTGGCGAGTGAATATTGTGTGACTGGGTGTGTGCATGTTTTTTGTTCTGGGCCAGCAGTTAAGGAACTGATTTTGGCGGGTGGGAGAGAGGAGCAGTGTGCCATGGCGGCAATGCAATTTCTTAATGGTCATTCATCCTTGATAAACCAAGCCTGGTATGTGTTATTACTTGGCTAGACTGGCATTTTGGGGTAGCCAGTCTAGCCCTTTCTTACTGTGGTATTACCTTTTTTCTGGGCAGCTATGATAAACCAAGCATGCTATGTGCTCATACGTGGCAAGAATGGCATTGTAATGCCACAAGTCCAGCCGGTTTTTATTGTGACATGGCATTTTAGTCTGGGCCTGCTACACGTGCGCTGGAATGGGGGGGCGGGGTGAAAACAAAAATCTCGCACAGGGTGCTGTGAGACCTTGGGCCGTCACTGGTTTGCATTAATACGCCTGTTATGGTGTAGGAGATTTATCAGGTTAGCGTTGCTTGTGTTTAAACATGTGACTTTAAAGTAGCCTTTTACATGTAATTATGAACAAACTGGTGCCTCTGGGTTTTGCTCGGTGGGCTTGACTTTGCAGGCAATCAGAGCGGATTACAACCTGGTGAAGGATGTTTGATCGATCCGTGGAAGTACATTGGCTGATCACGAGCAGGCTCTTCTTGTGCTGTGAAATGTTAATAAAGAAAGTTATAGCCCACAGCGGAAGCTGTACCGAACGCATGAAGTTTTTGAAAGCTATTCACATAATTTCTGTACAATGTGCACATCTTTAGAATGTGGTTTTGTTTGTGCACGCATACAAATGGCAGCAGGAAAGGAAAAAGTAGCCGCCTGCCCTGACTGGTAATCGTATTGTCACTGTGAGTCATACACATAATGCACTTTAAACATTTGTTTAACGGCTGAAGGGAATACAAACTTTAAACAGGATTCAGCCGTAGAAAACCTGAGGGTTGGGGAGAGGGCGTAGGGGAATTAGCTTCTATTGCCGACCTCTCTGAGCCGTACCCTGGACCATTCCTCCCTGCTGGAGCTGCCGCTACACCTAGTCCTTGCCGCATTGATGGTGTATGCGCTGCTAGTGTGGCATAATGGTCATGCTAGCAGTGCGTGTGCAAACAGTACGAGGACAAAGAGACCTGAAGGTAGCAAAGGGTAGAAGCCAGGACTCCATCAAAGGTCAGAGTCCCCCTTTTTCCCTACCAGGACCTCTGCTTTTAACCAGTTCCCTGTTGCCGCCCCTGCACACATGCTATCGCCGTATCACCATGCGCCCATTTAACACCAGAAGTCTGAAGAATGGGGCATGGCCACATGGGAGGACAATGACAGTGGAAATATCAGCACAGGGGATGGGGTGAGGCCAGGACACCTTCCCAGACCACCACCCCCAGTGGCTGCTGGTGAGTTTATTTATGGGGCGGGGTGTACACATTTCCCATACAATTGGGCATGACCGAGCGTAGCGAGGGAACCCAAACCAAACAAAGGAGCTCAAGGGGTTCTGTTTTTTTAAATAATAGGATGAAATAGTGCATTTTAAGCACAATTTATGTAAATAAAAAAAAATTAAATCACTGTTTATAATCGGTTTTATACAGTAGCAGATCCAATCCAACATCCAATGAGGCAAGGTCAAACAGTGTACAGAAGCATTTTCATGATGCCTTCACCGACTATATGCCAGTATCCTGCCAGTGCAAAAAACACATGTTCATGCTGACTAGCCCCATGCAAGTCAATTCTGGCTGCACCAATATATAAGAATACGCACCTGTTTGTTTTGCCCATAATGCCTGTACTGTAAGAAAACATGTGCCTGATGTCTTTGCCAATGTATGCTAGCATGCCAAGTAAGAACATATGACTGTTGGCTTTGCCTAAAATGCCAGTAAGCAAAATGCCATGACACTGCAAGTAAACATGTCTGGACTGACTGTAGCAATGTAGGCCAGAATAACAACATCAGAAGACTCATTATGTTGAATTCGGTCAGAACACCAGTAAAACATTCCATGCCACTATACAAAAACATCTTACTGGCCGCCCACTGTAGTCCCTCCCCTCCACACTCACGTAAAACCTTTACTCAAACGTTTCTTTGCCCATAATGCCAGTAAAGCATACTACCATGCCACTGTAGGAAAATGCCCATCCTGGCTAGAGCAATGTAGGCCGATCCCCCATGTAAGAATGCTCTCAATTGGATTTGCCCATAAGAACACTAAGACTGGCTTTCCCTTCCATACTTGTCATGGACAACAAGAGTGTGGCTCATCAAACTCACAGTCTTCATAATTGATTCAACAATCCTTCAAATCTTATCTAGCTTGGCTACTGTACCTCTGAGCAATCACTCGCACCCCTCTTGCCAGAAGAAGGATGCATCTCTCAGTCTTTGGGAAAGTGATCAACTATCTTTCCTTCACCTCCTTGACCTTACCCTTTGCAGCACCAGCTCGTTATGAGGGAGCTGTAAGGTGGCGCAAAATGATTTTTAAAGCACTCCAAGTAAATGTACGTAATTTATAATCCATGAGAAACAAGTAAGCCACAATATTTGAAGCTGTTTGCACAAATACAAAGGACCACTGTGAGATGTTTTCTTTTTTATTATTATTAAGATTTATGGTTTAATTTTCAACATTTATCTTTCCATCCAAAAACATAATGATCAAACCATCAAGCTTCCAAAACAAGAAAAAAACAGAGTATCCATTGAATCCATTAACAGCCATCCTCTCTCTGTAGAACCCATATTTCATCAGTTGTCCTTAAGAAGAAAGATAACTAAAACCTCTGCATTCTCCTTCACTAATCCCTTCCTAAAATGCATCATTCACCATCCCTCCAAAATTTCATTTATAAACTGGATAGTCGCTATAATCAAAGGTCAAGATTCACCCACACTGATCCAAGTCCAGATGGCTTCAGCATCTCCTAGACATCTACCTTCAAACAAATTGCCAACGTACCTTCGTTAGTCCTGAACACAATAAAACAATATGTTTCAGTGTTTCTATGTTTTCCTGCCGATTGCAGAATCTACATTTGGAATCAGGGGCTTGTCTATATCATTTCTAAATTTGCCTTGTCTGCATAATGTTTAAGTGGAATCTCATGACTACCATTCAGAAGGAAAATGTTTAGATACTTGGGCACAAAGTCGTATGCCTTCGTTTAATTCATCATGTGAATTTGACCAGAATATGAGCCCTTTCCATCTGAGCTTTCAATCATCTTCCTTCAAATGTTTTTTTACTTTCACAGGGTTTAGTCAGAGGGTATCCAATCATGCACCCAAGGAATCTATCTTGGCTAAACATGTTTTCCCTCAATGATCTAAAAGCATATTATCCTTCCCTTTTCTGTCTTGTATTAGGATTGAATAAGGCATAGATTTGGTGATCATTACACAATTCCTGAATAGAGATAGCATCTTCCAGACTGTATTGGCAGACATCGATGTCAGCCCGAGCACGTACATAATCACTGCTATCAGGACGTTTTGAGGCAATCGCAGAATCTTCCTCCAAAAGAAAGCTTCCAGATTGCCCCAAATGTTCCACGGAGTAAATGTACAAGCCTCTGCGCCATAGGTGAAACAGGCCACAAACTTAGATTTGTAAAAAACCAAGATCGGGAGGATGGAAAATCTGCAATATCTTTGAAAACACTTGCCTTGTGCATAGACACTATATAAATAAACAATACCATACCATACAATACCATTATAAATCAGTCAGCTCTGGGCAGTGAGGGCTTTAACGTTTGTGTTTAGCCCCAGCTGGTGGGGCATGTCTGTCCAACTGGAGTTTATCTGTATACCAAGGTATACTACTGAGGCAACCTGGGAGAGGATCTCATTCCCTTACTTTCTGTTTGCCCTTTCTTAAGGAAAAGATTAAAATGTTGGTTTGGCAACATTTATCTCTAAGCCATTCTTTTGCATACATTTTTGCAGATCTATGAGCGCTCTGTGAAGGCATATGGGTGTTTGATCTATGAGGACTATATCATCCGCAAATAGAATATGTGATATTTTTGGCCATTGATCGGTGGGGGAAAAGTATTGCCATGATTTTCACAATTTGTTAGGTCTGCTAAGAAGAAATTAAATAAATTAGGTGCCAGGGGGCAACCCTGCTTTAGCCCTCGATACGTGGGGATTTCTTTTGTTAGGGTTTCCTGATTGTTCAATCTAATTTGGACTCTGGTAGAGGAATAGAGGGACTTGATAGGGCCCAATATATTATTAGGGCAGTTTCCAGCCTCCATTTTTGCCCATAATAACGTCCTCTCCACCATGCCAAATGCTTTTGTCAGGTCCACGAAGGCGAGATATATTTTAGATTGCGTTGCTAAGGTACTACGCTTCAGAAAGTTTATCATAAACACATTTTATTCTGTCCCGACTCTCGGAACAAACCCAGATTGTCATGGGTCAAAATTATTGGTGTCTTATATCCACTTTCTCAAAGGTTTTAATAGCAGGGCCGCAACAAGTTTTCCCAACATGTCCAGGAGGGTGATAGGCCAATAGTTTGAAGGATTCGTCCTATTGCCCTTCTTGATAATTGCCACAATAATAGTTCTTCTCGAAGAATCAGGGATATTCCCCGATCTCAGAACCTTGGTGAAAAGGTAAAAAATGAACGGAACCCAAGCCTCTTTATGGTTCTTTATCATAGAATTTGTTAATCCATCCGGGCCGGGTGCATTTATTGCGTTCGCCCTCTTTATCAGGCTCTCTAGGTCAAGTCTGTCCATAAGGATGGTTCAAGGATGGTTCATCTCGTTCCTCAATTCCATTGAGATACATGATCCCATCCCATAGAGATCTCTATGGGAGTTACTCTAGGCCTCCTCTGCCACCACATTAATTAGGGCAGATCATTTGGAAGTAGTTAGGTCGTTGAACCATTGCCAGATCTGTCTGGTGTCCTTCTTGGCCAATGCTTTAAGCATAGCTTCTGCATCCTTTTGAATAGGTGTTGCGTTATATCAATGCAGCCAATTTCTGTATCTTATTATTCTCTTTTTCAGGAGTGTGAAAAGGGCTTTAATTTCAAGCTTCCTTATCGCTCTAAGAATTCTATTAAGCTTCTTCTCATGCTTGATCTTTCCGTCACCCACATGAAGTGCGTGGAGGTTTTCCTCCCACTTTGGCTGATCTGGTGAATTCCAACAGTAAGGCAACATAGTTTATGTAAGCTCTTTCTTCCCATTGTTTCTCAAAGCCCTCTAGCAATGTTGGAATATCTTGAGATCACAATCCTAAGTGTGTTTTGGTATTGTTGACAGCCACCCTCGGTACCCACCTCTTTTCTGTTATTTGTTTTCTCCCATATTAGCTTGAGTACGGCATGCCCACTAGCTTCTTTATTAATGATCTCCATCAGGTTTATATCTCCCAGTATGTCTAGCGAGACAAATATGTGTCTAAATACGAAGAATGAATGCCATTTGACCACATCACCTTTGCTGGTTGGTCTCCTTTTGTTTGTCATTAAGCAAGCATTGTCCTGAGCCATGTTGCGGCACATTGCATACGTTCAGTCGTATGCTCCTCATCTTCGTCACTTATGATTCCCCTTTCATCAATGCAAGGGAACTTTAAATCTCCTCCGAGTATGATTAATCTATCCACATTCCACATGCATTCCAGCAAAAAAGGTCTAGGGCTACAGTTATCTTGTGTATCAGATTAGCTGTTTTTATCATTGTGGGATTCCAGTAGATGTTTACTATTAAACCCCATGTGAGTCGTTTTGTTGTATAATTTTGTAATATCACATATTTCATTTGCAGGAAGGGATATGGGTTGTGAACCTTAGATACTTCGATGCCAATAACATTCTTGATTAGAGTTAATAGTCCAGCTCAGGGGCTACCTTTCCGTTCACCAAAGGCTGGATTTAAGTGGGAGTAGGCATCTGGGTTTAGGGGGACTCTCAGCCATGTCTCTTGAAGGCATAGTATACCTGTATTTCCCCTAGCAATGTCCTTATCCATTTGCAAATGTTTATATCCTGTAGTATTGCAATAGCCAAGTGTCCATGACTTGTTTCGGTGTTAATGAGTATGCCTGTGTAAGGCCATGGTGGTATCATGATTTGTTGTTATCTGTTTATCATTATAGGATTTACCTTCTATTTGCCTTACTTTATTGTCAGTATTTCCGTTGGTTTTAAAGGACATCTTGAGGGATACCTTTTGGCTCTCCTTGATAAAGGTATGTTGATCGCCCATCTTGTCCTGCACGGCATCTTCACTCTCTGATGCCTTGCCCGCTCTAGATTTTCCTGCTGCCATGCAGTTTGTCTGCATTTTTGTTAGGCACTGATCCAGGAGTTGGATTCTCCATCAATCGTCCTCCCTCTCTCAGTCTTTTTTGTTCTCAGATTTGTCAGATAATTCAAAACCTACTGGTAGTAGTAGTAAGTGTGCCAGGTTCAGCAAGAATGCTTTTACCAAACCTGAGTACAGTTGTAAAATTACACTATCTATAACAGATTCCTTGGGGAATTCCACTATTTTTATGTCGTCTTCTTTGATGAAAGTTAGTAAGTAAGGGGGAAATCTGGGACGCAGCCATTTTATAATCCTGAACATGCACTCTCTACCTCTTCCCATAGGAAAACCATAATTTTACATAAAGGGGTAGAGAGAATACAACCTGTATTGTGATGCAGTAGGTCAAACAACAACTGGTTAACAAAAAAAATAACTTTATTAAGAGAATTAAAAACGGAATAAAATATCAATAAACTAAAGAGACAGTTTACAGATAACAATGGGTAAACAAGACACAACAATATAATGTGCAGTATATATGCTAAAGTAGTGACTCTAGACCTTACAAGATGTTGATAACTCTATGTAACAGGATATTATACACATATCACTTATGCTCTTGAGTTTAGGCACCTTCTTGACATATTTCTGTTCCTATTCCTAACATTAGTGAACATTCATCAGGAGATTGAAAGTGGGGTCACTAGTAATAACAGGACTATGGTGTTCGGAGTCCAGTCGGTCTCTGATCAAACAAAATCCAAATTCAGTGGTACTTGTGGCTGCTATCACATTACAGGCTGTTGATAAATACAAAAGACAACAAGTGCTATGTCTATAGTCAGAGATTAGGAAATATCTCTGAGCCAATTTATTGTATATCGTTTACCTCATTTGGTTAGTGGGGTAGAAGTGTCTAGTCTTGTAGATAGACCTTGTTCTAGGTACACTCTGAAAATAACACACAATTATTGGTATTAGGATTCTACCTTATATACATACTTGCTCATTAACCTGTCTTTTCCTTCTTAGGTTTAGAATAGTGGCGGAATCACCTGAATAACTCGCCGCCAGTAGGTCTCAGGGTGGGCTTTTGCCGGTGGGGATTAAAGCATCTAATGGCTTAGAAAGAATCTCCGGTATGCATTCAGCTGAACAAAGGTTAATTAAGGGCTGGTAAATCTCTAGGTATCTAGTTTAGGTTCTACGTTATTTCGCCGCGGTATTTTTCATCGCAGGTTAGTTCATTGCCGTTTTTTTTCTCGAAAAACTTTTTACCCCCCCAAACCACCCCACTTTTTTCTGTAATCCCTTACACCCACAACCATATATTTAATTTTTAACCCCCCCCCCGCAAAAAAAATAAAATGTTGAGTTTTTTTTCGAAATAAAAACGGCAATGAAAAAACATGCGATGAAAAATACCAGGGTGAAATGCGTGTATACCCTCGTTTATAAGGGTCACTGGAGGCTACAATAGTTAGTAAAGGGACTTACCCTTTATGGTAATTAGTTTCCATGTAACTGGTGTCTCTGGACGGAATTAAATCCCTCTTGTGATTTGCTGTCCCAAGGAGGGCAAGTGAAAAAAATAACTCAGTATAATGTGGTAATAATCTGGTTTTTATGGTTAAATTGTGGCTAATTAACTGTTAATAGTATGTATTTCACTAAAAGCTTGTGAAGGGTAAAGGTTTGCGCAATAAGCCAGGACGGCTCTGAAATGGTAGTGAATACAGAGCACGCGTTAGAGGAGCAGAGTGTTACAACTACAGAAAGTGTTGAATTGGTTCTATATAGCTCAAAAAGTGCCCATCTCGCATAAAGCTAGTGTAGAATTAGCAGTAACGTGCTTCACACTGAACCGTACAGATGCAGTAACCTCCATAGCAAACGGTGGCCAGCGATGCGTGGTAAAACCTAGCGTGCATTAGTATATCTTCATATCGGTATAGGAAATGGTCTGCAGATAGCATGTGTGGAGTCAAGGACTTTTAGACACTTTGACTCAAAAAATAAAAATGAATTGTGGAGAGCTAACCCTTTGCAAAGCGTCTTGCGTGCGGCTCTCCCATAATGTTTGTGAAGCTCTGTTTTTCCACGGTTGCTATAGTGATTAGTAATAGAAATAGACAGCGGCTCAGAGTAAATAATCATGCAGACATTTGAAAATGGTATTGTATAGGTAAACTATCATACATTATTTTATATGTATTTATTTATTTATTTATTATTACATTTGTATTGCGCACCTCAGGCATCTGGGCGCATGTGTATATGCGCATATGTATATGTAGCGAACCATCATATCATATTGATATTGATATTTTATTTCTATCGCACTCGTACACAAGTGTTTCAGAGCACAGCAAGGGAGGGAAAGAGGGGGGGAAACAAAACAGCAAACTTACTAGGCCCAGTAACATTGAGAGCGTGCAAGTGCATGCGAGAGGGGGGGGTGCATGGAAGGGGGGAGAAGTGGAAAGTGCAAAGCAGAGGAGAAACAGATAAATAACAATAAATAAATATTAAAGGCAACAAACAGTGTAGTGCAGCCAGCAATTTGCAAGTGCTAGGTTTAAGGCAGCAGACAGGGTACGTCTGATAAGTGCAGGAATAAAAGGGGGGGGCTGTATGGGTACAGATACAGACACCAGTGCAAGGGGTGGCCCGGAGGCAGTGCAGGAGGGTGGCAGGGTGAGCAGGTACCTGGGCCCGGAGGACAGAGGGGGGCCAGGTGCATGGTGCCAAGGGAGAACAGATCAGCAGGGAAGAGGGGGAGCGAAGGCAGAAGAAAAGAGGAAGGTCTTGAGGTGCTTCCGGAACCGGAGATGGGTCTCCTCAAGTTTTAGAGTGGCAGGGAGGCTGTTCCAGAGGAAGGCCCCAGACGAAGACAGAGATCTACCCCCAGCTTGTTTCTTTGAAAAACAACTGACACTGAGGGAGTTGGAGGTAGAGGAACGAAGAGCTCGAGAGGGGAGGTATTTGCGGAGGGATAGCTGAAGGTATTTTGGACCCAGCCCCAGAAAGCCTCGTGGACAATGCAGAGGGCTTTGTATTTAATCCTTGCATCCACTGGGAGCCAGTGGAGAGATTTCAGAGCTGGAGAGATACGATCCCAGGGCTTGAGGCCAAGGACAAGTCTCGCAGTCCTGTTCTGGATTAGTTGCAGAGGGCGGAGAGTAGATGCAGGTAGATTTATAAGGAGGCTGTTACAATAGTCCAAGCTGGAGAGAACCAGAGCTTGGGATACCATGAGCTTCTGGGGGAAGGAGAGGAAAGGCAGAGTACCACTCAGGAGGTGCAGTCGGAAATTTGACTTTTTGGAGACCTCAGAGATGTGGGCGGAGAAGGAATCTATGAATACTATTCATTCTCTCACCTATGAAGAATGAATAGTACTGAAATGGTAAAAATGGAGTTCTAAGAGTGGTGCCTATGTGGATAGTACCACACATGTGTAATTATAACCTGTGGTGAAGAGAGAAGGCTGGAGGCTGGAATGAATGTGAAAGCTTGCATGCCAGCAGATGAACAAACAGCGGAGGTGGGTTCATCTTCTGATGACGGCAATAGCGTTTCCATCAGTGAGTGGACATCTTGCAATCTGTCACTCCAGAGACGTGAACTGAAACCGACTAACGAACAGAATAAAAAGCCACTGCACAGTGTGCAAAGTAAAAGTGACGACTACTTAGCAAGACAGCCCTGCCACACTGTACATACTGTATAGACTGGCCTCCGTTTATGTGCCTGCAATCAATGTGTAAGTTTCTGCAGCTGTGTTGTGTGCATGTGAAATGACTGTGCGAGGTATTCACCCTGCTGTTACATAAACCTGGCACCATGCAGTGAATACATGTTCAAGGACTTCTTACTGGAGCAGATATCCATATTCCGGGCCCATATATCATAGAGATATTGTTCCTTTGGATATACTCGATGGCAAACATAGTCCGAGTCACACTCACCGCGGCAGTGCAGGCATTCATTGAATCTCAGCAGCAATAGCTAAACAAAGCATCGTCATTTCCTGTTGGTCTATGCTTACTTTGTGTTGCGTTTTATGATTGGAAGCACACTTCTTTACATCTGTGCGTCTGTCAAGGCCTTAAAACTTCGAATACCTGATAAAAAGGGAGCACTACGCTCTGTAAAATGTTGTAAGTAAAGTTCATTGCATTATTGAAAAAGCAAACGATCAGGGTGACCGAACGTGGTGTACACACTCCAGACGATGCTCATAATGCTGAATAATGTAAGGGACTATCTATGTCATTCTATATTCATGCCCAGCCCAAATAGCTTGGAAAATATGAATGTATCACTGTTAGATACTGTAATGTCAACAATATATGTCCTGTTACAATTTTTATTTTAAAAACGTGTATGTGCATTAAAGCATCTGGTAAAAACAAACATTTATTTTCTCAAAATTTCAAAAATGCCATTTTGGCCAGATGAATGAGCATCATCTGGAGTGTGTACACCACGTTCGGTCACCCTGATCGTTTGCTTTTTCTTTTCAATTATTGACCTATCTGGGTAGATCAGGAGTTAGCCAGGAGCCCTATTGTTCACTATGTAAGTTAATTTCAGTCAGAACACACAGGTAAGATAGTTGCTCACTGCGGCAGCAGGGTTACACGACAGTGCCCCAAATTAAAGCTATCCCTTTCATTTCAAGGCCGGGGGTGGGGGCACTGGTGGTGGTGGTGACAAGGGCAGGGGCACTGGTTGTAGGAGAGTGATGAGCACACCACATCATCGAAAGCAAGCAAAAGAATGTTCAGTTCAGAATCAGTAATGCTAAATCGGACAAAAAAAGAACTGCTCTCCATTCTGCGTGAATTGGATGGAAAAAGGGCACCATCAACAAAGTCCCTCTTAGTAATTCATGGTGTCAAGAAATCCACGACAGTTTTCCTCTAAAATAAGGACCCACCAAACCACCATCGCCAGCCACAGGCTAGCGATAGCTCATAGTACTGAGAACACTCTAAGAATATGGCTCCAATAACCATTCAAAGAGATTCTGTTCCAGAATTCAGCCTGGGCTCTATTACTGAAAAGTCCTTGATTGATATTGTGAATAGGCTTACATCCACTACATGTGCTGGTGATACATGCCGTGCAATAGTCATCAAGGACTCAATCACCTGTCTTTCTCCATTAATTACTAGAATTGTCAATTCCTCCATAACTAACTCATGTGTCCCCGCAAGTCTTAAAGAAGTCTGGATTAGCCTGCTCTTGAAATAAACTACCTTAGATCCTGAGTCTGTAGGAAGCTACAGACCGATCGCCAATGTTCCTTACTTGTTGAAAATTCTAGATAAAGTTGCTTACTTACAGCTTCAAGAGCATGTGGAAAAGAACAATCTGCTTGGACCACGTCAGTATGGCTATCGTGCGATGCATGGGACACAAACAGCAATGTTGGACCTGTGAGCGAATCTGTCGGAAATGGTCAACAACAGCAAGGTTGCACTCCTTATGTTGCTTGACCTTTCTGCTGCATTTGACTTTGTGGACCGTGCTTTATTGCTAGAAAGGTTGTGTAAGCTTGTCAACTGCTCTGAGCCAACCATCAAATGGTTTGCTTCATTCCTCAGCCCCAGGTAAGCAAGAGTAGCAATGAGTGGTTTTCAGGCCCATCCAAAGTTACTAACTTGTGGCATCCCACAGTGCACCTGTCTTTGACCTCTACTGTTCAATGTGTACATGTGCCCTTTCTTTGACTAGCTGGACAGCGTGAGCATTAAATATACCAACTATTTCGACGACACCCAGCTGGTCTTTGAGCTCTCCGGTGACTTTGACACAGATTGCATTCTTATGACACTTATGATCAAAGATGGGATGTCAATCAACTCATTGGCAAAGAATGAAGAAAAAACAGAGATTAGGATAGTTGGTTCCAGTCAAAGAATAAAAAAGTTAGATCCAAGGTATAGCCTCGTCACCATATCTGGATGTGTTATTCCAGTAAGCCCCTTTGGCAAAACATTAGGGGCCTCATTACGACCTTGCCGGTAGCCATGCCGCTATTGGCGGCATGGCTGCCGCCGAAATTGTGTCCGGATCCGGGTCCTCAGAATGAGGAATTACAGGGCCATTCCGAGTTCGTAAGGCCCAGTAATTCCTCCCTCCAAGGACCCGGTCCCGGTCCTTCCCCATTCCCATTCAGCCCCCATAGGGCTGAATGGGAATGGGAGAGGGAGCAAACAACGGGCCATTACGGTTGGCCTGTTGTTTGCTCCTTCTTCCCCTCACAGGACCCGGTAAGCATGCCTGGTTTGACCAGGCGTTGCTTCCTGGGTCCCGCGAGGGGACCTCGTAATGAGGCAGTATGGGGTAAACGACGCCGGCACCTTTTACGGCGCTGTTTACCCCGTACCGTCAGTGTCGTAATGAGGCCCTAGGTGTTATTTTAGATTCTGGATTGACAATGAAGCGACATGCATGCCATGTCAAGATGTCCTGTGTTTATGTTAACAAGTTGCTCACAAAGATTAGGCTCGACTATTGTAATAGTCTTCTTGCAGGCACATCTAAACACAATTTGGAAAGTCTTCAAACAGCCGAGAAAGGGGAAGTAAGAGCTGTTTGCAATCTTGGCTCGTGAGCCCACGTTTCAGGTTCAAGGAGAGCGCTGTATTCGCTTCCAGTTAGCCCATGCATCTCTCATAAAATGCTCACTCTTACATACAAATGTATCCTTGATAAGACTTTTAGGTACCTTAAGAACCGGCTGTGTAAAGCGACAACTCGGCACACTCTTAGCTGTAGTAGGACCAACAAACATTTTGTACCAAGACACATTTTGAAGGACTTTGGTGGCACTTGTTTTCAAGTTTATACCTCAAGTTTATGGAATTCTCTTCCCTCTGAGTTAGGGAAACTTCTGAGTGTCTCTACCTTTAAGAGAGCACTAAAAACATATCTTTTTACTACTAATGATTAGTTCTCTTTCTCTGTCTGCGTATTCCCTGGCTTGCTTTGATCTCTCTTTTCTCTCTGACCAGGTCCTGTGGTCCTGTCTTTCTGTGCACTGAGGTGTTTGGGCGTGTTGTGCATTACACAAATTAAATAATAATAATAATAACAACAAGAGATCATATCAAATAAATGCATGAATATGTTATGCTACATAACATGCCTGAGGGCTTTCGGTCAGCCACAAGGTCACCACAATGTATTGGTTGAATTTTGTATGCTCTCTTCCCCCCAATGCTTACAGCCCCACCCACCCACCCCTACCCTCTGACAGTTCATTGGCTATCAAAAAACCAATGAATTTTGGTTAACCTGTGACTGACAGTCAAAGTATAAGAGGAAAGTGTCAAACTGTGCTATTTGTGCATCAGCCCATATTGGCGGGGCCACACCTCTGCTTTCTGATCTAAACACTTTCTGTGGAGAGCCTGAAGGACTACATGCAGGAACACATGAAAAAGTGCAAGGAAGCGGGGCATGCCCCTGCGCGGTGCACGCCTGTCGGGCCTCCGGTCTTAAGTGGGGTCAAGGCTAGAGGAATTATTTTTTTATTTTATTCCTGTGGGCTGGAGTGTGCAAGCTGAGTGATTGCGTCTGACAGACCGGGGTACTCACATTATCACTGCCCCAGGCATTGTCCACCCCTGCGCCCTAAGAAACCAGCCACCGCAGCCTCGCCCTCTACTGAACATGACTTTCCTGCTGAAGTCACAAAGAGTTGTTAGTATACTCGATGCCTCCCTTCTGGTGTCATGGCACCCCTAGCAGAAACATGGTGCCATGTTCAATAAACTATGCAACTTGGTTGCGTTTGTGATGTAGGGGATTTTATTAAATGTAAAATGATGAAAGTGTGTGTTTTTGTGTCCATTTTCTTGGCAATAAAGGCAGGCACTTCTTGTGTGCTCTCATGACCTTTCCCTAATTACCAGATGGTGATGTCTGTGGCAATTAAGGACGGGCGCTGCACACAGGGCTGAGGAGTATTAAAATGAAAATTATCTTTCTGTATGTGCTGGCAGGTCCTTTTCACAGGATCTGCAGTGGGAAACAAATTGTTTGCTTTAAATAAATGTCTGGACAAGCATGGAACCCCAAAGACACTACATTGGTGATTTGGCACAGTGTAAAATAATTGTAACATAACATAACATCACTGGAAAGAGTTAAGCAGTTGTGAAACATGTATAACTTCTATTGCTTGCTTAGCCAAGAGCTCTGTATCAGAAGCCCTTCATCCTCTCTAAAAAAGCCCCCAATTGAAATGCAAATGTGGTCATGCCCACAAGTCTGCACTCCACCCTACCCCAGGTCTATTTTACTAAATGTGGGGCAGCTCAGACCTGTCTGCAGGGTGAAGTGCAGACAATGACACGTGTTGTTAAAGATGGTCCTTCACATCCCAGCATGGATGAAGCCGAAGAACAGCTCATTACATTTGATCATTGATAGTAATTTTAATAAAGAATTACATATACATGTATGGAGCAAATTCCTCACAAATGTATTCAGTATTATTTAATACTAATAATAATATTGTTGTTGCTATTATTATTAGGTACACTACTAATAGAAATTAGAGTGCAGCATCATTGCCTGCACCTGTGGGTATAAGAAAGGCTCAGTGCCTTCTGAAACCTATGGACCAAAGCCAAAGGTGAGATTGCAGAATGCTAGAAAAGCAGGTTTTCGTAATTTGCCATTAGCACCTGCCCTGCATCACCTGCAGTTTCTCCCAGCTTTTCCCTTGATTAGCTCAATGCTTCCTTCTCTCCCTCTTTCACATCTCCTCCCAACTCTTCTTCCCTGACCTGCCACACTTCTTTGCCTTATCACTGCTTATTAGTCCCCACCTGCCTTTGGATTTTGCTCCCTCATGCTCCTCCACACTCTTCCTTCCCACCCTGCACTTCCTCCAGTGCGTCCACTGAATTTCTCTTACTCAACCTGCTTCTCCCATCCGCTTCCTCCAATCACTCTGTCTCAATGAATGTGCCCACAGCACACTGTCACAGAGTGCAGGAAGCATCCATTCTCAACTCTTGAAACATAGGCATCGTATAGTGCTTATTGCCTCAGTTAATGGAATAGGAAATATTGTATTATTTTTAATTCATTTAAAATATTTTATATTGTTCAAACACTTAATCCAAATAAGCCAGCATGGTGCTTTACAACAACCTAAGAGTAGAAATATAAATGGCTACAAGAAAACGTTTTTAAAGGCACAGTAACGGCAAGTTATAAAAAGGAAGAGAAAAAGAATAAATACGAACCAGTGTACACAAAAATGAAAAAAAGAAAAAAAGTATGGACAACTGAAAGAATTGAAACAATATCAGGTGGGAGAATTCTGAGAGCATCTCAGAAGAGTATAAATCTGAGAAAAACAGAAAAGACACCCAAATGAGAGGAGTGGAGGGAGGCTGGACAAAATGACTGATTTGGGGTTGTAGATCACTTCCATTTTTGGGATCCCAGAAAAAGAATAGAAGCACTGTAGGGTGCTAGGGGAACCCCAAGAAATATGCACTTTGTCAGCCAACTTACTGGGTTGCTGTAAAGTAAGTGCCTTAATAGCGATACTGTGCAATTTTATATGATTAAGAAAGGAAAGATGTAACCAATGTTACTGTGTCCTGATGGGGGAATGTGATCCTATTCTACTGCAGTTTGGAGAATGGCTTTGAAAGATGAGAGAGAGAAAGTAAGCATGAGGAATTCAAAGAGCAGAATTATGTTTGTTGTGGGTAAAACCAGTGCTTCGACAGTGGAAGGTAAAGCGACAGGGTCAAGGAAGGTGCAAGAATTTGACCATCCGCAGGATGGACGTGCTCTTTCCTGGGCTTTTTTAGACATTTTTCAATAAATGGAATGATGGTAGACCAACCTCAGGAAAATGTGTGAGGCTAATAAACTCACATTTTCCTATGCTCACACCACAGCAAAAGCAAGCACGGACCTGTGTACTTTGGGCTGAACAACACTGACAGGCACCGTCACCCTTGTCATATTTAGTTGGAATGTGACAGCCGAGGAGTGCACAATGTCATATTCAAGAAGGGGGAGGGCCAATCTTCCCCCTGCCATGGTCAGCCTGATTAACTGACAAAGCTCCATAGATCTGCCTTCCTCTTTTGTTAGGCTCTTCAGCTGGTGGCAGTGATTACCATATCAAAAGGGGGTACTTCAAACAAGCCCACCCAGGGCCTGGCTGCAGAGGATAACAAAGGAGACAGGAAACCCCACAATCTTTAATATGCAACTGTGTCAACCTGAAGCCAGCTCCTGACTCTTAGCATCGATGGCAGTGACTGTCATGCGTGCACCTGTTGTTTACAGTAGGCCACCCCGCTAGGGAGACCCCATTCATAAGGTACGAGAATGTGGTTTGCAGGAGCCAGAGAGTCTGGTCTTGCTGCAGTTCCAAGGGAGACCTGTCGCTTTAACAGGGACCACACAGGGAGGACCATTAACCAGATTCTTTGAACACAACAGACAGGAAGATGGGTGCGACTTAGTAGCACAAGGGAGTGAGCCCAGTGCTCTTTCTGTTGAGAGAAGGGTTCCCCCATATTAGTTTTTGGGCACAGCTTGTTTCTGTTTTAACCCCTTTACCTTTCCTGTTGCAAAGCACTCTGGTTATGACACAGACAGACTTTCGTTTTGGACTCTTAGACATTGACGTTACTTAGTTTCTTTAGGTTGGGCAATTCCCACCACAATAATAGGGCAAGTAAGGCGTTACACCCATCCTGATATTTTAATAAAGGTTTTTAAAACTGTTATGTTTGTTGTCTGTGTCATCTCTTGATACGATGGCTGTCTCACATCTGCCAAAAGATGAGAATGGCCCTCTTTTAAAGCCATTAAAGCCAAGTGGGCCACAGTGATTGGTGTAGGCTAAGCCTGCCTTACTGAACCAATCCTAGGGTGCCTAACAACAATCTCCTCTATGAGTGAGGTCAATGTAGTTTAGGGGTATGCTAACTCAAAATTGTGTTCAAAGTAAAAGCCTTGAGCCATCCTCAGCTCCCTTTCCCAAGTTCAGGATACAGTCCTAAAGGACAATATTCTCAAGATTCTAGGGCTTCCCTTCCCCAAACTTCAAGTATTAAGTCACAACACCAAGTTCCAACAGAGGTCATGGCTCTTCCCAAAGCTGTAATTTCGGATTCACAATCAACAAAGTTGCAAATGGCTCAGGGATCTTCCCCAAGCTTCAAACCATGGTTCATAATGCAGTAGATCAAAGGAGCTCAGGCGTTCCCTTTCCCTGGCTTCCAGCCTTGGTAATTAACACAAATGTTCAAAGGAGTTCAGGGATTCCCTTCCCCCAAGCCTCCAACCTCCTTCGGGAAGGGCAGCAACCTCCCTGGACTAGGCGCAGTTAACAGGCCGCACAGCCCACCAATTACAGGTCATGCAACCAGACTACCACACTCCTTGCCACCTTGGTAATTCCTTCAGCCACACATGTTCGCAACCAATCATAGAAGTCTATCTGGTTCGCAAAAGTCTGAGGCTTTCTCGTGGTCTTTAATACAATGTTGGCTTTCTATCAAAGCCTTCACTCTGTTGCATTAATGTGGGTTTGCTTTTTAACGTAGTTCTACCTATTCAGTAGTTTACTGTCACTTCATTGGCTCCGATCGGCTGCACATTTACTCTGTCAGCGTTCTGATTACAACAACTTAGTTTTTCTTGCTTTCTGAACATCAAGCATTTTCCATTAACTTCACTCGGAAGCCTTTCAGTAACATGCCGTCTGCACAAAAGCACTCCAATACAATGTAATGCTTTAACCCTTGAATTTGTTTCATTCCATTTTACTTGGAGACCTTCGATAACATGTCGGCTGCATGCAGCCACTACTATAAAATGTAATGCTTTTGCTTGCATACACGCACCAGGTTTCACCATCTCATTGAAACTCACCTGGCTGCCGCGTTCCTTTTATTAGTTTCTCCCATCAACTGCCTTGAATTACTTGAGGTCAGGGTCTTATTGCATGCCCCTCAGACACCTCCATTCAGGGGAACAGGCTTTTCTGGGCCACGCAGAAGGGACCGTTATGCTCCATGGCTCCCATCTCTCTCGTTCTCTGGCTTCTTGGAGACATGGCTCCTGTGCCACGCAGTGACACTTTACAATACAGTGGGCCTCATTACAACCCTGGCGGCCACGGGATGAACGGTGCTGGTAAGGCACCGGCAACGTTCATACCGGACCGCAACAGTACGAGTCTGCTCACGTGGGCCGCTCTGGACGCCTGGTCAGACCAGGCATGCAGAGTGGCACCCGTGAGCAGTCCAGGATGGTAGCAGCAGTAATGTTATGAACAGTACCGCTGCTACCATCCTCCCCATTCCAATTGAGCCCTATTTGGGGTCAAATGGGAATGGGGACGTACTGGCTCCGGGTCCCGCGAAAGGGAATTACCGGGCCCTCCAAAGTCGGAATGGCCCGGTAAATCCCCTTTTGTGGGACCTGGACCCGAGTTTGGGGGTAGCCATGCCCTTGTGAAGGGCATGGCTACCTCCAAACTCGTAATGAGGCCCACTCCTCCAGCGTCTCGGTGTCCCGTTCTCCTCTGTTCTCCTATGAACTGTGTTGGCCGTCCTGCTGAAGAACTCACGCCTGCTTCACCTCTCCTCTTCAAACTTGGGCCTCTCCTTTTATACTCCTGTGCCTCTTCAAGGGGCTTCAGGTGTGCATAATTCTCCATGTTTGCCTGACCGTAATTAGGCCATTTATTGGGATGTACCTGACCTTCAGATCTGTAACCTTCAGGCTCCCTCTTCTTCGTCCCAGTACTATAATGGCACTCTTCAAAGGTAACCTACATTATCTTAGGATGATTTTCTTCTTCCCAGTACTGGCCTTCACTTTAGGGGGAGAAGTAGAATAATAACGACAATATCCTACAAAAGCTGAGAGAGGGTACATTATGTCACTGTCAGGAAAGGGTCACTACTATGCCTCGCCCTCTGGCACTCCCTCCCCAATCCCCAAGGACCCTCCACCCATGTGATTCTGCCTCACTAGTCCACCTGCAGGGCCAGGATCCAAGAGGGATGGTCCTTCCCTGGCCACCTGAACAGAAGATCCATGGGGAGTAGATGTGAGAGTACCTTCTGGTTTCTCACACAGATCATCTGAAGACTTCACTAGAAGTAAGAAAGAAGAACTGAACCTTGGCCCATGGCTGATATTACAGTCCGCCTTACATCTTCCGCTAGTGAAGGAAGGCCAGGATATCCAAAGAGGGAAGCAAGATATCTCCCCTAAACATATCCAAGGCAATAGAGGGATATACTGAATCCAGACCAGTATCCAGCCAGCACACAGTGTGCCCTGCAGCAAGCTTCCTGGATAGGAAGTGACAGAAGATCTCAGAAGCTACATCCAAGGACAAGGCAGCTGCCTGCAGCACACTGCCCATTGAAGACGCTAGGAGAAGTGCCTCAATGAGCATCTACGGACGTCTGTCTTAAAGGACATTATCGAGTCAGTCGAGTTCCTCGGTCCATAACCAACAGCAATACTGACTGTTGTCAAGCTGCCGTCACTTGAAGACATCAGAGATATCTTGACCAGTGCTTCAGAACCACTGATCAGCACTGAGGCAATGTTTTCTGACCCTGAGCTACCATGTAGGCCAGTCTGCAGCCGTTTGTCCTGCTTTGCTCGCTGAACGGTGTTGTTGCCTGATACCCCCAGCTGACTCCCATCTCGAACTCTGTCACAGAAGCCTGCAAAGCACCCTGAACCCGACTCAACTCTATCTAGCATCAAGAACACCTACTGCACAAAGTACATTGTGGTTCTGTCCCCCTGGTCCTTCCCAAGAGGCAACTGGAGACATGTTAAGACCATTTCCCACCTTTATGTTAAAACCAATAAACAGTAAAAAAAAACGGTTGTGGTTATTAACCATACCGGCTACCCTCCTGTCAGTGCCCACAGTGCATCAGTTTTCCTTCTTTGAAACTGTCTGTTCCCTGCATTCCTTTACAGGGTGGGTTGTATTTTGTAGTGTTGTTAAATTGTCTGTTGTGATTAATAAAGTAGATATTAATAATCCAACCTTGACTGGACACACCTTTTATCATTGGGTAATTATTGTATTTTCACTGTGTTGCAACTAACCAAGGATCCACGTCCGTTCAGAGAAAAGCCTGCCGTTCCGTCCACGTTACCAAAATTGGACAAGGAGATTTATAATCTGCTTGTTATTTCAATCTGTTCGGATCCTTTCTGGTGTATTACAGATGTGTGGGGCTGATGGAGGATTCAGAAGCCCATATTCACCCCTGAACCACTGGTACCTCAGAAGTTGATTCTTCACAGCAGGGTTTGATTTTCCTCACTAAAGGAAGGTGAAATCACAAGGATTTAAAAATAGAAGATACATGAGACTTCAGGCAGACAAAACAGTCAATGGGTACATCTGAGAGATTTGCTGTAGGATACTGGTGTGGAGAAAATAACAAGACTTCACAGGAAGGAAAGGCAGGATTGGATGGGCAGTGACAAAGAGATAGAGATTTAAAACTGGAACTTGATCAATTCAGTTTGAGAAAATGTAAAGATATCCAGTCTTTGATAGCTCCCAGAAGATACCCACAAGTAGATGGGCATACTGGTGAATGGTGACGCTGAGCCCTCAACCAAGTCTCTCAGTGGTTCCACATCGATGTTAAAGAGAGCTGTAGGTTGTAGATATAATATGAGTCTGGGACACCCATTAGGACAAGGAAATGGTGTTCAATCTGGATGATTCACCTGCAAAGATTGGAACCACCTAGAAAGAAGAGATGGGAACTTTTTTCTGACGTATACAGGGAGAGTGGAATTCAAAGCCTTTTAGCCTATCATATCAAACCCAGCCGAGAGATCAAGAAGGACAAGCAAGCAGGAGTCAGCATTATCAGGGCACTGTCAAGGGCCTGCAGGGTCACCGTCTCTGTGCTTCAAAATGACATGAACCCTAATTGATAAGTGCACAAAAGATGATTAGAAAATAGGTGTTTTACATTGTAGGGCTGTACACTTGTCAAGGAGCTTGTCTAACATTAGACGAGCAGAGAAGACCTACAAATAGCAATATAGGCACAAAAAGTGGCATTTTCATTGAAAGTAGTATGTGCAATTAATCCGAAAAGATGCCTGAAGGAAGACAGGAGATAACTAGAAAAGGGAGGTAAGAAGCAGGAGAGTGGGTCGCAGCTTTGAAAATATTTATGGACAACAGTGATCAAGATACAAAACAGGCTTCACAGAAGAGGGAATGTTCACATATTCCAAAAGAGACAAAAGTAGGAACTCATATCATTCCAGGGTAGCGTACCATAAATCCTTTAAAGGAGCCAATATTAATACATTAATCTACTAAACATTGTATCATTAAAGAGAATAAACTCCAATTATGGGTGTCCATTCTGTTCTTTGAATTGTTTTTTTTTTTTTTTAAAGAACTTTTGCCTGAGCATATTTTGGCCTGAATAGGCCTTTGTCATGTGTGGCACAGAGCTGTACACACCAGGATGCCTTACAGACATGGACACCACCAGGGACACCCCCTGGGATTATTCATTCAGTGTGGCATAAACAAGTGTAACCGAAAAACCATTGAAGCTGCCTCAAACTCAAGGTGGCAGGATTCGCTGTTAATGTGGCATTTAACGGTGGCACCATGTGTAAATGGCTTGTATTTAGAAAGTTCTCATTCAAGCAATGGACCTGCAGATGCATTCATTCTCACGCACCTGATCGCCTCTGTAGCATGCATCCCCTGTTTAAGGCCACATGTTTGGGACAACCTTACATTGTCGTTGTAGTGTAATTATGTCCTTTACTGCTCTTACTGTTCTCTTACTGGAGAGATGAGGCCCATCTCTCCAGTGATGAGTGAGAAGCTGAAGGAACTTTATAGCACTGGAATCCATCATTAGCTATTAACTCTCGGAATTTCAATAGAGCCATCTGCAATCTAATACCACAGCGATGAAAAAGCCCACCGACAGAATTGTCAAGCATTTGGATGAGTAATTATTGTGGGGCAGTGGGGAGAGCTGCAGTTCTGTAAACCGTATATTGTGCTGGCATGACTTTCTTTTCTCTCCTTGACTTATGGCACCTATGCACCTTTATAGATCAGCCCCTCCAACAAGATGGCAAGAGGAGAGTTTGGCAGCTAAAGGAAATCTTATTGCAGGAACACAGAATTAATCCAGCCACAGGACTGGGCGCGTCAGGCATTAGGATGGAAATGGAGAACAGCAAGGTGCGGCTTCCTGTTAATGTAGAGAATAATGTGTATAGGCGAGCCCTCTCTGGTTCATGGCCCATAGAGATATAATGTAGTCACTGCCAGAAAAGTGGCCACAGTGGGTTGTGTACTCTTAATGCAGTGCATGCTTGGATGTTAAGTCTATGCCAGATATTTGCCTACAGTGACACTTGTGCTCTTAACACTGTGCATGACCAAGATGTGCAAACACTGCCAGATATGTGTCCAGAATGCATTTTGTGCTTTTTGTGCATATTAGTGAAGTGCATGCAAGGTCATGTAGTTTCTGCCATGTATGCACCCACAATGGGGTTTCAGTAATTTTCAATATTTGTACAATACTCCACTGTAGTTTGTAGCACTTTCCCACCCTTAGGTTAAAAATGCCTTTGTAAGTAACCTGTTTATTTCTTTTCGTTTTGCCTTTGTCTCTTATATAAGTAATTGTTGATACTGTTCATACTGTTACATTCATCCAACCCAGACATGACTTGTTCTTTATATTCAGGATGTGCCCAATGACCAGTGACATTAACAATGAAAAGCGGTTTGCCCAAGTTAGGGCCTTGATGGAGACTGGGGAAGACTGTGGGGGTGTCATTATTACAGAGAAGACAGCTGTTGCCCTTGAACGTTTTAACTGAATGGTATTCAGGAGGAACGGACATTCCTCCAGAAAGCCTTGAGCATAGCACCCTGTCAAGATACATGGGGATATTGGACATTGCCCTTTTCAGAGGAAACATTATAAAGTGATGCCTCTAGGCTTATGCGCAACACCGTTATCCTGAGGACACCCATTAATGATGGGTCATCCAGGATGACTCCCCTATTATGCCACAAAGGCTCAATGTAGAGCAGAAAACCCCAGCAATATGGCCTGGGCACTAATCAAGCGCTACCTGAAGCCTATCAATAAGCCAGAACGGATTAATGGGATCACTACATTGTAGTTCACGTATTGACACCTGTCTGCACACTATACACTTTGTCAAGAATGTCTTCCCCATTGGGCTTGAGCAGGATGGTAGAGAAACCAAAACATGTACATGGGGCAGACATTTTGGTTTATGGACCTTCTGGTGCAAATCCAGAGAACTGTACATTACCTAGACATTGATGTTCTTCCATGTACTGCTGCTGATACACCAAATAAAAAGTGTGTTATCTGACAATGAAATAGAACTGCTACTTTATGATCAACATGTTATTGCATTAACAAGTGTGCATCACTGACGATAATATAGATCAGTGAAACTCAGTATATGCAATGCTTTAAGTAGGATCAGAAATCAGATGAGATGCGCGTAGTGTGAAGGCAGGGAAGGTTTAAGGCAGCTACTGAGCATGAGGGAGCTAATGATCATGGGGCCGGTGTGTATGTGAGTGAGGGGCTAGGTGTCAAGGCAAGGAAGACTGGCATAGGATTTGATAACAGCATCATGGTCAAAGGGAACATGCCGTGGATGCTGGGAAGAGGGCTCAGCCAGGTTTAAAGGGGGAGGGCTTGGGAAGGGGTCTTTGTCTGGAGAAGGGATTTCCATATAAAATAATTTGTTGATTTGATTCTTACACAGCTGTAACTAATTACCTTCAGATCTTAGATGTACAAAGGTGAGGATTGTTGTCCTCCGAAGAGGAAGCAGCCGGTACTTGTAACACGTGCCATCAACGTCGGACTGCTTGTATCACTGCTGATACCGTTTAAAGATCACCAAATGTTTGAATAGTATCTCTGCCTTATTGCCTGGTCATTAGTTGCACTTGTCAGTCATCACTACCTCATGATTGCTTCTGCATTCACAATATTTGCCACCATTTATATTGTATATCAATTTGTTGTCAAATCTACAGGTCATGCCAGCATTGTCACTGTACATCATCTTCATGAAACTGTGACAACATATGCCAGCATGATCACAGTACATTTCTTGCATGAAGCTTCACCCACAATATATGCCAGAATTTCCCTGCAGATCACGTTCATGAAGATGCATCGGTACATGCCAGCATTGCCATAGTAATTAATGTTCATGGCGCTACACTTGGTACCCAGGACATCTCACACCTCAGGAAGCACCTCACCAAACACATATCTGAAGCTCAATCCCACGAAGGTCAACTTTGTTCTACTCCATTGCCCATCTAAGTAGGATACTATGCATAGGTGGCCGAATAACATGCACCTTGGCAGCTGCACACATCACTTGGCCCCAACTGCCAAATCACTCTGTTTCATTTTCGGCAGCACTCTCTGCTTACGACAACATATCAACAAAAAGGCTCAAACTGCCTTGCGCCAGCTACCATTCCTCGAGAAGATAATACCCTTCCTTCCACCGAAGGACTTCAGAACCTGAGTTCGTGCCCTAGTAATTTCCCTCATTGATGGGGGAAAAGACTCTCCTCACCGGTGTTTCAGCAGTGCTTCTGCACCACTTGGAGACACCAAACATAGCGTGGCTGGACTCATAACAGGAAACAAGAAATTCTGTCACATTTCCCCCGTCCTAAGGGAGCTGCACTGGCTTCCCATCCCAGCCAGGTTACTCCTTAAGATTGCCTGCATCACCTATAAAGTAACCACCGCTCACACACCTGCATGCCTAGCTGCTGAACTTTGCAGATCGGGTGGCTCAGTCTCCACCAGGAGTGAGGCCATCAGTAAGTTTGAGACAACTGCCATGCAAGGAAAAAAACAGTAAGCAGCCCTTCCCTTGCCACACGCCAGCCTACTGCAAGAGATGTGTTTAATGCTATGAATTTGTGTAACCATTTTTGATATATCCCTAAAAAAAGAGAAAGTGTGTAGATCTGTCTTCTGTTTGGCCCCACGAATTTAGAACTATTGAAATCTGACACTAGGGAGCTAATTGGTTGGATATTATGGAACATTGCTTGATTATGTGCCACATTTAAATACATATATTTGAGTTCACAACTGCAAAACTCACCGCGGTAAAACATGTGTAAGCAGAAAATTTCAAGCAGAGTTGGCATCTTGGACACCAAGGTGTGCCACAGCATGGTTGACATGCAAATATTTGTTTTAAACTAAAAAAAAAGTGCATTTTGTGGATTTCATATTCACAGATTTATGCACCAATCTGTGGCTCTAAATGCACAAATAGGGGCGATGAAGTCACATTTTGGAGAGAATTACATTGATGTAGATTTGTGGTTCCAAAAATAAATAAAATGCATGGAAGGTCTCCCATGAAAGTGTTTTATAATAGGAATATTGTTCATATGCTTCAATGCAAAATGCATTTAAAAAACGGTCAGGTAGGTAGATTGTGATACTAATGCATAAACAATAGCATTCAGCATAGATTATGGGCTGTGTTGGTGGTGTACAGAACATAGTGACTTGTTGAAAGTGCTGCATTGTGGAACGACTTGGCTGCTGGTGCCGCATCTTTTGTTGACCAAATTACAACTGTCATCGATGACCTAATGGAAAAGGGCAACCTGACTGACCTGATTATTTGCGGCGATCTTAACATCAACTGCCTTACACACCAAAATCTACCCAGTGGCAAAAAGAAACCTAACAACTCCCAGGAGCTCTTTACACATCAATGGTGTATGGAAATGGGGGTCTGTGGGTTAATGATGCTCAATGGTCAAACACCGGGTGACATCCCAGCTTAACCCACGTGGAGAAGAGGTGACCAAAGTCCAACCCTCGATTATATATTTGTATCTGGAAACATACATACGAGGACTACCAGCTTAGAGGTCACCAAAATGACCCATAGGGACCACGACATGGTGACTCTGAGTTTCAACAACAACACTCAGCACAATCAAGAGCTGTGGCCTCACGTGGTAAGAACTGGAGCTGGCAGAACTTGCCTAAATCTTGCAACTGAGGACTTCACATTACTTCTAGATTCCAATTGAACTCCGAGTCACTTGAATATGATCACTTGTTGACGCAATATGAAGAAAGAAAACAAACTAAAACATGCTGAATTTGTACCCAAACACAAATTCGATTTAGAAATTCTCCAACGAAAAAGAACATTGCGACGTAATCTAAGATACTTGCAAAGAACCACTAATGCTGATGTGTGTGAGCAGAGAAGATTGCTTAAACAAGTATATAAGAACTGGCTCAAGTCACATAAGGCCATCATGGCACAAAATGATGCAGAGCTAATGTTGTCCAAAATGGCAAGCAAAACCTCAGCGGATTACTGGAGACTGATAAATACCACTTTGGCTCCACAACATGCTCTTCAGGCAAACTTGGTCTCAAAGGCAGAGTGGACATCCCTCTATACCAATCTCTTCTGCAAAGATGTTTCAACTAAAGAATGGGAAGTGTCCACCTTGACCCACTGGGAGATTGTATTCGATAGAGAAGACATCTTGCAAGTAATTAAGAATGTGCACGACTCAAGAGCTCCTGGCTCGGATGGGCTTACTAATTACTCCATCAAACGACACCCAGAAGAATGCTCAGACTTCTGTACAATTCTGTTTAACAGAATTGTTAAGTGTTGTAACACACCAAAATCGTAGAAAACTGCTGTGATTGTGCCAATCTTTAAAAAAGGAGACAGAAGAAACCCAAAAAACTACAGACCCATTGCACTGCTCGATGTGCTGGGGAAAATCTATGCCACCCTCTTGCAACAGAAACTCCTAAAGTGGTCTACTGAATCAAACCGGGTAGACCCAAGACAAGCAGGATTCGTCAAGGGGGTGGCGTGTGGTGTGAATCTCCTGTTATTAAGCCTATTGAAGATGGAAGCCCATCGGTCCAACTCCAAGGTCTACCTGGCTCTAATAGATCTATCACAAGCTTTTGATAGCATAAACAGGGATTTGCTATGGGAAAAAGTGAGTGTGTGGAAGTGTCCCCCCAGCCTGATGGCCACCATTCATGAGTTACACACAAATACTTCAATCAAGATCAGACTAGACCTCAAAGGCACTCTATCAGCCCCCAATGGCATGCACAGGGGTGGTAAACAAGGCTGCTCCTTAGCAGCCATCATTTTCAATCTGTTTATATCTGATATCAAAGAGATCTTCAGTGATCCAACTACCTTTCCACCAAAAATTCATGGTACCCATATTGCTTATCTTGTTTATGCGGATGACCTCATCCTTATGGATTTAACACCCATACATCTTCAACGCAAGCTCACCATTCTTGAAAAGTATCTAACAGCGAATGGCCTTGTCATAAATAAGCAAAAATGTGAAATATTGGCCCTTGAAAAATTGCTAGGAAAGAATGGAACCAAGAAGAAATTCAATTGGTACCTTGATAAAGAACTGATTAAGACAGTGAAGAACACCACCTACTTAGGAATGAGAATCAGTGCAAGCAGAAACGACGCACCCTGGGTCGAGGTGACGAAGAGTAAATGCTGCCAGCTGGCATGCCAGGCGTCCTTGATCAATACATTTTTTTGTAAATTTTCATTAAAACCGACTGTCGTTTTCTTCAAACAAAATGTGGTGCCTGCATTGATATATGGTGGGGAACATGCCTTAGGATGCGGACAAGATGTGTGGAACACACTTGTAAATATTTTTTGAACCAGAGTTCTACACTTTACAAAGGGGACTTCAATGGCCTGCATAAGATTCGAACTCGGCTATATTTCAATCCAAGCCCGAGTCGCCTGGAATCTATTAAGCCTGTTTAGGAAAACGATGCAAAAGAATCCTCTGCCTCAAATCAGTACACTACACAAACCAGACACAGAAAAAACACAAATTATCCTTTTTCAATGGAACAAGCTATGTCTTGAGGTACTAAAAACAAATGACATCACTGTACAGACCTTGATTGAAAATCCAGATCTGGCCAAGAGGAAGATGTGGAGAGCTGACTGGATCAATACATGCACGTTAAGATCAGAATCAAAGACGATGAAGGAGGCTCCTGGTGAAGCTAGAGCGTATGGTCAGCCACAAGCCTATCTAACCTGCTTTCCAGATCAACACCCGAGAGCCCTATATATACACTTTAGGCTTAACGCACTGCCTACTAAGGAGCCTCTAAGTTTTTGGTCTCAGTATGCCAATTCAGGTCTACTATGTCGCTTCTGTAAAATTGACAAAGAGACTCTAAAACATCTGACGATGTCGTGCCCTGGGCTAGAACAAAAAAGGAGAAAATGTTTTGGCCCAGTCATCAGTAAATATCAAACTCTGTCTGCTGAGGATTGGTGGGGAGCCTTGTTTGATGGGTCAAATAGACCCGCCTTACATGCACTAGTTGCTTTTCTCCGTGTTCTAAAGGACGACTTGTACGTAAAGACAATACATTCAGATCCTAATTGAAGAATGCGCTTACAATCGTCCCTGTATGACTGATTTGAAAGGCTTTATTCACTGAAGAAAGAAGCTGCCTAGGAAGAGAAGAGATGGCAAAAGAGAAATGTATTTTTGTATTCTTTTCTTTTTTAAGGTTGTAAAAACCAATAAAAAATATTCTTGTGGAACTTACTTCAATGCAGAGAGTTGTTTAGATGTGTGCACTTCTTGTAGATACTTTTTGCACGTATGTTCACCGCATGGTATGCATCCATGTACGGACAGCAGCTAGCAGCCATCATCTGTGGCCTTTGTTCTGCGCCTCCCCCAAGCAGGGGCCATATGAAACAGCCACAGACAGTTCATCTTGCTACTGGCATGCGTTTGCTGTGCACTTCGTGGTTGATGTCCATGCAATGAACGTTGCATGCTGTGATAGGTCGAGTAGTAGATTACAAATGCAATGAAAAGTTGCATGTTGCGATAGGTCGAGTAGTAGATTACAAGCTGCAGACAGTTTTCGAAGCCAGTTTGTGATCCACATTGTGAGCCACTTCAGACGTAAAGTGTGGGGTTTACCTACCTGCAGTGAATTGTCCAATTCTGTTCACTCCATGGTGCATTTCCATGCATCCGCGAAATCAGTGGTGATGTCATCAGTGGCGTTGTCGTGTATATCTTTGGTGCTGTCATTTGTGGCAATATCCGTGATCTGCTGTTTTCGATCATCATGCAATAATGCCCTTGGCATCTCATGCTGGGTTCTATGGTGTTTCATCCCCAGTTATTTTTTCTGAGTTTTTTGCTGAAACCTTTTTACTGAAAAAACACATCGATTTTAGTTTTTATATTTGAGGCGCTCTCCCCCACCCAGAACCCCCTCCTGTACTATTTACACCCTATTCCCTACCGCCTAACCCTTACATCCCCTAACCCCTGCCCCTATATTCTTCGATGAGTTTGTCATTGAAACATTTTCGGCAAAAAACTCATTGAAAAATATACTGGCGATCGATGAAACTGTATACCCTCATAATAATAATAATAATAATTAAAAATAATAATGCTTACCTAATCAAACCAATGAAGTGTAGAAACAGAATAACCACTATAGAAGGAAGCTTTAATTCACTGCATAGTACACCCCCAGCACAGCTCACGTTTTCCTTCTGTAACGATCCCCTAAAGGGCGACCTTTATAACATTAAGTATGCTTTGCTTTTGGCTGTGAAAGGCTCTTAAGTCTTGTTTTACAATGACCAGGGCTGCGGAAGTGAGGGAAACTACAAAGAAAAAGTGGGCTCGACGGCTGCTCGACATCTGCTACCAATTTCGGGACCAAAAGTCACGCAGAAAGAAAACAGAGGCGGAAGACAACAATAGCTCAGAAAAGCTAAGCGCCCTTGCGGCTTTTAGAAGCGCCCATTCTGGGTTGTGAATGGACCCTTGCACATTTGCCGACCCCATCAAAATGAGTCTATGATGTAAAAGCCCATTAATGACGTCTGGTTGGGAGGTGGGAATTGGGGCCCCAATGTAATGACAAAATGAGAGACTTAGTTTTGGGTACTCAAAGCTGCTGAAGATGTGTGGGTGGGGATTTCAACATGATGATTCAGATCCCCGCCCCCATGCTTAAAGCAGAAAACAGTATGGGGGACCTGGGGCTGTATACTTCATAATGGACACAAAGACATACAGCCAGGGGTTAATAGCCCACTGATTATCAGGAGCTGGCCATGATACGATCATATTCCTGCTTATTTGTTCAGCAGCAGGACAATATGGCCTATAAGACATATTATACTAAACAACAAACAAACGTTCCATACAAAGACAGACTCATCAACCAGTCAAGTGTGGGGCGACCCATCAATTCAGGGGCTGTAATAAAGTTGGACAGTATTAAGGTGTTTTCCAGGAGGGTTACCCCTCAACCGTGTGCACCTGGGCTGGAGGTCTTGGGCGCCTTTGTTGTGTATCAACTGCATCTTTCACTTATTCTGGGCTCTCATGGCGGTTTGTCATCTGACGGTTGGAACATGGCGTCAACCAAAGATTTCCAGGCTTCCAAAGTAACAGTGAGGCTATCATCTTGAGTCTATACTGATTGTGCCCAGATCTTTGTCTCCGCCTCACACCAGGTTTAAAAATCGTGGAGCCAGAGTTTATAGTGGGGGCCCTTCGGAGATTTCCATGACATTGTGATCCGTCGTTTCGCAAGAATGTATGCTAAATCCATAAATCTGGTGACATGTTTATGTTTGCTTTGTCTAGGGTATGCTCCACGTAAACACTCCAGTGGGCTCCAGGAGTATCTAACAACACCTGCCGCCTTGCTTGCATGCAATACATGACACTGTCAACCGTTCCATTCTCATACAAAGACTCCACGATACCCTTGGAATCTCGGATCGGGACTGGATTGGCTGGCATCCTTCTAACTGACCGCTCGTCCCAAGTCATCCTGGGCACCTTATCCTCTGAAACTTCCTTCTCCACCTGTGGCGTCCCCTAAGGTTCTATCCTCTCCCCTTGGCTCTTTAAAATCTACCTTACACTGCTGGCATGCTTCATCTTCTCCTTTTCCCCCAATTTCCAGTGTTATGGCAACGACACTCAACTCTTTCTCAAACTTTCTGCTGACTCCCGTGAACCTTCCATCATCCCCGACTGCCTATTAGCCGTTCAGTCCTGCAGCACTTCTAACGATCTCTGCCTCAACGCCTGTAAAAAGGAGGTACTTCCCATCGGGACCCCTGCTCCCACTTTCTCCCTTCACTCTGGCCTTCCTCCATGGACTCCCCCTCTGCTCCTTCCTCTGAAGCCAGAAACCTTGGGGTCATCTTTGACTCCTCTCTCCTCTTCCTCCTTCACACTCAGGACATTGCCAAGAAGTCCCACTTTCAGCTATTCCTTCTCAGATAAACTCTCCCTTTTCTCACTTTTCCACAGAGGCTCAACGTTACCCGAGCCCTGGTTCTCTCTAGGCTTGACTATTGCAACAGCCTCCTCCTGAATCTACCTTCTTCCACTCTGCAACCTCTCCAGCTAATCCAGAATAGGACAGCAAGACTTATCCTTGGCCTTAAACCCAGGGACTGCATCTCTCCTGCCCTAAAAAGTCTTCACTGGCCCCCGGTTGCTGCTCGTATTAAATTCAAATCCCTCTGGATTATCCACAAGGCTGTCTGGGCACGGGGAGCTCATTATCTTCAAATCTATCTCACTAAATACTCTTCCTCCAGACCTCTACATTCCTTTGGCACCAACTCTTTGTGTGTAAAGCGTGTTGCTCAACAGAGGGCAGGAGGTCGATCACCTTCCTCAGCTGGCTCCCTACTTTGAAGCCTCCCCCTCCCTTTGCGCCTTGAGCAGGACTTCCTTAAATTCCAGAAGCTCCTCAAGACATTCTTCTTTACCTCTTCCTTCCCATCTTCTCTCTATGCTAATATTACAGTTGCTTGGATTGAGGTCCTGGGTCCTGTGGAATATTTTTATCCACACCAATGCGCAACACTGCACCGCTTTGCCAAAGGGGAAAGAAAACTGCCAAAACTGGAGGCGATAACCCCGGTGCGCACCAAATCTGAAAAATTGCGCATGGTGCATAAACAACAAAAGAGCTGCACACCCTGCCACACACACAGGCAACGTTGGTGTAAAGGCTGCTGTCATCTGTCACCTGTCACTTGAATCAATGCCACAGAAGTGGGCTATAATCCGAAAATGTCCTTCAATACAGCTTACTAACCAATGGCAATCTTCAAAGTGCTGTTTTGGCGCTAAATTCAGTCATTTTCCCCAGTGAATTATTGAAAGAAAAGTATGCTGAAATCATGGATTCTCCAGGCAGTCAGAGGAATCCAGACCTCCCTGCCTGCCAGCTGCATCAGAAAATTAGCTGTGAAACCCAGTTCAAAAGTGTTTCTGTTTCCGGATTAAAATGGCAAAACGATTTTCTCTCTTGTTTGGGGAGTGAAGATTGCTTATAAACTCTAGAACTTGTCTTTCATTCCTGAATACCTGCTGGTTACTTACATTGGTGTAGGATTGCTCATTTGTATTTAAACAAAACTTTGCAGGGGGAACTATTAACCTAAACGCCATCTGTGCACAAAGCAAAACTTTTCTATTTCCTGTGTTTTTATTCTGCATTAGTATAAGTGAATTCAGTTGCTTTACTTATTTTTGAATTGTATTGTCACCCTTTGGGCGATTGCTGCCCCAAATATATATATATTGAACTTATGTGTGATTTGAATATGAAATAAATAAATACATCGTTACATTTACAAACTGGCCTGATTCCTGGTTCAGTGTGACCTGGGGGGTATTTTGAGACGGGTGTGATGTGAGTGGTATATCCTTCAGAATATTGAACTTATAGACAAAAATAAATAAGGGTTTCATCGCACGCTACATGCTATTCGAGACCTGGTTGAGTGCCTGATTGAAATCCCTTACAGCTTGGGGGCTCATGCCACGATTCTGAATTGAAATACCACACGTGACAGTCTACCACGGCATACTATCCTGCAGGGTACAGACACCTTGCTGGGTTGGCGTACTGTGCTTCACTGTACAAGCACCCCTCAAAAGAAATACTCCAAAAAATTGGGCCTGTTTGCAAAAGTAAATTAACCCTGAAATAAGCTATAAAGAAATTGATATTTCTGAGATGGCGACCCCAGTGGAAATTAATATTGCTAGGGAACACTTCCTGCACAAACTGTTTGTCAGGGGTGAGTGGCCAGAACAGGATGAACAGGTATGGTTACAGGAAATAAAACAACAAGTCACTGCAATAGACCTAGATACATGGCAAGACAAGGGTCCATTACACCAAACGCTTAGCGAACTGTACATGAACCCAAAAATAAAAGAGGAGCAGTGTAAAATTGCCAAAATAGCGGCCTACCTGTACCTCCACATAGGAGTAATACAGGAAAAGCATACAGACATCATAGATACTGCAAAGAAGCAAGGGGAAACACTGCAGAAAATCCAAACTAATCTGGACTCTGCAGAGCAGAGGGTCCAGAAGAGCTGAGAAACAGAAACAGAGGCTAGGCAGTATATTACCAAATTACAGCAAAAGGTTGCAAAGCAGAGCAAGATACCAAATCACAGACACTGAAAGATGAGTATCAGGAAAGAGTTGACTCTTTAAAACAGAATCAACAGAAGCTGGCACAACAGTTAAATTACAACAGAGCATGCGCAGAACAGATAGTCACTTTACAGAACCACATAGAATCCTTGAAAGAGGAAAATAATGAATTAATTATTAAAGTTATCCACTCTCAAGAGGAATTTGATGAGGAGCGCCAGAAATCTAGTGCATTTAAAAAACAGAGGGATGACTTGGCTGAACAGAAGGGCACTCTAAGTCAGGAGAGGAACGCCTTAGGCCAGGAAGTCAGCCAATTAAAAACTAAGTTAGAAGAAAGAAAGCTGGCCCAGGAGTTTAGTGAAGTTAAAACTGAATATGAGAAGCTACTAGAGCACACCAGGCGGGTGGAGGATGCTCTGGCAAAGAACACTCAGACCAATAATGACAAAACTCAGGAGGTGAGTCTCCTGCAGCAAAAAATTGGCCCAGTATTTCCAATCCAGGCAGGAACCACAGAGAGACAATGAGGCTTGCTGTGAAAAGAATGATAGGCTCCACAAACAGATAGCCATGCAAGAGCAAATCATTGAGACTAGTAAGGCCTTAATAGAGGAGCAAAAGAGTCAGAGAAACCCCTGAGCATAACATCAGGACCCCTGTCATCAGAGAGTTTAACCCCTTCAGTACCATGGACTCTGCCACCCTCATGTCCACTGGCTCATATGAACCAAGGGCCACGGGGATGGTAGACTTCATCAGAATTAGCAACATGGGACTGACAGATCAGCACCTCCCAGAAATGGTTGGGCGGGCATCTCTGTACAGATTCCCAAATGTTAGGGCTAGCCTCTCTGATCAGGAAGACTCCAGTGAGGAGAAAAGAAGGGAATTGAATCCTCAAAAATACTGTCTACCAAAGGATCAGTCTGTAATATTTGGTGGGGAACTCCATTAAACTAGGCCCACAAAGAGTATCTTAAAGACCTCTTCCCAGCTAGGGCAGTGAGAGTGCGGGGAGGTACTCAACCAATCCTGGGAGCAAAGTAGAGTCAAAGACTCTTCTGAGTGCCACAGGTCTCAAGAAACTAGGCCCCCACATTCTGCAAGCCATTCCCAAGCTTGCAGAATCAGGGAGAGCCTAGAGGATCAGATAGCCACCTCCTGTAGCAGTGCCTCTGAGTCAGAGGATGAGTGGACACGGGTGACTAAAACCAAAAAGGCCAACAAAATTAAGAGGGCCCTACTGAAAGATCCCCTGAAACAGATCAAGGCCATTAGGAGCGTCATAACTCCCTATCATAAAAATGCCCAGTATTCAGTTTGGGAACACCTCGAGTTATACGAGCAAATGATGGATACTTTCCATTTGAAAGATAGCCAGAGTTGCATTCAATATGTCAAATGGACATTTTCCCCTGAATACTCCAGTTTCTTTGCAGGGCTGGAGGATCAGAACCACTCAAGATGGTCCACCTATAGGGTGGCCATCTTAAAACATTTTTCGGTACATAGGAACCCCCAAGAAGCGTGCAAGGTGGCCTACAACCTGCAGTGTGGGGAAGAGCAGGCCCCACAAGAATTTGTACAAGAATTAAAACGTGCCTTTGCGCAGACCACCAGGACGGTGCGCACAGAGAGTAGGGAGTTCATTAATACATTCTAAATACATCATGACCCAGCTGATGAGGGACTTTCACGAGAAGAGATCCCTAGACTGGGTCATTGAACAAGTGACTTGCATTTATGAAGTGCAGAAACTAGTAGAGAACAAAAATACAAATAAAACCCCCAAACCACCCAACACCCCTGCTGCTGCTAAGGTGGCGGATGTGAAGGTTGCCCCCAATTTAGATCTGGAGATGGGGGGACCTAAATATATTCCAGTGCAAAATCCTCCTAACCAAAGACCCAAAAAGCCCTCGGGCCAATCCCAAACAGGTAAGCAAGAAAGGTAATCCCACAAATGGGACCCCTAACTCTCCTGATTATATAAGCCCCCGTTACAAGGGCAACTGACCCATCCTGGGCTATGTGTGGACTCCCCCAGCCCAAGGGGGGAGGATCCAACCAGATAGCTGCCAACCCAGGAAACTTCCCTCCTAACTTTCCCCAGGAGGGCAGTAATCCCCCAAATGCCGGGTTGAGCTTCTTTCCCCGGTACCCGCCAAACTTCAACCCCCAAAACAACCCTTCTTTCTTTCCCCATTTTCCTGAGCCCAGACAGCCCAATTCGGGAGAGGGGAGGCCAAGGGTGGAGAGTTAGCAGAACTATCCCCACCAAGGGAATTATGGGAGAAGGGACAGTTACCCTTCCCGTGATCCACCCAGGATGGACCAGCGACCCCCGTACCAGCCATAGCGGGTGTCCCAACTGGAGCGCCAGGTCCAGAACTTGTCACAGGATCTGGGTCACATGTAGAGGGCTCAGCAGAACCCTCAGATGAACATGGCGGCCAAGAACCCATCAAATCAAGGGTCTGGTACTCCAGAGCAATGACGGGGAGAGAACCCTGGCAATCCACCGGTTCCAAAGGAGGAGGCACAAGGTGAGGGCGGTGTGAAGCCTTAGAGGAAGCTTCCTTCCCCACTGGTGAAAAGCCTTGGAAACCCAGGAACTGGAACCAAAATCTCCTGCCCCAGAAAGTCTGCAACCTAAGGAACAGAGGGCGGGTAGGAGAAATAAAGGGCCTAAAAAGACCCATTTTGTGGAGGAGTGTCAGAACACTCTGGTCCTAGGCGCAGGAGCGACGCAGTACCAACCACCCCCACTATGGTCGTGGAGCCTGCAAGTCGAAGCTTACGCAGGCTACCCGGACCAGAGCAGGGAAGGAGGGTTAGGGTCTCGTTGATTGGATAGGTTGGGGGATTTTAGGGAAACCGGATTGAGGTTTGGGTAGAGGTTGTGGATAGGACGGGGAATGGAAGGGTTGATTGTTGCACACTTTAGATTGTACTTGGTACCAAGTAGTTATTTGCACACCACCTCCACATAGTCAGACTTAGGCCCCCTCACTGCTCAATAACGTACAAGTCTAAACCATGCACCTAATTCTGTCCACAACTAATTAGCATTTCTTGGCATGCAAACTTAGCTCTGGGTTTCAGTGTCCTGTCCATGATGAAGCCGTCAAGTCTTGTGGCAGGTCCGTAGTGTTCAGTGCTGGTCCAAGAAGCTAAAAGAAATAACACAAGTTAGGGTGTTGCCTCTGCATTCCCATAACCTTCTCATTCATTCCTCACACGCACAAACACACAACATTCTAGCTGCCACCCGGGCTCAAATCACGGGCTTTAGAGTGTGCCAAAGTTTGCCACTCTTTGGGGCTTTTCCACTTGTTCCTGATGTGGAAAGTATGCCAGTGTTAATTCCCACAGGGGTCTTCCTTCAGACCGCCGCGGTAACTTTTGCCCATGTGTTTTCGCCTCCCGTGCGCCGAGTTTTCCCTGGTTCCAGGAGGCGGGAACACACGGTACGGTTCAGTTCCCCACTACGAATGCAAGCGCGGATTAGCGACGCGCCTAGGACACGCCCACTTATCTTTCCTGTAGGCGCAGGGGCTAGGAATTTGCGGGCTTAAGCCCCCTGCGCTTCTCCCCCGATCCCTCTGATCCCCCAAGATGGGTTAAAGACTTATCTTGCAGGAGCGAGGGGCCGAACTGCTTTTCCGGCGGGGCGGGGCCCCTCGCGACTGATTCTGGAGGAGCTGGGCTTTGCACGTCCTCTCCTTCCGAAGTCTCAAGCGCAAGCCCCGTGCCTCGGGGCTTGCGCATGCGCGTTGATGTGCCACACCCTGCTGGACTCCTGATTGGCCCGTGGCGCCCCCGAGCATGCTGGGAGTTGTAGGCAGGAGACTGCTTCTGCTGGGAGCTGTAGTTTTTGAAGGCTGCTTTTCTGCAAAAGGGGCACAGCAGCCTTTTAAATGGATATAGCTTTCTGGATCCAACTTGTACGTGCATCACAGCCCCCACCATGCCCCTCTGCACCCCTTGTCTTGGTTTGGTCTTGGCTTTGGTCCTGACAGCACTCCCCCTCCCACGGAAGGTAGGCCCTCCGGGTTTATCTGGATAATTCTTGTGGAAAGTGCGCAACAATCTTGGAGCATGAACGTGATGTGAGGGCTCCCACGAGCGCTCTTCAGGTCCATACCCCACCCAGTCCACTAAATAATACAATTGGCCGTTCGTGCTCTTTTTGGAGTTCAAAATTGCACGTACCTCATATTCAGGTTCCCCGTGAACAATTATCGGGGGGTTTTTTTTAACGGGAGTTCCATGCGGGGCAGGTTTTAGCAGGGACGTGTGGAATGTGGGATGAATTTTCATTTGGGGGGTAATTCCAATCGAATTGCAACTGGATTCACGATCTGTACAATTGGGAATGGGCCTAAGTAGCGGGGCTGTAATTTCCGGGGACCATCCAATCGAATATTGCGGGTGGAAAGCCACACCTTGTCACCCACATGATAGGGAGGACTGGCACGGCGGTTTTTGTCTGCATAATACTTATAAGAGTTTTTTGCTCTAACGAGATTACCTTGTACCTCCTTCCAAACTTGCTCAATTTCTATCCGCTGTCCCGCTAGTGTGGGCAATTCCACTTCTAAGGACGGGACAGCTATGGGAAGAATACGTGGATGTCGTCCATAAAGACAGTAAAAGGGAGTCTTTTTGGTGGACGTGTGTAAGGCATTATTGTAGGCTAGTTCAGCTAACCAAGTATGCTGGACCCAAGTGGTTTCCCTGCTTGCAGCAAAGCAACGCAAGTATTGCTCGAGCCCTTGATTTACACGCTCAGTTTGGCCGTCAGTCTCGGGATGATACCCGGATGACAAATGGACTTCCATCCCAACGATCCTACAAAATTCACGCCAAAATCGTGAAATGAATTGTGGGCCTCTGTCGGTGATAACATGGTGTGGAAGCCCGTGTAGGCGAATGACGTTTTGCAGGAAGAGTTCTGCAATTGCACTAGCGGTTGGGACTCCCTTGCAAGGAATAAAATGGGCCATTTTTGAAAAGGTATCTACTACAACCAATATTGACGTGTAACCCTGTATCGGCGGGAGATCCACAATGAGGTCCATGGTTACAGTATGCCATGGTACGTCTGGAGTTGGTAAAGGACGCAGAAGGCCTGCAGGTCTTTGGTGACTGGCCTTATTGCGGGCACAGGTGTCACACTTCAATATGTGTTGCTGAACATCTTGTCGCCACTTCGGCCACCAGAAGTATCTAGCCACCAGCTCTTGTGTTTTTGACCTTCCCGGATGACCTACAAGGGATGAATCATGACACCACGACATGGCCTTTTCCCGGAGTGCCGCAGTAGGCAAATACAGAGCATGAGCGTGGTAGGGAAGCCCTGCAAGAACTACATTCCGAGGGTCCTGTTTGCACCAATGGTGTAGTTCTTGCATAGAGAATTCTTTCTGAATTCCTTCAAAGAAATCAGAGGTCGCCCCAATAATATGAGCGGGAGGAATTATTGATTGGGGCGTGGGGTTCGCCTCTCGAATTGTCGGCTCGGGATAGCGTGACAAGATGTCAGCTTTCTGGTTGCTGTTTCCGGGCCTATATGTGATGATAAAGTCGAACTCCGCGAAGTACATGGCCCAACGCAGCTGACGTGGACTCAGGGTCTTGGCGGTTTTGATAAATTGTAGGTTTCGATGGTCCGTGATTACTGTTATCGTATGACGTGCACCCATCAGATAATGCCGCCATTCGCTAAATGCTGCCTTTATTGCCAGCAGTTCTCGATCTGCGATGATATAATTCACCTCGGCTGGCAGCAGCTTCCTAGAATAATAGGCCACCGGATGTAACAAACCCGTCATTGGATCCCTTTGGGACAGAACGGCCCCCAAAGCATAACTGGAGGCGTCCGTTTCAACCACAAATGGTCTGGACAAGTCTGGGTGTTTTAGTACCGGAGCGTCAGTGAAGGCCTTTTTGAGCCGATTAAAACCCTGTTCGGCTGAGGCATCCCAAACAAACGGGCAACCCTTACGAAGAAGCTTCGTGATTGGAGTAACCAATGCTGAAAAATTCTTAACAAAGCGTCTGTAAAAATTTGCAAATCCTAGAAAGGATTGTATATCCTTCACATTAGCAGGGGGTGCCCAATCTAAAATTGCCTGCACCTTTTTGGTATCCATTTGAACGCCGGTTGGGGTTAGGAAATAACCTAAGAACTCCACAGTGGTACGATGAAACTCGCACTTTTCTAACTTTGCGTAGAGATGATGTTCTCGCAATCTTTGCAACACCGCACGAACATGTCGGACATGTTCCTGGAGACTACTGGAATAGATGAGGATGTCGTCAATGTACACAACAGCACATACATCTAAATATTCTCGAAGTACCTCATCCAGGAAATGTTGAAAAGCGGCGGGGGCGTTACAGAGGCCGAATGGCATGACCTGATATTCATACAATCCGAACTTGGTTCGGAAGGCGGTCTTCCACTCGTCTCCTTCACGTACCCGTACCAAGTGGTATGCGCCTCGAAGGTCCAACTTGGTATAGATGACCGCATCCCTGACTTGGTCTAGAAGTACTGGGATTAAAGGGAGCGGATAACGGTTTTTAATGGTTATCCGGTTCACTCCGCGGTAATCAATACAAGTCCGGAGCTCCCCAGACTTCTTCGGTACGAAGAACAGAGGTGACGAAACCGGAGAATTAGAGTGCCGAATAAAACCACTCTTAAGGTTTGATGCTATGTATTCCCGGAGGTGGTCATTCTCAGCCTCGGTCAAAGCGTAGATGCGGCTGCATGGCAATACCGCTCCTGGCTCCAGGTCTATCCGGCAATCGAAGGGCCGGTGTGGAGGTAAAGACTCAGCAGCCTGTTTATTAAACACATCCGCAAAGTCGGCATACTCTTGGGGCAGATCTTCAGGACGTACCTCTGGTTGACTGTTAGCAATGCAGATGGAGCGTATGTCCGGCAAAGCCTTTTTTAAGCAATGTTCTTTGCAATATGGAGAATTCAGGTCTATCGATCCTGAGGTCCATTGAATGTGAGGGTCATGCTTCTTTAACCATGGCAAACCCAGGATAAGCCCAAATTGCGGGGCGGCAATAATGTCAAAGGCAATCTTTTCTGTATGCCCATCTCCACACCGAAGGATTATAACACAGGTACTATGGGTAACGGGACCTGAACTAAGGGGGGTACCGTCAACTGCATGTACCAGTTCTGAAGTAGGTTTACATTGCACCGGAATTCCTAAAGTACCCACAAACTGGGCATCGATGAAATTACCAGTTGCACCCGAGTCGATTAGCAGTGTAACCTGTTTCCTCTTTGTCAAGAACTCTAAGCAACCCTTCTGAGTGATATAGGGGCCATGATTCGAATAGCCTGCAACTGGGGCCCTGCTGACTAGGCTCGGCCGGGTGACCCCCACTACCGACGAGCCAAGGCGTTTCCCTGGGTTTTTGGTTTGGCGGGGCATTCGCGAACGAAATGCCCAGCCTTACCGCAATACATGCAGACCCCGTCTTTTCTTCTCTGCTCTTTCTCTTCTTTTGTTAGGGGGCCCCGGATGGAGCCGATTTGCATCGGCTCATCCCCCTCAGATTTGTCCAGCGTCCCACGAGATCCTTTAAACTGGTCTAACCGTGGTACAGGACGAGATTCTCCTCTTCTCTTGTCGCCTCGCCTTTCCGCCAAGCGGTGGTCAAGACGCAAGGCTAAGTTGATCATATCCGAACACTCTCTTGGCTGTGGATCAACCTGAGCTATAAGATCTTTTAACTCGTCTTTTAACCCCTGATAAAATAGGGACATCCTCTTTTCTCTGGGCCATTCGGCTTCTGCTACTAGCCGGTTGAACTGCGTGACATAAGTCACCAGTTCCCTATTGCCTTGCCTTAAACTCAGCAGTTCCCGATCCTTGCAGAGGGTGGCTGCCTGTCGATTAAAGATCTTCTCAAATTCCCCTAGAAACTCATCCCAGTCATACAGGACAGCATCGTCCTTTTGAACCAAAGGATTCGCCCAAGAGGCGGCGTCCCCTGTAAGGTACGATATCACGAAGGCTGTACGTGCTTGAGCAGACCGAAAGGCTGATGCCTTGGTGAGAAAGTGGAGACGACATTGGGTCAAAAACGTAGAGAATCTTTGCGGGTCCCCTGCATATCGCTCTGGAGGTGCAAGGGGAACTATGGCTTCCGGGGTTACATGTACCTGTACCGGGGTAGACGGTTGACCAGGTAAGGGCGATGCTTGGGCAGCTAGATTCCGCACCTGCGCGGACAAAGTTGCATATTCTTGCCTGGATGCGGCTAACTCCCCTTGCAAATCCTGCAAGGCTTTAGCAATCTCTTCCATGACTTGTTGTGAGGGTTGGCTGTGCCGCTCAGGCGCCTGGAAAATACGTGGGCTTGCGCTTCTGTCAGAACACTCTGGTCCTAGGCGCAGGAGCGACGCAGTACCAACCACCCCCACTATGGTCGTGGAGCCTGCAAGTCGAAGCTTACGCAGGCTACCCGGACCAGAGCAGGGAAGGAGGGTTAGGGTCTCGTTGATTGGATAGGTTGGGGGATTTTAGGGAAACCGGATTGAGGTTTGGCTAGAGGTTGTGGATAGGACGGGGAATGGAAGGGTTGATTGTTGCACACTTTAGATTGTACTTGGTACCAAGTAGTTATTTGCACACCACCTCCACATAGTCAGACTTAGGCCCCCTCACTGCTCAATAACGTACAAGTCTAAACCATGCACCTAATTCTGTCCACAACTAATTAGCATTTCTTGGCATGCAAACTTAGCTCTGGGTTTCAGTGTCCTGTCCATGATGAAGCCGTCAAGTCTTGTGGCAGGTCCGTAGTGTTCAGTGCTGGTCCAAGAAGCTAAAAGAAATAACACAAGTTAGGGTGTTGCCTCTGCATTCCCATAACCTTCTCATTCATTCCTCACACGCACAAACACACAACATTCTAGCTGCCACCCGGGCTCAAATCACGGGCTTTAGAGTGTGCCAAAGTTTGCCACTCTTTGGGGCTTTTCCACTTGTTCCTGATGTGGAAAGTATGCCAGTGTTAATTCCCACAGGGGTCTTCCTTCAGACCGCCGCGGTAACTTTTGCCCATGTGTTTTCGCCTCCCGTGCGCCGAGTTTTCCCTGGTTCCAGGAGGCGGGAACACACGGTACGGTTCAGTTCCCCACTACGAATGCAAGCGCGGATTAGCGACGCGCCTAGGACACGCCCACTTATCTTTCCTGTAGGCGCACGGGCTAGGAATTTGCGGGCTAAAGCCCCCTGCGCTTCTCCCCCGATCCCTCTGATCCCCCAAGATGGGTTAAAGACTTATCTTGCAGGAGCGAGGGGCCGAACTGCTTTTCCGGCGGGGCGGGGCCCCTCGCGACTGATTCTGGAGGAGCTGGGCTTTGCACGTCCTCTCCTTCCGAAGTCTCAAGCGCAAGCCCCGTGCCTCGGGGCTTGCGCATGCGCGTTGATGTGCCACACCCTGCTGGACTCCTGATTGGCCCGTGGCGCCCCCGAGCATGCTGGGAGTTGTAGGCAGGAGACTGCTTCTGCTGGGAGCTGTAGTTTTTGAAGGCTGCTTTTCTGCAAAAGGGGCACAGCAGCCTTTTAAATGGATACAGCTTTCTGGATCCAACTTGTACGTGCATCACAGCCCCCACCATGCCCCTCTGCACCCCTTGTCTTGGTTTGGTCTTGGCTTTGGTCCTGACAAGGAGGTTAGAGTCTTCCAATTGAAGGAGGGGGGTCCTTAGAGGACTCTGTGAAAAGGATCTTCTCCTTCATAGATGGGGGAACTTCTCCAAAAGAATAATGGGTCCCAAGAGATCCTAATCAAGACTGGGTAAATGTGGGGGCTGAGTTAAAATCGCCCATCATTGAACCCCAGAAGAACAAGCCAGAAAATCACCTTGCCCAAACCAATTCTGGTGACTGCCCCCACAAGTCGGGGGGGGGGGGCAGCCCAGAATCAGAACCAGGGGAGCCCAAAACTTACCCAATATCCAACTGTCACCTTTTTCTTACAGATTCCAAAGCTCCCAAACAGAATCTTGCCCAAACTACCCCTGTGTCAGAATCAAGAGTAAAGAAATTAACCCACCAACTGGCCCAAAATGCATATTATCTTTGCCCCCTTGAGGAAAAGGAGGGAAGATGTTATGCCCCGGTACAAATACAGGGGCAATGTACATTTTTGGCACAGGTTGCCTTCTTTCAAAAAGGGCCTTTGATCAAACGAATTCAGGAAGAGGGGGAGAGATACCAGATCCCTCTCAGCCCTCTTCCTGGACAACTTCAGAACTTCGATGGGAATAAAATTCCTGTCGAGGGGACTGCAGATTTAGACATTAAAATTGGGCGACACAAGGTGAAACACCCGGTCATAGTTGTGACTCCAGAGGGCACACCATGGTTACAAGCGAATTACATCCTGTGTAGTTTATCTCCCCTAATAGATTGTGTAAGCAAGGTCCTCTGGACCCAGACTAACCGACCAATAAAATTAAAACATAGCTTCAACCATGTTAGTCTAAATGGCACATGCCACATGGTTGAACAAAAACCTGACCAAATTGAATTCCATTTTCAAAACAACCAAATCCCTGACGTGACAGTAATTGCAGTAGGACAACACACTGGTGATGGGAAGTCCTCTCTATTTATGAAAATCAACCTTCATTCCAGTCTCAAGTGGCATTTCACACTGGAAGGAAATACTCTGAAATTCTATACCAATTCACAATCAGAAAATCCCACTTATATAGTCCAAAATGATGAGAAATCAGCTCAAATCTTGGCTGACATTCAGAAAATTGGAGAAGAGTTGTTCATCCCTATTCAGTTAAATGGGGGGAAGGGCTCTGTTCTCGCCCGAGTGTGTGTGAACAGCGGTAAGAGCTTCATCAGTGAAGCCATGTTCTGAAAACTCCCAAAAGCCATTCCCACATTTAAATTGATAGACAAATGGGAAATGGACCTGAAAACACCCAATTCCAAACATCTCCTGCCTAGCAGATGTATGCTCAAAATTTCCATAGGCAACAAGGGCATAGTCCCTAATTGTTGGGTCGTGCGAGATGTCCCTGCTGCACTTCATTTAGGCAGTGATATTCTCAATCGCTTTGCCATTAGTTCGGACCTAATAAACTTCAAAGCCTGGTCCCGATTAGCGGGTAATCCCATAGACTTTGATGACCCACAGGAAGCATTTCAGTCAGCTCAATTGCTACCGTATGCAGTTGAAGTTCAGATTGGAGTGGAAGTCACCATCCCAGAACGGACCCGACAATTCACACTTGAAGTAAAAATTAAAAGAGGACAGAAACTGCAAAATCCTGGCACATATGTTCACCTCAAAGCCCATTTCCAACAGCAGGGGTTTGGGTTAAACCCTACACCACTAGTCAATACAGAACATGACACCATTCCAATAGTGGCAGATAACAGCAACCTTAGGAGTATCACTGTAAAGACACCAGAGGGGGGTGTCTGTACTTATGCTCTCTATATGGTAGAGGAGAGGCACAGAGGACCCCAGCCAAGATTCTCTATTATTGGTACGTGGTTGAGCAATCAAGGCCTAGCTTCTCAGGAGGTGATGCAGGCTGGTTCTTAAGTACAGTGTAGTCCCCTAGCACCCACAAAGGAATGTTTGCACACTGGATACGTTAAAACACAGTCTTTATATAATTAATATTCAAACGTCATATACAATATCATGATAATGCACTTTGTGCTCCGAAAATCAACAATGGTAAATATATACAGTTCTAAAGTGGTACCACAAGGATTATTAGATCTCATTAAAGTGCATCAACTATACGGTCATAATACCACACAGATCAATAAAGAGGAAACCAGCAGTAGAGAGAGGAAGGAAAGCAAGATGGTTGAACAATTGGCAGAATGCTGGTCCCGCTACCTAGACACAGTTCTGTGTGGAGATCCCCCCACCTGGGCAACCTGTAAAGCAAAGATGCATCACAAGCCCAGTCCATATATTGTTCACACTAGACTTCCCAATAGTTCTGCAACCCCAATGTACCTGGCGTTGTAGCGTTCCTCGTTGGGGAATCAATGGCCCTTCTTGAGTGCCCTTCCTTTAAGGCAGGAGTCACGGGTCGTCGAACGTGCGACGGAGAACAGATCGAGCTACAATGGTGAAGTGGCCGTGCCTTTCCTAGAAGTGCTCGTTGATGGTGAAATGTAAACGTCCTGCAAGGAAGAGGCGTGCGGGGCACCTCGGTGTCGATAGTTCTGGACCGCAAATAGTTTGAAGAACTGTGGCCCAGCAAGGGCGTCGAGTCGTCGGCGTCTCTGTGGTCATTCGGTGGCGGGAAACCCACTGGCGGATGCTCCTCGGCGCGTCGACGATCAGGCTTTCTCCAGCAGGATAGTGGAGACGATGCGGACGAGAGCGTCCTTGGATTGGAAAGTTCTTAGGCAAACGGGAGCACAGCGCCTCCAGTCGGCGACGGCAGTCGTCAACAGTGGCGGACAACAGTCCGGGCGCTTCTCCTTGTGATTTCGTGGCGGTCCCCGTCTCGGGTCGGCAGCCTGTCGAAGGTCTGTCTACCAGGGAGCTTTGGCAAAGATTTGCTGGTGCACGATGGTCCCTCATAGCTCGGGAAGAGGGTGCCTTACCAGGTCCTCTCTGGGTCAGTCCTTGGAGGCACAGCAGCTTTCAGATTGTGAAGGAGAGCAACAGCAATTCTTCTCGTCCAGCAGGGTTTCAAGGTCCAGCTTCATTTACTCCAGTTACTCGTCATAGTGGACTTCAGCTTCTGAACACGATTCCTAGCAGTGAGTGGTCCCCAGATATACTGTTGATCTCCCATTCATTCCTCTGGGTCATACTCAAGCATCCAATCATGACTAAGGGCATTCAGGCAGGCAGACAGCCAATCAGGCACACAGTGCGTTCAGGCCATTCACTTCCAGACACTCACAACAAGTTATGTGTATTGGAACAAGTACCGAGCCATTCAACAATCCACACTGCATTCATACCGGTTTCGGGCAGGGCTGTCTCAGTCACTGTGTCAAACACCAGATACTAGACACCCAAAACATAGAATGCATATTCGTCACACACTCCATTCACCCAGGTCCCACCCACAGGCGTACCCACAACCTACGGTCATTGGGAAGGCTCCAGCCAGTCTGGTCAGCACTTCCCCACACTTCCGTATATGGAACTTACACCCAACAGCCAGTCAGGGGGAAGGGACAGAGTCAGGGCTTCCCGGGATTCGGGAAGATCAAGGTAACAGGCGATAGAACGCAAGAGACCATCCATCCGATTCCAATGACAGGGCCTGTGCATCCCAAATGGAGGATGCTCAGGGCACCAGTCAATTCAGCACGGAGCTGCCACCAGCCCATACCCTGCTCTGTGGGTTACACACAGGTGCCCAAAAACATACACTAAGGGCACAGGGTTGCATCCCTACCCATGGGTGCCATAAGGGTATACCCATGGGTCTGTTCACCAAAACCAAAGGAGAGAGCTGCACCATTATTGGAATGGCGGTTGATGGCCACCATTTTTCCATAGATTTAGGTAATGAACTGATAGGACCAATCCCCAATGACTGTTTTGGCAGTGATAGCGACAATGACACAACACCTGACAGGATCTTCACCCGGCTTGGTGGGATTTTCCTGGTGTACTGTTCCTGCCCTTATGGTAAGGAAGATGTGATCTGTGACTTCAGGAGGGATGAAGTGATCTTTCAAGTCCACCAGGACTGCCTTCCCCACCTGAAGCCATCAGTCCAAGTCAGTACTTTAACCAGGGACTTCTCCACCCAGCTGAAGAAGGCAGAGATAGACAAACCAGAAGTCTTTGCAGGCTTCCGGCAGATGGTTGAAGAGAGAGTCAACCTAACTGAGGCCTGTAAGACCTGGAGCAAAAGCAAAAATTGAAACAAGTTTTCTTAGATTTTCAAGATCTATTTGTGGTGGACTCATATGACTGTGGTCACACCGAAATCCATACAACAACAATTCCCATGGACCCTGCTATGACTCCAGTGTTTGTGAAGCAGTACCGCTTGCCTCTCGCTTCCATGGAGTCCCTCACGGAAATAATGAAAAACCTTGAGTCCCATGGGATAATTTGTCCAGTCCACAGCACCTTCAATAATCCGGTGCTGGGGATTTTGAAACCGAACGGCCAGTGGAGACTCTGTGCTGACCTGAGGGAGCTAAACAAATGGGTCCACACTTCCTGATGGCCTCTTCCCTACATTGACCAAGGGCTGGCAAAGATCCACGGGTCTAAGGTATACACTGCCATTGACCTGACCAATGGGTACTGAACTGTACTTGTCAGTAGGCAGGACCAATACAAGCTGGCCTTTACCTTCAGGGGGCAGCAGTACACTTGGACCCAGACTCCCTTCGGATACATCAACTCCGGCAATGAATTTAATATCTTTTTGCATAAGGCCATGCCCGACTTGGGTTAAAGGGGTAACCTGGCCTATGTAGATGATGTTCTAATCAAAACCTCAACCGTGGAGGAACACATAGCAGAGATCCGTTATGTTCTGACACAGTTGAGGGCTGCCAGAGCAAAACTCTCTTTCCAAAAGGCACAGTGGTGCAGGCCCCGTGTCAACTTCTTGGGGCATGAAATAACTCCTGAGGGTCTCTGTCCCCAAGAAAAGAAAGTAGAAGGACTCCAGAAAATAAAAGACCCCACAATTCTGCAGGAGCTAAGGAGCCTCCTTGGACTGACTAATTACAGCTGAAAGTTCATTGAGGATTACTCAGAGATCACAAGACCCCTGATCCATCGGTTGAAGGGGGGGTCAAGTGGGAGTGGGGTCCAGAACAAGCCGAGGCAGTAAGACAACTCAAAAGAAGCCTCTCACAAGCGCCTTGCCTAGCTTACCCTGGCAAAAACAAGGAGTTCTTCTTGGAGACAGGGTTCTCAAATACATGCTTGACAGCAGTATTGTAACAAAAGCATGACAAGGTCAATAAAGTCATCTCCTAGGCGAGTATGACTTTATCCTCTGTGGAGAAAAAAATCAATGATTGTGAGAAGGCACTCCTGGCAACAGTATGGGCATTGCAGAATTACCGCCCGTTCATCCAGGGGGAACACTTCATAGTGGAGACTCCACACCAGCCTCTGCAATATCCTCAAAGTGACAGAATCCGGGCCAGAAATGTGAGTAATTCCTGAATTACTTCCTGGATTCTGTCAATGCAAGGCTTTCCTGTGGAGATCAGATACGGCCAAAACAAGAAGAGTCCCCTCACGCAAGTTCTGGCTGACTTGTATGATTGTGCCAGAGAAAACTGTCTCAAGGACGAAAGTCTTAAAATCAAGGACAACATGGAGGCATATCTTAATTCCCCACACAAGGTCTATGAAGAAGACAAGTGTGAGGGAATGCCCACCGTCTATGTGGATGGGTGCTCCTACCATGTTGACAACAACAGAGAAAAGGAACTTGTGGCCAGCTTGGGGAATGCATGGGTGAATGATGCCCTAGAACCCTCCACTTGGTACAAAATCGGTCCTGGTAGTAGTCACATAGCAGAGCTGTGCATGAAGCCATCCTCACTGCTGTCCAACACCAACTCCATGAACTGGTCATGATCACTGATTCAGATTATGTACTGAACGGGTTTGTGGAGCACTTGGTGAATTGGAAAACCATAGGCACGCTATGTGCTAACAATAAACCACTAAAACATGGAACACTAATACAGAATATTGATGATCTGGTCACCTCTAGTGGGATGACCATCTACTGGAAAAAGATCAAGGGCCATTCTAAAGTAGAATGACCAGACAAAACGGGAAATGACCTAGCTGATCAGATGGCCAAAACCTGGAGCCATACAAGGGGATCTACTTGAAATCGAGTCCCTGTTGGAGGAAATCCAGGTGACTGCTATCACTAGGTCCCAGACAAATGCTCACAATGAACTCTCAACTGCCCAGTGGAGTAAAGAGACCCCAGATGCTGATTTGATTATGGCTCAGAAAGGGGATCCAATAATAGGTAAGTTTTATTAACACATTGAGGACCCTCAGAAGTTTCCCCTGACGGATACTGATTGCATTGGGAAAGAGGACCTCAGAGTGTTGATGAAATGTCCCAAAATTTTCCGAATCCAAGATGGTTTGTTGGTGAGGAGATCCATATCCGGCCATTACCAGTGGGTGCTCCCTACCTCATTCCAAAGCCTGATGCTAAGTCACGCCCATGATGTGGTCACAGCCGGTCATCAGGGGTTTCATACAACATTAGAAATCTTGCAAGAGGTTGCATACTGGCCACACATGGGGCAGGACCTCGACCAATACTTGAAGGGGTGTCTTGTGTGTGCACAATTTCAGCCAACATCACTCACACACCGTGCTCCCCTCCAAAAGAGGGGGATGACACTGCCTTGGTCAGATTTGCAAGTCAATTTCATCGGGCCCATGATTCGCTCCTCTAGGGCGAGCAACTACATGTTAACTGTAACATGCTTGTTTACTAAATGGGTGGACTGTCTCCCGGCCCCAAATTGCATGGCAGAAACAGCAGCTGCCCTGATGATCAATCACATCTTCTCGCGTTTTGGTCTACCCCAAAGGATTGAGTCAGTCCGAGGTAGCCACTTAACTAACGAAGTGATGACCAAGACGTGGGAGATACTTGGGGTAAAAAGGAAATTACACATTGCATACCGACAGTCCTCTAGTGGTTGAGTTGAGGGGTACAATAAAACTATTGTGAGCATATTAAAAAAGTTTGTAGCAGATTCTGGGATATGCGATTACCCCTGGTCCTGATGGCCATCAGATCTACCCCTTCTTCTGCAACAAAAATGTCTCCATTTTAGCTGATGGCTTGCCGAAGGATGGTGCTACTCCATCATCTGCTCTACAGAACTCAAGAGCAGACCTTGATAAATGCCTCTGCAACTCATGAGTATTTTGAGAATCTGAGAAAACACCTTCAACATGCTTTTGCGTATGCTCAGCGGAATCTAGAAAGATCTGCGGACAGTCTGAAGACCCACTATGACCTTAAGACAACTAAAAAGGAATATCAAGTAGGAGACCAGGTCTACTTGTACAATTTCCAAAGGAACCAAGCCAAAGAGCGCAAATTCCTCCCAAGTTTGCAGGGTCCTTTTGAAATTGTGGACAGAATCTTACCAGTCGCCTACAGAATCAGCATCCCCAAGGGCAATTTGACAGAGGGGGAAGACAAGTGGGTCCACATAAACCAGCAAAAGAGTTGTCATCCCAGGCATACTTTGCGGCAAATAGTGGAGCCGACTGGAAATCCAGAAGGGGGAAATCCGGAGACATAAAAATAATTATTAAATGTTCATTGAGTATGCACAAGGAAACAGGGTTAAGACCAGTATTAAATATAGGCGGGGAATATTGTAACTTGTATTCAATGCATGCATCTGCCCCACTACACCCCTCAGGGAGTAGTAGTGGGGAAATGTCCATAACCTTGCTATGTTCTGTTTTCTAGCATTGGAACTAAGAACCACCTAATCACCAAGGAGGACTCCTTGGGAACCGGAAAAAAAGGAACCAAGAGCCCGGTGTGTCTCTCCACTCTTCCAACCAGAACCAGCAAGGAGAGCATGTCGCATCCATCGCTAGAGGGGGAAACAACCAGAGTTCTTCACCTGGACCAAAAGAAAAATAATCCCACTTGACCAACTCGACTGGACATCATGCTGGAGTCGGGGGGGGGTCTGTGGAATATTTTTATCCATACCAATGCGCCACACTGCACCCCTTTGCCAATGGGAAAGAAAACTGCCAAAAATGGAAGCGATAACCCCCGTGCACGCCAAATCTGAAAAATTGCGCATGGTGCATAATCCACAAAAGAGCTGCACAACCTGCCACACACACAGGCAAAGTTGGTGTAAAAACAGGAATCACTGCTGTCATCTGTCATCTGTCACCTGTCACTTGAATCAATGTCAAAGAAGTGGGCTAAAATACGGAAATGCCCTTCAATACAGCTTACTAATTAAAGGCAATCTTCCAAGTGCTGTTTTGGCGCTAAATGCAGTCATTTACCCCAGTAAATTATTGAAAGGAAAGTGTGCTGAAATCATGGATTCTCCAGGCAGTCAGAGGAATCCAGGCCTCCCTGCCTGACAGCTGCATCAGAAAATTAGCTGTCAAACCCAGTTGCAAAGTGTTTCTGTTTCCTGATTAAAATGGCAAAACGGTTTTCTTTCTTGTTTGGGGAGGGAAGATTGCCTATACACTCTAGAACTTGTCTTTCATTCCTGAATACCTGCTGGTTACTCACATTGGTGTAGGATTGCTCATTTTTATTTAAACAAAACTTTGCAGGTGGAACTATTAACCTAATTGCCATCTGTGCACAAAGCAACACAGTTTTTCCTGTTTTTCTATTATGCATCAGTATAAGTGAATTCAGTTGCTTTGCCTATTTTTGAGCTGTGTTGAGTGTAAGTGCGAGACTCCAAGGTGGAGGGAGTGCCAAGGCAAGTGCTGAGGGTAGACAGAAGCTGGGCTTTTGGGTGTAGTAGGTCAGGGGCCCCGAGGATGTATAAGGACTGTAAGGGTTTTCAATCAGGCACTCACCCAGGTCTCGCCGAGCATGTAGCGCGCAATGAAACCTTTATTCATTTTTGTCTATAAGTTCAATGTGCTGAATGATCTACCACTCATATCACACCCATCTCAAAATACCCCCCAGGTCACACTGAACCTGGAATCAGGCTAGTTTGTAAAGGTAAAGATGTATTTATTTATTTAATATTCAAATCACACATAAGTTTAATATCTATGTATGGGGCAGCAATCACCCAGAGGGTGACAATACAATTCATAAATAAGCAAAGCAATTGCAATCACTTATACTAATGCAGAATAGAAACACAGGAAAAAGAACAGTTTTGCTTTGTGCATAGATGGCGTTTAGGTTAATTGTTCCCCCTGCAAAGTTTTGTTTAAATACAAATGCACTATCCTACACCAATGTGAGTAATCAGCAGGTATTCAGGAATGAAAGACAAGTTCTAGAGTGTATAGGTGATCTTCCCTCCCCAAACAAGAGAAGAAAACCGTTATTGGCAAATGACACTTTTAAACTTTCAGGTGAGAATGGCTTTGTAAAATAATGCAAAACGGTGCAAAAATGCTTAAATGGAGAAAAGTTCTAAGGAAAGCAACTCTAAACAAGTACTAACACACATGAGCTATAACATAAACAACAATGCACACTTGAGATCAGAATGGGATAGAAGAAGCAATTTGAAATGGGAAAAAGACACATGTAACATTGGCTAAATTGCAAATTCGCAGCAAACATTTACTATGCGGTATTGGAGAAAAATGGTTCAAGTACACTGTTCCGCGACATGAAACTTCACAGCTACGTGGCCAGCGCAACCAGTCCGTGGTGGATACTCGATTTCTGGAATTTACTTTAGTTATTCAAAATCACGAAGGAGTTATGGTTTGTAACACAGGTGAGACAATCAGCGCAAGAAGGATTCTAACAATACTAGGGTTCTGAATTAAAGATGGGATGGGTTGAGATTGGGATAACACAATGCAGAGATGCTATCGGTCACTGTTCTTCCTATTCATACTTACAGTCCTTTATTATTAAATTGGACCGTCTGGTTCTGGTCATAGGGTGGATCAGGTTTACTGGCAGCAGGGCACCTCTGGAGCGATCAGATCAGCGGCGCGGTTCTGGTCAATTTTGGACTGCACCTCAGAATGGATTTGGAAGGGCCCCTTCTGATTACCGGACACGGTAGATAGCAGGATGCAAGTTTCAGCCGGCAAGCCTTAATGGTAGTAAGCCAAGCTGAATCAGAATTATTCTTTTAAGTTTTGGAGGTTAGCAATTGGGTTAAGCTAGCAAGAGTTCTGCAATGCTAAAGTCTGGATTCTGCAAAGAAATCTGGATCTTCAACGAATTGTGGAGTCAGCTAAAAGATGCAAAGTTCTGGAATAAGGTGCGGTGCGGACATCTGGATGGGTTCTGGAGGCAGTGTTTCCTTATGTGTAGTGAAACTCCTATATTTATACATTACAAAGTTTATGGTGTGGGCAGAACTTCAAAAACACACCCCCAGGGCTGTGAGTGGCTGCAGGCGCATGCTTTGTCCTGGTTGGCGGTCTGAACAGAGCTGTCATCCTTATGACAGGATTTAGGAACTCCCACATTGATTTTTACCAAAAACCTAACTTTTTCACACATGTACATTTCTAACATTATGTACCCTAATAAAATTGGACACATATTTTATATTCGATTGTCTACATTCACATTCACTCCCCATCTTTGTGCAAGCTGTTTTGGTCATTGTACGGATTTTTATGAATTTTAACTATAACAGTTTGGATTAATCATTTCTAATTCGGTACATCTCTGGGCGCTGATCAGTGGATTGTATACATACAAATTTAGGTTTGCAACGTTGATCATTCTGCTACATAAGACATTTTTCATAACTTTGGTTCCATAAATGGTACAAGTTTCATCAATGTCTTGAAATCACCAGGCTGAAATTAGTTTAATGTCTACCAATTTTCAGATTTGTTCCTCTTTAGGTTGCTCAGTTAAAGAGTTCTAAACTTTAATCAAACAAAAGGATTTAACATCAAAGTCCTCCTTTGTAACCTCCCCTTTTCAGGTAGCAGCTGCCCAGTTTTTTGATCAAGGCGGGTGTGTTCCCTTCCTGGAGGGAAGTTCCTGCCCCTCCCAGCAGAGGTCAATGCTCAGCCTGTCCTTTGTTCTTTGGCTCAGCCCCAAACGAAAGTCTACTGAGGTCCCATTGTACTGCTTGTTGTCATTATGCGGGAGCCATTAGCATCACTTAAGTCTTCCTGTAGCAATGGAGTGTCAAGCTGAGACGTCAACTTTCCCAGGCCAGGCACTGTCAGATCAGAATTAAATAGTTGATTAGCTCCAGACTGAGTTCCTGTAAAATTCACCTACAATCTTTTTTTTTAAAAAAGATATAAAATGCACAGAGATTATAATGGATTTTGACATTTTAAAGGAATTAAGCCCTTCACAGAAAAATGCTTTAAACAGGCAGATTTTTCACTTCCTCAGGAAAAAGAAAACACATTTAAACTGGGTTTGACAGCCAATTTCCTTAGGCAGCTGTCACACAGTAATGCCTGGATTCCTCTGACTGCCTGGAAAATCCATGATTTCAGCACACTTTCCTTTACATCATTTTCTGGGAAAATGACAAAAAATTTTAAGGGCATTTTCAGATTAGCCCTTCTGTGGCCTTGTTTCAGGTGACAGCTGACAGATGACAGCAGTGATTCCTGTTTTCACACCAACTTTGCCTGTGTGTTTGGCAGGGTGTGCATCTCTATTGTGGTTTGTGAACTATGCACAACTTTGCAGATTTAGTGCGCACGGGTGTTATCGCCTCTCTTTTTGGCAGTTTTCTTTCCCCATTGACAAAGGAGTGCAGTGTGGCGCATTGGCATGGATAAAAATATTTCACAGGGGACACTGGGTTTGTGCCTCTCTGTTCAATTTAGCTATCCTGCTAGGGGTCATGTACGTATGATGAAGCACATTCATTTGGAGTAGTTTGAACCTAGCATTTCGAGACACATGTCTGGGGAAGCCAAGTGTTCATTCACATTCCGGGTCAGCGATAACAGAGCCCATTTCCACCTCCCATTTCAATTTCAAGTTGGGGTCCATAACGCTGACTCCTTCCAGCAAGAGACTATGTAGTCTAGTTACGGGTCTGCAGCCATCTTCTAACATATAGATTAGAGCCAGAAGTCCTGTCTCCTCCGGTTTGTCAAGCCACCCTCCCCATTTGCATTTTGCGGTTCCCCTTACTCTCATGTATTGCAGGAATTGTCCCTAGGGCACGCCCGACTGTTGTGATAAATGATCTATGTCTCTAAATTGGCTGTTTTCGTTCATGTCCCCCCATGTGTAAACCCCCACCCCTCCCAAAACTTAGCAGCACCCTGGTCTGCCCTGTTCATACACACATCAGTGATTATCGGTGCATTAGGTGAGTACGGGTTACGTGTTTGGAGTAGTTTCCACATCTGCCAACCTGCGACCCATATGAAGTCCCTGATCACCGAGTCAAGACGGCGAAAGAAAGCCACCCCTATGTAATGGTGAACATTTGTGTAGCCATAAATTAACCTTGGGGGTACAATCATTTTAATAATGGTGATTCTGCCCATAATTGACAGCGGCACTCTGGACCAGAAGGTCATGGATTTCTCAAGGCCCCCATCACCTGAGCATGTTGTAGTTGTGCGTTTCTATAGGTGTGTGCGCATTCAGAATACCTAGATATCTAAATGGTTTATTGTCCCACGGGAGTCCCAAATTGGGTAGAGCGGCCATCTCCACCTCGCAGAGACCAGCCAGAGGGAAGAGGCAAGATCCCTGATAGCTCAGCAAATCTATCCAGTATGTCCAGAAGGATGCAGAGGTTTTGTAGTGGCTCACAATGGTAGATCAGGGCATTGTACGCATAAAGCGATATTAAGTGTTTAGAGCTGCCTATCAGGATCCCCACTACCAGGAATTCCTGGCGCAGGAATGCTGCTATGGGTTTCGTGTCCTGTATGTACAACATTTGCGAGAGCAGACAGCCTTGATGGGTACCCCACTGTATGTTCCATACTCCGGATATTTGTTTATCTGATTTCAGTCTAGCCACCGGGGAGGTGTTTAGGAATTTAAACCAGCAAATTAATTTCAGACCCAGCCCAAGATTTTGCAACGATGCAAGTAGCCATTCCAAGTATACCGAATCGAAGGCTTTAGTGGCATCCAAGGATGCCACCACATATTGTTATTTGCGGGTGTGTGTTTGGTCAACAATATGCTGGAGTCTTCGAAGATTCAGGGCCGTGCAGTGACCGGGTACGAACCCTGTCTGATCTGCATGCACCAGTGATGTGATGACTTTATGAAGACTTTGTTGTGAGTATCTTTATGTCACAGTTTAGCATGCCCAGAGGTCTGTACTAGTCACACCTATCCATTGGTTTCCCAGATTTGGGAATGGGTATCACCAAGGTCTCCTTCATGCCTGTTGTGAGTATGCCGATGTCGTAGGCTTCTACAAACACTTTCTGAAGTATTGGGGCCAGGGTAGTAGTATAAACCTTGTAAAATTTGGAGGGAAGCCCGTCTGTGCCCAGGGTTTTACAAATGGGCAAGGAGGCTATGGCTTCACCCAGTTCTTCAATAGTAATAGGCTGGCCCAGGGAGTCTCATTGGCTATCAGAGAGTCTTGGGAGATGGATCTGAGAGAAAAGCTCACCCAGGTCTTCTTGGGGGACTGGATTATCATGTTTGTACAATTGTGTATAGAAGGAGGCAAAGGTCTCGTTAATCGCTAGTTGGGATCTCAATGGTGTCCCGTACTTGTCGTAGAGCAACGTGTCTGGGATGTTTCCGTTTGCTTAGGCATGCCAATAGTCTCCCAGGCCTGTCTCCATCTATGTGAGGTCGGGCTCTCTGGGATGTATAATCAAATTTAGACAGTCTCTCCCAGGCGTCACGACACCTGAATCGTGCCTCAGCCAACTTCTCCTCCGTTGACTGTTGGCCTGGGTGTTGGGACTCTAGCATTTTAATTTGATCTTCTGTGGATTCTACAACCTCACTCAATACCCGGCGAATGCCCCCAGCACTGTCTATAACCTCACCGCTGGTCACCAGTTGCATAGGTTCCCAAACTGTTTACGCTCCCAACATTGTTCTCGAGGAAATTAAGTAGAAAGTCTGATAGTGACCTTTTAAAAAGGCTATTTCAGTTAGTGCCCCGGTAGGCAAGCGCCACGTCTGGACAGGCGGTCTAGGATATGCATGGCACCACTCAATCACTCAATCACCAGAGGGGAGTGGTCCAACATTGTGTAGCCCATGTATTCCACACTGGTGAGTTTTGGAAGATGCGCTGAATCCAGAAAGAAATAATCAATTTGTGTGTAGACCTTGGGGGAGGAGGGGTGAATTATAAGAGTAGCCTCTACGATCAGTGTACATTTCCCTCCATACATCAACGAGGTCGAGGTCTGTTAGCATTGTATTCAAGGCAGTAGAAGCTGGGAGAGGCCGCCGTTTGGAGGAGACGATCTGTCCAGCATAGGGTTTCTTACACAGTTAAAATCCCCACTCCACAGGACAAAGCCCTCACTTCTGGCTGCTACAAGCTTACTGAAAGTGTTTGCATGTGCCGACATTTTGTGATTTGGAAAGTATGAGTTGACTATGAAATTTCCCCATGCTCAAGATACCGCCTGACAATTAGACATCTCCCTTCCTTACCTCTTTCTACTTCCAATAGCTGGAAAGGCAGTGTTCCGTCAATCCAGGTTAGCACTGCCCTGGCAAACTTAGAATCGGTGGCCCTGTATCCCGTCCCGCTTCATCGGATCAGTAGCACCTCTTGTCCCTCGGGAAGCAGGTGTGCCTCCTGGACAAGCACTATGGATGTCTTTTTGCGTTGTATGTAGGATTTCACCCTATTTCTACAGAGGTAGGAACCCAGGCCCTGCACATTCCATGACATTAGTCTTAAGGTGGTCATCATTGCACTGGCCTCCCGTGGCTTAAGTGTCTTTCCTCTAGGTGTAACTCTGCCGCCATGTCTCAGTCAGCCTTTTGCCAGCGTAGTTTAGAGTTCCCCAGGGTCCCGGCACAGACATGAATATTGTAGATGCCCCAGGTCAGAACCTTCAGTGTCCATCTCGTCTGCCAGACAGGGCCCCCTAAGAGTCGTGCTGAATGGATTAAACATAAAAAACAACAATAACAGAACTTGAACATAATGCCCAACAACACCAGGTTGTTCATGTGAGCCTGTACCTTCAAGGCCTGTTCTGGCCATTGTGTACCAGGTATAGGATCCAGAAACGGGCTGGAGCCCTTTGACAACTTTTGGGCGGGTGGAGAAGACCAACAGTGAGTGGCTGGATTCCGCTCACACCGATAGTATGAGGACATTAATAGCGGCAATGGTTCATGTTCCTTGTTTAGCTAGGGGAGCCCGGATAACCTAGGTGGCAGTAGATTATTCCATTTGGAGATGAGTTAAGTGCAGCATATGGGCTCAATGCTGTCAACTGCAGTCTTTTGCGTGATTGCTTAGGCCCTCAGTCCAGGCCGCCCAGTTTTTTTGTGGATTTACTATGCACCTTGTGCGTTACAGATCCGAGTCGCTCTTGCTAGACAGGTCATTATGGTCCATCCACATGTTAGCAGCTTCTAAGCTGTCCAGAAATTGTGCTTTGCCTTTATAGAGGATTTGGAGTCTTGCAGGATATAGAAGCACGTATTTGAGTCCCAGTTTTCTTAGCCTCACTTTTATGGGTATGGACGAGTACCTGGCTCTTTGGACTGTTGGAGTATAGTCTGGGTAGATAGCGATCTTTGAGCTACCCCATATTATCTCAACCCTTCTCTGGAGAGTTGTGCAACGACTTCTCTATCCCGGAAATTTTGTGGATCCTGGCAATCATCGGTCGGGGATGTAATCTAGGTGGGTTTTTTTTGGAGAGATCAGTGGGCCTTGCATGGCCCAATCTCCTGAAGCAGCAGGTTTTCAATGTAAGAGTTAGGGTCTGGTCCCTCAGTTCCCACCGGTATACCAAGCACATGCACATTGCTGATACCGATGTTGCTGCCATCCCAAATGCTGGTAGAGGTGCTATTTCCAATGTTGCCCATGCTACCATACAAAATGTTACCAATGTTACCACTCCAACGGCCTCCAATAGTGCCACTGCATTAGCTGCCACATCTGTGACTCTTCCATCTCCCTACCTCTCACATACCATGCTAAGTTGCGCCCTCATTAATGCACGCTCCCGCACAACCCACGCCTTAGACATACATGACTTGTTCACTGCCCATAACCTTGACCTCCTAGCAATCTCATAAACCTGGCTCCATGAAGCCTCAGGCATCCCTCCATAGCACCACCTCCACAGTATACCATATTCAGACAAGACTGTCCTCACACTAAAGGGGGTTGGGTAGCCCTCATAGCAAAAGAGTCCATCCCCATTAGAAAAATCAACACTTCCACTGAGTGTAACAGCGACCTCCTAGTCCTTAAACTCACCATATCTCACAACTGCACCATCACGCTCTATATTGTCTACCGGCCCCCTGGCCTCATGGAAGATTTCCAAGATCTCCTCATCCACCTATTATCTGACAACCTTAAGATGTCATCCAAGGCCATCCTCTTAGGTGCCTTTGTATGGTATGGTATTCTTCATTTGTATAATGCCTATACACAGGCAAGTGTTTCAAAGCGCTCAAGGAGGCTGGGAACAGGGGAAAAAACAACAGTCGTTCAGAGCCCTTGAAATTCTGAGTGATAATTGTCTGCACAGGCAGAGTTAGGGCCTCATTACACGGTAGGCGGTAAGGGTTTACCGGTACTGGTATTTTACCGGTAAACCCTTACCGCCTTACTACGAGGTCCCTTTGCGGGTTGGGGAATTTAATGCCTGCTTTTTGCAGGCGTTAAAAACCAACCCGCAAAGAGACCAGGGAGCTAATTACGGTTCCGCAATTTGCGGTGCTGTAATTAGCACCTTCCCTATTCCCATTATGGGAATGTGGAAGGGCAATGGGGCAAGGGGGAATTAACGCCCCACCAACCTTGGAATAGGGGAGTAATTCACCTTTCCACCAAGGCGGTGCCGGTATTTTACCAGCATGGACCAAGGTGCTAATAGCACCTTGGTCCAACGCCATCCGTGTAATGAGGCCCCTATTAGTGCGTAAAACACATTTAACAGTTAGGGGAAGCAAATAGGCCTCACAGCGATTCTGCAATTTTACCGGTGCAATTAAGGGGTGACGACAAGGAAGAACAGACAGATGATCTTCAGGCATGGTGCATAGGGATCGTGCAAGTGCACACGGTCACAGGGAGGGGGTTCCAAGTGCACCCGGTCAGTGGAGAATGGGGTAAGTGCAGAGAGAGCCACTCTCTAGGGTTACTTCTCAAGTGCAGTGAGTGTGGATGGGGTGTAGGGCCCTGAGGCAAGTGCAAAAGAGGACTGGTGGGGGTGCCAGGGACCTGTGAGACTCTGAGGTAAACCAAGTGGCCAGTCGACAAGCTGTAAGGAAGAGGAGGGAGGAGAGGGAAGGAGAGAGCAGGGAGCTAGGTTAGCAGGGTATATGGAGAGAGAAGGAAGAGGAGAAGAGGAAGGTCTTGAGGAGTTTCCAGAACATGAGAAGGTCCGGCTCAAGACAGAGGACGGCAGGGAGGCCATTACAGAGGGAGGCACCTGCTTAGAATAAGGATTGCCCTCCAAATCTCTGCTTGGAGAATCGGGTCACTCGCAGAAGGTTGGAGGTTGATGAGCGCAGGGCTTGTGAGGGGCAGTATTTAGGTAGGCAACATTGCAGGTAGGTAGGTTCCAGGCTCCAGAAAGCCTGGTGGCTAATGCACAGGGTCTTGAACTTGATCCTTGCAACCACGGGGAGCCAGTGAAGGGATTTCAGTGCCGGAGAGAGGCGGTCCCTGGGCTTGAGGCCAAGGATAAGTCTTGCAGTTCTGTTCTGGATTAGCTGCAGAGGGCTCAGGGCTGAAGAATGTAGGTTGAGGAAGAGGCTGTCGCAATAGTCAAGCCTAGAGAGAACCAGGGCTCTGGAGACAGTGAGCCACTGGGGGAAAGTGAGGAGGTGTAGCTGATAGTTGGACTTTTTAGAGATGTCTGAAATGTGAGAGGCGAAGCAGAGGGTGGAATGAAATATGAGCCCTAGGTTTCTTGCCACAAAGGTGGGTGCGGGCGCAGGGCCAAGGGATGCCGACCAGAGTGAAAGTGGGAAAGCGGGTGCAGGGTTCCCAATGCGAATGATCTCAGTCTTACTGGCATTAAGGCAGAGGTTGTTTGTAGCACACCAGAACTGAATAGCAGACAGACAGTCAGATATGAGTGAGGAGGATGAGGAGGCTGAGGGTAGCCTGAAGGAAAGTTGCATGTCATCCCCATAACACTGAAACTTAGAGGTGAAAGTGTGAATTACACGTGCCAGGGCAGCCACATAGACGTTGGAGAACCAGAGGGATAGGTTAGATCCCTGGAGAACGCCACAGGTTGAGAGAGCTATAGTTAACAGAAATGCTCCGAGTTCCACCTGTGATGGGCGGTCGGAGAGAAAGGAGGTTAACCACGCCAGAGCCTGACCTTTTACTCCCAGGGTTTCATGGAGACGTGTGATCAGGATGTTGTGGTTAACCGTGTCAAAGGCAGAGAAGAGGTCCAGGAAAATGAGTACATAGGGAGTGTTAGTGTCAATATTTGAAAGCAAGTCTTCACAGGTGTTCAGAAGAGCAGTTTCTCTGTGACTCTGGATCCTCTAAAGCCAGTTGATGGTCATGAAAGCAACCAATAGATTCAATGTGGAGGGTCAGCTGAGAGATCGCCGCCTTCTCCAGGAGTTTGCCCAGGAAAGGAGTGATGGAGATAGGGCAGTAGTTTGCCAGAGTGGAGGGGTTGGAAGAGGGTATTTTGAGAAGAGGGTGCACAAGGGAATGCAAGGGAGTCAATATTGTCTTTAATGTTTTTTTTGGGGAGGGGTCCACCTGTTTGGATGAGGCTTTCATAGATTGGACTTGTCTGGTGACCTCATTAGGTATGACGGGTGAGAGAGAAGAGAGGGTAAGTGGAGGGGGGGGAGCAAGGGAGGCTCTGGTGTTAGTGTACGCTGTGGAAGAGAGGGTGGAAAGGATGTCTTGGTTTTTTGCAGTGACATGTGCAGCCAGAGCCGAGCAAAAGTGCTGGGTGGGTGTGACAGAAGAAGAGGCTGCTGCAGGATTGGCCAGTTCCTTGCAGACCTCGATCGTGTTGTTTGAAGCAGCAGAGATGCAGGCTTGAATAAAGACTCTTTTCTTGGAGCAAATGCAGACTCGATATTTCCTTTGAAGGAGGCGGCAGGCCAGTTTGTCAGATGGTTCACCCAACATGTTCCATTTCCACTCAGCTGCCCTACACTTGCATTTAAAGGTGGCCAGGTTGGAGTCGTACCAAGAGTTGTACTTTTTGAAGGCTTCAGTCGGATCCTCGTGACAGGGGCAAGAGTGTCCAGAGTGTTGGAGATAGAGAGATTGAGGTTAGCGAAGGCTGTGTCAGGGTGGGAGTCAGCCGAAGGAGTGGGAGGAGGAGAGTAGGTGGAGGCAAAGGTAGCCACTGTTTTTTTCATGGGTCTGGTGACTGTAAAGTCGGATGGCTGTGCTGGGTGTGTTGCTGAAAGAGGAGAGGAAAGCTTGAGATGTGCTGAGAGAAGAGAGTGGTCAGTCCAAGAGAGGGAGGTGGTGAGAGGGATATAGGGAGGGATGTCAGTAGAGATGAGAGCATCCAAGGTGTGGCCTGCGGTGTGCTTGGAGCCAGAGGGTAGGATAGAGAGGGAGAGAGAGTTGCAGAGGTTGCAGAAACTGCAAAGGTGATATTTTCCCTGACGCACTCATCAAGGACTGTGCAGGCACCCTTGCACCATTCCTTACCGCCTTCATAAATGCCTCCTTCACCTCAGGGCTCATCCCCTCCAGCCTCAAGGTAGCATGGGTATGCCCACTTCTAAAAAAAAAACTCACTCAACCCTACCTCCCCCAATAACTACAGACTGATAACCACAGTCCTCTTCCTGCTAAAAATCTTAGACAAAGCAGCCGATCTACAGGTCCAACAAGTCCTCGAATCCAATTGGGTCCTAGGCCTGCGACAGTCTGGCTTCTGCCCCAGTCATGGCACGGAATCAGCCCTGCTTGATTTAAAAAAAATAGATGGACGAGATCAAGGATGAAGGTAAACCTGCTCTACTCCTCCTCCTAGACCTATCAGCGGCTTTTGACCTTGTGGACCACAAAATACTATGGGCCTCATTACACGGAAGGCGGTAATGGTTAATGGCCACCGTTAATGGTAACGGTGACCGTTAACCATTACCGCCTTACTAGGAGGTCCCTTAGCGGGTTGGTGCTTTAACGCCTGCTTTTTGCAGGCGTTAAAAACCAACCCGCTAAGGGACCTCGGAGCTAATTACGGCACTGCAAAATTGCAGTGCCGTAATTAGCGCCTTCCCCATTCCCATAGAGCCCTATGGGGCAGAAATGGGAATGGGGAAGGGCAATGGCGGAAGGGGGATTTACTGCCCCACCAACCTTGGAATGGGGCGGTAAATCCCCTTTCTGCCAAGGCGGTGCCGGTATTTTACCGGCATGAGCCATGGCGCTAATAACGCCATGGCTCACCGCCTTCCGTGTAATGAGGCCCTATGTCATCATCTCTTCTCCCCGAACGTGACAACCTGCATCACCTCATTCCTCCAAAGCAGAGCTATGAGAGTGTTCTCCGACAACTCATGCGCTGCCCCAGCCAGCATTCAGTGTGGCGTTCCCCCCATGCTCTATAACATCTTTACCAGACCACTGTTCAACATTCTGGACTCACTTGGCATAGCCTACACTAACTATGCCGATGATACCCAATTCCTCCTACCTTTATCTGGTAACTATGAGGTAGATACCAAGCCCCTCAATTTTGCTTATTTCACCATCCAGGCTTGGGTGGCAGCGAACCTGTTCTGCCTCAATGGGGATAAAATCAAACTGCTACTGGTAGGACCTAAGGAAACCCTAAATAAACTCAACAACCAATACTCAGCCTTCAATACTGACAACATCCAAATCCCAGTCTCACAGTCTGTGAAAATCCCAGGAGTCTACTTAGACACCACCCTCTCCATGTCCAGGCAAGTCAGCTCTATTGCCTTCTCTGCAGCCTACTACACAAAATTGCTAAACGCAGCCAGACACTTCCTGACCACTGGAAACTGGCTTTCTATTGCCAGAGCTATAATTAGCTCAAGACTGGACTATTGCAATGTCCTCTTTGCTGGCACCTCAGAACAAAACCTAAAGAAACTCCAAACCATTCAGAATAATGCTGTCTGAGCAGCCATAGGCATCCCTAAAAGGGAACACATTTTCTCCGCAAGGAAGCTAGCACATTGGATCCCGATTAAAGAATGCGTCCTGTTCAAAACACTTGCTATAACCCACAAATGTATCAACCACACAGCCCCACCCTACCTCTATCAGAGAGTGAGTAGGACCTGCGCTTCCAGACCTACCAGAACACCCTGCTCCAACCGACCCGTAGTACCCAGAGTCAAACGAGCCAGGGCAGGCGGGTGAGTTTCCGATTCATTGCTGCTAGGCAATGGAACTCTCTGCTACATACCCTCAGAGCAGAACCCTCACACCTTGCCTTTCACAAAGCACTCAAAACCTGGTTGTTTGTCTGAGTCACGAAGTTTGTCCCCTATTAATCTGTAACAATTCTCTGGATGTTCCTTGCAACCAAGCAGCCACTTTCTGTAGCAGAGTCTCGATGCCCCCGGGCTGCATGGGCGCTTTATAAATGTAAAAATAAATACATAAAATAAATGTTCCTACGTGACCTGCCCTCTGCATCTTCCAGACGCTATTCCAGTGTGGTGTTTTGTTTTTCATGCTCCTTGATCCTCATTTCTAGGTCGTTGGTAGTGTCTTATGTTTCTTTTAGGAGCAATTCAGCGGACGTGACCTCGTCTATCTTTGATTCCAGGGATGGGCATAGGGCCACTATCGCTGGCAGAGCCTGGTTCTCCTCCGGGACTTGCGGAGTTGCGGGGGCCTGTTGCTGGTACGTTTTTCTCTGCCTGCATGGCGTTGCAACTTTTACCCTGGACCATAAATGATTCCATCGTCGCAGGTTTGTTCTTGTTCTTGGTAGGCAACATGATGTGGTATTGTGTTGTGTGTAAGGAAGGTACACAGTGTCTTCTCGCACTGCTAGGAGGGTCCTGATACGCCTGCAGTGTGTCTCCAGGTGCAACCCTGCTGGGCACCCCTGTAGTGACCCAGTCTGGGTTTAATGGTGGTTAGTGCCAGGCAGGCCTCCAGGTGGGCATGGTTTCAGAGTGTAAGTGAACCAGCAGGGTGTGAGTGAACCAGCAGGGTTCTGTGAATTGGGGCCTACCCTCCGAGTGGGCAAGGAGCTTTGTGTGGTTTGCTAGCACAGTGGCAGACTTTGTAGGGTGTGGGACTCTTGATGTGGAAGTGGTGCGTGCTAAGTGCTTCTGTAGTCTGTGTGGTTGCCCGTGTCTCTGGCAGTTTGGTATGGGCAGGTAATCATGCCAATAGTACTTTGATGCAGGGGTCGGGTTATTGCCGCAGCAGTCTCTAAGTCAGTGTCTTTCGGGGCAGAGAGGCAGAATGGCCTGACTCTGTGGATGCGGGCAATGGTGGAACGTGTGTGGCAGTTGTTCAAAAAGGAAGAGAGGGGAGTGAGTACCCTCCAGGGCCTCCCTCGCCCAAGTTGGGCCACATTCAATTATGTGAAAATTAGGTGTCTGGGGGCTCCACAGCAGGCAAGAGGCACCTACCATGTTTTGAGGTGCAATTGATCTTAGGTGCCATGTCACACTGGCAGGATCTTGAGCTGCGGGCAGTGGGAGCCGTGCTCAGGGCCGGTGTCTTCGTTCCTGGACAATCAGGTGTTGGGGTAGCCGATTTGTCTGTGTCCAAGTTTCCCGGCAGAAGTGCCCAGGTGACGGTCTGCTCTGGTGGGCACTTTGTTTAGCTCTGTTGTCTCAGTGTTCAAATCCCTGCTGGCACACCTCGTTACTCGCGAGGACCGGCAGAGGGTCACAGCGACAGTGTCTGGGTGAAAGTCAGGGCTTTTTGAGCTAATAAGCAGCCAGCAAACCGTGATTGCTGGATCCATGTGGCTGGTGGAAACCAGCGAATTTTAAATCCTGCGTTGTGCTTCACTCTCCTTCGCTACGGCCGCCATCTTGGAGCGCAGGGGGATGTTTACTTCATGCATTATACTGTTTCCTGATTCCAATTTTCATCAGGATTAGGCTTGTTGGACAGACACTGCTTTCCCCTGCCTGGAAGCGTATTTCAGTGTAAAGTTAGGTTATCTTGGCTGTCACTGCAGGGATCAGGCTAGGATCTTGATGGGAGCTCCTCTCAGTCAGGTCTTACCGCACTGGCTCTGTCTATGCCCCCATACTCTTTTGTTTATTTAAATGCATACACTTCCTAAACACATTTTTATGCATTATTTATTTTACAGTTAATACACACACATTTGCAAGATGGCTACTGCACTGGCCGTGTCTTAGTCCTCTATTTGTGCTAGCATATACAAGTTACAAATGATCAGCTATCACGGAGACCTCACCACCTGGCCTCTAGGAACTTCTCTATCATTCGGCTTAAACAAGTGCACAAAATAACTCACCAAATGAATAGCTGCCAAGGAGATCCAGGCCATACCTCAAGCGTTCAGTTTGCAAACTGCATGATGGGACTTGCAGGCCAGAATTTCGTGTACAAAACAGGAACTGGCAGAAGGCATGATACATAACACTGGGCCACTATGTACATTCACAAACACTGAGGAAAAAGAAACACAATGTCATCTACAATAATCAACCTGTTTGGTATATGTTATGTTACTAGGATTCATAATATGCACAGCTGGCATTTACATGGTCTGCAGGAGCTCAAGCTAATATGAAAAAAGAGAATTGGTGGGTTTGCTAGTGGGAGGAGAGGGAAAGTGCACAAGTGCTTTTCCTGTTAAGTCGGTAGTTTCAGTTCAGAAAAAAAGTCACTGTGTGTGTTTGCTTCTAGGGGTATCAGCCAGTTGGCATGTGGGTGCTTGAATCTGCATGATAGGTCTTGGTGACGTGATTCTTATCACCCCTGCTCAAGAGCCTTCCCTCCACCCCCAGGGGAGTGTCCAAGACCCCCCTATAAAATGCTGTGGTTGGAACAGAGATAGGGATAGGGAAGAGCATATATCTGTCACTGTGCATCAGTAAAGAGAGTGAGTAACAACCCCCAGCGGTGGGTGACTACTCTCATTCATCAGCACATTAGAGGCATACTAATGTCACATTATATTTTATTGATGATCCCCGTTCATACCTTCCCATTACCCTTAGTGTGTGTATGAAGACATGTACAATACAGAACATATCAACACACAGTACATTTAAATAGATGATTCACACCTTATGCATGTGAAAAAAATACTTCTGATAAGATTGTATAGTGTAAATCTTTTAATTATAAGAAATACGTGATATAGAAACATTGTTACTATTACCATCACTAAACATGACACACACATAGCAAAAAGGTATTGATGAGTAAGCAGCTATCATTGTCACCACCTCAAGATCAATAATTTCAAAAGCATAATGGGCACTTCAAAAATAATTGTCTACCTCCTCAGAGCATAATGGGCAACCTAATAGAATGATGTGCCCTCTCAATACTTCTCCTCTTTCCCAATAAGATATTAAAAATGGGTAAAACAATTCATACACACTACTTCTTAGAAGGTAGAAGGGAGGAGATGAATGGGGCAGGAACCCAGAAGCCTGTTGAATAGATGGTGAGCTGGTTGCCTGCAACAGGGTCTTCCCTATACAGCTTAGTCAAAATAGTAGTTCTCCTCAAAACATAATAGTTCTTGCTCAAACAAAAAATAGCAGACTCAAAATCCAGCCAGTAAAAGGAGGAAGATTCCCCACTCCCCTCTGCATTGATGTGCACAAAGGGAGCTTCCAGTCTGCCTCGGGTGTCTTGAAGCCTCAGGTGTGCACCCTGTCTTCTTCTAGTCTCAGCTAGAACAGCTTTTCTCTCCAACAAAGTAAGCTATTTTATAGCCTCAGCACACAGCCTAGTTCACTTTCTAACAATTTGCTTAAGGAGCAATTAGCTGCTGAGGTCACCTACCAATTACCATCAGGAGCAGAATGCTGCTGAGGACACTATCACACTCCACCAATCAGCATAAGGGGCAACATGTAGCCGAGGACACTATCACTCGCAACCAATCAGCATAAGGGGCAAAATGCTACTGAGGTCATCTTCATATTGTCAGAATTTCTCATTCTCCTCCATATTGGCCATTTTTTGCATCGCCCCGCCTAAATGTAATTCAAATGCATTTTCAAAACAATGCTCGCATTTAAAAAACCTGACCGTGTACTTGCATTGAAGCGTTCATGGCTTGGAATATCGCTCTAAATATCATGCCCTGAACATGGCCAAATATGGCTTAAAACTAAAAATATATGTCAACCCCCACTGAGCCATAGAACAAGCCATGAAGGCATTTTAGGAGTCATGGAGATAAGAGTGAAGAGCCAAAAGAGCACATAATACATTACATAATATTTATTTATATTTGTATTTATTTAGTTTATATAGCGCGTTACTCCAAAATGCTGAAGATTTTGACAACTTGATACATTTAACATTATAACAGTGGAAGCAAATTACAAATTATGAATCCGTCCAACAAAAAATTAAACTGAAGGGAAGAGGGAGAGTAGTGCAGTAGAACTGAGATGGAGAGGGAGGGGCGAGGAGGGGAAGGAGGAGGGAAACGGAAGGGGAAAAAGGGTGAAAGTGGGGGGGTGGGGGAGGGGAGGGAGATGATCAAGGGGAGAAGATAAAGGAAGGAGGGGGAGCAAGAAAGGGGAAGGGGTTTCATGGTGGGGAATGGAGAAGGAGAGATTTAAGGGATGTGCGGAATGAGGAGAAGGTAGGAACAGAGCAGTTTGAGAGAGGTAAGGAGTTCCAGTGCAGGGGAGCTAGGAGCTGGAAGGAGCAGAAACGGGAGGGGCACAAGGGGATGGAGCAACAGTGGAAGGAAGTGGTCAGCAGAGCGAAGGGAGCGGGAGGCAGTGTAGAAAGAGAGGAGGGAGGAGAGATAAGGGGGAGCAAGACCATGGAGAGATTTAAAGACTAAGCAGAGAAAATGAAATTTAAGTTGGGAGTGAAAGGGAAGCCAGCCAAGGGAGGAAAGGGAAGCAGAGATGGAGTCATGGGAGGTGAGGAGACAGAGGGTACGGAGGGCAGAATGGTAGATAGATTTGCTAAGAAGTGTACACTAAGGATATTCACTGTTTACCAAACACAAAAAAATAAACATATATCTTTATGAGAAGAGCCCGATGCAGCAGGAGCTGGTCAGTAGACAAATTCCAAATGATGATGTATGTCTGTAGATGAATCAGAGGTGTGTAGATGTTCATCACATGAAAGGTTCCAAACAGTTGTCATCTGTCAGTCAGGATACAGCTGTGGTGCATTGAACAAGTTCTCTGCTACTTGTCACAATGGAATATAAAGGTGATCACGATGAAACCAGCTGCAAGGATGTAGAACACAGATTTAATTCCTGAGCATATGTTTCCAAAGAAGTCCAATATACTTTTCAATGGACTGAAGTAAAATACTGAATTCATCAGCCAGTCCGTAATGGATCCCAGGATGGAGCGCCCATTTGCTGGAGTGCAACTCTCCAGTAGGACTTGAATCTCTTTTGGGCACTCTGGTGTCCTCTCCAGCAGGTTTCTGGCCACTTGCAGTGCTCTGCTCAATGATTCTACAAAGGCTTATCTGGTGCTAGTGATGTGCATCCTCATGTTCGGGAGACATGCCAGTTTCAGTGACAACTGCAGGAACGTACGAGGTGATAGCTTCACTTCATGCCAATTTAATAGCACCAGTTCAATCTGACCTGGGGGATGAAGAATGATATTGCAACATTTTACCACCTTTGAGAAAGTGATCAAGCTGGCAATCTCCACAGTCACATGACAACATGAAGCGTGAAACTGCACAATGTAGGATCCATTTGGAAGTAGCAAAGCTTTTTTACTAACGTTTTCCATTCGTATTGCACTCAGCGTGCATTTAGTTGAGTTTGAATTCTGCTTACATGGGCGCATCTTAGAAATGTCCTGGCATCTTGCGTGCAGTGTTCCCTACAGTTAAACTGTAGAGTCCCCATGAACCACACAGGCATGTGTATAGGGCACCTCATAGATGGTTTGTATCCATTGCTTGTCTACATGGTGTATGGTGCCCCATGACTGCAGTTCTTCACACAACAGAGGTGAAATTACTAGCACAGGAATGTTCAGAATCCCATGTAGTGTCCATGACATAAAGTCTTTGTCCCACTCCGATATTTCATAGAATACTTTCTCGATAACATTCAGCAGAGTGTAGGTGCACTCTGACATGGCCTGTCTCTGAGCCTATCTTGATAGGTTGAGTTCTGTCAGTGGCTCTGGCCATGTGATGGTAGTCCAGTCTGAACCACCTGTAAACAGTGGGTTCAGGAAGTCTGTAACTTTCAGAAGTTCAACCATTGCTTGTAGTTCATCTTGTAAAGTTTCCAAGTCCTTTTGGATGATCTGCACCACGTCTACTACCACACCTGTTAGCTTGTAGATTCCCTGCTGCAATGCCACAAAGATGCCATCAGTGGCAAGGAGAATCTTCTCTATCAACCGTCCTGCCATTCTCTGGATTTCCAGGAGAGCTTCTTTTCAGATATAAAAAGGTTTTTGCTTTTTTCATTTCTCTTTTGATCCCGGCCTTTCCCAGCTGTCATATCCTGTCTAGGATTGCTGACCAATTACCTGACCTTCTCCATTTGCCTACCTCGCTAACAACCTCATTTAGAGGTGCTTGCTTTGCTATTAATTGACATGCTTTGCCTGTAGAAATGGCATAGGTTAGTGACATGTTAAGTGATACATAAGCTGCATAGGGACCTATGCTACCTCTATGTCTCCTATGAGACTCATTGCCACCAATGTTCCAGCCTAATGGAATGCTTGAGGCATTTATTTATATGTTCATGAATCCGCCACGACCAACAAATATTTTATTGGCTGATGGGTCTCAGGGGACCTATGTGGTCCATATACATGCTTTCAAAAGTCACTATCGCTCTCGTTAGTGTGCTCACTGGTGGTTTTCTGGAATTGTCCACTGTCTTATGTAAACATATTGAGTAATTCACTATGTACTGTTGTACTTCTTTAACAAGCCCTGGCCACCAATATCTATCTCACAAGAGTCGAGTAGTAGCTGACACCCTAAAGTGGGTTTTGGATACACTTGCATGTGCTGCAGATATTAGTTTTAATATATCCTGCTTGTTTGGTAGTACCCTATCAATAGAACCTCCATTTGATCTAGTTATAGTGATTATTACTGTATTCTCTTTTACAGTGTAGGCATATGTGGTGGGGATCCCTGACGGGTTAGGACTATTTGCATCTAGACCTGCTTTTATGTCCTCATTTATGTATGTGGTAGAGCATGTTAATGCTACTGCCATCATTTGTAGGTCCGTTGTCTTGCAGGCGGATCGGCAAGCACATTGCCTGCACTGTGCATAGAATCTTTTCTGAGTGCTTTTGTATGAATACCCAGATGATAGGTCTAGACTTTTCAATGTCCCATACTTTTTGCCTAAGTTGTTTTGGCAATATTGACTTGCCTTTAGAATCTCTGAATGAGTTGGTTTGCCACCACTGAAGATCAAAATGATAATCTTGTACTACATATCTGAATCAGACACAATTAAAGTGGGCTTATGCAAGTCTCTTTGCTGCAGTGAAAGGAGGAGGCTTGGATACTCACCAAACTCAGCTGATGTATCCCCTAAATGTTTTGTTTGGGTATCCTGGTGTTCAAACTAATTTTTATGATTGGATCACCTTTTACATCATCCCAGGCAGCAGAATATTTAGAGGGGGTCCACACTGCTGGAACAGCACTTCCATCACAGTATAGTACATTTGCAAACATCCCAAGTGGAATGTTTATTACTGATGCATCTGCTTCTGGTTTTAAAGACCATTCCAGTTCATATATTAGTAGTAGTTCTGGTTTATAAAGATATTTTACATCTTGTGTTGCCTGCGTTGAGACCCATTGTACAAATCTCAAGGGTAGTGCCTTTGCATTTACAATACTAGAGTGTGCAGATGATTCTAATTGCACTAACATTGTGTTAATGCGCATAGTCTTGTTTGCAGCTAATGTGCGCTCCTTCTGAACTATTACCTGAACTGTAGCCAGAATGTTCTCTTCTGGAGCAAACTTCTGCTCTGGAATTGTATAGACATATGAATGATATGTTATTGGTTTTGTCTCTCCATAGTTACCCAACATATATGTAAAAGATTTTAGACCAGGAAATCGTGTTCCTTGTAAGTGCTTATCCGTGTTTCTATCCTGGAGAGGACTATCTTGAGTAATCTGTTGGTAGACATGGTGCAGAATGCACGTGTCCTCTCCCTTCCAGTCTGCTGCAAAGAAAGTGGGCTGCAACGGGTCATATAGTGTTTTCAATAATGCTGCATAATCAGCAAGATTTGAACGCCCACAATTTAAAAGGCCAAGCATTGCCTGCAACTGCTACAGTGTAGGTGGGCTTTACAAATGTGCACATTTCTCTAGAAACTGTGGTCCAGGTCCCCTTCCCTCATTAGATAATAAAAACCTTAGAAATATGATTTCTCTATGGGCTGTTTTAGATTTCTTGAAATTAAAAATGTAGCCTTTAACTGCTAGTGTGCTAGTGATTAGGTCCACCTTCCCTAAGTGTTCATTTAAGTCATCATCTGTGTAGTACATGCCATCTGCATATGTCCAGCATATCTGTATGCCTTCTAAGATGGATTGTACCCCCATGGAAGGCTTGTGAAGCAACAATGTTTCCTCCTAAATGTTACTGCTGTGTATGTGTAACTCTCTAGCCCTAAAGGCTCTGAAAAGAATCAATTTCCCAAATCCAACACAGTCTTATATTTGTATCTCTGTATGTTACTCAGAAGGCCTGAAATGTGCATGTTCTGATTGGCCTGTGTGCGCGTACTTGCGTTTAAAATCCTAAAGTCAATTACCAGTCAGTATGAACAATCCGGTTTAGCCACTGGAAGTAGTGCTGTGTTGCATGGGCTGGCCTGTTGTATCAGAACCCCTTGCTGTAATAACTGATCCCCAGTTATTTTAAAATATGGTATAGTCCGTGCTTTGATTGGATATTGTCCCTGGGGCTTTGGTTTTGCAAACACTGGCATTTTATGTGGAGGGCAATCTGTGTCATGACCTAAATGATTCTCGAATAATTGTGGTGCACCTAAAACAGCCCATGAGGCTGCATAGGTGTTAACTACATATTCCTCAACTTCATCTGAAAATGTTTGTTTGATTACTTTTTCTCCCCTAGGGCTTTCCCTAACATATGGCCTGAGCCAATCATGCTCTGATAAAAGGCCATCTTATGGTATATGCAACTTAGACCTGAATAGTCCCTATATTTACTTTTGATATTCCCCTTCAAGATGTATGGTAACTATGTACACTTTATTTTTCTCAGCCACTTCTCATGTGGGAGTAAGAACATCTACTTTTTGATCAGACGGAATGTGTTGCAAAAGCTTTTTGAGCCTTTCTTCATGGAGACTTGTGTACCAGAATCCAATCGTACCACTAGCCAATCCCTTGGTTATTTAGTCACTGGTATTATCCGCACTTTCCACTCTCCCCCTTTCCATGCACTTTTTCCCCTTTCCCTTTCCTATGCACTTGCTCGTTCTCAATGTCACTGGGCCTAGAAAGATCGTTGTTGTTGTTCTCCCCTGTTTCCCCTCCCTTGCCTTGTCGCACTCTGAAACACTTGTGTACAAGCACGATACAAATAAAATATCATATCATGTCATATCATATTGGATCTCAGAGCCCTCTGGCTCTGTTTCTCCACTATATCTGCCATCAGATATATTGGCATGCACCCCCCCACAGCATTTATGGGTGATTAATAACAGTCTAAATGGTATTCTTGTTTTTATTGTGAGCCAGTGTAGACTGCTTCTCGCCTTGGACACATGACCTCTCCATTTCAAGGCCTTCACAAGCCTTAATGTGCTGTTCTGGATCACCTGTAACCAATTAATCTCTGATTGTGGGCCACCAGTGAGCAGACTAGAGCAGTAGTCAATCTTTGCTCCTATTATGGCTCGGGCTATTGTCTTTACATGGTTTTCTGATATTAGTGATCAGAGATTGGCTTGTCATTTTAGATAGTAGTTTGAGGCAGAGACCAGGCTACTTACTTGGGGATTCATGGTTAGATTCGGATCCAATGTAATACCCAAGATTGAGTTTCTTTAGCACCTTGATTTTATAGTCTGCAATGTTAAAGCTGTAAACGGAGGTCCTCATTTTGCCAGTTTTGTGCTTGTTCCTATGACCATAAGTTCAATTTTCCCATTATTCATTGCTAACCCATTCTGTTCCATCCAAATCTGGATGTAATCGTATACTTTGTTGATCTGGATTCCATCAGTACTGTGAGATCCCGTAAGTGGTATAACACACGGTGTATCGTCTGCATAGTTAGAAAACATGATGCCTTTGTCTTCCAGCATGTCAAAGAAGGGAACCATGAAGATGTCATATATTGATGGGCACACACAAGCTCCCTGTGGCACACCAAAGGCTAAGGTTACTGGATCAGTCTTGGCTACCCTGCAGGCCACGCTCCCCTCCCTTTCAGTCAAAAATTATGCAATCCATTGCATGGGCTGCTCTGAGAATGTAGCAAACTCTCTCAGCCTGTTGATCAGCATGGTATGATCGACTACATCAAAAGTCACAGAGAGATTGAGGGCCATTAGTAAAGATGCTTGACCAACATCCATGGATTTCAGAAGTTTAGATTTCAAGTGAAGCAGAGCTGTCTCCGTCCCATGATGTTCTATGAAACCTGATTGAAATGTATTCAGAATTTGATGGTTATTCAAATGGGAGGAGATTTGATTATACGCAACTCTATCAAGTATCTTGAGGAGGAACGCAGAGTTTGTGATTGGTCTATAATTTGTTGGTATGCGGGGGCATAAATGCAATTTTTTTAAGAAGATGTGTTATCCAAGCTTTCTTTAGATCTACTGATACTTGACTATGTGTGAAAGAGGTATTTACAAATTTTGTTAATGCCGTTATTAATGTGTCTGTGCACTCTTTAATGATTACTGCAGAGCAGAGGTCCCACTTGCAACTAGTGGTTTTTAATTGCCTGATGACATTTACCAACACTGCTTCTGTAATGGGTGTAAAGTTAAATTCCTGCTGGGTGTTGTTTTTGTTGATTACTTCCTTATGGTCACTTTCTGTTAGCTTGTTAAAAGTCATATTATTTTCCTCAATGCCTTTTTTGATTCTTTCTAATTTATCTGTCATGGCCATTTGGATCGATGTACACCATTCCTTGTCCTTTACTAATGGTTCTTTATCGGGACACTTAGGGCATTCCTGTTCTCTTAGGATTTTGAATGGTTCTTTGCTATTGGAAGTGACCTTTGAGATTTTGTCATTAAGCATATCATTCTTAGCCAGTAGAATTGCACTTTTGTATGTCCTTGCAGCTTTTTTGTACACTTCTAAACTCACAATATCCCGCCTCTTCCTCCATTCATAGAAGCATTTTGTTTTTATTGTTTTCCGTTCTTGAATGTGTGCATTAAACAATATGTTATTTTTGCATACTTTAGGGCAATATTCTTTCTTTAATGGCACTACACCTTCAGATATTTCCTTGAATGCAGTGAGAAAGGACGTTGCCATCTCGTGTGGAGTGACCATCTCCCCAATTCGCGCTGACAGGGTGGTGATCCCATTGTCAGAGGTTAGTTTTTTCAAATTTCTAACTAAAATTGGAACGCTGCTGTAATTGATTTTCTTTATGAAACGCTCATTGCAGATTTGAAAGTATATGCATGCGTGGTCTGACCAGGGACATGGTTTAACTTCAGTTGCGTATATTTTACCATTGTGGTTACCCACTGAAGCCAATGTTTGTCCCTTCACGTGCATATGGACTGTAACTATTTGATCAAAGCCCAGCAAGTTCAATGCTGTCTCCCGAACCGTTGCTCTGGTGTCTGAGGTATCACCCAGCGAGTAATGGAGATCACCTAGTATTATCAGTTTAGTTTTTGGTTTGAGCAGCAGTAAAATGTGATTACACAATTGATTGGGGAAGTCCGTGGCTACTGTAGGTGCTCTGTAAATCCATATTATAATGAGGGTTATTTCGGCGCTGAAGCCAATTTTTACTAACATTAACTCCACATCTGGTAAATCTTCTACCTTTGCCTCTCAAATCTTTTGTCCTGATTTGAAAATGAGTGCAACGCCTCCCCCTCTACCCTTCTTCCTGTCTTGGTGCAGTATACTGTATCCCTCCGGGATGGCCAAGTGTAAAGATGGGCCAGCTGCCTCATGGCTCCATGTTTCAATCAACGCGTAAAGATCCAGGTTGTGTTCCTGTATATGCGACGATATTTCTACAGCGTGCTTAATGAGGGATCTAGTGTTTATCAGATCATTTTAAAAATGCACATAGGTTGCTCATCTTTTTTCTTATGATTGTTATTGGTGACATTTAGCATAGCCTCACTTCCTCATGTGTCATGAACAATTTCCATATTTGCGTACCTAGCTGGTAGGTGTGCCATGGTCTGGCTTTGTGCTTTCTCACAGTAAATCCCCTTTTGTATTGTCCCTGGTTCATTTTCCCCTATATCTGCCTCGACCTCCCTGTGGTCATTAAAAGCAACCTCACAGGCATGGTTGGGTCCCAGAAGTGTTAGTTGTGGCAGGGAGCTAACTTGGTTTTCCATCCTAAACGTGAGTGCAGGCTGTGTTTTCAAGCTGCCCGTTTCTCGTATGTCTGGCGCGACTTCCCTGTGGGCCTTAAAAGCAACCTCACAGGCATGGTCGGGTTCCAGATGTGTTAGTTGTGGCAGGGAGCTAGCAGGGTTTTTTGTCCTGAGTGGGGGTACCAGATGTGATTGCTGGATGCTTATATGTGTTGGCATATAACCGAAATTGTTAAGTTTGGCCCTAGCAACTTTAATAGTATCTAATACCTGCATAATGCCCATAAATAATTTCACAGATTCTAATTTGAGTTAGAAAGAAAAACTGCACCCGTACCTTTGCTGTGCCTTCCTTACCCTTCACGAACGGGCACAGACTGGCTTGCCTTGTTTGCGCCGGCACATTCACGCTGGCCCGTTTGCGCCTGAGTTGCAAACTTACATGCCGTGGAATTACAATCCAGGTGGGATATGTAGTTCTTACGGCGGCAGCATGCGTTCAAATCGCACACTGAGGATTCAGTATATAAGCACGAAGAGGATGAGGGTGAGTGCAATATAAAAATACAAGATGATATATTAAGAAAAGCGGTGAGAGCGATACAAAATACAAAGCTGGCAAAAGATGAAAAAAGTAAACTCAGCTAAAACAAAGTTCAATTAGAGATGCTAATCAATATAAATGCGACCCGGCGCCAGGGATACCACAACAATCTATGAGGCTAAGCGGGACGTGAGCCCTTAAATACAGGCACAGACCGGCTTTCCTTGTTCGCGCCAGCGCATTCGCGCCTGAGTTGCAAATTTATATGCCGTGGAACTGCAATCCAGATGGGATATTTAGTTCTTACGGCGGCGATGTGCGTGCCGCAGAGAGAGATGATGTGAAGTGTTTTGTGTGGGAAGATGAGAAAGGGAAATATTTGCTTGATAGTACGTTGGTAGAAGAAGCATTTTCTTCCTTCTTAAGTGCCTTGAGGTTTCAGTGTTAGGTCGCTGCACATCAGAATTCAGAGATTAACTACTCTGGATGCTTACAGTCTGGTTTCCAATTCAGTAGGCCGTGGTATATGCAGTTGTATAGAGAGGTTGTTGGGCATGAGCACGATTTTAGTTTTGGCCGGGTTGAATTTGACGCTGTTATTGCCCATCCATGCATTAATTTTTAAGTGCCAGTTGACTTGCTTCATCCCTTTTCTGGTACTGATTTTGTAGATGATTTGAATATCATCTGCATAGTTGCAGCATGCGAGTCAGCTTCCCTTGATGCGTTTCATGAGTGGGGAATATAAATGTTGACGAGTAGTGGTGAGAGGAATGAACCTTGTATAATCCCACAGGGGAGTGTGCGTGATGTTGAGCTGAAGAGTGGTAGCCAGGTGGTTTCCATTCTTTCTGTCAGGAAGGATTTTCTCTCCCGTAGAGTGCTTTTGCTTATCCCTCCTTCTTGTATCCTTTAAGTGATGGTCCTATGGTTGACTGTGTCAAAAGCTGCTAAAAGGTCTACTAGAATTGTGGCAGAAGTGATGTTGCAGTCTCAGTTCATCCCGCTCAGATCCTAGTGTTGGTGATAAGGCAGTATTGTATGGTCACCAGGAGTCCATCCCAGACAGCAGGATAGGGGAAGCTATTTCTACAGCAATGTTTTATTTTGACTATATCCATCCAAAACGCTGATCATTACTGCACAGAGGTCATCCCTACCCATAGAAAGTCTGTACATGATGGACCGAGGCAGGAAGTGAAGGTATGACTAGTGCTGGTACAGGGTTTAAGGAGGGCCAAGGACAAATATTAGATGAATGTCCCTTTACATTGTTTTGCACTGGCCCAGCTGCAGTCTGGTACCACCAGGAGGCATGAGAACTCTCCTATGAGTTTGTGCACAGACAAACCTGAAATTGCTTTGTTACTATAACTGCAAAGAAAAGAAAACAATGTCATGTTCAAGCCAATAATCAACGGGCAGGCAACTAGTTGCATAGAAATGCCAATCAATCAATGCCATTAAGCACCAATAATCAGTTTCTAGGTGAAATTGGAAACAACTCTGTGTCTCCATCATAGTGCAGAAGAGGCCAAGAGCACTCATGCCACAAAATTGATCTAGTAAAAACCATTTGTAACTGCTTGGCTGGAATTTCCACAAAGGTAACATAAGGACCACTCTCTCTAATAAAGATTCAATCAAGGGCCATGAGTATGTCACAATTAGGTGCAAAGCATATCACGGGCGCCCTCACTGTCTATGAGCAGTGCCATGCAACTTTGTAAAGGATACAAAGCACTCTTCTTTCTGGAGGACAGGCACTTGTTTGGCACTTATATGTCTATTTTCAAGGCATCTTATTTTCCTACCGGTGACACCTCTATGGTATGTGTACCACTCCAGGAATAACAAGGAAGGCATTGCAAGCGACCTCCTGTGGGAATACATCTCCTTCATTTTCCCTCCATGCAGCGGTTTATGGAAGAAGCATAAGAAATTAAAACAAAAGGGACTAGGTGCCTCTTCCAAGTATAGCGGTATGCAGTAAAAGTGGCACTATTGGAATTACCACCACTTTTACTGCCCCACTGTGCTCTAGCACCCTGAAGAATCTTTGTGCTATATGGAATGACCAATAAAATGTCTCAGACCAAATAACCAGACAGACTCAAAGAAGATGGTAAAATACTGCTTTTGTCTGTTATAAATGCCAATAAAAACATTTTAAAATAAATCAAATTGATTCATGCAGGATCACAATGGGCCTCATTGCGAGGTTGGTGCTAGTCATGGCGCTATTAGCACCATGACTAGCACCAATACCGGTACCGCCACCGACTTGGTGGTATGGGGACTTTCCGGTCTATTCCGACCATTGCGGGACCAGTAAGTCCCCATTTGAAAAGCCATTCCCCATTCCCATTTGAGCCCCCATAGGGCTCAATGGGAAGGGGGAAGGCGTCAATAACGGTACCGCAAATTGCGGTATCGTTATTGACCCCTGTATCCCTTTGTGGGTCCCGTCCATAACGCCTGGTAAAACCAGGCGTTAAGGGAGAGACCCGCAAAGGGACCTCGGAATAGGGCGCAAAGGGATTACCAGCACCAGTGTCATTACGTCCAGGTCGTAATGACCCGCAATGTCTTCTTGGTTATACTTAGTTTATATAATGCTAGATGTGTCATCTATGATATTATCTTATGTGGCATATTAAAAAATCCTAACGAGGGGTGGGATTTGATTAGGGGAACATGTCTACATATAGAATGCATGAGTATTAATTTCCCATTGGTTGTCCCTTGTCTGTAGGACAAGCCCTGAGCTACTTCCACACATGTAGCACACTGATTACAGCAAAGAATATGGCAGCAGAATAATACTTACAACATTGTATGTAAAAGTGCATGGCAGGCTTTTCTGATTGGTTGGCAACCCAACTCCAGTCTTGGACATTCGGCCAGCTAGCAGCACGTTCATAAAAACGAAACCCAGGTGCTTGGAGATATGTCAGCTCTCCCCTTGTTTTCCCAATTAGTCTACCCTCTCTCATCGGTAGGCCTCAAGCCTGCGTTCTCTATTTGAAGACTGATCTTGCAAGTCTGCACTGTCTCGGAACATTCAAGGGGGTATAGGCACATCATTATCTTAGTTTCAAGCCTAATGAATAGCCCTTGTATGTGAGCTCTTCGTCACGTTTTAGGAAACCACGAAGTTGTCAATTTCAACAGTGTATTTTAACACTATCTGATTCAATAACATTGGGTGCAGTTGCTCCTTTAGGCCTTCAGAGACTTGCTCACTCTATCCCATATAAACTTTATACACTTTTACTTGTCCAATAATTGGCAACTGGGAATATTCTTGTTTCTCTCAATCTTGATAAATATGTCCTTTGCACATGGTATGCTTGTTGGACTCCCTTCGTACTTTGCCTTCATCTCTCGAAACAGCATCCTTGGTCCTAGGCCAATATACTCCTTCATTTTGCAAGGAAAAAACAGCTTCTTCATCATTTGTTCAATTCAGGATCCTGTGCTAATTATTTGAGGTAGCTGGGTTGATTGACATGAACCGTCATCCATCTTCCTCTAATGGCTGTCCTAAATGTTGTATGAATACCTCTCATAAGCAAGCTTCTATATGTTCTTTCTGCCTTGCATTACAGCATATTTACAGTTATTGACCAGTGAGTCACTTTATTTGTCTTTGTGTCCATGATTACTGTATCATTGTTTACATGTTTCTCATCAGACTTTGTTTTAACGTACATCCATTCTATTCATGGCTGCATTTTGACAGCTCGGCAAAGGCCATCCTTCTTGTTAGCGTTCTTCCACTATGTCAGCTTGTGGGTACACTCTGAATGGTTGACAAAGTGCATATCGTCTCTCATATCCTCAACGTGGTACAGGAATATTGCAAGGATTCATGCATGAGTTCCCAATTGTGGCTCTTCATCTATCATTCCAATGGGATGATGCTAAGGGGGCGGAGACCAGGTAGAAGGTGTCCACTTGCTATTCTACATTCACTCCTCTTGTCGAGTTCTCAACCAAACTCTTCACCTCCTCTTCTGCATTTCCTGCTTTGTCTTCTTCTATCATTTCATCATATTTTCTTTGCTTCGGCACCCATATCTTTGTCACTTCCCTCAGGTGACCAGCATTTTGTATATGTTCATCCACACTTCAGGTTATGAGACGAAAGTTTCCTGCTGGTGCACCGAATATCCATCGTCTGATAATAGAACTTAGTTCCTGGAAGTGCAAAGGTACGTTTCTTTATGTTCTCACGAATACTGTCTTCACTTTGCACTTATTCACCAGGGATAGTAACCATGTCAATCATTATCTTCAGTCCCATAGCTTTCTTTGCTGTCTTCTTACATTGTCCCACAATGATCCTCATGAGACAGAATCCTAACAATACGATCACTAGTATTGCTCCAAGCATCTTGAAAGCAATTGCAAGCCTGCTTGGAATCCATGAAAACAGAGATGTAATGCAATCATGAGCTTCAATTTCGTCTACTTCCTCCACCATCTTTGTGTGCAATGTTGACTGCATGGTTATTGCTTCTGTCAGGATCCCATTTTCTCCATCATAAGATGGTAGAAATGTACAGCAAGAAGCCCCGACCTTGGTGCACACGCCTCCTTACATTGCTGAAAGCAAGTCCGGGACATACCTGTTCTGGAGAATGTGCAACATTGACTGCACGGTTATTGCTTCTGTAAGGTCCCATTTTCTCCATCAGGAGATGGTATAAACATACAGCAAGAAGCCCCAACCTTGGCACACACGCCTCCTTCCATTGCTGAAATCAAGTCAAGGACATACCTGTTCTGGAGAGTCATCAGCCTGATGGCTCTTAATTCTTCTCTAATTGCATTGAATCATTTTATTGTTACATTGATTGTCTGCAGCAGCTCTCATCTGGTAATCTGCAGCCACTTGGCATTTACTGCAGTTTGAAGTCCTGGCAAGAATATAGCTGTCATTATCATTGCCTGTCATTATCATTGCCGTCTTTCTGAACAATTTATGCTGATCTGGGATATTGGCATAAGACTCCTTTCATTTTGCAGAAAAATAATTACTTCTCTCCAGTCGGCGGAGTTCAGGTGATCTCTTCTTCCTTAAATGTTCATCAATTATTGCAAATTCATCAATATGGAGGTCACTTTGGGGAATCACAAATGCTGGTACTTGTTGCATTACCATAGAGCATATTCCTCCCCAGTTCTTAGGCAACTGCATCTAGGCTCTGGATCCACAGGCCCAATATAGATCCATTAATACTGCAGTTCCTCCATTCATTACTGGGACTACAATTATCTGTCCACATCCTTTATTTTACCCAACCAGGATCTGGCCATCACTCATGAAGCATGTTGTTGCACTTCTCAGTGGTATGATAGAAACTGGTCCAGCTTCATTGTTGACCCATGTGAGTAACTTTGAATACTTGGACCACAATTCCAGACATTTGCCAATCACTATCTGCACTATACTTGCTGATTCTCACTTTAATAGATGTGCAGGACAGGCCAATAGCCCTTCTTCCCATACATTACTAGTGAAAACATGTCCATATATCACCAATGTCTTTCTCCACATCTTGGCTCTGTGGTTTTTCTGCGATGTCTGAGCAATTCAGCTTCTTCATCTGGACAACCTTTATTCATTCTCCTATCTGATATGGATACATGAGTTTGTTGCTTGTCCATCCTAATCCATTTTCCATTCTTTTTGTTATTACATAGGTATCTTCATATGGGAATGCCTCTTTTGTTCGCCATCACCCATTTTCCTTCAAATTGTCCTCTGGTTGTGCATGCTGCTAGATGACTTTGTCATTTTGCATCATGTGGAGACATTTTTTTTGCACAAAGTTTCTTGCTGCATTCAAAGCATACGGTATTAAGGAACAAACATAACAACTTTCGTCTGATGTTCTTTAGCCCACTATTTCATGTGCTGGTACCATAGGCTATTCTTTAAATGAACCGAATTTTCAAGATATATATTTATACCTTCATGGTTTTCTTCAGTATTTCTTTTAAATCGAAATATCCTTCTAGCTATTTTATATATAACACACTATCCGTGCTTATAGTGGGGAAAATAATAAGTGTTTAATTAATACAGTTTATATCAGTGCCATTAATACATTCTATGTTAGTGCCATTTTCTGCAACATTTTGCAATGCAATAATGATAAGAAGACAAACACAAATCATAATACCAGCTGATATCACCATCAATATCACATGAAACCCTGTCCATGTTTTGGGTGGCAATGAATCTCTGAAATATTGAAGCTTCTATATTATATGAATATGCACATGTATTACCTAATTTATTATTGATTTGATATCAGAAATTGGAGTATTGTTTCAATTATCCATTTCCAAATGATTCAACTGTTCTTGGGGTTTTCCAGGAATGCAACAATGTTTATTTGTTTTTGAATCAAAGCTGGGTATGAAATGTAAGACAAAAGAATAACTAAGCATGTCTATACCAATGTAATGATAGGTATCATGAACGAAGATCAGATTTATTTTTTTCTTTTTCTTTTTCTTTCAAATCTCAAATTCATTTCTCATTGTCTCTTTTGGCTTGTCTAGGGAAAGTGTTCCATGATTACTGTTAATGAATCAGTTCATAAGACAACACTAATATAAAAATGTTTCACATTCTTTATCTGTGCTCGTGGCCATGACATTGTCATTCGTTGCCACTCTTCTCTTGCATCACTGTAGGTACTTGCGTCACTGAGGGTAGGTGCAGGAGAAGTCAATGCTTTACCTTTATAAGGCTTGATATCATGCAGATGGATCTACGCCCGGCAATCTTTTATCATCACTGCTGTAGGACTTACTTCCTCCACCTCATAAGGTTAATTGAATCGAGGGGTATTCCAGGTACAGGCACATTTTATTAATAACACCTGGTCCCCTGTGTAAAATAATGGAGGTTTTAATGAGTCTTCCAAACTAATGGGCAAATTGTTCTGTTTGTTCACTTTTAACCCCTATTGTTGCTTCTTGATCTGTTGAGAAATAAATAAATACTTTGAGTCATTGTTTCCAAATGATCATGCATCTCGTCGCCTAGTGCCTTCGCTACATTGTGTGCATCTGTATTTGCCCTTGCTGGGAGTGGAGGGGTATGAGGAGTTCTCATTTGGCATCCAGTCACCAACTCATGGGGTGTAAAATGATTATCGGAACCAGGGTGATTGTGTAATGCATACAATGCAAGGTGTAGGAAATGAAGCCATCCCTTCTTTAATGTCCTTTTACGCTTTGCTATTCTCTCCTTCAGAAGACCATTTAATTTCTCATATATTCCGTTGGCTTGCGGGTAATTCCTAAGAGTGAGACTATATTTTGAAAGAGTTCATTTACAAAGTGTGTTCCATTGTCGAATCTCAAAACTTTGCACACAGCCCATCTTGGAAACACTTTGCAGACTAGAAACTTTGCAGCGCATGCAGCATCAGGCTGCGTGCACAAACCTGTTTCAATCCATCTAAAAAAGGGACATACTACAACTAACATGTATCGATAACTATTATATGTTTGCAACACATCCACATAATCTACATGCAGACATTGGAAGGGGCCATTAGATCAATGGATTATTCCTCTAACCGTTAACAGGGTCTGTCCTGCCATAAATGTCTGGCACGCAATACAGTTTACAATGAACTGTGCCACATGTTCACTTAGGTTCGGTACAAACCAGTTTTCTGCTATTGTAGGAGCTATACCCTCTAGAGTCACATGTGTTGGGTAATGTAGCTGCTCCAATGCTACTCTCAACAATGCTAGAGGAATAACTCGCTTTCCTGTACTGTCTTGCCTCCAAATTGCCTCAGGGGGGATAAAGAACACCTCTGCATTTTTCCATAGCTCCTTTTCTTCTTGCGATGTGCTTCCTTGTATCTCAATTAACTGTTCAATGGACGTCATATAAAACCCTTCTTTAACCAACATGCATTGCCCTGCCACTTTCTTATTATCCTTTATCTCATTTTCAAATATGGTTCAATAATATGCAGCATGGTTGGCCTCTAAATCTGCAGCTTTGTTCCTGCAAGAGATTAAATCTGTTCTTTTTGAATGCGCTGCACATTTTTTTAAACGGCTATTGCTGCTAGAAAGCTTAAGGTTTAAATAAGTTTGTCTAATAGCCCCACATGTTGCACTGGAGTGCCGCTGGTGCGGCGGAAGCTCCTCTTTTTCCAACGTGACAGGCCTGCGTGTACGGTTGATGTCAAATAAGTGGAGCCAGAATACACCATCACTTACTCATCCACAAAAATGTTTAGTACATCATTAAGCATGGCTAATTCTGCATCCTTTGCTGAATAGGATGACGGCAATCTTCTGCTTATCAATGCTTCAAATGTACCCCTTGGGTCATCTTTACTACTGCTGATCTTGTATGTCTCGCCCTCATTTTTTGGGCGATTATAGATGAACCATCAATTAAAGCCACTTCCCCCCTTCCTAGAGCATTCTCTCTAATATGGGGAATATCATTATAGCACTCTGCGTATGTAACACAGTCATGCACACTGTCATCTTCTCCCACTGATTCAGCTATAGGCATTGCGGGATTCACTGTGCTACACCTAACAATTTTGATTGCAGGTTTCGAGATAATTACTTTGTACCCCGATGCTCTTTGACTAGTCAATGTACTTTTGGGGTTTTCTAAAATTGCAAATAATGCATGCTCTTCAATTAGAGTCACAGAGCACCCCCTAGTTATACTTGAAGCCTTTCCCATGGCATATGCAGCAGCAGCCAAAGACTGTGTGCAAGGATAGTGTCCTTTCATAACTGGATCTAAAATCCCACTATAAGAAGCTACATGTTTGTGACCATGTCCTAATGTCATTTTCTGTGTAAGGACTGCTGTCATGATTTCTCCATTTGAATGGGAAAATAAGTAAGTTATTCACCATAGTTTCCAATCCCCAATACAGGAGTTGTACTAACCAAATTTCTTAATTAATTAAATACCTCAATCATGTCTTCTGTCCACCCTAATTTAGTTTTAGTCACCTGTGCCTCTTGAAGCACTTTTAAAAGTGGTTGATTATATGAATTGTAGTCAAAGACCCAGGCCCTGCAATAATTTGCATGCACCTAAACATTGCTGCATTTGTCTCACTGTTTTTAGCTGTACAGTTCTCATAATGGTTTATGCTCTTTCAGGTGTCACTTTTCTTCCTTCATGCAAGATCAACTGTCCTACGTATAATACTTCTTCTTGACAATATTGTAATTTTTCTTTTTCTACTTTGTACCCTTTATCTGTGAGTATCATCATAATATTGACAGAATCTTCTCTACATTTCTCTTCTGTCTCACTGAACACTAAAATGTCATCCACATATTGAATTATGGTGCTTTCAAGCTGAACATTTCCTGAGTCCATCGGAAGGACTCTATTAAAAATAGATGGGGACTCACAGTATCCCTGAGGCAAACAAGTATGTTTCAGGTGAATCGTTCTATATGAAAAGGAAGTCAAACCCTGTGAGTCTTCATGTAGGGGAATTGAGAAAAAAGCATTTTTCAAATCGACAGCAGTAAAATACCTGGCGGTTGATGGAATATTGCACAAAATTGTCGTAGGGTTTGGAACTAAAGGAAATTCTGCTTTGACTGTATTGTTTAGGGGCAGAGATCTTGTATGAATCTCCACAACCCCCCCCCATTGATTTATACTCAGGGCACAAAGCCGCATTGCATGGATAATCTAATAGTACTAGAATGCATTGTTTCTTTAGGGCAGATATAATATCCCCTCATCTGCTTCTCTGGACATCGAGTACTGTTTTGCATGTGGCAAAATAGCTCCTGGTTTAAGCTTAATTTTCACTGCTCCCACTCCTTTCAGTAGGCACACGTCATATGGACTTGTAGTGCATAAAATACTTGGCACCTTTTCCACGTCTTCCTGAAAAAATAGCTGCTTCATTTTTACCAACGCCATTCTCTGTGTTACCACTATGTTCACAACTTTAATCCAATAAGTGAGACTTATAAAGAATACTAACTCATCATCTCAATAGTCATCATAAACAATTCTTCATATGTAAAGTCTGTCAGCTTATATCCTTCATTGAGGGTGATCACTGTTCTCCATCCCCTTCCCTCACCATCTGTCCCATGAAGCATAACTCTTTCTTCTCTTACCACTGCTGCTTCTAGTTCCAAAAAAATACTTGCCCTTCCTCATTATCCATAGGAATTTCTGGCCTGAACAAAAATGTATCTGGTATCCTTACTATTTTACCTGCCAATTTAGGTAACCATGATATTAAAACATTCACTCCATATAAAAATACTTCCTCATCTAGAGGGACTCCCCTTAAGGCTTTCTCTCCTGTAGCTGTTGCGCGGCTGAGTAATGGCCACCGCCTGAAAGTGCTCCGACGAAGACTGACACAGCCTTTATTGTTTATCCTGCCTAAGCTGTACCCATCAATGTAAGAAGCTGGGCATTGCAACCATCAGCTCTGTGCCCCTGTGTTGAGCAATCTTCAGACTGCAAGGTCTTTGTGCTGAGGGACGGTGGCGAGCATTACAGAGGCCTCTGGCGCTGCAGGACCACAGAGCCTGTGGGGAGCAACACCACGCTGCTCGGAGCGGTCTGTGACCGGACACGTTATGTCTCCCCAGCCCTGAGGTACATCCACAATGCTCTGGTGCCTGGTGCCGCGCTAGCGATGAGCCCTGGGGGGCGACCATGTAGAGACGAGGCATGATCTGCATGGCACGGGAGTGAATCATCCCCTGCGGTGACCAGCTCCGGTAACTCTGCAACTGAGCCCAGACACTTTTCCACCATCCAGAGGTGAGGGGGATACAGTCAGCCTCGTCAGTGGGAGCAATGCACCCCCGAGATCTGGGGACATACCACCAGTATATTTGCCGATCGAGCCATCGACACTGACAACAGCGATTATATTGTGCGCCCAATGAGTGCACAGATACGCAGACACGGATTTTCAGCAGGCCTGTGGTGATCCGCGCTTGTGAGAATGCCCCCCGCATCCCCTACACCTGCCTCCCTTGCTGCAGGAGCCTGCAGTCATCCTTCCAAGTGGGCGTTACTGCTGAACTCTGTACTGAGATGCGGTGAGTCTTGGTGAGAGACCCCGGGGGGGTTGCACACAGCCCCCGTAGAGTGGTTTGTGTCTGTATAGGGACAACTCCCTACAATTGGGTGAGTGCTGACGAGCTTCCTACCCGGCCGGACCTGGGGAAAAGACAATTGGAAACATGCCAATTCAGGGCCCAGGGCCGTCCCTTGTTGCAGTCCCACACGATACAGTCACGATATGCAACTCAATACCCTGTTGCTGCCCTTAGTATGGGGGCAACCCCTGCTGTGGCTGAACGTTTATTACATATACAGAGGTGACTGAAGCCTGAGGCGGCACCCCTCGCCACCCTCCAACCTTGTGAACTGCCAGCTCTTACAACTAATTTCAACAAGGTATGGTGGAGACCCTCACTTCCTCAGCTGGGTACCCTACGGAGTGCAGACTCTGAGAGGCAACAAACACTCATCGAGCCATAGGCTGAGCGCGGGGGCCACTGCGGGTCCACGAGTGCGCTCCCCGGCTAGTCTCCACCTCCCAAACCATGGTGAATGTCTGTCATCCCCACAAAAGACACCTGTGGTCGTGAAGGGATGGAGCCCAAGGGACATGGAAATAGAGGCAGGTAGAATTGCAAGCACAGAGGGTGTGACAAGGTCCAATTAATGTCACTCCAGCATGGGAAACCCCAAGAAGCAGGCTAAGATGGACCAGCATGCCAAAGCTGACCAAAACCTTATCACACCAATGGAAATCTCGAGTCCCTCTCTCCTTGATGTTTCCACCCTGAATCAGACATTATTGGCATTACAAATCAGTACAGATAAGCTCAGGGCAAAAAACGACACCCTAACCTGTAAGGTGGATGTGTCTGCAATGCAGATAGACAAGCTCTGCGGTCCAATGTCAGATGTTGAACAGAGGATTGGCAAGGAGGAAGATAAGGTGGCAACCGTGCAGCGTGAGGCAGCCACCCTGCAGCAAACGATTGAGGAGGTGGTGGCCAAGAACGATGACCTTGAGGGGGAGATCTAGAAGAAATCTTCAACTTTCTTGACAGGGACATACTGCTCAAGGCAGCCAGAGAAAAGAAGGTGTTGTGATGGGGATCAGCAACCATTAGTCTGTTCCCGGACTTCAGTCAACAAGTACAGGATCAGAGAGAGACCTTTCAGACAGTGAAGAACATCCTAAGAAGGAAAGAGATATGATACTCCATGATGTTTCCAGCCAAGCTTAGGGTGGAGTACGAGGTCAAGGTCTCCTTCTTTACATCTCTGGAGGCGGCAGAGCACTTTGCCATGGACAACCCGGATCCGAGGGCTTCCCCCATGAATCGCCATGACTGTCGTCCTATGAACACTAACACGTGTGCAATATCATGAAGTAGTCAGAGGTGGTGGGGCGGAGTGGTCTCCCACCGCGGGACCCACTTTGCGCCATCCACTAGCAATCAGTTACAATGCAACAAATATGGTACTAAGGCTTCTGTCACAAGGAGTCTATTCAGCTGCTGGCAGCCCCCCGCACCCAGTGGCAAAGAAGGCAGTGTTTGGGGTATTTGATTGTAATGGTAAGAGTGGGTGTATACAGGGGGCCGGTATGTTTCTGACGTAGGAGGGGGAGGGAATTGGGGGGTTTGTTCAAGTTAAGTTGCGTTACTTGGGTTTGAATAGAGCACTAATGGACTGAGATTTGTTAGACTTAGAATTCCCACCTGAGCACCAAGGTCAACGAGAATGCTTCCCCTTGTTTCTGGATATACTCGAGGTAAATCATGATGGGCACCCAAGGAGGGGAAAGGTATGAGGGCGGTTGTGACACTATGTTAACGTGGAACATACAGGGGTTCACAAATGGAAAAAAGGCGCACCCGATCACAAATGATGCTAGGAACCACAAGGTTAACGTTCTATGCTTACAGGAAACTCACTTGGGGAAAGGGTATAAGCTCCCCAACCTTGCAGGATGGGGTATTCACAGATACCCCCCCTCATACACCACACACTCCCGGGGGTGGCCACATATATGCATCGCTCCCTGGAGTTCAAACTCCACGATCAGATCGGGATACAGATGGTCGGTATCTCCTGGTAGCTGAGCAAATTGCGGGATGGCGTGTGCTCTTTATCAATGAATATGGCCATAATTTTGACTGCCCGGACGTCTTCCAAGGCTGCGCTGGCAGTCTATGCACCTTCCCAAACTACGAAGTGGTGTGGGCTGAGGATTTCATTATGGCTCTCTCACTAGATTTGAACAGATCCTCATCCACTCAGACCACCCTAACAAGGGCAGCCCAAAAATGGGCATCCATTGTGGCATATCAGTCTTGTTGACTGCTGTCGTCTCCTTCACCCCACTTGTCGAGAATTCACTTTCTACTCTGGGGTCCAAGGTAGCTCCTCCAGAATTGATTACGCCTTGCTGTCTCCCGAGTTGGCCCATGCAACCCATCCGCTAGCAATCAGTTATAGTGCAAGAAATATGATACTAAACCTTCTGTCACAAGGGGTCAATTCAGCTGCCAGCAGCCCGCTGTGCCAAGTGGCAGAGAAAGCAGTTTTTGGGGTATTTGATTGTAATGGTAAGGGTGGATTCGGGAGGCCGGTATGTTTCTGTTTCTGTTTCTAGCGTGGGAGGGAATTGAGGGGTTGTTCAAGTTACGTTGTGTTACTTGAGTTTGAGGAGAACACCAATGGGTTGAGATTTGTTAGGCTTAGAATTCACACTTGAGCACCAAGTTCACCGAGAATGCTTCCCCTTGTTACTGGATATACTCGAGGTAAATTATGATGGGCACCCAAGGAGGGGAAAGGTATGAGGGAGGTGATGTCACATTGTTAACATGGAACATACAATGGTTCACAAATGAAAAAAAAGGAACACCTGATCTCAAATGATGCTAGGAACCACAAGGTTAATGTTCTATGCTTACAGGAAACTCACTTGGGGAAAGGGTGTAAGCTCCCCAATCTTGCGGGATGGGATATTCACAGATACGCCTCCTTATACACCACACACTCCCGGGGAGTGACCACTTATATACATTGCTTCCCGGAGTTCCAACTCCACGATCAGATCGGGGATACAGATGGTCGGTATCTCCTGGTAGCTGAGCAAATTGTGGGATGCATGTTCTCTTTATCAATGTATTTGCCCCTAATTTTGAAGGCTGAGCTGACCATCCACGCACCTTCCTGAACTATGAAGTGGTGGGGGCTGGGGATTTCAATATGGCTCTCTTACTAGATTTGGACAGATCCTCATCCACTCAGACCACCCTCACAGAGCAGCAAAAAAATGAGCGTCCATTGCAGCGTATCATGGTCTTGTTGACTCCTGGCGTCTCCTTCACCCCACTTGTCAGGAATTCGCTTTCTACTCTGGGGACCACAGCAGCTCCTCCAGAATTGATTATGTCTTGCTGTCTCCCGAGCTGGCCCGTGCAACCCAATGAGCACAGATCCTACCTTGGACCTTATCCGACCGTTCCCCAGTGTTGGTAAAGGTTTTGGGCCCTAGCTTCCCGCCTAGGCATCTGCATTGGCAATTTAGTGCCCGCGCCCTGGAAGACTTAGGGCCTCATTACAAATTAGCTGGTCCAGATTTAATAGTGCCGGTAAAACACCACGAGTCCGGTAGCAGCCTGCTGATTTTTTACCGGTACGGCTACCGCCAGACTCGTAATGAGGGACTTAGTCTTCCATGATGCGATACGCCAAGATATTTCAACGTTCTTTCAAATAAACGTAGGCTCAGTCCCGGACCCCATGGTGGTTTGGGAGACCTTTAAGCTATACATTTGGGGCTGTTGTATTTTCCAAAGAAGGGGGGGTTGTGAAATGTATTCACAGGTCCATCTCTACAGTGGAACGAGAAATTAAATGCCTAGAGAACAGCAAGGTCTTTGAGGCTCCCTGGATATACAGGCCCGGCTGAGGGAAAAATGGGAGGAAAAGTAAAGTCTGATGGCCAGGAAGGAGCGCTTCCGAGACCCAATAGTAACAGCAGCATACAGGGAGGGAGACTACCACAGCCATATGCTAGCTTGGGCCATTAAACAGGAATGGCAATTGGACACTATAGTCGAGGCCGAGGAGGGCAACGGAGGACTTACCAGGGATATGGGGAGGATTTATGAGACCTTTCGAGAATTTTATGCATGCTTATACACCACCCAAACTACTGCAGGACACCACGCAATCACACAGTACTTAGACAGAATAGCTTTGGGGTGGCTGGACCATGCGCAAGGAGCAATGCTAAATGATCCTCCCTCTGACAAAGAGTTTCTCAAAGAGATCCGCTCTCTCCCCAATGATAAAGCCCAAGGTACCAATGGGATCCCTGCTGAGCTGTATAAGGCATACCCTGACCTGCTAATCCCCCATTTATGGGATGTGTATGAAGCGGCCATTTCTTCTGGCTCGCTCCCAGACTCCACTAGCACTGCTCTGGTGACGGTACTGTTAAAACCTGAAAAAGACCCTTGTAAATGTTCTTTAAAAAACACTGATAATAAGATCCTGGTGAAGCTTCTAGCTGATAGGCTTCTCTCCTACATGCCAAACCTGGTCCTCCCTGACCAAGCAAGGGCACTCCACCCAAAATGATCTCTGTAGACTGTTTATGTTGATGCACTATGTGAACCCAGAGATTCCGATTGTGGTTGCCGCATTGGATGCTGAAAAAGCTTTTTATTCGGTCAAGTGGCCGTTCCTATTTGAGGTCTTCATGCCGGGTGAGCTGGGTACCACCTATCTACAGTGGATATGCCTTCTATATACAGACCAAAAGGCCATGGTGTACACTAACCGGTTACAATCAGGGTGATCTATCCATCGTGTGGAACTCGACAGGGTTGCCCCATCTCCCCAATACTGTTTGCTCTGGCAATCAAACCCCTGACATGGGCTCTACACGCGTACCACGCACACAGGGGGTAAGGATACACTCTTATAATTCCATTGTATCTCTATACACAGATGACATGTTGCTATATCTTAAACACCCAAAAACGAATTTGCATCCCGTGGTGGAAGAGATCACTGATTTCGGAAACTTCTCGGGCTTGCAGATCAACTGGACTAAATCTGAGTTACTCCCCGTCAGCCCTTGTGTAGCCCAACAAGATGTTGGGACACCTTTGGTTAGCAGCCTCAGGGGATTCGTTACCTGGGCATGCGGGTATCCACATCCCCCAGAGATATTGTATAAGGACAATAATATGGCTGTGCTGGAGAGCCAGGAACACAAAGTGGATATGTGGATACACCTGCCCATCTCTCAAGCATCCAGGATTTAGCTATTAAAGATGGTGATCCTACCCAAATTTCTATATATTTTTTATAATTTTCCGATATGGCCTCCTCCGAGATTCTGGCTGCGATTCAGGGGCATGATGAACAGGGTGATATGGGCGAGCTGCCAGGATCGGGTATCAATTGACATAATGTGCCGAATTTAGGGGGCTGGACATACCAGACTTATTTCTGTATTTCCTGGTAGCACAAGGTCAATACTCTATATGGTGGTGGACCCCAATGGGTAAACTCCTGCTTACCCTCTTGGAAAAGGAGGTGCTACAACCCAATGACATGAGGGGGCTGCAATGGGGCCCCCTGGAGAGGCAAGCTAGATCTGAGGTGCGACCTCTGGAAGTTATGCTCAAGGTGTGGGATCGGTTGGCACACTGGACGAGATTGAAGCAGTGGTACTCCCCCCTCATGGCTATCTATCACGTCAGGGGCATTCCACTCACTTACGAAGAAGTTTTCCAACAACACTTTGCTAAACTAAATATTCATACCCTAGGAGAAATGGCACCAGGTGGCAAGTTTATCCCCTGGGCAGAACTGAAGGAAAAGGGAGAGTAAACTCCTATTAATATGCTCCTGTACTGCCGACTGCTCAAGGTTATATGATCCATATGGCCAGACTTCCCAAACGCTCCTTTGATCTCCCCTATAATGGTGTATTTTACTGCTCCCCAAACTACAAGTAAGCTTGTCTACCCTTTATACAAAATAGTCCGGTCACACAGATCCACTCAGATGAGCCCCTACAGGGATAAATGTTAAAACAAATTTGGGAAGACACTGAGCAGGGAACAGTGGGATATAGTATGCTCGCAAACTAGAACCATCTTGATAAACAACAGGTTTTGCGTGATACACTTTAAATTCTTACACCAGATGTATTACTCCCCAGCCCGCCTGCACAAGTTCTACCCCAATAGGTCCCAGAGTTGCAAAAGATGTGGCCAAAACCCAGCACATTTCTATCACGTGATATGGTCCTGTACCCAGGTGCAGACTCTCTGGAATAAAGTTGAAGAGGCGGTATGCAAGATACTGGGCACTCAGGTACAGCACCTTCTGGAACTGTGGTTGCTGGCTTTGGTAGAGAGGGCCCCAGGACTGAGAAACGCCTAGTGGGAATGGCTTCAGTAATGGCAAGATCATTTACTGCTAAAACATGGGGAGCAAACAGTGCCCCTAACTTCCATGAATGGCTTAACACTATGTCAATGTGTGAGATGAGGGAAGCACAATATACCCAGATGCTTCCACTCAGTGGTAGACCCCATGATATTTGGGCGCCTTTTAGATCATACATTGCCGAGAGGGCAGAAGCCTCCGCCGGCCCGCCCACCCCACTGTGTGTACCCCAGAAGTGATTTGGGGCCAGGCTGGGAGGAACAACTGGATGTGGTGCAGTCCACTAGTAGCCTGTTGTCCTCTTTTTCCCTCTTTTTTTTCTCTCTGCTTTTATTGCACTGTGACCGTATGATACTCTAGGGAATGCTTAACAAATGCTATAAGTCCCAATCGGTTTCCTATTCGTTATAATGCTGGAATATATCAACAAGAGTACAAAATAGTTTTCCTGGATTGTTGATGATGCCATGTTGATCTGGGTGTTCTATTACCTTCATATCCTCCAATTACACTAAGTTGTCTTGGTGGGGGATTAGGGGAAGGGGGTGTGGCCTGGGCGTGTCCTTGTTCTGGTTTGTAATTTGCTTGTGTTGTTTAAATGCCAATAAAAACAGCTTCAAAATAAATAAGGCTTTCTCTCCTGTAAAGGCTAATATAAGTTCCCTCACATTCATGTAATGTATCTCTGAGGTTGAACACACCATACCTTTGTCAGTAAAATATATCGTCATGTTAAGCTTTGTCATTAAATCCCATCCTAATATGTCCATCAGTGTATGTTTAGAGCAGTGGTCTTCAAACTTTTTTGGCCTTGGCCCCCCCTGAGCAAAGTTTGGGCAGGCCGGGCCCCCCCAAAAGTGCCAGATGGACAGTATGTAGAAATCGCTATGAACTTTTGCGTTCACCGCACCCTACTCCCAGTACAGACCCTGGGCTCTCCCCACCCTACTCCCACCACTATCTCAGTGCTGCTGCCCATCCTGCTCCCACCACAGTCCCATAACACAAGCATACACACATCCATACACATTTAAATTAAAAATAAATCGCCATAAGCGTACATTCTGCAGGGGCCTGCGCGTGGTTGCTAAAATGCCCCACTCCAGGTTGCTCTGCCCATATGTGCGAGGAGGCGCAGGAGCACCCCCTCGCACATACATACATGCAGTGCCCCAGCCAGCATTTCCAATGAGCTATGCAAGTCTGGCGAAGCAAAACACCCCCAGCGTTGCATGGCTCAGTGATCATGTGCAGCTGGGGAAATGAACTGTCAAAAGCAAACAGTGTATCCCTTTGACAGGTCAGCCAGCCCAGGAATACTCCCTCAGCTGGAAAAAGCAGCTGAGGGAGTGCTCAGTGTTTCACTGGGCTGGCTCCTCGGCTCCTCCAGAATGGGTGAGGTGGCCAGGAGGTGGACGCCCCCTCACCCATTATGGATGAGCCGGCAGGCTTGGACTGGCCTATAGGGCAATAGGCTGATGACCGTACAAAAAATGCAAAATGCTAGTGCAGGCCAGTCAAAATGGGCCACTTTTTTGGCCAATGTAGGCCATTCAAAATGGGCCACATTTTTGGCCAATGTGGGCCAGTTTGAGGAGTTACTTCACTATGCAGCTAGTAGTTTTGACCATTGTTGCTGAATAAATATTCTTTAAATATCACAATTTGTTTACATTTGAACAAACAACAACCCCTTGGGTACTATTCAAACAGTCTGTGACTAAAGGACTGAATATTCATTTGCAACTGCTGGCCATTTTTTCATTGGTGCCTAAAACCGTGTTATGGTCCAGTCTGACCATGTGAGCTGCCCCTTCCCATTTCCTCCAATCTAAAAAAAAAAACAAAACGTTTTTTTTTACATTTCATGCTGGGCTCTGGTGCCCCCCTCGGATGCGGCCACGCCCCCCCCGGGGGGGGGGGGTGCCCCACAGTTTGAACTACCTCTTTATGGTAATAGACCATCGCGCAGCGTAGGAAAACAGACGTAACAATAGATTACCCCAAAGAGAGGGGAAAACCACACCGCCAAACCAGGCTGCAAAGTAAAAGTAAACAATGTTAACACAGTGATAACACTTGGTAAGTAGAGGTCTAGAGGAAAGGTATCTACCTGATTGATACTGGCAATTGGTACTAAGAGAGGTATCTAAAAAAAGAGGATAGAAGGTTTTAGCTTGCTGGAAAGTATTCAGTTGAAAAGAAGGAAGGCAAAAGGAATTAAATCTTACCCACTGGTGTTAGTAGGGAAACACAGAAGAAAACAACGGCAGGAAAAAACAATAAACAGGGTGGTTAGTATAGGGAAACTCCCCAGGCGGCACGAAGGTCGCAACTAGGTCTGGGCTGGTGCAAGATATCAGCATTGCGTCCCGAATTGCACTTGTGATGAGGCTGGTGAGTTCCACAAGTCACTGATTGTTCCCACATTACAAGAAAACAAAAATCCCAAGTACAAAATAATCCTTTTAGGAGTATGTGTGGCTTGTGCTGAGCTTACCGCAATCTGGAGGAGAGGACGTATCTGTAGAGAGAGGTGTGGTCTGTTTACCGAGGTGTTGTTACTGACGTACGGGAGATGATGCGGCACAGCTGTGTAATGGAATACACTGCCATCCGTTATCCCAACTGGAATGGATGACGAGTTAGCAGGAGATTGCGTGGCCGTTCCGGGTCTAATATCCAACTGACGAATATCGTAGACAAGACAAGACAAGGAGTAGGCAAGAGATGATCGAGGGGTCATCATCAGATGGGAAAAATCAAAGGCCAGTTAGGGGAGCGCCCAGAAGAATGGTCAGATTACAATCCGGAGTCAGTAAGGAGGATAGAACATCATAAATAAAGGAACCGTGGGGAAAGAATAAGGCTAATCAGAAGCGCCGAGCCCGGGGTCACATGGTCTTTTATGGATGAGAGGGTGTGGCCAACAGGGGAGCGTTGTTTTACCGGAGCATGTAATGAACAGCTGATTGGAGACACGCCGTACAGGCCCGCAAAGTTGTTTCCCCAGCAACCCCCAATGCTGCCAAAACAGGGAGACTCGAATAGCAATCCGATCCTTGAAGTGACAATGTTGCAGGTCAGCACGAGCGGACCGGACCCTTGGTGTAACAGTTACTATGGGTACCATGCTTCTACAGCATAGATATTCAGTCTCATCATCTTTGAATCCCCTACTACTGTTAATTTCTTCCTCTCTTCTCCTTATTTCCCTTAATTCCTATTCCTATTGCCTTCTTTTCAAACTATGTACTTTCAATTTTTTGGCTTCTACTTCTTCTCGTTTCTCTTCTTCTAGTCTCTCCTTTTCTCTTATTGCTTCATGCTTTCTTCCTTCTTCCTTTGCTTACCTTCCTTATCCCTTTCGTACTTGTATTGCTTCTCTTCTTCCTTCTCTTTTGCTTTCTTATCTTGTTCTTCCCTTTCATCTATTTCTCGAACTCCATTAATACCGTTATCATCTAGTTTAAGCAATATCGGTCCCTCATCCATTCATTCTGTATTATTGTCATATATTAAGCTGTATCTTTTAATCCGAATTGTTATGAGACTGTCTCCGCGCTTGGAACTAGTATTCTCATTAGTTAATCCGAAATTAAAAGTGCATTTGTTCGATTCTATGAATCTTAAGAATAGTCCAAACATTAATTTGTGCAATAGTATTCTTGCATTGAAGTCTTGCAATAGTCCATAGATATAGCCGACACGTGTTTCGACCAATTTGGTCATTATCAAGGCCTCTAGATTTGTTTGTCATGCACACTTCTCAAAGACTCATCGGTCTCTCTTCAAAGCAAGATGAGTTTGGTACTTGTGAATTAGAATAAAGGTCCTCCTGGTCAATCTCAGTCACCTATTCATGGGTTAGATCCCTGAATCCATCTTCATCTGCCCTTCCTGGCGTGCTCCTCCTGCGGGCAGATGAAGATTGATTCGGGGATTGACTAGGAGGACCTTTATTCTAATTCACAATATTAATATTGTATTTTCTGATTCCACAGATGGCCCCCGAATAGGGACCCTCAAGATTGACTTCGTCTCGTTGAAGGTTGGCTCGGCTATCGGACCGGGATCAGACGGTGCGAACAAAACGGCCCCTCTGGACGAGAAGTGAATTCCTCGGCGGAACAGCATGAGCCGATCCCTGAACGGTGAGCTGTAGCCCGAGACGACGTCTCGACGAGGGTCCATATATCGAGGTGGGTAAATTTGCCAAAATCACCAGACACGTGGGTCCTTAGAACTGTTCTTAGTAACCCGATCGAGCCTCCCAGTCCCAGTCAAAGACAATCTTTGGAAGATAGCCATCCCGCACCACAGGAGGGGTCGCCGGCATGTACTATGTACTGTAAGAAAGGCTTTGGTAGTATAGCATTTAATGACATTTGGCACAGACAGACCAGACATAATTCTAATCTTCGGTGGCCAACCAATGGTAGCTTTGAAATCCCTCGTTTAGAATATTTAGAGTCTGTATTGGTAAAGAAAAAGGCCAGACCTGCAGCATTTGACGCATTGCACAGTTGGAAAACAGAAGCTTTGCAGCAACAAAAGAGTAGAGAGAAGCATATGTGTCGACATATGACGAGTGTTGAAAAGGCACGGTTATATGATCAAAATAAGCAATTGGAATCAGTCAGGAACGCGGAGAGAGCATTTCAATTAGGCATTCAGAAAATCTACCCTTCGAAAGATTTTCATACGTCCGATGAATTGATTAACAAACTTCTGCATGAACGAAGGCCTGATGCCTCTGCACCACCCCCGCACGTCCCTCCTCCTGGTGCTTTGCCCCTTCCTGTTGTTATTCCTCCTCCTATAGTTCCTCCGGTTCTCCCTGTTCTTCCTGTTATTCCTCCTGTCGCCGCTCCTTTGCCTGCCCCCTTGCCTACACCGGTTGATATTCAGAATGTGCCTACTTTTCCTCTTCCAAGTGATTCCGTATCGCTTGTAGTAGACCAGGGAGCGGGATCAAGGGTTGTGACTCGTAATACTGTGTACCCAGATAAAAAGAATTAATTGATTGCTTGGGCTAAACATTGTATGGAGAAGGGTGAACAAGCTGATGTTTTTTCCACACTCGAAAATTTAAAAAGTATTCCTGAGAAAAATGTTTTTATTGAAGGGTTAGGAATTCAATTGAGCATAATGTGGAATAGATTAAACGATGTAGATCTCCCACAAGGGTTATGGGATTTGAACGCCTTAGCGTTGTCTAGAGATACTGCGGAGAAAGTATATGAGCATGTCAAGAGGATTTTTGTGTATAAGAAGGAGTTGGAAGAGTTACAGAATGAAGAAGTAGATGATGATTGTTTAGGTACTATGTTCTTACAGAAACGGTTTTCTTCTCGCCGTGAATTGATAGGTGAGGAAGCACAAATTTGTACAAAGGATGCGATAAGATGGATTTCGGATATGTCGATAACTCCATATGAAGTATATGACACGTATCTTCAGTATATGTTAGAAATGCAAAAGAAAGTGATTCAGGTTATGGTAGAATACCTGCAGAATGAGTGTGTAAAAAGAAAGATTTGTTGTCCCACAGAATTGTTGAGTGTTTATAAGAGAACCTTTTCGATTGATACTTCTTCGGCTGCCTTAGCGCTTGATTTGGCTCTGTTGCTTAGTAAGCGTTCGGAGATGCCTACTTCTCAGCTGCCTATGAGAGAGGTCCCTCTGACATTTGTCCCGAAAGTTGAGATTGCGGCCGATGCTGCACAAGGAATACTAGCGGTGGACATTCCTGCACATTACGTATCGCAGTTTGTTCACGTCCCGTTCTCAAGACAGGAAGTGAACACTATAAAGCAATATATTCCTGATATAAGAAAGAATCCGATGGGGTTCTATAAAGAAATAGAGTCGGTCTTACAATCATCGGTATTCACCTTAAGTGATATTGATTTATTATTTCCCGTGCTCCTGCCAGTTGATTTGTGGAAACAGATTAGGACTGTAGATGATGTACCTGGGTTAGGAGATACATGGGATAATATGGTTAGGCTCGATAGAGAAAGACCAGCAGGTGAGCGACCGCCTCAAGTGATATTAACTTTGCCTGATAGAATTATTGTAAAATTAAAAACTATAGTTCCTGAAAAAAGAATCATTTGGGACAAGCTTACGGCCTGTGTCCAAGGAAAGTCTGAGGGTGCTACCGATTTCTTCAATCGGTTTGAACAGGTATTTTCAGATTTCAGTGGACAAGACTCAGGGGAAGGCTGTTTGTCGACAAATTTGTACGTGGATTGCTGCCTAACATCCAGCTACAGATTATGTCCTCCGAAAGCGCTTGGCAGGCGAAGTCTGAATCAGAAGTACTGCACATGGCTCAGTACTATGAAAATCGTGTAAATAATGAAAAGGGAAAACTTGAGAAAAAAAGGGTGACCTAAAAACAAAAGTACTATTGCAACAGATTGTTAGAAACCCTAGAGGAGGTAATCAATTTAGAGGTCAATACATTCCACAGGGAAGTACGCCCCTGGCACCGGTAACCATTAACCAGTGTGCCTATTGTCGACAGGAAGGTCACTGGCGCGCACAATGTCCGACCTTGCAGCAAAAGTCATTTGGGAACATGGGTAGACGATCCAGAGGTCGCTCAGGTGCAGGGGGCCCTGGCAGAGGTCAGTTTGCACCAGAATCACAGCAACCTCCTTCACAGGATAGACAAGTATCGAGTGTGGATAATAGAAACATTTTTGATCACCCTTCTGCCGCGTACCTCTCTGAAGAGCTTCCTTTTGATGACATTCTGTTCCGTTAGGATTGCCCGAAACAGGATTTGGAACCAACGCCTGTTCCCGTTCATCAGAAAGGCTCCTACGCTGAGATGGCGGTGGGAAATAGGAAGCATCTATTTTTAGTAGATACGGGAGCACAAAAGTGTTCCATTGACCATTCACGGGTTACAAACATTCCCCTGTCAGGGCAGTCCAACGTTTCCGTAGGGTTTTCAGGCACACCTGTAGTTTGTCCGGTCTCTTTGCCTGTACCGATAACATTGGGTCCCTTCACGGAGCAGTGTCCATTTTTACTTACCACAAACTGTGGGGAGAATTTGCTGGGGTTAAATTTGTTGAAGGAATTGCATGCAATAATACATTGCTCCCCGGACGGAGTTCGGTTAACAATTTCACCTCAGCAATCACTCGCCTCTCAGTTTTTGACTCAACCTTTACCGCCAGAATTCAGTAACATTCCGGAATGCTTATGGGCAATTGATGATAATGATGTGGGCATTCTTCAAATTGAACCTGTTAAAATTATTCTGAAACATAGAGTAAAATTGCCTCGCATCCCGCAATATAAGATCTCAGTTGAAGGCGAACAGGCTTTGAAATGTATAGTTTCTGATTTTGTACATCGTGGAGTGATTGAGGAAATTACAGGTAGTGTGTGTAATAGCCCAATTTTGCCAGTATATAAAAAAGTTGATAATGCGATGTGGCTCCTCAATTTCCCATTGTACCTGATGTTACCACAATACTAACTATGATTCCGGCTTCTGCCACTCACTTTAGCGTTGTTGACCTTAAAAACACATTTTTCAGTATTCCCATGCATAAGGATAGTAGGCATTTGTTTGCATTTACATTAGGTAGACGCTCGTTCACATTCACTCGTGCACCACAAGGGTACACTGAGAGTCCAAGTATTCATAGTAGAGCATTGAAAGAGCAACTCAATACTCTTGAATTGCCTAATACTTGCACGTTACTACAGTATGTAGATGTACTCCTCTTGGCTGCTGATTCTGAGAGTGCCTGTAAAGAAGGCACTGTGTTGTTGCTTTGTCATCTAGCAAAACATGGCCACAAAGCTTCACTCAAGAAATTTCAATATTGTTGTCAGGAGGTCGCCTATTTAGGCTATCTCCTGTCAAAGGAGGGAAGACGGTTGACATCTGAACGAATAAAAACTATTTCTGGTATGTCTGTCCCAAATACGCAGAATTAAGTTAGAGCTCTGATAGGTATGGCTTCTTACTGCAGATTGTGGATCCCTAACTTTTCCTTAATGATTAAACCAATGCTGGCTTTGACAAAGAACGGCATTTCTTTGCCATTGCCATGGACTTTGGAACACCAGACAGCATTTGACTTGCTCAAAACCGCGCTGTGTTCGGCACCGGTTTTAGGAACTCCAAATTATGAAAAGGCCTTTGTGTTGTATGTGCATGAACGTTATGGATGTGCTTTGGCTGTGTTAACGCAGGAACATGGAGGGAAGAATAGGCCGTGCGGCTATTTCTCATCCATCCTTGATCCTGTTGCATGCGCTTTGCCAAGATGTTTGAGAGCTGTCGCTGCTTCTGCTGCGTCTGTAAAACAGAGTGAGGGAATGGTCCTGGGTCATGCGTTAACCCTAATGGTACCTCACTCTGTAGATATTTTATTGAATAGGACTCAAACGCAACACCTCACTTCCGCACGATTGACAAGATACGAATTGATCTTGTTTGCTCCCCACATTCAAATTCAGAGGTGTTGTGTATTAAACTTACCTGTCCCGGAAGATACTGTTGATGGTGACGAAACGTCACACGATTGCCTTTATACGACAGAACAAGAGACTAAAGGTAGAATCAATTTGAAAGACACGCCTTTGAATAGCCCACAAGGAGAGCTATTTTGTGATGGCTCTTGTTTCAAACTTCCGAATGGTACATCCACGGCTGCTTATGCCGTCACTACTTTAAGCACGATTGTGGAAACCAAAAGGATTATGCATAATTCCGCGCAGGCCGCAGAAATTATAGCGTTAACTCGAGCTTGTGAACTTTCTGAAGGGCTTACGGTAAATATATATAGCGACAGTCAGTATGCCTTTGGGGTAGTTCACAACTTCGGTAGACTGTGGAAAGAATGAGGTTTCTTGACCTCACATGGCACGAAAACACAGCATGGCACTTTAATAGTGCAATTACTTTCAGCGCTCGCACTCCCTGTTCAGTTAGCCATTATAAAATGTATAGCACATCAAAAGGTTACAGATGATATAGGAAAAGGGAATGCTTTCGCTGATCAGATAGCTAAGTAAACTGCCACTGATTTTAGTTCAGAAATGTATGCTGTAAGAGAAACTGTAAATATTTGCACTTTTGGTGAAAGTATCGATTCTGTAAAAGACATTCAAGCAGATGCTACTGTAGAGGAGACCAAGAAATGGGTCGAAGGTGCAGGGAGATTGGATGGTGATGGGTGTTGGGTGGACAATGTTGAAGGAAAATGGTTACTCCCTGACGCTTATATTACAATGATGGTCATTATGGCTCATGGTCCGACCCATGTCTGCGCGCGTAAATTGACTAAAATGTTACACAGTGTATGGGCCAATGATAAAATTTTCAAAATTGCGGAGCGCTTTGTCCAAGGGTGTATGGTCTGCTTGCAGCACAATGTAGGAAAAGGTACCTCGACTCCTAGAGGAAGTTTCGCTCCACCTTCTGTTCCGTTTGAAGTTATTCACTTTGATTTTATTGCGATGGAACGTTGCAACAATCTTAAATATGTGTTGGTTGTCATTTGTGCATTTAGCAAGTGGGTTGAGGCCTTCCCTGTTAGAGATGCAACACCCATAACCACGGCAAAAACTCTGTTAAAGGAGTTATTTCCCAGGTTCGGGCTGCCGAGAGTCATCTGGTCGGATAATGGGCCACACTTTATCGCTGCCGTAATCCTACAAATATGCAAAGGATTGCAGATTGATAAACGGTTCCATTCGGCCAGACATGCCGAAAGTGCCGGATTAGTGGAAAGGCACAACGGCATTATAAAGAACAAGCTCGCTAAGAGGTGTGCTGGCACCAAGTTAAAATGGCCGGACGCCTTACCGATTGTGTTGCTGGTGATGAGAACAACCCCTCAAACTAAGACTGGGCTCTATCCCTTTGAGGTGGTAATGGGGAGGCCTGCTAATATTTGGTGTATGCCAAAAAGTCGCTCGTTGCGGGATATAGAGAATGTGCTTCTTTCAGATTACTGTAACCAGTTGACTAAAAATCTATTTTCAATTTATCACCAGGTGCGAGAGGCGTTACCTATACGATACGAGGGTCCTGGTCACAGTCCACGACCGGGGGACCGGATCCTCACGAAAGTTTTCAAGAGGTCGTCTTGCCTTGCACCTCGGTGGAGGGGTCCCTACCAGGTCCTGCTAGTCACCCAGACTGCTGTGTGGGTAGCAGGGCGTAAGAACTGGATCCACGTGACACACACCAAACGGATCCCGCAGCCCGTGCCATACGATACAGAAGACACAGAATCCCTTTCCAATGCTGTAACCAACGTGCCTGAAGCAGCAACAGCCGACAAGAGAGTATCGGAGACCGTTCCAGAATTCGTAAGGCCAGACAAAACGGCCATCTTGTCTCCGCACTCTCCAACAGTGGTACTTCCGGATCAATCATTCTCTGATACCATTTCCGTTCACTCGCCACCTCCAGTGGGAAGTGATGACATACTTTTCTCTGACTCTTCAGCACCGGAAATTGTGAAATATAATTTACGTCCAAGAAGATAGACGTGCGGCACGGTTTAACTGTGTGATCGAGGAAATCATTTGAGGGTTTGCCTTTTGGCCCGACTGTACGAAAGGATTCTGCTTTGTCAGGTGTCTTGACCCACGTTTGAGTCATTAAGCTGCAACATTTGGTGCTGTGGGCTTAGAAAATCCAAGATGGCCAAAAGGCCCACATGTGCGCCAGAATCCAGGAGAACCACGCAGTTTGTGCGCACACCAAAATGGTTGCCTAACCTTCCACCCACCAGTGCGAGCGTGATGGGCCAGGGGTGCCATGAGTGGAATGTGTGCCAAAGGAAAAACAGCAGTGCCCGTTAGCTTAAAAAGCCCTTTGAAATGACCTTGGTTTCTCTGAATGCAGGCTCAAAATGCCTATTTTCAAACATTGCAGGATATTCAAAAATCTCACTGAACACTAGCAGACATTTGGCAGAATGAAGTTTTGTGTGCATACAAAATCTGGAAAGAAAAAGAGCCCAAAACAATCGAAATGTTTAAATTAAATGAGGGACCTACTTTTGAGTGTCACATAGTTTGTAACTGTTGAAATGTCATAGTTTTGAACTTAGAATCAGCATTCTAGCTGCATGTGTAAAAATTGTCAGTTTGATTTGAATGTAAAAAACTGGGAACAAAAAGTGACATTTAGCTGAAACCTGGATTAATGAAACTGGATTCTGCCTGACAACTACCCCCGACAGGAGTTGAAACTGGATCAACAGCTGTGTTCCCAGGCCTGGCTGCATTCTGCTGCCCCCACTAAAAGGAGGTGACACCTCTCTGATTGAATTACCTGGGGACGGCAGGAAACTGAACAATGGACTCAGGCAAATGTTATATTGGGGGGGCCGTAAAGTGGCTTCCTCTTGGGAGAAGTGGGAGGAGAAGGGCCTGTGAGAGCCAGCTGAGCTTGGGGGAAGTGGATAAACCAGTTATTCCACCATGTGATGTGGGAAGCCACACCCCTGTTTGACCAGGGCATAATTTTAAAAAGATAGATAACTCATAGTGCGGACTTGTCAGAATTATATAAGTAATATCATTATTTTTGTGATTTTTCTGTGCACGTTTTAAGAGGTGTTAGGACCCTGTGGTGTATTCTGGGGGGTTGCTAGCGGAAAATATGGTCTTACTCCAAATGTCTACATGTTAAAAATCTGACACTTCATCAATTAATGTCCATGCTCCTTGCGCACATGTGTGTAATTTTTGGTAAATGTCCGATATTGGTAAACCAGTCAAAAAGCGCAAAATGTTGTCATTTTTGAATGCAAGCCCCCAGAAAGATCAGAGGTGGACAAGCATGGACCATAAGGAATATATAATGTGTACATGTAATTTCAACAAATTGTGTATCTGGGAAATATGTATTTGAATCAAATATAGATTTGTGGGCAAATTGACCAGGGGAGGATCCTCTGACCCATAAACAGACCTCATCATGATGACAATCCATTTCCTTCCCCCAATCATGGGAGAGGGGAGAATTGGGCCAATGACAAGTAGAGAGGGGCAGTTATGCCATGCACACACCCACTTCCAAAACACATAGAAAGAGACTGCTGGGACAGGTAGAGAGATTCAATTCCATTTTCTGCGGGACGCTTTGCCGGGAGACTCCAGACTTCACATCCATCAATCTCCAAAGACCAGAACTTTACTTCAGAACTTAAACAAAGGGCCTAAACCCACAAACTGAGAACTCTTCTCAGCAGGCCTCAGCATCCTTAAAATCATCTGCAAACTATTCCACAGCCGGGCGAGCTGTTTGAATTCTGTGCCAAGAACTTTTGCCAGAACCGCAGACCAGACCCAGACCGCTGTGAGCAGAACCAGAGATCCGGATTGCTGTGAGCAGAACCGGTGCCTGATTGACCCGCCGAGCATAGAGAACCGCCTCCGGACTTGTTGACCAGATCCGTGACGAGGCCTATTTCAAATTTATATTGTGAGTACCTAGCAGAACTGTGCAGATCTCTTAGTTAAAATAATCTAATCCAAACTATTTTAACCTAATTAGAACAGCCTCCTAGAAATCGTGTCATCTGTCATTTGTAAAGCTGCACAGCTGTCACCTGTCATTTGAGCTTTACTTTAAATCCGAAAATCTACCTTTATTAAATCGTCCGTATCTCTGGAACCGTTTGTCCTAGGAACGAGATTTAACTTTCCTCTGAAAGCGTAGAATCTAAGCTTTCCAACACGCCTAGAACCGACTTCGTATTCCTTATACTTGTACCGCAATCGCGATTCACGCACTCGCAAAATTTACCGCGATTTGCGATTTGGCTCAATTTCTCCACTTGTCAAAATAGCAGCTCCATTCTTTCCTTTGTTAAAATCCGTTTGCAACCTGGTAGTTACGCATAGAGCATTGCTAAAGTGAGCCTGAACTAATATAAAGTATCTCTCCCTCACCCTGAACCTCCTGCAGGGAATTAAAATCAATTTTAGCATTTTCACTTCATTGCCACCACATTTCAAAGTAATTCGCCTGTGTTTAAAACTCATCCCTGTTTTCTCTAAGCTTGCTGGGGGAACTGGAACTGTGTATTGCATTATAAAGTGTGATTTGTTGGGATTCTTGAAGACTGTGTTCTCTCCTTCCATTTCTTGTATTGCATAGGGGGGGAGTGAATTGTAAAAAGAAAAAGTGATCATATTACCTTTTGCTAAAATCATAACAAGTTATTTCTGTACTGCATTTTATTCCACCTTGCATTTCCTTGAAACCATCAAGCATTTTCAGCTACCTCATACTCTACACTACTCCTAAGTAACCAAATCAGTGTACCCCTGTAACATTATTCATTGTTGATCACGGTCATATTCTGAAGTGTGATATCAGTTATCAATTTATTTATAAAGTGTGGTAGATATATATTGTTGAATTGTCCAAATAAACCTTTTAAATTTGCAAAACAAAGCTACTTCTTGGCTCAGTCGGGTCAGGGGGATTCTAAGAGGGGGGTGTTATACAAGGGTTGTCATCCAGAGTACTGAACTGGACATAAAAATACATCAATAAGGGTTTTTCTCAGCATCCCAGACTAGGCATTGACTTAGCTGTAGTGTTGATTGAATATCGCTTACAGTTGGCTAAGGGTTGTGGGAAAGACATTAAGAAGACGCGCGACTGGAGTCGTCAGCAAACAAACAATTGGTGTTTTTTCGATTGAAGACGACGATGCCTGCACCCGCTACCGCTCGCACTGAACTTTTAGATAAATATGTGGCTAGCAGAGACAATGATCAAGCGTGTAAGGGGACCCCGAAAAATGTATTGTTGCCTTTTAGTAATAATAACTGGGTTTCTAGTAACTATTGGTTTTGGGTTATGGTATCTGGAGGAAGCATATCCGCTAGAAGACTTTTTACCTGTTGAAAATGTATCTGTTTTCCCCACTCCTTCCGTGCAATTGCATACCTTGTCACCTAGAGATTCTTCGCATAGACGGAACTATCAGAATAATACTCTTTTCTTAATAATGAATGCCACTCATGCAATTTTGAATAGAACCAACTGCTGGATCTGCTCACATCTACCACAACATGGGGATAAGGGGCCAGGTTGGTATATTCATCCTTTACCTTTGACAACTGCTTGTTATGCTTCTCTTAGAGCACTATTCTTTGACCGATGGAATGATAGCATCTCAGGGAACTTTGATGGTACAAATTTGAATAGTTTTGAAAAACGTGTTTTGATGCCCCTGGGATGCTCGCTTTTTGCAAATAGGAGTAAGCCAAACGTTGCTTCTGTTAGGCCCTCTGATAGATTGTCTCGTCCTTTTCAGTCTTTGATCTCTTTCAAAATGGCTACTATAAGCAATAAGGATGCCACGCCTCCATCTTATTCTGTTAACCATAGCCCCGATTCAGTATCCTTCTGCATACAGAGGAATAGAACACCGTCAATGGGTAATTTTAGAAAATGCGCCAACGTTGCGAATTTGACTAGTGAGAACAGACCTCTGTACGTAGGTGAACCTGTCTATTTCATTTGCGGTAATGTGGCATTTCCATGGTTGCCCAGGGATTGGCAAGGAACCTGCTATTTAGGGATTCTATTACCTGGGGTATTTATTGCCAGTACTACAGAAATTTTGAAGACTCGTCCACGACGAGGTGTGAAAGGGGATACTCCAGAGCAAACTCTAGGAGACATCATGAAATCCTTTGTGCCCTTTTTTGGGCAAATTACGAATTCAGAAGATATCAGGGGACTAGCGAGAGTACTGGAGAGAACCATCAACCGGACCACTGACATACTCTATAATATGACGTTAGAACAGAAAGCGATAAGATTAGTAGCTCTTCAGAACCGGATGGCATTAGATGTCATTCTGGCAGAGCGTGGAGGAGTATGTAAATTAGAGGGGTCCGCTTGCTGTGTTTACGTACCAGACTCCTCTCCAACGATCTTTAGGGCGATCCAAAATCTACATGTTCTTAGTTCGGAAGTACATGTTCCTGAGGGAAATTGGGAACTTAGTGCATGGTTTTGGGACCTCCTACGATCATGGGGATGGAAGTTATTTTCAGCCCTGCTGATTATCTTGGGTAGTTTTCTGTTCCTTTGTTGTTGTATACAGTGTCTCCCTGGTATATGTTCAGTATTAGGGGGGTGTTGCGCGCAAGCAACAAGTGTATTAGGGCATAAAATATACACCCCAGATAAGGTTTCCAAGGAGTATGTATTGAAAGAAACTCTAGTGTCCGATCTAATGGCAATAGATATGTCTGACAATGATTCGGGGTGTATAGACATTGAAATGTGGAGTTACTCGCAAAGTGATTGAAGGTAGTTTAGCGCTTGGCATAGGCCAAAAGGAGGGTTTGTTAAAACTGATATAATATTGTTTCGTCCTCATTGTATATGTTGGCCTATGCCCAGTCGCTCTGCGAGGAAATCCGTATTGCAAGGAAGCAACCTTAAGTGAATCCAGCCTCCATTTTAGGTTAAAGCCGCCATCTTAGTTTATTGTGCAAAGTCACCCTGTGGCCTAAAATGGCCGACCTGTGTTCTCTTGTTCTTACTTTAACCTCTTCAACCTCTGTAGGAGAGTTAATGTCCAACCTGCCTGCAGGCTACATGTTAGGGTCATTTAGACCTTGTCCTTTGTTGACCTCGGGATCAGGGGATTACTTGAATTGGCGATGTTAACCTACAAGTATACAAGAACAATAACGCTGTTTTAACATGTCATGCGAAACATCTGTTTGACCTGCATTAAAGCAATGTGTAAAGAATGTAAAGTTAAATCCAGAGAATAATAGTGTTAGTTAGCAAATGTATTAAAAAGTATACTGCATGCACAAGATATGTAAATTAGGAACGTACCTGGCGCGACCCTAGCCCCAGTACATGATTAACTTGTAGGAGGCTGGACATTGTTATAAAGAAACTGTATAAATACGCTAATGTCCAGCTAGCAATTCCTGTTCACTGCTCACATTGAACCCTGCTGGCGGTCTTTGTGATGTACTGACGGCCAAATAGCTATTTGTGCACTTTGTTTTGTAAACTGTACAGAATTGCAATAAAGATTCTGGGAATCTTTACAAGCCCTTGTTGGTGTATTTCTCTTTGCATGGTGTAAAAGCCTTAATATTGTATTTTCTGATTCCACAAGTTCTCCACAGCAGCCCTACAAAAGGCTGCACCCCAGAGCTGCTCCACAATCTGTTTGTAAGTTTTCAGAACAGAGTAGCAGGCCACATAGGTTTGACCTGTAATTGATGTTAGACCAAATCTGCTGTGCTACACTGCCTTTGAAAGTAATGGCAACCATGTCAGCCCGGCTTACTACGCACAGTCATGGAGAAAATCATTAACAGCCCTTCGTGTGAGCCATACCCTCAGTTGCGATAGTCCCCACAGTCCCATTCCCATTGGTAGTATGCTACCAATGGGAATGTAGCACGTGCGTTTCCCCAAGTACGGCGAGGACCGTGCCCCAATAAAGCAGAAGCATTCCTTCTTCTTTTTCCACTTCCTTCTTTCTAGCACACCGTCATTGGGTACTGTTAGAATGTTCCACACACATCCACCAATCACATTGAAGAGCTCTCCATGTAACAGTATCAGTTCTTTACACCAGTCCTCTATGTACACACATCACCCAGAAACTGTATTGCGCAATACCTCAGCCTGCACAGTCCCATTTCCATGGCCATCCTCAAAATTCCCGAGATGTGGATTTTATGCTGTGTGCAGGCGTGGGGGAAATAATTGCAACCAGGTACGGAAGTTCATTTTTAGGGACGACTCTGAAAAGAGCCTTTTTTGTTTTGTTTTAGGTGCCATTAGTGAAACAATTTTTGTTTAGTTTTTATTTGATTTTGTGTTTTCTTGTGCTCACATTGTTACAATAAACTCTTCACCGCATCCTGTAGACGGGCAAACAAAACTGCATTACCAATGGCCGACAACAAAATGCCATTTGCTTGGAAAAACTCTGCATTTCCACAACTAATGAGCTCTTTGTTGCAGAAGAACATCCCATCAGCAGACAAAAAAGTATACATGCTTCTGTTTATGAGACACCTTCCAACCTCTGGCTCACAACAACATCCATGAGCATTGTCCCATACTCTTCTTAGTGTTATGGATGAGAAAAGCACCTTGGCAGTGGGAAAAAAGCCTCTTCACTACATTCAGCAACCTCTTCAACCGACGGAACAAACCTAAACAAGCCACGTAACTCATATGCTACCGCCGTAGTCCATGACAATAGCATCGACTGTAGCAAAAGTGGCCAGGTCTGCAAAAGTGCAGTCATAGACAGCGCACCACAATGCTTCCACTCCTTCCAAACAGAAATTGTCATCAAAGTGTCTTTCCAGGGTATACTTGTGCAGATCTATCACAAAGGCATCACCCAAAGTCAACAAAATGTGTTTCGCCATGTCAGCCAGCCTCACTACGCAGAGTAATGTACAACAGTATGACCGCCCCTTCCTGTGAACCACACCCACAGTACCTAATTGGATAATCCCCACAATCCCATTCCATTGGCCTTCATGGTGAGAAGCGTAGAATGTGGCACGTGTGCTTCCCAAAGTACTGCGAGGGCTGCGCCCCACTAAAGCACTAGCAGTCCTTCTTCCATTTCCACTATTTTATGTCCACCACTACCTCATTGGATACGGGTAAATAGTCACACATGCATCCACCAATGCCATCCAAGATGTTAACATCTAACACTGGCAGTTCTGCACAACACTTCATGTGTACCTTTACAAATTCAACCTGCAAGTGTCCTGTCATTCGAAAGCACGTCCAGTAGAAAGTTCAGTAAAAGATTGCAAGATTTGTGCATCCACGTTCAGACAGATGAGCACCCATCACCACAAAATGGAGGTATGAAAACTTTTTCTGCAGTATGTTTACAACTGTGTTATAAGTGCCTCTACGCAAGGTATCTGCCACTGAGAGTCCATTACGTTCTTTAAAAGCATACTGATTTTTACCCATCCCCTACCATCAAGTGGCACTTTAATGGTATGTGGTTGCAACGTTTTCATTTACCCATATCATATATAGTAATATCGAAACAGGAACTCTCTGCTTTCCTTCCTACAATGCTACAAATTGTTTTCCCCACTAACCCATCTCCTACATAAATCATAAAAATATGCCACCAAAAGCAGCACTGAATGTATTTTCCCCAACCTAAAGCAAGTTCCCAAAAGGTCACTGTCTGCACAGCTGTGCGTCTGTCTAGGCTGGACTATTGAAACAGGACCTTTTTAAATCTGCCCGCTTCTACTCTAAACCCTCTGCAACTCATCCAGAAGAGGACTGCGCGACTTGGCCTTGGCCTCAAGCCCAGGGATGGTATCTCTCCTGCACTGAAATGTCTGCAATAGCTCCCAGTGGCTGCGAGGAAAAAGTTGAAAACCCTCTGCATTACGCACAAGGGCTTCTGGGGCCTATGATCTCAATACCTTCAACTCTCACTTCCTATATATCTCCATGCTCAAGCTCTTCCCTCATCCGCCTCCAACTCCCTCAGGGTCAGTCGCCTCTGCAAGCAACCAGTTGGTGGTAGATGTCTTTTTTCGGCTGGGGCCTCCCTGTTAAACAGCCTCCCTGCCTCCCTGAAACTTGAGGAGAATCATCGCCAGTTCCGGTTGTACCTCAAAGCCTTTCTCTTTGCGTCGGCTTTTTCCCAGTGTGGTGCAGTCCTTGGCTTTTAGGTGCATGGCCTATGGCCTACGGCCTTTGGCCATGCACCCAATAGTCTAGGCCTTGGCCACACCCACCGCAGTAATGCAGTTTTGACTGCATCTCAGCATCCAAAATCATCCAGAGCGGCACCCATCACACCTTTGACCATGCACACAAGAGTCTACTGCTTGCCCACACCCATCAAAGCATAATGGAGCCATGCATGCGAACATGTGGCCAGAAACCACAATCCACAAACGTAACATAGGCAACAGCACTTCTATCCAACCCCAGCACCATAACACAGTGATGCATGCAAACTTGTAACAGTAAGCAGATTTCACAAACATACCACCGCCTCCGCCACCCATACCCATTCACAAAGTATTATGTCACAGGCAACCAAACCACACAATCTTCACAACATTGGGCCTACTCCCAGGAAGCTACAGAAATCAGACTATCCAAGCACATAGAAGATTCTATTCAACCCTACCCTCTTCTACACTGACAGTGTTCCACCTCTGCACCCAGTGGGCACACTGCAAGACCTTTCACTGCACAATCTCCAACCGTACACCAAAAACTGTAGGATGTTCTAACAATGACTGCACCCATTGAACCAACAGTATATGCATGTCAGCGTACTTCTGGTGCTCTATGCAGAGTGAAATGGGCTCCACAACCATCCTGTAAAGGTGACCACTCTCTGAGAGATGCAGTAAAAACTGCATTGCTGCTGAGGGTGTGGTGAAGGCCTTGGCTTTTGGGTGCATGGCCTATGGCCTACAGCCTTTGGCCATGCACCCAATAGTCTAGGCCTTGGCCACACCCACTGCAACATGATCTAGCCATGCATGGCAAAATGTCCCCAAGTACCACAATCCACACACGTACCACAGCAACTGGCACTCCTACCCACCCTCCAGACCATTATACAGGTATACATAGAAAGATGTACCTTTTAGCAGAATCTACAAACTTAACACAGCCTCCGGCATCCCTACCCACTTTCATTCATATACGATGGTGTTACTGCCAACAGAACCAACTAACATTATATGCATGTCAGCTGACTTCTGGTGCTCTATCAAGTCTAAAATGTGCTCCACAACCATTTAAAGGTAAGCACCCTCTGACAGATGCAGTCTAAACTGCATTGCTGTAGTGGATGTGGGCAAGGCCTAGACTATTGGGTGCATGGCCAACTCCACCTGAGAGTTTGAAACACGATCTTCTAATTGGCTCTGCTTTTAGGAATCCTTAATGCTCCGATATTGAGCTATAGCGTCTGCCCTTTCTGTCCCTATCGAACCTGTGAATTCAAAGTATTCTTATCTCTCTTCCTTTTTTAATCCCCCAAATCCAGTAACTCTTTATGTCTCTTATATATACAACATAACACAATTACAGTCCATACCTCTCTATATTTTGACCAGCTGCAATGGTCTACTTAAATCCGTGCCTCAGCTCGAGTCCCTCTGCTTCGACTCTCCCACAATCGACCAGTTCGCCTTTCGTGCACGGGCACCAGCGGGGACCGGACAGGCATTTCATCGAAGGGGAACTTGTCAGACGTATGTTGATCATGTGATTCTTTACGTGCCGCTTTCCGCAGGAAACTCTGTGATCATCTGGCTCATAGCAGGAGCCATAGATCATCCAGGGATCTGGGTCTGGGCTCTAGGCCGATTAGACCTGAGCCATCCGCACTGCTAGCATATGTGCTCTAGCACCTTGAGGTGTCTTTGTGCTGGATGGAATTGCCAAAACATGTCTCAGACCAAATAAGCAGACAGACTCAAAGAAGATGGTAAAAAAATGCTTTTATCTCAATGAAGGAAAGCAGGGTTAATCATCATTCATCAAATTGATTCATGCAGGATCACAATGTCTTCTTGATTATACTTAGTTTATATAAGCTAGATGAGTCATATATGACATCATCCTACGTGGCAGGCATATTACAAAAATGTATCGAGGGGTGGGATTGGATTAGGGGAACATGTCTGCATATAGAATGCATGAATATTAATTTCCCGTTGGCGGTCCCTTGTCTGTTGGACACGCCTAGAGCTACTTCTACACACGTAGCACACTGATTACAGCAAAGAATATGGCAGCGGACTAACACTTGCAACATTGTATGTAAAAGTACATGGCAGGCTTTTCTGATTGGTTGGCAACCCAAATCCAACCTTGGACATTTGGCTTACTACCAGCATGTACATAGAAACGAAACCCAAGTGCTTGGAGATACATCGGCTCTCCCCTTGTTTTCCCAATTAGTCTACCCTCTCTCATCAGTAGGCCTCAGCCAGTATCCTCTGTTTGAAGAGTGTCCTTGCCAGCCTGCACTGTCTCGGAACATTCAAGGGAGTGTAGGCACACCAGTATCTTAGTTTTAAGCCTAATGAATAGCCCTTGTTTGTGATCTCTTCGTCACGTGTTAAGAGATCATGAATTTGTTCAATTAAGACAGTGTATTTTAACACTATCTGATTCAATTACACTGGGTGCAGTTGCTCCTTTTGGACTTTAGAGACTTGCTCACTGTATCCCATTTAAACTTTACACACTTTTAATTGTCCAATACTTGGCAACTGTAAATGTTCTTGTTCATCTTAACAAGGAACAAGGAATTTGGTTGATGTGTCGGAGGCGGCCTCTGTGAGAAGTGCGATTGTCAGAGGTGCGGCTTGACACGTTCGACGCGTAGGAGGGTCCTTTCCTCGAATCCTGTATCCCGTTTCCTTCGAGTGTGCGGGCGAGGTAGCGAGGCAGCGATGACAACAACGCCGGCGAAAGTGAGGGAGAAGGAGAAGAAGAAGGAGAGGCCCCGGCCGTGAGGAGTAACACAGGCAAGATTGCAGGTGAGAGTCTAGCAGGGAAAGCTTGGAGGCTGGCTGGCTAGCCGCGCCGCTCCGAGTTCCGGGTTCGCTCCGGAATTGTGCTAAATACTGCACAGCACGGCGCGGCGGCCCCCTGAGGCTCCCATCGGTGCTCGGTCCCCACGGCCCAACTGGACATAAAGCCAGCTGTGGTACTGGGTGATTGGCCCCCTCATTAAAAGGAGCCTTCCTGAAAGAGGTGGTGCGGCTCCTGCAGCACCCCCTCAGGAATAAGTCTGAGGGAGTGTACACGTCAGTCCCTCTACCCTGATGGACATCTCCCCTTGAAAGGGGGGGGCAGGGATTAGAGGAGACGGTGAGTCACCTATAAGTGGTGCAGTGGAGTAGAGAATAAGTATACTCTACCCTGGCCTGATTATCCTCGGAAGGAAGCTAGAGCCGTACATGTGAAGAAGGGGAACTTACCAATATCACCCAGAGTCTGAGGGCCTTGGCCTGGAATTCGGGCTTTATAGCCCCCTCATTGACCGACAAGGGGGGATCACAGGAAAAGGCGTGAAATCAATTTTCCTTACCAGCGTGGAACGAGGAGAATCATCTCGCCACGTAAACATCAGCCCTCTCTACAATTACTAGACTGTGAAGCCATAACATAGACATGCAGCGGGGTAGAAGAGCCCCCCACTCGATATACAATCTATGCAAAAATAAGTGTCCACCCATTAAGGAATCTAAAGAGTGCCCAAAGAAAGGGGGAAAAATTAAAAAGAATGCCAAATATGCCTTACCGATGGTGCAAGGGGCTATAACTGAGTTCTTTCCGGTGAATCCTCCCCCTGCCATCAACTCTACAGTAAACGAGGATACGTCAGCACCGATACATAATGGTGGCATCTCCTTAAATACCTCTAACTTCGATGACATAGATAACAACTCCCTCCTAGATCTATGTCTGACTATACAGAGAGGGATGCAGGCACAAACTTCTATGAGGCCAAACAGTGGCATAACACCCCCTAAAGAAAACAGCATGAATAGTGCCACAGGGGAACATAATGCTCCGGAAAGGAGCGGACGATTGTCTGCTTCTCCTAATTTAGTAATGACGTCGATGGAGGACGATCCAGACAATGGGATGGAAGGCAACATCGATCTACACCCTAGCTCATGAAAGATAACTGAGCTCCAATCGTCGGTGGCGGCCCTGCAATTTGCCCTCAAGATACTTTTACAGATGTCGGGACGTATCCTGGCTAATGCCAATTCTATTACTATGGCATTAGGCTATAAAGGCCTTCCTCGTGAAGAGGCAGAAATTAATCTATCAGCGGCATTACTTACAGCAGATGAGATCAACGAGCAGGAAGTGGAGATGGAAGAGAGCGAGGGGCCACACGCACCCAATAGCAACAGTATAATTGAGATATCTCCTGAGGAGGTGGATGAACAGGAGCAGGAGCATAGTCCCCAGTCCCCCCTCACACGTAAACAGCGCAGATTGGCAAAAAAGGCACTGAAGAATAAGCCAGCGGCAATAGGTGCCCAACCTCCTATAACGGGACCTAAATCAGCACCTGAGACACGGTCAAAAAAGGCCAGGAAAAGAATGGTGAGAGCAGCCCAATGGGCGGCTAGGGCAAAGGGCCCTCTGTCAGATTGGCTGATACCTGAAGAGAAGGCAACTGAAGTGGAAGAAAATGAAGTATCTGTGCTGTGCGATGAGCCTGACCAGGAAACCAGTATATATACAGTCGGAGTATGTTCCCGAGATACAGGCGTTAGAGGAACCTGGTGAGTCTCCATCACTGGATCAGAAGAGAGCAGTGAATGATACAACTACTAATCGCACTTGCTTCATTAAGAACTTGTACCCCAGTGGCAAAAATCCCTGGTTAGGACGCTCAGAGCTGCTCGCAAGACTATATCACATACCTCAATTGCGTGTTTTAAAATCTCAGGACTTTCTTTTCATTGAACCACTTGGGTGCCCCAATCCCAATGTCTCGGCCATACATTGTATCTTCCCGACTACGGCGCAATTAATCAGGAATTACAAAGAGGATCTGATGGCAGTGGACATTGAGATTGATGTGGACCCTATGGAGAAGGGCCCATTGCCTAAACCAGAAGACATTATGCCTACAGTTCCGGTGGATACTGTGCTTAAAGTTGGGGGGGGGGATAACCCTGCTCTGGCTGAAATACAGCAAGCCCTGAAGTCACTGCTAGAATCCATGCCGCAAATGTTAAGGAACCACTGATGCTTATCATTACTTTCCTGGAACTGCAGAGGCTTTTCCCACCTACTGAGATCTGAGGGTTCTGTAGACCTACTGTCACAATAAAGCTGTATCTGTCTTCAAGAGACATGGTCTCTTGACCCACTATTACTAGACGGTTTTGTTATACATCAAGCGACGGCCAAACGTGGCAGTAAGGGTCGTCCCTATGGGGCGTTACTAACTGGGGTAATGAATTCGATTTTGTCTCGTGAGATACAGTGAAAAGCTGAGGAGCAGCTTCTGGCAATAGAAGTCGAACTTCATGATGAAAGAGGTTTGGGAAGGTGCCTAGTAATCAATCTTTATAACCCCCCAGGAGAACTGACTCGTGATTTGTTACAGGAGGCGATACAGGACCTGTTGTCTTGCTGGTGGCTGAGAGTGGGAAGTGTTGCTGTGGTTGTCATGGGCGATTTCAATTGCCATATGACTGATGAAACATTCATATCCTCTAATCCTGACCTTACTACAAGGTGTGTAATGACCCATGGAAAGAGGGAAGCTGAAGGGCTAGGCTGGCTACAATTGTTTGGAGCTTGGGACATGGCTATGATCAATGGCCGCACCATGGGAGATCGGCCGGGGAAACATACCTGAGCCAATGGAGATTCTACCAGCACATTAGACTATATATTTATGTGCCCCGAGCTGCAGACAAGAGTAGTTGATATGGCCGTGAAGCATAACGAATGGAGCGACCATGTGTTGCTACAGTGCACTCTATGCATCCCTATTCCTACATCGGTACCTCCTAATATAGGTAGTATCCAAACCAACTGTGCAGGATCCAGAATTGTGTGGTCTGAGAGAAATATAAGCTCGGCTATGGAAGCACTTAAATCTATTGCAGCCCTAGATTTCCATGAGTTCGAACACATGTCGATAAATGAGATTGAGGACTGGATATCTAAATTCTCAGACCAGCATGCCATGGCCAACAAGGGACATATGTTAAAAATAGGGGGGTGCACACTCCCGTTTAACAGGGAAATTAGGGACGCTAAGAGAGGTCTAAGAGCGGCTATTCGAGGTCTGAAACCGATGAATTTACCTGGAGCCTTATACCGTGAGAAACTAAGGAAAATCAAAAATCGATACAGATCAGATATTAAGAACATTAAGAGCACTGAAAAAAATGCAGGTATCAGAAGCTAGTACAAACTATCTGCACTAGAAATTCTCGCGGTATTTGGTCTCTCCTTAATGAGAACAGAGAGAAGGTTAAAGGCCCCTTAATTAATCCAATAAGTAAGGAGGCATGGGAAAAATTCCTATTAGACCGGAACTCAGGAGGTACAGAAACCTTGAATAGTTTTCGGGTGAAGGCTCCCTCTCAGTTGCCTTTTGATGTCTCAGCAGAGGCAATATTGAACAAAATAGTTGCCCTCAAGTCCTCCAGATCCCCTGGACCTAACAGGTTAGCCAATATAGTGATTAAGAGCTATCCTCCATTCTGGGCCGATCTGTTCTCCTTACTTTTCAATAAAATCTTAGAGCAGGGGGTAATTCCCCGCTCATGGCAAACTGCCATTCTTATTCCTGTATTCAAAAAAGGTAACCGCTTGGATCCTAATAATTACAGGCTTTTATCCATGTTAGATATCTCTGGTAAGCTGTTTGCCTCACTGTTACTCAGTGAGCTGCAGAAATGGGTAGACAATTCCAAAATACTCAGCAGATTTCAATGCGGGTTTAGGCGGGATTTCTCCACCTCACATAACCTTTTGGTTATGGATATACTTCGTACACGGGCACTTAGCAAGGGGCAGCCCCCGTTGTACGCTTTATATATCGACTTCAAGGCTGCATTTGACTCCATCCCCCGAGGGAGACTATGGTCCAAGCTAGAGAAATTGGGATGCCCGACAGGCTTGTTATATTATTTAAAACTACTCCATCACAATACTACGGCATGCCTTAGATTAAATCAGGAAGGAAATTTAACTCGCAATGTGATTCAAGACAGTGGGGTAAAGCAGGGATGCGTCACAGCACCCCTCATTTACAATCTGTATGTGTACGACATCCCTGCAGCCCTGGCCGAGGTTGACAATTGCCCGCCTAAAGTTGGCGAAGCATCATGTACAGTACTGGCATATGCGGATGATTTGGTTGTCTTTGATAATACCATAGGTGGCTTAAGGCGCTCCGCTACCTCTCTATGGGATTATGCCAGAATAAATGGCTTAACCATCAACCTGGACAAGACAAAAGTACTAAGATTCACGAGAAGAAGAGCAACACGTGTGAATCTGATGGTACATGGAAATTCCATACCCTATGCTCCATCCTACCGCTATTTGGGAGTTGACATTGAGCCCCTAGGCGATTATTTACTCTGTAGACAGGGGCGAATCACAAGAGCTATGCAAGTCACCTCACTTATTTCCTCATTTACAAATAAGCAGGGCGGTTTCACCTTGTGGGGGACGCGTCATCTTTATATCCAAGTGTTTGCACCCATGATTGTATATGGTCTCGAGTCACTGCATACTATGGATCTAGGGTGGTTACAAGTGCTGGAGGGCAAGCTCTGGAGACGGATCTTGGGGTTACCCCCGGGGGTACTGATGGCACTGATTAGACTAGAACTGGGTCTTCCCTCTTTCAAAGCTATGGTACTGAGGAAAAGAGCTTGCTTTCACCTTAAGATGATAGGTGACTCTACCAACCCCCTACTATCCCTGATCCACCAGGAGGTTACCAAAAAATATTCTACCTCATCCCTCTATAAAGACATGGTTAAATTTTTCATTGACATTGGATGGATACATAGAGGGACTATGGTCACAAAGGAAACCTTACATGCATTAGGTAAAAAAGTAGACATATGGGACTGGCTAGAGAATTTCGCCCACATAAGTAATCTTGAGACATATCACTTTGTTAAATATCGATTGTATAACTTCATGAAGCCTCAAGCTTACTTATCTCTCTGCCCCTCCAGAAGACTTAGACGCTTCATCATCCTGTTTAGATTAGAGCAATTGCCCACCTTGTACATTAGAGGGGCTTGGGAGAAAATCCCGGTGGATAAGCGCATATGTCATCTCTGTAAATCCCCAGATTGTCTTGAGACAGCTAGACACCTTCTCACTGAATGCCAGACATTAAGAGACATAATTTTTCGCCATTTGGGAGACTTTGTACATGATTGTGCAACAATACGTGATATGTCTTTTTGGCTCTATTGCACCAATACCAGCAACATGCACTTATTTATTGCACTCTATAACATCTGGCAACAAGTGGAACTTGGACTGAAGGGTGGGGTGGAATTATCCCAAGATTGAGGAGTACATGAGAACATATAGAGTTCCTCAGTGGAGATGGAAATTAGTTAGCTACGTAGTCTATGTAATGGTTCTTTTCAGTTGTAGTTTTTAATATTGATATTTATTCATGATTTTATTTGTATCTTTATGTATATTCTTGAATTGAGTATAATGTTCTGTGATCTGAAATATGTAAAAAATTGTATGTGTAAAGTTTGAATTTATTTTCATTCTGTGCCACATTAAAGAATTATTATTATTATTATTATTAATCTTGAGAAATATGTCCTTCACACATGGTATGCTCGTTGGACTCCCTTCATTCTTTTCCTTCATCTCTCGAAATAGCATCCTTGGTCCTAGGCAAATGTACTCCTTTATTTGGCAAGTGAAAAACTGCTTCTTCATCGTCTTTTCAATTCAGGATCCTGAGCTTGTATTTTCAGGTAGCTGGGTTGATTGACATGAGTCGTTATCCATCTTCTTCTAATGGTCATCCTAAACGTTGAATATGTACCTCTTATCAGCAAGCTTCTATATGTTCTGTCTACCTTGCGTTATGGCGTATTTACAGTTATTGTCCAGTGAGTTACTTAATTCTTCTTTGTGTTCATGATTACTGTATCATTGTGTACAGGTTTCTCTTAGTGCTCCAGTTATATTGTCATCCTTAAGTATTTCCATATTGTTTCAGCATAGGTTCTTACATCTTCTTTATGACATTCTTTTGCTGTCATCAGACTTTGTTTTAAAGCACATCCATTCTGTTCATGGCTGCATTTCGACAACTCTACAAAGGGCATCCTTCTTGGTAGCTTTCCTCCACTATGTCAGCTTGTGGGTACACTCAGAATAGTGCTTCAGTGCATAGCATCTCTCATATACTCAATGTGGTACAGGAATATTTCAAAGATTCACGCATGGGTTCCCATTTGTGTCTCGTTGTCTGTCATTCCAATGGGATGGTGCTAAGGGGTTAGAGACCAGGGAGAAGGTGTCCACCTGCTACTCTACTCCACTATATTAGGGGTACATGAAAATGGATGCTGATCCCACTGGCGGAATTACTAATGAGAAGCAAAATGGCATTTCTGCTGCATTACAAGTTGAAAAACCACCAAAATATTCCAAAAATGGGAGTGCTGGAGACATCCATGTGCCATGCATCACGGCACATCTCGCTGCCCACCTACCTGGCACAGATAAATACCACAAAGGTACATTTCTTTGCAGCAGCCCACATGCCAATCATATACCTTGATATCCCCAATAGCCTTGGTCTTACTGAGACCTGGTTCAATGCCAGCTCAGTCATTGCTTTTGACTCCCATCCCCCTGATGGCTATAAGATCATCTCCAAGCCTTGCCCTAAGCACGCAGGCGTGGGGTTGCTCTTATCTTCCCATTATACCCACCCAGCCTTACTCTTCCTTTGAGAGCCTGGTTTGCAACTTGTCATCTCTCCCAACTCCTATCTGACCGTTACCGCCATCTACAGGCCACCTGCCTCTACTACCCTATTCCTCTCTGAATGGTCTGATTTCTCCTGCTCTCGCCTCACTACCTCCTCTAAGCTCCTTCACATGGGCGATTTCAACATCCACCTTGATGCCACAATCACGGCTTCCACACTCTTCCATGTCATCTGCACCTCGCTCTCTCGCTCCATTCTCCCCCCTGGTCCTACCCACTCAGCTAGAAACACTCTTGATACCTTCACCCACAGAGATCTTTCACTCTCCTCCTCATTAATCACCCCACTCACCTGGTCTGATCACTCTCTCCTCTACTCTCACCTGTGCCCTCTTGGTCCTCTGACTGCACCTCCCCCAACCCTGCCAACCTCGTTCACATCTGTCCCATGAAATGAGTGTCAGCTGACGCCTTCACATCTATCTTCACCCCCCCACTATAGACTCTACCTCTGACTCTGCTCTCAGCAACCTCCATAACCTTCGCGCCTTGAAACACTTGTGTATAGGCGCGTTACAAATACCATATCATATCATATCATATCATATCATATTGCCATCACGAATACCCTTGACATTCTTGCCCCCATCATGAGGATCTGCCTGAAACATCCCTCAAGCATAACACCTGGTACGACTCCGAACTTGCAGCCAGGAAACACAAGTGCAGAGCTGCGGAATGGAGATGGCAGACCTCAGGCTCACCATCTGACAAACTGGCATGTCGCCTGCTCCAGAGGCAATACAGACTCTCCATCCCCACAAAGAAAAGGCCCCATGTCTAGGCTTGCATTTATAGTTCATCCAACAACACGGCTGAACTCTTTCAAATCTGCAGGAAACTAGCCAACCCTTCTGCAGTCTCCTCCTCACCTCTTCCCTCCCAGGCCCTCTGCAATGCAAAGGCCACACACTTAGCTGCAAAAACCCGGGACATTGTGAGCACCCTGGTGTCCCTCACCATCTCCCCATCACCCACACCTATGCCTCCTATGGCCTGCCATGCTCCTTCTCTCCTCCTTCTCTCCTGTCACACCTGATGAGGTCACCAAAGTTGTCTGCTCCATGGAGGTCTCCTCCAAACAGATCTCCCCGTGCTCCTCCAGAACTATTAAGGACAATATTGGCTATCTGACCCCGGCACTCTCTGCTTTCTGCAACCACTATTTTGCTACTGGATTTTCCCTTCCTCCCTCAAGCCCTCCCTTGTGCGCCCCTTCCTAAAAAAACCTTCTGCAGACCCATCTTGTCCCGATAACTACTGCCCCAGATCTATCACCCCTTTCCTTGGGAAACTCTTGGAGAAGTTGGTCTTCCCCAAACTGACCCAGCACACTGAACTTGTTGGTTGCCTCCACGACCATCAATCTGGATTCCGAGCATCCAGATGCATGGAAACTGCTCTTCTGTATATCTCTGCTTGCATATCTTGATTCCAACTTTCCTTGATCTCTCTTCTGCATTTGACACGGTCAACCACTCCATCCTCATAAAACAGCTCTACGATACCCTAGTTATCTCGGAGTGGGCACTGGACTGGCTGACCTCATCTCTCAGTGACCGTCCTTCCCAGGTTATTCTGTGCTCTTTCTCCTCCCCCACTTCTATCTGCACCTGTGGTGTCCCCCAGGGCTCTAATCTTCCTCCCTGGACCTTTAACACCTGTCGGCTCTGCCTGCACACCTTATTTCCACCTTCTCCCCAAACCTCTAATGTTATGCAGATGCACACAACTCTTCAAACTTCCCTCTGGTCCTCTCCTCACCTCCATCATTCCTGACTGCCTATCTGCCATCCAGTCCTGATGCACTTCCAATGATCTCTGCCTCAATGCCAGCAAGACTGAGATCCTTCCTATTGCCACTCCTGCTCCCTCTTTCTGCCTCTCACTCTAGCCATCTTCTATGTGCTCTCCCTCTTCTCCTTCATTTGACACCAGAAACCTTGGCGTCATCTTTGACTCCTCTCTTTCCTTCCTTCTTCCCCCACATTCAGGAACTTGCCAAGTAGGCCCACTATCAACTCTACCCCCTCAAAGGAACTCTTACTTTCCTCACTTTCCCCCAGAAGGTCAGTGTCTCTAAAGCTCTGGTTCTCTTGAGGCTAGACTATTGCAATAACCTCTTTCCTAATCTACCCTCTTCATCTCTATGACCCCCTCCAGCTAATCCAGAATAGGGCTGCACGACTTATCCTTGTCATCAAGCCCAAATATTGCATCTCTCCAGCCCTAAAAGCTCTCCACTGGCTCCCGGGTGCTGCAAGGATCAAATTCAAATCCCTCTGCATCAGCCATAAGGGTGTCTTGAGCCTGGGGCCATGCTATCTACAACTCACTCTCACTAAATACACTGCCTCCAGATCCTTAAGTTCCTCCTGCATCAATTGCTGGCATGTCAAGCCCTTCTCTAAACCGCAAGCTGACGGCCAAACTCTTTCCTCGACTGGATCCTTCCTATGGAACAGCCTCCCCCTTCCTCTTCATCTTGAGCAGGATACTCAAGCTCCAGAAGCTCTACAAGACTTTCCTTTTCACCTCATCCTTCCCTTTCTCCTTCCTCTGGTAAACCCCACAGTTGCTGAGATTAGTTACCACCTGGGCCCTGGCCTCCCACACTCAATCGCCTTCTGCTCTGCCTGCTCCCAGCACTTGCCTTGGCACCCAATGGCCTATGCCTCCATAGTCCTGCACTTACACATGTACTGGCAGTTGACCACTGTCACCTAAGCTTTTCCAGCTGCTCACTCCCTAGCGCTTCCCTCTTGGTACACCCAGCACCTCCACTCCTTCATCCCTTCTTTCTCTCTGCACTTGCACATTCTGAATGCTCACAAGGCCTAATAGGTCAGTCTCTATTATTCATTGTTAGATTTAATTTTCATTCCCTTGTTCCCTCCCTGTTGCCCTGTGGGTGCTTTAAAACACAATTTACTTGTTGTATAAGTGCCTTACAAATGCACATTAAATAAATAAAATAAATAAATGCTGCACTTGACTGCACCCATGTGTTGTTGGTTGCCCCCCTCCCCATTCATCTGAAGAGGCATTCTGCAATAAGAAGCAGTTCCACTCCATGAATGTCAAGGTTACGTTTGACGCTGGCCTGACAATAACACACTGCTGCGCCCACTTTCCTTAATTCACACACGACACCATGGTCATCAATAACAGCAGCCAGCCTACGTACATGGAGAGCCCCAGAACGCAACAGACATGAATGCTGAGTGAGCACAAGTGCCATCACACAATACTGTCTGGCTGCACCAGTTGAATACCATGTGAAGGGGATGGAACATTACTACTATTGATCAATACATGCCATGTCAATGCCCCATACATGCAGGACCTGCACACTCAAGCCGCACATGACGTCCGTCAACCCACAGGACCAGGCCCACCAGGACTATGCAGTAGTATGACAGCAATGCATAATCCCCCAGCAGGTAACACATACGCAAACAGATGATTGCAGGAATCACACTACAAAGGTCACATGTGTAGGTACACAGCCAATGCAACAGTTCGACACTGCACAATGACAATGTCCCACTGGCAGACATTGATAGCATGTGCACTGCAAACCATGTATGTGAATCCATTGTGAACGGAATGCACAAACCACAAACATGCACAAGAACAACAAATCATCAAGCAGGGCACTAATTAGCAACACAGCACAGCACAGGCCCAACAGACAACATGCACATTTGAAATCCTATCACAGGCCATGCCTGCCCAACTTGTTTGTGACCTGTGTCCACAGTGTATCTTTAAGTGACAATGCACATGTACCTGTAGTATAGCACACATCACTGAATTACTGGGAATGAAAACCATGTGGTAGAAATGCAACATAACTGCATCAAGAGGATGTCCATCAACAAGACATGTAACATGCTGTGCATACCAATGCACTTTGACTGACATCTGTGTCATATGCTCTTGCAGGTGACTCTGGTTACCTCCTGCTCCCATAGCTGATGACACCTGTGCGCAATCCACGTACATCACAGGAGGTAGCCTACAATGAGGAGCATGTCAGGACCAGGCTCTGCATTGAGCAGACTTTTGGCCTGCTGAAGACACGTTTCCGGTGCCTGGACCATACTGCAGAGGCCCTGATGTACAGGCCAGAGGAAGTTGGCCAGATATGTGTTGCTTGTGCCAAGCTGCACAACATCTGCATCAGGCGAAATGTATTTATTTATTTATTTATTTATGTATTTATTTATGTGTATGTATTGTTTTATATAGCACCTTAATCCAAGGCTCTTTACAATGAACAACAAAATAAACAATAAACATGGAACAGTAGAAGCAATAACGGTAAACATGAGTCAAACCAGAAAATCAGCATGTAGAACAATTTACATATGAGAAAGAAGAGGAGATGAGGGGGTGGAGAAAGAAGGAGCGGGAGAGAGAATAGTGAGTAAAGTGAGTAGTAGGAAGAAGGGAGATTTAGAAGAGAATGGGAAGATACAGATAACACAGAGAAGGGTACAAGAAAGAGGGAAAGAAGGGTGAGAGGGGAAGGAGATCAGGTAGGGGAATGAAGAAGAAGAGATTTCAGTGTGGAGCGGAAGGAAGAATAGGAAGGGGAGGAATGGATAGAGAAAGGTAGGGAGTTCCAGTGTAAGGGGGCAAGGAGCTGAAAGGAACGGAAATGAGAAGAGGCACATGGGGGTGGGGGAACTGAAAGTAAGAAGAGATTGGCAGAACGAAGGGAGCGAGAGGGGTTGTAAAATGAGAGAAGAGAGGAGAGGTAAGGAGGAGCAAGGGCGTGAAGAGATTTAACAACCAGACAAACGAAGTGAAATTTAAGTTGGGAATGGAAAGGAAGCCATCCTAGCTGAGAAAGTGAGTTGGAAATGGAGTCATGAGGAGAGAGAAGACAGAGGATGCGGATGGCAGAGTGATAAAGGGATTTGAAGTGGGAAGCAGGGAGACCAAAGAAGAGAGAAGAACAATAGAAAAGACGAGAAAAGATGAGGGAGGAGATTAAAAGTTTGGTAGCATGGAAGGTGAGAGAGGAACAAACTCTACAGATGTTAAAGAGATGATAGCGACATGCCTGAGAGGTGAGGGAGATATGACTGGTAACGGAGAGAGAAGAGTCAAAATAAATGCCAAGATTTCCTTCTGATATGGACATGCCTCCCCCCAGCAGGCAATAATGCACTGTCCGCAGCTGCAGTCATTGAGCGTGAGGAAGCCAGGGACAGATGATTGGCACGGCAAGAACTAATTGAACATTTTTTATAGACACATTACTTTTCTAATGCATCACACTTTTGTATATATGCACATTTTAATATATTACCTTCACACAAAAAGTATTGTCCTGGTATTTGTTCTCGTGTTTTGTTAACAACTGTGGTGCGCGTGCATCCCTAAAAGCCCTTACCTTGTCAGTCATCAGTCAGTACATGGGCTTGCAAGTCACTCATGCAACATGATGGGTGGTCATCCTACACACATGTGGTCTTATGGGCAGGGTCAATTTCAGGCCATTTAAAATGACTAATGCAAGGTGGGAGTAGTGCCAGGGTCTATGCCTCATATGCATGGGTTCATTGCCTATTGGGCTGGTGATGTGGTTTGTACATGTGGTGGTGCCGGGGGGTTCACTTTGCCACTTGGCCTTTCACAGCACGCATTTATTTATTTATTTATTTGTGTATTTATTTATTTCAGTGGATATAGCGCCCCGACCCAAAGGTATCACAGTGCTTGTACAGAGTAAGTGGTTACAGAGTGAGCACCGAGAATGAGCATAGTAAACAGTTTAAACATATTTGTTAAATAGCCATGTTTTAGGAGTTTTTGAAAGACAGTGAAGGATGGTTCATTCTGGATGTGGTCTGGGAGGGAGTTCCACAGAGTAGGGTCAGTGAAGCAAAAGCTGGAGCCTCCTGCTCGTTTGAGGTTGAAGCGAGGCAGGCGTCTGTAGGGTAAGTTTGGAGGAGGAGCAGAGGGAGCATGTATTTGGTTTGGGTGAGATGTGTGGGATGAGGTAAGAAGGAGCGTTGTTGTGCAGGCAGCGATGAGTGATGGTTAAAGTTTGAAATCAATTCTTGCTTTTATAGAAAGCCAGTGAGCATCTCTTTTTGATGTTGTAATATGGACTGAAAGTTTTAGACCCAGGGTTGCTCGCAAGGCTTTGTTTTGCAGAAGTTGAAGTTTTGCAAGGTTTTTGGCCGAGGTGCCTGAAAATAGCATGTTGCAATAATCGAGGTGACTGCTGATAATAGCTCGGGCGAGTGTCGAACAATTTTGGGTTGAGATGAATTTCCTGCTAAGGGAAATGAGTTTGGTTGTGTAGGCGGTGGGGAGGCAAGGGCACTGATGTGGTGGGCCATGTTAAGCTCTGAGTCCATGTAGACCCCTAAGATCTTAACATGTTTATACATTTGGATGGTGTTACCATCAATGGGAAAAGAAGAATAAGCCGGGTTCAGAGTGCTAAAGTGATGCGCTGATCCCACAATAAGGAACTTTTTTCTTTTCATAATTTCGGCATTGGTTATGGGTTGTCATCCCCTTCTGGATAATACTGTAGTTCTGGTTGCTAGTTGTCATGTATTGTGCATAATCTCCTGATAATGGGAATAAGACTTGCGTGTTGTCTGCAAAGTTGGTGTAAGGAATGTTCAGTCCATCAAGGTGGTCAAAGTGCAGCTTGGTGTAAGTATTATATAGGAGAGGTGAGATGCAGGAGCCCTGGTGAACACCACAGGGAACTGGGACCGGGTCGGTAGTGAAGTTATTTATAAACACCCTTGATGTGCGTTTACTCAGGAATAATTTAATTCATTGGGAGGCCTGGTGTGAAAAGTGGAAGTTGGTAAGGAATGTGTTGGCAAAGGGTGTCGTAATCAACACGGTCGAATGCCGCTGATAGGTCAAGGAGGAGCAGGATGGCAGTTTTTCCTGAGACACTGATGTTATCAAGTTGGATTTTAAGATCCAGGAGTGCTCTATCAGTGCTGTGCTTTGGTCTGAAGCCTTATTGTCTGGAGCCAAGGAGCTGGTGTTGCTCAAGGTGGATTTGGATTTGGGAGTAAATGATGCAATTTTGAGGAGGAAGGGTACAGTTGTAATGGGTCAGTAGTTCGAGGGGAGGGTAGGGTCAAGTGAGGGTTTCTTAATGAGGGGGGATACCCAAGCAGTATGTGCTTTGTTGGAGGCAAAAGAGGCATTCACAAAGTCTGTGATTGCAGATGCTAGCGTGACTGCACAGGGTTTGAGGATGTGTGCAGGGCAAAATGGGCGCTTCTCATGGTTGCATGGGCTCACATGCACATTTCACCTAGAGTGCATCTGATGTGCACAGTCTCCCACCTTCCCTTGCACCCTCATATGGTGGCATTGCATTTGTTCACACTGCCATTTGATTGCACATTCCCCTGTCCATTGGGCACATTAATGCTGAGGGACATATGCATGGGATGGGCATTTGTCCAGTGCATTATCATAGGAGAGGGAGCCTTCATACTCACCAGCTTTGTCATAGCTGCTTGCTCAAACTTCAGCACTCCCAAAATCCTCAATCCCTTCCATATTGAAGATGCTGCTAGCTTTCTCCTCTCATTGGGTCAGGACAAGTGGCTCCACTGAGCCGCCTCCTGTGGCAGATGTCTCATGCCAGTGTTTCGACATGAGATTGCAGACCATGGCATTGAGGTCGTCCCAGCATTTGCAGCAGTCCTCCCTGTCCCGTGGGACCATTCCCACTGCCACAACCTTGTCCCTACTGCTAGCCCAGATGGTAAACCTCCTCTCCCAGATGTCCTCATGTGCCTTGACCCATATAGCTGATCGGTATGAGCCACAACGTCATATGTGAGGACCTGCAGCTCAGCCTCACTAAACTTCTGCTTTCGCAGATTCATGTCTGACACCTTTCCTTTGCCTTTCTCCTGTGACATGTTTTAGGCACTCCTGTGTTTGGATGGCAACAGGAAATGGGGTAATTCAGAGCAGATTGGATTCTCAAAGATGGCTGCCGCCAGGCTTCCCATTCCTGCAACAACGTTATTTCTGCTAGCAAAATTATCGCCACTGCAAATTCCGCTGGTGCTAATTCCGTCTGTTGGAATTAGCACAGATTTGCCTGGCACTAACGATAATTCTGTCATGAGAGGGCAGAATTACCATCGAAGTTGCTTTTCTGCAGTAATACGCCAACCGAATTACTGTACTGGCTATGGTCTGTGTGCATTCCCGTCACCTTGTAATATGATGGTAATTCCATCAGGCTCAACGGCAGTAAAGGTAATCCTGCCTGGCAGAATTGATGCCGTGGTCAGTGTCCAACTCATAATCAGTCCTTATGACACGTATACTAGAGTAAAAGACTATGCAAATGGCAGAAGACGGAAAAAGAGATTCTGATTGTGACCTGACAACGCACGCATAACATATGTGATGTTAACATGCTGTTGTATGTCCAAATCAACAACACACTAGTTTTGGAGCAGGTATCCTTGTCCATGAATAGCATACTGCGGACATGCCCAGGGAATCCAGACCTTTGCCTGCTGGAGAAGGAGCATGAAAAGGATATGGTAAGAGGGTGATATAGGAGATGGACAATAAGACTTGTTTGAAACAGGTCATTTTTATTTAAAGAAAGTATGAATTTCCTGTCCCTACTTCTACAGTGATGGTTTCCCTTTTCTCAAAAGAAAAACACAAACTTATGTTCATCAGGCTGTCTCACAATACCAGAAATATGTTTCTGTCGCTACCGCTAATGCAAAAAAACAACATAAGAATGACCACAACGGTTTGAAAGGGATTCCTCTTTAGGTATGGTGATGGTTGCTGGTTTCTGTTCCCCACTGTAAAAATATCTACAGTAGAATAGCCTCTCGCCTGAGGCACAGTTCAGGTCACAAGCAAATGTCTATGGGCTTCGTGCTCAGTGCATAGTCTATGTCCTTTGGATCCTTGCCCGTAGCACGGTGCAAACCAAAGTGGTCAAGAAAGGATCCTGGTTTTTAATGTGTTGCTCGAGGGCTCCTTGCCCATGCTAAAATTCAAGTATAGTTCTTAATAAATAGTTAATTTTTCCTCTTTAGACAGCTCGTCCTTGTCCCCTTAGGAGCCCTTTTTGATTCCTTCCCTACCCGAAGGTCCCAGGTTTCACGTCCCCCTTCTGGGCTCTTAGGTTGCACACCCTCTTGTGGCATTGCATCTCTCTTGGTCCACTCTGGGCCCCTCTAATTCTTACATGCCCTAGGGTCTCGGGTTGTGCACACCCTTGTGAGGTTGCCTTTCTCTCTGCCGACACAGGGCCTCTCTTTTTACCCTGACCTGGGGTCTCAGGTGGCATGCCCCCTCATGGGTTGCCTTTCAATCCGTCCACCTAGGGCAACTCTGATTCTTACCCTGATCTGTGGACTCAGGTGGCACAACCCTTTGTGGGGTTGCCTTTCTCTCAGCCCACCCAGTGTCTCTCTGATTCCTACCCCGACCTGGGATCTGAAGGGTACATCACATCATGAGGTTGCTTTTCTCTCAGTCTGCTTTGGACTGTTTGGCTTCTCAGACCTTCTAGCATTGTTGTGTTTCTTGCCCCATCTTGTGGTACTCTCTCTCTCTCGGCGGCTTGTGACTTAGCCAATTCTCTCTACCCTCTACCCGGTTCTCTGGAACAACTGCGTACCTTGGTTGTGGTGGCAGTGTTCCTCTCAGGAGGTGATCTCTTGAGGTGGGCTCAGAACCACGGTTCAGTGTCCTTCTTTGCATTCCTCATCTCTTTGTTGGGTTAGGCTCTTCCCATTGGTGCTCGACGGGTCCTCTGCACCATCGGTTGCAGTTGTCGGTTAAACACCTCTGGCGCGGTTGGGTTTCCTCTTCATCTGCGGTAGAATCTCACTGAATGGAGACTGCATAAGGGTGAGCATCATTACATGGGTCCCAGAGCTCCTCAGCTCTGTACACAGTCTGCGGGGGGCAGAGGGGGAGTTGCTCGACTCCGCCCTCCATTGGGACATCTCTTCCTGCTGCCTGCTCCACAGGAGTTCTTTCTCTCTCCTTGTTGCTCTCACAGATCCTTTAATCTCCAGGTGGTAACAACATTGGACAACTCATTGATTGTCTGTTGGAGTGTTTTCTCAAAGAGTCAGAAACCATGCCGGCCATTTCTAAAGAGTCACACATACAATTATCCTGGTGAATCCCCATATAGCCAGCAAGCAACTGTGATTTTTCATTTGAGGGAAGATGCATAAAATCACTTTCTGGGGATTCCTTGTCAACAAATGGGGAGTCAACCCCAGTGAGACCCAACTGCTCTTAGGTTGTTACCTGGAGCAGGCTCTCCTCCCTGGTCCCAAAGGAGGGGAGCCACCCTTGGCTAGAAGGGACCAATTCCCTGTATTTGTCACAGAGGGAAGAGAGAAAAAGTGACTGCAGACAGAGGGAGGAGATGTAGAAGTGGGAGAATGTTTTGCTAGTTTAACTGAAAACATTCTATGTCCAGGTCCCCATAGTTTTCAATAATTCAAGAGAGTTTCTTTGTGTAACAATCTCTCTGATCTGAGTGTTGTAACCAAGCTTCCCTAAAATGTAGTCAATTGACCAAGGTTGCTATAAAGTTGTTTCATAAAGACACCACCCAGAATGTCATTCAACCTTGGTGGACTTTTCATTTAGTTGGCTGGATCCTGTTGCAGCATGTGCAGTTTTCACATCAGGCCAAGTCACAAAAGGTACATTCTACTTATTGAATGATATAAAATGAAGCACTCAGACACATCTATTTGTAACACTTTATAGCAACATGGTTTATCTGACTTTTCCTCCCTATGCTGCAGTATATACGAAAATACATGCAAGACAACTTAATTTAGACCCAATCCAGAACCATTATTGAAGCAGGAACAAAGCTGTGAAGATGTTCACAAAGTACACATAGGTACAATGTTATACCTTTCATAAAATGCATTTTGAAGATTCAAGGAAATTGAAATAGTGCTTATTTATATTAAGTATATGACCATTAAAGCCTTTATTGTGGAAGCGTGTTTTGGGCTATCAGTATAGATGTGCTCCTAGTCAATTAACAAAGTGTGATTGTTACATATTGCAACAAATCATCTTTTTTGATGGTTTACAAAAAGGGTGGCTATTTATTTTCGGCCATTTGGATAGAATATCTGATTGTCAAAAAAGTATATGCCACCAACCGGATCATGTAAAATCCAACTAACGTATCCCACTCTTGTCTTAAATATGCTCAGCTTTCTTGTGCTTCTCACCTGAAAGCCCACAGATGGTTTCTGTATATCTCCTGAATTGCTATCAAGAGAAGTCTTGATGTGATTTTAGTTTATGAGATGAATTCCATTACTAAAGCACATATGCTTCAACTGGATACAGTTAAAAGAATTCCCTGAATTCAAATGGAAGTTTACTAGTATGATCTATTCACAGCTGACATTTAACCACTTTCGTAAACACCCTGCACAGTTTTCTGTGGGAATCAGCCATATGCTCTGCGGCACCACACTATAGGAGGAAATGTAGCAGGGATAACGTTTATGATCCACTAGAGAAGCTGTCTGAAGTTGAGGGCTCGGCTATACTTTACACACAGCGTACATGCAGAGTGAATCATATGCACACACATGCAAATTAACAGGTAATTGTAGAAAGTCAGGAATTCAGATGAAGCAAATTGACTTGACAGTTATGCAGGATGCAGAGAGTGCACTGGATCCTTAAGTCTGCAGCGAGGCACAGCGATAAGGTGCCAATATATAATATTGAGAGACCTTTGTGAGAGAATACATTGAAATAGTCTTACCTTGTGGGTCAATGCATCTGCATCACTCCATTTGAAGCAAGCATGAACTGGGCCCTTGAGACAAATATTAAGAAGACGGCACAAGTTACCACAGAAGAGGGACAATTAAGTTAATCTCTCTGTAAAAACCTGGATCTTGGAGAGATATAGAAATGGGCTGATCTGAATAGATGCTTCCCTATTTGTTTATTTGGAAAGTTTGGACCTTCTGGGAGTATGATCCCAGGAGATGGGTTACAAATTCGATGCTGATAAACTAGATATGACCTCTGATGAAATTGGGGCAATTAACAGTCGGAATTTTGCAGAATATGTCTGCCATATTTTCAAGATGTGTTAGTGGGTGTTAGCATAGAAGGTACCCCTGAACATCTTTTACAAAACAACCGTTGGGAGGGGTTATATGTCAAAAATGCAAATTTGCCAAGTTTGCAAATCTTTCTAAAGTGAGCAAAACAACATTTTTTTTTTTGTAATTGACTAAGTCACCACCATAGTAGTTAATGCAGTAAAATAGATAGGTCAAACGATTAGAAATGCACATATGTTATTCAAGTGGAATGTCAAATACACAGAGGGACAAGCTGTGCCTTAAGATTTGAGACTTTGGGGAGTGTGGGAGCGTGGCCTGGAGCGCCAGTGTTGTGGCTGCTCCTCTAATGGGCCTGTGTGAAGCCCGCACTACAGCCTGACAATCTGTCAATCCCCCTCTCACATCTGTCACAGGAACGAAGCTTCAGTGAACGGAATGCTCTGCCTGCATATTGTAGCAGCAACTGCGCTCTCCTGCTCCTGATCGAGGCCATTCCCCAGAGAGCTCGCTGCCGAGTCATCCCAAAATGGCCGTCGGCCGCCATGGACCAGAGGGGAGGAGTAGTTGCGGCCCATTACCTGACTGTTCTTACTGATGAAGTGCCCGAAGCAAGCCGGCCTCTACCCAGCACCCACTCATCTCTCGGGTGATCTGGGACAAATCCTCTGAGGCTGCGTCTGACTCAACCCACTCGATGAGAGCACGTTGATGCCCAGCACCACTCCGGAGCTTACTTTCCAGCTCCTGTACAGGGCGTTCCAGCTCCTCGGCCGCACAGCACATAAGGAGGCTCTGCTCAGCTCCGACGGCTTCCGCGAAGCTCAGCATTCCTGGCACCAGCCCTCCCTCTGCAGTTGTGGCGATCAAGAGGGGGCCTGTTTTCGACAGCGGCTCGGGCAGTGACTCTCCGGCCCCCCATTCTTGCCATCATTGCCAGACATCACTGCAGGACTCACGCAGCAGCTCCGGAGATGCTCCAGCTCCTCCACTACACAGCAGGCGGCTGATCTATTTTTCGTGCCACAGAGATCACTGAGATTGGATTAATCCAGCGTCCCTCACAACGCCCTCCCTCAGAAGCCACTGCACCTCAATAGTTCTCTCTTTAATGGAACGCAAGCAATGATTCCTTGGCCCCCCGCTTTCCCCAATAGGGACGAGCCATGGAACCCGGTAACATTGGGGCAGTGAGGCCAGTCTCCCCTGCTGGTTCCTTGAGCCTTCCACCCTGCTGTGCTGCTGACACCCTCGAGGGCCTCCACGCCTGACCTCCCCCGCTCAGCCCGGACCGCAGATCATGCACTACTTCCATACTATGCCTAAAACTTCACACTAGTCGCTGGCCTCCGGCAAGGAAATGGACCCCCCCACACGCACCATTACACCAAGACTTGGCCCCCTGCCACTGACTGCCTCACTGAGAAGATTCACTGCCATTTCTTCAACCCAGCTCTTGGAACAAAGAGCTCAGAAGACTTCCAGCAGTGTGCTAGAGCCATCTTTACCAGTGCCCTGGTGACCAGGCTATCCAACCTGCATGACAACAAGGCCACCCATATAGGCAAAGGCCCGAGGCCGTATGTAAGAGCTCCTGCGCCGGAGTGAACTGCGCTGAGCTAGGCATCTAGGCCTATGGCTGCTCCTCTCGACTCCTGTACCCTGGCAGCCGTCTCTAACCCATCCCGGAACCTTTGCGATCAGGATCCAGCACCTCCCATCAGGCCCCCCCTTGACTACCATCATAACAGCGCATCGAATGCCTACCTTGGACTTTGGAACTAGGGTTGGATCTTACACTCTCCCCGAACGTGCTGGGCCCGCGCCTCCACGTCCTTGCTTCACAAGTGTTGGGAGAGTCCATTGTCCTCCCCCCGCCCTGGAGAAGACAGTCTAGAGCAGTCCTTATCTACTACATTCCAACAACCTCGGGGCAGCCCCCGTTAGGATCCAGCAGAAATGTCCATACACCTCAAATACCCCAAAAATGCCAACATCATCACCATGCTACTCCCGGCTGACAGGGGGAGAAAGGGCGAAGCTCCAAAATCCCCGTCCCAACCGCTCTCCGAGGGTTCAAGTCAGCTAGCAACCAAAGAGGACATTCAAGTGTTTATGATGGACATCAAAGCAGAATTAAGGTCCTGCATGTCAGAGCTCACAACCAAAATTGAACAGACGGAGCAGAGAGTCGTGGAGGTGGAACAGCGACTAGGGGAGGTAGAAGACCTTACCCAAGAACACTCAGCTACTCTCCTGGAACTGCAATGTTTGATCCAGACCTTAAACAGCAGGAATGAGATCTTGGAGTTTAAGCAAAAAAAAGAGCCTGGTGGAACAACCAACAGATTTGGGGGGTCCCTGTCTCGATCCAGGATCAAAACTTTGAATAGTATGTGATTGACATATTTCAGTCCCTACTGCCACATCTGGACAAGGCACAGCTGATGTTGGATTGTACCCAGCTGCTCCGACCCCGCCGAGGAATGGAGTCGGATGCCCCCCCGGATGTAATCACTCGGGTGCACTTCTACACAACCAAGGAGGCCATCATGGCAATTGGACGCTGTCGCAATGAACTAACACGCCAAGGTTCCCCGCCCCAGATTTACCAAGACCTGGCCATGGTGATGCTACAAAAACTGAGAGCCATGCGGCCTCTACACTATTCCTGCAGGACCAACATATCAAATACCAATGGCTATTTCTGACTGCGCTCCAGTTTTCCTACAAGGGGGTGTCCAGATCGATAGCGCATTTGGAAAATGCGGCCTCAATCCTTCACCCGAAAATCCAGAGAACGGCTCCCTCAAACAGAAACGCCCAGCTTGGACGAGGGTACAGAGAAGTCGGAATGTAAAATGACCCCCACTCGGGACCCAAGGAACCAAGGGGAGACAGACTCCCTCGGACTTCCTGGCTCTCTCCCTATTCAGCTTCTGATCCTGAACAACCAAACAAATGGACCTCAGCTCTTCAAGGAGCGCAAGCAACCAGATCTCGGTGCGGGCTTCACATGATACCTGCCCAACTCCAAGGTGGCTGACACCTCGGCGCCCTTGGAGTGCATTATTCATCACTATGTTTCCATTGATTAGGGAAGTCGCCAACAAAAAAGGGTTGACCTCCCGCAAGTTCACTGTTGAAGCTTCACCCTGGAAGCTTAAGTATAAACCCTGTCGACAAAGCAGAATCCCACCGATGAAAGACATAGATGGCGACTGAGTCAGCCCCAGCCATAGCCCCTTACCTCAGAGCATGAACGACCCACAAAACTCTCCATCACATCAGAAAGTAAACTTCATCTCGCTCAACACGAAAAGGTCTGAACACCCCCGTCAAGCGAAAATCAACACTGAAGCGGCTCCAAGACATGCACGGATCAGTGATCTTCTCACAAGAAACTCACCTGTTGCCACAAGATTTCACACGCCTCCGAAATAGATATTTCCCTCTCCAGTACTTCGCCTCTAACGGGACCAAAAAAGGAGGCACCGCTATTCTCTTCGCTAGAGATGTCAGATTCCAGGCCCTGGAAACACTGCTGTGCCCGTAAGGACGATTCACTGCAGTCAAAGGCCTCCTGTGCGGGAAACTCTACTCCCTCATCTCAGTTTATGCCCCCAATGAAGGTCAAGAGGCATTCTACAACTCTACAACATTCTACAACTCTCTGGGTGACTCCCTGCTTCCCTTTGTCAAGGGCCAGATAATCATAGGAGGAGACTTCAATGGGGTCCCTTATTGGATAAATCGTACCCCCAGCCCCCCAGACTTTAAACTCGTCACGGAGCTGCTCCGCTTCTTTTGAATTCTGGGGGTGGTGGACTCGTGGAGGGAGCTTCATCGGGATGAAAAAGACATCACCTTCTTCTCATATGTCCACAGAACGTCCTCCCGTATAAACTTAATTCTGTCCTCCCCACAAATGTTATCTTATATAGATGAAGTGACTATGGAACTAATGCTGCTGTCGAATCATGCCCCGGTCAGGCTGACACTCCGAGCTCACTATCCCGATCCACCTCCAAGATGCCACTGGAACCGGTATGATTCCATCTTGAACGAGATGCCACTGAGAGGCTCCATAGCCAAGGCAATCCGACGATACAGGAAAACCCAGTGGAAGACACGTCCCGAACCAACACCTGGGATGCCATGAAGGCAGTCGTGAGGGGGGAGTTGATCGCACAGGGGGCAGCATATCACAGGTGCAAACAACTGGCCTACTCGGCACTAGAAGAGGAGGTCCAGAGGGCTGAGGCCCAGCACGTGCAAAGAGGATGGTCCCAAAGGACACAAGGGAACTTACAATCCGCTTGAAAGAAATTGGAGGCCCATTACGCTGAAGACACAGCCCACCTACTGGCCAAATCCAAGCAGAGGTATTACACAGCGAGCAATAAAGCCAACAAACTCCTGGTAGAGAAATTGGCTAGCACAAGAAGGAAAAACACCATAGTGGGCCTCCGCAACGCCCAAAGCCGAATCCAATATGCGGACCGAGATAAGCTTCTACTGGCGGCATCTCACCTCGCTGAGACGATGACTGCGATACCAAGGTACGAGGCGGAACAGGCAAAATATCTGCAGGAAGCTGTCCTCCCGGGACTTAATGAGCCCAGCAGAGAGGGACGAGATGCCCCGATCAAAGGTGAGGACGTGGAAGCTGCTATCAAGTCCCTAAAGTCTCGAGCCCCGGGCCCGATGGGTTCACAACGAGCTTTTACAAGCTATTCTGCCCCCAGCTGGTGGCCCTACAAGCAGCCCTCTTAAATTAATTCGGCACCTCTGGCACCATCACCCCAACCATGCAGGAGTCCATAACGGTGTTTGTACTTAAACCTGGCAAGGACCCTCGAGATAATATATCAAACAGGCCCATCTCCTTACTGAATATTGATGCCAATATATATTCCAAGATACTGGCTAATCGCCTGCCCACCATCTTGCCCGCCGTGATCGACCCAGACCAGACAGAATTTATAAGAAATAGATCAACTGGAGACAATATCCGTAGAGCCTTGAACCTAGTGGACATAGCAATCCAGGATTCGCATAAACTGGCCCTCCTGGCGCTGGACGCCACCAAGGCCTTTAATAAAGTGGGTTGGTCCTTCCTCCGACTCACCCTCGAAGGCTTTCACTTGGCCCAAACTTTCAGAAATTGGTCCTCGCCAACTATCTATCCCGTAAAACCCTCCTTCGAGACAATCATAACCTTTCAGACCTAATACCGTTAATCTGCGGAACCAGACAAGGGTGCCCCACTTCTATTTGCCCTAGTCATAGAGCCCCTCGCCGGTGAATCCAAACAGACCCAAACATCCAAGGCCTTCCTGTGGGCCTTGCCCACCACAAGATCTCACTCTACGCGGATGAAGTTCTGCTATCCATACGAACATCCGTTCCTCTCTGACCTCAGCCCTCTGTGAACTTCACAGGTTCTGTAGGGTTTCGGGCTTCGACATCAACTATAGAAAGTCAACGGCCTTGGGTATAGGCCTGAAGTCTGAGGACCTGGAGAACCTGAAACCTCTATGCCCGGTCCACTGGAGTGAGAAATCCATCCCATAACTGGGGGTCCAGATTCCGACTTGTCCCAAAGACGTATATGCTGTAAACTTCCCCCCACTCTTTAAGGACCTGGAGGGAGACCTCAAATGCTAGACCTCACAGGAAATCTCGCTGATCGGGCGGATAACAACTTGCAAGATGAAACTTCTCCATCGATTCCTTTACGCATGCTCGTCCCTCCCGACTTCAATCCCGCTCCCGTCCCTTAGGAGCATGAAGAGGGAGATGTTTGGTTTATATGGAGGGAGTGAAAGGCGATAATCTCCCAGAAAGCCATGATGAGCAGCGCCCGAATGGAGGGATTGGGGGTCCCCAACCTGCATAAATACTACTTAGCATCTCAACTGGCACAGGTACAAGCCTGGGAGGGTACTACGGAAACCTCAAAATGGATGGAACTGGAGCAGGCCCGCCTTGTGCTGCCTCTCCGTTTCCTCCCGCATATTCCACCCCCACTGCGGAAATCCTGGACGAGGACCCTTGCCTCCACAAAGCACACCCTCAGCACATGGGATTGGGAGTTGAAACACAAGGGGGTCCCACGGGGCCTGGACCCCTTCTCCCCGATTCTCCACAATCCAGCCTTTTCACCCGGGTTGGTCGCAGGGCACTTCAAACACTGGACGGTAGGGGGCCTTGAATCTCTGGGGCAACTGTACAAGCACGGTCAACCCTGATCTTTTGAACAATGCGATACAACTTTTCATCTAACAGAGGTGGACAGGTTCTCCTACTCCCAACTACGGCACTAGTGTTCCCAGCTCCAGACCCGACAAGCAGCCATGGGAGCCCCCAGCCCCCCGAAACTTACTCTCCAGGGATTACTGCTCAGAGGTAGGATTTCCATGCTCTTCAGGATGATGTTCTTAGCAATAGACTCCCCTACCTGGCTCAGTGGGAAGCAGACCTGGGCCATCCCCTGGAGGACCAGTCCTGGGTTGCCTTAGGGACAGAACCCACTCCTCCTCTTCCTGTATCACCAACTGGGAATGTGCTCATAAAATACTCCTGCAATGGCATTACTCCCTGACTTGTTTGCATAGGTTCAATCAATCCTTTGACCCTCAATGCTAGAGTAAATTTCGCCAATCCGGCTCCTATTTCCATATGTGGTGGACCTGCCCCACGGCGCAAAATTTCTGGAACCACTGCCTATCAGCCATAAAAGATATTACTCACGTGACCATTCCCAGAGTGCCAGAAGTCATCCTGTTAGGTGCGCCAATCCCAGAGATTTACCCAAAATTGGAGAGGACAGCTAAACTCCTGAGCCAACTCCTACTGGAAATTGCCTGCACATGGAAGACTACTGAGGGTCCCTCCATTATTCTGTGGTGGATTACAATCTGGTATATCCTAGTGGCGGAGAAGGTTACGGTGGCCAAGGTGGGCCTCCTACACTGATTTGAAAACATTTGGGCCCCGCTGATAGACTTCGACATGTACTTCCCGGCACTGACCTATAAACCGTGTTTAGCCCAACTGGCCCTGAGGTCGGGCCCGACATTCCCCATGGACGAGCTTCCCTCAATACGCCAGGAGGGGGACTGCTCGGGGGAGCAGGAGGGATGAAGGGAGGGGGGGAGAGCATGGGGCTTCTAGATTATGGGCATAGAGTCTTTAATAGCAGTGACTCTTAGTGCAACCAATGTCGATATTGCTTGTATTGTCTGTTGCTGTGCTGCTGGTTTAAAATAAACTTGTTAAAAAACAAAGAAAGTTGAGACGTTGACAAAGTTAATGAAAAAATACATGCTTGCAGATTTCCATAGAGAGGATGATCCTTTATGTTTGCAAAAATAAAACAAAACCACTCGTAAAATTCTGCTCTCCAAGGTTCCATGGATCTAGACAGTTGTTAGCACTCACAGTTTCAGTTGATTGAATTGTGCAACCTAGTCCCGTTCTGGAGATGAGAATGGCCCTGCATGACTGACTCTGTCCAGTGGCGGTTGCAAACAGACATGAACTCCCCAATGGATGCTTTCCACACCATAGAGGGCTTAGCCCAGTACAGGTGGAAGCTCTTCACATGAATCATAATTCAGTTTTATCAAGTTTTTTTTCTGATTGCAGCATGGGGTTGTGCCCAGTGTTCACATTGAGAGGACCATTAACCTAGAGCAAAAAAAATTTAAACATTCGTACACAATTGGCATTTGGAGCAAAACAACTTCAATCATTAAGATGCATTACAGATAGTTGTCTCCCCTGACTAAAAGCTGCATGCCCTGAGGAAGGCTGGGTCAAGGAATCATTGAGCCCACATAGCCGAAACTTAAGTTGGAAATCAACAGTGAAAACAGTTGTAACAATTAAAGCCTCTATAAATAAGGTGGACTTGTTGCACACCCCTGTTTCCACACCTAGGGCAATCATGAGTGTCCAGTTTATATTGACTTGTAGCCCACATTGTATATTTTGCACAAGATATGTAGCTTGCATGTTTGATTTTTAGTGTTCATTTTGTAAATGTTTAATTTTGTCCAGTTTAGGACCGCTTTGGTGTCCTCAAATGTCCTCAAATGTCAGTGGAGATTTTCATGATCTCCTTAGGACCTTTCTGCAACCTATGGGCTCCTCGCACACAGCAGGCCACACTTTGGATGCTTTCATCTCTACCGACATCCCTCTCACCACCTCTCTCTCTTGGATGGACCTCTCCCTTCTCTCTTCACACTTGAAGCTCTCTTCTCCTCTTGCATCGGCACAGCCAGCGCGGCCTCTCAGCTCCAAAGTCACCAAACCTATGAAAAGAGTGACAGCGGCTGCCTTTGCCTCCACCTACTCTCCGCCTCCTAATCCTGCGGCTGACTGCCGCCCTGACAGAGCCCTGACTAACTTCAATCTCTAGGGCAATCATGAGTGTCCAGTTTATATTGACTTGTAGCCCACACTGTATATTTTGCACAAGATATGTAGCTTGCATGTTTGATTTTTAGTGTTCATTTTGTAAATGTTTAATTTTGTCCATTTTAGGACCGCTTTGGTGTCCTCAAATGTCCTCAAATGTCAGTGGAGATTTTCATGATCTCCTTAGGACCTTTCTGCAACCTATGGGCTCCTCGCACACAGCAGGCCACACTTTGGATGCTTTCATCTCTACCGACATCCCTCTCACCACCTCTCTCTCTTGGATGGACCACTCCCTTCTCTCTTCACACTTGAAGCTCTCTTCTCCTCTTGCATCGGCACAGCCAGCGCGGCCTCTCAGCTCCAAAGTCACCAAACCTATGAAAAGAGTGACAGCGGCTGCCTTTGCCTCCACCTACTCTCCGCCTCCTAATCCTGCGGCTGACTGCCGCCCTGACAGAGCCCTGACTAACTTCAATCTCTCTATCTCTAACACCCTTGATACACCTGCCCCTGTCATGAGGGTCTGACTGAAGCATTCCAAAAAGTGCAACTCTTGGTACCTCACCAATCTGATTGCCCTCAAACACAAGTGTAGGGCAACAGAGCGGAAATGGAATACGTTGGGCAGACCCTCTGACAAACTGGCCTGCTGCCTCCTTCAAAGGCAATACCGACTCTGCATCCACACCAGGAAAAGAGTCTTTATTCAAGCCTGCATCTATGCGGCATCAAAATACAATGACAAACTTTTAAAAGCCTGTACGGAACTGGCCAATCCTACAGCAGCCTCCTCTTCTGTCACACACACCCAGGACCTTTGCTTGGCCTTGGCCTCACACTTCACAGCAAAAACCCAAGACACCCTTTCCCCTCACTCCTCCACACCACATCATACACCAACACCACTAGAGCCTCCTTTGGCCACTCCACCACTTCTCCTCTTTTCTCTCACTCCCGTTACACCTGATGAGTCACCAGACAAGTCCATTCTGTGAAGGCTTCATCCAAACAGGTAGACCCCTGCCCCTCCACCAAAACCATTATGGACAACATTGACTCTCTTGCTCCAGCCTTGGCTGGTCTCTGCAATATCTCTTTTGCCACTAGAGTGTTCCCAACTTCTCTTAAGCAGTCCCTTGTGCACACTGTGCCCAAGAAACTGTGACATCTCACTACAGGCGCTGGTGATTGTGGAACCGCGGTAGGATCTGTCATGTTCTAACTTTTATACCCCCCAAGATGGCCGCCAGAATATCCTGCTTCGATTCTAAAGACCAGACAGGTCCTGCACGCACAGAGCCGATGCTCACAAATGGTCATGTGACAGCTTATAGTAGCAAGGAAGCGGCCGCTCTGTGCGTCGCTACTCTACAGACTGATGCTCCGTAAATTCTGATTCCTAGGAATTGTTACTTTTGTCTATCTTTCTGCTACTAATCTTTCTATCGTTCTTATAGGATCTTGATCTCCCGAAGCCCTATCATTTCTACGTTTCTCCCTGAGTTCACGAACCGCGGGAACAAAGACGCTTTCGTCGCCGGAGACAGATCGATCAGCGATCTCGCTCCCCAGAAGTCCTTTCATTTAGATTTCAAAGGTAGGACACATTCTCTTCCACTATTCCAGTGTCAGAAATGTTACCACCCCCATAAAACCTTCTGCCCTTACTTACAGATCCAACCTTCTCCGAGGGTTCCCAGTTTAAGGTCTCGTGACTCTGCAGCCTCATTGCCTCTGGGTCCTTCTACCTCTTTCAGCCAGGTCTGTACGGAATATATGGTCTCTGATATTCTTTGCCTCTGTAGGGGAATCCTTCATTATATAAACTTCAATGTGTCTCGATTAGATACATTTACCATCAGCTCCCTCCAGAGAACTAACTACTTTTGTTTCCCGTCAGGTGGGTGATAGTGTCGAGGGACTTCTCTTTTCTTTTTCTGTTAATTGAATACACATACTCACCCAGCTCTCTTCCTCACATCAGAACCAGTTTGAGGGTCCAATCCATTGGCAGCCAGCTCTAACTTTTTTGGTTGAAGATATTTGAAGCCAGCATAGCGTCCTGTTCAGAAATCTACAAAGTCACAAGAAGCAGATTCTACACCCAAGATATCCTGCTCAGGGTTTTTTACCCCATAGGGTTTCCCTGGGAATGTTGCCTCCTCTCTGTCTGGTTTTTATCCGGACAGAGGACGGTAAGGTTCTCAGGGGAATTATTCACACTCATCAAGGTACTGCAATCTGACCAGGTTAGTAGAATTCTGCTTTCTTTGGTATGGAAACATATCAGAAACCCTCTGCCGACCCCTCCATTCTGGCAAACTATTGCCCTATCTCTATTGCCCCTATTCTGGGCAAACTCCTGGAGAAGCTGGCCATCTCTCAGCTCACCGTCCACACTGAATCTGTTGGTTGCTTCCACGACCATCAGTCTGACTTTAGAGCATCTAGAGGCATGGAAACTGTTGTTCTGAACACCTGTGAAGACCTGTTCTCAAATCTTGACATTAACACTCCCTTTGTCCTCATTCTTCTTGACCTCTCCTCTGCCTTTGGCACGGTAAACCACAACATCCTGATTTCACGTCTCTGTGACACCCTGGGAATCACATGTCAGGCTCTGACGTGGTTAACCTCCTTCCTTTCTAACCATCTGTAGCAGAGGTCCTAGACCCCTCCCTCCTGGGATAGATTCTCAGATCGATGCCAAAAACAAAATGGCTTCGGGACCAGGTGGCAAAAGGCCTGACTCATTCTGATCTGGAATATTATTTGGCAGCATTCCAGCGGGAGATAAGATCGTCTGGTATTGTATATTTGGAATTTCTTGGGAGGAAAAGCAGACAATGATTGATAGTAAATCAGATAAGGAGCATGGGAAGACTACCATTTACACCAAGCAGCTGCTTACTTGGCAACAAATAAGATTAGCTCATGGAGGCCTTCAAGACATTTAGCTGGCAAGTATATTTTGGCAGGCCTTGAAAATCAGATTAGGGCTTCTTCTTGGCAGGCATTTAAGGATTTATAAAGAGGCCCAGCTGTATCTCACGCAAGTTTATCAGATTATGTGTCAGTCAAATAATACTTTCTAAGATTAACTAATGTGGCTTTGTGAGTGACAGTTAAGCCAACCAATCACAGACAAGTAGGGGTTTGTTTCTGGCTAAAGGGACCAATCAAATATGTATTCTGAAATTGTATGAAATGTTAAGTCATCCTGAAAAGAGTATGAAAAGAAGATGATCATAGGAGCTCACTGCTGCTGCTTCTGGTGTCTTTTGAATCTGTATTAAAGATGACTTTGAACCTGTGCCCAGGTGTCCATTTCCAGCTCTGTATATGTCCTGTCTCCAGTGCCTGCGTCTACAAATGTCAAAGTTGATGAAGGACAGAGGGTCCTCTTGTTCACTTGGCAACCACTTTAAGGGACCCTGAAGATCTGAAGATCTTCCAGGACAGGAACTCAGAAGACTATGCTGACAGAATTGGGGAGAAGCCTGGGGAGAGTGGCGAGATAAGTAAATTCATCTGCAGTCTGCCCTCATCTTGCCAGAGGACGTCTCCCCATTACTGTTAGCATGAAGGATAATGGATGGTGCACTTTGACTTCTGTGGATTATGGTATGTATGTATGGAGGGCAGAGATAGAAGGGGAAGATAAAAATATGTATTATGTATTATTCAGGGGGTTGTGGTAGATTAGAAAGGCAACAGGGTAGCTTAAAGATAAGTAATAGGGTGCATACAAGTAACAGGGGTTGATTAATGTATGACAAGGAGCGTCAGAGATATATGACGCGGACCGTCTGTAAAGCCATGTTACATTCCTTAAAGTAAGTTCTAGAAGAAGTAATTATACACTCTAATTGAAGTATGCTGTGCAGAGGACAGGTCCCTGTTAGATGATGACTTTTACTCCTATCAGGGTATTTTAGGGGCAAGAGATAAGCGAGGAGGGCTGAGGAAATTATGTGTAAAGTCAACTCGTCTGCCTGTCTATGTGTCGGTTTTGAAATTAATGATGTCGAACAGCGACAATGAGTGTACAAAATTGAAATAAAAATCAAACAATTATATTATTTAAGAAAGGTATTTTGCACCAATCCAAACATAGGTAAGAGATCAGTGAAAAAGGTAGAGGGTTGAACAAACCATTGATAGGCGCGCTCAAATGCGCCATCTGAAATGCCATGGATAAGGAATCAGGCAAATTAAAGAATTGCAGTAAAAAATTGTGGCTAATTTGCATCCTTGAAGCGAGTGGGTGACGGTAGCTAGAGGGTTAATTTTTATATACCTGCATACTTGACAGCTTTAGGAAGCCAAGAAGCTTTGAATGATAAAACTCTGGAAAGCACATCATGCAAACAAAGACCAGATAAGATAGGACATATGAGAGAAATTAATCTTGCCTCAGACAGGCAAGAACGCAGCTAGATAAAATGTTTATTTAACTTGAAACAAAAAACGACATCACATTCCTTTCCTGTGTGGAAAGATAAAGCTAATGAGATATAGGACATGTTCTAAAAAGAAAATGTCAAAGATATATGACCACTTTTTGGATGAATTACGCAGTTAAATAAAGGCTAGCGCTGGCATTACAAGATGAAGATTGATGTTCAAAACCACACTGAGAATAGTTAAAATCTCCTGTTCACAGCTAAGAGATAAGGAGCTGAAGTCAGGAGGTAATTAAAAATAGTTGTAGGAATTCAAAGCTATGCAGAGTTTTTAAAAGTCAAAATAGCTGTGAGCTAAGCTGTATATACAAAAAAGAGCAGTTTGCTGTTTGTGTTGGCAAGGAATAGAAAAACGTGTATTTGTATGTATATTGTAACAAGAGAATATATAAAGAATCATGGGTATATGACTGAAACAAGCAACAATTAGTAGGGATTAAGGATATGTGTAGTAAGTGTGCAAAGTAACATGTTTAGAGATTTATTAGTGTAGTTTTGAGAACATTTGTTTTTTTAGTTCCAGGTTAAAACTGAACCGGGGCTCGCCAGGACTCATTAAGTTAACTTTTGTTTTTGGGGGGTTTTTAAGGTACAAATGTATATTTTTTTGTGTTCCTTAGTGGGCACACTCAGTTAGGGGTCAAAATGACTGATACTCACTGAGTAAAATGACAAATAAGTAGGTTTTGAGAAACAGCATTTTGTTATAATATTAGTGCATAACTATTGAAGCCAGGTGCTGAGAGACGCGTTGGATTTAATTGATATGTTGTGAAGTAATTTAACCCCTGGTTGTTTAGTCAAGCAAGATATATATTTTAATGAATTGGTTGTTTCTGTCAGAAGAGCTATATATGGTTGAACCTTGTTTTGAATATATTGCTTGTATATTAGAGGGTATCCCCGGTTATTGTATATGTGTGAGCTGGGGGTCCCCATTGAGTCATTGTTTAGGGCTACACATATTAATTCCCATTTTTAGGGGTGGTTGGTCATTTAGTGAGGTGGTGATGGATGCTTCCTGGGTGGGCATGCACTAACAGCACCCCTGATTTGTTTATTTCATGTTGGGCAGATATCCGTCCCTTGTTGAGGAGGGATGGGACATTTGGAAAGGATATGGGTACTTGGGCATGCATGGGCCAATTGTATAGATGAGAAGAAAAGAGGGAAAATGTCTTATTAAGCGATTTCCAGTGCGCTATGAGGAAAAATGACAGATTGCAAAATAAAAGCACAGGAATACTGTAGGTAACCAGAATGGTAAAAATATTGGTAGTTGGGAATAGAGAGAAGGCATGAGAGATGCACCATAAATAATGTAGAGTTATTGAAATGTCATATGTGTATATTTAAGCTTAAACACTAGAGCCAGAGCAGAGTGTCCAGTATTTCCCTCATTATACAGTATAACTATGCAATATAGAGGCATTTGGAGAAGAAAAGGAAAACATTTGTCCAGGATCACACAAATTGTGAAAAGGTGTTGCCGAGAGTAGAAATGTAATTATGAGTGTAAATTACAATATAAAGTAGGTTAATGTATTAGTGGATCATATTGAACTAAGCACAGTGAATATTTATAGGGAATAGCAAAATAAATAAGATAAAAACACCTTTTTGGTGAAAATATTGGAAGTGCATGTATTGATGCAACATTTGTATTTAGAATAAGGAAGCAGTGGGAAATGAGGGAAGCACTCACAAAGCGCACTGGGGCTAAGGTCACACACAATATAGACAAAGGGGCATGATGTATTTAAATAGATGTATTGAGAACACATTAGGTTAAAAAAGTATTTTTTATAGAAACACACACCCTGCTGGTCTGACTTTTAAGAATAAGGAAGCCACTATTAAAGGGTTCTTGCAGGTTTTTGTTAAATGAAAATATATTCATGAGGAAAGCACAAGCAGGCTGAGGCATTGACAAGGAAGAATGAGGAAGGTGTGGCACATTTATTGAGCACAGCATGGATTGTTATTATACGTGATGAAGTGATTTATTGTGGAAAAATAGAGAACACACACACAGGATGTTTTTGTTTTACATTAAGAGTACTAGATGGGAACATTATGTTATGTTTTATTGATGTGAAATAAAAAAACAGCTGGTCATTTTGAAGAACATAAATAAAAGATGACAATCCAATTGCTTCTATTCAGGAGCACTGAATTCTCTAAGCATGCAAGCGGGGGTGAAAACAATGGCAGTATTTTACCACATTTTATGTCAGGGACTGCTTAAGCAGGTACAGAGCCACTTGGGAAGCAAGTGAGAATGAAAGCGAAACCATAACCTGAGGTACAGTTGACTTTGGTGCATCACTGTCAGCTGTTGAGAAAGGTGGTGTTAGAAAACTTGAGGAAGCCAAGTTAGTTCAAAAGAAATTGTCAAGGTATGCCACAGAAGGGGCAATATTGACAAGTGGAGAAGGACTGGGAATATAGCAAGCAGTGGGTACATCACAGGTGAATAAACAGTGCCAAAACAAACCAACAAGGGAATGGATTTGTACTAAAAGGCAGAGAAATGGGAAATAGAGAAAGAGGTGGTTCGCAAAATAACCAAGGCAGTTTTTAGAATAAGCAGTATGATAATCAGAATGCGCAAGGACCATTTAACCAAAGGGGACTAGTCAGTGGGGCTCCTCCTGTGTATTGGATATGTGGGATAATAGAGCACACTGTGCACACATGCAGGAGCCAAGGATATGTACAATATGGGCAATTAATAAGAGGGGGGGACAGCTTATCCTCCAGTATATAGCTGACAAACTAGGGAAGGGTTTGCCCAGGATCAGACATTGTTTGAGACATGAGCACTGAGAGTGCAACCGGTACAGCAGCTGGAGCAAGTGCAAAATGAATTCACTACAGGAGCAATTACAGCTTGCCCCCATGCAGATTCAGTAATATGCAAATACAGGACAGGTTTTGACACCCAGGATAGGAGGTGCCACTGTGGTAGGAGAAAATCCTTTGACAGGAGGAGGAGTATGCATGTACCCACAATAAGGCAGCTCACAGGATGACTTAATGTGCTCAGAATTATCAGTGACACTAGGCCCCAAGAATAGCCAAGGCTTAATATGACGGTAGGAGGCGAAATCTTTGCTCTTTTGGTAGACACTGGGATTGTACGTCCATGAATGGAGGAGGAAAGGTGTTCAATGATGGGAATTGTTATGGGTGATCAGGTTTTTTTTTTAAGGTATGTGTTGAGTTCCTTTTTATTGATGAATTATCAGTCTCTATGGGAGAGTGTGACATGACTGAACCTTTGTTATATTTGTGACAGTCATCAGTTAATATTTTGGGAAGGGATTAGATGACAAACCTTAATATTATGATTCTATTTATTAAGAGACAGCGTGTTCTGCTTTTGGAATACACTTGTTAAATGTGGAAAATGTATACTGGCACTCACAGGGCAAGTGGATCTGTAAGACTTTCCAGTTGAGTTGGAGTGTTTTCTATTTATGAGATGAACAGTCTATTTACATGGCTATCTGGCCTAGTGAAGAAAATGGTGAGAATACCTGATGAATTTTTGTTTAGACCACGGATATCTAAGGACAAAGAGGGGGGACAGACTATCCCTATAGAATTAAAAGCAGCCATAGTACGAGGGGAAATGGCAGTTCACAAAGGAATGGACAATGAGAGTAGATCGTGGAGGACAGTGATAGATCTTGAGGAAGGGTCTAGGTTGATTGATGTCACTAATGAGAACATATTTAGGCAGGACTCAACAGATGAGGAAGTGGTGTTTTTTAGGATCACCACACACTAGAAGAGTAAATTGAAATCTCATTAACGCATGACAAATTGTGGTAGCACTCAGCATATTTTCAGTAAGACTTGGAGAGAGTGCCAAGTGTGTTGCGGACCACAGGCCCTTATGATATGGGTCTATTAAAGGAAATAGGGGAACAAAATAAAAGTAAGGGATTCTAATATGGAAAATATGAGGGTTTGTGTTATGATTAGACTAATTAATATAGGACAGGAGTAAGAAGTTTAAAACTAAAAAGATTGTTGACAATTCAGGGGGTTTAAATCAATAAATAAACAAATAAAAAAATTAATGAATGGATATTAAAGCAGCAAAAAACACAATGGATGGTGCTGGCTATAACTGACGAGTATAGTGTATTTTAATTAAGTAAAATTTGATTAGTGAAAGGCCAAAAGGGTATGGATGGCCAAAATGTATCTAATAATATAAAATGGTTTTTAATAGAACTATATCAAAGAACATATGAGAGTAAGTAACAAAAACATTGTTTGAATGAATATAATGGTGTTGATTTATGTTTTACAGATGAAAATTATTGTCATTTTTGCGCACAGGAGGAATGTCTACATAGCCTTAGCAGAGTATAGCAAAATAATAAGAAGAGACATTATATTGTGACAAAGGTAAGTGCTAGTGGACACAGTAGGGTTAGAAGTGGTAAGTATCAGTTGACATTGTAAGTGTGTGGAAAAAGTTATTGGTCATTATTAGGAGTAAGAGAACCCAGGTGAGTACAGAAGAAAGGCAGTAAGGGATACAGTCTTTCATATATATAGCATTTTCCCAAGAAAGGTGCTAACAGGTGAGAGCACGGGATATATATATGTATAGCTATATCTAAACGACAAAAATGAAAAAGACTGCGGATAGAAGGTGGAGTAAACTTTTTTGTCATTTTGGAAACAAAGAAATGCCAAAAGGGTATATTTGGCAAATGTATAGAATGTTGAAAATAGGCAAAACAATGCATGCCTGTATCTTACGCTAGCATGCACTTAGTAGAATCAATGCCAAGTTACAAATAACAGGGGTGGGCAAGATTAGTATAGGTAGAGTGGCGAGCGGCAAGTGGAAAAACATGTTAATTATATCTCAACAAAATAAAGCACAGCAAAGACAGAAGAAGACCGCGGTCCATGCCACCAGCAGGAGGACTTCAAAAGTACAGAGAAAATGTTCGGCATGATATAAAAAACAGGAACAAGAAAGACAGGTCTGATTGCTGCATGATGACAGGTTGATTAAAAATGTGCAGCAACGTCTTTTTATATTTTATGAAAAGTGAGCCTATATTTAGTGGGCTGAGAGTGTCAATAAAATGAGTGCAGTAAACATTTTTTGATTGCAAGGAAGGAGCAAGGGTCTACGCTAGGGAAAAACCTGACCACTTTGCCAGTCGCAATATGACTTTGCCTCTATCTCGGGTATCTACAGAGAGCAAGAACCCATACCAGCATTGTCTTCTTCAGCTACGGATGCACCAAGAAGACAGAAGAGGAGCGATTGAAGAACACATCCTTTTTGAATTTTTTTTTAATTTGTTACATTGTCTCTTTGTCGTTTGTTATTTTTATTATAGAAAAAGCCCATGAAAAAGTAGGGCAATGCCAAAGGCAGATGTATATATTGTATACCCTCAGATCATGTAAAATCAAGATGTGTGAAAAGAAAGAAAGGTGCAGCCATCCTATTATATTGGAAATGGAGAAATGCAGTAGAAATTGTTTAGGAGGCAGGAGTTTTTACAAATAGCTTTTTAAAGGTTTGGGTTTAAGGAGATACGACTGACAATAGAGGCATATTTATTTGTAAAAGGAGACTCATTCAGTTTTGCATTACAGGTGGACAAGAGATACCTAGACACCAGGAGATTGGTGGCAACCAATCCTGCGAGCAGATAGAAAGGATTGAGGGACCGAGCCAGATGCCCATCTACTGTTGCTTTGTGGTTTTCAAAAATAATCCATACAAAACTCCATAAATAATCCATACAAAACTCCCCCATCCTTGTGTTCCTCAGAAACAATCAAATGCCCCCCCCTTGACTAGTTGACTTAAAAAGAAAAACAGACTGAGTACTCAGTGACATAAAAAAACAATGAACTACTGGCCTGTGGGTTTAAAGCGCTATGAGACTTGCTGCAAAGCAGCCCAATGGACAAATAAAAATGGACTTAGCATGAAGACATTCCATGGATGAAGAATAAACTAAATGAAGATGAATCGGGTGGAAGATGTGTCAATGGAAGAAAAATTAAAGGAAAACAAACGTTGAAATGTGTAAGAAGAGCGGGCAAAACAAAAAGGAAGTGTCATGGGGTGGGAGGAAGGAAAAAAGTGTTCAGTAGAAATCCCACATGGACAAATTAAGAAATGGGCTTGTGGGTTCCCTCGAATTATTTCTCTCGATTGTCGTGGTGGCTGAAATTGCCTGTTCTGTATGATTAGTTTATATTTAATTAAGTATTAGAGGTGGGATCCAGATAGAAGCAAACAAAAGCATTCATTAAGGATACACATATGTTTTAGACTAGGAGAATGCAATATGATTGAAGTTATTGTTGATTTCGTAGAAATGTTTTTATGATACCTCCCATGTTGAGAAAAATCACCACACTGAGGGGGGTGAATGGGACAGAGATGCATAGGTACACTGAATATGGGGGAGGGCGGACGTTGAGTGCAGTGGTTGTGTATTGAATAGGTGTCTAAATACAGACCAGAGGGGGGGTGTAGAAGAGGTCCTAGACCCCTCACCCTTCAAACTGAATGCAGATTACATGATAGGCCGATCAATGGTTCCAGTATCTCAAAGATCAGAATTATAGTACTTTTTGAAGACAAAAAGTGCTTATAGGGCGACATATATTTCTGTGGTCAGAATGACCCAGGAGATGGAGGGTGTGTCAGGTATTACACGTACATCATGAATATCTAAAATGTAGTCTGAAAACTGCATATAAAATGAGTTATGTACAAAAGTAGATTGGTTTGCTATTTGATAGCATGGCCGAGTTTGTAGGCTGAACAGGCTGAGGTAGATTCTAAGATGGATGCCAAAAACAAAATGGCTTCAGGACCAGGTGGCAAAAGGCCTGACTTATTCTGATCTGGAATGTTCTTTGGCAGCATTTCTATGGGTGATAAACTCATCTGGTATTGTATATTTAGAAGTTCTTGGCAGGAAAAGCAGACCAGGATTGATAGTAAATCAGATAAGGAGCATGGGAAGACTACCAATTAGACAAAGCAGCTGCTTATTTGGCAACAAATAAGATTAGCTCATGGTAGCCTTCAAAGCATGTAGATGGCAAGTAGATTTTGGCAGGCCTCGCGAATCAGATAAGGCCTGCTTCTTGGCAGGCATTTAAGGATTTATAATGAGAATATGTGTCATTCAAATAATGATTGCCAAGATGAACTAATGTGGCTTTGTGAGTGACAGTTAAGCCAACCAATCACAGACAAGTAGGGGTTTGTTTTTGGCTGAAGGGACCAATCAAATATGTATTCTGAAAGTGCATGGAATGTGGAGTTATCCTGAAAAGAGTAGTAGAAAAGGAAGATGATTGTAGGAGCTCACTGTGCTGCTTCTGGTGACTTTTGAATCTGTATTAAAGATGACTTTAAACCTGTGCCCGGGTGTTCATTTCCAGCTCTGTCTTCTTCCTGTCTCCTGTGCCTGAGTCTACAGGTGGCAAAGTTGATGAAAGACAGAGGGTCCCCCTGTTCACACCCATACCATGTGGAACTTGATTCCTTTCTCTCTACTATCACTCTTTTATCCTGTGGCATTCCCCAGGGTTTTAACCTATCCCACTGGTTCTTTAATGTCTACATGGCTGTCCTGGCACATGTGGTTGCCTCTTTTATCTCTAACTTCTAATGTTATGCGGATGACACAAAACTCTTGCTCAGGCTACCCTCAGCCATCTCCTCTACCTCACTCATATCTGACTGTCTGTCCACAATTCAGTCATGGGGTGCTGCAAATGACCTCTGCCTCAACGCCAGTAAGACTGAGATCATTCGCATTGGGACTCCTGCTCTCGCTTTCCCATTCTCAATCTGGCCGGCCTCCCTTGGCCCTCGACTCCACTCTCTCCCTCTCCTCTCACATCTCGGACATCTCCAAAAAGTCCAACTACCAACTGCACCTCCTCAGAGGTACTCTTCCTTTTCTCACTTTCCCCCAGTGGCTCACTGTATCTAGAGCCCTGGTTCTCTCAAGGCTGGACAACTGCAATAGCCTCTTTTTCAACCTCTCTGCTTCTACTCTGCGCCCTCTGCAACTCATCCAGAACAGAACTGCAAGACTTATCCTTGGTCTCAAGCCCAGGGACTGCATCTCACCAGCTCTGAAATGCTTCCACTGGCTCTTCGTGGCTGCAAGGTTCAAGTTCAAGAACCTCTGTATTGTCCACAATGATTTCTGGGTCCTGGGACATACCTATCGGCAACAATGCTTACCTAAGTACTGTCCTTCCTGAGCCCTCTGCTCATCTACCTCCAACCTTCTGCGAATGAGCCGGTTCTCCAAGCAATGATTGGGAGGGAGATCTTTATCCTCTGCAGGGGGCCTCCCTCTGGAATACCCTCCCTGCCACACTCTGTCTTGTGCCTGATCTCCTTAAGTTCCGGAAACTCCTTAAGACATTCCTCTTCTCCTCCTCCTTCTCTCTCTCTCTCTACACGGCTAACCATTATCTCTGCTACATCCCCTCTATATCCTCCTGCTTTAGCTTGCTGACTGGCTTCCTAGTGTACCTCAGAGTCACACAGGTCCCAGGCACCCTCTCCAGTCTTCCGCACTTGCCTCTGGTCCTTGCACTTGCATCCGCATTCTGCACTCGGTCAATGACCCATGAGAGTGGCATCTCTCAGCATTTATCCCAGCTTCTTACAGACTGGGCGCACCTGGTCCCCCCCACAAACTGCCCTGCACTTCCCCCCTCCCCTCCGCTCTCCTGCACCTATCTCCGCACTTACACGATCTGAATGTAACATGCCTTGAAGATCATCTATCTGTTTTTCCCTGTCTCCCCTCCTTGCATGGTATGCCTCAATGCACTTGGAAAAACTGCAGAATCGTCGTCAGACCTATTTACTGTTACCTACACTGTTAATTTTATTATATGCATGCACTCTGCCTGTGCAGACTTGTATCATTCAGAAATTCAAGGGCTCTGAATGACTGTTGTTTTCTCCCTCCTTGAGTGCTTTGAAACACTCCCTTTGGGTATAGGCACTTTACAAACAAACAATACCATACATTACTGTTGTTACATTTTTGCATTATTGGGTTTGAGATGATGATTTGAGGATATGAAAGATTTTTCAAAAAGCATTATTAAATAACTAATATATATTTTTGTACACGTTGAATATTTTCTAATAGAATGTCTTCCCATTTGAGCTTTTGATGCAAAATCATGTACACAAATTGATCTTTCAACTATGAATGATAGATGCATCGGTGACTCATTTCCCCTTGTGATGTGACCTGCTGGAGGGCCTGGCATACGGGTGTGTTATGATATTGTAATACTGTGTGATGTCATATGTTCTGTTCATACTTCTAATTCTGGAACACCAGCGTGTTCCAGTAAGAGACGGTTGAGAAGAGAAAGTGGCTGCTCCAGAAACATCTTGCTGGTTCCTTAATAAGCTATACCCATCTACTTACCCATGTATCGTCTGAAATCATTGGCCTGCACATATTTTGCCGACGACAGTTTAAGGAACCCGAGGGCTGCTGGCTGCTGCCCATGATCCAGTCTTCCGGACTGCAGCAGTGGTATCTGGAGTTAATGTGAGGGTTGGAAAACAGGATCTGCAGCCAGCAGAACCCAGGAGGTGAGGACATTGAGTTCAGTGCTGTGTGGGGTGTGGCAATGACGGCATGGATAATTTGGGGCAGTTAAGCACAAGGTCCGGGTCTCCAGCATCACTGAAGATGCGACTGTTGCAGCTCAGCATTCTCGTGAGTGCTGTGTGGGTCAAATGAAAGGACCCTGCAACATCCACACACACATTGGCACAGCCAAGAGGAGGTCTGGTATTGACGGATGGGCTCTGCGATATCACCACAGGAGCCCTGCAATTCCAGGACAATGGGAGTTTCCATCACATTGTGCTGTGCAGCTAAGTACTTGATTAGAAGACTAATGACCAGCAAATAGGATTCCAAGGAGATTATGACACATCGTGGGAATTGTCCAAAACAATTATAAAGTGCAGAACAAAGTATCAGGAGAGAATTGAAAACACGCAAAAAAGGAAGGAAATTCTGAACATTAGAATAAAGACGATTAAGTGAACAACACAACACAGAGCACAGAAAAAAAGAGAGACTAGAGAAAGAAACTCAAATAAGAGAGTCAATGAAATCCATCCAAGATGCAGAATGTACCTGCCCCGTGCCTTTTGCCCAACCCCCCGCACGAACCACCAATCCCATGGGACAAATGGACAGCCACATTTCATGTATACCTGTCAGGAATGGCACTCTGTCAAGAGTGGCACAGGGTACCCAAGTAGGGTTTGGGTGGCTGTGCTGAGGTAAGGTAGCAGATAAGCACACACAGCAGGAATTTCAACAAGAAAGAAGAGTAGGAAACAGTAGCTGTGAGCCAAAAGGGGCAAAAAATACAAAGGTACAACACATTGGATTCTCTCTTGGGGTGTATGCTGAAATGGGAAAGAGTGTTCCACGAACCTTAGGAAACTTCAGCCTTCTGCACAGATTGCTATAACAGAGGCCCACGCTGTATGCTCATGGCTGGGAACAACAGCAGTGGGTGTCTGTAACACTGAAAACGCGACAAAGGAAGGGGCAGAGGTTGCCTGCCGGAAACCAACAGGCAAGCTCTGTACAAAGGGATTACATAAGACACATGAGAAGACAAGAACAGAAATATCCAGCGAAAAGGAAGTCAATGAGCAATCTAGCAGAAGGAAATGAAGGAAAGGCAGTTAGACTGAAATAGATAACCTAAGGTGGAGTACAGAGGACTCAAGGAAGAGAACAAGGAGCGGCAGTCAGGAAAACAGAAGGCTGCAAAGTAGGAAGCAGGTCTGCAGTCAAGAGTGGCACTAGGTGCAGGCAAACTGTACTGGACTGCGGAGGACTGTAGTTGGCTGCAAGGCAGGGAGTCCAGAAGAACAGGACAGAGAGAGATTAGTAGTAGGCGACAGAGAGCCCAAAGGAATAGGGCCGCTAGGTAGGGAGCCCAGAGGAGCAGGGCTGTAGGCAGCAAAGAGGTGCAGGCTGCAAGGTAGGGAGCCCAGGGAACAAGGGCTTGGAGACAGGAGAAGGTTGCAAGCTGCACGGTAGGGAGCCCAGAGGACAAGGGCTGTAAGCAGCCGGAGTGAGGCAGGCTGCAGGGCAGGGAGCTCAGAGGACAAGGATGGTAGGCAGCCGGATGGAGGCAGGCTGAAGGGCAGGGGGCCCCGAGGACAAGGATTGTAGGCAGCGGAGTGAGGCAGGCTGCAGGGCAGGGAGCCCGGAGGACGAGGATAGCAAGGAGTGAGCCCAGAGGAGCAGGGCCGCTGACTGTAGAGGGCTGCAGAAGACTGTAATAGGCTGCAAGGCAGGAAGCCCAAAGGACAAGGGCTGTAGGTAGAAGGCAGCGGAGCGTGATCGGCTGCAAGGCTGGCAGCCCGGAAAGGGCACTGGAACAAAACAGGATAATGCAGCAACAGGAACAGCATACAAAGTAAAGGGTCAAGGCAAACAGGAGCGGTGAGAACTCAAGATGCAAGACACTGTGCTCCTGCAGGCAGCTGCTTATATACAGCCGTGCCCTGTTCTGAGGCAGGCTAATTGACAGCACCTGTAGCAGCACACCTGAAGACAATCTGCCCCCTCCCTCTCTGGTCCTGAGCAGGTGGAAGCAGCACTGGCCGCTAGGGCTTCTGGGGATTGTGGTCCCAATAACGATGAATGAGAATAGCCAGGAATTGAGGACTGCAGCCAGGTGCATTATGGTAAATGTAGTTAATTGAATAAAATACAAAGAACCAAAGTTGAGCAAATGGAAATAAAAGACCAAGGCGTGAAAAGGAGTTGTTCAAGGAGTATTAGGAGGATAAATGAGTACTAAGTAGTCCATGATGGTTGCCAATGCGTGCGCCAGCGGCGCGGGCATGACAATACCTAAGAGCAATTGGTGGGGCAAAATTCAATTATGATTTAAGGGAGGCATCACTCTTAAACTGTCTAGGAGGTGAAGGACTGCAGATTTGTTGCACCCTCTCAAACTGTGTTCTTCAGGATGGGTCTGGTGACAGCATCACTAAAACGTCTTAAATAAAATATGAGGTTAGCCATAGCCATAGCCGAATTGGAAAGACAAATTGGAAAGACATTTCAGTAATAAAACCAATGTAGTCCTAGAACAGTACTACTTCATTGCGAGGAAGCAATATCAAGGGGAATCTGTGGACAATTACATAGCGTCCTTGAGGGTCCTATTGTGAGCTGCAAATTCACAGGAGTAGCTGATGAATACATTAAGGATCATCTTATGCTACACACAGTGGATTCTCACACCCAACAAAGACTGTGGCAAGCAAAGGACCCCACACTAGAACAAGCTATAGATATAACAAGAATGATAGAATTGGGCAACAAATGTTTGAAGGCTGTCCAATGTGAGGAATCCACCCATGATACAGGAAATGTACAATCAATAGCAGAAGTAGATTAGGAAGAAGTAGAGGTTAGAGTGATTGGTTATGGGAAAAGACCCATCACCATCTTGGGTTACAAATGGCTTAGTATTAAAAGTAAGGACAGGTGTGTTTATTGCAAGTTCTTTGTCGCTAAGAATGGTTCTTCCATAGTTGGATGGGAAGAACAGCCAACTCTCCAAATTAAGATACACCCACGAAAGGCAAATCTGATATTGTGAATCACTGAACAAGATGTGACATCCAAAGAAGGGTTAGCAAGAACATTCCCCGACGTCTTCACCAACAAAATTGAAAAACATAAAGGATTTAAACACCAAATAGTATTGAAAAAAGGAGCCAAGGCCACTGTGCACAGAGAGAAGCATACCTATAGGGAAAAAAGATGCCTTACAAAATGAACTGGACAAGTTGTGTAAGGGATATATAATTGAGCTCAGTGAATCTTCCAAATGACTTGCTCCTATGGTCATTGTCTGCAAACCAGACAACTCTATCAAGATGTGTGTAGATTTGAGGCATCTTAATTACAACATAAGGGTCAATCGGTATCCACTTCACCAGATCAATGAAATGCTCACGACCATGAAACCGGTAAAGATTTTCACAACTCTCGACTTAGCATCAGTTTACCATGACATTATTTTAGAAGAAGGATCAAGGCACTTAACTTCATTTTTTGACACTACTAGGAGCATTTAAGCTTAAATAGATGCCGTTTGGCCAGAGACATCTTTATGACAGGGCAAAAGGGGCACTTGCCCTTGGCTGCCATCTTGGAGGTGGCCCCACAAGGCTGCAATATCTTTAGAGGTCACTTTCCATTTTTGAGCAAACATAAATGGCACATGCTAGGATATTGTATGGGCTGCTGAGGCTAAACGTATTGTCTGTCTGTTGTTGACAAGAACATGCTGCTCTGATTAATTCATCCTCTAATGCTTTCTTTGTTCACTGTGGTATACATAGCGTGCACGTCCACTATAACACACCTCCTGTAGCATTTTAACCTTTCTGTGGGGGTCATATTGATCATGTGCAACAGCCAAAGTTGAAATAAATATTGATACATTTGAGTGTTGTGACGGTGCAGAGATAGCTCAGTGTGTTAAGCACTCATTGCTGAGATCTGTGTTCATATGCAAGATTTCAAAAGCAAATTCCAGCAAGGATGACTCAGCATTTCCTATGTCTGAAGTTGATAAACCTGCATGTATATGTACTTTGCTTTGTAGCACATCAGGAGCTATTGTCAGCAATGTACCTACACCATATAGTGGTTGCTATAAAAAAAGGCATTAGTATGGTGAAAGTCTAGAAATATGAAGTTGGTTTCTCCAGACGGGTGGTTGGAAAACCTAGGCAGTCAACCCTAATGATGAGGACAAAAAGTGTTAATCTGTAGAGGTGATTAGGTATCAAAATTCAAGAGTATGGAACCAAGGCATTCATTCTCGTGTCCTGGTTTTGTAAGAAGATGATACAGTCATTCTGGGCAAAGCAACTTATATCACTGACAGTGCTGTGCTGTCTTCTCTCTTTATATAGGCAATTTTTAGTGGAAGGGGTTTTACACTGAAGAAAGCAGACCAGATATTGCAGGACTCTGGCAAGCATATTTTAAATTGTGCCCAATTGACGTAAAAAACGATTTAAGTTTTTGTACAATTCAAAGGTTTATCTGTGTGTTTATAACTAAATAACAATTTCACAAGCCTGTGTTTCGGCATATTTAAAACTTTAAGATACAGCTGAGACCCCCAATAAAATCATTTGAGATCACATCCATTAGTATGCTGGTACTTAAATACTTCCCTTGATGATGGAGAAAATGAAGGTAGAATCATCCCCATTTTTTATTATATGCTTCTATAAAATTTAGTTTTAAAAAACTGTCATGGTGCATTAGGTGACTTGTGTACTTTCCAAGTCGCTTGTATAAAATTTGATTATTTTAGTTCATGGTAGGAACTGGAAAAGAAACTAGCAGAAATTGCAGAATGAGCACAAATCCCACCATCACCACTTAACTAATGTGTGATCCTCATCTCAATTAATCTGATATTGCCCAACTTGTCCAAATTACCCATCCCTAAACCTTTCAAAAATGTCACCCCTCATAGTGATTTGGTTCTCAGGGTATTGTCTATAAAAAAGCCTCAAACAGACTTTCAATTGCTACACTGTTACTTTCCCTATAATAATAGTGTGCGTTTATATATTGCAGACCACAACCACTTGTTTCTTTGCTCTCCGGTGGTAAAACTGCTTGAAAAATAAGCCCTTTAATCTCACTCTGTCTAGATATGGACACCTTCCTAGTAGCTTCTAATCTTCATCCACTATTTATGCTATGGCATGTGTAGCTTTCTCCTTGCTTCCGATTGGTCTCTTGTATCCATAATTGATCAATTTGGCAACTAATTTAAGTGGTCTGTCTATTCTGGATTATGTAAACCTTTTTCATGGGATCTGTGTCCTGCATTCATACTATGGCCAGCATACCTTCTGCGTGGCAGCTATTGAGAAAAAGTGTCTTGTACCAATGCTACAACACACGTACCCTTATCGTAGACTGCTACTGTGGTCCTTGAAATGCTACTACTTTATCATTCTCAGTACAGTAACAATGAAGAGGGTACCTATGCTTATTTTGCGAGGCAGCATATCAAGCTATGAGTGGTGATTGTGATGAGGGGGCGCAACCAGATATTCAGATCCTTCAATTCTTTTGGTTCAGTGGAGAAGGACCCCACAGGTGTCCGTGCCCCGGCCCCAAAAGTACTTTAGATGGCCCTGCGTTTGGCTTAGCATCTGCGGCCGCTGTCTTCCAAAGATCAATTCAACAACTGTTTGGTGGGTTAGACAGTGTTTCTTATTTCCAAGATGATATACTCATAGCAGCCATGACTGGGGAAGAACTTGATGCCAAGTTATGAGGTGTTCAACAAACAATCTGAGAAAGAGGACTCACTCAGAAAACTGAAAAATGCAAAATCAAAGTGCCTTATTTAGGGCATGTTACCATCAGTGATGGCATCAAACCCAAAGTAAAGTTGGCAGAAGCAATATCTAAGGTATCTTCACCAATCAAAAAGGATTAATTGCTCTCCTTCCTAAGAATGGTGGAGTATTATTCAAAGTATAGCCCTCACTTCACCGATAAAACAGGAAACATGAGGGGCCTTATGAAGAAGAATGTGCCGTTTAAGTGATTAGAACAGTGTCATTTTGAGTTTGAAGATATTAAAAGAGGTGTCAAGGAAGCTCCTACACTCAGGATGTTTTCACCTACAGCGGTTAATGTTTTACCAGTGGATGTGAGCAATGTGTGTTTAGGTAGTGTCCTTAATCAGATTCAAGATGCCAATGATGTTACTATTGCATCTGCATCTCGTGTCCTAAACAAATTGGAACAGAATTACTCTATGATTGAAGAGGAGGCACTGGGGATCTAGTGGGCACTGCAACACTTTCAGACATTGGCCCTCATTACAACTCAGGCGTTAAGGGCTAACGCCACCGTTAACCCTTAACGCCTGATTCTGATTTTAACGCCTGCTTTTAGCAGCCGTTAAAATCCATGGCGCTAATCCGCCATGATGCTAATTATGCCACCGTAATTTACGGTGGCGTAATTAGCGCCTTCCCCACTCCCATTATGCCCTATGGGGCAAACATGGGAATGGGGAAGGGAAAATGGGAAATGGGGATTTACCGCCCCACTCACCTTGGAATGGGGCGGTAAATCCGCCATCCACCATGGTGTAAACGTAGTTTACACCATGGTGGTAAAGTTGGTGTACTTAGCACCAAGGTTGTAATGACCTCCATTGACATGGGGTTTACCAGGAATAATTAAAACCGATCATAAGCCACTTGTTCACATTATGTTTTCTACCAAGTAATTGTCAACATCACCCAGGATCAATAAATAGATGGTTGGTAGAGATCATGCAATACAACATCAAAGTAGTATACACCAAACGAAATGAAAATGTTGTAGCAGATAGATTTCCAGATTGCCTTGGTAAAGTGAAGAGTAGATGGTGGAGAGAGCTCAGAGAGTGTGTTGAGAATCCAACCTGCAATATCAAAGGAGGAATGGGTCGAAGCCACAAAAGAAGACACTGAAATGAATTGGTTGCGTCTGATGATTCAAGGTGGTTGGAGGGATGAAAATAACACATTTCAAGGTTTTTCACAAATAAGCGATGAAACAGGAGAATGCTCTGGATGTTTACTCAGAGGTGAACGTTTAATGTCCCCACTGTGTCTACGGAGTAAAATTCTACAACCTGTTCATTAGGGCCAAATGGGTAAGAATCTGAGAAAATGGCGACTAAGGGTGGCCAGACATGATTAGCGAAGCAGAGAGACTAGTGAAGAGATGTCAAGCTTGCGCTAACAGTGACAAATAGAGGAAACATTGCACAACCGCACTGATACCGGTTCAGATACCAATGGGCGTGTGGCGCAAACTGGCAATGGACATAGTGGTGCCATTTGTGACACTGCAAAGCTACAAAGTTTATATTATAGTTCTTATGGATTATACCTCCAAGTGGGTTGAGTGAGTAGTGGAAAACAAAGTTACCACTGGGAAGGTGGTCAAGTTTTTAGAAATGATATTCAACAGGGAGGGTGATTCTGAAGAAATTGTGACAGATAATGGAGTACAATTCATGTCGGATGAAATGCAAGTAATCTTGAGAGACAGAAGTATAAGTCACAGGCGTACCTCTTTATATCATCCCATGGAGAATGGCCTAGTGATAGTTGAACAGATGAACCATTTTATTAAAGGACCCATACAACTGGCCGTAGCAAATTTGTTACCATGGGACGACAAGTTGAAAGAGACTGTAAATATTTAAGCCTTACACAGCTCCTCATTCTGGTATTGACGTGGAAGCTTTTGTGATGGTGAGAGGGAGAGCAGTTTGTAATCAGCTGAATCCGTTTTGATCTATGAAGAAACATATGAGGAAAATAGGCATTGAAAAGATTTTGAGGAGAGTAGAGGATAAACCGTGTAGGTACAAAGAATATTATGACAGCACTAAAGCGACCTCTGAACCCATGTTCAGCAAAGGAGATTGGGTCAAAGTAAGAAATCCCAGGGAACTGTTAAAAGGCTTGTCTAGATATAGAGATCAGCAGGAAAGGGAAAATGTAAAAAAGAGTGTAACTTTGGAGGATGGTACAAACTGGACTTCTAATAATATCATACATGCACCTTTTTTGACTGAAGGAAGTGTCTGTGAAGATGTGTGTGAGCAAGATAGATTTTGTCACTCAGAGCGTGATGTGAGTGTAAATCCCAGGTCTAGGAGACTCAGGAGGGTGACACCGCGCTACAAAAATTACTTTCTGTATTACTGAATCTCAAAGTATAGTTGTGCCAACTGAGATAACATTGTAATACTTAATTCAGAGTTTTTATTGTTTTCCTCTTCTCCCCCCACTATGGTGTTTATGCTATTTTATTTTTATTAGCTTACCCTTTGTTGCATATATATATGGGTGGGGAGATATTATGATATTGTAGTACAGTGTGATGTCATATGTTCTGTTAATATATCTAATTCTGGAACACGAGTGGGTTCCAGTGAAGGACGGTTGAGCAGAGAAAGCAGCAGCTTCTGAAAAGGCTCTACGGGTCCTTAATAAACTAGACCCATCTACTTACCTCAGATGTCATCTGCAATCATTGGCCTCCACAGGGTGGCAGTTGTGGAAAAAGATCTAAAAATTAATGGGGGTGAGCGCAGGGAATGTATGAGCAGCTCCAGGCACCCTATCAGATTTGATGCCCAGCCACCGAAACAAAAGATAATTAAATGCTCTCTTCACACTACCTACAAGGCATTGTTTGTAGCGCCTTACATAATGGTTAAACATCCCTTCATGCCCGTCCTTTCTGATAGCCCTGGTGTTAGGAATTTGACTATCCACACGGGGAGTGTGCACTCGCCTGGGCTTTTTTGATTATTTGAAAATGAAAATGAATGATGGGAGATCAACCTCTGTATATTTTTATACAACCTTGACTAGACAGTCTCTTTTATCATTGGGTAGTAATTGTATTTTCGCTGTTTTTCTACTAACCAACGATTCATAACCTTGCGGAGATAAGCCCGCCATTCCGTCCATGTTACCAAAAATTGGACAAGGAGGTTTGTAATTTACTTGTGTTCCAATCTGTTTGGATCCCTTCTGTTGTACTAGAGGTGTGGGGCTGACTGATGGTTTAGAAACCGATATTCATCCCTGGACCACTGGTGCCCAGGAAGTTGATTCGTCGAGTGAGAAAAGAGGGCAGAAGTAGACTGAAGGGCAAGTCACAAACATTCAAAACTGAAACAGAGTTATTTGTACATTGTGCACCACATAAAGATGGACAGAGTTCTCTTTCTAGCCAGTCAATGTGGAAACAGAACAGCATGCATGAAACCGAATGTGGTTTCCATTGTGCTTCACTTTAATGCTTAAATTGTGCCCCCGGCCGCTCTGCTGTGTTTGCTAATGCAGCCCGACACTTGGCAGGATCACCACGTTCTAATTCCTTGTTTTTAGATGTTCCTGCAAAAGAAAAGAGAGAACATTTCTTTGTCTCTCAAGCTGGCATTAGCAGGCAGGCATCTTTTGTGAGGAGAAGAAATCTCGACCTGGTTGGGACCCAAAGGACCACACGCATTATCTCAGAATAGACCTCCTGCGCCTCAGCAGGGCGGTGTGCCCCAACAACCAAAGATGTGCACTTGGTCCACGTTTCAAGCTGTTGTTGTCATTACTTTGACGTTTTTGCTGGCAGTGATAAATGGCAAGACTGAATAAATCTCCAAACCTTTCAGAAACATTTGTCCTTCGTATAATTATTGACATGATGTCACTCTGCACCGTTTGATGAAGAGGTCCCTGGCACTCCGAAGCTAATGCATTAGTCCATCTCTGCATAATATTCCGAGGTCGTCCAAAAAAGGGCCAAAACCTGCAAACTGCTTGATTTTAAAACTAGAATAACTTAGTGTTCAACTTTTCATAATTATAGAAGTCAGCCCAGGGTCAGTTTTGACCAGTCATCATCATGTTCACCCAGGGGTTGGACAAACCCAAGGGTGTGCAACCATTGGCTCTCCAGGTGTTTTGAACTACAACTCCCATCAGCCCTAGGCAGTATAGTCAAAGGCGAGGAATAAAGGAAGTTTTAGTTCAAAACGTCAGGAGAGGCGCATGTTGCCAACCCCCAGTCTAACTCAGGAAAATCTGGTGAGCTCCTGCCAGGCCACTTGCCCCTGATAAGCTGGAGGGGCCTCGGCAGAGTTAATGGCATGTTACCCAGAATCCGACGAGGCGGATGCAAGGGTACATGTATTGGACGAAGCCTCACTCGCACACTTGAACATTCAATGCTGCTGGGCATTGTCGGCCAGTGGGCATCTGAGGAATGCAGTCCTGCTGGCGTGTGGGCATTCAGAGCCGGTAGGCAGGCCCGTGAAGGTTTTAGGGTCATGTAGGGCCCAGGCATTCATTAAAGAATGAAGAAAACAGGTGAATTGCCTATCCTGAGACAGGCCTTTCCGAATTTAAGGGCGCACTAGACTGGGGTGCCAGATGACACCATGTCGATGAGGCAATTTTTTTCCAGTCATAGCCGTTCCTTTTACAAATCACTGCTATGGATACTTAAGTCTGGTTGGTTCAATTAAAATCAACCAAAAATATAAATCCCAAAGTACATTATTTTAATAAATAAGAGCTGAGGAAAAGTGGTGTCGATAAGTCATCCCATTGGACTGCACCGAAAGGAAGTGCTACTAATCACTGCATTACCCATGCTGCCCTTTCCTGCTTTCACTGTACCTCACTATTACCGAGGGCTCTATTTCCGTGGCCCTCTGGAGCAACTCACATATCAGGGCCATGGGGGACAATTAGTAGGTTTCCCGGCTCGCCATACACCCCTCTGCAGTGTGATGTAGGGCGGTCTCCAGACCCTCAATGTACACTCTCATGGTTTATCTCGATGGACCACTCCTTCAACACCTGGTTTCAAGCTGCTTCTGATATCCATCCTTCAGACCCTACCCAGGGGCCACCTCTGCTCTCTGTATTCCCTCGAACGTATGTCATTTCCGATCAAAATAAAATGACTTCCCAAACTGTTTAAAAAAATGCAACAAAATAAATACAAGGCATAGGTTCCCCGAAGAAAGTGCTGGCAGAGGGTCCATCCAGCCCTCCCTGCTTTGGGCTTAACAGTCGACACCGCGCCTACCAGGCTACAAATGTTTTGAATGATTTCCCTAGGAGGCAGATTCTGTATTGCTGTCTCCAGTGCAGGCTGCAGCCTTGTTGTATGTCCATACCCTGAAACAGGTGTCTGCAACCTTTGGCTCTCCAGATGTTTTGGGCTACAACTCCGATCATCCCTAACCAGCATAGTCAATAGCCAGATATCATGGGAATTGTACTCCAAAACATCTAGAGAGTGAAAGATTGCAGACCCCTGGCATAGACCAAGAAACAAGTCTAGGCAATGAGGAGTTAACTGACCATAATGGAACCCGGCCATGACATGCAAACTGGACATATTGGGCACTGGTCATAATGCACACCATGACCGTAAAGATACAAACAATTAATTGCATGTATGGTTTTCGAGGGAAAAGACCCTGCCTTGTTTTGCTGGAGGTTGAGGTACAGGTATGGACTCCAGGGGTCTTTTTTCATAATATTTTCCAGAGTGGGGGAGAGATGCCAGAGGTGCAAGGGACCACATATCCTGGTAGCCTAGTAATAGTGGCACAGCTATGCATTCATTCAATCAAGTTTGGACTGATGTCGCCATTTCATGGTCCGACAAACACATAGATTGTATTTTCAACACCAGGGAAATAGCAAGCCAATGTGCTATATCCACAAACACATTCACAGTACTCTACCACTGCATTATTTTGGCCACCACGGTTGTGAAAGTGCCACCTCTCAGCCAAAACAAAAAGAGAATTTGGCAAAGATATAGTGGTTGGCAGCAAATCAGGACCCTATAGGCTCTACAGCTCTGTATTTGTCCCCTCACTACCCCAGGCCACTGATCCCATGCCCTTTTGATTTCATATACTGATTTCCATCCACTAAAGCGCCTCACAAATGTAGCTTATGTGAAGGGAGTAGAACTTCGCAGCCTGTAGAATGTCACAGTCAGAACTCAAGGGAGCATCTTCTCACTTTTTGCAGAGGGGGCTCCCATTGAAATAGTTTTGTAGACCTGTGCACAAATGATTATACAAATTAGTAGATGGGAAATAAAACTTATTTGGGCCCAAGCACTGCCGTCGTCACCGGGAAGAGAGCCTGGCAGTTTGCATGCACCTGCCCGAGTCATACCGGCCTTTGAGAGACAAGCGGCCCACTGGGAGCTCTGTAGATTTGCAGAAAGTTCAGTGTGCTTTGAAATTCAACACGCTAGCTCGAATTCAGAGGAGGACAGCGCAGCATTGTAGCAAAATCATCCTAACCCGCCTGCTTCCAACGCACCAAAATATTCCCTCACAACAAGAAGCACAGCCGTGGAGATTTGCTGACACGTTTAAAGTAATTTAGAGACTCCCCCAAACTCTTCTGGCTAAAGCACTCTTTTCTGCAATCCGCAGGCTTTTCTTCTATACCAGGTGCTCCCTTCAAATGTGATGCCACCTTTAAATGAGAGCCTTGTTTAATGGAACCTCTCAATCACATGGACATCTCAACATGGTTTCATGGATCTCTTGCAGCTGTCCTCTAGGTTAAGGCTAGGTGCTTGCTAATGAGCCCACCAATGTCTCGAATGCATAGCCCTGGTCTGGAGAGCCATGTCTGGAGCAAATCTCCAGCACCATCCAACAGATACTTCTAAAGCCAGGTAACCTAAGGCTGCACATGACTCTATCACCCACCTCAGGCAGTGCCATGTGAGGAATCCAGCACTGGTCTGGGCCCTCACTACACTTTTCACCTCCAAAAGACGCCATGGCAGTGTTTCTTCGTTTGCCCTTTTCCATATCATTTTGCCAGAGAATCCTAACCCTATTGGTCCCCACATGGGCCTTTTGACAGCCTCAGCAGCGAAGCCGAGCAAGGATTGAATAAGCATGGAGTTTGAAACCCCTTCGACTCACTGGCAGGTTTGAAGCACATAAAGTGCCTCACCCAATGTATAATTCTATAGATATCTATATAGCCATATTTCCTGACTATCCTCCTATATGTCATAACCCTCTTGTTATTTCAACTCTACTAGTGCTAGTTAATCTATGTACAATATTCGTCATCAATATTTTTTATTTTTTTATTTGTGTTCTTCAGTACAAAAGTACATTTATGCAAAAATTGGTGAATATAACAGTAAAAGTGGGAAAACAAAACAGAAAGCAGATTTCAGTTAATATAATTCACATAAAATTGTCCTCAGACATCATTAGCGCCAAAACTCAAGTGGAACAACATACTCGCTTCAATGTCCTCCAATAAAGCCAAATCTCTCATACCTGTTCCGGTACCTTATCTAAGTCAGAAAAAATACCTGTTAACATCTTAACCAAAGCTACGATGACTGACATTTGTGGGGTGGTCATGAGCCTATTGCCATAGATTCTGAATTAGAATCGTCAATGTTGAATGTAAAACTTTTCAAAACATATACAGGCCGATTCATGGAATAAATGTGCGCCGAAAATCTCTGTGCAAGCGTGCGAAAGCGTGCGAATCGCAGCACAAGTGCGAAAATCGCAGTGCAAGCGTGCGAAATCCGCGCACATCGATTCATGGAAGTCGGTGCGCGTGTAAAATCTGGGATGTGCACTAAAATTCGGCGTGGCGCACGCGGGCGCACACATCATCAAATGGCGTGCGCTACGCGCACAGCGAAAGCGCGCATAGCGTGGTGCACACAACAAAAGTAGGCGGAACATGGGGTGTAACACGCGGAATGGGGAACAACGCGTGAAAATGTGGGCGTTACGGGGGAAGTACAGGAGGCAAATGCACGGAACGCCCACACGCGCGCTTACAACACGTATTCATGGAATCGAACAGGGCAAACGCGTGCGCCAAAAAAGACGCGCTAATCCGGAAACACGTACACCAGCAGGAAGCAGGCCTACGCGGACCCATGCAGCATAAAAGTGCGCGCAAACAACAAACAAGCTCAGACGCTATGATGAATATACCGTTCCTCGCAGCAGTGTTTGTGGGACACCGCAAGAGGAGGAGGATAGTCAGGCCCAGAATTTTTCCACCCAGGACCAGCCTTTTTGGGATGCCTGATGACCAGGTGTATGGGAGGTACATGTTTCCACCTCTCATAATACTCGACCTGGTGAGTGAGTGGGAGGATGACCTAACATCACCCACCCTGTGCTCCCCAGCACTGAGCCCCTTGGAAAAGGTGCTCAATGTACTGCACTTCTTGGCCACTGGTTCATTTCAGTGGACAAGTGCCATAGTGGGGGGGGTGTCACAGGGCACGCAGTCATGCTGCCTACACCAGGTGTTGTCCATCATGACTGCACGCCCATCAGTCCGCAGGCACATATACATGCCCAGAACACCTGCAGAAAGGCAGGCTGCCATTCAGGATTTTTACGGGGTGGCACACTTCCCTAAAGTGTAGGTGCCATTGATTGCACCCATGTGGCTCTACGTCCTCCCAGGGCAACTGAGCACATCTATAGAAACTGCAAGCACTGGCATTCCATCAACGTGCAGGTAGTATGTGCTGCCAAGGGAATCATCACCTCAGTATATGCCAACTATCCAGGGTCCACCCATGACAGTTTCATTTACAGAATGTCAACCCTAAACCGGGACCTAGAAGCTGGGCGGCATGGCGATACATGGCTGCTTGGTGAGTATAAATGCCACTGCACATGCATGCATGTCAGATACTGAGTAATGTCACAACCCCACTAATGATACCCATCATCACCTCCCCAGGGGACAGTGCCTTCCCTCTGAGCACCCACCTGATGATGCCAATTTGGAACCCCACCACACCACCGAGGTAAGATACAACACAGCCCATATTGCAACCCGTGGCATAGTGGAGCACACATTCGGAGTGCTCAAGTCACGCTTTCGCTCATTTGACCGCTCTGGTGGGCAGCTGCTATACGTGCCCCCAGTAGTGTGCAGCATCATAGTGGCAGCATGTGTCCTGCACAACATTGCAACCCGCTGGGGCCTGCCGGTGGATATGGTGGTGCCCCCACATCCCCAACCACATGCACGGCTGCTGCGCATGGGAGGGGAAAGGGCACGTGGTGAGGCAGCCCGTACGCAGCTGGTGGCCAATTACTTCAACTAAAATCACACTCCTGTGGAGTGCACACAGCCCTGGTACATACCAGCTGACAATCAATGATGATGACATAAGGGACAGTCAACTGTCACAACCATACCAGCCTGAGATTGGTCACCTGGAAGTGTTACATGGTGTGCATCCCTACCTACCGAGAGACAACCTGCTGTGTCACAAAAAGACACACATTCATGCTGCATGAATGACTACCCCCTTGCAAAATACAACATGAAAACAGCGCCATGTCACCCAACCCCTCCCCATCTCCGCTACCCAACACAGCATGGCATGTCATGCAATGTGAAAGCAAACAAAGGAATGCACAACACATAACACAAGTGTCACAAAGTGCACTGTCCCAAATGGAAACAGGCCACAGACAATATTCTCCCAGTAATCAATAACAAACAGCACACATGACCAAATACCTACCAGCAACACAATACAGCAACACAGGATGAAACATTGCCAAAATATGACAATACCAAACTAAAGTAATGGAAGTTTACAACCTGAATAAACCAGCACAACCATCCCTTCCAACTGCAGAGTGTTGACGTCAGGCAAATGTGTCAGTGTACTGCATACAACAGGAACTGCATCCACAAAGGAGACGGCCTTGTAAAGACATGAAGAAGTTACCTGTGAATAAGGAGGAAGACATGGATGCACAAGCACATATCAATACACCATGCAGTGTTCAATACAACAACAATCCCCACTAGGGATGTGCACACAGTTTTGACTACAGACTGCCCACACAGCTCATGGGAGCCCAATGTCACTGTGTAAGTCACTGTCACTTGGTCACACCCTTTGCAAGCCCATGGAAAGGAAAGCAGGAGGGGTGTGTGTGTCAGGAACCCAAGCATCTAACCCAAACACAGGACAAGCCTGCATGTGCCAAGCTCGAATACACAGTGGATGCCCATGGGAGCCACACAAGGCAACACACTGTTAAAAAAAAAAAATCAAAAATGGCCATGTGGGGGTTATGGGGGGGGGCACCCAGGAGGTTCGAGGACAGGGTGCACACCAACAGCCACCTGTGTGGATGTTGCAAAAAAAAATACCTCCATGGGCTCATGGCCTGCACGGCTACGCTAGTGTGGGAGGAGTGCTGCTGTCGCTCTCATCACCCTCTGCTGCTGCATCAGGAGGTGGTGGTGCTATGGGAGGCAGCCTACGCAAAGCCCTGGTATGGTCCTCCATGGCAGCAAGCATGCGGGTGTGGAAGGTCTCATTCTGGAGGCTGATAGTACAGAGATCCCCATGCAGCACCTGACGGGTTGCCTGCATTTCTGCACGCATTGCCTCCCGTGATGTCCGGATCTCCTCCCGAGTTGCCTGCAGCTCAGCTGAGAGCAAACGTGTGAGCTGCTCCACACAAGCAGCTGTTCTGACCTTAAATTTCAGGAAGCCTCAAGTTCACCCAGAGTCTCCCTGAGGTTATGGAGTTCTACCCTCAGGGCTTCCCTGTGGCCCTGTCACTCTATAGATATGGCTTTGCGCAGAGTCTCCAGTGCCGCCCGTCGGTCCCTGTTGGACGCCAACATGTCTTCCCTTTGTGATTGGCAAATGGAGACTGTTGCCTGCTGTTGTTGCTCCATCTGCCTTTCAGGGGGGACAATGGAAGTGGCCACCCTCTCCATTGCCTGAGCCATCATTTCAACCGATGCTCCCTGTTGGGCTGCTATACTGTACATGGAGTTTTCTCATACAGTATTGCCTGGTGGTGTACGGCCACCGTGTCGGCGGGCACCACACCTGTTTGGGGCAAGGCGATCCGCACCTTGCGGTGCTGGCACTGCCTGAGGCTGCAGGACTACATTCCCCCTCTGATCTGCTGGCCCAGGAACAGGATCAGATGTTGTGGAGTGTGACCCTGCATCCGTAACCGCCAAAGGTGGACTTACCATCGCTGACATCCCCACAGAGGGTTCTACCCCTGGTGCAGGTGGGTTGGACAGAACAGAATCCCTGCCAGAAACACTCACCTGCAACGGCACATAAGTCTCATCATCCGATTCAGCACCTGAATAGAGATCTGGGGAGGTGCACCCAGAGACACCCCTGGACAGTATGGTCTGCAGTAAGATTGGGTTTTCACCTACCACCACACCACATCCCCCACTGGTGCCCGGTTGTGGCTGAGATTCCTCCTGGGTCTGCACCATATCCTCAACCTCAACAGCATCAAGTGCGTCATCACCTGCAAAAACATGAAAGACAAAAAATGGAAACAGGCATTAGCACCATAGCACACACATAGGCCTGACAAGCCATAGATCCAGTACATGATTTACACGTGTCCCACATGACTATAACCCTGGCATGCATGCACTGCCAATGAGTTGGAAGGGGAGACAAAAAGCAGTCGCTGATGACACCAAGATGGAAAAGCAACACATTTGCTGCATGCTGGGTCGCACTGGCAACACACATTAGCCTGTGAGTGGCATGCCCAATACACATACATGATACATGCCAGCACACAGATGGCATGTAGCATAGCCATGGTACATTTGACAAGTACAGCCATATGTCAGTGAATGAGTACTGTCACCCATCCATGTGAGATGGACATGATGAGATGAAAAATGCAAAATAGTGTGACAAAATACGCATGTGCCACACACTGCAACACATCCAGTGTACAATAATACAGTGATAGCAGGCAGATGTACACATCAATGGTTGGTCACTTCAACATGAAGGAAACAACTATCATGTACCAAATTCAAACAGGCACCAAAAATCAATGTGAGCAGGCCAATACTCAATCAGCCTGAATGGTCTAATCATTCACATGACAAGGTAACAAATGTGGCCCAATGAGGGGTGTAATCAATGACAGAAGCATGTCACATATGTGGCTTTAGGGCTGATAAATGCATTGAAAAAATTGGAGAATTGAAACAATCAGCCTGAATGAACCCTGAAAAAATCTGAACAATGTTGTTGCAAGATGACAGTTCAAGGGCAACTGCAGTAATGTTGCGCTAATTGGCTACTGTGGGCAGAAGGGATACTGTCATACCCAAATTCAAGGCCGGTGAATGTTTTGGGGGAAGCACATGGGTGACCCATGCCACTCAGGAGTACACACCCTCACCAGGCACTCAATCAGAACCCGTCACCCAAACAACATACACATGGATTACACACACATTCATGGGCATTCACCGGACAATGGGCCTCATTACAACCTTGGTGCTAAGTGCACCAACTTTATCACCATGGTGTAAACTCCGTTTACACCATGGTGGATGGCGGATTTACCGCCCCATTCCAAGGTGAGTGGGGCGGTAAATCCCCATTTCCCATTTTCCCTTCCCCATTCCCATTTTTGCCCCATAGGGCATAATGGGAGTGGGGAAGGCGCTAATTACGCCGCCGTAAATTACGGAGGCGTAATTAGCACCATGGCAGGTTAGCGCCATGGATTTTAACGCCTGCTAATAGCAGGCGTTAAAATCAGAATCAGGCGTTAAGGGTTAACGGTGGCGTTAACCCTTAACGCCTGAGTTGTAATGAGGCCCAATGCGTCGTAATCTGGTAGGTATCCTACACCTTGGATCTGTTCCTCTGTGACGAAGGTTCCAGCAACAGACTCATGTTCAGTGATTTGGTTGTCCTCTGGTGGAGACCCACCGCCAGTCACCAGAGTAGAGGCATGATTTGAGGCCAGCTTGTTCTTTGCTCTGCGTTTAAGGTCATTCCACCGCTTGTAGCAATCATCAGCTGTGCGCCTCACAAATTCAAGGGCACTAATGATGTCAGCGATGGTCTGCCAGTGTGCCTTGCGTTAACCAGGTGTGGTCTTGCACCCTGCAGTCATCACCATTTCGCGGCTATGTGCTGACACATAGGCCACAAGTGCATCAAGGTCAGCGTCATTTTCTTTCTTTTTTTTTTTATTGAACTTTACTCAGTAAACTAAGTTTTGTCAAAAAAAGAAAATGTTTTGATCGTCTTCAGAGTGCTGCCGTTAGAGCAACACATGAATTTTTTCCAACATGTTGTAGACCGACAGTAGAGATTTGGGGGTAAAAGTCCAGAGTCCCCCCCCTGCCTAGCACACCGGGTCAGAAACCTTGAGAGCCTTTTACTTTCCTCTCGCGTTAAACCGCTTCCAGTCCCGTTACGGGTTTAGCCTCTGATCTGTTACAGTTTATCAGATCGAATGCGAGTTCGATAAGTTTTACCAGGGCTTGCGTCCATCTCGTGTTTTCGCCAGAGATCAGTCTCTTCCATAGTTCGTCTGGTTCGAAAATCCACAGATTTTCCCCCAATGGGGTGAGATAAGTAGTTCTGTTTTTGTTTGTAATTTCGCATTCAATCACCAAATGCTTCAGCGTTTCGATGGATGAGTCTTTTTTACATAGGCAACACCTTTTATCGGATAAGTCTCCTCTGATTGTTAGAATTTCCCTGGATGGCATCAGGTTTAGTCTTGCTCTCATGATTGAAATTCGTAATTTCTTATCTGGAAACTTAACACAGTATTTTAGGGGTTGTTTCGCTTTGTTAAATGACAGAGGTAGGTGATTTAAAAGCTTGTAGCTAGTAGCTTTCTCCATAGTGCAGATCCAGTCCATTTGTACCATTTTCCTTTTGATGCGGTCTGGATTTTCTTTCAGATCTTTTTCCGAGCATTCTATTTTTGCCAGGTCATCTTTTCGAAACTTGGTCCATTTAGCCAGAGCCTCGCAATTTCCTGTTTCGATTTCCTCCCGTAAGATGTTAAAAATGGGTAGAGTGTCCGACATGATTATTCTTCTGTATAAGCGCATCGCGCTTTGGTCTATCATTGATGCTAGAGACACGAGACCAAGTTCTCTTCTAATGGCCGGGGTGGGCGATGATTTAGGTAAACACAAAACTGTTTTCCACACGTACCCTTCGACGTTAGACCAAAGGCTGCATGGGAAGTACAGCGAAGCCTCTATGCCATAGGTCAAGGCCGGGACCACTTTAGCTTTGTAGAAGGATAGAGCGGTATTACAGAAAATTTGCCGAACTTTCGGTCGACTGCTCTCATTTGGGAGGTCAGGCATTTTGTTTTTTCCCATATTTGTTTTTGGAGGGTCCTTTCTGTCCTGGAACTGTCCAATTGTATCCCTAGATATTTGAAGTTTGTCACAACTTCTATTTTGGTGTTATCCAGGAAAACGCTAAGCTTTTTCACTGTTTTGGTTTGAGCTTTTTCTATCACTAAGATTTTGGTCTTTGATTTATTGATCTCCAGATAATTATCGGCAATGTAGCTCTCCAGGTTTCTTAATTTTTCTTTGTAAACCCACTTTAGTTTGGTCAATTAATATGACGTCGTCAGCGTACAACAGACGAGGAATCTCACATTTCCCGATTTTTGGTGGGAACGATCGAATACTGCTTTCAGATGTTTGATAGTCGCCTAGGAATGCGGTAAACAACGCTGGTGCCAGTGGGCACCCTTGTTTCACACCTCAATTAACTCTAATTTCGTCCGACAAGGATCCCTGATGGTTGAGTTTGATTCTGATTTTAGTATGCGAGTGGAGGGCTTTTATGGGCTCCAGGATCGTGGCTGGGCAATTCCACCCTTGAAGTTTCGACCAAAGACTAGGACAATCAATTCTGTCAAAGGCCTTTGACAGGTCCACAAAGGCCAGGTGGACCTTAGGGGCACCTTCTTTAACTTTCGCTTTCAGAATGTTGAGTATCATTAGGTTGATCGAGGTGGATCCATTTTTCTGGAATCCCGTTTGCAATATGTCGATGGACGGGCTGTTTTTACTCCATGCTTGTAGATGTTTTAGGAGACCTGTGGCATATATTTTGCCTATTATGTCTAGAAGGGCAATTGGCCTATAGCTCGCTGGATCATTTCTCGGTCCTTTTTTATAAATGGGGACTATTACAGCCTTCTGCCATGATTCTGGCACCTTCTTTGTTTTGCCGCATTCAGCGAAGATCTTGCTGATCATTTCCGCCCAATCATTGGGTGACATTTTTAGGTCCATGTTTCCTTGACGTGCCGGAGTGTGAAGCCGTGTCTGAGGTCTCAGCCTGTACTGCCAGAGCACCCTTCTTCTTCTTTTTCAAAGGTGGTGCGGATCCTGAGTGGTTTACGCCGCTCTGGTCAGTAGGGGCAGAAGCGCCGGTGGACTGGGTACTAGGAGTGTGCGAATGCACAATGACCATAGGTCTTGGTGCAGGCATTGGCTGCAGGGTGATGTTGGCAGGGCCAACGTCGGTTTGATAGACCTGGACCGACACTGTCCCGGCTGGGAGACTCAGAGCTGGGGTGGAGCGAGCTGCAGCTGCCCCTGCAGCCTCCCCACCCTGCCTACTTGGGGCAGCAGATGACATTGCTGCTCCAGATCCACGTGGCCTGGTGACAGCAACTTGCACCACCACACGTGGCTTAGACTTGCTGAACTGGAAGTCAGCCTGGGAGTCATCTTGTGCCGGTTCTGGTGCCAAAATGGACTGGTCCAACAAGGGCTGAGCTGGGATGGTGTCAAGTACGTTTCCCACAACCGTGGAGGGGGGCATTGGTGTCCCTGATTGGTCCTCCACACACGGGGGTTTAGGGGCACCCTGCAAATCCTGGCCACATCCCCTACCGCACCCACCACGCCCACCTTTTGGAGGTCGGCCACCTTTGCCTCCCTTACAGCTTGCTCGCCTCCCAACCATGGCACTGATGTTGTTGTGTGTATGGGAGTAGCAGTAAACAATTGTCCTGGGCAATTTGTGGTGGAAGGGGTAGGGTACTAGATGGAATTTGTACCCTAGTGCTCTAGCAAGGCTGTCTGTGACCCCTGGGGGAAGATGACAGTTCACGCAATGCACAGGCACCCCGAAAACAAAAATGAACGTGCATGCAACCCCTCATAGACCACGTGCGTGGAAAAATGAACCCGCACTATGCTGTGGCACCCAGAAACACAAAAATAAGCGTACGCGTAATACACGCAGCCTACACTGACCTCTGAAGGGGTACGCGACACACGGGGCAAGCACAGTTGGTAAATACGTGCGCGACTCACCGTATGCCTGGAAAAAGAACGTGAAAAAGACACGTGTGTGTGCGTTGGCAACACCCCCACCAAAAGAAGAATTGTACGCTGTCTGAGGAAACAGGACAAAAGAAGAAGTGAATGCTGTTTGAGGAAACAGGCCAAAATAAGAATTGAACGCTGTCAGAGGTAACAGGGAGTACGAACTTAAACCGTTGTGAAGTAATCGCGTGTGAACCGACTAGAAGTACAAAATTCACCCACTCGCTCTCCACGAAAAGCATGTACAAGAAAATGCTGTGCTACACGTATCTTTTCAATCGGCCCACACCTACAGCGTTACTTACGCATGTACGCGCTAAGGCCCTTTCCTCCAATTACACGAGCTGACACTCGGACGTGCAGTTTTTGCACATGTACGATGAACATGCACCCGTGTTGAGGGAAACGCCCTTGCGTGTCACATCACAGACACGCTTACGCGCTAAAGGACCTTTGGTCCAATGAATTTGGGTACATGCGGTGTATTCACGTGCTGATTCACTATGCACCCGTCACAAGGGAAACACCCGCGCGCGTAATGTCACAGATGCGCTTACACGCTAAGGGCCTTTCCTCGAATTACACGCTGACGTGCAAATATTTTCACGTGCCAAATCACTTCGTATCAAGCTGGCCACGCGACGACACACGGAAGACCACGCTCCTGCTCAGAAGGCCGAATTACTGACCCCAAGAGCCCCGACCATGCTCCCACCTGCCATCTGCTGCTGCCTGCCTGCCTGCTGCCCACGTGCCCTGCTATTTGCTGCCTGCACGTCAGCCAGGGGTGCAGTTGCTGTGACCACCCCTGCTGGAACTGAAGACTCCCAACTGGGATACCATCGCTCTACAGCCCAGCCCCAGGACCCAGTTGCCCACGCACACCTGCCTCTGGGGTTGCCATGTCGGGCACAACACCATCTGGCACCACTGGAAACCCCCAGCCAGAGAGGCAGAGGGCCACCAGCTTCAGTGCCAGGAAAGTTGGTGTGCTGGTGGAGCAAGTCCTGGGGCAGTATGATGCCCTCTTTGGACGTTTACGCGCCGACTATGAAGGACAGACCAGGATCTGGATGGACATCGTGACTGCCATTAACGAGAAGGGGGTGGCAGTCAGCGACATCAAACATGTCAAGAAGCGCTGGGAGGACTTCAGGTCCAGGACCCTCGACAAGGCCCGGCACCTATTGAAGGCAGCGGATGCCAAGGGGCGCCGGCGCCACCTGTCCGACCACCAAATGAGGGTCGTGGAACGCATAAACCCAGCGCTCCACGTCCAGGTCCTTGAGAGGCAAACCCCGTCTGGAGTCAAGCGGTAAGTGTACATGCATACTGGTTGGACGCTGTGCGTGTCGTGGTGTGCCAGTAGTGTGCAGGTTGCACATGTGTTTCTGTAGGGCCATGTATGGATGTGTATGTACAGGGGCGTGAGGCTGACACATGCGAGTCCTCTCATGTGTGAGACTCATGGATGGTGTATGTGTGGGTAAGCATGCAGGCCAAATGCCGATGTGGGAGCACACATGTTTGAATTACTGTGTATGTACGTTGGCATGGTTGTGGTGTCACACATGGATGTTGGCTCCAGCTGCATGTATCTGCACTGTGTACATGTGCATGTGTGTGTATTTGACAAGTGTGCAACTGTGATGCAACATGGATGCATGTGACATTGACATGTAGAAGGATGAATGCCAGATGTGACATGGATGGCGATCTCATCATTCTGACAGTTGGTGGACATGTACACATGCATGTAAGTGTGTTGGTGTGTGTGCTTGTGTTGTGTACTCCCCGTGTTTCATGTGACGTCAGGCTCACCTTTCGGATGCTGATGCTGTTGTATGTGTATGGATGGTGCTGCCTGGTGCAATATTGCTGTGGAATTGCTCATGTGTGTGAGTAGAAATGACATGTGTGTTAGGGAGTGTGATGTCATGTCTGAAGTTTGACACTGCCACTCATGTACAACTGTCATGTGTGTATCAGTCCATTGTACAGTGCCCTGATGCCTGTGTTCTATCTCTCCCTGTCTGCAGCGTCAACTTATGAAGAGGGCGGAGAGGGTGCTGTGGAGCAAAGCGGCAGGGATCGCACCACCAGCCAGAGACACAAGGCCCGGCTCCCCTCCCAGATTGTCATCTCTTCAGGGAGTGAGAAGTCTGGTGCCGCTTCCAGGAAGCAGCTGCCGAGGGTAGGTCCAAGAGGCGGAGGTTGGAGATGGACTCCTCGGCAGCAGAAGGGGCAGCTGAGACCCCACAGGGTCCGATGGAGGAAGATGGCATGGAGTCATCCAGGTTGGTGGGGGTTTGGAGGAGGAAGAGGCCGTGGAAGGGACACACACGGGGTCTGGAGGTGGGGATTCCACTGATGCCAGTGGTGCAGTGCAGGGGCAGGGACAGGAGCCAGCACAGGGCGCCGCGGAGGTGCCTGTGCGTAATCCTGTCCCTGATCCTGTGACTGCATCATCCGGCACCAGCAGGGATGCCTACGTCCAGACCCGTTTTCAGGGAGGAGATGGGCGCACAACAACTGGCCTTCCTCTCCCTGTGGACCTGGCTATCCGGGACCGGGTTGAGCCTGTCCTGGCCGGGATAGCGTTGCGTCAACGGGGCATGCAAGGTGACCTGCAGTGTTTTCGTGAAGACACTGCACGTCATCTCGGATGCCTCTTTGACCGCGTTGACCTACTGGGACGGGTCACCAGTGCTGGATTCCTCCGTGTGCTGGACCTTCTTGCGACCCCCTCCTCACCTGAACCCCCTACGCACCAGTCGTCCTCCATGCCATCTTCCCACCCATGTATCACCTGGGTACCCTGTGGAGCTGCCTCTGACCCAGCGGTCAGGCTGGTGGAGGACACATCCCTGCCACAGTCGGGAGTCGGACGTCCAGCAGGGGCGGCCACCACGAAAATTGCACCCCAGCCGGAGGAGGACGTGCAGGCAGCAAGAGCCAGGGCGCAGGCACAGGCACAGCAGCAGCAGCAACATGGTGGGAGCAATGATGTCTCGGGGCCTTCAACATCGGAGGGGCAGGCATCGGCCAGAGGGCAGGAGGACCCAGGATTGCAAGTGCCTTCCATGTGGCAGCGGTCGGTTTAATTATTGTTTTCATTTTTTTTTGGGGCGCTTGGACAATACCCCACATTTTTGTATATAGTTCTTCATTAGTTAGTGTATTTTTGAGGTTTCATTTGGACAGTTGGGCTCATGGACCCATGATTTCATCCTTGTAAATAGTTGGAGTGTGGATTTGTCGGCATTTTCTTTTTTGATTTTTCCATGGAGCAATGGATTTTACTTTTTCATTTCTGTTTGGATTTGCTTTGTTGGAAGGAGCCTTTGGAGACATTTTTGATTTCATATATTTTGGATTCTGATTTCCTTTTTTTATCATTTGTGACATTCTGCATTGTTTTCCTTATATCCATTGTTTGGTCTTTGAATTTCTTTCACCACATTTTTTGTTCAAAATTTTTTTCCCGTACTTCAATGTGTGGTATTCTCTCATTGGTTTCATGCATGTCACGATGTGGGTTTTCCCATTCACTGGCACCCATTGTGTGTGTGTGACGGACATGTGTTGATGTACATACATGCCATTTTGGTTGTTTCATGTAATGGGCATTTCAATGTGGGGTGTATGTTATGCTTGGTTGGTTATTTGGGCAGGGGTGGCGTGCCGTGGGATTTGGGTGACCATGAGGGCCATGATTGTGGGTCATGTAGACGTGTTGGGGGGGACATGAGTGGGGGCCTGCTGGCAGGTGCCCCTCACTGCTGGGGGGTGGGGATGCTGGGGGACATGAGTGGGAGCCTGCTGGCAGGTGCCCCTCACTGCTGGGGGGTGGGGGTGCTGGGGGACATGAGTGGGGGCCTGCTGGTAGGTACCCCTCAATGCTGGGGGGTGGGGGTGCAGGGGGACATGAGTGGGGGCCTGCTGGCAGGTGCCCCTCACTGCTGGGGGTGGGGGTGCTGGGGGACATGAGTGGGACATGAGTGGGAGCCTGCTGGCAGGTGCCCCTCACTGCTGGGGGGTGGGGGTGCTGGGGGACATGAGTGGGGGCCTGCTGGCAGGTGCCCCTCACTGCTGTTGGTGATCATATTGCAAGGTGACATGTGGCCTGGCTGGGGGGCATGCCCATGGTGGATCGGCTGCCTAGGGGACATGACCAGGGGTGCTGGGTAGTCCCCTGTGGTGTGGGCTGCCTGCAGGGGCTGTGGAAGGGGTAGAGGGGACACCTGGGAGGACCCACACTGCCAATTCACGTGTGGGACTCCCTGCGCACCCCACTGGATACACGTACCCCGCTCTGACAGCGAAATCGCGTGTGAAACTTCACGCACACCCCCGAAATACACGTACCCCGCTCTGACAGCGAAATCGCGTGTGAAACTTCACGTGCACCCCCGAAATACACGTGCCCCGCTCTGACAGCAAAATCACGTGTGAAACTTCCCACGAACCCCAGTAATACACGTACACCGCTCGCACAGGGCCAATCGCGTGTGAAACTCCCCACGAACCCCAGTAATACACGTACACTGCTCGCACAGGGCCAATCGCGTGTGAAACTCCTTGTGAACCCCAGTAATACACGTACACCGCTCACACAGAGACATTCGCGTGTGAAACTTCCTGCGAACCCCAGTAATACACGTACCCCGCTCGCACAGGGCCAATCGCGTGTGTAACTTCCCGCGAACCCCAGTAATACACGTACCCCGCTCGCACAGGGCCAATCGCGTGTGAAACTTCCCGCACCCCCCAGTAATACACGTACCCCGCTCGCACAGAGCCAATCGCGTGTGAAACTTCCCGCGCACCCCCGAAATACACGTACTCCGCTCGCACAGGGCCAATCGCATGTGAAACTCCCCGCAAACTCCAGTGATACACGTACCCCACGCGCACAGGGCCAATCGCGTGTGAAACTCCCCGCGCCAGGGTGAACATGTATTCGGAGGCATGCACGGGGAGTTTTACAGGCGTTTTCGTGGTTGGGGGCTGTATGCTGGTCCAATGGCCTGTGCGCCATGTATGGGATTTGTGCGCTGTGCATGGCGCACGGGGAGGGGTTGTGGGCGTAACTGGCACTGCTGCAGGGTCGCTGCGCCACTCTGTGCCACGGCTGGTTTTGGAGGTTGAAATCCATTAATACACTGTGCACTGTGCGATTTTAGCGCACGCAGTTGGCGCAGACTGTCGCACGCGCACACTGTGCGCCATCCGCGTGCGCCACTTGTGCGCTTGATTCTATGAATTACCCCCTATATTCTCAGTTCCAAAAAAGCTGGACAGCTCATTACTGGATGGAATATAATTTCTGCGGCCCGCATTTTACACATTCTGCAGGTCCTAGAAATGCCCATCTTTGGGCCAATATATTCTAACGTGGGAAGGCATTGTAGTCTGAACCCTAGGTACCAGTTTCTCATTTTTGAAGATGGAAATTCTGCTAAATAACCCCTAGGTTCCATTATAGGAAGGAAGAAAAGCTCATTTCCTGAATAATGCTTCAATCTGCCTAGATCTTGTATGTCCATGATTCCATCCCAGATTTTTATCTTTTTCTTCAGTACTGCTTCAGGCTCTATGCCCATCAGCTCTGCGTCTTCCCTCATCCTGTCACCTCATCTTTTAAGTTTCTTTAGATAGTGATTTATATCTAATGACAGTTGAGCCATCACATAGAATCTGAGTGCAGATTTACCTGCCTGATCCAGATTGCCCCTTAGGGAGAGACTCCTTTTGGTGCATTGTGCCCACAAGGAAGTCAGTCCCAGTTCCAGTCTGATGACACTGACCGGTACTGAGATGGGGAGGCCCAGCAATCGCTTAAGAATCCTAGCTTCGAGAGCGTCAACACATTTCCTGGCCCTGGTATTCAGGAGTTCACGACCATAGAGGATCATTGGTGAGATTTTAACTTTGTAAAATTTGATGAATGGATTTAGGGAGAAGGCACATGGCTTACTTTTTATGACCATGAAAAGTGAGGTGAAGTTACATATTTTTCATCAAGACATGCTTTCAGATGTTCACAATGCGTTGCTGCTGAGATTATGAGTCCTATGTAGTTTATGGATTCAACACTCTTAATAGGTGTATTATTCAATTTCCAGGTAAACTTCTTTAGCTTCTTACAAGTCGTAGTGGTCAAGACATAGATTTGCTCAAATGTATCTGCAAGTGATTTTCATGTAGATATTTTTCCAGACCTTCTAATTGCCGCTGCAGTCCCAGTTGGGTGTAGTTCATAAGTATTAAATCATCGGCATATGCTAAATATCTAATTTTCAGACTAGACAGAGAGGACACATACCCCTCTTTCTTTACTTTTGGCCCAAAGGTCCGCTAAATATAGATTAAATATCGTGGGGGCGAGCATACATCCCTAACGTACACCATGTTTTGGGGGATCTTTGGAGATAGTTCACCCAGCATATTCAGTCTGACTTTGATAGAATTATCTGAATACAGATGTTGGATCAAGGATAATAGGCCTGGGTGTATCCCCCACTTTGCCAATTTAGCTCACAGCACAGAAGTGTTGATGTTATCAAAAGCAGCGGACAGTTCAACTTTGACCACATAGAGTGAGCGGCCAGTAGGAGGGCCAATATCCGACAGAAAAGCTGTCAAAGTGATCCTGCTTACTATTGTTCCATTACCTCTACTTTCAGATGTTCACAATGCGTTGCTGCTGAGATTATGAGTCCTATGTAGTTTATGGATTCAACACTCTTAATAGGTGTATTATTCAATTTCCAGGTAAACTTCTTTAGCTTCTTACAAGTCGTAGTGGTCAAGACATAGATTTGCTCAAATGTATCTGCAAGTGATTTTCATGTAGATATTTTTCCAGACCTTCTAATTGCCGCTGCAGTCCCAGTTGGGTGTAGTTCATAAGTATTAAATCATCGGCATATGCTAAATATCTAATTTTCAGACTAGACAGAGAGGACACATACCCCTCTTTCTTTACTTTTGGCCCAAAGGTCCGCTAAATATAGATTAAATATCGTGGGGGCGAGCATACATCCCTAACGTACACCATGTTTTGGGGGATCTTTGGAGATAGTTCACCCAGCATATTCAGTCTGACTTTGATAGAATTATCTGAATACAGATGTTGGATCAAGGATAATAGGCCTGGGTGTATCCCCCACTTTGCCAATGTAGCTCACAGCACAGAAGTGTTGATGTTATCAAAAGCAGCGGACAGTTCAACTTTGACCACATAGAGTGAGCGGCCAGTAGGAGGGCCAATATCCGACAGAAAAGCTGTCAAAGTGATCCTGCTTACTATTGTTCCATTACCTCTACTAAACCCAGTTTGAAGAGGGTTAGAATATTTGAACCCACTGACCATCGAGTGAGTTCACCTAGGAGAAGTGTCGCAAACAATTTTGAAGTGGAGAAATGGGTCGGTATGACGCCAGATTTTCTCTCTCCGCTCTTTTAAAGATGGTAACCAAAGTCGAGGTGATCCAGGAGGCTGGGCAGGAACGATCTTTCACGATATGGGTGGATGGATGATATAGAATATCTGCCCAGGGAACTCGCTGGCTTTTAATAATGCCATTTGTCACTCAGTCCAGTTACGAGGCTCAAGAGTTTTTCAGTTTATTGATATAATCTCTATATCCTCCCGAACGAAGCCTGGATGGGGCTCAGTCCCCAGGTGGGTATTCATACTTTTCAGCCTCACCTCCTCTTTATCAGTGGTCTCATATTTGCCTGAAAAGTAATCAACCAAGTCCTCCTGTGAAACTCTAGATGACTGGCAGTAGGATTGGCTGTTGCATTTATTATTCAGGATCGACCAGATCAAGCGAATATAATGGGTAGCGAATTTACTCAATAGTTCCTGGTACCAGATTCTAAACTGTTTTTTCAGCTTTTTGTACTCCTTTTCTTTGTCCTCCCAATATTTTGGCAGGCATTTCATTAAATGCCTCACATCCTTTCACCGTTGAATTTCGCTGTCACATCCTTGGTCTTTCCCTGAAACAGAAATCTTAGATGGCACCTGTGTTCTATTGTGCATCTGTTTTCTCAATATTTCAGAGAAATTCCCTGGAACTGAGTGCAGTAGCTTTTTTCTGTAGACAGATTATTCCATCAGCCTGAAAGGTCATAGTTAACTGTCTCTAAATTGGGGCTATATTGTGCCAGCCTAGTGCCCTGCCCAGACACCACCAGAGACCCACTGGTTAGCTCGAAAGTTCCCGGCTTACAGCTAGTTGTAGCAGTGCATGGCCACTCAAAGTTGTTTTTACTATGTTAACTTCTACAACCTCTTCCACCTCAACATTCTTTACAAAGCTATAGTCTATGATAGAATTTGTGAAAATGTTTGCCCATGTTGGACCCCTAGAGGAACACCCCCAAACATTTGGTTGGTTTGAATAAAGTTCCATCTGGACAAGAATTTAGACCCTATGTTTCCACAGTTTGCCCTCCTAGGCAGATGGGTGAGTGGCGCGATACCAGAATCATCTAGTCACTCCAACCCCATTCACCTTTTAGCCATTTGCAATTTAAATCCCCAGCCAGAATTACAGAGCCTGTCGGGCAATCGGCAAGCCAGGTTATTAGAATCTTATCGATGTCATATATAACCACATCAACGTCCATACTTGAAGGCTTGAAATAAACGGTGATAATTATCATGACAGACTGTTTAACTGGGTCATTCCTGTCACAAACCATTGTTGCCAAAAAAGCATCAGAGGTCAGAGAGATCTTTTGTAATTGATGAAACTTTTTGATTTTCATGGCTGTTTAGAGCCTACCCCTGGGTCTGCCCCTTAAACCTGTTTTTGCCAGTGTTGAATATATTGCAAACCCGTCCCACATAGGGTTACCCCTCAGCCATGTCTCTTGAAGAAGTATTAGGCCAAAGTCATCAAGAAACTGTTTCTTTACATTGTTCAGAAATGAATTATGGCCACGTGAGTTCCAGTTCACCAGTTCACAAATCTCTTTAGAAACCACGGTGCCTACCCGTCGAAGTGGGAAGGGTTGTGGCAAGCCAGCCCCAACTCGAACTTCCAACTTCTTTGGAGTTGCAGTTTCCTTGGTCCTGATCAAAGTAGCATCTTATGGTAAAAGTCGAACGTTGAAAAGCACTTGAGGCGACCTCCCCTCGGATTGCTTTGTAACATTCAACGCCCTTCAATAGGAATTCCGCTTGGTTAGGTCCGGGATATTAGAGAGCAGCTCCAATACTCTTTGTTGATTTAATGGTATGTTTGTTCTTCTTCAAACACTGATTCAAAGATTAGGGTATGACTCTCAGTTCTCCCTGACCTGCCTCTATTAGCAGTCGGGGGGTAGGTATTCGACATCAATGCTGGATGGGGCTATGTGTGTGAGCGACCATCGCCTAGGGTGACTTTGCTTAGTAGAACCGTGGTTCTTTGTGAAAATCAGAGAGATTCTGCACACAATGTGGCCACATTCCATCCTTTTGTACGCTCAGATTTTGCTTCCAGGTTTTTATTTTCCCCTCATTTGAACTGGTTTTTGGGCCTACATTGTCCACAGTTGCTTGGTCTGCTTGTCCTTGTTTACAGTCCCACGTGAAGTGACAGCACATGAAGGGCGATATATCAATGGGGGACTCTTTGCAGAGGTTTCGTTCGAAGTCCATACACTCCTCCTTCCGGATTTTTTCTTAGAACAGTGAATGGAGCCCCTGGTGTAAGCCGCCCTGTTTGCTGCAGCCATAATATTTCGTAGGAATTTCCACAATCTTTTCTTGTCTGCCTTCATATTCTTCCATTTCTTTTTTTCAGAGGAAATGGTACTTAAGTCAATGATTGTAGGTTGACCGATGGTGGTTATACCTGCTATTTGTATAACCTCCTTGCCGTTTATATCCTTTATTGTTTTACTTGAGTTTATGGGACTATCTGGAGAGCTTGACTGTAAAGGATTACAGACTGGCACCTCGGTTTTAGTATTGGAGTTTTTTTGCCCTTGTTGAAGAAGGTATGGTATCTCCATTAGTATGCCCGAGTTCGCTCTCACTTCATATGATACAGTGTCATATAGGCAAATAAAAGATTGCAGTACTAGATTTAGTGCTGCAGTTGGGGTCTCGCAAAGCTCTGAAGTGTCATGCAAAGTCGAGTCATTCCCAGGGGGTACTTGTGGGCGGCTACCCAACTGCACCTGTGTAATGTTAGAGATTCCAGTAGATGGATTGAATGACTCTTGAGGTGCTTCAACAATTGTTTCTTATGTTCAAAATAGGGCAGGGTGGGGGATATGCTCAATCGAGCCCTTTTGGCTTCAATTGCTTGGATTTAACTTTCCAAGCTAACTCAGGGTTCATCTATCCATTTTATTCCAGCTATATTAACCACAGACGATACTGGACCCAAGGAAAATCAACAAGCAACGGCTTTATAACAGTAGCAATAACCCATGATCAGAACAGCCTTATCTTACAAATAAGAACCACAGGGCCCTCGTCTATTCAGCATTAAATACTGAAAACATAGATAGAATTGTTTAAGTCATTTAAGGCGAACAATAGGCCTAAAGTCATATTCTAAAAACAAACTTATAAGTGTTGTATGTTGTTATTTGTGCATTGAGAAAGGCTGAGGAAGGGCAAAACACATGCAGGTGCCTCCTAGCAGAGTTTTGTTGGCACCACAATATCAACACGCATGACAGGAAACTAATAATAAGACATAGTTGAATTGGGAGTGGGGTGTAACCTGGGAAGGACACGCATGACAGGAAACTAATAATAAGACATAGTTGAATTGGGAGTGAGGTGTAACCTGGGAAGGATGCGCTGGTCTCCAAATTTAATTATTGATCATTTGCAGCAGTATCAGCATAAGCAGGTACCCCTAATCCTCCCAAAGTATACAAGAAATAAAAAGGTGTATGCTGACAGATGGCGCTGTGATCATGAACATTTGTGCACGAAAAAGGGCTTTCTGAATGACACGTCTTCCCAAAAATGTCTCAAGTGTGCACTCAAATATATATTTTTTAACATGTTTATTTTTGACCGGGTCACAGATGAGAACAATACATGCATATCAAAGACATACAATAACTCCCTTTACATAGAGATGAGACTAGGTAAGCATGATCCGGCGACCCCAAGGCCCCTTCCCCGCCTCCTCCCACTACCCCCCCTTCGCTTCAATTTAGTCTTGCAGGAGGTCAGGCAGCATAGGCACTGTCGCTTTCAGCTCCCTGCCTGTGTAGAGGGTCCTTCCAGCCAATTGGGTTTTGTCGGTCAATGCCATAAAGTTTTGGTCATATTCTAGGAATGGCGCCCATATATACATAAAACGATGTAGGAGGCATGCTTTGGCTGCTGTGATTTTCTCTGCGATCAAAATGTCCTAAAGCTTGATCCACCAGAGAGTCATGGAGGGGCCTTCGACTGAAAATGACTTTAAATCACTAAATGAGATTCAAAACTAGTGGGAGCCTCTTTGGATAGCTTCTGGTAAACACTAGCAATGATGATTGAATGACTAGCAGCTGAATTCTGAGGTTGAATGCAAGAAATAGCTAGTTTACATGTGTTGAAATTAAGCCAATGCAGAATTGCGGCAAACTTTTCAGTGCACGGGAAATGCGAATACAGAAAAACTATAAGGGGTTGGAATGCGGTTTTAGATTCTTTCGAAAGCTGAGGATGTTATCTTCAATCTGGCATTTAAATTACGTTTCTAGCATGTACTGTTCAAAAGTTATAGAGGTTTTGGTAGAGGTCGATTTTTTTCAAAAGTGTCAAGATTTTCAAATGAAAGATGCTCTTTTGAATATTACAAACAAAGATTTTTTGCACTAGGGAGTCTATGAAGCCACAAACTACACGACAGCACAGCCACCAATCCAGTGACGCCTCCGGATGGTTTCTATCTGCCGAGACGCTTGCCATTCTTCAGCAAATATATCAGCCTAAAGAAGATTTTATCACTACAATTAAAAAAAAAAACTATATGGTTGAGGGAAAGATAAAAAAAAAAGACAAAAGAGATTCTACAATGCAGTTATGGATATGCTAGGATGGTTTGGGATTGGATTACTTAAAGCTAGGTGATTGGCTATGGACAATTCTATGCTAGATACTCACAACTATGGTTTGGAGTAGGCCCGTCAGGATCTGGTCAAAGGTTTTGGACTGGAATTCTGCTAGCCCACCAAACAGGACTCAGGCACCCGGTTCTGCACGCAGCACGTCACTGTGTCTCTGCACGGCCTCCAAACTGGATCTGACGGGTTGGTTCTGGAGTTATAGCTATCTGGATACAGCTCTGCTCTACTGGTTTGGATCTCTGGGTTCTGGCAGGAGTTCTTGGCAAGAAGCAGAAAACAGCACAGCCAGGCTGTCAATTTTGGTGTGCCCTTTGGAAGTCTGGGATTAAAATCAGGGTGCAAGATTTTAAAGGCCAAGCTGAGAAGGTTCAGCTTAGGAATTAGGCCTTCTGCTTTCAGAGTTCTGGAGTCTGGATCTGGATTCTCCTGCAGAGTGCTACGCCAGTAAATCAGTTGATGGGTGAATGGGTTTGTGTCTCTCTAGGGCCTAAACAGTCCCTATTTATCTATTTCCCAAAGGGGTGGGTAGGCTTATTATACTAAGCCCAACCTCTAGGAATCGATTGATCAGAGAATTCCCCTCCCCTGATTTGAGAAGCAACCAGAGTGTCATGATGTGTCATGATGACGCTGTGTTTATGGTCCAGGGAAAAACCTCCCCTTTGTTTCTACACAGAAAATCTATTTTTCATAGAAAGCATATCTACAATATCACCAACTTGCTAATAATACATATTCACTTCACATATTTAATAAAGCACGTATCCATCCGAGTCCCATCTTCTTGAGAGTTTCGGTTCAAAATTGACCGTTTTTCGCACTTTTGGTTGGTTACCCAGTGTCAGATCTGTACACATTTTTCCACATACATGCGCATGACATCTGGGCATAATACCGTAAACTTTCATATTCCTAGCATGATCACAATTGCTAGAATATCAAAATTTTCGTAGTCCGGTCTCTGAATATCGCACAGGGTTCAGAGTAGTTTCATATTGTGAGCAGCCTTTTTATATTAACAACCTATAAAACACAGATTTTTCCAAGTTTTACACAGTCTTCTATGAGACTTTTTCCAAAAACATATTTCCTTGAAATTTCAGATACACATATCAGTCTAGCTGTGCCTTCAAGGTTTGGCTGGGCCAGAGCAACCTGAGCCTCTCTTCCTTAACAGTTGGTTTCTATTGACACCCGAATTTGCATTTCCATTCAGTCAAGAGAGCCTTTTGTCTCTACTCATAGCAACAGGCCAAAATCCCCTCCCACTTCCCTTAACAACTCAATGCCAGTTCCTGAGCAGAGAGCAGGAGGATAATTCCTTTGTTTGGGGAGAAGCTGTGGAATGTCTTTGAAGTCCAGTGTGGCTGCCATTAGTTCACTTTAAAACACTGTTTAAAATGGGCTTTTCTAAAATACAATTTACATTTTCTACAAATATCCACATAAATCTCTTAATTCCAGTCTTTTTAAAACATAGAAATTGAATTGTAGCAACCCATATTGCTTTTGATTGCAAGTCTCTTCTTTTCTACAATTTGATTCAAGACACAAGTTTTAAACTGGCAGTATAAGTAATGAGAGCTTCTGACACAGGCGAGCGGCGGTACTGCGCCCATTTCTGACATATTTTTCCCATGCAAGCACCTTTTGAATGTGGATTTTTTTTATGATGCAAGGTGTTTCTCCTGACATTGTGCTTATGGGGTTTCCTTACATAAGGTGATGGTGAACACCCCATAAGGATGTTGGATCTTCTCTGCTGTTTGAGAATCATTATTTTGCAAATTTAACAGCCAAGGAAAAACAGATTTTAGGCACTTCTGGGTTTTCCTTGGGATGTAGCACTGCCTTTTCAAGCAGTTCTATTTTACTCTGTGGGCAGCCCAATGATAGGTTTTGGCAGTGTGGTCTCCTGTTTTACCACTGACATAGGCAAAATGGATTGGCGGCCTATTTTTCAGGTTTCCCTGTGCACTTCTCAGTGATTTCTAGCGCACATAAGGCTTTTCGGCGGCCATTCTGTTGTTTTGATGAAAGCAACACACAGTGATGTTGCAGGGCAGAGCCAGTGGGTCAGAACATCCCACAAGCATTTTCGTAGGTCAGGGACGCCCAGTCCTCCCCATCATGTCCTTCAGGGATATCCTTGCTTTTTTGCCCTTCCAAATGAACCGGACCATATTCCCCTGCAAGCGTCTAAGGGGGGGTTTTGGAATCGTGGTGGGCAGGGCGGAGCAGGCATATAGGAACCGAGGAAGGAGGTTCATTTAGCAGGCTGTGATACGCCCAATGAGTGAGATCTATTGTGAGGTCCACCATTCTAGGTTGCTCTCTAGCTCTTTAAAGAGCGTGGGACAGTTCGACCGGTAGACATCTACGGGACGTGCAGGAATTTGGACTCCCAGATAAGGGATAGCTTTCTCACTCCATTGGATCGGGCATATGGCCTCTAGGGTCCCCCGCTCCCCATGTTCTAGGCCAACCCCTAGGGTGACCAATTTCCCAAAATTAATGGCAAAACCTGCTACCTCCCCAAATTTACGAATTTCCATGAGAGCCGCTGTTAGGGAGGAACTAATGTCCGTGATAGATAGCAGCACGTCATCCGCATAGAGCGCAATCTTGTGCTGAGAACCAGCAATGGGGAGGCCTTGGATGCTTGGATTTAGTTGGACCCATTGGGCAAAGGGTTCCATTACTAATGCAAATAAGAGAGGGGACAGGGAACAACCCTGCATCGTTCCGCAGGTTAAAGGGATCGGGTCTGAGAGGTTGATGTTGACTCTGAGGAGGGTCTTCAGGGGTTGGTAGTTTGCCAGGATGAATTTTCAAAAGTTTGAACCAAAGCAGAAGGCTTCTAGGGTGACTTGCAGAAAGGCCCAATCTACTTTATCAAAGGCCTTGGTCGCGTCCAGGGCAACAGTGCCAATTTGTGGGAATCTTGCATTGCGACATCTACAATGTTTAAGACTCTACGTATGTTATCCCCAGTTGACCTATGCATTATGAAACCTGTCTGGTCCAAATCTATTAAGTTGAGTAGGGCATTTGCTAGGCGGTTCGCTTGCATTTTCAAAAAGATATTGGCATCAATATTTAGCAGGGAAATAGGCCTATAGGAGCTAGTTTCTCTAGAGTCTTTGCCCGGTTTAGGCAAGAGGATGGTTATAGACTCTTGCATTGATGGGGTAATGAATCCTGATACACCTAAAGAATTAAAGAGGGCCGTTAGTGGGGCTATCAGTTGGGGGCAAAATACTTTACAGAACCTTGTTGTAAACGCATCCGGGCCTAGGTCTCTAGGTTTGAGGGACTTGATGGCTGTTTCGACCTTCTAACCTGTGATTGGAGCGTCAACGCTCTCTCTGTCAGATTCTTTAATTTGAGGAAGAGCAGCCCCCTGTAGGTAGTCCAGTTGTTATGCTCGGGCCAGGGGTGTTGCAGCCATTGTCTCAGAAAGATGAGCAACTGCCAGGCACTGTTTATCTTGATCTGCATAATGACCTTACTCTGGGGATGGTGGAGGCCCTCTATGGTGTTTCTTTTCCTTGCCTTGGCTAATTTCTCCACCAAAAGTCTATTCGATTTGTTGTTCCTGGCATAGTAGCCCTGCTTGGACTTGGCCAGAAGATGCGCCGTCTCCTCTGCCTAGTGGGCCTCCAGCTTTCTCCGAGCGGTTTGTAGGGATCGTTGGAATCTTGGAGACCAGCCTTTGTGTTTGTTGGTGGTTTTGGCCTTTTGAACCTCTTCTTCCAGGCTTGTTCGGATTTGCCGCTTACGTTTGTGGAATGCTGTCCCCTGTGTGATTAGTTCCCCCCGCACCACGGCCTTCTTTAGCGTCCCATGTGTTAGCCTTTGAGGTGTCTTCAGCTGGATTTTCTTTGAAGAAGTTACTGATTGCTTCGGATATCGAGTCCCTTAGCGGCATCTTATTCAGAATAGGGTCATACAGATTCCACCGACGATGCAGGGGTGGGTCAGGATTATGTGCTCGGAGGGTCAGAGTCACTGGAGCATGGACGGAGAGTACCCTCGTTCCAATGGTTCCCTCATCAACAAAAGCCAAGATTTGTGGAGAGGCCAGTAGAAGATCAATCCGGGAGAAAAATCTGTGCACATGCGAGAAGAAGGAGAAGTCTTTTTCTTTGGGGTGAAGCACCCACCACGTGTCTACTACACGGATTAGTTGAAGAAGGCTCATCACAAGTTTGAAATCTCTAGGAGTTGGGGGGGTGTGAACTGTCCCCTATGGGATCAGGGACCCCATTAAAGTCACCTCCAATGATAACTTGGCCTTCAACAAAGGGAAGGAGGGTTTTGCCCAGTGCTTTGTAAAATGCCTCCTGTTCATCATTCAGAGCGTAAACCGAGATGAAGAAGTAGAGTTGCCCCCATATAATGCCATTGACTGCTGTATAATGACCCTCTGGGCACAGTTGTTTCTCCAGAAACTGCAGCTGCGTTTTCCTGGTGAAGAGGATCACTGTACCCCCTTTTTGGTTCCATTAGAGGCCAGGTATTGAAGCAGAAAATTTCCATTGTGGAGGTGAGTGAAGTCTGCTGGCTTTTGATGTGTTTCTTGCAAGAAGGCCACTGTGCCTTCCATATCCTGCAGCCGTTGAAATGTTGATTTCTGTTTGGAGGGGGAGTTCAGACCCCAAACGTTCAATGAGACAAACTTCAGTTTCTGGTGTGGAGGGGGGGTTTCCTGAGCTTCAGAAGGTTCTACAAGCGGGGCCTGGGTCGGGTGCATTTCAGTCACCATCCGGGGGTATTGTCATCTTGCAGTCATCGTGCAACCAGGGTTTTAACAATGGGAGGCTGTAACTACAAATTTGTGAGAAATCGCTCTCATTTTCTCGCCGAATCCCTCAGCCAACAAGGCTAAAACAGCTTGTAAAATATAGGTCTGTCTTCTACTCTCAGCGTTTTCTGGTGTCATCCACCTCGGAGTCGGGTGTGGGCCGTGTGAAGTCTGCAATCGGGTGCCAGTAACATTGCGTTCCAAGTCAATCTGAAATCAACTGGAGCAACTTATTGAGATTTCGATACTCGCAGAGGAAGGGCAGCCGGACCACTAAAGCTCATCAAAGCCTGGCCCGGGGGTTATCTAGCATTCTGCACCTTCGTCCAAGTTGAGCATCTTGGTTTAGGGGAGGACTTTTCCGGGATGGTTGTCGGGAGGTCAGTTGGAGCATCTTCCATCCCTCCAAGGGAGTCGGGCCTAGAATTGATGCTGCATCATCTAGGTGACTGATCGTGCGGAGTGCGGAGCGTCCCTTTGTAGGAGAATTGCAGGACGGTTGGGAATAGCCAACGATACCTGACCTGTTAGTCTCAGGGGAATAATTTCAGAGGTCTCAGGGCCCTTTGTTTTTGTAATGTCGCCAAGGACAGGTCTTGGTAAATTGTAAGGGGAGAGCCCTGGAACGTCAGCTCATCCTGAGATTGCCCTATTGCTGTGATGGCTTCTTTGGTCGTGTAAAAGTGGATCTGAGTTATTACATCCAGGGGGGAGTCTGTCTCTACCCTACGACAAGGCCGCAGTCTGTGGGTGCAGTCCAGCAAGTGTTGTGATTTGTCCATGATCGGCAGCAAAGATTGGAAAAGGTCACCCCCACGTACTCAGCAAAATCCTGGTCCAGGACCGAGGAGGGAACCCCCCGAATATGTAGGTTGTTCCGTTGGGCCGTGTTCTCGAGGTCCTTCTGTTTAAATTCTAAGATCTTGTTTTTGCTATTTAGGGTTTGAATAGAGCGTTGTATCTCTAGAAGAGTCGCTGAATGTTCTTGGATCAAATCTTCCACCTCCACAGTCTCTGGTCCACCTCCGTGACCCTCTGTTCCGTCTGTTCCAGCTAAGTTGTGAGCTCCGCCATACAGGAACGGAATTCGGCATTGATGTCTAACATGAAGGCTTGAATGTCGCCCTTGGTTTCCAGCTGTCCCGCAGCCTCCGAGGATGACTGAGGCAAGGATTTTGGGGATTCCGGATTGTTTCCTTTATCAGCAAAGAGCAGCATGGTGGTGATGTCAGCGCTTTTAGTAGTTTTAAGGTGCTTGGCCATTGTCACAAATTCCTGGTGGGTGTCACTGCCGGGCTTTTTGGAGATGGTTGGTAAAGGCTGTCTGCAGCGCTTTCTTCCTCACGTGAAAGGTCTCCAGGAAATAGGCAGCTGGAAGCCCAGGCTATTTGCCGGAGAAGCAGCTCACCACGCTCGAGCCTGGGTCCCCTCCGGACGCCAGGGAGCAAGGCCTTCCAGAGGAGAGGCCGCTTGGCGTAGCATCGATTGCACTTGCCGCATAACTAAGAGTCGTAAATGACAGTTGAGGGGCCCCGGGCCGCAGAGTGGAGGTATGTTCAGTTTCAGGGCCCAGGGCTGTAGCTTATATGGGTGATCCAGAATCAGAAAAGGCTGGCTAGTGTTGTCGCCAGGCCGTCAATCTGGGAGATTTCAGCAGGAAAGTACTTGGCATCGAGAGCCGAGGCCGAGGAAAGTAGCACAGTTATGTGCCTTAGGTGGTTATTGTAGGCCTTCAATGCACAGAGTGTAGGGTGAATCTCGCTGGAGGCTGGGGGCGTGGGGTGGGATTGCTGCTTCACGAAGGATGTTGTTTCCTGGGAGCCCCACTCCCGGTTAAATGTCAAGGTGAGGGGGTTTGACTGACTCCAGATATGATATGGGGTTGAGGACTGCGCGAGTAGTCAGCTGCGGTGAAGTCCATGCATGACACTGGAGCCTAACAGCTAAGAGAGTAATGGGGATGTGGGGTGGATGGTCCAGCCAGTCCTTTGTGAGCCGAAGCTAGATATTTCCTCTTGAGGCAAACAGTGTTTCAGAAATGTTAAGGTCTTTAAAGACGGTGACTGCTAAGGGTGCATTTAACTGATCCTTACTCATGAGGATGTCCCTAGGAAATTCCACCTTTCATGTTTGCATGGTATCTTTCATGTACTCCACATGTTTTCCCAACCACTCCGCTGGCAGGCCTCCTTCTCTCTTCCCTCTAGCACGCCAACAATTGGTAAGCCCTGCTGTGCTGGAGCTTACCCAGTCCTCCACCACTCATATACAGCCACCCGTCATCAGCTTCCTCTACTCCTCAGTGCGCGCCCGTTTCGGGGCCCTGTCCTTCTCCCTGACCGGGTCCGGTTGCAGGGGGCGCTCACTTCTGCGGTCCTCTCCGCTCTGCCTGGGATTCCGAATCCGGCAGCAGCGGGCGCCCATGGTTCTCCCCGCTCACCCGGATCTTGCAGCAAGGCTGGCGAAGTGTGGTCAGCGGGACGTGGGCACGCTAGATGCCGCTGTGTGGGCCTGCGTCATCGGGAGCCACTCCTGTCCCCTTCCTCTTCGTGGATCCTCTTCTCCACATCGGCGCTGCAGTCCTTTCAGGGCCAGAGCTGCAATGGCGTTACAGAGGCTCCCCCAGCGCCAGGCGAGAACCCCCAACCTCACAGCGCACGCAACCAGACGGGCCCCCAGAGTGTTCCCCGCCACAACGCTCAAGTAGAGCAAGCCCAGCTTGCTAGTCTAAGGCAGGGTTCTTCGGGGCGCAGCCCCAACACGGTCAGCTGGTCCCCAGGTTGCTGCAGAAGCTTTCTTCAGGGCGATCCGCCATCTTGAGGCGCGTCAGTGACGGGACCGGCATCCTGGAAACTCGCCTCAATCCAGACTTAGAGAAAGAGTTTGAAGCTCATTTAATGTCCGATCATAGCCCCAACATTCTGATTCAGGGGGCTGCCTTTTTTTGTATCAGACCGACACCATGAACTGTATATCATAGCTTACATCACAGGCTTCACACGGAGGCTTTCAGAGGAGCAGTTACATTGATGGCGCTCCAAGCCACGCCCCCACACTCAAAGTTTTTAATAGTGAGATATAACACTGCCGACACGTGTTTCAACCTATGGTCATCCTCAAGCAACTTGTTCCATCAATTGGTTTCCCTGATACTAATGTCTTCTGAGTGCTCTTCCAGTAACGCAAGAACCTCACACAGTTCTCTATGATCACCATAACAAATTCGAATCTATTGTCGTCGTGTAATTCTGTGATTCCCCAATTAATCAGTAGAAATATTCTTTCCTTTATTATTTGGCCTTTAGTTCAAATTGCATCAGGTATACTGGTTTCAGATCCTTCTTTTTAAGTATTTTGTTGGCGAATTCAATTCATCCACTTTTGATTCTTTAGTAGGTCCCAATACCTATTTATTAATTTGTTCATTTTCGGCCTCAGTCCCGCATGGCTCCTAGTTTAAACCTTATTGAATACGCTTGGAAAACTGAATAAACTATAACATTTGTAAATAACCAATCAGCTTACTTTAAGTAATTGAAAAAAGAAAAACGATCCCTCAAAGAAGTAACAAACCAAGCCCACAGACTTACATAGAACACCAAACTTGTACCAATAGACCCAATGACTGGTCAGTGGATACCAGCCTCTAGGTAGCCATGCAGCTACTGGCCCCCACACATGTGGAATAATCATAAACAAAGGAATTAAAAATCAAAAGAGGAAGAGAGCACTAGCTAATCTATTCACCCTCCGTACCTGATCCAAAAAGCATATAAGCTTGCCTTCTATCCACAGCCCACTATTGTCCCATCTGCTACCTTCATGGCAACTTAGCCACCTAGATCCAAGATGCGATTTCGCTCCAAATGTGCAAGCGCAATCTACAAGAACAGAGATCCAGTCCCCAGTTAGCAGAATTCACAAACTGTTAATGCGTTACTGTGCAGCACTTGGCCCAGGTGTGTGTGTTAATGGCATGTGCATTACTCACAGAAACACTCGCATACCAAGAAACGGCTCCACCCTATAACAATGTTTTAACTGGAGTAGGATGATGAGGTGGCAAGCTCAGTGGGAACAGCCGCAGAAACAGAAGCTTGGTCAGCCAAAGACTGAGTTTTGTGGCACACATTCTGGGCGTGTCTGGACAGACTCCCAGTTCAAGGGTCTCTGATTTCAATCGGATAAGGTATCTGTGAAGCAGTGCACGTACCGTGTGTGCTGCAAATCGTCTCATTAACTAGATCGGTGATCTGTTTGCTGTTTCTGTGCTGTCGCATCACTGGCCATCAATGCATGTGACCGTTAGCGAGCTATGGAAATGTGTTACTGTGTTAACATTTTTAAAGGTGTGATTGACAGCTACACACAAAAGGGATCAGCAAATTTCAAGCAGCCAAAGTAGACTGCAAAGTGACAATCTCTTGGAAATGTCATAGTATTTGAGGTCTGCAACTGCAAATGCATGGAGTGGCTAGCAAAAATCCAAAGCCAGCCCCAAAGTTGGCGAACATTTAAGATACACACACTGCAATCAATGCACTGACACATGTGGCAGGCCTGCCCTCACTCAGCGCAGAGCTGTATTCTGCCAGACCATGACAGACATAGCTAGGAAAGGCCATCTTAAGCAATCAAAAGAAACATGGAAACCCACTGAAGTCCCTTGACCCCTTTCATCCTTGCCGGATTCAAATAAATGAGAAAGTGGCCGTTTAAGGGAAAAATACAAGAGGCATTTAAAGGGCAACATTAGCAGTCCACAATGAGGGTATGGAGTTCTGGCATAGACACACAATACATTTTAAAAATAGAAGCCACGTGGAATGCAGAACACAAATCTGTAGAAAAAAGTACACCTACCCCAACATATATACATATGTCGTATTCACAGACTCAAAGAAGGTACAAACGCTCAAACCTGGAGACAGGAGAAAGATCGGCATGTGCAATGAAGGATTACATATCCTAGCATACATAGAGGAAATAGGTCAAAAGTTACCAGGAAGTTACATATATCAAATATAATCTGAGATCACACGATCTCAGACTAACAATGGTTGTTTTTTATAAACAACACTTTCTGGTGGTGGTAAACAGTTTTGTAGCATAGAGGTTGCTAGTATTATCCAATTGTATATACACTCCATTTTATCTCCCTCAGAGAGAGAAGGGCCCCATTCATAGAAAAAAAGCAAAGACCCAGCAAAATATTGTGCACGTAAAACAACTTTTCTCCTACCTACACACAAAGGTTTTTTTGCGCGCTCTGCGTATTAATGGAATTTTAACTGCAAAGTAACCCGAGGTGCAAGCAGCCCTTGGAATGCCCTTGTGACCCCTCCAGGCAAACCAAAACCAGCAACATATACCAACCTTTGCGCCTACCTTATCCGCACCATCAAGCATCCCAGCAATACTGTGACCCGTATGCCTGCAACACTGCGTATGAACCCCTGTAACCCAAAACTTCACCCTGATAATCCATGTACTATTTCGCGTAGCCCAAGGCAGAGGCTGGTAAACCTGTGTGCGAACCCCCATAATTCAAGGCTTCACCCCGCTAGTCTGCATACGATCACCCCTAGCTCCAAATGGCACCCTCAACTACATGCAGTTACCCCTAAATTGTTATGTAAACCTTACCTTTGCGCGTTGGATCCTTTCCGCACAGTGCTCTGTGCCTCCTTTCATATAGTGGTGAGTTCACAAGGTTTGCATGTAACTTATCCTGACGTGCAGTTGCGTGTTGGATTCCATGAATTTGGTTAGGTTTGTGCTTGACTGGGCGTGCGATTTCAGTGCGTGGCCCGTCCCTCAACACGCCCACGTTCTTCCTCATTTTGCCGGGAGAATGGGAAATATGCATGTTCCGCCCCGTATTTATTTCTTTGTGTAGGCCTGATCCACACTAGGCATGGAGTGTCATGCAAAGCGCTCGACTACACACAAAGACGTGACGGACCCACGCAAAGTCCCGGAAATACAAGCAAAGTTCAATCCATTCATCGGTAAAGGGAGTTTTGTGTGCTGAAAAGTGCATTAAGTCGCTTTTCAGCATGCAAAACATTCTATGAATCAGGCTCAAAAGGTTGAGTCTACCTTGGTGGGATTTGAAACTGTGTTCTGGCGTGTTAACACATCTCTGCAACAGGTGCTTTGCACACTGAGCTACCTTCCTAGCCACTGTGGCATTTTCACTTGTCAATATGCATTTCAACTTCAGTTATTGCATATGATCATTATACTCCCCCAGAGAAAGGTGAAGATGCTGCGCGAGTTGTGATTTAGTGAATGTGCAAACTTTATGTACCAAAGTGAACATAGAGCACATTACAGGATTCATTTATCAAATTGAACCTTGGTTAACACAAAAAGCTTGGCAGGCTGCTCAGACCGTCATCAGGGCACTATGCAATATTATGACATCTGTCATTTATGTTTCGTAAAATATAGACGCTGACTTCTTTGCATCAGGCAGTGAGATGGGGGCTGCTAGTAAATTGGGGCCCAGGGGAAGCTGTCCCTTTTGCCCACCCATTAAGACCTCTCCGAGATCAGAAATGTGGGTGAGATGGATGGTAATACAAGCCCCCCCTTCTTGGGAATCTAAGAAGGTTATGCCCCATCTACACCCTGGAGCCTACGCCCCTGGCAGCAATCTTTCAATGGGCCTCATCAGGGGTTGGGCGGTATCTCGGCACTAATTACGCCGGGATACCACCCAAAGCTATTAGCATTACTGCAAATCGGTCTGCGCAATTTGCACCGGATCCAGACTTGCGGTGGGGGGTTAAATACCCAATGGGGATTTTTAGCACTATTAGCGCCGGCGCAATTAGTAAAACTCCCACTTTCCACCCAATTCGAGATTGGGCGTAGCGGTAAATGCAGTGATAATAGTGTTACCGCTGCATTTTCCCGCCGTTGCCCAACTCGTGCTGAGGCCCAATGTGTGAGAAACCCAAAGGTGTCTCCCTGACTAGTCCCGAGTGATCTGTCATCCAGGTGGCCAGGACACAGCCATCGCTATTGGTTCCAGTTCCTAGGGGTGGACCAGTGAGGGAGGATCAACTGGATGGGGGGTCCTCAGGGAGTGGAAGTGGGACCCCGACGGGTGAGACGCAGTATTCCCCTTTTTAAATGCCTTTTCCCCATCCTGCCATGTAGGATACTCAGAAACTCTAGCCCCCCCCCCCCTTTTACGACACAAACACTTTCGCATAGTACGAAAGACAACAGACTAACACCAGAGCCGTTAACCTGACATGTCCCAACACAATGATCAGGCAAAGTCAGGCAATTGACCAGAATCACACACACCTGTCAGTCCTTTCCCTTACCACAGGCATAAAAGGTGGAGCATAAGAGCACACAAGGAGCAAGGCAGATGGCACGACGAAACAGCTATCCTTTCCCTTACCACAGGCATAAAAGGTGGAGCATAAGAGCACACAAGGAGCAAGGCAGATGGCACGACGAAACAGCTATCCAAGCACGGCATTTCAAGAGGAGGAGAAAGGCGGCGAGAACCGAAAGGACGGCAAGGAGAGAAGCAACCTTGCCCTTTCTGACCCAGACCCGCAAAGCCTCCGTGGAAGGAACCGTAAAACTCCGAACAATAGCCAGCGTGTGTGGCAGCAGATGTCAATGGTATACGGAGCATGCCTACACTGATAATCAGAACAGGGAGAGACGATTGCTACCGTGGTAACGGCCTTGACTCCAGAGACAACAAAAGCCAAACGGTTCATCACAGCCAGTGAGTAGAGGGGAGAACCAATAAGAAACCGAACTGTGTTGAACAAAACTTGCAAATGGTTGATTAAAGAAAGAACTGGTAACATTAAGGGAAAACCAGCTGCAGAGGGGTACAGCATCACGTGGGTGCTCATTCGAGAGACTCTGATTAATCCCACGTTTGTTGAAACTACTGATACCAGAAGGCCGTAGGAGACCCGCAAACGAAAGATCAAAGTGGTCATACAGGGGTCTTGCAAAATCCTCTGTTCATTCGCAAGTCTTTGACCGGCAAATGATTAGAAACCAAGGGAAGGTAAGGAACTATAAGATTGGCAAGAGTGAACCTAATGGAGGGATGCCTACAGAACGGGGAGAAGCATGATATCCGATGAACATTGTGAGGACAAAGAGTGAACCCTACAGAGGGATGTCCACGGTAAACTGTTTAAAAAGACATTAAAATTTGTGAATACGCAAAGTGAAAATATCTTTGCATACAAGCCATAAGTGATTCAGACGGAGGGAGACTGACATTCTGACATTCGAGAGGGGTTTGAGCCCCAGAGAGGGGGACCCAGGGGTGAAGAAGCATTACGCAAAGAGAGGCTAACAGTTGAGAAAGTCCGTGGAAGAGAGGGATCCGGGGGTGAAAAGCCATCACCCAACGTACATTGGAAAGGAACTTTTTGTTTGTTATATTTGGAACCCATCAGGAACCCATACCTGAAGCGGAACTGTTGTCTAGTGCCGGGAAAGCTTGAGCATGCTGTGCTCAGGAGTTGCCGCTTTGTCCTGTGCTCAAAACGTGGGGAAGCGAGACACCAGGCTACCACATCCGGACTTATTATTTTTGACGACTTCTTTCGTTCTTATGAACACTATCCCACATTCTTTTAGTATTTAGTTGTAAGGATTGGCAATCGTTTTTTTTTAGTATAGGCCCTTTCCTTTTGACAAGACGCCAAGTGGGCTGCCTTATTATTATTTGATGGTCGCAACTTGCTCCCATTTTAGATTTAGGTGTGGATTAGGTGTTTTTCCAATACAGTTTAATAAACACCCTTGAACTGTGATCACTTGTTTCTGTCTATTCTTTATACCATGCCTTCCTTACAAATGTCAGTAAGAAGCACACATATTACTGCACCTTACAAATGCTCGTCATTGTATTTAGACAATGCACATCCAAGGCACCATTCATCCAAGCACTATCTGGATTAGCAAACAGGTACACTAGGCACTTGCCTACGGTCCTCCAAGGGACAACGCAAGTTCCAGCCTGTACCCTCTCTTTGTTGCTTTACATTGATGCATCTGAATGGTTTTGACTGTTACAAAAAAGACTGCAGAATGTCCACAGCTAAGCCATTTACATTGACAAAAGGAAGGCCCAGTATATCCCTCTCCTGAGGGTATTTGAACATTTTAAAAAACAACTCTTACAAGTAAAATAACAGAACAAAAAAACAGCTTTCAATGAAAAAGCATTGTGATATTTTAAAAATGTGTTTACAAGCATGCCATCATGCGTTTTAAAACATTGCGAACTATAAGAAATCGTGCCTAACTTCTCACATTTTCTGATGTAATGCATAGGCGGGTCAATACTTAACTTATTATGCTTAATAGTACATGGTACACTAGTTGTATTTTCGGCACCTTCCCTAATCCATTTCCAACCTCAAACAGGGAATTAAGTGTTTTTTAGGGTGACCAAAGTGAAGATTCAGATTTTCAGAAATACTGCATCCAGTATTTTTGAAAATCCTCACCTATTACCGCCGGCACGGCGGTAAAGTCCAAATACTTCAGAGTTCATGAGATTTCCACATGTGGTAGTGGTTATTGGACAGCTGCATATATCATATGCTTTTATTGTATAGTTTATTAAAACCGTTATGCAAAAATATCTCTCTGTTACATACCACTACATTGGTACATATAGTTTGGGCTTTGGAATCACGTGCCTGATCTGTTTGATACTGGAGTTGTGCAGCTACTGCATAGGATGCAGTGCTGCAAAGGCTCATCAATGACAGCTGTGTACTTTGCAAAATACCTTTGACATGGACATTTTATTTTACAAGTCATAGAAATCGTAATGAAAATGCTTTATTAACCAGCAGTTAAGGTATGTCAGTGCAGCACTAAAAAATCAACATATTTCATCAAACAAAGACTGCCAGCACGAGAAGATAGAGCAATAGTTCATTTTTTGGGGAAGCAAGAGTCTAGAAACTAAGCCAGGCAATAGTACTGACAGTTTATTATTGTACGGCTGTTTATTAATGTACGGCAGATAATGGATAACTATGTATTTTGAACCTGTAATGTCATTGGGTGGCTCAGGTAACACAAAGAAGGCTTCCTGTTTTCCGTTTCTACTAATTTTGGTTAACAGTTCATGGAAAAACCAACAACCTTTAACGAGGTCCCAGTTACCATTACCCACACATCGGATGGGAGTATAGCTATTGGCACTATAGGTCCCAGTTACCATTACCCACACATCGGATGGGAGTATAGCTATTGGCACTATAGGATAACATCCATAGGGTTAGTAGTATTGGGTTTTTTCACTTGAATGCTGGCTCACACAATGAGTGTAATAATGTTCTCATGTTTTTTTTAAAAAAAAGCAATCCAACATGGCCACCGGATCAATGGTAAAGTCCCCAAGTCCCTTTTCCATTTCAATAGGCGGCACTTCTGCAGGACAGCAGCACACACGATAAATACGAATGGCAGAGAGACCAAGTTTACAAGTAAGTGTTGGGAGATGCGGAAGCAGTGGGATGTGGTGGGCGGGCCGCCTCTGTGGCTGTCACAGAGGGTGAAGGAGGCTGTAGTTGTTGGCCATGCCAATTCGAGGGCCACAAAAGTGCGCGTTACCAGCAGGTAAAACCCAATTTCCTAGCGTGTTATGGGGTTGCCCACACTGCCTACGTAATAATAAATGGGTATTGCCTATTCGGTAATTAAACCCATATAAATCTATAAATCTATATAATTGTCACAAAGGAAATGCAAATTATAAAAAAGCAAGTTCCCAGCCCTTTGATTGCTGAGCGTCTGAGACATACATGAGAAATATCTGTCTTTGGCTAACATGATCACATTTAATGTGCTATTACCTCTAGATTATGTCATTATTATGAAATTATGCTCAGAATCATTGTTGTCGAAATGTGTGATATCCTTGTTAAGAATGTGCATAAATGCAGACTGCTTTTTACATGATTCAAGTCTAAAATGTATTGAGGAACTAAGTGGCCTGCGAGGGTGTGTGAATTACATATATATAAAAGGGTCTTTATTTTCCACTCCTGGTTAAAGTCGATATTTCTTTAATTTTCTAAAAGGACCTTAACATTTGCTTCCGTAGATCATGAGGCCTGGACCATTGTTTATCACACCTTAGTCTGGGAAACCTAAGCCGTGATTCACTCTGGTCCTGCCCTCATTGGTGTTTGAGAAGCACAGGCCGCCCTCATGCTAGAACCGGCCTATAGGGACAAAAGAGCTGGCTCACCTGACAATTGTGGGTTAATTGTGTGGGCAATAACGATCACATTGATGAATAAATGCATTTTACAGATGGCAGTATTCACCAATGTTAACAGCCCCCAGTGCATTCAAATGTGGCATTTGTCATTGGTGTGGCCAAAAATGGACCACTGGGTACTTGATTTGATTATTTGTACTATACAAATCAAATTGCATGCAGGACCCCCAAATGTATATAAAAACAGATTGAAACAGGGGAGACAGCCCAGAAAGTCGTGGCAGCCTCAACCAGGGGATGAAGTGAGGGACTTATCTCCAAAAGGAAATTGCTCCATAGATGATGGGCCAGAGTACAGCCCAGGTGCCTGGTATCGAACAAGTTGCTGTCGGAATGACAAGCAGAAGTGCATTGGAAGGCAGTTCCAAGTCAACATATACTGTGCACTGCGGTTACTCAAGCAGCTAGGTGCCACTGCATGAAGACATTTACCAGATGAAGACATTTAACAGTCAGACATAGGGCCTTGAAGGCAATGCGACTCTGGATAGGCAGCCAAACCAGAGAACAACGTAGGTGTGACACATAATCCCATTTCCTCAGGACACAGACGAGCTGGGTTGCCGAATTTTGCTTCTCCCGCAGTCTTTAAAGTTGATAGGTGGGAAAACCAACGTAAAGGAAATTCGAATAATAGAATTTAGAGTTGATCAAACAGTAATGAAAAGTGATTTGCGATTGTGAGCAATTCTTTTATCCTTTTTCTTCCTGCACTTATCAGACCTACCCTGTCTGCTGCCTTAAACCTAGCACTTGCAAATTGCTGGCTGCACTACCACTGTTTGTTGCCTTTATTATTTATTTTATTGTTATTTATCTGTTTCTTCTCTGCTTCGCACTTTCCACTTCTCCCCCCTTCCATGCACTTTCCCCCTCCCCCTCTCCCATGCACTTGCGCGTTTTCAATGTCACTGGGCCTAGTAAGATGCTGTTTTGTTCTCCCCTGTTCCCCTCCCTTGCCTTGTCATGCTCTGAAACACTTGTGTACGAGCGCGATAGAAATAAAATATCAATATCAATATTGGTGTCTCAGACTTTTTTCTCCCAATTTGATCCTGGATCCAAGGCTTCAGTAATGACATTTGTGGATGTTTTTAAGACAGATATCGCTGAATATATTCCACTCTGTTTATAATATCACCTCTACCTGTGGATTCTCAAATACTTCCTTAAAGTAAACACTGATAACGTTTTCATTGTGAGCGCATATAAATCTTATTGGCTGCTCTGCCTTCCCTTTTGTTTTCAGACACATGACTAAACTGGAATATGGTATTTTACCTGCGATTCATTGATTGCAGGCAAAAAGGACCACGGATGACAACCCACAGGCCCACCAAAGCCAAGCCCCATCCCACACCGCTGCGGCCTTGAAGATGGAAGTTGCAGGGTTTGTGAGGTGGAGAAGGGAGGGGCCCAGGGAGTGGGGTGAAATCCCTTGAACAGCGTGGAAGAAGGTGGGAGGCAGGGGCGAGTGGTGGAGCAGCTTCAAGGAGGATTTGGGTCGTAAACCACACAAAAGCTGTCATTTTCCACCCATTAGAGGTCACTCCAAATCAGCCTAAAAAAAAACAAGACTTTTTTAGATGCAGCTTTCAAATGGTAATTTTTAGACATAGAACTGACTAAACCTGGGTGAATGTTCTCAAAAGTGATCCTATTGATATTCGGATATGTTTGCAGGTTCCTGTGGACCTTTTCTCCAGCCCAAATCTTGGAAGATTGGGGTTATTTCGGTCTGATTCTTGGGAAAAGAAGTAGAAACCAAAATAACTTGAAAGTCTTTAGGAAGGTTAGATAAGGTTTAGGGAAAAGAGAGTGGGTCAGGTGAAACTGGGAGGGGGTTGGTGCCAAGAGGAAATTGAGTCCTCTGAATGTGTAAATGTTATCCAAGAAGCACAGCACATTAGACTCTGGACTAAGATATCTCTGTAGATTAGAGTCCCTACTGCAGATATTTATGTGTAACCTGCAGGCTCCAGGTTTGAACCTGGGTAAGAAGAACTCGGTTTTTCATCCTTCTGAAATTGATACAATTAGTAAAGTTGAAGTGGACTTCTGAAAAGCAAATAGAGCTTGGTTAGAGTGATTCATGCATTAGGTGTGCCTGAAGATTCATCCTGTCAAGTTTGCGTCCATGAAGACTACTGAGGTTATTTATTTAATAAAATGGAGAGTTCATGGCCGCTCTTCAATGACCTTAAAAAGGCCGCTGGGGCTAAGGCAGAGTCAGTCACATGACAAGCATACATACTGTAGAGTGTAAAGTTCCTTAAAAGAATACTATTTAGTCAGGTAGGACTGAAATGTTATTAGCTCTGTACCCGGTAAAAAAACACATAACATATACACAGTAAAAGGCCTACCCTCAAATATTTTAGTGTTGCATGTGATGAGATGCATGAGTCCGCCTCATCACTTGCACCCAAAAAAGATGAGCCCTATTCGTAAAAATTATCTTTGAATTTGTGCATCATCAATGTGAACAGAGTCCCTTTTTTATCCCCAAAGCAAATGTGCACAAATAAGTGGGTCCTCTGCACAATGGAATGCAAATCCCGAAAAAAAAAGAAATGCACATAATAATGTGCAGAAAACAAACACACTGCCCTGTGACTCTATGGAACAGGCAAAGCGGAAGTGCAATGCATGGCAGAGTAATTTGTGGCCCGTTTAAAAAAAAAGTCTGGAGCAGCAGAGGCTTGGACTGTTGCTTCCTACTAGTGGGAGGAGGGGGGCCTTCCCACCTCCCTAGGCAATAGCGAACAAAAACTAGATGCTAATAGAGCACATCAACGGAGCAGGGGGGTTGAAGGGGCACATATTGGGGGGGTGCACGATCATCCTTGTGCATGCATTACAAGCTATATGAACTCCATTTTGGCAAAGGGCAGCCATCTTAGAAGTTAGGCCCAAGCACAGCAAACAGTATTTTGTGCGTTAGTTTTAGGCCCCTTGCATGTGCGTGAACACCACTCCCACCCTGGCCAGGTCTGAGAGATCCACAACCTCCTGCATTGTTTGGAAAGTTACAGGACCTTGCGCTCTGGGAAGAATGTGCCCTGCAAGGTCATGAGAAGGGAGCAGAGTGTCTCTTGTCAGTACCATCCCACGGAGCAGATAGCAAGGCCCTCCTGCCCACAACGATCCCCACATGAGAAATACAGCTTTGCCATACGTTCGTCCCATGACGCCCACATGCCAAAGCACCATCCAAACCCAGACCACCGACCATAAAACCTTTATGCCCCTCAATTGATCAGAAGGCAAGGCTATCGCACCTTCAGGAATGGGTCACATGATTTGTGCAACGAGGTGCATGGTGGCATCAGAATTATACCCTAAAACTAAGGTGTGGGGCCTTGGGGGTTGCTGGTCTGTCTGGGCATGAGTGAAGTGTGTGTGAGTTAGTGTGACCTCAGCTCTCCCCAGAGCCCACCCTGTATCTGCCAGGTGCATTGTTACAATCAGAAGAATAGCATTGTGTGTCACAGTAGCTCATTATTTGTTAGGTCAGCTCACTGGGGATGACGGGCCCAGCAGCACCCACATGAACAACGATGGACAGATGAAGATGGACCAATGGCCTGGCATCCCATAGGGAGCAGGCCTTACACCTTTAGGCCTCCGCCAAGGTATGCAGTGATCAAATTGCGGCAAAAATGTCGCCTGTAGAAAAAATTGCGCCAAGAATGTGTGGTTTGACCCGTTAAAGGTGTACCCCATTACACCATTTAAAGGGAGCAGGGGTTGCAAAGGGTGTCCCCTGCTCCCCTTAAATGGTTTAATGGGTACAGGGGTTGCGGGGCTGTCTGCCGCATCTTTTACATGTATTGCGGCAGCAAAACCACAGCTTTTTTGCCACAATATTTTGTGTCCACAGCCATTTTTGCAGCAATTTTAACACATGGAACTTCCGCCAATCGGTGTTGTAGAATTGTGATATATATTATGGCGTCCCTAGTGACGACATTTGTGCTTATAATGTACCACACATGTCAACAAACCTCAGAACGTTGCACGGCAGCAGAGTTCTTTGCTGATGCATTCCTATTTTTGAAGAAATAAATAAATGTTATCCTTGCAAGAGTTTCTTGGGCTTTTTTCTCTAGCGGGCTGTATTTTCTCTGGTGTGAGCATGCAGGAGGGTGCCTTCACTACATATAAAATTATCTCTCAAACAGGAAACATTTTCAGTTTTTACCCATTTCACAATAACAGGACCTTTAAGAGCCAGGCATGACAAAATGCACTCCGAGCGTCCACCTGGGTGCAGTGCGCACCATGCATGCTTCTCATACTAATGTATTCAAGGGGAGTGGTAATCACATCATTTGTGCTGCAGCACAGCCCCCAGTAAATGTGCAGGGCACCTTTGTGAAAAAGATGACTTGTTAATTTCTTAAAGAAATGCAAATATAAAATGCTTCCTTGCATCCTAGTTTTTTTTTATTACAATTTTTTGTCAGCTGCAAACAAAGACTTAATTTTGGTTTCTACAAGCCTTTAGTTATTTAGATGTTTTGCTTTCTTTGAGCATCCTTGGCAGGAAAGGTTCTGAACTTTTGACTTATTCCATTAACTTTGTACTTTTTTCTATTTGAACATGTGCTGGCAGTAAAAGGTGTTATCTCTTCAACCCAACGTTTACAGCAACATTTCATCAGCATGAATTCTCATGAGCTTAACCCAAATCTGTCATCTAAGTCTCTCAAAAGTTCGGGTAAAATTCAGTTTATTCGGAGTTCTGCCAAATTTATGCACTCAGGCATTGAGGTCACATAACTATTGGCAAACATTTTGGACCTAATTTATGGAACTTTTACCACAGTGCAAAGTGACTGCACCATGCTAAAAGTTCCATGAATCGGACCCAAAGTCCTAAAAGTCATTCACACCCAAATGTTTAAGCATGAAAGTATTTCAGTTTAAAAAAAAATGAAATGACATCCACTGTTTGGGCTTGGAATTGCATATGGTCCTGTCCCAAAACTGTAACTGAACCTCTGGAGACATCTGACAGTAAATCACCAGCTATGGGCTGGAGTTCCATTAACGTGAATCACTTAGCAGGGCTGGTAACAATCCCCCGTTCCTATGCGCTTTAACAAATGTGCATTGCAACAGCGCTTGAGACATTCAAAATGATCTGCAAAGTAACGGAAGCCTTTCAAAGTCGAGACCTGAGCCCCCAAAGATGAGAAGCTCTGCTGGGGTTATGGGCGCGGAAGAGCTGCTAAACGAAAAGTGATGTTTCCTAACCGCAGTGTACCCTGAAACCATGGCAGCAGTTTCTGTTTAGAATCAAAGCAAGCCTTTGGGCACATCTTACATACAATGCGTAGCATACTGCGAGATTAGCAAGATTCTGCAGTTTATCGCTCGAGAGATATTTCCATGGCAACATAAAATTGGAGCTGCAGGCACAGACTGCATGCACTTAGGATGCAGCAAGTGAGACCTCAGGGGTTCCTTAAACTCTTCAGAGTGTATGAAGGCGGTGTTCCATTTCATGATTTATATTAATGGAGAAGTGCCTTCTTCCGAAGTGCCTGGCAGTGGTGTAACCAGAATGTCACTACATTGTGAACCCACACCACATATATAAGGCCCAAGTGTGGACAGGGGGGGGGGGGATACATTCATTAAATTGAAGTCCCTACATTTTGTTCTCTTTCGAGGCAGGATGATGTTTAACCTTTTATAGGCGATTATTCCGTGTAAACAACAAGACATTACTGTTACCCAAATCAACGGCACTCATTTCTTCCACTCTTTAAGGATGAAGGCAGAATAAACCCTGCCAGAGTTCATACATATGCATGCATGATCGCTGGATCCCAACATATGTATGAACCTGGCCCCAGGAGATGAACACTTTTAAACGGCGATTTAATATGGGGGAAAGTTGGGAATGAAAGTGTCAAATCAAGGCGTAATGCTGTTATGCCTTTACCTCAACGCCCCAGTTTCATTTGCTTTCAAGGCAGAGAAGAGGCAGAATTAGGATCTCCTTTGTGATTTCCTTGTCCATCTTGAAAGTGAGCTAGCTTTACACTGACACGATATTTTGATGCAGGCAAAAAACACATGGCTTTTTAGGGAATCTTTCCATAGGAATCCGCTGTTAAGTGCCGTCTGCAAAGCATAATATACAAGAACCATTTACTTTTTTACATGACAGAGTGATGGGGGTGTAGCCTGGTTTCACTCTTTACTTCGCCGCACCTTGACACATTTGAAAATCGCATGCAGGTATCCCAACAGCACCGAAGTGTTGATGTTGGCTAGGGCTGGACAGCGAACCAAAAGACTTTTTTTTAAGTGCCCTTTCCTACCGTCCTGTAACGATACTCCAGGTAACATAAAGTAGGGCACTATGACCGATTTCCCCTGAGAAATAAGGGAATGTCGTTCCCTTTAGTTCCCTCTCACTTTGACCTCTGCCAAACGTGCTCTGTTAATGTGTTCCAAAGGAGCCCATATTACACTGTGACTGAACAGTGAGCATACAAGACCAGCCCCTCTAAGTAGTGCTGGGGTGTCTCCCGCAAGATATTTGGGATATTTTTTTCTCGAAACGATACATTCGAAAGCATGTTTGTCCCTATATAAAACATTACACAATAGATCAAATATAACAAAATCTGGCATACGATTTGATAAGAGTCAATAGTAAAACATGCTGGAAGCTTTGTAACAAATATTTTACTTCATCCCACTTAAAACAGACCATGATGCAGAGGCCCACTGGTAAACCTCCAGAGTTCCCTGTAGGCCAGTCCAGCACAGAATTTGGCAGCCTCATGAATGCAATTAAAATATCAGAGAAAATGGCCTCCTTAATCTCAGAGAAAATGGCCTCCTTAATCTCCTCTGCCTTGTTCTCCCCATCATTCCCTCTCTGAAGTCTTAACCTTTTTTTTAATGCTCTGTTGTTTGATAGCTAGGGTTGTATTGCATACGTTCTATACGCATCTACATAGGTAAATGGTTTATCTTCTGCTGCAAAACCGTAATCTGGTTACAAAATAGCTGTGAGTGTGAGCATTTTTAAGATAGTAATGCGGTCAAACCACTACAGACTTTTCTCATATAACTATTTTTTTAGTGTGTTATATTAGGTAGAGTAAGTATATAAGGATCAAATGACACATAAAACTTCAAAAAGAATAATACAGGAACCCCATATGACCGTATGAGACAAGGTTAGTTACCAACCCATTTGAACAACAATAGAACCTTACATAAAGTATGTGCAGGTTCAAACTAATGCACATAATGCAGTTTCTAATAGACAAATAGTTATATACCTTATTTATAAGATCCAAATATGGACGTATAAGACACACAGGACAAACGTGAACATAAGGAGGGGAGGGATCAATATGTGTCAGACAAGATCTAGTAAAACTTAAGTATGTTTTTAGTATTGTCTAGGTATTTCAATATTTAAATAATGTACGAAAGATTGCCATTTTAATAAATGTTTATGCATCAATGATGGGGATATTGCATTTTTCCATCCTATGAAGGTTACAAACTGAGTTCCACCACAATTTGAAATGTGCATCTTTAAGATTTTTCCAATTTGACGTGATAGTCTGAATGGCTATGGCAATCAACAAGTCAAACAGATAACCTTTAAGTTTATTTATACGGTTTGATTATTTCACTTCCCTGAAATAAAACATCAAATGAGCTTACAGCTGAATTTTTCTTCAATTTTCTTCCAATAGGCTTTAACATAAAAACAATAAAAAATCAAATGCTTAAAGAAACCTTGCAAGTTTATACAACTCCAGCAATTGTCACTCTGGGATATTCCATTCTTGAAAAACATAAGTGTAGTTATGAATACCCTATGATGGAAGAAATACAGCGTTTGAAGAAGGCTAGCTGAGACGATTACCTTGGAAACATTAGTCCAAACACAAGGCCATCTAAATTGAGTAATGTTGAAAGAGCAATTTTGACTCCACTCTTCTTGACATTTATGCATAACTTCATCTGTTGACATAGAGGAGCATATTTTGTAAAATGTAGAAGCTGTGACATTAGGATTTGATAGATGCAGTAATCTTTGAGTACAATATTTATTTGGATTAAGCACTAATAATTTGTAATGATCCATAATAGCATTTATTAGACTAAGATATTTCTGGAGGAAATACTTGGGAACTTGAAATTTAGTTGGGAATTCTTCAAAAGTTAAAGGGGTACCTTAAGTAAATAGCTGTCCTATATACTAAATGCCGAAAGATAGCCATGGTCTCCAACAGATAGTTCTCTTGTTAATTTTTATTAGAGGATTCATCCAAATGTACTTAGTAATAAACTGAGTATGGGGAAGAATCAGGTAGGAATGCAAGTATTTAATTGAAATGTTAATACTGGTGCTTGTAAAGCATCTATTATTATTATTGATATATGGACAATCCAAGAGAACATGAGGGGAGACCATCGCTCTTTCTACGAGTAGCCAATTTGGTGGATCAATAATGTTTGGAGAGAACCATAACTGTGTTTGTTTTAAAACAAATGCAATATGATATTTTTCGTAATCTGGAAAAGCCCACTCCACCCTGCGATTTGGGTTTTTTAAGTTTACACAATGAGATTTTTATTTTCTTCTTCCCCCACAAAAATCTAAGAATACAAGAGTTTAAAGATTTGAAGAAAGATATGGGAATGGGAATAGGAAGCATGTAGAGAAAGTACAATGCAACAGGTGAGATCATCATTTTGACAGTCTCTAATCATCTCCACCAAGAAAGATAAAGGGGTGATCATGTATTTGTTAGTTCCTCAACTTTGGTAATTATATTAATTGTGTTCTGACTAATTTTTCTTAATTGACGATGAAATTTGAATACCTAGATATTTAATGCCATCTGGGCACCAGTACATTCCAAGGCTATAGCAGTAATGGCTTGTACAGTGTATATTACGAGGTAAAAGATGTGTCCGCATTGAGCCTATAACCTGATGCGAGGGAACATTATAAACTTGGCAAAATAATCAATAGAGAAACCATCTGGACTTGGGGCTTTACCCTTTTTGAGATTATTAATACCTTTGTAGATTTCACTGGTAGATAAGGGATTGTTTAAAGTCTGGAGATTAGAGTTAACACAAATGTTTTGCAATGTGTGTGCTTAAGAAAGTCTGATGCATGGTAGTGTTAGGCAAAATTTCAGATGAATATAATTTTTGATAAAATTCGGAGAATACTTGTAATATGCCCTTATCGGTAAAGATTCTGTTGCCATTCTGGTCTTTTATGACTGTAATTCTTGCTTTGTCTTTTTTAAATTTAAGATATGATGCCAGTGCTTTACCAGATTTATTTGAGAACTGATAAATCTTAGACTTATATTTTAAGAGATTAGCACACAAATATTCTGTATTGTATTCTTAATTTAATGATTTTTGGTGAATAGGGGTATAATTAGTCTGTTTATATTGTGATTGAAGAAGTTTGATTTGCTTAAGGATAGCTTTTGCTTCTTTATTTAGTCTTTTCCTCTTAGCGGCCATATAGGCCATAATGTATCCTCTCATTGTTGCTTTATAGCAGTCCCAATTTTTATGTACCGATGTGTCAATGGGAGAGTTCTCTGAGAAAAAATAAGAGTGTTGTTGGTGTACAAACTTAACAAATTCTTCATCTTTCAAAAGGGCTGAATTAAATCTCCATCTATTATATTTATTTGTGTTTTGTACATTAGACAATTTGATATGAAGTGGGGCATGATTTGACAAAACAATAGGTTCTATCTTTGCATCTAATAGGCCATTGGTTAGGGATTTCGATATAAAAATGTAATCTCTCCTTGAGAAGGAATTATGAGGTTGAGAAAAGAAAGTGTAGTCTAAGTCTGAGGGATGGGTGATATGCCAAGTATCAAGGAGGCCTAGTTCAGATACAAAGTTGACCAATTGTAAGTGAGATTTGTTGAGTTTAGGTCTTACATTTGACTTTTTATCAAAGATAGGATCCATGATTTTGTTAAAATCTCTGCATACTATCAGGTTGTTAGGATAAGGTTTGGATATATGATTTCTCAAATAAGTCCAGAAGCCCGGATCTGCTTTTGTGGTGCCATAAATGTTCAAAATAGAATATTCTATGGAATCAATAAGGAGTTTAACTAAGACCCATCTTCCAACATCATCTGTCTCTGAGGATATTACTTTGCATTGAAGATGTTTGTTAATCAAGGTTATAACCCTGTTCTTTTTCCCATCAGGTGCACTCAAGAAAATATAACCCACCCATAGGCTCTTCAATTTGGCCACTTCCTCTTGTGAGAGGTGGTATTCTTGTATGCATGCAAAGGCTGGTTAAGCCCTGTTGACATGTGAAAGTATTTTTTGCCATTTAACAGGATTATGTAATCCCTTTATATTCCATGTTACAATGTTAAGAGCCATGAATTACCATACTTCTAATATATAGGGGAATGAAACATGAGGATGGGGAAAAGACAAACAGGAATAACATGGAATTTCGTAGTTTACTTAGCGACCAATTAATATATGTAAGAGTAGTGGCTAACTGGATAGAGCCACTCCAAACCATGTTCACGTGCAGTCAATAAGAGGTGAGGGTGGAGAGCCCCCTCTGGATTGGCCAATCCGTGACCCATTCCGGCAAAACTAAATTCCATATATGTTTATTATTTAATGGATGCAGTTTGGTGGTATCCATCTCCTCTCTTCTATGGCTTTGGACAAACTTATGCAAGTCTTTTGGGTCTTGAAAGCTATACATATGGCCATTGAGAGTGACTTTTAAAGACGCTGGATGAATAATCTCATATCTAGCATTAAGCTGCCGTAGTGCTGGTCTGAACGCCAATAGTTCCTTCCTTCTTGCCGCCGTGGTGTTTGAGACATCCTGAGTTATGAAGATTTTGGATCCTTCCCATATAAGATTTTTCTTCTGCTTAGCTTTATCTAATATGAGCATACCATGAGTATAGTTTAGTAAAGCAAATATCATATTCCTTGGAGCATTGCTAGATGGATTTCTGGGACCTATCCGATGAGATCTTTGGATGTTAAACAGTGGAGGTTTGATGAGGTCCAAGAGTGTGGTAAGCATATGATGAACAAACTGTGTAGGATTATCATTCTCAATATCCTCGGGAAGACCGACAATACGTATGTCATTTCTCCTATTCCTGTTTTCTAAATTTTCTGTCTGCTTTTGCAAAGAAAGGACCATGTTTTCTAAAGATACCACCATTCTTCTTACATCCTCAGCATTGCTTACTCTTCTTTCCACTTCATTTATTTTGGTTTCGAATGTAGACCACTTATCATCGAGCATTTGCAGTTTGGCAGTAGTGGCTTCCATAAAGGGTTTGAGGGATTTTATTTCCATTATAATTGCTTGCATATCTGGGTCTTGCATATCATCCTTAGGCGTGGGAGAATCACTTTTCTGTCTTTTGGGGACATTGTTTGTAGATAGCGATGTCATCTCTTTAGGGTGTCTCATCTTTGAGGTCATATTTGCACAGAATGCACAATGCTAACCCAAGCAAGATCTAGGTTTGATTACTAGGTCCTTCTTCCAATCTCCGACTAGAAGCTCAATAATGTGTTTTCATTGCAATTGCATAGCACTCTGTGCATTAATGAATTACACAAAGGGTGTCTTTGTCTTCAGTGAATTTATAAAGGGATTATGAACCCTTACAAATCTGCAGTAGCTGCGTTGTCTTTGTGTGACTTAAGTATCACCAGCAATGGGCTAATATTGCTCTTGCAAAGTTATTATATTTGGCCAAGTGGTATATTCCAAAATGCACACAAATATTATAATCTGCATCACTTTAATTGCAGGTGAATGCCACTAAAAACGATGCTCCTCCTAGGCAGTTTTATCCCATAGGCAACGTTCAAGGTAAATGAGATAGCAACATAAATTAATTCATTAATTCTTTCTTGGCATATTCTCATGAAATGTAATTAGAAATGTACATAAAAAGCTTTATCCTTGCGTTGCACACCTCACCATGTAAAGAAACAAGACGCTTTCTCTTTATTTTTGTGTTTGCATGTTGAAATGCCTTTGTTTAGAAGCAAAGGTGCTTCGCTGCGTCAGGGGCGCCTCCTTTGTGTGACTTAAGTATCACCAGCGATGGGCTAACATTGCGCTTGCAAAGATATTATAATTGGCCAAGTGGTATATTCCAATATGCACACAAATATTAAAATCTCTATCACTTTAATCGCATGTGAATGCCACTAAGAATTGTGCTTCTCCTAGGCTGTTTATCCCATAGGCAATGTTCAAGGTGAAGGAGAGAGGAACATACATTAATTCAGAAAGTCTTTCTTGTCATATTCTTATGAACTTCAAATTAGAAATGTACATAACATGCTTTATCCTTGCCTTGCACTCCTCACCGTGTATACAAGTATGAAGCGTTCCCTTTATTTTTATGTTCACATGTTGAAATGCCTTTGTTTGGAAGCAAAGGTGCTTCCATGCATAAGCTGAGCCTCCTCAGCGCGTCAGCCACACAGCTGACTAGACGTCACGGCTTCACTTGAACGCGACCTCAGTGATTTATAGACGGCGCCTCCAGAGCTGCACAGCAAATTCGTGTAACCAGGAAACACAGAAATGCACGTCTGCAGCCTTCAAAGACACAGCCAACAGCATCAGGAAGAGCTTTGGTGAGGAAAGTTAAGCATTTTGCTACGATAACATATGCAGAAATGTATACATTATATGCTGCGAATGGGAGCTTCGAATTAAGCTGCCATCCATCAGGGCGCCTGGCCACGGACCCTCGTATACATTCTTTAACCATGCTGTTGTTTTCATTGTTGCAATTGTATTTATCAGGGGGCCTACATTAAAGGGCCGATTGCTGGCCCTCAGGTTATTGGATATCTCAGTGCGTTGTATCAGAAGAGCGCTATTTAGACTTTTGGTCACCCTGTTACTCTGCCTGCACCAATAGGTAACAGGAGGTGTAAACGTGATACTTGATGTATGTTGGATGGGGTGGTTCTGTGTTGCCACTGGACATAAAGAGGTAGAGTGGCTACGGCTTGAAGGAATGTCACCTCTGAAGTCCTGCCACTCCTGCTGTTTTATGATGAGCTGGCAGAAGGGGCATGCCTTACCCATTTTAAAACAAATTGCTTTGCTGGCATTGCTACTAAAGTGTTCCATCGTCAAAGAAAGGCCCCTGTCTTTGCTTCTGGGGGTGAGGAGAATAGGACCCATAGGCACACCCTAGTAACAGGAGTGGTAAATTTGAGAAGATGGGGTAGGTTTCAAGTTTGTTAGGAAACTAAGTAAAAAGAGGTAAGAGGTGCAGAGGAGAGAAAGGCAACCTTGACACCTAGGATAAAAGTCCAAAGACAGAAAGTCAGGGTGAGGAAAACTATATGGAAGGAAAAAAAGCGGGTTCAGCAGAACCCAAAGGTAATATAACTTACCTAACTTACTACAGCGTTGCAGACAGAGGGCAGGAGACCGGCAGGTAATCCGATTCCACCTACAACTCCGCCGCCATTTATGTACTATTCGTTAGTATGACGTCACCATGCGCATGCGCGTGATCCGTCATTATTAGAGCTGCTGTGAAAGCGCAATAAAATTATGCGAAAATCGATGGCATTGCCCCGTATACGGAACGGATAGTGCCTTTGTCTAGAAAAAGCGAAAAATAGGTATAGATGTGTGACTACCAGTTTGGGAGTGTTGATACTCTGACGTCATCACGCAGACGCGTGCATGACGCCACTTGTAAACAACCAGTTGGTATAGGAAAAAACAGTTTAGAGAAGAGGAGGTGCTATGTTCAACAAGGCCTAGAAGTTGTCCAGGAAGTAGCATGAAACGATCAAATGTCAAAATACTAAGTTCAAGGAATCGCTAAAGATAAGGTATGAATAGAGCATTACCTAAGGAAGGGCAAAAGCCGAAGGAGGCGTAAAAGTGTACGTCGGGGAATTAAAGAGGAGCTCACTGCAATCTGATGACTTAGTAGAGACAGTTAATATTAGATGGTATAATAAAGGTGTTTCACAGGATTGACAAAGTCCAGAACTGCAGAAGGACATTAATTCAAAGAAGCATGGAAATGATGACAATAGAAGTATTAATCAAAAAATACAATTGTTATAAGGTGCCTAAATACATGTTCCATTAGGTAACATCTTAACAACATGTCTCAACATGTTAACATCTTACATTAGGTCACTTTTTAAAAAAGAGTGTCTCAAGCCCAAAAAGGCAATCTGAATGCACCACCAGCGCTATTGTCTAACTTTCTATGTAGTCAAAACATAGAAAAAAACACTGCCCACAAATGTGGTTCACATACTTATGATTAAGTTATAATCTATTTAACAGAGAAACCACATATATGGAAATGTCAGATGTGTCTACATGAAATCTTTAAACTGATAGACATTTTGGACAAGTGTACCCTACAGATGACTGCCAACAAGCTGCCCCTTGGAATGGTTCACAGTCTTTAGGTTAGGATCTGGTCTTCTCAACTATCATTAGTTGTGGAAGAATTTGCCTAATATTCACATGGAATAATCCAGGTAAAAGGAAGAGTAAGGAATAATATATGCTCAGATAAATGGGCCTAGGTAGTAGTCCTCATTGAGCCCAAGAGGGGCCATTGCATCTAGCCTATGTATCCAATACAGTTCCCTTTGTGCCAGTAGTTTTGGTAAGTCACCACCTCGTTGGAGGGGATGTACCACTTCTAGTACTGCAAATCTCAACTGTGAGATGTTGTGTTTATGGTCTCTAAAATGCCTGAAAACCGGTGATTTGACATTTTTAGTTCTGATTTGGGATTTATGTTCAGTCCACCTTTCCTTCGCTTTTCTACTGGTTTTCCCAACATAATATTTCCCACAAGGGCATCTGATGGTGTAGATGACATTTTTGGAATCGCAAGTAGCAAAGCTTTTTAAAGGGATCTTGTTGCCATTATTCGGGTGCCTAATATAATTGCCTTTAATGATGTTTGAGCAATGCTGACAATTTAAGCATGGAAAAGTGCCATTTTTTAATTTTGTCAATACCCTTTGGGTGGATTTTTTAGGTCTTTCTGCTCTGATTAACGTATCTCTGAAGTTTCTTCCCCTTTTATACGCTAACATTGGAGGATTTGGAAAAAGGCGGTTGAGATTGGGATCTGATTTGATCAGATCCCAATTCTTCATAATGATTCTTTTGACTTGATAACTCTGTGCAGAGTATTTCAATGTATAGATCAAATTCGATTTCTTCTGTGTGGGTTGTTTGTTAAGAAGTTGATCACGAGGATATGATTCAGTCCTCGTAATTGCTTGTGTCAACACTTCCTCCGGGAAGCCTCTTTCCAGGAATCTTGATCTCATAGTGTCAAATTCTGTCTGAAGTCTCTGTGTGTTGGAAGTAATCCTTTTCGCACGTAGCAGTTGACTGAATGGTAAATTTTCTTTTAAGTGTCTCGGATGGAAGCTATTGAAGTGTAGGGAGCTATTAACATCAGTCGGTTTTCTAAACATAGATGTAATCAAGACCGTGTCTTGCCATTCTATAGTTACATCCAAAAAATTCACACATGGTGAACCGATTTCCATAGTGAATTTGATCCGGGGGTTACACTGGTTGAGATATTGCCAAAAATCGGTCAGCTCTTGTTTTGTGCCTTTCCAAATCCCGAAGACATCATCAATGTATCTTAGCCAACAGTGTATTTTATCTTTCCAATGTGGGTGGTCTAGGACATGCGTCATCTCGAAATGGAACATAAAAATGTTCGCATATGAGGGGGCTACTGCTGAGCCCATAGAGGTGCCTGCGATTTGAAGGTAGTACTGTTCATTAAATCTGAAGTAGTTGTTATAGAGTATCAGATTAATAAGTTCAATGGCGAAGTTTTTTTGGATCTGGATTTCGTCATGTCTTAGAATGAACCATTCCAGGGCTGCTATGCCCTCATCGTGGGGGATTGAAGTGTAAAGACTACTAACATCCATGGAGAATATTAATGGATCATCAAAATTGATCTGAAACGTTGGGAACATATTTTGAACAAATGTTCCCTTGATCTAATATTATTAACCATAGAGGAACTTGCAAAATCACTCCATACAATTAACCAAGAGATTGAAGAGGTCTCCACGCAACTTCTTAAGCTGAAAACTGCATCTGAACTACAGTCAATCTTAGAAGATACCAACAACAAGTTGGACAGTTACAAACGCGATATTGAACAACGTAAGATACGCAAATTTCGAAGAGACACATTAGACTACGCTAGAGAAATAGTATACACGTGGCAAGAATACTATAGCAACCACAGATCAAGACCTGGACCATCTGGACCATCTGGAGTATTAAAGAAACCATCCTTGAATAATAATACTGACAGCAGTGACATTACAAGTGGGGAACTAGAAGAACGACCTAGTACAAGCTCATCTAATCCTACTGCCACACCCATAACAATAGAAAGTGACATACCCACTCCAAGGTTAACTGATATATTGATTCCTGCAACTCCTGTTCAGCCTTTTTTAGGAGACGCCCGACCAGAAGAGGGAAAAAGAAAACCACGCCAAAAGAACAAGTAGATTCTCCTCTGATTATCAATATTTCCTCTAGACAACTCTCTAAAGCTCAAATTGACACTCTGAGTTTAGGGATTTCATTCATCCCTACAAATTCAACGAATCTATTCGAAGAAGAAGTCAATCTGTTCAAATTAATACGCAAAATGGAACTCAAGATCTTCTTTGATAACCTGGGGCAATTACCTCCAGCTAAAGAACATGACTTTCTAGAGATGAAGAATCCGAGCACGTTCCATCCACAAATTAACAACCCACTCATCAATCTATTCAAAACTAAAACTACTCGTGATCTGAGGAAAATTAAATACGACACATCTACCCAACACAATATTCGGCGACATCAACTAAAAATTATCAAGGAGCTTGCTGATGACGCCTCCCTGACGATTAAACAAGCTGACAAGGGGGGTGCACTTGTACTTATGGACACAATGTTTTACAACACTGGGTGTCTCAAACTTTTGGAAGACAGACAGACCTACTTACCATTGGACCATGACCCCACAAATGACATCAGCATTATTATCAAACAAGCAGTAGAGAAAGCTAGTACTATGGATTGGATTTCAGATAAAACCGAAGAATTCTTGATTAAAAGCAATCCAATAATTCCTGTGTTCTATGGATTACCCAAAATTCATAAAAACTCCAAAGACCCCCCATTTAGACCGATTGTTGCTGGCACTGACAGCATATTCCAACCCTTGGCTGTCTACCTTGATACGGCTCTACAACCACTGGTACAAAAAATACCTACATATTTGAAAGACACTACACATTTCCTTCAAAGTATCAAGAACCTTCAGATCAATTTTGATGATCCATTAATATTCTCCATGGATGTTAGTAGTCTTTACACTTCAATCCCCCACGATGAGGGCATAGCAGCCCTGGAATGGTTCATTCTAAGACATGACGAAATCCAGATCCAAAAAAACTTCGCCATTGAACTTATTAATCTGATACTCTATAACAACTACTTCAGATTTAATGAACAGTACTACCTTCAAATCGCAGGCACCTCTATGGGCTCAGCAGTAGCCCCCTCATATGCGAACATTTTTATGTTCCATTTCGAGATGACGCATGTCCTAGACCACCCACATTGGAAAGATAAAATACACTGTTGGCTAAGATACATTGATGATGTCTTCGGGATTTGGAAAGGCACAAAACAAGAGCTGACCGATTTTTGGCAATATCTCAACCAGTGTAACCCCCGGATCAAATTCACTATGGAAATCGGTTCACCATGTGTGAATTTTTTGGATGTAACTATAGAATGGCAAGACACGGTCTTGATTACATCTATGTTTAGAAAACCGACTGATGTTAATAGCTCCCTACACTTCAATAGCTTCCATCCGAGACACTTAAAAGAAAATTTACCATTCAGTCAACTGCTACGTGCGAAAAGGATTACTTCCAACACACAGAGACTTCAGACAGAATTTGACACTATGAGATCAAGATTCCTGGAAAGAGGCTTCCCGGAGGAAGTGTTGACACAAGCAATTACGAGGACTGAATCATATCCTCGTGATCAACTTCTTAACAAACAACCCACACAGAAGAAATCGAATTTGATCTATACATTGAAATACTCTGCACAGAGTTATCAAGTCAAAAGAATCATTATGAAGAATTGGGATCTGATCAAATCAGATCCCAATCTCAACCGCCTTTTTCCAAATCCTCCAATGTTAGCGTATAAAAGGGGAAGAAACTTCAGAGATACGTTAATCAGAGCAGAAAGACCTAAAAAATCCACCCAAAGGGTATTGACAAAATTAAAAAATGGCACTTTTCCATGCTTAAATTGTCAGCATTGCTCAAACATCATTAAAGGCAATTATATTAGGCACCCGAATAATGGCAACAAGATCCCTTTAAAAAGCTTTGCTACTTGCGATTCCAAAAATGTCATCTACACCATCAGATGCCCTTGTGGGAAATATTATGTTGGGAAAACCAGTAGAAAAGCGAAGGAAAGGTGGACTGAACATAAATCCCAAATCAGAACTAAAAATGTCAAATCACCGGTTTTCAGGCATTTTAGAGACCATAAACACAACATCTCACAGTTGAGATTTGCAGTACTAGAAGTGGTACATCCCCTCCAACGAGGTGGTGACTTACCAAAACTACTGGCACAAAGGGAACTGTATTGGATACATAGGCTAGATGCAATGGCCCCTCTTGGGCTCAATGAGGACTACTACCTAGGCCCATTTATCTGAGCATATATTATTCCTTACTCTTCCTTTTACCTGGATTATTCCATGTGAATATTAGGCAAATTCTTCCACAACTAATGATAGTTGAGAAGACCAGATCCTAACCTAAAGACTGTGAACCATTCCAAGGGGCAGCTTGTTGGCAGTCATCTGTAGGGTACACTTGTCCAAAATGTCTATCAGTTTAAAGATTTCATGTAGACACATCTGACATTTCCATATATGTGGTTTCTCTGTTAAATAGATTATAACTTAATCATAAGTATGTGAACCACATTTGTGGGCAGTGTTTTTTTCTATGTTTTGACTACATAGAAAGTTAGACAATAGCGCTGGTGGTGCATTCAGATTGCCTTTTTGGGCTTGAGACACTCTTTTTTAAAAAGTGACCTAATGTAAGATGTTAACATGTTGAGACATGTTGTTAAGATGTTACCTAATGGAACATGTATTTAGGCACCTTATAACAATTGTATTTTTTGATTAATACTTCTATTGTCATCATTTCCATGCTTCTTTGAATTAATGTCCTTCTGCAGTTCTGGACTTTGTCAATCCTGTGAAACACCTTTATTATACCATCTAATATTAACTGTCTCTACTAAGTCATCAGATTGCAGTGAGCTCCTCTTTAATTCCCCGACGTACACTTTTACGCCTCCTTCGGCTTTTGCCCTTCCTTAGGTAATGCTCTATTCATACCTTATCTTTAGCGATTCCTTGAACTTAGTATTTTGACATTTGATCGTTTCATGCTACTTCCTGGACAACTTCTAGGCCTTGTTGAACATAGCACCTCCTCTTCTCTAAACTGTTTTTTCCTATACCAACTGGTTGTTTACAAGTGGCGTCATGCACGCGTCTGCGTGATGACGTCAGAGTATCAACACTCCCAAACTGGTAGTCACACATCTATACCTATTTTTCGCTTTTTCTAGACAAAGGCACTATCCGTTCCGTATACGGGGCAATGCCATCGATTTTCGCATAATTTTATTGCGCTTTCACAGCAGCTCTAATAATGACGGATCACGCGCATGCGCATGGTGACGTCATACTAACGAATAGTACATAAATGGCGGCGGAGTTGTAGGTGGAATCGGATTACCTGCCGGTCTCCTGCCCTCTGTCTGCAACGCTGTAGTAAGTTAGGTAAGTTATATTACCTTTGGGTTCTGCTGAACCCGCTTTTTTTCCTTCCATATAGTTTTCCTCACCCTGACTTTCTGTCTTTGGACTTTTATCCATAGTGTTCAAGCCCTTGCACTACTACAAGACCCTCTGCTTTCTTATCCGCTTATTTTTTCAATTGATGGTTTCCCCCATCCGGATGAACAATTAAGCATGTAAGTGTATCTCCATGTTTTGACTTGTTTCAGACCTCTAACTCACTTCTGACTGAACTGAGTTCTGTTATGCTCTACTTTTTCAGATAAAGGGTTCCTTGCATACATGAATGACTGGGTTTCCTGTCACAGTCCCCGTCCAGTCCCCCTTTTTTATATAAAACATACAAGGTTAGATTTTTCTCTTTCCCCCTTTTTTTTCTTCATGCTTTTGTGACTTATCTGTTTTGTGATCCACATTAACACTATATTATTTATTATCTAAACAATTAATGTCTGTTTTTTCCAAAATATATGAATAAGTATTTACTTGTTGTCAGTTACTCTTCTGTATCCAGCAAATCTCATACATGTTGAATGTTCTAGGGTTTTAATTACTGTACAAAATCATGGGACCACTTGCTTTGTCGAGTCAGAAAAGACATTTGGTAAAAAGTTTTCACTTGGATTTATACATTATTCTATACTAAATATTGTGCATATTTTTTCCTAGAATCATTGTTTTTGCCCCTGATGAAGAGTGTCTGTTTCACTCGAAACGCGTTGGGCCTACCACAGCTGCACTATCAAGAATAAATAATGAAGATTGTTTCTTGTGACCTTAAACGATTGAATGTTGTCCTTTTTTAAGAATTTGTATTTTTTTCATACCAACACGTCCTTTATTAAGACTTTATTTCATAGAGTTACTTTACTACTCTTTCTATAAATGTTGGTCTGGTCATCCAGATACTAGATAGTGTGCAGGGGACGTAAGTTCCTATGTTGGGAACTTATTTTTGTCCTTTTGCTTCTGGGGGTAGCAAATAAACTGCAAATGCTAGAAGTGCTTAGGGAAAAACATGTGTGACAGTCCTCTTCAAAACACTGGGGGTCTCATTTTCAATAAATGAGTAATTTGATGTTGGAGAGCCGTTACCTTTGCACAGCAACATAAACGGCTCCCTGCCACCACATTTTCATCATTTGCATGACAGGCAGCATTTACTTTTGATTGTGGACACTGCTTGCCATGCTCCCATAGCAAGAAGTGCTCAAATTTGAATTCAAACCCTAATGGGTTTGATTTACTATTATTTTTTTTAATTTATTTGAATTTGTAAAGTCCCAAACCGCCCTTGGGCATCGTGGCGCTGTTAAGAAGGCTTACTTAGTTACATAAGTGCATTAGAAGGCATACATACATACATGTTTCTTCATACAATTCCAATAAGTGCTTGACAGTGGTTACAAGGATTGCTGAGCAAGTATATAGTGCCAGCCATATCTTACACGGCGGCAGGTACATAAAGTTGCGAGGTCAACATCGGTAGGTAAGAGCATGGTGCCAGCCATATGTTGCATGGCGGCAGCTATAAACAGTTGCGTTGTGCAAAATTAATATGCATATACAGATGCCAACCAAAAGTTGCAGGCCGGCAGCAAACACATATATGCATGCGCAAGGTCAATGGGTAAATACGTGGTCCCGGCACAGAATACAGAGGAGGCAAGCTACACATGGGTGCATGGTTAATGTCAACATATTATAGCATGGGGCCAGTCCCGTAGTAGACGGTGACAAGTGCATGCTAGTACATAGGTTTTCAATAACGGGCAACAGCGTGCATCAAATCTCAATGTATGGCGGGCAGCTACAGACACTTACTGGGGTCGGGGGAGAGGAGGTGGCATAGACGACTAAGGGGGCGAGATGGGGACGAGCAGACATAGAGGGGCAGCGGAGGGGTGGGGGGGTTCAGACTTTCAGGGGGCAGAGAAGGGGTGGGGATGTTCAGACATATTGGGGCATCAGAGGGGTCGGGGGTTCAGCAATACTGGGGGCAGCAGAGGGGCGGGGGGAATACAGACATTCAGGGGGCAGCGGAGGAGTAGGGAGGTTCAGACATATTGGGGCAGCTGAGGGGTTGGAGGGATCAGCCATACTGGGGGCAGCAGAGGGGTGGGGGATTCAGACATACTCGGGGCAGCAGAGGGTTGGGTGGGGTTCAGACATACTGGGGCAGCGGAGGAGTGCGTGGGGAGTTCAGAGATACTGGGGGCAGCGGAGGTGTGGGGGCTTCAGACATACTGGGGGTAGCATGCATGGTGAGCAGTGTTCCCAATTGAAATTGAACTCTCCCTGACTTGCGAGTGTGACTTACTCAGGCATTTACACCTTTCAATCATGTTATGTCACGATGGAATATGAGCTTTTGAATAACTGCATCTGCTAAAATTCAAGTCTTCTTTTATTTCTGGCAGTGGTGTAACATAAAATGTGGCCTCTCCTTCGAAATGAAGTGAGGGGATTCTAATATTTCCAGTCCCTAGATACACGCATTAGCCTTGGGCTAACTTGGGGCCCTTGAATAATGGGGTCTGCAGGGGCTTCAGCACATGCATTTCTTAAGGTAGCAGAAGGTCAACGCTTTTGAAGAATTTGACCTCTTTACAGAAGCATTGTCTCTGGAAGCTGAACATCAACCACCGGTCATGAAGCCAAGTGGGGATCAACAACACATAGAGAACAGATTGGGGTTTACTTTGTGTAATGCAAATTGAGGGGTCCCATTTAAACATGAATATCAAGATGGCTGTCCCTCAGAAAACAACTGAATGTAAGGCAGTTCTTGTTGTTCAATAGTCCTAATATTCGGACCTCACTTGAGGCAATGCCTGTGGGTTCTCAGACACTCACAGTATGGCTGAATTAAGTGCCCCCGGCACGTTTGTCCACAAGTTAAAAATCTTGGTCCTCACCTTCCCAGTGAGATCTTGATCCAGGTGTCACAAACTGCTTGTGTTCAGATCTTGGTGACCACTGCTATTTGGTTTGGGGGTCACTAAATTTATCCTTAAAGGTTGCATGCTGACCTTTGGCTGTTTGGCTGGATTGGTGGGAGGGACTCCTGGTCTGGGGGGTTTCTGGATGACAACCCGGTTGCCACTTCTGACTAGTGCCTGCGGCTTCTTCTACGCTTTTGTTCCTTTGGGGAACTCATCTGTTTCCTTCTTTCCTCTACCACAGTGTTGTTTGGGACACTGACCTCATGCCAGCTCCTGCTCTTCCTTGCTACATGTCTGCAAAGGCTCCTGTTGACATTGGTCCACCATACGTAAAGTATATCTGGTCTGTCTGCCTCATCCTGCATCTACTGCACTTTCTTCCTCCTCCTTCCCTTAGCAACTCTCCCACCGCCTGATCTGTCAGATCTTCCTCCAGCTGGTGAATCTTCACTTCTGCATCTCTCCTTAATTCCACTCCCTCCTTGGGGTTTCTCAATTCCTCTGGTGAAGTGACTGCTGCTCTGCAGGAGTAGAGGGATGAGTAGTGGTTTTTAAATCATACTGAACACCAAACTATCTCTACACCAGCAGTGATAAAAATCATAAAATGGATACAGGCACAGCATAAATGGTATACATCCTTCCCCTCTTATTTTATGCCAATGGCAGGCTATACACTTCAGACAAAGTGTGTGAGCCATCAAGGAAGCATCAAAAGAACAATAGTATTTTGGTACCAAAACAAACAAAATGTCCAATCAAGGTTCTATAAAAATAGGAGTCATTAAATAAGCCTAGATACAAGCATACTATTAAAAACACTGACAGCCCACCTGGGCCAAATAAAACACAAAATATGCAGGCTTCTGGATGGACTGAGGCATTTTGGGTATGAAGGTGAGGTCTGCAGACATTTGTTCTTGGTGCAATGTTCAAGTTCAAATGCCTGCCGTAAAATGGTATAGAGTGGGGTCTTAACTTGTCACTTGGGCCCTTTAACACCAGGATAGGGGTGCAGAACCACTGGAAGTAACAGTTAATAATCTTCAGGATGCTCGTCAGTGTTGATCTGGGTCTCTTAGAAATTTCCATTAGGACGGGTCAGCGTCGAGACAGTTGACTGAGGTGCTCCCAATGTATACAATCAGGGCCTCATTACGACCCTGGCGGAAAGTGACTGACCGGACCGCAACAGCGTAAATAGCGTTTCCGCCATTGCACGAAGGAGCAAAGTGCGGCTAATTACGACCCATCGGGCACGAGCATTACGCCATGGCGGAATCCGAAAGGCTGCGATGGCGGAAATGACCCCAAAACGGCCCTTACCGCCGCCGTACGCTGCACCAGGTGCAATACCGCCACCCATCTTAGCGGTCACCGTAATGAGCGGTCACCGTAACGAGCGGGCACCGCAAATTACGGGCACCGTAAATATACGGAAACGGAAGTAAAAGCATGTGGCCGGAACGGGAAACAGCACACCGCACAACTATAAAATCCGAATCCCAACACAACCATCAAAAATCCGACCCTGACACACATCCCAACCCGTTAGCAACCCCAGTTAAAAAAATAAATATGGGAAAGGTAGCCAAGAAAGCGTGTGACCGCAAGCGGCAGGTACACTTCTCCCGAGAGGAACTGACCGTGCTCACCGAGACCCTCCAGGAAAATGCCGCCGTCGTCTTCTCCAGTCAAATGACCAGGACGGCCCTTGCCAACAAGAAGGCCATATGGGCCCTGGTGGCACAGCGCGTAAGTGCGGTGGGGACAACACCCCGCACGCCACAGCAATGTCGCAAGCGGTGGGACGACCTGTGGATCCGCGTACGCAGCATACTTTCTGCGAACAGGAACATCGCCACAGCTACCGGGGGGGGTTCAGAGTCGCCCATCAAGTTGACCCCCTGGGAGGATATCTGCGCCTCCACCATAGGAATGGAGAGCATAGAGGGAGTCGGAGGGATGGAGAAAGGAGTGCCGACATCCGGAGAATCAGGTAGGTTGGCCAAGAGAAACAATGCGAAATCCACAAACCACGAACATGTGCAGTACCATGTGACCCCATAGTGCAATACATACTTTGCCCTGACAGCGCCCTCTAAAAGTCAGAATGAATAAACAAATCAATCAAGATGCCATAAACAACCCCTACATGTGCAGCATGCACCCCCTAACTGCAGGCAGCCAAATGAATGCATCCTCAATCCACACGAAAATGAGACCACCTCCAAGGCCCAGTCCCAAATCAGCCTCATGTACCACCCCAATGCATTTGATACGTTGCCATTCCAAATCCGACAGACCCATAACTAACGCTCGCCCCTCTTTACTCCACCACAGGGTCCGATACCAACGACGAGCTGCAGGACACCCCTACCAGCACGCCTGCAAAGAGGGCCAGGACCAACGTCCCAAGAGCCTCCACCTCAGGTGCAAGGATCAAGACACGGCAGCAGCAGGAATCAAGTGGCAGCACACTGGAGGGGACTGCAACAGGCACCCCAGCAGCCAGCAAGTCCACAACCCCAGCACCACAGGTCCCCCCAAAGAACGTATCTGATGGCACTGCCTCTGGTGGTAGCAGCACCATAGGTGACACAGCTGTCATGCCAGCATGCTCCGACACGGAAAACAGTGCTGGCGACGTAGGTACCATCCATGACCTTTCCCAATCCCCCTGCATGTTCCATCCCCTACACCATGACGAAACCACGCAGGGGCACCCTGAAGACGACGACTGGCCAACCCCCACAAGTCCTGTGCCAAGGCAACATGTGTTGAGCAGCCCCCCTGTCACACCACCGCAAATGTCCATGGCCCAGCAGAGGCAACAGTCCCTCGACCTGCTGATCGAGCAACAGCAGGAAGTGTCCACGCTACTCAAGGACCATGCAAATGAATGCGGGGGTTCCAGGGCAGCCATGGAAACATCCACCGAGACACTCAGGGCACAAATAGAGAAAAGTAGTGAGAGCCTCAGGGGAGAAATGGAGAAAAGCACCGAGAGCCTGAGAGCACAAATGGAGAAAAGCACCGAGAGCCTGAGAGCACAAATGGAGAAAAGCACCGAGAGCCTGAGAGCACAAATGGAGAAAAGCACCGAGAGCCTGAGGGGGGAACTGCATGCGACGTCCAAAGACGTTTGTGCTGAACTTGCTGCTGTGCGCCGTGTGCTCTCGGAGCTCTCACAAACCCTCAGAGACATGCATGGACGCGAGCAGGCAGAGACATCATCCGTGGCAAGTTCCGTCCAGGGCAGCCCCCAACGCAGATCTGGCAGGAACCTGCGCTCCACGGGCAGGGGTGCCCCTGATACCCGTAGAGGGGGCTTGCAATAGCGTCCAACCACGGACAGCATGCATATTTGGACACTGGTGTTGGGGGGGGAGGTAGTAGGGTGGAGGGGGTGTGTTGGGCTTCACTGGGTGGCGGGTCCATAGGGTGTATAAATCAAATCACATTAACAATACAGCATCTCATTATCATCCAATGACATGTGTGGACATTGATATTTGCGTACGAGGCCTTCATAGGCGTACAGTCCACAATGTGCCTGTACTACACACACACAGTGCCACAGGTCCCCTTTCCGTGTAATAGGCACCATGCGTGGTTGCTAGAAGCATGCATCTATGATGCTCTGTCGGATTGCACGTGCATCCTGTGCCTCATGGACTCCTTGAGGTGCCTCCACATCCCCACCCTCATCATCATCATCATCTTCAGGTGCATGCAGTACAGCGTCAGGGGGCATGGGCACATTCCTACGTATGCACATGTTGTGCAGCATGACACATGCCATGACCATCTTAGAAACCTTCTCATGGCTGTACATGAGTGCCCCGCCAGACCTGCTGAGGCTGCGGAAACGAGCCTTCAGTAGGCCGAATGCCTGTTCAATGACCACACGGGTACGTGAGTGGGCATGGTTGTAGTCCTCCTCATGCTCGTTCTGTGGGTTCCGGATTGGTGTAAGGAGCCATCTCTTCAGTGGATACCCGGCATCACCTGTATGAGACGAATAAAGGGTGTCAGTGGAATGATAGTGCTAAGTAGCCCCCCCCCCCTCCTGCAAGGTCATTGACGCATCAAATGGGCCACGATGTCATGCATGGAATGAGACTCACCGAGTAGCCAGGATCTGTGCCCTGCGTGTCGCTCCATGTAGCGTGGTATTCTTGTGTTCCTCAGGACCATAGAATCATGGGTAGATCCTGGAAATCTGGCACAACAATGCGTAAATATCTTGTTGGAGTCACACACCATTTGCACATTGATTGAATGAAATTGTTTCCGGTTGCGGTACTGGACCTCCATGGCATGTGGGACAACCAATTCAACATGGGTGCAGTCGATGGCACCAATGCAACCCGGGATGCCGCCAAGTGCATGGAATCCCACTTTTGCGTTGGTAATCTCCTGGTACGTGCGTGGTAGTGTGATGTGGTCGTCGGCGTGCTTCAGGAGGGCATCGTGCACTTGGAAGAGTGTCCGTGAGAACAGTGGCTGTGAAATGCCATGCAACTGTCCCACTGTGTGCTGGTAGGTGCCTGTGGCCAGGAAGTGGAGTGCAGACACCACCTTCAGTAGGGGTGGGATGGCGGTTGGGCTATCTATCATGCTCACGAGGTCAGCATGTGTCATGTCCACAATGGCGATTATGGTGTCCCGGTCCAAACGGTAGAGGGTGTGGATCTGCTCAGCAGTGAGGTTGAACGGATCGGCTCGGAGGCGTGGGATTGCGGGCCGCCTGCGTGGTGGTAGTGGCAGTGCTTGTGGGCCTTGCTGACCCTGCCTTGCCCTCCTCCTCCTCCTTCTCCTCCGTCTCCCCTGTGCGCCCGGTTGTTGTACCTGTTGTTGTTCGTCGTCTTCTTGTAGTTGTAGCACTTGCAGTGCTATCTGGTCCCCCAGGCCCAACATCGCTAGTCCTGCCGGTAGCATTTTGGAGTGGGAGTGGTTGTGGGAGGGGTTTGGGTCTGCTATATATGTGCTGTCGGCCTGTATGGCCTCCACCTGTGCTGATTGAATGAATCTGTGGCAGATGCAATCCCTTCTGGCCGAGCACGTCCCGCACGTAAGGCTGCATTTGGCCGCATGGCATCTTGGGATTGGAATCATGTATCAAATCCCGATGGCAGTGTGATGTACTTTGACTGATTTTCATGCTATGCTCCCATTGTTACACATGCTATGATTGCAGCCGCTTACATACCTGTGAAGAGTCAGTGGTATGTAGGGCTCGATCGATGGCCGACCCTCATGCAGCACAGTAACGTACTTCACCGACGGGCGTGGCGTCCCATTTGTGATTGCAGCCAGTTAGCATTATGACACACAGCCGCACTACATTGATGTAATTGTGAATGCAAGCGTTCACAGAAGCCTTTTCGACGTAATGTTGCAAGTGAGGAATTCGAAGGCCAGCATTTTTGGTTTTGAAGTAGCGGCGAGGATACGCCCACAGGTCTGGCTGGAAATGTAACGTTCTATTGTAGAATGTCCTTGGGACATGGCCCATAACGAGCAGGCAATGAATGATATGAATTGAATGGGATGCGCAATAGCGTAGTGGACGATAAGGCAGGACGTTCCCAAATCCATCTTGCTTCACAACACTACAGATCCGGCCAGGAGCACAGTGGTTTTTGCAGACTGCATTACGCACAGACGCGATGGAAGTTTCACATATTATGTGAGTGAATATTCATGCGTTTTCATTGCGGGATGAGGGAATGATGAATGGATGCATGGACAGATGATTCCGTTTAGGGTCTGCCATGTACATGGGTTTTTTGAATCACTCCCCTTCCCCTGCGCTATGTGATGCAAGGCTGCCATAGTGGGACTTACGTCTATCTGCCCTTGTCGGATCCTCCCTGTCTCGACGCGCCTTCATACACTTGTGTCTAGGCACGTTACTAATCCCATGTCATGGGTTCTATCTTGACGGACGCATGCACAGTAACCGACGTTGCCAATGGTGTATTTACCTCGATTGATTTCGTTATGATTCGATACTGATTTAGGGGTCTGTATATTCCTTTGGAGTGGGCTAGCATGCATATGGGTGTGGATTTGGTGTGTTGAATGAAGATTGTAATGCATCATGAGTCCCGTAATGCAATCGGTTAATTTGTGTTTCTTTTGGGTGACAGGTATCTCCTGCCCTATTGCAGATGCCATCTCTACGCCACTCCTCCAGATGGTTTTTACTCTCGACTCCTGCAGCTTCGGGTGAATCAGTGGAGCACCATTTCGATCTTATGGGACGATCGCCAATGGGCCACATGCCCTTACGCTGTACTGGTGGCTAGGTGCAACATTTCGGCCTTTCAGCTCGACTAGTGCCTGCCTCATGGGACGGACCTGCGGTTCTTGCCGCTTCCATGTTGCCTTTTGGAACGTTGATGTAGGCCCTGTGTGCCATGATGGTACAGGGCGTCACACAAGTGGAAGCTGGTCAATTATTGCAGATGCAGCCCTCGGTGATGATGGTTGTTTTGGTGTTATTTTGCAAATTGCTGTGGGGCCTTTGTCATTTGGATGTGCATTTAAATTGTATTCCGATATTTGTCGTGTTGCGTTGTTCTTTGCAGGTGATGTGGCGATTTTCAATTTGTGGCGGTATGTATTGCGAGATGATCTGCATTGTGTTCCGCCTTCTGAGTTGAGTTGTGTGGTACAGTACTGGCCGCGTTTGCCTACGTAGCACAGTATGGTCACGGATAGGGGCTGCCATTGTGACTGTTTACATGATGTGCTGTTCAGGGGCGGGGGATTGGCTTTTGGCCGACTGGTGCCTGTCAGCCAGGTCGATTGGTGGAATGATGGGATGTTCAGAATGTGGCTGGTCACAGGTGACTGTGTTTGCGTGCGTTTGTTGGAGGGGGACTGGGGTCATGTCCATTGGAATAGCTTCTGTATTGATGCCATCTGTGCCCTGCAGCTCCCATCGGCCCCTCTTGGGATGAGCCTGGCTGCTCAGTCACTCTGCCAACTTGTGTGGTACATGCTTCTGCTGATGGTTGGTTTGTTTACTGGCAAGAGTACAGGGCTGGTGCAATCCCCCTCAGGATGCTGTTTTGGATGTTGCCTTGCGCTGGTGGCAAGCGATGGGGGACTACTGTTGTTTTGTGTCATGTGTTCTTGATTTTCATTTTGATGTATTGTACCTTCACATGCCTGTGCTGCATCAGTACGGCTATGGTGACATGCCGTACATGGATGCCCACTCACGGGGCGCTTTGAGCCCCTGCATGCTTTTCTACGTTGGCATGCATGGGTGAATTGTAGATTTCACTGGTTGCATAGTGTGAGTACATTGCGCCTGCCAGGAGTTGTGCAATGTGGCCAGGGAGTGGAGTACAGGCACTCAGTGGGCCATTTACGGTTGGTTCACGATGCCGTATTTCTCGCCATGGCGGAATGGTACTTTACGACGTGCTTGATGGCGTTCAGTACATGTCCGCTAGGGTCAGAATTCGCGTACCGTTGCGCCATGGCGGTGATTCCGGTTTTGCAAGGCGCGCGTGCGCGTACTTGGTGCAGTTAGCGTTGCCGTTCACTGCGGTGTCGCTAATGGCATCGTACTTTACGGTGACGGGTCATAATCGCAACGAGCGGTGTTCGATGGCGGTATTGCATTTCCGCCATCATTTTTCCATTTCCGCCAGGGTCGTAATGAGGCCCTCAGTGTCATGGCTGCCAATTAGTTTCAATGCAGCCTAGTAATGTGATACGGTCTTGCTGCAGTGATCAGCTCCAATGAATAAAGAGAAGGCCAAGCATTGGTCAAGTGAGTTCTTCGAGTTGGTCAAATAGGTCAGTTGTGTGAGGTGGTCTTGCAACAGTGATCGGCTAATATGGCTCGAGATTCAGGCATGTGGTAGTCACGTTAACAACATGCATTACTTATAGCAGTTTGAATTGCAAAGAGTGCCAAAGGCAGCTCTGTGGGTCTTTGAGTGGCCCAGAAATGGCAAACAAATTGGTTAAGATGGCTCTAAAGCGATTTGAGGCAAGACACAGATCCCAAAACTGTTCCTTTGCTCTTAGGTTGGTGGCAGACCCTATTCAGGATCTCCAAGGATAAGGTGAGCCCAGCCAGGATGTTTGTCAGATACACTTGCAGTGGCTGTCACCTCCAATATGCAGGGGCCTGAATACTATTATCTTAGCAGCAGGAAGGCCTTGTTCAACAGCAGGGTCACTTCATATGTTACTATGAAGTGGTTGATGGGGGTCTGGCTCAATGTCTTTACCTAAGTGACAGTGGACTTTGGGCAGACTGTAGGCCAAAAAGCTTCAGGCAAAAGCACTTCTTTTGCAGTCCAAAGATTAGTCAACTAAACTGGGGTCTCATCCTCTTATGTGGTCGTAGCAGAATGGTCTATTTTAAGCCTTTTGTAAGGAGGAAATCCTTCATGACATCGATAGATTATTGCCTGATGATTTCAGATCCCACAGTGCTTTGCCTTCAAGAAGTGGGGAAGGGACAGAGCGGGTGTGGGGTTGCTTAGGAATTTCTTAGATGGTGTAACCCATCTCCTGGTTGCTACTCCTCTCATGGGCTACTCTACAACTCCTCATTTCCATGTATGCCTAAGTCTAGGAGGCTCTAGTCATTTTCCATCTTGTTTGATATTCACAATTTGCTGGTTGGGCTGCCTTCAAAATCCTGGTTGCCATCTAACTCACTTGGAGTGGATTCTATCCTTCTAGGAAGGTATCAAGCCTTTCCAGAGAGAACAAATAAAGCTTCTAGGGTTTGTAAGTGATTTCAATCCGGCACTTCACCTAAGTCAACGCCTAGCGTGTAATGCACAACTGAAATCCTTATTTATTTGTGTCTAAAAGTTCTTTTTTTCTGAACGATGTACCACTCATATCACGCCCCTCACCCCCCCCCCCGGTCACACTGAACCAGGAATCAGGCTGGTTTCAAAAGTTAAAATATTTATTTATGTATTCAAAATATAATCACACTATGTTTAATGGATATACAATAATCACGAATGGGGTGATGTAACACTAAGCAATCTCTCTAATCACAAGGAGTAATAGGGAGCAAAACAATTCAGCACAGAAATAATCCTTTTCTGTGTGTTCAGATCAAATAGCAATGTGGTTACTATTTCCCACTGCACACCCCTCAACCCCCCAACAAGCAGTTTAAAGAGATAGGAGAGAGAACAGTATTCAGGAATGCAGTATTCAAACAAAATGTCAATCCCAATTTCCCCCAGCAAACACAAGAGAGAAACAGAATTGATTGGCAAACTGTCAAAATGGTTTTAAAGATATCTTGAGAATAGATTGGGTAAAACACTAAATATGGTTTAAATTGCTGAAATTGTTTAAATTCTTATGGGAGCCGCGTTAGGTAGTTGCAGACAAACACTAGCAATGATTTGATACTAAGGAACAATGTGAAATCTTAAAACTGAGGTCAGGTGCAATCAAAAGCTGTTTCACACGTGTAACATTTTGCCAAAATGAAAATTTGTGGCAAACTTTTCTGTGTGTGGTAATTGCGATCGCGGGAGAACTATATGGATTTGTTTCTAGCATACAAATTGAGGAAGTTATGGACGTTTTAGTGGAGGTCGTTTTTCTGAGATAGGCGTAAGAATGGGAAAACAGGGATGCGCTTTTAAAAGACAAATGGGATTTCTTATACTAGATTAGGACTATAGGAAACGAGAATGCCACACATGAATCTCCACAGTCCTGGCCACAGACCCTTCACGTGGTGGATACTCACTTTCTTTCTGGGATTCAATTTATTTATTCACAATACTAATGATTTATGGTTTTAGAAAACAAATGAGAGAAACTTAGCGCAAGAAAACCGTCTGACAATTCAAAAATACTCCTAACACTACCGGTTCTGAATACAAGAGAGGATGGCTTTAAGACAGGGATTACTATGGACAGTACATATGCTAGGGACACCGTTCTGTCTATAGATACTCACTATATGGGTTTCAAACGGAACCGTCAGGGATTCTGGTCAGGCATTCTGGTTCTGGGACAGACTGCTGGGCACACCGGATTGGACAGGGTCTACAATGGTTCTGGTCACAGCTCGGCACGGCACTGGATCGGGTCTGCAATGGTTCTCTGGTCACAGCAGAGCACAACTGGATTGGATCATTTGGTTCTGATGAGAATTCTTTTATCAGGAAAGCAGTTACAGCACAGCCCAGCAGTTTCTTTTGTTCCCCTTAGGTTTTGTGGGATTCTTTCTGGTTCTGGAAATTTAAGGCCTAGTTGAAAATGGTTCAACTAATGGAATGGACCTTTCTGCTTGCCAAGTTTCTGGAGTCTGGAGCAAGGAAGATGGATGGTTTTCTCGCAGGTTGCTCTGCCAGCAATCGGTTAGTGGGTGAATCTGTGTGTCCTTCTAAGTCCTCAGCTGTCTCTCTTTATGCTTATGATAAAGGGGGTGTGTGCTGGTTTATCCTAAGCGTGCCTTTTAGGCAGGCGATTGGCTGGAGTCTCTTCTCTCCCTTGATTGGAGAAGAAAACAGGGTGTCACAATGATGATGTGGGTTTATGAGTCAGAGAATCCTCCCCTTGTCCCTTTGAACCTAAAATCTACTTTTGGTACAATACATACATATTTTGTGTAGCAGACACTCCTCCAAACCTCATCGCTGTAAGATCTTGTGTCTGCTTTTTAAAGAATTTCACCCTTTTTATCAGGAACACAATATCCAGTTTATCAGAAAACGTGTACAACTGTGCGCATTGAATGTGGGCATACGTGTATGAGGTTTCATGCTTTTGGCATGAATACATTTGTTGTAAAACCACCTTTTCCGCTGTTTCTTTCTAGAACATGTCACACGGTTTTGCTGCCTCTTAAAATGTACAATCAGAATTTAGATACACTGATATGTGATTTTTGTAATTTAAACAAGTTTAAGTGATAAGTTATATGTATTGAACAAAATGTTTCTTTGTGAATGTCCAGCCCCAAATGGCCATTTGTCTCTGCCTCCTTCTGGCTCTCTGCAGTTCAGAAGCAGTCTCCTCCCATTTCCTCCAGAGTCCCAGGCCATTTTACGACTCTTCACACTTAGCCTTCCTTTGACTGGAGGAAGTCCATTGTATTCTTCCCCTGGCAGACCAAATTCTTCCCCCACCCTATAATCATCACATAGGTGTGATATCCTGGTGGAGAGTGAGGCCTGGTCTCTGTGGGGGAAGTTGTTGGACTGGTTTGATGACTTTTAGGCTGGCTTAAATTCGGTGTCATTTGTTACATTTTTTTCTTGGTTTAAAACAAACTTGTAATTTCCAAACAAGCAGCTAGAACTCTTATTCCAGACTCTAAACCATGTGATTTAAATAGTTACAACCTAGGTTACTCTCAATAACAGGTCACTTGGTTTTCAGACATTAGATTTCAGTTTTACAAGTTTAAATTCTATCATGCAATCTACTGACAGCTGTCATACAGGCGGCCACAGGTACTGTGCCCAGATTTTGACAGATTTCACAGGAAAGCACATTTTTGCTGTGAATGTTTTGATGACAAATTCAACTTTTCAGGACATTGTCTGTTCATACTGATCTCTTGAATTAAATGAATTGTAGCACCCAGCAAGACTATTGGATGTCTGATGGTGTTTTGTCCCGGCATTCTGCAGTTTCAGCAACCAAGAAAAAGATTTAAAAAGAAGATTCTGGATTTCTTTCAGCAAAGCACTGCTTTTCCCTCGGTGCTCCATTTTTACTTGTTGTGAAGCCCAGTGACATGTTTCAGGAGTGAGATCTCCGTTCCACCACTGATGCATGGTAGATTTGGCAGCCATCTTTTCGTGTTGTAAAGCATGATTTCCATAGGTTTTGGCACGCACAGGGGTTTTTTACGGCCATTTTGATAATTCTGGCACCACCAGAACACAGTGATGCCGCAGGGCAGAGCATAAGTGGGTTAATACATCCCACAAAGCCCCCCCCCTCACAACTTGAATTTGACCGCCCGTCAAGGAGAAGTCAGGAGATTGGGATGTCTTTCTTTCTTTTTGGTCCAAGTGGTAAAATTCATCTGCTTCTCCCATCAATGCTGGATCGACAGGTTCTACTCGCCGGTTCCGGGTGGGAGTATGGAGCGATACTCCGGGCCCCTTGGGTCTTACCTCCTTGGTGCTTTGAATCCTTGGTTCCACTGCTATGATGACAGAACAGAGCATGGTCACGGACATTTCCCCACCACTATTCATGTAGTGGGGCAGATGCATACATTTGACATACAATTGACAAACTTTCCCGCCTGTAATTACTACTGATTTTAATAGGTGGAATGGTTTTAAGAGTTGGAAATTTCTAGGGATCTGGAATGTCACCCTCTGGGTTTCCAGATGGCTCCTCTAGTTGCTGCAGAGTATGCCTAGGATGGCAACACTTCAGCTGGTTGATGTGGACCCACTTATCTTCCTCTTCTGCCAAACTGCCTTTGGGGATACGGATTTTGTAGGCGACTGGTGAGATTCTGTCTACAATTTCAAAAGGACCCTGCCAGCTAGGAAGAAATGTTCGCTGTTTGGCCTGGTTCCTTCTGGAAATTGTACAAGTAGACCCGGTCTCCTACTTGGTATTCTTTTCCAGTTGTCTTAAGGTCATAGTGGGTCTTCATACTGTCTGCAGATTTTTCTAGATTCCGCTGAGCATAGGCAAAAGCATGTTGAAGGTGTTTTCTCAGATTCTCAACATACTCATGAGTTGTGGAGGCATTTATCAAGGTCTGCTCTTTTGTTCTGTAGAGCAGATGCTGGGGAAGCACCATCCTTCATCCAGTCATCAGCTCAAACAGCGACATTTTTGTTGCGGCCATCAGGACAAGAGGTAATCGAATGTCCCAACCTGGCCCAGAATCTGCCACAAACTTTTTAAATATGCTCACAATTGTTTTGTTGTATCTCTCAACTCCACCACTAGAGGTGTCGGTAGGCAATGTGTAGTTTCCTTTTGACCCCAAGTATCTCCCACATCTTTGTCATTACTTTGCTAGTGAAGTGACTACCTCGGTCTGACTCGATCCTTTGGGGTAGTCCAAAACGTGAGAAGATGTGGTTGATCATCATGGCAGCTGCTGTTTCTGCCTTGCAGTTTGGGGCCGGGAGACATTCCACCCATTTAGTGAACAAGCATGTCACGGTCAACATGTACTTGTTCCCCCTAAAGGAGCGAATCACGGGCCTGATAACATCGACTTGTAAATCTGACCAAGCAGTGTCATCCCCTTCTTTTGGAGGGGAGCACGTTGTGTGAGTGATGTTGGCTGAAATTGTGCACACACAAGACACCCCTTCAAGTATTGGGCGAGATCCTGCCCCATGTGTGGCCAGTATGCTACCTCTCACAAGATTTCTAGTATCGTATGAAACCCCTGGTGACCGGCTGTGGCCGGATCATGGGCGTGATTTAGCATCAGGTTTCGGAATGAGGTAGGGACCACCCACTGGTCATGGCCAGCTGGGGATCTCCTCACCAACAAACTGTATTGGATTCAGAACATTTTTGGACATTTCATCAACACTCTGAGGTCCTCTTTCCCTATGTAATCGGTATCCGTCAGGGTAAAGTTCTCAGGGTCCTCAATGTGTTGATAAAACGTATCAATTATTGGATCCCCTTTTTGAGGCGTAATCAAATCATCATCTGGGGTCTCCTTACTCCACTGTGCAGTTGAGAGTTCATTGTGAACATTTTTCTGGGACCTAGTGATAGCTGTGACCTGGATTTCCCCCAACAGGGCCTCATTCTGAAGTAGATCCCCCTGGATGACTCCGGTTTTGGCCAGCTGATCAACTAGGTAATTTCCAGTTTTGTCTGGTCCCTCTACTTTATAATGACCCTTGATCTTTTTCCAGAAGATGGTCATCCTATTCGAGGTGACCAGATCATCAATATTGTGGATTAATTTCCCATGTTTCAATGGTTTGTTATTAGCACATAGCATGCCTCTGGTTTTCCAGTTAACCAGTTGGTGTTGGACAGCAGTGATGATGGCTTGATACACAGCCATCAGCTCTGCCACTTGACTACTTCGGGGACTGATTTTGTACCCGGCGGAGGGTTCTGGGGCATCATTCACCCATGCATTCCCTACGCCGGCCACAAGTTCTTTTTCCCTGTTGTCAAAATGGTAGGAACATCCATCCACATAGACACTGGGCATTCCCTCAGACTGGTCTTCTTCATAGACTTGGTGTGGGGAATTAAGGTATGCCTCCATGTTGTCCTTGATTTTAAGACTTTCGACCTCGAGACAGTTTTCTCTGGGGCAATCATGCAAGTCATCCAGACCTTGCACGAGGGGACTCTTCTTGTTTTGGCCATATCTGACCTCCACAGGAAAGCCTTGCATTGACAGAATCCAGGAAGTAATTCAGGAATTACTCACATTTCCGGCCCGGATTCTGTCATTTTGGAGATATTGCAGAGGCTGGTGTGGAGTCTCCACTACAATGTGTTCCCCCTGGATAAACGGGTGGTAATTCTTCAATGCCCACACCGTTGCCAGGAGTGCCTTCTCACAATTGTTGAATTTTTCATCCACAGAGGATAAAGTCTTACTTGAATAGAAGATTACTTTATTGACCTTGTCATGCTTTTGATATAATACAGCAGTCAAGCATGTATTTAAGAACCCTGTCTCCAAGAAGAACTCCTTGTTTTTGACAAGGTAAGCTAAGCAAGGTGCTTGTGAGAGGCTTCTTTTGAGTTGTCTTACTGCCTCGGCTTGTTCTGAACCCCACTCCCACTTGACCCCCCCTTTAAGAGAAGGATCAGGGGTCTTGTGATCTCTGCGTAGTCCTCAATGAACTTTCTACTGTAATTAGTTAGTCCAAGGAGGCTTCTTAGTTCCCGCAGAGTTGTGGGGTCTTTCATTTTCTGGAGTGCTTCCACTTTCTTTTCCTGGGGACAGAGACCCTGAGGAGTTATCTCATGCCCCAAGAAATTGACACAGGTCCTACACCACTGTGCCTTTTGAAAGGAGAGTTTTGCTCCGGGAGCCCTCAACTGTGTCAGAACATAACGGATCTCTGCTATGTGTTCTTCCACAGTTGAGCTTTTGACTAGAACATCATCTACATAGGCCAGGTTACCATTTTCACCCAGGTCGGGCATGGCCTTGTGTAGAAACATGTTAAATCCATTGCTGGAGTTGATGTATCAGAAGGGAGTCCGGGTCCAAGTGTATTGCTGCCCCCGAAAGTAAATGCCAGCTTGTATTGGTTCTCCCTACTGACAGGTACAGTCCAGTACCCATTGATCAGGTCAATGGCAGTGAATACCTTTGACCCCTGGATCTGGGCCAGCCCTTGGTCAATGTAGGGAAGAGGCCATCGGGAAGTATGGACCCGTTTGTTGAGCTCCCTTAGGTCGGCACAGAGTCTCCACTAACCGGTTGGTTTCAAAATCCCCAGAACCGGATTATTGAAGGTGCTGTGGACTGGACGAATTATCCCACGGGACTCAAGGTTCTTAATTATTTCAGTAAGGGACTCCATTGATGCGAGAGGCAAGCGATATTGCTTCGCAAACACTGGAGTCATGCCAGGGTCCATGGGAATTGTTGTTGTGTGGATGTCAGTGCGGCCACAGTCATATGAGTCCACTGCAAACAGATCTTGAACATCTAAGAAAACTTGTTTCAATTTTTGCTTTTGTTCCAGAGTCTCACAGGCGTCAGCTAGGTTGACTCTCTCTTCAACCATCTGCCTGTAGCCTGGAAAGACTTCCGGTTTGGCTATCTCAGCGGCCTCCTCCAGCTGGGTGGAGAAGTCTCTGGTCAAAGTGCTGATTTGGGCTGGTGGCTTCAGGTGGGGAAGGCAGTTCTCGTGGAATTGAAAGATCACCTTATCCCTCCTGAAGTCACAGGTCACATCTTCCTTACCATAAGGGCAGGAAGAGTACACCAGGAAATTCCCCCCATGCCGGGTGAAGATCCTGTCTGGTGTTGTGTCATCATCGCTATCACTGTCAAAACAGTCCTTGGGGATTGGTCCTAACAGTTCATTACCTAAATCTATGGAAACATGTTGGTAATCAACCACCATTCCAATAATGGTGCCTGCGGCCAGAGTGATACTCTTTATGTCGCTATTATCCACCTCTATTGGAATGGTCCTGTTTTTCTATGTTGACTAGTGGTGTTGGGTTTACCCCCAACCCTTGCTGTTGGGAATGAGCATTCAGGTGGACATAGGCGTCAGGATTTTTCAGTTTCTGACCTCTTTTAATTTTTACTTCCAGTGAGAATTGTCAGGTCCGTTCTGGGATAGTGACTTCCTCTCCAATCTGAATATCATCTGCATATGGCAGCAGTTGAGCTGACCTAAATGCTTTCTCTGGGTCATCAAAGTCCATGGGATTACCCGCTAGTCTGGACCAAGCTTAGAAGTTTATTAGGTCCAAACTAATGGCAAAGCGATTGAGAATGTCACTGCCTAAATAAAATTCAGCAGGGACATCTCGCACGACTCAACAATTATGGACTATGCTCTTGTTGCCTATGGAAATTGGGAGCATGCACCTGGAGGCAGAAGATGTTTGGAGTTGGGTGTTTCTAACAGTTTAAATGTGGGAATGGCTGGATCTTTTGGGAGTTTGCGGAACATGGTCTCGCTGATGAAGCTCTTACCGTTGTTTACACACACTCGGGTGAGAACAGAGTCCTTCCCTTCATTTAACTGAATAGGGATGAACAACTGCTCTCCAATTTTCTGAATATCAGCCAGGCTCTGAGCTGATTTCTCATCTTTCTGGACTATAAAAATGTGATTTTCTGATTGTGAATTTGTAAAGAATTTCACAGTGTTTCCTTCCAGTGTGGAATGTCACCTTAGACTGGAAGGAAGGTTGATTTTCAGAAATAGAGAGGACTCCCCATCACCAGTTTGTTGTCCTACTGCAATTACTGTCACGTCTGGGATTTGATTATTCTGGAAGTGAAATTCTATTTGGTCAGGTTTTTGTTCAACCATGTGGCATGTGCGGTTTAAACTAACATGGTTGACACTCTGTTTCAATTTTATTGGTCGGTTAGTCTGGGTCCAGAGGACCTTGTTTACACAATCTATGAGGGGTGACAATCTACATAAGATGTAATTCCCTAGTAAACAAGGTGTGCCCTCTGGAGTCACAACTTTGAACAGGTGCTTCAACTTGTGTTGCCCAATTTTAATGTCTAAATCCGCAGTCCCCACAACGGGAATTTCCTTCCCGTCGAAGTTCTGAAGTTGTCCAGGAAGAGGGGTGAGAGGAATTTGGTATTTCTCCCCCCTTCCCGAATTCAGTTGATCAAAGGCCCTTTTTGACAGAAGGGTAGCTTGGGATCCAGTGTCCACCAGTGCCAAAATTGTACATTGCCCCTGTATTTGGACCAGGGCATAGAATCTTCCCTCCTTTTCCTCCAGGGGGCAGAGGTAATGCACATTTTTGGACAACTTGTGGGTTAGTTTCTTTGCTTTGGACACTGACATAGAGGTGATTTCGGCAGGATTCTGTTTGGAGTCTTGGGAATCTGTAAGAAAAAGGTGACAGCTAGATATGGGGGAAGTTTTGGGTTCCTCTGCTTCAGATTCTGTGCTGCCCCCCTTTTTGGAGGCAGTCACCAGGATGGGTTTGAACCAGAGGGTTTTCGTGCTGGTCATTCTGGGTACTGATGATGGGCGGTTCTAACTCGGTCCCCACATCTACCCAGTCTGGATTTGGATCCTTTGGGACACATTTTTCTTTGGGAGGAGTTCCCCCATCCATGAAGGAGAAGATCTTTTTCCCAGAATCCTCTGAGGATCACTGTCCTTCAAACTGGAAGGTTTGTACCTCCTCCTCAAAATGGATCTTTTTGGGCTCTTTATTTCTCCTACCCGCCCTCTGCTCCTTGGGTTGCAGACTTTCGGGGGCAGGAGATTTTGGTTCGGTTCCTGGGTTTCCAGGGGCTTTTCACAAGTGGGGAAGGAAGCTTCCTCCAAGGCTTTACACCCCCCTTACCCTTGTGCCTCCTCCCTGGGAACTGGTGGGTTGTCGGGGTTCTTTCCCCATCATTGTTCTGGAGCACCAGATCCTGGATTTGAGGCATTCTGAGCCGCCATGCCCATCTGAGGGTTCTGTTGAGCCCTCAGCATGCGCTTGGCCTCCCCTCTCCCGTATTGGGCTGTCTGGGCTCAGGAAAGTGTGGAAATAAGGATGGATTGTTTTGGGGGTTGGAATTTGGTGGGTACCTAGGAAAGAAATTTGGTCCGGCATTTGGGGGATTACTGCCCTCCTGGGGAAAGTGAGGTGGGAAGTTCCCTGGGTTTCCTGCTGTCTGGTTGGATCCCCCCCCCTTGGGCCTGAGGAGTCCACACATAACCCAGGATGGGTCTATTGCCCTTGTAGCGTGGGCTGATGTAGTCAGGGGAGTTAGGGGTCCCATTTGTGGGGTTGCCTCCCTGGCTCCCTGTTTGTAATTGGCCCGAGGGTTTGGGGTTGTTTGGATTCTGTGCGGGAAGATTTTTAGGCCCCTCCCGTCTCCAGATCTAAAATGGGGGCAACCTTCACCTCTGCCACTTTAGCAGTATTTGTATTTTATTTATTTGTATAGCGCGCTAGGCCTGAGGGCAACCAGGCGCATATTTTAGGCATAGGTACACAAGATGGCATTGATACAGTTACAGGCATAAGAAGAAATTCACAGGTGCATATTTTAGGCAAACGGTACAAAGTGGCGTAGATACAAATAAGGTCAAACAATTTAAGTTCTTAAGCAAAAAGTGCCAATAGTATGTGAGTAGTGGAGCCGGTGGCTTAGGCTGGTAAATGTAGTGTAGAGGATAGCCACATCTTGACTTTGTGTTTGAAGAGTGTGGCGGAAGGGAGGGTTCTGATGGTCAGTGGCAAGGAGTTCCAGAGTTTGGACGCGAGGACTGGTAAGCTGACGCCTCCGGCGGTCTGCAGGTTGTATTTCAATATAGTGAGCGATTGTGCTTGGGCAGATCTTAGAGTCCTTGAAGGAATGTATTGAGAGAAGCGGGAAGTTAAGTAAGTAGGGGCCTGGTTGTTGACACATTTGTGAGTAAGAGTCAGTGATTTGAGCGAGATTCTTTGGGCCACAGAGAGCCAATGTAAGCTCTTCTAGTGTCAGCGATGTGCGCTGACCTCGGAATAGAGAGGGCAGCTCTGATAGCATTGTTTTGGGCGATCTGTAGTTTGTTGAGGTTGCGTTGGTTAGTGCCTTGATAGAGTATGTTGCAGTAATCAAGTTTGGACATAACCAGTGTCTTGGCAAGAGTAATGCAGTTCTGGGTAGAGAGGAATGGGCGGCAGGCTGTGATCGGCTTACAAGTGTAGGCCGATGCAGCAGCGACTGCATTCGTTTGTCGGTTGAGGGACAGTGTGGAATCTAGGTAGATACCTAAAGTTTTGGTCTCTTTAGCCACTTTGATGGAGTTACCATCAATATTGAAGGTGCTGAAGGACGTGTCAAGCTTGCTAAGACTTTGTTGGGTTCCAAGGATGAGGAGCTCTGTCTTGTCATCATTGAGACAGAGCTTGTGATGTGCCATCCATGCTTGGACGACTTCGTATACGACGTTCAGAGCTTTGGCATCTGCGGTGTAGTCACCAGTGATGGGGATGAGTATCTGGGTGTCGTCTGCGTAGTTGGTGTAGGTAACACCCAGATAGTCAAGGACATCAAACAAAGGTTTGGTGAAAACGTTGTAGAGCGTCGGAGATAGGCACGACCCTTGAGGAACTCCGCATGGGACCGGCGATGGGTCGGCAGATGCAGTGGGTGAGAATACTCTCATGAGTCTATTGTCCAGGAAGGATCTGATCCAGTTAGTGGTATTTTCCGAAAAATGGGCAGCAGATGTAGCAGGTGTGTTAGTTGTTTTAGGGTTTTTGGGACTATTTTTGTTTTCCAACGGCATCTGCACCTCATAGATGCGCGTTGCTTGTTCAATGACCCAGTCTAGTGATCTTTTCTCTTGAAAGTCCCTCACTAGCTGTGTCATAATATACTTAAGGAGAGCATGAAAGAAGGTGTTTTCAATTTCTTTACTGTCAGTGCGCACCCTTCTAGTGGTCTGCGCAAAGGCGAGTTTTAATTCCTGAACAAATTCTTGTGGGGCCTGGTCTTCCCCACATTGTAAGTTGTAGGCTGCTTTGCGAGCCTCTTGAGGGTTCCTGTGAACGGAAAAATGTTTCAGGATGGCCGCCCTATAGGTGGACCATCTGGAATGATTCTGATCCTCCAGCCCCGCAAAGAAGCTGGAATACTCGGGAGAAGGGAGAAAATGTCCACTTTACGTACTGAGTACAGCTTTGGCTGTCCTTCAGATGGAAAATGTTCATCATCTGTTCAAATAACTCAAGGTGCTCCCAAACCGAATATTTTGCATTCTTGTAGTAGGGCGTGATAACGCTGCTAATGGCTTATTTTTGTTTCAGGGGATCCTTGAGCAAGGCCCTTTTGACTTTGTTGGCTTTTTTAGTTCGGGCACCCTGGTCCACTCATCCTCTGACCCAGAGGCACTGCTACCAGAGGTGGCTGTCTGGTCTCCTAGGCTCTCCAGGATTCTGTGAGCTTGGGAATGGCTGGCAGAATGTGGGGGCCTAGTTTCTTGAGTCCTGTGGCACTCAGTAGAGTCTTCTGACTCTTCCCTGCTCCCAGGATTGGCTGAGTACCTCCCCCCCCCACTGTCCTAGCTGGGAAGAGGTTTTTAATATACTCTTAGTGGGCCTACTCTCATGGAATTCCCCACTAAATGTTACCAACTGATCTCTGGTTAAGTGATATTTCTGAGGTTCTATTTCTCTGATTCTCCCCTCATTGGAGTCTCCCTGATCAGAGAAGATGGCCCTAGCACTTGGGAACCCATAAATAGATGCCCGCCCATCCATTTCTGGGAGGCGCTAACCTATTGGCCAAATATTTCCCCATGGGTTGAAGTCTACCATCCCCATGATCCTTGGCTCATGTGAGCCAGTGGACATGGGGGTGGCAGAGTCCATGGAATTGAAGAGATTGGGGTCTCTGATGCCAGGGTTCCTGAGGTTATGCTCAGGGGTTTCCCTCTCCGATCTGACCTCATCTCTCTTAGCCCCTACTCCCTGTTGATATGCAAGAACCTGACCATTTTGTTCTTCAAGGCCTTACTGGTCTCTATTAGTTGTTCTTGTATGGCTACCTGCATATGGAGCCTGTCATTTTTCTCACAGCTCACAGAGAGCCTTATTGTCTCTCTGTGCTTCATGCCTGATTTGAGAATATTGAGTCCTGTCCTTACTGGCCTGGTCATTCTTTGCTTGAGCATCTTCCACCCTCTGGGGTGCTCTAACAGTTTTTCGTAGTCCCTTTTGAGCTCACCCAGTCTCTGAAGGGCCAGGTGATTTTCTTCCATCTTGGTTTTTAAATTACTGACTTCCTGGCCTAAGGCATCCCTTTCCTAAATTAGAGTACCCCTCTGTGCAGCCAGATCGTCCATTTGTTTTTTGAATGCACCAGCTTTCTGGCGCTCTTCATCAAATTCAGTTTGGGATTCAAGGTCTTTAAGAATTTAATTTATTATTTTCTTCTTTTACTTGGTCTAGGCGGTTTTGCAGGGTGACTACCTGCTCTGCACGGGCTCTATTAAAATGTAATTGCTGCTCCAGCTTTTTTTGGCTCTGTGCCAGAGAATCCAACCTTTCCTGACACTCTTTGTGCAGCGCCAGTAATTTGGTGTCTTGTTCTATCCTCTCTTGCTGCAGGATATCCAGATCTCCTTTTACTTTTATCAGGTACTGTTTGGTTTCATTCTCTGATTCTTGGCTCTTTTGTAGCCTTTGCTCTGCAGATTACAAATCAGTTTGGGTTTTTTCTAGTGATTGTACTTGCCTTTTTGGCAGATCTATGTTTTCGGCATATTTTTCCTGTATTTCTCCAATGTGGAGGTACAGGTATGCCGCTATTTTGGCAATTTTACATTGCTCTTCTTTTGCCCTTGGAGCCATGTACAGTTCGCTAAGTGCCATGTGTAATGGACCCTGATCCTGCCACATATCTAATTCTATGGCAGTGGCTTGTTTTTTGATTTCCTGCAGCCAAACATTCTCATCCTGCTCAGCCCACTCACCCCTGACAAATAATTTGTCCAGTAGGTGTTCTTTTGCCATATTAATTTCTACTGGCGTCGCCATTCCGGAAATATTAATTTCCTTTTGACTTACAGGAGTTATTTTATTTTTGCAAAACAGGCCAAACTCCTTAGAGTGCTTCTATTGAAGGGTGTTTTTCCAGTGTAGCACGGTGTGGTAGCCAAACAAGGTGTATGTACCCCGTCAGTTAGCACGCTGTGTTAAACTGTCACAAGTGGTATGTCTAATTCAGAAATCTCGTGACGAGCCCCCAATCTGTAAGTGATTTCAATCCGGCACTTCACCTAAGTCTACGCCTAGCGTGTAATGCACAACTGAAATCCTTATTTATTTGTGTCTAAAAGTTATTTTATTCTGAACAATGTACCACTCATATCACACCCCTCTCTTGGAACCCCCGGTCACACTGAACCAGGAATCAGGCTGGTTTGCAAAGATAAAATATTTATTTATGTATTCACAATATAATCACACTATGTTTAATGGATATACAATAATCACCAATGGTTTGATGTAACACTAAGCAATCTCTTTAATCACAAGGAGTAATAGGGAGCAAAACAATTCAGCACAGAAATAATCCTTTTGTGTTTGTTCAGATCAAATAGCAATGTGGTTACTATTTCCCCCTGCACACCCCTCAACCCCCCAACCAGTAATAAAAAGAGATAAGAGGAGAGAGAACAGGTTTCATGAATGCAGAATTCAAACAAAATGTCAATCCCAATTTCTCCCAGCAAACACAAGAGAGAAACAGAAATGATTGGCAAACTGTCAAAATGCTTTTAAAGTTATCTTGAGAATAGATTGGGTAAAACACCAAATATGGTTTAAATTGCTGAAATTGTTTAAATTCTTTTGGGAGCATTAGGTAGTTGCAGACAAACACTAGCAATGATTTGATACTAAGGAACAATGTGAAATCTTAAAACTGTGGTCGGGTGCAATCAAAAGCTGTTTTACACGTGTAATATTTTGCCAAGACGAATATTCGCGGCAAACTTTTCTGTGCGTGGTAATCGCGATCGCGGGAGAACTATATGGATTTGTACGTTTTTGATTCTATGGGAAGCTGTGGATGTTATCTACAAGCAGAAGTTGAAATTGTGTTTCTAGCATAAATATTGAGGAAGTTATGGATGTTTTAGTGGAGGTCGTTTTTCTGAGACAGGCGCAAGAATGGGAAAACTGGGATGTGCTTTTAAAAGACAAATGGGATTTCTTATACTAGATTAGGACTATAGAAAACGAGAATGCCACACATGAATCTCCACTGTCCTGGCCACAGACCATTCACGTGGTGGATACTCACTTTCTTTCTGGGATTCAATTTATTTATTCACAATACTAATGATTTATGGTTTTAGAAAACAAATGAGAGAAACTTAGCGCAAGAAAAACACTCTGACAATTCAAAAATACTCCTAAAACTACCAGTTCTGAATACAAGAGAGATGGGTTTAAGACAGGGATTACTATGGACAGTACATATGCTAGTGACACCGTTCTATCTATAGATACTATATGGGTTTCAAACTGAACCGTCAGGGATTCTGGTCAGGGATTCTGGTTCTGGGACAGACTGCTGGGCACACCGGATTGGACTGGGTCTGCAATGGTTCTGGTCACAGCTCGGCACTGCACTGGATTGGGTCTGCAATGGTTCTCTGGTCACAGCACAACACAACTGGATTGGACCATTTGGTTCTGATGAGAATTATTTTAGCAGGAAAGCAGTTACAGCACAGCCCGGCTGTTTCTTTTGTTCCCCTTAGGTTTTGTGGGATTATTTCTGGTTCTGGAAATTTAAGGCCTAGTTGAAAATGGTTCAACTAATGGAATGGGCCTTTCTGCTTGCCGAGTTTCTGGAGTCTGGAGCAAGGAAGATGGATGGTTTTCTCGCAGGTTGCTCTGCCAGCAATCGGTTAGTGGGTGAATCTGTGTGTCCTTCTAAGTCCTCAGCTGTCTCTATTTATGCTTATGATAAAGGGGGTGTGTGCTGGTTTATCCTAAGCGCGCCTCTTAGGCAGGCGATTGGCTGGAGTCTCTTCTCTCCCTTGATTGGAGAAGAAAACAGGGTGTCACCATGATAATGTGGGTTTATGAGTCAGAGAATACTCCCCTTGTCCCTTTGAACATAAAATCTACTTTTGGTACAATACATATTTACATGTGTGCAATCTTTATAACAACAACATATATAGATTACACATTGTGTGTAGCAGACACTCCTCCAAACCTCGTCGCTGAGAAATCTGTGTCTACTTTTTACAGAATTTTCCCCTTTTTATCAGGAACACAATATCCAGTTTATCAGAAAATGTGTACAACTGTGCGCATTGAATGTGGGCATAAGTGTATGAAGTTTCATGCTTTTGGCATGAATATATTTGGTGTAAAACCACCTTTTCTGCTGTTTCCTTCTAGAACATGTCACACGGTTTTGCTGCCTCTTAAAATGTACAGTCAGAATTTAGATACACAAATATGTGATTTTTGTAATTTAAACAATTTTAAGTGGTAAGTTATATGTATTGAACAAAATGTTTCTTTGTGAATGTCCAGCCCCAAATGGCTGTTTGTTTCCGCCTCCTTCTGGCTCTCTGCAGTTCAGAAGCAGACTCCTCCCATTTCCTCCAGAGGCCCAGGCCATTTTACAACTCTTCACACTTAGCCTTCCTTTGACTGGAGGAAGTCCATTGTTTTCTTCCCCTGGCAGACCAAATTCTTCCCCCACCCTATAATCATCACATAAGTGTGATATCCTGGTGGAGAGAGAGGCCTGGCCTCTGTAGGGGAAGTTGTTGGACAGGTTTGATGACTTTTAGACCAGCTTAAATTCAATGTAATTTTGTTACATTTTTTTCTTTGTTTAAAACAAACTTGTAATTTCCAAACAAGCAGCTAGGACACTTATTCCAGATTCTAAACCATGGGATTTAAATAATTACTACCTAGGTTACCCTAAATAATAGGTCACTTGGTTTTCAGACATTAGATTTCAGTTTTACAAGTTTAAATTCTATCATGCAATCTACTGACAGCTGTCATACAGGCGGCCAAAGGTACTGCGCCCAGATTTTGATAGATTTCACAGGAAGGCACATTTTTGCTGTGAATATTTTGATGACAAATTCAACTTTTCAGGACATTGTCTGTTCATACTGATTTCTTGAATTAAATGAATTGTAGCACCCACCAAGAATATTGGATGTTTGATGGTGTTTTGTCCCGGCATTCTGCAGTTTCAGCAACCAAGAAAAACATTTAAAATCAAGATTCTGGATTTCTTTCAGCAAAGCACTGCTTTTCCCTCGGTGCTCCATTTTTACTTGTTGTGAAGCTCAGTGACATGTTTCAGGAGTGAGATCTCCGTTCCAGCGCTGCCAACATGTATGGTAGATTTGGCAGCGATCTTTTCGTGTTGTAAAGCGCTATTTCCATAGGTTCTGACGCATTTTGATAATTCTGGCACCACCAGAACACAGTGATGCCGCAGAGCATAAGTGGGTTAATACATCCCACAGGTTGGACCTCACAGTTTGCTGTGGGTGAAACTAACCCTCACAGTGAATGAGGCACTGTAAACCAACTGAACATAAAATAGACACCAATTGGGTTTTAGCCAGCATGACGGTATCTTTCCATAGGCCATCATACTGAATCAGATATGACCTTATATTTTATTTATTTATTTATTTTAGCATTTATAAAGTGCAATAGGCCCATGGGCATCTAGGCACATTGGTACAGGCAGCAGGTAGGTTTCATCTGTAAGAGAAATCATAGTCAGACTTAAATGGAATAAAATGCAGCTTAAAGATATAGGTTAAAACAGCGAGATGGGGGTCCTCGCTATGTATCTTTGAAGAAAAGCAAGGTTTTGAGTTGCTTACAGAATGCCCAGTAGGAGTGTTCAAGTCTTAGTGATGAGGGGAGTTTGTTCCAGTTCTTGGCGGCGATGACCGGGAAGCTTGCTCCTTCTGCTCTTTGGCGGCTGAATCTGGGGGTGTTGAGGTGATTTGTGTAGGTTGAGCGAGTAAGCCTGGTGTTTAAGGCTTTTGAACATTTGGAGGTGAGGTATCTTGGAGAGGAAATTGACATACATTCGTGGGTTATGGCTAGAGTTTTGGAGGTGTATGCACTCTTTGATGGGGAGCCAATGAGCTTTTCGTCTGGTCAGCGAAGTGTACTCTTTTTTCGCAATGTTCAAGGCAGCTCGTAATGATTGTTTTGTATAATCTGTAACTTGTTTATGTTTCCAGTTGCGGTGCCTGCAAAGAGGGTGTTGCAGTACTCCAGTCTCGAGCCTATCAGAGCCCTTGCAATGGTGAAAGGAATGGACAACACGCTATATGCTGCCGACGAGGCGATGGCGTTGACTTGCCTGGATAGTGATAGTGTAGAGTCTAGGCAAACACCAAGGGTTGTGACGTGATTTGCTACTTGGATGGTAATGCGGTCAATATCAAAGGACTTGTATGCTGTATCAAGTTTATTTAGTAGGGTTCTCGATCCGACTATGAGCAGCTCTGTTTTTTCATTGTTGAGACAAAGCATGTGTGATGCCATCTAGGCTTGGTTTGGTACTCTTGTTTCAGTGAGACAGAGTCGGGGGCGTAGTCACTGGTCAAAGGTCGGAGTAGCTGCTTGTCGTCAGCATAGTTGGTATATCAGATTCCCTGGGACACCACATGTGATAGGGGGCAGGGGCTCTGAGGCAATGGTGGAGAAGACTCTCATTGTTCTGTTTGATAGGAATGAGTTTATCCAGGAGGGGGCTTTGGGGGAGAGTTGGGCTGAGGTAAGAAAGTGCTGGCAGATATTTGTTGATCCACTAAATCAAAGGCAGCCGAGAGATCAAGCAAAAGAAGGAGAGCAGGTTTTTCTCCATCTTTAGCTTTGTTAAGCTCACTTTTTAGGTCCAATAAGGTTGTTTCAGTTCTGTGGGCTTGTCTGAAACGAGATTGCTGCAGGTCTAGTAGGTTGTTGGATTCCAGGTGTTGGATGTGCAAATATTCTGCTCTTTCCAATATTTTCAGGAGGAATGGTACTGTGGTAATGGGGAGGTAGTTAGTGGGGATGTCTGGGTCTAGTATGTTTTATTTTTCCCCAAAACATTATTTACATTTTCATAGGGGTGAAACATGTCTACACATTAGCTTCATGGTAGCAACAACGTTTCTGACCCGCTTGAATTTCAGGTGAGAGCACCACCTAGTCAGCTCTTAAAGCCGCATCTATGCTTATAAGTCTTGTTCACAACATAAGAACTCAACAATCCCCAACTTTATACCCCCCCTCCCTGCCCACCCCAACCCTAAAACAATATGGTCTAGTTCTGCGTTGTCTGCTCCTGTAGTGCTTGAGAGGTGTAGCTACGACGGGATGCATATTTTCGAGCATCCTCTCTCTGATCGCCATCCTGCCCCTAGAGTTCTAGCTCAGGAGTGCCCTCAATAGTCTTGGTCTGAAGTGTTGGGCTTCTCTGTCCTTGACAAACTTTATAAAGAGGTCCCATATTGACAGAAATTTCTTTTCCCTTCCTTCAACGCTCCCACTTTCTCCATAGCCAGTATGTTCCATATTTTGACCCACCAGCATGCGGTTATGGGGCCTTCCACATTTTTCCAACTTTGGGCTAGGGTCACTCTTGCTGCCATTCATAATTGAGATATGAGGGTCGCCGTATTTCCGTACGCCGGATACACACATTCTACCACAACTCCTAATAGTATCACTTTCAGTTTGTGTGGGAGTTGTCACCCTGTTATTGCTTTTATATGCCCCAGGACCGCCTTCCAGCCTTGGGGCATTCCCACCACATATGATATAAATCCCCTCTGGCCCCGCATTGCCTGCAACAGGTGGGGGGGTAGGAGGAGTTCATTTTATGTAACCTGTTGGGGACTCAGTTCCCACCTGTAGCATGATTTATAGGCAGTTTCTTTGACTGTGGTACATACCAATGCTTTCTGCGCCCTCCTCCATATTTGCCCCCATTCTTCCTCCGTGATGGGCGTGCTAAGGTCTCGCTCCCAATCATCCCTGTATACAAGGTGGTCCTCCATTTGTGCGTTATCTAATAGCCTGTATATTTTGGAGAGAGCTCTCATTGTTTCCCCCTCCTGCAGGGTCAGTTCCAGTCTGACCGGGTTTCTAATGGCCGCTCTCTTCACCTCGCTCTGGGATACCCAGTGTATGTACGTGTAACAGTCTTTCTCCACCACTCTGAATGTCTGTTTACATTCCTCAAAAGAGAGGGGATTACCTGCGTGGTAGAATTTCTTCAAGTGGAGCATCTGTGGCTACCCCCAATTAACCCAGAATCTGTTTTCTTTCCCAGGAGCAAAGTCTTTATTATGCGCCATCGGGGTAAACGGGCCACGGCCCAGAGTAATCTGAGCGCTTCATCTGAGCCCCTCAGTGCCACACGGGTGGCCTCTAGGAGATGCCCCTCAGCCTCTCTGGCCCGTGCACGTAGTGCATGCAATGTGCCCAAGGGCATATCGGTTAAACTTTGTTCAATGCCCACCCAACCCTGTAGCCGTTTTCTCCCTATCCATTTCAACATGGGTACCACTTGGCCCGCTAATATGTATCTCCTGATCTGAGGCACTCCCAGACCTCCCAGAAGTGGTGGTCTCGTTAACATCTTTTTTTTGCAACCTGGGTTTTTTCCCATGCCATATAAAGTTCACTATCTCCCTCTGTAAGGATCTGGACATTCCGGGAGGGATCTCTACTGGGAGAGAGCTCCCCACATATAGGAGACAGGACAGGAGGGTCATCTTAACCGCGGCGACGCAGGCAAACCATGATAGTTCCTTTGTATCCCAGTTATGAAGGTCTTCCTTTGGTTGTTTCCATATGGGGGTTATGTTTACCCGTAAAGGGTCTTGTAGGTTGTTTTTAGTTGGATAGCCAGGTATTCTAATGTGTCGGGTTCCCAGACTAGGGGGGATAGGGTATGTAGCGTTTCTATCTCCCTGGCGTCTTCTTAGATGTTCAGAGCCTTGGATTTGGAGAAATGTATTGCAAAACCAGAGACTTCAGCAAAGGCATGCAATGCATATAGGGCCTTGGGGAGTGATCTGCAACTACCATTGAGGAACAGTAGGATATCATCAGCATATAATGCTATTTTATGTGATCTGCCCCCCGATCACCCCAGTCACTTCCGGATCTTGTCTAATGATTTGCGCTATTGGTTCCATTGCCATCGTGAAGATAAGGGGTGACAATGTGCATCCCTGCTGTGTGCCCCTCCGTATTTCAATTTTAGCAGTGGTACCCCTATTGAGTTTAAAGGTTGTGGAGGGGAGTTGAAAATATGCAAGGACAATCCCACTAAAGGTGGAATCGCAACCAAATTTCTTCAGAACTAACGACAGATATGTCCAGTCTAGGCTATCGAAGGCGCGACACGCATCCAACGCCGCTATGGAAAACCTTTGCCCAGTTCTGTTTCCTAGGTCAATTATGTCGACTGCCCTCCTGACATTGTCCTGGGTGTGGCGACCAACTATAAAACCCACCTGATCCCCATGGAGGATTTTGGGCAATACTTTCATTAATCTTGTAGCTAAAATTTTAGCATATAATTTAGCGTCAGTATTTAGCAGGGCTATCGGGCGGTAACTGGCGCACTCCGTGGGGTCCTTGCCTGGTTTTAGTACTAGAATCGTGCTCGACCTCCCCATGTCAGGTGTGACTGTGCCGATCCCCCTAATGTGATTAAAGAGTCTGGTTAGTGATGTCAACAGTTGATTCCTGAACGTCTTATAATAACCATTCCCCAGCCCGTCCGGCCCTGGGGTCTTGTTCAGGGGTAGCTGTGTTATGGCGTCCCCTTCTTCCTCTGCAGTTATAGGGGCTTGCAACATAAGGTTATCTACTTCAGAGATCTGTGGGAGGGCGAATTTTGACATGTATTTAATTTGAGTTTACAGGGGGAGGTCCTCCTTTTGTAAGAGGTCCCGATGAAACTTTTCCATTATCTCCAATTTATCTTTCTCTAAAACACACAAACACCACTAAGACTTTTAAGCCACACTATGTGATTTTGGGCGCTCTGCTTCTTCAGCTTGGCGGCCAGGAACCTGTTGGCTTTACCCCCTTGAGTGTAGTATCACTGTTTAGTGCGTAACAGGGCTTGTGCCATGCGATCTGCCACGTGGGCTTCTAATTGGGCCCTGATTTTACAGAGGGCTCCCAGTGCTTTCACGGAGAATCTGGCCTTATTTTGTCTTTCTGCCTCCTGCACTTCTGCCTCCAGTTTCTTCCTTATGAGCTCTCTCTCACGCATGTGTGCTGCTGTTTGTGATCTAAACTCGCCCTGACCACTGCCTTTCCTGCATCCCATATCACTCCCCAGTCTGTTTCCCCATTATCATTTTCCCAGAAGTAGTTGGTAAGTATGTCTTCTATGTGTGCCCTGAGTGCAATGTCTTTCAGCAATATTTTGTTTAATCTCCACTATTTACAGGTTGTAGGGGTATGCATCTCTCACACCATCTGTACTAGGACCGGGGCGTGATCAGAAAGATACGGCGCCTCTATTTGTACCTTATTTATTTGGAGGATCAGCATAGCTGAGACTAAGATCATATCAATTCTCAAGTACCTCCTGTGGCCTGCTGAGTAGCGGGTACATTCTTTCTCCTGTTCGTGAAAAGATCTCTATGTTTCTATCCCCCCCAAGTCCCGGAAGAGCTTACCCAAGGCCTGCCTATTCTTGCTGTCTGCGGGGGTGGGCAGAAGTGTCTTGTCTAGGACTGGGTCCATCACACAGTTAAAGTCTGCCCCTATCACAATTTGACCCTCACACCATTCCCCCAGGCGGCGTATAATCTCCCCCATGAATAGGTCTTGTTTCTCGTTTGGGGCATATATCGCTATTAAGGTGTATATTTGGTAATCTAACGTGCCCTTGAGAAGCAAATATCTGCCTTCTGCATCTCTGTATACGGCCCTTTTTTTAAATAGGACGTTGACAACTAGTAGGATGGCCACCCCTTTAGTTTTCTTCCCCCCCGCACGCAAAGTATTGTTTGGGAAAGGCCTTATGGGCCAATCTCCTCTCATCCTCCGGTAGTAAATGCCTTTCCTGCAGGAAGATTATTGCGGCTTGGAGCTCTGTGATTCTAGTTAAGATGGCTCGTCTTTTTGTCGGAGAGTTCAGACCCTGTACATTCAGGGTTATAACATTAAATTCTGCCATTCCTTCCATCCGAGGTCTCCTTCTCTTACGTAAGCCCAATGGAACCTCTTCCCCCACGTAGGCTGTCTCTTCACCTTACGCACCAAGGCATCGTAATGCCTCTCCCAGGTTCCTCCTGGGGTGTGGGGCCCTAGGTCTATCCCCAAGATTTCCCTGCCAGGGCATGTGTATGTCCGGCGGTTTCATTCCAACATGTCCACCACGCCTCACGCCGTCGGGGGTGTGTGTTTATTTCCCAGGGTGCCCCAAATTAGCACTTGTCTTAGTTGGTTGCCCATCTCCGCTCCTCACTTTGGTCTGGGTCCTTGCAAGATGAAGTTTCTGCCCTGTCTTCTCTTGGGCACCGTCGACCATTCCCATTGGTTGGCCTTCCTACTTTTTGGTTGGGGGTCTCCTCTTTATCCCTGCTGGTTGAGTCTTCCTCCTCTATCCGTAAGAGGGCTATACCCTCCCCGCATGTGAGATTCGCTGCTGCTTTCCCTCCCACCCACATGAAGGTCAACCCAAACGGATACGCCCTTTATTAATGCCGGTTGCCCAGATGTCCCGGGAGTGGGATATATGCAGAGCAGGCCGCTCCACTGCACTGTGCATCTGTGTTTCATGTCACCACATTGACCCTTAAGTACAGGTTTGGCTCCCAGCCCTCCACGGCCCTCTTTCAACTCCTATGCCCCCAGATCACCCAATTCTTGCTTTGGGACTGAGTGTGACTGGGGCCCCCGCCTCTTGCATGGATCGATGGCTATGCAGAGTTACCACTTGCAGTTGTCTGCTGTCTGCTATCCCCTTTTTGAGGCGACAGTCTTGATCCCATGCGCTCTGGGGGCTCCTTCTGTTAATCGACCTGCTGCTGGGCCCAGACGCGCTGTCAGACAGACAGTGGGAGCTGCTCCCTGAGTTCTTGACCAGGATTATGCTCTTTTACATGACCTGTGGGTGGGCACGGGGGCGATGCCAGACAAGCAGTGCGGGCTGTTTACTGAGCTCCAGTCTGAAACACATCCTATTGCACGCCCTGCGGTTGGGGCTGGGGGGGCTGCCAAACAGTCCATGGATGCTGGTTGCTGGTCTCCGGGCTGGAGTGCGTTCCCTTGCGCGTTCTGTAAATGGGCCGGGGGCACTACTACACAGACCATGGGTGCTGCTCTCCAGGCACTGGCCTGGCGCACGGTCCTACACGCATCCTGCGAATGGGCCCACGGGATCTGCCTGCCAGTCAGTAAGTGCTGTTCCTCCCTACCTCTGGCTTGGAGCATGTACGATTGCGCGCTCTGCTGTTGGGCCCGGGGGCACTGCCGGATGGTTAGTGGGTGCTGCGTGTGGAGCTCCGGACCGGATCACGTTCCTTTACATGTCCTGCTGGTGGGCCCGGGGGCACTGCCAGACCGAGCGTGCTGCTCACCAAGCTCCAGACCGTTTCACGTTTTATTAGCGGTCCTGCGAGTGGGTCCGGGGCGCTTTCAGTCAGCTGGTGGGAGCTGCTTCTTCTACTGGACCCCCCCGGGGTGCCGCATCAGAACTCTGGATGGGGAGGAGGACTTCCAACTCCCCTGCGCTCGGGAGAGCTCATCCGATGCACCTTACCCGGACTCCTGGTCGTAAGACCCAGCCGCTGGGCCCACTGTTGTCTGCTGCTGTGTTGCGGCTTCACCGGCTGCTCTGTCTGCTCACCTCTTCTCGGGCCAACAGCGTTGCTCTCACAGGCAAGGGGGGCCCAGCTCCTTTCACTCAACTGAGGTTTGCCGCTCCACTGGCTCCACTGGATTTATCGGAGCAGCTCTCCTGCTAATGAGCGCCGGGTGGATCCACGCGCCTCTCCACCTCCATGCAGTCCACTGTGCCCACATGTTCCAGGCTTTTCCACGATTTCCAGGCACACACTCCACACTGCAGGGTCAGTTGTGTGCCTGCACAAGCTCAACCAGCGCTCTCCCTCCTACGACACTGCTTTCCCACCTTTAAGGGGACATCTTCGGAGCTCCCAGGGATGGGAAACTGCTTATTTCACCTTTAGAATCTTCCCGCCAAGCAGAGCACTGAGGGAGTGCGACTTCACCGGGTGGCGGCCAGCTTGGAATCCTAGTGTGGGTTTTTTAGAGAGCGGTAGTACCCAGGCGTCTTTTAAGTTGGCTGACACAATGCCTGTGGAGAAGGAGGCATTGATTAGGGAGGAAATTAATGGTGCTAAAGCATCTGCGCAGTCTTTGATGACTGGGGCACGACAGATTTCTCCTTGACATCTGGAGGGTTTAGTACCTTTATTATTATTATGACATCATTGACTGAGACAGGTTTGAACTGAAATAGAGGAATGATGGGTTTGATGGCTTCAGGTTCCATGCCAAGAGGGTGTTTTGGGGAGGGGCAGTGTGTTTTTCAATTGCTGAATTTTACATTGAAGCATAGAGATCTTAGCCGTTGAGGCAAGTTGGATATTAGTACACCATTAGGTGTCTTTGGTGCAGTTGGTATTGGGTGGGGCTGGGGATTCAAGCTCACAGAGTATGCTGAAGATTTCTCTAGTACTGGAATTACCTTTTGCAATTCTGGCATTGCATGTGGATCTTTTAGCTTCAAGGATTGCCGTCTTGTAGGCTTTACTGGTAGATGGGAATTGGGATTTGATTAGTTGGTTGGGGTTGTTTCTCCATGATGTTTCCGCTTTGCGTTTCGCAGAACAGAGAGTTTTTAGGTCTGGGGTGAACTATGTGTTGACATGGGCACAGGGTGTGGCTTTCCAATTGGTAAGTGGGGCGACTGCATGAATAGCAGTGGTCAAGGTTTGGGTTTAATGATCAACTAGGATAGTAGGATCGCTAATTTGTGTGACTTTCTCTAGGAGAGGCTTAAGGAAGGGTTAAATGCATGCATGTGTGATGTTCCTAGAGTTCCTGGTTTGTATTGCAGGCATTCGGAGGGGTGGGGGGGGAGTTTGAGTGCTGTGCCAGCATGGGAATTTGGACGGTGATGATGTTGTGATCCAACCAAGGGCACGGTATGTTGGTGAGGATTGTGATGCCACAGTTTAAGTCTGCAAACCAATCTAGGATTCGGTCTTTGTTGTGGGTAGGTTGCGTGATATGCTGTATGAACCCAGCGTTGTCCTGGGTGTTAGCCAGCAAGAGGGCTTTAGAGTCGGTGCTGTTGTGGAGGACTAGATTTAGGTCTCCAAGGATTACATTTTTAGAGGTAGGTTTGGAGTTAACAGAGAAGATGGCCGGGAGGTCAGTATATCAGGAGAATCGTTACTGTTGCTGTGTACGAGAGGGTGAGTTTGACTGATAATAAGTCTCTGTGTTGTAGGATGTGTTTATTGGAGTCTCTGATGGTTAGGGAGTCCTTGGCTATTATGGCTTCCCCACCTCCTCATCCATCAGATCTGTCTTTGCGGAAGCTGGTGTAATTTTGGGGAAGAGCGAGGGAGAGACCTGGGCCTGAGGCAACATGGAGCCAGGTTTCTTAAATGACTAGCAAGTCTAAGTGCTCAGCAGTGTTTACGTCAGCAATGTCCAGTGCATGTGCTATCAAGGATCTAGCATTAATTAAGGCTCCCTTGATGGAATGAAGGTCTTGTTTAGGGTCTGTGGTAATAGGAGTGGTACTAGAGAGTTTTGCTTGGGCTAGTGAGGGTTTGACATTGTGTGGGGAGTCAGGTAAGGTGGTAACTACGGGAGGTGCGGGAGATCTTCGACTTCCAAGTGCGATGGGCAAATGGGTGACTTCCTTGGGTGGACAGAGGAGACCATCAGTGTGGCACTGTTGTGGGATTGATGAGGCGCGGGCCGGCATTCCAAAGGGTGGTCTTGGCTAAATCGAGATTGGTGGTGAGGGCCGACTTTGGTGGAGTGCTGCTGGGGACACCATTCGGGGTAGACTTGAAAGAAGGTTTGGTAGCTTGTGTGTTTCTGAGAGAACCATGGGACATGTTCGGTGTGCAATGGTTGTGAGGTTGCATGGTAGTGGGTGCAAGAAGTGGCTTGAGAGTGTTTTGCAGCAGTTCTGTCGACCTTTGAGCATTGAAGTAATTTCTATGGCTGCTGAAGGAGTAGGCGGAATAGGTTTGTGCCGTTAGGTAGGAGCGCCTGGTGTGGCCGGTGCAAGGGACAGACAGCATGTGGGGCAACTGAACAGACATGATGGTGACCTGTGACTTCGGCATAGGTTTGGCTAGTGTCTTGGTTGGGGGAGCAGCTAGAAAAAATGTACCGGGAGGTGGAAATGTAGATGGGGGTATGGAGTGTGGGCAGCACAGTATCAGTGACATAGAGATAGTGCGCTTCGGTTTGGGATGGGACCTGCATGGGTTGAGGAGGCTCTTTCATGACTAGGTGAGGCCAGGCAGGGGTGGTAAATATTGGTAGATTTTCAGGCCAGGGGCAGCATATTTTGCATTCCGCCCATCTCTCGCTGATTTACGGGTGAGTTTTGCAGTTACTTTAGTGCAACTATCAGTGAGTCGCTGAAAGACAAGCCCTGATGGCTGGTAATGGGCGAGTGAGTCCGGCATGTGCCTTGTTCGTGATGGCTGTTTGTTTCCAAGGGCGCAGGATGGGGCGGACACTGATGGCATAGGCTTAATGCTGGAGTGGTTTTGTGTCGTGGAGTGCTGGTAGCACGTTGGGGTTGGCACAGGTATTTTAGATGCGGCTCAGTGTGGAGGGCTATGTTGGTGGGGGATGGTACATATGAGGGTGGAATTGTGTGCGAGCACGGCGGGGAAGTGATAGAGCAGTCGAGGTGACGGGGAGGAGAGATAGGCAGCATATGCACGGTGTGCGATTTGTCATGCTGAGGCATGAGTATGAGGAGTCGGGGGAGATATTTCAATGCGCCTGGTGGTCGGTGGTCATGGGGGGCATCTTTACCATATTAGCCAGGTGTAACGAGGCTTACCTTTGATACATTGGTCCACCCTGATGAAACTGCCTGGGGCGACGGGGAGCAGCGAAAGGGCATTCTACCAATACATCTGCCATCAGGTCTTTGGGATGTACAGTTACATATAATTAGGATCAGCAGTGCATACAGTAAGTGGAAGCCGCTCACTGTTGGAATTTCTGGTTCCAGCAGGCTGTTTCCAGAAATACACATTACTCCATAAATTGCATATGCCAAACTACAGGGCAGCTGCTGGGGTTGTCAGTAGCATTTTAAAAACCTTGAGCTATATGTATCAGCATCAATCTGTGTTTCGTAAATAGGAAAAGCTAGAGATTGCCCCCCCTCACAGGTGGCATTCTGTCACACGTCCTCCTTGTATTCTTTCATCACCTTCTCTTGTTCTCTAACTGCCCCTCCTGCTCATTCAATACCTCTCCCTTGTGTTCTCCCCCCACTTCATGCTGTTCGTTTGCCACCTCTTCTGTTCATTTGCCACCTCTCAGCCCTTTGTGTCCTCCTTCTCCTTACCCAGTTGTTTCCCATCTTTTTCCAGACTATTCCTTAATCCACCTTTTCTCTGTTACTCTCAGTCACCTCCTCGCTTCTCCTCCACCCATCTGCTAGCCAACATCAGCTTTATTTGTTTATTTTTATTGTATTTTATTGAGCATGTGTAAGGTGCTTTATACAACCGAATTGTGTTTCAATTTGTCTTTCTTCTTGCCTCCAGCACTCTCCTTTTCTCCACCTACATGCTCTCCAAATTCCATCACTTGTCTGCCAACTCTCTCTCTATATGTAGGGACTTGAACTCTGCACTCAGGTCCTCCACTCCTCAATGGCCTTCAGTTGTGGAAAATAATTATTTAAGAGGTGTGATAACCCTATTTGAATAAGAGGACAACATTTTGCCCCAGTTGTGGGATCCTTCCCATGTACTCAGCACTCCAGCCTGAGAGGATATCTGGTGCCATAATATCCTTGTTCTAATTCCTGCACATATTCACTGTTAGGTCAATGGAGCCAAGTGAGATGCTTGGCAGAGTTTTTTATTCAGGCGCCTCTATCCTTGCAGAGGTTTTCACATGAGGAGGGCATGCAGGGGAACAGGGGCAACACAGAAATGCTCTGCAAACCCTGTTGGAAACCAAACTCACCAGCACATGGAGAAAGCCATGAGAATAATGAGTTTCCTGAGGACATGGCTGACACCCTTCAAATAAATATAGAAAGGGGGGGCAGGACTAAACCACTTCTTAAAGACTTCCGGTGGAAGTCCCAACCCCCCGAGAGGGATAGCTGAGCCTGGGTTAGCCAAGATGGGGCATGTGACAAGGGAGCGTAGAGGAGCCGGCAGAAGTGTAGGAAGGGGGGCAAGCTGGGCTACATCTCAGATGAGATTAAAATGTGTTCGAGTGAGATCAGGTGGAGGGGTTTTGGATCAAGAGACCAGGGAGATGACAGTGAGGCAGAGGTCTGACGAGAGTGTAGGTGTGGCAGGGTTTTATGAGAATGTAGGTAAGGTAGTGCGTATGTGTGAGAGAGTGGTAGTCAGGAAGGGTGTATAAAAGGAAAGCGAAAGATACAGAAAGGGGAGAAGGCACATCAGGGTATTAGAGAGAGTGTGAGAGTGAGGGTAAGAGGGTGTGTAAAAATTGCAATACGGTAGTGGGGGTTGTGGTTAGGGCAGAATGAAACAGCAGTGGGGCATAGTTGGCAGAGAGAGTGTGATAATATCAGGACATAAATATGTAGATATTAGATTAACAGTAAATAGGGATAGAGTGGAAAAGAGAAGGAGAATAAAGAACTTAGAAGAAGAGAGGAGAAAAGAATGGGAGAAGATGGAAGGCAGGAAGAGAAGAGGGAAGCAGTGGAGTTGGAGAGAGGGTGTAGAGTAGAACGATCTTGTAGGGAAAAGCATGCAGAATTATATGGAGGGAAGGACAAGGGTTGAGAGAGAGAGAGAGAGAGAGAGAGAGTTAGAAGATTCCCTGAGGGAGCTAGATAGAAAAGATGAGAGACTTTAGGTTTCCCTCCCATATTACAAAAGACCTAATCATTAGAGGTTACTGTGCTTTAGAATATGTTGGTGACATTCTGGGGGCTAGGGATTTCTGGGTTAGAGTGGAGGATGCTCATGGGGAGGCCAAGAGAGCCGTAGGGACCCCTTAGTTTCAACCATCACAACCTTTCTAGACCAGTTGGTTAAAAGTTGCATAAAGCACTGTAGAACTGCCCTCTTTGTTTGTGGGTTTTTGAGGCCCTCTGTGACAAATGGTGTCATCATGGGATCATTCAAGCTCCAATATAGAGGACACCCATAAGAGTAAAACAGAAGACCAGTCAGAGGCAGGAGAATCCTGGGTCTCAGGCAGCCACTGAGCCTTTGGATAAAAAAGATCTGGGACCTGGGTCCAGAACTAGAATTACTCAGCCTGGACATCCCATCAAAAGGGTCAGATGACTCCTGCCAATCTGCCAAATCTGAAGGTTCCCCTCAGAAGTGGATGACCCAAAAGAATCTAGAAACTTATGCTGGGACCCGAAAAGTAATCCAGGGGACAAAGATCCAGGAGGCTTGGAAAAATTAAAAACAACTAAAACGGGCTGATGCCAGTGGGAGTGGGCTGTTCGAAAATCCAAACAACCCTGATTTCCTACAGTAGAGAGACCCCAATCTATGTGATGAGAGGGGCAGAAATTGTGAAGCCCCCTCTTGAACCTCAGGAGTAGGCAGAAGAAAACACAGACTCTACAGAAACCAAAACATCATCCACCACCATATAGCATTTACTGAGGCCCCTTGTTGAAAGTCAGTTGGCAATAAGTCGACAACACCAGGAGATGCTGACAGCCCTATAAGGGTTAATAACAGAAAGACACAGACAGTCTGTGGAACCGCCCAGGGTGTTACAGATACTGAGCAGTAGAGAAACCCCTGCAGCTTTCTTTGTTGGCATTGAGTCAGTGGTTAAAAAGACAGTTTATGAAACCGCCTGCTGGCACTGAGATTGTTGATCCTGCCATATAGCACTTCTTCCACCACAGAGGCCAAGCACACCTTCCTCATACTACCTGCAACTCTTACCCCTCCCCTCTGTCTTGCTTCTCCCTCTGTCAAAATGGCACCCATCTTCGCTCACCTCTTTCCCTCAATAACCCCGGTCTACTCTTCTGGTTCCTGATCTTACACACTCTCTCCAACCATCTCTCCGAAGTACCTTCTTTCTTATCTCCGCACTTCTCATTACTACTCTATCTCCTTTTACTCTTTCGCCCACCCTCCTGCCACACGCACTCTGTCACCTCCTCTTACTCTCAGGCCCTTCCAAACCCCCCTACACTTATTCTCTCCCTTTCTCTTTCTACCTCTCAGTCCGCCTCTCTCTCTCACCTTTGTTTCACTCACCTTGACCCCCCTCACCACAGTAAACTCAATTGGTGCACTGTCTCAGAATACTGCCACTGCTTCTCAGCACTCCACTCCACCTCCTGCCCTCTTGATCCAGCAACGGTCCACATGATCTGACCTGAACACCTTCCAATCACCCCAGTGCAGGCTGGACTTGTATAGCCCAGCCTTCCCCCTTCCAAAACTCCTTCTGACTCCCCTCTTTGTGCCCCATGGTCATATGCTTCACTTGGCCAATCTCTGGCTATGCTATTGCTGGAAGGCTTCAATAAGGCTTTTAGCCCACCCTCATTTTCAATCATCTTCATTTGCAGGGTAAAAGTCAAGTGTCTAGGCTGCTAATTTTGCTTGTGGCTTTCTTCATGTGCTGGTGAGTTTTGCTTCAAATTCGGTTTGAAGGGGGGATTTCCTTGTCGCTCCTGCTCCCCTGCATTTCCTTCTCTCTGTTTATTTTCTGTTGCCCCACCATTCACCTGGGGTTTGTCTGGGGTTGGTAGGTTGGTGGTTGGTGTCTCATTGCTGCTTGGCAAGAAACGTCCAAATCCATTCTATTTCTTTTCTCGATTCAATTCCCTGGTTCCTGCCCCAGTTTTCGTGGTTGAACCACCTAAGTGCATTTTGGGAGTTCCTGTCCTGAAAAAGATAAAAGTCTGACCCGAAAAGAGGCTCACAGGCATTGTGGAAGGGACAGTGGTACCAGCAGATATATACAATACATACTCAGGCGGAACCGGGATGAGGGGCGGGGGAAATCCTTTAACCTACCTCTGGGGTAGGACCAGATCTGGCATACATCAGGACCGCAGGGGTCCCTGGTCTCCCATGACAGAGTCATGACCTTGACCATGTCACAATACTTTGTGACTTATCATTAAAACTGAAACACTTACTACCATCATTATATTAGGATTTTACGCTGCAATGGAAGCTTTACATATCTCAAATTGGACGTGGAACAATATGTTCTATGTTTGGTGCATGGGTAACAGGAGGGATGGCCCAATACAGGATCAGGACTATGGGCTATAAATAGATGCAAACAAGGGGGGCTATAAATAGATGCAAACAAGGGGGGGGGTGTCCCGCCTGTGATAATTATTAATTGCAATGTATTTCAATGAAAATTCAGTCAATAAGAGAATTCATGCAAAATACTAATTTATTCCATGTAATGTACTAATGTGCAAGGTACAAACAAACACTCAGTATTGGAGGTATAGGTCAGCTTTACATTTTGCTGAAACTGTTTGTATTATTTTAGTAGATTTTTCTTAAAGCAAAAGTCTATCTGTAGTCAGTAATAAACCTTAATCCATTTGACAAGAGGGTGGCGTAGCTCATTCCCTCTGTACAAGTATCCAGATTACTTTATAAAACATAAACACAAAACTGTGAACAACATAAGCAAAGACAAAAGTTCACAGATAACATTGCTAACTGCAAAAAAGTCAAATTAGTGCAAAGAAATACAATGTTAGAACAACAGTGTGGACTGCATAAACAAAGAAAGAAGTCCACAATAAGCATTACTTCATGCAGATAGGCAAATTAGTGCAAAGCAATGTAAATAAGTGCAAAGCAGTATAACATGTATCAAAAGGTGCCCACATATCTAAACTGACATGAAGCAACAGATACTGGCCCTCATTAAGACCCTGGCGTTAAGGGATTACCGGTTAAGGTAAGGGTACTGGTACCGGTAATCCCTTAACGCCTGATTACGAGGTCCCTTTGCGGGTCCCGACCTTAACGGCTGGTCTGCACCAGCCAACAAGAGAAGATCTTCTGCTGGACGAGTCTTCTCCCCCTGAGCTGGTGGGACCAGCCAGTTTGCCTCTTTCGCCTTCCAAAGACGTCTCTTGGTCGAACCGCCCGTGCCAAGCACCCCGGCGGCCGAATAGCCAAGCTTCACTACTTTGACCGTGAATAAAAGGACCGCACCTTTTAATTGGGAACTCCGTGGCTGGTTTCATCCCTGGGCAGTGCAACGACTCCACTGCCAGGAACAACTCCCTCGCTGTAGCTTCCTCTCTCTTAAGGTACTGTGTCCTACCTGGCTTCCCTTTCTACAGATTGCTAAAGTTGACTCTTAAATCCTTGGCTTTCTATACTGGGTTGGCCCCAGACTTTCTAACTTTGTTTCTTGAACGAAACCAACCTCTTTTGAACACTCTGCAACTTAAACTGTGTGATCCTGGGCACATTTCGCTTTGCTCCATTTAAAGTGGGCCTGGCCTATGAACTTTGGCTCTACAGTATATTCTGCCTTTATTCCCTTGCTCTGACTCTTAAAAAGTGTTGGGACTGTATTATTCTTATGCTCTGCCTTTTTCTCTCCCTCTATCCAAACTATTGGAGTGCCATCTTAGTTAAGCGCTCGCATCTGTCTTAACAAATAGTGGTGTTTTAACTCTGACTTGTCTAATAGTTATTAAGGGAGGTGTGTATACGTTATCTGACTGTGTTTTAACTTGCTTTTGATTTAGAGTGCTAGTGTATTGCCTAAAGTATGTTTTAAATAAATAACTCTATACTTTTGATACAAAGCTCTGGTCAGTGTTTGTTTGCTCTACTTTGTTTTTAGCCCTATTGTGTATACTCTACATACTGCCTTACTCTTCATGAGAGAAGTCTGACTGCTCAGCCACAGCTACCAGGTAAATCTGGGTGGTGCACACTGCTACCAATTGGGTTTACTGCTTACTCCTGTAGTCGTAATCTTTTTGCAGTGTTCCCTAAGGGAACTGCACATGATTCTGCCTAACAGTTTGTCATAGACAGCCAGTGTCGAAAAGGTTAGATTTAAATCAGCCAGGATTTGGAAAAAACTATTTTAATTGAGGTATAACTGCAGTAAATTGTTTTGTTTTGAGCTTGATTCTGAGCACTTGTTCCCCTTTTGATTTCAGGGTGGATGCGGGTTCAAAGTAAGCATATATTCCTGATGCCTATAGTTAAAGTTAATTTGAGAACACACTTGTAAATTGAACAGTTTTATTGATTAGATTGTTGCGTGGGTGGAGTCCTATTGTAATACAATTGGGGAATCACCCGTCACATTATTTTTGTCTTTTTTATTTAATAAAATACATTTTTATTGCAAGCTAGCTTTTATTCATTGCATATATGACATTTTGCAAACTTTCAAACATTGTTTCTTAAATGTTAAGTGGCTTATGTTGCCAATACATACTAATCACGGGTTCTCCTGGAAGGACATAGCTTCTGTTTCTCATTGTTCAAAGTAGCTTTTCTACCAACATCACACTGCTGGATTGCTTTTCGTGAGAAAGAGACATTCTGGAGGCACACGTGAGTGCTTGGTAAAGCGATAAGCCAGCAGAAATGCTGAGCAATGAAAATGACAAACCTCAACGTTTTTCCATGAAAGTGGTTCACCTGCACGGCTCTTTCCTTTCCACACTGCGAGCTTTGCAGCTCCAGGCTCAACACAGCATAACAACCCATATTTACCCCATGAAGTACTGTCTATGCACAATAGGCCATTAAGATCCAACATGATATCAACACATAATTGGGTGATAATTTAAAAATAGGAGGTATTTAAAATAGTACTTGTACTGGCATACTTATAACGGAGCCCACTTTGCTGAGGCCTGTGTTTTTTGGCCAACCAATCATACGCTTCTGCACTTCTGAGCTATGTCAATGCAGCTTCTCCCTGCAGTTGTAAATGAAGTGGGATCTGATATTATATGTGACCTTCCTGGCTAAACAACTGCATACTTCATTTCACAGACGTTCCTCCATGTGAACCCTGTATTTATGTCACATAGATTTAATCTAAGCATTTAATCTTACAATATCCTTTGTCCAGCATTAAGAGCTGAGGTCACACCTGACCCCTGGAACAACAGAAAGGTTATGTTTGATATCAAATGTATCCTAAGCCCTCGGACCAGATGCCTTCTGCAATATGCTGAAAAGCATAATACTCATAATAATCAAAGTTCACTAAAGGTTTATATTGATAGTGGCTTACCGACAGCTGTGAGTTTCACAGCATAGATTAATACCTAGATAAACCTGACTTTGTTACATTGACTCCAGCACTGGCATTGAAATATTAGTTCAAGGTTATAAACAGATGGCCTAAAGAGCAAAACACGTCTTTTCAACAAGATAGCAGGCGCCTTCCATTGAAAGTGTTAAGCACTCAAAGGAACCTTTCCTACTACCCATCAGGGATTGGGATTGCTAGTAGCATGTAGGACCCAGTGATTAACATCAGTGGACACATTGCTCATGCCGGAATTGTGGGGGTAAGTGGGAAAATAAAGTACCCACTCTGACTAAATTAGGGCAGACTCCAAAATATGTTGTTAACCTGTTAGGGATTCTAAACAAATCTGGGCCAGCGTGATTTTGTTTACATTTGAATTGACCATCGCAACCTTGGAACTAAGCCATCCAGTCTTGATAATTAAAGATATAGGCCCTCATTACAAGTCAGGCGTTAAGGGTTTAACGGCGCTGTCGGCGCTGTTAAACCCTTAGCGCCTGATTCACACTTTAACACCTGCTTTTTGCAGGCGTTAAAGTCCAAGGCGCTAAGCGACCTTGGTGCTAATTACGGCACCGTAATTTACGGTGCCGTAATTAGCGCCTTCCCCATCCCCATTATGCCCTATGGGGCAAAAATGGGAATGGGGAAGGGTAAATGGTGAATGGGGAATTACCGCCCCACTCACCTTGGAATGGGGCGGTAATTCCGCCATCCACCATGGCGGAATCCGGCATGGACCATGGTGCTAATAGCACCATGGTCCGCCGCCTGACTTGTAATGAGGGCCATTGTCACATATGGCCTCAGAAATACAGACAATGATAGTATATTTTTGGCACTTTAATAATATCTTAAACACAATTGTTTGAGAAAGCTGGGATTGTTAAAACTAGGAGATCGCTAAGTCTTTCTTGACATCCCTGTGGCCTTTGTCCACCCTAGCCCAGACATCACAATTATCAGAACTTCCCTGACGTATTCTAACACAAGGCGTTCCGTATGGTGTAGGTCTTCTCTCTTCTGGATAGTAAACCTAAAGGCCATGGACTTTTCTATCTATCTGAGATTCTCTAAGGGATACTTCTGGTATGTTTTGACTGCCCAATGTGACCAGGTTTTCTGTTCAAGTCTCACTCTTTTCTTTTACTTCTCTCTCTCTCTCTCTCTCTCTCTCTCTCTCTCTCTCTATCTCTCTCTCTCTCTCCTCTCTGTCTCTCTCCCTCTATTTCACCCTCTATAGAAAGCTCTGCTCTTCTCCCGCTGGGATATTCTTACTCTTCCCTCTCCTCTGTCTCTGACTGAACCCCTCCTCTCTTTCTAGCTGCCTTTTCTCCTCTTCCAAATCACTTCCTTGAAATCCATCAGGTTTTCCCCAGTTCAGGGACAGACTTTGGAGTTAAAAAAATCCAAATGAATTACTAATCGATGTAGTATGGCATTACCAATATAAATTCTGAAATCACATATTTTATGAAACAGCAATTATGATTTACTGTTTTGGTCCCTTCAACATGCACCTGATAGCCCTAGTTTCTGAATCCATAGTATCAAGACCAGATTCCAATGTGTCTAGCAGTTTAAATGCAGGCATCTTCTCCTCATTTTGTAATATCTAAACAGTTTTTCATTGATAAAGTTTCATTCTTTCTGGTCAAACAGCCTTTTGGATGAACTTGATCCTTTGTTGTAGTAATTTGAATGGAGAAGAATATGACTGTCCCTTTTCTTTGCATAGTAGCTAGACTGCTTATTCTATCTTTCAGGTAATCCACTGGTTGGCATTAAACCTCACTGGGGATCTGCTGTGGACAGAATTTCAATGTTCTTCCACCCAGAGTGGGCAACTACTCATTAGTTGGTTCAATATTTATTTTTAAAGGTTCAGCCAAAGTCCCCTTTCTGCAATCTTGTTCCTTCAAAGATGTGATAGTGATGTTAGGGACTCAGTGTTTTGGACATTAATTTCCACTCAGTTCTGTATGTTTTTAAATTTGCTGTTCTTTTTTATTTGATTGGGTGGCAGGTTTGCGTCCAACCTACCTGGTTCACACAATCTACCAAAGGCCCCGGATGAGTGAGTTGGTGTCGCCCTATTATGATTTCCAACTCATTGACTACATATACTGGAATCTCCTTCTCTTTGAAATTATGTGAGGGGTTTGAGGGAAATGCAAATATGTTTTCCTCTTCTCTGGTTCAAAGATTTCAGTACTTCTAGAGATATCCAGTTTGCCTGAGACCGAGTATCTACGAGAGCCAATAGTCACTAATTGTTCACTTCCAACTTACAGTCAAAATGTCAATTAGAGGACAGTTCTGAATGCATATTTCTCAAGTTTAGCGTTTCATGAACATGACCAAGGGCCGCCACCATGTAGCTATCTTCCTCAAGCTCAAATACAGGTGAAGCACTCAAGGACTTTGTAGGAATGAAATGACATTTCAAATCATAAATGGAACAGGGAAGGCCCCTTTCTCCTCAAGTTCCAGGTACTGCCTCGGATCAGAGTGCAGAGTCTAGGATAATCTGAAGATGAATGAATGCTCTATTTTCTCTGGCTCTCAATCATATTTATTTTATTGTATTCTTCTTGAGTCTCTTGTGTAGGCGTTTTTAGGTTAAATCGCATTGTTTTCTTGTGAACTAATCATCACATTTCTTTTCAGTTGATTTTGTTGTTACTTTGGAGGTCACAATCCCTCTTTGAAAGAGAAAACATCTATCTGCTATATCTGCACTGACTTCCCTTCTTATTCAGATGTGATTGTAACATATGTTTCTTCACTAAAGTTCCCTTTCTTGCTTTTATTTGATTTTAACTCAAGGAATGGAGAGTTGTCACTATTGGTCTCTACATTTTTTTCAGATAAACTCAGGTTTTGTTTTTACCACAGGGCAATTCCTCTAAGGCTTGCCTTGGTATTAAAGTTTCTACCATATCCTTATTTTCCTCTTCCACTCTTGCATTTTAATTTGGAATATTGTCTTCCTGTCACTGTGCACTCTGACCTGTTGATTCAGTTTGGGGTTGTGTCATACAGGGATTGGTCAGCTATGAGCTAGCATTCCCCTCAGGAAAGAGGAATCAGAATTGAACTGTGGAATACATTTTTCAAATCATTCTCTTCATGCACATGCAATCTTGGTAAACATGATATATTCTGATTGATAAGAATATTCTGAATCTTGAGATATTGATTATTTGGTCACTTCATGCATTATAGAGTTATAAAAATATGTGAATTATGCATTAATTCAAAATTTTAATGTATCTATTTTGCATGCAAATGATTTGTGATTTTATGCTGAACGTTGATGGATATCCAGTTTTACAGTGAGACAAGTGGTTCTCAAATCATAACTAATTATGCATTTCCCATTGCCAGTTACTCTTGAACCATTTAAAACTTGATTTTACTATACATTTCAACTGAATTATATGTGCTCATTTTGCCCCCCATCAGCCAAAACCATTCCTTAAAATGTGTCATTTAACTTAATAAAAGCAATCAAATTAGTAAGCTATTCTTTATAAATCAGGCCTAATGAAACACACTCATTCTTTGTGAATGTATTCCAAGGTATAGCTTCGTGAATCTCTCTCCATCTGTTCACTATTAGGTTTGCATTTAATGGTTGACCGGACACCAGTATTGTTGACTTCCAGACTAGCTTACAAAAATAAGACCATGATATTGGGTCTTTCAGAGGAAATCTGCTTGCGTTTAAATGTATTTTTAGCAGTTTGGAAGTTGGGCCACTGGTCGTCTTTAAACAAAACACACATGGGTCATTAAATATTCTATAAATTGATCAAAGTGATTAATTGGGGCATGGGCATTCATGCTTTAAAAAAGAGCTAACCTGGTGAATGTTTCTGCAGGGTGTGTATATTTTGAGCCATTTAAAGTTCAGCTTCAACTGCAGCATGAGAGATATTTTCTGTCTGATACAACCTAAAATGTGCAATTTACATCATTTTTACATGAAAAAGTGATGAAACGATAGGCTGTTCAATCAACTGATATCGTGCAATTATTCATACAAATTCGAACTTCGTTAATAACTTAGCATTGACATTTTCTTTACACAATATGGCCCCTCACATGTAGACGTACTTTAAAGTTTCCTTTTTCGTTCAATAAAACATACAATCATAGCATGCTCAGAGAGATCTCCAAGTTGTTTTTTTTTTTTTGTAATAGCTGTATCCAGCTTACTTATCTGTTCTAGTGAATAGGTTGCATTATATCACACATAGATTAGACATGATTTTAAACTAAATTATATGTCAGAGGGTATATTAGAGTGCTGCAAGATGACTGCTCTTGTTTGAAATCAATTTTCTTCACTTCTTCTAACTTTAATATTCTTTGGATCAAGCAGCTCTGCATACCAGGGAGGGATTTTTCAGGCAGAATCAAGAACCCAATACAGTGTTGTGGTTTAAAGACTCAGATCAATGACATTTCTAATGTTTGATTATTTTTACTAAGAAATATACCTCATCTAATACCTCTGCCAAAACAATCCCACCCTGAAATCTGGAGCAACAAATGGAATGCTTCAATATCAAATATTCTGATTTATTTAAAATAGTAAATCAAAGACATTGAAGGTGGTCCCCTAACTTACAATGCTGGGTAAGTCATCCACAATATTCTACATAAATATAGGTGGCTTGTCCACAGAAGACAAACATAACCTGCCTGTTAGTATCTCTCTAATATTTAAATTCAAAATACACACAAACATCTATACATATAAAAGCAAATCTGACCAAATATTCTAGACAAAAGAATACAATCCTATCCCAAATAAACATACAAATTGTTAACAGTTGTCAGATTCAAAAGGCAAAAACAATTCAGAGAATACAATTTGAAACTATTCAATTGACTTAATTTTCTCAGAAAACATTGACAAGTGTTGGCCTCAGATAAAAATATTGACTTGCCCTTGCTAGGGCTTATTCAATTCTAAAAGGTTGGACACCATTGGTTTCTAGCTTGGCCGCAGATGCAATAATGTTTGCTAGAGTTGACTTGGATGCACTTATTCTAAAGACTTGGATTCAGGGTAGAAGCTTTTATTTGGTATAGCAAAATATCTTTCTGTATTAAAAGGTCAGACACGCATGAGATTATAAAATTGAAATAGAAGAAGAATCAACAACTTAACACTACTTGGCATTAGGAGTCCACTCAAGGTAGTATCCTTCTGTTTCTGTGGAACGTTATTTGTAAAAATGGCACTGATTATTTAAATCGACATAAGTACCTGGTGAGGGTCAATGAGCTTGTTACAAGCAAGCTCGTTGGCCCTCGCCAGGGCATTACCCGGCCAACAAGGCTCCCTGACCACCACGGCTCCGAGGTTCCTTCTGTGACTGGCCGCTGTGGAAAGGTAGGACCTTTGCATGGTGGGCATTTTTTTGTTCACCTTTTTTTTCATTTACTCTAATGGCCACCATGGAAAGAGAAAAGGGACTATGTGTAGTCCCTTCTCCCCTTCCATGGCGGCCATTTTCTCTGTTTACTATGGCCGCTACAGAAAGGGAAAACCGACTACATTTCCCAGTCCGTAGCAGCATTTTTTCTTTTTTGTTTCTTTTTTCTTTTTGGCTGCGAAACACATGGTGTCTCTTAACTGAAAAAAGCCCCATTAGTACCCAGATCTAAAGGGCCAAGGTACTAATGGCAATAAGCCCCTCACCAGCGGGCCATTACTGCATCCATTAGTGCCCCTGCGACCTTTGTTAAGGCACTCACTATGCTTGGGCCTCACAGACATTAACTGATGCGGAAATGTTCCAGCTGGCTCGGGGCTTATTGCCTTATTATTGTCTTGGGAATGAAGAGATTCACCTCGATCCTTTTCTACTTTAAGGAGTAGACAACTCTATTCAGGATTTTTCTTTTATGTAAACTATGGTTTTCACAGGTGAAGAGAATCATCAATCCCTGAAAATCTGTGAGTTACGTTGTACAGAGTGCTCCCAAACCCAGATATAATTTTCTCATCTGAACCCCAGGGAACTAATAATGTGTTACTGTCAGCTACAAATGTGCTGTGTGTAGTTTTGGATTCTAGGACAGGCCCATCCCCCATTTTATGACATAGCTGGCAAGCTGGGATCCCCATAACACTTTCATTTACCCCCTGCGATATCATTAATTTTTTGGTACTGTGGTGTTGGTGCATCCACTTCAGGTTTGTCTTTCTAAGGGCTAGGAAAGGTTGGGACATCTACAGCCCAATGAAACTCTGCCAGGGAAGCTCATCCATTCAGTCTGTCCCCCTGCTGACAAATTCCTCTCACACAATCTGGTTCTGTCTTCTGACGGGCTTCTGCATTCAGAACCCTCTAGAAATTGCCTTCTTATGGAGCTTTCCATATGTTACATCCAGGTGGAACCCCAATCAGCTTGTCTCCTGTCGGGCAAGCCCCTTTCCTTTCAGATATTCCCAAAAACTCTACTCTCGCTTTGTGTTTGAATTTTTTTACCCAATAAACTCCACCCATGCAACTTCATTTGATGTGTCAATTTTAGGTTTACGCAGCTTGTGATAGGTTGCCTTCACTTACTCCTCACACCCGCAAGGATCCTCCTCTTTGCTTTGATGCGCCCTATGTATTTTACAATGTCATAAGGGGATGAATTTAGCTGAGAGTTTGTGGCTCCCTGAGCAATTATGATCACATTAGACAGAAATATGCCTCCCCTTATAATTACTTATTTGGGGTGGTGATTAAGAAAATTCTCAATTCAGAGATACACTTCAAGACTCCCTAGCTACATTGATGACAGTTAATAGAATGTCCACATTTATTAATAATTCATACATTTTAATATACCCTTCTCATATGGATGTGATTAGGGCGTCTCTGCTTAATTAAAACATATTTAAGGTTTTCAAATTGAACCAAGCGTTACAAAATTGGAGGAATTAATGTATTTCATTATTTGTCATTTTAAATGCATATCTTTGTTGCACATTTTACTGTACAATTCAGATTGAATAAGGTGGGTTGCTAGTGTCTTAGTATCAATAACAACATATGCTTTCAACAAAAAAAAAACCTTTTGAATAGGATCATTAATAGACAGATCCATATTTTGCAAGAGGCTTTCTTGCTCTGCCAGGTCATGGTTCAGAGGCTGTTTGATGCCTCAACCATTTGAAGTCGAATTACAGGATACCCAGATATCTGAACCTTTTGACAGTGTTCTACCTTTAAAAATACATTTCCATCAAATTGAGCTGAATCAAATGTTAGTTCACAATAAGTTCTAGTTACTTTTAAAATATTGCAAGGTCTGAGGTTTAAGAACAGTCTGAGGATCTGGGATGCACTGCTCTCATTTTGCTCATGAATCAGGTACAAAAATGTAAGCAAATTCAAACACAAGGATGACACTTGTGGGCTGCTTAATTATGGCCCAGACTCCAAGATGTTTTTATTGAATTGCTGTTCCTGGTATAGAGCCTATACTGGCTGTGACTGTCAACCAGTCTATCTCCCTGCTGGCTATGTAGTAGGTCAGAAGGAGGTGGCGGTCAAAGAGGTGGCATTTCTACCTGTGATTTTATTCCAATAATAAACAAAAGGCCTATCTTTCTCTAACAAAAAGGAGGTTTCCGTACCTAACATAAATCTAACTAGGGTGCATATTGTCACTGAGGTAGTCCACATAAAAAAAGAGTCCATCCTCTGTCCAAAAACGACCCTACAATGACCCTACCACTAAGGGTTGCATTATCCAACAACACTAAAAGGGATTCCAGGTGAATGACTCCCTTCTCCTGGACAGGCCTTCTTGGCCTTGATAGTCTATCTTCATATAGTTCCTTGTGACGTTGTTAATCATTTTCTTTAATTCCTTAAGGGGACTCTTCCGCCTTCTCTCAGGTATCCCAATCTTAGCTTATTTACAGTTCGTTGTTTCCCCACTTCAGGGTCTTGTCCTCTACTCCTCTGGATTTCTTTTGCATCAATATGTCCCCCACTTGTGCTTGTTTCACAGCCTCTCATTCCACAGAGACCAGTGTCCCCGGGCTCTCTTACCACTTTGTTATCTTCTAAGGATTTCCACTTATATGACCCAACATATAGGTTCTTCTGTTTCTCTTTACTGCTTTTGTCTTTGTCTTCCCAACCACTGAGACAGGTATTACCAGTCTTTTGACTTTCTTCCCTCTCTTTGCTGCTTTTGTAACCACTGCATTTCCCATTGACAGTTCCTCTTGAACCATTTAAAACTTGATTTTACTATACATTTCAACTGAATTATATGTGCGCATTTTGCCCCCCATCAGCCGAAACCATTCCTTAAAATGTGTCATTTAATTTAATAAAAGCAATCAAATTAGTAAGCTATTCTTTATAAATCAGGCCTAATGAAACACACTCATTCTTTGTGAATGTATTCCAAGGTATAGCTTCGTGAATCTCTCTCCATCTGTTCACTATTAGGTTTGCATTTAATGGTTGACCGGGCACCAGTATTGTTGACTTCCAGACTAGCTTACAAAAATAAGACCATGATATTGGGTCTTTCAGAGGAAATCTGCTTGCGTTTAAATGTATTTTTAGCAGTTTGGAAGTTGGGCCACTGGTCGTCTTTAAACAAAACACACATGGGTCATTAAATATTCTATAAATTGATCAAAGTGATTAATTGGGGCATGGGCATTCATGCTTTAAAAAAGAGCTAACCTGGTGGATGTTTCTGCAGGGTGTGTATATTTTGAGCCATTTAAAGTTCAGCTTCAACTGCAGCATGAGAGATATTTTCTGTCTGATACAACCTAAAATGTGCAATTTACATCATTTTTACATGTAAAAGTGATGAAACGATAGGCTGTTCAATCAACTGATATCGTGCAATTATTCATACAAATTCGAACTTCGTTAATAACTTAGCATTGACATTTTCTTTACACAATATCGCACCTCACATGTAGACGTACTTTAAAGTTTCCTTTTTCGTTCAATAAAACATACAATCATAGCATGCTCAGAGAGATCTCCAAGTTGTTGTTTTTTTTTGTAATAGCTGTATCCAGCTTACTTATCTGTTCTAGTGAATAGGTTGCATTATATCACACATAGATTAGACATGATTTTAAAATAAATTATATGTCAGAGGGTATATTAGAGTGCTGCAAGATGACTGCTCTTGTTTGAAATCAATTTTCTTCACTTCTTGTAAGTTTAATATTCTTTGGATCAAGCAGCTCTGCATACCAGGGAGGGATTTTTCAGGCAGAATCAAGAACCCAATACAGTGTTGTGGTTTAAAGACTCAGATCAATGACATTTCTAATGTTTGATTATTTTTACTAAGAAATATACCTCATCTAATACCTCTGCCAAAACAATCCCACCCTGAAATCTGGAGCAACAAATGGAATGCTTCAATATCAAATATTCTGATTTATTTAAAATAGTAAATCAAAGACATTGAATGTGGTCCCCTAACTTACAATGCTGGGTAAGTCATCCACAATATTCTACATAAATATAGGTGGCTTGTCCACAGAAGACAAACATAACCTGCCTGTTAGTATCTCTCTAATATTTAAATTCAAAATACACACAAACATCTATACATATAAAAGCAAATCTGACCAAATATTCTAGACAAAAGAATACAATCCTATCCCAAATAAACATACAAATTGTTAACAGTTGTCAGATTCAAAAGGCAAAAACAATTCAGAGAATACAATTTGAAGCTATTCAATTGACTTAATTTTCTCAGAAAACATTGACAAGTGTTGGCCTCAGATAAAAATATTGACTTGCCCTTGCTAGGGCTGATTCAATTCTAAAAGGTTGGACACCATTGGTTTCTAGCTTGGCCGCAGATGCAATAATGTTTGCTAGAGTTGACTTGGATGCACTTATTCTAAAGACTTGGATTCAGGGTAGAAGCTTTTATTTTGTATAGCAAAATATCTTTATGTATTAAAAGGTCAGACACGCATGAGATTATAAAATTGAAATAGAAGAAGAATCAACAACTTAACACTACTTGGCATTAGGAGTCCACTCAAGGTAGTATCCTTCTGTTTCTGTGGAACGTTATTTGTAAAAATGGCACTGATTATTTAAATCGACATAAGTACCTGGTGAGGGTCAATGAGCTTGTTACAAGCAAGCTCGTTGGCCCTCGCCAGGGCATTACCCGGCCAACAAGGCTCCCTGACCACCATGGCTCCGAGGTTCCTTCTGTGACTGGCCGCTGTGGAAAGGTAGGACCTTTGCATGGTGGGCATTTTTTGTTCACCTTTTTTTTCATTTACTCTAATGGCCACCATGGAAAGAGAAAAGGGACTATGTGTAGTCCCTTCTCCCCTTCCATGGCGGCCATTTTCTCTGTTTACTATGGCCGCCACAGAAAGGGAAAACAGACTACATTTCCCAGTCCGTAGCAGCATTTTTTCTTTTTTGTTTCTTTTTTCTTTTTGGCTGCGAAACACATGGTGTCTCTTAACAACTGAAAAAAGCCCCATTAGTACCCAGATCTAAAGGGCCAAGGTACTAATGGCGATAAGCCCCTCACCAGCGGGCCATTACTGCATCCATTAGTGCCCCTGCGACCTTTGTTAAGGCACTCACTATGCTCGGGCCTCACAGACATTAACTGATGCGGAAATGTTCCAGCTGGCTCGGGGCTTATTGCCTTATTATTGTCTTGGGAATGAAGAGATTCACCTCGATCCTTTTCTACTTTAAGGAGTAGACAACTCTATTCAGGATTTTTCTTTTATGTAAACTATGGTTTTCACAGGTGAAGAGAATCATCAATCCCTGAAAATCTGTGAGTTACGTTGTACAGAGTGCTCCCAAACCCAGATATAATTTTCTCCTCTGAACCCCAGGGAACTAATAATGTGTTACTGTCAGCTACAAATGTGCTGTGTGTAGTTTTGGATTCTAGGACAGGCCCATCCCCCATTTTATGACATAGCTGGCAAGCTGGGATCCCCATAACACTTTCAATTACCCCCTGCGATATCATTAATTTTTTGGTACTGTGGTGTTGGTGCATCCACTTCAGGTTTGTCTTTCAAAGGGCTAGGAAAGGTTGGGACATCTACAGCCCAATGAAACTCTGCCAGGGAAGCTCATCCATTCAGTCTGTCCCCCTGCTGACAAATCCCTCTCACACAATCTGGTTCTGTCTTCTGACGGGCTTCTGCATTCAGAACCCTCTAGAAATTGCCTTCTTATGGAGATTTCCATATGTTACATCCAGGTGGAACCCCAATCAGCTTGTCTCCTGTCGGGCAAGCCCCTTTCCTTTCAGCTATTCCCAAAAACTCTACTCTCGCTTTGTGTTTGAATTTAATTACCCAATAAACTCCACCCATGCAACTTCATTTGATGTGTCAATTTTAGGTTTACGCAGCTTGTGATAGGTTGCCTTCACTTACTCCTCACACCCGCAAGGATCCTCCTCTTTGCTTTGATGCGCCCTATGTATTTTACAATGTCATAAGGGGATGAATTTAGCTGAGAGTTTGTGGCTCCCTGAGCAATTATGATCACATTAGACAGAAATATGCCTCCCCTTATAATTTCTTATTTGGGGTGGTGATTAAGAAAATTCTCAATTCAGAGATACACTTCAAGACTCCCTAGCTACATTGATGACAGTTAATAGAATGTCCACATTTATTAATAATTCATACATTTTAATATACCCTTCTCATATGGATGTGATTAGGGCGTCTCTGCTTAATTAAAACATATTTAAGGTTTTCAAATTGAACCAAGCGTTACAAAATTATGCGCCCTATGTATTTTACAATGTCATAAGGGGATGAATTTAGCTGAGAGTTTGTGGCTCCCTGAGTATCAATAACAACATATGCTTTCAACAAAACATAAAAAGCTTTTGAATAGGATCATTAATAGACAGATCCATATTTTGCAAGAGGCTTTCTTGCTCTGCCAGGTCATGGTTCAGAGGCTGTTTGATGCCTCAACCATTTGAAGTCGAATTACAGGATACCCAGATATCTGAACCTTTTGACAGTGTTCTACTTTTAAAAATACATTTCCATCAAATTGAGCTGAATCAAATGTTAGTTCACAATAAGTTCTAGTTACTTTTAAAATATTGCAAGGTCTGAGGTTTAAGAACAGTCTGAGGATCTGGGATGCACTGCTCTCATTTTGCTCATGAATCAGGTACAAAAATGTAAGCAAATTCAAACACAAAGATGACACTTGTGGGCTGCTTAATTATGGCCCAGACTCCAAGATGTTTTTATTGAATTGCTGTTCCTGGTATAGAGCCTATACTGGCTGTGACTGTCAACCAGTCTATCTCCCTGCTGGCTATGTAGTAGGTCAGAAGGAGGCGGCGGTCAAAGAGGTGGCATTTCTACCTGTGATTTTATTCCAATAATAAACAAAAGGCCTATCTTTCTCTAACAAAAAGGAGGTTTCCGTACCTAACATAAATCTAACTAGGGTGCATATTGTCACTGAGGTAGTCCACATAAAAAAAGAGTCCATCCTCTGTCCAAAAACGACCCTACAATGACCCTACCACTAAGGGTTGCATTATCCAACAACACTAAAAGGGATTCCAGGTGAATGACTCCCTTCTCCTGGACAGGCCTTCTTGGCCTTAATAGTCTATCTTCATATAGTTCCTTGTGACGTCGTTAATAATTTTCTTTAATTCCTCAAGGGGACTCTCCTCCTTCTCTCAGGTATCCCAATCTTAGCTTATTTACAGTTCGTTGTTTCTCCACTTCAGGGTCTTGTCCTCTACTCCTCTGGATTTCTTTTGCATCAATATCTCCCCCACTTGTGCTTGTTTCACAGCCTCTCATTCCACAGAGACCAGTGTCCCCGGGCTCTCTTACCACTTTGTTATCTTCTAAGGATTTCCACTTATATGACCCAACATATAGGTTCTTCTGTTTCTCTTTACTGCTTTTGTCTTTGTCTTCCCAACCACTGAGACAGGTATTACCAGTCTTTTGACTTTCTTCCCTCTCTTTGCTGCTTTTGTAACCACTAGGACGAGTATGAAGAGTCCTTCTGTATTTGTTATATAGTCTACTGCTTTCACTGTTACTGGGACAAGTATAATGAGTCCCTTGGTATTCATTATACACTCTGCTGCTTTCACAATGACTCAGACGTATACAGGCAGTCCCTTCTTATTTGTTATACTCTTTGCTGCTGTTATAGTTACTGGGATAAGTAGGATGAGTCACATGCTATTCGTTTTACTCTTCACTATTGTCACTATTAATGCGACAAGTATGATGAGTCTCTCGGTATTCGCTACACTCTTTGATACTGTTACAGTTACTGTGACGGGTATGATAATTCTCTCTGTATTTGTTGTACTCTTGGCTATGGTTACAATTACTGGGACGAGTATGATGAACCTCTCAGTATTCGTGATACTCTGCTGTTAAACGCCTTCTCATGGCCCCTTCCAGGTCTCCCATCGATCCTGTTACCTCTAGCTTGTCGGGTTGCCATCACTGGTTCTTCTTGTGGGGTCGGGATCACGCCATCTTGATAAAACCTTCCAGCGTCTTCCTTTCCTTCCCGGCTTCGTTCTCCCTCTCGGAATGCCTTGGCTTCTCTCTCCCAGGTTTGAACTTCCTGGCTTCACCTGCTCAGTGAACATGACTCCCTAATCCCGGTCCTCGTTTACATTGTAGGCATCCAAACGGGGTCCTCCCCAGTGGAGGATCCGTTCCCTTCTCTTTCCCTAAAGTACTCTTTATTTCTCTGTGGTTTCCATTCTTCACAGTGTTCTCTTCTGGCCATGGACAATTGATCAGCATTACTCCTTGATTCTTCTGCTCAGTTGATTTGTGTTGTATTCGACTACTGGAAGTTGTATTAAAATAGCAATCAGTAGTTTGTTGAGGTTGTGTCTTCTGAAGCAACAATCCTCTGAGGGGTTGATAGGAAAGTGGGACAGGGACTTTCTACACGGAAAGGGAGTCCTTGTCCCCAAAAGGGGAGTCTCTCACTATGAGGTCCCACTTACCACACCAGCCCTAGGTGGATTGTTTCGTAGCAGAAACACCTCTGCTGCTTCACAGGGAAGAGCTCCCTTCTAGGGAGAAGTGACAAGATCCCATGAATCATCACAGCTACCATATTGTGATCTGTGGAACATGGATGGACTATGGGTGTCAGCAGATAGCTATGCCTAATTTTATCTATTGAACGCTGTTCGTTTTAGTGGCTTGATCCCAAATCTAGACACAAAATGGCACAGGGGCTTTGCTACAATCATTCTGTATCATACTGTGGGTGAGGCAATGTTTTAAAGTGTTTTTTTTGTGTTGTCCTGGTGGCAGTGGATAGGGAGAGGAAGTGAAGGGGCTTATTTCTGCTCCTAATGTGTGAGACTTCAAGATGGCTCCACATGAAGATGGCATTATGAGTGGCAACATTGGTCATCCTAAAGTAATACAAAGACTGCCCAAGTGGAATGACATTGGGACTCTTTGCCTCATTACAAATATGAAGGTGCAGCAAAAATGCTTGCGAAGTGGCACAATTCTGTTGCCACTAATTTACCACTGCATTACTGCATCACTGCACTACAGGTTTGATGGTAAAGTGGAGGATTTGCTGTAGGTAAATCCTCCACCTATTCCCCAAAATGCACCATATTTTCTGCATGATATTACAGCTCACAGCAAATACATTAAAAATTCCCATGGAGTCCTATAGAGTCCGAAAATGGGGATTTACATCACCCTGCCACCACTCGTGATGCCATGGTAATTTTACGGGACCAAGTGGTGATAATTGCAGCTGAGTTTGACAGTAATTCTGCAGATTTACTCCTGGATAACCACCAAGGCTTTGATGAGTCCCATTGTGCTGCCTCACTTAGAAGGTCTAAAAGAAATATCATCTCCTGCAAATACGCCTCCTGATGCTATGTTGGAGAAAAGCATGGAGAGGGTTGAGCACTGCAGCCTTGTTGTGCAAACAACAAATGAAACGTTGAGGTCAATAAGACAATTAGGGGCTTGTGTAGACATGTGAAATGTTTCTGGCAGAATTGGAGCAAAGAGTTAGGGCCATGCAGATTATCACTGCAACACTAGAGAAGAAGCAGACCTTAAGGTTCATAATTTTTTTGCCATATTTGAGGCCAAACATGCCTTTTTTGCATCGGGTTGAAAACTGTATTAATCAACCGAGCTCTTTAAAGTTGCTCACTCCTTATCCACACCTTCCTGTGAGCCTGTCTAGTCATTACAACTCCTCTGTGACTCTTTGTCACTATATTTTTTATTGAAATGATTGCTAAGATCCATGAAGTAATTTGTTCTTCTGGCCTTAGGTCCTCAGCCTCGGAGTATGTGACCTTCATTTCTTCTCCTGCCTCTGTCTGGTCTGTGTTTCCTTCTCTTCTGAGGATATTATGGCAAGTCTGTGCCCCATATTGACTGTATCCCTCTATCTGTTTTAAAAGTCGTTCTACCTGGGACCAGTCCGCAGAGTAAGGTGGACCCACTTGTTCTCGCTAACTATCGTCCCACTTCTCTTCTCCCAATCGTAATGAAGCTCTTAGCTGGTCCTCTCCTGAGCGATTTTCTTGGGGAATCTGCTTTCTTCCATTCATCTCTGTCTGGATTTCACCTGGAACGGGGCACTGAGAGCTTGCTGGTCTCCGGTGTGGACGACCTGGCTCATTTGCATGACCAATGCAGCATTGCCACTTTATTGCTACTCGACCTATCGGACATCTTTGATACTGTAAATCATGCTGTCTTGCTGAATCTTCTCACCAGGGCTGGCCTTTCTGATATCGTTCATTCCTGGTTTCCATCTTTCTTGTCGGACCACACCCAATCTCTTTACCTTAACCCGTTTTGCTCCTCACCTTCTGCTTTGACATGTGGTGGACCTAAAGGTGCAGCCCTTTCCTCAGTACTGTTCAACGTTTATATCCTGCCTTTGACCAAGCTCGTCTTCTCCCATGGCTTCTGCTGCTGTTTGTATGCTGATGACACCCACATCTAGTCTTGTTTCAATCTCTCCCTGCCTGGGAGAACTACTTGATTTCGGGTATGTCTTGAGGCTATGGGGTAATGAATGTGTAACAACTTGCTAAAGTTGAACCCAGACAAAAACGAGGTGTTGGTGGTGGGTTCCCCCTCTGCTGCTACTTGTTGGACCCGGGCCTTTTGCCGCCCTGTTTAGGCCCTCTTCCCTCCCTTGTTTCATCCGTAAATGATTTGGGGTAAACATATCAGCATCTTTATCTCTAGAAATTCTTATTAGCTCAGTATACCAGCAGGGTTATTTTCAAATAAAAATTCTACACAAGGTTCTTCCTTTCCTCCCTTCTCACCTTAGGGCCCCTGTAGTGTCTCCTCTTGTTATGTCTGCAAACGATTATTGTAATTCTCTGTCTTTGTCACAACCTACCCATCTGTTGCAGCGTCTTCAAGTCCTAAAAGACTCTGCTGCCAGAGCTGCCACCTCACCCTTAGACATTTCTCCAGTTCTCTGCCATCTCCACTGGCTTCTGCTGGCTAAGCACTTTCAGTTTAAGGCCCTGTGTTTGGTCCATCGTGCCTTCTGTGGCACGGGTGCTGAGTATTTGCAGAAGAAATGTCCACCTTATGTTCCTGCACAGGCACTTTGCTCTGCTCAGGCCTGTCTTGTTTCTTTCCCTCGATTCAAGGCCATTCGTATTGGTGGTCGCTTTTTCGCTGTTGATGCAGCCTAGATATGGTACTCCATTCCCTGTACTCTGGGAGCCACTGAAAATGATCTCCTTTTTCTGCAGTCGCTCAAAACACACCTCTTTTCGGCTCCTGCCTTGCCCCGCCTTTAGTGCCAAGATACCCTTTGGTGAACGCGTGTGCTATACGTGCCCAAACATAACATAACATAATGAGCATGTGAGTAATACAAATTGTCAAAACAGCCTTTGCCTGTATGGGTTACCCAAGGATCAGAGGGTCTCTCTCAACACAGTTTCCTTGCCTACTAAACTTTCTGCCGAAGCTGCTTATGTTGACATCGACTTCAAGCATGACATCCAAATTGCAGACTATGTGGAGCAAGTCAACCAACGTCCCACATTAAGGCAAAATCAAGAGCCAGCATTATGTTTTTTCTGGAGTTCTTTTGACAGGTGGCAAAATCGTTGTGCCAGTTGAGATGGAATTGCAAAAAGCAGTACTTATGCCAATATGTGGCTTGGGTGAGAACGCAGTGATGACTGGAATTCCTAGTGATATTGCCAACACTCTATACGGCAGGAATCAACTATGGCCAGGTAAGATCCTCATTGACAAAAAAGCTTCTATATCTGAAGGCTGGAAAGGTATTGGTGACGTCATTGAAGGTCTAACACAGGAAGACATGGAGGCATCTGCTCATGCTGGGAAAGGTTCAACTAATGAGGCAGCGGGGCACTTGCTATGTGCTGTTTCTGTCACCGCCATTAACTTCAATCCCTGCATTTTAACCACCTAGTTTCTCCAACGGTTACACATTCTAAACCAATCACTACAGGCGACGGTAGATACGTTGTGTGGGCACTTTGGTTTGCATTCTTGGAATTTCAAGTGAAGCTGTTTTTTTGTACGTATGGGATTTATTTAAACGAGTCATTTTGGGCTCTTGAAGAACAAATATGGCTTTTAAGGTCCGATATGTTGTACAACTTAAGTTTAGATGGGCAAATGGGCATATATTTACATTTTTGGCGCATTTCCACCTTTCAATCACCAGTGAGCATGACAGTGTATTCCTTGAGTCCTGCAGATGGGGAGAGGGGTGAGGACGGCCTCCACTCTCAGCCCTGGGAGTGAATCCTTCTGCGACCTATGCTGCTTACTTCTTTTTCGTCTACTTGATTCCTGCGCATAATGTCTTTTCTAGGGTGTAACTCCAATAATTAAATTCAGTATGATATATAGAGCCTTTAAAAGTTGCATTTGTTCATAGCATGCCCTTAAAAAACAAATGAAAAAGGGTCAATTGCGGGTTACAGGTCAAGGCGTTAAGAGCGCTGCAAGGACACAGGGTCAATTGCAATTGGAAACTGAATGAAAATCATTAAAAATCCTCTGAAAGAACAATTGACGTTGTCTTTCAATGGCTGAACGTCTCATTTGCCAGAAGGTTTGCAGGCGGCCTCGTTTCATTCTATTGTTTGTGTAGCTGAAGACACAGAGGTAACCTTTTTCCTATGAATAGAATGTGTGTGCTTAATGTAAAAGTAAAACCCTTTTTGGAACCTAAGTTGATCGTGTTTTCAAGAAGGGGACAAATATTTCACTGCCCTAAAAATGGGAATACGTGAGTCATTATTAGCAATGTTCACAAGAGTGCAGCGCCTGCTTATGCCAAGGGCATCTGGAAAACATAACAAATAATGATTTAATGGGCAAAACTGTCTGCAAGATCCCCATCTCAGTGAAGCCTCCTTCAAAGTGTGACCATTAGCCCTGATCATAAGCAGTGATTGCTCACATGTGCCTAGCTTTGCTGCATGCTCGCATCCTTTCAGTTTTGACTTGTAGGTAGTGCTTGGAGTACACTGGGCTGTAAGGAGGGACACATTGCTTGTGGTTGTTGTTTGGTTATTCACCCACCCATGGACTGCCCATGGCCATGCTAATCCCTATGGCCACCCCCACACACTTCCTGCTCGTCCCTGCTCCGTGAATGCACGGAACACCTGTGACATGTTATCATGAATCATGTGTGTACAGATACAGGGCATTTCAACCCCCCACTGTCTAATTTACGTCAATTGAAGATCCTGTACATTTCTTGAACCTTTTCCCGATATCCTTTTTTGTGTTCAGTACATGAACTAACCATAAAATGTAAGAGGTTACAAATTCTTAGGGCCTGACTACAAGTTTGACGGTAGTGGTAAAACATGTGGTATTGTAGAATATCAGGTGTTTTACCACTCCCCCAAATTCCGAATTTCAGAATTGAAAGTCATCCCTTCCGCCAGGTTGTATTTGGAGGTAATTACCACCACACAAAAGCATTAGCACATGCAGCATTTATCACATGATTTAATATGTAAACCCCAAGAAGTTTTATGGGTCTCCAAAATTGGGAATAATTGAAGGGCCCACAGGACTATGAATCATGAGAATGCTTCAAATTACAACATGATTACCACCAGATGGGTAATGGTAACACTGGGCCTCAATATAGGTTTTCCGGGATCCCGGCGGTAAATCCACCAGGATACACGAAAACAGAGCTACCATTTCTGCCGCCTGATATTCCAGTATTACCGGGATATTAGAGGCAGCGGAAATACCAGTAAATCCCCAATCCATGGAGTCCCATAGGCTCTTGGCTCGAGGTAAGTCTGGGTGCTCTGCGGGTCCGGTAAAGTGCTGGTATACGTAAATACCTGCAAGCTTATAGCAGACCAGCAGGGTCATAATGACCCCCACTGTTTGCGATCAGTTTCTAAATCTGCAAAACTATTTGCAAATGCATACCATCAGGTGGACACAGAAAAAAGAAATCAATACACAAAAACACCTACGAAAAACAAGTTTCTTTATTCAAACTTGTGTGGGCAAAACAATGCAAATCGAAAATCTGGTCACGAATGTTCGATATTCTGTGTAAATGTGAAAAATGTCACGTTTTATGTATCCACTATAATAGGTATGGGCACTGACACTGTGAAGGGGTTAATTTTTGAAGTGGTGTTTTACTTTTGGCCCATTTGTTGTAAAATGTGGAGAGTTGGTATGCCACCTGCAAAGGGACACTAGGACGTTTGCCCTTCGATTGCATGTTACCACTCAAATGGTTGCCGAAAGAGGGCAGCCACTGGGCTTTATTATAAAAGAAATGTTGGCCCTAAACTAGGAGAGGGATGGGAGGTCCTCCAAAGGTGGGGAGGCCGCAGATGTCCAGATTCATCTGAAGCTGTGGTGTCACGTCATTTCCCCTCCCTCTGGAGGAATTGCACTGCACTGCACAGCTGGGCTGCGGGGAGAAGAAACACACACAGAAAATCAGGGCAACGTCTCATCTCATGGAGTGCTCCGGCCGCGGGCCAGTGTATCTAGTATTTATTGTCACTCTATCAGTCATAGTTATTGGAATTCTTTTTATGCCATCTCTATTGATGTTTAAATTGCTATCTATTGGGGAAAGGTTATGCCATCCATTTTATAAGCACATGTATTTTAAGTGTTATCTGCCCTAGTTCTATTGGAGGAAGTAGAGTGTTATTTACTTATGTTTATATAAAGCGCATATATCTGTGGTTTATGTGTTTGTGACCACGAAAAGAAAGGTGCGTTTCCTATCGTCTGTGCGCCTCTTCTACAATACCGAGTAAACCGTTTTATGCATTTGTTGTTGCCATTAGTTAAATGTAATCTTATGATATTATGCTTTGTTTGTGCTGTCCTTGCTTACCTTCTATGTTCAGAAGGTTCCTGGAGTTCCCTCTTCTCACTTCAAGTGGGGGACACACTTTTGAAATTGGCACATATTCAGGGTTTTCCGTTAGGGGCTGCACCCGCACAATGCTGCTGTGGATGTGAGGCACTTCGCTGGGAAGGAGGGTGAGTGAAATTACAAACACCATCTGCCCGGCTTTTGTGATCTGATCGGCACTTGCTTCATGTTACCGCCACCAGGAAAGAAGGGACGTTTTTGATAGACCTGACTGTCTCACGCATATCTGGGTCAGAAGTCAAATGCCTAATGAAAAGGAGGGTGGATTGCGAGGGAGTGCATTGCATCGCTGAAGCAGAAGGGTGCATCTGTCTTTTTAAACATATTGATATCTAGGGGAATTGATCAGGGTAAAGTTCCGTTCCACATATGTGGCCTGACGAAGTTGCATACATGGTGAGCTGTGGTAAGCTCAGCGGTCAAAGTGAGCAGGAGCTTTCTGGAGCAGAGTACCACTAGTTTTATTTTTTACTGTTAACAGTTCCACTACATTGTATAACCATTTTCACCTGTGATTGGCTGTCCGAAACAGCTTCTTACTGTGTCCTGTGCTGAATCCTGAGTACCTAGCAGTGCGGCTTGACGGCAAAACGCGAAAACGCTAGGGCCTTTCCTGTAGTGCAGCCGTGAGCGGCTCAGCAGACAAACGGAGCAGAGCTGCAGAACGGAGCTTGGGGCTGCTTTGCCTGCCTGCAAAATGCAGTTTTGGAACTGGGGGCCAGGTGGTAGGTGACTCCAGAGCAAGAAGTGAGCAGGAGGTGGGGTGAGGTGAGGTGCATTTCCCCCCAAGCACGGCTCATCCTGTTGAGCAGCTCTGTGGTGAGTACAATCTGTACCCTGCTGGTCGGCTGCCCTTGGTGAGGCACGTTGTGGCGTGGCGTGGGAGTCAATCTCTTACCTATCTCCTACCTCATACAAGCTGCATCACACCACCTTTCACCTATAGTGCCTTGCAGTACCAGCACTAGTGCCCTGGAAAACCAAGGAAAGGTGCGAAGTAGCTGCAGAGTGGCAGTTTTGCAGTTAGTGCGGGCTGTGTAGGCTGTGAGTCTCTGTCACTGCACTCTCCCAATAGAGCCTGTCGGAGATGATGAGATTTGGCGATTGTGAATATACTGCTTCGGCTCTCCTTGTTGGCTGAACAAACTGCCATGGAACAAGTTTCTCCTGACTTGGTGGAAGTGCAGCTGGCATGCATCCAGCCACGCCTACATTGGTGGAAGGTTGACGGCGCCGAAGGTAGAAGTCGTGAGAACTCATTAAGTTTTTCTTTCTGCATAAAGATCCTTACGCATCTGTCCGACACACGGCAGACCGTGTAGCGGGTATCACGGGGTTGCAAGCTATTTTGGGCTTCTGCATTTACCGTCCAAGTGCCGTATCCCTGACTGAGGCAATCAGTGTCCCTTCGACAGTGAATTCTATGGTGATGAGTAATTGTTTCATCGTTCGATTTACGGAGCTAAGGGGGTCGAATAGCCCGCAGCAAGGTGCTTTAGACTACGCAGGACCTTGCGATCTGTACTAAGACTGGTGTTTGGCTTCGTGGACCCTGGGGACCATCCAATGGATGGTATCAAGCGGATTCAACTTAATGGTTGTTTGGTGGATGCATTGAATTACTAAAAGTGGCATATTCAGTATAAGCCATTTTACACTGTCTAGGCATCTAGAGTTGAATTATTAGAGATCCAATTAGTATGTTGATCTCAGTGTTTTAACCAAAAAAGCGTTTAGAAACGCTTTACAGTGCACTATGTGTAGAAATTGACGCAACAAATTCCCTGACGAATTTCCCCTGACTGTGTTTTTCACCCCCTCTTTTTTTGGTGTGTTTGTTGGAATGAAACATGTTGGATGAATGTATGTCGAGAAGGGTGTATGTGTGAAATATTGAACCACAGAGTGTGTTTTGCTCAAATTATTGCATACCTTGCACTTGTACTAAGACACTTAGAGCATAAAGTATCCTCAAAGCTGGAGGACAAGAACCCTGTCCTGTCCCCCTACACCCTAGACTGATTGTTTGTTGTGCTATCTATGTTGTTGCACTGATACATGTTGTTTTCATTGTTGATTGTCTCTATATACATATATTGTGTTTTTGATTGACTTTCATCTTATAAATAATAATAATTTTTTTTTTTTTTAAAACTGCCTGTTAATTTAATGGAATTTGGCAGCTGTCAACCAAGTGGTTCATCCCATGGTTACCTATGTGAAAAATAAGATGCCTGTTTGATCTCTTGGTTAAGTACTAAAGGTTGTTGACCTATATGAGGGTGGTCAATCACGGGATTCCTTTCCCTTTTACCTCTTATTCGTGTTTTTGGAAGTGCAGCAGGGTCCAACCCATGGGAAATCTCCCATAGCGGAGGAAGTTAGTGGGAAAAGGGGGGGCTATAAATCCGCAAGGTCGGATCACTGCATTCTTCTCATCCAAGGGAAAGCCATCTCAGCTTGCACACCTTAAGTCCAACTTGTTAAACCCAGTGGTCTGTTCACCACCAGTCCCTCATGTGACAATTCCAGTCCCATCTCTATCTATGGAAAGTAAGGACGACTCAAGTTTCATGGACTCGTATCCGGATGTGGACCATCGCTAAGAGTCAGATTTTGAGTCAACCTTTTCCTCAATTGCCTGCCCACAGTTACAGCAAGGGGAAACCAGGATCTCCCGTATGTGAGATAGGCCGAAGATTCACCTCCATGGGCCCATTCGTTGGTGGAAATTAATCAGGTCCTATGTGTACTTGTTTCACTCTACGAGAGCCTCAAGACGGATGATAAATAAAATTCAGTGGTGCTATACTCACTGATGTTTACATTTCACAACATAAAACTACACGCAACAGCAAAAGAATTCAAATTTTCACAAGGCATGACCAACGCCAACAACTGCCCTACTTTAAAAGCAGGGGTTTTCGAAAGTATGCCAAAACAAGGAGATATGGACATTAATGGGAAGGCCACTACATCGAAGATACCGGCGCCAGTGGTGGAAAAAAAGACATGCCCACCCCCTGATTCTTTGCGAATGGTTGACAATCTGTCGGAAAGTGTCATCATCTACGAAAAAATCAATATTCCTCTACAGAATACCGGTTTGCCTGCCGGTATGGATAGGAAGCTGCTGGGTTCTCCAACTTCCTGGGGTTCCCAGATAGTTTCCTGTCAACCCCCCCCCCCACCACCACTATGGCGCTGCCTAGTAATACGGGATGAAGGGAAACTCAGGGGGGGAATAAAGTCGGGAAGGTGGTTCAGCCTCAACGACCTAAACTGAAATCATGGAAACGGAAGGGTGTTCAGAAGAAGAAAACAATACAGCAGTGAATTTGAACTCACAAGACCCTAATTTCTTTCTGCGATCACTGTTTCCACAATTGGTTTCTGGACGCAGTGAGCATTGTGGGAATGTAAAAACTGTGATTACACCTCAGCCTGAAGGTTTTCCTCAAAGTGGGGGAGCAATGTCACTGGAATCTATCACAAGTACTCACGCATCTCCTGTTGTAACTTCTGTGGGGTCTGAGTGGACAACATTGAGTAACTCACAAAGTTTGACCACCCTTGCCCAACCATTTCAGTCACATGGATCCCGGACTAGTCAGATACTACATTTTGACTTGGCCAGGGGAATTTCTCTGTGCCCTCCTGAGTGGGGGGCACCCCTCAGAGTTTCCAGCCAATACAACCAGATGTGTAAAGGGTAATGCAGTAGGAGTTGCAGCGACCGCAGGGTCTGGTAGTCATAAATGCACAAGATGAAATAAGATTGAAACATGTGTGTGTTATGATGGGGTGGCGGGCAACGGCATTGTATTTGAATCTGTAATTCCTGAGAATATGCGTGTGAGTTTAAACCGCACAAACGTTTTACGGTTGTTGTCTGAAATCCCTAACCTGAAAGGTATATCATCAGCCGACATTAACAGGGTTAATTTTCCTGTAAAGCATACTATTGTAAGATCAGTGGTGTATTTTAATTCTAAGCTGGTAGCAGACCTGGTCCTGCATGAAAGAGATTCAGTCAGGAAATTTGGACTTGATCTGGAACAGATTCTAGGTAAACATTCTGGTGGTGAAACCCTAATCAATCCAGAACATGATCATCATTTTTTGAATGAGGTTCAAGTGTTAAAATCAAAAATGAAGACATCGAAAGCCACTAATGTTATGTTATGTTATGTTATTTTGCATTTATATAGCGCCTTATACACCATTGGTATGGTCTGAAGGCACTGGTAGGTTGAACGCCCTTGGGAACCGAAGTTCAGATCAGTAGAGAGAGTAGAGAGTCAACGGTGCGTGTGAGCACCGGGTATGTGTGCAGCTGGTGCGGTATTCGTGTAGTAGCTGCTTCTTAGGGATAGGTATGGCGGTTGAGAGATAAGGAGTATGTGATCGTTCTGGCACGATTTATCCAGACCGAATGTGGCTGCGTTAGGCCTGAGGAGAACGCCTGGCTGGGGGGTGCATAACCAGCAGTGTTTACTTAGAATGATGTGTAGTATGCGGCGGATGTTGTTATGAGAACAGTTACACCGAATGGTGTTCTAGTATCTCTGTGTTCTAGTTGAGTGGTGGTGTAAAGAAGAGAGTAAGCGTGGTGGTGTGATATGATGGATTATATGCTTTTTCAAAACGTTCTCTGCATTCCAACGATACTATATACGTCATGCAATTCTATGCGCTCCAGTCCGTTCCATGCACTCCTATCCACTCCATGCATCCTATTCTGCTCCAGATACTCTGGTTTGCTCGACGTACTCATGCACTCCCGTCCGCCCCACGCACCCTAGTCCGCCCCGCGTGCTCCAGTCCACCCCATGCATGCACTCTTTCTGCTTCATGCATGCACTCTTGTCTGCCCCACGCATGCATTCTTGTCTGCCACACGCGCTCCACTTCACTCGTTCCATCCGCTCTACGCATTCGGCTGCTCTACGTACTCATCCGCTCAACGCAACTCGTACGCACTATCGAACACGTCCGTTCCACTCTAGTAACTCGTTCGCTCTAGGCATCTGTTCGCTCCAGGCACTCGTCCTCTTTATGCCCTCACACGCACTATGCTTTCAACTGTTTTTCTCACTCACCTGCTCTACGCACTCGCCCCCTCCACGCACTTGCCCCCTCCACGCACTCGCCCCCTCCATGCACTTGCCCCCTCTACGCACTCACCCCCTCTGCGCACTCGCCCCCTCTGCGCACTCGTCCCCTCTGCGCACTTGCCCCTCTGCGCACTCGCCCCCTCTGCGTGCTCAGCCCCTCTGCACGCTCAGTCCCTCTGCGCGCTCAGCCCCTCTGTGCACTCCGCCCCTCTGCGTACTCCACCCCTCTGCGCACTCCACCCCTCTGCGCACTCCACCCTTCTGCGCACTCTACCCCTCTGCGCACTCCGCCCATCTACACACTCATCTCCTTCTATGCACCCCTTTTTCATATGCACTCTTTTGATCATATGCACTCGTCTGCTCTATATACTTGTCGGCCCTACATACCAGTCTGTTCTATGGAGTCCTCCACTCTATACATTCTTCCGCTCAGCTCATCCATCCTGCTACGCTCATCCATCAGTTCCCGGCACTCATCTGTTCTATACACTCATCTACTATGCATGCATTCCGCACTCATCGGTTCTACATGCTTATCCGTTCTGCGCACTCACCTGGTCTATGTAACTCCTCCGCTTTAGGCATTTTTCCGCTTTATCCCCTCGTATGCACCATACCTTCATCTGCTCTATGCATTCATCCACCCTACGCAATCACGTTCTCCCCACATTCGTTCGCTCCCGGAACTCACCAGCTCTCCATGCGCGTCCGCCCTCAGCACTCTTTCGCTCCCCACACTCTTTCGCTCCCCACACTCTTTTGCTCCCCGCACTCTTTCGCCCCCCGCACTCTTTCGCTCCCCATGCTCATCCACTCCCTGCACTCATCTGCCCCCGTGCTCATCTGCCCCCGTGCTCATCCGCTCCCAGCGCTCATCCGGTCCCCACGCATTCAACAGCAATATGCACTCATCAGCCTTATAAAGTCATTCGCTAGTAGGCAGTAATCCTGTTCTATCTATTCGTCTGCCCTGTACACTCAGGCACTCTGTACACTCAGGCGCTCTGTACACTCAGGCGCTCTGTAAACTCGGGCGCTCTGTTCACTCAGGCGCTCTGTACACTCAGGCGCTCTATACACTCAGGCGCTCCATACACTCAGGCGCTCTATGCATTCATCCGTTCTATGCATTTATCCACTCTATGCATTGATCTGCTCTATGCATTCATCCACTCTATGCATTCATCCACTCTATGCATTCATCCGCTCTACGTACTCATCCGCTCTGCACACCCAGACCGCTCAGTCTGATTATTCATTATATACACTCATCCAATCTACTTACTCATTAGAATTACACACTCATTTGAACTATATAGTCATCTGTTCTCCCACTCATGCATTCTTCCACTCAGCGCATTCATCTGGTCCTCACGCTTCATCCATTCTAACTATTTCATCCATGCCATTCACTTCGTTCACTCCTTATAGGATAAACAGGCCCATTCTATCCAATCAATCTTAGTCGATCATGGTCTTACCCAAAAAGTCTTAGACCCCACACATATAAAAGGACGTACTTTAGACTGGATAGCCAACTGTAACTGCGACATTACCATTTCTAATATTTTACCACAAACCTGGACTGACCACCACCTCATATGCTTCTCAGCCACCATAGAGCCTCCTAAACTAAATACCACTGAAATAGTACCTCCTATGCCTACGAGATGTAAACAAGATATCACTGCTGAAAGACTACTACCACTACTCCTTCCAGCCCTCACCGCCAGCACTACTAACTCTGACCCAATCATGCTAGTTGAGACATTCAACAATTCTATGACCAAAGCTTTGGACATGATAGCCCCTGTCAAACTTCGTAAAAGTAAACAAGAGTCTCATCTCAACTCATGGTTCACCCCTCACCTTAAAGAACTACGTATCCAAAAACGCAAACTCCAAGCTATCTGGAGGCACACACCTTCAGCTGATAATAACACCTTACTTGCCAACTTTTCCAAAAAATACAAGAAGGAAATCATCCAAACTTAAAAAGACACTTTTAATGAGAGAATCAGTAAATCTAACTCCAATTCCAAAGAACTCTTCTCCATTCTCCGAGAAATGGCAAACCCAATTGCTCCCCTAGACAATGTCCCTAAGGACAGTGTTATGCAACCATCTAGCGTCTGCCGCCCATTTCTCAAGTGCAGCTATAGCCTGGGTACAATCCTTCCTAGCTAACCGTACGATGAGAGTGTTCTCCCCCTTAGCTTCAGCGGACCCAATACATATCACCTGTGGTGTCCCACAAGGTTCATGTGTCTCCCCCACAATGTACAATATCTTCACTAAGCCACTCTTCGACAAACTTGACAGACTGGGGGTAACTTATACTAATTACGTGGATGATACGCAGATCCTCATACCACTATCTGGCAACTTTGTCGAAGACAAAGCTACAGTAAACAAGATTTACCTCCTCATTCAGGCATGGATGGCCTCCCACGGCCTCTGCCTAAATGATGACAAAACAGAGATACTGATCTTGGGTTCCGACTCTAACCTTAAAAAATTCAGTCCCAGCTATCTCGCCTTCAACATAGATGGCAATGTAATTAAGGTGGCAACTGAGGTAAAAACACTAGGTTTCTACCTCGACTCCACCTTATCTCTCAAAAAACAAGTTAACACCTTGGCTCCCTCTACAGCGTACACCTGTAAATTAATCAGGACCTACAGACCCTACCTCTCCAAAACCAATTGCATCACACTAGCTAACGCATTAGTAATGCCTAAATTGGAATACTGTAACGGCCTCTACGCGGGCGCCAATAAAGCTTTCATAAACAAAATGCAAATATTGCAAAATAATGCTCTTAGAGCAGCCTTGGGCATACTCCGCAGAGCACACATCTCTAAGATCAGGAAAGACCACCATTGGTTAAAAATCAGTGACAGAGTTCTTCTCAAGACGCTATCTCTCACCCATAAAGGACTGAACAATACTGCACCTCCTTATATCTCGGCCAGACTGACCAGAAAATCCTCCAGTCACCACACCAGAACCTCTAACCATTTCCTACTAGAAACTCCTAGATTTAGGCGAACAAAAGCGGATGGAGCTAGCTTCCCTGTTTTAGCTGCCCAAGCCTGGAATGCACTTCCTATTGCATTGATAGCTAATCTACTCTACTCCAGATTTAGATGTAAGGTGAAAAGTTGGATCTGGACCAACGACAACTAACAAACTGAACCCTTGCACTAGGCCCTGGATCACTGCATACAACTGCCTTGATACATCTGAAATCTGGACTGCAGACCATCTCACTGCCCTCTCTGGGTTGTGAGGTACCACTATCTTGTGCTTTTGTATATATGTACTGTAAATATGGTAACATGACTTGTACTGCATCAGCTATTTGAATCCTCTGTATGCAACCTAAGCTTAAGTAATCTTGTACCTGCTGCGCCAGGCTACCCCTGGGTTTAGAGCACATTATCAAATAATAAACATAAACATAAACATTATGCTTTATGCTTTATGTCCATTTCAGGAGTTTATGTCTTTTTACTTTTTCCGTATGATTTATTCTTATTAACCACTTCATTGCTTTGATCTCATTTTATTCGGTTTATTCTGATTGTCCTTCTAGTTTATATTAGGGGTTATTAGCTGTCAATTTCTCGCATCAGGTAGTTTGTTGTATTGGTTTCAATCATATGCTGTTAGTCTGTTTGGGTTAGTTTGGTATGAGCTGGTTTTAGGGGAAGAGCCAAGTTTTCAGGAGTTTGCGGAAAGATGTTAAATCCTCAGTTAGGCGGATGTGGGGTGGAAGTGAGTTCCATAGCGTGGGGGCCAAGGCTGAGAATGATGATCCGCCTAACCTGACTGAGTTTGTCTTAGGCATGACTGGGAAGCCGGCTGAGCTTGATCTTAGGGTGCGTGGGGGATGATAGGGTTTTAGCTTGTCTTGAAGATATTGAGGTCCGGTTTTATGCAGTGCTCGATGGGCGATGCATAAGGTTTTGAAGGTCACCCTTTGGGCTACAGGAAGCCAGTGCTGGGGAGGGTTGGGGAGATGCGGTCTCTTGGGCCGAGCGCAAGTAGCAATTTGGCTGCCGTGTTTTGTGCCCTTTGGAGTTTATTGAGTTGGTAGGCGTGCATTCCGAGGTATAGGGGGTTTGCGTAGTCCAGTCTTGATATAACGATTGATTGGACCGCGGAGAGTCTGTTGCGAAAGGAGAGATACGGAAAGATGCGCCTAAGGGTTTTAAGGTGGAAGTGGCAGGACTTTGAGACGTTGACTTGGCGCGAGAGAGTTAGGTCAGAGTCGAGGGTGCATCCAAGATTTTTCACTGAGTTGGCGGGGGTCGGTGAGTTGCCCATGGTGGGAGGCCAGGGTAGAGGGTGCGGAAGAAGTTCGGAATTACAACAAATCATGATTTCCGTTTTGGAGATGTTTAACAAGAGGTGGCTTTGGGTCATCCAGAGTTCTATGTCATGGAGGCAGGAGGCCAGGTCAGGTCGGGGTTTGGGATTTGAGTTCAGGAGTTTTAGAATTAGTTGAGTGTCGTCAGCGTAGTTGTAACACAGGATGTTGTGTGAATGAAATGTTGGTGGGAGGGTGATCAAGTAGAGATTGAACAGGAGGGCGGATAGGCATGCTCCTTGTGGGACTCCCGTGTCGACCGGTCGGGCTTGGGAGGTGTAGGTGGAGAGTATCATTATTTGGTACCTATCTTTGAGGAATGAAGCTATCCATTTAAGACCGGTTCCACAAATTCCTAGGGTGTGGAGGCGGTCTAGGAGGATTGAGTGATTGATTGTGTCAAAGGCGGCGGATAGGTTAAGAAGGATTAGTGTGGTGCATCCTGCGGAGTCTGCTGTCATTTTAAGGTCATCCCAGATTGAGGTTAGGGTGGTTTCAGTTCTGTGACGGGCTCTGAAACCCGATTGTGCGGGGTCTAGGAGATTGTTGGCTTCGACAAAGGCATTTAGTTGGGAGTAGGCAGTTCGTTCAATGAGTTTGGCAATGAACCTGGTGTTTGAGATGGGGCGCTAGTTTTTGGGCTCGAGAGGGTCTAGGGAAGGTTTTTTAATTAGAGGTTTGACATGAACCGTTTTGAATGCGTCGGGAAAGATACCAGAGGAAAGGGAGGCATTTATGATGGATCTTGCGTGTTCTCCTGCACAGGTGGAAGCGAACATTTCTTTGAGGGTTGTGGCTGGGCAAGGGTCTAGCGGAGAGCCAGATGGTTTGCGGGCAGATAGAAATTTGAGAAATTGCTCTGGTGATATTGGACTAAAGGATTGGAATGTTGTTTGCGTAGTGGTTGCAGCTGGTGGACAGGTCGGTATGGTCGGAGTATTGCCTGGTCGATGTAGGAGGGCCAGTTTGGTGGTTAGAGTATTTGTTCTTTCGAGAGCTGTGGTGTAAAACTGTAGGGAGAGTGAGTCGCACAGTGATTTTGAGGGGGTCAGGGTGGTCATGGTGCAAGCCGGTTTGGTGAATTCGGAGATGATTTTGTGGAGGTCTTTGCTCAGGTTTTTGGAGTTTAGGATTTGGAAATTGTAGTGGGCTTTTTTTGCTTTCTGGATTTCGGCCTTGTACTGATAGAGGTGTTGGGCCAAGGTGGCCCTGCTTTCCTGGGTTTTGTCTTTCTGCCATTTGCGTTCAAGCTATTTATATAGTTGTTTAGTGGTCTTCAACTCAGGAGTGAACCATTTGGGGAAGATGCCACGGCGGGTCGATGGTTTGCAAGGGGGTGTGAGCCACATCAGAGATGCATTGAGCCATGCGTCAAAGGCTTCAGGGGTTAGTTGTTTATTGAGTTGGCAGGTAGGTGGTGGAGACTGGAGGAGTGCGTTGGCTAGGTCCGGGACGATCATTAGTTTTTTCCAGCATTTGCGTAGATTCAGAGGTTCAGATTCGAGTATGGGGAGGGGGTCGGGTGAGCGAATGGCGAACGAGAGAATGAAGTGATCGGACCAGATGATAGGAGTGGGGGGGTTTAAATGAATCCGGGTGTTGGAGCTAAAGATTGCATCAAGAGTGTGTCCTTTACAGTGAGTCGGGCCATTTATGTGGGGATGGAGGTTAATTGCGTCTAAACCATCAACCAGAGAGTGTGTCATAGGGTTGGTGGGGATCGTAAGCCATATGTTGAAGTCTCCAAAAAGGGTGAGGTTGGGATGGTTTAGTTGAAGGGTGTCAATAGAGTCGCAGAGGTTGTTTGCGAATTGCCTATCGTAGCCAGGGGGCCTGTAGATTATTAGGAAGCTGTGTGAGAGCGATGGGGAGAGGGATAGTTTAACGAGGAGAGATTCACAGGAAGGAATGGAAGGTTGGTTGTCGATGATTGAGGAATGGAAGAGTGACTTGAAGATGAGTGCTACTCCTCCTCCTCTGGAGGGGCGGTTCAGTGGGATGAGGGAGTAGTCAGGGAGGAAGGCTTCATTAGCGATTGGGCCGAAGTCATCAGAGAACCAAGTCTCAGTGATGAAAACCAAGTCTGGTTTCTTAGAGGCAAGGAGGTCAAAGATGCAATGTCTGTTTTTTGCTACGGATCGGGCATTAAATAGGATGCGGTTCACATCGGCAGGCGAGGTTGGTCTCGGAGCTGGAGCGGAAGGGGGTGATGGCAGAGAGAGTGGCGGCTGGAGCTGGAGAGGGGTAGGGTGGGAGATGGTCGATGGGAATAGTGGGCGAGCAGCAGTATTGGTGGGCTTCGGGCGGGGTTGGGTAGCTGCGTGTGTTAGAATGATCCGGTCTGGCTCGGGGGATTTGAAGGTGGGGTGTGGGCGGTTGGGAGTTTCAGTTGCAGTTGATGAGAAATCGAGGGAGAGGGGTTTCAGGAAGGGTGAAGCCACGGGGGAAGGAGGTGAGTGGGGGAATGAGGTGGTGGGTCGAGACAGGGGAGGCGAAGAGTGCTGAGAGATTGAGGGAGACCAAGTACGTTTCCTCTTTAGTTTCTTTGTTGCGATTGGAGTGTGAGAGAAGGTAGGGGGGTCAGAGGGGGAGAGGGATGCGGCTTCGGTTCTTGCTAGGGCTAGGCGTGCAGTTTTTAGGGAGGGGAAAGGGTGCGGTCGGGGGGGAAGGTGGCGGGGGTTTGAGGGCAAGGCGGGGGGTGGATGATTGCCGGGCGGGGTGTGCCAGGTAGGATAGTGAGGGGAGGGGGCATGGTTAACGTTGGCTGGTTGGTGGTGGGGTTCAGGGGAGGAGTGGTTTTAGGGTGGTTGGCTCGCCATCGTGCCCCTCTGGCTTGGTGTCTGGAGAGGGGAATGGTAGGGAGTGCGGAGGAGGATTGGGTGATTTGGGAAGGGAGGGACTGGAGGGAAGGCAGATCGGGAAGTGGGGGAGGTCCATGGTGGTTGTTTCCGACAAACTCTGGTGGAGTGGGTGCACTCATGCTTGGTACAAGCTTTTAGGTGGATTTAAGAGGGCTTTCTAATTGTAGTTCTAAATTCAGTGGGAGCACGCTTTAGGCACACTTCCAAGTTCAATTTGCACCGAAATGGTGCAAGACTATTAGGTGTACTTCTAGATTTGATTGTACAGATATGTTATTAGGCTATTAGGTACTATTGGGTACACTTCTAAGTTCAACTGTACACAGAGATGATATTAGATCTACCTCTAGATTCAATTTTGAATAGAGGGGGTATTAGATTATTAGTCACAGTTCTAGATTCTACATTACACAGATATACTATTAGGTATACTAATGGGATTAATTAGGATATTTGGGCACACTTCTTAACCTCAGTGGTGTCGTGTACACTTCTAAATTGAACTAAGCACAGAGAGACTATTCTGGACACTATTCAATTAGGGCACGCTGATAGGCGCACTTCTCTCAATTCAGCTTTATACAAGGAAGGTATTAGGTATGAATCTAATCATCTTTGCACAGAGAGGTTATTAGGGCGTTTAGTCAGTCCAACCCGGCACGGTAGGATATTGGGCGTATTTCTAGATTCCACTTTCCTAGAGAGGCTATTGGGCACCCTTCTACATTTAACTTTCCCTCAGAAGTTTATTGGGCACACTTCTAAAAACAACTTTCAAAGAGAGTCTATTGGGTACACATTTAAGTTCAACTTTCACACAGAGGCTATTTAGCACACTTCTAAATTAAAGTTTTCACAGAGAGGCTATTGGGCACACTTCTAAATTCAGTTTGCACAGAGAGGCTATTGGGCACACTTCTAGATTCAACTTTTGCAGAGATAATATTGAGTACACTTCTAAATTCTACTTCTAAATGTGCTTCTAAATTCAACTTTCAATGAGCGGCTGTTGGGCACTCTTCAAATTCAACTTTCAAAGAGAGGCTATTGGGTACATTTCAAAATACAACTTCTAATTGTACTTCTAACTTCAAGTTTCCACAGCGTGGCTATTGGGCACACTTCTAAATTGAGCTTTCACAGAGAGGCTACTGGGCACACTTCGAAATGCAACTTTCACAGAGAGGCTATTCGGAACACTTTTAAATTCACAGAGAGGCTATTGGGCACACCTCTAAATGCAACTTTTCACAGAGAGGCTATTGGGCACACTTCTAAATGCAACTTTCACAGAGAGGCTATTGGGGACACTTCTAAATGCAACTTTTCACAGAGAGGCTATTGGGCACACTTCTAAATTCACAGAGAGACTATTGGGGACACTTTTAAATTCACATAGAGGCTATTGGGGACACTTCTAAATGCAACTTTTCACAGAGAGACTATTGGGCACACTTCTAAATTCACAGAGAGGCTATTGGGCACACTTTTAAATTCACAGAGAGGCTATTGGGCACACTTCTAAATGCAACTTTCACAGAGAGGCTATTGGGCACACTTCTAAATTCACAGAGAGGCTATTGGGGACACTTCTAAATGCAACTTTTCACAGAGAGGCTATTGGGCACACTTCTAAATTCACAGAGAGGCTATTGGGGACACTTTTAAATTCACAGAGAGGCTATTTGGGACACTTCTAAATGCAACATTTCAAAGAGAGGCTATTGGGCACACTTCTAAATTCACAGAGAGGCTATTGGGCACACTTTTAAATTCACAGAGACGCTATTGGGGACAGTTCTAAATGGGACTTTGCACAGAGAGGCTATTGGGCGCACTTCTAAATTCACAGAGAGGCTATTGGGGACACTTCTAAATGCAACTTTTCACAGAGAGGCTATTGGGCACACTTCTAAATTCACAGAGAGGCTATTGGGGACACTTCTAAATGAAACTTTTCACAGAGAGGCTATTCGGCACACTTCTAAATTCACCAAGAGGCTATTGGGCACACTTCTAAATGCAACTTTTCACAGAGAGACTACTGGGCACACTTCTAAATTCACAGAGAGGCTATTGGGCACACTTCTAAATTCACAGAGAGGCTATTGGGCACACTTCTAAATGCAACTTTTCACAGAGAGGCTATTGGGCACACTTCTAAATGCAACTTTCACAGAGAGGCTATTGGGCACACTTCTAAATTCACAGAGAGGCTATTGGGGACTCTTCTAAATGCAACTTTTCACAGAGAGACTATTGGGCACACTTCTAAATTCACAGAGAGGCTATTGGGCACACTTCTAAATTCACAGAGAGGTTATTGGGGACACTTCTAAATTCAACTTTTCACAGAGAGGCTATTGGGCACACTTCTAAATTCACAGAGTGGCTATTGGGGACACTTCTAAATGCAACTTTTCACAGAGAGGCTATTGGGCACACTTCTAAATTCACAGAGAGGCTATTGGGGACACTTCTAAATACAACTTCTAATTGTACTTCTAACTTCAACTTTCCACAACGTGGCTATTGGGCACACCTCTAAATTGAGCTTTCACAGAGAGGCTACTGGGCACACTTCGAAATGCAACTTTCACAGAGAGGCTATTCGGAACACTTCTAAATTCACAGAGAGGCTATTGGGCACACTTCTAAATGCAACTTTTCACAGAGAGGCTATTGGGCACACTTCTAAATGCAATTTTCACAGAGAGGCTATTGGGGACACTTCTAAATTCACAGAGAAGCTATTGGGCACACTTTTAAATGTAACTTTTCACAGAGAGGCTATTGGGCACACTTCTAAATTCAACTTTCATAGAGAGGCTATTGGGCACACTTCTAAATTCACAGAGAGGCTATTGGGGACACTTCTAAATGCAACTTTTCACAGAGAGGCTATTGGGCACACTTCTAAATGCAACATTTCACAGAGAGGCTATTGGGCACACTTCTAAATTCACAGAGAGGCTATTTGGGACACTTCTAAATGCAACATTTCACAGAGAGGCTATTGGGCACACTTCTAAATTCACAGAGAGGCTATTGGGCACACTTTTAAATTCACAGAGAGGCTATTGGGGACAGTTCTAAATGCGACTTTGCACAGAGGGGCTATTGGGCGCACTTCTAAATTCACAGAGAGGCTATTGGGGACACTTCTAAATGCAACTTTTCACAGAGAGGCTATTGGGCACACTTCTAAATTCACAGAGAGGCTATTGGGGACACTTCTAAATGCAACTTTTTACAGAGAGGCTATTCGGCACGCTTCTAAATTCACAGAGAGGCTATTGGGCACACTTCTAAATGCAACTTTCACAGAGAGGCTATTGGGCACAGTTCTAAATTCAATTAACAGAGAGGCTATCGGGGACACTTCTAAATGCAACTTTTCACAAAGAGGCTATTGGGCACACTTCTAAATGCAACTTTCACAGAGAGGCTACTGGGCTCACTTCTAAATGTAACTTTCACAGAGAGGCTACTGGCCTCACTTCTAAATGTACCTTTCACAGAGAGGCTATTGGGCACACTTCTAAATGCAATTTTCACAGAGAGGCTATTGGGGACACTTCTAAATTCACAGAGAAGCTATTGGGCACACTTTTAAATGTAACTTTTCACAGAGAGGCTATTGGGCACACTTCTAAATGCAACTTTCATAGAGAGGCTATTGGGCACACTTCTAAATTCACAGAGAGGCTATTGGGGACACTTCTAAATGCAACTTTTCACAGAGAGGCTATTGGGCACACTTCTAAATGCAACATTTCACAGAGAGGCTATTGGGCACACTTCTAAATTCACAGAGAGGCTATTTGGGACACTTCTAAATGCAACATTTCACAGAGAGGCTATTGGGCACACTTCTAAATTCACAGAGAGGCTATTGGGCACACTTTTAAATTCACAGAGAGGCTATAGGGGACAGTTCTAAATGCGACTTTGCACAGAGAGGCTATTGGGCGCACTTCTAAATTCACAGAGAGGCTATTGGGGACACTTCTAAATGCAACTTTTTACAGAGAGGCTATTCGGCACGCTTCTAAATTCACAGAGAGGCTATTGGGCACACTTCTAAATGCAACTTTCACAGAGAGGCTATTGGGCACAGTTCTAAATTCAATTAACAGAGAGGCTATTGGGGACACTTCTAAATGCAACTTTTCACAGAGAGGCTATTGGGCACACTTCTAAATGCAACTTTCACAGAGAGGCTACTGGGCTCACTTCTAAATGTAACTTTCACAGAGAGGCTACTGGGCTCACTTCTAAATGTACCTTTTACAGAGAGGCTACTGGGCACACTTCTAAATGCAACTTTCACAGAGAGGCTATTCGGAAAACTTCTAAATTCACAGAGGGGCTATTGGGCACATTTCTAAATGCAACTTTTAACAGAGATGCTATTGGGAATACTTCTAAATTCACAGAGAGGCTATTGGGCACACTTCTAAATGCAAGTTTTCACAGAGAGGCTATTGGGGACACTTCTAAATGCAACTTTCCACAGGTAAGCTGTTGGGCACACTTCTAAATTCACAGAGAGGCAATTGGGGACACTTTTAAATTCACAGAGAGGCTATTGGGGACACTTCTAAATACAACCTTTCACAGAGAGGCTATTGGGCACACTTCTAAATTCACAGAGAGGCTATTGGGCACACTTTTAAATTCACAGAGCACCTATTGGAAACACTTCTAGATGCAGCTTTTCACATAGAGGCTATTGGGCACACTACTAAATTCACAGAGAGGCTATTCGGCACACTTCTAAATGCAACTTTCACAGAGAGGCTATTGGGGACACTTCTAAATTCACAGAGAAGCTATTGGGCACACCTCTAAATGCAACTTTTCACAGAGAGGCTATTGGGCACACTTCTAAATGCAACTTTCACAGAGAGGCTATTGGGCACACTTCTAAATTCACAGAGAGGCTATGGGGGACACTTCTAAATGCAACTTTTCACATGGAGGGTATTGGGCACACTTCTAAATTCACAGAGAGGCTATTGGGGACACTTCTAAATGCAACTTTTCACAGAGAGGCTATTGGGCACACTTCTAAATTCACAGAGAGGCTATTGGGGACACTTCTAAATGCAACTTTTCACAGAGAGACTATTGGGCACACTTCTAAATTCACAGAGAGGCTATTGGGGACACTTCCAAATGCAACTTTTCACAGAGAGGCCATTGGGCACACTTCTACATTCAATTCACAGAGAGGCTATTGGGGACACTTCTAAATGCAACTTTTCACAGAGAGGCTATTGGGCACACTTCTAAATGTAACTTTCACAAAGAGGCTATTGGGCACACTTCTAAATTCACAGAGAGGCTATTGGGGACACTTCTAAATGCAACTTTTCACAGAGCGGCTATTGGGCACACTTCTAAATGTAACTTTCACAGAGAGGCTATTGGGCACACTTCTAAAATGCAACTTTCACAGAGAGGCTACTGGGCACACTTCTAAATGTAACTTTCACAGAGAGGCTACTGGGCACACTTCTAAATGCAACTTTCACAGAGAGGCTATTCGGAACACTTCTAAATTCACAGAGAGGCTATTGGGCAAACTTATAAATGCAACTTTTCACAGAGAGGCTATTGGGCACACTTCTAAATGTACCTTTCACAGAGAGGCTACTGGGCACACTTCTAAATGCAACCTTCACAGAGAGGCTATTCAGAACACTTCTAAATTCACAGAGAGGCTATTGGGCACATTTCTAAATGCAACTTTTCACAGAGAGGCTATTGGGAACACTTCTTAATTCACAGAGAGGCTATTGGGCACACTTCTAAATGCAAGTTTTCATAGAGAGGCTATTGGGCACACTTCTAAATGCACCTTTCCATAGAGAGGCTATTGGGCACACTATTAAATTCACAGAGAGGCTATTGGGGACATTTCTAAATGCAACCTTCCACAGAGAAGCTGTTGGGCACACTTCTAAATTCACAGAGAGGCAATTGGGGATACTTTTAAATTCACAGAGAGGCTATTGGGGACACTTCTAAATGCAACCTTTCACAGAGAGGCTATTGGGCACACTTCTAAATTCACAGAGAGGCTATTGGGCACACTTTTAAATTCACAGAGAAGCTATTGGAGACACTTCTAAATGCAACTTTTCACAGAGAGGCTATTGGGCACACTTCTAAATTCACATAGAGGCTATTGGGCACACTTCTAAATGCAACTTTCACAGTGAGGCTATTGGGGACACTTCTAAATTCACAGAGAAGCTATTGGGCACACTTCTAAATGCAACTTTTCACAGCGAGGCTATTGGGCACACTTCTAAATGCAACTTTCATAGAGAGGCTATTGGGCACACTTCTAAATGCAACTTTTCACAGAGAGGCTATTGGGAACACTTCTTAATTCACAGAGATGCTATTGGGCACACTTCTAAATGCAAGTTTTCATAGAGAGGCTATTGGGCACACTTCTAAATGCAACTTTTCATAGAGAGGCTATTGGGCACACTATTAAATTCACAGAGAGGCTATTGGGGACATTTCTAAATGCAACTTTCCACAGAGAAGCTGTTGGGCACACTTCTAAATTCACAGAGAGGCAATTGGGGACACTTTTAAATTCACAGAGAGACTATTGGGGACACTTCTAAATGCAACCTTTCATAGAGAGGCTATTGGGCACACTTCTAAATTCACAGAGAGGCTATTGGGCACACTTTTAAATTCACAGAGAAGCTTTTGGAGACACTTCTAAATGCAACTTTTTACAGAGAGGCTATTGGGCACACTTCTAAATTCACATAGAGGCTATTGGGCACACTTCTAAATGCAACTTTCACAGAGAGGCTATTGGGGACACTTCTAAATTCACAGAGAAGCTATTGGGCACACTTCTAAATGCAACTTTTCACAGAGAGGCTATTGGGCACACTTCTAAATGCAACTTTCATAGAGAGGCTATTGGGCACACTTCTAAATGCAACTTTCACAGAGAGGCTATTGGGGACACTTCTAAATGTACCTTTCACAGAGAGGCTACTGGGCACACTTCTAAATGCAACTTTCACAGAGAGGCTATTCAGAACACTTCTAAATTCACAGAGAGGCTATTGGGCACATTTCTAAATGCAACTTTTCACAGAGAGGCTATTGGGAACACTTCTTAATTCACAGAGAGGCTATTGGGCACACTTCTAAATGCAAGTTTTCATAGAGAGGCTATTGGGCACACTTCTAAATGCAACTTTACATAGAGAGGCTATTGGGCACACTATTAAATTCACAGAGAGGCTATTGGAGACACTTCTAAATGCAACTTTCCACAGATAAGCTGTTGGGCACACTTCTAAATTCACAGAGAGGCACTTGGGGACACTTTTAAATTCACAGAGAGGCTATTGGGGACACTTCTAAATGCAACCTTTCACAGAGAGGCTATTGGGCACACTTCTAAATTCACAGAGAGGCTATTGGGCACACTTTTAAATTCACTTAGAAGCTATTAGAGACACTTCTAAATGCAACTTTTCACAGAGAGGCTATTGGGCACACTTCTAAATTCACAGAGAGGCTATTGGGCACACTATTAAATTCACAGAGAGGCTATTGGAGACACTTCTAAATGCAACTTTCCACAGATAAGCTGTTGGGCACACTTCTAAATTCACAGAGAGGCACTTGGGGACACTTTTAAATTCACAGAGAGGCTATTGGGGACACTTCTAAATGCAACCTTTCACAGAGAGGCTATTGGGCACACTTCTAAATTCACAGAGAGGCTATTGGGCACACTTTTAAATTCACTTAGAAGCTATTAGAGACACTTCTAAATGCAACTTTTCACAGAGAGGCTATTGGGGACACTTCTAAATTCACAGAGAAGCTATTGGGCACACTTCTAAATGCAACTTTTCACAGAGAGGCTATTGGGCACACTTCTAAATGCAACTTTCATAGAGAGGCTATTGGGCACACTTCTAAATGCAACTTTCACAGAGAGGCTATTGGGGACACTTCTAAATTCACAGAGAGGCTATTGGGGACACTTCTAAATGCAACTTTTCACAGAGAGGCTATTGGGCACACTTCTAAATTCACAGAGAGGCTATTGGGGACACTTCTAAATGCAACTTTTCACAGAGAGGCTATTCGGAACACTTCTAAATTCACAGAGAGGCTATTGGGCACACTTCTAAATGCAACTTTCACAGAGAGGCTATTGGGCACACTTCTGAATTCAATTCACAGAGAGGCTATTGGGGACACTTCTAAATGCAACTTTTCACAGAGAGGCTATTGGGCACACTTCTAAATGCAACTTTCACAGAGAGGCTACTGGGCTCACTTCTAAATGTAACTTTCACAGAGAGGCTACTGGGCTCACTTCTAAATGTACCTTTCACAGAGAGGCAACTGGGCACACTTCTAAATGCAACTTTCACAGAGAGGCTATTCGGAACACTTCTAAATTCACAGAGAGGCTACTGGGCACATTTCTAAATGCAACTTTTCACAGAGAGGCTATTGGGAACACTTCTAAATTCACAGAGAGGCTATTGGGCACACTTCTAAATGCACGTTTTCACAGAGAGGCTATTGGGCACACTTCTAAATGCAACTTTTCACAGAGAGGCTATTGGGCACACTTCTAAATGCAAGTTATCACAGAGAGGCTATTGGGGACGCTTCTAAATGCAACTTTCCACAGAGAAGCTGTTGGGCACACTTCTAAATTCACAGAGAGGCACTTGGGGACACTTTTAAATTCACAGAGAGGCTATTGGGGACACTTCTAAATGCAACCTTTCACAGAGAGGCTATTGGGCACACTTCTAAATTCACAGAGAGGCTATTGGGCACACTTTTAAATTCACAGAGAAGCTATTGGAGACACTTCTAAATGCAGCTTTTCACAGAGAGGCTATTGGGCACACTTCTAAATTCACAGAGAGGCTATTGGGCACACTTCTAAATGCAACTTTCACAGAGAGGCTATTGGGGACACTTCTAAATTCACAGAGAAGCTATTGGGCACACTTCTAAATGCAACTTTTCACAGAGAGGCTATTGGGCACACTTCTAAATACAACATTCACAGAGGGGCTATTGGGCACACTTCTAAATTCACAGAGAGGCTATTGGGGACACTTCTAAATGCAACTTTTCACAGGGAGGGTATTGGGCACACTTCTAACTGCAACTTTTCACAGAAAGGCTATTGGGCACACTTCTAAATTCACAGAGAGGCTATTGGGGACACTTCTAAATGCAACTTTTCACAGAGAGGCTATTGGGCACACTTCTAAATTGACAGAGAGGCTATTTTGGATACTTCTAAATGTAACTTTTCACAGAGAGGCTATTGGACACACTTCTAAATTGAATATTCACAGAGAGGCTATTGGGGACACTTCTAAATGCAACTTTTCACAGAGAGGCTATTGGGCACACTTCTAAATGTAACTTTCACAGAGAGGCTATTGGGCACACTTCTAAATTCACAGAGAGGCTATTGGGGACACTTCTAAATGCAACTTTTCACAGAGAGGCTATTGGGCACACTTCTAAATGTAACTTTCACAGAGAGGCTATTGGGCACACTTCTAAATTCACAGAGAGGCTATTGGGGACACTTCTAAATGCAACTTTTCACAGAGAGGCTATTGGGCACACTTCTAAATGTAACTTTCACAGAGAGGCTATTGGGCACACTTCTAAATTCACAGAGAGGCTATTGGGGACACTTCTAAATGCAACTTTTCACAGAGAGGCTATTCGGAACACTTCTAAATTCACAGAGAGGCTATTGGGCACACTTCTAAATGCAACTTTCACAGAGAGGCTATTGGGCACACTTCTGAATTCAATTCACAGAGAGGCTATTGGGGACACTTCTAAATGCAACTTTTCACAGAGAGGCTATTGGGCACACTTCTAAATGCAACTTTCACAGAGAGGCTACTGGGCTCACTTCTAAATATAACTTTCACAGAGAGGCTACTGGGCTCACTTCTAAATGTACCTTTCACAGAGAGGCAACTGGGCACACTTCTAAATGCAACTTTCACAGAGAGGCTATTCGGAACACTTCTAAATTCACAGAGAGGCTACTGGGCACATTTCTAAATGCAACTTTTCACAGAGAGGCTATTGGGAACACTTCTAAATTCACAGAGAGGCTATTGGGCACACTTCTAAATGCACGTTTTCACAGAGAGGCTATTGGGCACACTTCTAAATGCAACTTTTCACAGAGAGGCTATTGGGCACACTTCTAAATGCAAGTTATCACAGAGAGGCTATTGGGGACGCTTCTAAATGCAACTTTCCACAGAGAAGCTGTTGGGCACACTTCTAAATTCACAGAGAGGCACTTGGGGACACTTTTAAATTCACAGAGAGGCTATTGGGGACACTTCTAAATGCAACCTTTCACAGAGAGGCTATTGGGCACACTTCTAAATTCACAGAGAGGCTATTGGGCACACTTTTAAATTCACAGAGAAGCTATTGGAGACACTTCTAAATGCAGCTTTTCACAGAGAGGCTATTGGGCACACTTCTAAATTCACAGAGAGGCTATTGGGCACACTTCTAAATGCAACTTTCACAGAGAGGCTATTGGGGACACTTCTAAATTCACAGAGAAGCTATTGGGCACACTTCTAAATGCAACTTTTCACAGAGAGGCTATTGGGCACACTTCTAAATACAACATTCACAGAGGGGCTATTGGGCACACTTCTAAATTCACAGAGAGGCTATTGGGGACACTTCTAAATGCAACTTTTCACAGGGAGGGTATTGGGCACACTTCTAACTGCAACTTTTCACAGAAAGGCTATTGGGCACACTTCTAAATTCACAGAGAGGCTATTGGGGACACTTCTAAATGCAACTTTTCACAGAGAGGCTATTGGGCACACTTCTAAATTGACAGAGAGGCTATTTTGGATACTTCTAAATGTAACTTTTCACAGAGAGGCTATTGGACACACTTCTAAATTGAATATTCACAGAGAGGCTATTGGGGACACTTCTAAATGCAACTTTTCACAGAGAGGCTATTGGGCACACTTCTAAATGTAACTTTCACAGAGAGGCTATTGGGCACACTTCTAAATTCACAGAGAGGCTATTGGGGACACTTCTAAATGCAACTTTTCACAGAGAGGCTATTGGGCACACTTCTAAATGTAACTTTCACAGAGAGGCTATTGGGCACACTTCTAAATTCACAGAGAGGCTATTGGGGACACTTCTAAATGCAACTTTTCACAGAGAGGCTATTGGGCACACTTCTAAATGTAACTTTCACAGAGAGGCTATTGGGCACACTTCTAAATTCACAGAGAGGCTATTGGGGACACTTCTAAATGCAACTTTTCACAGAGAGGCTATTGGGCACACTTCTAAATGTAACTTTCACAGAGAGGCTATTGGGCACACTTCTAAAATGCAACTTTCACAGAGAGGCTACTGGGCACACTTCTAAATGTAACTTTCACAGAGAGGCTACTGGGCACACTTCTAAATGCAACTTTCACAGAGAGGCTATTCGGAACACTTCTAAATTCACAGAGAGGCTATTGGGCAAACTTATAAATGCAACTTTTCACAGAGAGGCTATTGGGCACACTTCTAAATGTACCTTTCACAGAGAGGCTACTGGGCACACTTCTAAATGCAACCTTCACAGAGAGGCTATTCAGAACACTTCTAAATTCACAGAGAGGCTATTGGGCACATTTCTAAATGCAACTTTTCACAGAGAGGCTATTGGGAACACTTCTTAATTCACAGAGAGGCTATTGGGCACACTTCTAAATGCAAGTTTTCATAGAGAGGCTATTGGGCACACTTCTAAATGCACCTTTTCATAGAGAGGCTATTGGGCACACTATTAAATTCACAGAGAGGCTATTGGGGACATTTCTAAATGCAACTTTCCACAGAGAAGCTGTTGGGCACACTTCTAAATTCACAGAGAGGCAATTGGGGACACTTTTAAATTCACAGAGAGGCTATTGGGGACACTTCTAAATGCAACCTTTCACAGAGAGGCTATTGGGCACACTTCTAAATTCACAGATAGGCTATTGGGCACACTTTTAAATTCACAGAGAAGCTATTGGAGACACTTCTAAATGCAACTTTTCACAGAGAGGCTATTGGGCACACTTCTAAATTCACATAGAGGCTATTGGGCACACTTCTAAATGCAACTTTCACAGAGAGGCTATTGGGGACACTTCTAAATTCACAGAGAAGCTATTGTGCACACTTCTAAATGCAACTTTTCACAGAGAGGCTATTGGGCACACTTCTAAATGCAACTTTCATAGAGAGGCTATTGGGCACACTTCTAAATGCAACTTTTCACAGAGAGGCTATTGGGAACACTTCTTAATTCACAGAGAGGCTATTGGGCACACTTCTAAATGCAAGTTTTCATAGAGAGGCTATTGGGCACACTTCTAAATGCAACTTTTCATAGAGAGGCTATTGGGCACACTATTAAATTCACAGAGAGGCTATTGGGGACATTTCTAAATGCAACTGTCCACAGAGAAGCTGTTGGGCACACTTCTAAATTCACAGAGAGGCAATTGGGGACACTTTTAAATTCACAGAGAGACTATTGGGGACACTTCTAAATGCAACCTTTCACAGAGAGGCTATTGGGCACACTTCTAAATTCACAGAGAGGCTATTGGGCACACTTTTAAATTCACAGAGAAGCTTTTGGAGACACTTCTAAATGCAACTTTTCACAGAGAGGCTATTGGGCACACTTCTAAATTCACATAGAGGCTATTGGGCACACTTCTAAATGCAACTTTCACAGAGAGGCTATTGGGGACACTTCTAAATTCACAGAGAAGCTATTGGGCACACTTCTAAATGCAACTTTTCACAGAGAGGCTATTGGGCACACTTCTAAATGCAACTTTCATAGAGAGGCTATTGGGCACACTTCTAAATGAAACTTTCACAGAGAGGCTATTGGGGACACTTCTAAATGTACCTTTCACAGAGAGGCTACTGGGCACACTTCTAAATGCAACTTTCACAGAGAGGCTATTCAGAACACTTCTAAATTCACAGAGAGGCTATTGGGCACATTTCTAAATGCAACTTTTCACAGAGAGGCTATTGGGAACACTTCTTAATTCACAGAGAGGCTATTGGGCACACTTCTAAATGCAAGTTTTCATAGAGAGGCTATTGGGCACACTTCTAAATGCAACTTTTCATAGAGAGGCTATTGGGCACACTATTAAATTCACAGAGAGGCTATTGGAGACACTTCTAAATGCAACTTTCCACAGAGAAGCTGTTGGGCACACTTCTAAATTCACAGAGAGGCACTTGGGGACACTTTTAAATTCACAGAGAGGCTATTGGGGACGCTTCTAAATGCAACCTTTCACAGAGAGGCTATTGGGCACACTTCTAAATTCACAGAGAGGCTATTGGGCACACTTTTAAATTCACAGAGAAGCTATTGGAGACACTTCTAAATGCAACTTTTCACAGAGAGGCTATTGGGCACACTTCTAAATTCACACAGAGGCTATTGGGCACACTTCTAAATGCAACTTTCACAGAGAGGCTATTGGGGACACTTCTAAATTCACAGAGAAGCTATTGGGCACACTTCTAAATGCAGCTTTTCACAGAGAGGCTATTGGGCACACTTCTAAATGCAACTTTCATAGAGAGGCTATTGGGCACACTTCTAAATGCAACTTTCACAGAGAGGCTATTGGGGACACTTCTAAATTCACAGAGAGGCTATTGGGGACACTTCTAAATGCAACGTTTCACAGAGAGGCTATTGGGCACACTTCTAAATTCACAGAGAGGCTATTGGGGACACTTCTAAATGCAACTTTTCACAGAGAGGCTATTCGGAACACTTCTAAATTCACAGAGAGGCTATTGGGCGCACTTCTAAATGCAACTTTCACAGAGAGGCTATTGGGCACACTTCTAAATTCAATTCACAGAGAGGCTATTGGGGACACTTCTAAATGCAACTTTTCACAGAGAGGCTATTGGGCACACTTCTAAATACAACTTTCACAGAGAGGCTATTCGGAACACTTCTAAATTCACAGAGAGGCTATTGGGCACATTTCTAAATGCAACTTTTCACAGACAGGCTATTGGGCACACTTCTAAATTCACAGAGAGGCTATTGGGCACACTTCTAAATGCAAGTTTTCACAGAGAGGCTATTGGGCACACTTCTAAATGCAACTTTTCACAGGGAGGCTATTGGGCACACTTCTAAATGCAAGTTATCACAGAGAGGCTATTGGGGACACTTCTAAATGCAACTTTCCACAGAGAAGCTGTTGGGCACACTTCTAAATTCACAGAGAGGCACTTGGGGACACTTTTAAATTCACAGAGAGGCTATTGGGGACACTTCTAAATGCAACCTTTCACAGAGAGGCTATTGGGCACACTTCTAAATTCACAGAGAGGCTATTGGGCACACTTTTAAATTCACAGAGAAGCTATTGGAGACACTTCTAAATGCAGCTTTTCACAGAGAGGCTATTGGGCACACTTCTAAATTCACAGAGAGGCTATTGGGCACATTTCTAAATGCAACTTTTAACAGAGATGCTATTGGGAATACTTCTAAATTCACAGAGAGGCTATTGGGCACACTTCTAAATGCAAGTTTTCACAGAGAGGCTATTGGGCACACTTCTAAATGCAACTTTTCACAGAGAGGCTATTGGCACACTATTAAATTCACAGAGAGGCTATTGGGGACACTTCTAAATGCAACTTTTCACAGGTAAGCTGTTGGGCACACTTCTAAATTCACAGAGAGGCAATTGGGGACACTTTTAAATTCACAGAGAGGCTATTGGGGACACTTCTAAATACAACCTTTCACAGAGAGGCTATTGGGCACACTTCTAAATTCACAGAGAGGCTATTGGGCACACTTTTAAATTCACAGAGCACCTATTGGAAACACTCCTAGATGCAGCTTTTCACATAGAGGCTATTGGGCACACTACTAAATTCACAGAGAGGCTATTTGGCACACTTCTAAATGCAACTTTCACAGAGAGGCTATTGGGGACACTTCTAAATTCACAGAGAAGCTATTGGGCACACCTCTAAATGCAACTTTTCACAGAGAGGCTATTGGGCACACTTCTAAATGCAACTTTCACAGAGAGGCTATTGGGCACACTTCTAAATTCAAAGAGAGGCTATGGGGGACACTTCTAAATGCAACTTTTCACATGGAGGGTATTGGGCACACTTCTAAATTCACAGAGAGGCTATTGGGGACACTTCTAAATGCAACTTTTCACAGAGAGGCTATTGGGCACACTTCTAAATTCACAGAGAGGCTATTGGGGACACTTCTAAATGCAACTTTTCACAGAGAGACTATTGGGCACACTTCTAAATTCACAGAGAGGCTATTGGGGACACTTCCAAATGCAACTTTTCACAGAGAGGCCATTGGGCACACTTCTACATTCAATTCACAGAGAGGCTATTGGGGACACTTCTAAATGCAACTTTTCACAGAGAGGCTATTGGGCACACTTCTAAATGTAACTTTCACAAAGAGGCTATTGGGCACACTTCTAAATTCACAGAGAGGCTATTGGGGACACTTCTAAATGCAACTTTTCACAGAGAGGCTATTGGGCACACTTCTAAATGTAACTTTCACAGAGAGGCTATTGGGCACACTTCTAAAATGCAACTTTCACAGAGAGGCTACTGGGCACACTTCTAAATGTAACTTTCACAGAGAGGCTACTGGGCACACTTCTAAATGCAACTTTCACAGAGAGGCTATTCGGAACACTTCTAAATTCACAGAGAGGCTATTGGGCAAACTTATAAATGCAACTTTTCACAGAGAGGCTATTGGGCACACTTCTAAATGTACCTTTCACAGAGAGGCTACTGGGCACACTTCTAAATGCAACCTTCACAGAGAGGCTATTCAGAACACTTCTAAATTCACAGAGAGGCTATTGGGCACATTTCTAAATGCAACTTTTCACAGAGAGGCTATTGGGAACACTTCTTAATTCACAGAGAGGCTATTGGGCACACTTCTAAATGCAAGTTTTCATAGAGAGGCTATTGGGCACACTTCTAAATGCACCTTTCCATAGAGAGGCTATTGGGCACACTATTAAATTCACAGAGAGGCTATTGGGGACATTTCTAAATGCAACTTTCCACAGAGAAGCTGTTGGGCACACTTCTAAATTCACAGAGAGGCAATTGGGGATACTTTTAAATTCACAGAGAGGCTATTGGGGACACTTCTAAATGCAACCTTTCACAGAGAGGCTATTGGGCACACTTCTAAATTCACAGAGAGGCTATTGGGCACACTTTTAAATTCACAGAGAAGCTATTGGAGACACTTCTAAATGCAACTTTTCACAGAGAGGCTATTGGGCACACTTCTAAATTCACATAGAGGCTATTGGGCACACTTCTAAATGCAACTTTCACAGAGAGGCTATTGGGGACACTTCTAAATTCACAGAGAAGCTATTGGGCACACTTCTAAATGCAACTTTTCACAGCGAGGCTATTGGGCACACTTCTAAATGCAACTTTCATAGAGAGGCTATTGGGCACACTTCTAAATGCAACTTTTCACAGAGAGGCTATTGGGAACACTTCTTAATTCACAGAGAGGCTATTGGGCACACTTCTAAATGCAAGTTTTCATAGAGAGGCTATTGGGCACACTTCTAAATGCAACTTTTCATAGAGAGGCTATTGGGCACACTATTAAATTCACAGAGAGGCTATTGGGGACATTTCTAAATGCAACTTTCCACAGAGAAGCTGTTGGGCACACTTCTAAATTCACAGAGAGGCAATTGGGGACACTTTTAAATTCACAGAGAGACTATTGGGGACACTTCTAAATGCAACCTTTCACAGAGAGGCTATTGGGCACACTTCTAAATTCACAGAGAGGCTATTGGGCACACTTTTAAATTCACAGATAAGCTTTTGGAGACACTTCTAAATGCAACTTTTTACAGAGAGGCTATTGGGCACACTTCTAAATTCACATAGAGGCTATTGGGCACACTTCTAAATGCAACTTTTACAGAGAGGCTATTGGGGACACTTCTAAATTCACAGAGAAGCTATTGGGCACACTTCTAAATGCAACTTTTCACAGAGAGGCTATTGGGCACACTTCTAAATGCAACTTTCATAGAGAGGCTATTGGGCACACTTCTAAATGCAACTTTCACAGAGAGGCTATTGGGGACACTTCTAAATGTACCTTTCACAGAGAGGCTACTGGGCACACTTCTAAATGCAACTTTCACAGAGAGGCTATTCAGAACACTTCTAAATTCACAGAGAGGCTATTGGGCACATTTCTAAATGCAACTTTTCACAGAGAGGCTATTGGGAACACTTCTTAATTCACAGAGAGGCTATTGGGCACACTTCTAAATGCAAGTTTTCATAGAGAGGCTATTGGGCACACTTCTAAATGCAACTTTACATAGAGAGGCTATTGGGCACACTATTAAATTCACAGAGAGGCTATTGGAGACACTTCTAAATGCAACTTTCCACAGATAAGCTGTTGGGCACACTTCTAAATTCACAGAGAGGCACTTGGGGACACTTTTAAATTCACAGAGAGGCTATTGGGGACACTTCTAAATGCAACCTTTCACAGAGAGGCTATTGGGCACACTTCTAAATTCACAGAGAGGCTATTGGGCACACTTTTAAATTCACTTAGAAGCTATTGGAGACACTTCTAAATGCAACTTTTCACAGAGAGGCTATTGGGCACACTTCTAAATTCACAGAGAGGCTATTGGGCACACTTTTAAATTCACGGAGAAGCTATTGGAGACACTTCTAAATGCAACTTTCACAGAGAGGCTATTGGGGACACTTCTAAATTCACAGAGAAGCTATTGGGCACACTTCTAAATGCAACATTTCACAGAGAGGCTATTGGGCACACTTCTAAATGCAACTTTCATATAGAGGCTATTGGGCACACTTCTAAATGCAACTTTCACAGAGAGGCTATTGGGGACACTTCTAAATTCACAGAGAGGCTATTGGGGACACTTCTAAATGCAACTTTTCACAGAGAGGCTATTGGGCACACTTCTAAATTCACAGAGAGGCTATTGGGGACACTTCTAAATGCAACTTTTCACAGAGAGGCTATTCGGAACACTTCTAAATTCACAGAGAGGCTATTGGGCACACTTCTAAATGCAACTTTCACAGAGAGGCTATTGGGCACACTTCTGAATTCAATTCACAGAGAGGCTATTGGGGACACTTCTAAATGCAACTTTTCACAGAGAGGCTATTGGGCACACTTCTAAATGCAACTTTCACAGAGAGGCTACTGGGCTCACTTCTAAATGTAACTTTCACAGAGAGGCTACTGGGCTCACTTCTAAATGTACCTTTCACAGAGAGGCAACTGGGCACACTTCTAAATGCAACTTTCACAGAGAGGCTATTCGGAACACTTCTAAATTCACAGAGAGGCTATTGGGCACATTTCTAAATGCAACTTTTCACAGAGAGGCTATTGGGAACACTTCTAAATTCACAGAGAGGCTATTGGGCACACTTCTAAATGCAAGTTTTCACAGAGAGGCTATTGGGCACACTTCTAAATGCAACTTTCATAGAGAGGCTATTGGGCACACTTCTAAATGCAACTTTCACAGAGAGGCTATTGGGGACACTTCTAAATTCACAGAGAGGCTATTGGGGACACTTCTAAATGCAACGTTTCACAGAGAGGCTATTGGGCACACTTCTAAATTCACAGAGAGGCTATTGGGGACACTTCTAAATGCAACTTCTCACAGAGAGGCTATTCGGAACACTTCTAAATTCACAGAGAGGCTATTGGGCGCACTTCTAAATGCAACTTTCACAGAGAGGCTATTGGGCACACTTCTAAATTCAATTCACAGAGAGGCTATTGGGGACACTTCTAAATGCAACTTTTCACAGAGAGGCTATTGGCCACACTTCTAAATACAACTTTCACAGAGAGGCTATTCGGAACACTTCTAAATTCACAGAGAGGCTATTGGGCACATTTCTAAATGCAACTTTTCACAGACAGGCTATTGGGCACACTTCTAAATTCACAGAGAGGCTATTGGGCACACTTCTAAATGCAAGTTTTCACAGAGAGGCTATTGGGCACATTTCTAAATGCAACTTTTCACAGACAGGCTATTGGGCACACTTCTAAATTCACAGAGAGGCTATTGGGCACACTTCTAAATGCAAGTTTTCACAGAGAGGCTATTGGGCACACTTCTAAATGCAAGTTATCACAGAGAGGCTATTGGGGACACTTCTAAATGCAACTTTCCACAGAGAAGCTGTTGGGCACACTTCTAAATTCACAGAGAGGCACTTGGGGACACTTTTAAATTCACAGAGAGGCTATTGGGGACACTTCTAAATGCAACCTTTCACAGAGAGGCTATTGGGCACACTTCTAAATTCACAGAGAGGCTATTGGGCACACTTTTAAATTCACAGAGAAGCTATTGGAGACACTTCTAAATGCAGCTTTTCACAGAGAGGCTATTGGGCACACTTCTAAATTCACAGAGAGGCTATTGGGCACACTTCTAAATGCAACTTTCACAGAGAGGCTATTGGGGACACTTCTAAATTCACAGAGAAGCTATTGGGCACACTTCTAAATGCAACTTTTCACAGAGAGGCTATTGGGCACACTTCTAAATACAACTTTCACAGAGGGGCTATTGGGCACACTTCTAAATTCACAGAGAGGCTATTGGGGACACTTCTAAATGCAACTTTTCACAGGGAGGGTATTGGGCACACTTCTAACTGCAACTTTTCACAGAAAGGCTATTGGGCACACTTCTAAATTCACAGAGAGGCTATTGGGGACACTTCTAAATGCAACTTTTCACAGAGAGGCTATTGGGCACACTTCTAAATTGACAGAGAGGCTATTTTGGACACTTCTAAATGTAACTTTTCACAGAGAGGCTATTGGGCACATTTCTAAATTGAATATTCACAGAGAGGCTATTGGGGACACTTCTAAATGCAACTTTTCACAGAGAGGCTTTTGGGCACACTTCTAAATGTAACTTTCACAAAGAGGCTATTGGGCACACTTTCAAATTCACAGAGAGGCTATTGGGGACACTTCTAAATGCAACTTTTCACAGAGAGGCTATTGGGCACACTTCTAAATGTAACCTTCACAGAGAGGCTATTGGGCACACTTCTAAAATGCAACTTTCACAGAGAGGCTACTGGGCACACTTCTAAATGTAACTTTCACAGAGAGGCTACTGGGCACACTTCTAAATGCAACTTTCACAGAGAGGCTATTCAGAATACTTCTAAATTCACAGAGAGGCTATTGGGCAAACTTATAAATGCAACTTTTCACAGAGAGGCTATTGGGCACACTTCTAAATGCAACTTTTCACAATGGGGCTGTTCGGCACGTTTCTAACTACAACATCTAAATGTACTTCTAAATCCAACTTTTTACATGGGGGCTGTTAGGCACGTTTCTAACCACAACCTCTAAATGTACTTCTAAATGCAACTTTTCACATGGGGGCTGTTAGGCACGTTTCTAACTACATCTAAATGTACTTCTAAATGCAACTTTCCAAATGCAAATATTTTACAGATATAATGAGTTTACAGTGGTGATGTTTTGTTAGATGAGTGGTTGGGTAGTATGGCGTGAAGTAATTGCTTCTGGCCCCACCCTTCCCACACTTACTTATTGTTGACTTCTTGCTTCTCCTGCGGATACCTGCAGATACGACGTGGAGCCGTCACTGTAGGAGCCGTCCTTTGCCTCGGGTCCTTAGCCGATGGGCTGCCTTGGGAGGACCAGCAAAGAGACGGGGAGCTTCTCGTCTGCACCAATCAGGGCCAAGGAGGAAACGGTCTGGCCAATCAGGGGAGGAGGGAGGCGGGAGGAGAGACAAAACATGGAAGGGAGACGGTCTGGGGGGCGGGAGGGCTGAACGGGGTGGAAGCGGACTGGGGACACAACCAGATGGGTCTGCGGGCACCAGGAATTAGGCCCAAGAGGGTCTAATGATTGGTCATAGCTGCTTAGAACAACACAGCATTAACTAGTTGCCAAGCCACTGCCGGATAAAGCTGGGATGAATTCTGTTTCCCTCCTCAAATGAAATACCCGGGGCCACGCTAGACTTTTTGATAATCAGGAAGTTGGGCAAAAATTAAAATCCCACTGTGTAGTTTGCCTTCAGAATACCTGGCTTTTATCCACCCCGGTGATGGACGGTTATGTTATCACCAACCAGGCGGATCACAGGGGTGAGAGAGGGTGCCCGTTTGGGGCCTCCTAACACTGGTTAAATCCTCTGATGAAGACAAGGTGGTGCAGATAGATGGGAATTTTCCAGGCATCTTATTCACCCATCTGGAAATGACAGGGGATGGATTAATCCACTGCTTGACTGTTAACATATACTGGCACAAGAATCTACTAGAGTTGACTTTATTTCTGGAACACCACGTGAGCACCATTAATGACTGGTGTCGTTTATATGGTGGTGGCAAGGTAATCTTGGCAGGGGACCTAAACTGGGATTGTGTTACTCATCTTGGTTTAGGGCAGTGGACTTTTTTGGCCTGGGCCACCCCAGAGCAAACTTTGGGTGGGCCGAGCCCCTCCAAAAATATGAAATGGCTATAAACTATTGCACGCTGTCACCGCACCATACTCCCACCTGCTCCCATCACAGTCACTGGGCTCCCTTATCCCACTCCTACCTAGTCCCTAGGCTCTCCTCAACCCATCACAGACCCTGGGCTATCCCCACCCTGCTCCCACCACTATCCCAGTTTTCCCGCCCATCTTGCTCCTATCACAGTCCCTGGGCTCCCCCACCCCATTCTCAACACAGTCCTAGGGCCAGTGGCAGCTGGTGAATTTTTTAAGTGGAGGGGCATAAATATTTTCCACAAAAATGACAAAGTGACCGAGCGCAGCGATGGAGCCCAGAACCAATCAGAGGGGTTTTCCCCCGTGAATTGTTTTTAAATAATGGGTTATAATGTTGCATTTTAGAGCATACTTAAAAATAAATTGGCAAAAATGCCAAACAGTTTGCAATTGGTGCTGGGAGCCAAGTGGAAAAGCATGGTATTTTTGACTGGACATCTACGATAGATATCCAGTAAAAAAAAATACCATCCCTGTCCCTTCGGCTCCACATCGCCTTAGAAGGAGAACTGATTTTGGCAGGTGGGTATAGGGATTGTGCAACAAAGGCATTCCATGGGTACTATTCAAACAGACCGTGACTAAAGGAATGAATATCCATTTGCAACTGCGGGCCACTTTTTAATTGGTGCCCGAGACAGTTTTATGGTCCAGTCCGACCATGTGAGCCGTCCCAGCCCTGTTTGAAGACCTCTGGTTTAGGGGGTAGTTTGGGGAGGGTAGGACCCATCTCTAAATAAATCTAGAGGCTATCAATGGCTGAGAAGTTCGGGAGGACTAGGTCTGCTGAATGGGGGGGAGGTGAGTGGTGACATCCCTCATAAATAAACCTGGTCCAATGGTTCCTCCCACTCAACTATAGATGACATCTTCATCACAGATTGGCTTCTTGAAAGGTGCGAGTCACTAACGATTCAAGGAACATCCCACAGTGATCCTGGTAAGTTGACTGCTATGTTTATCTTCAAGGGTTTATTATCACAATCTACTGAGAGATGTGCAGTGAATCTGGTTGTCAATTCAGATGGTACGCATGTATCCTAGAACCAGGGACTGGCTATGCGAGTCAATATGTCCCAGAATGTGAGGAATTCGACCATCCACACAGGGAGAGAGCGCTCTTCTACGCTTTTTGATTTTTTTGATTATTTAAAAGAATGAATGATGGGACATCAACCTCTGGAAAATATGTGGGGCCATTCCCGCACATATTTTTCATGCTCAGAGCAGAGCAAAAAAATAGTAATGTACTCTGGGAGGACACCGCTTACGAGCGCCACCCCCCCCCACCAACGTCATGTGTAGCTGACACCTGACAGCTGTGGGTACATCAAAATGAGGCCGTGGGTAGCCTCATTAGAATTTCAAGGCCCCATGGATTTGCATCTTCATTGTTACACCTTGCTGGTGGCAATTACTGAAGAATGTTAATTAGCAGGCCTCAGGGAACAGCTGTGTGCAGTAAGTGACAATGGAGACCAGACACCAACTCCTCTTTGTAATGCAATGTGTCAACTTGGTACAAACACCCCTACTTGGTATAAAAGGGCAGTGCATGTCCTGTCTGAAACCACTGCTTTCAGAGCAGGGAAGAATGTGAATTGTAGGAGACGAAAGTCTGCCTGCAACCCCCTACTTCAAAGTAGGCCCATATTGTGACCAAGCACTGCATAGGGCTCAGTTAATTAGGGAGACACTTTGATGTACAGCAGACAGGAAGATGAGTGGGACTTAGAAGTATATGTTGTCATCCTTGCCCTGTCTGTTGCCAAGCACCCTGGTTCTGACCTGAAACATCACTGAAAATTGCTGGTGGGGACCCAGGATTGGTCCATTAAGGTTGGTTTAGCCTACACCAATCGCTGGGGCCCATTTGGCTTTAAAAGAAGACTGAACCCCTCACTGATGAGATCATCTGAAGACTTTGTCAAGATCCACCAACCAGCACAGAGACAACGATTCCTGGCCCTGAGCCGCCGTGCCGGAAAGCCTGCAGACGTCCGTCCAGCCTTGCTTGCCAACTGCCTGCCGCCTGGTACCCGCAGCTGTCTCCCACCACTAACTCTGTCTCAAGGGCTGCAAAGCACCCTGGAACCACCTCGACGCTGTCCAGCACCAGGAACCTCTTCAGCACCAGGTACATTGTGGTTCTGCCCCCCTGGTCCTTCTCCGAAGGCCCCTAGAGACAGTTACGCTCCTTTGTCCCCTTGGTGCTGGAACCAAATAAACATAAACAGTAAGACTGATTGCTTTACCAACTACCCTCCTGTCAGTATCCAGAGTGCATCGCTTTCCTTTGTGAAACTATCTGTCCTCTGTGTTCCTTTACAGTGTGGGTTGTAGTTGTAGTGTGCTAGAACTGTCTGTTGTAGTAATAATAAAGCAGAGATCTGAATAGTTTCAAATCTTTTGATATGGCCCGGACCAGCCAACGCACATGGGCTATAGGTCAGGCTTCCAGGCACATAAGGGGTTGCACTTACTGCAGATGTGGGAAACCATGCTTACATGTAGCACAGAAATTAGCAATACCTAAAATGTAGTACCGGAAAAAGCATATGGGATCCGGAATAGTACTAATGCACAGACAAAGGATGTCCTAAATAGCAGCGTTACCTGTGCAGAGTATGTGATCTATTTTAGGAAGTGACAAAGATGATATAAAACATAAACTCTGCCTCAATTAAGATGCCCTATGCAGCAGAACAGGTAGCATGTCAGAGCAGCAATTAACTGTTAAACTTCATGCAGATTATAGAGGAACTTCGCATTTCACCCGTTTATATGATCCACCCCCCAGCTGTTTTACTTGTACATACTGAAACCATTGCTTTTAACTTTCAGGCTGCATTAGCAGGAATATAAGAATGAATAGCAATTATGAAAATGATAAACTGTCAAATCCAAATGCAAGCATTTTATTTCTATATACCCTTCAACTAAAGGTTTTTGCAAAACATGTGAAACACATGCTCACACATTATTACTATTCTAAATATTTAGGGCCCGATTCATGGACGCGGTAAATAGGTAACTTGCGCGCAAAACTGCGTGCAAAATCCCTTTTGTTGATTCATGAAATCGACTTTTCAAGAACTTGCATGGAGTTCACGCAGGTTTGGCACGTCTCTGTGAGCCGTCGAGCGCCTAGCATGTGGCACCATGCAGAGCGTGGCCGTGGCTTGCTCAAAAGGCTGGGAAGGGGGTGGAACACAGAAAACATGGAAGAACATGCGAAAAAGTGGGTATTCCGAGGGATGGCCAACAGGAAGTCCCGCAAAGGTAGCTGTTCTGGCTGTTCATGCTTTGTGTGGGGACGTGTCAGGAGCATTCCGGGTGCGATTTGCGAATATGGTTACTTGCACAGTACATTCCATGAATACGCAGGGCGCACATTTTTTATTTTGCGCGCAGGCTCGCAAAGTGTTGTTCTCTGCGCGCTGCAATTACTAGAGAAATGCACACTTTTCCATGAATCAGGCCCTTGATATCATGATGACTGTTTAGGTCTCCATCAGAAACTAAATTAGCATTCTACATATAGTGACACAGGGTATCGCCCCATCATTTTGTGGCAAAAAATGCCGGGGCTGAAAATGTCGAAATTTTAACTGCACATTTCTATGTAATAATATGTGAGTGTGTGAGTTACGATAATAAATAATATATGGGTAGTGTAGGTGGTTGCAGGGTGTCTCCCCCAGCATATAATCGTGTGGAAATGAGCAAAAAACAAAAAATAATTCAGTATTTTTGGCTTCAGTATTTTCTTTTCAAGATAATAACATATATCCGTGGCACAGCAAAGTAGACACACCAGTGCGCCTCATTCCATGTGTGGTGGTCCAGACATAAGGGTGCAAGTCGCACTTCTGAACCGCCACACTCCAACTCTGCCTCCCGTGGCCGTTGCATCCGGCAGGACTGACCTGACGACCGCAACGGCCACGGTAGGTGGCGCTGTCATGGAAAGCCAGGGTGCCGGTGCTTCCATGTCCCCATTCCCATGAAGTCCTACATTTTCCGCCACCGATATCCTGTACTGCCAGGACTTGTAATGTCCCGGTGGCACCGAGATATCAGGTGGCGGAAATGGTGTTATGAGTTCAGCGACAACCCACTTGTAGCACCGGCGGGTTACTGCCAAACTCGTGATGAGGCCCATGTTAAACAGATTTCTTTACTGAATCACATGTGTCAAGGATTAGTGGTTTTGTTAAAAATCACACAAACTGGATCCAAAGATAGTGAAGGCACGCCCAGAAACACCCATGGCAGATAAAATACAATTTGCTAGGGAAAAAAGGCCAAGAGATTCTTGCAAGGATAACAAGTTTAAATCGCACAAAATATAGGTAGACCAGCAAAGAACTCTGCTGCTCAAGAAAGTTCTGCCGGAAAGTACTACAAGCAGAATGTTATAAGGAAACACATTGTCACTAATGATGTGACATATACAGTAAAAAAACCCACGTGGCTGGTTGGTGAGACCCTATACATGGGCGGCCTGCTTCATAGGGATGCCAGGCTGCTGTTGGTCCGAGCCCCGTCTGTCTGTCTTCCATCACGTGGGGTCATCTGGGCTCATCATCTCCAGGGAACCAAGGCCGATGTTGCAATTAGTAACTATTTTAGACAATGCTACTATATCATTATGACGTGCACCTGGGAAACTCAGGGACTGGCAAAGGAGGAAGCTTAAAATCAGGCTCACCCACACATTCTTCACTCAGTCCATATCGCACTTTCTGCACCCAAGGCTTCCACCCTCACTTTGGACTACAATTTATTCCGCCCTGTACCTCGTATTACCAAGTTTGTCATTGTGCAATAAGGTGGGATGGTTGTGTTCTTTTAGATCTTTTATGACCACTTGGTTTATGTTTGGTGGTCTCAGGTCACCTACTATCGCGGAATTCACGAGTCTTGGACTGGGGCTGTTGTGGGTGTTATAACTCATGGTGGGCTGGGTCGGGGTTAGAGGTCTGCGATAAATGTGCATTGTGAGGCCCTGGTGCTGTCTCGTGACCTTGTGGGGCACTTTCCTTCTTTGGATAACACTTATTAGCAACAGTTATGGAACAAAGGAAAGTTTCTATGGGAGCTAGCGGACGGTCCCTCCAGCTTCAGCGCCTGGGCCTGTTCAGGTTTCTTCATTGGGTCTGTGTTTATGGCGCAGCCATGCAGGGCCGAATGTTTCTGCCAAACCTACAAATGTGGGCACTATGTCTATGCATTTAAAATATTGTGTTTGGGCAGGCTTTCTTAGCACGCCCCCCTGGTACATCGCAAGGGTAGTTATGGGATTCACCTTACTCTGAAGCACCTAGGGGCGTGGGAGATGTTCATTAACTTCCCAACATTCCCCCCTTTCGTTACTTCTACAGTAACAAATTCCTCTGAATACTTGCTCTCATTTTCTCTTCTTACTGGGCCTCATAAGGTGGAGTTCCTTTTATTGGCATCCGTGCTCTGCATACTGATTGCAAACTTTCTCCTGCCTGTGCATATTCTTTGGGTATGATTGTCATATAAATACATCCCCCATCCCCAGCTAGATCTACCCAAACTTCATTATAATGTTCAGGGTCAGGGGCTGGGACAATGAAGGTGTGGTATATATGATCTACTTTGTCTCCATAGTAAATAGGGAGCATTTGGGGAATGGCATGGTCAGTTTGTACTTCCATTTCTTTTGTATTACAAGGTACTTTTGAAACACCATTGAAACCATCATCATTTCTATATTAGGCACTGCTTTGGCACAACATCAGAGTCCCACTTGGCACGTGAAAAATATGACCAGGATGAACACGTTAACAGGTACCAGCATCTTCATGATTGCTCCTAACCAACATGGGGTCCAATCGAAGATGAGGTCAAACCAGTGCCCCCCTTGTTTTCCTCCTTCTTTTTTTCATGCAAACTCCTAGGCCATGTACTGATTTTATAATATGAGCTAGTGCATCATCTGGGGGCATAAATGTACAACATGAACCCAGATTTTTTGGCACACGCCTACTTCAATTGCCATCAGCATATTGAGGACATAGCGGTTCTGCATTGTCTTCAACCTTAGGGCACGCAGCTCGACCTTTATGACGTTGAACCCATGCTTGTTGTCGTTTGCCAACTGGAACAGTTCCCAGTGTACTATCTGCAGCCATTTTGCATTAGCTGCTGCCTGTATCCCGGGTAGCAAGAGTGAGGTGAAAAAACGTTCAACGTTGAACAATTTGTATTCTTCAGGTATCTCCCCAAGCAGTGCAGTTGAGTCTTTTGATAGATAGTTTGATGCTCTCTTCTTTCTTCGTAGTTTATCATATTGACTCTTCCCGGGTAGGATGCAAAATTCTGGTGGTGGCATTGGGTTCTGTTCTTCAAAGGCTGGGGAAACTGTTGGGGTTCAGTCATGTATTGGTCCCCCTTTCAAGTGTTCTTCTGGGACTACTAGTAGCGTTGAGTGCAGTGTGGCCAGCGACCAGTATCCCTTCCATGTTCTTGGGAAGTGCAAGTATGCTTGTTGGCTACAGACCCACTAGTAGTCCATCACCCGCTGTGCCCCTTTTCAAGTCTGGAATCAACAATGTCCTGTTGCATCACTTGTTGGAGCCGATAAAGACACTTCATTTGCTCTGCAAGCATGGCCCATAAATCTCCTCTATGAGCACTTTCACTGACTTTTCCATCGCTGCAATCCATATCAGTTTTGTGATGTGCTCTGTCTATATTTGTCCGCATGTCCTTTCCACTAACACCACCATTTAATCTTTGTATCCCGGGAGGCCTTCAGGTAGGCAGCTTAGCGTTGTTTCCTGCCACTTGCTGTTTACATGCTTTAGTCCATCAATAACCAAATATGGTTGTTGTAAGCAATTGAGGTTTCTTTGGTTGTTGCATTGCAAGGCGTCTGGGTCCACAAACTCTAGCCGCACGCAGTCTGCCTGGAAGGTGCCTTTTATTCTACATAGCGCAAGATAAACCAGGCGTTGTGCCTCTATAATTGGAGCCTTCTGTGGTACTAAAACCTTGGGTGCACCCAATGCGTGCAGTATCAATGAGCATACATACCAGCTACCGTTTGTTGTTTGTCTGCCCACTGCACTCATGTCGGTGTACCAGCTATTGGAGTGCTCGGGATGTCTAAAATGTTCAATAGCATCCAGGCTTAGGATGTTGGGATGCATCATATTTGGGCCTACACACTTGCCTTCTCATCCTATCATGTCGTGATATATATCTTTTCGTTACTGTACTACTGCAAACATTGCTACTGATATTTGTGTTACAAAAATGTTTCTAAAAATGGTCGGAAATAAGATTTCTAACATTCTGCTCATGCTCACACTCCTTTGGGCAGGTGTGTTTGCTTGTGCTTGTGTGTTGACACTGTTATTGCTCGTCTGGGAAATATTCTATATATGTAGAGTAGCGTTGCTGGTGGTTGCGTTTTGCAGTGCCAGTGCACTTCCGTTTATGTTCCCCATGCCCCCCTTTTTTTAGATGGCTTGCCCAGATAAAAGATGCTCCCCAATACATTCCTACCATAAACATCAATATAGTGAATAGGAGTGCAGTAAAGTGTAGACCACAGGTGTAGGAATATAACCATCGTGAATTAACAGTATATATTTCTACTTTCTTAATATACAATAAATCATTTGATGTTGAAGGTTCCATTTCGAGCACTCCTGTAGAGGAAATGAAAATAGGGTCGGGAGAGAGAGAGAAAGAGGGGTAGAGAGAGAGATAGAGAGAGAGAGAGAGTTTTTCTTTTACTTAAAAGTGATTATGCTTTTAGCAGCAATGCACGTTTATTATCTGAGACAGGTGGTCATGTTATTACTTCTGAGGTAATTACTTTGAGGTATATCAGTAGTTTCTTTAGGGTACTGGTGAGGTATTTGGGGGTGCCCTACAAACATCAGAGAGGTAAATCCAATAGCGAAGCCCTTTTACTTTTACTGTGAGAGGGTTGGAAAACACCACTTCATATGGGCCATGGAATCTAGGGTTGTTCCATTTGCACACAACGCTTTTGACATATATTAGTTCCCCTGACAGCAGCGGTTGGTTGGGTGTGGTATCCATGGTAGGTTGCTTGGCAGTGCTTTGTGTGTCCTATAGGAGAGGTGGTGAAATCTGTTGGGAAACTTATTTGATTGCTTGTGTTAGGTTTGTTAAGTACTGTTGCAGTACTGATGCCCTCCTTACTGGGGAGATGGGTGTGTGCATGTGCGTGCAAGTTACTATTTTGTGGGGTGAAAGGTGATGGTCTTTACTTGGTTGAGTGAGTAAGCGGAATAGAGCCAGGGGCAGACAGTGCACCCAGTTTTTGTTTAGGGTGGTGCAGAACTTGGAGAGTTTGCTTTTAAGGAGGCAGTTGATTCTCTCAACAAAGCTGTTTGCTTGAGGATAATACATTGAGCACATCAGTGTTTAATGCAAATTACTGCTGCCATTTCTTTGAAGAGTTCATTGAAGAAGTGGGTGCCATTGTCGGACTTTAGTACATTGCACATGCCCCATTAAGGGAAAACATTGCGCATTAAAAATGTTTGCAGCACATTTGGCATCCAGATGTGCACAAGTTCCAGCTTCAACCCATTGTGAAAAAAGGCATACTACAACTACTAGGTATCAAGAACCATTACATCTTTCTCCCATGTCTGCATAGTCTATGTGTAACTCACATAATGGCCCAATGGGGTCAGGTATGGTTCCTCATATTGTCCGGAGCATCATGCCGGTGCTGAAGGTTTGACAGGTGGCGCAGTGTGTAATCATGTTCGTGAGATGTTCTTGAAGATTCGGTATGGACCAATCTTCTTGTATGTCTGCTGCAAGATGCTGTTGGTGCTGTGGGAAGGGTGGTGTAACTGGTTGAATGCTATTGCCAGGAGCTCTATAGGCATTACTGCCTTGCCAGTGCATTCCTGTCTCCAGAGTAGGTCCATGTGGGACCGTTTAAATCCTATTTTTGACCATAATTCTTTTTCCTCATTTTATTCTTCATGCAGTTCAATCAGTTTTATAATGGGAAGTGTTGTATGTGACGTTGATTGTTGATCATGTGATGGTGTAGTGATGATGTATTCTGAAATTCCTGGGAAAGGAAGGTATCCCGCCATCCGCTGCAGCATTTCCTAATGATATTGTGTGGGCGTCACACTTAATGACCGCTACCACAGATGGTTGTCACAGTGCAGAAATCAATGTATCTAATAGTGCAGTATGTTGCACTGAGGAACCGTCTGCTCTATGTATCCTTCTCCTTTTCCATCGTGACATGCACCGTTGTAGTGACGTATGCCGAGTCTAAATAAATGGTCACATGGCATCCTTGTGATGCTTGAAGCACTGCAATAAGCGCCATGAGCTCTGCTGCTTGTGCTGAATAGTGCATGGGAAATGTCTTCATCACTAATGTTTCGTATTCTCCGACCATATGTCTCTGTCCTGTGTCCTGGTCAATTGTCGCTGAACCCTCCACAAAGACTACTTCCCCCTCCTCCACTGCCCTGTCCTTTGCTTTGGGGATGTCATCCGGTTCACCCTCGTATGTGGCTCAGTTGTGTCACTGCAAGTCTTCGTCTGTGCACACTTCAGTTAGGAGCATGGCTGGATTTACTGTTTTGCATTGCACTAGATGAATATTTGGGTTTGAGATAATAGTTTTGTATACCGATGCTCTCTGTGTGGTCAGGGTAGACTTCAATATTTCTAAGATTGCAAATACTGAATGCTCCAAGTACAATGTCATGGACCATCCCATCACAACTGTGGAGCTCTTTTCAATGCGAAGGAAGCTGCACCAAGTGCTTGTTCGCATTCAAACTGCCCTTGCATAACTGAATCTAGTGTACCGCTGTAGTAGGCCATTGTATTTTCTATGTTAGCATGGTGGTCATAAGTGTGCCGTTTGAATGCAACAATATATATAGAATTCCTGTGTGTAATCTGGGGTGGTCAGAACTGGGGCTGTGGAAATCACTTCTTTCAAATTCTTAAAGTTTTGTACCATGTCTGTTGTCCATTCTAATTTGTGGTTGCCTTTCTGTGCTTCCTTGAGAACCTGCAGGAGTGGCATTGTGTATGCTGCATAGTCCAGAATCCATGCCCTGCAGTAGTTACATAACCCTAGGAATTTGTGCATGTCTTTCACCGTAACAGGTTTGGGCATGATGTGCACGGATGCTGCTCTGTCTGGTATTATTCGTTTGCCATTTGCTGAGATTAGCTGTCCTAAATCGAACACCTCAAGTTGGCAGTATTGGAGTTTGGCCTTGTCAACCTTATACCCCTTGTTGGTCAAGAGTTATAGAACGGTAAGGGAGTCTTTACGACAGTTTTTCTCACTGTTACTTCAAACAAGTAAGTCGTCCACGTACTGGATGACCGTGCTGGGCACATGGATTTGTGTAGTATCCTGTTGAATTTGCTTGGGTTCTCGCAATACCCTTGGGGCAAACGAGTGTGTTAATAGTGTTTTCTGCCATGTTTAAAGGCTCTAAGGTACTGTGAGTCAGGGTGCAAGGGTTTTGAGATGGTGTTCTTTAAATTAACCACTGTGAAGTGGGTTGCTTCTTTAGGGATACTACACAAAATGGCAGCAGGGTTCGGAACTACAGAAAATTCTTTCTGTACTATGTCATTCAGTGGGCAGAGATCCTGGATCATTCTCCAATTGCCTGCGGTTGCTTTTTTGACAGGGTACATGGCAGTATTGCATGGTGAGGTAGAAGGCACTATTATCCATTGGTGAAACAGGGCCTGTATCGTGTCTTTTATTCCCTCTTCCACCTCCATTGATAATGGGTACTGTTTTACTCAGGGTAATACTGCTCCAATGATTAGTGTAATCTGTACTGTGGTCACTTCATTAAGTAGCCCTACGTCATGTGGGTTGGTTGTTGTAGGAAAGGCATGGTATCACAAGTATTGACACTGACACAATGGATACAATTTGTAAACCTTTTATTGATAATGTTGGGTTCGGATAAACTCCTATTCTGCCCTCTGACTAAGATAGGAGTAGACTCAACCATCAAACGATAAACAAAACAGTCCTGGTGGAGTCTGACACATCAAAATGGCCTATACTAATAAAAACATAATAACTGCCCTATTTCTTGTACAAAAAGTGTAAAAAGGAGAACATTTATGCAAAAGGCAAGGTCAGTGTTCGAATGATAATGTGTCTGAACCAGCTCTCATCCCCACAATAGGCCTCATGAGGTAAGGCAATCCTTGAAGGCAGGATGACACACTCTGGCTCAGCTTCCAACACAGTACACAGTTCACACCTGTGAATCAAGGCACCCCTGCCCTTCCATGTTTAAAGTTCCTTTCTCTGGCTTTCAAAATAATGTCTCAAACAAAATGTTCACAAAGGTCCGCCTCTGCCGGGCACTTGCCTTTCACCACACAGTTCTTGTAGGTCCCCCTCTTCCGGGCTCAGATCTCTAAAATAATGTTTCAACCAAAATGTTCACAAAGGTCCCCTCTGCTGGGCTCAGACTGCTCACTATACTGTTCAAACACAAATTTGCAAGGGGGCTCCCTTCCCCAAGCTTAATATATATCATGTCTCCCTCAATTGGGCTCTGATCACTTTCGGATTTCGAAGTCTTTCGAATGTGAGTGGCTTTCCTGATAGACCACCGCAGAACCACTTGAATTCAACATTCACTATTTACTTTCACTCTTGCTTCACAGAGACTTTCAAATGGGCTACTTCCTTTCACCGGACCACTGTGTTACTTAGTATTGCTTATCTTGCAGCTCTATGTCACTTTAAAGTTAATTCATGGGTCTGCTTGTCTCCACTTTTCATCCGCACAAGTGCAGCCTTCCTGTATGATATGATGTTGCTACTTCATTCACTTTAACACACATTGGTCTCTCAGGTCGCTTGCCAACTCACCGGCTGTGTGCGCTTGTTTCTTGTTGGCAGTTTCCGATTCTCGAGTCAAGGTTAGCACCACAGGCTTGACCTTGCATCCCCAACTCTGCCGTTCACCTGGTAGGGTCGCTGGCATCCTTGATATGCGATGCAATCTTCACTTGTGGGATATGGCCTTCTCCATGCATCTTTTTCAACCTGACAGAGGCAATGAGCTCCAACGGGGAAGCCTTGAGGTTTCCGGCCCGCTACTCTCGTCCCTTGGTCTGTTGCTCTGCTCCGATAGGTGTACCTCCGTCCCAGAGGTTCTGCTCATTCTCGTGTTCTGCATTGCTCTGAGTGTGTCTTTAGGTGTTGCCTTTTATTCATGTGAGGAGATCTAATTGGTATCAGGTGGTTGCACTTGGGATAGAGTGCCTGACTTTGCCTGACCCGATAAACAGGACATGTCCAGTACGATGTGAGAGAGTTAGTCTGGTTACTCTCAGTCACCCTCATCCTCGCCCCAGTGTTTATGTAGAATGTGGAGGGAGAGTTGGGACAATCCTAAAAAATCGGATTGGATAGATGAACAAAAAAAGGGGGAAAACCACGTGTCACCATCGGCTATCTCACCCACACTGCCCAAAGACCCCCTCACCAAGTTGATCCTATGCCACTGGTCCACACCCAGGAACTAGATCCAAAAGCAATGGCCGTGTCCTGGCCACCTGGATGACAAGTCCCCGAGGTCTAGCAGTTGGGATACCCTTTGGTTTCTCACATTGTCCACAATTGTGCCGGCACATACACTAAGTCAGCTTGGAAGAGAGGAGGTGATGATTGGGTCTCTAGAGTCTCTAGAGTCAGGGTCTCTAGAGTCAGGTGAACAACTCATTCCCACCCCTAGTGCTAGTCATATTCAACAGTTATTAGAAACACAGTACTCCATTGGCTCTCAAACTACAAGGCCCTTCGTTATATGGCCATCTACAATTGGTTGGCACGCTCGTGCCATGTCTGGAGCATTTGGTTCACTTAGTAACATGTGAGCTCAGACCCAAGTGCTAGGAGGTGGACTGAATTAGCCCATCATCTCTCATTACCCATGCCTTCTGCCAGTCAGACTGTGTTTGAACTTGGCCTTGCAATGTATTTTCATCTCTCATCTCTGGGAATATAAGTGAGTTTGAGCACACACTTATCAAAGTTCTGGACTGCCTGATCAACTCTATTCCCATCCTTGGCTCATGTCACAGGAGACGGCAATTCTGCCCATTTTATAGCATTTAATTGTCTTGAATTAATAAACTTGGCACTCGTGGTGTTCTTTCTTTGCACCTTTACAAGGGATGAATCAGCTTCTCACGTTCTCTGCCTTCAAGAATAGATAACCAGTCTTGGCTGCCTCAAGTCTTGACACCTGCCCTTCTCGTTTCTTCCATGCTCCCAGCTAATCCTTTGCTGCGACTCAGTCTTCAGCCCTTCTCTTCATGGTCTGAATTTACCAAGATTGTGACACCGATGTCCAGCTATATAGTGGCGGCTTTGCCTGCAGTCTATTCACTACGTATAGCCAGCTTCTATGATCACTTAATCTACTTGCGTTGCTGCATCTGTACAGTTATCGCACGATTAGCATTTTCTCCAGTGCTCTTCACATGTACAATCTTCGTTCCTTATATCAAAATTTAGTCGATTCTTTACTTCGTCACCAGCTTCTATAAGGTCCATACATTATCTTCTTCAGCCAGTCTTCTCGGTGCGTCATGCTCATTTCTTGTGATGTCACAAACTTCTCTTTTTTTCATATTCCTTCGGGGATCTCCTCCAAGAGATTGTCATCTCTTCTGGGATACATATGATAGGGTTTTCTTAGTGGATATCTTTTCTCGAATACTCAACGCGGAATAGTCACTACTGCTGGTGTCAAACAAGGCACAATTTCAGGCTTCCAGCATACAGGTAGTAGGGGGGCTGGACTTCCTGCAGAGGCATTCGACTGCTTCTCTACACTCCCCCCTCTGGTCGAGTCATTGACCACACCTTCATTAATCTACACATCTTGATTTCTCCTCTTGAAGAAGTGCTTCTTCGGGGTCCAAATCGTCATCACTCCTTTTAGGGATGCGGCTGATTTTACATGTTCATCCACACTCCAGGTCATGTAATTGTACTGTCCATTCAGATTACAATAGACCCATCGTCCCACGTACTTCCTGTGAGTCTTCCAGTTACGATGCTGGCCTTTATGTATTTTCTGATATCTTCATCTGTCAACTCCTTGAGTCCAAACCCTGATTCGACATCCCTCATAATCTTCATTCCTACTGCCTTCTTTGCTGTCTTCTTGCAATGTGCAATTATTATCCTGATCACACAGAATCCAGACATCACCATCACCAATATTGCTCCAAGAAATTTGATGATGTACGCCATCCACTGTGGAACCCATGAGAAAATGGACACGAACCATCCATCATCTGTGATGTCTTCTGTCTTATCTTCCATCTTGTTATGTAGATTTTTCAGCAACGTTATGGCCTCTGTCAAGGTCCCATTCTCGTCATCATGAGAAGGTATGAACGTGCACTCTGATGGCCAGACTTTGGCCCAAACTCCTCCAGCCATCGCTGTGATCATGTCAAGGACATATTTATTCTGTAGGGTCATTAGTCGTATGGCCCTCAGCTCTTCCATGATATCATTGAATCCCTTTCTGGTGGTGTTGATGGTCTGCAGAAGTTCCCATCTGGTAATCTGTCGCCATCATCTGTATTCGAGGCATAAAGATAACCGTGAATATTGAGGCAGTCTTGCTGAACATCCTGTGCTCATATGGAATAGCATCAAAGGCTTCTATTGATTTTGCTGAGAAATAATTCTGCCTCCTTGTTTGATTGAGAAATTCAAGCAATCGTCTTCATCTTAGATGGGCATCTGCTTTTGGAAATTCACCAATGTTCAGGTCACTCTAAGGAATCACTAATGCTGGAACATGGATGAGCACTAAGGAACACGTCCCTCGACAGTCCTTGGGCAGCTACATGTAGGCTCTGGACCCACAAGCCCAATAATGATCAAGTGGGACAGCACTCCCTTCCTACGTACCTGCTACTTCAAAAATTCAGCCACACTGGCGATTCTCTCCAACTTTCCTTGTACCATTATTTCTGAAACATACCCTTCAGGGGTAGTATCTGCAATGGTCCTCCTTTGTCGTCGACCCATGTCAACAATCTTGTAATCTTCAGCCATTGATCTTTGCATTCTTTTTCTGCATTTGCTACAACTGCTTCCCACTGTCGGGTTAATGCTGCTTTGCACTCAACCGGATGATCAACCCATCCTTCGTGAGTGAGCACTGCTCCTTTAAGGTGTAGTTGGCCTCTTTCCCAACATTCTCGTATTTCCTTCCCATTCTTATCCTTGCATTGCAGAATCTTGTTTACTTCAATCTTGAATCCAGCTCCATTCATTCCAGGCTGTTCATATTTTATTATCTGATGCCTTGTTTCTGGCTTCTCTCTTGTCTTTAAATCTTGCACATAATTGTCTTCTCTTTGAGATGTCGCTTTATTCATCCACACCATGGATGCTGTTCTGCCTTGGAACTGTTGTCTTGTCATGCAAAGTGCGAGATGCATCAGGCAATGCACTTATTTCACTGATACATCTGTGGCTATGAATATTTTGGAGGTTACCAAAGCATAAGGTATGAGGGAACAAACTTAGCAACCCTCCTTAGATGTTCTCTCTCACCTTTTTCATGTGCTGATACCACATGTTATTAGCCAGGTGTTCCGCATCATCCAGATAAGTGTTTCTCCCTTCATTATCTCCATCTGCATTTCTCTCGTGTCTTCCAAATGCATGCTTTGTTGTGTAATACTCATGAAGCAAGTCAAAAACAGTTCTCCCAGCGGGGGAATCATAGGGGCCTCTGCCTCAGTGGAAATAAACAAATCAGAAGTAGATCCCATAGTGGGGAGGATCAAAGGGATATCCACCTTATTTGGATCAATGAAACAGAGAGTGTGAACCAGGAGAAACAGAAAGACAAAAATAGAAATTGAACATGCATACAAAACTATTGACATCCATCTTTCTCGCCATCCTGGTACTAGTCGTACTTGTTAATTCCCTAAAATCGTGTTTGCCTCATCATTCCTCATTTCTACTGTGATTTAAGGAAAAAGAAACACTATTTTACTCCTGCAATTGCAATCTCTCTTCTATTATTGCTATGAGCAGTCTCCTAATTACAGGGCCATTCTTAGGATTCTGTAAAAAAGTGCAAACATCAACATCTCTTCTGATAAGAGCAGGATAAGCTTGAAGAATAAACAAAAAAACAGCAAGTGCAAGCATATGCACATCGCTGTAGGTCAACACCATGGAATTCAAACACTTAGAACAAATAGATACCAAGAAATTAGTCTGGATACTGTGCTCTTTTCCAATTTTTAACGAGGAACTGTCATTTGGGCATAACTTTGATACACCAACAAATCTCTAAAGTTCATTTTTCAAAAGATTCCTAAAGCTCTCAGCAAGGGTTTGCACTCCTGCTATAATACCTATAAGGAGTGTCCGATCGAGCTTTAGTCAAAATGCAAAATCTGTATTATCAGCTGGTTGTGGAATTGTCCTTCTTCTTTGTCATTGATCAAGTCTGCACATGCTGCAATTCTTCTTCTTCTCGTCTTGCTCCTGGATCGGCAACAATGGGAGGTACGGTCTTGCCTTTATATTGTTTTATGTCATTTAAATGAAGCCAAGCTTGCCTGCCTTGAACTTTTACTGCTGAGGGGGTTATTTTTTCAATGAAAAAAGAGTCATTAAAATGTGGCTCGTGCCACCATAAGGTGAAATTTCTGATCAGAACGACGTCACCAACAAACAATTTGGGTGTTGTTAATAGTTCACGTGATCCAGTTGCTGGATTGTCTTTATCTGTGCTCTGAGACCCACCCCCCTGACACTTGAGTTGATCTGAAATGAGAGAGATGCTAGAGGTCATACATGTCAAATATGTGTGCAGTTCATCACCTAACAGTTTTGCTTTACTCTCGGAATCACTTCGACTCCTCGTTGGGGATATAAGAGGCATTCTCATTCGCCTACCTGTCACTAGTTTGTGCGGGTTGAGGTGGTGGTCCGAACCAGGCTGATTCCTTAGGGCATATAAAGCTAAGGGCAGGAAATGTAGCCATCCCTTCTTCAAAGTTGGATTGATTTTTGCAATCCTTTCTTTAAAGAAACTGTTTAGTCTCTTACATATTCCATTTGCTTGTGGATGATAAGCAGAGGAAATGTTTTGTTTAATACTCAATAATAGTCCTATCTGTTTGAACACTTTATTAACAAAATGTGGCCCATTATCGGATCTCAACACTTCACACACACCCCATTTTGGAAAGACTTCACATACTAAAAACTGCACAAGTAGTGCCCAGGTGTGTACACAGGCCTGCCTCGATCAGATACCTGTATCCATTATATACTTGCAGCATATCAACATAATCAATATGTAAATGCTGAAAAGGACCATTTGGTCGAGGTATTACTCCTCTAATCATTCTCAGTATATACCCAGCAGTAAATCTTTGACACAGGATGCAATTCACTACAAAGAATGCAACATGCACTAACACATTTGGAATGAACCAGTCTTCTGCAATCATTGCAGCAAGACTTTCCCTAGTTACATGCCCAGGGTAGTGCAGCTGATCAAGCACTATCTTTAATAATGCTACTGGTATCACTGGCTTTCCAGTGCTATTCTGTCGCCATAATGCTTCTGTGGGGGATAAAGAACACCCCCTTCGTTTCCATAGCTTCTGCTCTTCCAGCGGTGCACTGCCTTGAATCTCCATTAATTGGGTCTTCAGTAAATGAAAACCCAATTAAAATGTAAACCCTTCTTGTATTCCCTCCCATAATCATGACCACTTTCTCTTTGATATTTGGAGTGTCAAACCCTGAAATATCTAGGGAATACCCAACACTTTTGGCTTCTGCATCTGCGGCTTCATTCCTGCAAGAAATAAAATCTGTTTGTTTAGTGTGAGTGGCGCATTTGACGACTGCTATGGCTACTGGGAATTGTAGTGCTTTAATAAGCCTGTCCAATAAGGATGTGTGCTGCACTGCAGTGCTGTACGCTCAGAGGTAGCCCCTCCATTTCGAATGTGCTAGCCCTGCGTGTACATTTGACTTCACATAGGCAGAGTCATTGTACACCGTCACTTCCTGCCCTTCATTTTTCTCAAGCATGACAATGAGCGCTACCAATTCTGCCGCTTGCACTGAAAATGTAGACGGTAATCTGGCACTTACTACGATTTCAAACTCACCATTTGCTCTATGATATGTTATGATAGTTTATTTATAAAGCGCCTATACACAACGTGTTTCAAAGCACTTCACGGCAAGGGAGGGAACAACAGAAAATACAATGACATTCTTACAGGCCATGAACAACAAGAATGTGAAATTAACTATTGCACTCAGCCTGACGACATTTCAGATAGTGCAAGTGCTAAAACACAGATAGGAAGGAAATGGGAAACAGACAGGTGACTACTGTACTAGGCCTGACAACATTTCTGGTAGAGCCAGAGATTAAGAAGAGGTGAGGGAAGGAGTGGGAGAAAGGAAGGAGAGGAACAAAACAAAGTGACTATCGTACTAGGCCTGACAACATTTCAGATAGTGCTGGAGGGGGGGAACAAGTTAAGGGAGGGGGGAGGAGACAAACATTTGTTGCTATCATACTCGATCCAGGGACAATTCTGATAGAGTAAGTGCATACATAAAGTAAAGGAGGACAGGACGAGAGAGGGAGAAGGGAGAGGAGGAGAAAACAGAGAAGAAAACACAGGTGCCAACCTTGAAGCTGTATTCCAATACATCTGAACTTCAAAACTGCAATGTTCAGCCAGTGGGTCAGCATCACTGTTCTCAACTGAGGTTGTTCCTGGTATGGGCCTCACTACAGTAGTGCCAGAAAGCCTTTCTCCAGTATTCTGATCACTTTTCGAAGAACCATCCATAAAGAGAATTTCCCCTGCTGGCAAAGCATGTTCTTTCACACAAGGTATATCATCATAAAATTCAACATAATTTTCACAGTCATGCACATGATCACCCTCTGTTACTGGCTCAGCTACAAATGTGGCAGGATTTACTATTTTACATCACACAGTTTTGATCGTTGGCTTCGAAATTACTACTTCATAGGTCGAGGCTCTCTGAGATGTTAATGTTCCTTTGGGTTTCTCTCAAATGGCAAACAGAGCATGCTCCACAAAGAGAGTGATAGAGCAGCCCATAACAATGCTTGTAGATTTCTCAATTGCAAATGCGGCAGTTGCCAATGACTGTTCGCAAGGAAAGTGACCTTTCATAACTGGGTCTAAAATCCCACTATAATACGCTAGAGGTTTATACTTCAAGGCAGTCCTCTTTGTAAGCACTGCTGTCATGACTGTCCCATATGTGTGTGAAAACAGGAAAAACTCCTCTGCATAATTGACAATTCCTAAAACGGGATGTACAAATTGCTTTCTACAATTCCTCAAATCCTTCCTTCCTCTCCTCAGTCTATTCTGTTTCAACCTTCTTTACTTGTGCTTTCTTTAAAGCCTGCAAAATGGGTCTTGTATATGAACTGCAGTCAAACACTGAGGCTCTAACATAACTGCATAGTCTCAAAAATTGTTGCAGCTGTTTTACTGTGTGCGGTTATGGAGTTTTCATAATTGCTTCAGCTCTTTCAGGTGTCACCTTTTTCCCTCATGTGAAATCAACTGTCCTATGCATTACACCTCTTCTTGACAATATTGCAGCTTCTCCTTCTCTACCTTGTATCCTTTGACTGCTAAGATAGTCATTAACTGAATTCAGTCCTGCCTGCACTCATCTTCTGTAGTGCTACGCATTAAAATGTCATCTACATATTGTATCACGGCGCTTTTCAAAACAACATTGCCTTGGTCCATGGAGGACCCTGTTAAAGATTGATGGAGAATCTTAGTACCCCTGGGGCAAACAAGTGTGTTTCAGATGAGTTTGGTGAAACGAAAATGAAGTCAAATCTTGTGAATCCTTGTGCAACGGGATTGAGAAAAACACATTTTTCAAATCAATCAGCATGAAATAACGTGCTTCTCCTGGGATACTGCATAGTATCTTCGCCGGGTTAGGAACTAGAGTAAACTCTGCCTCTAAAATCTGGTTAATTGGTCTCGTGTCTTGTATGAATCTCCATAAACCTCCCTTTGATTTCTTGATAGGATACACCGCAGTATTGCACAATGATTCTGATGGCACCAAAATACTGTGTTTCATCAGTGCTGAAATAGCCTTGAATATACCCTCATCAGCCTCTAGAGACATAGGGTACTCAAGCAAAATTTGCTCCTGCCTTCAGCTTTATTTTAACTTCCCCTGTACTTGCGTGATCTGAATGACACCTGGCCTAGTAGGATCGTTGTCTGTCTTCCCTTTGTTCCCCCTCCTTGCCTCGTTGCACCTTGAAACACTTGTGTACAGAGCGTTATAAATGCCATATCATATCATATCATATCATATCATATCATATTCCCTTTAATATTCCTACGTCAAAAGGGCCTGTAGTCCATAGGATGCTGGGCACCTTCTCCAAGTCTTTTTCAGAAAATGCTGTAGGCTGACACATTATTGCCATTCACTGTGGGATTTCCCTCTTCTCTATTCTCATCCGGCATGTAATGCTCATAAAGAACACTACTTCATCGTCTGTTGGGTCTTCTCTAAACATGTCATCGTCAGAAATGTCAGTCAATCTGTACCCTTCTTCGAGAGCTATTACTGTCCTCTATGGTCTACCCTCATCATCCGTTCCTTCGAGCACCACTATTTCCCTTTGTACTATGGCTGTTGTACTATGGCTGCATCTAGCTCGAGAGGGCTTGTCTGCCCCCCCTCCTCGCCCATAGGTATCTGTGGTCTGAACAAGAAATCGTCAGGTATCCTCACAGTCTTCCTCACTAAACCAAGTAGCCATGTTAATAGAATGCTCACCCCATAAAGAAAAACCTCTGGCTCTACTGGAACGCCTCGCAGAGCCATTTGCCCTGTGAACACCAGTATGAATTCGCCCACATTTAAGGGTATCAGGCAATATTATCCCGACCAATAATATCGCCATATATCATATATATGGTTGTCGTAAACGGCCATAGGCACTATTATTGGTGGGGATATTTTTTGGGGTAAAAGGGACCGGGGCTGCGGGGGTGTCCCCCCGCTCCTTTTAAAATAATACGGGGGTTGTAGGGGTGTCCCTCGCAGGTTTAATGGGTTAATATTGCCGCAAACATATGGCCCCATTCTTGTATGGCAATATTTTTGCAGGGATATTAACACATGGAACCCATTTAAGTAGTGTATTCCGGGAGTGGAACACACAATTCCCTTGTCAGTAAATGAAATTGTCATGTTAAGTTTGGTCATCAAATCATTGCCAAAATGTTAACTGGTGTCTGTTGTGAATAAAACAATGGAACAGACATGACACACTCTCCTATAGAGACTGGTAATTCATCAGTAAAAGGAACTTGACTTGTAGCTCCAGAGAACCCTTGAGCATTCATGGCAATTCCCGACATTGGATATTTTCCCTATCGTATACATGAACGAGTAGCTCCAGTGTCTACTAGAAAAGAAAAAGATTTGCCTCCTATAGTCACATTAACCCTTGGTTCCTCTTGGGGCTCTGGTCTCACTGATAGTACTGAACATATCAAGACGCCCTGTGAGCTGTCCTATTTTGGGTACATGCATACCCCTGTTCCTGTGAAGTGATTTCCTCCTACCACAGTGGCTCCTCCTATCCTAGGTGTCAGTAATCGTCCCATGTTTGCATACTGTTGTGTCTTCATAGGGGCTTGCTGCAGCTGCCTTTGTGGTGGATTCATTTGCTCTGGTTGCTGTATCTGTTGCATTTGCAGCGCTTGTGTCTGATACACTGTCTGATGTTGGCCAAACCCTTCCCTAGTTTGTGTGCTGTATGGTGGAGGATAAGCTGTCCCCCTCTTGAGAATTGTCCTTTCTGTACATTCCCTTGGCTTCCACATATCCATGCAATGTGTCCTGTCATCCCGCAAGTCCAACATACAGATGCAGGCCGTCTGACTAGTCCCCGTTGGTTGAATCCTCCTTGCGCATTCTCATTCTCATTCTATGCATTTTGAAACACACCTTGATTGTTCTAGAATCCACCCCTTCTTCTAAAGCCCATACCCCTGCCTCGTGGCATGAACCCATTCCCTCCTTGGTCCATTGGGTGTTGATTATTTGTTATTCGCCTGCGGTGTACACACTCCTTGCTGCATTCCCAATCCTTCTCCGCTTGTCAGTAACGCCCCTTCTTTGGCATATTTTGACAATTTTATCTGCACCAACTTGGCTTCCTCAATTTTCCTAGCCTCATCTTTCTTCTTGCTTCTCTCCTGCAATAGCCAACAGTGATGCATTATCATCAACTGTATTTCAGCCCATGGCTTTGCTTGCATTCCCACTTGCTTTTTCATTTGCCTCTGTACTTTTTCGGGTAACCCCTGACATAAAATGTAGTAAAATAATGCCACAATGTTTTCCCAAGGTTGCCGCGTTTCAAGTTGCCAACGCTCTTGAATATCCTGAACCATATCAGCGGAAAGGGAGCAGAATTCCTACAAAAAAAAATAACAATCTACAAGCCAACAAGACTCCTCAAGCAATGAAATCTGCCTGGAACCAAAGCCATACGCCATGAAAAACCTAGGGGGCTCCTCTTTCTCCCAACTGGTGGCAAAAACCTGGAACAACCTCCTGGAAAGAATAAGAAAGTTTCTAAAAACCTGGCTCCTCAACAGCTCAGAACCAAACAGAAACAACAGAAAAAATCAAACAGGAAATGCAAAAGAACAGGCTGACAGAACCCATGATGGCACAGACAACAGCCAGAACCGACAGAGGGGAAACTCCCATGAGAACTAGAGAGGCAATGCTAGGTGGAACCAACCACGAGCAACAATCCTATCTGGACGCCAGTGCCACATTTAGGTAGAATTCTGAATAGTAGCTTGCGTTGCTTCTAGACAAGAGTGTGAATATTAGCTAGGGCCACTTTTAGATAGAATTGTGCATATTAGCTTGCATCACATCTATAAAGGATTGTGTATGTTAGCCAGGGCCACATTTAGATAGAATTATGAATATTAGCTTGTGTCACATCTATACAGGATTGTGATTGTTAGCCAGTGCCACATTTAATTAGCTTGCGTCGCTTCTTGACAAGACTGTGAATGTTAGCCAGGGCCACATTTAGATAGAACTGTGAATATTAGCTAGCGTCACATCTGGACAGGATTGTAAACGTTGGCTTGAGTAGCCTCTAGACAGGATTGTGAAGGTTAGCCAGTGCCACATGTAGATGGAATTGTGAATTTTAGCTTGCATCACTTCTAGACAGGATTGTGAATATTACCCAATGCCACATCCAGATAGAAATGTGGAGATATTCACTCACCACATCTAGAAAGAAATTGAAATTAGCACATACCACATCCAGGTAGCGAGGCCAATAACCAATCCCACTAACATCCTCACCCTTCTGCATACACCTCGCAAACTCTAACCAAACACGACCACAACCTTAAAGCACAGCAAACCCACAAACTTCACTACGCTGCAACAACAAAACAAATCACAACACAACAAACTATCTCACAACAGAACACAATGGTTACCAACCCAAAAGCACACCCAAGCTCAGCGAATGGTGCTAACCGAATTGAAGCTGCCAACAGCACATCACTGCTCTCTTGCACATTTCCCTGCTCGATCCCACTAACTCACCCTACCCCCTTTCCCCTTTTCAGATCCACCAGAGTGCCAGGGGACCACTTAGGTGGTGATAGTGCGCAGCACAAATATCCTTTTACACTAACATTAACATCTTCCTTCATCTTATGTGTCATGATTGACCCCTATCTGATGTGTCGAGATACTGCCCACTAAGAGCTCTCCAAACATCTGCTCTACAATTATTAAATGGCACTCCCTTGAGCGCTGTGTTTTGTGCTGTCACATTTGAATAGCCTGCTCTCCTCCATATGTCATCAGCTCTCTTCCCAAGAATAGCTGCCAAGAGACCCTTAATGTCCCCCATGGCCAGCGTGTTTCCTCCTGTAATGTCTTCTAACACATATATCCATTTCCCAGCACCCAAAGTCAAACTCGGGAGCTTGCACCTTAAATTATCCTTATCCATTGCGGTCATATACTGTGGTCTTGTGCCCTGTTTTTTGCAATAAGGGAAACTGCATAAACACCAACCCGTAGTCGGCTCCCATTGTCTGCCCATTCATGGCATTGACAATCATCCATGTCTGTCTCCTCACTGGTAGCAATCTTTACCTGCTCACATATGGCAGTGATTCTCCCTCTCGCTATACAATGGTCCTTTGGGATGCTCCTGATATGCTATGGGATATGGTGTCCTGTCCTTAGGATGCTCTAGATTGGACCATCTTACATCCTTGTCTAACTGCAGGCTTCCCTCAGGGGCACACATACTCTCTCCTTCTTCCCTAAGGAAGGATTATCTTTCCTCATCTGACATGTCTAGTCCCCAATTAGTGTTACTCTCATCCCCTTCACCCTTATCTAAGTCCAGTCTGGTTAAGGATAAGGCTCCGTGCTCTCTGCCAAAAGGATTTTCTTCTTCGCTTCTTGATTGGAATACTAGGGACTGATCTCCTTTCCCTCGGCTTCCAGATTTGCTACCTTCCTTTAACTCTTGATAGGCTTTATCGATTCTGTCTCTGATACTTCCTATATCAAAGTTTTCTTCTTCTAATGCTACTCTAGATGCCCCAGCAATGCTCCCCTTAACGGAAGAAACTCTTCTATTCTGTCCCATCGTATTGCTGGGCTTGGCTCTACTGGTTCCTTACGAACAAGACTAATCGCAAAGTCCAGCTGTCTCCTTCTCCATTCTAACTCTTCATCTAATTCTCTTCGTTTTCTCACCTCCCTTCTAATTCTGTCCTCTTCTTGTCTTTTCTCTTCTCTCCTTACTTCTGCTCTCCTTTCCTCCTCTTCTCTTCATCTCTGTATACTTTTGTCCCGTAATGTCTGCACTTTTCTCCTCCTCTTTCTTCCTTTCTTTTCTATCCCTATCTTCCATTGCTCTCTGCCTATCATCATACTTTCTTTGCTCCTCTGCCCGCTCCTGTTTTTTCTCTTTCTCCTCCTGATACACCTGTTCTCGTCGCTCCTGGCTCTTTCTTTTGTGCTCATCTTCCTTCAATCTTTGCTCTGTACGAGCACAACCTCATCAGCTTTGTCTTTTCCCCTTTCCATCTCTTAATCTCTCTTTCTATTTCTGTTGATATGTTCGACCGCTCACTCTTCTCTTCTTTACTTGAATGATCTTAAAGATCTCTTCTTTTCTCTTACTCTCCTCTGGACTATTGTCATGGCTATAAGCAGGTGGTTTGTATATTGGATTACTATACCCTGTCGCTGCTTTCAGTTCCTTTAAAGGGTACAACCCTATTTCTTCTGCACTAGCGCCTTTTTCTTCAGGCGAGGCAAGGAAAGCCGAGGGGTCAACACCTTCCTCCCTACACTGATTAAGCATCCACTCCTCAGGTAGTGGATCTTCCTTTTCTTCCTGGTACATTTTTCAGAGCTCTAAAATAGCTAACCTTTTCACAAATGTTTTCCCGTTGATTGCAGCGTGCAAGTATGTGGTCATGTGTTGCAATACAGATTTTGACAGGGATCTCCCTTGTGGCCACAGCATGAACATTTTATCTGCCCTGCCTTTCACCCATTCTGCACTGTACTGTTTGAACTTGGGCATATGTTTTGGCAATGTCTTACATAAATGCATCAGAGGAGTATCTCCCATTGTGACAAGTCTCAATTGATTGTCAATACTTACCAGTTTTTGGAAAATATTTCACCACTTTTCAATATTCTCAAAACAACAAATATGAGCGTGCTCCAACAATAGCTGCTCAAGCCTCTTACTTTTTCAATTATCTCTGTCTATCTCTGGATTGGTACCAACCACTTCCCTATAGTCCTTTTAGCTCTTTAACTTCGTTTCAGATCCTTCACAACTTTGTTACTTCTTCAACACCTTAACTCAACACAAATACTCAGACAGACTAGTAGACTTTACACATTTACTAAAAAATACTCTGTGATCCCCTTTTCTTCTCCTCCCCCCTAATCAAATGTCCTGTCACAGGATTTAGCCTGTCTCCTTATGTAAACCTGCTTACATATAGCCGAGGGACACCGACTGGAGCGTGAGACAACCTCTTCAGGTTTCTGGGCGCTTCTTATTGCTTTCTCCACACAATATTTCCGGCTACTTTTAAATGATCAAAATCCTGTTCCCTTAATTTGCCATTCCCCTCAATCTACTCACCATTCAGTCGTTTGACTCAAGGTCCTCGGTATAGTCTCCTCCACCGACCAACCACTTTCGCCTTCCATCCGCAAAGCGCCTGTGGAAACCATGTAGAGATTTTGTCAAATTGGGACCCGGCCCACTGTCTCGGTTTTCTTGCAAGATTTCTATTTGGCCGCTCTCCACAGGAAACCCTGCGATCTCCCGGCTAAATGGTGGGGGATGTCCCATCATCCAAAAATCTAGAGCTAACAGGTTGATGGGTCTGAACCATCCTACCACTGCTAGCACGTGAGCTTATGGCCCTTGTTTAGGTAGCGCGTCATGCAGGTGAATGGGAAACAGAATAACATCCGTACTCCACTAAACAGACCAACTGAGGAGGAAGGCAAAGTCATTTTACTGTTTTATTATCAGTTGGCTAAATCAGGGAGTTACAACGCACATCAACGCATTTCGCACATCATTCTCTCTCAAAGCATTTCATAAAAAACAACACTTTTGTAGCAAAAACTCATCATATATGACGTCATACTATGTGGCAAATAATAAAAACACACAGGGTTTCTGGTTGGCTCAAGGGGAACATCTAAGTATACTTTCTATAAAGGGTTGGAGTGTGATTGTGATTGGGTCTTTACAGTCAGGTGGACAACTCATGCCCACCCCTAGTGCAAGTCATCTTCAACAGTTATTAGAAACACGGTACTCCATTGGCTCTCAAACTATAAGGCCCTTCATTATATGGCCCTCTACAATTGGTTGGCACGCTCGTACCATGTCTGGAACATTCGGTTCATTTAGCAGCATGTGAGCTCAGACCCAGGTGCCAGGATGTGGACTTGACTTTACCTCTCCTCCCAATTAGCCCAGCATCTCTCATCACCCATGCCTTCTGGCATGCACACAGTCTTTGAACTTGGCCTTGCAATGTATTCTCATCTCTGGGAATATAAGCGAGTATGGGCATACACTTATCAAAGTTCTGGACTGCGTGCCCAACTTTATTCCCATCCTTGGTTCACGTGACAGGAGACTCCAATTCTGCCATTTTATAGCTTCTACTTGTCTTGAATTAATAAACTTGCCACTCATGGTGTTCTTTCTTTGCACCTTAACAAGGGATGAATCAGTGTCTCACATGCACTGCCTTCAAGAATAGATAACCAGTCTTAGCTGCCTGCAGTCCTGACACCAGGCCAGGCAACCCTTCTCGTTTCTTCCATGCTCCCAGCTAATTCTTTGCTGCCACACAGATTTCAGCCCTTCTCTTCATGGTTTGAACTTACTAAAATTGTGACACTGATGTCCAGCTTCTATATAATGGCAGCTTCCACTGCAATCTATTCACTACATATAGCCAGCTTCTATGATCACTTAGTCTGCTTGCGTTGCTGCATCTGTATAGTTATCAAACGATTTGCATTTTCTCCAGTGCTCTTCACATGTGCAATCTTCGTTCCGCACATAAAAGTTTACTCGATTCTTTACATCGTCACCAGCTTCTACATGTTCCATACATTCTTTTGTTCAGCCAGTCTTCTCTGTGCGTCATGCTCATTTCTTGTGACATCACCAACTTCTCTTTCTCTCTTTTTCAAATATTCTTTGGGGATCTCCTCCAAGAGATTGTCATCGCTTCTGAGATACATCTGATAGGGTATTCTTAGTGGATACCTTTTATCAAAGACTCAACGCGGAATAGTCACAACTGCTGGCGTCAAACATGCCACAATTTCAGGCTTCCAGCATGCAGGTAGTGGGGGGGTGGGACTTCCTGCAGAGGCATTTGACTGCTGCTCTACACAACTGTGTGTATGCCAGGTGTATTTCAAAGGGTATGGCGGTCATCCTGGGAGTCGTTCCCTGAGGTGCCCCTTGAGGGGGCATACCATAATTTTGTTGACCATAACTGTACCCCATCCCCTGTCTACTTCTACACTCTCCACTTCCCACAGTTCCAACTTTGCCCCATTCCTCCTCCCCGGGGTCCCATTCCTCCAAACCCCCCTTCTATTGATCCTCATAACCCACTTCTTCCTCGCTGTTTTCCTCCAGGCCAGGGTTTTGTGTGTTCCCGCCCCACTGTCCTTGGCCTCCTTCTGACCACACTGCTGGTATTTTTGCATTTGTGAAATTAGGGGTGTACCCTGTCACCTCTGTCTGGGCTGGCGTCGACACTAACACCTCCATAGCTACTTTAGCTAAATTGTTTTGTACTAGTTTTGCTTCCTCTGCTTGTTGCATCAGAGTCGTTTCCCTGTCGCAGCCTTAATATTTGTCTAAAATGGTGTGTTATTATGCTCTGTATTTCAGGACATCTCTTCACCTATACACCCACAATTGTGTCTAGTGGTTTCTGCACTTCCTTGGATAGGCCCTGTTTAACGATAACATAGAAGAAGGGTATTTATTGGTCCCATGCGTTTCACATTTCTGCTCTCCACATCTCTTGAACCTTAAGAATAAATTGAGTGGTGTCTTCGTCATCACCCATAGTACATTGAATGATAGATTGTAAGTCGGGTGTGTCAGGAAATGCTCTCCGCAGCACATCCCATATTTTATCTCAAATATTGTTAAAGGAGGCCCTGTCATGAGGCCCTGTCATGTGCATTTTTTCCCAATTGTTACTTCCGTGCACCACGCTTTTACCCACATATCAGCAGCCTGATCTCTGATAGTAGCTACCAATAGGCTTTTGATGTCTCCTACTGCTAGGAGCACTCCCACCGTTCATTTTTTTTAATGCATAGATCCATTTGCCTTTGCCCGTCATTAGGGGCGGGAGCTCTTTTATAAGATTGTTTTTGTTCATCTGTGCCCATGGCACATAGTGAGGCCTGCCAGTCCCCTTATGTATGTGAGGCATTTGCAATTGTGCTTTGTTCCCTTCACTCTTTTCCCACTTCCCTTTTTCCTTGCCACCGCCTTACAGCCAAACCTTCTCCTTAACCGTCTATCCCATAAAATGTCCACCCTTGGAGTTCATTTGGGTGCCTGTTCTGCTTCCTCATCCTCGTCATCTCGAACTCGTCAAATGTACTCCACCCATCAGCATTGTCATATTTCAAGCTGTCAGCCCACTCACTTCCTTCTCCCTCCTTTTCCACTTGCACATTTTTTATGGGTGTGTTATCTACCCTGAACAGGTAATCCCCTGCTTTCCATCCATCTGGTGCCTGTTCTACCTGTCTCTCAGTTTTTAATTTGTTTTACACTGTTCATAGTCTGTTTATTCTGCTCTTACTCAGGCCAGTGTCACCTCTAAATCTCTTTTGTTGACATCGACATGTTCTAGGGCGTCTGGAGGGGATGCATATGGGGGTGGTTGAACTGTCGCTGCTGTGGATATATAGGTCAGGGTAGTATAGCCTACCACGCGGCGAGATGCCAGGTGGTATATCCCTCTGCGTTCTGTCACTGCCCCGCCTTCTCTCCCTGGGCACTCACCCTTACTACCATCCTGTCCGTCCTCTTCCTTAGACTCTACAGTGTCCTCAAACATCATCCAGAGTTCTAATTTGTCCTTCCGTCTTTGTAATTGTTCTCCCTTATACTTGGCTGCTAGAAAGATAAGACATATGTTTTAGCATACCCTTATTGTGGGAGCCCTGCTCTGGCCACGAGCGGGGCATCCCCCCTCCTCTTGTCTCTTTTACCCACTGCTTATGCTACTTCTCAATGCTGTCTCCATATAGCAGTAGGGCCCTACACATATACTCTATCAGTGTTTCTCCTCCCATGTTGGGTGTGGTTTTGCCTCCACTGCCCTCATACTTGTACTGTGGGCCTTCCCACTACACAATAAAAACACCAATAAAACAAGCTAAAATAACAAACTAAAATAACAACAACTACTATTCCTGAGCCCTCCATTTATTCGGGGCTCCTATATATTTCCTTCTTTCTCTGTTATACGGTATGAGTGCTGCCACATTCTCCCCTCACTCGGGGAGGCTCCCTACCATTCCATTTTCCTTTCCTTAATATTCTCCTAAATAAATTGATAATACTAAAAAAACAAAGCAATACACATACATGCCACACCTATAATTTCGATATCCATGTGTTCATACAGTTCACACTCTCCCATACATCTATCCCCTACGTATCTATCCCTTGCAAGGCTATACTCTTGTGTGTGGCTTCACCCAAGCTCCTCCATCAAGGGGTTCCAACAACACCAACCTGCACTTCTCCTCGGAGCCGCACCCCTCTCCAAAGAGCTGACAGGAATTATTCAAAGATGGCTCCTGTAAGGCCATTGGGAAGTATGTGTTTTGGGACTGATCGCAGTAGGTGGCTGCTGCCCCTTCAGAGAGGCTGCCCAGACACCTCTGCTGGTACAGGGGCGCTGGGATCATGTCCGGTTCACCAAATTAAGGCACGCGCACAAACGTTCACGCCAGAAAATATACAACCCTCTAGGGAAAAAAGGCCAAAAAGGCCAAGAGATTCTTGCAAGGTTTACATGTTCTAATCACACAAAAAATAGGTAGGCCAGCAAAGAACTCTGCTGCTTAAGAACGATCTGCCGAAAAATACTACAAGCAGAATGTTATAAGGAAACACATTGTCACTAATGACGTCACATATTCAGTAAAAACCTTTGTGGCTGCTTGGTCAGACCTTGTACATGGCCGGCCTGCTCCATAGGGGATGCCAGGCTGCTATTGCTCCCACTCCCATGCGTCTTCCATCACGTGGGGTCAGCTGGGCTCATCATCCCCAAGGAACCAAGACCAATTACGAATTAGTAACTATGTAAGACAATACTACACTATCATTATGGTGTGCACCCAGGAAACATAGAGACTGGCACAGGGGGAGGCTTAAGATCATGTTGACCCACACAGTCTTCACTCAGTCCATATATATCACACTCTCTGCACCCAAGGCTTCCACCCTCAATTTGGACTACAATGTATTCCACCCTGTACCTTGTTTTACAAAGTTTGTCATTTTGCAATAAGGTGGGATGGTCGTGTTCTTTTAAATTTTTTATGACCACTGGGTTTATGGTTGGTGGTCTTTGGTCACCTACTATCGCAGAATTCAGCAGTCTTGGACTGGGACAATTGTGGGTGTTATATTTCATGGCGGGCTGGGTGGGGTTGGAGGTCTGCTTTTGGCTTGGCTGCGATAAACGTGCATTGTGAGGCACCTAATACTGTCTTGCGACCTTGCAGGATGCATTCCTTCTTGGGATAACAAATATTAGCAACAGTTATTGAACAAAGGAAAGTTTCTATGGCAGCTAGCAGCGTGGGTCCCTCTAGCATCAGCACTTCAGCCTGCTCAGGTTTCTTCGGTGGGTCTGTGTTTACCATGCAGCCATGCAGGGCCGAATGTTTCCACCATAACTACAAAATGGTGCTTACTTATATGTGCGCACTAAGCCTATTCATTTGTCATATTCTGTTCATGCTGGGTTTCTTAGCACGCCCTCGTCCCCCTGGTGCATCGCAAGTCTAGTTATGTGGTTCACCTTACTCTACAGCGCCTGGGGGTTGAGGTGGAGAGGTTCATTTCCTTACCAACAATAGATCAATTACTGTTAAAGTAGAATTGTAGTTGACCATAATGTCGATGTCAGTACATAGCTTATGTGAGACCGATCCACTGACCATCACCTCACCCCACACATTGAATGGAAATCGCATGCGGGTGACCAACAAAGTTTTTACTTACGTGCTGTGGGGTCCTCTACATGAAACTTTAAACATGATCTTATTTATTTATTTTATTTCTTATTACGCACCACATGCCCATGGGCCTCTGGGAGCACATATAACAACAAAAGAAAAACAAGACAGAAAACAGACAAAATCAAAGGACCTGAAACACGAGCAAGAAACCTGGTTACTGATTGGATGGATATGTTTTGACCACCCCCTTGAAGACAGAAAGGGAGTTGGCCACTCTCATTGCCAATTGAAGCGCATTCCATTCTTTGGGAGCCTGCACTGGAAAGCTATTACCACCAAACATTGCCAGAATGAACCGAGGTTGTGTGAGTTTATGGCCATCACTGGACCGCAGAAAACGGGAAGGGAAATCAATGATCAGTTGTTTTGTCAAGTACAAAGCTGCAGTCAATGCCCCACACTTATAGGTCAGTGATAGGATCTTTTGTAGGATCCTATGTTTAACAGGTAGCCAATTTAGGGCCCTTCTAGACTCTGTGACATGGTCCTGTCTATGCAGCATATAAACTGTGCACACTGCACCGTTCTGGACTGTCTGTTGGGATTGAACGTTAGCCTGTTTTGTTCCTGATAACAGGCTGTTGCAATAATCGAGTCTTAAATTCAATGGGGCAGAGGCAAGAATGGATCTGTTTTCAAGGGTTAGATAAGGTCTGATTTGGTTCAATAACCTTACCACATAACCACAAGAAGAGCGAGTATGGGATACATGGGCCTTCATGTTCAGTTCTGCATCCAGATAAATGCCTAATGTTTTGATGCAGTCTGACACTACAATTTGGTTGTTAGCAATGCTGAAACTTCTATAGGAAGCATCAGCTTTTACAAGATGCTGGCCCATGGCCTTGACCAGGAGCTCTGTCTTGTCGTCATTCAGTTCCAAAGAATTGGACAACATCCATGACTGTATTGCTGCAAATACGCAGTTAGGCATCTCAGAATCCTGGGCATAGTTGCCAGATGGCTCAAGGACCACCTGAGTATCATCCGTGTAGATGGCGTCACGGATGCCCAGATGGTTCAGTAAGTCTAGCAGAGTTCTTATATAGATATTAAAGAGCAATGGTGGGACTCCTGCATTGATGAAATTGGGAGAAGATTGAACATCCTCCACTTCTGCTCGAGAGACCCTAGGCCCAAGAAAGGATGCTATCCAATCTAATGGCCCATCAGAGCAACCCACTAGACACTTCAGCCTGTCGACAAGAATGGAATGGTTGACCAGGTTGAAAGCTGCCGAGAGATCCAAAAGCATCAACAGTGCTGAGTGACCTTTTTCCACTATACTGGACAGAGTGGCCTTGAGGTCCAGGAGAGCTGTCTCTGTCCCATGCCGTGCTCTAAATCAGGACTGATGGATACCTAAAACGTTATTATTTTCCAGGAAATCCTGGAATTGCAAGTAGGCCGCTTCTTCCAGGATCTTGAGCAGCAATGGGACGTTAGTAATGGGGTGATAATTCTTGGCTACAGTAGGATCCAGTGAGCTCTTTTTCAGAAGGGGTGTTATCCATACTGCGAGAAACCTGAAGGTCGCTCCCCCGCTAGTCCCCAGGAATATGTCATCCAGGTGGCCAAGGCCCAGCCATCGCTTTTGGACCCAGTTCCTGGGGGTGGATCAGTGCAGGAGGATCACCTGGATTAGGTGCCTTTGGGGAGTAGAAATGGGATACTGGAGGTTGAGACACGGTACCCCCTTCCTTGTAACACCTTTTCCCCATCGTACCAGGTAGGATACCTAGGAACTCAACAACCCCCATCCCCCTTCCCGACACAAACACTTTCTCATGGACAGTTCACTGTGAGCGACAACGGACTAACATCAGAGCTGTATACCTGACATGTCCCAACACTATGGTCAGGCAAGGTCAGGCAATTACAGATCATTGCACACACCTGACTTCCATCCCACTTCCTCACACGGAGAAAAGGGGGAGCACGAAAGCACACTCTGAGTGAGGCAAAACACATGAGGAAACAGCAGTTCCAAGATGGAAGTGTAATACAAGGAGAAAGACAGTGAGACCAGAGAGGTTTGCACGGAGGGAGGAAGTACCCTTGACCTGTAAAGGCTGCTACTTTCTTGAGTCTTGGAAAGTAAGAAACCGAAGACCAGGAACTAAGGCTGATCAAACCTGTGCAGTGTGTCAGAGGTACCCGCAGCTCTCCAGCATCTATAACCAAGGCGGGGAGAAGTGATTGCTGCTCTGGTACTGTCCTTGGCTCCTATAATAAAGCAACATCCAAAAAGACAGCACAGTCGAGTGTGAGAGAACGAAATATTGAGATCGAAGTGGTCATGCAACGGGCCGAGCTAAACCCAGGGCACATTCAAAAGTCTTCAATATTTTAACTTACATCACAAATGGTCCGAGCCCAGCTGAGGCAAACTAATTGAATGAAAGAAAGGGATCTGACACTGGCAGAGGGGGATCCGCAGTGAACTGTGAGTCACCCGAAAAATAATTCTCCGAACCTTGGTTGAAAGGGATCTGAACACGGATGAGAGGGATCCCACATTGAACTTTTGTTTTGAAAAAGATCTCAGCCCGGCTGAGGGGGATCCAGGATGAGCACCCAAGTTGAATACTGGTGAAAGGAAAATAAGGTTTGCATATTGTTTTTGGTACAGAAGGCCCTCTGCGTCAAGAGTCTTGCAAGAAGTAAAGAAACTTGTACACAGAAGGTCCTGAACTTGGAAAATTGAACTGTAGCGTTGTGCTGCAGAAGCCAGTGTGTGTGCTTTGCTCAAGTGACCTGCCCTGTTCCATGCTGAAAACATGGGCAAGGGAGGCCAATGGCCGGAGCATCCTGACGGACTGTCTTACTGTTGATATCATGCCTTCCTTACAATACCTCCTTAAGAGAGTAAGGGACCACACCATCACTAAATTATAAATTAATCATTTTAGTGATCCAGGAGCACAGGAATACAATAGATTCCTTAATGATATCTGCAGGGCATATATCGCTGCCTGCAGGATGTGGGCTTCAGGCCATTGACCATCTCAATGACCTCAGTCTCATGACATGGCTTAAACTGGAACTCAACTCTTAATTGACTGCTGATAGGGGCAGCGAGTGTCGACATTTCTTGTGAGATAGTATTTGAGCCAGATTGTTGTTTTGTGCTGAAAGGCTTTTTGGTGATCAAGAATGTTGATGGAAAACTCTTCTTGAATCATCTGACACCAAGCAGCATCATGCTTGATACTAGGAGTGTCAGTATTTTTGCCCTCCATCCCCTTCAGAACTTTAAACAACTCGCCCGGTCTTGATTTGGCATTGCATATTTTTGTATAGAAATGTTTAGATTTTTCTTCCACAAAAACAAGTTTGTAGTAATTTACTGCATTTCTGTAGTTAGCAAGAGTTACAGATGATGGTTTCCTCCACCATTCTCTCTCTAGTGTGCGTTTCAATAGTCTAGATCTAAGGACATTGTCGTTAAACCAGGAGATTTTTACGGTCTCAGGCTTGATGGCCTTGATTTCTTCTGGGGCTAGCACCTCAATTACAAAGGAGATAGCAGGAGACAGATTGGAAACTAAGGATGTCACGTTATCAAGCAAATTGGGGGGTGGCAAATTCGGTTGAAAAAGTGTGACAAACTTGGAGGGAGTAACATTCCTGAAATGGCATAATTTTTTTACAATTCTAGGCTGTTAGTCCAGGCGCACAGTAGCATCCGGAAGACAGACAGTGAAGATGACTGTGCATCAATGGTGTTTCCTTCCCTGTGTGTAGTGTTATTGATATATTTAATGGTGTCTAGTGCAGTAAGAAGGGACTTTGCCAGTCTAAAATTTGCTTTTCAGACAGCGTTTATTATTAATCGATTCCCATGGAATCATCCTTTTCTTCAGCAGGTGCAAAACTAAGGTGGATTCCATAGGAATCCATTTGTTTTACGCCTGCATGGAAATGTCCAGCAGGACTAAACGAAACACACTGAGAAGTTGGAGGAGGTCAAGAAGACGGAAATCATATCTCTGCTCCATTTCCCTCCTCTGCCGTGTCACTGCAGAGAAATGGGGCAGGGTGGAAATGGAGGCATACAATCCTTACACCTCGCTTTTGTGTCTCCATTTCCCGCTTCACCCCATTTAAAATGAGGCTAAATTAGTGGTATTTTATGACTTCTTATTTTACTAGTACACATTATATATCGTACACAAGTTTATGTTTGTGTGATGCACATTGTGGAAGAGTGCTACTTATGTGCTAATTTATTCAGATGATTGTTATATAACTATCAACCTGTGTGAACACTAATTATGTGATATAATGCATGGTACAGGGACAGCCTCATTAAAAAATAATGGCATGCAGGAGACCACCAATGTTAGTACTTACATGTTATTGGATCCCCTGCATGACATTTTCAACATTAACGAGGCAGAGGGGAGCAGGAAAGAGTAAAAGCAAGTCATAATCAATTTTACTCTTTAATTTTTCTCCTCCTGCTTGTGTAAAAGTAAACACTGCCTGCAATATGATTTGCAGGCAGCATTTACTAATGGACTCCTATGGAATCCGTATGGTTTTGACCAGGTGCAAAACAAAGGCGGATTCCATAGATATCTACTAATTTCATGCCTGCATGAAAACATTATGCAGGTGTGAAATGAAACCCACCGACAAGACGGAGGAGGACTACACAGTGATGAACAGATATCCACTAGGTGCCCCTCCTCCATCTTGTCACTGCAGGAAAATGAAGTGGAGTTCCAAATCAAGGCGTAAAAGATTTGCATCTTGGTTTTACCCACAAATGTACTACTCTGCACTATTTAAGATGATGCTGTAAGTGTTAATTCTTGGAAGAGATTCCTTACTTTCCCTTATTCAAAAACAGATTGCATCAAGAACTACTGAAATGATTATATCAACCAACTAAGGCTGTCTTACTCTGTCGGAGAAGGGATTCATGACATGTATGGTGTTATCAGTAAATGATGCAGTAACAGATTTACTGCCATTTTTACCACAACAACATATTCCTAGTTTGGAGGACATTCAGAGGACATCATACCTCCAGAAGTTGGTTTGAAGGTATTTCCTTTAGAAGACATGAGGATTTACAGTTTACTCCAAACCCCAGTGGAATCCCACAGGGTTCCACAAGGTTCCACAATGGATAACAGCACATGTCATAATATGGAGGATTTACTGCCAGAATGAGTGGAGGAAATGGTAAACAGGTTTGGCAGAAATAACTCACAATGGGGCCAGTAGACCGTCTCTCCTCTTATTTGATGATAAACAGATAAATTAGTAGCAAGAAAGTTTGTTAGACATGCCTTCTGTGGTGGGCAGAATAAAGACACACTTGACACCAAAATAGGATTGTTGGAAAGATGGCCTTTATTGTACAATCTCACAAAAAGGATTATCTAGAAAAACACAGTTTCAAGGATGGCGCAAAGTAAAGTGGGCTTTGGGCTGATGCCAGACCCAGCTGGCATATTAATGCAAAGTTCCAAACTCCTGATCTTAAAGTCCTTGCTCCTCCTGGGACACCCTGGTCTGTTAATAATGTCCAATTGAACTTGCCAACAGAAAAGATCAATCTACTCCTAAATCCTCAGTCCCCTGACTACCTTAAACTAATGACACAAATATTATGAGAACAAGAATTCTCCAAACCTATTCTTAAGAATTTCTCCCTAGTCTATGCCAACAGAACAAAATACCAAAGAGCTCTTGGGAAGGCTCCCTCTGCGGTTTGTCACAGTCTGGACTACTCCGCTGTGCGCTCTTCTTTCCCTCCAGATTCTAGGGCCTCTTCTGGGATGGATGATTCTCAATGGCTGCTTTGAGGATTGTCACTAGATTAGCAATCTTTAATACTCATCTTCTTCCCCTCGGGGCTGTCAAGTTTACATACACACCTCTCTCAGTAGGGACCACTTAAGAGATGTACTTAGTCTTCTCTAGACCATATCTTTCTCAGGTCTTCATGACGTATCTCTCCTGGACCATGGCTTCAGTCTTTACCACAGGTCCCTGCTGGACATTGGTCTTCAAGTCCCACGTGGACCTTGGCGGTGCAGGATTTACAACTGGTCCTGCCTAGACAGGTTTCAGGCTTCACACCAAGTCCCTCCTGGATCTCATCTCTAAGCTATAGAAAAGGTTCCTCTTGGACCTTGACATTCACAGTGGTCACAAAAGTTCCCTCCCGGATTTTCTCTTTAGGATTCACAACAATGTCAATGGGTATTTCTCCTCACTTCCCATATTTAGGGTCCTTGCATGCCACCAATATTCTGTCACCCTCTTGCCACAAGGTTCACTCCTCTTTCCTAGGGGTCACTTGTGATAGGTCTTAGCATGTAGTCTAACAAATTCGATAAGGTCTGGGAGTTTACAGGTGTACCTTAAGGCAAGACTCCCATCCTTTGGGCCTGCAAGCCTTGACAGCTCTCCAGACCTCTTTCCAGAGCTTCACCTTCTTCCAGGTGGTGGTGGTCTTTAGGTCTCTCCAGTGTTCTGCCTTCTCTCAGGCACGTAGGATCTCTGTCAGCCCTTTCCTCCATGGTTGCCATTTGTATTACTGGAACGGTGTTTCAGCATGTCTGCTTTCACCAGGATTCTCCCCTCTTCTGATCTTTCACTAGCTCTATTATACTCCCAATTTTGAAGAGGTATTTCAAAGACTATTTACGATCGATTATTTGCTTGGCTTGTTGAAGCCCTATCAGGGATTGATCAGTCCTGTCTGAATTCTTAATTGGCCTTGTAAGGTTATTATTAGTCCAAAAATGAATTGGTTAATCACTGTGTGCTCTTATCTGGCCCTCATTAGGGAACACCTCAGACTTACCAGTTCCCGGCCATTACCGCACAATAAACAGTTGAACTCAGATAGGCAAAAAATAAGACTCATAACCCCAATGAAGCTAATTATTAAAGGCTTGTTATAGGCCGTTTATTATACCAGACACAAGTTTAGATATCTCTATACTTCGGTATGCTTATATACTCATGAATAAGAATATAAAACAACAAGTCAACATGTAGTTAGTTGTATTGGTATATAGATAGCAATGTACGTCACTGTTCGCGTTGTTACTGAAGACACCTTCATCTTGGCCACTACAACACTGCTTAGTCCCATAGCAGGTAGGCAAAGAGATCACGTGCAGTAACGGGGTCTGTAGCGGAGCGTCCTCCCTTGCAGCGAGACTACTTCACCCGGCGATACAAGTTCTGACTGCTCTCCTGCTGCAAGCCTCTTTATTCTTATGGGGTCTTTTCCCCACCTCCGCCCATTATGGCTGCCCTCGCCTGAAGAGCAGATCATAAGAGAAGGTGGCAAAGAGTGGAAAAAGCCAGTCAGAAGTGGAAAAACCCAGCTCTCTTCTCCTCGCATTCATTCCCAGGACTCCTTACCACTGCACCTGCAATGCTCTCTGACTCCCTTTCCAGTTGGACCTTCAGTGGACAATACCATAACTATTCCCCGCAGTGAGCTCCTTTGATAATAATATTTGTGTGACCTTGCTCTGCCTTTGTTACCAAGTTGTCTGCGTGTTCTGCTGAGCTCGCAAAGCCTGCCAAAGATCTATGCATTATTAGTCAGATTAAAAGTGAGTGTCCAAAATGACAGCGGACCGACGTCCTGTTCTTGTAGCTCATAAGCATCACAATCACCAGATAGAAAAATGATTGGATGTGACTTTGAGACCTTAACATCGTCAGTAGGATTTGGTGCCATTTTGGAATTAATTCGCCTGCATCACGCAGGTTCAAATCTTTTCACTGGCTCATGCTCTACCCACCAGCCAACCATGCGAGGATGCGCAGTACTTCATATTCTTCTGGGAATGCACTTCGGGCTGGTAAAGAATACTAGTTTATACCGCAGTTGTGTCTAATTTCCTCGAGGCTCAACCGCTTCTTCGTAATTTAGCAGTTCGACTCCTGGAGTGGGTTCACACTGACATATACATCCTGTTCTCTTGATTCCTTACCTTTAGTTGTAGGTTTATCAAACTCAATGAAAACTCACTCATGATTCCTCTTTTGGTTAGAGGTTACTGATTCCTTTTCTGGTGCTGTTCCAGCTCCCTGCCATATGGCCTGATGGCTTGGTGTTCTTTCTTCAGCAGACTGAGGCTCGTCTTGGGGAAAGGGTCTTTCGCCTGTCATGAGAAATAGCAAGCAAATTCTCTAAAAAGAATGTTGGCCCCCATTATAGCATAGAATTGACTTCAAGAACCTGTGCGCCATGCACAAGGCCTAAGCACCTGCTAGACAGGAACGCTGATTAAATACAGGGGAAGGTTACTCAATATATGGAATGCAGCTTTGGACTATACTATAGCTTTTGAAGTCCAAATGAAGTCCACAGGGTTCAGGAAATGAGAACCATCCCTCTTGCTCGCCACAGTGAGCTAGACCTAATGCAATCAGGAAAATAGAACTGAAACATCACCACCCGCTCACGTTGTACATCAACTGACTCTTCACAGTATCAGACGACAACATCAACCACATGTATCTTCTCGCACACATATCACATAACTGAGGTTCAGACGTGTTAAGGTCCAACATCCCCAATTGGGAAACATGTCCTGGATCAAAAAATTGCAAAAGTCCCTGAAACAGCTGTAATCCAGTGTCTTCACAGCATTTCAAAAGCTCTAAATAAACAGGTATTCTGTGTCTGTCATGCAAAATCTCTTGCACTTAACCAGTGTTCACAATTTTGCAAAGCTCTCTAATGACGAGTGCCCTTGACTAATTTCAAGAAAATAGTAATGATTCATAAGAACAATATTGCAAACATGTGTTAGGATTCAAATGTGATGTAGATTGGGAAACCGATTCCCAAAAAGAGCTATTCCACAAAACAAAGTTTAAAAAAAGTGTCATAAGAAAATATACATAGAAAGAACTTTAATAGAGACTTTAATAGACTTCATCTTGCTATAATAAAAGGCCAGATGTATGTTTGTCCGATACAGTCATGCGCAGTAGAGACTACCCACTTTGCCTGTCACCACTAGAGGGAGCTGTGCCTTAGGATTAATAGTGGTCTTACTGTGTCCATTTATTTTTCTAAAATGTCTTTCTTTACGCACTTTGGCCCATTTACACAGGCTGGTGAACAAGTATTTTATAAAGGTTCTTAAGCTCAAAGTATGAAAGTGAAAATGTAAGTAAGCCATCCAGCAGTACTCACACTATATTTGCAGAATTTCTTGACAAAAATGTATGTAGTCAGATTTTTTCAGGATGAGGCCTAATCGGGAGAAGATGCTTCTTGTTTCTTCTTAGAAGGTACTCTGGTATCAGTAGTCTCAGTTGAAATAAGTAGGCCTCAAATTACACTTTGTTGATCCAAAGGAGTTAACTTCCAACTGAGAACTGGGCATTGAGCATTTTGTTATATGCACGTGCATACTGGGATTGTGTAGGTGTTCCAATAATTATGGCACTTACGGATATGCTTCAGTAACGTTTGTTTTTATTTGTGTAGCTGGTCTTTGCCAACTTACTGCATTTTACTAAAGTGGGAAGGGAAGGGGGTAAAGAAAAGCAGAGTTTTGAGAGAATTCCAGAATTTAAGGAGGTCTGGTTCAGGTCTGAGAGAGGCAACAGCCGAAGAGAGAGACCTGCCCCCGCTCACTGCTTGGAGAAGCGTTTGACAAGCAAAGAGTTGGTGTTAGAGGAGTAGAAAACTCTAGCAGGGAGGTATTTAGTGAAGGAAAGCTGGAGATAGCATGGTCCAGGCCCCAGAAAGCATTATGGATGATGCAAAGGGTCTTGAATGTGATCCTTGCAGCCAACAGGAGCCAGTGGGGAGATCTTAGGGCTGGAGAGATACGGTCCCTGGGCTTGAGGCCAAGGATAATTCTTGCAGCCCTATTCTGGATTAGCTGAAAGGGGCATAGACAGGAAAAGGGAAAATTGAGGAAGAGGCTGTTGCAGTAGTCCAGCCTAGAGAGGACGAGAGCTCTAGTGACATTGAGCTTCTGGGGAAAGGTGAGGAATTGGAGAATGCCTCTGAGGAGGTGAAGCTGGAAGTGGGCCTTATTGGCAACGTCCAAGATGCGAGGGATAAAGGAGAGAGAGGAGTCGGACATGACCCCAAGGTTTATGGCCTAATGGGACGGTGAAGGTAAAGAGCCCATGGAGGACGGCTCGAGGGCAGGAGGGAAACAGGGCACAGATGTCCCAATAAAAAGGATCTCTGTCTTTCTGGCATTAAAACAGCGGTCGTTAGGCACACACCATGCCGGTATAGCAGTCAGACAATTGGGGGTGAGAGAGGAGGAGGAGGTAGTAGAGGGAGGGTTAAAGGAAAGCTGAGTGTCATCAGCATAACACTGGAAATAGGTAGAGAAGATGGATATGAGGTGAGCAAGAGGGGCAAGATAGATATTGACGAGTCATGGCAAAAGGATAGAGCCTTGGGGAATGCCACAGGTGGGGAGTGAAGTGGTGAAGTATAAAGGGCCCTGTTGCAACTCGGGGGCGAGGGGGTTAGTGAGGAAGGAGGTCAGCCAGTCCAGTGCCCAGTCCATAATGCTGAGGGTATCACAGAGCCATTTTATGAGGATAGAATGATTGACCATGTCGAAGGCAGAGGAGAGATCGAGGAGGATGAGGACAGCAGGAGAGTTAGAGTCACGATTTGTGAGCATGTCTTCACAGGTGTTCAGGAGAGCAGTTACGTGCCTCTGGATGCCTGGAATCCAGATTGGTTGTCAGGGAGGCAAGCGAGTTTGGTATGAAGGATCAGTTGGGGGAGGACCAACTTCTCCAGGAGTTTACCCAAAAGGTGGGTGGTGGAGACAGGGCGGTAATTAGCCGGGAACAAAGGGTCAGCAGACAGCCTTTTTAGAAGAGGGTGCACAAGGGAGTACTTGGGGGATAGAGGGAAAGAGCCAGTGGCAAAGGAGTGGTTACAGAAATCAGCAAAAGAGAGGAAATGTTGTCCTTAATGGTTATAAAAGAGAAGGGGAGCACTATTTTGGATGAGACCTTCATAAAGCGTCCAGCGTTAGAGGTGCTATGGGTAGGAGGGAGGGAAGTGAGGTACAGGGGCCAAGGGAGGCAAGAGTAGGAGTGGTGAAGAGTGAGGACAGGATGTCCTGAGTTTTAGAGGTGAAGTGGGAGGCTAAAGCGGCGCAGAGTGCCTGGGAAGGAAGAAGGGAGGTGGAGACTGCAGTTGGATTGGCAAGGTCCCTGCAGAGTTTGGAGAGTTCGGCCATGTTGTTAGTGACTCCGGAGATGCAGGCCTGGGTGTGGGACCTCTTCTTGGAGCAGATAGAGAAACGATATTGCCTTTGGAGCAGGCGACAGGCCAGTTTATCAGAGGATGAGCCTGAGGTCTGCAACTTTCCGTTCAGCAACTCTGCACTTGTGTTTCAAGGATGCTTGATCAGAGTCATATCAGCTATTGCACTTGGAGGCAGGTTTCAGGTGGATTCTCATGACAGGTGCAAGGATGACAAGGGTGTTAGAGCTAGAGAGGCAGAGGTTAGAGAGAGCAGAGTCAGAGGGAGATTTGGGTACATGGGTGGTAGGAGGGATGAAGGTGGAGGTAAAAGCATCGACTCACACTTTCTTCATCGGTCAAATGACGGCGAATGCGACTGGCAGTGCGGGGGGCAGCTCAGACAGACGGCTGATGGGCCCTAAGAGGGAGGAGAGACTATTCAGACCAGGAGAGGGCATTGGTGACCGAGTTAGAGAGAGGGATGGCTCCATAGATGAAGGCATCCAACGTGTGTCCGGCTGAGTGGGTTGGACCGGAAAGAAGAATAGTGAGAGAGACAGAGTCACAGAGGTCACGGAACTGTGAGGTGGCTGAATCACACGAATCGAGGTCGATGTTGAAGTCACGGAGGAGGAGGAGTTTGGAAGAAGAGTTCAAGAGGGAGGAGGTGAGATCAGCCCATTCAGAGAGGAAGAGGGGGATATGTCCGGGCGGCCTGTAGATGGTAGCGATGATGAGTGAGGAAGTAGGAAAGAATGTGAGTCAACAAACGCGGCATTCAAAATAGAAGTAAGATTGAGTAAGAATGATAGAAGCAGGACCCACTAAGGGAAAATCAGGGCAACTCCACCTCCAGGCCAGTTGGGTCTGGATTTGGAGGGGATTTTGTAGCCCTCAGGAAGGAGAGTGTCAAGAGTAGTGACAGACCTAGCATTGACTTACTTCTTGGTGAGGGTGAGGACGATGAGGTCAAAGTCTGCAAGAAGGAGACAGATGTCACAAGAGTGTTTGACAGCAGAGCAAGCTTTCAAGGTAGCTACGTGAAGCTGTGAACCCCCTTTGAACGATTTCTGAGGGGGTCCACAGGGGTATGGTACTCCTGCCGGTGGTGGTGGAGAGAAGAGTGGAGAGGAGGACGGAGGAGTAGCAGTAGAAGGGAGGAAGGTAATGAGGGAGGACAGGCGCCAGTCAAGGAGGAGGAGGATAGGTTGAGAACCTTGGGCCATAATAGTGCCGTTATGATAGACATTAATGATGCACCTAGAGGATGAGATGTATGCCAAGAGTACTTCCCATCTAATGCCACCATTAATGGGTGAAGAGGAGAAAGGGAAGAGAGTGGAGAACAGGTGGGTAGTCCATAGGTCAAGGGAGGGGACAGTCAAGAGGATGTCAGCGATAGTCTGCCTGAAAGTAGCATTGATGGGTTGCCATTCATTTGGTCGAAATCAATTGGTCGACTGGACAACTGGTCGAATCAATTTGGTCGAAAACCAAATGGTCGAATTTTTTTTTTTTTTTTTTTACCCCTTTTTTTTTTTTTGGGGGGGGGTCCCCCCCCCAACTCCCTTTTTTTTCTTTCTTTTTTTTTTTTTTAACACGAAAACCCACAAAACACATATATAAATAAAAAAAAAAAAATTCGACCATTTGGTTTTCGACCAAATGACGTCGACCAAATTGCAGTCGACCAGTTTGTAGTCGACCAAATGACTGGACACCGCATTGATGTAGGTGTCACCAATATTTAGGCCTGCATTAGAGACCAGGAGAGCTTTTTAAGCATTTTTCTTCCAGACTTAGTGAGAGGAGTAGGATAGGAGATAGCAGTTAGAATAGATAGGGGAGATAGAAAGTGAGTGGTGGGGTAAGGGGACAAGGAGAGATGAGACAGAAAGGGGAACTGCACAGTGCACAAGATGCTTAACTGTTGGCCAAGCAATCAGACAGATACTGGTGAGGTGGTGCTCTAAATAAGATGTACACCGGTTGGGTGGGCGTTGATAGCAGTGAATCCAAACAATGCGCAGGTTCAGAGGCACATTGAAAAATGTGACTTTTGAGCAGAGCACTAGAATGCATAGCCCAGTTCCATCCCCTTACTTTTACTGCTATCCTACCATTTCCCTGTCCCCTACATCCCCAAAGAGGCAAGGGCATACCACTTCTGCAGCACCTAGAGAGAGACCTGCGGGACCACAGTCCTTCTTTGCTAAGCATTCCAGTTTTGCACATGATCCCACTCATGGGGCGTTACCGGCATGGGGTTGGACACCAGGGCAGAGGTATACGAGATGCAGGGTGCACACAGGTAAATGATATTACTGATAGCTCTGCAGAAAAGAAAGTCACATTACTCCTTCGTCCCTCTTCCTGGTCCACATTCATGAAGGTCACCCATACACTAAGACAGGCACCCTTTCCTAAACTGCTTTGTATTATGACGCCCCAAGATCCTGAAGATCCTCAAGAGAGGACACAATCCTTAAGAGAGACTGCAGGAGGTGCCACCCTTAGAGTAAACCCTGGTTTTTCCTGTCACCCAATTATTACTTTATTGGTGTTTTATGGCACCAACTGTCGTCACACAGATGCTTCATAGCTCCAATGCACCAGGACTCTTCTCTTTTAAGAGCAGCAGTAAATGGGTAGCCTATGTTGACTCTGCTATTTTATTTTTCAGGTTTTCAAAATATTTTTTGCAATGCATATGGTGGTGGTGGATTTGCAGTTTTGGAGCCATTCCTTCAGTATGAGATACTTCATCAGTCATCCCAAACCATAGATGCAGCGATAAGTCTCATATTACTCATCATTTCCACCCTATCACCTGTGATTATATCTCGGGGCCAGCTTGGGGCATCTGAGCATGGGAGCAAAGTAATTACTACAATCTGCAAAGACCTGCTACAGAAGCACTTTGCTTGATCCAGAAGTCAAGCATATGGGGAAAGAGAAAGTGCAGCATTTGTGATGACAAATAATCAACGGCTGCCAAGTTTTGGAAACTGGAGCTCAGGTTGGTGCCTTTACATTGATATGTATTCTGGTGTATTTGGATTTAAAAGGCATGGAACATGCAGAGATTACTGAGTGGTCTCCTTCCTTGGACAGAGACACAGAGATCACCACAAGAAATGTCAAAGTTCATCATAGTTTCCATGATAGAAGTCAGCAGGTGCAAGGACTGTTTATTCTGGTAACAATGCCACAGACTCCCAATACCAAAATGTCCATTGCTGGCCTGAAAAAGAAGATTGAGAAAATGGCCAACACTAATGTTGACAACGGACTGGACCCTCCCCTTGTGGAGCCAGTGGTACTTCTTAGCACCCCACTGGCTCCTGGTATGTAGACCATATCCACCAATCAACAGAAATTCCAGGGCATAATGATCAGGATATTGATTAGACTCATGCAGCCAATACCTACACTTTGAGATGATTCAAGAGGTGTTGGCTAACCTCTCAAATCAAGGTCTAGTGGATATCACTGTGTCAAAGCCTCATGAAGCTCTAGATGCTGATGATGCTTACAATACATCATGTATGACTAGCTCTTCTTCCTGCGTCCCCATCCATAGAATATCAGGAAATGGTTTTAAAGCATTGCAAGCACCCAGACAGCCTTACCATCTTTCGGTGTTGGCCTTCGATGTACCCATCTCACGGCTTTGATTAATTGACTTAAGGTGGGCTCCCTCAGTCCTTGCTTCTCTGAACGGCTTATAATTTCATCCGAGGATGTGTCCCAAATTGATTTTGTGGACAAAGGGTACGAATTCACCTAAACAAAAAAAGCCTATGTGGCATCTGCTTTCACATTGCATGCTGGTATCTAGACTTATGCCCTTTTAGCTGCACTGGAGGATGAGCTATTTCTTGCAACATATTAAAAGCCACTGACAATCAATGAGGTTGTGGACTTAGCTGGAAGACATCATTTCCGGATAAGGGCATATAAGGGGGAAGTGTCTCAGAAGGCCATCCTTCTACAGCGTATTATTATGAAACAGATTAACGGACTGATCAAACGAGTTGCTGAAGAATCTAAGCTTGCATTGTCCATTAATCTTAAACCAGCTCCTTTGAGTATCACTCCATACAGATAAAAACCCAAGCAAGCCACTTCTTCAACCCAGAGGAGGGGTGAGAGAAAGTTTCAATGGTAGGTGTGAGGAGCCAGGAATGAGACGCGGACCCAGAGGGCTCATGTTTTTGGCTACAAACTTTTATTAAATTAAAAAGGGTTGAGAAAATGCCTATCTAACCCTAATCTAGTAGATATTTCACTACCTCAACCAAAAACTAAGGATCTGTCCTTTGTCAAGATCAGCAAATTAAAGATACGTCCTGTGTCCAAAATCCTTTCCTGTCCCTCACACTCTAAAACTAACTCTATAGTGCAAGGGATATTGACTATAGTTTTCAAAGTGCACAAAACTTTCAGATCCAATAAAAAAGTATAAATCCAACCAACAAGTTCCAAGTGGACAAGATTCACAGTTCCAGGGAATGGCTCCTTTCACCAGGTTCCTTTTATTTAATATGAAAAGTTCAAACAAAGGATGATAAGTTTTCCTGTAACTCGAAGAGGAGAAAACCCTCCTCCTGATATGTTTGCAGTGCCCAGGGAAATGGCTCCCTTCCACAGGTTTCTCTTTATATTCAAAACAATTCACAATTACAAGGGCATGTGTCCTCCTTAGAATTCTCTTGTGTACAATGTTCACAATTCCAGGGAATTACTTCCTTCTCCAGATTTCTCTTTACATTCAAACAATTCAAAGTCCCAAAGGCATGTTTCCTCCTAAAGATTCATTGTCTCTGTGGTATAACTTGAATGTGGGCCCCAGACTTGCGGGTCACCTGGTACACTCCCCTGCCAGGCTCCTTTCCATACATACAACAGTTTTAACCTCTAAGGGTATGGATCTCACTTGTGGTTTTTCTTTCACTGTAACTTATTACGCATACTTGACTTTGCCTGGTATACTCTCCTGTCTGGATTTTGACATGGTATTTCACACATTTATCTGCAAATGTTTTCCAAACACTTGCTTTTGCCTGGTATACTCTCCTGTCAGGACTTGTATGCAATTACTTTTCCTTTTATCGATGAAATTATAATTGCACAGTGCTGGTTTATCAAGTCTTGTTTGTTAAAGTTTGTTTCGGTATTCACTTCCTCTCTCATACATTGTATTTCTATCCTTTTCCCAGGACCATTCACATTTGCTTTGTTTTCTTTCCTGTGATATGGGTTCAGTGACCCGTTCACAGCATGGTTCACAAACATACAAAGTTTTTCACAGGCTTCATTTTGCATTGCCGGTATTACTCTCATGAAAAGGCACACACTTTCAGGCACCCTGGTAACCCGTCCATGTTCCCTGGGCTTAATGGGTGATTTAAACATCTCTTGTGTTTATCTGCTTCAGTTCCCTTGTTTGCTTTGTGTACGTCCCATTAGCTGCTGCATCTTCGCCACGTCTCTCACTACTGTGACCGACTCCTGCTGTCTCACGTTCCGGGCGGTGGGCTTTCGGGATTCAGGCTTCTCTTTCCACTGCCTGGATTCACGCCCACGCCGTCTCTCCTGGCATGCTTCCTTTCTGCGTTCTGACCATTGTCAGCACAGGTCAGGGCAGGACTCTGCCTCTGCAGCTCACACACTGGTCCGTCAGCTGTGGTCAATTTAAGTTTCCTTGCACGATTGAGCAACTTCAAAGACTAGACTGCTGTGTTGATTTCCCAGTCTTAGTCATCTATATTGCTCCTTGCCGCTTTTTCGCTTCAGTTGTTACCATGCTGATCCTTTTGTGATGTTGGGGAATATTTGCAGTAGATCTAATAAGTGGGCCAGGAAGAGGGTTACAGTGTGCCATCAGTGAACTACAAAGGGATGGAACATCCCTAGTGGGAAATGGCGGTACGTTATTTTACATAATGAGGTTGTGCCATTCTAGTGAGGGTCGCCTCAACCCATGTGGTCCTCCCTCATTTAGCTGCCCCCATTGTTAGGATCAGGTAGCGGCTGCCATCCCCTGGCCACATGAGGGAAGGTTCCCCCCATGGAAGTAATGATGACATTGCTAGATTCATGTCTCAGAGGCTTGCCCTATCTTAATAATCATTTTCTTCCACACAATTACTTTTACTTAAAAGACACATGCCAAGTGAAAAAATATATAGATCATGTGTTTTCTGCTAACACAGATGAAATTCTGTCAATTTTATTCATTTTCTTTGTTTAGCAGACGTAAAAAAGTACTAAAAACGTTCTAAATACTATGTGTGTTAATAAGGAGAAACACAGCTCCACAAAGACCCACATTTTCTTAGTTTTCTAAAATGGACAGAATTTCATTTGTGTTAGCAGAAAACTCACGATCTATATATTTTTTCACTTGACATGTGTCTTTTAAGTAAAAGTAATTGTGTGGAAGAAAATGATTATTAAGATAGGGCAAACCTTGTATACTATTCCCTCACCCTAAGCGGACCATCAGCTTGATCTAGAGGTTGTAATAAACAAGAGTTTAGCTTAGTCTGTTGGAGGGTAAAATAGACAGGAATTACATATTTGTTAATCTTTAGAAACGAATTAATGATAAATAATGTACCTGAGTGTTTTTGGTGTGATAATATGTATAGGGAAGCCCCCAGGTGAGAAATCCTAAACAATCCTACACGTGGATTTGTGATTGCTAGATTCATCACATATCTTTAGGTAAAGATACAAAACCAGATCCTATTATTCCAACTAATTACAGACCTATAACAACCGTACAATTTCTGTTAAAAATATTGGACAAGGCAGCCTACCTGCAGATACAGACTTACCTTGAGGAGAACAATCTTCTGGGGCTCTGCCAGTCAGGTTTCAGACCCACACATGGAACGGAAACCGCTCTTTTTGATCTGTAAAAAACAAATGCATGAGACAAAGGGAAACTGGCTCTCCTAATCCTATTAAACCTATCTGCCTCTTTTTATTTAGTGGACCATGAAGTACTATGTAAGCACCTTACTATAGCTGCTCACTTCTCCTCCGAAGCCACCACGTGGATTAAATCCTTTCTGGACAATTGCTCTATGAGAGTCTTCTCTTCCACTGCATCAGCGGAACCTGTACCCATCAAATGTGGAGTACCAGAAGGCTTGTGCGTCTCGCACATGATGTACAACATTTTCACTAAACCTCTTTTCATTGACCTGGATAATCTGGGTGTCACCTACACTAATTATGCAGATGACACCCAGATTCTCATACCCTTGTCCTGTGACTATGACACTGACTCTACTCCGGCGAACAAAATTTACCACACTATTCAAGCGTGGATGGCCACTCACAGCCTCTGTCTCAATGACGAAAAGACAGAGCTCCTCCTCATTGGAGCGCCAGCAAGACTTCACAAATGAAATACCCAGTTTCACTCATTCAACTTTGACGGCATTACTATTAAAGTTGCCAAGGAGGTAAAAACCCTGGGCTTCTACCTAGACTCAGCGTTGAACTTGAGAAGACAAATCAATTGCACAGCTTCTGCTACAGCATACAAGTGTAAATGAATCCATGCCTGCAAACAGTTTTTCTCTTCAGATGGCTGGTTGGCATTGGCTAGAGCATTAATCCTTTCTAAATTAGACTACTGCAAAGCACTCTATCTTGGATCCAGCAAACAGAATGTCAATAACTTACAGATTCTACAAAATAATGCACTTAGAAAGGTGTTAAGTATCCCTAGAAAGCAACATATCTCAGAGACCAGACGTAACACTAAATGGCTTTCAGTAAAGAACAGAATCCAGTTGAAAGCATTAACCCTCACCCATAAATGTATGTCCAACTCAGCCACTAAGTACGTAGTAGACAAATTCGAGAAAAACACATCTGGACGTCCTACTAGAACTGTGCATGCGCACTGCTTCAAGGTCGCAAGGTACAAGCTTAAGAAAGCAGGAGGCAGTAGTGTTCCTGTCTTGGCTGCACAGCTGTGGAATTCTATGCCTACATCACTAAAAGTAGACCCCTCTTTCTACAGTTTCAGAAAAAAGATCAAAACTTGGCTCTTCTCTCATGACTTATCACTAGCATTTGACGATTGTAGCAATTGCACTTCCATTTGTATCTGACTGTACTTTTCTGTATATTCTGTGTATATATTAAGTTTGTAGTTCTAACCTTACTACGTACATCATGTCCTTTAACTCCTTTTATATACTTGTATACTAATGTCTGTGTAACATGTAACCATAAGTAACCTGTAACGCACTATACAAATAAATAAACAAACAAGAGCTTCTCCTATCACCACATCAGTCTTATCTATGGTCCAGTGAGATAACAATTGAAAACCTCATTGAAAAAAAACAAACAGTGCACAAATAAAAGCTGCCATTTTGTACATTCATTGAGAATATAAAATCTAATGTTGAAACACAACGTGTCCATGCGTAAACAAAAAGTCTAACGTTCACATCAAAAGGACAGTTTTTGGGTACCAAGATATTTTAAGTGAAACCCAACACTCTTTAGATATGGCAATGCTTCTACCTTTCCAGAGTTTACATTCAGTCTCTCGTGTAGGCTACTGACGAATTACCTCTGGAAATGGAGCTGGCGTCAGAGCTCGTAAATCTTACTTCCATGAGCAGACTTGCCTCACTCAGGCTGAAGGGTTTGATCCTTATCTCACTGGTGTAACCAGACTCACATTTCTACATGGTTTTTAGTTTCTCTACTTGTTTAATCTGTATGATACGTATCTGTTTTTTTTTCTGCTAAAAAAATAACACATATTTGATTTCCCAATTTCCAGCAAATCTATGGTTTCCAACCAGGTTTTCAGAACAATATTTCTAAACGTGCCACTACTTTTATTAGTGCACAATATTAGGCATTCTTTATTTTTTCAACTACCTTTCTGCAAAAAGGTGTTGTGAAAACGCTAATATCACATACAATCATCCAGTGACTGTTATTCCATATCCATTGACAGGCGTGGTTGAGGACTGCCTACTGCTCTTTGCTCACACTGGAAGGGGGCTATGTCAGATGCTTGGGTGTTTGATGTGGTAACGAGTGTATTGTCTATAGAAGTCAATACTACTTCACTATGTCGCTTCCCCACCCCTCGGGCAAATGGAGCCTCTGAAGAATGTGGATGCCTAGTCTGGAACAGATTTGCTTCTCCTTAAGAAGGCATATATCTTGATCCCATTGGAACCATGAGTCTATGTGTATTTTCCATTCTATTTTTTTATGCCCAAACTATTGTGGGAGTTTCACCCAACCATAGATTTGAAAAGGATGAACAGATTTATTTGAACCTTACTAGTCAGGATGGAGACTCTCCAATCTGTCATCCCCGTGGCCTCTTGTGAGACAGCATGACATCTGCAGACCTGGTGGACAAATCACACCGTATACCCGTCCTTCTATCTCACCAGCAGTTCCTCAGATTTGTGATACAGGGCGCTTACTTCCAGAACAAGGTGCTTGCCTTCTGCCTCAAGCCTGCCTCTTGTATTTTTTTAATGTCTTAGTTCCCCTGGTTGGTATTCTCCATTTATCAAATATGTTTACCATCCCTTCCTGAACTAATGGGCTGACTGAAGGGTCCTCCCTGTGTCGAATCTATTGGACACTGAAACTGTGTGCAGTACTCTCAGCAGAGTCTACATGTCAAAAGGTGGCTTTGAGCCTCTTCGAGGGCTAGAATTCCTAGTAGCTTGTTTTACATATGTCTGCGCCATGTCTTCCTGTTACTTGGGCCATTAGACTTCAGAGCCGGTTGAGATCTCTGCTTGGCAGGTATGCTGCTCCTTCCCACCACTGGCTCCATGTCCACTGTGGTGTTTGTAGTCCTGTGGGCGAAGCATGTTCCATCTGATGTTATTAGCTCCTCATGTATTGCACCATTTGGACCTCAGTTCCCTAGGCTACCTATAGGTTATTGCTACAGTGGGATTTCCAGTGGTGGCCACAGCAAGAACACGTACGGGCGGGGGTGTCCTCTTGGACTATCAGTCACATGTTTTCATGACTACAGATGCCAGTGTCAAACACTGTGGATCTATAATGGGTCCCACATTAGTTCAATGTCTATTGCCACCAGATATGTAAATTGTTCCTCTAATGGAAGGGAGCTACCATCCATAGAGAGGCATTGTTGAAACTTGCCCCCTTTCTCGAAGGAGAGCAGTTCTGGTTCGCATGAACAAATCAGTATCCACGGCCTATATAAATTGGCAGGGGATATGAGATGTAGTTTTCTTCTTCAGATTGCCAGTGGCGTAACACAAAATGTGGGGGTTCCCCTGCGAGCCATGCTGAGGGGGCCCCCCCAACTCGGCAACAAATCACGGGTCATGCTACACTGTGAGCAGGCCTAGATTATCACGCTTTGCACAATACGCATGAACGTGCTGCTGAAGGGGTATACCGCACACTGTACTAGGAGAAAGATATAAATATGTGTTTTAATGCCATATACAGCACACTTTCTGAGAATAATTGGCTAAGAAGCCAGAGTGTTTGCAATTGTTTTGTTGGGTAACACCAATCCAATACATGCAAGTCACCAACAGTGCACGGGAACATTAATGCTTTGCTATTAAAAATGCCATGCCACATTGAAAACATGTCCCACTGGCTGCACAATGTAGACCAGTGTAGACAGGTTATAACATTACAGTAAAGCATGCCAGGCCACATTTAGACATACCTAGACTGGTTGCACAAAAATGGCAGTCGAAGAAATAACACTCATCAAGAAGAGAGCACACATTGAAGCCCGGGTCTCTGTGGCCTCTAATAACACTGCCAAACTCTTTAGAATCTGCAAGGAATTGGTCAATCCTGTTGCCGTCTCCACCTCTCCTGTTCCCTCCCAGGCCCTCTGTATGGCTCTGGCCTCTCACTTCTCTGCTAAAACTCAGGACATCCTGTCCACTATCTCCTCTCCCTCTTCCTCTCTCGGCTCCCCTTTGGCCATCTCTACCTCTCCTCCTCCTTTCTCCTCTTTCTCTCTGACAACACCTGACAAGGATTCTAAAAAAGTCTGATCCATGAAAGTGTCGTCCAAACAGGTGCTCCTCTGCTCCTCCAGAGCCATCAAGGACCATATTAACACCCTTGCTGCACCTTGGCCGATGTCTGTAATCACTCTTTCACCACTGGAATGTTCCCCTCTCCCCTTAAGCACTCCCTTGTGCACCCACTCCTCAAGAAGCCGTCTGCCGATCCTACCTGTCTGGCAAACTATCGCCCAATCTCCATCACCCCTTTCCTGGGCAAACTCTTGGAAAAAAGCTGGCCATATCCCAGCTTACTCTCCACATTGAATCTGTTGGTTGTCTCCATGACCATCAGTCTGGTTTCAGAGCTGCCAGAGGCAGGGAAACCTCTCTCCTAAACACTTGTGAAGATCTGCTCTCTAACCTTGATTGCAGCATTCCTTCTGTCCTAATCCTCCTTGATCTTTCCTCTACTTTTGACACAGTCAACCACACCATCCTGATAAATCGACTACGTGAGAATCTGGGCACCACGGATGAGGCCCTGGAGTGGCTGACCTCCTTCCTCTTGGACTGCCCCTCCCAGGTCCAACTTGGTCCCTTTCTCTCCGTTACCTCTTTCTCTACCTGTGGCATTCCCCAGGGCACTATCCTCTCACCCTGGTTTTTCAACCTCTACTTGGCCCCTTTGGCCCACCTGATCTCTACCTTCTCCTCTAACTTTCAGAGTTATGCAGATGGCACTCAGCTTACCTTCAGGCTCCTCTCATCTCTTGCTCATTCCTGACTGTCTATCCATGATTAAGGATTGGTGCACCTCCAACGATATCTACCTTAGTGCCATTAAGATGGAGATCCTTCTCATTGGGACCCCTGCTTTCCCTCTCTGACTCTGGGCGCCCACCTTGGGCCCTCTTCCTTCGTCTTCCTGCGAGGCAAAAAACCTTTTGTGTCATCTTCGACTCCACTCTCTCTTTCTCTGTTCGCATCTCGGATGTCGCCAAGAAGTCCCACTACCTACCAGCTGCTCCTCCTGAAAGGGACTCTTCCCTTTCTCACTTTCCCCCAGAAGCTCACTGTCTCCAGAGCTCTGTGTCACGGCTCGGGGAGCCTGGAAGCTCTGGAATAGGTGGAAGCGGCGTACGGGTGTTCCGATCACGCTTCCTCTACCCAGTGCAGCGGTCTAGTCTTTTCTGCAACGTATCCCGACACAGGATATAGCCCGCCCCTTCCTGTGTTCGGGTGCGTTGCAACGCTCCAGTTTTGGCTGCTGCTTGTTTTCTCCGTGCTAGTGTCCCTGCTACCGTATTGTTTGTTACAGTTACCTTCCGGAGCTCGCTCCGATTCTGGTTTCCTCCCTCTCCCCCTTTCCTCGCTCCCGTTCTCCATTCCCTTCCCGTCCTACCACCTTTACTACGTCCTCCTATTGCTTCTTTCCCGTGTTCCTTACCTCCCCTTCCGCCCGCCTTTGTTTACTATTATTGCCTTTTCCGCCTTGTCTACCCTTCCACCTTTCTTACTTACCTTCCTCCACTCGCCCTCTCTTGTTATCGGCTCCTTCTGTGTACAGCCCCCAGGAATACACTACGGGTTTGCCTTGCCTAGCCCGCTTACCTTGTTGCTGACACTTTGGACTTCCGAATTCCTACCGGTCTCAGCGTTTCCTCCTTGGAGACCTGTTTGTCAAATTTTGGAAAGGAGTGTGCCTTCTCCAGCAGTTTACTCAGCCCTGCAAGTGTCAAGTGCTTCCTACTACCGACGCATCTTCTACAGACCTCTGGGGTTTTTTCAGCCTCTGGCTTTTTCCCCTCACTCCGCGGCCGCGGAGGGTCACCACCGATCACCCTTGGGGTGTCACGGTGGCGGCCTCCTTCGGCCGTTCTCATCTACAAAAAAAAGGGAAGGCCAAGCCTAAGGAGAACCGGACCCTGAATCTACGCCGGGGAATACGAGGTGAGGAGGAAAGGGAAGTAAGGGAGGCCGAGATCCTACAGGATCAAGAGGAGATTCACGATACCCTTGACAGTTTGCAACGCCACGATACCGCCATGGCCTCTCCTCAACAGATCCAAGAACTGATAGCAGCAGTTCAAAACCTCAACCTAGAGGTGCAAAATCTAAAAGGGGCCAATGCTACTCTACAACAACGGATCGCAGAACGGGATCTTCCGTCCACCGACCTGCCTCCCTTACCTCTTGTGTCGGGAAAGTTTGATGGAACCCCCAAGAAACTCCAGGAATTTTTGGATGCATGTCATCTGCATTTTACATTCCGTACACATACTTTCGCCTCTGGCCATGCTAAGGTGGGGTTCATGATTACCCATATGTGCAGTAACGCCTTGGCCTGGGCCACTCCTCTAGTGAACAGATCTGATCCCGTCCTCCTAGATTACGAGGCCTTCAAGACTTTGATGAAACAGACGTTTCTACGTACCGAGAGTACCTACTTGGCATCCGAAGATCTGCTAGACATCAGACAAGGAAACAATGATGTTATGTCATATATCACCTCCTTTAGGCAAATCGCTGCAGAAGCAGGATGGCAAGAACAAGCACAGTATGCCATCTTTAGAAGGGGACTGCGTGAGGAGTTGAAGGATGAACTAGCCAGGATAGAACGTCCCCTTACCTTTGCTGACCTGATCTCGGCTACTCTCCGGATAGATTTCCGACTGGCAGAACGTCGAGCAGAACGCCGCAAGACTAAGAGCAGTACATCAATACCCCCTGGCCCTTCTCTTTCCTTCCCCCCTACCGCCACTCGTCTCACAAGAGAAGAGCCTATGCAGATCGGAAGCACACGTTCCCCTCTCACCGCAGAGGAACGTAGAAGAAGACGAGAAGGGAACCTGTGCATGTATTGCGGATCGCCGCTTCACCTACTCAGAGATTGCCCCGACGTTCCACCCAGGCGTTCGGGAAACGAACACCCTCGGTAAAGCTGGGGACGCACTACCGAGGGAGCGAAGCTAGTCCCTTTGTCACCCTTTCTGTTACTTCTCCAGAGTGCACCGAAGACCACCGTCTTATGGTTATGGCGGTCACCTTGATCATCAACAAGACTACCATTCAGACACAAGCCCTGTTGGACTGCGGAGCCGCAGGCAACTTCATGGACATTCTCTGGGCCGAAAGGCAAGGCATTTCCCGTATTGCCAAGGCCGAAGATCAAAAGGTAGAAGGTGTTGACGGAAGGCCTTTGAGCTCTGGTCTCATTACGCACACTACCGAAGCCCTTGTCTTACACATCATGCAACACTCTGAACGTTTGTCTTTCGACTTGATCAGGGCTGCGCACTTCCCATTAATCCTCGGGATTGGGTGGTTAAGAAGACACAATCCTACCATTCTCTGGTCCGAGAACGTTCTGAGTTTCCAATCCTCCTTTTGCAAGACCAATTGTCTACCCCAAACAGAATTCTCTACAGTACACACCTTTTGTGGTGAAGATCCCAAAACAATCCATTGTTTGCCTGCTTATCTCGCTGAGTACACCGATGTAGTTACCGAGAAGATCCCCCTGGATCTTCCTCCGCATAGGCCAGAAGACTGTGCCATTGACCTTCATCCAGGGTCCTTGGTTCCGTTCGGTCGCCTGTACCCGCTAACCCTCCAGGAAAGACATCATTTGAAGGAATACCTGGACAAGAACTTAGCCAACGAACTCATTAGACCTTCTAAATCCCCTGCCGGTGCATCATTGTTTTTCATCCCCAAGAAGGACACCAAAGAACTACGTCCTTGTATTGACTACAGGGGTCTTAACAAGGTCACCATCAAAGATCGCTATCCTATGCCCCTCATTTCCGAGATCATTCAGGCCGTACATTCTGCCACCGTCTTTACTAAACTGGACCTGCGCAATGCGTATCACTTGCTCAGGGTACAAACAGGAGACGAGTGGAAAACGGCTTTTCGGACACCTTTTGGGTTGTACGAGTACCAGGTGATGCCGTTTGGGTTAGTCAACGCTCCATCTATCTTCCAGCGCTTTATGGATAGACTCTTCTCGGATCTCCTAGGCAACTCGGTCATCGTCTATCTCGATGATATATTGGTTTACTCTCGCACCCAAGAAGAACACTGTCTACACGTAGTGGAAGTTTTTCACAGACTACAGGACCATCAACTCTCAGTTAAGCTGGAGAAATGTGTTTTCTCAGCATCAACTATACCCTATTTGGGTTACATTCTTTCTTCGGCAGGGATAGCCGTTGATCCTCGCAAAGTCAGTTCTATTTTGGAGTGGCCATCTCCTGCTTCTGTGAAGGACATTCAGAGATTCTTAGGACTCTCGAACTTTTATCGGAAGTTCGTTCCGAACTTCTCCCAATTGGTGCTTCCGATGACCTCTCTCCTCAAAAAGACCTCTTCGCCATTCCGGTGGACTACCGAAGCAGAAAAGAACTTCCAGCTGCTAAAACGATCCTTCTGTGTGACTCCTATATTACGTCAACCCAATCAAAGCCTTCCCTTTGTGGTGGAAACTGATGCCTCTTCAGCCGCTGTAGGAGCCGTCCTACTTCAGGAGTACCAAGGAAAGGAACACCCGGTATCATACTATTCCAAGACTTTGAATCCCAGTCAACGTAACTACTCTGTTATTGAGAAAGAACTGCTGGCAATGAAACTGGCCTGTGTAGAGTGGCGTCATCTACTCCAAGGGGGAATGCATCCGTTCACACTCCGAACGGACCATAAGAATCTCCAGGTGTTACGCCAGTTTGAATGCTACAACACCAGACAAGCAAGATGGGCGCACTTCTTCGCGCAGTTTGACTTTAACATCACATACATTCCGGGCAACCAGAATGTAGTAGCCGATGCCCTATCACGACGGAGTGATTATTTTATGGAACTGGAGACCAAGCCTGAGCTAATGTTTCCTGAGTCCCGTACCATAGGAACGTTGTCCGCGTTCCTACAACAAGTCAAGGAAGACTCTACCGGAAGGTTTGAGGCCGAGACCGGTCTAAAGAAGAAAATGGATTATGTTATCCAAGACGGTCTATACATTGTGGACAAGAGATTGTATCTACCAACCCCTTCTCTCCGGGAAAAGGCTCTATCCTGGTGCCACGACGCCAAGGTGGCAGGTCATCGTGGCATCTATAACACTCAGGAACTCCTATTACGCTATTTCTTCTGGCCTCGAATAAGGGAAGAAGCCAGGTTATACGTCCAGTCATGTATTACCTGCCTCCGCAATAAAGCCTCCACTCAAAGACCTTTAGGTCTGCTTGAACCGGATTCTATCCCTACCGGTCCATGGACCACTGTCTCTACCGATTTCATCGTAGAGTTACCTGAATCCAGTGGTTGTACCTGTATCATGGTTGTCGTTGACTCATTCACCAAAATGGCCCATTTTTCCCCCTTACCAGGCATACCAACCGCGTCAAGTATGGCCGAGGTGTTCCTAAGAGACATCTTCAAACTGCACGGGATTCCTACTAAGATCATCTCTGATCGTGGCAGCCAGTATACTTCCCGATTTTGGTCCTCTCTCTGCGAAAGACTAGGCATCGAGAGGGCTTTAACATCCGGGTACCATCCCCAATCGAACGGCCAGACTGAACGTCTAAATGGTACACTTGAGCAATACCTAAGGTGTTTCGTCAATCAACGCCAAGATAACTGGGTTCAACTGTTGCCGACGGCCGAATTCTCGTACAACAACTCTTGTCATTCAGCCCTCGGTATGAGTCCCTTTTACTGCACCTACGGTTACCATCCCCGTGCCTTATATCCTTTGACCGGCATTGAATCCACAGTCCCTTCTGTAGAATCTATTGCGGAAAGCCTCCAAGAAGCTCATCGTAAGGCCAAACTAGGGCTCCAAGAAGCTCAAAACAGACACCGTTACCAGGCGAACAAACATCGGAGATCAGTTCCTGAATGGAACGTGGATTCCAAGGTCCTGCTATCGACCAAGTATTTACCAAGGTGGGTGCGCCCTTCCAAGTTGTCTCCCAGATACATAGGGCCCTATAAGATAACCCAGAAAATTAATCCAGTGGCCTTCCGCTTGCAATTACCCTCTCAATTACAACGTATACATCCCGTTTTTCACTCTTCTCAGCTTAAAGACTTTCATGAGGACAAATGGTCTCGTAGGAAGACTGCCGCTCCTGTGCCAAAAGGTCCAAAGACCGACATCTTCGAAGTCTCTCAGATATGCGATTCACGTTACCATAAGGGTCGTCTAGAGTATCTGGTCCACTGGAAAGGATACCCACGATCAGAAGACTCCTGGGAACCTAAAGGACATCTGGACTCGCCCCTCTTGCTACGCAAATACCATCGTAGTCACCCTGGCAAGCCAGGAGGGGTGGACCTTAGGAGGGGGCATACTGTCACGGCTCGGGGAGCCTGGAAGCTCTGGAATAGGTGGAAGCGGCGTACGGGTGTTCCGATCACGCTTCCTCTACCCAGTGCAGCGGTCTAGTCTTTTCTGCAACGTATCCCGACACAGGATATAGCCCGCCCCTTCCTGTGTTCGGGTGCGTTGCAACGCTCCAGTTTTGGCTGCTGCTTGTTTTCTCCGTGCTAGTGTCCCTGCTACCGTATTGTTTGTTACAGTTACCTTCCGGAGCTCGCTCCGATTCTGGTTTCCTCCCTCTCCCCCTTTCCTCGCTCCCGTTCTCCATTCCCTTCCCGTCCTACCACCTTTACTACGTCCTCCTATTGCTTCTTTCCCGTGTTCCTTACCTCCCCTTCCGCCCGCCTTTGTTTACTATTATTGCCTTTTCCGCCTTGTCTACCCTTCCACCTTTCTTACTTACCTTCCTCCACTCGCCCTCTCTTGTTATCGGCTCCTTCTGTGTACAGCCCCCAGGAATACACTACGGGTTTGCCTTGCCTAGCCCGCTTACCTTGTTGCTGACACTTTGGACTTCCGAATTCCTACCGGTCTCAGCGTTTCCTCCTTGGAGACCTGTTTGTCAAATTTTGGAAAGGAGTGTGCCTTCTCCAGCAGTTTACTCAGCCCTGCAAGTGTCAAGTGCTTCCTACTACCGACGCATCTTCTACAGACCTCTGGGGTTTTTTCAGCCTCTGGCTTTTTCCCCTCACTCCGCGGCCGCGGAGGGTCACCACCGATCACCCTTGGGGTGTCACGGTGGCGGCCTCCTTCGGCCGTTCTCATCTACAAAAAAAAGGGAAGGCCAAGCCTAAGGAGAACCGGACCCTGAATCTACGCCGGGGAATACGAGGTGAGGAGGAAAGGGAAGTAAGGGAGGCCGAGATCCTACAGGATCAAGAGGAGATTCACGATACCCTTGACACTCTGTTTCTCTCTAGGCTGGGCTACTGCAACAGCCTCTTTCTCAAGCTGCCTTCCTCTACTCTCCGGCCTCTGCAACTAATCCAAAACAGGACAGCGAGACTTATCCTTGGCCACAAGCCCAGAGATTATATCTCTACAGTCCTGAAATCTCTCCACTGGCTCTGAGTGGTTGCAAGAATCAAGTTCAAGATCCTTTGCATTGTCCACACCGCTTTCTGGGGTCGGGACCGCACTACATCCAACGCTCTCTTCCAAAATACCTTTTTTCTCGAGCCGTTCCTCGGCTACCTCCAACTCTCTAAGGGCTAGATGCTTCTTCAGGCAGAGAGTGGGGGGTAGATCTCTCTCCTCTGCAGATGCCTCCCTCTGGAATGGCCTCCCTGTCCCTCTCAAACTTTAGTGGACCACCTGATGTTCCAGAAGCAGCACAAACCTTCCTTTTCTCCTCTGCTTTCGCTCTCTCCTTCCCCTGCTGACCTACCTGACCTACCTGTCTGCTGTACCGACTGGTTGCTTGGCTACCCTCAGAGTCTCACTGAGTCCAGGCTCTTTCTTGATTAGTCAACCTTGCACTGCCTCTGGCCTACCATGCACTTAGGGCTGTAACTGCAACCCTACAGTCCCTTGTTCTTTTTGCATTACCCAGAGCCGCACTGTCCTGGCTGCCATTACTCAGCGCATTACAGCCCTGTTTTCCCCTCCCTTCTTCCTTGTACTTCCCTCTCTCTTACCCCTTGCATTTCTCATTCTGCGCTTGCACGATTGAATGACACAAGGCCTAGTAAGATCATTTGTCTTGTCCACCCTCTATCCTCACTCCATTATTTGTCGCGCCAAGAAACACTTATGTACAGGCGTGTTATAATAGACTTATATCATATAATTTTATCACAGATGCTCAAAAAAATATACAATGCTGCAGTAAGAAATGGCTAGACTGGCAGCACTCAAATGCCAATCTAGCCAGGTAATTACACTTAGCAGGACTGCTTTATCAGAAATGCGCAGTTAAACAAAAGTCATACCAAATTTAGGAATAACTAGACTGACTGCACCAAAATGCCTCTCTTGCCACTAATACCACATTATCATGCCTGCTTAGCCTGGACATGGACAACCATTATGATTTATGGTACAATCCCACCGTCCACATATCCCCTCTCGCTCGCATGCCCTACCCGTACCTCCAAATCAGCTCTTTGGCCCAGAATTACCTTCACGTCCTCCTTCCTTGTCCCAGAGCTTATGTTTGAGGCTCCTTGACTCATAGGTAAGTACTGGCATGAGGAAGAGTGGGATTAGGAGTAATGAAGATACAGGTAGCTAAGTGAGGCATTACCTCCATGTACCTCTACCTCAATCCAGTGCTTGTGTATGAGGCATAGTGCCTCATACACAAGTACTGCCTCATACACAAGTACAGGGACAAGGAAGAATTGGGATAGGAGTAATGACGATTACCAATAAGTAATTAAGGCATTAAACACAAGTAGGGGCTTAACAATATTCAGTTGACTGGGCTGCAGCACTCACCCCAGACATTTTGGGCTATGTTGACTCAACCTGGCTGACCTTCAGAGCAGATGCAGGATCGAACAGGGCACAGATGTTAAACGGCACCTAGGTTTCGCTGTTAAAAAGTGCCCAGCAGTTACTAACATAAAGCATTTCACTGTTAGTACCTGCATTCAAATGCCACATTTTGTAGGCAATTGAAATTGTGATGTGTGTTTAGTACTTTCATGTCAGGGAAGTGATTGGAAGGGTAAAAAGGGAACAGGAGACAGTTCATTCTCACAATAGTTCATAAGTGGGTGCTTTCACACTTAAAGGAGAGAGTTAACTGCTTGTAACATTGAAGCTGCAATAGAATAGTCTCATCAAAATGCGTAAAGAAGTTATATGCCCCCACACAAATAAGTTTGCCCCCCACACCACCCGTGATTTTGGCGCCTTTCCTAACATTTGAAAGATCAGCCCCCGAAATGTAGGTTCTGTTGTGCCCCTGAAGACAAGCACAAACACCATTCACCATATACACACATGCACACCCAGTGATCCTTACAGTTAAGTGTGCATGCTTTCACCATACACGCACACCCAGTCACCTATACATTTGTGTGCACCCTTTCACCATACACTCACACAGGCAGCCCCCTCCACATTTAAGTGTACACCCTTTCATAATGCACTCACACACGCACATGTCATGGGGTTGAGGGGAGCCCTATTACTTCAAAAAGAAATTGGGCTTCAGTATAAGCTTGCTGGTACCGTTGTTACCAGACCAGCAAACTACGAGTTCTGCTTGCGGGTGCCTTTCCTGCCCGCCAGGTCTGACCTGGCGGGTGTACCGGCACCTGCGAGCAGAACATGTAGGATGCACCGGCACCATTCTGAATGGTGCCGGTGCATCCGAGCTCCCCATTCCCATTAAACCCTATGGGGATCAAATAGGAATGGGGAGCATTTTTTTCCGGCGCCTGCGAATGGCAATTACCGGGTCCGGCAGGGGCGGTAATTGCCCATTCGCGGGTGCCGTAAAAAGGGCAAATTTGGCGGCAGCCTGCCAGTTTTACCGGCAAGGTTACCGCCAAACTTGTAATGAGGCTGATTGTTTCTTTCTGAAATCACTCTGTCTTCATAAAGAAATTATTTCTGTTAAGGACCGAACCATAATGGAAATCATTTCTTTATGAATGCAGAGTGACTTCAAAAATAAACTATTTCTTTTTGAAGTCATTGGTCTCCCCCACCCCATAACATGGATGCCTCTAGCCTGGGGTCTTCCATGTCATGCGGTAGGGGTAGCCCTCAAACTTCAAAACGAAAGTTTCTTTTTGTAGTCACTCTGTCTTCATAAAGACATTATTTCTGTTACAGAAATAATGTCTTCATGAAGGCAAAGTGATTTCAAAAAGAAATGTAAAAAAATTATTTTGAAAAAAAAAAATCTTTTTTTTTCCAAGTGGGGCCCCTTCCCAGAACATATGCTAGCGGGGCCCCCCGCACCGCGGGGGCAGCGGGGGCCCCTGTTACGCCAGTGCAGATTGCCCATTCTCTGTTTTCTTGGGTGGAAGGAGCACTACTGCCCAATTAAGATGCATATAACCCAGAAGTCGAGAATGTATGTGCAGATGGCCTAAGCAGGCATTTTCCTTGGTTACTGTCCCTAGCACTGAGCCACTCTGTGTTCCACAAGAATTGTCAAGTTTCCCCACTAAGCAGTCTTCTCATGGGCTTTCCTTCTGGACTTTGTATGCTCTGCAGTAAAGTTTAGATGACTTCTGCCTGTATTTGCCCAGCTACCCCGTCACCATTTACCGTTATGTACAAAGTGCTGTTGTGAGTGAGTGAAGAGAGGGTCTCAATCACAACTCAGTCATGGCAATGAGGGCTGTGTTTACTTTCCTCCTCCAGATTACTTCTGCTCGTAGGTTAATCCTTCTGATCCATCCTTCCCCATTGTAATTGCCTCTAACCCACACCTTCAGCTGATGGCTTGATTTTGTTTTTTTTATTTGTAAGGCGCCAAAACACAAGGTACGAGGCAGGACATCGCCTGAAACTGAGTGCAGTTGTTAATCAAGAACAGCAGAAAAAATGCCAAAACTAAAGAAGTAACCAGAAAAATAATTCTGAAAAAAGATGAATGTTCTACTTTTTTCAAAAGGTCACCAAGGAAAGGAAATAACGCAGCTGTAACCGAAGATTATTCCAGAGATGAGGGCCAAATACGGAGAACCATACGCCTTTGGTTGAGCAGCGTGAGAAATAGATGTGCAGACAATTTTGATCACTGGGCCAAAGTGAATGTACCGTGTGGTATGGCTTGATTTTCTCACAAAGGTGTTTGGGTGCCAATCTGTGGCTGCATTAGAAGACCAGTCTCAGAATTTTAAAAATAATCCATTGGCAGATCGACAGCTAAAGCAGAGAGCGTGTGGCCAGAGAGACGGACGAGATTTGTGGGAGTTTAGAAATAAGACTGGTGCATTTTGGGTAGTTTGTAGACGATTCAGCAAATAGTTTGGCAATCCTGCATGCAGAGCATTAGCATAATGAAGCCTGGATTTCAGCCACCAAGGAGCCAACCACCAGTGCATGAGAAGCATGTGAGGGAAAGGGAAGAGTACGCCTCAACATATATAGGCAATGAAAAGAAGTTCTGACCACTCATTGATCCGGTTGAATAAATTAATTTCCGGATCCCAGATTACTCCTAAATTCTTATCTTCTTTGCATTTTGTGGATTGATTGACCATAGTAGGTGACGAATAGCATCTCAAAGAATCTCTTAAGAGGTTTGAGGGACCCAGCAGCATCAACCCTTTCTTGGACCGGTTGAATTGAGGTTTATTTTGACCCAACCAGTGTTTGACCTCAGAGAGACACAGCTGGAGATGATAAAAATGTTCATGAGGGCCAGAAATCTTTAGCAATAATTACAGATTATCTGCACAGGAATGGAAATGAAAATTCAATTTACAGATGAGGGGAAAGGTAAATGTTAAACAAAACAGGAACCAGCAAGGAACCCTGAGCGAACCCACTGCTGATCAAGGAAGAAGCCGTTGTAAATGGGCCTAGAGATGGATGCATATCTATCTATAGCACTTCGTTTTATTCAAATCTTTGCTTGTGTTCTGAAAATTACTGAGATTCTTGCAGGCAGGTCATTTTTTCTGTAAGACAAGCTGTCTGTTAATTGCCTAACATTTTTTGACGACTTCCCGATTATAAAGTTAGGGGACCCTCTTTGGTTTTGATTCACTATTCCAAAGATAATTGAACAGCCTGCTTCTCATCCCAGAATTTTGCGTGTGTTAGATCAGACGTGCCAGCTTCGTAAAATGTATGGTTAGGCTAAGATATATTCTAGAAATCAAAATTGCCTTACATAAATGGGGTTCATGCTGAGGTATGGACATCACTGAAGTCAACACACACATGCGTTGTGTAACATAGATCGTGTGCAGGATCACAGACATGTGTGGTTGAATGGTTGTTCTGTGTTGAATTCGTTGGGTCCTGCTGCATAATCTCATTTGACTATGCAGGTTGTTTCTGGGATACAAATGGAGATTATTGAAAATAAAATATTGCTGTTTGATTTGCATTTTGTGGATTTGTGGTTCAATAAAAGATTGGATTTTGAAGCGAGAAGTATATTTCAGGTAGATTGATTATTTGATTATAGTTTGTTAATTATGACATCTGTTAGTCTATTTTTGTGATCAAATGTACAATTGAGCCATGTTGTAAGAGTATGTCAGGGCAGATTTAAAAGCGGCTGTTGACCATTCATCGACTAGGCATTTCCTGAGTGGGCAATGGGTGATGCAGAATTTTGAGTCATGGAAAAATAAAATGAAATTAAGCTTTGAGAGAGTAGGAACAGATATTTGAGACGAAATTCCGCTAGACAAAGCACTGCATAAATTATATATGACCTCCACATCTAATGAGGAGAGAGAGATGCTTTTGAATCTTGCCACCCATCTCTTCATCCAGCTCAATTTGCAGGAGGACGGATTGGCTGAACAAGTAATTTACTTGCACCAAATCACACAAACTGTTCAAAAGACATCAGCAGAATTAACACTCATGCAACAAGTTAGTGAGCAGGAAGAGCAAGAAACAAAACAGTGAACATCAAATATTACTACACAAATGTTATAAGCAATTCGAAGCCAACAATGCTTAGAGAGAGAGAACTTTTAAACACTAATGACATCCAAAGTCAGTGTTTACAGATACATTACAAATTAAGGAGTACATTAAATGATCAAACTACTTACACAAATGGCTTGTCATCAGCGTGGTCTGGGCATCTGCAGGATCAACGCCTGTATCTGCGAGGACAGAGGAGGCGAGGGAGTCAATGCTTGGCTTCTTTTTCTATTAATAAACGCTCGCCCACTGCTTCTAGCGCCTCAAGTAATCTTCGGTTTGTGTGAATATGTGACTGCATCCAAGACTTTGGCTCCTTGAATTTTGCATCCACTGCAGAAATTTGTGTTTGACCCCATGCTCAAAGGCTTGAGTTCCAATGTAATTTATATTCCCAAGGGGCTATCAAAAATCTTCATTTATTTTTACATATCATTAAACTTAGGTGCTGATTCATGGAATTTGCGTACTGCAAAAACGGGGATTTGTGCGCCATTCTGTCCGCAAATCCCCATTGTTAAACAGGGATTTGCGTGCGGAATGGTGCACAAATCCCCATTTTTCGGCGCACAAATTCCATGAATCAGCCCCTTAATGTCATCCATTATATCTCCCATAATGAATGAGGACAAAATATTTAGAAAAATATATACATCCATTTTTATTTTCCCATAACGTCTTTTATTTCTCACATTGAAGCCAATTTCATCACATAACATTTTCCTATGCAGAATACTTAATATACAGCCTTCTATACAAGAATAGCCACGGACCCTGAACTGGTGCTCCTTCGAAAGTAACTAACGGATTTACAGTCTCTTATATCCCAATAGCGTTGAGAGGGCCTCATTACAAGTACAGCGGTAAGAGAGCAGTAATTCAGTTACCGCTGCATTAACGCACCGCCGTACTAAAAATTAGGCAATGAAGTGGAGGATTCATCTCTAGCAAAAAATCTGCCACTTTACCACAAAAAATCAACAAAATCTGCAGAATTACCGCTGCCGGTAATTCCACCGAAATCCCCATGGAGTCCTATCGACTTAATGGGAACTAACACTCCCTACTGCCACTTGTAATTCAGCGTTAATTCTGCCGGACCAAGTGGCAGTAACAGTAAATCCGTTTGGTGGTATTTCATTGGATTTACCACCAAAATACCACCTAACTTGTAATGAAGCCCTATTCCCACTCAACCCAACATCCTCCTGAGATTGATAAATTGAGTACCATTAATTTGAGTTGCACTTATCTGCCTATAGTGCCAAGAGACCCCCAGGGGGGGAATATCCACTCTACGAGCATTCTTGTTAGGTTAGGGCATGTTATGCTTCGTTGCTAATGTTGTGCAGCCGGTAAATAGCGTGTGTATTTCCATTATGGATGTGACTAGCTCTAAGGGGTCTGATTGTCTATTGTGATGGGTCTGTGATGATGGGGTGTAACAGCGTGGGTCTGGGTATTGTGTTTGTAATCATTGCTTTTGGGAATGTCGCGTTGCCGTCTGCATGGCCTTTGGTGGTAGGTTGCTTGCGTGGGAGAGCGGTGTTGGTGCAGCTTGTGAGTTCTGTTGTTTCAGCTGTGCATATGAAGGACTAGAAATTGGAGCTGCTCCTCCTATGTGTTGTTACGTATGAATAAATAAAGCCCCCTTTGTTTAGTCCAGTCGAGATGGTTCTTCCAGAGCAGCGCTCTCTGTTCGAGGGGTGGTGTTGCTGCAGGAATGCCACCCGTATGATTCTGGGGTCTCCAGGAGATATCCGTTTGGAGTGTTGCGCCTGCTGACGTCGACTCTTGGGGAAAGGAGTGGAAACGGACAAACCTCCAGGCTTTACTTTTTGAGTTAATAGTTCGTAAACAAGGTGCTTCCCCGGAGAAGCAGGAACTTACAAAGAAAACGAATACGCCGGGTTTTGGGAAAATCAATCAAGCTGTTTGAGTCCGCTCTGCTAATCAATGTCAGACTTTGAGATGACAGCTTTAGCGCCTTATCGCTAACCGGCAGCAGGCATTTCATGCTGCACTTCACTTGAGCCTTTCGGCCACCCATCATTTAAAAAAGCAAAGGCCAACCGATGATCCGCAATCTTAAAAAACAGGCAATAATAATTTGAAGACTCAATAACGATTGGCAAACTGTAGGCCACTTTTCAGGCAAAACATGGGTTGACGAATAAGCGGCATCCAAACTTTAAAGTGTGATCAAAATACCACGGTATGATGTCTGTGTGTGCATAACATGACACATACTTGGCAACAGGAACTCGTGGCGCAAAGCCTCCTTTGAAAGCAGCAAATAAAGAATAACGCTGGACTTATACTCACATGCTTTTCTTATTTCATTAATCACTTGGAAAATTCAGGAGCAGAAAATAGACAGCTGTGTGCCTCGGTATGTTCTAATTGTCTTGGTCGTATGCTGTTTTCAAGTATTTGCATTTTAGTGTTACACTCAATGGGCCTCATTACAAGGTTGGAGGTAGCCTTGCCGGTTTTACCGCAAGGCTACCCCAAACTCGCATCCGTCTCCGGCACTCGCCAAAGGGGAATCACCGGGCCATTCCGACCTCGAGGACCCGGTAATTCCCCTTGCGCGGGTGCCGGAGCGGGGAGGATGGTAGCAGCGGTACCATTCATAACGGTACCGTTGCTACCATCACGTTCTGCTCGTGGGTGCCGGTACGGCCACCTGGTCAGACCAGGTGGCTGCTAGGGCACCAGCGAGCAGAAGTCCTAGTATGGCGGCAGGGTAAGCAAAACCGGCGCCGTTGTTGCCTTACTGCCATACTCCTAATGAGGCCCTGCCTTTACCAGGCTTTGTATGTATTTGCACCGTCAACTCCCCACTATGTTTCGCACTGTTTTGTCTGAATGTTCTTGCATTGGTGAGTCTAGGTGTGTTTTCATGTTTTTGTCTCTGTGCGTTTTTATTTTTCTGTCTCATTGTCTTTGCATTTTTGGTTTTCAATGTATTTGTCTTATGGTTTCCTCCATGCATTTTTGTGTAAACATGCACTTTTGTGGATCGAAGTATTTTCAGTGCCATTGTTCCATGGATGCACATTGTTATTTCTTGTTCTAATTGCATTGTTTTATTTCCATGTATTAGCATTTTAGTTCAATTCTTTATTTCAATTTTTGTTTCCACGTGTATTAGTTTTGCAGTTTCTCAGGTACTTTGTATCGATGTGTATAGATATATAGACATTAAAAGCTTGAGCATACTGGGCCAGAACTGGCAAATAACAAATAAGTGGATGACTGGCCTAGTCTAGGGAGGTAATCCCAGTCAGCAGCAACGTCCAGAGGGGTAGAGGCAAGCATGAGCTCACTGGGAGAGAGACTCCCCTGTCGGGACAAGGGGTCCTGTTCCTTTGAGGAACTCCTAAAAGGATATCCTGAAAGGACCTACTTGGCAATATCAGACAACTTAAAGGAAATACAAAATAGAGACTTGGGTGAAGAAAAAACTGCCATATATTGCTGTTAACCACAAAAGGAATATGTCTTTTAAAAAGGAAATTCCCATTTAACTGGGCCAACGAGGTTGAAAGGGAGAGAGCCGTGGAGACACGTACATCGGCCAGGGAAGCCCGACGCCAATGCACAATGCAACACCTGAGAGGGGAGGAGACTCTTCTGACAGCGAAGCCCACAAGTTTGGAAATTGCTGGGAAGCCGATAGCAAAGCACGGGATCCGTATTGTCCTTCGAGAACAAGGAAGAGAGACGTTGATGATGGTGGTCTGACCAAAGGGATTCTGTGGTGTACAAGTGGTTCACAGAACAACACAGAGACCAGTAGGCGGCCAAACCTTTGGGGGTGGACGTCCAATCTCCTTACCCAAAATAGGCACACTTCTTAAGCGGGTGCACGTTTGTCCATAAAGCAAGTTTATTGTATACAAACGGCTGGGAGCGACTAGATGACACTGAAGAGTCATAACTAACCTGATTCTCTCTGAAACACACAGAGATTACACATTATATACATTTTACAACATTTAACACACACCCACATATTCTATTATAAAGTCATCCCCCAAACATAATTAGTTAGCCCTATACAAGGACATCTAATCCCCCAAGATCCCACACTCTCATTGGATACATTCACTTAATAATCAACTTGTTTCAACACACATTTGCATGAACTCATATTAACAGCACACCCCTTTTCAGGATCTTTCTGTAGTCAGTTGTGACATCATTACCTAGTTACATACTCTCATACAACAAGCCTAATTTATTACAAATTCCATCCACTTAAGACCTCTTAACCCCTGTCGTGGTGCATATGGCTTTACAAGGACCCTTCAACAATATGAGGAGGGAGAAGAACACACAAGTTCCCTTTGAACTAATCTAGAATTGCTGGTGTCCCTGCTATCTCTCATTTCACACTAATCTATAACAACTACCATTTCAGCATGCATGGCCTCTGGCCACATCCTGGTAATTCCTGAGAACCTGATTGAAACCAATAAACCTTTTGTAAATTCTGCCCTTAAGCACTCCTTGCACAGGATTTTATTACCTGGTACCAAGTTGACATGGTGGAAAGGGAATAGGTTGGTATGTGCAGCCATTGCCGTTAAGCTCTGCATGTTACGCGTCCCTAAGTGCACTATATTATGGGAAATGGAATAAGAGTGAAACGGGTCAATTAGATAGGACAAACATGGCCGAATTTGAAGAAGTAGTAATGAAACCTGTAGGTTGCTCTATATTCCAAAAAACAAGACCAATAACACCAGTAGTAATGTCACAAGATAGATTATATGTGCCATATAAATCATCTGTAATCACTTTTCACATGAACCCAAAAGGAAATAAAGACACAGTGCCCCTCTCCTATACAATAAATTACAGTCCCCGCTCTGTTCCATTTTGCTTGAAAAAGAAAGGCTCCTATTCATTAGGAACATTCACCAGGTGTATGAACATTGCAATCCTTGAGAGAGCGGAATAACCAGTACATGTAGGCGATCCTGTCTATTTCATATGTGGGGAAAAATCTTATCCCTGGTTGCCGAGAAATTGGGGAGGTATTTGTTACCTAGGGATTCTATTTCCGGGGGTATTTCTTTCAAAAACATCAGACATGGCAAAATTGTCTAGATCAAGGCCTCGGTGAAATGACGAAGGAGGATTAATTGCAGAAGATATAGCAAAATCATTCATACCATTTTGGGGTCAAGCAATAAATTCATATAACATAAGACAACTGTCCAGAATTTTAGAGAAAACAATAAATGGAACAACGGATATATTATATAATATGACCCTAGAGGAAAAAGCAATCAGGCTAATGACACTTCAAAATAGGATGGCTCTCGACATAATTTTGGCTGATCGTGGAGGAGATTGTAAAATCGTGGGGTCATCGTGTTGCATATTCGTAAGTGACTCTTCCCCTACGATTTTTGAAGCGATAAAAAAATTACACGTCCTGAGCACTGAACTCCACCCTTCAGAAGGTAGTTTGGAATTAGACATAAGCTCCTGATTTGGGGGATTATTACACTCATGGGGATGGAAATTGGGTGCAATTTTAGCTGCAGTGCTCAGAGTTTTCTTAACATGTTGCTGTTGCATAAACTGTCTACCAATAATTTGCACTAAAGTTAGTGATGAATGCATACACATGGTGACACAGAAAAGAACCCCTGGACTGAATTCAAATACAAATCATGAAATGAAAACAGTGAAAGAATTCATGTCAATTAATGTTGAGGATAATGATGACGATTATAGTAGTATGCAGAGTTCAGAATCGGATACATGGTCAGAGGAAGACGCCATGTTCAGATGATGCTTTTGGCTTACGGCCAAAAGGAGGGTTTATGAGTCTAGAAAAAAAATGCCCTTCCGTAGCATAAACGGTATATTATGTTGGCCTAAAACCAACTGCATCACATATCTAGAATCACCAGTATAGAATCATCAGTATAACATTAGAGCCTCCATTTTGTTGGGAATAGAATTCGCCATTTTGGTAATTTTTGCTTTTCTTGCTTCTGTTCAAACTGCTTTGCTGTAAGTGAATTCCATTTTGTTCTTGCTCATGCACAGAGCAAGGCCACAAGTTACATGTTGAAACACAGCACAGACAACACAGACAGCAATGCCCCTTTCTCCTCCCTCAAAAGTCCTTGGAAGTAAGCAACAAGGCATCAAATCACTACGCAGGTGCCAGCTAGTCTCGCTGGAGCGGCAGAAACTATAGAAATGAACAGTTAAAGGCTGAATTATGTTCTCTTCTGCGGCCACCCTTCATTGAGCCCTTGTAGATCGAGCTGACCTCTAGCCCACAAATAGAAACTTGAATATAGTGAGGCCTGGAATGTGTCTCTCACCTGCACACAGCTTGCTTGTAAGAACAAGCGCATTATGTTCCCTAAAACAAAGAATGGTGCTGCACCTTCACAAATTGCAAACTGTTACTGAATAAATGTCTGAAGGGTGTCATGGTCCTCATAATTGTCAATCATCAAACCATTTCAAAGAAAGATACATTATGGGTGGTTTTGAATGTGTCACCACTGATAATAAGATGATCATTTTGTATATATGTAACTGATGTAAAATGCTCGCTCTCTTGCGTCCCACGAGGTCTGCGTGACACATGTTGCGGGACGTGAGACCCAGTCGGCGGACTGAGACTATTTGCTTTGCAATAAACCCTAGATTTTGGGAACTGAACCTTGTGTCTGGAGTATCAGTTTGTGTGTGGTGATTGTGCCTTGTTTCCATACGCGAGGGTCCCCTAGGGGCCCCATCACTACCAGCTGGCCGACTTCCCTGTTCATTGAATAACACACTCCCATGTACTCAGGAAGATTGCATCTCCCCTTCACAATAGCACCAAGTCATAAATACTGGCCTGGCCGCAACAGACAATTTGATGTTATCAAAATTAACTGCCTTCCCCCATCCTTCATACTGATCAACCAGCTTTCCAGGTCGCACAGAGTTTATCTCACCACCCCAGGTTTCTGTGATCTACACAAACCCCAACTATGAGGGACCCACGGTATACAGATTTGTGTATTGACCATGTATCCCTTGTTCCCCAACTGTCCCAAACACATTTCCTTGAAACCCCTGCGTTTATATGTCTGTGCATATATGTTCAAGAATAGCACATCCCTAAACAGTGGCTTCTCCTTTCTCGTGTGCATATGAAGCTGCTTGCTTCCCATCTTTAGGCACAATGTTACAGCCCACACAACTACATTGTGTTCACATTTTATTGGCTGACTTGTAATTATGTTGCTAAGTGTGTGTGAATCTAAAATGTATCACCTATACACAAAGTACACATAATAGTAACACTCATTTCATTATCATTAACTACACTAGATACATGCAAACTGGGAACATCACGCTAACATCATGTCTACCCCAGTCACCAATATGGGGCATGCAATGCGACCCCTTCTTTCCCATTGAAGCCATTATTGATCACCCCAACAGAACACCTACTGTACGGTTACCCACAGAGCTGTCAGTCCATACAGAGAGAGAGTACGGAGTACGGAATGCCGAAATAAATCGAGTACTTGAGAAAGCGAGCAAAACAAGAAACCCTGAGCAAACTGAGGCCCCAGTGACATTATTCCGGATAAACCCAGGTAACAGGGAGAACGGGAGTATAGGGTGTCCTAAGGGGAATCGTTGTGGTACTGTTAATACTCACCCCTGTCATATGCACGAGGGAGTGAGAAAATGGCATGATGGTGATAAAAGAAGCCTGAATGCAGTACACATTGAAAGAGACACTGAGTTTAAGAGACAAAAAAAAGTGTGAATCTTCCCTCAAAGTGGTTGTTCAAGGTTCAGGAAACCAACTCTGAGAAGGGACACAAGTACAATACAGTCTTGAAGGAGTTATTTGAACTGATTAAAGAAGTCACAATGCACTATGTAAAAGGATCATATTAAGAAGAGTCAAGAAGATGAAACTTGCAAGAAGCAAGCTCCATGAGAAGATAGCCATTCTCCTGTCTTTAGTTGTTAGAATAGTGGTAGGGTCAGTGAGGATTAGTTTGGACTGTTCACATTTTCTTTAGGACATTCACAGATGACTGACAATCTCCTTAGTTAGTTTGATAGGTAGGGAAAACTCCATAGAGATAGGGAAAGCTACCAATTACTGATATTCTATAATAATATCACCCTTGAAATGTCCTCAAAGAGCCAGTTTCCTTCTTTTGATCTGGCACACAGGTGTTCGGGCAGGTAGTCAGGACACAAAGATCAGGTAACAGCTTTCTGGCCTTCTATTTTGCTTACTGGTACATTGCCATCAGGAAACCTGTTCATCTGGTATCCAAGCTTGGTTATCTGGTATTTGTATACCCAGAACAGTACTAACACCTGAAATGGCCAGCGCCCATTAATAGAGCGGTCTGGTTGATAAGGTGTCTAATAACAATGCTTCTATTGTACATTCATTTTAGTATCAGCTTGCATTTTCGTTGTAGTGTTTAAAGATATTTGCACTTCCCTATCTATATTTATTGGCATTGTTATGTCACCATGTAATGCACTGTTGGGCTTGTATTTACAAGTCTTCATTGATATATACTTTTGGTTTGCCCTTTATTTGCATTGGTGTGTTTCCACTTTTTGTACAGTTGTCTTGGAGTATGGTCACAAGGGAAAATGGCCCTTTTGCTGCCAGAATGCTCACACATATCTGCTTATGGGCTTTATTTATATTCCTATTTATTTATTAATAAAGCACTGAACATAAGTAAAAAACATGGTCCAAAATCAACCTGACCAAAGGGAAAATAAATTCAGAATGACACTCAATCTAGTGCCAAAGACAGCTAGAGTAGAAGAAGAACAAATTAATAGGGGCAGAGAGTTCCAGTACTTATGAGCAAAGAGGGCAAATGACGGAAAATGCGATGGGATGCAGAGGGTCTTGGCCACAAAGAGGAGTACAAGACACTGAGAATTGTGATTAATCAAGGACATTCGTCCCTTCTCCCCAAGGGAGAGCCCCTTCCTGTGAGGCCAGGGAGGTGAGCCCTCTCTGCAATATTCTCCGTAGGGGTAGAGGCAAGTGGGAGCTCACTGAGAGGGACTCCCACAGGCTGAACATATCATGGCCTACACGGGGTGCTTTAAAATACAATAGAGTATAGCCTATCCAGGCTGGGACAAATAAACTACAAAGAGATATCGTTATCCTGTGGAGAAGGCTCATGTCCCTCTATTGATATTGATATTGATATTTTATTTGTATCGCACACGTACACAAGTGTTTCAGAGTGCGACAAGACAGGGGAGGGGAACAAGGGAGAACAAAACAACGATCTTACTAGGCCCAGTGACATTGAGAACGTGCAGGTGCATGGGAGAGGGAAAGGGGAAAGTGCATGGGAGGTGGGGAGAAAGTGGAAAGTGCATAGCAAAGAAATTAAAATAAATAAATAAAATAAATAATAAAAAACAGCAAACAGTGGTAGTGCAGCCAGCAAGTGGCAAGTGCTACGTTTAGGGCAACAGACAGGGTGTGTCTGATAAGTGCATAAAAAAGTGGGTGGACTGTAGAGTTACAGATACAGACCCCAGTGCAAGGCATTGCCAGGAGGCAGTGTGGGTGGGTTGCAGGCTGAGCAGGTACCTGAGCCCAAAAGTCAGAGGGTTACTAGGTGCACAATGCCGAAACAGAAGAGATTAGCAGGGGAAAAGAGGAGCAAAGGCAGAAGCAAAGAGGAAGGTTTTGAGGTGCTTCCGAAACCGGAGCTGGTTATCCTCAAGTTTCAGAGTGGCAGGCAGGCTGTTCCAGAGGGAGGCCCCAGCCGAAGACAGAGATCTACCGCAGCTCGTTTCTTTGAAAAACGACTGACCATGAGGGTGTTAGAGGTGGAGGAGCGAAGAGCTCGGGACGGAAGGTATGTACGGAGGGACAGCTGTAGGTATTTTGTACCCAGCCCCAGCAAACCTTGTGGACATTGCAAAGGGACTTGAAATTAATCCTTGCAGCCACAGGGAGCAAGTGGAGAGATTTCAGAGCTGAAGAGATATGGTCCCAGGGCTTGAGGCCAAGGACAAGTCTTGCAGTCCTGTTCTGGATATTTTGCAAAGGGCAGAGAGTAGAAGCAGATAGATTTAGAAAGAGGCTGAACCATGAGAGAACCATGGCTCGAGAGACAGTAAGCTTCTGGGGGAAGGAGATGAAAGGCGGAATACCTCTGAGGAGGTGCAGTAGGAAGTTAGACTTTTTAGAGACTTCAGAGATGTGGGCAGAGAAGGAAAGCTTGGAGTCAAAGATGACCCAGAGGTTCTTAGCCTCTATATGAAAATAAAAATGTCCACTGCCTAGGACAAGTATGTTGTAGAGCCCAAATCCAAAGAGCTGGAGAGAAGACCGCAGATGCAGGCTATGAGATGTTCAAGCTGCGTACCGCAAAAGGAGAGAGAGGACGGCATACTCAGGCTGCGGGAAGTTCCAAGCTGCGAAATGCAAGAGGAGAATGATGCACTGGGAAACCACGAGTTTCAAACTATCCTGCAAGGGTTGCACAGGACGCCAAAGACACAATAAACCTGTGAGCTGAGAAACCTGCGGAAGGAGCCCAAGCACCACCAAAGGTGGTGACAGGACTACAGAGACCACAGAGATGAATCCTTGGTGGACCGAACGTCAAATGAACATTGCCGACACCACCTAGCATAGAGGGATCAAGTGTGTCAGTGAAGCCAGGTGGACACCGGGAAGAGACGCACAAGAGAGAGAGAGAGAGAACGAGAATGCAAACGTCAGGAAGCAGACAGCGTCCCAGAGACACCAAGAGAGAGTAAAACCCTAAGACAGAAAACTTCCAAAAACATTCTCCTTGAAGAGGGAAAGTAACCAGGAGACCGGGAGATGCGGGAACACTCAAGGGAGTCGTTATAACACTCAGTTTGCTTGTCACAATATGAAACGGAGTTTACTTTAAAGCACAAGCATATAAAGATTATGAAGAAAAAGAAAATAATTATAACTGTCAGTTAACTCGCCACAGTACAAGACATAAAACAGAGTTAACTTTGAAGCCAAAAGGATATAAAGATTGTGAAGTAAAAGAAAGGCAGTATCACACACAGTTAACTGATAGAAGTGGAAGAAGTCAACACAATTAACTGGTAGACCAAATAAATATGAAAGATACGAATTCAGGGAACAGTCCTAAACAGAAGTTGGACAATAAGAGAGCGAATAAGTGTACAAAATGACCCTAGGAAAAGGGGGGAAATAATGTTTCATCCTGTACAAGAACAAGATAAAATTGAAGAGAAAGAAAGGTACGAACTTGAAACCTTAAATTGGCTAAGGTGGAGCGAAAAGGGACCCAAGAAAGACAATGTTCAGCATCCCACATGGGGAATTGGAGAAGTTGATACGGGAAGTCACTGGCCCTCATTAGGACCCTGGCGCTAAGTGTTTAACGGCGCCGTAAAAGGCTGCGGCGCCGTTAAACACTTAGCGCCTTACTACGAGGTCCCTTTGCGGGTCCCGACCTGAACGGCTGGTCTAGACCAGACGTTAAAGTAGGGATCCGCAAAGGGACCTTGGTGCTAAGTAGGGTACCGCAATTTGCGGTACCGTACTTAGCGACTTCCCCAGTCCCATTGAGCCCTACGGGGCAAACATTGGAATGGGGAAGGGCCAATGTTCAATGGGGAATTACCGCCCCGCCAACCTTGGAATGGGGTGGTAATTCCCCATTGAACATTGGCAGACTCGTTACGATACCGGCACCGCACCATGGTTTAGCGCCAGTATCGTAATGAGGGCCACTGAGTCTGTTTGCGGATCACATCTTAAAGACTACTACGAGCAGTAACCCCAAGGGGAAGGAAGTCATTCTCCTGACTTATGTTAGTTTCTATTAGTAGTAGGGTCAGTTAGAGTAGTTTTGGACAGCAGACGTTTTTCTTTGGACATTCACGACTGACAAACGAGTATCTTAGTTAGTTAGACAGGCAGGTATCGCCCATAGTATTGGAAAAGCTAGGCCTTCTTCTTTTATTTTAATAAATATCAGTTCATCATGTCCTTCTTCTGACTCGCCACAGAATGCAAAGGACAAGGATGGGAGTGGAAAGAGATCGGAGATAAAGTGGGGAAACAATGTATAGACATTGGAAGGCAATGTATAAAAACATAAGAGAAGACAGGCTTCAAAGAGAACCAGGAGAGAGAAAGGCAAGCTAAGTAAAAAGAAGATCACGAAGGAAGGGAGCAAAGAGAGCTGGTAGATAGTTGGCACACTGCATGAAGTAGAGAAAGCTGGTAGGCAGGAAGATCAAAAAGTAGAGAAGAGCAAAACAAAAGAGATGAGATAAAATGAAGGCCAAAAGTAGGATTTTGCTGCAGAAAAGGACAAGAAATGACGTGTCAAAGAGTACTTTCAGATGTTGTGCAGTGTCATAAAACAGTCACTTCACATGGGCATGGGACGAGCAGTAACAGGAAGGGAAACAGAAGAGTGGACAAAGAGGATTACAGTCTTTGAATGATTCAGATCAAGGGAATGATAATGCATCCAATGCTGGATGGCAAGCAGACATGAGCAAAGGGAAGTGTGGAGATGGTCCAGAAAGCCAAAAAAGGAAAGGAAAATGTTAGTGTAGTCGGCATAGAAGTGGAACAGAAAGCAACATTAAGAGATAAGTTCAGAAACAGCTGAAGTATAGAGGGAAAACAGAAGGGGACTAAGGATAGAGTCCTGGGGGACACTGCATTGCAGTGGGAGGGAAGGGATTGTGAGCCAGACCAAGAAACAGGATACCATTTGAGGAATAAGATGAAAATCAAAGAGGGATAGAATCAGAGAAACCCAAAGGGGAAAAATAGAAAATAAGTGTGCAATGATTGACCTTGTTGAAAGGAGCAATGTGTTCAAATAAGGTGAATATTGAAAAGTGTTTGTAATGTCTAGCAGTGCGAAGAGAGTTGGTCACATGAAGTAAAGCTGATTCTGTAGGGTGCATAGGACGAAAGCTGGATTGGTGAAGGGGAAGTAGAGAATGAGCATGGAGGTAGTAATAAACGTTGGAGTGGATGACATGCTCAATAAGTTTAGAGAGAGATAGGGCAATAACTAGAGGGAAGAGAGGCATCTATGGAGGGATGTTTCAGGAGAGGGAGTGTGATGGCGTTTTTGAAACTATAGGGGAATACAGAAGAAGAGAGAGAAGAGAGTTTTAGGGAATGCACAGCTGGTAACAGAATTCAGATTGGAGAGAATTGGAGGAACGACGTGATTTAAGAGGCACAGGAGGAAGGCTGGAGACAAGTGGTGGAATGAGGAAAGAGTAGAGAAGAGGAGTTTTTAAAATGCATAAAAGCGCTAAGGAGGTTGTTGAAAAGGACATCAGGAAGTGAGAGGAAGTAGTGAGAGGAAGGAGTGAGAAGAGGGAGACAGTACTAATGGGAAAGTGGTTGGAGATGTCAGCAGAAAGGGGGTTGAACGTTTTCAAGAGTCAGGAAGTGGAAGTAGTAAGGAGGGAGAGACTGTTAAGGGGTGCTGAGGAGGAACCACTGTGTGAGAATAGAGGCGATGGAGTAAAAGGTGCTGCTAAGAAGAGGAGTTGAGGGGAGGGAACAGACAAGCTTAGCACATGCAGAGAGCAGGAAAGATGTTCTGCAACCTGGTGGTCGATCTGGGGAGCTTGTTCACTATCACCCACCCCTAGAAATGACTTTTTCTGAGACCTACCTGCAAACACACGAGGGGAACCAGTATGTGGATAAGAAGCAGGGGACGTGTATTTACAGAAGTGGAAAAAGAAGTGTGACGCCACTCAACACTCCCATGCCCTGACTATGAGTGACAGAAAAGATGTCCTGGGATGTTTTCCCTGTATTGAGGATTTCAAATCTCAGAGACTTTTGTTGAACCCAAGAGGCTTTTGTTGAACCCAGAGACTATCGTCAGTTAATTTCAGCACAAATGCAGAAGGCGCAGATGGAGGCATCCTGTTACTCAATCGTTCAATCGTTCAAATGGCGAGACCATTTTCAACAGAACGACAGAACAAGGGAACATAGTCATTTTGGCAAAGAGCTCCTCCAAAGGTTAAGGCTTAAACGTTGTGGATGTTGCTGGGCCAATGTAAAGATGCAAATGGCACAGCATTTCTGGTGGAAGGTTTTAAGTTGGGCATTGGATCAAAAGGAGTCGAGAGTTATGAGGTCTTTGGAAAATCAGAGATTCTCACAGAAATAGGCTGGTTGGTGATGAAGAGCTAGGGAAAGAGTTAGGCGGAGGAAAGGTAACACGCCCATTCCTGGATTGCTGCTCATGCATTTAATTGATTTGATACTGATAAAGACACAGGGATAGTTGAGACTCACTACTTGGCTTGACCATAACATTCTGTTAAAGTGATTTTGTTATTGATGTACTATGGGTTATAATAACATCAAACAGTTGACATAATGAAGAAAGGCTGACTTTAGGGCACAGAATGAAAACTGCTTTCAATTCGGTCCTTAGACTTTCACTGGCCCATTCCAAATATGAAAGAATGTTATGGCTGTTGAAAGCGTTTGAATCGAGGTGTTGAATACACAATATTGTATATAAGAGCATGCATGCTACCGGGCTGGGAAATAATATTCAAGGCACTTTTTTCACTTGCAGTACTTGAGATTAATAGGATGTCGTGGGGCACGTTTAAGCAGCTAAAAAAGCAATCTGGCAGCGAAGAGGACCTTAGAAAATCAGGGATTCTCTAGGGTTTGAAAGGGTGGTTGGCCTCATCCATAAATGAAAAGGAAAGGCAAGTGGGTCTAGAATTGGACAGCAGCTTGGCAGGGAGAAGATTAGGGGTGTTGAGGTGTGGGAAATAGAAGTGAAGATGCAGTAAACCTCCTATCACAGATAGTTCGAAAAGAGTTATCCTTGGTCCCTGGTAGGTTTATAGGTATGAACTCACATGGGAAGGGATTTTGATGATATGAATCATTGGCAGAAGAAATATATGGTGGGCAGGGCTCATTAAAGCTAATCAACGAGTACAACCAAGGACCCAAGAACGGTATTGATCCTAATAGGGATATAAAAAGAATTGGGGCTTGTACCGAAGACCAAGGGCACACATGATTAGATTGTTTCATTTACCTTGTTGGGGGCTTTAAGGATGTTGCTGCTAGTTGGGTGACAGGGTTTATCATCAGCAGTCATCGTCTTCGGTCAGTGGATTTGTTACAGTAGCAAGAACTGGCTGGTGATGATTAAATTGAGACGGTGAAAGGTGAAGTGGAGGAATAAAGTCTGTCCGGTGACACTAAATGGGGACGAGAGGGTATGCACTTTTCGATCATGCCTTGACATTATTTCTATTTCTATTTGGATTTATAAAAGACAAAACAACACAATGCAAGTATCACAGTGCTGATGAGTGATTCATTGAGAGGCTGCCAGTATCCGGCCTAAAATAGGAAGGTTTTGAGTTGTCTCCTGAAGCTCATACAGCTTTCATTCTTACATATCTCAAACAGAAGAGAATTCTCCAAGGTGGTGGCCTAAGTTTGGAATGCACGCCCCAAGCTTTTTTCAGAGGCAGTTCAGGCAATTTTGGGAAGGTTCCTAGAATGGTAAGAGTTTTTCAAAAGTTCTTAGTTATGGTATTTTTCGTTAGTTTGGGGAATTGGAGCAAATGTCTAGACTTCACGAGGTTCCAGGAGTTACTCAGGGTAGCTCCTAGAACTTACGGAGCCCCGCCTTTATATATCCATGGTAGCCATTTTGGTTAAGAATTATTATTCATTCAACAGGACGCGCGTGGCATCCCATTACATGAATGAACATTTCCTTTTTTTTTAGCACCTGGGTTACCACTTTGGTAACCCTGAGTGCTAATAGCGTTAACCCCCCCATTCCAAGGGCTTGAACAGGGTTGGGGGGTAACAGCCTTTTGCCCTCTTTATAGCTTTGCTCAGGCTGATAACTTGGGCCGCTAAGCCTTTACCCCCCTTTCCAGCACATGGAACTGGGGGTGGGGGGTTAGCACAATAATAGTAAGCTTTTGGTTGCAAATTAAACCTGGTTGTAGTTCTGCATATGTGTGTTGTAACCTATGCCTGAAAATTGTGTTTACTAGTCCTCAAAGAAAATATGCATGAATGTTCCACCTGCTGGAAAAACAGGAAAGAATCTATCATGTTTACGGGAAGAAAGAACAGATATGCCAGAAAACCATCAGCGAATCGTGCAGCCGAATATATTTGGGGAGATCTCAGGCAGAAGGAAAATGTAAACACGAAAATTGTCAAAAACCTTTTTCTCTGAAAAAAAAAAATTTTTTTTAACATATGCATGTCCACTTACTCCATCAATCCCCTTCATTTCCTGAAAATAAAAAAGTTTCCTCTCACACTCTCCAGTTACTCCAAGAAGTGTCAGGTGTGGCCTAAGAAAAAGGAGAGAGGTTTTGGCGGATGAAGCAACTTTTTCTAAATACTATGTACGTACCTTTCTGGGTCTGTCCTTCATTTCCACTCCCACGTACCCTGACACACCCACAAAATCAAGGGCACATCCCTGAACAGCCATTGCAGGTGAGTTCTGGCTGCCAAAATAAGCTATTTGCCGGAATTTCCTCATCACGAATCAAGCAGGCCTGCTGATATAATAGTGTACTTATTCAAGGTGCAAATTGCCAATTATATTATTTCCTTTAAATAGCACACAATGTTTCCCTATGATCATCAAAGCATGATTTTACATTATTTACAAAAAACTCTTAACCAAAAGTCTTATACTCATTTTATAATGTACTCCAACCCGCATTTTAAAAACCTCCTCTAACCTTCCCACGTGTGTCCTGCAAGTTAAGTAGCATGTGTGCTAATCCGTTGATTACCAACTTCATTGACATTTTTTTTACATAAAGGTCTACATAAGCAAGTGCTTGCTGTTGAATACATTGGGCCTCATTACGACTTTGGCGGTAGCCATGCCCTTAATAAGGGCATGGCTGCCACCAAAACCGGGTCTGGGTTCCCGGAATGGGAAATTACCGGGCCATTCCGAGTTGGAGGGCCCGGTAATTCCTCCTTCAGGGAACCCGGGCCCTGACCTTCCCCATTCCCATTTGAGCCCTGATAGGGCTCAATGGGAATGGGTGCAGGGAGCTAACAACGGGCCAATTACGACCGGCCCGTTGTTAGCTCCCTTGTCCCCTCGCGGGTACCGGGTCACACGAGTGAACCTCGTAATCTTGCGGAATGGGTTTAACGGGTCCGCCTCCATTAGCGGCACCCGTTAACCCATTCCGCAAAGGTTGTAATGAGGCCCATTATATTTCAAAATATAAGTTTTGTCTCAATTGAAGTGAAGGTCACATATTTAAAATATTTTATTTTTAATTGTTTAATAATGTAATTTTTTTGCGTTCTCCTGTTGTGAAACTATCACTTTGTCTTGTCCTGACTCCAGAGCCAATTTAATCTCTCTGTGAACATTTGCAGAGGCCAATAGACAAGAGGAGCTAAACATCCATTTATAATTATTTTTGTCTATCACTGTGATCAAAAAGTCGACGCCATTTTATCCCAGAGATTGCCCTCTGAGATAGGAAACAACCAATTACAAAATGGAGTCAATTAGTGGAACTAGACCTATCCGAACAGCAGCCTCTATCTCTGGGAAATGTGTAACTGCATACAGCTCAGATTTCCATATGCAGGATATTAAAGCAGACGATTAATACATTTCGCAATTGCATTTTCATTGTTTTGTACCTGATGTCTCCTTTGAACACAGTAACATTTCATATCATCCTAGTCATCAAACAACCGCAATTAAAGATGGCGCCCAACGCATTCCACATCTTCTTGGCCTTTGTATACATGAGATTGGCAGGAGGTGGGGAGGGCAATAATACCCACTTAAATCAACCCCAGAGAAGGACGATTTATGTTACAAAGACCACAGTGACTGCTCGGCAGTATAGACTCCAGCCAGTAATTTACTTCGGCCTCTGTAGACACTGGGAACAGAAGAGGGACGAGGAGAGAAAGGGATTCTTTGTGCTCTGTGAGTTTCTCAATTTTGGTCCTCCCTGAGGTTTTATGGCCTTACAAATCTTAAACCAGGGCCAAGGCAGCAGAGCACTTTTCCTTCATGGTGAAGCCGGCAGTCTTTACTTTTCAGCTGTTAAAACAAATACATGTCAAATGCAATAAGTTACTGCTTCCGCCCGTCTTTATGGGAGGGCAAAAAGGGGCACTTGGGGGTGGGGCGACACAAAACTGCCTGATCTAAAGAAGTCAGTTCCTGTTGTTCACTAAACAAACGTATATGCCAACACTCCCGATTTGAGTGGGAGACTCCTGATTTGTTCACCAAAAATTGTGCTATTTTTTTTACTTTGTCCCTCCTAAAATATTTTGAACCCCAATTCAATCCAATGGGAAAATTCATTGCACCAGATGTCTGTTACATCTCCCTCCCATCTGTAGCAACATGTTGGTATGTGTGCTTAAATAACACACATCAGGATATTGTATTGTGTGCTGCTGAGGCTCTGTCCCTATTCCATGTCTGTTGTTGACAAGTACATTCTGCTTTGATCTGCTTTGATCAGTTTATTCTTAAGGCTTTCTGTGTTCACTGTGATATACGTGGCTTTATGTGTACTACATAATTCCTGTAACATTCTCACCTTTCCATGGGGTTTATATTGATCATGTGCAATAGCCAAAAGTTGAAATGCATATTGATAAATGTGCATGCCGCAATGTTTCAGAAGATAGCTCAGTGTGGTAAGCACTCATTGCAGAGATTTATGTTCATATTGAAGTTTACAATACCACATTTCTGCACGGTCGGCTTAGCCTGTCCTATGTCTTAACATAATAAACCTGCAGGTATGTCCTTCACCAGATAGTGGCTGCTATAAAAACTAACATAGCCGCAGTATGGTGAAGGTCTATAAATCGATTCCTTCAGATTGGGGGTTGTAAAACCTAGGCAGCCACCCCCAATGATTAATATAATGTGTTAGTCCATAAAGGTGATTATCCAAATTCAAGACTGTGAAAGCAAAATGTTTATGCTTGTTTTCTAGCAGGGTCGGACTGGGTCAAGAAATAGGCCAGACACTGAAAAAAAAGTGGCCCACCCTTTGCCTCATAAAAGTGGCCCTCAAACCATCATCCGTGAATCGTGTCAATTCACGACTTTACAGAAAATGCTACTTATAGAGGGTTCATGTGTCTGTTACATTACAACACAACTCATAACATAACATAACTTTGCATACAGCACTGTGACAGGGTCCCCAGCTCCGAGGAGCAGGAGTGGCAAGAACCAACCACCCCCACTGCGGTTTTGGGACCTGCTGCAAGTCGATTCTTATATTGGGAAAATCACTTTCTCTCTCAGTACCTCAGTTCAATGAAGTGAAGAGAGAGTGCAAACAACAGTAACACAACTAAACTAGCATGGGCATAGCCACAAGATTAGTCGTTGGTGTAGGTATTGCAAAGAGGGTCTATAAGAAGTGAGGAATGAGGGTGCCAGTGATATGCTTGGTACCTGATAATGATATGCGCCCGGTCTCCAGTGAACCTCAATTGGAAAGACTGGTTATTATTTTACCTTAGTGGAAATTCCAGCCAACCAGGTAAAATGATTTGTACTCAAACTCAAATCATTTGGTGGTATGTGGGTTTTTGGCCATCTTCTGCACTGCTGTACAGACACTGCGCAGACATAGGGCCTCTTTACGAGTCTGGCGGTAAATCCTCTGAAATACCCCTAAATGAAATTACGATTAGCGCCACTTGGTCCTGTGGATTTACGGCAGATTACAGGTGGTGATTGGGAGGTGCACGTCCCCATTTTGGAGTCCACAGCCTCCATGGGGATTTGAACGGAATGACAGTCGACAGTAATTCTGGCGAGTTGTGGTGGTAAGGTGGAGCTTTTTGCTGGAGGTTTATCCTCCACCTTACCGTCCACCTCTATTAAGACCTTTGCCAATGATGCTCCCCTATGAGGGAAGAGGTCCTGACCACCCACACAGTAGCAGTCAAATTCTTCCCACTGTTGTAACTCTCTGCTGTTCATGTAATAACAGACAGAAAGGTCTAGCAGTTGGAAGAGGAGACATGCCCATGACTCACCGGCTGTAATACAAATGATCCCAATCAGTATCCTTGGAAAATATACTGAAACCTCCCCATTCCCTTAAATGACAGGACCAACCTGATTACGGTCTGGTAGTGTAGTCTGGTCAATCTAGGGCGAAAGTGAAATATCCCCTGGAGGTCCCAACAGATAACCAGACAATGTAAGATACTAAACAAGACACAACAGGGTGCTATGGACAGAGAGGGCAATGCTTCCTTACCGTAACACTGTCTGAAGACTGATACAAATATTCCAAGTTCCATGTACACTGTTCCATAGAAGAGGATGTCAGCAGGGGTATAAATCCAGGTAACCTACCCCGACGGCACGAGGATGCCTTGTTAGTCCCAGTTCCAAGTATATACCACCTAACCCGATGGCACCAACAGCAAGCGTCTCTAGTCCACGATAACCAATGGGAGAGTCGGTGTCTATTTATTGTGCAGGGGAGATAGAAATCTCAACGTGAGCTGAGTAGGAGTCCTTGAAGCTTTCTGGGTAGGCAACGTGCGGGCAAATGGAATATCCAAACGCTAAGCAGGGAGGAGTCCATGTAGCAGTCTGGGTAGGCAACGTGCTGGCTAGTGGAATGTTCAAATGCTATACAGGAAGGAGTCCTTGTAGCGGTCCGGGCAGGCAACGTGCAGGCAAATAGAACTGTCCAAACATTATGCAGGAAGGAGTCTGTGTAGAGGTCTGGGTAAGCAATGTGAAGACATGCAGTTCAAGGGAGAGTATTAGCAAACAGCAGCAGGGGTACGAAACAGGAAAAGGAAGAAACAGAATGAAGGAAAGGGAATTCAGAATTCTCGGGGCAAGGAACCAACAAGGACAAGATACTAATTCAGGAATTGAGGCAAAGTAACAATACAGACCAAGATGCAAACGGGTTGTAACTTCAATTAGAAGCGCCCATCAGCTGTTGAGGGAGGATTAAATATCCCGACTACACTTCTCTGTGTGGCGCAATCTTCAGCTGTTGGATTACTTCCGGGTGAATGCTGTGGTCGAGCAAGTGCATTCTGTTGCCATGACAACCAGTACCGGGATAAGAATGGGGTGGGTCTTGTAAACAAAGAACATGTGTATTTTCCTATAGTTCCTTGCGTGACAGAGTGACCCTGAACGATGCGCCTGATGGGCATTTTCTTATGAGAGTGGATGACCCTCTTTTGATTCCTGACAACCTCCTTGTACAGCAACGTGTCAAGGCCATGATAGTAACAGAATTACCGCCATGTGTAACTCACAGCTGTACTCATAATGAGGACCATACAGTTAATTTCAATTACACCTAGGAACTGGTCCTTCGTGTTTAATGTCTCTGATGGTGTTAATTGAGAAAGGGTGTGGGAGCCCCTCCACTGAGAACGAGTATGGTTCAAATGATCAGTTTCATGGAATGTCTTCTACCCGTAATTATTTGCTTTAACATGCCAACATTTTCTTTATATGCAGTCAGAATAGCAAACCAAATTCATGTTTCTTTCAACCATAAATTGAAAAGGGTTTTTGAGTCTCCTGTTTTTGGCGTCCTTGGGTCAGTGCAAAAAATAGAAAGGGGGGCACACATAGGCTTCAACAACTCAAAAACACAGAGTCTCTATCTGTGCAAAGCCAAGAAGTTCTTTCTAGGGAGCTACATCAGACAGAGCATGATTGATGTTTTAGAAGGCAAAGAGGACACAGTCTGTGAGTATCAATAAATAACTAAGGTTAGCAGTGTTTGTTCCTACAACCACTGTAACAGTTAATTGATGTAAACAGAACGCAGGATTTACAGCTACAGAGAGGCTCTGCTCAGCTGTGCATCCATGTTGTCACCCAGAGAGACCTGCACCGCATATTGTGGGAGAAATCCGAACCACGGGGCCCACGCTTTTTGTAAAAACATTCCTGTCCATGCTGCTGCTGATTCATCAGCTCAAAGCACTGATACCTTACTCTTCAGAGGGCCACAGTGAGGTGTGGCCTGGCGCTCTGTGGTAGGATGTCAATCGCTCGTCCATGTTCGCTCTAGCACTTCAAGTTCTCTTTTTAACCAGGCCCACTTGTGTGAGACTGTCACCCTCCCCCAGGGCCTTGCCTTACACAAGTAGTGATCGGCCTGGCCACAAGCCGAATGGCTGATGGTCCAGTCCGGCCCTCTTTACTAGCTTGGCCAGCAGATGATACAGTGATCTTGGACAAATCATTTTATATCACATCTCAGTAATGTTCTAACTTCTGTGGAAATGTTTGCCTTCTCACATGCTGTTGGCACTGTTCAACCCAGTACCTGCTCTTTCTTTTTTCTGTATGCCAGTTGAGTGGAAAGGTTCTAGACAAAAGAGATTGGACCATATATCACAGGTCTCTGGCAAGCATATTTTAAAATCTGCTTATTTGGCACAACAAATGGTTTGCTTTATTGTACAATTGAAAGGAAAGGTTCTTCAGAACATCATAAATAACAATCCACAAACATGTATTTTGGGTGTATTTAAAGCTTTACAATAGAAAAGAGAAACCCAGATGAAATCATTTAAGATCACCTCATTAGTATTCTGGTACTTGTATATGTTCCTTGATAGTGGAGACAATGAATCTAGAATCATTCCCATTTTTCATAATATGCTTCCAAAATGTGTAGTTTTTAAAAATTGTCATGTTGGGTTGTGTAATTTGGGTACTATCAAGTTAGGTCTATAAAATGGGATTATTTCAGTACAAGGTATGCAGTCTTTTCTTCCAACAAGGCGTGGTAGAGTTCAACAACAGATGCCTTCAAGAACTTTGAAAGCGACGAAAGAGTTTATACAACATAATCTGTAGGAAAGTTACAGCGCAATCCTTGGGCTTCAATGGGTCAATTTACCAAACAATGAAATCAAGATTTATTTAAAATACATGTTTTGTCAACCCTGCTCCCTGACATATGTTTTTTGACAGAGTAATTTTGCACCTGACTACAAGGTAGCTCAACAAGTTCACAACCTTTTGCTTAGATCTGCATGTATCTTGTAAATCAGGGACTTGAATCTGAGCTGTGAGGTTAGGATTCACCCTTCAGATGGTGAGGAGCAGTGTTTTAGTAGAGTAACAATAACAACAGGTATGTGCACCAGGGTAGGAGTCACCACTGAACTGTGTGATGAGACACATAATAACAATGAGTTCTGATTTTACACCAACACACAGTGCATTTTCTGTGTAGGAATGCTTGCAGCTAAAATGTATGGCTTTGAATTGTCCCATTGGGGTAAGGTTGAGCTTTCGTGTGAGGAAAAGGGCAAAACCAATGACAATTCCCATGGCAATGTTGTTTAGAATATCGTCATAGAATATTAACGACTGTGAGTATGTTAAAAAAGTATTTTATTTCTTCAACATTTATGTATGTAAATCTTTCAAATGTAAATAGAACAAAATATAGCAGTGCACATTTTCCCTTTAAATCCTACAAAATATAATTTATAGAAAACAAATGACCAAAATTATCAAGTACACATTTAAAATAGCAGAATTCCGCTATCATATCACCTGCAACCTTGCCACCTCTTCTAAAGTAATGTCAGATCTGCCCAAAGGGCTGCATCATCATATGTCAGAGGAAACCTTGCTATTTTCTGATTATAAGACGATTGATACTTTCTTGATTAATCTGTAAATCAATCTAGAAAGAGCTGAGACTTTTTGCAAGCTTGGAGAAGAGCACAGGTGGGTCAGACCGGTATGTGGCAAAAACGACAGTCAAGTCATGGGGAGCCATTAGAAGAGTCAGGTCAGTAAACGAAAAAGCCTGAAATGTCCAAAATAACTCTTCTGTCCTCTGTTCAATCCACATGTCTCTACTTTCATGTTTCAAATTAGGATGAGGATCTAAAATTAAAGGAATAAATTGCGTTCAAATGCTAATTGACATTGATTTACAAACAGAGAAGGGGACTGGCAGAGGCATCATCAGGGCACCAGGGAGCTCCAGGTGGGAGGAGAGGAGAGAGCGGTCAGTCCAGGAGAGAGGATTAGTTAGAGGGTTGCAGAGATGGATGTCTGTTGAGATGAGAGCATCCAAGGTGAGTCCGGCAGAGTGGGTTGGGTCAGAGGGAAGAATGTTAAAGGAAAGCGAGTCACAGATGTCGGATCCGGAGAGTCAAGATTTATGTTGAAGCTGAAGCCCCAAGGAAGAGGAGACTGGGAAGGAGAGAGGAGGAGAGGTCCGCTCATTCAGAGAGAAAAAGGGCGGTTCATCCGGGGGGACCTGTAGATACTGCTGATAATGAGGGAGAGGGTGGGAGAGACAGACACCCTACAGACAAGGCTTTCAAAGAAAGAATAGGATTGAGTGGGAATGATGGTGGCTGGAACCCACTCAGGGAAAGTTAGGGCCACCCCTCCACCAGATTGGGTGGACATGGGGTTGAACAGCATCTTGTAGCCCTCAGGGAGAATGGTATCAAAAGCAGTAGCAAAGCTGACCTTGACCCACATCTCATAGAGAGAGCAAGGATGTTGACGTCATTGTCTTCTAGGAGGTAACAGATGTCTGAGGAGTTGTTGACAGCAGAGCAATAGTTGAGCATAGCTAAGTGAAGCAGGTTGCCCCCTTTAAATGTTTTCTGAGGTGGGGTAGAGGGGTAAGGTAATACCCCATAAAGACAGGATATGGGTTGGCTTAGCCATTACGAGGGAAAGGGGATACCCTGTCTCTCCCAAGGGCATCTTATTCCCAGGACCCACAGACCCTCCACCCAGGTGATCCTCCCTTGCTTATCCACCACTAGGATTGGAATCCAAAAGCAATGGCCTTTCCCTGTGCTGAGGATCCATGGGAAATATGAGTAAGAACACCCTCAATTTCTCACATATACTTCCCCAATGCGGGTTCGACTGTGGTGCCTCACATGGGATCCGGGAGTGGAAGTCCACATTACCTTGCTCTTGACCTTCTCGTGTACCACTGTGAAGCAATACGGTTGAAGGTCCAAGAACCACCACAATACTCGAGAGTTGGATTCCTTTTTTTGATTGATCCAAACTAGAGGAGAATAACCTGTCACCAGGCTAAATCTCCAGCCAAATAGATAATACTTCAGGTGAATTATAGGCCATTTAATGGCCAATGCCTTTAGCCCAATGACTGAGTAGATTTTCTCTCTGGGAAAGAGCTTTCTACTAATGTATAAGATGGGATGCTCACACCCACCATTATTTTGTGATAACACTGCTCCAAGTCCAGGGATGAAAGCATCTGTCTCGAGTGGAGCTTTAGCATAAAGCCTGTTTCAATGTTGTATAACAGAGTTAATCCTCTTCTTCCCACCTGATCTTTTGGGGTTCTGCATTTTTCAATGTTTCCATTAGTCTAGATATTTACTAGAAACAATTGGGATGAATCTGTTTCCAACTTGGCCCTTACCTTCTATTCTTGTGGTTGGACAGTGCCATTGCCCACAAAAACAAATAATACATTTTACTGCTGAATGTGCCAAATTACATTTTCTTGTATTAGTGGTTAACACTGCTTTTCTTAACACTCCCATGATAGTATAAAGGGGGTATAGATGATCTTCCCATGTCTTACTATGAATCACAATATCATCTATTTAGGCCCTGCAGAATTCTGAGTATGCTTCTAGAATTGTATCCATAACTCTCTGAAATGTTGCAGGAGCACCATGAGACCCAAAAAGGTAGGACTTTAAACTGACACAACCCTAAGGGATTGGCAAAGGCAGTTTTTTCTTTATCAGGTCCATGAAAAGTAACTTGCCAATATCCCTTGGTGAAATCGAGAGTGGGCAACTATAAAGCGTTACTCAGCCGATCTATCAGGTCATCGATATGAGGCATAGCATAAGCATCAAAAGCAGAAATGGCATTCAGTTTACGACAATCTATACAGAATCTACCCAGCTTCCATCAGGTTTAGCCACCAACACAATAGGGGAAGACAAAGAGCTAGTAGAAGGTTGAATGATATTAGCCTCTAACATGGTTTTACTTTTCTGAATTATGACTTGTTTCCGGGACAGTTTTATATTTACAACTTTATCTGCAGGAGTGCAGATATCATGATAACCATCCTTCGCTCTCGCAAGTTCTTTCCGGAATACATCAGTATACTGCCTTATAAGCTCATATAGATCTTGTTTCTGATTATTGTTGAGGTCAGATGAAACTGGGGCTTCACTTTCTGTGTCCTCGGGCAAAAGACAATAAAATATTATGGCTGGAGACTCTGTTCCTTCCATTCCTTTAGCAAGGTAACATGATAGATTTTTGTTTTAAGATGGCAATCAAGTTGTGAGAATTTATAATTACACAGGGCTGTTTGTTCTATTACTTCGGATGGTGCATGCCACTTGGAAACAAGTTTATTTTCTGAGGTCGGTAACAGGACAAGTACCTTTTGACCTATCAAAAAGGATCTAAGGGAAACCTTTTTATCGTAAGAGGTCTTTTGTTGTTCTTGTGCCTTAACCATGTGGGCCTGTAACAGGGATTTTACAACCTTCATATGCTTTTTCAACCTACTCTTAGTCTGAGAAAGTGGAAAAGGGGCTGTGTCTCTCTCTTCACGAGTCTCCCTTAACATATCCAGGACATCGTGTGGTTCTTGTCCATAAAGGAGTTAAAATGGGGAAAATCCTGTGGAGGACTGTGGGGTTTTCTGGACCACAAAAAAGGCCCAAGGTATCATTTGATCCCAGTTTTTTTCGACTAACTTTCTGCGTATGGTCTTGAGAGTTTTGTTGAATCTTTCTGCAAGACCATCTGTTTGAGGATGATCCACAGATGTTCTAAGGGTGGCAATGTGTAACAGTTGTGAGAAACCTGAAGGTGTCCCACCCGCTAGTCCCAAGGATCTGTCATCCAGGTGGCCAGGACAAGGCCATCACTAGTGGGTCCAGTTCCTGGTGGTGGACCAGTGTGGGTGGATCACCTGTATGGGGGTATTTAGGGAGTGGAAGTGGAACACAGAAGGCGAGACGCGGTATGCCCTTCCTTATGACACCTTTTCCCCACCCTACCCCGTAGGATACATAGAAACTCTACCCCCCTTTTCCAATAGGAACCTTTTCTCACACTGTGAAAGACAACAGACTAACGCCGGAGCTGTTTATCTGACATGTCCCAACACAAAGGTCAGGTAGAGTCAGGCAATTGCAGATAACTATACTCACCTGAGTGCCCTTTCCCTTCCCCACCGGGATAAAAGAAGGAGCACGAGAGCACACTTTGAGCAAGGCCAAACGCATGAGGAAGCAACCATTCCGGGATGGCAGTTCAAATGCAGGAGAAAGGCGGGAGATCTGAAAGGAAGACGAGGAGGGAATTGCCCTTGCCCTTTTCAACCCAGAAACGCAAAGCCTCCGAGAAAGGAAATGTAAGACCGGGAATCACAGCTGGCAAGTGGTGTGACAGATGCCAGTGGTACATGGAACCCTCCCACAGTGATAGCCAGGGTGGACAGAAGTGGTTGCTATCGTGGTATCATCTTTGACTCCAGTGGCAAAGGAAAGGCCACCAAGTTCAGCACAGCTGGTGAGTCGGAAGAAACTGATGGCGGACCGGAGTGTGTTAAGCTCAAGGTTGCAGTGGGAACATTGTATGTGAAGAAAGAAAATAATAGACAGAGGACTTTTGTGAGTGAAGTTGGTACCAGATATAGAGTGGTCTGGCGCCACGTGGGTGCCCATTCAAAGGACTTTAGCTGGTACCCCTTTCCTGAACAAAGAGATGGTAATGAACTAAGATTACAGAAACTACAAGGACCAAGAGGCCTTAGGGGAGGCAGGTGTGAGGTGTCAAAGTGATCATACAAGGGTCAAGCCAAATCCCTTGCACAGTTGAAAGTCTTTGACACGTTGTGAAAATTAAGTGAACTGTGATCATTGGCAAACGTGAACCCGACTGAAGGATGCCTGCAAATTGGGGTAAATATTGAGATACCCCTGAACATTGTGATGACAAGCATGAACCCGACTGAGGGATGTCCACAGTGAGTTCATGGTCTGAGCCTGACTAAGAGAGGCTAACGTTGAGAGAAGGATCGAAGCCCGGTTCAAAAGGTGAAGAGTAATCACCCAACATGATGAGTACCAAAAGGAACTTTTGTTTTGTGTGTTTTTACATATCAGGCCCTCTGAGGCAAGAGACTTTGCATGGAAGAGACTTAGGCACAGATGGCCCTGACATCGATGAAAAGGAACTACAAGCTTGTGCTGGAGAAGCCCAGGAGTGTGCTGTGCTCAACAGTCCTGCCTTGTCCCATTCTAAAAACACGGGGAAGGGAGAACCCGGCAGTAGCATCCTGATTATCATTTTGTGAACACTCTTTTCTTGTGCACATTATCCCACACTATTTTGTAGCACTGCGGTAAGGATTGTCAATACGTTTTTAGAGTATATGCCCTTTTTATTTGACTAGACTTCACTATGACAGTTTTATTATTATTTGATGGTCGTAGCTTGTTCCCATTTTAGGTTTAGGTTTCAGATTAGGCGTTTATCTCACCTATTTTTACAGTTTAATGAACAGCCTTGAACTGTGATCACTTGTGTCTGTCTTACTTTTATGCCATGCCTTCCTTACACAGTTCTTTAACTTCTTCCACAAGCTTGCTCATGAAAGTGGGGCCCTGATCCGTTAGAATCTCCTTTGGAAACTCCTCTCTACAGAAAAAGGGAAGTCAATGTTATAATATCTGTTGAGTCGTGTTAGCTCATAAGGGGAAGGTTTCTGAATAACGGGTAGCATAGTCTAAAATGAGAAAGATATATTTATTTCTCAATTTGGAAGTCTCCAGAGGTCCTACAATATCCATACCAATTCTGGAAAATGGAAATTCTATAATTGGTAATGAATTCAAGGGAGCTTGAGTCTTAACCTGCCATAGATGACCTCCCATCAGATGAGATTGGGCTACCTCTTATACCACCCGCTTATGGCTTGCTGAGACTACCAACTGTGCCTTTACTAGGCCATCTGATGTGGTATTCCTCCATAAAGGAATCCAGATTTACAAAACAATGTATGGATGCCAATTCACATCTTAAAATTGGCTTGAAATTCCTCAAAGTAGCCCTTAACCACTGACAAATATTTATATTTACAAGACATGGTTTAAAATGGATTTTTAGTGTCTCTGTTTGAGGCCACAGAACCTCTGTGTATGTGTATCTGTCTGGAGGAGAGCTGAAAAGTGCCAGCTGCAGGTCAGCTTTAAAAGGAAAGCCGTGTGAGGCATCCATGTATGAGGCCCGCGTGAGGCCAATGTCATGTCACCTCCCAAACTCCTGTGGCTCTCTAGACCACCCATACCCAGCAGCCCATCAGAAGCTAAATGCCCCTTCAATGCTTCTCAGCACTTTCTTTCTTCAAGGATTGTTTTATAAATGATGGCCCATTTAAGGAAACATTGTTTTGCACAAGACGCTTATAACGTTTCCGTATGAAGGAAAATGCAAATGGGCATTTAATTCTGAAAGCACACAGAAAGCACAAGTTAGTTATCTAAAACTACGCTGTCCTATCACATAGAACAGTTATAAAATAACTACAATATTTTCAGATATTTATATTTAACATCAAAAAGTGTTTATTTTTGGTAGAATGCAGTATTTTCATCACATCATGGATGTACCTCGCATTTGTCAAACACAAACAGGTAACCCTTTCAAACATTACATTTTGTTATGAGCCTTTCAAACCCCAAAGGCCATTTGTTTGCCTTTTATTGAATTGCATTCTGGTATTTCTAGTCACCCAGTAAAGATAGGGGGAATAATGCCACAATTGTACACTTTTTCCCTAAAATAGATCTATAAAGATTGATGTATTTGTGTGAATACCTTAGTATGGTATCTGTACTTTTCAATGTATCTTTATAAAGCAGAGTATTGCTGAAAGTCAGACATGGAGGTGAGTAGGGGAAATGATGAGAGGGCAAGTGAGCCATGAATATTTGCCCAGGATGTGGCGGAAGAGATTGCACACCTGGAAACTGGTGCAGTTATCTTTCCCTGATTGTGATTTCAGGACACAAGTAAAGGATACATGTGGCTGGACACGATAACCTTTTTCAGAGGGTGGACGCAACCCAAAGGTTTTTTTTGTGGGTGTAATGTTTGCTCAAGTATTTGGCTACTAGGATTTTACCCAGGTTGTCATGTTCCCTGTGCAAATGCTTACCCACAAGAAAACAATAATTTCTTTTGCATATTGGAATTTTGTTTTCCAGGGAATATTTCACTACAAATTGCTGGGTTTAAAGGGTGAGCAGGTTGTATACTTTGCCAGCATATTGATTGGAACATTTCCTCTCTCATGTTATTTTTATGGAGTTCATTACTTTTTTTAAAAGTCCAATGCTCTTTTGTCTTGAACACTTTCTTTTAAGGGGAAGGTCAATTGTATATTCACTTTTAGATATGTTCACTTACTGTGTGTATGCTCATGGGTGTCAGCTTTTGATTTTCGCTATGGGACAAAAGTTTCCACACAGAGTGATGAGAGAACCCCAAACAAAACAACACAGTTTACAGCACATGTTGCATCAGGAATAGTAAAAAAGCCATATGATTTACAGGAAGGTATACAAATATAACTCAGCAACAATCACCAAACATGCTGAGTTGTCTTACAACATTCTGCTATATGATCCCCTGATGTTTCTGCATCAGGCAAACAGTTTTGGCCTTCTCACCCCCTCCAATAAAGCCTCAGGGAGTGCATTAATGAGACTCTCTTCTAATTTTGAAGTGAGCAGAACTTGATAAAACATTTAATATTTACTTGGAGTTAATTTCTTTTGAAAGTCGAAATAATCCTTATCTCTACCAAAGTGAGTGCTCCCAGACAAATCCTTTTTTCACACTATGCCTTATTTGATAAAATTAGAAGTCTCTACAATGTGGAAAGGTCGTTTTCACAAATCAAAGTCTTCATGGGAAGAAAAGAAGGGGCAAGGATGGGCAAAGAGTCCCTGCAAAAGTATTTCATGATTTACTACAATAATTTTGACTTGTAGAAATGTTAAATATTATTGGATTAACACATTCATCTTTATTCTCTGGAAAGTGTTTATAACATCTTGCTCTGAGAGACATTGCCCTAATTATGCACGCAATGACACAATAAAAGAATATCTGTGTTTACACTGGAAAAAACTGTTATCCGTGATTTTTTTGAAGGGGCAAATGGGAAAACAATGAATAAAGCAGACCTTGACATTTTTGAAAAAGCTGGAAAAATACCACCTAAAGTAAACACAAATAAACCCCTAAAACAGAAAATCCTAGTCATAATCGCCCAAAACCTTAATAGAGTCCGGGACCCATGCAATCAGAACTTTACAGCCGTTACAAAGCAAAATGGTACATAATTTGGCCATCAAACAGTTGTCAGGGGGTTGCACAATTCATCTCAATAATTACAACCTCTTCCAGTCTGCCTGGGCCTGTAAGGAAATCAAGCCCAGCTCATGTCTAAGAACTGCAATGGGGGTTCCATTTGGAAGTATAAACTGCCTTTTCTATGATAACTATTCCAAGCATTCTCATCGGCTAGATGGCAGACCTGTTTCTACCCCAGAAAGCAGACAGGGAATCCATTTTTGATGATAATACTTTACTACCTGGATTGCCGAGAATCTGCCAAATTTCCTATCAAAGGCCAGTAATTCAGAGGTATTAAATCTTATTTTCTTTTGCATTATATCTAATTAGATCGGGTATATCTTTAGATGTATTGAGATCCACACCAAAATTGGCTAAAACAAAATTGTTTAGACACGTCTGGTGCAAATTAATAGAATCCCTAGTCCAGCACAAATATTTTGGGGATCATTTCGACCAGACAATTAAAAATGTCAATACGCCTGCTCCATACTTGAAAAAGCACACCTCACGGCACTTTAGGCCCCAAATGCTGAGATTTAGGCTGAATTTAGTGTTAACAGAAGAAACCCTGGGCCGGCGAAACAATATTCCCCGGGGCCACAGACTGTGTCATCACTGTCACACACACATCGAGACTCTGAAGCATTTGTGTGTCCAGTGTCTGACCTTGTGGTCTTTGCGTAATGAAATGTTATCTCTGCATTTTATGCCTACAGAAGAAAACCTTTGGAGAAGGATTTTGAATTGTAATAAGTTGAGTTTGTCCATTCATATTTTAGAGTTCTTAAAGGCTTGTGCGGTGGATTTTTAGAGTGATTTTAGTATGATAGATTGAACGATATTCTGCAATGTTCTTAATTCCTTTTGTATTTTATTTCTTCTCAAATGATGATCTTAACGATGATGAAATAATGTACTATGTTAATGCTGTGTGTTAAAAGTATATTTTTGTACTGTAAAACACAATAAATAAATAATGCCAAAATATTTAAAACTTGAGACCACTTCCAGATGGATGTGGTCTATAAACCAATTCAAATTTTATTTCCTTTATTTGTATAATTTATCATTAAGATTTTTGATTTTGGGATATTTAATGGTACGACTAAGGAAATAAAGTAGGCATTCATAGCTGTTTTAGTCTCTTTGTTTTTTTGTTCCCCCTGGTTCACAAATTGGCTCAAAGTTCAACTTAGCTTTGTGGTCCTGTCGCCTTGAGTTTGCTGGATTGTTAGAGTAAAAATTCAAATGAGTAACAGAGGAAGGTTCCACTAGACCATATTGAGGTCTACAGGAGTGATTCAAGGAGGTATGCCTTCTTTTCTTTGCGGTGTCGGACGAGGATTCAAAGGTAAGTATGGTTTTGGCAAAGGCTACTCAGATAAGGATGGTACTGCTGCTATGTCACTTTATTTTCTTCCTTTTTCTTCAAGAGTAGGGAAAAAAGTGTTGGTAAAAACTTGGTGGTGGAAGTTAGTAGAGTCCAAACCTCCAACGACAAGAGAAGTCAGTGAACTTTCTGTAGTAGCAGTTCTAACAAAGTATTGCTGTGTATTTAGAACTGCAGTGTCGCCACTATGTCTCGTCACTGAGGGTGGTTTTGTTGTAATCAAATTTGTTGGTTTGGAAGGGCCAGAAGCACGAGTCAGGAAAATAGGGGCCAAAGGTAGTACTTTTTCAGATGGTAAAGGTTGTGTCTGGGGAGTTATAGTAGACAGGGGTAACTTCTCAAAGCAATCTACTGGAGCATTTGCCAGAGTGATTAAGGTGAAAATTACCCCCTGAGATGGCCATATTAGTGTCGGCCAATGTCCCTTTGCTCTCCATCTCTGAGTAGACTGATAAGGCACTTACATTTAGAACTTCTGATGGTTCTGACAAAGGTTTTCAAAATATATCAATTGTCCCTTTGGTCCCAAGTTTTTCAGATTTTGCCAAGTATTTTACGCTTCTGTTTAGTCTTCTTTGGAGGTGATTTTAATAGAGCACATGGTGTTAAAGGCTCAGCAATAGCATCGATCTTTGGTGATGTAATGGTCATTTCTTTCGTTCTAGTAGCCTCTTCACGAGTTGGGGATAAAGAGGCCTCCACCATAGGTTCCCCAGGAAGCAACGAGATCCCTTGAATCTCTGTATCAAAAGAATGTTCTTGTTTCTCTTTTTTTCACTTTAGTACTTGGTTGAAGTTGTATTTGTTGTTGAGTCTCCCATCCTGGGTCCAGCAAGACTAGGCTCATTCTCTACTGGTTCTTTGGGGGGGATATGTGAAGCAGTGAAGTGCCCCTGAGTTTGTGTATATTCCTCACAATCAAGAGTACGAGACTGTTGGGATATTATCATTATACTATTAAGTGAAACAGATGTAGGTTCAATAATTGGAGAGGAAAGATCTTCAAGAGTATTAGAAAGATGTAATGTAGATTTCAGTTTCTGACAGGGTGTTTGACGCCGAGCTAAGGTTGAGCATGGAGTGATTGAAGTCTGAACAGTCAAGAAAGGCTAAAACCTTCCAAGAATACCATTTTGACATTGCGTTAATTAATGAGTGTTGATCACGTAATTCCTCTGCAATTTTTTCATATGTGTTTTCCATTTGAGAAAGTATGAAATCCAGAGCATGGAGTGCAGATCCTGGAGTATTTCGGACTATGTGTAAAGAACTGCCTGTCATAGGCGAGTCATCTAGATTGTAGATAGAAGCCTGAGGAAAAAGTTCTATCAGAGAAGTAGTGACTTCATCTCTGGAGGAAACAGTCGTGAATAAGGAGGGAGATTGTGATAAGTTTGTGTCAATAATTATCTGAGACCCAGAGAGAAAGAAATGCAACAAGCTTCCAAAGAATCTCCACCGGAGACTCCTTTGTACATTACCGTTACCCCGCTGAGATAGCCATTTATTTCACCTCTTATTTTATTGTCTTTCCTTGTGTATCAGCTGCTATGAAGTATTTCACACTAGCAAAATTGATAAGTAGTAAGGTTCAAATTGTATGCTGGTTCTGTTAACGTATTGACCAGGGCTCTTGTTAGCAATTAATTAGTATATTTGTAGGACTACTGAAAATTAGCTTTATGTTTGTATTTTTCTAATGGATGTGTACCTATTTTTTGATTATGAATTGTGACAGTGGGGGTCAGTACAACCCAGGCGTTAACCATGGCACTATTAGCGCCATGGTTGACACCGGTATTTTACCGATTGCGGCATGGTGCATGGCGGAATTACCGCCCCATTTCAAGGTTGGCGGGGCAGTAATTCCTGACCCCATAGGGCTCAATGGGAATGGGGAAGGCGATAATTACGGTACCGCAAATTGCGGTACCATAACTACCTCGAAAGTCCCTTTGCAGGTTCCTTCCTTAAAGGCTGGTGAAACCAGCCGTTAAGGTGGGGACCCGCAAAGGGACCTCGTAATTAGGCGGTAAGGGTTTAACGGCGCCGCCACCTTTTACAGCGCCGTTAACCCCTTACCGCCTGGGTCGTAATGAGGCCCAGTTACTTTTTTTATGATTCTTCAATAAATCCATGAATAATAAAATCTGGGAAATTTGAGTTTAGATTATTTTGGGAAACGTGAAATGCTCCTGCGTTATGTTCTGCATTATTCATTTTTGTGGATGTGTTTTTAACGTTTAACAAAATTCTGCATCATTCATAGGAAAATGTGCACTTGTTCCCTACTTTTTTAACAAGATGCACTGTTACTTACAATAAGTGTAAGGCACTTTAGGAGAATTTCCGCAACTAAAGACTACGGCTAATTATAGGCGGTAGCCTTTCCCACTGGTTTCTTTTGGAAGAAACAAAGGCACGCATTTGAAGCAGCAAGTTAAACTGCTTCAAAGGAAAAAATGTAGTATCACATATATCTGGAAAACTTTGCAGGTTACTTGAAAGTGGGTTTAAGACGTCTGTTTGGTCCCTCAGTTTTTTCTTATGTCAATGTAACCAAGCAGCCTGACACTTGACTCTCATAGGGCATGTTGGCTTTATACTTCTCACCAGTATACAAAATATCACATATAGCTCACACAGAAAAGACACAGTCAGGTCATTTATGATGTAAATAACATCATTCGTGGGACCAAACTCTGCCAGAAAGCCTGCATATACAGAAGAATGGTGATTCAACGTTAAAGGAGCTGTACATTTAGAAATAGTTCAGTGGTGCCTACAGACATGGAAAGTAGGCCAAGTGTTTCTGACTGTACCTAAGGAAAATGATTGTCAGCCCTTATATTTAAAAAGCTGCATTGCAGAGAGGCAAGCAAGTCAACAGACACAATGGGCTTCATTTTAAGTAGCCGGTGCCGAATTAACATGCTAGTAATTCAGTTTACTGGCACGTTTCTTAGTTTCCGAGTTTGGTGGTGAGGTGGCCGAAATTCCTTCCTGCTCAGAGCGGGAGGAAATTCCAGCACCCCACCATCAAAAACTGCTGGTATTACCGGCACCGGTGGGACTCCATGGAATGGGGAGTAACTGTTCTTACTGGCAGTTGGAATCTGCCGGTAATTCCGGCAGACCAAGTGCAGGCAACGCAATTACCCTTTGGTGGCATCCCACTGGATTTACCGGCGGGATACCACCAAACCTATAATGAGGCCCAATGCATTTGACTTGAGGGCAGCTATAGACACTCAGTAAAACGTGCTTAGTAACTCACTTTGAACACAGATGTCCTGAGGGAATAGTGGCAAGACCAGCTGCCCCAAAATGGCCTTCATCTTGAAAGTCTATCATTTCTCGATCTTTCCTGATCTCCTGATCGTTTGCCCTGAGTTGTAGACCTAACTTGCTTCCCAGCTGGGCACCTACGGAAGGGGTGTCAAACTCAATAGAACTGGGAGCTTCTTTTGAGTCAAATGCACTTCTTGTGGGACAAAGCGTCGGCTCCTATGAACATAAAAACTATAACACAGATATTCGGCTCGTGCATTTTTAAAGATGTATGGCATAAAGTGTCGTCTGAATTAGTGCGAGCAAGCCACGTGGGTGATCCTGAGACTGCCTGTGAGAGTTTAGGATGGGTGCCCCTTATATATTTTTTATAAATAATGTGATGAAATACTGAATTTTGCTACCAACATTTCAGTAGAAGTTGAACAGAAAGCGATAGGATGTACAAGCAGTTCAGTAGGTGAACACATGAACCTTTCCAATTGCCCAGGCCAGGCCATGCACAAAGGAGCATTTCGCTGCTGCTAATCATGGATGTGCCCACCAGAAAATTGCGCACCCCATTTACACAATAGGTGCTCAGTAGGCACATGTATAACTGTGCCACCTCCTACCTGTAGCACTGCCCGACCCAGTTACAACCACCAAATATCAATCATATGATATGAGCAAGCACATATTAAACCATTTGGAAGCATTGTGCTAATCGATTAACTTGTTCATTCACAGAATTGTTCCAGTGCTGAATCAGAACCAACAGAAAATAAAATACAATCTTCTTACATAACCCTTTAACGCTGCCTGGTGGTTTATTCTGCACTGTGTTTGCACCTAATGCAAGTTTTTAAACAATCACTCACCCTCCCCAGTGACCTGCACTTAAAAACCTGTCTCCACACTTTGAACAGCCTTACCATTCTAATCGAATCCACCTGTCATGTCCCAATATCCCCTTCTGCAATCCTACCACACCCCTACACTAACTATTGCTGTAGGTTGCTCCTGCTTACCTATTCTGGCTATTGGACTGGGCATGGTTGTTTGGGTTGATGGCTGCATGCGGCCCCACTCCCTCCGCCTCTATACATGGCCGGCTCAAAAATCCAGCCCCAATCCTGCTCACATGCACTTAATGGAAGGTTTATGGATCAGCTCCGGTAGCAGCTGCGCACAGACATACCCCAGAAAGGTGTGCATGCCATTTCCTGACCGAACAGGAACCACTGATGCACAAACATAGAAAAAATACTTTTGACAGAGCGCCTGTCAGCAGTCAAAGTGATAGCTTTGAACAGTTTCAATGGCAAGCTGCAAAAGGCTTCAGGGGGCATATCCCACATTATTTATTTTATTTACTTTATTGGTAATTTATAATGCGCCTATACACAAGTGTTTCGAGGCACAGGAAGGCAAGAGGGAGGGGGGACAAGGAGGACAAAAGAATTGCAATCCTATTAGGCTTTGTGACATTCAGATCATGCAAGTGCAGTAACGAGAAGTGCAAAGGGTTGCGGGGAGTGGGGGGGAGTGCAAGACAGGGTGGAGGGCCCTAGAGAAGAGAGTGCCAGGGGAGGCCCAGTGGGCAGGGCCAGGGGAAAGCAGAGAGTGCAGGGGAAGGTGGTCCACAAGAAAGTGCGAGGTAAGGGGCTGGAATGACTCCAAGGGTGCTGGCCAGCCCGACAAGTGCAGGGGGGGTTGTGAGGGCAAGTGCAGGTTAATGGGGGGTCAGAGGAGACCAAGTGCATGGGTAAGCGGGGAAGGGGTGGGCCTGGAGCCCTGTATTATTCTGAAGGGAACCAGGCCACCAGTCTAGGGGAGACAGGGATATTAGCAGGGGAGGGGGAAGAGGAAGGAAGACGAGAAAAGGAAGGTATTGAGGAGCTTCTGTAATTACGGAGATCCAGCTCAAGTCTGAGATGGGGTAGGAGGCCTTTCCAGAGGCAGGCACCTGCAGAAGAGAGAGATCTACCCCCCACTCTCTGCTTGGAAAAGCGTCTAACATGAAGAGAATTAGAGATAGACAAGCAAAGGGCTCTAGCAGGGAGGTATTTAGGGAGAGAGAGTTTGATGTAGCGAGGTCTCAGGCCCCAGAAAGCCATGTGGATAATGCAGAGGGTCTTGAACTTGATCCTTGCAGCAACTAGAAGCCAGTGGAGAGATTTAAGGGGTGGAGAGATGCAGGGGGCGAAGGGAGGAGCTAGGCAGATTGAGGAAGAGTCTGTTCCAGTAGTCCAGCCTGGAACAAACCAGAGCTCTGGAGACATTGCGTTTCGGGGTGAAAGTGAGTAAAGGAAGAATGCCTCTGAGGAGGTGCAGCTGAAAGTGGGCCTTCCTGGTCAGGTCCGTGATGTGAGGAGAGAACGAGAGAGCGGAGTCGAAGATGACACCAAGGTTTTTTGCTTCGTACGAGGGTGAAGGGACAGCGGCCAAGTAGGGTGGCCAGAGTGTGGTAGGGAAGGTAGGAACAGGGGTCCCTATGAGAAGAATCTCTTTCTTACTGGTATTAAGGCAGAGATCATTAGTAATACACCAAGCCTGAATGGCAGCCAGACATTCAGGAATAAGAGAGGAAGAGGAGAAGGCAGCGGAAGGTAGTTTGAAAGAGAGCTGTGTTTCATCTGCATAACACAGGAAATTAGGAGAGAAGTTGGAGATCAAATGGGCTACAGGGTCTAGGTAGATATTCAAATCCAGGGCAAGAGGATAGAACCCAGAGGAATACCACAGGTGTAGACTGAGATGGAGGAAAGAAAATGGCCCAGTTGAACCTGGGAGGGTCAGTCCCAGAGGAAGGATGTCAACCAGTCCAGAGCCAGGTCTGTGATGCCAAGGGTGTCTTGGAGCATCTTTATCAGTGTGGCATGATTGACCGTATCAGACTCAGAGGGAAGGTCAAGAAGGATGAGAACAGAAGGAGAGTTGGAATGAAGATTAGTGAGCAAGATTAGTGAGCAAGTCCTTACGGGTGTTCAGGAGAGCAGTTTCCGTGCCCCTGGCAGTTCTGAAGCCAGACTGGTGGTTACGAATGCAACCAACAGATTCAGTGTTGTGCTACGATTGACATGGGGTCTTCAGTGTTTCTTGCCATGTTTCATTCATCACACCTATTGCCATGTTTCATTCATCACGCACTTGTTCTACAAACACTAGAACGCTCATACTGCTTCATTACTATAGATCAACAGGGTGCCATTTTGTGGCAAGTTGATCCATAGTAGTGAATGGGGAGGAATGGTTTTACACGTGAAATGCATTTTCTACGTTTATGGCAAGCTGTTTTTCCTGAAAGCGCTGGCTATTTTTGAAGCCGCAGCGTGTTGTGCAAGCCTCGCAGGTTCTGCGTGTGTATTGAGGGAAATGGGGGCCTAAGAAGGTGAGTGAAATGCATATTTGGGATTACATTGTGGTATGGCTTGGAATTGAGCCAATCCACATTAAGTGTCTCCGTGGCATTGACGCACCGGGTGCTAATGTCATATATCGCCCAGCCTTCCGTTGGTCCTTCTGGCATAAGTGGAGACATCGTCCCAACAGAGCAGTTTGTTTCATTTGGAAGCACTATTTTTTCTCAACCAACATGGCGCCCTGGAACGTTCCATGTGCCTCGAGTGCATCAGCTTGTCTCTAGGCTTCCACGCCCCGCCTTGCAGATGGTCTCCGATACCATGCTGTTCACACAGCTTCCTACAAAAGTAAACATATCCAGTGAGAGGGAGCGTCTCCACGCTAAGGTTGGCTGCCTTAGATCAACGCCCTCTGCTGTTCCTTGAGTTCGCTCTTTTTCGTGTCTTACCTTCTCCTCTTCCCTGCCTGTCTCTTCTGAGCCTGCCATTCCTTCCTCCTGAGTTTCCACTGCTAGTTGGTTACCGGCCTGGTCTCCGCTCCCTTGGATCCTTGCTACTTCTGTTTTCATCCTGCCTCCTCTTCCACAGCCTTGGATGTTCATTTGCTGCTGCTGTTCCTTATACTTCTTCTGCTTCATTGAAATTGCATCCTGTCTTTCTGAGGAATTTCATATCAGCAAACTCGGACTGCAAATTTACTGTTGCTAAAATAAACGTTTTTTTTAATCCCTTGTGGGTTTTTCAATTTTTCCTGGGATTCACTCCGGTGGTCACGCTGTCTGTTGCACTAGTTGGAGGACAGTGTGGCTACCAGAGAGGACAGCTCCTAGCTGTGGGATTCTCATCTGCGGCACAAGCACAGAACTGGATCCTCAACCACGTCCACTAAAACACCAGGTAAGCCACAATCCGGATGCATACATCCATTCACCCACAACACTTTGGTAGGTAGTGACATTTTCTCTCCTCTCTACAGATATAGGCATAAGATAGTACCGCTGGTCGTGCAGACAGTCATATTCCCTTTACGCAAACATGCTATATTCCTAAAATGTGTGCAATCACAGGTGTGTGTTCAGAGAGTATAATGAATGGGATCGACATGCCTATTCTCTTTCCCCATATTGTAAACTACTGTCAATGCTTCAACATTCAAGTCCGATTATGTGTGTTACCTCTACGAGGGACCAGCACTACGTTCCCCCACCCCTCCTGTCGACTGATGTAGCTCTTGAATACCTGATTGTCGGTCCTGGCCAGCAGTGCCTCCTATTGTAACTGTCAGGAATATTGGAGGAGAGTTCTGTATATGAGTGAACCTCAGTTGAAAGATTCCTAACTTTCTCTCCTAAACTTTGGCTGATACCAGAGTTGCTCCCTCCCTGGTGCTACTCGCATCTGTGGTCAAAACACTGAGGCCAGGGGAGGCAGGGAAACTCCACACAGGAGGCGACTGATGGCAGACACCATTGCAGGCTCTTTTTAAGGGAGGAAGTGATGGCACTAGGTTATTGTACTGATTTGATGGGGTCGGACATTGGATCAGGAGTGCCCCTCGATTTTTACCACTCATTTCTTCAGTGCACAATGTTTCATGTTTACTTTTTTACCATTTTTAAATTCAGTACAGCAGCACAGTGCATGGGAAAATCCCCTGAAACTCCTCATTGACCCCCACCCCCAAATAAACCATCATCTTTGTTCCAAACGTACTGTCTGCAACGGTAACCAAATATATATTGTACGTGAATTTCTTTACAATTATTTTTCTGCACTGAGAAATGTGCGCTGTAAATATTCTGCTTTGAAAGAGTGTCATTCAGGAGATGGCAGACATGGGGCTTGAGATGGCTATGTGCCCTTCTATCCACTTGTTTGGATGCTGTCATTTTGCCTTGAGCCAGGAGCCACTTCCTTATCGAGGTGCTCCACTTGTCCATCAAGTGCTGCAGACTCTTCTGAAGCCTGGGCACACAACTCTCCGGAAAGAACAACCTGGATTCAGATATCAAGAAGTGCACTCTTGTGAATCTTAGTGGCTGGGAGGGAGGTGAGGTGTCACTTGTTCCAGTTCAGTAGGAATCTGTGGTTCTGTAAGAGCCTCTTGGCATCTTTGGTATCCTTAAAAAGAAAAAGAGTCACATCTAGCCAGTGATCTAGTCAAGAGAAGACTTTAACACTCCAAATATAAAGTATCTACTGACGTGGCCAACTGCTTTATAAAAACTCTAATTGCTAAAGGTAGTTCAAAGGGAAGCGCCACATGCAGTGATTACGCTTGTAAGAAATTCCTGATGGGAGGGTTTCATCTGTACATAAAGGTAGGCATCCCAGAATTCTAGTGTTGCAAGAAATGCTCTCAGCTGTATGAGGGGTATTATGGCCTGCAAAGTTTCCATATAAAATAGGGCACAAAAAAGTTGATGCTCTGTTGGTCCAACACAGGTCGGTTGTCAACATATTGGTTGTGAACCAGAAGTAAAATGGAGAGAATATCCATGTTTTTCTATTGTAGAGTCGAAGTGTGATTGCCATCTTGTCCAAAAGAGCTCTGATGCTGTCTACCGTTCCACTCTGCTTGTCTGCCTAGCAAGACAAAGGAATGAGAACAGTGCCTCTAGGTGCTGGAAATGTCCTCTATGAGCTAAAGAGCAAAGTGATCTATTACACAAGAGCAACAATGTGAAAGAAAATGTCTGATGTGGTCACAAACTAAAGACTCATCCGTGGTCCTCTTCAGGGGGCGGGACGTGGTCAGAATTTCTGGGGGGCACTGGGTGGAGGTTGAGGGTACTGAAGCTGGCTGGGATCTCTCTAGGCCAGGGGGGCCCCAAACATGACACCTGCCTCAAAAGGGTCATCTGTCCTTTCCAAACGGGGAAGGACCTGATGATCTTCATGGAGGGGGGTTCCTGTTTCATGTCTGGCAGGTGGGATAGAGGAATGTCCTGTCATCTGAAGGCTTCTATATAAGATCCACCATCTGAGGTTCAAAGAGTTTGCAACCCTAGAATGGGAGGTGAAGAAGTAACACCATCTGACTTGGATCTATTTTCCAGGGGCACAACCATGTTTGGCAGCGAGCAATTAAATAGGAACCTACAGAAGCTGCTGTTTCACAGAGACCATCATAATTCATGACAGAATGTAGATAGCACGTCTATTCCATTTCTGTCCGGAGTACAGTTGGGTCCCCTCTCCCAGAGGACATCATAAACTTGCTTCACAATGTTGTTATCTACTTTTGTTGTATAGTGGTGTTAACAGCAAGTTAAGAAAGCCAGATCATGTGTTGGCTTCCAAGGGAAACACCACACCTCTTACCCATCTTTAACAGATCCTTCTTATCCTGGGATGGAGGATCATCTAATTGTTGTGCTCTCGTGCAGATGTAGGGGAGGAGGGGTGGATATCACCTGCACAAGTGGTGAATCCAAACTCCCTCTTTGCTGAAAGAAAACACATAATACTTTGCACTTGCCCTTGAACTTGCCACCTGCTGACTGTTACTTTACTTATTGTTAATATCTACTCCCATGTACTGCACTGTACCTTCCCACGCACTTGCGCGATCTGAATGACACCTGGCCTAGTAGGATCGTTGTCTTTCCTCACTTTGTTCCCCTCCCTTGCCTCATCGTGCCTTGAAGCACTTGTGTATAGGCACGTTATAAATGCCATATCATATCATATATCATATCACAGGCATTAGATGTGACACGAGGCAATACATACACTGCATAGGTTAGATGCTTGTGTACCTTCTTTTAGATTGTGCGTTGTCAACAGCCAAGGACTGGACTTTGGTGGGAGTTCACCCGCTTTTCAATATTCTCAAACACAAAACATACACCTAATGACAGTATTCTTACCCCAGACTGCTGTCTAGGACTGCAAGTTCCCAACTGGACAACAAGCCCCAGAATGCATTACAACATCCTAAACCCCACTGTACTATATAGATGTATACAAACTGAACCAAAAGGCCTATACTGTAAACTTAAGCTGAAACAGTTATAGAGTGCAGATTAAATTTAAAAAATAAAATAATAAACTACTGGCTTACTGTCAACAGCAGCATGTCCTGAGCTACATGGTGAAGTTGTTACTGCAGAAAATGACTGATTGGCAGAAGACCCACTGAGCCCTACATGCCACTAGGGGGCCACAAGTGGCTGATGGTGGTGCTGCTAAGCCCCAATGGCCAGTGGCCGTGCCACCTAATCCTGGTATCCGTTACAAACTCTTGCACCCGGGAATGTGGCTATGGGGCAGAGTCGTGTTGGTTTAGCTGCGTTCCTCCTGGGAAGGCAAAGAAAGAAGGAATGGTGATGATTGTGGCTACATAAAGTGCACTGATCTCCAGTGCAGCCGCCATTCAGTGAGCCGCTGCTCTGGGAGCCGGTTCGGGGAATCAATGCTGATACCCACCCTCCAGGGAATATAGTGGTTGACCACTGTCAGGCAATCGCAGCGCGGTGGAGAGCGGCAGTGAAAACTCTCCGATTCTGAAACTTTGTCAAGAAGTAGGGAGCCGAACAGCTTGCCTACCATGTCGAGCAGGGCTATTGGATGGTAATTTTTTGGGTTGTTTTTCTCTCCTTTTTTGAATATGGGGATGATGTTTGTCCTTTTCCATGAAGCCAGTATTGCTCTCACAGTAATGCATCTCTTGATGATTTTACTAATCAGCTCTGCCCACTCCGCCCGCTTGGTTTTTAATTGGATGTTAGTAATTCCATCTGGTCCAGGGCTCTCGAGTTGTTCAGCTTATTGGTCTTGGTCATGATTGTTCCTTTGTCATATTCTATGGCCCAGGTAGATTGTTGGAGGTTATAGTCTGTTATTTCCATGTCATTTGGTTGATGGATTAGCTCTTTAAAATGCGTTACACAGGCATTTCCACGTGTATGTGGTTGCTTTTGGTACTCTTGTTCAGAGAGGAATTGCCATAGCATTTCGGTGCTGGACTGCCCATGTGGGCGGGACAAAGACTGATATGCAAATGGATAATTCCCATCTGTGAAAGGTACAGTGAGCAAAAAGCGTGTGCTGCAAACTCTCATCTCAGAACCGGTTATCATGCCATGTTGTTTCTGGAGAGGAGCGCCTGCTACCTTCTTTGAAATGTTTGCAAGGAACTTGGGGTTGGTCACCCTGAGTTACCTGGGGGCAACCAGACATGGACTCCCTGCTCACTGTGCTCAGAGAGACAAAGCTTCACCTCACTGATGAGGCCCAACAAGGCTGAAACATGTGTATGGGGTTGCTTTTGGTACTCTTGTTCAGAGAGGAATTGCCATAGCATTTCAGTGCTGGACTGCCCATGTGGGCGGGACAAAGACTGATATGCAAATGGATATTTCCCATCTGTGAAAGGTACAGTGAGCAAAAAGCATGTGCTGCAAACTCTCATCTCAGAACCGGTTATCATGCCATGTTGTTTCTGGAGAGGAGCGCCTGCTACCTTCTTTGGAATTTCAAATGGGAGTTGCAATATTTCTGTTCTAGACTCCTGAACCAATGCTTAGAGAGAGGCTGGATTGGGGTGGAGAGAAATGTAAATGTCAAATCCTGGTTCTGAGACCATAAATTAGAACCACCTAATGTTCACTCTGCATGGATGGGAGGGGCAGAAAGAGTAAGAAGGTATTGTGCTATGATAAAAGGGAAGAGCTGCTAACAATTACCAGTGTACAGCTGCCAACAAAATCACCAAAAGAGACCTACTGAAATTTCATCTGGGTGAAAATATTGCTGGGGTGACTAGAAGACAGATGCTGTGAGACATCCCTGGAATCATAGAGGGAGGATTGTTATGGAATTCCATCTGACTGAAGTGCTGGCCAGAATCCTGTTTTTCCCTAAGAGCTAACCCCTGCTTAGTTTCCATGAGTGCAGAGCCCAGAGATTTCCAAAAGTAAGTAGATTGTCCAACAAAATGTCAGCATGGGGATCAATTTAATTCACCCATTCCCTTTCATAGTGTGTTCTCTTCCATTAGTGGGTGAAGGGAGGTAAAATTGTGCACACCCTTAACATATTTGACAGTATATTAATATAATTAACTACCAAATAGATTGACGCAGGACGGTGCTTGGAAGAATTCCAAACATTCACCCTCTCTTCTAGTGAGAAGATACAAGATAGTCATTTAAAGTAATTGAGGTGCCTTGAAAATTCCCACCTGAGCCCCTTACCAAAACGTGTTTTAAACAAAAGATATACATGCCACCAAAACGAAATTGATAATTGTCACCCTGCCCAAATTTTGCCTTTCAACCCAAAAGATACTTGTCCCAAAAACGTAATTTTAAATAAAATGTATCCATCTCTTACAATGAAATTCCGAATTGTCACCCCTCTTGCTACATTGAATTTAACCAAGGGGTGCCCTTGGCCCCACAAACGAAATTTCACAGCTGTCCAACTTCCCCAACACAAGCCTTTAAGTCAAGGGTGGATTGAAAACCCCAAATTCCTAATCATCCCCATTTTACTGTCCAACTTTCCCAACACAGGCCTTGAAGTGAAGTGTGGTCTGAAAACCCCAAATTCATAATCATCCCCATTTTATGGTCCAACTTCCCCAATATGAGCCTTTAAGTGAAGGTGGTCTGCAAAACGAAATTCCGAAACTGTCCCCACTCCCTAGGCCATTGAACAGAATGGTGCTGCATGTCATTGATGCTTGAGTTTTTGGGACTGAGGAAAGAAGTGCTTTGCAAAAGTGAGCCCTTGTGTATCCAACACTGAATGTGTGGTGTGTGTCTTGTTTTTAAATCAACACTGTGTTTATTTCTAAGCTTTATTTTGGGGATGTCATATTTGCCATATGCATTTTTACAAATCTGTGATTTAAGCTGCTAGCATTTGAGCGCGCAGGGAACTGCAGATATCAAGCTTTGAAGGTGAACTAGTTTTCATAAAATGAAAGCACTGCCCATGTTTGATCCTAAAAAACTCCCACACAGAAATGTGAAGATTATGTTCTAGTATTATGCTGTATTATTATGATTGAAATTCAACTTGCAACATGGGTTCATGGGAAAAGAGTTTTGCCCAGTTTATTTAGCCTGTGTACCATGTTTGTGATACAAAAGTAAATGTATCAAAAGTATGTTTTGAAATTGAAGCTGTGTTTTCTGCCACAAAGAAAGTGGCAGCTGTGATTGAACAAAAGTATTAATCATTGAGCTTATACTTAAAATAAATAAATATTCGTTCTATAACCTGGCTTGGTTATTGGCTCAATATAGGGACTAGGTTGGAGATGTATGTGGCTCTATAAGAGTTTTCAATAAGGTCAGCGCTAAAAATAAACTTAAGCGAGTGCTGTAGCACTCCTTGATTAGGGTGGGAAAGAACTCCCCAGGTTAAGGGTGGTCTCTCAATATAACGCTACATTACCGTTTACCACTTTTCCTTACTCCAAAGACGGTTGTCTTGTAAAACCTGGGCGTGGGCACAATAAGGGACTGTCTGAACAAACCTCTGAACCTTGCGATCGCTACAGTGGTGATGGGTGCAGTATAAAATCTTTTTAGGAAGTGTTTACTTTACTTTAGTACAAGTGTCTTTTAATATAATAACTCACCTTATGCAGTAAATCGTACCAAATATATACATAGATAGGTACCCGTATGGTTATATACTATTCTGTACAGCATTTTGTTTTTTGCACAATGGCAGCATTTCTGGCGGCATTTTCAGAATACCGCCGGAATTGCCAAACACCAGATTTAGGGTTTAGAGAAATACTTCCAGTGTCGTTTCTCTAGAAAGCACCTAAGGTAAAAACCTCTGACTTATTTGTTTTTGCAAATACTGCATATGTGTACCTCCACCTTCTGTGAAGCACAGAGGTAAAACCTTTAACACAGCAGCAAAAAAGAAATCATGTTTTTACTATCCAGAAGAAAAGTACAGTACAGTGGCTCTCTCCCCTCGCTGTGGTCACCTGGAGCGAACCAAGCTGTCGTGGCTGCTCTGCCACAGAATGCCTTACTGCATCCATTTTGAGGAATGTGATAAGTTCGGGCGGAACAGGTAATAGCAACGCAAGGGTGGAGGAAGAAAACACCAAAAACGACAGAGGTGTTGAATAAAATAGGAGCTAATGGCGGCCACCATAGGGGAAAAATTGTGAAAAAAGCAGGGATCCACAACAGGTAGTCACTGTGAAAGGGTACGTCATGAGGTAGATCAAACCGGGGAGAAAGAGCTTCCTGCATCTTACAGACACTGTGGGCTGGACCAGAAACATGTTCTGTGGTTCAAAAGAGCAAAGTGGGGTAAGGTAAAGATTTGTTTTAAAAGTATAGTGCAATTGGGGTTGTGTGGCGAGGACAACATAGGAGGGGGAGCCTGGCCAAAAGACATCCTCAAGATCAGAAAAGGAGAAGCGTGGGAGTGGACTGAGACCAGCAGTGCAACGGAGAGATGGATGCCACAAAAATGTAAACCATCAGAAACTCGGGCACGGTAATATGACCCTCGAAATTTGCTCAGAGTTCTACTTTGGTTTTTTGTTTTACAGGACGTCTGCACAGCCAATCATTCCTTTGGTTCTTTTGCACCAACACAAAGTTCTCCAACAACAGCAATTGTGTGGAAATGATGCAAGACGATGGCCTCAGCGTGAATTTCCATATAGGGAGGTTCTTCTGGCATCATCAGCTTCGTCTAGCTGTCTCTTTTATAAAAATGGAACAGCGTCAAGTAAGGGTGGACACCCCATTAAATGGTGCAAATGCTCCTATAAGCTCTTGCGACCTCGTTATCTTCAAAGTTATGCTCATGGAGTTGCTCCTTCCGTGTCGGCACTGTTCACTCCACCGATTCTGAGACAGGGAGCTGTGCTAAACCTCTCCTGGGGACTAACATTCAAGTAAATCTATGCATCATCAGGGTACTGTAAGAACAGAAGGCCAACCCCAGTTTCTGTCGTATGCCAAGAGATACCTGGTATCATTCTTGAACAACAGATGCAGCAGCACAAAGCCCAGAGGAATGCCATCTTCAACTGGTCCATCTCTGGCAGAAAAAGCCAAATGAAAGGAAGTTCCCCCATAGTCCAAAATCAAGGACATCTCCAACAGGAAGAAAAGGAAACAAAAGGAAAGCTCCCCCATTGTGGAAGGTCAAGGGCAACTGCAACGGGAAGAAAAGGGAACAGAAGATAAATGCTCCCATAGTCCAAAGACAACTCCAATAGTACCAAAAGGGAACAAAAAGGAAAGCTCTCCCATGGTCCACATTCAAAGACAACTCTAACAGGAAGTAAAGGGCACATTTGCTGTCACCATCTGGGATTAGAATTTCATCCGAGATAGCAAGCACTACCACTTGAGACCCATGATTGAGTGGGGCCCCAAACTGGTGACTGCCCAGAATGCATCCCTCCCCAACATCACTCCGCAGTGATAATGTTTACCAGTGTAGATAAGTGTATTTGCCCCAATACAGGCGCAGTTGCTTACCTGACGTGATTTGAGATTAGTTTAACAGACATGTACTTCATTTTATGTGCATCACTCAGGTGAAGTTTGTACTGTTTTGTCATTTTGAGTTACCCTTTAATAGGCATTCAGCTGAGAATGTGTGTTCACTATCAGTGACCTTCTTGAGAAATTAAAATATCAGTAATTAATATGTGTAGATGAAGCAAACACAATTATGAGGCCTTTCAATTAACCCCGTTGTAAACACTTGCATGTCTGGCTCCTCATTGCATGATTTATTTTCAGAAATGGACCATTGTTTAAAATCCAGCCCCACCAGTGACTATTGTGCCTGAAATCACAGTGTTTTTGGTGGGGTGGGGGTGGGGGGGTGAGGTAGCAGGGCGCAATGCTACAGGGCTGTGAAACCAGCAGACTTTAGGAGATCACATGAGGTCTGTGACTGGCAGAAGCAGGCGCCTGTAAAGCAACTGTACGCAGATGAAAAGGCTTCATTTGTATTTAAAAGGGGTGTCACTTTAGTAAAGTGATAGCATGGCTTCTCCGCCTGCCCTGCTCTCGGGTTTCCTGACACGTTTGTGGCCTCAGGGGTTTGATGTTTTAATCCGGGTCAAACCCTTGAGTCGTGGGTCAGTAAACAGCTATGAACTTGGGTGTCAACCCCTTAAAAGTGAACTCCCTCCTTACTATATTAACCATGGGGATGTTGCATCTGCTGGCACAGAACTCCATAAAAGATATGGGCCTCATCACGAGTTTGGCAGTAACCCTTAAATGCGGCATTAATGCTATTACCGCTATATTTAAGGGTCCACTAAATCAGGGGTTCGGCAGGATTTACCTCCAGCTTAGAGCTGCAAATTTTCCGATTTTTGGCACTAATACCGCCAACGGTAGTAGCGCTGAAAATTCCCTATTTGGCCAAATGGGGAATGGGGAATTCCCGAATGGGCCAATGGGGAATCACCGCTAATAACGCCAGGGGGTTGGCGGTAACGCTAATAGCCCCAGCAGTATCCCAGCGGTATTACTGCATTACATGCGTGCCATTATATCTCTGGACCATAATCAAATTCCACTCCAGGCTTTCTCAATATACATTCCATTATCTGAGCTACAGACAGATCACTTTCTTTACTCAAGAACACTCAGAGCTTTAGTGAAAAGACTGTTTCTGGAGCATCTCTCTAATCATTAGAAACGCCCTAGATGTGAGATACCAGAACATAGGCGTGTGCATACACTTATGTAGCGTTCCTATCCAAGGTGGTCCTGTTGGCTAAACGAATAAACAAACGATTCTGTGAAGCAATAATGAGCTGAAAGTTGGAAGCCCCCTTTGTAATAAGCTCCAGCCTCCTACGTTGCTGACTTTTCGGATTTTCTGTATTTAATACTGTGGAGTTTCCCCACTGAAATAATTTCCGACAAAAAAGAAGTTGGCAGCCCGCAGAAGCATCTTGGACACGTTCCAAGCGTCTGGTGATTTTTTTTTTGTCATTTCAGAAGTGAAATTCCGAGAGAAGGGGGCTGGCTGGCTATCCTGTAGCTTGGTCCAGACCCCGATAGGAGTGCATTGTGTTTCCACTAACTCTCAAAAGTAAGGCTTTTGATTCCCACTTTGTGCATCCAAGAATTGAACATAGGAATACTTGAGACATTTTTTTGTAGAATGCATGGATCTTGTGCTTGCTTGGCACTCAAAAAAATCAGGAAGAATGCCAAAAGGGGTCATCTAGCTCAAAAGTCACAGTAGGTCGCAAAACCCAACCAAACGTCATCAAACAAATGACATTCAGAAATCCTACACAAGGGCTGTACAGCACCATTGAATCAAAACAGAATACTACACTTCAGAAGACTGCTGACATGGAATTCCAAAAGCCTGTAACTCTGCACTCTACCAAGTACAAAATTAAGCAATTCATTTAGATGTTCCATATCTGCCATTATTATGTGAGAATTCCCGAAACATAATGAACAACAAGCAGCAGTACACCTACATCACACTCCGACAGCAGTCACACATCACCAAAACACAGCACTGCACAATCATATTGATTTGCGAAACGTGCAATTTGTCATTGAGAAACCAAGAAGCACAACTCAAAAGATCCAGAAATACACATATGTCACATGTTCAATTACTTTACACTCCCTGGCACTCACTCACATGCAACCCAAACACAACATTACATAACCAATGTGATGCTCCACATGAGTAATCAGTCAGCAGGAAGTCACCAAAACATAACGCAAAAAACACACATACATCACAAGTTCATACCACACCAACAGATGATCCAAAATGTCACACCACTGATACACGATGCCACACAACTATCTCTAAAAAAACAGCACTTTTAAAAAACTAAAAAAACTTTGTAGTCAGGTTTTAAGAAACCTAAGACTGTTGTGGTGAGGCACTCATTGTTTAACATAGTCTGTTTACTAAAATAGGAAGTGGATTGAGGTAGACACATATAAGGAGGAGGAACATGTGGGTAAAATGAGGTATAGTGTATTATTTGTTCCACATTGTAAGTGAGATTTGCAGTGCTTAAGGTGTTTCCATTTATAATGTTGACTTGAAGAATTTTAAAAGAGAATGGTGACATGTTTCAGTTTACTTACAGTACACCTGAGGAAGGTTTGTGCGAAACATGTAGTGCAACATTATATGTGGGAATGGAACATTTCAGTTCCGAAAACAATTAACGGATGAATCACCATAAATGCAATTCATGATTGAAATGAAAGAAAGACTGAGATAATGGATGGAAATTGTTACTGAATCAACAAGGAAATTCAAACAAAAAATATTCACCAAATTTGTATGATATACGTTCATATAAAAGAAATGATAAAATGTATTAGGAAACAAATAATGTAAATAAGCGCTGTTAAAGAATATGAAGTCAAAATGGGCAACAGGAGACTATAAGCACGTGAGTTTATCTTATCAGTCTATGGAGGGATGACTACAGCACCAAAAGAACACGACAACAGTGGATGAAGGAAACAATAATAAACAACCCCTCTCACTAGTCAACCACTGATTTTAGCAAAACAGAAAGGTGAGGACTGGATCCCAAAAAAAAATGAATCATACCATCCGGCTGCGCTGTGGGCACCTCACCAGCATATCGTTTTTTCAGCCTGTCATGCCATTATAGAAGGGGAAAGTCCATATTAAAATCAGGCTTAGTCCCACCCCAAAAGGAGCAAACCAGCCCGAACTGCTAGCCACACCCCTTCTGCACGAGAGAACAGGCAGTCCCAACCATGTTTGAAGCTCATTGACCATTGTCAGTGCTGTGGAACTTGTTTCTCTAGGCATTGCTTGCTCGAGTCTCATGTCTGGGCATACCCATCCCACTCCGGGTGACTTTAACATGGCTAATTTCCAGCCAACTGTTAGGTCTACATTTCTTTCACTGTCAATACATGATTTGAACTCACGGAAAGGCCCCCATTTCCCTTATTGTCTCGTCTGCCTTCTAAACCACTTTGATGCCCTAATTCCTCCCACTGCCAACACCTGTTTTCTAACTCAGGGTTGGGGTTTACTCTGTTCACTAGTAACCACTTTAAAAACCACTGACAGGTCATGATTATGCTCACTATCGACCACCTGGCTTCAAACACCGGGACAGGTAAACATTTATTTCACTATCAGCCAATGATTTCGCTCCCATCACATGCTCTGCTCCAGTGTCTCCACTTGACGGCTGTGCCTAAGCAGTTTGTATCGTGTTTATTAAGACCTATCCAAATTAAAAGAAATTCTATCTTTAAAAAAAACAGACAGCTAGAACACAGTCAACCTTGTGGTGCAGCAGGTGCAGTAGATCTACTTTTCATCCTCACAATGGATGTTGGGGGGTCCTATATTTATTTTAAACCATTTTTTATTGATTTTGCAGTATACAAACAAATTATCAACTCCCCTCAACTCTCTGATCCCTCCCCCTCCCTCCTTTGGTGGTGTTGATCGAGTTTTCATCTGGGGTGTGGAAAGTTATTACAAAATGTCTAGTATTCTGATGTGCGGACCCCATTGTAGCATATAATCACTTTGTAGGTATTCTAGGATGTGGCCTGAAGTTTATGGGGCTGATTTATGGAATTTGTGCGCAGCAAAACAGGGATTTGTGCGCCATTCTGCCCACAAATCCCCATTTGTTAAACAGGGATTTGCGGGCAGAATGGCGTGCAAATCCCCATTTTTCAGCGCACAAATTCCATGAATCAGCCCCCATATGTCATCCATTCAAGCGAAACAAATCGCCAAACTTTCTTCGTTTGGCGTGGGTGGAGTTTTTTGTTTCCAGTGTTGGGTAATTGCCCGTCTGGCTGATATTACCAAGATCATCACTCCCCTCTTTTGTGTTTTCGTGTGGGGTTCTTGGCCTGGTTCCCACATCCCCACCATCCATACCCTAGCCTGAGGTTGGTCTGTTCCCTGCACCATTTTTCCCGCTTGGGATGCCACTTCTCCCCAGAACTGCTGGAGGAATCGGCAGCTCCACCATATATGCCTCCCGCCTCCATTCGTGGGGCATCCTCGCCAACACGTGTCGGGAGTAGATGGGTACATTGCGTGAAGTCTCTCAGGGGTGTAGTGCCATTGTTATATAACTTTCTGCTACATCTCTTTCACCTGCATCGAGTGTGTTAGCTTGGGGACTATGTTCCATAGATGTTCCCATCGTTTCCTCATGACTGGTTCACCCAGAGTTCATTTCCAGCGCTTCATATAGTTCCATTGTGTTTCTTCCCCTTGATCGTTGAGGAATTTGGAAAGATGTGCCCGTGTCTGTTGTCATGTAGGTCTCGAATGGTGGTTTAGTTAGGTATATTTAAATTTGTTTCTTTGCTTCATCTCCAGTGACTGCTTACATTCCTGGAGCGTCATAACTGTTTGACCCCTGTACATGTCTCTGATCTTGCAGCAGCCTGCTTGTACCCAGTTTGTGTACATGTTCTGGTCCATCCCTGGCTGGAAGTCCGGATTCCCAAACATCAAGCAGACGGTGATGGGTATGTCGTTAGGGCCTTCTTTTGACCACATTATCCCAGGCCTCAATCCCAACTCCCACAATTTAACTTATCTTGGTAAGATGTCTGTAATGTTTACTTAGCCATAGTAGGTTCGAGAGAGGGGAGCCCACCACGACCATGTCATGTCTAGCCTACGTGTCCTGGGGGGAGTGTGCCAACCATTCCCTTATTACCCTCAATTGTGCTTCTTTGCAGTATCTACAAATGTGTGGGAGCGCTAGCCCACCTTGGTTTTTCTGTGCTGTTAACGTCGACATCAATGTCCTTGGGGGTTTGTGTTTCCATATAAAGGAGTTTACTAATTTATTTAGTGACCTAAAGAATGTTTTCAGGATCTTTACCTGCAGCCTTTGGAATTTGTTGAGTAGTTTTGGTAACACTGTCCTTTTTATCGCGGTCAGTCTTCCCCACCATGTGATGTTTAGGAGGTTCCATTTCTCTAGGTCTACCTTTTAGATATGCCAGGAGTTTCGGGTAGTTAGCTTTGTAAATATGCCGTATTGAGGACGTTAGTTTGATCCCTAGGTATGTGATCCCAACTCTAGTGAGTTGTTCAGTCATGTGGTTTGGGCCAGTTTATCTACTATCATGAGGTCTTCTGTCAAATTTAATATTTCTGACTTTTGTTTGTTAATTTTCAAACCTGAGATAGAGCAAAATAGATCTAATTAGTTTTTCAGTGCCAGCAGGGATTGTTCTGGGGTCGTCAATGCTATTAGCATGTCGTCCGCAAAGGCTATTATTTTGTGCTCATCCCCCCACATTACTATCACCTTCACCTGCTGGGCTTCCCAAATCCGGATAAAAATGGTTTTAAAAATATGGCATATAGCAAGGGTGAGAGTTTGGTGCCTCTGCAAAGGGACACTGGTCCTGACAGAGTTCCGTTCAGGGATATCCGCAACACTGGTGAGTTATAGTTGGCCTTGATCATTTGCAGGTATTTCCCCCCAAATCCCCCTCCACCCTATCAAAAGTCTTCTCCATGTCTAGGAACACGAGGATTGCTGGTCAATCCTGCTTTCTCAATTAGATGATTCACCCTGCGAGTGTTGTCTGAGGTTCGTCTTGTGGGAATAAATCCTTATTGGTCTGAGCCTATAAGAGCTGGGAGCAGTCGTGTGAGCCTTTCCGCCAACATTTTTGCGTATAATTTTGTGTCCAAATTGATTAGGGCTATCGGGCGGTATGACCCCGGCAGTGATGGGTCCTTCCCCTGTTTAGGGAATACTACAAATTTTGCTTCGTTTATTGATCTAGTTATGGTCCCTTTTATCTTAAAGCTGTTAAACAGGCTAGTTAGTTTTGGTGCTAGTATGTCTTGGATTTTCCAGTAAAATGTGTCAGTGTACCCGTCGGGCCCAGGTGCCTTATTTCTTGGAAGTTATTTTATTGCACTTAGCACTTCCTCAACCTTTATTTCCCGGTCTAGTATCTTCTTGTCTGAGTCTCAAATTTGGGAGGGACTGAGTTTCTCTAGGTATTCTTTCTGTCTACCTTCCTGTGGATCAACTGACTTATATAGGGTCTGGTAGTAATCCCTCAGTATTTCCCCCATATCCTCATTGGATGGCTGGCCATGTTTGTCTTGTAATTTCATAATCACTTTCCTCTGCCACATTTCATGCATTTGTCTTGCATGTAGTTTATCTGCCTTATTGGCACTGATATAGTATTTGGCCCTCATTCCAACCCAGGTGGTAAGTTCCCTACTTTACCACCATGGTGTAAACTCTGTTTACACCATGGTGGATGGCGGATTTACCGCCCCATTCCAAGGTGAGTGGGGCGGTAAATCCCCAATCCCCATTTACCCTTCCCCATTCCCATTTTTGCCCCATAGGGCATAATGGGAGTTGGGAAGGCGCTAATTACGGCACCGTAAATTACGGTGCCGTAATTAGCGCCGAGGACGCTTAGCGCCTTGGTACTTAACGCCTGCTAAAAGCAGGCGTTAAGGTAGAAATCAGGCGTTAAGGGTTAACGGCGCCGACGGCGCCGTTAAACCCTTAACGCCTGGGTTGGAATGAGGGCCTTTATGTTTCAGATGTAGGAGTGCAATTTCCGCTTTTTTGCTTTGTATCATCACCAGTTGGCCTTTTAAGTGTTTGAGGGCTAATTTTGTTTTCCTGCTGGGGTTATTTGCTACTTTATTTTGTAGCCCTTTCAGTTTCCCCTCTAGCTCCTCCTCCCATCTGTTTATCTGTCTATCTCTTTGTTCTTTTATGGCTATTAGGTCACCCCGCAGTACCGCTTTGAAGGCGTCCCATACTGTGTCTTGTGGAGTTTCCCCCATATCATTATTGGTGAAGTACTGTTCAATCTTATCCTTTATTGCTTTGACTACAAGCTGATCTTGTAATATATCTGTCAGTAATTTCCAGGCCCAGATCCCTCCCTGCGTCGTGTGTATATTGAATGTTGCCGTTATCAGAGCGTGATCCGATAGGGTGATTGGTCCTATTTCAATGTTGCCCACCTTTACCACTAACTCTGTGGATGCCCAGATGTTGTCTATTCTAGACTGGGAATTGTGAACATGTGAGAAGTGGGTGAAGCCCTGCATTTCCCCTTTTATGGTTCACCATATATAATGAAGAGCTAATGTATAAAACATATTTTTCAAGGCTCTTGAGGGAGCATTTGTCCCTGGGTGTGGCTTTGTGATTCTATCCACCGTGGGGTCCACGCTAAGTTGAGGTCTCCCACTAGTATCATTTCCCCTGTGGCAAATCCCTCTAGTGCCTTCAGTACCCCTTTTATAAAGTTCTCCTGCCCCGTGTCAGGGGCATATATTGAGGCTAGCGTCAGTTGGTGCACCCCATTTCGATGTTGAGGAAGAGGTAGCTGCCTTCCTCGTCTGCTAAAGAGTTCCAGAAACATGCATTTAGCCTGTCTTGTAGAGCTATCAGGACCCCACTCTCTTTTCCCTCATGTTCGATTGGTAAATTTGTATTGCCCCTCTGCTTTCTTAATGTGTGTTTCTTGATACATTATAATGTCTGCTTTTATTCTCCACGCCTGCCATTCTAGCTTCTTCCTCTTAATTGGGGTGTACATCTCCTGTACATTATGTGTTAGGATTATCACTGATTTATGGTTTCCGCTAGCCATCTCCCGGTCTTCTAGCCAGCTTAGCCCTGAGTCTACACCACTGATTCATTCTCCCCTGTCCCCTCCAGCCCCCTGATCCTTTCCCCTTTTCTGCATCCCATTCCCTGTGTCCCCCCGTGCCCGAGTGTCCCTTGACTCCTGAGGGGCCAGGTTCCTAGGAGCACATGGACAAATTGTCCCTCGTGCCTGGCCCCCTATCAACCTCAGAACTAACTTGTGGGGATCCTAAACCCCACTTGTGATTCCAAGAACTCCCTCCTTCCATCTCCCCCTGGGCCTCAGAGTGTCTGATACCAGAATGATCGCCCCCCCGTATCCTGGTGAGGTTACCGCCATCTTCTTGCTTATGGTGGTTTTGGGACTGGTTTGTCTTTCTCTTTCTCTGTCTCCCTCAGTGTCTTTTTACCACTTTTTTCCATCCCTCTGGTTTTCTTGGGCCTTTTGTCCGCCCCTGTGCTTGTTCCCGATCCTCTCCGTCTTCTTGTTCAGATGCAGGATTTGTTCCCCTTCCTCGCTTGTTGTTATCCTGTGTTGTCGCCCCTTCCATGTGAACAGGTGGCCGAATGGGAACATCCATTCGTACCATACTTGGTTGGTCGTTAGGTGCTGGACAACTGTTCCCATTCTTCTTCTCTTCTGGAGCGTGGATTGTGCAAGGTCCTGATATAACTGTACTTCTTTTCCGTTCACTCTCAGCAGTCCCATTGTTCTCGCCTTTCTCAGGATTTGCTCTTTTTGGACGTTTTTGATTCTGATGTTAGATTTTCTTGATCTATTGTCCAAGTCTTCACGTTGGATTTCTAGGTTGCCGGATATGTGAGATAGGTTTTCAAGTACCTCATGTGATTTTTGGGTGTCGTCTTGCATGTGTTGCACCACTTTTACCAATGTGTCGGTTCTTTTCTCCAGTTTCGCAATGTCTAGCTTTACATCCTGTAAGGATTGTTCATGTCCTCTTTCAAAGTGTGATATTGCTCCTGGAAGGAGAGTAGGAATTGGCTCTGAAATTCTTTGAAGCAATTTTGCATGTCCTCTTTCATCATTGTTTGCTCCCCTTTTGCTTGCCGCTCCTGGGGGGACGGTTCATGATTCAATTCCCCCGGTCTCGTAGTAGTTGTGTCGTCCATACTCCAGAGCTGCTTGATGTTTTTTGGGTTGTTTCCCTTGGGGGGATCGATGTGCTGGGGTTGTTGTTTTCAGTCTGGGTTTGGACATCAAAGCTAAGATTTTGATATAGTCTTATCTCCCTTACATTGAGGCTCCTTGGCCTGTGGTGTAGGCTGCTTTGGGTTGGATCCTTAGCTGGGTACCTCCTCCTATATGTCCCAGAAATGCTTGTTGCTGCAACCCTTTATCTGGCGTCTTCCCCTTCCCCACATCTGTCCCGCTCTCAGGGGGGGTTCTGCCTCACTTTCGTTTACACTGCCCTCTTCGTTGAGGGGCTGGCGTGTCATTAATATGCTTGCCTTGTTTTATTATTAATGTCAATTGGGAATCCCTGTTGTTCTTGGGTTTCCCTGTGGGGTTTGGCGGTTGTGTCTCTGTGTGTGAGGTGCAAGCCTCTGTGATGCTAGAGCCGATATGGGTCTGTGCTGTGGCTTTGGTTCCAGATATGGGCCTCCTCTTGACCTGCTGCGGAAGGCCCACTATGTTTCTTGCCCCCTCTCTGTTTGTGATCCTCACTGCTTTGCTTTAACACTGCCTTCGCACTGCCTTGTGATCAGGGCCCTCTTCAAATGTTGTCTGCCTTCTCTGGAGCGTCCTTCCTGCCGGGTCCCCCCAGTACTCCCATTGCTGCTGAGTCCCACCTGCAGGGGGCAACTCCCATCCGGTATTATGTGGGGTTTGTGGCCATTGCTGTTGCCTCACCCCGCAGGCTGGACCCATCAGGATGTCCCTCATGCATCAGGTTGTTGGGCACTCATAGCCGCTCACCCTTATCTTGATGCTGCCGCGGCGGCGGTTGCTGCCTCCCTCTCACGGCAGCGTCCGTTGCTCCTGGGCTACCCTGGCTGCTCTGATGGTCCTGCTCTGGAGGCCACGCTGTCCCAGCGATGTTAGCCCATGAGTTTAACATGGCCCACGGGTGCTTCCCCTTGCTTGACGCGGGGGTCCTCACTGTCCGTGATTCGCCTTCAACCTTTTGCCTTTCCGTTTCCAGGCGGGGGGATCAGGTCGGCTCATTCTGCTCCTGGTTCGATGCCGCCCTTCTTTTCCTCCGGCATCTCTGCTCGGTGCTCGCCTGTGGGTTTCTGCTGCCATGCACCCGGGTCAATCTCCGGGTGTGGGAGAGTGATCTGTCGGAAACGCTTTTTTGTTCCCCTTACTGACATGGCCCGGTGGGGAGAGACACCTACACATGTCCTCCTCTGACGGTCACCATCTTGGATCCGGGTCCTATATTTAAAGCAAATATTTTGTCCCCATCTCAGGTGTGCCATTAGAGTACTTGCATGGCGTTAATCCCTGTTCCAATGGCTGGAATCGGGGATAATAGCCCAGCAGCCCTAAGTTATCGGCCTGAGCTAAGCGAGGGAGGATAACCAAGGCTCAGGGCCGTTATCCCCCATTGCAGCCATTGGAACAGGGGATTTAGGCTATTAACACCACGGGTTGCTAAAGCAGTAACCAGGGGTGCTAAAAAAAGGTTTGTTCTTTTCCAATATGGACGCCGTGGAAAGGGAAGCCCCTCTTTCCTTTGCATGGCAGCCTGTAGGAGCTGAGGGAAAGGAACGGATGCAGCGGCACCTGACGCTGCCGAAATAAGGTAAGTAGAGGTATGGGGGAGGGGAAAGAAATTAAGGTGACAGTGGGTTGGGGAAGGTGGTGGCGGGGGAGCTGGCCGTCAGGCAGCTTAGAACTCGGGCCTGCACTGGCAGTTCAAGCCTGTGTGCCTAGCCATCTGATTGGCTGCTCCCCCTCCAGGGTACTGATATATATTGAAACACACGCATGATCAAATCACTTCTGAATCGAACAGTCACATTCATTGTAAGCCCAAGAATGAAAAGAGTAACTCAATGTAACAATGATAAAAATCGAAATTTTATTATTTTCTTCATTTGAAAAAAATCAATGCTCCTGCAGTGTTTTACCTGATTATCCATGTTTTCTCAAGTTTATCAACACAATGGTATTTGCAGCTTCTTTTAATGCAATCTACCTAACACATATGTTCCACATTTGCCCTTTTCTTTTTCGTTTTGAAACTTTTCAATTTTATCAAAAAAAGATGACAATCGTGGAACCTAATTATAAAAACGTCTTCTAAAGCGTACTTAGTGTACAACACTGTTACTCAGTTTAATTTTGAGCAACATCACTTTTACGTTCTATCGGTTCAATATCTTCTTCATTATACTTTTGCAATAAATTGATAAAGATTGTAGCCACGTGAGAATGAAAGCAGAACGTTTCATGCATGTGTACTCTATGGCCGAGAGGCAAATGGCATTTAATGGTATTCCTAAAGGGGCAGGTTGATTATATCAATACAGATAATATTTATAGATATGACCCTCACGCAAATATTATATTGATATGATTTGATAATGTATTTATGTCGCGCTCGTACACATGTGTTTCCCTTACTGGGCAAACTCCATATGGAGCATCCAGAATGTTTTTGCGTATTTAATGTATTCTTAATCCTCCCAAAAAGCATGTCCTTTCCCCATGGCTTTTTACGCCAACTGTGTGATTGTAAATAAAATGTACAATCTGAAAATATCCCTTGCAGCGGAGAGCTAATTCTATGCTCCCACCCCACATTCGTTCAATATCAAACAAATGTTATTCTGCAAAAAGTGGACCCTCTGTAACAATGCCAAAATCCACAGGTTGTGGGGTGTGTCAAAATCCTGTTTTTAATGGCTCTCGCATGTTCGCAGTTGACCCCACATATTGCCTTTTGCAGAGTCAAATGATCTCGTGTACAACAAAGGTTAGAGTAGAGGTAATTAACTGAGGCATTTCAACCTTCTCATCACTTGGCAGATGTGCAAATTCGCTCTTTGAGGCGCGGTCAAAAATCACACATTGTAAATGTTGTACACGTACAGTACACGTACAGAAACCTGCAGAAGGATTGAAGAGCCATGATGTGGGGGGTTACCCCTTCCTGATAACTGTGGGATAATTTGGCTTTCAAATTTGGGAGTTTTCTAGCGTGATTAGGGGGACTAGCCTGGCAGCCCAAATCTGGATTCTTTTGAAGTAGATTCCTATGCTTTTGTTATACCTCCCTTACTAATGTATGATTACAAAAATATGTGGTACTATATCTAACTGGACCTGCTGTTTCTAGATTTGACTAGAAGCATGGTGGATCTATCAATGGGCAATACATTCTCATAAGTGCCTTTTACTCAAGGGTCCTTGTAGTCTCTGTGTTTAAACCTTTGAGCCATGATGGAAGCCTCCCTTTCAAAGACGTCACTTGGGGGTTGCTGCTACCCTGGGCATTCCTCCTGGTCCCCTGGCAGTGCCTTTGCGACCTCATGCTCGATAGGTGGTGCCAGGGGCGAGTGAAGGACTCCTACATGCTTCAGGCTGGTTGCTGGCAGCATTCAAATGTCACTGTAATTGGATCCACTACAAAGGAGCAACTTGTTGGTGGATAAGGCTGGAAGGGTTTAGAGAAGGGGGCTATGGTGTTTCCGAGCTTTGAGGGAGCTTCGGGCGGGGGAGGGAGGAGTGCGTAAGGGAAAGAAAGGGAGGCTGACATGAGAGCATTGAACAGCAAGTGCAGAGGATGGGTAGTCAAAGGGAGAGAGCCAGAGCTTAGAGTATTCTCAAGCACAGCAAAAGTGGACAAGTCAAAGCTGGCAGTCGAAAAAGCCAGGAAAAAAGGCACATAAGGTGGGAGCAAGCAATCATATTTTTTACCCCAAATGTATAGTTTGGCCAGCTGTTCTGCATCTGTCTGATCTTCTTGGTAATTTCCTACAATTTAAATCTATCACTATGTGGGGTCTCCAAAGAGGGCGAAAATGGTTATCTCACAAAAGTCAATGGGTGAATGATTTATAGTGGGGTGATGATGGAGGCTGATTGGAGGGTGATCAGGTAAAATGTATGAAGTGTGTGAGAGAAGCATTGGCACATGCTGCACTATGCTATTCTGTGACATATCGATATGTTAGTTATGTTATTGCAAAACTGTGCAAAACATGTACCTATCTCTATATTCTATTATTAAAATAGGGCATTTCCTTCTTTTTATACCACATGAACGGAACAAGAAAAGACAGTAAAATCCCCCAAACCTTTCAGCATTGTGTGCAAATGCTTGCCAAATAAACACATTCTGATAACTCACAACAGAGAAATGCTTGAGCATTCTATACAAAGATATATACCGCTGGAATCCAATTCACAAACACTGACAGCACAACTCAGAAGCACATGCTACCCGTGTATGCTGTTAATTACTGGCCCTCTGTCTCACCCAGTTAAAGTCTCACTGCATTGCTTTGTGGCCAATCTGTAGTGTACAGGTTTATGGCTGAGGCATCGCAGCATTTTACCATTAGGAGTTTAACAATGTGTGCACTGTAAATTGGGTAAAAATAATGCATGTGTTGTCCATTGATAAAAAGCACTTAATACATATGCATTGAAGAAATCGCCCGTTCCAACTCTTATCAACTCTCACTCCTAGATTCATAAGCTGAGCACCGTTATGTTGGGTAACCGTAACAACGTTTATACACGGTGCAATACAATTGCAAAAACAGGGTTAGCAATCCCCATATACAAAGCGATATATATTTTCTATTATAGGAGCATGGATGCTACTCTACTTGCTGGTTCTTCAGTTGAAATGGGAGGTGAGGTGGTCTACGTTCTAAATTAGAGGCACCAGAACCAGCAGAACTGAGTGCAAAACCCAGCTCCTTCTATGTTCTTCAGTGTGGTGATCGTGGGCAAATCACTTTCACTCACAAGGCCATACTCCTATCTTTTAATTTTTTTATTTGATTGAAAAACACACTATATTAATGTTATCAATCTCCGTCCATATTATAGGCAAATGCACCCCATTTGCTATTTTATCATGAGGGATTTTTTTTTACATGATATATTGTTTCATACTAGCTTCCATTTTTATTTCATCCCACTATTTTTAGAATTTGTATTTTGGTAGTTTTCCAGTTCCTCATTTGTGTCATTCTTTCAAAAGTAGTTTGTATACCTATGAAACTGTCACTCAATGTTCTGTAGCATCAAAATTGCAATCAGGTAGAAGTGATTAGTTCAGTTTGTGCTATACAAACAAACATGCTGAAGCAGTTTCCCCTAACACCGCCTAAATCCGGCCCACCCAAAACCATTCCCATGGACATTTTGCCAATACTGCTAATTGAAGCCTTTGTCTTACACTTAACATTACTGTCATGGGACAAGCATGACATGACTCTTGACACAAGCTTTACAGAGTTTACTTAGCTGCGAATGGAAGCACCTATTGATTTTTGACTGTGGATAGCCTTTCATGACTTTAGCTGACATATAAAACTTAAGCTGAAAAATGTTGGTACTTCAGTATTTGAGACACTATTTGACCTATGATGGAAGCATTTGGGCACTTGAATATGTACCTTGTATATGATTTTAATAAATGGCCTTTGCAGCTTTACCTGACAACAAATTGCAGTATTGTGTTATTTCTATGCTGCAATTGGCATACAATGATAGTAAATGAGCATGAAAGGCTCTATCTGCCAAATGTAACTGGCATATAAGGCTTTACCTGGCATAAGATGGCAGTATTTGTATAGCACTTTACGCCAAAGTGCTAAACAATATTTAACCCGTGCATCACGTGTCAGCATGAATGGGAACAAAATAAACAATTAAGAGGATAAGAGATGCTCGTTAAGGTGGGTTCAAAAATGAGAATAGGAGAGGAGAGAGTGAAGAGCTAATGGGAGTGCATTCCAGTGCAGTGTGGCTAAGTGAACAAAGGAACGAAAATAGGACTGAGCATAGGGGGGAGAGAGAGAGTAAGAGGAAAAGATACTGTAAGCGAAGAGAACAGGTAGGAGAATAGAAAGATACTGGTGAGGAGAGATAGGGGGAGAAAGATTATAGAGAGATTTGAAGACTAAGCAGAGAAAATTAAACTTGAGCCAAGAGTTAAATGGAAGCCAATGCAGAGAAGAAAGAGTGGGGGAAATAGAGTCATGAGGGGACAAAGAAAATAAGAGACTGTGGAATTGTAGATAGATTTGAGTATACATGGAAGGAAGCAGGATGACCAAAAGGAGGAGCAGTAGAAGAGTTGCGAGAAGATTGACCCGACTCACTCTGCAGGGCACACTCTGGATGTTCTGATCACTTCAGAACTTCCCCTTTCGATCCCTCTCACAACTCCTCTCTCCTGAAGTGATCACTTTCTCCATTCCTCCCATCTCACCCTCTCTACCCCTCAGGCCAAGCCAACTCCAGCACTGCCACCTACCTTCTCGGTTATGCGATCCAAGAAGCGTGTGTCAGTTGAGGTTTTCGCTGCCACTATCTCCCCCCACCCCGTTGGCTGACTCACACCCTGACACAGCCCTTTCCATGCTCCACTCTGCTATATTTGATACTCTCAATGTTATTGCCCCTGTCATGAGCATCCGCTTGAAGTCCAAAGCCAAGTGCAACTCTTGGTAGACTCAGACCTCGTCAGCCTTAAACACAAGTGCATGGTGGCTGAGAGGAAATGGCATGCTTCCGGTATATCCTCTGACAAACTGGCCTGCCACGTGCTCCAAAGGCAATACTGGCTCTCCGTCCGCACCAAGAACAGAGCCCACATCCAAGCCTGCATCTCCACGGCATCTAACAACTCAGCCGAACGCTTTAAAATCTGCAAGGAGCTGGCCAATCCTGCTGCAGGCTCTACCTATCCTGTCCCCTCCAAGGCCCTCTGCACGGCCCTGGATTCTCATTTCATCTCTAAAACTCAGGACATCCTGTCCTCTCTCGCTTCTTCTCCCCCTCCAACCTCTACTCCCTGCTCTTCCTCTGGCCCTTCATCAGCCACCTCTCATCCCTCCTTCTCTGTCTTTCCCTTGTTCTCCTCAGACAAGGTTTCTAGACAAGTCCGATCTATGAAAGTCTTGTCGAAACAGGTTCACCCCTGTTCCTCCAAAACCATCAAGAACCACATTGACACCTTTGCTCCTGCTCTGGCTGATTTCTGCAACCACTCCTCTGCCACTGGAGTCTTCCCCTCCTCCGTGAAGCACACCCTTGTGCACCCTCTTCTTAGGACACTCTCCGCCGATCCTTTCGGTCCGGCTAACTATCGCCCAATCTCCATCATTCCTTTCCTAGACAAACTCTGGGTAAAGCTGGCCATCTCCCAGCTTAATCTTCACTATGAATCTGTTGGTTGTCTCCATGACCATCAGTCTGGCTTCAGAGATGCCAGAAGCACGGAAACTGCTCTCCTGAACATCTATGAAGACCTTCTCTCCAACCTTGATTCCAACACTGCCTGTGTCCTCATCCTACTTGATCTCTCTTCTGCCTTTGACATGGTCAACCATGCCATCCTGTTCAACCGTCTCCATGAAAACCTGGGTTTCAGTGATCAGGCCCTGGCTTGGCTGACCTCTTTCCTCTCTGATCGACCCTTCCAGGTCTAACTTGGGTCCTTCCTCTCCTCTATCTCTATCTCTATCTCTACCTGTGGTGTTCCCCAGGTGTCTAACCTCTCTCCCTAGCTGTTCAACCAATACCTGGCACTTCTTGCCCACTGCATTGCCGCTCTCTGCCCCAACCTTCAGTGCTATGTGGATGACACTCAACTCATTTTCAGACTCCCTTCTGCCACCTCTTCTCCTTCTCTCATCTCTGATAGTCTGTCCACCATCCAAGAGTAGTGTGCCGCCAATGATCTCTGCCTTAACGGTAGTAAGACCGAGATTCTCCTCATCGACACACCTGCTCCCTCCTTCCCTGTCACTCTCTGGCCGGCCTCACTTGGCCCTCTTCCTGCTCCTACCTGTGAGGCTAAAAACCTCAGGGTCATCTTCGACTCCACACTTTCCTTCTCTCCTCACATCTCTGATGTCTCTAGGAAGTCATACTACCAGCTGCACCTCCTCAGAGATATTCTTCCTTTCCTCTCCTTCCCCCAGAAGCTCATTGTCTCCAGAGCTCTGGTTCTCTCTAGGTTGGACTACTGCAACAGCCTCTTTCTACATCTGCCTGCCTCTACTCTCCGCCCTCTGCAACTCATCAAAAACAGGACTGCAAAACTTGTCCTTGGCCTCAAGCCCGGGGATCGTATCTCTCCAGTACTGAAATCTCTGCACTGGCTCCCAGTGGTGGCAAGGATTAGGTTCAAGACCCTCTGCATTGTCCACAAGGCATTCTGGGGCCTCGGGCCTCAATACCTTCAACTCTCTCTTCCTATACATCTTCCTTCTTGAGCTCTTCGCTCATCCACCACCAACTCCCACAGGGTTAGTCTCTTCTCCAAGCAGCAAGTTGGTGGTAGATCTCTTTCTTCTGCTGGGGCCTCCCTCTGGAACAGCCTCTCTGCCTCTCTGAAACTTGAGGAGAACCACCTACGTCTAAGTCTATGTCTATGTGTTTATAACGCGCCGACAGCCCGCGGGCGTCAGGGCGGGGAGAACACCTGAGAAAAGAGTCTTGTAGAAAACAGTAGGAACTGAAAGCAGTTCAGAAAAGGGCTGGTAATCATATGTATACCAGTGGGAGAATCCTGAAAAGTCCAGAGGCTATTGGAAAAGGTGGGTTTTCAGTAGTTTCCTGAAATTACCATAGTTTCCTTCTAATCTTAGATTCCCTGGGAGGTTGTTCCAAAATTTGGCTGCTTTGAATGGAAAGGCTCTGCCCCCCCCCCTGCTGCTCGTTTCACCCTGGGGATAACCAAGAGGCCTGTGTCGGCTGATCTCAAGTTTCTCCTAGGTGTGTAGAGTGCAAATTTCTCTTTGAAGTATCCTGGTGCTGTGCCAGCTACGCGAACAACAGTAGCTGCGGAGCGACACATAACGACCTCGAGCCAAAATCAAGCGCCCCAGGGGCACTAAGCAGTCCCCCATAGACGGTTCCGACGCAGATCCAAGGGCCCTAGGACTGTGAACACAACCGCGCCTCCCTACCTATACTTCATTATCTAAGTTGCAGGCACAAGGGTTTCCCCCCCTGCTACTACCAGCGCAGAACCACCCATTTGAATGCACTTGGACGTGCGCCAAGCACATTCTTAACCAAAGAAGCTGTGACAGTGGATCCGCCCATATTCTACTGTCAATCCCGCTGAGAACGGCGGTATCACAGCCCAATTGTACACTGTGCCTCCAACCACGTGGAGCCAGTCTAAACCAAGCACACTTGTCCAGGGGTGACCAAGTCAAGGCCCAAGAAGAAGGCTCTAAGCCGAAACGTCACGGGACTAAATAAGTTTGAAGGCTTTATTTCCTCCAATCCCGTCCATAAGTTGATCTGTCTCCAGACGTATATTAATTTTTTTGTATTTTTCAAGTTGTTTGCCATAAACATGTTTGTTTTCTGTTCCTTTCTCAAATGCACTTCTAAAAATGAGAAAATTAATGTATTTTGACGAACGATGTACCTTAAAAAACACCTATACATCTTCTTGTAAAATTAATTGCATAGATGATGTTGTGCAGCTACTAGCACTAAGTAATTCCTTTTTTTTCTTAAAAAGAAAATTAAAAAATGTGGCAATCCAAGGGCCTCTTTTGCTCATCTTTTTAGAATATCCTTTGACAGCTAGCTAAGTAACAAAGCTGTTGCCAAATCCTATTTTTGCATGCTAAATAATCACCCTTTACCAAAATGTATAGGTAAAGAGATCTAAAAACAAGTGGCAGGACGCCTCCCTACTCGTTTCATATATAGGCATCTGTGAACGATCGTCATGGCCTTGAAGTAGACTCTTTCTTCAATTCTGAGCCAGTGAAGATCTTTCCTTGCAGCCGATATGTGGTTTCCAAATTTAATTTTCTTTACAATGCGAACTGCCTCATTTTGCATGACCTGGCAACGATGCAGCTCCTTCTTGGTGGCCCCCACCAATAGTGCATTGCTATAGTCGAGACGGGATAGTATGATCGCTCTTGCGATATTTGCCGCGTTTGCTTCACTTATGTAAGGTCTAATGGCTCTCAACAAGCGCAATTAATATGTGTTGTTTTTGTGTAGATAGTTTACTTGTGCTTCGGCCCCCACTGAGGCTTCCACCAACATCCCAAGTGTTTTGACTTGGGGTAGAACTGGGATTTTGGCATCTTTTATTCTGAAAACCTTATATTGATCTCCTAATTTGGTTCTTGCATGCTGTGCTCCAAAGATCATGAGCTCAGTCTTGCTATTGTTGAGGCACATCCAATTCTTCTGCATCCAGATATCAATGATTTTATATACTTCTTCTACTTTCGCACTATCTAGTGTATAGTCTCCCGTCATTTCAAAAACCAGCTGAGTATCATCGGCATAGTTAGTGAAAAACACATCGATGCTTTCCAATAATTCACACAAGCTACGCATGTAGACGTTGAAAAGCAGAGGGGACAGACTGGCTCCCTGCGGTACTCCAAATAGGATGAGAGCTGCTTCTGAGAAAGTGTCTCCCCAGTGAATGCGTGCCCTCCTATCACTTAAGAAGGATGCTATCCAGGCCAGAGCTGTTGGAGAGCAACCTATAGTTTTATCTAGAGCCTCTTGTAGTAGTTGATGGTCCACTAGGTCGAACGCTGCACTGAGATCCAGCAGCATGAGCATCCCCGACTTGCCCTGTTCTATCAGCTCTAACATGTGGGATTGTAGGTCGAGCATAGCTGACTCTGTACTGTGGGCTGTTCTAAAGCCCGATTGCTGTGTGTGTAGCATCTCCTGTGCTTCCACGTGTTGTTGTAGCTGATTTGTGGCAATTTTGTCCAGAATCTTCAATACAAAATTGGAGTTTGTTATTGGCCGTAAATTGCTCGGATCTTTTGGATCTAAGCCCGGCTTTTTGACCAGAGGGGTTATGGTAACTTTTTTGATGATGTTGGGAATTTTCCCTTCGGAAAACGAGGTGTTAATTATTTTAGTGAAGCACCTCAAGAACTTCCTCTTTGCTTTTGCTTTCTCTCCTCCTCTCCCCTGCTGATCTCCTGGCTGAATCTGAAACTGCACTGGTTACCTGGCTAACCTCTGATCTCGGGCCCAGGTCCCCTCCCCACCAGTTGCACACCTGCACTGACCCCCGGGCAACAGATGCATTCAGAGACTGGTTCTGTATCCCTACAGCCCCTATTAGCCCTTGACACCTGATGTCTGCACTTACCCTTCCACTTGCCAATAGCTGGCCACACTTTTATTTATTATTTATTTTATTTATTTATTTTACTGTTATCTGATGTACTGCACTGCCCCCTCACCTTTCCTCCTGCACTTTTCCCCTTCCCCCTCCCCTGCACTTACACGATCTCAATGTCACCTGGCCTAGTAGGATCGCTGTCTCTGTCTTGCCTCTGTTCCCCCCTTGCCTAATCGCGCCTTGAAACACTTGTGTATAGATGCGTTATAAATGCCATATCATATCATCAGATAAGAGATTAAGGGGCTGATTCATGGAAAAGGAACACCCAGAATACGCCCCCATGCAAACCAAAAATACAAGCAATATCGCAACCTAAGTGCAACCCTCCGCCTCCACCCCTGACCCACCATCCAGCACACCTGTGAAAATGTGAAAGCTCCCTGGTAACTCGAGGCTGCGCCCCAACGAAAACGCAGGCGCACCCTCATAAATCAATGCGGCACCCCTGCGAAAACATGCAAGCTCCCTCGTACCTCAATGGTGTGCCCCTACGAAAATGCAAACACACCCCCCATAATTCACACCCCTGCGAAAATTCACAAGCTCCCTCGTGAATCAAGCCTGCGCCCCTAGAAAAATATAGACGCACCCTCGTAAGTCAAGGCGGCACCACTCCAAAAACTTGCAAGCTCCCTCATAACTCAAGGCTGTGCCCCTATGAATATGCAGGCGCACCCTCGTAGGTCAAGGCGGCACCCCTGCGAAAACGCATGAGCTCCCACGAAATTCAAGTCTGTGTTCCTACGAAAACGTGGGCGCACCCTCGTAAATCAAGGCTGCACCCCTCAGCAAAAACACAAGAGATCCCTTGTAAATTAAGGCGGTACCCATCTGAAAATGTGAGTACACCCCCTACTTCTACGACACCCAAACTGGAGCCATACACCCATACTGCACATTGAGTCCAGACACCACCCACCAGCCCCCCTCACCTCCAACACTACCCCAGGTAGCACCTTGACAGTACTCCCTCCTCTGCACACCACCCTCACCTCTGACTCTGCCCCCAGGTAGCCCCCTCATGTCCAGACACCACCCACCAGTCCCTTCACCTCAGACACAACCCCAGGCACCCCCCTCAGGTCCGTACACTATACACCAGCCCCCCTGACCTCCAACACTAGCCCAGGCAACACCCTGACAATACTCCCCCTTCCCCACACCAACCACACCTTCAACACTGCCCCAAGGAAGCTCCCTCTAGTCCAAACACCACCCACCAGCCCCCCCTTACCTCCAACACTATCCAAGACAGCACCCTGACAGTACCCCGTGTCCCCACACCGTCCTCACCTCCGACACTACCCCAGGCAGCCCCCTCACAGTCTCCCACACAACCAGTACAATGCATTGGCTGCAACTTACATGAACCTCTGTGGTCTGCCTTCACCATGAAGCAGAGCCCCTACATGTCCACTGCCAGCACCATCAAAAGGAAGCACTGAAGTTCATTCCTGGACCGAAGCATCCACTGTCACTCCCTGGCAGTCCTGAATCTGCAGCATCCCAGCCAGACTGCACTATATTGACTTTGCACAGACAACACTGTGGCCGACCCATACAAAAGGGAATGCAATGCTAAGTGGCATGTGCATGCTGGCCGTGGGTCACTGCAAAAGGCACCAAAGCACAGCAAATTAAAGTGACCTGAGGACAGAATTAAACCGATTCATACATCAGCCAGATAAACAAATAATGGCCATGCACATCACAGCCTTTGCATAAGTGAGCCGGGTGGAAGGGGTGGCAAAGTCCCGCACTGGGACCACAACATGACCGGCCTGTGCATGGGTGATGGGAGTGCAGTCAGAGAGTGCATGACTCACTGAGACAGGAAATGTGTGCTGCCACACAGAATTAGCAAACATGGGTCAGAACTACATTCCAGTGGCAGAGGTGGAGCAAGACTTAAGAGCAGGCAGTGTGTGACTGGACATGCTGTTGGGCGTGTGCACATGACATGGGAGTGACACAGCAATGATAAACCAATGTGCAAGTGACGTGACCAGGCCACCCATCCCCAGTGAGCCCACTTCCCACTGTAGCATCCCAATCCAAAATACAGAATGCAGTGAACAGAGTGTGGGCACATACACAATCCCAAGCATGTGCAAAGGGGACACATGAACAACAGTGGCCCTGAAATGAAAAACGTGTGAAACTGTGCAAACACACAGGAACAGGTAGCATTACATCCACAATCAGAGTCAAACCAAAAATACAAAACACATCCACACATCATTGCAACCATACCCGGATGTACATCATCTCACACACACCAGAACCCTCCTCCCTAACCACACTGACACTAAACACACAGTGATTCTGCACATGTAAATGTAACTGAAAACATCCAGTGCAGCCCCCAGTTGTCTGATGGAACCACCCCCACATGTCAGGCACATGTGCATCCCTCCACCCGCAACCATCACAGCAGCCACAATAAACATGACCTGCAATGGAGAGTTGCACTGGGTGAAATGGCAACAATGAAAGTAGCATACACACAAATGAACTGCATGAAGCGTGGAATGGAACCATATAAAACATGTATTAAACAAAACTGTATACAACAAAAACTGAGAAGGAAGGTCCAAGAAATCCGGGGTAAATGATGCAAAATGAAATAAAACCTATACCGAAATAACTATGTACATGAAAAACAGGGAAGAAAAGTCATCAAAAACAGGGGCAAAAGAAAAAATAAATAAATGAAAACTATACCTAAATAATATCTATTTAGAAAGGCATCCGCAATGTTGCTTAACCTGTCATTCAGGGCTGAGTCACATGCCACGTCCTCCACCATCTGGTGTGCCTCTGTTTATTCCTGTAGGACTTGCAGGCTGGACAGCATCTGTAGTTCTGTGACCAGCGTCGCCCTTCAAGTGGCCTCCAGGATGGCAGCCTGCCTCCTCGCCCAACGCAGTGCCACCTCAGCCCTGGCCACCATTACAATTGTCTCATGTGCCCACTGCCTCTCTGCCAGCAGCTGCCTTTCATAATTGCGGAACATGGAAGAAATGCAGTTTAGTGCACCCACATGGTCCTCCTGCCCCAAAGTTGCCACCTGCCTCCATGGTGTTGTCTGCCACTGCAACAGTCCGCCATCTTCTTCTTACCATCTGCTGCCGCTGTGCCCAATGCATGCTCTGTTGGTTCGCCCTCCAACCTGATCATTGTCAAGGGCGTACGCCTCCTACTCTGCTCCGAGGTGCCTGCTGTCCCTCTGTTGCCTTTGCCTCTGTTGGTGCCTGAGAAGGCACGTTGACCGCCTCAGCCAATGTGCTTTGGACTCCAACCTCGTGCAGCGATGGAAGCTCCACCAGATGGGGCATTTGGGGTGGTACTGGTGCACAGGGGGCCGTGCTGGTATGTGGCCCAAAAGCCACCCCGGAGTATGACTGGTGCTCAGAAGAGTAAGCCGAGCAGGAGGCTGCATCAGTGAACTGCCCATGGAGCCCACCAGGGAACAGGCCTACTGCCAGAAAGGCAATGAGGCCTTAAAGCTCATTATGATGATGGGCATGCATACCATGAGTAGCCTGCCCATCATCACGTATGACTGCAGTCTGCCTCGTCAGGCCGGCCAGCAGGTGCAGCACATGATTCCTGATGGGCACATCAGCTGGCATGGAGATGCTGGTCTGGGTGGAGGCATCCCGGTAGACGTGCACTGCTGCATCCAGTGGCCCAGGGACAGCATTTTCCACAGGCACCTCCACAGTAGCCCGTACAGCCTCATGCCCCTAGGACAAGGTTGCAGCATGCACACCTACCACGACACCTCCAGCTGACCCCATGGGCTGGGCTGCAATGGCTACCTCCTCCACCTCCCCCTCTGTCAACATGGATGACTCCAGGGTGTCTTCTGACATGGATGGCCCCTTTGTTGCATTAACCGGTCCCACCACTGCTGATGAGTCCCCTGCCATCTTCACCTCCTTGGACTTACCCCCAGCAGCCACGCGTGATGGTGCAGGTGCTACATCAGCCACATCGCTCCCTGAAGATGAGTTATCACATGGGAGGGGCTGGGGCTTGCACCTTTGACCGGTGGAACGGCCCCCACATCCAAGCTCAACAGCATTGCTTCTGCCCTCTTCATCAGCTGCAGCAACTGTGGTAAAGCCGACACAGAACAGTGACATCAGTGTACTGTATAAAAGCAGGTGTGGCATCAAAAACATTCAACATTGTCCAAGGCACAACCAGCAGCATCCAAACTCATGAACATGCAATTCACATCCAAACAGACACAACAGCCCAGGCACACTGTCAACCACAATCATGACCCATACCCTTGTGTAATGCAGCACAATGTGGGCAGTGCACAGACACATACCAAGTGAAATCACATGTTACAATGGTAAAGTAAATGTGACCCAACTGCAACCTGATGCACATGCATGGTACAACTGCCAGGGGCACATGGGTGGGCAGGGAATAAACTGTAAAGTATGTGAACACAGATGTGCGTCTCCACCACCGTGGACCCATTGTGGGGAAGACACACAGTGGATTCCTGGCCACCAGTAGTCAACTATGGTTGCACCAGTCACAGAATGGCCACACCAACACCTGCCTTGTCATCTTTCCACACAATCACATCAAACAACATGACTCTGTCACCACCCACCCTGTGTGCATGCAACACATCCATGCATCAATTGCACGGGCACACATGAGGATGCCATGGCCCCAAGCACATGCACATGGCATGCACACTCAACTCGAAGAACACAAGCAGCGCCATGTCATGTCACATCAGATTCCCAGTAACTGCAAAGCCCCAACGTCTCTATGCCAAACATCCTAAAGCACGTGTCACCTCCAGATGTGGGGTAAGCGGAGTCACACATTGCTATAGTCCACACAACATCATGTCTATCATGCATGCACCTGACATGGGCACCACACACTCATTTGGCAGCATTGCCATACAACCACGTCTCAGCCACAAGTGACATTACATATGCACGTTTTGCCCAACTGTACAACTACACACACTGCAAATACCAGCGAATGCACAATCCACAGATGTCAGACCTCGTACACAGGGAGCATTGCCCAGGGCCTGCATGCAAATGTCGATCTGAGCAACACACATGCTTCAAACATAGGGGTGTTACTACAAGCATGCAGGCACATGCACAACACACATGCACCATAGAGCACTCCACCACATACCCACTCACCAGCAGACTCCAGATGTTCTTGTCAATCGCTGACCTGGATATGCAGCTCAGGGTCGAAACTTGCCAGAACCCGCATGTTATTGCGTGAGAACCAGCACCTGCCTGCACGATGCCCCTCTGTGGTTGCACCGGCCCTCTGGGTGCGCAGGGCTTTGGTGTGGGTTTTGGATTTGAGGTCCTCCCAGAGTGTATGAGCGGTCTTGTAGCAGCGGTCTGCCACCCTCTTCATGTTGATGGCAGCGCTTATGTCCTCCCAGATCTGCATACTTCCTTCCTTGCCGTGTTGCTTTGCTGGGCCAAAACAACATAATTCTCCAGGACCTTCTCCACCAGGATGGCAACTTCCCTAGAGCTGAAGTTGACAGCCCTCTGCCTCGCTGCCGCAGGGTTGTTGCTCTGGTCCGAGGAAGATGGTGCTGACATGGCAACCCCCAAGGCAGTTGTGGGTGGGCAAGGTGGTCCTGGAGATGGGCTGTGGAGCAGTGGTGGTGGAATGGTATGGTGGGAGTCTGACACAACAGCTGATGTGGTCACAGGCACAGGGACAGGTCCAAACCCTTTTGCATCCCTCGTCCACATGCCCTCTGCTGGGCACTGGTCCTCCTCTCATGCATTTGGAGGCACAGTTCCTGGTGGGGGTGATGAGGGAATCACATCATGCCAGCTCAGTCAGCAGGTAAGTATGTGCACTGTCTTGCGTGTTATGTCAGTGTTCTTGGTCACCTTGGTATTTGCATGCAGTCCACATCTTGATGAACTGGGGAGTTAACCTTGTGTCACTGTGAATGTCTGTGCACATGCATGTGTGTGTGTATATGCTGATACACTTCTATGAGTGTGCATTGTTTTGGTGGATGAACTTAGATAAGTGACCCCATCATTGGAAGGGATTGTGCAGCACTATTCACACTTTCCCCATTGGCAGTGTTTCATTCAGTCTGTATGTACGTACTGATTGACGGCATGCATTCACTCTGCATCTGCACTCTGTGTATTTTTGAAATGCAACACTTGCTTCGCTCACTGTGATGATGTCTCATTACTGCCACCCTTCAACTCCCCCTGTCCACAGGTTTCCTACTGTGCCATGCAGGTGTACTCCCTGTGCACACTACTCTTTGACATGTGCCACTTCCCAATCCACTCCCTTCTCCACTTACATGACCTACCCAGCCATGCCACTGTTCAACATGCACCAGAAACGTTAATTGACATGCATCATCATCCTCCACTGCAGAGCTTCATGACGTAGCCGATGGTGACTCAATTCTGCCTTTTGTGTGCATAGACTACACAGAACGTTTGTTACACTTGATGCATGTCTGGTTGGACAGACATGTGTTCCCGTGACTGACTGCTTCTGTGTTAGCCAATGAGGTGACTTTTTGTACAGTTTTTGATTCTGTTGGTTATCTGCACCAGTATGCCTTACAAGTATCTGTTGGTTATCTGCACCAGGATGTCTTACAAGTTTTCTTGTTTTGATACCTTCTTCATGTCATCTGCCACTGTCAGTGACTGTACATTGGGTGCCCACATTGTGGTCACATGCATGTATGAGATTGTCAAATCCCCACAACTTGTCTTCATCTGTTCTCCCCATGGGAGTTGCAAGTGTACCATAGAATCCATGCACACTTCCTGCTACAGTCTCAATCAGGGTGTGTAGTGTGTTGGGGGTGAGTGAACAGCTGCATGTTGTCCGGAGATCCATTTGCAGTGTTGTGGTACAGGGGTGTATGTTGTTTGGTGTAGGGTCTCGGTATATGGTTGGAGTGCCTTCTTTGCAGTGATGTAGCGTACATGGGTCTTTTTGTGATTTGCATGCCATGGTGGGTGTTGCCAGTGTTTTTTCTGATGTACAGCTGATGATTGACCTTTCACATGTGCCCATTCTTTGTCAGTCTGCCTTTCACCGACAGTTTTGTCCTTCATGGACCACTACATGTGTTTCTTGTCCATCTCTGTCCCTTCTGTGTGCTCCAACCATACTACTTCAAGAGGTATTCATGTCTACATCTTCGTCCCTATGGTGGATAGTCTATGCCCTCACCCACTGTGATGTCAGACATGTCCGTCCTCATCTCTGCTCCAGTGTCCACCTTGCAATGCTTTTTCCTGTCCCTCTCTCTCTCTCTCCCGCTCCACTCCACTGCTCGTAAATCATCACTCTGTCTCCCTCTTGCACTCTGTGATCCTTGTACACTGGGTGGTGCATGCCTATTTTCTTGTTCCCTACATGAGTTGTTATAGATGCACAGTATCTTTAAGTTGTTGCAATGCATGTCTTAGCAATTTGAAAATGTATTTGCAGGTGGGATGCAGTGGATGCAAGCCAGGTGGGTACCATATGCAGGTCAGTGAAGGGCACTCGGGTTTTAACTTGTGTTGTTGTTTGTGGCAGGTAGTCTGGCACTGAGTGGGGCCCCTTTTCTTTTATTTGTTTTGGGGTGTACGGGTCCAGCTTTGTGGGTGCATGTGACACATGGTGTTGTTAGGCTGGTACTTCTATGCATGCTGTTTTCTCAAGATAATCATGCTGGTCCTGGTTTAGGGATCCTAGTTGGGGTGGCTAACACTGTAGGCCCTTAGTTGGTGAGTTGTCATGAGGGTGGCTGGCCCGGCTGTTTGTGTGCTGTGACACGTGTTTACGGTGGTGGTGGTGAGTGTTTCCTTGCACTTTACACATGTGTCTTGGCTGCCACATGGCATCCCATACAATGATTTTTTAATAGTAATTCCTACCCACAAAGGCAGTCCAATCTTGGTACTTCTTCCCCTTCTGGAACTGCTGTCCCAAGACAAATACACACACATGACGGCATTGCTGCCCACTGTTGGGATTGATTGATTGATTGATTGATTGATATTTTATTTCTATCGCGCTCGTACACAAGTGTTTCAGAGCGCGGGATGCAATGTACCCTACAGACGCAAGACACACATGATTGTCCATTCTTTGTTGGTTGCCATGGTGGACGAGGGTGCACTGTCCCTTATTATGAGGCCTGTTGAGAGCTGCTGAGTGCATATCAATGTTCCATTCAGTTCAATACACATATGACCCAATTCAATCCATCCCCAGTGAAGTCTGCCTTCCCTTGCACTTTCCTGTTGCATGCTCCCTTTTGTGTGAGTTTGTCCTTGGCTTCTGTTTCTCATTGCTTTCTCATGTCTGCTTGTGTTTTTCCTGCCAGTTGCCTCTGTGACCTGCCTTCCAGTTTGTTAGCTGCCTCTGTGAAGTGCTGCCTTCTGCAAGATCCTGTCTTCTGTGAAATTGGTGAGATTTTTTGTTGACTTGTTCTTGGGCTTAGCATCATTGGCTCACCTGCCAGTGTTTACTGCATTGTCCCACTGCCCCATTGATGAGGGGATGTCGTATCATAGCATTGAGAATACTGCGATGGTTTTCCATCCTCCGAGTGTTCTCTTTTTGGGGATACTCTCAGTGCCATGATGACTATGGCCAGTGCATGTTTTGGGGAGGTACCATCAGCCTGATGCATTGGCGTGAGGTGGGCGGATGTGGCTACATGTGTGCAAGGAAACATGTTGATGGGTGGCTGGTGAGTTATTGTATGCATTTGTTGCATGTCATTCAGGGGGGCATATGTTACTGTATGTTTGGGTGCATGGATGTGTTGCCGGCCCTCACATTGATTTGTATTTCTCTACAGATGATTTTGCAATAAAAAGATAGATGCAGGAATTGTGGAGGAAGTAGCAACTCTATGCATGCACACGAAACAGCATACGTGTTTGGTGGTTTCTAGGCCAACAGAGGTGGGCTGCACAATCCATATGATGCAGGCTCACATGGGATGAGGTAAGATGTGCATTTCTCTTGCAGTGCCCTATTTATTTATGTTTCGCAATAACTACTTTGATGTGACTGTGTATTGTGAGCATAGTGGTTGTCAGGGAATGATTTGGCCACTATTTATTGTTGTGTAACAAGCATGGTGGGTCCAGGGCTGTCCTCGGATGCGTTTGTTAGCATCATTTTAGTATTTTGTCTTCCTACTTGTGGTCTCATGTGTGTGGTTTGGTGTCTACATGCAGTGCAATTGTTGTTGGCCATGTAAAGCATTCTGTGACTTTGTAGCTTGTGCTGTGTGCTTTTGGGTGTGCTACATGGACACTGTTGTGTTAAGTTGCTATGCCTGTGTTGTTAATGTGTGCATTGCCATGCTGATTATGGGCATGAGTCACAGGCTGTTTTCATGTGTGATTGCACATTTATTTGACACTCCTGTGAATGGGGCCTTTGGGCTGTTCTTTTAATATGGGGTGCATTGTATCCCTATTCTCAGTATGTATGTCACATGTGAAATCTTGCATGCCTGCTTTCACACTCACAGCAACATGGATATGTTTGTGCCTGCAGTGCACATGGTCCCACAGGTCTTCAATCCGATTTTGCTTTGCTTATAGGAATTGGTGGAATTGTTGATTTTGGTGTCCATGAATGGCTAGGTCCTAAGATTTGATTATTGCCTACTTCATGCATTTTCTCTATAGCAACATATGTGTACGTGTTCATATATTTTTGCCATTTGTACAGTTGTTGAGCCTCCAGAATGATTTCACTGCATACTTTGCTAATTGGTCGTGGTATACTCCCATTTACAAATCTTTTCTGGAGCCTCTGCTTGTGCATGTTGTTTTATGTCTAATGGACACACACAATTTTGCCCTCCCAGTGGCACATTCTCAGGGTGTCATGATTCCTGCCCCTCATGTCCCCATGTCGGAATTGAAACAATGTTATGCCTCCTATCGCAACAATTGTATGTGTATTGGCCTACGCCAAGTTGTCTAAACATCATATGCGAACAAACTCCACGACAAGGTCTTGACCTTAGAGAAAGTAATGTAAGTCGCCATCTTGGATTAAGCCGCCATTTTGGGTTCTCTTGTTATATGGAAGTCACCCTGAACATCAAAATGGAGGCCGAATGACATTCTGAGTAAGATTCTGGCCGTTGTGACCTCCGTACACACGAATAATTAATATGCCTGCAGGCCACTTGTCGGGGTCGCCAACTGAGACCTGGTCCTACTGTTGACCTATGTGTAAATGTACAACTATATCAGCGAAACTAATCAAAATGCATATATTATAGGATTGACCTGGCATGGAACCCATAGGCCCGACTCCTAGAATGGTTAACCCGCGAGAGGGTTGGCCAAGGGCTGGATAAAAAGTATAAAAGACCCAAGTATTCCAATGTACGGTCTCTCTCATTAACGCATCGAACCTTCGTTGAAGTTCATTATGTTACTCTGCGAGCCGAATAGCTATCCGTTTGTCAATTGACTTTGGTAACTGTTGTAGCTTTGAAATAAAGCACTTGTATGTTCTTTGTAACCTGTGTTGGTGTGTTTCTTTCTGGGCTTCCCGGCCTCATAATATTTTTATGTTTTCACACCCAGCCCTCCACGATGTCAGGCTGGAGCCAGGCCACGATCACCTACATGGCCCTCAAGGGCCTCTCCATCCCTCCAAAGACCCACTTGGAGTCAGACTTGGCGCTTGTGGCACCAGACTCTCTCACTCCCATAGGATAACATTGGGGATTGGACTTGTAGTGCATTGATGGGGACAAGATGGATGCCCCCACATATTTCGGTTCCCAGAACTGCATGTGCAGTCTAGTCTTTTGGGTGTGGTTCAGCCCAGAGAAACATGCTTTGTGTTTTCTGCACCTGCAGCGTGACACTCACCGTGTTCGGATCGGTCTCCAGTAGGCCTGCATCTTTCTTCTGCGCTCAGCTCCTGCAGGAACAAGAACACTGTTAGGAACAGCCTTACCTTGCAGCGCTTCTGCCCATCATTCATCGCTTCTTCTGTTCTGCTGGCATCTTCGGCGGTGTCATTCCCATCCCGGCACACCGCTTCCTAAGAAAAAGGGAAAAGAACAGAAAAAAGGCATTAGTAAGCATTCAGCAAATCTTCGCTTATTTTTAAAGACTGTACGAGCTTCAAACGCTTACCTGAATCCCAGCCGCTCTGGGAGAACTCTGTCTCCGGAACTTCTCATCCATCTGCAAGAGGGAAAAGACACTCGCGGTTAGCGTGGAAACATCTAGAGGCGTCGCATTCCACGCTTACTCACCGCATTTCTTCTTCATAACCAGCATCCATGCTGAAAACGCTGCGGCACCTAAAAGACACAGAAAAAGAACTCAGTTCAATACAAACACGAAAGGGTCGCATTGCGCATCGCGCTCTCACTGACCTTCGGCGCTACTCATCTCAGCAGCACGTCGCCATCCCCAGATACTGGCCATCATCTAAGGAAGGAAAGGAACGAAGTTAGAGAACTGTTCAAAAGACTCATTATATTTACTTGTCGGACTCTTGCCAGTGAAGTAACTAGGCAGCAACGAGCCTGCATCAATCAATGCGCCCCTGTGCTGAAAGCAGGACGGAGAGCACACTTTCCAAGAAAACAAGGTGAGCTGTGGATCAAAGGGAAGGGTTGGACCCTGGGGAAGAAGGGGTTCAAGCACACAGAGACAACAGGGAGTTAAACTCTACCAATCCTGTGTTTCAGGCCCAGTCCCCAGTCGAGTAGACTCCAGGGAAGGGTTTGAGGTCGTAAGAAGTCAGAACAGACTGAGTGACGTCCCCGTGGATACCAGGTGAGCGTTACACAGGGTGTTGTTATGGGCACGGAGGATAAGGCCCAATTCATCATTGAATGGCACCTGGTAGGTGGCTTCACTGTGTGTACTCCACAGGGGCAGGTATTTATGTGAAGTACGATTGCACCAGCTGTGTTCGTGCAGCCTCTCCATATGTCCTTTGGCCAGCCATGGGCAAGGGTGGTGCCTGTGGGTTCGGCTGGTGTCCCATCTGCATGTCCACTGGTATACTGTGCTGTGTGGCAACATTGTGCAGGACACATGCAGCCACAATGATTCTATAGGCTACTGGTGGTGCATATAGCAACACCCCACCAGAGTGGTCAAGGGAGCGGAACTGTAACTTTAGCGCTCCAAATGTGAGTTCCACTATGCCCTTGAGTGGCTACATGTGCAGTATTGTAACTCACCCCAGCTGGTGGGTGTCATCATGAACGTAGTCAGCGGGTAGGCACTATCCCCTGTAAATCTATACATGGTTTACATTGAAATGTAATGGCAGTTTATATTATTCAGTGTGGGACGTGCATGCATGTGCATGAGCGTTCATACCCACCAATGAGCCATGCATTGCCATGTTTTCCAGATAGCTGGGCGCAGTGCAGTGGTGACAAACGGAAGATATAGCTGTCATGTGTGCCCCAAGGAAATTGCCATAGACTTCCATAATGATTCCCTTGGCATCACACACTACCTGCACATTGATGGGGTGCCATTGCTTTCTGTTCCGGTAGATGTGCTCAGTCAATCGGGGTGGCCGTAAAGCAACATGTGTGCAGTATATTGCACCTAGTACACAAGGAAAGCGTGCCACTGCACAGAAATCCTGCATGACTGTCTGCTTTTCTGTTGGTGTTTGGGGCATATATATATGTGCCTGCGCACACATGCATGTGCTATTATGCAGGACAGCACCTGGTGTAGACAGCAGGATTGGGTGGCCTGCGATATCCCACCAAGTACTGCAGTGGTCTCCTAGAAGGACCCAGTGGCAAGGAAATGGAGTGCAGTCAGCACTTTTTCTAGCGGACTAAGGATCTGGGAACAGATGTTGCGTGATGTTAGGCCATCTTCCCACTCACTAACCAGGCCTAGGATTGTTTGGGGGGGCACCTGTACCTGCCATAAACCTGATCATCCAGCATCCCAAAAGTGTAGTGCATGTTATGAAGAGCCAGGCCCTGGGCATTCTCCTCCTCCTGCAGTGTCCGTGCACGATAGTTCCGACTACTGCTGGATTCATTGTGGCTGTACATGTTTATGTGGTGTGTATTGCGTGCTTTATCAGCATTTGTTCCTATGGGGGGGCCGCTGTTGCGCACGACGAAGATGGCCGCCTGAATCCTGAGCTCCTGCTCCAGTACAAGATCCGCCCAGAAAACATCCGTTTTGGAGCCACCTAAGCACCCACAAATGGCTGTGTAGACGAGCCGAGGTCTGGTCCCCAATGTCTCCAAATCCTGGTGGAAATCGTTCTCTGGTGCCGAAGTTACACCGCTCTGGATTTGGCCCGACTGGTGTTGGGAGCGCGATCCGGCTCGGAGTTCCAGGCAGAGGCAACGCGGAGCCGTGGACTCTGGCGAGGAGGAGGCCGAGTGGGGGCGGGGCCATTGTCAGCGGCCCGCGCCCACGCTGAGCAGCTGCGGACTGAGAGCTGTTCGGCAGTGAAGACGAGGAGACATTGTGCCCCCCTCAGGTACGATACTCGCTACTCTTCTGTGGCCCCACACCCCGGAATTTGCGGCGGAGACGCCACTAGACACGGCGGTGACATCCTGTTAAGCGGCGGCCCGTGGCAGGGAGCCGGCACGTGGGGCACGGAGGAATTGGCCCCGAGTGATGCGACACTCCCGGTGGACGGGAAGCCGGTCTCTGTGTTACGTGCGGGCCCACGCCCGCTAAGACATTACATACTTTTACGGAGGCCAAAACCCACGGCTTCGTGAAGCAGCGGGAGGTGAGGGGCCCCTGTGCCAGTGAGGGGGGACTGACGGAAACGCCCTACTAGCGGGCAACATTGCTCCTGATATTACATTGCACGCCCTACATCCGTGTAGTCTGCTGCGGAGTCCTTGCCTCCCGGTCCCCATCCAGAACTATCTGTTTGTCGTGGGTGCACATACGCAGGAGATTACACTACCTTTGGCGACTTCAGGCACGGTCGCCCTAGAGCATGAAGCCCTGTGCTGGTGGCCTGGCCGACCCCACGTGCTGGTGGACACCCAGTCATCTATATAGGCCCTCTTTGGCGTAAACTGTGGCGCGCCCTGAGTTTTGACACCTAACTACGTGGGAGAAAATATCCATCGCTGGTGCCTAACATTGGGCCTTGGTGCCCTGGTGCTGGGGTCCCTGCCGGAAAATCTACAGACGTCTTGGGAGCAAGGGGGGTGAGGCGGAGGACCCCTGTTGCCCCAGCGGCAAACTCTGTCGTCCTGATCCAGGTGGCTTCGCTGAATATTCACAAACAACGGGCCGGGGCTGGCACCATGGGCGAGCCACACAGGGCTGGGAAGGGAGGCTAGACGCCCAGTAAAAAGTGGAAGGATCCTATGGATGCATTTACCGGCAGCCAGGCGCCGGACGCCATAACTGAGGTGCACGCTGACGCTAATGAAACCCCACCTGCAGACATTGAAGGACGGGAGGACAAGCTGACCATGCTTGTGGAAAATGGATTCCGAGCAGTGAACATGGAACTGGACGATATAGTGTCTACCATTGGCTCCCTGAAGGCAAAGAGAGCATACGTGTCACTGATGCAGAAAATAGAATTAGTAGTAACGAAGATGCTATCTCCCAACATGGTCGTGACATCACTCAGCTTAAGGAAGCCATGACTAAAACGCAACATAAATGCGAGGATCTTGAATCTAGATCAAGACGTAATAACATCCGTGTGGTCGGCGTGGCAGAGTCATTTGGGAAAGGCCAAATGGAGAAACAACTTGAACAACTGCTTAAAACACTATTCGGTCCTGAGTCATTCTCCGAACATTTCTTGGTGGAGAGAGCCCACCGTACTCTTGCCCCGGCCCCCAAACCAGGTGCTCCCCCTCGCACAATAATTGCACGGCTGCTTAACTATAGAGATAGGGACACAATCCTGCGGCTGGCCAGGGAGGCTGGTACGCTTCAACACAAGGAATGCCGAATACATATATATCCAGACTTTTCTGCCGGGGTCCAGGCGAGCAGGCCATCATATGAACCAGTCAAGAGACTCCTTAGAGACCGCCAGATTCCATATGCTCTGATGTTCCCGGCAAAGATGAGGATCCAACATGCGGGTAGGGCGCATTTTTTCGAATCCCCGACTGAGGCCACACAGTATATAGAGACTTCCATACCTCTCCCCCCGAGGGGGGGCAGGCCGGCACAGAACAATAGACCAAGACCCGAGGACTAGGGATCTTCGGCGACCGGATTGGTCTGTATCCTTATGTAGTATCTACTGCAGCCTTATGGGTCCTACAAGCAGGGCGGCTCCATTCCATGTGACTATTGGAGATTGGAGCCAATCAGGCAGCCATGTGAGGCAACATGGCTACCCCGGGAATGTTCCACATTGTTTTGGGTACATCGTCAAGTTGGGGGTGATGATGAGGGTGGGGGGGAGGTAAGAGGGGTTGGAAATGGGTGTTCTTGGTGTGCAAATTTGGACCACCTGAAGGGGTTTCATTCGAATACAAGGTTGGCTTCGGCCGGAAGTTTGGTCAATGCCAAAACAAGCTCAACCACGGTTATTGAGTGGGTCAATATTCCGCAGTTGATGTGGGCGGTGGGTGGGACAAAGTTGGGGCAGATGTTGTGGGTTCCTGGTGTCAGATCGGGATGGTTTGGGGAGTTTCTGTTTAAAGGAGTTTGTTTGTTAAAATCAGAGAGCGGTTGCATGGCAGAATGGCTGCATCACTTGCGACAGGGGCGAGGCTACGGACAGATGATTTTTACAACATGCGGGTATGGCACAGGCTGATAGGGGTTTAGAAGTCAAGCTACTCTCCTGGAATATTCGCGGGCTTAACAACCCGGTGAAGGCGAGGAAGGTGGCAGCATATGTTACACGCCACTATCCTCATATTCTTTTCGTTCAAGAGACGCACGCACTGGGTAATGTCAATTCTGCATTCCTGCCAAGATGGGGCCCCCAGAGATACTACACGGGATACTCAACACAGTCTAGGGGAGTGTTAACCCTCATACACCCCAAGCTGTGCTTTAAATACCACTCCAGTAAAATAGATCCGCTTGGCAGATATGCACTAGTCTGGGGGGAGTTGGCGGGATACCAATTAATACTTGTTAATACATATGGGCCAAATGTGGACGATCCACAGTTCTATTGTATGATACTTGATATGCTGACTACGTCAGGGGAGGCACTGATAATCTGGGGCGGCGATCTCAATACTATTTTGGACCAGTCCCTTTATCGGTCCTCTACTGCCCCCAGGCCACCTTCCAGAGCCGCATTGGTTGTGCGGCAGTTGATGGAACAGATGGATGTGCTAGACGCTTGGCGCACACTGCACCCTACTGAGAGGAAATTCACCTTTTACTCTTCTGTCTATGATTCCCATTCACGTATCGATTACTGGTTCATTAGCTCACCCCTGGCCGGCATGGTCACCAGTTGTGAAATACACCCCCGCACCCTCTCTGACCACTCACCAGTAACACTTGGCATTCAGCTGGGTGATGCCCCTCCTCCAGTTAGTCGGTGGAGAATGCCCCCCGCCATACTCAGGGACACTAATATTTGCGAAGCCCTCCATACTGAGATCACAAAATTTATTGAAATAAATGAGGGATCGGTAACCACTTATGCTACTCTCTGGGAGGCATTCAAGGTCTGGATCCGGGGTACTATCCTGGGCAAGTCCACGGGTATGCTTAAAGCTGTAAGACGGGAGCTGGGTGCAGTCGAAACTAAAATAGGCCTGTTACAAACTGAATATAGCGCCACACAGGACAAGGAAACACTATCGCAATTCAACGCGTTAGCCAGCAGGGAAGTCTTATACATGGCTGCGCCTGCCAAGGCCCGTCGATATGGGGAGAGTAATAAGGCCGGGAAATTCTTAGCCACCATGCTTAAAACAGATAGACATCGGAGCCCAATCCTTGGTATTTTGACACCCACTGGGGCTTTGGTTAATAAGGAGCAAGACATTAATTCCACCTTTGCTGAGTTTTATTCCTCCCTTTATTCCAATCATGACATCAAAAGTAAAGAAGACACGTTCCGGTATTTGGATAGCCTAGACCTCCCTACACTGACCACTGAGACCCGTAACATACTGGATCAGCCCATCACTATTGAAGAAATCGTAGAGGCCATTAAATCTCTGTCAGGGAGCCGCGCCCCCGGCTCGGATGGACTTAGCGCGGAACTATATAAGGAATTTAGGACTGAACTAGGCCCCCTACTGTTAAAGGTGTGGGAGGAGGCGATGGATCAAGGGAACCTTCCAGAATCGATGCGCAAAGCTATTATTACTGTCCTCCTGAAACCCCGTAGACCTGCACATGACATGGGTTCGTATAGACAGCTCTCCTTGATTAATACCGATGCGAAAATTTTCGCCAAGGTGTTAGCCACCAGGCTCCTGCCGTACATGTCGATCCTTGTTCACCCAGACCAGGCGGGCTTCATACCAACTAGATCTACAGCTCTCAACCTGAGGCGCTTGTTTAATGTTATGGCACACATTGATCCCACAACAAAGGCTGCCGTGGTGGCCCTTGATGCCGAGAAGGCCTTCGATTCCGTGTCCTGGTCTTATCTCTTCCCGGTGCTTGAACGATTTGGCTTTGGCCGATACTTCATCAAATGCGTACAGCTACTATATACTCACCCGACTGCTAAGGTTCTGACCAACGCCACTTTGTCCCCTTCGTTTAGGCTCTACAGAGGTACCAGGCAGGGCTGTCCCTTTTCACCTATACTTTTCGCACTTACTATCGAGCCGATGGCGGAACATATACGCCAGAACCACTCACATAGAGGGCTTAGGATGACCGGCCCCCCCCAGATCAATTCACTATATGCTGACGATACCCTGCTATATGTCCGCGACCCAGTAGAGAACGTACAGCACATAATGTCGGACATACATGAGTTCTCGGAATATTCAGGGTACAGAATCAATGTTCCCAAGTCCGAAATATTTCCCCTTACGGATTGTACGGGTAACATCGCTGCAATTGCTGGGCTTAGGCCCACCCCGACTCAAGTATGTTACTTGGGTAATATGGTGGCCAGGGACAAACAATTGTTATATACACAGAACCATGGTGAACTGTTACTGAGTTTGACGACCAAGTTCCAAACGTGGGCTAGCCTTCCCTTGTCCTTGTATGGTAGAGTGGCTATTCTCAAAATGGTAGTCTTACCCAAACTCTTATATTATTTTAACAACATTCCGATATGGCCCGGCAAGTCCTTTTTCATGAAACTCAAGTCGTTCGCCTCTAATTTCGTTTGGAATGGGAAGACGGCCAGATTGGGGTGGGATAAGATGGTCGAACCATTCTCACGGGGTGGCATTGCTGCGCCAGATTTTGAACTATATTATCTGGCTGCACAGGCTCAATTTGTTAAACACTGGTTTGACCCTGATGACACATCTCCCCACATCCCCATGGAGAAACATGCTGATCGCCCCAATGACATCAGATCACTTCTTCTTAACCCTGTCTATGGAGACACATGCCCGTTTGACCTGGTATATATAACCATACGCGCCTGGTCCAAGATATATAACAGATTAGGCCTTGAGACCCCCTATGACCCGGAGGTCCCCCTGTGGAACTTCTCGAGTATATCCCCAACATTTGATAAAGCCATTCAACAATCCTGGGATCCTAACAAGTTACTCACACTAAGGGACATGTTCCCAAATGGCACATTCTGTGAACTCACTGACTTCATCGGGATGGTGGGAGGAGGCCCACTTAAACGCTTTCAATATCATCGTATGAAAACTGCTTATGCGGCTAGATGGCCATCTTTCCCGTTGGAGCCCCAGGTACATGAATGTATTAGGGCAATAGTATCCCCTAATAGTCACAATAAAGGGGTCTCGTTGGTATACTCACTAGTACAAACCCACTCCCCGTCACATAATACGATAAGAGAGACCTGGGAGCGGGATACGGGCACTCAGATTGATGAAATACGGTGGTCACGCTTCTGTCAACTCACCAGATCCGTCTCTATGAACGCGGGGTTACGGCTGATCCAGTTTAAAGTTCTGAATCAGCTCCACTATGCCCCCGCCAGACTGGCCAAATTTGTTGAGAGTTGCACAGGAGCCTTCCCCAAGTGCAATGCACCAAACGCTAGCCCCTACCACATGTACTGGTCATGCCCTTTGATTATGGAATTCTGGCGGGAGGTGGCAGAACTCCTCGAAGACATAACGTCGATTCCGGCGACCCTGTCCCCCTTAAAGTACTTGCTTGGTGACATTGGTCAGGTGAAAGAAACTACGAGGCGTTTATTTAATATTTCATGTGTTGTCGCCAAGCGCTGTATCCTTAAATCATGGAAGTCTACAACTGCACCATCCAGAGCCAATTTCTTAAAAGACTTATGTTTGGTAAACGACGATGAAGAACTTTTTGTTTTATCAGTCTCGACACAGTGTCGGCCCAAAGACATTTGGTCGCTGTTGCGTATTTATTTGTGTTCCCAGATACCGGACGAGGATGCTACGCCTCTCCCTTCGCCATGATGTGGGATGTTTGATGTGTTTTTCTTGCTACTCTGTATATATGTGCCAATACTGTACATGCCTCAATACCTCGTCAAATTCTTTCTTTTGTGGACGGTCTGAATGCTAACCTGCTCTCTTAATAAAATAAATGTTTTTAAAAAAAAGCATTTGTTCCAATGCGCAATGATGTTTACGCCTGATATCATGTGGCGTATGGGTTCCAGGATTTGTGTGTGCTTTTTCACGGCCCGACGTTCCCAGTTAAAATCCATGAAAACAGTTATATTTGCATGGCTATGGCAGTGTGATTACTTGGTGGTGTACCGTCCCTCAACATGCCCACATTTTCGCAAGTTCTTCCTCATTCTGCCTGTTTCCGCCCCCTATTTTGGTCAATGCATAGGCCCTGCCCACACTCTGCATGGCCCTTAAGTTTAGTCATGTGAAAAGAAAGAAAGGGTCTAACTTTGCAGATATTGAAAAGGTGGGCAGTACAGGAGTGGGAGAGGAGAAATTATGAGGGAAAGAGAAGGTAGAGTCCAAGTAAACACCATGCTTATTTGCAGTAGATGAGATTGATAGGACAGAGGGAGGAAAGGAAATAGAGACTGGGGAGAGAGTGGTGATAGAACAGGCAGGGAGGAAAATAGCCTCAGATTTGTAGGAGTTTAATACCAGGTTTTGGTTTGCCATCCAAGACTGAATGGCCAGTAGACAAGAATAAATAGTAGCATGAATCTCAAAAATGAAGAAAGAAAGAAAGAAAGAAAGAAAGAAAGAAAGAAAGAAAGAAAGAAAGAAAGAAAGAAAGAAAGAAAGAAAGAAAGAAAGAAAGAAAGAGTTGGGTGTCGTTTGCATAGAAATGGTGGGATAGTCCAAAACAAGAGCTAGTAGCGTCAAGAAAGCAAGTGTATAGGGAGGAGAAGAGGGGGACCCAGGACAGAACTTTCAGGAACACTGTAAAGAAGAGGAGGAGTTGGAGAAAAATTGGCTGATGAAGAGACACAGTAGTGGTGATTAGAAAGGTAGGATTTAAAATAGTTAAATACAGAACCAGAAAAGACCAAGGAAGAAGAAAGAGAAGAAAGTAGGAGAGAGTGATCAAAAGTGTTTTATAGGTATGCCAGAGAGGACCGGGGTTCACACCACACAATCACCGTTCAATGCACCAAGGGCCCAACAAATGCTCCCCCAGCATACAAAAGCTGACCGTTAACCCTTACCGCACAACTCAGAATGAGGCCCCATGTCATGTAACTGAAGTCTCCTTCTGGGTTCACACCATACCCATCTCGACCAGTACCTCTTATTGTCCATGGGATCATCAATTGTTATCATCTCAGTCCGGTAGAATGGGCACTTCTTTATCTGTGTCCTTATTTTATTTCTTTCCTCTACAATCTTGTCTTCACCATTTGTATTTATGTCTACTGTCACCTTCATCCCTATTGTTTTCTTTGTTGTCTTCTGGCATTGTGTGATGCAGATCATTATCACACATAATCCTACTAGTACTAATATTAGTGCTCCTAGTAATACCTTTAATCCGTCTGCCATCCATGTTGGCATCCATGACAATATATACAACAACCAGCTTGTGTCTTTTCCTGTTCCTTTTGCTTCTTCCTCCATCTTGGTGAGCATTTTCGACAATCTTGTCACTGCTTCAGTCAGTGTGCCATTTACTTCATCATTTGCCAGGCATGAATGAGCAACAGGCACACCCGATCCTGGCGCAAACTCCTCTTTCCATTGCTGTGAGAAGGTCTAGAACATATATGTTCTGGAGTGCCTTCAACCTTACTGCTCGGAGCTCTTCTTTTATCGTGTTGAAGCCATTTACTGTTGAGTTTATTGTCCTTATTTCCTCCCATTTCATAATCTGGAGCCATTTTCCCTTTATGTATGTCGGTACAGCTTGAACTACTAAAGCAAAGAACATCTCTGTCCTACTGAACAATCTATGTTCAGGTGGTACGTGGTTCAGTGATGTTTCTGATGCTGATGAGAAGTATCATTTCACTCTACTCACTTCTACTGACCCCTTCTTTCTCTTCCATCTTAGGGAAGTCTTCCGTCTTGATGTCTTTCTGTGGCACTACTAATGCTGGTGTATTAATGTGTACCAATGAACATATTCCTCCCCAGTTGCGTGGCAGCTTCTCATACGCCTTGGATCCCCATACCCAATAATGATCCATTAACGCTGCCGTCCCAACCTTCAATGCTAGATGTTCCTCTGTGTACTTGCACTCTTTATATTCTCCAACCTTTACTGCACCATCATTCTGGAAACATAATGCTGGCTTCTTCAGTGGCATTATGGGCATTGCTCCAGCTTCATTGTCCACTCAGGTCAGTAACTTCGTACTTGCATCCCATTCTTTCAGGCACTTATCATTCTGTACCTGTACTGTGTTCACTGGAACCTGTAGGAGAGTATGAGCTTTGCTACCTACTACTCCCTCTTTCCATCCTTCTGCTGTGTACACTTGCCCATACACAAGCACCTGCAGCTGTTCCCAACATCCTGGTTCTCCTCCTATTTACTTGGTTCCCTTCTTAGGGCACGGTAATCCTTTCAGTGTTATGGTTTTTGTCTCTCCTTTCTGTGGGCTGTCAGTTATGTACTATATAGACTGGTCTAATTGACAAAAATAGTTAATCATATATATATATATACAAACGTTCTAGAGGCACTCATGGCAAACAGATGAAATGGATGGAACAGATGGAGTGGATGGAACAGATGGAGTGGATGGAACAGTTGGAATGGATGGAACGGATAGAGTAGATGGAACGGGTGGAGCAGATGGAATGGGTGGAGCGGATGGAATGGGTGGAGTGGATAGAACGGGTGGATTGGACATAATAACCAATGGACTAGTTGGAACAGAAGGAGTGGATGGAACGGAAGGAGTGGATGGAACGGAAAGAGTGGATCGATCGGAAGGAGTGGATGGAACAGAAGGAGTGGGTGGAACAGATGGAGTGGATGGAATGGAGGGAGTAGATGAAACGGATGGAGTGGATGGAACGGATGGAGTTGATGGAACAGATGATTGGATGGAACGGATGAGTGGATGGAACAGACGGAGTGGATGGTAGGGATCGAAAGGATGAGTGGATTGAACGGATGGGACGAACGAGCAGATTGAATGGATGAAAAGATGAGTAGTTTTAACAAATGGAAAAAATGGAATGAATCAAGTGGATGGAACAGATGGAGTGGATGGAACAGTTGGAATGGATGGAATGGATAGAGTAGATGGAACGGGTGAAGCGGATGGAATGGGTGGAGTGGGTGGAATGGGTTGAGTGGATAGAACGGGTGGAGTGGATAGAACAGACGGACTAGTTAGAACAGAAGGAGTGGATGGAACAGAAGGAGTGGATGGAACAGAAGGAATGGATGGAACGGATAGAGTGGATGGAATGGAGGGAGTAGATGGAACGGATGGAGTGAATGGAACTGATGGATTTGATGGAACAGATGAGTGGATGGAACGGATGAGTGGATGGAACAGACGTAGTGGATGGAACAGATGGTGTGGATGGAACAGATGGAGTGGATGGAACAGATGGAATGGATGTAACGGATAGAGCAGACAAAACGAATAGAGCGGATGGAGTAGATGGAACAGATGAAGTGGATAGAACAGATCGAGTGGATGGAACGTACAGAGCAGATGGAACGAATAGAGCGGATGGAACAGATGGAGTGGATGGAACCGATGGAGTGGATATGATATGATATGGCATTTATAACGCACCTATACACAAGTGTTTCAAGGCGCGATGAGGCAAGGAAGGGGGAACAGAGGGAAGACAGACAACAATCTTACTAGGCCAAGTGTCATTCAGATTGCGCAAGTGCAAAGGTAGGGGAGGGAAAAAAAGTGCAGGGGGGGAGGGAAAGTGCAGTGCATTGGGATAATAGAATAAACGGCCAGCAGGTGGCAAGTGCAGGGTGAGTGCAGACATAAGTGCTAGTGGGGGGACTGTAGGGATACAGAAAACAGGCCCCAGGTGCAGGGGTTGCCAGGGAGGCAGTGCAGACATGCATCTGGCAGGGCTAGGGCCCGAGATCAGATGGGTGGCCAGGTAACCAGTGCAGTCTCAATGACAGCCAGGACTTTAGCAGGGGAGAGGGGGAGAGAAAGCAGAAGCAAAGAGGAGGGTTTTCAGGTGCTTCTGGAACTGAAGATGGTTCTTCTCAAGTTTCAGGGAGGCAGGGAGGCAGGGAGGCTGTTCCAGAGGGAAGACCCAGCGGAAGAGAGAGAGCTGCCACCAATGCGTTGCTTGGAGAAGCGACTGACCCTGAGGGAGTTGGAGGCGGATGAGCGAAGAGCTCGAGAGGGAAGATCTCTAGGAAGAGAGAGTTGAAGGTATTGAGGCCCAAGACCCCAGAAAGCCTTGTGGACGATGCAGAGGGTTTTGAACTTAATCCTCGCAGCCACTGGGAGCCAGCGCAGAGATTTCAGTCCTGGAGAGATACGATCCCTGTGCTTGAGGCCAAGGACAAGTCTCGCAGTCCTGTTCTGGATGAGTTGCAAAGGGCGTAGAGTAGAAGACGTCAGATTTAGAAAGAGGCTGTTGCAATAGCCCAGCCTAGAGAGAACCAGAGCTCTAAAGACAGTGAGCTTCTGGGGGAAGGAGAGGAAAGGAAGAATAACTCTGAGGAGGTACAGCTGGTAGTGTGACTTCTTAGAGACATCAGAGATGTGAGGCAAGAAAGAGAGTGTGGAGTCGAAGATGATCCCAAGGTTTTTAGCCTTACAGGTGGGAGCGGGAAGAGGGCCAAGAGAGGCTGGCCAGAGAGCTACAGGGAAGGAGGGAGTGGGTGTGCCAATGAGGAGAATCTCAGTCTTACTGGCATTAAGGCAGAGGTCACGGGCGGTGCACCACTCCTGGATAGAAGACAGACATTCAGAGATGAGGGACGGAGAAGAGGTGGCCGAAGGTAGCCTGAAAAAGAGTGTCATCCACATAGCACTGAAAGTTGGGGCAGAGAGCGGCAATGCGGTGGGCAAGGAGTGCCAGGTATTGGTTGAACAGCCAGGGAGAGAGGTTAGACCCCTGGGGGACACCACAGGTAGAAGAAGATAGCGGAGAGGAAGGATCCAAGTTGGACCTGGGAGGGTCGGTCAGAGAGGAAGGAAGTCAGCCATGCCAGGGCCTGACCAGTGATCCCTAGGTTATCACGGAGACAATTAAGCAGGATGGCATGGTTGACGATGTCAAAGGCAGAAGAGAGATCAAGCAAGATGAGGACACAGAGGGTGTTAGAGTCAAGGTTGGAGAGCAGGTCTTCACGGATGTTCAGGAGAGCAGTTTCCATGCTTCTGGCAGCTGAAGCCAGACTGATGGTCACGAAGACAACCAACAGATTCATTGTGGAGTGTTAGCTGGGAGATGGACAGTTTCTCCAGGACCTTGCCCAGGAAGGGAGTGATGGAGATTGGGCAATAGTTAGCCGGAGAAAATGAATCGGCAGAGGGTTTCTTAAGAAGAGGGTGCACAAGGAAGTGCTTCAGGGGGGAAGGGAAGACTCCAGTAGCGAATGAGTGGTTGCAGAAGTCAGCCAGGGCAGGGCAAGGGTGTCAATGTGGTCCTTGATGGTTTTGGAGGAACAGGGGTGAACCTGTTTTGATGAGACTTTCATAGATCAGATTTGTCTAGAATCCTTGTTTGCGGAGAACAGGGGAAAGGAAGAGAAGGAAGGAGGAGAGGTGGCTGCAGAAGGGCCAGAGGAAGAACAGGGAGTATAGGGAGGGAGGGGAGAGGAGGAGAGTAAGGACAGGATGTCCTGAGTTTTAGAGATAAAGTGAGACGCCAGTGCCGTGCAGAGGGCCAGGGAAGGGACAGGAGAGGTAAAGACTGCGGCAGGATTGGCCAGTTCCTTGCAGATTTTAAAGAGTTCAGCCGAGTTTTTAGATGCCGCAGAGATGCAGGGTTGGATATGAGCTCTCTTCTTGGTCAGGATAGAGAGCCGGTATTGCCTTTGGAGCAGGCGACAGGCCAGTTTGTCAGAGGATGTACAAGAAGCATGCCATGTCCTCTCTGCCACCCTGCACTTGCGTTTAAGGGTGACGAGTTCTTAGTCATACCCGGAGTTGCACTTGGCTTTGGGCTGCAGGCGGATCATCAAGACAGGGGCAAGAATATCAAGAGTATCAGATATAGCAGAGTGGAGCGTGGAGAGGGCTGTGTCAGGGTGAAAGTCAGCCAAAGGGGATAGGGGGGTGAGAAAGTGGAGGCGAAAGCCTCAACTGTTACGCGCTTCATGGGTCGAATGACCGAGAAGATGGGTGGCAGTGATGGAAGTGGCTTGGCCTGTGAGATAGAGAGGGTGACATGGGAGGAAAGGAGAAAGTGATCACTCCAGGTGAGGGGAGTGGTGAGAGGGACAGAAAGGGGAAGGTCTGAGGAGATCAGAACATCCAGAGTGTGCCCTGCAGAGTGAGTCGGGCCAAAGGGGAGAATATTGAGTGAGAGAGAGTCGCAGAGGTCGCAAAAGAGTCCAGAGGAAGGACAGGAAACATCCAGGTGGATGTTGCAGTCTCCAAGAAGGGGGAGTTGAGTGGTCGAGGACAGGAGTGAGGAGGAGAGGTCCTCCCACTCATAGAGGAAGGAGGAAATCTGACCAGGTGGCCGATAGATAGTAGCCACAGTAAGGGAATGGCTAGGGGGGAGAGAGAGCCTGCAGACGAGGTATTAATAAGAGGACCAGGCCTGCGTAGGAATGACAGAGGCAGGAATCCACTCGGGGAAGATCAGGGCTACACTCCCTCCGGAGCGGATGGACCTGGGCGCGGAGAGGATCTTGTAGCCGTCACGCAGGAGCGTGTCAAAGCTGGTGATGGAGCTGGCCGTGAACCATGTCTCAGTGAGACCGAGGACATCGAGGTCAAGTTCTTTCAGAAGGCAGCAGATGTCGGAGGAGTGTTTGACAGCTAAGCGAGAGTCAAGAGTGACAATGTGGAGTAGGTTGCCATCCTTGAAGGACTTCCGGGGAGGGGTACAGATCAGAGGTACACCCTGCGGAGTTGTGGAAGGAGCCTGAGGGGGGGCAGAGAGGGAATGAGAGGGCAAGGGAGCTGAGGAGGTGGCAGCAGGGGGAGGCAAGGATACCATGGAGGGGGGAGAGGGGACAGCAGGAGAGGAGAGGAAATTGATGAGGCGCGGAAAGCGTCTATCAAAGAGGAGAAGGTTAGCCTGAGGGCCTTGGACCAGGACGGTCCCATATTGAATAAACATTAATTATGACCTAGGAATGGAAGGAGGCCAGGAGGGCACCATTAATTGGAGAAGAAGAGAAAGGAGAGAGCACAGAGACCATATGTAGGGTCCATAGGTCTGGCGAGGGAACGACAAAGAGGAGTCACTTTCAATAGGTGTCGGCGATAGGGAGGTCTGGGTTGGAGACCAGGATATCCTTTTTAAACTTCTTCCTACCAGATTTCGTGAGGAGGACAGGATAGTGAATAGAGAAGCAGTTAGAAAAGGTCAGAGAGACAGAGAGCACCATAGAGTAGGAGGCGAGAGGAGAGAGGTGGAAGGGAGAGTGGGACAATAGGCAAAGGACAACGGGTAGGGTGCAGGCAGACGAGACAGCGAGAGGCAAGAAGGGTGGAACAGATGGAGTGGATGGAACAGATGGAGTGGATAGAACAGATGGAAGTAATGGAACGAATGGAGCGAATGGAACAGATAGAGCGGATGGAACGGATTGAGCGGATGGAACCGATGAAGTGAGTGGAACACACAGAGCAGATTGAATGAATAGGAAGGATGGAATGGATGGAACACACTAAACAGATGGGAAGGATGAAATGGATCTACGGAATGGATGGAGTAGTTTATGTGGATGAAGGATTGAGTGATGGAATGGATGGAAAGACTAGTAAATTAAATGATGAACCAGATGAAATGTATGAACAGACGAAGTGGAATGAATGGACAGAGTGAATAAAATGGATAGAATAGATGGTACAGATGGAATGCTTGATCTCAAGCGCCTTACTGATAACCACCATATCACACTACCACGCTTACTCTCTCCTATACATCACCACTCAACTAGAACACAGCGATACTATGACACATTCGTTATAGCTGTTCTCATACTAACACCCGCCACATATTCCTCATCATCCTAATTAAACACAGCTAGCTGAGCACACATCGCTAGCGTAAGCGTCTCCTCAGGCCTAACACAGCCAGAAATCAGTCTGGGTGTCAACCTTCCAGATTGAACACATATACTTGACCTCCCAACCAGCACACTAACCGCTAAGAAGCAGCTATCATGCAACTGCCACACCGGCTGCACACATATCCGGTGCACCCAAGCACCTTATGACCCTCTCTCTCTCTCAACTGACTTTAACTACGGTTCCCAAGGGCGTTCAATCTACCAGCGCTTTGAGATCATACCAATGATACATAAGGCACTATATAAATGCAAAGTAACATAACATAACATAACATAACATAGGGGATTAGTGAGAAGACAAAGCAGCTCTCTCCAGTGGTTTGTTTACCTACTTTAGTCATGTGCTTTTAGCACATGTTATTGGATACTTGGGCAGTATCAGTAAGATAGAGTTCCACCTCCCCATGTGTGCATGTGCACTGCCTCTACCTCTCTTTAGTGTACTTACAGTGCTTACCTGTCCACCTGACATGGTTGTTGAACTTGCTGGAGTTGGGGTTTTGTTAGTAGAGGATATAGCAGTACTGCTAGCAACAAATGATACTTGGCAAAAGATGATGGAAAAAATCCTACATGAGAATAAGGCTCCCGTTACTAATCCGTAATTCGGGTAACATTGACTATCAACTTAAACGATTATTGGCTTATGCTACAGTGGCTAAAACATATGTTACTGTGCCACCAGATAACCCTACTAACAAGCTAGCTCAATCATCCACTCATTCCTCAACACATGGCTCTACCACTACATGGCCTATACCGATGAGAAATCACAGACTTGGCTCCAGATCATCTTGCCAATACACACAGGCTAACAAAGACATCTCGGCACTCACCACTCCCAGTGACAACTCCATCTCACCACCAACCAAACATGCCAACAACTCTAAGACACAAGTGCCCACACTTAGCAGCCCCGCCAGCGCCAACACCATCAAAGCAGGTCTCATTAATGCCAAATCTCTCCAAACACATGCTTTGGACATAGCTGACATCATAACACTCCACGACCTGGACTTCATTGCCATCACGGAAACCTGGCTGAATCCAGCATCAGGTCCTTCACTAGCATTGGCCATACCAGACATCTACACCATATTACGCACAGACAGAGATGACACTACTTCCAAGGGAGGAGGAATCACATTCATCCATAAAACAGCCCTAGAACTAAGAATGATCAATAAGCAACATTTACCGTCCCCCAAACTACTATCTATCAAACTATCCACCTCCTCCACATCTATCATCACTATGCACCTGGTTTACAGACCCCCTGGCCCTATCACCACTTTTGAAAATGATATACCACACTTACTGTCTGCCAACATTAAAAGTAACTCTAAAGTCATTATTTTGGGAGACTTTCATTTAGGCATCCATGATCCTAAAGATCTAAAAGCCTCTGCCCTTAAGGGCGCTATATCCAAGCTAGGCTTCTCACACCGTATAAATAACCCCACTCACAACAAAGGAAGAACACTAGACCTGCTAGCAGACATTAACTGTAACATTAATGTACTCACCAATATCCCATGTGTGTGGTCTGGCCACCACCTAATCATGTTCACCTTCAATAAAGTTACACCACATACACCACAAACACAAGCCCCTGCCGTGATGACGAGAAGTAAACAAAACCTTACACTTGAGAACTTGCTACCTTTGATACGCCCAATCACTCATCCAGGCAGATTGCACCCAGTTCAATCAGCATTAGTGGGAATCTATAATGAAAACATCCTCAAGGCTATCAACACCCTAGCACCACTTAAATTGCAGAACTCTAAACCTCACGGCCATATCAACAAGTGGTACACTCCCACCTTTAAACACTCAGGAAAATGAAAAGAAAAGCAGAAACCGCATGGAATAACTCTCCCTCAGAGTCTAACAAGGACAGATTTACTGCTGCTGCATTTAACTCTAAGACACCCATTGTCCAGGCAAAAAAAGATAACTACGATAAGCGCATATCTAATGCTCAATCTAGCATAAAGGAATTATTCAACATACTAAAAGAACTCGAATCTCCTGCCCCTGTACCAGACACCTGTATGAAAGACTCTGCATGGTGTACTAATATACATAATGATCTCCAAGATAAAATTGCCCTGCTTCTAAATAAAATAAAAATAAAGAAAAACCTTATTGTTAGTGCCATCTCACAGAACCTGCCTTCTCCCCACTCACCTAATACACCGCAATTCAACTTCAAACCTCTCACTACTAAAGAAGTGGAGATGATTATACGTAAACTTAAATCGTCTAATTGCCAGAGTGACATTTGTCCCACCATGCTTATCAAGGAGGCGGCTAATGCACTTGCCCCCTTCATTACATCCTTTATCAATGCCTCATTTGACTCAAGTACCGTTCCCACTAATTTGAAAGATGCCTGGGTACACCCACTACTAAAAAAAACCTTCCCTAGACCCTAACAACCGCTCAAAGTATAGACCTATTACCACAGTCCCTTTCTTACTAAAAACCTCCAGATTCAGCAGTATTTAAAAACTAACGATCTGCTAGGACTGAGACAACCAGGATTTAGACCAAGACACTGGACCAAGACAGCGCTCATTGACTTGAAGACACAAATTCAGATGCTAAAAGATAAGGATAAACCGGCTCTACTCCTACTTCTCAACTTATCAGCAGCATTTGACTTAGTGAACCATGAAATTCTATGTATACACGTCTTCTGCTGCACACATCACGGACCAAGCTAATGCTTGGACTAAATCTTTCCTCAGTAACAGATACATGAGGGTCTTTGACCCTGTGCTTCTGCCCTACCAACGCCAGTAACTTGTGGAGTTCCACAGGGATCTTGTGTGCCCCCAACTCTCTACAATGTGTTTACTAAACCTCTATTCGATATACTTGACCATCTGGGTGTTATGTATACTAATTATACAGACGACCGCCAGATACTTGTTCCAATCACTGGTAAGCACATTGTAGATAGCAAGACCCTCAACGACATCTATAGTACTGTTCAAATTTGGATGGCCAAGCACGGTTTATGTCTAAACGACGACAAAACTGAATGACTCCTTCTTGATTCTCCAACTAAACTGAACAAACTAGGAACCCCATTGAATATCTTTAACATCAACGGCAATATCATTAAAGTCACTTAAGAGGCGAAGATTCTAGGAATTCACATTGACTCACCACATTCACTCATGAGACAAACTAATGCCCTAGCATCCTCTACAGCTTACACGTGCAAGCTCATTACAACCTGCCGCCCATACATTACGACAGCTAATTGCATCTCAATAGCAAGAGCCTTAGTCTTATCAAAGCTAGACTATTGTAACGCGCTCTACTTGGGCACATCCCAACAAAATAACAAGTTATGCTAAATAATGCCATTAGAGCGGCGTGTAACATTCCCAGGAAACAGCACATCACAGCTACGAGACAGAACATAAACTGGCTTAACATCAAAGAATTGATTTAAAATCACTCTCACTCACCCACAAATGCCTCTACAACAGGCACACACATACTTATCTGACACCATCTCACGTCATACATCTATGCGACCCTCTAGAACGGCGCAATCGCACCATGTTGCTATGCCACGATTCAACCAACAACGTGCAGGTGGAGCTAGCTTTCCAGTCCTCACTGCGAAGAAATGGAATGCACTCCCCATCTCTATAAGAGAGGAACCCTCCTTCTCATTATTCCGGACCAAGGTCAAAGCCTGGTTCCATGAGCAAGATCCCATCATATCAGCACCCTAAGTAGATGGCACAAACATTCAGTTAGCTATGCATGTTAAGATGTTACTAATGCCCACTGTATATATGCTGTAACTGTATAATATTTGCCTGCAATTTTTGTAATGCATCTTGACCTGATATAATGCCTGTATATTCATGCTTTTGTAACTTATAAGATTAGCGCCCAGTTGCCCCAGGGCTCGGCTACGCTCTACAAATAAATAAATACAAATACAAAAGCCTTTCTAGCCGTCGGCCGGACACCTTGCACAACGGATTCCCTCCCAATGACTATCCATCTAAGGTACTTTTTTCTCTCTGAGGTCGACACACTACCTTCCCACCTCATTCAGTGTGTACTCCCTAAGCCACTTACCTAAGGCACACCCATTGCACCGATCACCAATGACTACCCCCACTTGAGCCCCTATACCCTGATATGCACAATCGCCCGTTATTATATGTGGTAATTATACCACTTGCTGCTACTAACACTAGTGTGCCTGCATGGCCTAGCCTGATACTGCATTTGTGCATTGTTGCTCATGTCTAACTGTACCTATGCCTATTACTGCTTAGCATTGTGCACCCCTAGTTTGAAATCGAATCTAGGTACTGCTGTGTTTGCTTAACTGTACTTATGCTTATTACTGCCTAGCATTTTGCACCCCAGTCTGGAAATCGAATCTAGGTACTGCTGTGTTTGCTTAACTTTACCTATGCTTATTACTGCCTAGCATTGTGCGCCCCCAGTCTGGAAATCGAATCTAGGTACTGCTGTGTTTGCTTAACTATACCTATGCTTATTACTGCCTAGCATTGTGCGCCCTCAGCTTGAAATCGAATCCAGCTACTGCTGTGGTTGTTTAACTATACCTATGCCTATTACTGCCTAGCATTTTGCGGCCCCAGTCTGGAAATCGAATCTAGGTATGGATGTTCCGTCCATCTGACTGTTTCACTACTTAACGTGCAACTATTTGGTACATCTTGATTACGGTTGGGAGAATCACCCTAGCACATCACGAACAGCCATTCTGCTCACTTATTGGTGCTCACCTACGGCACACTCCAACCATGCAGTTCTAGCCTATAGTGACGAGAGTGTCTCTCTCAATCTGAGATGGGGCCATACTGCCTTTCAGCCTAGTGCGTGTGTTCCTCAATCCAATCTAGGTGTCTCGATTTGTATACATCATACTGCTCAGATGCACCCATTAACAATGTACTCTTTGCTTGCTTGCCTAGCTTAGCCGCACCTTTATGGCACTTATTGTTCATGCTGACCTACTGTGGTTCAGCGAGCTGCATTGTGTCGCTACATGCCACTTCTAGTCAACCCTGCTTAGAGCCTCGACTTAACTCACTGCGCCAGTGTGCTCGCCTGCCCACCTTATACCCTCCGTATTGAACCACCTGTCTTAGGTCGGTGTGGCCCATATTGAATCCCAGGTGCTTCACACTTCCATCATGCTTATTAGGTCTCTCCTTATCCCCTACTACTTCATGGCCTTAAATGTTGCCAATATTGCTCAGATACTCTCTGCAATAGCACCCACAATTCTCCCATGTGCGCTCTCTCCAACCTTCCACCCACTAACCCCCCACAGCCTCCTCTGCCTTCAAATAGTGTTACCCATCCTAGACCTCACCACCAGCCATTGCCCAGATCTGACCCCATGATGGGCTGCCCTGTAACTACTACTACTGAACACTACTTTAGCAGCAATAGCACCAACCAATATCTGAATGACCCGGCTCTCTGGTTGGAACACTTCGCTAGGAAGCCCACCACAAATCAACCTTGCTCCTTCTTGCTTAGAAACACGAGACTCGGCTCAAGATTCCACCTATCTCACGCTCGCAGCAATAGCTCCAAACACACCATACATACACTACCTCTCTCACCTCACCTACCTCTACGTTGAAACCCACTACCACAGTAGCTAAACTGCCACAGATCAAGGGCGCTCTTATCAACGGCAGATCCCTTCCAGCTCACGCATTAGACATCGCCGACCTCATCACAACCTTAGAACTGGACTTTATTGCCATATCTGAAACATGGCTACATGCTGCATCTGCCCCTTCTCTGTCCTTGGCTTTACCGCCAGACTGCGGTATCACATGATGCAACCGCACCACCTCCCAATCTAGAACTTGTTCAAGCAAATCAAACCCTCAAATTGCCAAGGCGACCCGTGCCCTGCTCCTATCATTAAGGAATCTGCCCAAAACTTTCCCCATTCAGCATGGCCTTCATTAACTCCTCTTTTAAAACAGGCGTTGTCCCGGACAATCTCAAGGACGCATGGGTGATCCCTTTGTTTAAAAAGCCATCCCTTGACCCAAGCATACCTACCAATTTCAGACCCATAACTACCGTCCCATTCCTGCTGAAGATCTTAGACCGTGCGGCATATCTACAGGTTCAAGACTACTTGGAGTCTAACGATCTCCTTGGTCTACGGCAATCTGGATTCCACCCCAGACATGGGACGGAAACAGCTCTAATAGATTTTAAATCCCAAATTGAGGTCCTGAAAGACAATGGGAAACTAGCAATGTTACTTCTCTTAGACCTTTCTGCGGCCTTCGATCTGGTCAACCACCAAATCTTATGCCAACACCTTCACTATGCTGCCCACTTCTCGGACTCAGCCTCAGAATGGATCAAATCCTTTCTGAGTAACAGATCCATGAGGGTCTTTTCTCCTTCCGCAGCTGCTGACCCCAATCCAATTCACTATGGAGTGCCCCAAAGATCTTGCGTGTCACCCACACTTTATAACGTTTTCACTAAACCGCTCTTTGATGTACTTGATTATCTGGGTGTCTCCTATAGCAACTATGCCGAAGACACTCAAATACTCATCCCCATCACTGGCGATAATCTACTTGACACTAAAGCTTTGAACAACGTTTATCTGGTCATCCAGGCCTAGATGGCCCAACACGAACTATGCCTTAATGACGACAAGACGGAGTTCCTCTCATCTTGGGCTCCTCGCAACGTCTTAGCAAACTAGATCCGGTTTACCAGTCATTTACCATTGATGGAAATACCATCAAAGTCTCTAAAGACACAAAAACTTTAGGTTTCTACCTTGATGCCACTCTATCCTTGTCTCGGCAAGCAAATACAGTCAGATCAGCTTCCGCTTACAAATGTAAACTTATTGCAGCTGCTAGACCGTTTCTGACTACTCCGAACAGCGTCACCCTTGCCAGAACGCTCATTATGTCCAAAATTGACTACTGCAGTGCCCTCTACCTAGGGACTAGCCAAGCCAATCTGAATAAACTACAAATTACCCAGAACAATGCCATTAGGGCAGCCTTAAACATCCCAGGAAACCACCACATTTCGGAATCCAGAACTAACCTACACTGGCTTTCGGTCAAGCAGAGAATCTCACTGAAAACACTGGCCCTCACACACAAATGCCTTGCCAACAAGGCCCCCCTCTATCTCTTCAACCGGCTTTCCCTCCATTCCTCCACTCGACCTCAAAGAACAGCCTATCAATTCCCAGGTTCACACTCCAAAAAGCGGGGGGCACAAGCTTCCCTGTCCTAGCCTCCAAACTTTGGAACACCCTCTCAGCTACCATCAGATCCGAAGGCTCCTTCAACGCCTTCAAGTTGAAAACAAAATCCTGGCTTTTCGAGCAGAACTGAATTGCTCCCACCTCACAGCTATCCCTGAGATCCGCTTCTTGTACAATTTCAGTTTCTTAAACCTCACCTGTGATCACCTTCTGTAATTCATGTGTATATCTATGTCTGCATACTATTCATGTATATAACTTTGCACGCTAGTCTTGTATATAACTTTGCCTGTATATAAATAGTTATAAAATGTATATTTGCACAAGTTGCGTCCGGATGCCCCTGGGCCGGATGGTGCGCGTTACAAATAAAAAAAAATACAAATACAAATACAAGACACACAAGACAATAATCATTCTTGTAATAATGCCTTCCATCGCTTACACCTCTTGGATCCTTGAATAGTTTGAAGATATCAGTTGCCCGCCTGAAATGTGCAAAAACAAGCGTTACTGTGTTAGTATTTGATTAATTCAAGCTCCGCAAACAAAATAATCTGTCATAGCAAGAAGGAATAGCTGTTGTCAGCAAGTATTCATTTGAAATGCATCATATTTTGCCCTGAATCCCTGGGAGACATGCTATTATTATTTCAGTCCCATATCGGAATAGCTCCTCATCTGCTGGCACCCCCCTCTGTACCTTGTGTCCAAAATAAGCTTGAATAATCTCTCTCACGTTTAGAAGGTGTATCCCTGGTGTGGGACACACTATCCCCTTGTCACTGAATGAGACTGTCATGTTAAGTTTGCTCATGATATCCCTTACCATAATGTTTACTTGTGTATGTCGTAAATACAGTAATGGTAGAGCTAAGTCATGTTCTCCCATAGAAAGTGCAATATTGTCTGTAAATGGAACCAATTCGGTCACCCCAAAGAATTCTTGAGCCTTCATGGCATTGTGTGACATACCATACATTCCCTCCCGGATGCAGGATCTAGTCATCCCTGTGTCTACAAGAAAGGAAAACATTTTGTCACCTAACGTCACCCCCATGTGTTGCTCCTTCCCAGGGTTGGGTGTAATCGATAGAATGGAACACATTAGGTCTGTCTGTGGGCTGTCCTATTGAGGGTAAAATGACATTCTGTTTCCCAAGAATGGGTTGCGCCCTACTACAGTGACAACTCTCAGTTTTCTAATGGGAGTTGTTGTCATGGAGTTCGTGCATGCCAGTGTCCCATTGTTTGGCTGTGCCGTGTATGATGGCTGCGTGTTATTCTGCATCTGCAGTGTCTGTGAAAACTGTTGCTCTGGCGCCTGCATCTGTGGTGTCTGTGTCATGGGCTGTTGTGTCTGTGAGTATGCATTTGGTATCTGTCCTTGCTGTTGTGTCTGGTCTGGGGCATAGAACTTGTTCTGTTCCCCTGGGTATGCTGACTGGTATTGTATCCCCCATTCTGCGGCATTCCTCCATTCTGTGGCATTCTCCCTCTGCTTCTACATACCCTAGAGATATGTCCTATCTGTCCACACACCCAACACTGGCATGGTTATCTTAATTGCCTCTGATACCCTTCAGAGAACCCTTCTGGACCCTGCTGCATTTGTTGCCCATATCCTAGATACCCTCCCAAAAATCGACCTTGTCTGTTGCATTTGATGCCCATACCCACGTCCCTTTGGTGGCCCCCTCTTCCTCAAAACCCATGCTGCACATCCCCCACCCCATGAGCCTACTCCCAAGGGCAGCAGTGCATAATGTGGTGCGTTCTGACCTCCCATGCTTGTTAACACTGCTCCTTCCATGGTGTATTTTGACAGTTTTTTCTGCACTCATTTTGACGACTCCTGCTTTCTATCCTCATGCTTTTTCCTTGTCTTTTCTTGAATTAGACTGCAATAATGTACTATTGTAAGTTTTTTTTCTGACCATAGCTTTGCCTTCATCCCCACCAACTTCTTTAGTTGCCTTTGCACCTGTTCTGGTAAACCTTGGCATAGTATATGATAGTGTTGAACGGAAAATCATATCATGCCTCCTTTACTGTATATATTGACCTGAGCCCAGTCGCTCTGCGAAGAAATCCGCGTTGCAAGGTTCTGACCTTAGATCGATTAAGCTGCCATTTTAGGTTCATCCACCATTTTGATTCTCGCTCCAAAGTCACCCTGTGTTCTAAAATGGTGGACAGTGTTCTTCTGTTAGTAACATAGCCGTCTTGACCTCTGTATGCAAGTTAATGCCTAAACTGCCCGTAGGCCAAATGTTAGGGTCATGTAATGAGACCTTGTCGTTCGTTGACCTATAGATCGAGGATTACCTGTGCCAATGTAACTAATCCGCGAGCATATATTAAGCACAATGTTGTGTAAATACTAAACGAGAACACTTGTTGAACTGCATTGTATTAAAATATGTACTAAGGCCTATGTTAGATCCGAGAATATACTGTTGCTATTGTGATTTGTTGAACATATGAACTGAAGGTGATCCATATGCATATAGCTGGGTGAGTCAGAGGTGAACTCGGCACGAACCCTAGGTTGGGAATTATTAACATACAGATGGGCTGAACATCATGTTACAAAACTGTATAAAAGAGCGAATATTCTGATGTACAGCCCCATTCACTTCTCACATCGAACGGGCTGGTATTCGTTGTGATGTACTGAGGGCCAGATAGCTATCTGATACTTTGTTCCTTTGAAAACTGTTCAGTTACTTTGAATAAAGATCTGTGTATGTTTGTAAACCCGCGTTTGGTGTATTTCCTTTCGTGGTACTGAGCCTCGATATTTCCTTTTGCTTTTACATATGGCGCCTGAATAGGGACCCTCAAGATTGATGCCAGCTCGTTGAAGGTTGACACGGCTATCGGACCGCGATCGGACGGTGTAAAGGGGGCCCCTTTCTTGGATGAGAAGCGACACCTCAGCAGCGCTGCACGACCCGATCCCCGGACGGTGAGCACGTGGTCCGAGTCGGCATCTTGACGAGGGTCCATATTTCGAGGCAGGCAGATTTGCCAAAATCACCAAACACGAGGTAATCTTTGTTAGAAAATTTTGAAATCTGATCGGAGCTCCTTAGGATTGATCAGGTGAGTCGTGACCCGATTCTTAAGTATCCTGATAATTTGTTTTGGCGTATTGTACTTGCAAGTACAATTATTGACCAGGTAACACCAGGAATCTGATGTGCCTGGGAAATTGTCTGCCTGGTTCAGGGCATTATTCCGCAAGGACAGACAATCTTTGGAATTTGGCCGACCGGCACCAATGGAGGGGTCGCCGGAGTGTACTATGTACTGTAAGCACGGCATTGGTAGTATAGTATTTAATGATATTTGGCACAGACAAACTAGACATGCTTCTGACCTTCAGTGGCCAATCAATGGTAGTTTTGAGATCCCTCGTATTGAATACTTAGAATCTATATTATTGAAGAAAAAGGCTAGACCTGCAGCATTTGACGTTTTACAGTATTGGAAGAAAGAAGCTTTGCAGCAGCTTAAAAGTAGAGAAAGGCATGCGTGCCGTCATATGACAAACGCCGAAAAAGCGTTGTTGTATGACCAAAATAAACAGTCTGAGTCAGTTAGGAACATGGATAGGGCTTTTTCACTTGGTATCCAAAAAATGTATTCTTCTAAAGACTTTCATGTTTCTGATGAACTTATCGATAAATTGTTGAATGAACGAAGGCCTGGTGCCACTGCGCCACCTCCGTATGTTCCTCTCACTGCTGCTTTGCCTCTCCCTGCTGTTATTCCTCCTATTGTTCCTCCTGCTGTCCCTCTTCCTCCAGTTGTTGTTCCTCTTCTTGTGGTTGCTCCTCCACCTGTTCCTCCACCTTTGCCTGCTGTGCCAGTAATAGTACCTCCGTTCCTCGATGTTCAAAATTTGCCTACTCTTCCCTCTTCCAAGTGGTTTGACACCTCTTGTAGTAGATCAGGGAGCGGGATCGAGGGTTGTTACTCGTAATACTGTCTCTCCAGAGAAGAAACGTGAGTTAACTGCATGGACTAAGCATTGTATGGAGAAGGGTGAACAAGCTAATGTTTTCGCCACACTTTCTAATATAGACAATCTTCCTGAGAAAAACGTTTTTATTGAAGGATTAGGAATTCATTTATGTATAATGTGGAACAGGCTAAATAATACAGATCTCCCACAAGGGTTGAGGGATCTGAATATTTTAGCGTTTTCTAGAGATACTGCGGAGAAGGTGCAAGAGCATGTTGAGAGGATTCTTGAATATAGAAGGGAGCTGGAAAGGTTACGGTATGATGATGAAGATGATGATAGTTTGGACGTTATGTTCGTGCAGAAACGGTTCTTTCCTTGTCGTAAATCGATAACTGAGGAAACGCGAATTTGCGCGAAAGATGCGATCAGATGGATCTCAGATACATCGATAACTCCCGTTGAAGTGTATGACACGTATAGTCAGTATATGCCAGAAATGCAGAGGAAAGTGATACAGGTAATGGTAGAGTACCTACAGGATGAGTGTGTAAAAAGAAAGGTTTGTTGTCCCGCAGAGTTATTGAGTATTTATAAGAGAGCTTTTTCGGTTGACACTTCTTCAGCTGCTTTAGCGCTCGATATGGCTCTGTTGCTTAGTAAGCGTTTGGAGTTGCCTACTTCTCAGTTGCCTATGAGAGAGGTCCCTCCAACACTTGTCCCGAAAGTCGAGGTTCCAGCGGATGTCGGAACCGGTGCGCAAGCCTATGAAATTCCTGCCCATTATGTGTCACAGTTTGTTCACGTCCCGTTTTCAAGACAGGAAGTGAACACCATTAAACAATCTATTCCCGACATTAGGAAAAATCCGACATGGTTCTATAAAGAAATAGAGTCTGTCTTGCAATCATCGGTATTCGCCTTAAGTGATATCGATTTGTTATTTCCCGTACTCCTGCCTGTCGTCTTGTGGAAACAGATTAGAACTGTAGATGATGTACCAGGGTTAGGAGATACATGGACTGACATGATTAGACTTGAAGGAGAAAGGCCAACTGGTGAAATACCACCTCAGGTAATATTAACTTTGCCTGATAGGATAGTTACGAAATTGAAAACTAGAATTATTTGGGACAAACTTACTGCCTGTGTCCAAGGGAAGTCTGAGGGTGCTACCGAGTTCTTCAATCGGTTCAAACAGGTATTTTCAGATTTCAGTGGACAAGTTTCAGGCACAGAGTCTGGGAAAAGATTATTCGTGGACAAATTTGTGCGTGGATTGCTGCCTGACATCCAGTCGCAAATGATGTCCTCCGAGAGTGCTGGGCAAGCGAAGTCTCAGTCAGAAGTATTGCACATGGCTCAGTACTATGGGAATCGTGTCAATAATGAAAAAGAAAGAGTCGAGAAGAGAAAAGGAGACTTAAAGACGAAAGTATTATTACAGCAAATTGTTAGAGGCCCTAGAGGGGGTAATTCGCAATTTAGAGGTCAGTACGTTCCACAAGGAAATGCGCCCTTGGGTCCTGTAAACATTAACCAGTGTGCTTATTGTAGACAAGAGGGTTATTGGCGTGCACAAAGCCCGATCCTCCAGCAGAGGTCAAATAACACATTTGGAAATGTGGGTCGACAATCTAGAAGTCGCCCAGGTGTAGTGGCTCCTGGTAGAGGTCAGTTTTCACAGGATTCACAGCAACCTTTTTTGCAGGACAATAAGGCATCGAGTGTGGATAATAGAAACATTTTTGATCATCCTTCTGCTGCTTACCTCTCTGAAGAACTTCCTTTTGACTACATTTTGTTTCGTTAGGATTGCCGAAGCAGGGTTTGGAACCAACGCCTATTCCCGTTAATTAGGAAGGTCCCTACGTTGAGATGTTAGTGGGAAATAGGAAACATCTATTCCTGATAGATACAGGGGCACAGAAGTGTTCCATTGATCATTCACGAATTCCAAACATTCCACTGTCAGGGCAAACCATGTTTCTGTCCATTCCTTTTGATTACGAATTGTGGGGAGAATTTGTTGGGGTTGAATCTGTTGAAGGAATTAAATGTGGTAATTCATTGTTCTTCTGATGGAGTGTGTTTGACGATTTCACCACAGCAACATTCTGTCTCTCAATTCTTGAATAGACCTTTGCCGCCGGAATTCAGTGGTGTTCCGGAGTGTTTGTGGGCAATAGACGACAATGATATCTGTGTTTTGCAAATCGAACCTGTTAAAATTGTCTTGAAACATGGAGTAAAGCTGCCATGTATTCCACAATATAAGATTTCGGTCGATGGTGAGCAAGCTTTGAAATGCATCGTCTCCGATTTTGTGCATCGAGGGGTGATTGAGGAAATTGCAGGTAGTTTGTGCAATAGTCCGATTTTGCCAGTGTACAAGAAAGGCGATAATCTAATTCCTTTTCGTTTCATAATTGATTTACGTGCCATCAACAAGATCTTTGCTCCACAATTTCCAATTGTGCCTGATGTGACGACAATATTAACTATGATCCCGGCTTCAGCCACCCATTTTAGTGTTGCGGATCTAATGAACGCTTTCTTTAGTATTCCAATACACAAAGACAGTAGATACCTGTTCACGTTCACATTAGGGGGACGTTCGTTTACCTTCACTCGTGCACCGTAAGGTTACACGGAAAGTACGAGCATTTATAGTAGGGCTTTGAAAGAGCAGCTCGATACCCTTGAGTTGCCCTCTACTTATACACTACTTCAATATGTTGATGACTTGTTTTAAGCTGCTCACTCAGAGAGCGCTTGTAAGGAGGGCACTGTGTTGTTGCTTATTTACTTGGCTAAACATGGACATAAAACTTTGCTTAAAACATTTCAATACTGTTGTCACGAGGTCGCCTATTTTGGCTATCTCCAGTCAAAGGAGGGGAGAAGGCTGACGCCTGAATGGATAAAACTTATTTCTAGCATGTCTGTCCCAAATACTCAGAAGAAAGTTATAGCCTTGATAGAAATGGCTTCTTACTACAGTAAGTGGATGCCCTACACGCAGTGGATCCCCAACTTCTCACTAGTGATTAAACCAATGTTGGCCTTGACGAAGAAGGGCATTTCTTCGCCATTACCGTGGAACTTGGTACACCAGCATGCATTTGATTTGCTCAAGACTGCATTGTGCTCGGCACCAGTTTTGGGCACACCAAACTATGAAAAGGCCTTTGTGTTGTATGTGCATGAATGTGATGGATGTGCTTTGGCTGTATTAATGCAGGAACATGGAGGGAAGAATAGGCCATGCGGCTACTTTTCTTCCGCCCTTGATCCTGTAGCATGCGCTTTGCCAAGATGTTTGCGAGCTGACGCTGCTGCTGCTGCGTCTGTAAAACAGAGCGAGGGAATGGTCCTAGGCCATGCTTTAACCCTGATGGTACCTCACTCTGTAGATGTTCTACTGAACAGAACTCAAACGCAACACCTCACCTCAGCACGATTAACGAGATATGAATAGATCTTGTTTGCACCGCACATACAAATTAAGAGGTGTTATGTTCTTAATCCGGCTGAACTTTTACCTTTCCCGCAAGGTACTGCTTGCAGTGACGAAGAGTCACATGACTGCCTTTACACTACTGAACAAGAAACAAAGGGTAGAATCGATCTGAAAGATACTCCTTCGAACAATCCACAAGGGGAGCTGTTTTGCGATGGCTCCTGCTTCAAACTCCCAGATGGTACATTCACAGCTGCTTATGCAATCACTACATTGAGCACAATTGTGGAAACCAAGAGAATGACTCATAACTCCGTGCAGGCCGCAGAGATTATAGCATTTACCCGAGCTTGTGAACTTTCCGAAGGGCTTACAGTAAACATATATACTGACAGTCAGTACGCCTTTGGGGTGGTTCACAACTTCGGTAGACTTTGGGCAAAAGAGGTTTCTTGACCTCACATTGCACTAAAATCCAACATGGCTCCTTGATAATACGGCTACTCTCAGCACTTGCACTCCTACTCGGCTAGTTATCATTAAATGCGCAGCGCATCAGAAAATTGTAGATCATGTAGGAAAAGGGAACGCTTTTGCTGACCAGATAGCCAAACAGACTGCCACTGATCTCTCTTCAGAAATGTATACTTCAAGGGATACCACAAATGCTTGCACTTTGGATGAGGGTATTGATTCCGTAAGGGATATCCAAGCCAATGCCACATTAGAAGAGTCTAAGAAATGGTCTGAGGGCTTGGGGAAACTGAATGATGATGGGTGTTGGGTGGACAAAGTTAAAGGGAAATGGTTACTGCCTGACACATGCATTATGATGATGGTTGTTATGGCTCATGGTCCCACACACATATGTGCTCGTAAGATTAATGAAATGTTGCATAAAGTATGGGTAAATGACAAAATCCATAAAATAGCTGAATGCTTTGTTCAGGGATGCATGATTTGTTTGCAGCATAATGTGGGAAAGGGCACATCAACTCCTAGGGGTAGTTTTGGTCCACCTTCTGTTCCCTTTGAGGTTATTCATTTTGATTTTATTGAGATGGAGAGTTGTAGTAGTTTTCAATATGTACTCTTAGTAATCTGTGTTTTCAGCAAATGGGTTGAGGCTTATTCTGTCAAAGATGCCACAGCTATGACCACGGCAAAGACTATGTTAAAGGAATATTTTCCAAGGTTTGGGTTACCGAGAGTCATCTGGTCGGACAATGGTCCACATTTTATCGCTGCTGTAATTCTACAGATATGCGCGGGATTACAGATCGATAAACGGTTCCATACGGCTAGACACGCTCAGAGTGCTGGACTAGTGGAAAAACACAACGGCATCATCAAGAACAAGCTCGCTAAGACGTGTGCCGGCACCAAACGAAAATGGCTGGACGCCTTACCGATTGTGTTATTATCTATGCAAACAACCCCTCAAACTAAGACTGAGCTCTCTCCCTTTGAGGTGATTATTGGGAGGCCAGCTAATATTTGGAATGCTCCGAAGTCTCGCTCTTTACGAGATGTTGAAAATGTACTTCTCTCTGATTACTGTGGCCAGTTAACTAAAAATCTGTATTCGATTTATCATCAGGTGCGAGAGGCTTCACCTGTACGGTACGAGGGTCCCGGTCACAGCATACGACCGGGGGAGTGGTTCCTCATGAAATCATTTCAGCGATCTTCTTGCCTCGCACCACGTTGGCGGGGCCCCTTCCAAGTCCTGCTGGTCACACAGACTGTGGTGCGGGTAGCAGGCCTGAAACACTGGATCCACGTGACACACACCAAGAGGATTCCCCACCCAGTGCCACACATTACAGAAGATGCAGAACCCCTTACCAGTACTGCAACCAACGATTTTGAAGCAGTAAATAGCATCAAGAGTGTATCGGAGACTCTCCCTGAGCCTGTGAGGCCTGGGGAAACAGCCACTTCGTCTCCACATTCTCCAACAGTTTCGTCTTGTGAATTTGTTCCGGATCTTGCATCCAATCCTGCTTTGGATTCATCGCTTCCAACGGGAAGTGACGAAACATTGTTCACAGATCACTCAGTACCAGGAAACACAAGGTACGATCTGCGTCCGAGGAAATAGACTTACTGCACGGTTCGGCTGTGCTATTGAAGGAAATCATCAAAGGGCTTGTCCTTTTAAGCCCGATCATTTGCATAGAAAGGGGATCCTGTTCTAGGGTTTGTGGAAGGACTAAGAAAACGCTCGGCCTGGAGGTCGCCAGCAAATAACACTGGTGCTTTCGTTTGAAGGCTACAATGCCTGCAGCCGCTTCCACTCGTACAGGACTGATAATAGAACGTGTGACCAGCTGCGAGAATGGACAATCCACTGTGTGCGCCCCGAAAACGTATTGCTGTCATGTGATAATGTTGATTGGTTTCACAATAGTCATTGTTTTAGGTTTCTGGTATTTAGAAGAAGTACATCCGTTTGAGAATTTGTTGCCTGCTGAAAATGTACCTACTGTTTCTACTCCTTTCGTGCATCTGCATACTCTATCTCCTAGAGACTCTCAGCACAGACAGAATTATCACAACAACACACCTTTACTCATCATGAATGCTACACAAGCCATTTTTAACAAATCTAATTGCTGGGTCTGCTCACATTTACCGCAACACGGGGATAAGGGGCTAGGCTGGTATATTCATCATCTACCTTTGACAACTGCATGTTATGCTTCTCTTACAGCACTATTCTTTGGCCGATGGAACGATAGCATCTCGGGGAAATTCGATGGGACTAACTTGAACAAGTTCGAAAAACGTGTTCTGACGCTCCTGGGGTGCTTGCTTTTTGCAAATAGGAGTAAGCTTAATGTTGCTTCTATTAGGCCGTCTGATAGACTGTCCCATACTTTTCAGTCTTTGATTTCTTTTAAGATGGTTCCTATAGGCAATAAGGATGCCATGCCTCCTTCTTACACTGTTAACCATAGCCCCGATTCAGTTTCTTTCTGCATTCTGCATACAAAGGAATGGTACTCAGTTAATGGGTGATTTTAAAGGTTGCGCCAATGTTGCGAATTTGACTGGTGAGGACAGACCTTTGTATGTAGGCGAACCTGTCTACTTTGTTTGCGGTAATGTAGCCTTTCCATGGTAACCCAGGGATTGGCAGGGAACTTGTTATTTAGGGATCCTGTTACCCGGGGTATTCGTTGCAAGTACTGTAGAGATTTCAAAGGCTCATCCATGGCGAAACAAGAATGGTGACACTTCAGCACAAGTTCTGAGAGATGTAGCTAAATCCTTTGTGCCATTTTGGGGTCAAATAATGAACTCTGAAGATATCAGAAGACTAGTGAGAGTACTGGAGAGGACCATCAACCGGACCACTGACATACTCTATAATATGACTCTAGAACAGAAAGCAATAAGGTTAATAGCACTTCAGAACCAGATGGCACTAGATGTCATCCTGGCTGAACGTGGTCGGGTATGTAAATTAGTGGGGTCCGCTTGCTGTGTTTTCATGCCAGATTCCTCCCCAACTTTCTTCAAGGCAACACAGAATCTGCACATCCTAAGTTCAGAAGTGCATGTTCCCTAGGGAAACTGGGATCTTAGCGCTTGGTTCTGGGACTTCTTGCGATCTTGGGGGTGGAAATTACTTTCGGTCTTGCTGATCATTTTAGGTATTTTATTGTTTCTTTGTTGCTGTATACAATGTCTTCCTGGTATATGTTCAATGCTAGGAGGATGTTGTGCACAGGCGATGGGTTCATTAGGACGCAAAGTATACGCCACAGAGAAAAACTCCAACGAATATGTGCTGAAAGAAATCTTAGTATCTGATCTGAATTGACATCTCCGATAGTGATTCAGGATGTATGGACATTGAGATGTGGAGCTACTCGTGAAGTGACTAGAAGTAGTATAGCGCTTGGCTTAGGCCAAAAGGAGGGTTTGTTGAACGGAAAATCATATCAAGCCTCCTTTACTGTATAAATTGGCCTAAGCCCAGTCGCTCTGCGAAGAAATACGCGTTGCAAGGTTCTGACCTTAGATCGATTAAGCCGCCATTTTAGGTTCATCTGCCATTTTCATTCTCGCTCCAAATTCACCCTGTGTTCTAAAATGGTGGACACTGTTCTTCTGTTAGTAACATGGCCGTCTTGACCTCTGTATGCAAGTTAATGCCTAAACTGCCCGCAGGCCAAATGTTAGGGTCATGTAATGAGACCTTGTCCTTAGTTGACCTATAGATCGAGGATTACCTGTGCCAATGTAACTAATCTGCGAGCATATATTAAGCACAATGTTGTGTAAATACTAAACAAGAACACTTGTTGAACTGCATTGTATTAAAATATGTACTAAGGCCTATGTTAGATCCGAGAATATACTGTTGCTATTGTGATTTGTTGAACATGTAAACTGAAGGTGATCCATATGCATGTAGCTGGGTGAGTCAGAGGTGAACTCAGCACGTACCCTAGATTGGGAATTATTAACGTACAGAGGGGCTGAACATCGTGTTACAAAACTGTACAAAAGAGCGAATATTCTGATGTATAGCCCCACTCACTTCTCACATCAAACAGGCTGGTATTCGTTGTGATGTACTGAGGGCAGATAGCTATCTGATACGCTGTTCCTTTGAAAACTGTTCAGTTACTTTGAATAAAGATCTGTGTATCTTTGTAAACCCGCGTTTGGTGTATTTCCTTTTGTGGTACTCAGCCTCGATATTTCCTTTTGCTTTTACAATAGAATAATGCCACTGTTTTACCCCACGGTTTTCGTGTTTCAAGGTGCCTCTTGAATAGCCTGAATATATTGTAAGGGGTCTTCGTCTTCCCCCATTCTGCGTCCCATGATTGCACTGATATCTGACATGTCTGGGTATTGCGTCCATAGAACTTACCATACAGCCGCTCAGCAATTAGCAAACAGTGAGACATTGTGCACCATATTATGTGTTGTTACTCCCGGGTACACCGCCCTTTTCCAGACATCATCGGCAGCCTTTCCGAAGACAGCCACAAGTAAATCTTTTCCGTCCCCTACTGCTAATTTTTGTCTTGCTGTCATCTTTTCCATTTTGTATATCCATTTCCCTGCACCTGCGGTCAACGAGGGTATCCTACACCTCAAATTCTGCTTGTCGAGATGTTTCCAGGGTATGTACTGAGGTCGCCCCCTCCCTTTTCCAGTAAGGGGAACTGTAACAGCCCTGCCCTCAAACCAGTCTCCCGGTGTCTTTGGTGGATGTGAATGCCCTTGACGCTTCTCCCCTGGTTCATGCTGGAAGGTCTCTAAGTTTTTGCACATATGGAGTTATGTCATCCATGCTGTGCAATGTAGCCCTAGATTGTCGTAGTCTCTTGTCCTTGTCACCCCGCACTCCCACTGTATCTTTGTCTGCTCCCCATGTGGAGCTCTGATCAGTGCTTTTCCCTGCCGATCGACAATCAAGTTGCCCTACTCCCTCCTCCTCACTCCATACAAAGTCATTACCTGACCCGGTGTCTCTGACCCGCTTCTGAAATCGTCATGGAAGTTCAGTCTCTCACTACCTTTGCTCCCTGTGGTTTCCCTTCTAGGTCAATTAAGATCCTGCAGTCCCCCCTCACAGAGATGACACTTTGGCTGGCCGTGTAGCTGCCCTGTCACATTTCTTGCTGCGCTCTTGCTCTCCCTGCCTGTCCCTTCCTTCATTGTCATCAAAAGTGGTCGATCTCAACCTTAGTATTATGTCTCGCACTGCATGCTCAACCTCCTCCTTGAGTTTGCACTCTCATGTGAGTCATTCTATTTGCCACTGCCTCCATTCCCTCTTTACTAAAACTTGCCTTTCCTTCTCGTCTTCCTCCCTTCTCCTCTCTATGTCTTCAAGCTCTCTTCTCCTGCTCATCTCTCACTGCTCCCGTCCTTCTCTTCTGCCTTTAGCTTCTCCCTTTACACTTTCCTGCATTCTTCTTGTTCTTCTTATTCTTTTCTCTCCACCGCTTCCATTATCTCTGCCCAATCGCGTGCTTCCTTGCCATCCTTATAACCTGTTACTTCCTTACTCACTCCCCCTGGTTCTTCCACTGTCTTCCCACCTAATTTCAGGACTATTTGTCCTCCTACCTGCTCGTTCGATGTTATATTCTCCAGCCTGTACCTTGTGCTTGTCTGTGTTTTGTTGTGCACCCCTTTTCCACCTCCCATTTGTCTAGCCCCTTTCTGCCCCTCCTCCTTGGTATTTGGTGGAGATTTGAATATTGGATTTGAGTACCCATCCGCTGCTTTTAACTCCTGTATAGGCTATAATTCCTGTGTTCCTGCTGCAGCACCTTCACTCTCGTGGTCAGAATGAGGTGGGGAGCGGGAGCCGAGGGTGTTTTGCCTGGGGCTTCCTGTTGGCTCAGCATCCATTCACACCTCGCCACATCCACCCATCATCCTGAAACATTTTCCAGAGCTCAAATATTGCCATACGATTGCTCAATTTCTTTCCCTCTTGCAAATGTGTGTGTAACAGTTTGGAGAAGCTTCCACCCTTTGGCCATGGCTTAGTCAATTTATCATCGGTGTCTTTCAACATTGCTGCACTATATTTACAAATCTTGTCCTTATATCATGGAAGGGCCGTGCATAGGGGCTTTAGGGGCATGTCCCATGCACCTTTAACACAATACATTGCTTTTAATTCTTATTTGATCTCTAGTCAAAGTTTTGGACAACACTACAGTTATTTTACAAAATATGCCTTGTCATGCACAACGTGAAATTTCAAAATAACAATTGTTTTTGTACTGTTACAAGCCTCTATGGCTCTTAACCATCTTTCCAGGCATGCTCCGTGCACCATCCCTCTGTAACTATCTGCCTCCTCAGGCACACCCACCAATCACGCTCATGCACCTTCCGTGCAGCACCACAGAACAGCTTCTTCCGTCAATTGTTTATGACCAAAACCAAATTCTGCACCTCCACATGCTCTCCTAGTCCTATACACAGACATCCTTGGTGACGTCACCTCTTGCTAAGTAAGGGAATTATAGAAATTACTAACAGAGCTCACAACAATATTTTCTCAATACACAGATATTTTCAAAACCCTGACATACACCCACGCCAGTCATCCTGACTCCTAACAGGGAATACCAATGTTTTGTGTGCTCAATCTGTACCTACAGCATCCCCTTGTAAATAAAACGTCTACGTGAGACTTAACCAGAAGAACACCTTCCACAATTCAATCTAGCTCTATTTGCTACGCCCTTCATCTGGGAATACCATCATCCATGACCCGAGCTAAAATGCCAATTCACAGGGAATCCAATATGTACATAACTCCTGTCATCCGTACCCTTAAGTCAATAGTCTAGGCTATTCGCCTGAACTTTTTACCTCAAAACCAAATGTTCCCTAACCACAAAAATGACATCTACCTATGCACCTTTCCCTACTATACTTCATGATACTTAAAAATACTACACCAATACTCAACAACACTCATCACCACCCCACACCCATCATTTCTTTACCAACCCCTTCAATTGCTGTGCGGCTGAGTCAATACTTACACTCCGTGATCCACTGATGCTGCTCGGCAAAACCTTCTCCCCAAGGCTGCCACACCACCCTTCTCGTCTGCTGGGCTTATCACGGACCGCAGGCAGGATAGTTTGCGCTCGACGAGGTGCCTCACAGTCCTCCAGGCACTCCGATGGAAGAGGCGGCTCTATGCCGAACCGGCGTAGTAAATCATCTCTCTGCTACCACTTTGTATAAATATGCCATATAATTGCTATATGTCTATGGGCCTCATTACGACTATGCCAGTAGCCATGCCAGTAGCCGTGCCGGTAATTGCCACACGGCTGCCGCCAGAGTCTTTGTTTTCCCAGCACCCGGCAATGGGCAATTACTGGGCCATTCTGGCCCCGCCGGACCTGGTACTTGCCTATTTACAGCTGCCGGTATTAATCACTCCCCATTCCCATTTGAGCCCTATAGGGCTCAATGGGAATGGGAAGGCCGGTAGTGCCGGCACAATCAATAACGGTGCCGGCGCTACCGGGTAGGTCTGCTCACGGGTGCCGTCCCGCACGGGAGGTAGGGCCTGCTGGGATGACAGGCACCCGTGGGCAAACCTCGTAGTTTGCCGGTCTGTTAACTACAGTACTGGCAAGCTTACCAGTACCGTACTTAACGGACCGTCAAACTTATACTGAGGCCCCATATTGTGCTATTTTTGTCATAGGTTAGTAGTATGTTGGTTCTTCCATGTTCCTTATACGATACTGTAGTTCCATGTGGTTAGTTGCAACAAGCGTCTGCAAGCTTGCTCTGCATCTGTTGTCGCCTTGCGTTTCTGCGTTTGGCTAATGAGAAAAAATAATAAAAGTTTTTGGCAGTATGTATATGTATCTGTCCTCTATCTATAGAACAGTGTAAGCATGTTCTTCATGTGTGCACGTGTGTGTCCATGTAACTTTGTGCGTGGATGCGAGTGTGCTTCATGGCTAACGTTACTATGCTGTGGTGTATCTAATGAAGTCAACATCGCAGGATATTTGTCATTAGTCGATCATGTCCATTGAGGCGTCTGGATCCATAATCAGTGTTGGGGCACCTGTATCCATGATGACGTTAGCAGGATAAGGTTTGAACAGCTGTCTGAGAGAATATCTGTTTGCATATGTATTTGTCACTGGTCTTCCTGGGGGCTGTCCAAACAGTGACTAGCATCTTCCATATCTGACTCTTCAGGCTGTCATGCTTATAGGGATCAAGAAGGGCATTCCAGGGACCCTCTCTTCAGTATGCTATATCAAGGAGAATTAAAAGTGAAGAGTGTGTAGCATAACGTGCAGCAAGAACAGAGTTACAGACTGAAAGTAGAGCAGTCGTAGTGGATTTATGAGGGTGACAGCCAGATTGGAAATGATGCAGCAGTGAGTTGGAGGAAATAAAGGGTGACAACATGCTCCAAAAGCTTAGAAAGTTAAGGAACAAAGGATATGGTACGATAATTAGAAGGGAGAGAGGGGCAGCATGGATGCTAAGTAGTATGCTATTTGAGGCATCACCAGGCATATGGTGGCAGCAACCGGGCATGTGAGACTGTGCATTGAATAGGATGAAAATACCTGAAATGTGACATTATAGATATGATATGAGGCATTTATAATGCGCTTGTACACAAGTGTTTCTAGGCGCGACAAGACAAGGAAGGGAAGACAGAGGGAGGCTAAAACAAAAACAAACAATCCTTCTAGGTCTTGTGTCATTCAGATTGTGCAAGTGCAGGGGGAGTGGAAGGGGAGAAGTGCCAAGGAGAGGGAACGGGAAGTGCAATCAGGGCAGTAGTGCTCTAAGTAAGTGCAGCCAGGGTAGGCAGTTCTGGGTAAGTACAAGGAGGCAGGGTACTGTAGGGTTAAAGATACAGCCCCTAAGTGCATGCTAGGCCCGGAGGCAGTGCAGGGGCTACTGGTCGTGGAGGAGCCTGGTGGCTATTGAGTTTCAGGCAACCAGTCAGCGCAGCCAATATTTAGGTCAGCACGGGAGAGAGAGAGAGAAAGCAGAAGCAAAAAGGACGGTCTTGAGCTGCTTTGAGAACCTCAGGTGGTCCTGCTCAAGTTTCAGAGTGTCAGGGAGGCCATTCCAGAGGGAGGCACCTGCAGAGGTGAAGGATATACCCCTCATTCTCTGCCTGGAGAAGCGTCTGACCTCTGAGTTGGGCGTGGCTGAGTGAAGGGCTTGAGAAGGGAGGTGTTTAGGAAGAGAGAGTTGGATGTAGTGCGGACCCTGGCCCCAGAAAGCCTTGTGGACGGTGCAAAGGGTCTTGAACTTGATCCTTGCAGACATCGGGAGCCAGTGGAGAGATTTCAGGGCTCAAGAGATATGAATCCTGTGCTTGAGGCTAAGGACAAGTCTTGCAGTCCCTTTGCTGGATTAGTTGCAGAGGGTGGAGTGTAGAGGAATGCATATTGAGAAAGAGGCTGTTGCAGTAGTCCAGCCTAGAGAGAACCATAGCTCTGGAGATAGTGAGCTTCTGGAGGAAAGTGAGAAAACGAAGAATACCTCTGAGGAGGTGCAGCTGGTAGTGGGCCTTCTTGGAGAGGTTGGTGATATGAGGAGAGAAGGAGAGAATGGAGTCTAAGAAGATACCCACGTTTTTTGCCTCACAGGAGGTTGCCAGAGTGAAAGAGGGAAAGCGGAAGCAGGGGTCCCGATGACAAGGATCTCGGTCTTACTGGCATTAAGGCAGAGATTGTTGGAGGTGCACCACTCCTGATTCACGGATAGACAGTCAGGAATGAGTGAGATAGGAGAGGAGGCTGGGGGGAGCATGAAAGAGAGCTGAATGTGATCTGAATAACACTGAAAATTAGAGAGGGTAGAGATGAGGTGGGCCAAAGGGGACAAGTAGATGATGAAAATCCAGGCTGAGAGGTTAGAGCCCTGGGGAATACCACACATGGAGAGGGAGGTGGTGGAGAGAAAGGAGCCAAGTTGGACGTGGGAGGGTACGGTCCAGGAGGAAGGAAGTCAGCCCAGCCAGGGCCTGATCCATGATGCCCAGGTTCTCACAGAGATGATTGCTCAGGATGGCATTATTGACCGTGTCGAAGGCAGAGCAAATATCAAGGAGGGTGAGGACAGAGGGAAGGCTAGAGTTGAGATTAGTAAGCAGATTTTCACAGGTGTTCAGCAGAGAAGTTTCCATACCTCTGGCTGCTCTGAAGCCAGACTGATGGTCATGAAGAGAACCAACAGATTCAGTGTGTAGAGTATGCTTCGAGATGGCCAACTTTTCCAAGCTGGCCAATATGGCAACATGTCATAATATGACACTAACTGGGTGTATGATGTGACACTTGACATATAGCAACACCTCTGCATGTGAGATCGCTTTTAGCATGTGGAAACTTTATCTGGCAAATTAGGCTGAAATAAGCATGAAATAAGAGTAACAGGCCAAGAGAGGCAGGATTGGTATATGAAGCACTTGCCCCTGGGCAATGATTCTTCTGTCAGGTGGGCCCCTGGCGTTTCATGAGTACACCCATGGCAACAACTTCTAGTTATTTTATGCTTGGCAACTAAACATCCCCATTGTCTGTTTTAATAACTATATGTTGTTCAATTAAAAATACACCAACTGTACATTTTTTAACATTTGATGTCGTCTCCTGTGATTCAGAAAAAAGGTGACGGCGCCGTTCAACCCGTTCCGCCACATTACGAGGTCCCCTCGCGGGACTCGGTAAGCACGCCTGGGAAAACCAGGCGTGTTTACCGGGTCCCGTGAGGGGAAGAGGGAGCAAACAACGGGCCATCTCGTTATGGCCCGTTGTTTGCTCCCTCTCCCATTCCCATTCAGCCCGGTGGGGGCTGAAATGGGAATGGGGAAGGACCGTGTCCGGGTCCTTGAGGGAGGAATTACCGGGCCATCCGAACTCGGAATGGCCCGGTAAGTCCTCATTCCGGGGACCCGGACACGGATAAGATTTCGGCGGCAGCCATGCCGCCAATAGCGGCATGGCTACCGGCTGAACTCGTAATAAGGGCCATTGTCAATCTAGCAACACTAAAGAGAAACATCAGGTCTGAGAATGCAAAATTCTTTCTTGCGCATTATCATTTCCTGAAACCACCCCATTGCTAAATTTACATAGAATGGAGAAAATGTAGCCCCATCACATTCCTCTCGTTTGTTTAAAGTGTAACAAAAACACATTATTGTTCAAGATAAATTGGACAAAGCCAATAAGAAATTCCACATGGTCGCTATAGAGAGCAGATACATTGTGCACAAAATATCTTAAGGCATAAATACCAATATTATGATCAATGGAAGTACACAGCAATTCAACATGAATGGACACTAATCTAGAGGCTGAGTCTGAGCGTATGTCACTGATGATCTGAAATACATATTTGGTGTCCATTGGAGCCTAGTTGTTTTACAAGAGGAGCTTAAAATACATCCATATAGCCTGATGCATTTTCACAAACACTCCTGATTGAAGATATTGAAACTATTTTGCAAGACGACATGGATTAGTAAATCACTGTTTGTGAGTTTTTGATAGTACATATATTGAGGGGAGAAGTTCATGAGGGTTCCTGTTAGTAATCAAACTACTGGGCTGTATTAAGACCTTGCCCAAGAATCCTCATTAAACATGCTTTTAAACTAAGACCGTTCACTGGGGTTGCTGTACCCCCTCACCCCATATTCATTATCAGGATTATCTGTTACTATATTGTACACTCCCACCCAGTGTGTTCCCTCTTTTTTTTAATGTCCTAACATTGTGCATTATCTGTTCTAAATTTAGCAGGCACCTGGTAAATCTAGATCATTTGTGGCACACCTTTCAAAATCTGTTGTCTGTCTGAAAAACCCATTACTAAATTGAAGTTTGAATTCCTTCTCAACTATGAAGAAATTAAGTGCCAATTTTAGATTAAATGCAAATTACGTGCAGGGGGTGGTCAACACTTGTGCTTTTATTTATTTTATTGTGCATTTGTAAGGCGCTTATACATCAAGAAATTGTGTTTCAAAGCACCCACAGGGCAAAGGGGAGGGAACAAGGGAACAAAAAGCAAATAAAATAACAATGATGAGCAAAGACAGGGGCACTTATACTAGGCCTTGTGAACATTCGGAACATGCAAGTGCAGGGAGGGAGAAGGGACAAGGGAAGGGGGGTATGTGCTAGAGGTTCCACAGAGGGGGACACGCCAGAGAGTCTGTTGCAGGGCAACATGTAAGTGCCTGGCAGAGACCACTTGGTAAAGGGTGGTCACCTGCCAATACAATAAGTGCAGGCCTGTGAGACAGCACAGACCAGTGGGTGCCCCAAGGCAAGTGCAGGGGGAGGGTGCAGGCTGAAGGCAATTAGATGGAAGGCCAGAACCTAGAAGGACACATAAAATCCCAGGCCACCAACCTCAGCGACTGCAGGGTTTAGCACGGGAGGGAGGAGGGAAGTAGGAGGAGAAGAGGAAAGTCTTGAGGAGCTTGCGGAATTTGTGGAGATCCAGTTCAAGATGGAGAGGAACAGGGAGACTGTTCCAGATGAGGGAGCCAGCCCAGGAAAGAGATCAGCCACCCGCTCGCTGCTTAGAGAAGCACTTGACACGCAGAGATTTGAAGCCGGAAGATCAGAGAGATCTAGAGGGAGAGTATTTGGTGAGTTGTAGATACATGGTCTCTGGCCCCAAAAAGCCTTTTGGATGATGCAGAGGGATTTTAATTTGATCCTCACAGCAACCGAGAGCCAGAGGAGAGATTTTAGGGCTGGCGATATGGCCCCTGGACTTGAGGCCAAGGATAAGTCTTGCAGCCCTATTCTGGATTAGGTGGAGGGGTGGAGAAAGGAAGAGGGTAGATTGAGAAAGAGGCTGTTGCAGTAGACCAGCCTAGAGAGTTCCAGAGCTCTAGTGATAGTCATCTTCTGAGGAAAAGTGAGGAAAGGAAGGATATCTCTGAGGAGGTGGAGTTGGAAATTGGCCATCTTGTGAAGGTCCAGGATGTGAAGAAGGAAAGAGAGAGAGGAGTCAAAGATGATTCCAAGGTTTCTGGCTTCAGATAAAGGAGAGGGGGGAAACCCAAAGAAGGTTTGCCAGAGCAAATGGAGGGAACAAGGAACAGATGTCCCAATCGGAAGGATCTCAGTCTTGATGGCATTTTGAGAGAGGTATTTGGAGGCACAACAGGACTGGATAGCAGATAGGCAGTCAGGAATGGTAGAGGAAGTAGGAAGAAGTTCAGAGAAAAGTTTGAAGAGTTGCGTGTCATCTGCATAAGACTGGAAGTGTGGGGAAAAAGTTGAGATAAGGTAAGCAAGTGGGGCGAGATAGATGTTAAAGAGCCAGGGTGAAAGGTTAGAGCCCTGTGGAATGTCACAAGTGGAGATAGAGGTGGGAGAAGAGAAAGAACCCAGGATAACCTGGGAGGGATGGTCAGTGAGGAAGGAGGTCAGCCAGTCCAGTGCCCACTCCGAGATACCAAGGGTATCATGGAACCGTTTTGTGAGGATGGAGTGGTTGACATTATCGAAAGCAGAGCAGAGACTGATTAGAAAGAGAACCGTGTGTGAGTTGGAATCAAGAGATGCAAGCAGTTGTGCATGGGTGTTCAGGAGAGCAGTTTCCATGGCTCTGGATGCTCGGAATCCAGATTGATGGTTGTGTAGGCACTCAAAGAGCTCAGTATGCTGGATTAGTTGGGGGAAGACCAACTTCTCCAGCAGGTTCCCAAGGAAAGGAGTGATAGAGATGGTGCTATAGTTAGCCAGATACGAGGGGTCGCTGGGGGGCCTTTTCAGAAGGGGGTGCACAAGGGAGTGCTTGAGGGAAGAGGGGAAAGACCTGATAGCATAGAGTGATTGTAGAAATCAGGAAGTGCGGTGGCAAGGGAGCCTATGTTGTCCTTAATATTGATGGAAGCCTATTTCACTTCGAGCTACCAAAAACCTTCTTCTCTTTCTTTTTGTCAGCTAGTTTTTAAAACTTCCTGTATCATTCTTAGCACCAAGATGCTTCGGCGTGCGTGCGCTTTATAAATATAATTGACATAAGAAGGGGATACCTCTTCAGAGGAGACCTGCATAGATCAGACAACTGTAGTGACCTCTTCCGATACGATAGGAGAGAGTGGATGAGGGAGGAGGAGAGGCCAAGGGTGGCAAGGGCATGCGAGGAGGGGAGGAAGAAAGAGTACTCAGGATGTCCTGAGTTTTTGCAGTGGCCAGTGCAGTGCAGAGGGCCTGGGAGGGAAGAGGTGAGGTGGATACTGCAGAAGGATTGGCTAGTTCCTTACAGATTTCAAAGAGTTCAGCCTTGGTGTTGGATACTCCAGAGACACAAGCCTAGATGCGGGCCCTCTTCTTGGAGTGAATGGAGAGATGATATTGCCTTTGGAGAAGGTGACAGGCCAATTTGTCAGAGGATGAGTTTGAGGTCTGCCACTTCATTTCAGCAGCTATGCACTTGTGTTTCTGGGCTGCTAGATCAGAATTCTATCAAGTGTTATGCTTGGTGGCATGTTTTAGGCAGATCCTCATGATTGGGGCAAGAAGGGGGAGAGTATTAGTGATGGTGAGATGGAGGTTTCTGAGAGCAAAGTCAGAGGTAGAGTCTGCAGTGGGAGGAGTAGGTAGGATAAAGGTGGAAGCGAAGGCAGAAACTGACACAGGTTTCATTGGGCGGATGCCGCAAATGAAGTTGCCAGAGGTGGGGGAGGTGCAGTCAGAGGGCCCAGAGGACCCTGGTGGGAGGAGAGGAGGAAGTGGTTGACCAGGAGAGCGGGATGAAGAGTGGGGCAGAGAGCAAAATATCAGTATGGATGAAGGCATTGAGAGTGTGTCCAGCCAAGTGGGTAGGACCAGAGGGGAGAAGGGAGAGGGAGAGAGAGTTGCAGATGTCATGGAAGAGAATAGAGGCAGTGATTGAGGAGTCAAAGTGGATGTTGAAGGCACCCTGGAGGAGGAGTTTAGAGGCAGATGTCAAGGGAGAGGAGGAGAAATCGGCCCATTCTGAGAGGATCAGGGAGATAGAGCCAGGTGGCCTATAGATGGTGGCAATGGTCATGGAGGAAGTAGGAGAGATGCCCAGCTTGCAGACCAGGCTCTCGAACGTAGGAGTAGGGCTGGGTGGGTATGAGGGGAGAAAGGACCCATGTAAGATGTAAAATCACACCTAATTTCGAAATTTCCAGAAAGCAAAAAAATGCAGTACAAAATGAGGGTGCAGTAAGGCATAAGAAAACAGCAGAAATTGTCTAAAGGCACAGCAAGGTCAAACATTTGTGCAAGCATATGAGTGTGCAGGTTATAAAGCACAGTTAGGTTGAAGTGATGTGAAGGCATAGAAAGGGTGAATTACATAGAAATATAAACAACGATATGTAGACAATGTATGACCAGGAACATGAATGAAAGAAGATGACAGGAATTAGAAATTAGGCATCAAGGTAGTCCTGAGCATTACTCACAGGAATACTTGAAATTGGAGATCTAAGCTTCAGGAGAGGATCAAGTTTGGAGTGTAGCTGGCTGCATGCTGGAGCACTGACCCAGGAAGTTTAAAGGTGGTGGTCAGCGTGAGTGGTGTGGAGGAGGAGCTGGGTGGCCCCTGAGCCCTCCCCAGGCCCGTACAGGGCCAGGCAGGGTAGACACTGAAGCCTTAAGAGAAGGCCTGGGGAGGGGTCCGTTGTAAGGTGTCTTCAGCATTTACAAGGCTGAGAACTAGCAGCCACCATATGGTTAAATAACAATATGTCCCTGTTATATTTGTTTAGAAATTGAATGAAGTTAGAACCCACCACTCCTGAAGAAGGGTGCAGGACCACCCGAAACGTAATGAGGACATTTAAATTGGTTGTTGTGAGATTTAGGTTTTGCTACAAACCAATTTTATAAATGTACATACCATCTGTAACATAACGACAAAATATAAATAATGATTAACAGCAATGTGTTGCTCTCCTTAAATAAGTTGATTATTTCATACTCTATTTGAAGAATTTATTTAGGTGCTAAAAAGTTACTAAATTGTAAATGTGGATGAATTAATTTCCTAGTGAGTGTGGCACTGTTTGCACAGAATATGCAGGTGTAACATTTGATGATATTTGCATATTAGGTCATAGCTGAAGATCTTTTAGTGCCAGCACCGATACATGTTGTTGAAGAATACCAGGTGGCAGTGCGGCAAATGTCCTGGATAGGAACACTGCAGGCTTCAACCCAGGACGCAGCCACCCCCCCGCAAACCCCCCGTGCACCTGCCTTGCACACCAGATGGAAGGGGAGACCCCACAGAAGAGGAAGCCAAAGCAGGAGGAGCCAACGGCTGATGGTGGGCACAGACGCCGTCTGCCTGCGGACGGCCCCCCCAAAGGTAACAAAGAGGATAGGGGAGGAATGAAAAGCCCTAATGCGCTCCACATAGAGCAGAACCGCTTGCCGCACATCAAGATCAGCCCAACAAACTTCCTCCGGGGAGGAGGGAGAGGAGGAAAAAGGATGGAAGAAAAATCTTGTGGCAAGATGAAACTTAGAAACCTCCTTAGGAAGAAAGAACGGGTGGCACCTAAGAAACACCGCATTGGGGGAAACCACCAGGTAAGGTGCTTCGCATGAGAGGGCACCAAGCTCCCTCACCCACCGTGCCGAAGTGGTAGCCACCAAGAAAACCACTTTCAACATGAGGACCTGAAGGCAAACTTCAGACAAAGGCTCAAAAGGAGAGACAACATAGCCCGAAGGACCAGCGGGAGATCCCAGGAGGGCAAGCCAGAAACGAGGACAGGCCGAGTAAGAGAAAAACTCTGTAGAAGGCGACACACTAAGGAGTGAAAGAAAAATAACAAAAGGCAAATGGAAAATGTAACTCGGCCAACACCAATTGAATTGAAATACACTAACCCAGACAGTAGCAACAAGGTATTTTGCAAGAGCGCCACACTCAACACACCCGCTCCAAAACCCCCCACCTCCCGGAGGTGCAGATTCAAAGGATAGTGGTTAATTAAAGTGTGTGGATCAGACCAGGTGGCAGTGCGGCAAATGTCCTGGATAGGAACACTGCAGGCTTCAACCCAGGACGCAGCCACCCCCCCACAAACCCTCCATGCACCTGCCTTGCACACCAGATGGAAGGGGAGACCCCACAGAAGAGGAAGCCAAAGCAGGAGGAGCCAACGGCTGATGGTGGGCACAGACGCCGTCTGCCTGCAGACCGCCCCCCCCAAAAGTAACAAAGAGGATAGGGGAGGAACGAAAAGCCCTAATGCGCCCCAAATAGAGCAGAACCGCTTGCCTTGCACATCAAGATCAGCCCAACAAACTTCCTCCGGGGAGGAGGGAGAGGAGGAAAAAGGAAGGAAGAAAAATCTTGTGGCAAGATGAAACTTAGAAACCTCCTTAGGAAGAAAGGACGGGTGGCACCTAAGAAACAACACATTGGGGGAAACCACCAGGTAGGGTGCTTCGCATGAGAGGGCACCAAGCTCCCTCACCCACCGTGCCGAAGTGGTAGCCACCAAGAAAACCACTTTCAACATGAGGACCTGAAGGCAAACTTCAGACAAAGGCTCAAAAGGAGAGACAGCATAGCCCGAAGGACCAGCGGGAGATCCCAGGAGGGCAAGCCAGAAACAAGGACAGGCCGAGTAAGAGAAAAACTCTGTAGAAGGCGACACACTAAGGAGTGACCACTCACAGCCAGACCCCCAAAGGCGCGAATCGCAGCCCACTGAGTCCTCATGGTGGAGACAGAGAGACCCAAGTTAAACCCATCCTGAAGAAACTGCAGCACAGGAGCCCCAGACCCAAGGAGGAGGAACCGACATGACTCAGACACCAGGACATGAAGTGTCCCCAGTGCCTCTCATAGGTGCTCAAGGTAGAACAACACTGGCCCCTCTGAATGTGAGAAACCTCTCTGTCAGAGAGCCCACCAGAAACTAGGTGTGCCTTTTCAGTTTCCGAGCCCCCCAGACCAAGTTCTTGGGACCCTCCACCTCTAAGGGGCCCACCACTGGATCCAGACTCACAGCAAGAGGCAACATGGGGGAGACAGCCAGGTCCAGGAGAAGGGGAAACCAGCACCTGCGAGACCATAATGGAGCAACAAAGATCACCACCGCCCGAGAGTCCCAGATGCACAGCAACAACTTCTGAATGAGATGGAGGGGCAGAAAGGTATGCAGGAGCCCCTGAGAGGGAAAAGAGGAGAAAAACCGGGGGACCATCACAGACAGGGGAGCGGCAAACAAATCCACCCAAGGAATCTCCAGAACCCTGCAGACCCTCTAAAAGACCACATCCCGCAGCACTGACTCCCCCGAAGGGAACACATGGCTGAGGCGATCCACCTCCACATTGTTCCGCCCCTGATGTGACAAGCAGACAGCGACTGAAGATGAGACTCTGCCCAAGTACAGAGGAGAAGAGCGAGATACCCCAAAGACTGAGACCGAGAGCTCCCCTGGCGGTTTATACACGCCGCAGTGGCAGCATTGTCGAAGTGGAGGAGAACAGCCTGCCCCACCAAGACCAGGCAAAAGCACTTCAGAGCCTTGAAAGCTGCTAAGAGCTTCCTCCAGTTGGAGGATCTGGCTGGGTCCCCCGGGACCACTTCTCCTGCAGCTCCCGACCCAGGACCACCGCCCCATACCCCACCAGGCTGGCCTCTGTGCTAACAATGATCGGAGTGGGCGGACAAACCTGGAACCCCAACAACAGATTGGGCAGGTGCAGCCACCAATGAAGCTGGACACTGAGGGAGGGACCCACAGGGATAGGAGCCTCAAAGTACAGAGACAACTCCTTCCAGAATCTGTGGATATGGAGCAATAGGGGACATAGGTGAAGTCTCGCCCAAAGAACAAGGAAGACACATGCCACCATGTACCCCTGATCCTGAAGAAAGTCTATGGTCGGGGCCAACTCCCGAGCCAGAAGATGCACCAGGCAGTCATGCAGTTTCTGAGCTCTGGCAAGGGGAAGAAGAAAACACCACCCAGCAGTTCAAAACCTGGCCCAAATGAACTGAAGATCATATGAGGGCTGCAGATGAGACTTTGTCTGGTTTATGAGAAACCCCAGTGAGGACAGCAGAGCACAAGTAGACTCCAGGTGTCTCAGCAGAAGAACCCTCGACTGAGCCTTCAGGAGCCAGTCGTTGAGGTACGGGAACACCTGAATCCCCCAGAGGTGCAGAGCAGCTACAACCGGCCCCAGAACTTTGGTGAAGACCGGGGTGCCGACTTCAGACTGAAGGGCAAGTTCCAGAACTGGAAATGATCCTTTCCCACCACAAACCTGAGCAACCTCTGATGGGCAGACCAAATAGGAACGTGCAGGTAGGCGTCCTGAAGAACCAAGGAAACCAGGAAATCCGAGTTCTTCACCAGAGGAATGACCCACTGAAGACACTCCATTTTAAACCTCTGAGCCAAAATGTGCTGGTTCATGACTTTGAGGTCTATAATCAGACAGAAGGACCCCGAAGGTTTGGGCACCAGGAAGACAATGGGCCTCATTAGGACCCAGGCGGTAAGGGGTTTACGCCGGCGTAAACCTTGCCGACCCTTACCGCCTGAGTACGAGTTCCCTTAGCGCCATGGCGGATCTAACACCTGCTTTTAGCAGGCGTTAAAATCCATGGCGCTAAGGGACCTTGTTGTTAATTACGCCACCGTAATTTACGGTGGCGTAATTAACGCCTTCCCCACTCCCATTATGCCCTATGGGGCAAAAATGGGAATGGGGAAGGGTAAATGGGGATTGGGGACTTACCGCCCCGCCAAGGTCGAAATGGGGCGGTAAGTCCGCCAACCACCATGGCGGAGTTGGCAGCTTAGCGCCATGGACCATGGTGCTGATAGCGCCATGGTCCTCCGCCAAGGTCCTAATGAGGGCCAATGGAGTTAACCCCCAGATCCCTATCTGATCGAGGCAACCGCTGAAGGACTGCAAGGGATCCATTTTAAGCCTCTGAGTCAGAATGTGCTGGTTCATGACTTTGAGGTATATAATCAGACAGAAGGAGCCCGAAGGTTTGGGCAGCAGAAAGACAATGGAGTAAACCCCCAGATCCCTATCTGAATGAGACACCAACCAAAGGACCCTCTTGGAGTGAAGTTCCCGGAGTGCCGGCTGCATGGCCAACCACTTGACAGGGCACCTGGGCAGGGGCATCCGGATCAGACCAGACGGAACAGGAAGCAAGACCAATTCCAACTTGTACCCCCATCTCACCAGACGATTGACCCAGGCAACCCCCAATAGCTGGGACCATTGCTTCTGTAGACGAGGTCTCAAATAAAGCCTGCACTCCAATCTTCCATTTTGAAGTACCAGGAAGGTTTACACCAAAATATGTGACGTATGATGAGCAAATAAACTAGCAGAGAGCCGCAGTAGGGCTCTGCCCAGTGCCTATCAGAAGAACAGCACCTATTGAAGTACCAATACAAAGAAAACCATGGACAGTAAGGTATCCATTAAGAAAACCCTACCAACAAATGAATCGAAGATTGCCTAAGTACAGTCCCGGAAGAAACCAAAAAGGTCTTAATGGAAGACGAATGGTGACATCACAAGGACCCGGACTGACTTGCAGATAGAAGAACTGACGACCCAAGAATGATGCAAAGAGACGAAACGCCATGAATAAGCATATCGTGACTCTACAGTGAAAGGACAATGTCGAAATGCAAAGAAGTTTAAAGCTGTAAGCAAGATGAAGACATTCAACCAGTTTACACCTGTAAATATGCTTGGAACCACAAGAAAGCTTAGAAAACAGTGTGGCTTGCTATGCTTAGTAGAAGAATAGTGCGGCAAGCGCCATTATACATAATCTACCTCAAAATGAAGCACAGTGTTGTAAGTGTATTTCTACTTTGCACAAGAAGCAAAATCAACCCAGGTTACTAAAGGCCAAATGAGAAAGATTCATATTTAGCAAACAAGAAGAGACAGCTCAAACGAAACTCGGCAGAGGCAACTCGTGCCAGGAAAGCCAAGGTCATATTAATAAAAGAGGCAAACAGTAGCTACATCTAATTGAAACTGAAAACAGAATATCCTGCCTCTGAAAGGTCGAGATAAGAAGACGAAGGAAGGTGGCGGGGTAACTGAGAATCAAATACACAAATTGAGAGAAAAGAGACAAATTCACTGTGTAGGAATCACGTGACCAGCCGAGCAAGAAGAAGTGAGGTTTCACTCCTAGGCTTGGGACCTGACCAGGTGGAGATATCAGAACTTTTCCAGACAGAAGATGCAGTCTCAAGGCCAATCACAGTGAACTAATTGACACATGGCTACTAAAGTGATGATTGATTGTAACCATATTTGGCGGAAGGCAAGGTAACTAAGGGGTACCCCGCACCTGGCCGACCATTCTGTGTGCTGCTAAGCGAAGTGGAAAAGTATGCATGGGTTTGGTGCCAACCCAATCACAATGGACCAAATAATCTAGGGTCCTATAGTTAGTAGAACCAATGGGACGTCGTACTTTTAGTGATGTCTACAGTAGTCATTTTTGAAGGAAAGGCAGTGTTTACCCAATCCCCTCACTCTGTTACCATATACAGATATAGTACCTATAGTAAAGTTACCTTTTCCTAACCAATAGAATTGCATGTTAACTTTTGAGTGTTACACGTCAATGATGACAATTTTCTAGTATAAATGTTACAACTTGTATGAAGTTCGTTGGAGTTGAAGCGAGAAGGACGATCGCATCACTGCTGATCTCCATAACTTCCGTTTTCTGTACTTGTCATTAAACGGACTCCCTTTGCCAAACCTTTGAGTTGTCCTTATTGATTGGCGTTGGAGTAATTAATCTGCACCCCCATCCATCTCAAGGTTGCAGCTATCTCGCCTTAAAGTACTTCTGAGCAAACCTCGGCTCTATGGGCCGGCCGGGGGTCTCAGAGTACACTTGGTATCAGAGATTGATGGTTATCGATTATTGATTAGAATAAGACACCCATTGACCGTCGACAAAAAGTAACTCTAGGTCTTCGGCAATATCACAAGTCCTTTGCCATTCGTCCGAGTAGACCCTGAAGCTCTCCGTAGACAGTGGTAGTGTAAAAAAACAAAACCTGCAGGACAGGGGGCCTCATTACGACCCTGGCATTAACCATGGCGCTATTAGCGCCATGGTCGACACCGGTAAATTACCAAATTACCAACTCCGCCATGGTGAATGGTGGAATTACGGCCCGATTCCAAGGTTTGCGGGGCGGTAATTCCCCATTCACCATTGGCCCTTCCCCATTCCCATTTTTGCCCCCATAGGGCTCAATGGGGAAGGCGGTAATTACTGTACCGCAAATTGCGGTACCGTAATTACCTCAAAAGTCCCTTTGCGGGTTCCTTCCTTAACGGCTGGTAACCAGCTGTTAAGGTCGGGACCCGCAAAGGTACCTCGTAATTAGGCGGTAAGGGTTTAACGGCACCGACACCTTTTACGGAGCCGTTAAACCCTTACCGCCTGGGTCGTAATGAGGCCCAAGGTCTGAAGGGACCTGTGTTTCATCATGTAAACCCTTCCATTCCTACGGGCAGCTGAGCAGGAGAAAAGTCAAAGAAGGCGGTAACGAAGGTGGTGACCCGAGGGACCAGAGATGAAACATGTGAAAGATGAGTGAAAAAGACTGAGGGCCTCATTACACGGACGGCGGTAAGGGTACCAGTGCCGGTAAACCTTTACCGCCTTACTACAACGTCCCTTTGTGGGACCCTACCTTAACAGCTGGTTTTAGCAGCCGTTAAGGACGGGACCCGCAAAGGGACCTAGGAGGTCATTACGGTACCGCAATTTGCGGTACCATAATTACCACCTTCCCCATTCCCATTGAGCCCTATGGGGCAAAAATGGGACTGGGGAAGGGCCATGATGAATGGGGAATTTCCGCCCCACACACCTTGGAATAGGGCGGTAATTCCGCCATTCACCATGGCAGACTCAGTAAAAATACCGGCGGCAACCATGGCGCTAACAGCGCCATGGTTACCGCAGTCCGTGTAATGAGGCCCTGAGTGTTTTGGCAAAAGTGCATGCTTTCGAACAAGTAAAGGGAAAAGGTAACGGAAGGAGGCGGGAAAACAAAATATAGCTAAAAGTAGAGAAGAATACATATATCTAAGGGGAAGGGAATAATGACTCAAGAGTAACTGAGAAGTAACTAAAGGAAAGATACCTGGGAGGACACCCGAGAAGAAAGTGGTTACTAGGGAGGACACCCGAGAAGTGAGAGGATTCACCTTATTCCTATGGTAATATAGTGACTAGAACAAACGTGTATCCAGAGTCCCAAATAAAGGGGAACAAATAGACTACCACAGCGATTAAAGATGCTGCGAAAGGGATACGTTTAAACTCCATGTCGCGGTAAAATTTAGAGGCAGTGATGCATGTAACCAGCTGGTGTTCATCTAGTCTGTTAAACGTCTGTCTTGAGAGGCCACCAGGGGGCGCAGGCGTGATGGCTGCCTGATCGTGTGGCTCCCCTGAAGCCCCGAGAGATTTGTGGAGTAAACTGCGATAAAAGAAACGTTATCCTCCGATAAAGGCTGAATCCAGGTGGGGGAACTCCTGGGGACTCCGGAGATACCTTCCTGAGCCTTGGGAGATATTTGACTTGGAGCATCCGCGCTTCCCTTCCCCCCTCCGGGCCCGTGCCGTGCACGAGGTGAAGCTCCGTGGCCGGGCTCCTCCTCTCAGCAGATGAGCGCCGTGCCGGGATCAATCTGAGGAATCGACACCCTGCGCCTCTGCCGGCATCACTGAAAGCCCGTGGGAGCCCCTCTGAAACCGGGGCCCTCGTCCGTGGGGGCCTCCCCAGACGAGCCCACCTTCGGTTCCTGCTGCGGCAGTCCTGGACGTTAGTACGACCCGGGCCTCCACGGCCAGACCCCGGCCTGCCACACACACGTCTGTGTATCTCGACCCGGGCCGTCGCAGCAGCGCACCCGGGCCCCTTCCTCTCCTCGCCCCCCAGGCATTGGGGAACATCTTCGCAACGATTACCATAAGGACTCCCCCCGGCTGCTGCTGCGACACAACTCTTAGAGGCCTACACCAAACAGGCCCGGGCCGACACGGGAGCGCGCCTGGGCCCCTCTGCGAGGTACCGGGCCCATCGTGGGGTTTGCCGCCCTATTGATGGGACTACCACCCCGGCGACCTTTGAACGCACCCACTGACCCCAAGTCAGAGCAACCATGAGTAGTGGCCGTCGGGGGGGTTGGGGCACGTCCAGCCCGTCCTAACCACCACACCCCATCGGAGTTGGTGTGGAACTGGGGGACCGTCTCCCTGAGCCCCGGGGGGAGACCTTGAGGAACCACGAAGACCTAGAGTGGGAGACACCCCATGAGTTGGAAAGAAACCCTGGCAAGATACCAATTCACTCCCCGAAAACAAGAGATGGAGACCAACTCGCCGCCTATGCCAACCCCCGACATGAACACCATGCAGAGCAATATCCAGACAATCCTAGACGAAATCAGGGGGATGAGAACGGACATGGGTGCCAAGCTGGCCGACCTCACCGCCAAGGTCTCCACGTTGGAGGATAGAATGGAGGGGGTAGAGAATAACCAGGCGTCCACCGTCTTCCTGGAAGCTCAGATGGAGGCAAGGTTCAAAGAGATGCAGCGGCGTGAGGGAGAGCTACGCTTCAAAGTGGACGATATGGAAAATCGTGAATGGAGATGTAACCTCCGATTCTTCGGCCTGACTGAGGTGGAAGGGGAGACCCAGACCGGCCTGGAGGGCAAAGGCCAGAAGATCATTAGGATTGTCTTGGGAACTGACTCAGGAGAAACCATCCTGTTCGACAGAGTTCATCGAGCCGGCGGAGGCGGTAGGGGCCCCGCTCCGTGCTTGCGAAGTTCCACTATTACAGAGACAAAGCGAAAATACTTGAAAGAGCTAGAACCCTAAGAGAGATACAATTCGACAACTCCAGGGTGGCAATCTACCAGGACCTGTGCGCCCTCACACTACAAATGAGGAATAAATGCGGTCCGATCACTAGGTGGCTCCAGGAGAAGGGGGTCCGGTACCGCTGGGGACACCCATTCTACCTGTCCTTTGAGTGGCAAGGGGAAAACTTTCAGCTTGTTACAGAAGAAGACATCCAAAGAGGCATCGACGAACTGAGCGGGGTCCCTCTGGGGCCCTTGGGGGAGAACGGCGGACCCGACAGAGGCCCGAGCCGGGCCCCACGGGGCCCTGACCACAGCCAGGGGAAACACAAAGTGAAGGGCACCTGGAAATTCAGAAAAACCAGGCACCCCTCAGAGGGACGTGGAGGACCCGCATGATTACGGGACAGAGGAGAAAAGAAAAGGAATGCAGTGCCGATCTGTTGTGGTTCATTCGCCCCCTGCGGCCGCCGGCGAATTGAGGAGAAGCATTTCTTCCACTTTTGCTAACGCCAAAGCACGCGCGTTGGATCCGAGTGACTGAGAGGGAAGGGGAGAAAGTTAAGAAATGTGATGTTGTTGTGTTGTATTGCATTTGACCGTAGGGTCCTCACGGGCCCCTTCATGTTTGGGGTCGATTTATGTTGTGTTGTGATGTTGCCACGGTTGGCGAGGCTTATGCCGAAATTGAGGGTTGAAGGTTTCCGGTCCCACCTGTCTGAAACATGGAGTGGTGTTGTTCTCGGTTGTCGGAGGGTGGCCAGGTGCACCCCCCGAGGCCTTCGAAGACCCCTCCAACTCACATTGGAAGCTAGTTCACGGTTGGACCCAGCCCCTATGAGACACGCAGCGGGAGTAGAGGGGACCGGGGTGTGGGAGGTCTTGTTGAGGGATTGGACTCCGACTAAACCTGTAAAATGTTCCTATGGGTATAATTTGGAGGGTACGATCCACACTATTTATCTCTCGGGGCCCAGGCAGCGGCCCTGGTGGTTCGTTGACTAAACCCGATGTATGTCGGGCGATGGAGACGGACGCCTACCAAAATGGGTAAGGGTAATGGGGAACCAAGGAGGGGGGAGGGGAGGGGGGAGGGGAAAGAAATAGGGAACGCCACACCATGATTCTGGGGTTGAAGCCAACAGATGATAATGGGGGCACTCACTGAGGTCTCACAGGGCAAGGATAGCGACGACCATGGTTGAAGGTCGGATCGGTACGCTCAACATTAAGGGTCTCAACTCGCAGAACAAGCGGTCTCTCACGAGTAACTTATTCCGCAAACAGAAATTACTGGCCCTCTTCCTACAAGAAACCCACTATAGAAGGGGGGCCGAGTCAAAAATCAAAGGAAAGGAGATAGGCAGAAACTTCTGGGCCTCGCACAAATACTCTAAGAAGGAGGGAGTAGGTATCCTCTTGGGTAAATCGCTGCATCTCACCGATGTAGAGACAAAAAGGGGCTTTGGAGGCAGATTTCTTGCGATCAAGGGGTTAGCCCAGGGTGCACGAGTCACACTAGCCACAATATACGCACCCAACGCCGGTCAAGTCAAGTTTATCTGCAGGGTCCTTGGGGTCATGGACGGGTGGGCGAGGGAGCCACAATCCTGGGCGGAGACTTCAATCTCATTACAGACCCCCATCTTGACTGGTGGTCGGCCAAAGGGACGGGACCAAGAGCCCCCACAAAAGATAATCTCGCCTTGAGGGACCTCCTACAAGAATACTAGTGGGTTGATGTATGGAGCAAATGCTGGCAAACCCCTGGGGGTTACACGTTCTTCTCCCCTCCCCACCAAACATACACTAGAATTGACTTGCTGCTTGTCTCGGAGGAGGGGGGGGAGAGGTTGGAAACCCTACAGTTGAGTCTGTGACCTGGTCAGATCATGAGCTCCTCGTTATGGAATGGCGGTTGCAAGCCACCGTGAAATCACGTAGGTGGCGCTGTAACGATACCCTCATGAGGGACCAGGTGTTTAGGGAATTCCTTAGGAACGAAATAAAAGCCTTCTTCCTATCGAACGACACAGGAGAAGTCCCAATGGTTTCAGTCTGGGAGGCAACGAAGGCCACCTTCAGGGGTCTCCTCATTGCAGAGGGTTCGAGCAAGAAGCGAGAGAGGGCCCTGATAGAATCCAGACTCCGGGAAGACCCGCGGGCCATGAGGGCACAGCTCACCAAGGGAAACATAGACAGCGAAAACCTCCTGAGTGAAATGTGAGAGAAGAGACAAGCCCTGCATACAATCCTGATTGGGGAGGTAGTTAAAAAAATGAGATACACGAAGCAGAGATAGTACAAGAGGGGCTACAGGGTTGGAACTCTTCTGGCACATAGGCTGAGGGGAAACAGGGCGGACAGACACATTGAAAAGGTCAAGGACGGGGCGGGTAACACCCAGATAAAAACTGAACACATAGCCAAATCATTTGCGGCCTTCTATAGGGCCCTCTATACTAAACAAGAGGGTGAATCACTGGATGAGATTCGAAAATATCTTGAAGACCACCCCCTACCCAAGCTCACAGACCTAGAGAGAGAGACTCTGGACAAGGAGATAACGGAGGAGGAGGTGGAAGAGGCCATCAAAAAGATTAAAATAGGCAAGACCCCGGGGGAAGATGGGTACACAGCGGATTTCCATAAGCAATTCCAGTCCGAACTAACCCAACCACTGACCAAATTATTTAACCAAATCAAAACCTTAGAAGCCATTCCACCGACATTCCTGCAGGCCATAATCACAGTTATCCCTAAGCCGGGCAGAGACCCAGCGGAGTGTGGCTCATATAGGCCCATCTCGCTCCTGAACACAGATGCCAAGATCTTCACCAGGATCCTGGCGACACGTCTAGAAAGGTGTCTCCCCCGGCTGATCCATCCCGATCAGGTAGGCTTCATAGTAAATAGACAAGGATCGGATAGCATTCGCAAAACCCTGCACATATTGAGCTCAAATGGAGTGAAATCCGACGGTGCCCTTCTCCTGTCTCTAGACGCGGAGAAGGCGTTTGACAGGGTGAGCTGGGCCTTCATGGAGGGGGTTCTGTCATCCTTGGGGATGGGACCCAGGTGGCGGGGATGGATGACGGCCCTCTACTCCCGCCCTTCCGCTAAAGTGGTGGTCAATGGAAGAGAGTCAGAGTCCTTTCCTTTAGAGAGAGGCACAAGACAGGGAGGCCCATTGTCCCCCCTCATATACGCCCTGGTGATGGAACCTTGGGCTATAGCAATCAGGACTAACAACCAGATCCAGGGTGTTAAGATGGGGGGAACTGATTACAAAATAACCCTGTTTGCCGACAATGTCCTCCTGTACCTCTCTAAACCATCCCAATCTGTCCCAGAGGTGTTGAATAGTCTGGAACGATATGGTTCCCTGGCAGGCTACAGGGTCAATGTAGATAAATCAGTGGCGTTCCCGGCAGGCCAGCTCAACGAGACCGAGAGACAATACATCGATAACCTTCCGTTTTGTAAACGAACAGAGGGACTCTCTCACCTGGGGATCCAAATTCCATCAGACCTAGGGGATCTCTTCAAAGTAAACTACCCGCCCCTGTGGAGGTCGATCAAACACAACCTGGGACGCTGGTCAAAATACAGCCTCTCATGGATGGCTCGCCTCAACTCCATCAAAATGGTAATCCTCCCCAAATTCTTATATCTGTTTCAAATGCTGCCAACCCAGATACTGAACCCATTTCTCCTGGAGATCAAGCGGGCCCTTCTCCGTTATCTATGGGCCGGTAAATCCCATAGAATTGCTTACGACACTCTCACAAGACCCAAAGATGAGGGTGGAGTTAGTTTCCCCAATCTTGACACCTATTATAAGGCATCACAATTGCGCGTCCTTGTTGACCATTTGATGACTGGCCCAAAGAAACAATAGGTAACACCGGATAACACACTCTTCTCGCTGGTCACATTGGACGAGTGGCTTGGGTCCCCAAGACATCCATTCCAAGAAGGGTTCTGAAACATCCAGTGTTGGGAGTGCTGTGGTCCATTTGGAAGGAAGGGGGTTACCTGAGATGGCTCACAACGTGGCCCTCACCTTTGAGCTGCATCTGGGCTCCGCCACTTTGGGAAGGTATCAACGAACCACTAGCCTTCGGGCAATGGTATGAGGTGGGTCTTTGTAGGGCCGGACAGCTTTGGGTGGATGGGGTGTTTATTTCTCTTGGTGACTTGAAGGACGCCCTGGGCCTCTCTAACCTCTCCCCCTTTCGAAATCTACAGCTCAAGGGTGCCCTTACCAAGAGCAGATGGGGAGACACACTTAGGCGGGACCTAACCGATTTTGAGAAATTCCTCATAACACACAAAGGTACCAAGGGGGTGATATCGCGGCTTTATGGCTTTTTGCTGTTCTCTACCCCACGGGACTCCCCATCTTCCCAAGTACAATGGGGGAAGGACCTAGGCACCCCCATAACGGAAAAAAGATGGACCAAGATCTGTAGGCAGGCACACCGTTCCACAACTGCACCCCAATACCGCCACCAGGCCCTGAAGTTGATACACAGATGGCACTACACCCCACAGAGGATAGCCAGAATGAGAAAAGGTTACGACCCCCACTGCTGGAAATGCCATGTTGAAAAGGGAGACTATGTCCATATGTGGTGGAAGTGCCAGGTGGCACAAACCTACTGGAGTGAGGTCCTGTCATGGATAAGGGGAGTGGACGGAATGGTGAGAACTCTGTCCCCCTGGCTGGTGTTGTTCGGTATTGAGGTTGAGGGGGGCCCCAAGGTGAAACACGACCACATGTTGCAGGTCATGCTAATCGCGGCTAGATGCTGCTGGGCCCAAAAATGGATATCACCCGACCTCCTGGGGAGGGGGAGTGGGTAGCGAAAACACAGGCAATCTACAATATGGAGTATTTGACCCACCTGATTGATGAATCCAAATCTAACATCGAGGCCCTATGACTGCTATTTTTTGATAAATACGGGAAAATAGCCTGAGGCACGAGTAACCATCTCAGACGGTTCTCTTGATGGGAACAATACTATCGGGGCAACCCCTTTGGAGTGGGAAGAGATCGATTGTTACAGGGTATGTGACTCTTATATGTTGGACCTTGTTTTTTGAGCACCGTTTCTCTTTCGGAAGCAACCCTATGCTCGCATTGCATCCTCAGATGATGTGCTGGACCCTGTTGTTGTTATCGACCATTAAACCATGGCGTGGGATGGTGGGGGCGGGTGCGGGAGGTGGGGGGGAAATTGTGACCTCACTTTGATACATATCGATGTTTGCATTATTTTTTGAATTATGTCATAATTGTAAAACTCTAATAAAACAAAATTTTCAAAAAGAAAAGTCTGTCTTACATGTTGTATGTTGTGACGTCATAAGTTGAACATTTTCTTTAACAAATTGACTTAAATTTTACGCGATTGAATAGCTGAGATAATATAGTATACGGATTGATGTTTTTTGAGTAAAATAGAAGATATCAAATTTTGTGAAAGAATTGGGATTGGAGCTTGCAGTGTTTGGTGCTCACTCATATTGTTGGAACTGTGTAAGTCACGTGAAGCTTTGACAAGTGTTAAATAAGGAGAAAGGGAACAGATTTAAGCTTGTAAGCCATAACTCCATTGGCACACCTATGCAAACAATTGCCGAAACATGCACCTAAACTGAAAAAATACAGTACAGAGTGGGTTAAGGGGACTGCCCATGAAATGTTTATGCCATGGCCACAGGGCGGGTCCTGATCTAAAGCTGTTTTGCAACACATGATGACATATTTGCACAACACATACATGGGCAAAAAGTTAGAGAAATGCCTAGCTGTTCTAGAGCTTTGTATGAACAAGGAAAGGAAGATGAGCCGCCAATAGATTGGATACTTAATGTATGTTCAGAGGGGGGTGAGATGCGTACCGCACCACCCGCCCCAGTCAAAATGAAGATAGAAGAAAATAAAGATGAGGGGTTATACCAGCTGAGAGAACTTAAAGCAGCTACAGGGCATAGCAACCCGGCATATGAGTCACCTACGCAAAGTGGTGACGAAAATCAAGGGAAAGAAAAGGATAAGGATATCACCTCCACAGTCCCAATGGACAAGGAGAGACGTGATGATGAAAGAAGGGACCACACACAGACAAGTGCATCTCTCGATAAGGAGAGAGAAGGCGAAAGATGGAAAGGGAATGAAGATAGAACTGATGAGATAGCATTCGCAGAAAACGAATGGATGCCAGGGCAAATTTTATTGAAACTTGATGGCAAACGCATTGATGATGCAAAGCAAAGAAGGAGGCTAGATGATGTACAGAGGAAATAGAAAGAGAAATAAGTAAGAGATGAAAGAATAAAGAATAAAGATAGACAAAGGTGAGAACAGCTATATCGCGAAGAGCAAGAAAGACAGCTCGATCACAAACAGAGAGCAGCCAATGATCAAGACAGACAGAAGCAGCAAAGGTCAGAGGAAGAGCAAAGAATACGAGAAAAGAGAATAAAGAGACGAAGGGATGAGGAAATTGAAAGGGCAGATGAATGTAGAAATTAAAAGAAAAAGGAAGAGGATAGGGTCAGAGAAGAGGCGATGAAGCACAGAGAATTTGGTGACGATGTAGAACGTAAGCGAAGACAGAGAGCACACAATCTTGAATATCTGGGGAGAAAGGTTAAAAAACCTGAGCCAGTAGAAGATTGGGAAGCTATAGAAGAATTCTTCCCTGTGTACGATTCGATACCAGGCACGTCTAGGGTGAATATCGAGGATGACTTTGACACCAGAAGCATCAGAGAAACGATTGATAGAATATATGATGAAATGGGGTTAGAACAAATACCCCAAGGGGAGGGGGAAGATGAGCGCCTGGGGAGCACCCATCTGTATAACACTGAGGATGTTTCCCGGAGTAGTGGGAATAGAGAACTATCCCTGGATAGACTAGAAATAAGTAGGAACAAAGAAGACACAAGAAGTAGCACGAGTTGGGCACAGACAATGTCCGACTCAGAAAGGGAGGAGCGTGAGGAAAAGGAGGAAGAGAAGGAGGGAAAGACGATTCCCAAGTGAGAAAAGGATAAGGTGGTCGGACACTAGCGAGTCTACACCGAGGGCATCGGTGTCAGCCACACGGTCAGACCGACATGAAGAAGTATCTCATGGTCAGAGGGGGGTGTTACCACCGCCCTATGTGAACAGGCTTACGTCATTGCCAGGCAAGCGGTGATGTAGGACCATTACCCCTGCAATAGATAGGAGAACAATGAGAGAAAAGAGAGAGAGCTATTTATCCCAATTTCCGTCATTCGAGAAAGGGGGGGTGAGACCACAATATATTCCATGGCCACACATGGATCGAGAACATTTGAAAAACAAGCTTCCAATGCTGACATCGGGAGCTGGAAAATGGATACACAAGTTAGAAAAAATGACAGGAGGGAACACGTTAGATATAGGGGATGTCAAGGGTCTCCTAATTGCCATACTTAGTGAGAGAGCAGACAATGTGTCTGTCATGATGCCTACCCCCGGGCATCAGAACCAAGCCCATCAGCTCCGGGAGCAGGCATCCAGATACTTATTAAAACCCCCAACAGCCCCGACTGGGGGCTGTTTGGGTTCAGTCCTGGCGCCTTAGGAGCCAGGCTCATAGACTTTACTTACCTGATGCAGACCATGTGGCAAGTAAGTCAGAGCCAACGTAAGTCCTGGATGGGAGTATTTTCTTACAGGGATTATTTTGTACCTGGGCGTGAATCTGGGGAACTTCTTACCTGGAACTACTTTGGAGGCTATTTAAACCACGCCCGAATAGCAACACGCGCTTCGCGTTATTCTGCATCCAGCAGCGTAACGCTCACCGTGCCTGCAGTCAGCATCCAGTCTTCTGCCACGCCCGCCTCGAATCTGGAGCCCCAAACTCCGGCACCTGGGGGAAAAAAGAAAACAACAAGGTGAGCCGAGAAAACCAACAAATATAACTCTTATTACCATAGACTTACCTGATTTACCACTGGAGGCATTATTCTATAACTCTCCACATCTTCATGTGCCACACCTGCAAAGAGAGAGAAAACAACACGTTAAACACGTGCAACATTTACCGGACAGCGTCGGGTAATACAGACTCTTACCTGAGCGCCATCAGCTACCACGAGAGCATCTTCTCACAAACTCAGCTACAAGACAAGGAAGGAAGGGGGGAACAATAGTGAACATCGGACATATTGAACTCTATGAACTTGATACTTACTGGTCCTCGCCCAGAACCTCAGAGTCAATACTCTCCGGAAATCTCCCACGCCTTCAAACCAGTGAAGTAACTGGCATCAACGCGCCCCTGCAATCCATGCAGGATGGAGAGCTCATCTTTCATGAGTATAAGGTGAGATTGCTGAGAGGGCACTTCGGAGGTGATTAGTGGGGAGGACTGTGGGGGGTGCCTTCACTTGAATCCACGGGTGGCTAAATCCATCTCTCCACTTGCAGGAGAATACTTCTACGGGTCAAGCAGACAAGATTAGGAGGGCCAGTCCAGTCAGTCATCTCTGCACTACGCATCACGTTGGTGGAGACCGCAGCCATCCAGGTCCGACCGACGCCCCTGTGGGAGCCAGGTGAGCGTAACAGTGTGGAGAAGGGCAGGTTACCCCAGTGTGACCACAATTAATACCCTGCATGACATAGGGCCTCATTACGACTCAGGCGGTAAGGGTTTTACGGCGGCGTAAACAGCGCCGACCCTTACCGCCTGAGTACGAGGTCCCTTAGCGCCATGGCGGACTTAACACCTGCTTTTAGCAGGTGTTAAAATCCATGGCGCTAAGGGACCATGGAGTTAATTACGCCACCGTAATTTACGGTGGCGTAATTAACGCCTTCCCCACTCCCATTATGCCCTATGGTCGGAATGGGGCGGTAAGTCCGCCAACCACCATGGCGTAAACGTAGTTTACGCCATGGTGGTAAAGTCACGGCCCAGGCGGTAACTTACCGTCGTAATGAGGCCCATAGCTCCATTTAACAATTGCAGAGCCGCAGTATGGAAGGCTCTACGAGTGCTTTACGCAGACACTTCTGATATGGGTGCTATAATGACACGTAAAATGAAGGAGTCTCAGGATCTGTTAATTTACATACAGAATTTTCAAGACGCATGGGTACTCGAGACTCATGAATCATGGGGGAAATCTATACCTGTGTTCTACCATATATTGGGCCTGATCATGACCTCGGCGGTAACGCTAACTCTATTAGCGCGGGGGCTATTAGCGTGACCGCTATAGCCCCCAGTGCTAATAGCGCGGTATCACGAGTTGGGTGGACTTGGAAGTCCCCATTCCCCATTGAGCCCATTCGGGAATGCCCCATTCCCCATTGGGTTCAATGGGGAAAATTCGCGCTCTTCCCGCCGGCGGTAATAGCGCAAATGTTCGGCGGATTTCCCCCCAGCCAAGAGCTGGGGCGAAATCTGCCAAAGCCCTGATTTGGCAGACCCTTAAATCCGGCGGTAATAGCGCTAGCGCCAGATTTAAGGGTTACCGCCGAGGTCGTGATCAGGCCCATTGTGCTAAGGGCTGCCAGAGCCGGTACAGAAACAGCTCAAGAAACTGGTAGGAATCGACGCTAAGCCATGGTCAGAAATACAGCTGACCATCGCACACTATTGCAGGCTACTACAAGAAAAGAATCACAAAAAGGAAGCTGCACAAAAGGGTGAGGAAGCGAAATTGGCGCAGAAGAAATTTTCAAAATATGCTCTTGAGTGAGCCATGATAACTAGCACAGCTGAATCGAGCATGCAGCAGATATATAATCCACAACAGAATAATCAGGCCAATACAGGGTTTTACCCAAGGGAAAAAGGATTTAGAGGAAGAGGATGGCAGAGCAATCATGGAGGTTTTCAAAATAATCAAGGAGGTTTTCAAAATATGCAACATGGTAATCAAGATATGTCAAATGGGCAAATGATCCGATCATCGCCAATATGTTGGTTGTGTGGGATGACAGGGCATTTAGCATGCACATGCAGAAACCAAGGCATGGTGCAGAATGACCAAGGGACAGGAGCAGGCAAGGCGAATCCACCTGCATTTTTACAGCAGGGTGTTGCACAAAATCACACGGTGCAACAACAAGCGCCAGGAGCACATCAAGGTTTGCAACCTCAGAATATAGTGAGTTTTCCACAAGGGCAGTCCCAACAGTCACCGCTGCAATTGTCACAAACGATGAGCTCAGGGCAGACCACGAACCCTGGAATGGGAAGTAACAGTGCCAATGGGGGAAATCCATCAGCACACGGTGGGCCCAAGCTATATATGGATTAGGACAGCTCACTGGGAACCCTGATGTGTTCTATCCTATCAGTGACACCAGACCCTCACCGGGAACTTAGGGTGGATGTCATTATAGGGGATAAAGGATATTCCTTCTTAGTTGACATGGGTGCAACACGCTTGTGTATACATGAAAGCAAGTTTTCCTTGTCCGGCGAGGCCATAAACACTCAGAGTTTCACAGGAGCTACAAGTCGTGTTCCCTTCACAAACGCACTTCCAGTCTCTATAGGAGAATGTGAAATGAATGAGCCTTTATTATATTCATGACAGACCCCAGTAAACATTTTGGGTTGAGATTTAATGACAAAGTTAAATATGACAATCTCATTCACGGAGGAGGGCATAGTATGTTCAACTCCAAGAATGCACTATTCAAACGTATGCGAAATGAATAGAGCATACGCAGGACACACAGCCATGGGGGCTATACCATTAGAGCCAGAAATATTTGCGTATGGAATACGTGTGCTAAAGGCAGGGTTGCCAGGCCTTGCAGACAAAATCATGAGAACCCCAGATGAGTTTCTATTTAGATCAAGAATACCGATGCACGAGGAGAAGGGACAAGTATTTCCCTTGATGATACATACAGCTGCAGTACAAAGGAGAATGGCCTTGATTGACGGTTATGACAATGAAGGCCGATAATGGTGCGCAGTAATCACCATTGAAGAAGGATATCGATTGACTGATGTCACTGATGATGATCTGTTTGAAGAGCAAGCAGATATGGGAGAGGCAATGGTGGAAGTGAGTCTCACCTTTTGGGTGAGAATGATCAAAAGAGAAGTGCCTCAGAGAATGATGATGGCACGAAACCATCCTGAATATTTTGATGACGACGTGGCCCAGGTGCCTGTCCCAGTGTGGACCACAGGAACCTATGACTTAGGCCTATTGAAAGGGGTTGGAGAAATGAAAATCAAACTGAAACCAGGAGCAATTCTACCAAGAGCCCGACAATATACCATTTCCAGAGAGGCAGATGAAGGGATTTTTAAGACAATTTCGGCTATGAAGGAGCAAGGCATCTTAGTGATGTCAGAGTCATCATGCAATACTGCGGTTTATCCAATCAAGAAATCATAGGGAGGGTCTTGGAGGTTAATTCTGGATTTACACCCAATAAATGATATTGTTGAGGCCGAGTTCCCTCTAATCTCGAACCCGGCTACAATTCTATGTAATATACCCGTTGAGGCAAAATATTTCATGGTGATTGATTTGAAAAATGCTTTTTTCTCAATCCCGTTGCACCGTGACTCACAAGATCTGACGTCATTCACGTTCAGACAGATGCGTCTGAAAAGCACGAGGCTTCCCCAAGGGTACTGTGAGTCACCTTCTATTTTTAACAGAGTCCTACAGATGGACCTGAGAAATATTGCATTGGAAAGTATTATCCTGCAATATGTGGATGACATCTTAATATGCAGCACGACAGAGGAGCAATGCATGCACGATTCTGTTCAGCTATTGACTATACTGGCTGAGAAAGGATATAAGGTTGACAAGGAAAAGCTGCAATATTGTCAACCAGAAGTGCTGTACATAAGCCAGCTGATCTCACATGAGGGAGAAAGAGGGAATCGTACAAAAATGTCGCCCTCATTTGTGCGCCCCCGCAGTTACTGCGACTTTGGGGGTGCACAAAATGAGGGTGACATTTACTGTACCCAAGCAGTGCGGGGGATGAGGGGGTGTCCCCCGCTCTGCTTGGGCACCGTAATAGGGGTCGGGGTTGCGTGGGGTGTCCCCGTTTACCATTTTGGTAAGCGGGGGACACTAAAGAAAAAAAAAAAAGAAAAGCACCCTGCGGCATCAGCTCTAACGAACGTTAATGAGAGAAGCTAACGCTGCAGGGATAGCAGGGTGCAGGCGGCGCACACAGAAGTGTGCTGTGTGTGCTGCCGTGAACGATAAGTTGGTGGGGTGGGGTGGGGTTGGGCGGTAGGAAGGGAAAATCAGGCCGGGGAGCGGGCACAGTGATCTATATGATCACTGCGCCGCGCCGTAACTGGCGTCGGCATTTAGGCCGCCACAGTTATGGGCGGCGCAGTGATCACATAGATCCGAAAAAGAGTGACCTCAGAAAAGGCTGAAGCCATAGTGAACACGGCTAAGCCACATACGATAAAACAGATGCAGAGCTTTTTAGGCCTGTGCAACTATGTCAGGGCATGGGTCTTCGACTATAGCTCTTACACTAAGCCTTTACTTCAGGCCCTAGAGAAGGCCCAAGTGACGAAAGAAAAAATTGAATGGTCTGAGACCATGGAGGAAGGATTTGCTGAACTCAAAAAGGCTATTTGTACAGCACCAGTCCTAGGGATTCCCAACTATGCAGAGGAATTTTACCTGTGTTCACACACGAAGGGCAGCGTTATGACAGCAGTGCTCACACAGAGAACCACATTCGGGTACAAGCCCCTGGCATACTATAGTGGAAATTTGGACCCAGTAATGAGAGGCTATTGCCCTTGTGAACAATGTTTAGCTGCCGCAGCGTTCACCATAGAGAAGGCTACAACCATTGTGATTGGTTGCTCAATGACGTTGTAAATTGAGCACTCACTATTTGCTATTCTAAAGAAACCAAAGGGCACGTTGACATACCAGAGAGCTTCTGCCTATAAGGTGATCATATCGAATCCATCAATTAAAGTACTCCAATGTAAGATAGTGAACCCAGCTATGTTTATAGCAGAGCCAGTCACTGAAGGAGAACCAATACATGACTGTGCAAACTATGATGAAATTTCCCCAGGTGAAAGAAAATGCTTTGGCAGAAGGAGAAAGTGGCTTTATTGACGGTTCTTCAAGAATTGATCATAATGATGGGCAAAGATATACAGGCGTCGTTGTAATGAACCACACCGCAAATGGAGAATTTTGAGTACTCCTTAGTGCATGAATACCATCTCGCTATTCAGCACAGGCTGCAGAATTATTGGCGTTGATACTCGCCATTGAGAATCATGCAGACCAGGAAGTAATGGTGTACAGTGACTCCGCCTATTTGATGTCAACAGTGCACGCAGGCTTAGTGCTCTGGAAAAGGAGGGACTACCTCCAAGCAGACAGCATGCCAGTGCAGCATGCAGTCTTATTGGACAGGCTGTTCAAGGCACTACAGCTCCCAGTGGGCATAGCGGTCGTGAAATGCTCCACCTACATGAAATGGACAGATTTTATCTCATGCGTAAACCAAGCAGCAGACACAGAAGCCAAACGTATGGCATCCAAGAATGAGACGATCATGGAAGTGGAAGTCACCCACACCAATGAAAGAATGATGGTTGCACAAACTACACCTGAAAGCTATAACAATCTAGGGCAAACACAGTTGATGGAACTCCAAGGGGAGGCACCACAGGAAGAGAAAAATCTATGGAAATGTCAAGGGTGTTCTTTAAACCCCTCTGACAATTTGTGGCAACAAGACAGCACTGGTAAACTGGTGATGCCTATAGCCCTGTTAAAATTAGTGCTGGAGCAGCTACATTTTCAAGCACACATGACAAAAGAAAATCTTGCTGCAACGCTCACAGCAGAAGACTGGTTCATACCGAATGTAACCGAGCACGTTGCATTTTTTTATAGTGAACTGTATAATCTGCCAGCAATTCACAGCTGGGCACACATTAAAAGTAATGAGAGGATTCATCCCCAGGCCAAATGGGCCTTTTCAGCACTTGCACGTCAATTACGTCGACATGATTCAAGTATGTAACGGGTACAGATACTCAATTGTTGTGGTGTGTCCATTCTCTAGACGGATAGAGGCAGGTCCATGTACACACCCAGACTCTACCTGTGCAGCCACATTTTTAGTGAGAGAAGTGGTACCCAGGTGGGGGGGGTGTGAAGTCATGCGATCAGATAATGGAGCTAACTTTGTAAATGAGACATTCAAACAGATTAGCTTGCTGCTTGGTATAAAGCACAAGTTTTCATTGGCGTATCATCCACAAGGTAAAGGGCTCTGTGAAAAGCTCAACGGCTTATTAAAGGAAAGGATAGCCAAGTTGAAGTTTACTCTAACAAAGGAATGGTTGCACTGTCTTCCTTTGGCATTGTATGCACTCCAGAACCAACCCGTTTCTGACCATCATCTTACACCACACAAGTTAGCCACAGGAAGAAGAATGCGTACTCCCCTGATACCCCGAGATAGAGCTAGATGTGATGCCCAGTCCATAGGAGAAATCTTAGGGTCTGAAATGCAAAATTACCTGAATTGCATTACATCTTACCTTACTGTAATTTCAGATCAGCTGCACAGGGGGAGATATGCTACTACAGGCACAGCTCAAGGACTTTGTGTACCATCCATTTTCCATGGAGATACCGTCTTTGTAAAGAATCATACGAGGAAAAGGTGGGACGAGCCAATATTGAACAGTCCCTTTACATGGAGGCCTGCACTCCTTCCGCAGTGAAACTACAAGGCAGGATTGCATGGATTTTTCTGGGCAATATCAAACCCTACATCAGAGGGTTGCCTGCACCCCAATGCAAGGAGACTACGAGCAACGGGGAAGAACCACAGCACATGCAGACGAGATCCATGACAAAGAGAAACGACGCATGACCAGCCAGACAAAAACAAAGACATTTTTGCAAATTGTGGCTTAAAATTGGACACTTCCTCTGAGCAAAAAAGGGGATAAGGACATAAACGAAGGACACTCTGTGCATCTTAGTTGCAGGGTGAAGAAGAGATTTGCACGTATAAGCCACAACATAGTCTGTTGAACTTTAACTTTGGATCAAGACACATTAAAACTGTGACAAGGAAATAACATGCCAAATTTTGATCGAGGGCACATAAATTGGAAGAACATACAGTATCCAGACTCATTCCACACCAAGACCATATTCAGAATCACTTATGCTGTCACACAATAGTGACATCACTAAGGATGTGGTAACATTTTAATCTAGTCTTAAGATCATTCCCGTCATTGGTGGGGAGACTCACCAGTGTCACTGACTTTCTTAAAGATCCCAAAAACGAAAAAACAAGAAGAAGATTGGTTACTGTAATTGCCAAACAATTTCTCCTACTTCCTGAGTACAGCGAGGAGAAGCCAAATGTCCCAAGCAGAGAAGGAAGTAAATGAGCTCAACAATACATTGTTCTTTCGAATAATTGAAGACTGTCCAAATCTTGTCAGAAGAACGACAGACGCACTCACGTTTCTCCAAAATCCAGTGAATACAGAACATCTGAGCACACTCCTAAATAACATTGTGATCTTAGTTGTACTCCACGCAAACAAACAGTGCAGACATTGTTTACATTGAAGTGAAATCATACAGTCCTAAACATCAGCAAAACGGGACAGATGTCCCTGTCACCAGAAGACAGTAGATTGGCCCACAGCCTTCTCTTTCGTTTAGTCACTGATTTTCCAGAGCTAGTGGGGAGACAGATCAATGTTGACATCCTCACATTCATCACAGACCCAGCCAATATTGCACAAATGGGCATACTCTTGCATGGAATAGTACTGCAAGTGGAACTCTCTAACCATCAGCAGAACAATGTGAGGAGATTCTAAAAGCTTTCCGCCGAAGGACAGATTGAGAGAGCATTGCCAGAGATTTCCTTTCTTATTTTCCATTAACAAAGGCAACATGTCTTCGGGACTGAAGCATATTAGGGGCATGGACTGGGAGCTGGCATACTTTGAATATGCACAGTAAAGAGACTTGCTGAATTATCACTTAATTTTGATACTTCCCATATTTTAGGAAAAGAACTGTATCCTGAAATAATAGACAATTCATTATTCACAAGAGGGGGGGCAATTGTGTAACACCTGAAACTCACAACAAAGAATCCAAAAGACAATATTGTTTAAAGGAGTATCGTAAGAATTAACATTTTGACAAATGATCGAGATGGGAATCCAGAGCAGCAACCTCGTCCTCCCACAGGAGGAACGATGTCCCTATTTCTCAGGAAGTAAATGCTGCCGCTTGACATACAGGGGCATAATGTATTTGTGTATTATATTCATAATTGTTTCACTGTCATTAACGATCAGAACCTCATTTTTCATTGGGGGCCAAACCATTCCAATTCCAGTGCACCCACCTAATGATGCACGCATGAAGTCTACAAAGGCACCCAGACCTTACATAGTCATTCCTGTCCCTAGAAGATCTGATGTTGGAATTAATGAACTTGAAATGGATGTGATTAGCAGTGCACACACACACTTGTGGTAACAAACAAAAAGCAAAGCCGGAGACAGGGTCGGCAAAGCATGAATGTGACAAGATTACAGACAACTACATGCATGCAAACATGGAATTCACATGCAACAGGCTTAGTGTCAATGACTACAGAACCACAATCCAAAACATCAGAGAAGAAAAGACTGCATACTATAATAAAGTCCACAATAGACATTGTGGAAAGATAAGAGGAGTTGGAGAAGAAACCAACAGAAAAAACAGTAATAAACACCCCTGAGACAAGCCTGATGGAGACGAAGACAAACTCAAAGAAAATCTCACGAGCACAGCTGATAGCAGAATCCATCTGGCTGTCATTAGTCAGAGCCAGGAAAAGGCAAGAGGAAATAGAAAGAATTGCCAGACTTTCCTCCACTCAAATGGCACAGATGAGGAGGCCTGCACCATGGACCGGGATACCTGAGAATCCTCCAGCAAGAAACAGCCATACAGATGCATTCAGGAATGTAGTAATAGCAAACTACATGAAAACCTTAAGAATCAAGAGGAGTATGGACGGAGATGACAACGAACTAAACGATTACCTGGACAGCACAGCACATTTGGGAAACAACATTTGGTACCCGCACATGAAAGAAGTTGGAAGACAAAATTCAGAAGGGGAATGCTTTGTTTGCGCACTCCTACCATACAGCATGGGGAAGTCCAAGATCTTCGTAGCTGTAGAAATTGATGTCGAAACAGCACACTGGCCCTCATTAGGACCTTGGCAGAGGACCATGGCGCTATTAGCACCATGGTCCATGGCGCTAAGCTGCCAACTCCGCCATGGGGGTTGGCGGACTCACCGCCCCATTCCGACCTTGGCGGGACGGTAAGTCCCCAATCCCCATTTACCCTTCCCCATTCCCATTTTTGCCCCATAGGGTATAATGGGAGTGGGGAAGGCGTTAATTACGCCACCGTAAATTACGGTGGCGTAATTAACAACAAGGTCCCTTAGCGCCATGGATTTTAACGCCTGCTAAAAGCAGGCGTTAAAATCACCATGGCGCTAAGGGAACTCGTACTCAGGCGGTAAGGGGCGCCATGGTTTACGCCGGCGTAAACCCCTTACCGCCTGGGTCCTAATGAGGGCCACTGTCTTTTACACGTAGCCATGTGCAAAACTAGAGGCCAGTTCATGGGCAGTGATGCTTCCCTAATATGGGCAACTGAAACAGCCTATCCCGATGAAGATGATTATGTTCAAGACATTAAGACAAGAAACACAGCTCATACTAGGAACCATGTAATCCGGTACTAGAAGCCTGGAGTTAAAGGAGCAGAAATCAAATGGGAAGTGAACCCGAAGCTAAATGTCCAAGGAAAAACTCCAGAAGAGGCTCAAAGTTGGAAGAACAGAGGTCAAATGCAGATTTGGGGAACAATGCTTTCACCAGACGGATGGGAGAAAGGAGTAGTAATATGTAGAGCCTGGATGGCCACTTGTCGTTACCAAGGCACCATCAACATCAAACAGAATGGATGCAAGCCATTATGGCCAAAGCTTGCAAAACTACTGACGTTGGTCGAAGATAGAGAAGGACCCTTGCAGATAGTGCCACTAGAAAACCCAAAATTCTGCTTCAGGAATAATGGCACAAGAAAAATGGGAGAGAACCAGAACTGTGGATGAGTTTTTGATGCTCCAGGAATGGTGCACAGAATTGCAGTAATTATGGATCATTATTGGGCATGTGGATCCAAAGCATACATCAGACTGCCGAAAAAACTGAGGAGGTTTATGCACAATAGTGATTGTCCACATTCCAGCATTGGTGATCCCGAAAAGTGACCTGAACATTGACAGTTTCCCGAAAGCAGATGCTCACCTGAAGAAAAGGAGATCTGTGGAACTGCTAACTCGGATGAAGAGAGAGAATGACTTCTCTGCCAAATAAGAAAAAGCCTTTCATGCAATCCCATATGAACATAGGCTGTTCAGCCTCACCTCATCTGTATTCACAACTATTTTAATGCCAAGATTCCAAGTTGGAGCAAATACTAAATAGTTGCAGATAACCAGATGGGAGTTACTGCAGACCATCAACACGACAATTAAAGGATTCAATGCGATTAAGGAAGAGTTAAGATCCATCTGACTGAATACTCTCCAGAACAGATATGTGCTTGACATGATCACAGCTATGGATGGAGGAGTTTGTGCAAAAATCAGAGAATCATGTTGCACATTTATACCTTCTCACAATGAGGAAAATTGAACTTTAACAGAAGCCATAGGTATGCTGACAAAACTGCAGAACCAGATGATTGATGAAACTGACGAAGTGGATGATGACAGCTGGTTTGGATCACTATTCTCAAGGGTCCCACAATGGATGGCAGATGCATTCAAGTTCCTGGGAGCCCTGCTAGTGATATTACTAGGCTTTTGTGTTATCAAGATAATTATTTCTCAATGCCAGAAGACTGCAAAAAAAGCCATAGGGATGAAGATCATGATTGATGTCAAGCCAGGATGGAAGCCTAAAGACCTGACTGATGAAGAAATAAGAGACTTTGTGAAGGCCAGCATTCACGCACCAGAGAGATAAAAGTTTCTCTACCCCAGAAAACATCAAAACTATGTGGGAAGATGGGTCTACTGCACCCCAAATGGACAATGTCAATTAATGACATGGAATAAAGATGAACATGTAAGGACCGCAGGAAACCTGAAAGCAGTAATAAAGATATGGACTCCAAAGAGACACCTCTTCAAACCATCATGTATAGATCCAGAAGATGAAGAAGTAATTAACCCAGGCGATGGAGTGAAGATAAATACAGATGAACCGAGTAAAATGAATCCAAAGACGGAAGTGAAAGTGGTCGATGAATTGCCCAGAGGGGGGAGTGTAGAGGAGGTCCCAAATAATGCCTACACTCCAATCGTCCATTTTGAAGTACCTGGAATGTTCACACCAAAATATGTGATATATGATGAGCAGATAAACCAGCAGAGAGCCGCAGTAGGGCTCTGCCCAGTGCCTATCAGAAGAACAGCACCTATTGAAGTACCAATACCAAGAAAATGATGGACAGTAAAGTATCCATTAAGAAAACCCTACCAACAAATGAAATGAAATGAAGATTGCCTAAGTACAGTCCTGGAAGAAACCAAAAAGGTCTTAATGGAAGACGAATAGTGACGTCACAAGGACCCGGACAGACTTGCAGATAAAAGAACTGCTGACCCGAGAATGATGCAAAGAGACGAAACGCCATGAATAAGGAAATCGTGAACCTAAAGTGAAAGGATGATGTCGAAATGCAAAGAAGATTAAAGCTGTAAGCAAGATGAAGACATTCGACCAGTTTACACCTGTAAATATGCTTGCAACCACAACAAAACTAAGAAAACAGTGCCGGCTTGCTATGCTTAGTAGAAGAATAGTGCGGCAAGCGCCATTTTACATAATCTACCTCAAAACGAAGCACAGTATTATAAGTGTATTTCTACTTTGCACAAGAAGCAGAATCAACCCAGGTTACTAAAGGCCAAATGAGAAAGATTCATATTTAGCCAAACAAGAAGAGACAGCTGAAACGAAACTCGGCAGAGGCAACTCGTGCCAGGAAAGCCAAGGTCATATTAATAAAAGAGGCTAACAGTAGCTACATCTAATTGAAACTGAGAACTGAATATCCTGCCTCTGAAAGGTCGAGATAAGAAGATGAAGGCAGGTGGTGGGCTAAAGGAGAATAAAATACACAAATTGAGAGAAAAGAGACAAATTCACAGTGTAGGAATCACGTGACCAGCCGAGCAAGAAGAAGTGAGGGTTCACACCTACGCTTGGCACCTGACCAGGCAGAGATATCAGAACGTTTCTAGACAGAAGATGCAGTCTTGAGGCCAACCACAGTGAACTAATTCACACATGGCTACTAAAGTGATGATTGATTGTAACCATAATTGGAGGAAGGCCGTGTAACTAAGGGGCACCCCACACCTGGCCAACCATTCTGCGTGCTGCTAAGCGAAGTGGAAAAGTATGCATGGGCTTGGTGCCAACCCAATCACAATGGACCAAATAATCTAGGGTCCTATGGTTAGTAGAACCAATGGGACATCGTCTACAGTAGTCATTTTTTAAGGAAAGGCTTAGACGCCCACCTGACAGTGTTTACCCAATCCCCTCACTCCGTTACCATATACAGATATAGTACCTATAGTAAAGTTACCTTTTCCTAACCAATAGAATTGCATGTCAACTTTTGAGTGTTACACGTCAATGATGATGATTTTTTAGTATAAATGTTACAACTTTATGTAGTTCGTTGAGGTTGAAGCAAGAAGGACGATCGCATCACTGCTGATATCCATAACTCCCTGTAGTCTGTACTTGTCATTAAATGGACTCCCTTTGCCAAACCATCTAGTTGTCCTTATTTATTGGTGTTGGAGTAATGAATCTGCACTCGCATCCATCTCAAGGGTGCAGCTATCTTGTCTTAAAGTACTTCTGAGCAAACCTCGGCTCTATGGGCCGGCCGGGAGTCTCGGAGTACACTTCCAAAAGAATGTAAGGCTGCCCCCGACAAGCCTGGCATCAGGACTTCCGCTGGCAAGGACGGAGACCGGACCTGAGCGCCACTTCCACCCAGGCACGTGACAAGCCTGACCCCGAGGGCATGGGCAAGCCCACTGGGGAGGGGAAGCTAGCCCTGCAGAACCCCTGCGAGCAGGGTGAGATTTCCTATGAGGCTGGCCAGCATGTTTGTCCTCCTTGATGACCTTTTGGACCTTGCCCTCCAGGGAATCCCCAAACAGCATCCATCCTTCAAAGGGAATTTTCATGGCAGTAAACTTCTGTGGAACGTCTGTTAGAAGGGGCACAGAATCTCAGCCCTCCCCTGCCGCCTTCAGGGCAGACTTCAGACTCCCAAGGGCAGCTTCCCCTGTTTATGAGGAATAAGTGGCAGCCCGCAAAGCCAAATGAGCCGCACCATAAGCCTTCCCCAAGGAGTCATCCACTTTACGATCCGTGGGATCCCGAAGAGAATTGTCCAAGGCCAAGGACGACCTCACCACCAGACTGTGAATTATGTCATCCACCAGAACCACCTGTGGCAGGGCCATCTACTCCCCCTACAAAGGATACAGCTTGGCAAATAACATGGAGACCACTGCCTTGTCGGGATCAACCCACTCCCTCAAAATCTAGTCTTCATTTCACAGAGAAGCAGGAGACCCTTCTTAAGAGTGCACTTAAACTGGGTCGGAGGGGGCTGAACCCCTCCAGCAGAGCAGACGGGGGTGCAGAGTCTGGAAACCCCATATAATGGGACTTCTGAAGAAGAACATCCACTATGACATCCTTGTCCAGGTATTTGCCCTTGAAACCAGTCAACCTCAGGGAATCGCCCAAGCTGCAGAAAGAGCCGTCTGAGCATGAGGAGGAAGAAGGGACACCCCCCTGCCACGATGAGGCTGAATCCCCTCCTCCTGTAGGACTATCCAAAAAACACACAGGAGATGGTCCTCTGGCACCCTACACCCCCTCTGCCTCTTAGGAGGGGGAGGGGAACTGCAGGAGAGGAATAGGAACCCGAAGGAGAGCGGGGCTCCACATGGCAAGACTTGGAGGAGCGCTTCCCCATGGCGTCAGCACCAACTGGAAGCTGAAGCCACAGAGAAGGTAGACAATAGAACACCCGGAGACATGACACAATATAAAGAACAGCCACAGTGGGGAAAAAAAGGTTACTAGGTAACCCCAAACCCAGCATGGGGGGGCCAGGTGCACACAATTAAGCACAGAGCACGCCCCCGCTCCTGCTTACTTCTGCCTGGGGTAAGGGCCACCCTGGGCTATGCGGACCTGGAGGGCGAGTTGCTCGGCGAAGCCCCAAAGACACCGCCCCCCAACAGGGGCAGGCGACCTTGGCTATGCCAGCAGCAGTGAAAGGGAATGGGCACCCCACCTGTACTCAGCAGGGATCCCCCCGGAGAAAACCCACCAAACCGAGCAGGTCCCTGCTCCACAAGGGTCCCTTGAGGTGGCGGGAAGACAACAAATTCTCCCTCCTGGCTATGCCGAGCGGGGGACTGAAGAAAATCGAGTCCCTGCCCAAAGGCAGGAAAAAAACGAACTGTTGGGTCTTGTGGGAGGCAGGCTGTTATGCCCGAGGCCGGTGGTGGAGGGGGCGGGGCCTGAGGAAATTGGAAGTAGAAAGAGGGTTCCTGTATGGAGGTGGGGCTTCTCATTGATGAGCGCTGGGAAGAGGAAGAGTGGGTGTGGAGGTAATGACCCTGAGCGTTGTGAACATTCCCGGTACTTATCCTTCCACTGTGCTCATTGTCTTTATGTGGACGACTCCGACCTTGGTTTTAATTTGTATGTTTACTTTAAACGTGTTTTGTTACTCGATTCATCAAGTTCTCTATAATCCCCTGTGCTGTGACAACAGCAAAATATATGAACTTCATATTAACCATAGATCTTAACAAGGGGCACTGAATACTCAGTTTCCGTACCAGAGTCAATAGTCTGCTAATTTGTAGTTTCAGTGGCAAGGATGTTGGCTGTCTCCCTAGTGTGGTCATCGCATTGGCTAGCATTATGTGTCTGCTCAGAGCATTTTATTGCAGTGTTTGGCATCTTGTAACCCAGAGGGCAGAGAACATTGTGTACCTACAGGGCTAATGCGAACCAACGCTGCTGGGTGTTTGAGCATATTTTGTGTACTTGGCAGCACATTTTTATGAGATTGGCATTTACATGTGTTTCCAATGATGACATCTAAATTAAACCAGAAAAAAATACATTTTAAAGAGAGGGCCCTAACGAACATAACTGTTGAAAACCGAGCCATGAAGTGCTCTCAAATGACAGCTAGACAGAGCAAAGCAGGACTCTGTACACAGAAAAGAATAATGTTGGCATAGGTCGCAAAAAGCAGAATGTATTATCACTAAGAAATCGTAGAAAAGCTAAAGTAACATGGCACTGGTAACATGCGAATGTTCGGTAAAAGGGTTTGTGTCTGTGTGTCATCTTTCTCCTACCCAATATATTGAAGCATTTTTTCAATGGGAAAGGGGTAGAGTGCCACCATTGTTGGGTTTTCTCTATGTGCAAAGGGCAAAGCACTACCTAGGAAGGGGGAAAACAGAGAGAACAAAGAAACAATTATTTAAAGAGCGAGTTAAAGAGAATGTGAGGCGGAAGAGATCAAACAAAACTTAAATGGAGCTCATGCTCATTAGCAGTGTAGAAGAATTAATTAATAAAATGTATGCATAAACATTCTACCCATTAATTTTACTCCAGGCCATATTTTCATTCTTTTGTAGGGTATAGAATGGGAACAGATTATAAGATACGATACCACCTCGCCCTTCCCCTTCAGCATACAAATACACCAGCATGTATTTTCATGCTGACACAAATGCTTTGGATTCCTATAGAATCTGCCTGCTTTTTACAATAGCAAAAGTCAGGCGAATTCCATAGAAAGCCATTGTAAATGCTGCCTATCACAATCAATGGCAGGCAAAGTTAACTCATTTTGTAGGTAGAGCGCAAAAGGGACGCCTCACATTTACACCACCCTTTTTGCACTTCGGCATGCAAAAGTTGAAAATTATGCAGAGGGAAATACGTAACTGGTTCCATCTGAGAAATGTACGGGAACTCAAAAATGAGAAAAGAGAGAAGGGGGCAGACAAGGGCCCTCATTACAACCCAGGCGTTAAGGGGTTAAAGGCGCCGTAAAAGGTGGCGGTGCCGTTAAACCCTTAACGCCTGATTACGAGGTCCCTTTGCGGGTGGCACTTTAACGCCTGCTTTTAGCAGGCGTTAAAAAACCAACCCGCAAAGGGACCTTGGTGCTAAGTACGGTGCCGCAATTTGCAGCACCGTACTTAGCACCTTCCCCATTCCCATTGTGCCCTATGGGACAAAAATGGGAATGGGGAAGGGCCATGGTGGCATGGGGAATTACCGCCCTGCCAACCTCGGAATGGGGCGGTAATTCCCCATTCCGCCATGGTGGAGTCGGTAAGTTACCGGCATGGACCATGGTGCTATTAGCACCATGGTCCAACGCCTGGGTCGTAATGAGGGCCAAGGTAATCCATACCCGGGTAAGTTAGTACAAATGCAATGAGAGAGAAAGTAAGTGGTCAAGAGACGTAAAGGAAAGAATAGATTTGGAACGGAAATTAAGGGGAAGAAAGAACAGGGTAACAGAGAAAAATAACTATAAATATAAGCAAAAGAAAGAGTTACTGCTATTGCTATTGATTTGTACAGTTGCTATAAATATATTACAGAGCCTGCAGTAGCGGCCCTGTTATTATGGTTAAGTTGCTCAATCCATAGGAAGAGCTCTTGTTGGGTGGCTTATAACCTTGCCCCCCTGAATGAATCCTCACAAAACTTTGCAAAAAAAAGTATATGGCCCAATCAAATCGACCCTCGAAGGTTTCGTCAAAGGGCAACAAAGTTCTAGGGGCGGTCCCAAAATGTGTGGTTTTCCCATAGATGCAATGGAAAAACAAATTGCTCACGCCTACAGCCCAAACCACTGGACAGATTTTCACCAAATTTGCGGCTTGGTCCCGAAAGCAGCCTTTTATGAATTTGGTGTAAATCCATTCAGTAGTTTTTTAAAAACGACCAAAATGTAGGTAAAGAAAATGATAACTGGTTTCGGTCCGTGGACTTACTTCCCTGTTCAGTCCGCGGACGGGCCCCGATTATCCCAGAGGGCAGCATGAGGTCCGCGGACATCGGACGTACCCACTGATTGGATGGTGAAAAGCATGAGGTGGGTCAGATTTTTGGAAACGCCCACCATCTTGGATTCGCAGAAAGCCGCCGGTGTCCACGAACATCGCTGCAAAAGCATATTGAAAAACACAACATTGCACTTGTCAAATGTATTAAACAATTTTTGGGGAGGTGAGGGATGATGAGGATGGGATGGGATATGGCATTAAACAGCCAAAAAACAGGTGTTTTTCTTCTCTGATGTCTGCAAACAGTCCGGGGGGCAGCACTGTGATGTCCCCGAACATCTTAGTTGTTCGAGGGCATCTATGCTTATTTGTGCATGAACGGATTGGTGAAAACCAGTTTTTGGAATGCTTATAACTTTGGCGCCACTTAATGAAACTGCATGAAATTCTGGAATTTATAGACTCTGAATGGTTTTCGAAAGTGTAGCACTGTTTTGTCAAGAGCGAACAAAATTAGAGGGGGGGGTCCCACAATATTTTAAAGGCTTATAAATGTGGTGCCATTTGACAAATATGCACAAAAGTTTGCAAAATGATTTCAGATCAAGATATACATGTTTTTCCAAAGTCTGGAGTGATTTTGTGAAGTGGGGGCAAAATTAGAAGGGGGGTCTCAAAATATAGTAAAGACTTATAAATGTGGTGTCATTTGACGAATCTGCACAAAAGCTTTCAAAAAGATTTTAGATCTAGATATAAATGTTTTTGCGGCGTTGGGTGGGATTTTGTCACTAGGGGGCTAAATTAGAGGGGAGCTCAACAGTTTCAGATGGCTTGTAACTTTCTTGACATTTGACAAATGTGGACAAGGTTTTCAGAAGGATTGGAGACCCAACCTTGAATATATGTGCAAAGTCTGAATGGATTATGTTAAGTGGGGGCTATGTTATATGACTATTGTATGTACATACATTTTGACACTTTTGAAAAAATAAATTGTGTGGATTTCCAGCAAACTCGTGTAAGGAGTATTGGCAAGGACCTGAAAGCATGGTTTTGCAAATGTGTCAGTGTTTTATTTTTTGACAAGTGTCAAAATGCAGGTACAAAAAATAATCATATACCTTTGGTGACTGAGGTATAGTAAAGCCTGTGGCCATAGCATTGGCCAGATGGTCTGTGTCAAGGCATAAGGTTATGACCCAGACAATCTGGATACTGGCCATGACCATGAGTGATTATCAAAGGGGATAAAGTGGCCATGTCCATAAGGGACCAGCTATGTGGTAAAATGTGTTCGTGGTAATATGGTCATAGGGTTCTCACCTCGCCTTCTGCAGGCTGCCATGGAAAGGGAAGAGGGGCTCTGTACGGAGTCCCGCCTTCCCTTTCCATGGTAGCCATGTTGGAAAAGGATTTTCCTTCCTACAGTGGGACCCTGCGCACTTCCTGGTGTAGGAAGAAAAATCCTTTTTTTAGCACCCTGGGTTACCGCTTTGGCAACCCGGGGTGCTAGTGGCCTTCATCCCCCATTGCAGGGGTTGGAACAGGGGATAACGGTCCCGAGCTCTCGTTATCCACCCTCACTTCAATTGGACCGATAACTTGGGCTGGTGGACCATTAGCCTCCGTTCCAGTCCCTGGAATGGGGGGTGAACGACACAATATTCCCATTAGCATAACACAAAATGCTAATGGAAATGTTGGAAAATCTTATTGAGTCTATGGGCCTCATTACGACCCAGGCGGTAAGTTACCGCCTGGGTCGTACCTTTACCACCATGGCGTAAACTACGTTTACGCCATGGTGGTTGGCGGACTTACCGCCCCATTCCGAGGTTGGCGGGGCGGTAAGTCCCCAATCCCCATTTACCCTTCTCCATTCCCATTTTTGCCCCATAGGGCATAATGGGAGTGGGGAAGGCGTTAATTACGCCACCGTAAATTACGGTGGCGTAATTAACATCAAGGTCCCTTAGCGCCATGGATTTTAACACCCGTTAAAAGCAGGTGTTAAAACCTCCATGGCGCTAAGGGACCTCGGAATCAGGCGGTAAGGGTCGGCGCTGTTTACGCCGCCGTAAACCCCTTACCGCCTGAGTCGTAATGAGGCCCTATGTACTTAACTAAGAAATGTAAAGTAGATGGGGTCTATAAGAATTTATTTTTTTATTTAGTTCTATTATTTTACTGTGAAAGGTGGTTCCTAAAGGAACCTTTTTTTGCATTTTTTTTTGTTTTGTTTTTGTTTTGCAGAAGTAAGGTCTGGAGGGAATTGAGGGGAGGGACACCAAGCACTAATATGGAGGGGCAGGTGGACAGAGGAACATGTTGTGCGTGTGTTACATGTAAGGTAGGGGGCAGTGTTTCTCATGCTCCTTGATTACAGCTTCAAAAGCACTTCGAAATTGCTCCCCCCTGCAGAGTGGTGTGCTGCAGTATATACAGAAGAATGGTGTCTACTAAAGATATGATATAATATTATATGACATTTATAATGTGTCTATAGACAAGTGTTTCAAGGCACGACGAGGCAAGGGAGGGGGAACAGAGGGAAGACAGAGAAAACAATCTTAGTAGGACAAATGATATTGAGATTGAGCAAGTGCAGGGGAGGGGGGAGAGGGAAAGTGCGGTGGGAAGGGAGAGGGGGAAGTGCAGTACATAGGATCAACAGTAATAAATGAAATAAATAAATAAATAAAAATAATCGGTAGAAACTGCTGCCAGCTAGTGGCAAGTGCAAGGGTAAGTGCAGACATTAAGTGTCAAGAGCTGGTGGGGGCTGTTACGGATACGAAACAGCCCCCAAGAGCAGGGGTTGCCCAGGAGGCAGTGCAGGTGCACCGCTGGCAGGGTAGAGGACCTGGGCCGAGATCAGATGGTGGCCAGGTGACCAGTGCAGTTTCAGTCAGGAGTTCAGCAAGGGAGAGGAGCAGAGAAAGCAGAAGCAAAGAGGAACGTCTTGAGGTGCTTCCGGGAAACCGGAGATGTTTCTCCTCAAGTTTCAGGGAGGCTGTTCCAGAGGGAGCCCCCAGCCGAAGAAAGATATCTGCCACCAACGCGTTGCTTGGAGAAGCGACTTTCCCTGAGAGAGTTGGAGGCGGATGAGTGAAGAGCTCGAGAAGTAAGATATTTAGGAAGAGAAAGTTAAAGGTATTGAGGCCCCAGTCCTCAGAAGGCCTGGTGAACAATGCAGAGGGTTTTGAACTTAATCCTCGCAGCCACTGGGAGCCAGTGCAGAGATTTCAGTCCAAGAGCGATACAATCCCTGGGCTTGAGGCCAAGGACAAGTCTCGCAGTCCTGTTCTGGACGAGTTGCAGAGGGCAGAGAGAAGAAGCAGGCAGATTTAGAAAGAGGATGTTGCAGTAGTCCAGCCTAGAGAGAACCAGAGCTCTGGAGACAGTGAGCTTCTGAGGGAAGGAGAGGAAAGGAAGAATACCTCTGAAGCGGTGCAGCAGGTAGTGTGACTTTTTGGAGACATCAGAGATGTGAGGAGACAAGCAGAGAGTGGAGTCGAAGATGACCCCAAGGTTTTTAGCCTCACAGGTGAGAGAAGGAAGAGGGCCAAGAGACGACGACCAGAGAGAGGTAGGAAAGGAGGGAGCAGGTCTGCTGATGAGGGGAATCTCAGTCATACTGGCATTAAGGCAGAGATCATTGGCGGCACACCACTCCTGGATAGGAGAAAGACAGTCGGAGATGAGAGAAGGAGAAGGGAGCCAGAAAATGAGCTGAGTGTCAGCCGCATAGCACTGAAAGTTGGGGCAGAGAGCGGCAATGCGGTGGGCAAGAAGTGAGAAGTATTGGTTGAACAGCGAGGGAGAGAGGGTAGACCCCTGGGAAACACCACAGGTAGAGATAGAGATAGTGGAGAGGAAGGAACCAAGTTGGACCTGGGAGGGTCGATTGGAGAGGAAGGAGGTCAGCCAAGCCAGGGCCTGATCAGTGATACCCAGGTTATCACGGAGATGGTTGAGCAGGATGGCATGGTTGACTGTGTCAAAGGCAGACGAGAGATCAAGTAGGATGTTCAGGAGAGAAGTTTCCAAGCTTCTGGCAGCTCTGAAGCCAGACTGATGGTCATGGAGGCAACCAACCAATTCAGTGTGAAGATTAAGCTGGGAGATGGCCAGATCTTCCAGGAGTTTGCCCAGGAAAGGAGTGATGGAGATTGGGCGGTAGTTAGCAGGGCAGGAGGGGTCGGCTGAGGGTTTCTTAAGAAGAGGGTACAGAAGGGAGTGCTTGAGGGGGGAAGGGAATACTCCAGTAGCGAAGGAGTGCTCGCAAAGGACAGCCAAAGCAGGAGCCAGGGTGTCAATGTGGTACTTGATGGTTTTAGAGGAACAGGGGAGAACCTGTTTAGACAAGACTTTCATAGATCAGGCTTGTCTAGAAACCTTGTCTGGGGAAAACAGGGGAAAACCAGAGAAGGGGGAAGGAGGGGTGGCCACAGAAGGGCCAGAGGAAGAGCGGGTAGCAGAGGGAGGAGGAGGAGAGGACGAGAGGGAGGACAGGATGTCCTGAATTTTAGAGATGAAGTGAGAAGCGAGGGCCTTGTAGAGGGCCTGGGAGGGGACAGAAGAGTTAGAGATTGCAGCAGATTGGGCAGCTCTTTCCAGATTTTAAAGGGTTTGCCGAGTTCTTGGATGCTGCAGAGACACGGGCTTGGATGAAGGCTCTCTTCTTGGTGTGGACAGAGAGCAGGTATTGCCTTTGGAGCAGGCGGCAAGCCAGTTTGTCAGAGGATGTACAGGAAACACGCCATTTCCTCTCAGCCACCCTGCACTTGCGTTTAAGGGTGACAAGGTCTGAGTCATACCAGGAGTTGTACTTGGCTTTGGGCTTCAGGCAGATCCTCATGACAGGGGCAAGAACATCAAGAGTGTCAGATATAGCAGAGTGGAGCATAGAAAGGGCTGTGTTAGGGTGTGAGTCAGCCAAAGGGGGGCGAGGGGGTGACAAAGTGGCGGCAAAAGCCTCAACTGACACACTCTTCATGGGTCGGATAACTGAGATGGCGGGGCTGGAGTTGGCTTGGCCTGAGAGGTGGAGAGAGTGAGCTGGGAGGAAAGGACAAAGGGATCACTCCAGCAGAAAGGAGTGGTGAGAGGGATAGAAAGGGGAAGGTCTGGAGGGATCAGAACAGTGTGCCCTGCAGAGTGAGGGGAGGATAGAGAGTGAAAGAGAGTCGCAGAGTTTGCAAAAGAGTCCAGAGGAAGGACAGGAAGCATCCAGCTGGATTTTACAGTCTCCAAGAAGGAGGAGTTGAGTGGTTGAGGCCAGGAGGGAAGAGAAGAGGTCCGCCCACTCAAAGAGGAAGTAGGAGATCTGACCAGGTGGCCAATAAATGGTAGCCACAGTAAGGGAATGGTTAGGAGAGAGAGAGAGAGAGCCTGCAGACAAGGCATTCAAAAGAGGATTAGGCCTGCATAGGAATGACGGAGGCAGGAATCCACTCTGGGAAGATCAGGGCTACATTCCCTCCGGAACAATTGGACCTTGGTGCGGAGAGGATCTTATAGCCATCAGGGAGGAGGGTGTCAAAACGTGTGACAGAGCTGGCCGTGAACCATGCCTTGATGAGATTGAGGATTTGAGGTAAAGTTCTTAGAGGAAACAGCAGATGTGCATATGGATCAACAGCCTCTTTTATTGCTTGCAAGGTAGCTGGTAGGATGTTGTGTGCCACAGACGTAGGCTGTGTGGTTACAGTATTGGTTGAGTAAGATGAGGTCGAGGAAGACAGCCTACTACTTGCGAAGAAAGGAACAGCCCTTCTGAGAGCATTGCCGTTGTTGAATTGGGTGTGGCGGCGCATGGAGGTGGTCACATAGGAGTACTGTCCAGGTAGTCTGTGACTGAGTACAACGTTGCACTCAGTGCATTTCACTTTGGTAGCTTTAGCCTTTGGTACATTCCCAACAGTGATAAAGAACTGCCACACCCCTGATTCTCTCTTGGTGCTAGAGGTAGGCACTTCCTGTACCTCATCTTCTTGGTCCTCTTCATTGTCTTTGGAAGTACTGTGCTTTTTTTGTTGTGTAGGTCCCCCAGCTGGTATTCACCATTTATGGTAAGCTAAGCAACCATAACTAGCGCCACCACTGTGCACTGCTAAGACTAACACCCAGGATATCAAAGATGACATCACAAATGTCATTGATGACATAACTGATGACATCACATGTGAAATTAATTTTGATGAAAAGTCCCTTCAAGGGGTTGTGTTTATAATGTTGGTAACAAGATGTCAGGAGGGATCAGGAGACCTATCGTGCACTACTTAATCTATTAAAGAATGTACTCATCTAAACAAAACATTATATGTTGTTCATACAGGAACCGACATAAACATAGACAATGGCTGTAGCATGCACCAAAGAAGTACAATATTTATAATCTTGTAATTTTGGATAGTAAAATAATGAATGCTACCTTATCACAGTTTTGAGTAATGTTAAACATGTCATAATTTGATATCAATTCAAGACTTACTACACGCTTGTGCTAGTACAAACAATACATATGAAGACCCACCATGCATACAAACCAGAGGCACACACAGGGAAACTGAAGCAAGGAAGAAAGAAAGAAACAGCATCACCAGAAAATGTTAATAACATTAAAGTTCATCTTCATGTACACACATGAATTGTGTGTTTCAGGCCTGCTTATTGCCCCATGTATGTGCACCATGAGCTGAGACCAAACCCTAAGGAAAGTACTTTAAGAACATATGACAAGGTTAACATCTACATATATAGCACCGTTTCATTTTTAATATTCTGGTTGTCAGTGAACAAAACCACCTGGTCTAGATATGTCAGTGAACAAAAACAAGTGGGTCAGATATGTGATGTCATCTGCGATGCCATCAATGACATTTGTGATGTTATCTTTGATGTCCTGGGTGTTAGTCCTAGCAGTGCACGGTGGTGCGAGGTATGGTTGCTTAGCTTAGCATAACTGGCATTACTGGCAAATTTCTCAGGTTTTTGTTTTGAATTGTTACCCTAACGTCCCTTTAACAATGTTTTTGCATTGAATTTCATAGGTTTTTATTAGTGCAACTTAACGATAATGCCCCTTTAACAACGTTTTTTCACTGATATGTATATATCAGGGAATCAGGGACGTTAAGGTAAAAACGTAAGGCAATAAAACCCCTGAAATTCAGCTAAAGTTACCTTAAATTCATGCCCCCTGTTGCGTGGCCTATGACCAAAATAATGACATCACAGAAGACATCCCTGATGACATCACTGGTGACATCTCTAATTACATCACTGATGGCATCACTGAATGCATCACTGATGGCATCACTGGTGACATAACTAATTACATCATATATGACACCACTGCTTACATCTGTGAACAGTGGGCACGGCCAATGGCCATGGCCGAAGGACATATTTAGTGGTTGTTTAATGTGTTAAAATATACAGTGGGTACGGCCAAAGGCTGTGCCCACTGGCTGTGGCTGAAGGCCATGGCTAGTGGCTGGCTAGTGTTGTAAAATATACACTTGCCATGGCCAAAGGCCAAAGACCAATATACAGTGTGCACGGTTCAAGGCTGTGGCCACTGGCCATGGCTGAAGGCCATGGCTACTGCCCCTTAATGTGTTCAAATACACTGGGGAGATGGCCAAAGGGCATTGCCATGGCCAAACGCCATGGGGCGTGGCTTCTTAGTGTTGTGAAATTTACAGTGGGCATGGTCGAAGGCAATGCCCACTGCCCATAAATGAAGGTCGTGGCTAGTGGCCCCTTAATATGTTAAAATATACAGAGGTCATGGCAAAAGGACATAGCTAGTGTCCATTTAGTCTTGGAAAATATACAATGGGCATGGAGCACTATTGTTAAAACTCATCACTTTATCATAGAGCTACGTGCATAGTGAATGAGCGTAGAGCGGATGAGTGTGTAGAGCGGACGTGGCTGTAGAGTGGATGAGTGCATAGGTGTGGAGGAGTGTGTAGAACGCAGGAGCAGATGAATGTGCTGAACGAATTAATGTATAGAGCGGATGAGTGTACAGAGCGGATGAGTGTATAGAGTGCATAGAGCGGGTGAGTGCATAGAGAGGATGAGTGCATAGAGCGGATGAGTGTATGATGAGAATGAGTGCGTATGAGCGAACGACTTTGTAGAACTGATGAATGCATGTAAAGAATGATTGCATAGAACGGATGAGTGTGTGGAGCAGATAAGTGCATGGAGCGGATGAGTGCGCGGAGTGGATGGGTGCGCAGAGCAGATGGGTGCGCAGAACGGAGGGGTGCGCAGAGCGGATGGGTGCGCAGAGCGGAAGAGTGCGCAGAGCGGAAGAGTGCTCAGAGCAGAACAGTGTGCAGAGCAGAAGAGTGTGTAGATCAGACTAGTGGGTAGAGCTGACAAGTGTATAGAGCAGATGAGTGTGTAAGAGCGAATGAGCGAGTAAGAGTGGAGGGTTGCGTAAGAGTGGGTAAATGCATAGAGCGAGCGAGTGCGTAGAGCAGATGAGTGCATAGAGTGTGTGAGGGCATAAAACAGACAAGTGCCTAGAGTGGACGAATGCCTAGAGCGCACAAGTCAATAGAGAAGAGGAGCGCGTAGGGCGCATGAATGCACAGTGCGGATGACTGTGTGGATCAGATGAGTTGCATAGAGCGGATGAGTTGCGTAGAGCGGATGAGTTGCGTAGAGCGGATGAGTTGCATAGAACGGATGAGTGCGTAGAGCGGATGAGTGCGTAGAGTGAATGAGTGCGTAGAGCGGCTTAGTGCGTAGAGCGGATGAGTGTGTAGAGCGGATGAGTGCGTAAAGCGGATAAATGTCGAGTGCATGTAGAGTACATTGAGCCACTGAGTGCGTAAAGCAGACGGAATGGGTGAAGTATGGATGGAATGGGCGACGTATATGGATTGAACGAGTGATGTATGTAAATAGAACGTGTGACATATGTGGATGGACGAGCGTGCAGAATGGACGAGTGTGTAGAACGGATGGAGCAGGCGAGGTATGTCGATGGATTGGGGATGTATGTGGAACAGATCCAAGGGCATGAAACAGATCCGAGTGCGTGGAACGACTGGAGTGCGTGGAACGGACTGGAGTGCGTGAAATGGTTCGGAGTGCGTGGAATGGTTCAGAGTGCGTGGAAAGGTTCGGAGTGCGTGGAATGGTCCGGAGTGTGTGGAATGGTTTGGAGAGCGTGGAATGTTTTGGAGTGTGTGGAATGGTTTGGAGTGCGTGGAATGGTTTGGAGTGCGTGGAATGGTTTGGAGTGTGCAGAAGGGATCAGAGTGCACGGAATGGTTTGGAGTGTGCGGAATGGTTTGGAGTGCGTGGAATGGTTTGGAATGCGTGGAATGGTTTGGAGTGCGTGGAATGGTTTGGAGTGCGTGGAATGTTTCGGAGTACACTAGAATGCATGGAGCTGACTGGAATACATGAAACAGACGGGAGCGCATGGAGCGGACTGGAATGCATGGAGCGGACTAGAGTGCATAGAAGTGTGCGACATTCATGAATGGTTTGGAATGCATGTAACGTTTGAAAGAACATGTAAACCATCTTATCACATCACCATGCTTACTCTCCTCTTTACATCACCATTCAACTAGAACACAGAGATACTATGACACCATTCGGTATAGCTGTTCTCATACCAACATCTACCTCATACTCCACATCACTTTAACTAATCACTGCTGGTTTCACACACCCCAGCCAGGCGTTCTCCTCAGGCCTAACGCAGCCAGAACCGGTCTGGATAAAACCTGCCAGAACAAACACATACCCCTGATCTCTCAACCACCACACTTGAACTTCAGTTTCCGAGGGTGTTCAACCTACCAGCGCCTTCAGACCATACCAATGGTACATAAGGCGCTATATAAATGCAAAGTAACATAACATAACATAACATTATTTTGACAAAATAATATACAAGAAGAGTATCATAAAAATAAATAACTATATACAGAAAGCCAATGTTTCATTTCTGAACAAACGTTCTACTATTTTAAGACATATGAAATGTGCAGAGTAGTTTATGCAACCTTATCCAGAAAAACGAGTTTAACAAAAATAATATACAGACATGCCAACATTGTACAATTATTTTGAATGTAAATATTTTTAATGTTTTAGTTGTACCATTTTTTGAAATACTAGGTAAACAATAATTAGTTCCCAATGTGTAAATACATGAGTACTTACTACAAACTACTCTAAGGGGCCGATTCATGGAACAAACGTGCGCCGAAAAATCCCAGCGCAAAAAGGAGCAAGGTGGTGCAAGCGTGACAAAAGCAAGTGCACGCGCACGCGTGCGATTCAAGGAAGGCGCTGCGCATGTATACCACTGGTTGTGCGCCAAATCCGTGCGTGGTGCACGCAGGCACACATGTCATCAAACGGCGTGCGCTACGCGCACAGCGAAAGCGCACATAGCGCGGCGCACACAACAAAAGTGGGCGTAATAGTGGGCATAACACGCAGAATGGGGAATAACGTGTGAAAAAGAAGGCGTAACTGGGGAAGTACTGCAGGGAACTACACGGAACGCCCACACGCACGCGAACAACCCGTATTCATGGATTCGAATACGGGAAACCTGCACACGGCAAAAGACGCCATAGGCGTCAACGCATCCGCCACAGGAAGGCAGGCCCCACGCACAGTATAAAAGTGCGTGCAAACAACAAACACGTATATACCGCTACGATGAATGCCCCATTTGTCGCAGCACTGATCGTGGGACACCGCAGGAGGAGGAGAATAGCCAGGGCACGCATTTTTTCATCCTGGACAAGCCTTTTTGGGATGCCTGATGACCAGGTCTATGGCAGGTATAGGTTTCCACCTCGTATCATCCTAGACCTGGTCAGGGAGTGGGAAGATGACCTCACATCCCCCACCCTCTTCTCCCAAGCATTGAGCCCCTTGGAGAAGGTGCTCAATGTCCTGCATTTTTTGGCCACTGGGTAATTTCAGCGGACTACTGCCATAGTGGGGGGGTCTCACAGGCCACGCAGTCACGCTGCCTACACCAGGTCTTGGCAATCATGACAGCGTGCCCCTCAGTCCACAGGCACATATACATGCCCAGAACACCCGCAGAAAGGCAGGCCGTTGTCCAGGACTTTTACAGGGTGGCACACTTCCCCAAAGTGCTTGGTGCCATAGATTGCACCCATGTGGCCCTACGTCCACCTAGGGCCACTGAGCACATCTACCGAAACCGCAAGCACTGGCATTCTATCAACGTGCAGGTGGTATGTGATGCAAAAGGAATCATCACCTCTGTCTATGCAAACTACCCTGGCTCCACCCATGACAGTTTCATATACAGAATGTCCGACCTGAGCCGGGCCCTGGAAGCTTGGCAGCATGGCGACACATGGCTCCTAGGTGAGTACAAATGCCTGTGCACATGCATGCATGTCACACACAAATACACAAACCCCAATAATCACAACCATCATCACCTCTCCAGGGGACAGTGCCTACCCTCTGAGCAACCACATGATGACGCCAATCCAGAACCCCACCACACCACCCCAGGTAAGATACAAGGCTGCCCATATTGCAACCAGGGCCATAGTGGAGCGCACATTCGGAGTGCTCAAGTCACGCTTCCGCTCCCTTGACCGCTCTGGCGGGCAGCTACTCTATGCACCCCCAGTAGTGTGCAGGATCATTGTGGCAGCATGTGTCCTGCACAATGTTGCAACACGGCAGGGCGTACCGGTGGACATGGTGGTGCCCCCACATCCCCAACCACAGACACAGACGCTGCTCATGGGAGGGGACAGGGCATGTGGCGAGGAAGCCCGGACCCAGCGTGTGGCCACATTTTTCGCCTAAACTCCCACCCCTGCAGAGTGCACACAGGCCTGGCACAAACCAGGTGACAATCGATGATGATAAAGAGACAGTCAACTGTCACAACCTTACCACCCTGTTAATGTTGCCATGGAAGTGCCACATTGTGTGCATCCCTAGCTACTTAAACATAGCAATCCTGTGTGACCAAAAGGCACACATGCAAGGTGTGAATCACACAGACCTGCAAAACAGGCCATGACTATCACTGCTATGTCACCCAAACCCTCCCAAACCACAACATGACATGGCAAGCAATAGCTATACACCAAGACAGTACCAATAAGGTACACATTGACATGTGACAAATGTAAAGTGGCATCACACAATGATGCCTGACATGGAATCAGATGAAATGACTGACCAACAACCTCCCACCCAAAAGAAGTCATACCCAAATGCATTCCAACAGTTGTAGTTGTAACATAACAATGAATGCCTGTCTACATGCACATTGTGCATTTCAACATCAACACTGCAGCTTCTGTGTGCCGTGCCCACCTCCTGCAACACACTGCTCAGTGCACAGCATAGTGAACAGCCATTGTGTGTGACGCACACCCTGAGCATCACATCTAAGCGACAAACTACATCAAAAAGCAAATTACGCATGTACAGGATCCACAATTGGTCATAGATCATGTACTGCAGGGACACAGTGGGCACCAGAAGGCAAACAGAGTGTACATGTGGACATGGAAGGGTGGTTGTGCATGTAGTGGATCATAGTGAGAGTGTGTGGGTCAGTAGGGACATGCACTCAATATATGTATGTGCAATCAAGTGAACATCAGTTTCCTCTACACATCACATGTGAACATTCACCATGTGTACACCCCAGCATTTCAAGCCACAACTATTCCCTCACACCTGAAAGGTAAACACATGAACAGGCATTGATCAGCAGAATACATCATGTACATAGGATACTGCAAATACAATGTCAGGGTGTGCATCACACTGTAGGGCAAGGCAACTGTCAACAACAAAATACCCCCCTCCCTCACAAATCACCATGACCCACTGAACAACTGCACCTGGGTTATGTAGCCTTCATCCTTAATTTTCACCTGGCCACAGGATCACCCTTCCCCTTTGTCACCATCTCCCACCTTGTGTGCAAAAAGCATCCAGCACCCTCATAGGCCACCTTGACTTGCAAAAACACCACATCAAAGAGAACTCAAAGCAGGCCAACACAGAAGCAAAGCAAAAAGCCTGCAGGCAGCAAAGCAAACCAGAATAGCCTCCAGTAGATGACTTGAAGTAGCAGTACGTCACATAGCCCAAGTACTACCACAATGACGTAACAACCAAGGTAGCACAGTAAAACAATTTCACAACAGGATGTGTACCATGTGTGGTGCATAACACAGAATGATGCACCACAAACTGATGTGTACTGTCACAGCTCCCGTGTACAGGCGCAGGAGTGGCATGAACCAACCACCCCCACCGTGGTCTGGGTGCCTGCAAGGTCAAACTCACACAGGCCTCTGAGACCCTGGTGGGGAAGGAGGGTCAGAGATATGCAGTCGGGACAGGCATTGCTATACTGGATAACCAGAATTCGGGGCAGGAGAGTGGAGTAGGATTGACACGGGAAAGTAGGAAATGCACAGAACTGTACTACTCACATTAACACATACACAAGTACACCAAACTTAATCATCTTGCACATAGCAACAAATTACTCAAATGGAAGACAAAGAGAAACTTATCTCTGGGGTGAGTGCTGGCCTCCTGCCTGTGCACTCCCAGGCCCGGTAACAGGAGCAGTTCAATGCTGCAAAGAGAGCCACAGTTACTAATCTGTGCATGCCCATAACACACAAACACACCACCATATATGCCCCCGAACTAACAAACTACTCTACAAACAAACAAACAATCTGGTGTGGATGCTTCGTACCCATACGTAACATTACCCCTGTGATGGTTCATAGACAGTCAATGCAGTAAGTCAGGCGCCGGTGGGTGCGTGGCAAATGGAAGACCAATGTGTCACGATTTACACAACATGCAATGTTCTGTGGGTAAGCATTCAGACGCATATAGCAAGGTATGACTTCAGAACAAGTCATGTTCCACCATGACTGAAATAAAGTAGGTAGTGCATGTGTCAAATTCGACAAGGAAATTAAATGCACTGCACACGAGTCTGTCCCTGTGAGCTGCTTCTTTCCATGTCTCGCAACGCTACATGGCTAATACAAGTACCTCAATGGACCATGGTGGACCGTAGGGTATGTGCCACTGCCCCTGCAGGTGCCCCAGACAACTTTCACATCAACTAGCCATTGGTCCACCAACACATCTCAGCTGTACTGTGCGCTTCAACACCAATATTTGTCCAAGCTCACCGTCAGTGCTGCTAATAAGCATGCATGTGCAACTGGCCAGGTGGAAGGTTTGCTGTGTTGTGGCCCCCCTCTGCTGCTCACCTTGCCTGGAGTCCCTTGAAACACGTCAGCTGTTTTCGGATGTTTGAGCGCAATCCCTGTGCCTCTGCTTGCGCACACATGCGCCTGTCGGCACCACCAAACGTGTCCAGCTTACAGATGTCCAATGGCCCATGTCTGCTGGCAAAGGTGGTCTGGAGGCTCATCCCCCTGCAGAAAGGGCATGAAACACACGATTATTGCTTTAAATTCATCTGTGTGTGTCTCTTCAGGCATTTCATGACTGGACCATGTCAGAGACGTACATCAGAAATCACACTATCAGTCCGTCTTTCACAAGCAAAGTGTGGAACACACTATCTACGGCATGAATTGCAACAAGCACATGTACAGTAAAGATAAGAAACATACTACACAATGCATAGCAATTAATGTACACATGAATCATGAAACCCCCCATCTAGCGAAAGAAGAACAGTGGTCAATGGTCAATAACACCCCTATCATCCCCACTAGGGGTGTTAACACAAGTTCGACAGCAGCCACAGATATTACAGTCCAAAGCCCTTGTGTAATAGGCTGTTACACCGAACCATCCTTGCGAGCCCATGGATAAGGGAAGCAGGAGTGGCATATTTGAATCAAGGACCCCAAGCTGCAAACACATACACAAGACAAGCTTGAAGGGCCCAGCTGGAACAGACAGTGGTTGCTTTCAAAAGCCACAAAGCACCACACCGTCACATGAAAGCACAATAGACAAGCAATTTTAAACTATATTAAATAATTACACTAACTATGAAAAACCTTCATTACCTAATTAAACTAACTATCAAATAGAAACTTAACTAACTAAACTAAAAGAAAAATCAAAAATGGCCACATATGACCCGGGGGGGTGAGGCACCCAGGAGGGGGGAGGTACAGGGTGCTGCTCAACACCCACATGCAATGATGTTGAGGAAAAAAAAAACTCCATGGGCTCAACTCCTGCACAGCCCGACCTATGTGGGAGATAGATTGTCGTCCAAGTCTGGCTCTTCCTGGAAAGGAGGACGTGGCACAGGAGCCTGACCACGCCTAGCTGCAGCTTGCCCCTCGTCGGCAGCAAGTCTGCCAGACGGGTGAGCCTGGTTCTGTGCAGCGATCACACATAGGTCTGCATGCAGGACCAAACGTGATACGCGTGCTTCCTCTGGCAAGGTAACACATGTAACACAGAGTTCCTCCTGCAAGGCCTGGCTGGACAACTGTTGCACCTCCCGGCAAGCATGTAGCTCAGCTGAGATGGTACGCTCAAGCTGTGCAAACCTCTCCTTTGCCCGCTCCCTCTGGGACATCATAAGGACACCCAGAGTGGATCTGAGGGAAGCATACTCCTCCCTCAGGGCCTCCATGTGTGCCTCTGCGTGAGCAGCAATTGCTCGACACAAAGACACCATCTCAGCCTGGCGTGCCCTGTCTGAGGCCGCCATGCCCAGCCTGAGCGAGCGGGCCATGGACCGTGCCGCCTGCTGCTGGAGAAGCACCTGCCTAGCAGGGGGGAGCACGGATTGGGCCACACGCTCCATGTTCACAGCGATGTTCTCCATTGCTGCCCCGTGGCGTTCAGAATTGGCAGTCATGTCTTGCTCCCACTCAGTATACAGCGGTTGCGTGTGGCGACCGCGTTGCTGGGCTTGACCCCTGCGGGACCCAAGGACTGGGTGTCCTCGTTGTGTTGGCACCGCCCGTGGCTGCACGACTACATGCCCCCATCAACGTGATGGCCCAGGCACATCAGCGACTGGTGTGGAGGGTGACCCTGCATCCCGATCCACCACAGGCGGAGGTTCCAAGACTGTTTGACCCCTCAGTGCAGGTGTCGCGGACAGAGAAGTGCCCACATCAGAATCACTCACCCCTGACATATGGACCTGATGCTCATCCAACTCGACATGGACGTCAGAGTGGTCATCAGGGCTGGACTCATTGCCAGCCAGAGACAAGATGGACTGTAGCACATGTGGGTTTTCGTGGCCTACCACCCCACGACCCCCACTTGTGCCGGGTTGCTGTAATGATAACAACCCTGTGCCTGGCATGACAACACCATCCTCTGGCTCCATTGCGTCATTATCTGAAAAGTAGAGATAAAAAAGGTCACTACACATGTTAGAAGCACACAACACACACACACACAGACATCACACAGACAACAAACACATCAAGCAGACATGTCACACACAAAAGAGAACCTGCCATGCATGCTGGGTGAACTTGACACTGATTATATGATTAGGCATGTAGAATGGTGTCATTTTGCACAGAAGTGGGTTGATGCAGTGCAGCAATTTTGTACGTTACTCACTGTCTACATGTACAAGTACTTCATGATGTGTATCTGAAAATGTGAAGGCAGTGCAAGGTCAACTTCAGCCATCACGTGCAATGTGTATTCAATGGCTAGCATGGCTACAAGCAAACCACCCCTCCCCGCGGTGCAAATGCAGGGATGCCTAGCATGGTATCAAAAGGCTGACCATAGACCTGTGTATTGACAGACAGTGTTGACTAGCATCAACTGCATCATGTGAGTCAATTGACAACACAGCAAATGATGATGGGACAGTAAGCAGGACACATGATGAAACCTCCGGAGTACACCCACGTGTGAAGAAGACACTACACCAGTTGGACAGAGTCATTGGCCATTAAACAGACTGAGGCCTGTGACCCACACAGACTGTCACACCCTAAACATGTGTGCGACGCAGGACTGAGCCACAGTGGAAATGGGAAGGCTGATGAAATGCCATGCAATGTAGGTCCCCCTGGACTCCTACTACAATGATCATCCAGTCAAGGACACATAGGGGCATGAGTGGAATACACATGGAGCATGAATGGGCACTCATGTCCCTGCGGGGCATCTGACCTCTGCACAGTCCAAGTGAGACACCCTTCATCAAGTACAAAGGATGTACCATACAGTATATGTATGGCAGATTGGCTGCTGGAAGTTATCATGTACACAGGACGCATGAACAGGGAAGTACTCGACGGCAAAATTGAAGCATACCAGTGCTAAGGTGGAATTGGGGTGCAGAGGGGGGTGGAGGGGCAAGGGACCATGCCTACATGGAGTACCCAGGTGCAGGCAGAAGACACATGCACATCAGTCACGCTATGACATAGTCCCTGGGCTGAGAGGAAGGTCACCCCACACTACATGCCGAAGGGCCAGTGAGCTGGAAATGGACTTAAGGGGCATCCTGGTGACCAGCATGTGAGTAGGGTGCAATAGTGGTGATGCGGACAGTCCCCGTCCGCTCCACATGTCCACCATCCAGCAGAGCAGACATGCATCAGGGAAGCATTGCATTACTTGCACATCAGAACCATGTACACGTGACATGTAGTGGCAGTCATGCACAACACATCACACAAGTAAAACACACATGTCCACAACAAACATGCAGCAACACTCACTGGACTGGGCATCAAAGTCCGGCATCCCTCCCACTCCTTCGACCGATTCAGATGGTATGAACTCCGCAATGAGTAACTCAAGCGGAGGGAGGTCTTCCTGCTCAGGTGCAGGCCCCACTGCCAGTCACCAGAGTCAAGTCGTAATTTGAGACACGCTTAGCGTTAGCACTGCGTTTGAGGTCATTCCAATGCTTTTTGCACTCTTGCGCCGTGCGCACCTCATGGCCGAATGCACTCACATGTTCTGCAACTTGCTTCCAGTCAGTATCACGGTGGGCAGCCATAGTCTGACAATTAGGACCCACTATAATGTCACGGCTGTGGCCCAGCACGTAGTCCACGAGGTAGTCCAGTTCCTGGTTGCAGAAAGGCTTCTTCCTCTACGTGCTGGAGGTTGTGGCTGTGTGTGGGGTCCCAGCCTGTGCTGCAGGTGCAACCTTCCTCCTCTTGGATTGTGGCGCAGACCCTGGCTGGCAAATGCCACCCTGATCACTATGGCCAGTAGCACCAGTGGATTGAGCCAAGGGAGTGGCAGGTGGAGGGATAACCAAAGGCCTGACTTGCGTAAGTGGCAGCTGGGTACCCTCTAATGGACCCTGCACAGCAACATCCGCTGTGGCAGGGTCATTGACCGCGACTGTCCTGGTTGGCAGACTCACAACCGGGGTGTTGTTGGCTGCATCTGCCCCTGCACTTGCCAACACCCAGCTTTTTCAGGGTGCGGCAGATGACATTGCTGCCCCAGGGAAACGTGTCTTGGTCAGGGCCGCCCTGTGTGCACCTACGGTTTCCCTCCTGGCCTGTGGGAAATCTTCCAAGGGCTCTTCAAGTGCCAACGTAGCCTGCGCTGGCAGACCCTGAGCCTGGGTGGTGGTGTCCACAGCTGCACCTGCAGCTACCACTACCCTTGAGCCTGTGGCAGTCGATGAAACAGACTGCCGGGTCACATGGGCGCCAGTGGCAGATGCAGAAGCTGCATCTCCCAGAACCACAGGGGGTGGTGGCATGACTGCACCGACACATGGCACAACATCGTGCTCAAATGGCGCACCCCTGCCTCTTCTCCCTCTACGGCCACCCTGGACACCCTGGAGTCCCCCTACTCCCTGGTCACTCCGGCCACGTCCCTGACCACGCCCGCCACGAGGAGGACACCCAGCTGAGGCGCCCCTCACCTTTGGTGGCCTCCCAACCATGGCACAGATGGAGTAGTGCCGGCACAGATGGAGGAGTGCCAATGGGAGGTGTACACCACAATTGTCCTGGGCAATTGGGGTGAAGGGGGTGGGATGCAAGATGTTAACAGCCCCCCTGCACCTGCAAGGCTGTATGTGACCCCGGTGATGTAGTGACGGGTCACGCAGCGCTCAGGCACCCCAAAACTGCAGTAAAACCGTGCACGCAACCCTTAAACCTATGTGCGTGGAATCAACCTCCCACAGTACGCGGTGGCACCCAGTAACACGAAAAACACGTACATGTGGGACACGCAGGCTACTATGACCTCCAAAATGGGTGCGATACACAGGGGCACCCGCAGTGTGAAAAATAGCGTGCGCGACTCACCATCTGACTAGTGTGATAATGAAAAATACGCGTAGCCAATACCCTCGACAAAAGGAGAGATACGTCCTCGATCCGCTGTGAAGTTGTGATGGCGCGCGAAACAACACGAAGCAGCAACACACGAAAGGCACATACAACGAACTGCTGGCCCTGCTCACCTTTAACCCGTGCTGAGGGAAACGCCCGTGCACGTCACGTCACTTACACGTAGGCCCTTTTCTCGGATTACACGCATTCACAAGTGGACGTGCCGTTTTTTCACGTGCGCTGAACCACTATGCCCACGTCACGAGGGAAACGCCCATGCGCGTAATGTCACAGACGCGCTTACGCGCTAAGGGCCTTTCCTCGAATTACACGCAGATGTGCAATTTTTTCACGTGGCAAATCACTCCGTATCAAGCTGGCCACGCAGCAACACACGGAAGACCACGCTCCTGCCCAGAAGGCCGAATTACTGCCACCCAGAGCCCCGAGCATGCTCCCACCTGCCATCTGCTGCTGCCTGCCTGCCTGCTGCCCACGTGCCCTGCTATTTGCTGCCTGCTCATCAGCCTTCTGCAGGGGTGCAGTTGCTGTGACCACCCCTGCTGGAACTGAAGACTCCCGACTGGGATACCATCGCTCCAGAGCCCAGCCCCAGGACCCAGTTGCCCACCCAGACCTGCCTCTGGGGTTGCCATGTCTGGCACACCACTATCTGGCACCACTGGCAACCCCCAGCCAGAGAGGCAGAGGGCCACCAGCTTCAGTGCCAGGGAAGTTGGTGTCCTGGTGGAGCAAGTCCTGGAGCAGTATGATGTCCTCTTTGGAAGTTTGCGCGCCGACAATGAAGGACGGACCAGGATCTGGATGGACATCGTGACTGCCATCAACGAGGAGGGGGTGTCAGTCGATGACATTCAACACGTCCGGAAGCGCTGGGAGGACTTCAGGTCCAGGACCCTCAACAAGGCCCGGCGCCTCTTGAAGGCAGCGGATGCCAAAGGGCGCCAGGGCCACCTGTCCGACCACCAAATGAGGGTCCTGGAATGCATATGCCCAGCACTCCATGTCCAGGTCCTTGAGAGGCAGACCTGTCTGGAGTCGAGCGGTAAGTGTACATACATACTGATTGGACGCTGTGCGTGTCGTGGTGTGCCAGTAGTGTGCAGGTTGCACATGTGTTTTTGTAGGGCTATGTATGGATGTGTATGTACAGGGGCGTGAGGCTGCCACATGCAAGTCCTCTCATGTGTGAGACACATGGATGGTGTATGTGTGGGTAAGCATGCAGGCCAAATGCAGATGTGGAGCACACATGTTTGAATTACTGTGTATGTACGTTGGCATGGTTGTGGTGTCACACATGGATGTTGGTTCCAGCTGCATGTATCTGCACTGTGCATATGTGCATGTGTGTGTATTTTACAAGTGTGCAACTGTGATGCAACATGGATGCATGTGACACTGATATGTAGAAGGCTGAATGCCAGATGTGACATGGATGGCGATCTCATCACTGCGACAGTTGGTGGAGATGTACACATGCATGTAAGTGTGGTGGCATGTGTGCATGTCTTGTGCACTCCCCGTGTTTCATGTGATGTCAGGCTCACCTTCGGCTGCTCATGCTGTTGTATGTGAATGGATGGTGCTGCCTGGTGCGATATTGCTGTGGAATTGCTCATGTGTGTGAGTTGAAATGACATGTGTGTTGGGGATTGTGATGCCATGTCTGAAGTTTTACACTGCCACTCATGTGCAACTGTCATGTGTGTATCAGTCCATTGTACAGTGCCCTGATGCCTGTGTCCTATCTCTTCTTGTCTGCAGCGTCAACTGATGAAGAGGGCAGAGAGGGTGCTGTGGAGCAAGGCGGCAGGGATCGCACCGCCAGCCGGAGACGCAAGGCCCGGCTCCCTTCCCAGGTTGTCATCTCGTCAGGGAGTGAGGAGTCCAGTGCCGCGTCCCAGGCCGCAGCTGCTGAGGGTAGGTCCGAGAGGCAGAGGTCAGAGTTGGACTCCTCGGCAGCAGAAGGGGTGCTGAGATCCCACACTGTCCGACGGAGGAAGATGGCACAGAGTCATCCAGGTTGGTGGGGGGTTTGGTGGAGGAGGAGGCCGTGGAAGGGACAGACACGGGGTCTGGAGGTGGGGATTCCACTGGTGCTAGTGGTGCAGTTCAGGGGCAGGGACAGGAGGCAGCACAGGCCGCCGCAGAGGTGCCTGTGTGTAATCCTGTCCCCGATCCTGTGACTGCATCATTCCGCACCAGCAGGGATGCCTACGTCCAGACCCGTTTTCAGGGAGGGGATCCACTTACAACAACTGGCCTTCCTCTCCCTGCGGACGTGGCTATACGGGACCGGGTTGAGCCTGTCCTGAGTGGGATGGCGTTGCGTCAAAGGGGCATGCGAGGTGACCTGCAGTGTTTTCGTGAGGACACTGCACGTCATCTCGAATGCCTCGTTGACCGCGATGACCTACTGGGACGGGTCACCAGGACCGGATTCCTCTGTTTGCTGGACCTTGTTCCGACCCCCTCCTCACCTGAACCCCCTGTGCACCAGTCGTCCTCCATGCCATCTTCCCACCATGTATCACCTGGGTACCCTGTGAAGCTGCCTCTGACCCTGCGGCCAGGCAGGTGGAGGACACATCCCTGCCACAGTCGGGAGTCGGACGTGCAGCAGGGGTGGCCACCTCAACAACTGCACCCCAGCCGGAGGAGGACGTGCAGGCAGCAAGTACCAGGGCACAGGCACAGTCACAGCAGCAACAAGGTGGGAGCCATGATGGCTCGGGGCCTTCAACATCGGAGGGGCAGGCATCGGCCAGAGGGCAGGAGGACCCAGGATTGGAAGTGTCTTCCACGTGGCAGCAGTTGGGCCAGGCCATAGGTGCGGAGCGGCGGCGGGCGGAAGAGGCACGGCTCACAATGGTCAGGGCATTGAATTCCTTGCAGGGGGCTCTGAGGCGGGGCGAGTTCCTCGAGGCAATTCGCAGGGAGTGGGAGGTCCACATGTCATCGTCCCTGCGAACCCTCGGGGCCATGGAAGAGGACCGCCTCCGGGACATCGAGCAGGAGTTCGATGATGCCCTGGCCTGGGAAATGGGGAAGTGAGCCGTCAGACTAGCCTGCCGCCAATGTAAATAGTTTTTAGAGTTAGGTTTCCTTTTCCTTTTCCTTTGATTTGGGATGAATGGTCTATGCCCCACATATTTCTATATAGTTTTTTTCTTAGGTAGTTTCTTAGGTAGGTTTCATTTCTTTCGTTGGGCTCATGGACCCTTGACAATGGATTGTACATAGTTGGACAATGGATTTATTTGAACTTTTTCTTTTGATTTCACCATGGATTAATGGATTTTTCTTTTTACGTTTCCTTTGGATTTGCGTTGGTGGAGGGAGAGTTGGACTATTTTTCTTTCGGATTTCTTTGGATTGGTTATACTTTTCATTTACTCATCTTTTGCACATGCTTTTCATTTCATGTTTGCTATTTTGTTATGCTTTCATTTCATTGCTTTATTTTTTTACATAATACATTTTTAATATTTTACTTCCATTTGTGGGATTCGCTCATTAGGTTCATGCATGTGAAAATGTGGGTTTACACAATCAATGCCAACCAGTGTGTGTGTGTGACGGACATGTGTTGATGTACATAGTTGACTTTTGGTTTGTGTCTTGAGATAGGCATGTCAGTGTGGGGTGGATTGGGAAATCATTGCGTCTCAAGAATGGGGTGACGTGCTGTAGGAATTTTGGTGTAGAAGTGGGCCATGATTGTGCATCTTTATGTCATGTAATGGGGGACATGAGTGGGAGCCTGCTGGTAGGTGCCCCTCACTGCTGGGGGTGGGGGTGCAGGGGGACATGAGTGGGACGTGAATGGGGCCTGCTGGCAGGTACCCCTCACTGCTGGGGGTGGGGGTACAGGGGGACATGAGTGGGGGCCTGCTGGCAGGTGCCCTCACTGCTGGGGGGTGGGGGTGCAGGGGGACATGAGTGGGGGTCTGCTGGCAGGTTTCCCTCACTGCTGGGAGGTGGGGGTGCAGGGGGACATGAGTGGGACATGAGTGGCGGCCTGCTGGCATGTGCCCCTCACTGCTGGGGGGTGGGGGTGCAGAGGGACATGAGTGGGGCCTGCTGGCAGGTGCCCCTCACTGCTGGGGGATGGGGGTTCTGGGGAACCTGAGTGGGCTCACTGCTGGGGGGTGGGGGTGCTGGGGGAAATGACTGGGACATGAGTGGGGGCTTGCTGGCAGGTGCCCCTCACTGCTGGGGGGTGGGGTTGCAGGGGGACATGAGTGGGGGCCTGCTGGCTGGTGCCCCTCACTGCTGGGGGGTGGGGGTGCAGGGGGACATGAGTGGGGGCCTGCTGGCAGGTGCCCCTCACTGCTGGGGTGTGGGGGTACAGGGGGACATGAGTGGGGGCCTGCTGGCAGGTGCCCCTCACTGCTGGGGGTGGGGGTGCAGGGGGACATGAGTGGGGGCCTGCTGGCAGGTTCCCCTCACTGCTGGGGGTGGGGGTGCAGGGGGACATGAGTGGGACATGAGTGGGGGCCTGCTGGCATGTGACCCTCACTGCTGGGGGATGGGGGTTCTGGGGGACATGAGTGGGGGCCTGCTGGCAGGTGCCCCTCACTGCTGGGGGGTGGGGGTGCTGGGGGACATGACTGGGACATGAGTGGGGGCTTGCTGGCAGGTGCCCCTCACTGCTGGGGGGTGGAGGTGCAGGGGGACATGAGTGGGGGCCTGCTGGCTGGTGCCCCTCACTGCTGGGGGGTGGGGGTGCTGGGGGACATGAGTGGGGGCCTGCTGGCAGGTGCCCCTCACTGCTGGGGTGTGGGGGTACAGGGGGACATGAGTGGGGGCCTGCTGGCAGGTGCCCCTCACTGCTGGGGGTGGGGGTGCAGGGGGACATGAGTGGGGGCCTGCTGGCAGGTTCCCCTCACTGCTGGGGGTGGGGGGTGTAGGGGGACATGAGTGGGACATGAGTGGGGGCCTGCTGGCATGTGCCCCTCACTGCTGGGGGCTGGGGGTGCAGGGGGACATGAGTGGGACATGAGTGGGGCCCTGCTGGCAGGTACCCCTCACTGCTGGGGGTTGGGGGTACAGGGGGACATGAGTGGGGGCCTGCTGGCAGGTGCCCCTCACTCCTGGTGGGTGGGGGTGCAGGGGGACATGAGTGGGGGCCTGCTGGCAGGTTCCCCTCACTGCTGGGGGGTGGGGGTGCAGGGGGACATGAGTGGGACATGAGTGGGGGCCTGCTGGCATGTGCCCCTCACTGCTGGGGGGTGGGGGTGCAGGGGGACATGAGTGGGGGCCTGCTGGCAGGTGCCCCTCACTGCTGGGGGTGGAGGTGCAGGGGGACATGAGTGGGGGGCTGCTGGCAGGTGCCTCTCACTGCTGGGGGATGGGGGTGCTGGGGGACATGAGTGGGGGCCTGCTGGCAGGTGCCCCTCACTGCTGGGGGGTGTGGGTGCTGGGGAACATGACTGGGACATGAGTGGGGGCTTGCTGGCAGGTGCCCCTCACTGCTGGGGGGTGGGGGTGCAGGGGGACATGAGTGGGGGGCCTGCTGGCTGGTGCCCCTCACTGCTGGGGGGTGGGGGTGCAGGGGGGCATGAGTGGGGGCTTGCTGGCAGGTGCCCCTCACTGCTGGGGGGTGTGGGTGCTGGGGGACATGAGTGGGGGCTTGCTGGCAGGTGCCCCTCACTGCTGGGGGGTGGGGGTGCAGGGGGACATGAGTGGGGGCCTGCTGGCTGGTGCCCCTCACTGCTGGGGGGTGGGGGTGCAGGGGGACATGAGTGGGGGCCTGCTGGCTGGTGCCCCTCACTGCTGGGGGGTGGGGGTGCTGGGGAACATGACTGGGACATGAGTGGGGGCTTGCCGGCAGGTGCCCCTCACTGCTGGGGGGTGGGGGTGCAGGGGGACATGAGTGGGGGCCTGCTGGCTGGTGCCCCTCACTGCTGGGGGGTGGGGGTGCAGGGGGACATGAGTGGGGGCTTGCTGGCAGGTGCCCCTCACTGCTGGGGGGTGGGGGTGCAGGGGGACATGAGTGGGGGCCTGCTGGCTGGTGCCCCTCACTGCTGGGGGGTGGGGGTGCAGGGGGACATGAGTGGGGGCCTGCTGGCAGGTGCCCCTCACTGCTGGGGTGTGGGGGTACAGGGGACATGAGTGGGGGCCTGCTGGCAGGTGCCCCTCACTGCTGGTGTGGGGGTGCAGGGGGACATGAGTGGGGGCCTGCTGGCAGCTTCCCCTCACTGCTGGGGGTGGGGGTGCAGGGGGACATGAGTGGGACATGAGTGGGGGCCTGCTGGCATGTGCCCCTCACTGCTGGGGGATGGGGGTTCTGGGGGACATGAGTGGGGGCCTGCTGGCAGGTGCCCCTCACTGCTGGGGGGTGGGGGTGCTGGGGGACATGACTGGGACATGAGTGGGGACTTGCTGGCAGGTGCCCCTCACTGCTGGGGGGTGGGGGTGCAGGGGGACATGAGTGGGGGCCTGCTGGCTGGTGCCCCTCACTGCTGGGGGGTGGGGGTGCTGGGGGACATGAGTGGGGGCCTGCTGGCAGGTGCCCCTCACTGCTGGGGTGTGGGGGTACAGGGGGACATGAGTGGGGGCCTGCTGGCAGGTGCCCCTCACTGCTGGGGGGTGGGGGTGCAGGGGGACATGAGTGGGGGCCTGCTGGCAGGTTCCCCTCACTGCTGGGGGTGGGGGTGCAGGGGGACATGAGTGGGGGCCTGCTGGCATGTGCCCCTCACTGCTGGGGGCTGGGGGTGCAGGGGGACATGAGTGGGGCCCTGCTGGCAGGTACCCCTCACTGCTGGGGGTTGGGGGTACAGGGGGACATGAGTGGGGGCCTGCTGGCAGGTGCCCCTCACTGCTGGGGGGTGGGGGTGCAGGGGGACATGAGTGGGGGCCTGCTGGCAGGTTCCCCTCACTGCTGGGGGGTGGGGGTGCAGGGGGACATGAGTGGGACATGAGTGGGGGCCTGCTGGCATGTGCCCCTCACTGCTGGGGGGTGGGGGTGCAGGGGGACATGAGTGGGGGCCTGCTGGCAGGTGCCCCTCACTGCTGGGGGTGGAGGTGCAGTGGGACATGAGTGGGGGGCTGCTGGCAGGTGCCTCTCACTGCTGGGGGATGGGGGTGCTGGGGGACATGAGTGGGGGCCTGCTGGCAGGTGCCCCTCACTGCTGGGGGGTGTGGGTGCTGGGTAACATGACTGCGACATGAGTGGGGGCTTGCTGGCAGGTTGCCCCTCACTGCTGGGGGGTGGGGGTGCAGGGGGACATGAGTGGGGGCCTGCTGGCTGGTGCCCCTCACTGCTGGGGGTGGGGGTGCTGGGGGACATGAGTGGGGGCCTGCTGGCAGGTGCCCCTCACTGCTGGGGGGTGGGGGTTCAGGGAGACATGAGTGTGACATGAGTGGGGGCCTGCTGGAAGGTGCCTGTCACAGCTGGGAGGTGGGGGAGGTGCAGGGGGACATGAGTGGGGGCCTATTGGCAGGTGCCCCTCACTGCTGGGGGGTGGGGGTGCTGGGGGACATGAGTGGGGGCCTTCTGGCAGGTGCCCCTCACTGCTGGGGATGGGGGTGCTGGGGGACATGAGTGGGACATGAGTGGGGGCCTGCTGGCAGGTGCCCCTCACTGCTGGGGGTGGGGGTGCTGGGGGACATGAGTGGGGGCCTGCTGGCAGGTGCCCCTCACTGCTGGGGGGTGGGGGTGCAGGGGGACATGAGTGGGGGCCTGCTGGCAGGTTCCCCTCACTGCTGGGGTGTGAGGGTGCAGGGGAACATGAGTGGGACATGAGTGGGGGCCTGCTGGCAGGTGCCCCTCACTGCTGGGGTGTGGGGGTGCAGGGGGACATGGGTGGGGGCCTGCTGGCTGGTGCCCCTCACTGCTGGGGGGTGGGGGTGCTGGGGGACATGACTGGGACATGAGTGGGGGCTTGCTGGCAGGTGCCCCTCACTGCTGGGGGGTGGGGGTGCAGGGGGATATGAGTGGAGGCCTGCTGGCTGGTGCCCCTCACTGCTGGGGGGTGGGGGTGCTGGGGGTGCTGGGGGACATGAGTGGGGGTCTGCTGGCAGGTGCCCCTCACTGCTGGGGGGTGGGGGTACAGGAGACATGAGTTTGACATGGGAGCCTGCTCTAAGGTGCCTGTCACTGCTGGGAGGTGGGGGGGTGCAGGGGGACATGAGTGGGGGCCTATTGGCAGGTGCCCCTCACTGCTGGGGGGTGGGGGTGCTGGGGGACATGAGTGGGGGCCTGCTGGCAGGTGCCCCTCACTGCTGGGGGATGGGGGTGCTGGGGGACATGACTGGGACATGAATGGGGGCCTGCTTGCAGGTGCCCCTCACTGCTGGGGGATGGGGGTTCTGGGGGACCTGAGTGGGCTCACTGCTGGGGGGTGGGGGTGCTGGGGGAAATGACTGGGACATAAGTGGGGGCTTGCTGGCAGGTGCCCCTCACTGCTGGGGGGTGGGGGTGCAGGGGGACATGAGTGGGGGCCTGCTGGCTGGTGCCCCTCACTGCTGGGGGGTGGGGGTGCAGGGGGACATGAGTGGGGGCCTGCTGGCAGGTGCCCCTCACTGCTGGGGTGCGGGGGTACAGGGGGACATGAGTGGGGGCCTGCTGGCAGGTGCCCCTCACTGCTGGGGGTGGGGGTGCAGGGGGACATGAGTGGGGGCCTGCTGGCATGTGCCCCTCACTGCTGGGGGATGGGGGTTCTGGGGGACATAAGTGGGGGCCTGCTGGCAGGTGCCCCTCACTGCTGGGGGGCGGGGGTGCTGGGGGACATGACTGGGACATGAGTGGGGGCTTGCTGGCAGGTGCCCCTCACTGCTGGGGGGTGGGTGTGCAGGGGGACATGAGTGGGGGCCTGCTGGCTGGTGCCCCTCACTGCTGGGGGGTGGGGGTGCTGGGGGACATGAGTAGGGGCCTGCTGGCAGGTGCCCCTCACTGCTGGGATGTGGGGGTACAGGGGGACATGAGTGGGGGCCTGCTGGCAGGTGCCGCTCACTGCTGGGGGTGGGGGTGCAGGGGGATATGAGTGGGGGCCTGCTGGCAGGTTCCCCTCACTGCTGGGGGTGGGGGTGCAGGGGGACATGAGTGGGACATGAGTGGGGGCCTTCTGGCATGTGCCCCTCACTGCTGGGGGCTGGGGGTGCAGGGGGACATGAGTGGGACATGAGTGGGGCCCTGCTGGCAGGTACCCCTCACTGCTGGGGGTTGGGGTACAGGGGGACATGAGTGGGGGCCTGCTGGCAGGTGCCCCTCACTGCTGGGGGGTAGGGGTACAGGGGGACATGAGTGGGGGGCCTGCTGGCAGGTGCCCTTCACTGCTGGGGGGTGGGGGTGCAGGGGGACATGAGTGGGGGCCTGCTGGCAGGTTCCCCTCACTGCTGGGGGGTGGGGGTGCAGGGGGACATGAGTGGGACATGAGTGGGGGCCTGCTGGCATGTGCCCCTCACTGCTGGGGGGTGGGGGTGCAGGGGGACATGAGTGGGGGCCTGCTGGCAGGTGCCCCTCACTGCTGGGGTGGAGGTGCAGGGGGACATGAGTGGGGGCCTGCTGGCAGGTGCCTCTCACTGCTGGGGGATGGGGGTGCTGGGGGACATGAGTGGGGGCCTGCTGGCAGGTGCCCCTCACTGCTGGGGGGTGTGGGTGCTGGAGAACATGACTGGGACATGAGTGGGGGCTTGCTGGCAGGTGCCCCTCACTGCTGGGGGGTGGGGGTGCAGGGGGACATGAGTGGGGGCCTGCTGGCTGGTGCCCCTCACTGCTGGGGGTGGGGGTGCTGGGGGACATGAGTGGGGGCCTGCTGGCAGGTGCCCCTCACTGCTGGGGGGTGGGGGTACAGGGCGACATGAATGTGACATGAGTGGGGGCCTGCTGGAAGGTGCCTGTCACAGCTGGGAGGTCGGGGAGGTGCAGGGGGACATGAGTGGGGGCCTATTGGCAGGTGCCCCTCACTGCTGGGGGGTGGTGGTGCTGGGGGACATGAGTGGGGGCCTGCTGGCAGGTGCCCCTCACTGCTGGGGATGGGGGTGCTGGGGGACATGAGTGGGACATGAGTGGGGGCCTGCTGGCAGGTGCCCCTCACTGCTGGGGGTGGGGGTGCTGGGGGACATGAGTGGGGGCCTGCTGGCAGGTTCCCCTCACTGCTGGGGGGTGAGGGTGCAGGGGAACATGAGTGGGACATGAGTGGGGGCCTGCTGGCAGGTGCCCCTCACTGCTGGGGTGTGGGGGTGCAGGGGGACATGAGTGGGGGCCTGCTGGCTGGTGCCCCTCACTGCTGGGGGGTGGGGGTGCTGGGGACATGACTGGGACATGAGTGGGGGCTTGCTGGCAGGTGCCCCTCACTGCTGGGGGGTGGGGGTGCAGGGGGATATGAGTGGGGGCCTGCTGGCTGGTGCCCCTCACTGCTGGGGGGTGGGGGTGCTGGGGGACATGAGTGGGGGTCTGCTGGCAGGTGCCCCTCACTGCTGGGGGGTGGGGGTACAGGGAGACATGAGTTTGACATGAGTGGGGGCCTGCTGGAAGGTGCCTGTCACTGCTGGGAGGTGGGGGGGTGCAGGGGGACATGAGTGGGGGCCTATTGGCAGGTGCCCCTCGCTGCTGGGGGGTGGGGGTTCTGGGGGACATGAGTGGGGGCCTGCTGGCAGGTGCCCCTCACTGCTGGGGGGCGGGGGTGCTGGGGGACATGACTGGGGACATGAGTGGGGCTTTCTGGCAGGTGCCCCTCACTGCTGGGGGGTGGGTGTGCAGGGGGACATGAGTGGGGGCCTGCTGGCTGGTGCCCCTCACTGCTGGGGGGTGGGGGTGCTGGGGGACATGAGTAGGGGGCCTGCTGGCAGGTGCCCCTCACTGCTGGGGTGTGGGGGTACAGGGGGACATGAGTGGGGGCCTGCTGGCAGGTGCCCCTCACTGCTGGGGGTGGGGGGTGCAGGGGGATATGAGTGGGGGCCTGCTGGCAGGTTCCCCTCACTGCTGGGGGTGGGGGTGCAGGGGGACATAAGTGGGACATGAGTGGGGGCCTGCTGGCATGTGCCCCTCACTGCTGGGGGCTGGGGGTGCAGGGGGACATGAGTGGGACATGAGTGGGGCCCTGCTGGCAGGTACCCCTCACTGCTGGGGGTTGGGGTACAGGGGGACATGAGTGGGGGGCCTGCTGGCAGGTGCCCCTCACTGCTGGGGGGTGGGGGTACAGGGGGACATGAGTGGGGGCCTGCTGGCAGGTGCCCCTCACTGCTGGGGGGTGGGGGTGCAGGGGGACATGAGTGGGGGCCTGCTGGCAGGTTCCCATCACTGCTGGGGGGTGGGGGTGCAGGGGGACATGAGTGGGACATGAGTGGGGGCCTGCTGGCATGTGCCCCTCACTGCTGGGGGGTGGGGTGCAGGGGGACATGAGTGGGGCCTGCTGGCAGGTGCCCCTCACTGCTGGGGGTGGAGGTGCAGGGGGACATGAGTGGGGCCTGCTGGCAGGTGCCTCTCACTGCTGGGGGATGGGGGTGCTGGGGGACATGAGTGGGGGCCTGCTGGCAGGTGCCCCTCACTGCTGGGGGGTGTGGGTGCTGGGGAACATGACTGGGACATGAGTGGGGGCTTGCTGGCAGGTGCCCTCACTGCTGGGGGGTGGGGGTGCAGGGGGACATGAGTGGGGGCCTACTGGCTGGTGCCCCTCACTGCTGGGGGTGGGGGGTGCTGGGGGACATGAGTGGGGGCCTGCTGGCAGGTGCCCCTCACTGCTGGGGGGTGGGGGTACAGGGCGACATGAATGTGACATGAGTGGGGGCCTGCTGGAAGGTGCCTGTCACAGCTGGGAGGTGGGGGAGGTGCAGGGGGACATGAGTGGGGGCCTATTGGCAGGTGCCCCTCACTGCTGGGGTGTGGGGGTGCAGGGGGACATGAGTGGGGGCCTGCTGGCTGGTGCCCCTCACTGCTGGGGGGTGGGGGTGCTGGGGGACATGACTGGGACATGAGTGGGGGCTTGCTGGCAGGTGCCCCTCACTGCTGGGGGTGGGGGTGCAGGGGGATATGAGTGGGGGCCTGCTGGCTGGTGCCCCTCACTGCTGGGGGGTGGGGGTGCTGGGGGACATGAGTGGGGGTCTGCTGGCAGGTGCCCCTCACTGCTGGGGGGTGGGGGTACAGGGAGACATGAGTTTGACATGAGTGGGGGCCTGCTGGAAGGTGCCTGTCACTGCTGGGAGGTGGGGGGGTGCAGGGGGACATGAGTGGGGGCCTATTGGCAGGTGCCCCTCACTGCTGGGGGGTGGGGGTTCTGGGGGACATGAGTGGGGGCCTGCTGGCAGGTGCCCCTCACTGCTGGGGGGCGGGGGTGCTGGGGGACATGACTGGGACATGAGTGGGGGCTTTCTGGCAGGTGCCCCTCACTGCTGGGGGGTGGGTGTGCAGGGGACATGAGTGGGGGCCTGCTGGCTGGTGCCCCTCCCTGCTGGGGGGTGGGGGTGCTGGGGGACATGAGTAGGGGCCTGCTGGCAGGTGCCCTCACTGCTGGGGTGTGGGGGTACAGGGGGACATGAGTGGGGGCCTGCTGGCAGGTGCCCCTCACTGCTGGGGGTGGGGGTGCAGGGGGATATGAGTGGGGGCCTGCTGGCAGGTTCCCCTCACTGCTGGGGGTGGGGGTGCAGGGGACATGAGTGGGACATGAGTGGGGGCCTGCTGGCATGTGCCCCTCACTGCTGGGGGGCTGGGGGTGCAGGGGGACATGAGTGGGACATGAGTGGGGCCCTGCTGGCAGGTACCCCTCACTGCTGGGGGTTGGGGTACAGGGGGACATGAGTGGGGGCCTGCTGGCAGGTGCCCCTCACTGCTGGGGGGTGGGGGTACAGGGGGACATGAGTGGGGGCCTGCTGGCAGGTGCCCTCACTGCTGGGGGGTGGGGGTGCAGGGGGACATGAGTGGGGGCCTGCTGGCAGGTTCCCCTCACTGCTGGGGGGTGGGGGTGCAGGGGGACATGAGTGGGACATGAGTGGGGGCCTGCTGGCATGTGCCCCTCACTGCTGGGGGTGGGGTGCAGGGGGACATGAGTGGGGGCCTGCTGGCAGGTGCCCCTCACTGCTGGGGGTGGAGGTGCAGGGGGACATGAGTGGGGGCCTGCTGGCAGGTGCCTCTCACTGCTGGGGGATGGGGGTGCTGGGGGACATGAGTGGGGGCCTGCTGGCAGGTGCCCCTCACTGCTGGGGGGTGTGGGTGCTGGGGAACATGACTGGGACATGAGTGGGGGCTTGCTGGCAGGTGCCCCTCACTGCTGGGGGGTGGGGGTGCAGGGGGACATGAGTGGGGGCCTACTGGCTGGTGCCCCTCACTGCTGGGGGTGGGGGTGCTGGGGGACATGAGTGGGGGCCTGCTGGCAGGTGCCCCTCACTGCTGGGGGGTGGGGGTACAGGGCGACATGAATGTGACATGAGTGGGGGCCTGCTGGAAGGTGCCTGTCACAGCTGGGAGGTGGGGGAGGTGCAGGGGGACATGAGTGGGGGCCTATTGGCAGGTGCCCCTCACTGCTGGGGGTGGCGGTGCTGGGGGACATGAGTGGGGGCCTGCTGGCAGGTGCCCCTCACTGCTGGGGATGGGGATGCTGGGGGACATGAGTGGGGGCCTGCTGGCAGGTGCCCCTCACTGCTGGGGTGGGGGTGCTGGGGGACATGAGTGGGGGCCTGCTGGCAGGTGCCCCTCACTGCTGGGGGGTGGGGGTGCAGGGGGACATGAGTGGGGCCTGCTGGCAGGTTTCCCCTCACTGCTGGGGGGTGAGGGTGCAGGGAACATGAGTGGGACATGAGTGGGGGCCTGCTGGCAGGTGCCCCTCACTGCTGGGGGGTGGGGGGTGCAGGGGGATATGAGTGGGGGGCCTGCTGGCTGGTGCCCCTCACTGCTGGGGGGTGGGGGTGCTGGGGGACATGAGTGGGGGTCTGCTGGCAGGTGCCCCTCACTGCTGGGGGGTGGGGGTACAGGGAGACATGAGTTTGACATGAGTGGGGGCCTGCTGGAAGGTGCCTGTCACTGCTGGGAGGTGGCGGGGTGCAGGGGGACATGAGTGGGGGCCTATTGGCAGGTGCCCCTCACTGCTGGGGGGTGGGGGTGCTGGGGGACATGAGTGGGGGCCTGCTGGCAGGTGCCCCTCACTGCTGGGGGATGGGGGTGCTGGGGGACATGACTGGGACATGAGTGGGCCTGCTTGCAGGTGCCCCTCACTGCTGGGGGATGGGGGTTCTGGGGGGACCTGAGTGGGCTCACTGCTGGGGGGTGGGGGTGCTGGGGGAAATGACTGGGACATGAGTGGGGGCTTGCTGGCAGGTGCCCCTCACTGCTGGGGGGTGGGGGTGCAGGGGGACATGAGTGGGGGCCTGCTGGCTGGTGCCCCTCACTGCTGGGGGGTGGGGGTGCAGGGGGACATGAGTGGGGGCCTGCTGGCAGGTGCCCCTCACTGCTGGGGTGTGGGGTACAGGGGGACATGAGTGGGGGGCCTGCTGGCAGGTGCCCCTCACTGCTGGGGGTGGGGGTGCAGGGGGACATGAGTGGGGGCCTGCTGGCATGTGCCCCTCACTGCTGGGGATGGGGGTTCTCGGGGACATGAGTGGGGGCCTGCTGGCAGGTGCCCCTCACTGCTGGGGGGTGGGTGTGCAGGGGGACATGAGTGGGGCCCTGCTGGCTGGTGCCCCTCACTGCTGGGGGGTGGGGGTGCTGGGGGACATGAGTAGGGGCCTGCTGGCAGGTGCCCCTCACTGCTGGGGTGTGGGGGTACAGTGGGACATGAGTGGGGGCCTGCTGGCAGGTGCCCCTCACTGCTGGGGGTGGGGGTGCAGGGGGATATGAGTGGGGGCCTGCTGGCAGGTTCCCCTCACTGCTGGGGGTGGGGGTGCAGGGGGACATGAGTGGGACATGAGTGGGGGCCTGCTGGCATGTGCCCCTCACTGCTGGGGGCTGGGGGTGCAGGGGGACATGAGTGGGACATGAGTGGGGCCCTGCTGGCAGGTACCCCTCACTGCTGGGGGTTGGGGTACAGGGGGACATGAGTGAGGGCCTGCTGGCAGGTGCCCCTCACTGCTGGGGTGTGGGGGTGCAGGGGGACATGAGTGTGGGCCTGCTGGCAGGTTCCCCTCACTGCTGGGGGGTGGGGGTGCAGGGGGACATGAGTGGGACATGAGTGGGGGCCTGCTGGCATGTGCCCCTCACTGCTGGGGGGTGGGGGTGCAGGGGGATATGAGTGGGGCCCTGCTGGCAGGTGCCCCTCACTGCTGGGGGTGGAGGTGCAGGGGGACATGAGTGGGGGCCTGCTGGCAGGTGCCTCTCACTGCTGGGGGATGGGGGTTCTGGGGGACATGAGTGGGGCCTGCTGGCAGGTGCCCCTCACTGCTGGGGGGTGTGGGTGCTGGGGAACATGACTGGGACATGAGTGGGGCTTGCTGGCAGGTGCCCCTCACTGCTGGGGGTAGGGGTGCAGGGGGACATGAGTGGGGCCTGCTGGCTGGTGCCCCTCACTGCTGGGGGTGGGGGTGCTGGGGGACATGAGTGGGGGCCTGCTGGCAGGTGCCCCTCACTGCTGGGGTGGGGGTACAGGGAGACATGAGTGTGACATGAGTGGGGGCCTGCTGGAAGGTGCCTGTCACAGCTGGGAGGTGGGGAGGTGCAGGGGGACATGAGTGGGGGCCTATTGGCAGGTGCCCCTCACTGCTGGGGGGTGGGGGTGATGGGGGACATGAGTGGGGGCCTGCTGGCAGGTGCCCCTCACTGCTGGGGATGGGGGTGCTGGGGGACCTGAGTGGGACATGAGTGGGGGCCTGCTGGCAGGTGCCCCTCACTGCTGGGGGTGGGGGTGCTGGAGGACATGAGTGGGGGCCTGCTGGCAGGTGCCCCTCACTGCTGGGGGTGGGGGTGCAGGGGGACATGAGTGGGGGCCTGCTGGCAGGTTCCCCTCACTGCTGGGGGTGGGGGTGCAGGGAAACATGAGTGGGACATGAGTGGGGGTCTGCTGGCAGGTGCCCCTCACTGCTGGGGTGTGGGGGTGCAGGGGGACATGAGTGGGGGCCTGCTGGCTGGTGCCCCTCACTGCTGGGGGGTGGGGGTGCTGGGGGACATGACTGGGACATGAGTGGGGGCTTGCTGGCAGGTGCCCCTCACTGCTGGGGGGTGGGGGTGCAGGGGGATATGAGTGGGGGCCTGCTGGCTGGTGCCCCTCACTGCTGGGGGGTGGGGGTGCTGGGGGTGCTGGGGGTGCTGGGGGACATGAGTGGGGGTCTGCTGGCAGGTGCCCCTCACTGCTGGGGGGTGGGGGTACAGGGAGACATGAGTGTGACATGAGTGGGGGCCTGCTGGAAGGTGCCTGTCACTGCTGGGAGGTGGGGGGTGCAGGGGGACATGAGTGGGGGCCTATTGGCAGGTGCCCCTCACTGCTGGGGGTGGGGGTGCTGGGGGACATGAGTTGGGGCCTGCTGGAAGGTGCCCCTCACTGCTGGGGGATGGGGGTGCTGGGGGACATAAGTGGGACATGAGTGGGGGCCTGCTGGCAGGTGCCCCTCACTGCTGGGGGTGGGGGTGCTGGGGGACATGAGTGGGGGCCTGCTGGCAGGTGCCCCTCACTGCTGGGGGGTGGGGGTGCAGGGGGACATGAGTGGGGGCCTGCTGGCATGTTCCCCTCACTGCTGGGGTGTGGGGTGCAGAGGTTCATGAGTGGGACATGAGTGGGGGCCTGCTGGCAGGTGCCCCTCACTGCTGGGGTGTGGGGGTGCAGGGGGACATGAGTGGGGGCCTGCTGGCAGGTGCCCCTCACTGCTGGGGGTGGGGGTGCAGGGGGACATGAGTGGGGCCTGCTGGCAGGTACCCCTCACTGCTGGGGGATGGGGGTGCTTGGGGACATGAGTGGGGCCTGCTGGCAGGTGCCCCTCACTGCTGGGGGGTGGGGATGCTTGGGGACATGACTGGGACATGAGTGGGGGCTTGCTGGCAGGTGCCCCTCACTGCTGGGGGGTGGAGGTGCAGGGGGACATGAGTGGGGGCCTGCTGGCTGGTGCCCCTCACTGCTGGGGGGTGGGGGTGCTGGGGGACATGAGTGGGGGCCTGCTGGCCTGCAGCTACCACTACCCTTGAGCCTGTGGCAGTCGATGAAACAGACTGCCGGGTCACAGGGGCACCAGTGCCAGATGCAGAAGCTGCATCTCCCAGAACCACAGGGGGTGGTAGCATGACTGCACCGACACATGGCACAACATTGTGCTCAAATGGTGCACCCCTGCCTCTTCTCCCTCTACGGCCACCCTGGACACCCTGGAGTCCCCCTACTCCCTGGTCACTCCGGCCACGTCCCTGACCACGCCCGCCACAAGGAGGACACCAAGCTGAGGCGCCCCTCACCTTTGGTGGCCTCCCAACCATGGCACAGATGGAGTAGTGCCGGCACAGATGGAGGAGTGCCAATGGGAGGTGTACACCACAATTGTCCTGGGCAATTGGGGTGAAGGGGGTGGGATGCAAGATGTGCACCTGCAAGGCTGTATGTGACCCCGGTGATGTAGTGACGGGTCACGCAACGCTCAGGCACCCCAAAACTGCAGTAAAACCGTGCACGCAACCCTTAAACCTATGTGCGTGGAATCAACCTCCCACAGTACGCGGTGGCACCCAGTAACACGAAAAACACGTACATGTGGGACACGCAGGCTACTATGACCTCCAAAATGGGTGCGATACACTGGGGCACCCGCAGTGTGAAAAATAGCGTGCGCGACTCACCATCTGACTAGTGTGATAATGAAAAATACGCGTAGCCAATACCCTCGCCAAAAGAAGAGATACGTCCTCGATCCGCTCTGAAGTTGTGATGGCGCGCGAAACAACACGAAGCAGCAACACACGAAAGGCACATACAGCGAACTGCTGGCCCCGCTCACCTTTAACCCGTGCTGAGGGAAACGCCCGCGCACGTCACGTCACTTACACGTAGGCCCTTTTCTCGGATTACACGCATTCACAAGCGGACGTGCCGTTTTTTCACGTGCGCTGAACCACTATGCCCACGTCACGAGGGAAACGCCCATGCGCGTAATGTCACAGACGCGCTTACACGCTAAGGGCCTTTCCTCGAATTACACGCAGACGTGCAATTTTTTCACGTGGCAAATCACTCCGTATCAAGCTGGCCACACAACAACACACGCAGGACCACGCTCCTGCCCAGAAGGCTGAATTACTGCCACCCAGAGCCCCGAGCATGCTCCCACCTGCCATCTGCTGCTGCCTGCCTGCCTGCTGCCCACGTGCCCTGCTATTTGCTGCCTGCTCATCAGCCTTCTGCAGGGGTGCAGTTGCTGTGACCACCCCTGCTGGAACTGAAGACTCCCGACTGGGATACCATCGCTCCAGAGCCCAGCCGCAGGACCCAGTTGCCCACCTACACCTGCCTCTGGGGTTGCCATGTCGGGCACACCACTATCTGGCACCACTGGCAACCCCCAACCAGAGAGGCAGAGGGCCACCAGCTTCAGTGCCAGGGAAGTTGGTGTCCTGGTGGAGCAAGTCCTGGATCAGTATGATGCCCTCTTTGGAAGTTTGCGCGCCGACAATGAAGGACGGACCAGGATCTGGATGGACATCGTGACTGCCATCAACGAGGAGGTGGTGTCATTCGATGACATTCAACACGTCCGGAAGCGCTGGGAGGACTTCAGGTCCAGGACCCTCAACAAGGCCGGCGCCTCTTGAAGGCAGCGGATGCCAAAGGGCGCCAGGGCCACCTGTTTGACCACCAAATGAGGGTCCTGGAACGCATATGCCCAGCACTCCATGTCCAGGTCCTTGAGAGGCAGACCCGTCTGGAGTCGAGCGGTAAGTGTACATACATACTGATTGGACGCTGTGCATGTCGTGGTGTGCCAGTAGTGTGCAGGTTGCACATGTGTTTTTGTAGGGCCATGTATGGATGTGTATGTACAGGGGCGTGAGGCTGCCACATGCAAGTCCTCTCATGTTGAGACACATGGATGGTGTATGTGTGGGTAAGCATGCAGGCCAAATGCAGATGTGGAGCACACATGTTTGAATTACTGTGTATGTATGTTGGCATGGTTGTGGTGTCACACATGGATGTTGGTTGCAGCTGCATGTATCTGGACTGTGCACATGTGCATGTGTGTATATTTGACAAGTGTGCAACTGTGATGCAACATGGATGCATGTGACACTGATATGTAGAAGGCTGAATGCCAGATGTGACATGGATGGCGATCTCATCACTGCGACAGTTGGTGGAGATGTACACATGCATGTAAGTGTGGTGGCATGTGTGCATGTCTTGTGCACTCCCTGTGTTTCATGTGATGTCAGGCTCACCTTCGGCTGCTCATGCTGTTGTATGTGAATGGATGGTGCTGCCTGGTGCGATATTGCTGTGGAATTGCTCATGTGTGTGAGTTGAAATGACATGTGTGTTGGGGATTGTGATGCCATGTCTGAAGTTTGACACTGCCACTCATGTGCAACTGTCATGTGTGTATCAGTCCATTGTACAGTGCCCTGATGCCTGTGTCCTATCTCTTCTTGTCTGAAGCGTCAACTGATGAAGAGGGCAGAGAGGGTGCTGTGGAGCAAGGCGGCAGGGATCGCACCGCCAGCCGGAGATGCAAGGCCCGGCTCCCTTCCCAGGTTGTCATCTCGTCAGGGAGTGAGGAATCCGGTGCCGCGTCCCAGGCCGCAGCTGCCGAGGGTAGGTCCGAGAGGCAGAGGTCGGAGTTGGACTCCTCGGCAGCAGAAGGGGTGCTGAGATCCCACACTGTCAGACGGAGGAAGATGGCACAGAGTCATCAGGTTGGTGGGGGGTTTGGTGGAGGAGGAGGCCGTGGAAGGGACAGACACGGGGTCTGGAGGTGGGGATTCCACTGGTGCTAGTGGTGCAGTTCAGGGGCAGGGACAGGAGGCAGCACAGGCCGCCGCAGAGGTGCCTGTGTGTAATCCTGTCCCCGATCCTGTGACTGCATCATTCCGCACCAGCAGGGATGCCTACGTCCAGACCCGTTTTCAGGGAGGGGATCCACTTACAACAACTGGCCTTCCTCTCCCTGCGGACGTGGCTATCCGGGACCGGGTTGAGCCTGTCCTGAGTGGGATGGCGTTGCGTCAACGGGGCATGCAAGGTGACCTGCAGTGTTTTCGTGAGGACACTGCACGTCATCTCGAATGCCTCGTTGACCGTGATGACCTACTGGGACGGGTCACCAGGACCGGATTCCTCCGTTTGCTGGACCTTGTTCCGACCCCCTCCTCACCTGAACCCCCTGTGCGCCAGTCGTCCTCCATGCCATCTTCCCACCCATGTATCACCTGGGTACCCTGTGGAGCTGCCTCTGACCCTGCGGCCAGGCAGGTGGAGGACACATCCCTGCCACAGTCGGGAGTCGGACGTGCAGCAGGGGTGGCCACCTCAACAACTGCACCCCAGCCAGAGGAGGACGTGCAGGCAGCAAGAACCAGGGCACAGGCACAGTCACAGCAGCAACAAGGTGGGAGCCATGATGGCTCGGGGCCTTCAACATCGGAGGGGCAGGCATCGGCCAGAGGGCAGGAGGACCCAGGATTGGAAGTGTCTTCCGCATGGCAGCGGTTGGGCCAGGCCATAGGTGCGGAGCGGCGGCGGGCGGAAGAGGCACGGCTCACAATGGTCAGGGCGTTGAATTCCTTGCAGGGGGCTCTGAGGCGGGGCGAGTTCCTCGAGGCAATTCGCAGGGAGTTGGAGGTCCACATGTCATCGTCCCTGCGAACCCTCGGGGCCATGGAAGAGGACCGCCTCCGGGACATCGAGCAGGAGTTCGATGATGCCCTGGCCTGGGAAATGGGGAAGTGAGCCGTCGGACTAGCCTGCCGCCAATGTAAATAGTTTTTAGAGTTAGGTTTCATTTTCCTTTTCCTTTGATTTGGAATGAATGGACTATGCCCCACACATTTCTATATAGTTTTTTTCTTAGGTAGTTTCTTAGGTAGGTTTCATTTCTTTTGTTGGGCTCATGGACCCTTGACAATGGATTGTACATAGTTGGACAATGGATTTATTTGAACTTTTTCTTTTGATTTCACCATGGATTAATGGATTTTTCTTTTTACGTTTCCTTTGGATTTGCGTTGGTGGAGGGAGAGTTGGACTATTTTTCTTTCGGATTTCTTTGGATTGGTTATACTTTTCATTTACTCATCTTTTGCACATGCTTTTCATTTCATGTTTGCTATTTTGTTATGCTTTCATTTCATTGCTTTATTTTTGTACATAATACATTTTTAATATTTTACTTCCATGTGTGGGATTCGCTCATTGGGTTCGTGCGTGTGAAAATGTGGGTTCACACAATCAATGCCAACCAGTGTGTGTGTGTGTGACGGACATGTGTTGATGTACATAGTTGACTTTTGGTTTGTGTCTTGAGATACGCATGTCAGTGTGGGGTGGATTGGGAAATCATTGCGTCTCAAGAATGGGGTGACGTGCTGTGGTATTTTGGTGTAGAAGTGGGCCATGATTGTGCATCTTTATGTCATGTAATAGGGGACATGAGTGGGGGCCTGCTGGTAGGTGCCCCTCACTGCTGGGGGATGGGGGTGCAGGGGGACATGAGTGGGACTTGAGTGGGGGCCTGCTGGCAGGTACCCCTCACTGCTGGGGGGTGGGGGTACAGGGGGACATGAGTGGGGGCCTGCTGGCAGGTGCCCCTCACTGCTGGGGGGTGGGGGTGCAGGGGGACATGAGTGGGGGCCTGCTGGCAGGTTCCCCTCACTGCTGGGGGGTGGGGGTGCAGGGGGACATGAGTGGGACATGAGTGGGGGCCTGCTGGCATGTGCCCCTCACTGCTGGGGGGTGGGGGTGCAGGGGGACATGAGTGGGGGCCTGCGGGCAGGTGCCCCTCACTGCTGGGGGATGGGGGTGCTGAGGGACATGAGTGGGGGCCTGCTGGCTGGTGCCCCTCACTGCTGGGGGGTGGGGGTGCTGGGGGACATGACTGGGACATGAGTGGGGGCTTGCTGGCAGGTGCCCCTCACTGCTGGGGGGTGGGGGTGCAGGGGGACATGAGTGGGGGCCTGCTGGCTGGTGCCCCTCACTGCTGGGGGGTGGGGGTGCTGGGGGACATGAGTGGGGGCCTGCTGGCAGGTGCCCCTCACTGCTGAGGTGTGGGGGTACAGGGGGACATGAGTGGGGGCCTGCTGGCAGGTGCCCCTCACTGCTGGGGGTGGGGGTGCAGGGGGACATGAGTGGGGGCCTGCTGGCAGGTTCCCCTCACTGGTGGGGGAGGGGGTGCAGGGGGACATGAGTGGGACATGAGTGGGGGCCTGCTGGCATGTGCCCCTCACTGCTGGGGGGTGGGGGTGCAGGGGGTCATGAGTGGGACATGAGTGGGGGCCTGCTGGCAGGTACCCCTCACTGCTGGGGGGTGGGGGTACAGGGGGACATGAGTGGGGGCCTGCTGGCAGGTGCCCCTCACTGCTGGGGGGTGGGGGTGCAGGGGGACATGAGTGGGACATGAGTGGGGGCCTGCTGGCATGTGCCCCTCACTGCTGGGGGGTGGGGGTGAGGGGGACATGAGTGGGGGCCTGCTGGCAGGTGCCCCTCACTGCTGGGGGATGGGGTGCTGGGGGACATGAGCGGGGGCCTGCTGGCAGGTGCCGCTCACTGCTGGGGGGTGGGGGTGCTGGGGGACATGACTGGGACATGAGTGGGGGCTTGCTGGCAGGTGCCCCTCACTGCTGAGGGGTGGGGGTGCAGGGGGACATGAGTGGGGGCCTGCTGGCTGGTGCCCCTCACTGCTGGGGGGTGGGGGTGCTGGGGGACATGAGTGGGGGCCTGCTGGCAGGTGCCCCTCACTGCTGGGGTGTGGGGGTACAGGGGGACATGAGTGGGGGCCTGCTGGCAGGTGCCCCTCACTGCTGGGGGTGGGGGTGCAGGGGGACATGAGTGGGGGCCTGCTGGCAGTTTCCCCTCACTGCTGGGGGGTGGGGGTGCAGGGAGACATGAGTGGGACATGAGTGGGGGCCTGCTGGCATGTGCCCCTCACTGCTGGGGGGTGGGGGTGCAGGGGGACATGAGTGGGACATGAGTGGGGGCCTTCTGGCAGGTACCCCTCACTGCTGGGGGGTAGGGGTACAGGGGGACATGAGTGGGGGCCTGCTGGCAGGTGCCCCTCACTGCTGGGGGTGGGGGTACAGGGGGACATGAGTGGGGGCCTGCTGGCAGGTTCCCCTCACTGCTGGGGGGTGGGGGTGCAGGGGGACATGAGTGGGACATGAGTGGGGGCCTGTTGGCAAGTGCCCCTCACTGCTGGGGGGTGGGGGTACAGGGAGACAGGAGTGTGACATGAGTGGGGGCCTGCTGGAAGGTGCCTGTCACTGCTGGGAGGTGGGGGGGTGCAGGGGCACATGAGTGGGGGCCTATTGGCAGGTGCCCCTCACTGCTGGGGGGTGGGGGTGCTGGGGGACATGAGTGGGGGCCTGCTGGCAGGTGCCCCTCACTGCTGGGGGATGGGGGTGCTGGGGGACATGAGTGGGGGCCTGCTGGAAGGTGCCCCTCACTGCTGGGGGTGGCGGTGCTGGGGGACATGAGTGGGGGCCTGCTGGCAGGTGCCCCTCACTGCTGGGGGGTGGGGGTGCAGGGGGACATGAGTGGGACATGAGTGGGGGCCTGCTGTCTGGTGCCCCTCACTGCTGGGGTGTGGGGGTGCAGGGGGACATGAGTGGGGGCCTGCTGGCTGGTGCCCCTCACTGCTGGGGGGTGGGGGTGCTGGGGGACATGACTGGGACATGAGTGGGGGCTTGCTGGCAGGTGCCCCTCACTGCTGGGGGGTGGTGGTGCAGGGGGACATGAGTGGGGGCCTGCTGGCTGGTGCCCCTCACTGCTGGGGGGTGGGGGTGCTGGGGGACATGAGTGGGGGCCTGCTGGCAGGTGCCCCTCACTGCTGAGGGGTGGGGGTGCAGGGAGACATGAGTGTGACATGAGTGGGGGCCTGCTGGAAGGTGCCTGTCACTGCTGGGAGGTGGGGGGTGCAGGGGGACATGAGTGGGGGCCTATTGGCAGGTGCCCCTCACTGCTGGGGGATGGGGGTGCTGGGGGACATGAGTGGGACATGAGTGGGGGCCTGCTGGCAGGTGCCCCTCACTGCTCGGGGTGGGGTTGCTGGGGACATGAGTGGGGGCCTGCTGGCAGGTGCCCCTCACTGCTGGGGGGTGGGGGTGCAGGGGGACATGAGTGGGGGCCTGCTGGCAGGTTCCCCTCACTGCTGGGAGGTGGGGGTGCAGGGGGATATGAGTGGGACATGGGTGGGGGCCTGCTGGCAGGTGCCCCTCACTGCTGGGGTGTGGGGGTGCAGGGGGACATGAGTGGGGGCCTGCTGGCAGGTGCCCCTCACTGCTGGGGGGTGGGGGTGCAGGGGGACATGAGTGGGGGCCTGCTGGCAGGTTCCCCTCACTGCTGGGAGGTGGGGGTGCAGGGGGATATGAGTGGGACATGAGTGGGGGCCTGCTGGCAGGTGCCCCTCACTGCTGGGGTGTGGGGGTGCAGGGGGACATGAGTGGGGGCCTGCTGGCAGGTGCCCCTCACTGCTGGGGGTGGTGGTGCAGGGGGACATGAGTGGGGGCCTGCTAGCAGGTACCCCTCACTGCTGGGGGATGGGGGTGCTTGGGGACATGAGTGGGGGCCTGCTGGCAGGTGCCCCTCACTGCTGGGGGGTGGGGGTGCTTGGGGACATGACTGGGACATGAGTGGGGGCTTGCTGGCAGGTGCCCCTCACTGCTGGGGGGTGGAGGTGCAGGGGGACATGAGTGGGGGCCTGCTGGCTGGTGCCCCTAACTGCTGGGGGGTGGGGGTGCTGGGGGACATGAGTGGGGGCCTGCTGGCAGGTGCCCCTCACTGCTGGGGTGTGGGGGTGCTGGGGGACATGAGTGGGGGCCTGCTGGCAGGTGCCCCTCACTGCTGGGGGGTGGGCGTGCAGGGGGACATGAGTGGGACATGAGTGGGGGCCTGCTGGCAGGTGCCCGTCACTGCTGGGGGGTGTGGGGGTGCAGGGGGACATGAGTTGGGGCCTGTTGGCAGGTGCCCCTCACTGCTGGGGGGTGGGGGTGCTGGGGGACATGAGTGGGGGCCTGCTGGCAGGTGCCCCTCACTGCTGGGGGATGGGGGTGCAGGGGGACATGAGTGGGGGCCTGCTGGCAGGTGCCCCTCACTGCTGGGGGGTTGGGGTGCTGTGGGACATGACTGGGACATGAGTGGGGGCTTGCTGGCAGGTGCCCCTCACTGCTGGGGGGTGGGGGTGCAGGGGGACATGAGTGGGGGCCTGCTGGCTGGTGCCCCTCACTGCTGGGGGGTGGGGGTGCTGGGGGACATGAGTGGGGGCCTGCTGGCAGGTGCCCCTCACTGCTGAGGTGTGGGGGTACAGGGGGACATGAGTGGGGGCCTGCTGGCAGGTGCCCCTCACTGCTGGGGGTGGGGGTGCAGGGGGACATGAGTGGGGGCCTGCTGGCAGGTTCCCCTCACTGGTGGGGGAGGGGGTGCAGGGGGACATGAGTGGGACATGAGTGGGGGCCTGCTGGCATGTGCCCCTCACTGCTGGGGGGTGGGGGTGCAGGGGGTCATGAGTGGGACATGAGTGGGGGCCTGCTGGCAGGTACCCCTCACTGCTGGGGGGTGGGGGTACAGGGGGACATGAGTGGGGGCCTGCTGGCAGGTGCCCCTCACTGCTGGGGGGTGGGGGTGCAGGGGGACATGAGTGGGACATGAGTGGGGGCCTGCTGGCATGTGCCCCTCACTGCTGGGGGGTGGGGGTGAGGGGGACATGAGTGGGGGCCTGCTGGCAGGTGCCCCTCACTGCTGGGGGATGGGGTGCTGGGGGACATGAGCGGGGGCCTGCTGGCAGGTGCCGCTCACTGCTGGGGGGTGGGGGTGCTGGGGGACATGACTGGGACATGAGTGGGGGCTTGCTGGCAGGTGCCCCTCACTGCTGAGGGGTGGGGGTGCAGGGGGACATGAGTGGGGGCCTGCTGGCTGGTGCCCCTCACTGCTGGGGGGTGGGGGTGCTGGGGGACATGAGTGGGGGCCTGCTGGCAGGTGCCCCTCACTGCTGGGGTGTGGGGGTACAGGGGGACATGAGTGGGGGCCTGCTGGCAGGTGCCCCTCACTGCTGGGGGTGGGGGTGCAGGGGGACATGAGTGGGGGCCTGCTGGCAGTTTCCCCTCACTGCTGGGGGGTGGGGGTGCAGGGAGACATGAGTGGGACATGAGTGGGGGCCTGCTGGCATGTGCCCCTCACTGCTGGGGGGTGGGGGTGCAGGGGGACATGAGTGGGACATGAGTGGGGGCCTTCTGGCAGGTACCCCTCACTGCTGGGGGGTAGGGGTACAGGGGGACATGAGTGGGGGCCTGCTGGCAGGTGCCCCTCACTGCTGGGGGTGGGGGTACAGGGGGACATGAGTGGGGGCCTGCTGGCAGGTTCCCCTCACTGCTGGGGGGTGGGGGTGCAGGGGGACATGAGTGGGACATGAGTGGGGGCCTGTTGGCAAGTGCCCCTCACTGCTGGGGGGTGGGGGTACAGGGAGACAGGAGTGTGACATGAGTGGGGGCCTGCTGGAAGGTGCCTGTCACTGCTGGGAGGTGGGGGGGTGCAGGGGCACATGAGTGGGGGCCTATTGGCAGGTGCCCCTCACTGCTGGGGGGTGGGGGTGCTGGGGGACATGAGTGGGGGCCTGCTGGCAGGTGCCCCTCACTGCTGGGGGATGGGGGTGCTGGGGGACATGAGTGGGGGCCTGCTGGAAGGTGCCCCTCACTGCTGGGGGTGGCGGTGCTGGGGGACATGAGTGGGGGCCTGCTGGCAGGTGCCCCTCACTGCTGGGGGGTGGGGGTGCAGGGGGACATGAGTGGGACATGAGTGGGGGCCTGCTGTCTGGTGCCCCTCACTGCTGGGGTGTGGGGGTGCAGGGGGACATGAGTGGGGGCCTGCTGGCTGGTGCCCCTCACTGCTGGGGGGTGGGGGTGCTGGGGGACATGACTGGGACATGAGTGGGGGCTTGCTGGCAGGTGCCCCTCACTGCTGGGGGGTGGTGGTGCAGGGGGACATGAGTGGGGGCCTGCTGGCTGGTGCCCCTCACTGCTGGGGGGTGGGGGTGCTGGGGGACATGAGTGGGGGCCTGCTGGCAGGTGCCCCTCACTGCTGAGGGGTGGGGGTGCAGGGAGACATGAGTGTGACATGAGTGGGGGCCTGCTGGAAGGTGCCTGTCACTGCTGGGAGGTGGGGGGTGCAGGGGGACATGAGTGGGGGCCTATTGGCAGGTGCCCCTCACTGCTGGGGGATGGGGGTGCTGGGGGACATGAGTGGGACATGAGTGGGGGCCTGCTGGCAGGTGCCCCTCACTGCTCGGGGTGGGGTTGCTGGGGACATGAGTGGGGGCCTGCTGGCAGGTGCCCCTCACTGCTGGGGGGTGGGGGTGCAGGGGGACATGAGTGGGGGCCTGCTGGCAGGTTCCCCTCACTGCTGGGAGGTGGGGGTGCAGGGGGATATGAGTGGGACATGGGTGGGGGCCTGCTGGCAGGTGCCCCTCACTGCTGGGGTGTGGGGGTGCAGGGGGACATGAGTGGGGGCCTGCTGGCAGGTGCCCCTCACTGCTGGGGGGTGGGGGTGCAGGGGGACATGAGTGGGGGCCTGCTGGCAGGTTCCCCTCACTGCTGGGAGGTGGGGGTGCAGGGGGATATGAGTGGGACATGAGTGGGGGCCTGCTGGCAGGTGCCCCTCACTGCTGGGGTGTGGGGGTGCAGGGGGACATGAGTGGGGGCCTGCTGGCAGGTGCCCCTCACTGCTGGGGGTGGTGGTGCAGGGGGACATGAGTGGGGGCCTGCTAGCAGGTACCCCTCACTGCTGGGGGATGGGGGTGCTTGGGGACATGAGTGGGGGCCTGCTGGCAGGTGCCCCTCACTGCTGGGGGGTGGGGGTGCTTGGGGACATGACTGGGACATGAGTGGGGGCTTGCTGGCAGGTGCCCCTCACTGCTGGGGGGTGGAGGTGCAGGGGGACATGAGTGGGGGCCTGCTGGCTGGTGCCCCTAACTGCTGGGGGGTGGGGGTGCTGGGGGACATGAGTGGGGGCCTGCTGGCAGGTGCCCCTCACTGCTGGGGTGTGGGGGTGCTGGGGGACATGAGTGGGGGCCTGCTGGCAGGTGCCCCTCACTGCTGGGGGGTGGGCGTGCAGGGGGACATGAGTGGGACATGAGTGGGGGCCTGCTGGCAGGTGCCCGTCACTGCTGGGGGGTGTGGGGGTGCAGGGGGACATGAGTTGGGGCCTGTTGGCAGGTGCCCCTCACTGCTGGGGGGTGGGGGTGCTGGGGGACATGAGTGGGGGCCTGCTGGCAGGTGCCCCTCACTGCTGGGGGATGGGGGTGCAGGGGGACATGAGTGGGGGCCTGCTGGCAGGTGCCCCTCACTGCTGGGGGGTTGGGGTGCTGTGGGACATGAGTGGGGGCCTGCTGGCAGGTGCCCCTCACTGCTGGGAGGTGGAGGTGCGGGGGGACATGAGTGGGACATGAGTGGGGGCCTGCTGGCAGGTGCCCCTCACTGCTGGAGTGTGGGGGAGCAGGCGGACATGAGTGGGGGCATGCTGGCAGGTGCCCCTCACTGCTGGGGGTGGGGGGTCCTGGGGGACATGAGTGGGGGCCTGCTGGCAGGTGCCCCTCACTGCTGGGGGGTGGGGGTGCAGGGGGACATGAGTGGGGGTCTGCTGGCAGGTGCCCCTCACTGCTGGGGGTGGGGGTGCTGGGGGACATGAGTGGGGGCCTGCTGGCAGGTGCCCCTCACCGCTGGGGGGTGGGGGTGCTGGGGGACATGAGTGGGGACCTGCTGGCAGGTGCCCCTCACTGCTGGGGGGTCGGGGTGCTTGGGGACATGAGTGGGGTCCTGCTGGCAGGTGCCCCTCACTGCTGGGGGGTGGGGGTGCAGGGGGACATGGGTGGGACATGAGTGGGGGCCTGCTGGCAGATGCCCCTCACTGCTGGGGGGTGGTGGTGCAAGGGGATATGAGTGGGGGCCTGCTGGCAGGTGCCCCTCACTGCTGGGGGGTGGGGTAGCTGGGGGACATGAGTGGGGGCCTTCTGGCAGGTGCCCCTCACTGCTGGGGGGTGGGGGTGCTGGGGGACATGAGTGGGCTCACTGCTGGGGGTGGGGGTGCTGGGGGACATGAGTGGGGGCCTGCTGGCAGATGCCCCTCACTGCTGTGGGGTGCGGGTGCAGGGGGACATGAGTGGGGCCCTGCTGGCAGGTGCCCCTCACTGCTGGGGGGTGGGAGTGCTGGGGGACATGATCGGGGGCCTGCTGGCAGGTGCCCCACACTGCTGGGGGTGCTGGGGGACATGAGTGGGACATGAGTGGGGGCCTGCTGGCAGGTGCCCCTCACTGCTGGGGGGTGGTAGTGCAGGGGGACATGAGTGGGGGCCTGCTGGCAGGTGCCCCTCACTGCTGGGGCCTACTGGCAGGTCCCCCTCACTGCTCGGGGGTGGGGGTGCTGGGAGACATGAGTTGGTGATCATATTGCAAGGTGACATGTGGCTTGGTTGGGGGCATGCCCATGATGGATGGGCTGCCTGTGGGACATGACCAGGGGTACAGGGTAGGCCCCTGTGGTGTGGGCTGCCTGCTGGGGCCGTGGAGGGGGTAGACGGGACATCTGGGAGGACCCACACTGTCAATTCACATGTGGGACTCCCCGCGCACACCACTGGATACACGTACCCCGCTCTGACAACGAAATCGCATGTGAAACTTCACGCGCACCCCCGAAATACACGTACCCCGCTCTGACAGCGAAATCACGTGTGAAACTTCACGCGCACCCCCGAAATACACGTACCCCCCTCTGACAGCGAAATCGCGTGTGAAACTTCACGCGCACCCCCGAAATACACGTACCCCGCTCTGACAGCAAAATCGCGTGTGAAACTTCACACGCACCCCCGAAATACATGTACCCCGCTCGCACAGGGCCAATCGTGTGTGAAACTCCCCGCGAACCCCAGTAATACACGTACACCGCTCGCACAGGGCCAATTGCGTGTGAAACTTCCGCTAACCCCAGTAATACATGTACCCCGCTCGCACAGGGCCCATCGCTTGTGAAACTTCCCGCGAACCCCAGTAATACAAGTACCCCGCTCCACAGGGCCAATCGCGTGTGAAACTTCCCACGAACCCCAGTAATACACGTACCCCGCTCGCACAGGGCCAATCGCGCACCCCAGTAATACACGTACACTGCTCGCGCAGGGCCAATCACGTGTGAAACTTCCTGCGAACCCCAGAAATACACGTACCCGCTCGCACAGGGTCCATTGCATGTGAAACTTCCCATGAACCCCAGTAATACACGTACCACACTCGCACAGGGCCAATCGGGTGTGAAACTTCCTGCGCACCCCCGAAAATACACGTAACCCGCTCGCACAGGGCCAATCGCGTGTGAAACTTCCTGCGCACCCCTGAAATACACGTACCCCGCTCGCACAGGGCCAATCGGGTGTGAAACTTCCCACGCACCCCAGTAATACACGTACACCGCTCGCACAGGGCCAATCGCGTGTGAAAGTTCCCGCGAACCCCCAAAATACACGTACCCTGCTCGCACAGGGCCAATCTCGTGTAAAACTCCCCACGAACCCCAGTGATACATGTACCCCACTCGCACAGGGCCAATCACGTGTGAAACTCCCCGCGCCGGGGTGTACATGTATTCAGAGGGTTGCGCGGGGAGTTTTACAGGCGTTTTTTCGTGGTTGGGGGGCTGTATGCTGGTTCAATGGCCTGTGCGCAATGTACGGGATTTGTGCGCTGTGCATGGCACACGGAGAGGGGCGTAACTGGCGCTGCTGCAGGGTCGCTGTGCCACTCTGCGCCACGGCTGGTTTTGGATGTTTAAATCCATGAATACGCTGTGCGCGGAAATGGATTTTAGCGCATGCGGCTGTCGCACACGCACACTGTGCGCCAGCCGCACGCGCACACTGTGCGCCAGCCGCGTGCACCACTTGTGCGCTGGATTCTATGAATTACCCCCTAAGTATCTTAGACATGTCATTTCAATACTTCTTGTAAAATCTGTGTATGTCCTTGTTTTGGCCACCTACCCGCATAAGAAGTTAATAATTACATTTTATAATTTACACTTCAACTTTCAAATTGTTTAAAAATGTCTATAATTAAAATTAAATGCTTCCATTTGCACAGAAGTTTGATAATAACTGCAGAACACCATCCTGAAGCTGTCAACCAAATGGTAAAGTACATTTTTGAAGTACCTCAGAGACACCACACACTGATGTTTAAACCATGTAGAGTTCCACACATGGGGTAGGTGAAAGGGCCATCTAAAATGGACATCTTTGCAATTAATCATAACTACCACTTAGCTTGATTGTTCAGGTCGAAGAAGGACCTAGAAACAAAATTCAAATATGTGTTTCTACAACACCAGGGGCCCAACATGAGTGTGGAATCTCTTTTTTCTATTACCTAGAAGTTTACTTTCAAATATTCTAATGATCTCTAAATTATCATTAAAATACTTCTTTTAACATCTGTGTGCATCCTTTTTTTGGCCACCTACACAAATAAGAAGTTAATAACAATTTGGTTCAATTTATTGTGCCATAGTTAATTGATATTTCTTAAAAAAGATCTACCTTTTCATATTTTCTTTTGAGAATGGTCCAGAGTGTGACCACAAAACACTTTCCCGGGCGTTTGTAGAAAGTATCACACTAGAAATAGAGGTATATCAAGAATATGATATTATAATGACTACGTTGATACATAATTACTAATCATTACTAATTATAATTATAATCCACTAACAAGTACTTAAAGTAGGCTGATTTCCTTTTTATTTACATTACAATACTTCTTCTAAAGGTTGGGTGCGTCCTTATTTTGGCCACCTACACACATAAGAAGTAAATGACAAAATACCTACATTTTTCCTAAAAATTCTAGTTTGTGATCAGAACTCATATCTTTTTAAATACTCTACTTTTCATTTTTGTTTGCTCTGTTACCTACTGTTTACTTGTTTCAGATGTAACAGTTGTGAACATCTACACTCCCTAGCACGGAAAATAATGTACATGGACCACTTTTATAACCCGGTACGTATAAGGAGCACTTGTACATATGAAAATACAGTGTTTTACATAATAAACCAGAAGTAGAAGATTCCAGACTGCTTCTTTTTTTGTAATGTATATAATTTTGTCAATCTAATATATATATTTTTTGTAGTGATTTTATATTGCTATTTGGTAAATATGTATCCTTTACTTCATAGAAAAGATTTTGTACTTATTTTCCCCTTTTACACATTCATTTTGCATGTCTATATTCACAAAGAATATACAACATATTGTAAAACTTCGGTTCTAGCAACATTAAGTATGCATTCTTTAAACCCTTGGGCAATCTTGGTTGGTGTTTGACCAAAGAGTAATTGCATACAAGCCATAATGCTTTTGTACAGACCCATGTTGTTAAATGTGCACAGTGAATGGATGTTCCCTCATGAAAAATATTTGCATGTGTTTTAAAAAATTTTGGGGAAATATAAACCTGACTATTTATAAAATTCATAACCAGAGTGCGACATTTATAGTATGTCTCTGAAACATTATTAAAATGTACTTATTAATAACTAGATTTTGCAGTTTTGACTGTAAATTACAACCACAGTCACTGCATCGCATATCATGAAATGCTTTCATTACGAGATTAGAAAAATTCACACTTTTCTGATCAGGGGCAGGAAAGAATAGAAACCTTTCTGTAACATCTCAAGTAATTTGTTCTTTGTAACATTGTGGACACACGTGCTTCCACTCATAAGACATTCCTACATATCTATCCATCTATTTATTTATTTTTGCATTTGTAGCAGCGAACTGACCCCTCAGGTATCTGGGTGCTAGTTTCATTAGGGAAAGGGGGAAGGAGGTGTACAGGTAAAGGTCAACAGGGAAGGCAGGAGGCAGACGTTCAGCAGTGATACAGTGTCTTGGCTCCGAGGAGCTTATGCGAAAAGCCAAGTGTTCAGGTTTCTCCTAAAGGTACTATAGGAGGGTTCCATTCTCAAGAACATGGAGAGATTGTTCCACAGCTTGGCGGAGAGGACAGGGAAGCTTAAGCCGCCTGCAATTTGGTGATTGAAGCTAGGCACTTTGAGCAAGTGGTCGTGTGAGGATCTTAGTGGGCGAGAGGGGGTGTATTTTTCCATGTGCTGAGAAAGGTAGGCCGGTGCGGTTTCGGAGAGGCACTTGTGAACGATGGAGAGGATCTTGAAGTTTATATGATTTCAGACTGGTAGCCAATTGGTGTCTTTTCTTGCTTCTGAGATATGGGTATGTTTGGTAAGGCCGAGGGCAGCTGGGAGGGCATTGTTTTGGATGTTTTGTAGCTTTTTCAGGTTGCATTTCAGGTCCAAGCAAAGAGGGTGTTGCAGTAGTGCAATTTTGCCCCAGTGATGGCTCAGGCAATTGTGAGGCGAGGAGGATATGTAGAGGAAAGGCTTACTGGCGTTGATCAGTTTGGATGTGTGGACAGAAGTGGAGGAAATGAAGTTAACTTGATGTGAGAGGTCGAGTGAAGAGTCCAGGTACATACCCAGAGTTTTGTCAGTGGGTGAGATGGGGATTAGGTTGCTATCAAAGTTGAAGGTTTTACAGGCCGGATAGAAGTTGCGGAGAGTGATGGGGGAGCCAACAATGATAATCTCAGTTTTATCATCGTTTAGGCATAGCATGTGTGTTGCCATCCAGTTTTGGATGATGTTGTAGACTGAGTTGATGGTAGTAGTGTCTTTGTGGTAGGAGGCTGGGAGCGAGAGGAGAATTTGGGTGTCATCAGCGTAGTTTGTGTAGGAGATGCCGAGGACATCAAGGTGATTAAAAATATATAGTCAGGGAAAGGCAAAAACCTTGGGGAACGCTGCAGGTAACTGGTGTGGGTGAGACTGCATGATCTATGATCGTCTATGAAGACCCGAAACAATGTGTCTATTGGGAAGGATCTCATCCAGTCATTGGCTGCAGGAGAGAGGTTTGCTGTGGTGGTGAGGTGATCACAGAGAAACTGATGGTTGACAAGATCAAACGCGACTGAGAGATCCAGCAGTAGGAGCATGGCTGGTTTACTTGTGTCTTTGATGTCGTCTAGTTGATTTTTCAGATCAAGTAGGGCAGTTTTCATGTCATGGCTTGTGCAGAAGCCTGATTGACCGGAGATGGTCGGGGATCTTTAGGATGATGGGCACTGTCGTGATGGGATGGTAGTTGGTAGGGTATTTTTAGTAGCAGGAGAATCCATGCTTCTTTCAGGCATGCTGGAACTGTTTTTGTGGAGAAGAAGGCGTTGATTATGGCTGTGATGAACGGTGTACAGCATTTGATGATTGGGCCGAGCACGCATCGCCTTCGCAGCCGGATGGCTTGAGGCTTTTGATTAGGTTGGCTACTTCCAGTTCTGAGACACGGTGAAAGTCAAATGGTGTGGAGGATGGGAAGTGTGGCACCGCAGGGTGAGAGGAGGGTGGTGGTTTGGCTTGCTGCTTGGAGCAGATTTTATTCTGGAGTGTGAGTTTTTTTCCGGTAAGGGCTTCCTGTACCTTGGTGCACCAGTCTTCATCTACTGTGAGGGCAGTGGGAAGGGTGACTGGAGTCTTGAGTTCACGCAAGATTGTGAAGGGTTTGTGAGAATTCGATTTGGCAATTTTTATTGTCTTGTTATAGCTGTGTGGCTTTGGCAGTCTCATGGGCAGGTCGAGATGGTCAGGCAAGAGATGTTGCAGATGAGATCAGCAATCCAATCAAGGGTGCGGCCATGGTTGTGGGTAGGGTCAGTGATTCACTGAAGGAAGCCAGTATGATAAAGAGACATGGTTATGCTTCTGGCGTCTGTGTCAGAGGGGTCATTGAGACCCAGGTTGGGGTCACCTAAAATGAGGAGTTTTGCGCTCGGCTTTAATGCGGGATTGATGACTTGTAAGTGATCCTACTCGAAGGAGGCGATGGGGCCAGGGAGTTGATAGATGAGTCGGAGATTGATGGAGCATGTTGGTGGGATGGATAGCTTGGTGGTGAGTGATTTGCAGTTAGGGATAGGGCTTGAGTTGATGGTTCCGATGGCAAGGGTGTTTTTTGAAGATGAGTGCGACATCGCCATCTCTGTTGAGGATTCTGTTGTTCCGTAGGATAGCGTAGCCGGGCGGAATGGCGATGGATAATGCAGGGCCTACAATGGGATGAAGCCATGTTTCTGATATGGCAATCAAGTGGAGGTCAGGAGGTCATAGATCTTAGAAACATGAGCTGGGACTGACCTAGCATTGATTAAGGCACATTTGAGAGGAGTGGCATTCGTAGAGGCGGTGGAGTTTTATCTTGGCTGGGCGATGTGTGTGGAGGGTTGGCCATGTTCTCCTACGGAGGAGCTAGTTACTGGTATGGATGGGGGTTGGGGCAGTGGATGGTGGAGTTGGTAGGAGTCGGGAGGGTCTCCTGGTGTGGGATTGGAGATTATGGTTCCTGGTGGTGAATGATGAGGAAGGCTGAGGAGGGAAGAGGTGGGTCTCCTGGTGCGGGTTTGGAGATAATGGTTCCTAGTGGTGAATGATGGAGGAAGGCTGGTGAGGGCAAAGGTGGTTGCCATGGTGTGTGCGAATATGGGTGATCTAGGCACAGGGAGTAGGCTCTTATTATGTGTGTGATGCTTTGGCGTCTGTTTCTCTCTGGTCGTACGCATGTAGATTCCACCCAGGTCCCACCGATCACCTTGATTTGGAAACACCTCCACTAGGCTGGGTTCCTGACCTTCTGGAGCTCCCTGTGTCTTTACCTGCTTTAGACAAAGCTGGTGGGTGCTGTTTTCCGGGGGTGGCCCAACTCCTGCCTCGGCATTGGGTGCCATCAAATCCTGGAGACAATCGTTGCCACCGGGTATGTGGATTAGCAGGGGCTCCCAACCACTGGTCTCTGCCTTTTGGTGGAGCCCCTCACTGAAGTATTGTGCCCAGGTCATCTAGGAGGGAGCTCGGGGGTCTGGGCTGGTCCCAGACCTACAATAAGGCCTATGCAATTTGTGAGTTCTTGCCCCTTAGCCCTTGTCCCCCGGACTCTATAAATTCTCCAAGGGCTCCCCTGGTGCTGCATGTGCACTGCTGTTTGTGAAGCCTCCTTCTGGTGGCCCAGTGGTGCTCTGTGTGTCCGTTACTCTCGCTGCTCACTGGGTCCTCCCCGTCTCCTCTGGTGGTCGTATGTTGGCACACCACCAGCCGCTGTGTGCCATTGCCCAGCAGGTGGGTCTAAAAGAGGACCCTGTAGCCACGGCCTGGTCATGTTTCCTGCTTGGCCCCCCCTCGGGTGTGCTGCAGGCTGAACCCCTGAGGATGAGTGGCTGGGCTGTTCTTATAGATACGGGGCAACCCCCATATCCTTGTATCCTGCAAGATTGAAAATCAGGACACTAAGAAGAGAGCTGAAGCTGGATATCTACACTAACAGGTTCCTGCACTAGGACCTGTAAGGGTGCAGAAGTATGAGTCTGACACAATAGCGGCATGCTTGCTGGCAAAGACTTTTGTTAAAAAAGTAGAGAAAAGGGAGGAAAAACTATCTTGCCCTATTTCAATGAGGGTTTTCCCTACCTCAACAAAAACACTTGGGACTCTGTCTGAATGTCTTGTAAAGTAAAATGTCCACCGTCCTGTGTCCAAACCTATTTCCGTCCCTTACACTAAACTAACTAACTAAGCGTCTTCTTGATCCAGAAGGAGGCTCCTCTCATTTTTGATACAGACGTTTAATCCAAGTATCAAGGGGCAGTCTCTTCCCCTTGTTCTTTTCTCAGCTCACACAACGTAGTGTTAAGTCTGGTTCACTATCCTGCCAGACTCCACTGTAGATCCTCATCTTAAAAAACACAGTTCTCAATTATCAGGGGAGAAATCTCTTCCACTGTTCCTTTCCTTTCTTCAACAAAATAATGTAGTGTCAAGTCTGGTGTACCATTCTGCCAGACTTGACTTCCAAAAGATGTTTCTTCTTGTGGCAATGGGCTTGTTTCTTGTATCTCTCTTTCTTTCTCATATGGGTTCCAGATCCCTCTGGGATGTCTCTGGGTCTCCCCAACTCATTGTGTAATGTTTTTCTCTTTTGTGTGGTTCCCAAACAGTTTTAGCATCTATTTCCTTCCAGACTTGATTATAGATCTTGGAATTTCAGAAAAAGTCTCTTCTTTTAGCAATGGGTCCTCAGCCCCTTATTTCAGCTCCTTTTTATCTCTCTTTTTTTACATGAGTTCCAGATCCCTCTGGGCTGTCTTGGGGTCCCCCTGATTTGTTCTGCAGTTTCTTTCTATTTCATGTGAGTCCAAGACCACTTTATCTTCTCTTGCGTTCTCCCCAACTTGCTTTGGTTCTCAGTCCCATCGCTGTGTTCTTCTCTGGGCTTGTGTGGGTCTTTGACCCAGGTACTTCACTTTTGTGGAGCTCCGCCAATTTCATATAGGTCCCAGACCCTAGTGTGCTGGTTTTGTGGGCTCTCGACCCCTGTTTCACTTAATACCCAACTTTCAGAAAATGCTGTCACATGCTTCGGTCTGTCCTGGGAGTAGACCAGGGCTTCTGCAATGTTTCCACATTCAGAGTCCTGTCCTTGCCGGCTGTGCATCAGTAAGCTCTTTCTCATGTACCCAGCTGCATTTCTTCCCCTTGCTTTGACTTTGTTGCTTGCGTTTCTTCTTTCAAAATCACCAGACAGGCTCCTGCTCCATGGAGCCTTTTGAGACACTCATTCCCTCACTCCTCCAGGGCTGGCTTGACCCAACATGGCCTGACAAGGTACACAGTGCTCCCTCGCTGGAGTCATTTTTAGAAGACTGCACTGCAGATATTGGTGCCCCGTTGGGCTTTTACCTCCTTGTTTGATCTTCTTCATGTCAGTGATTATAGGCACTTCAGTTGGGTAAACCTCACTCTTCCTCATCCCAGTATTATCTGTATACTTGAAATTCTCTTTTCTACAGAGATACAGGGAGGTGTGGGGGGTCATTGGGAACTGAGTGTGGGGGAAAGGAGTGAGGGGACTGAAACAAAAGAGGTGAATTCCACTTCTCCCAAGGTGATCATCACTGGAACAATGGAGGTATTCCCTCTGCATGAGATCCTCCCACAGAGTATCACCCCCAGGTGAACTCTTGGGTAGTGGCCTCACCTGCTTGGCCTCATGGGAAGGGGCCTACCCCATGGAATCAGTGACAATACCCTAGGATGCATCAGAGACCTCAAAAATAGTCATCACACATTCTTGACTATCTTTTCTGTGTATTATAAGAGAAATGTTCTCTTCCACTTGCAACAGCTACTACATTTAATTTTGGAATTGCTGTGTATTATTTGGTTTCATCTAAAGATACTTTAAATATTGAAAGTTTGACACATTGCTGTTTCTCTACTGTTGAAGCAATTTCTTGCATCTGTGGTATTATTTGAAACAACATGCACAAAGCTGCATTTGAATAGCATTCAACTCCTGATTGATTACTAAATCTACAGTGGGAGTATGGCATATTTGTTTGACTTTCCAACACTGCTGGATTCCCTTCGTTTCCAGAGTTAAGAGGAGCCACGTGATTTGAATGTAAATTCACTGGCTGCTTATTTTTTCTTGTTATAAGCTTAGCCGGAAGAGGTATAAGGTCAAGATGAGGAGCATACCCTACAAGTAATCTATAATATTGTTCTATGCATGAAATGTCAGCTGTCACTTGATTCATCAAAGTTTACTGAAATTAAACCTTCAATATTTTTTACATGTGACAGTCAATCAGTGCTGCTTCTAAAGTCAAACCTTGTGACTTAGGATTTATGCCGAGCACAATGGAAATTGTGCTCTTTTTACAAAGGTATCCTTAAAAACCATGAAGCGTGCAGAGGTCCGAGAAATGAAATGAGGTTCCTCTACACTATCAAGCTTTATAAGAATATGTTCAATATTTGTACTGTGAGGAAAATTGAGAAATACAACCACTGTGACATCATCCCTTCTCCTATAGGGGCAGACATTTCCCATAGGGCCAGGGCAGTGCATCTACAGTACAATAGTCCCCATGAAGGTAGCGCACTGAGGGAGGATCACTTGGGGGAGGAACCACCTTATGGGATTAGAGTCAACTATTGAAAATTGAAAATTGAAAATTTGGATTAGAGTCAACTATGTTCAAATAACATGGTATTCTCCCCACATTAGTACACCTAAACCCTTCCCGAATGCCAAATCCTCCTTCCCCTTTTTTTGATAGGGCCATTGTCTGCTATTGTCAAGTTAGCCAGCCTAATATACTTGACAGGACTAACCTCTGTTCCAAGTATTGGGAAACTTAATACACTTCACAAAACTGAAACGTTAGAGAATGTAAAGCAGGCTACATCTGATTTTACTTTATGTACTGGGAAGTAGATGATGACCAGGAGTCAAGGATCACTCGAAAGAAGTAGACGGAGCACTCTAGCTTCTCAACAAATTTGATTGGCCCTAAGCACTTCCAATTTCCAATGCGGGAGTTTAAACACACCAAAGCTGAGATGTAGAGAGAGCTGTCCTCCAAGGAGGAATCTGGTGAGCCATGCAGCGGCAAAGCAGCTGAGAGCCAGCAGCAGGGAAGCCATGAACGGAGGAGAACCCAAACACGGTCTAGGAAGCAAGGACTGCTCTGGCTGCTGCCTAGAAAAACCTCCGGGCATCCAGATCACTGGCAAATTTCTCATGAGAGTGGACGCACCTTCAGGGAGAAGCAGATGTCAGGAGAGCCAATTCAGACTGCGATGGAGCCCCGGATGCTACCGGAGCCTCAAGCGATTCAGCAGCTGCTTGGGAAATGACGATACCTACCAGAAGGAAGCAAACAGGTATGTGGGTTTACCGAGAGGTGATAGAGGTCCAGGAGAGCAAGGGGGTGAAGGTGGAAGCTGGAACAAAGTGCGAGTCTGGGACTTGCACCTATATGAGAAACAAAGCCAATCTGAATATTGAGAGTCTGGGGCCCGCAGCCAAAGAGAGATAGTCCACGATGGGACTACTGCTTGGCAGGATAGTAAACCAAGCAGCTCTGAATATTACAAGTCTGGGACTCACACCCAAAGAGGGTCCGTTCACAGAAGAACAAATGGTTGGCAGAAGAGTACACCATACCGGTTTCAATATTGCGAGTCTGGGACCCGCACCCAAACGAGAAGTTCATGAAAGGATAACTGCTTGGCAGGTGAGTGAATCACTGAGTTATATATTGTAAGTCATGAACTCACACCCAAAAAAAGGACAGTGCATGAGAGGGCATTTGTCTGGCAGGGAAGTAAATCAAGCCATTCTGAATACTGCGAGTCTGAAACCTGCACCCAAAATAAGTGAATAATACATAGTGAAACCAAATCCTATGCTTGGCAAAAGGAGTATGCCAATTTGCAAGGATAAATAGGAGAAGCATAATAAGCATATGTTTGTGAACTGCCTACTGGCATTTGTCAAAGCAAGTACAACCCTGAGAGGGACAAAAAGGAGTCAACCACTATAAAAAGCAACCTAGGAGAAAGGATTACGACCTTAACCTTGGAGTCCTACACTTTTGAACATTTCTTGGTTTTTACCACTTTTTGCATACCCAAGAAACTGGGAACATTTCTGTAGGTTAGGTCTACAGAGAGCACTTTACTTCAGGAAGAGATCATCCTTGCACAGTTGGTTTAAGTTATTAGTGTTAGGGACAGAAGTAGACTTTTTGAGACATGACAGTGAGAGACTTTATAGTTTGGACATTCTGACAATTTTCTTAGTTTTCTTAGAGGCAGGGAAACCCCTCTTAGTTTTGCGGGCAGATAGGGATTTTTCCAACCCTTTTTCAAATAATAAAAGTTTCTGCCTAAACACATACCACCATTGTGTCTGCGCAGTACTTCTGCACCCTCACACCACTCTTCCCACTGCACATTGGCTAGACCAATTTCTACATTCAAGTTCCTCTTTAACATTATTTGTGCACTGATACAGTTTTTAGACCGATTCTAGACCTGCTGTTTTAAAAATCGAACTGTCTAATTGAATTAATCATGCCTTCGCTCTTTTATAACTCAAATGGCATACGATAGCCATGTATAACATTGCACAATTTTATCTCTAAAATGTCTTGCTTCTCAGAGAGCAGCATTGTAGAGTTGAACTTGTCACGCAGTCCAAGTGTACACATCCAAGCAACACAAGACATTATATTTTCTTGATGTGTCAACATGATATCAAGTGCAGTGCAACCTGCATGAAACATGTTAGAAATCAGTCTCCCTTTTAAGACTGGATTCATATTCTCCGCAAGGATACCTATACACATTTTATTAAGCATTTCTGCATATTCTAAGTCTGCAGATTGTCTCATATTAATGGTGAGTTCCTGGAATTCAAAACAATTTCAGAGGTTAAAATGACCAATGCTACCAATAGTTTTTTTTGATTATCCTTAGATTGTAGCATCTTGAAGACTGGATGACCTTTCACATGAGTTAATTGTAACAAATCTCCAAACACAAGTACATGTTTACCTCCAAACAAAACATCATAGTCAATGATCAACACCTGTTGCATTCGCAAATGAATGAAAGCTAGCATCAAGTAACACACCATGCTTGTTTCATATATAATCAAGGTATTTAATTTTCTTAAGTCTTTTCCTACTTTTTGTGCTGCATGTGATACAAGTTTTCGATACTCAAGTTTATTATTATGCTCCACTGGTACCATCAACAATCGATATAAGGGAACACCACTTGTGTTGAATGCTGCTAAACCTGTTGGAACAGTTACAAAACATGACAGAGAGAAAACAGTTACATTTTGTATCATTCCTGTCAATGCATGAGTTAAAAAAGGTTTCCTGTTCCCACTTGTCCTCTAACATACACCAATAGAAGTCTATATTGGAACATTCATGCTTGTCATGTTGTAAACGATGTAAAATTCTATCTTGGATGTTATAATACACTTCTTTCTGCTCTACATTAAGTGTACTTACTAATGTATCATCATTTGCAAGTATAGCTTTAGTGTGTTGCATTGTACGCTCTGCTTCTTCCATGATGAACTGAAGATCAGTTTGAATAATTGACTTGCCTAAAACATTTTGACTTCCTTCTGCAGAACCTCGACTGCCGTCAGGAGTCTCTTTTGCCAATTGAGCTGCCAAAAGTTCTCATTGACATAGTTCTTTTTCCAGTAAGTCGAAGTACTGTTTGAACTTTGGATATGTAATAAAAAAAGTTTTGCAAAAAATGATTGTTCAAAAGTTTGAAAACTTCCAAGAAAATCACTCTCTGCCCACCATGAGAAGAACAACTGCAAAAGACAAACATAAAATAACTACTTTTTCTGTGCAGTTTGGTGAGACAGGTTCAAGTGGTTGATGAGACTTGGCTTCTCGTGTCTCACTAGGTAACCAGTACATCCATGTAAATTAAACCATCCTCTGTCATTGTTTGCTTCAATGTTTTGATATGAGTAACGCTCTGATACTTCGTAGAGGCAAAGATCTTCCAACTCTGATGACCTATTTGGATAATAGGTATCAATCAAGTTGGTCTTTAAGATCTCTGTACTATCAGGTATTCTTTCAGCTAACTGCTGAATTTCACTCAAAGGCTTCAGTACCCGATTTCTTGTAGTAGCTCGGCAAAAACGTAACCATACTCCATTAATGCTATGTCCACACAGTGGCAAACTAGTTAGCTGATCTGCAGCTTTGTAGCTTCCACACTCTCTATGAGAGAGCATATTCAGAGCAAAGTTTAGAAGTTTCTAAGGGCCTGATTCACAGAAGCATTTTATAATGTTGCAATCCCAAAGGAAAATGCTCTGTGAATCAGGCCCTACGACATTTGTCCGCTGGTAAGTCTGCCCATACTTCAGCTGCATTGCTCTTTTCAGCTTTTGTCACGTATGTTGTAACATAACACACAACAGCTGTTGTATCATCTGCAATATACTGTACAACAGTATTTGTATTCCAAAGCTGAGCAATGACAGGATTGTAATCATTAATGAATTGGCATTCCATATCTCTTTTTAAATGTACTGATTGAGAGAGACAGTTTGAAACCCAAAGTCCTAGCAGTAGAGTATACCAGGTGAACTGCGAATCTGGGGCTGGAACCAAAGTTGTGTAAAGAGCTTTACAAGAGAACCTCACAGGGGAGTGTACCAGGTGCTCAGCGAGTCTGGGACCCACACCCAAGCTGTGTAACAAACTGCATGAGAGAATCCCAAGGAAGACACATGTCCTTAGGATCTGTGTTATATTGGATGTGATAAAAAAAAGTTTGGAGAAGGGATTCATTTCCCCTGAAGTGGATTGCAACACCAAGAGGGGAGAGTTATCCTCTTGGGCTATGAAGAACTTGGTTTATTCTTTTGAACTTTTGTTTCACTGGAAAGAAACCTGGGGAAAGGAGTCATTCCCTGATATTGTGATCATGATCTATTTGTAACCTTTTTTTGGAGTTACACCTTTTGTAGAACTTGAACATTTGCTCACTTTCAGGGCTAAAGCCAACACACTCAAAATCTCAGGGTTTGCTTTTAGAATTAGAGGGTTAGGCTAGTATTTTGGACACAGGACATTTCACTTTGAACATCTTGACATTTGACAGACCCTTCCTTTTAGTTGAGGTAGGAAATCCCTCCTAGATTAGGGACAGTGAGGCATTTTCCAACACATTTTTCATTTAATAATGTTGTATAACAATCATCATGAGTCCTCTATGTCTGTGTCTCATTCCTGGTTCCTCACAGTAGAAACTGTAAAACATATTTGACCTTTCAGATGTCTATAAGCCATTGCCAAACTAAGAGGCAAATACACAACTTTGCCTCTCACAACTTGCACTTAAGATTTCTTAGACAGTTTTGTCATCTTTCTTTGTAATCTTACAATAACTTAGAAAGGATCAACAGTTTTGTTTAAACATGTTCAATATTTGAACCACAGCAAGCATTGTAGGCACTACCATGTTATTCAAGACACTTCTAGGATGAATGGATTTCCTTTGTTAAAACCCGACGCAATGACTACAAACATATAGCGCTTCACTTTTGTCAAATCTCTATTCTAAAAACAAATAAAATACAGCTAAAGGTCTTTCCAAACATCTTCTACAGTGTCTCTAACTTTCTCCTCAATGTACACTAGTTGTACTTGTGGTTAATAGAAAAATGTGTCGGCAAGACACACAAACAATGTCAGGTCTTTCACTTGAAGATAACTCAAACATTGCAATACCTCTTTTTTTTCAACACTTTATTAATTTTACAAATAACCATCAAGTAACTAATACAAGCATTCATGTAATATCAGAGTTACATTTCCTTTCTTAACAATCAATGAATACACTAACACAACTTAAGAATCCTATGATACAGGCTTATACTCTAATAACTGTAATATGGCACAATCCCCACTAACATACATTGTCCTTGGACATAATACCCACAGAACACATCAAATGGCAACACATTGAAAAAAGAAAGAGAAAAGAAAAAGAGAAAACAAATAATAATAATAAAAAGTAATAAATTAACACAAAAAAGAAATGTACACATGCCTTCCCCCCAACACAAATTCCTCCACTGACCTACTTCACATGCAAGTGATTAAATACTTACCCAACATATTGGCTGTTTACAGGTGACCAGAGTTCTAAGTAATCATCCTCTTTATTTTGTTTTTGAAACAAGACCTTCTCAAAGTCAGAGAACACTTGCACATTAGTCACCCAACCCTCCCACAATTTTAATATTTGTTATAAAGCCACTACTAGCACTTTTTGAATCCATTGACTATACTGCCTAGCAATCTTACACCGTCCTAGCCGTATTGGCTAGGAAAAGGACTTGAAAAGGCATCTAGGAAAGGTCGTTGATAATACAGTATCCATTCTGTCCAATACATCCCCACAAAATTCCTTCACCCTAGAACAATCCCACAACATATGCATAAGAGTATCCCTATCCTTACCACAACCCCATCAAACAGCATTTTCAATCAAGCCAAAACCATGCATAGGCACCAGAGTCTAGTACAGACGTCCCAAAACTCTCTGATGTGTAAGTCTCAAATTCAGATCTAACTTACTACTAAAACCTACTCATCCTATCTGCCCCATTCCTTAAACCAAAATGTCACAACCCAGGTCCTCTTCCCACATCCCTTCAATTTTGTTCCCGGAATCAACAATGAGAGGATCCACGGGCATTATCTTAACATATGTGGATATCATACATGGTGATGAAGCATATATAGCACACCCTGCCGGTTCATCCTGTATTGGCATAAATAACATGACTAGTCTCTGTGAGAAAAGTGCCTCAAATCCATTGCCTCTAACTCTCTCTCTATTGTTCAGACCATATAACCATTGCAGTTGCTCAAAAGGTACATTTGTCCATCCAGCAGCACATCCCCTATCTCAAGTATTCCCCTTGAAACCCAAATAAGCCAATATAATTTCCTATTGGCAATTTGAAGACCAGGATTATGCCAGGTAGATAGCCACCAATTAAGTATTTCTCTAGTCACATTAGTCATGGTCAACTTCTCAACCACATTCGGTATCTTCGCCATTGAGTAAATATTGCTTGATTTATAATGTTTAAAGGATCCCCTCTCAATTGATAACCAAATAGGCTCATAGAGATGCTCAGGTGATATATCATGTGCAGCTTTCTTCAGTATGAAAACTCTGTAATATTTATCCAAATCAGGGTAACCAAACCCCGCCTCCTGTACACTACGTAATAGAATGAACCTCTGGATTTTTGATTTTTTCTTTTCACCCACAGAAAATTTGGAAAGATCCATTCAATCATTTTCAGCATATTTTTTCCGAACCTCAATTGTATGGACTGTATAATATAAAGCACTTTTGGTAACAGAGTCTTCTTTATTGAATTGACTTTAGCCCAGATTCCCAAATTCAAACATTCCCACTTTCTTATGACCTTCTTCAAAGTCTCTGCTAACCTATTTAGGTTGAATTCTACAATTCATCTTTTGTACTCTGGAAAATTAGATTCTTTGAAAGTGTAGAGGAGCAGCTAAATGCCTCTGCAGGAGGTCCCGTCCCTATTCTACCTATATGTTGGAAACCAGAAATTGTGACATGCGCAACACCAGTAATGATGCCTATACAACGAAGAGCCTTTGAGACTAGGTATCCGTTGAGAAAACCCTACATGATATATCCCCGTAGAAATGACAGTCTTCTGAAAACAGAAGAAGTTTGAAGATGAGAAAAAGAGAGGCTGGTGACGTCACAAGAAATGAGCATGACGCACTGAGAAGAGTGGCTGAAGAAGAGAATGTATAGACCTTATAGAATCTGATGGTGAAGTAAAGAAGCAAGAAGACTTTCATATGTAGAATGAAGATTGCATGTGTGAAGAGCACTGCAGAAAAATACAAGCCGTTTCATAAGTGTACAGATGCTGTAACGCAAGTAGACTAAGTAATCGTAAAGGCTGGCTATACGTAGTGAGTAGACTGCAGGCGGTGCCGCCCATATCTATAGAATCTGGATATTCAATGTCACAACCTTAGTAAGTTCAACCCACGGAGAAAGGAGGATTGATAGCTATGCATGTGTCACAACAAAGAAATAAGCTGAAGCTCGAAGGTAGAGCAAGGAAAGCTGTCTGGCCTGGTGTCAAAGGCTGAGGCAGCCAAAACTGGTTATCAGTCCTTGAAGAACAGTGAATGTGAGACACCAAAGCATCCCTCATTAAGTTGCAAAGAGAGAACACCATGAGTGCCAAGTTTCTCTATTCAAGACAATTACATTCTATAATATGGGCCCATTCACGGTCTCCTGTCACGTGAGTCCAGGATGGAAATAGAAGTGGGCATACAGACCTGAACCTTGATAAGAACATGCTCACACTCCCTTACATTCCCAGGGAAGAGAAGCTACTACAAGGCCAATTTCATAGACAATCTGAATGGCAGACGGCATTAGTGATGATGGATCGTAGCATGCTGGATGGTTGGGAAAAAAGACCCATCGACCTGTAAACTTCAGTTTTTCAGACTATCGGGCACCCTCCACCATCTAGTCAAAAGATTGCGTGTTTCCTTTGGGGAGCAGCTGAAACAGAATTCTTGCAAGAAAATGGAGACGGTGGGCAGGGTCCCTCTTTGACGAAATCCCTACCTGGTTTCAACAGACTCTTTTTGCAGGCGGAAGGCAAAAGTGGTAGATTGGAGATTCTTAACCGAAGGGGTGGTAGAAGAAATTGTTATACACTTCAATTGAAGTAAACTAGGCGATGTACAGGACAGGTCTGTATAAGATAACAAATTAAATCCTGTGATCGGGATATTTTTAGGGGCAGAAATAAAGAGTGATCACTAAGGATTAAAGTGAAGAGTCGACTAGTCTGTCTATTTGTGTATTTGTGGCAAGTTAAGGTGTCGAAGAGTGACAATTATGTAAGGAAAATTGAGAAAAGGTCAAGGAGACATAGTGTCTATCTAGAGAAACTGTCGGTACCGACTCAGAAGTAGACTGAGATTATTGAAAAATAGAGGTTTTGTGCAGCGATTGTTAGAGTATGCTCATATTTGTTGTTTTCAATAAAGGTATTTTTTGTAAACGCTGATAAATATTGACAGTCAATTGAGACTCGTCACAGTGGGAGACATTACTCCTCTGATGCATTTATGTAAAACATTGCCAAAACACATACGCAAGCTCAAAAGGTATAGTGCAGAATGGGTAAAGGGCACAACAGATAAGATGTTAACCCCATGGCCACAAGGGGAATCATTGTCAAAAGCAGTATTATAACACATGACGACATACTTCCACGAGGTGTACACGGGAAAGAAATTGGAGAAAAGGTTAGCTATTTTAGAACTTTGAAAAATGTACCAGGAAGAGAGAGAGGATCCGCCACCAGAACACACAGAATGGGAATCAGAATAAGCATGGAGGGCTCAACCAAGGGGGACTAGCCAGACGGTCTACCCCTATATGTTGGACATGTAGAATGACAGGGCACATTGCATGTGTATGCAGAAGCCAAGGGTATGTACAGAACAGCCAATTCTCAAGAGGGGTGACAGCTTATCCTCCAGCATATAGCTCACAAGATAAGGAAGTGTTCACCAAAGATCAGATGGTGTATCAGGCACAAGTGCCGCAAATGTAACAGGCACAGCCACTACAAGCACAATTGAATCCACTGAAAGGACAGTAACGGCATGCACCCATGCAGATACAGCAGAATGCAAACACAGGGCAACTATTGACACCTAGAATAGGGGGGAGTCACTCTGGTGGGAGGGAATCCTTTCACAGGTATCAGTGGCACCAGACCCCCAAGAGGAATCAAGAGTTGATGTGACAACAGGAGGCACATTTTCTTCTTTTCTAGTAGACACTGGTGCAACTCATTCATGTATACGAGAGGGAAAATATCCAATGTCAGAAATTTCCATGAATGCTCAAGAGTTCTCTGGAGCTACAAGTCATGTTCCTTTTACTGATGAATTGCCAGTCTCTACAAGATAGTGTGACGTGTCTCTTCCATTATTGTATTCACGGCAGACACCCGTTAATATTTTGGGAAGAGATTTAATGACAAAACTTAACTTGACAATTTTCTTTTACTGACGAAGGTATAGTATGTTCCACTCCTAGGATACATTATATGAATGTGGGTGAGTTTATATTGGCATTTACAGGACAAATGGCCCTGCGAGGTGTGCCAATATAACCAGAAGTTTTCCTTTATAGGGTGGGCATTATGTTAACATGGCTACCTGGCTCAGTGGGAAGGACTTTGAGAATTTCTGATTAATTTGTATCTAGACCACAGATACCTATGGAGGAAGAGGGGGGACAGACGATTCCCTAGAACTAGATGCAGCCATAGTACAAGGGGAAATGGCAATGCTAGAAGGAACGGATGATGAGGGTAGACCATGGAAAACAGTGATTGCCATTGGGGAAGGATGCAGATTGAAAGACGTCACTGACAATGATATGTGTAGAGAAGACCCATCAGACGATGAAGTAGTGTTCTTTATGAGCATTACATACTGGATTAAAATAGAGAAAAGAGAGATCCCACCGTGCATGGCGATAATGCGGCAGTGCCCAAATTGTTTTGCTGAAGACTTGGAGAAGGTGCCAAGCGCTTTATGGACTACAGGCTCTTATGGCGTAGGCCTATTGAAGAGGGTAGGGGCGGTTAAAATAAAGCTAAGACCAGGAACAATTTTACCTTGAGCAAGACTGTACCCCATGTCTCGAGAGGCAGATGAGGGCATATTTAAGATAATCTCAGCACTGATGGAAGAAGGTATCCTGGTACCATCAGAACCATCATGCAATACCATGGTTATCTGATAAAGAAATCAAAGGGAGGGTCATGGAGATGTATAAAAGATATGAGACCAATTAAACGGATTGTAGAGGCAGAGTTTCCTTTAGTTCCTAAAGCAGTGCCGATACTATGCAGTATCCCAATAGAAGCGCGATATTTCACAGTGATTGATTTGAAAATTGCATTTTTCTCAAATCCATTGCACAAGGACTCACAAGACTTGACTTCCTTTTCATCCCGCTACATCCATCGGAAGCACACTAATTTGCCTCAAGGGTACTGTGAGTTCCCATCGATCTTTAACAGAGTTCTACAGATGAAGCTAGGCAATGTTGATTTGAAGAGCACTGTGATACAGTACGTAGATGACATTTTAATTTGTATCACGACAGAAGATGAGTGCAGGTAAGACTCAATTCAGTTAATGACTATTCTAGCAGACATAGGGCCTCATTACACGGAAGGCGGTAAACCAAGGTGCTATTAGCACCTTGGTCCGTGCCGGTAAATTACTGGCACGGCCTTGGAGGAAAGGGGAATTACCGCCCTATTCCAAGGTTGGCGGGGCGGTAATTCCCCCTTCCACCATTGCCCTTTCCCATGCCCATTTTTGCCCCATAGGTCATAATGGGAATGCGGAAGATGCTAATTACGGTACCGCAAATTTGCGGTGCCGTAATTAGCACCAAGGTCCCTTTGCGGGTTGGTTTTTAACGCCTGCAAAAAGCAGGCGTTAAAGTACCAACCCGCAAAGGGACCTCATAGTAAGGCGGTAAGGGTTAATGGTCACCGGTACCATTACCGGTGACAGTTAACCCTTACCGCCTTCCGTGTAATGAGGCCCAAAGAGAAGTTACAGTATTGGCAGGAAGAGGTGTTGTACATAGGCCAGTTGATCTCACATAAGGGAAAGAGGGTAACCTCTGAAAGAGCTGAGGCAATCGTGAAAACTAATGTGAATGTGAATAAGGAGAAAATAGAACAGACTGAGGAAATGGAGGGAGGATTCGAAGAGTTGAAGAAAGCAATTTGTACAGCTCCTGGTTTAGGAATTCACAATTATGCTGATGAGTTCTTGTTTTCACACACAAATGGGATAGTTGTGACAGCAGTGAATAAACATTAGGGTATAAACCTCTGGCATATTACAGTAGGATTTTAGATCCAGTTATGAAAGGACACTTCCCTTGCGAACAGTAATTGGTAGCCACCGCATTCGCAATTGCGAAATCTACAAGTATTGTAATGGGTTGTTCTATGACGCTTTTTGTAGAGCATGCTTTGCTTGCCATTTTAGGGAAAACCAATTATACATTGACATCTCAGAGAGCTTCTGCATATGAAATAATAATATCAAATCCAGCAATTAAAATTGTCAGATGCAAAATAGTGAACCCTGCCACCTTTGTAGGTGAGCCAATGGCAGAGGGGGGGCATGTGCATGACTGTGCAAATTACAAAGAATTTGATGATGACATGCCACGTGTAAAGGAGAACATGCTGTCAGGAGGGGAGATTCTCTTTATTGATGGTTCTTCAAAAATCAATCAAACAAGTGGAGAAAGGCATTCTGGCGCAGCTGTAGTGAGACATAGAGCAAATGGCGAATTTGAAGTTGTAGCAAGTGCAAGACTACGTCTCACTTTTCCGCGCAAGCGGCAATTGGTAGCGCTTATTCTCATGCTTGAAAATCATGCAGGGAAGGGAGTGACGGTGTACAGTGACTCCGCCTATGGGATGTCACCTGCACATGCAGAACTAGCATTTTGGACAAGAAGGGGCTACCTCCGAGCGGACGGCACTCCAGTGTAACACGCATCATTATTGGACAGGCTTATCAAGGCACTAAAACTCCCAGTAGCCACAGCGATAGTTAAGTGCACAGCGCACACTAAACAAACTGATTTTATTTCTTGTGGGAACGAAGCTGCAGAAGCCAAAAGGTTTGCATATACACCAGATATTTCAAGTTTTGATGCTCCAGATGTCAAGGAGAATGTAGTTATGGTTATGGTAATGAATGAAGGATTTAATCATTTACCAAGAGCCCAGTTAATGGAGGTTCAAGGCAGTGCACCACAGGAAGAGCAGGAAGTATGGAAACAAAGGGGGTGTTCTTTATCCCCGACAGAAGTGTTATGGCGACAGGACAGTACTGGAAAACCAGTGATGCCAGTAGAATTGTTAAAGGTAGCACTTGAACAACTGCACTACCCTGCACATGTAACTAGGGAAAGTCTTGCTGCAACAATTGCAGAAGACTGTCCTGTGCCAAATTTTTTAGAACACATTGAGCATCAGTACCGAACATTACCGCCATGGCGTAATTAACGTTTACGCCATGGCCGGATGCCGTAAAATGCAGCTCATTCCGACCCATCGCGCACGAGCATTACGCCATGGCGGCAATGTCAAGAACGCGATGGCGTAAAAGACCCCAAAACGGCCCCTACCTGCATCGTACGCTGCGCAAGGTGCACTACCGCCACCCATCTTAGCGGTCACCGCAATTAGTGGTCAACGCAATTAGCGGTGACCGCAATTAGCGGTCCCCGGAAATAAGCGGAAGCGGAAGTAGCGTCATTGCGGTGGAACGGGAAAGAGCACGGCGGCCATCTTTAAAAACACAATCCATTGCCATCCTCCCCAACCATACCACATCTGACCCTGAGACCCATCCAAACCCATCACACACCCAAATACCTACCTAAAGATGCCCAAAGTCGTGAAGAAGGCATGCGATCGGCAGCACCAGGAACGCTTCTCCCGTGAGGAACTAAGCATGCTGGAGGAGACACTCCAGGACAATGCGGCAGTGGTGTTCTCCACCGAAATGACCAGGGCGGCGATTGCAAAAAAGAAAGCCATATGGGCCCTGGTGGCACAGCGGGTCAGCGCGGTGGGGACCGTACTCCGCAACCCACAGCAGTGCAGGAAGCGGTGGGATGACCTGAGGCTCCGCGTCCGAAGCATCATCTCCGCCAATCGCAACCTGGCCCAGGCTACCGGGGGAGGATCTGACTCCCCAATAAAATTCCAACCATGGGAGGAAATATGTGCCAGCACAATAGGCATGGAAAGCATCGAAGGTGTAGGAGGGATGGAAAGAGGAGCGCCGACATCAGGCGATGAAGGTAGGTGCCCCAAATCAAGACATGCTATAGTCACTGACGTCCATTAATGTGTAGCACAATGTTGCCCTAGAGTGTAAATGCAACACATTAGCTGGACACTGCCCACAGCCACATGCGACCTCCACCCTGTACACATGTAGCATGCACACCCTAACTGCAGACACCCACATACCTCCATCCGTCATCCACACAGAAAGGAGACAACCTGCATGCCCCTGCCTCAAATGTGCTTCATCTAGTAACCAAAATCTGGTGAATCATTGCCATTCCAATGTCCGCAGACCCATCAATAACGCTATCCCTCCTTTGCCCCACCACAGGCTCCGAATCCAACCACGAGGATGAGGACACCCCTGCCACAAAAGCAGCCAAGAGGGCCAGGACCACCATGCATAGACCCTCCACCTCAGCTGCAGTGAGGAAGACATTGCAGCAGGCAGAATCATCTGCCAGCACACAGGACGGGCCACCGACAGGCACCCCAGCAGGCAGCATGCCAGCACCTGCAGCACCACACGTCCCCACAATCTTGGCCACTGAAGGCACCGTTTCTGCAGGGAGCAGCAGCATAGGGGAAACTGCTGCCATAGCAGCATGCTCAGACACTGACACTGATGAGCCCGATGTAGGACGCCCCACTGAGCAGATTCATTCCCCCTGTCTGTCCCGGGGCAGCCCCCATGAGGATCCCACACAGGGGCATCCAGGAGAAGAGGACTGGCCTCCCACCCCATGCCCTGCAGAAAGTCTGCAGGAGGTGAGCAGCCCCTTTGCGACACCATCTGGAATGGGCATGGCCCAGCAGAGTAAACTATCCCTTGAGGAGATTGTTTTACGTCAGCAACAACTGTCCACGCTCCTCAATGAGCATGCTGCGGAATGTGGGGGGGCTAAGGCAGCCATAGAACAATCTATGGAGACCCTAAGGGCCGAAATAGAGCAGAGTACGGAGACCCTGAGGGCTGCAATGGAGTCCACCTCAAGGGACATTTGCGGGGAACTTGCCGCCATGCGCCGTGTGCTCACAGAGCTGTCCCACACCCTTCAGGACATGTGTGCCCGTGAGCAGCCAGGGACATCCTCCGCTGCAAGTTCTGCCCAGAGCAGCCCTGTCCGACGATCAGGACGGAACCTGCGCTCCACAGGCAGGGGTGCCCTGGGGGCCGGGAGAGGGGGCATGCAATAGCGTGTGCCCACTGTCACAGGCATCTTTAGCCACTCACAGGGTGCGTGTTGGGGTGTTCAGGGGGGAGGGGGTGTGTTGGGGTGTTCAGGGGGAGGGGGGAGGGGGTGTGTTGGGATGTTCAGGGGGGAGGGGGTGTGTTGGGGTGTTCAGGGGGGAGGGGGTGTGTTGGGGTGTTCAGGGGGAGGGGGGTGGGGGGAGGGTGTGTTGCACAACAATTTACAATTGAAATACACATTTTCCTTTTTCCCAAATCAAATGTGTGGACATTTTCATTGCGTATGTGTGCTTTATTGGTTTACAGTCCACAGTGTGCATGTCCCAGAGACACACAGTTCCCCAAGTGCCGTCTCCATGTGATACACACCAGCCGTGTGTGCTAGAAGCATTGGTTGATGATATCTTGACGCATTTCACGCCCCTCCTGTGCATCGCCTCCTCCATGAGGTGCGGCCCCATCTGCACCCTCCTCATCCTCATCGTGAGGTGGTTGCATTTCTGCGTCAGGGGGCAGGGGCACATTTCGTCTGACGCACATATTGTGTAGCATGACACATGCCATGACCATCTTTGCCACCTTCTCATGGCGGTACAGGAGTGCACCACCAGACCTGCTGAGGCAGCGAAACCGTGCCTTCAATAGGCCGAATGCCTGCTCAATGACCACACGGGTACGTGTATGTGCACGGTTGAAGTCCTCCTCGTGCTGGTTCTGTGGGTTCCGGACTGGTGTAAGGAGCCACCTCTTCAGGGGATAGCCTGCATCACCTGTATGTGGGCGAGAATGTATGTGTCAGTCATGACGTCTAATTCAGAACATGATGTGCCACCATGGCTTGCATCCAAATATTACTTTGAACCACTTCTAAATGCACTAATTGATTCACACTATGCGACCCGTATATGCTCATGGCTCTCATGGCATGTTTTGCATGCCATCAACCAATGTATGCAGAGGGCTCGAGTGCCTTGTGAGTGCCCATCCACTGTGTTCGTTCATGCCGTTTGTTTTGGTGGCCTGGCACGTGTCCTGTGATGTCAATGCTCACATCATTGCAACATTGCTGTCGGCCTCCTCATGACCCCAGTGAGCAATACTGATGTTGATAGGGACATTTTGGGCGCCCTGCTGTCTGTGTAATGGTGTGTTGTTGATGTTTCTGTCCGTCATGTGCCTCCTTCGTGCGCAGTTATGGGGGACAGGCCTTTCGGTTGATGGTATTTGTTGACGTGCATTTAGGTGCATTTCGTTGAAGTCAATGTGGTCTGAATTGGTACAATGCACTTGCAGATGGTTGTGTCATGGTTGGGACACAACCTCATTCACATGGTAGGGCTACATACATCAGGTATTGGGTTTACTGGTGTTGGGTGTAGTTTGGGTTGCTTTAGGGTATGATCTGGCTCCGTTGTCTCTGCTACTCACAGCCAGGTGGAGTATGTATCATTCCCCCCCTTTCAGCCAGGTGGAGTATGCATCACCCCCCCTTTCAGCCAGGTGGAGTATGCATCATTCCCCCCCTTTCAGCCAGGTGGAGTATGCATCATTCCCCCCCTTTCAGCCAGGTGGAGTATGCATCATCCCCCCCCTTTCAGCCAGGTGGAGTATGCATCATCCCACCCCCCTTTCAGCCAGGTGGAGTATGCATCATTCCCCCCCCCCTTTCAGCCAGGTGGAGTATGCATTATCCCCCACCCCCTTTCAGCCAGGTGTAGTATGCATCATCCCCCCCCCCTTTCAGCCAGGTGGAGTATGCATCATTCCCCCCCCCTTTCAGCCAGGTGGAGTATGCATCATTCCCCCCCCCTTTCAGCCAGGTGGAGTATGCATCATTCCCCCCCCTTTCAGCCAGGTGGAGTATGCATCATTCCCCCCTCATTTCAGCCAGGTAGAGTATGCATCATCCCCCCCCCCTTTCAGCCAGGTGGAGTATGCATCATCCCCCCCTTTCAGCCAGGTGGAGTATGCATTGGTACGTTGTTCACCTACCCACTTCACATTTCCATGGTCTTGACATTAGACTCACCGAGTAGCCAGGATCGTGGGCCTGCATGTTGCTCCATGTAGCGTGGTATTGTGGAGTTCCTCAGGACCATTGAATCATGGGTTGATCCGGGGAATCGGGCACAACAATGTGTGATAATCTTGTTGGAGTCACAGACCATTTGCATGTTGATTGAGTGGAATTGTTTCCGGTTGCGGTACGGTACCTCCATGGCACGTGGAACCACCAATTCAACATGGGTGCAGTTGATGGCACCAATGCAACCAGGTATGCCGGCTAGTGCATGGAAACCCACTTTGGTGTTTGCAATCTCCTGGGCAGTCCGTGGTAATGAGATATGGTCGTCTGTGTGCTTGAGGTGGGCATCGAGCACTTGGATAAGCGTACATGAGAATAATGGTTGTGAAATGCCATGCAAGTGCCCCACTGTGTGCTGGTAGGTGCCTGTGGCCAGGAAGTGGAGTACAGACACTACCTTCAGTAGGGGTGGGATGGCGGTTGGTGTTTCTATCATGCTGACGATGTCGTTGTGTGTCATGTCTACTATGGCGGTGATGGTGTCCCGGTCCAAACGGTACAGGGTGTGGATCTGCTCAGCAGTGAGGTTGAATGGACTGGCTCTGATGCGTGGGATTGGGGGCTGCCTGCGTGGTAGCACTGGCTGTGCTTGTGGGGCTTGCTGACCCTGCCTTGCCCTCCTTCTCCTCCTGCGTCTCCTCTGTGCTGCCTGTTGTTGTTGTTGTTGTTGATGTTGTTGTTGTTGTTGTTATAGCACTTGCATTGCTATCAGGTCCTCCAGCCCCAACATTGAAGTCCTATTGGTATCATTGTGGAGTGTGACTGGGTGTGGGAAGGGGTGGGGTGTGCTCTTTTTGTACTTCCTGAGTCTGTATTGCCTCCACCTGTGCTGTTCCTGTGCACCTGTGGCAGCTGGATTCACTTTACATGGCCATTTACGGTTGGTTCGTGATGGCGTAATTAGCACCATGGCGATAAGGAACTTAACGGGCTGGGTGATGGCGTTAGGTGCATGTCCGCTTGGGTCGGCATTCGCGTGCCTTTCCGCCATGCCGGTAATTACTGTGTGGGAGGTCGCGTGCCAGAATCGGACCTGGCGGAAAACGATGGCGGTAATCATTTACCGCCATCGTTTTTCACTTAGCGCCAGGGTCGCAATGAGGCCAATTGCATTTTATGTAGTAAACTGCATAGTATGTCAAATGTTTACCGCTGGGCATACACTGCGAATGATTAGAGGAGTAATTCCTTGACCAAATGGTCCTTTGCAGCATTTACATATCGATTATGTTGAGTAAGTAATGGATATAGGTATCTGATAGTGGTGGTGTGTCCCTTCTCCAGGTGGATCAAAGCAGGTCCTTATACACACACAGATGCCACTTGTGCAGAAAAGCTTTTAGTCCATGGAGTCTTACTAAAATGGGGAGAGTATGAGGTGCTGAGATCCGATAATAGGCCACATTTTGTTAATGAGGTATTTGAACAAATAGGATTATTGTTAAGCATTAAACACAAGTTTTCTTCTGCTTATCACCCACATTCGAATGGGATATGTGAGAGACTCAGTGGCCTTCTTAAAGAGAGGATTGCCAAGCTTAAGTTAACACTGAAGAAAGGATGGCTAAACTGCCTACCCTTAGCTTTATATGCCCTAAGGAATAAGCCTGGTTCGGACCACCACATCACACCCCACAAGCTAGTAACAGGGAGGCTTATGAGAATGCCTTTTACTCCTCCATCGAGGAGTAGAGGTGATGCCCAGAGTACAACAAATATGTTAGGAAATTAGTTCAATGAATATTTGACATGTATGAACACTAGTATCTCTGTCATTTCAGATCAACTCACGCATCAGGGGGTCAGTCTCATAACACAGATGAAAACCATTCAGCAACCGGATCTTCAGAATTACTATCAGCATCAAGACTGTTTGCAGTTGCTGGTGACACTGTGCTGATTAGAAACTTCACTAGGAAATGGCATGAGCCAAGATTTGTTGGACCTTATGTAGTGGAGGGCATTACTCCCTCAGCAGTAAACAGTAAAAGTCCAAGGTAGACGAGTTTGGATCCAACTCAATGACGCGAAGTTACATACCGGTGAGGCCGTCATACCCCCAACAATTGATTCAGGAGCAAGACAAGAAGAAGACTTTCAACATGTGCAGACTCAATCGATGACAAGGAAGAAGGAGGATAAAGCAAAGACCTGATAAATGCAAGTTTGCTTTTGGACTGTGACTCTCCCTGGACACTCCTTATAGATATTATAGCAGACGTGCAAAAATGTATTCAATACTTGTTCGACTGAATTTATGGTTCTCCCCGAAAGTAATGTGCATCGCATTATGCTTGCTATTTTTGTGTTTATTCATCAAGCTTATCCTGCCCTTGTTAGAAGAGATGTGGACATCCGCACGTTATACCAGGATCCTAAGATTGGCCCTGTAATAAGGGGATTGCTTATAGCAATATTAGAGGAGTTACTGCAAGTAGCAAATATACTGCAGTTGCCGCAGTAGTGTGTTTTCCTTCCTTAAATTGAGTATAAATGCAAACATGAGGAATATTGAGAATGGTACGGTTTTGAGGAATGAGCGAGCCCAAGAGACACCAGAATGGCACAAGTGGTGGGGATTAATATGTTGGTTTGCAATATACATATGCACTGTTATGCTTTGTGCCTTTTTGTTACTTCTGATTTATTATATATTAATTCAAAGAAAGTAGAAGTCCCTTTGACTATCCCCACTCCAGTAACCCTTGTGGGTTTGCCCATTACTGATGAGCCAGGGTTTCAAGTGTTTTCTTCCCAGAGCAGAGCTGCTTTAGAGTTGTTTTCATGGGTTGCTGACAAATTAAGAGGAAGACACAGTAGGAGTGCAGAGGAAGACTATAATGTGATCAACACACATCTAGACAGTACAGCACACTTGGGTAATAACATGTGGTATCAACATATGAGAAAGGTGGGAGAAAGAACATCTAAAGAGAGTTGCTGTGTTTGTGCACTCATACCTTATGCCATGGGAACCTCTAAGATATTCATAGCTACAGAAGTGCCAGTGCAAAACGCTCATTGTCTGATGCATCTCGTACTCTGCCAGACAAGAGGACAGTTCCAGGGTTGAACAGCATCCTTGGTATGGGTGACTGAGAAGACATCTCCAAGAAAGGATAACTATGTGCAAGGTTTGAAGTTGAGAAGCCAGAAACATGGCCTCTAGTAATAAGATATGAACAGCCTTGAATGAATGAAGCATGAATCAGGCGGGAAGAAAACAAGATGTTAAATTGTCAAGGCAAGAATAAAGAAGAAATACGGAAATGTAAGGAAAGAGACCAATTGCAAATCAAAGACACAGTGCTGACTCCAGAAGGATGGCGTGAAGGCCTGATTGTATGCAAGGCACCAGCACTAACAGGGTATTATGAACCGGTTATAGATACTGCAGAGAACAGATGTGTACATCATTGGTCGAAGATCACAAAGTTGCTGACATAGGTCGATGATAAAGGAGGACCGTTGCAGGTAGCACCACTAGCAAATGCATCTCTGTATTTCAGAAACAATAGCACGAGGAAAGTAGGAGTAAATCATCAGTGTGGCCGAATTTTTGATGTACCAGGCATGAAGGATGTAACGGTAGTTCTGATGGACAAATACTGGGCCTGTGGATCCAGAGCTTATATGAAGCTGCCCAAAGATTGGGGAGGGATTTGTTCCATAGTGCTTATTCACGTTCCAGCATTAGTGATTCCGAAGAGCGACCTGAACATTGGAGAGTTTCCAAAAGCAGATGCTAAGTTAAGGAAGAGAAGATCACCTGATTTCCTCAACCGGACACGGATGGAGAATTATTTCTCAGCTAAATCGATAGAAGCCTTTGATTTTATTCCCTATGAGCACAGGTTGTTCAGCTAGACTTCAGTGATATTCACAACTATTTTTATGCCTGGCATCCAGACAATGGCCAACGCCAAATGGTTACAGATTACCAGATGGGAGCATCTGCAGAAAATCAACACGACCATAAAGGGATTGAATGCGATCAAGGAAGAATTGAGAACCATAAGGCTGATGACCCTCCAGAACACATATGTCCTTGATATGATCACAACAATGGATGGAGTTGTTTGTGCAAAAATTGAAAAAACATGTTGCACGTTCATCCCTTCTCACGATGACGAGAATGGGACCTTGACATTGGCTATAACGTTGCTAACGAAGCTACACAATCAAATGGAAGATGAGACAGAAGATATCGCAGATGACAACTGGTTTGCGTCTATCTTCTCATGGGTTCCACAATAGATGATGAATATCTTCAAGTTCCTTGGAGCAACACTGGTGAGGGTGATGTTTGGATTCTGTGTGATCAGGAAAATAATCACATAGTGTAAGAAGGCAGCAAAAAAGTCAGTAGAACTGAAGATAATGATTGATGTTGAATGACCTGGAGTGTTGATGAACAAGTAAAATCAGCAGGATCCCTGAAGGGATTAGTGAAGATTTAAACTCAGAAGAGACACTTCTTCAAAAGAAGAAATCAAGATGTGGAGACTGGTGAATAAGTGGTCGAGGAATCAACCAGAGGCGTAAGTGCAGAGGAGCAGCTGAATGCCTCTGCAGGAAGTCTCCCCCATATTCTGTCTATATATCATGTCTCGGGAGGATAGCTCAGCAACAACGTGCGCACCTTGGAATCATGGCGACACAGAGCAACACATGTTCGATCCCTGGGTCCACGCTTAGAAACCTTTGGGTATTAAGCACGTTATAAATAACCTATCATATCATATCATATGTTGGAACCTGTAAATTGAAGCATGCGCAATGCCAGTAATAATGTCCATACCACGCAGAGCCTTTGAGATAAGGTTGCTGTTGGTACTCTTGTTCAGAAATTAATTGCCATAGCATTTTGGTGCTGGACTGCCCATGTGGGTGGGACAAAGACTGATATGCAAATAGATATTTCCCATCTGTGAAAGGTACAGTGAGCAAAAAGCAATGGCTGCAAACTCTCAAAGTGGGAAAAACCACAGAACAGGTTATCATGCCATGTTCTTTCTGGAGAAGTGCCCCAGTTACCTTTTTTGAAAAATATCTGTTGAGAAAACCCTACATGATGTATCCCTATAGAGATGATGGTCTCCTGAAAGAGATCCCTGAAGAAGTGTGAAGATGAGAAAAAGAGAGGGCAGTGACACAAGAAATGAGCGTGATGCACTGAGAAGAGTGGCTGAAGAAGAGAATACATAGACCTTATAGAATCTGATGGTGAAGTAAAGAAACAAGAAGACTTTCATATGTGGAATGAAGATTCCACGTGTGAAGAGCACTGCAGAAAAATACAAGCCGTTTTATAAGTGTACAGATGCTCTAACGCAAGTAAACTAAGTAATCATAAAGGCTGGCTATACGTAGTGAGTAGACTGCAGGCGGTGCCGGCAATGTATATGGAATCTGGATATTCGATGTCACAACCTTACTAAGCTCAACCCGTGGAGGTAGGAGGATTGATAGCTGTGTATGTGTTGCAGCAAAGAAATAAGATGAAGCTTGAAGGTAGACCAAAAGAAGGCTGTCTTGCCTGATGTCAAAGGCTGGGGCAGCCAAAACTGGTTATCAGTTCTTGAAGAACAGTGAATGTGAGACACTGAGGCATCCCTCGTTAAGTTGAAAAGAGAGAACAACATGAGTGCCAAGTTTCTCTATTCAAAACAATTAAATGCTACAACATGGGCTGATTCAGGGTCTCGTGTCATGCGAGTCCAGAATGGAAATAGAAATGGGCATGCAGACCCGAACCTTGATAAGAACATGCTCACACTCCCTTATATTCCCAGGGAAGGGAATCTACTACAAATCCAAGTTCAAAGACAATCTGAATGGCAGATGTCATGAGTGATGATAGATGTTGGGCTGATTGGGTGGGGAGACATGGTCAAGTCCACCCACCGTCACCTGGGGTACCAGCTTACGTGCTGCTAGTGAGTTGAATGTTCCAGAAGGGTTTAAGCATGCCAAACAATTGTAGAGGGCCGTATAATGGAGGGCCTTGTAGTTTGACATCCAGTGATCTGCTGTGTACTTAATAACTATTGAAGATGACTAGAATGTATACTTAGATGTTCCCCTTGAAGTAACCACAATCGCAGGTAGGTTTTCTTAGTTTGCCACGTAGTATGACGTCACATATTACGGGTTTTTGCTATAGAATAAGGTTTTTTTATGAAATGCATTGAGGCTATGCTGTGCAATGTCTGTTGACGTCCGTTGTTACTCCCTGTTTTAGACAATTAAAAATAAAACAGAGACATTTTACCAACCGCCTGAGTCAGTCTTCTCATTTGGTGTAAGAGTTATTCTGAATCCTCTGCATCGTACAATATGTTACCTCGATTAAAAGGACCATAAAGGTTTAAAAGCATAATTTCCACTTTGTGTGTTTCATCCACATATACGTAAAAGAGTCATGTTTATCATCTAAAGTGTAGAAAGTTCACTTTTTACAAGTCCAGTCATCAGTGTTTTTTGCACTGATATAATTTAGCAAGAAGATATCTCATGTTGGTATGATGTTCAGTCAGAATCCATATGTGATGAAACTGACTCTTACATCTGCTTTTATGAAGACAAGCTGGAGAGTGAACCAGAGGTCCTGTTTTTTCACAAACGTCACAGTCTTCTATTCTCTGCAATATCTTGATTAGTCTTTGACTATTATCATTTTTGTGCAATACTTGTAAAATCTCTTGAAAACTTGTCAAAATTGCACAAGGAATTACACATCCATATCTGAGTTTCTTTTGTTACTTTTATCACATCCTGGCCTAAAGTTTTTACTTCACTAGTGACTGTCTTCTGGATTTCTTCTGTTCCAGAAATCGCACCATTTTGTACTTCATAGCTATGTACACTCTCATCAATAGCAAGCGTTACATTCCATTTTTGAATGTAACTCTCTTCATTAAAACATATTTTTGTATGAGAAGTGTGTTTCCATTCTCCTCCTAAGACTTCACAAAAGTTGTGTCATGTAAGGACACAAACATTTTGTACCTTTGTGTAGAATGGCTTTGTGACCGTAATTATCTTCTTAAGTTTGTTCAACACGAAAATAAGCAATTTTATTTTCATATTGAAAGCTTTTTGGATTATTGCTTCTATTTTGTTCTTTAGCAGAAAATGCTTCACCACGTGCATAGATTTTTATTTCACACTTCTCAAAAGATTTGTAAAGTCTCGATAGTAGAACTTTTTAAAATTAATATTTGTATTCCTTAGTCTAACACCTAAAGAAGTTCTAGTTCATCTTTTCTTAAAAAGCTGTTGTATTTTTATTACATGCCAATGATGCATTTTCTGTATTATCGGTGTGTCTTGAAATTTGCTTGATTCCATTCATGTCATTTGTTGACATGTCTTCTATCTGAACGTGGACGTTTTCCAAAACGTTATCACTAACAGGCATTTGTATATTACCATCACAACATGTTTGTTCATACAAGAAATGTTAGCATCAACATTACAAGATTTGAATACTTTTCTTCCCTGCACACGATCCTTTCTCCTGGCACGTTCCTGTTGATTTCACCAACGCTGTAAAGAAAGGAACATAATGTGTACATGCATGTCACCACTAGACCTTGAAGAATAAAAAATTACATAAAAGCAACAGCAACTCAAAATATATACCCACAGAGCAATATTGTGTGAACACGTATAGGTATAGGTAGGATAGAGTGGGTGGGTGCAGTAAAGAGGGTGCGGGTAGGGTGGATGGTTCGGGTAGAGAGGATGGGGTAGGATTGGTGGATGGGGTAGAGAGACTGGGACTATGCTGGGTGGCGGCAGGGTGGGTGTGGGTAATCAGGCGGGAGTAGGGTGGGTAGGAGTAGGATGGATTATGTTAGAGAGGGTGGGGTTCAGTAGGTGGGTGGGGTTAGAGACAGTGGGGGTAGGGAGGGTGGGTGGGGTTGAATGGGCAGAGGTAGAGAGGATGTGGTAAAAGGAATGGGTTGGGGTAGTTAAGGTAACATTTGGTAAGAGGATAGGGGTAGAGAGGGTGGGGATAGGGAATGTGGGTGGAGGTACCGTGGATGGGGGAATAGGGAATGGGGTAGTGTGTGTTGGTGGGGTAGAGAAAAAGTAGGAAATGTTATGTTTTACTGCACAACACGCACCATAAATGTATATATATACACAGAGGAGCACGTTCTCCACATTTAATCAGCTTTATATTTAAAAGAGAGAGAAAAGATTTTCTGGGAAACACAGGAATCAAATACAATTTGGCTGATTGAAAAGAAAAAAAACTGTTTCTTGGTATATACGTAACTGGTGTATCACATTTATGATTGGAAAAGCAGGGCTTAAACATGCTGCAGAAATCCTGACTATGGCAGGACGAGTCAAAATCTATAATTGCCCATAGAGCACTACTATAAAGGCCTATATAGGTAGTCATGTTATTAGGGAGAGAAAACTATACTTACTGGACACCATACTATTGAGATTAAGATTTCAGCTGTGACCTACTGTACAGTGTGAAAAACAAGGAAGTGAAGCAAAAATGTAGACTTTGCGTTAAGAAGCAAAATTATATCTGCAAAATATAAAAAAAGGTCACCCTTTACTGGGAAACACTTCTCCACATTTGTAAATGTACACAAGGCTCCTTAGAATAAGCATGTACAAATATAAATGATTAAGAATTAGAAACATGACTTTATCATGTGGCTCAACTGTTTAGAGAAATCTAAGTTTTAAAAAGGCAAGACATATTTACTAGGGTAGAAATATTTACTAAGAGATACAGTTTTCAAGGGGAAGTTTGATTAGTAGGAGTAATAAAGCTATCTCTTTGATAGTAACTTATTAGGTTTGGACTGTGAGGAATAAGGGGGTTCCAAGTTCATCTTAAGTTCTTCAGTCTGAGATGCACAATGCAGGCAGACATTATACTGATTCATTGTGGGGGCAATGATTTCGGTAATGTACGAGGTATGCCTCTTGCTTTAATTATGGAACAAACTTGGAAAAACAAAATGGAACTTCTTCCGACACATCGTCATTCCAACCTGACTCCGAGGTAAAAATGCAAGTGGTACACCAGGTTTAATCCCAAAATTCCAAAATCATGGAGAAATGTTAATAGGATAGTTTCAGCTTTCATCGGAGAGCAAAATCAATCATGGATAACAAACAACAGCATCCAGTTCCACATGTGTAACCTGTATAGACATGACAGAGTACACCTAACTGATGAAGGAAATGCGGTTTTCCTTGACAACACCAAAGCAGTACTCCAAATGTGCTAAAATACCACCCCAAAACAGCCCTTTAATGGACTACGTAATTACATACATATGCAGACATTTAATAACATACACAACCTTTTTTTATCATTTTTTATAGCCGCCACTATTCTTCCCCTGGCTATGAACAATTCCTTATTGCAACTGGTAGACATACATTTTTTATACACTCAAAAACACGTATTGCAAAGTTTTCAAAGTTCAAATGACAAAAGGGTAAAGGTGAGGACATGGAATCAGAAAGACACGTCAAATTGTGTGATGTAACATCCACAAAATAAAATGATTACTGCAGGGAAATTTGTTAATTAATAGCTGCGGCTACACACAGTCATGTATACCCACGGCTACACGAGCCCACTAAAATACATAAAGTCCCATTTGCCTGATAACAGGCATGGGTATGAACGCTTGCTTGTAGCCACGGGTACACATACATTTTATACATACTCAAAGAAACATATTACCAAGATTTAAGAGTTCAAATGACACAAGTGTACAGTTGAGGGCATGGAATCAGAAAGGCATGTAAAATTGTGCGCTATAATATCCATGAAATGATAGGATTACTGCACAGAAATTTGTATTACAATAGCTGCGGCTCTGACGGCAGTTATACCCATGGTTACAAAGGCCCGCCAAAAAATAAAATGTCTCATTGGCTTGCTGATGCCTACGGCTATAGCAGCCTCTGAGCGAGCGCAATGTTGCATTGGCTGATGTTTAGCCGCGAGCATAAAGAAACCCATCTGTAGCCACGGGTATGTGGACATCTTAACATATCTGAAAACGCATATGTGCAGAGGCTTTAAACTTTAAATAACATAAGGCTAGACGTGAGAAAGCATACAAATTATGATATGTGAAATTTTGAATTCCAACATTAATAAATGTATTTGTCCATTTGGTAAAAATTTAACAGAACCTGCAGCTATAGGCACGGGTATGCCCGCGGCCATACAAAGATAGGCAACAAAGAACATGTTCATTTTCAATTATATTTCATAACTTCTATAGGTGGCTCTTAAAAGAACCTTTGCTTTGTTATGCCAATATATAACCCAATAATATTCTTTCATTCAGACAAATACTCCTCTCCTCTATTACAATTCATAAACATTTTCGAAATTTCTCTGTGTGTTTTCCTTAGATGGCTAATTCATTTTCTTTTCCCAAAGAGAAAAAATTCTGTGCTCCCAGTCGTAATGAGGCCCAATATCTATAGCCTCTTTAACTCCACAATCTCCTAAAAACACACTTGCTCTCTCTCAGGAAATACCACCTTACTATATAGAAAAACACTTAAGATTATGAGTCAATAGAACCTCCAGTTTAATTGGTGCATATAAACATCCATCAACATCCTTCAAAAATGACATTGTTTTATAGGTTCAACAGCTGAACAGCAGCTCAGCTGTGGCACATGACGTCCCATTAGCAAGTGCACACTATACTAACAAAAAATTATCCCAGAGAGGATGAAATACTGAAGGAAGATGCTGAAGAGAAGCAGCCACAAGAAAGTGCAGGATATTCTGAATTTTGTGGGTATATTCTTTATGTTCATGTAAAATGGGAGAAAGAATAATATTTGTAATTAGTAACCGGTGAGGGACAATGAGATTGTAACATGCAATCTCATTGGCCCTCACCGGGCTTTACCCGACCCGGAATCCCTCTCCCCATGACGTTCTTTCCTTGTCTCCAACGGGGGTGGCAGACACTCAGCCAATGAGGAGGCTCGGAACGGGGTAATCCCCGCTCCAAGCCACCACAAGGTTGGAGGCTGCCATCTTCCATCGCAGGGGATTGAGGTAAGTCTTGTTCCCTACCCCTGCCCGCCCCAAGATCCAAAGAATCCCCTCCCCACCCTCCAACCCCACTTACCTTATTTTTTGTCCATTTTGGGAGTGGACGCGCTGAGAGCACTGCTGTCCCCAGCGCATACAATCCCGATCTGTGACAGGCTGTCATAGAAAAAAAGAAGGGACTCTCTCCTTTCCATGGCGGCCATTTATTTATTTACATTTTTCCTATTTTTTGAATAGCTGCCATGGGAGGGAGAAGGAGCTACTTGTAGCCCCTTCTCCCTTACCATGGTTGCCATTTTCTTTGTTTACCTTTTTCCATTGATTTTCAATGGCCGCCATTGTAAGGGAAACTGACTTTGTTTCCCTTCTACGGTTGGTCCATTCCACTAGTCAACCAGGATGACCCCCTTCTCCAGGATTTTCAAGGTTTTCAAATGAGCATGGAAAAACTATTCGCCAGACATTCACAGGGACAGGCCCTGGATAACAAACTTTTATCCTTACGACAGGGTAACCAGGATCTGTTAACCTAAATCGCAACTTTCAATAGGTTGGTGGTGGAAACCGGATGGCCTGAGGAAAAGCGAGTTACATTATTTCACTGTGGACTTCGGGGAGAACTCTAAGACGTCTTGGCTCAAGTTGTGAACCCACCTCAGGATTGCGCAGAGTATATAGACTTAGTGGTCCAGCTAGACCATCGACTCCAGAATAGAAAGGCTGACCGAGCCAAGTTCGAGAATCGGGTATTGGTTAAGCCCAACGTTGCCTTCAAAAGGACTGATGCATCTGAACCTTTGCAGATCGGGGGGGGTTAGAGGACCCTTAACGCAAAAGGAAAGAGAAAGGAGACGCCAGATGCAATTGTGTCTGTACTGCGGAACCTCAGGACATTTTCTACGGGATTGCCCTGCAAAACCACCCAAGAAGGTGGTAGGAGTCGCTGATAAAGGCCAAAGAGAACCTGATTCGGGAAACAACCACACCGACAAGCGTAGAGGTCCGCTTGCCGAGCTTAAAGAAGGACACTCAGACCTCGCACCTCATCATACCAATGGTCCTTGTTGATCCAAAGCACCCATCACGTATACACGCAATAAGGGCATATATTGACAGTGGCGCCATAGGAAATTGCATGGACCACGATTTGGCTTCAAGGATGAATCTACCTCTTTGCAAGAAGACCACTTCGGATGTCATCACCACAGTCGATGGAACTGAAATAGCCTCAGGGCCCGTAACTCATTCCACTACAGAGATGACACTGTTGGGTCAAGACGGGCATCGAGAAGCTATTGTGTTTGACCTAATCAAGGCCCCGCAGTTCCAAATCATTCTGGGAATGCCATGGTTAGAAACACATAACCCTTGTATTGATTGACGAGAGAAGAAAGTGACCTTCCCGGATTGTGCACATACCTGTTACCCAAAAGAACCTTTGAACAAAGGCCTGGCCACAGTCACTACTCCAGTCGCGCAGTTACCTCAGGAATATCAAGACTTTCAAGATGTTTTTCAAAAAGAACAGGCAAACACATTACCGCCTCACAGACCATACGATTGTCAAATCGACCTCTTACCAGGTGCACAACCTCCTTGCAGTAGGATCTACGCCCTTACTGAGCCCGAAAACCTTCACCTACGACAATACTTGGATCAATACCTTGCTAATGGCTTCATTCGGCCATCCAAGTCTCCGGCATCCTCAGCTTTATTCTTCGTGCCTAAAAAGGAAGGTGACCTTAGAACGTGTATAGACTACTGCGCGTTAAATCAGATTACGGTAAAAAACCGATACCCCTTGCCTCTGATCCCCGAGTTACTAGACCAAGTAAAGGACGCTTGCATCTATACCAAGTTAGATCTCCGAGGTGCATATCATCTGGTACGTGTAAAGAAAGGCGATGAATGGAAGACTGCCTTTCGCACCAAGTACGGATTATTCGAATATCAGGTGATGCCCTTCGGGTTGTGCAATGCACCAGCAGCCTTCCAGTATTTTATGAATGATGTCGTCGTGAACTCATTGACGTCTGTGTTGTTGTATACATAGACGATATTCTAGTGTACTCCTCCTCAGAATCAGACCATTTTAAGCATGTTCGTGCAGTCCTTGAGAAACTACGCCAGCATAAGTTATATGCAAAATTGGAAAAATGTGTTTTTCATACTACAGAAGTCGAATTCCTTGGATTCATCCTGACTCCGAAAGGGGTCCAAATGGACTCTCGAAAGGTGGACGCAATTCTCAAGTGGCCATCACCCAATTCAGTTAAAGGGGTACAAAGCATGCTTGGATTTGCTAATTTCTACCGCAGATTTATTCCGGACTTCTCACATGTGGTACACCCCATCACAGCACTTTTGCGAAAGAACAAACGCTTCTTGTGGACTGAAGAGGCTGTAAGAGCCTTCCAAGAATTGAAATTGAAATTCACGTCTGCGCCTGTCTTAAAGCATCCACGCCCCGAACTTCCATATATAGTGGAAACCGATGCATCCAGTTTAGCCATGGGAGCTGTCCTATCCCAGAAGGATCCATAAACCGGTCAACTTCATCCAGTAGCATTTTGGTCTAGAATGTTCTCGGCACCCGAGTTGAACTATGCGATCACTGATAAAGAATTGTTAGCCATCAAATCAGCCTTTAAGGCTTGGCGGCATTATCTTCTCGGTGCCAGGCATACCATTACTGTAATCACAGATCACCGGAATCTGCAGTATTTAAAAACAGCCAAGGCCCAATCGTCACGTCAACTTCGATGGGCATTATTCTTTGCCGAATTCGATTTCGTGATCACCTATCGACCAGGTTGTAAAAACGGCAAGGCAGATGCATTATCCCGAATAGGAATGGGAGAAACATATTCCAACCCGGAACCAGTGCCTATAATTTCAGAACAAAGAATCCTCGGCATAACTACGCTACAGATTTTAGAAGACATTCATTTCAAAATCCAACAACTTTTCGATCCAGTAGCCCCGCAGGACTGGGTAAAGAAAGGCCAAGACTATTCTGTCATCAATGATCTACCTTACTATCAAGGGTGTTTATTTCTACCTCACAAGGAACTACAAGAACTAGTCATCTCCAATTATCATGATGCTCTGATGGAAGGACACCCTGGTAACGCAAAAACCGAGGCTAAAATTAAAAGACAATTCTGGTGGCCCACCTGGCGAAAAGACGTAAAGTCATTTGTGCTGTCTTGTGGTATCTGCGCCCAAAACAAAAGTCAGAAGAAAAAACCAGCTGGCCTTTTACAACCGTTGGATATTCCGAACACCATGGCACACTTTATCCTTAGACTTTATTACCGATTTGCCTCCATGCAATGGATTCCACACCATTCTAGTTATCGTGGATCTTTTTTCCAAGATGGCCCACTTTATTCCTTTAAAAGGATTACCTTCCACTTCAATTTTGGCCAAGCAATTTCTCGAAAATATTGTGCGAATCCATGGATTTCCTTCCATATGGGTCTCTGACCGAGGTAGTCAATTCATTTTGCAATTTTGGAAGAAATTTTGTCAATTGGTGCAAATCGACGTAAGGTTACCAACCAGTCACCATCCCCAGACCGATGGTCAAACGGAGAGGACCAACCAGACTCTCGAACAATACCTACTTTGCATGCTACACCAAACCGAAAGCAACTGGAAGGATATTTTATGGATTGCTGACTATGCATACAATAACTCAGTACATTCAGGAACCGGACAGAGCCCCTTTTATACTATCTTTGGGCATCATCCTCAAACCTCAGAACTCGACTCGCCTCAACACTTAGAAATGCCCGCAGTAACTCACCTGCACTCTATTATTACACAAGCCTTTAAAGGCATCAAAACATTTGAAACAAGCAAAAGAAAAATACAAGAAAAATGCTGATCAACATAGAAGTGACACTCCACCATACCAGATTGGGGATCAAGTTTGGCTGGCTACAAAACACTTACCTCTGAAAGGAACTCGAACTTTTAATCCTCGATATTTGGGACCTTACACCATCAACGCCATTATCAACCCAGTGGCCGTCAAATTGGAATTACCCTCTAACATGCGGATTCACCCTGTCTTTCATGTCTCACTTCTAAAACCAGTTCAAGCTGGGACTAGATTAGCCAAACCACCTGACCCCGTCCTCATAGATGGGGAACCTGAATTCGAAGTAAAAAATATTCTGGACTCTAAGATGGTTAAATCAAAGCTTTTTTATTTAATCGCCTGGAAGGGCTACGGACCACAAGTAAGGTCATGGGAGCCTAGTGACCACGTTCATGCGCCTCGATTGGTGAAGAAATTCCATCGGAACTTCCCAGACAAACCAGGGCCAGGGGGAAGAACAACTTTAGGAGGGGCCTTGGAGGGGAGTGCTGTCATGATGCCTACCCCCGGGCATCCGGACCCAGCCCAGCCCAGAATCAAAGCCCACGTGAGGCCTGGAAGGGACTATTTTATTACAGGGACTATTTTTTACTCGGGTGTGGTTCTAGGGAACTTCTTACCTGGGACTACTTTTCAGGCTATTTAAACCACGCCCGAACAGCAGCCCATGCTTCGCGTTATTCTGCACTTCAGCAGCGTGACGCTCACCGTGCCTGCAGCATTCAGTCCTCTGCCACGCCCGCCTCGAACCTGGACACCATCGTAGAAGAAAGAGAAAGAAGAACAAGAACTTACCTTTTAATCTTCATCTGTTCTCGAATTCGCCGCACTTCAGAATTGGAAAAGACACATCGGAAATAAAAGCATTGCATCGCTAGCAGGCGCACCACGCCATACTTACCAGTCTGCATCTCCACGGTTCAGCGCTGCAGCCATCATTTCATCACTGCATCCGTGGAACCTGGAAGGGACAAAGAGAACAAGGTGAGCCGGGTGCTAACAAAGACAATCAAAACAACCATATTATACTCATCAGAGTTACCGCTCCCCTAGGAATCTTTCATCGGCGTTCCACCTCTTTAACGTCGCACCTGTGGAAGGAAAGAACACTTGTTAAAGTCATTTATTTCGCTTTTACTGGACAAGGCTGGGTAATACAGACTCTTACCCACGTGCAACCTCCAGCACTTCAGGTGAACTCTTCTCGGATTAAGCTGCAATACAAAAGGGATAAAAACAAGTGAATAACAGACAATTGAACTCTATAGACATTATACTTACGGCTCCTTGCCATTTACCACGGAGTCCAACACGTCTGGAACTCGCCCAAAATCTTCAAACCAGTGAAGCAACTGGGATTCTACGTGCCCCTGCGCTCGGTGCAGGATGGAGAGCTCATCATTACAAACAATAAGGTGAGACAACAAAAGGGGAATGTCGGGGTGCTTAGAGGGAACGAATTAAATGAGTGTCTCCTTGCATCCACTGGGTGGCTAATTCCCCTCGTCCTGCTTTTAGGAAACTACTTTTACGAATCAAGCAGACGAAGCTAGGAAGGCCGGTCCAGTCAGCCGTCTCTGCTCTACGAATAACGCTGGTGGAGACCTTAGCAGTCCAGTTCCGATCGACGCCCCCGTGGGAATCAGGTGAGCGTTACACATATTTGGTGGTAAAGCTAGTTTTACTGCCACTGGATTTATAATATCCTTGATGGTACAGGGCCCTAGATATCTGGGATGAAATGTTTGAGTTCCTCTTATGGGCACGTGCTGAGACGCCAACCAGACTTCATCTCCGACTTGGTGGTCTGGGGCTTTTCTTCAGTGTTGAGCAGAGAATCTTTTCTGTCTTTCTTTGGCTCGGATCAAGTGTTCTGCTGCCTCTCTGAAGGCTTGAGTGATGGTCAAATGTAAAGTCTTCACTGCAGGCATTTCTAAGGCTAAGGGGGTATCTAATTCGGAAGTACGTGGGTGTCTTCCATATACGGTATAGAATGGACTCTGTCTGGTACTGGTGTGTAGCGAGTTGTTGTAGGCATATTCGGCTATCCACAACACATCCTTCCAGCTTTCTTCCACTTGATGTAACATGCACTGTAGGTATTGCTCTAGTTTCTGATTCGTCTGCTCAATTTGGCCATCAGTTTGGGGATGGTGACTAGTGGACAGACGAATATCGATTTGGGCAATTGCACAAATCTTCCCCCAGAAGTTAGACATGAACTGACTGCCTCGGTCAAAAATCAGGACGGAGGGGAAACCATGTAATCGTACGATTTGCTCTAAAAGCACCTTTGCCAGACTGGATGCGTTTGGTAGACCCTTAAGCGGAATGAAATGGGCCATTTTAGAGAATAAGTTAACAACCACTAGGATAGTGTTGAACCCTTGACAGGGAGGCAAATCTGTGATGAAATCGAGGGAGAGTGTGTGCCAAGGTGCAGGTGGATTTCCAGGGGTTGAAGAAGGTCTGCAGGCCTTTGTTTCTGGGATTTATTCTGTGCACAAATGCCACATGACAGAATAAACTGTGTAATGTCCTTTCACCAGGTCGGCCACCAGTAATTTCTTTTCACCTTGGCTAGGGTCTTGGCAATTCCTGGATGTCCTTCTATCAGGGGGCCGTGATGACCAGAAATGACTTATTTTTGTAGTGCCTTATTCGGTAGATATAAATGCCCTCTGAAATACAGGAGTTGGTTCTTTGTTGTGTACTGTTCACCTTGAGTGGTCCAGTCTTGTAGAGCCTCAGTGTTCATTAGGAGCCGAATTTCCTTTTGGAGTTCGTCCAGAGATAAGGTTGTTGTAATTCCTAGTAGTTTGTCACCTGGATTAATGGCCACTGGGTCTGGGGTTGAATATGTGTTCTCATCAATACCGATGCGGGATAAGGCGTCGGCTTTTCCATTCTGGACTCCAGGTCGGTACGTGATTATGTAATCATATTCTGCGAAGAATAAAGCCCATCAGAGTTTATGGGATGATTGAGACTTTGCCGTCTTGAGGTATTGTAGGTTGCGATGGTCGGTGATTACTGTGATGGTATGTCTGGCGCCTAGGAGGTAATGCCGCCGAGCCTTAAAGGCTGCCTTGATCGCTAGGAGTTCCTTGTCTGTTATTGCATAGTTAAGTTCAGGTGTAGTAAATCTTCGCGACCAAAAGGCCACGGGATGTAACTGGCCTGTTTCGGGATCCCTTTGGAAAAGAACAGCCCCCATTGCCATGCTGGATGCATCTGTTTCCACTACATATGGGAGATCTGGGCGGGGGTGTTGTAGAACCAGGGCTGAGGTAAATCTTTTCTTGAGTTCCTGGAAGGCCTTTTCCGCCTCTTCTGTCCATTGGAATAGTTTGTTGTTTTTTCGTAATAAAGAAGTGATCGGGTGCACAATCTGGGAGAAACCTGGGATGAATCGGCGATAAAAGTTCGCAAAGCCGAGCATACTTTGGACACCTTTGACTGAATATGGTGATGGCCAGCAAAGGATGGCATCTACTTTGTGAATATCCATCCGGACTCCTCTGGGAGTGAGGACAAGACCGAGGAACTCGACTTCGGTGACATGGAAGGAGCATTTTTCAAGTTTGGTGTATAGCTAGTGCTGTCAGAGTTTTGCAAGGACGGAGCGAACGTGCCTGACATGGTCCTGTTTGGAAGAGGAGTACACCAAGATGTCGTCGATGTAAACTAGGGTACATACGTCGATCAATTCCCATAGTACATCGTTCATGAAGTACTGGAACGCGGGGGGAGCATTGCAAAGCCCAAAGGGCATCACTTGATGTTCGTACAGCCCATACTTGGTACGAAAGGCGGTCTTCCATTCATCTCCTTTCTTTACACGCACAAGAGGGTATGCCCCCTGAGGTCCAATTTGGTGTACATTTGGGCATCTAGCAGCTCTGGGATAAGGGGTAGAGGATAACGGTTTTTAACTGTTACCTGGTTTAGTGTGCGGTAGTCGATGCACGTTCTCAAGTCCCCCTCCTTCCTGGGTACAAAGAATAGGGGTGAGGCTGCCAGGGATTGGATGGGCGGATAAAACCGTTTTCCAGGTATTGGTACAGATATGATTTCAAGTGGAGATTTTCAGGTTCAGTGAGTGCATAAATTTGACTACACAGGATTTGTGCACCAGATACGAGGTCGACCTGACAGTCATATGGCCTGTGAGGGGGTAAGGCATTAGCCTGTTCTTTTTGGAAAACGTCTTGGAAATCGTAGTATTCGCTTGGGAGTGTACTTGTTACACCTAGTACCAACGCCTCTTTATCTTGGACAGGTGTCTCTGTGTCAGACGATGACATTTCCACTTGGTAGCACACATGAGCACACTCATTGGAGAAGGCTCATTTTTTGGCTCGCCAGTCGATATTAGGATTGTGACCCACCAACCATGGCATCCCTATAATTACCTGGAACTGAGGGGCCTTGATAAGGTCGAAGGCAATGTCTTCCCGATGTTCGTCTTGGCACAGATGGGTCAATTCTGCTGTGCGTTGAGTTACAGTACCAGAAGCTATGTCCGTTCCATCGACACTGGTGACCTTCTCAGTTGTCGTTTTCTGACAGAGGGGAAACCCCATCCTTGTTGTCAGGCCTTGGTCTATGTAGTTACCAACAGCTCTGCTGTCCATGTATGCCTCCACAGCATGCATCCGAGACGGTTGTTGGTGACTGATCAAAATCACAGGCAGGGCAAGGTGTGAGGTCTGTGGGTCTTTTCATTCGTTTGACAAATGGACCTCTACGCTTGCCGGGCCTGGAAGTTTTCCGACTCTTGTTTTGTTCCTTCGTTCTCTGTAGCTCCAACTGTTCTTCTAGGGGGTTTACAGGACGTTCTCTGAGGAAGTGATCTGATTTCCCACAGTACAGGCATAATTGCTGTTGTCTCCTTTTGTCTCTTTCGGCCTTGGTTAATGGACTCCCTACCCTCCCAATTTGCATGGGTTCCGAAGTGTTTTCTGATGAACGCGGAATGGTCTCCTTTGAGCGTACATACACGGTCTGATTCTCCGTTCTGGCTTGATCTGTCCTTCGAACTTGCAGCCTGAGGTCTAGCTGCAGCACTAGGTTGATGAATTCTGCACAGTGTTTTGGCGGGTTTACCACCTGAGCTAAGACGTCTTTCAAGTCCCCCCGTAATCCTCAATGGAACAACATTGTTCGTTTCTCCTCAGGCCACCCAGTTTCAACGACAAGTCTGTTAAAAGTGGCGATGTATGTAAACAAATCTTGGCTGCCTTGGCAGAGGGACAGAAGTTCGTCCAGAGCTTGGCCGTGGGTATGTCGGGCGAACAGTTTCTCCATCTCCTGTTGAAACCCCCTGAAATCCCGCAGGAGTGGGTCAACCTGGCTTACTAACGGTATGGACCAATCCGCGGCACTGCCACTCAGATATGACAGAACAAAGGGAACCCGCGACTGATCGTTGGGAAAGGCCTCAGGTCTACAAAGAAAATGAAGGTGTCACTGGTTCATGAACACTGCATATTTTCTTGGGTCCCCCGTAAAACGTTCCGGTGAGGCCAATGGAACTGCCCCAGGGAGGACCACCTGCACTGCATAGACGGATGTGGCTGGAACCGACGGAATACTTCCTGGCAACAGAACCTGCCCAGCCTGTGTTTGGAGCAATTGTCTGGCTAATTCATCGGTGCGGTCCTTGGTGACAATCAACTCCCTCCTAAGGGCGTTGGTTTCTTGCCGGGCGCAGTGCACCTCAGCCCATAATTCTCCCAGTAACTAGGCTAGTTGTTCAGTCTCTGATGTTTCCATGACACCCTGTGGGATGTTTTAATTGAGGCTTTGCGTTCTGTTACGCTCACCTGGTATCCATGGGGGCGCCACACGATACAAGATGGAGGTCTAAGTGTTATCCCGGGCCCCTCTCTGCTTGGTTATGTGCCAGACGCTGGGTAGCACCTATAACAGGAGAATGGAGGGTTAAGATACTAGTTCTGTGATGGGTGAACTCCCACCTCCCTCTGGTCCTAATCCCCTCCCTTAGGGTTATTGCTCACCTTTGGTTTTTGTGCGTTGAACTCTCCGTCCTGCATCTCTGTGCAGGGGTGTGTGGTTGGTGCAGGCGGTCCGTGGACCTAGTTGCTTCACTGGTCCGTGTGCCCTTATGTCGGGCCCAGACCAGCTGTGACTCCGACTCTGCTTGCTGTCTTCCAGGTGAGTTATAATATCTTTTCCGTCTTTATTCTGTCTCTTTCTTTCCCTCCGTTTTCTGTTCTTGGCGTCTTGCTCCACTACGCTGTTCCCTAACAATGTTTCTTTTTGTTTTCACAGGGATGGTTGTGATCTCGGAGTTGCCGTGCCGATGGCGAATACCACGGTGAGTTATTGATGTGCGGAGCGCTGCGCTGTTTATTGGTGTTAATTTCTAACCTGTGTTCTCTTCCCTTCTTTGTGTAGATTGTGGTGATGTTCCGGAGTGATAGTGATCGAATCGCTGCTTGCCCAGGTAAGTGCTTTGTTAATGCTGTCCTTGTTCCTTGTCACTTGCAGGTTGCGGTGAAACCCGGGGATGGGCGAGGTAAGAGAAGTGCAGGGTGCTGCCAGGACTCGCTCTTGCCCAGGTTAAGAATTGTTATTAATGCTGTCCTATTTCTTTACCTTTGCAGGTTGCGGCGAACTCCGGAGATGGGCGAGGTAAGCGAAGCACAGGATGGATTCAAGACCGGTTACTTCACAGGTAAGTGTTTATGCTTGCTAATGCTGTTCTTGTTATTTCAGGTTATTAATGGAATCCGGATCTAGGGCTTCAAGATCGGGCCGCCGGAGAAGCAGATGAGCAGGAGCTGGACACAGTGAGCGTTACGCTGCAGGAGTGCAGAATAACGTGAAGCGTGTTCTGCTGTTTGGGTGTGGTTTAAATAGCCCATGTGAAGTAGTTCCAGGCCAAGTTGTTCCAGGCCCAGCCACACCCAAAACACTAGACCGCATGGCTTGGTTCTAAAGAACAGAGCTGTGTAATAGGCCTCCATGTTGGATTAAGGTCCAAAACTGGTATTGCTCTATTTCTGATAATGAGCCTGGCGCCAAAGGCGCCAGGACTGACTTAATGTATGGTTCTGATGGAGTTTTAACGCCCTTGGGGCCAGTGTGAAGGGCTTTAGCTCTACTGCTGCCAGGGGGCTGTTATACCTGAGTGGGTCAGGGGCATGAATCGTGACACTATTGATGAAATGAACAGACAGGCTGTGCAATAGTTTAATGTACCACCATGTATATCAGTTAATGTTATCAAGATTATGTGTTGGCTGTTTGCAGCTGCTCACTGTCCATGTGTGTTATTATCCTGTTGAGTATGTTGGTGTTTGCCCTCCTCATCCAGATATGTCCTCGGTGCCCTCTCTGGGGTCTATGAATGGAAGACTGGGTTGAATGTGGCGGGCAACTTTGAGGAACAAATAGCACCTTTGTTACTCTTTGGAGATGATATATAGGCATATACATGCCACTACGACACTCCAGCATAACATGTTTAGAGTAAGATATTTTATGCATTGGTTTCCTCTGGTTTAGCGATTATGATGTTACATGAAAAATTTACGAAGTTTATGAATGTACATCTTTATGATCTCTGATGGTAATAGATATTCGATTGCTGGTGAAGGTTATACGTGTGTTATGTGTTTATTTTACTGAATGCCTCTAAAAGGATTGACCCCCAGAGTGGTTATTTAGCTGCAGGCGGGGAATATGTCAAGTCATATGTCCCCTTGTGGAACTCATGGTGGTTGAGAATCTTTTGTTTGTTTATCTTCTGAACGGGTTCCCTTATGTACATGAACCCCATTTCAGGTGGACTGGGTGAAGCTGCTTGCTTCTCCAAAGATGGACATCTTAAATGTTTCCTCTCTTTCTACAGGCTTTTGCAGGTCCTGGTCACCCATTATATTTAACAGATCTGTAGTTGGGATTGGCTAGTTAGTGTTCATCCCTCTGACCTTGTCGCAAAACGGCATATGTTACACAATCATTACAATTAATTGTGACAGTGAGTTTAAATTTGCTGAGCAAAAAAAGTGGGCACCAGACTGAATTTTAACTAATTGTTACAACTTGAACCGTTTAAAAAAAATCTGGTTGTTCTAATTGAATCTTCAGGAGCGGACTGAGAAAAGTCTAGAGACACCCGCACCTAAAATATCAGTGGAGCAAGAAGCTGAGTAAACAAACCCAGCTACTCAGTCTACTCTGTTTATACCCAAAGTGGGTTTTAAAGCTTATACGACATATGAAAAAAAGATTGTCAATATTAGTTGCAAAATTCACTATATTAAATCCCAAAAAATCTTATAACCATGTTTTTTTACAAAGGTTTATGTTCCAAAATTCACCAATCCTTTCATAGTGACGAAATCATCAGCGTTTCACCAGTTAGAGATTCATGTGCCAATGCATTTCGGAGATGTTTTGAGAATGTTAATGTGCATTCGTTAACAGTAATCTAGAAAAAAGAGCTATTCTCGGCCATTGCAATGCCCTGAAACTTCACTTGATCCTAATTGGTGTTTACAAGGAATGTTTCTGGAATTAAGTGGAATACCAGATGTTTTTAGAAGTATGAGGCCATTAAAACGTTAAAACACATGGCAGCTCTTAAGAAAAATTAAAGAGAGCTTGAGGATCTCCCCTAATATACTGGCAAATCTATTTTTAATTAAGAAAGTTAGGACTGTAAAATTGGTCATGAGTTGGAGCATTTAAAACAAACCTTGGTATAGTTGTATTTTAGGGCTCCCTCCTAAGTAAATAGAGTATATTTAAGAGCACAGACCTACCCCCCAACATGTATTGGCAAAGATTTTCTCCATCAACAGCAGCCAAATTGTGTACAAATTTGCCAAACAGAAGAATGCATTGCGTTAAAAGATCCGGACAGGAGATCCTCAGATGTTTTAGGTCCACAATGATGATCACGTTTTTACAAAATCTACAAAATGCCAAACTTGTAGGTAGTCCACTTCAGACACAGACAATTTCATTAGTGTTAATCAAATCATGCTAATCCGAAATCTCATATACATGTTTTGGGCATCGCGATCAGGGAATTTCCGCACATATAACTCCTCCTCCCCTTATCATTTATGCACTACTCGTGCTCTCGAATATAGTGAGTGGGCTCCAATAGAATTGCAATTCTCTATCCAGTCACTTTGCATAATTTTTCAGTTTTACTCTGGCTGGATTATAAAGGAGGATTTCAATGTTTACTTCAATTTTACACATTTTCTTTAGAGCAATGTTCCACAAAATCTTTACGGTGGTCCACCATGTGATGCCATTTCCATTCCCATGTGGATATATAAGGTTTCAGAAGAGGAGCACAACATTTTCCTATACAGAGAAAGATGTCGATTGGCAAACATTTGTATACACAGTGGCAAGAAATACAGCACTTTTCTCCAGATCAGGGCTTTGAAAGATGCTAACTCCTCCCTAAATCAGGGCGTAAGCACTTCCAGACCCTGAACCAGTGTAGGGATAACTTTTCCCTTATCTAACTTTAACAGTGCTAAGAGTGTGAATTTACCAAACTTCTGGTAAATTGCCTTCATCTGTCCAGCCAGGATTAGTGCCTTCTTCTTTAGCCATTCCTTGAGAAGCCATTTGCCTGGGCATGTCAATATGGGTATGCATAAATATAATATAGAGGTTGCTATCTCCAATTGCTCTTCATTAATGTACCAAGCGTGCATACATTGTTTACCCTTCTTAAAAAATATTATTTTTGTTTTGGCTGGATTAATTTTCAATTTACATCCTGCCATGTAATTCTCATAAATTCTAAGAAGGCGCTGGAGGTCAATTTGAGTCCTATCTACTATAATAAAATCATCAGCGTAAGCTATACAGGTTACACACATTTACCCCAGCCTTGAACTCACAAAAGCAGCACTATGTAGGGGTTCCCCGATGCCTGCCACATGCAGGTTAAAAAGACATGGACCTTAACCCGGAGCATGTCTTAAGCTCTCTAGACATTTTACCCCCTCCGTTGAGTCTAAATTGTACAATGGTGTCTTAATGGAGATAAACCAAAATTCTGAGCAGCCTATTGGAAGACCCCAATAATGTAGCTTGGACCAGAGGAGATTTCGGACTACCAAATTAAATGCCATTGAGGGATCCAAAGAGGCAGAATAAATTGGGGTTTGTTCTCACACCATGCTAACTTTCGAATGCAGCACATAAGGAAGCCATTGCAGTCCGTCCCAAAATTCCTCCTGAATCCTGTTTTGAATTTATTTGGGATACGCTTTTCTTTTTCCCACGCTTCTAATTTTTCTAGGATGAGAGCTGTCCAGGTCTATGAGTGTGATTTTATTTATTTTATTTTATTACATTTGTTATACGCCCAAGCCCGGGGGTAACACAGCGTAGTTACAGACAATGGGAGAAAGCAATCTTAGAGAGAACAAAGTAGTACACAGGAATAGCAGTCGAAAATATCCAATAATATACAAAGCAGTCAGATATGTACAGTTAATTGGAGCGGAGTAGTGCTCTGGTTCAGTTAGAACTTATTGCAGAGCCAAGTCTTCAAGAAGCTTTTGAATTTGGGGAAGGAGGTTTCGTTCATAATGTGGGTAGGTAGCGCATTCCAATGTCTGGGGGCCAGCGTTTTGAAGCTACTACCCTCTGCTTTCTCTCTTTTGTATCTGGGGGTTTCAAGGTATGCGTTTTTGTTGGACCTGAGGAGTCTGGTTTGGGGCTTCATCATGACTGTGTTGTTGAGGTATTTAGGTGCTTTGTTGGCCCTGCATTTGTGGGTGATGCTCAGGGTTTTAAATAGAATTCTGGCTTGGATGGGGAGCTAGTGTTGGACTCTTCTGGTGTTAGATATATGTTCATATTTTTTGATGCCTAAAGCTGCTCTGAGGGCTTTGTTCTGCATAAGTTGAAGTTTGGCTATGTTGGCTTTGGAGGTGCGAAGGAAGAGGATATTACAATAGTCTAGTTTAGACAGTATGAGTGCTCTGGCTAGAGTAACACAGTTGTTGGCTGAGAGGAATTTACGGCTGAGGGAGATGAGTTTGGAGGTGTAGGAAGTGGACGAGGCTAATGTGTTTACTTGTTTAGACATGGATAGTGTTGCATCTAAGTAGACGCCAAGGGTCTTGACTTGTTTAAGAACAGGGATTATGGTTCCATTGATGGTGAATGAATTGAAAGCGGGCTCGAGGGAGTTGATTTTGCTGGAGGAGCCTAGTATGAGGAGCTCGGTTTTGTCATCGTTGAGACAAAGGCTATTATTAGCCATCCAGTTTTGGATGAGTGAGTAAATTTGGTTAACCAGGAGGGAGTCTTGTTCATGATTGCCTGAGAGAGGAATGAGGATTTGGGTGTCATCGGCGAAGTTAGTATAGATGACACCCATGGCATCCAGCGCTGCAAATAATAGCTTAGTATAGGCGTTATACAGAGTGGGGGATAGGCAGGAGCCTTGTGGCACACCTGGAGGGACAGGCACTGGGTCTGCTGATTCTTTGCCGATGGATACTCTGGAGGTCCTATCAGCCAAGAATGATTTGATCCAGTTGGTGGCGTTCTGAGCTAGGTTGACATTTTTTGCTAGAGTGTTGCAGAGTTTATCGTGGTCAACCAGATCAAAGGCCGCTGAGAGGTCCAGGAGCATCAGTAGACAGAGTTTACCTGCTTCTCTTGTGGCATTCATTTGGATCTTAAGATCAAGGAGGGCTGTCTCTGTGCTATGGTTGGGACGGAATCCTGTCGGTCTCCTAATAGTTGATGTTGTTCCAAATGGTTCTGAATTTGGCAGTCGGCTATTTTGTCAATTATTTTTAGGAGAAATGGGACCGTTGTAATAGGTCGGTAATTAGTGGGTATTGATGGGTCCAGGCATGGTTTTTTAGTTGTGGTGTCACCCACGCTTTTTGAATACTGATGGGGACTGTGTTTGTGAGGAACGAGGCATTGATGAATTCAGTGATGATGGGTGTAAGGGTGGGAGCACAGAGTTTCACTAGGTGGGAGGGGAATTGGTCTTCTTTACAGTTGGAAGCTTTGAGTTTCATTATGGTGTCATATACTTCTTGTTAGACACTGGTGTGAATTGAAATGGGGGGCCAGTAGTGGCATTTGATGTGGTCATTGATATGGTGGGTGGAGTTTTGTCAGCTAGGAGTGTTTTTTTACTGTCGATTTTATTTTGCAGTAGAAGGATTTTAGATGAGAGTGCGTTTTGTATAGTGGTGCACCAGTCTTTGCTAGCGTTGGAAGGTGCTGAGGTTTGACAAGGGTTTTCGAGCTCTCTAAGGATGGTAAACAGTTCTTTGCTGTCTGAGGACGCATTAGCAATGCGGAGGTTGAAGGCATTGGCTTTTTGGGTGATTATTGATGACTTATATGTTTTGTTGGCTTCAGCGAAGGCTAATAGCGATTCTGGGGTATTGTTTTTCTTATGGAGGTGTTCAAGTGATCTTTTTGTGCGTCTTAAGGCTACAAGTTCCTCATTAAACCAAGAGCAGGAACGTTTGTCAGGTGGTGATGGGAGCAAGTAGGTCGATAGTTTGGGTAAGGCATTGTTGGTATTGGTCTGCTAGATAGGAGGGGTTGTTGGTGCCTAGGACTATCTGGGCAAAGGCAGCACTCAGGGCTGGAGTGAGTTTGTCGGAGGAGAGCTTTTTGATATTTCTAGTTTCGAATGTTTCTGGTTTTTTAGGGGTGATGTGCTCTGTACTGGCATTGTCTATAGTGAAGTTGATTACATAGTGATCTGACCAATTGACTGGGAGGATGGAGTCAATGGTGACTAGAGAGTTGAGAGTGAGAAGCCAGTCTAAGGTTCTTCCTTTTGCGTGGGTGGGTTTATCTATCAGTTGTAGGAAGTTCATTTCTGACATGGCTGTATAGAATGTAGATGCTTCTGAGTCCAGGGGGTCATTGTATCCTAGGTTAAAGTCACCAAGGACTATGCATTTAGTTTTAGGCTTCATGAAGGGTATTAGGAGTAGTGGGATGTCCAAGTCGGGGTGTGTATTTTTATTGGGTGATCTGTACACCACTAGTAAGTTCGTAGTGGTTTTGGGGTTGGAAGTATACTTCACTAGTAGGAGTTCATAGCCTTGTATCTGTTCTATTGGGCTAACTCTGATTTCCAGAGTGGTTTTGGCTATTATGGCAACTCCGCCTCCTTGGGTATTTGTCCTGTCTGTTCTAAGGATGCTGAATCCTGGGGGAATGGCAAGGGCTAGAGATGGTCCTGCTGCTGGGTGGAGCCAGGTTTCAGTGACCACCAGCATATCAAGGTGTTGGTCCTCAATGAGGTCATGGATATCTATAGCATGGGCACCTAGTGAACGGCATTGATGAGTGCACTTTTGAGGGTGGAGGTGGGGGCAGGGGGTGGTGTGTTACCTAAAATGGTGGAAAAGCTAGTGGTTTTGTTATTGGTTTTGTGTTTGAGTGGTGCGTTGTGGATGCTTTTGTGTTGGAAATTAATGGGCGAGGTGTTTAGTTTGGTCGGTGCATTGGGTGTGGTGGTGAGTGAGGTAGCTAATAGGGACATTTTAGTTCTAGACATGAGTCTATTGAGTCTTTCAATACGCAGGATGGGTGTGGTCCTATCATTAATGCTAATAGTTATGGTGCGTTTGTATATAGATGGGTTGGGACTAAGGCACGGGATGTCTGAGGTTGCTAAATTCTTCATGGTGGTGGGTGTAGTGTGGGATTGAGGAGATTGTGAGGGGAAAGGGGGGGTGTGGGGAGGAAAAGGGTGGGGCAGGGGATGGGGAAGTGGCGTGGACAGCCCTAGTCTAGCTAATCCTTCGCCAACCTTGATGAAATGTCCTCTTGTGCATGGTGTAGCATTAGGGACTATACAAAAAGGAAACATGGTAATGGTAAGGAGCGGCAGCATTATATTGGTGGGGGCTGAGTAGGCAGAGATAGAGTTCAATTAACTATTTAGACACATAGGCTGGGTGCAATAATCCAGCGCAGGTAAGCAACGCACTAGTGCAGTCACAGCATCAGCATGGGTCACTAGCAGGGTGCACAGGCGATGACTCACCGAGATTCGATTTTAGCAATCAAGGCACAAAAGCATAGGTCGCTAGCAGGGTGCATAGGCAATGGGTCACCTAAATTTGATTTTTTCAAACAGGGCGAAAGGCATGGGTCACTATATATGGCAAAGTCATGGCTTCAGGTATTTCGGTTACCTTGTATGTGGCAGTTAGGGTCTGGCAGATGGCAGACACAGGCACAAACAGGAACCAAACAGGTGCTGGCCTTGTAGCAGTGGGCCTTGGTGAATGTGGGCCGGCTTCGCCTGCCAGTGATCAGGGATTGGTTAAGGCGCTAGGCCAGCCAATCCGGTTGCAGGCAGGTCGATGGTAGGGAGTCAGGCAGTCAGGCCAAAGCAAAGGCGGCCATCTTTAAATATTCTCCTCCTCGTGGGCTGTAATGGTGGAGAAGCAGCTGGTGGGCAGTGATGGTGCACTGTTGCTGTATTCAGTGCATCAAAGAAATAGAACGATTCCTTCGCAATTATGAGGAATGCTCGCGATGAATGGCGCGTATTTTAAAAGTGCGAGGGGGGTGCGCAGGGAACCCAGCAAGGATGCCTGGGCTTATCTGGGGCACTGCGAAGCTTCCTGGGATGAGGCACTGCTCCAGCAGTGCCTCTCCTGATCTGTCTGATCTGATAGGACGGTAACTTAGCACACTCAACCTATCCCCCTTTTTATATATTGGGATGATAATGGAATTTTTCCAGGAAGACTGAGTAATTCTCCTCTCAAAAGCATCTTTAAATAAAACATATAGTATGCCTGCTCACCATTCAGGAAGTTGTTTAAAAACTTTGTTTGACCAAAAATGTGGCCTTCCAGCTGTGGAGTTGCTTGCTTTCCTAATAAGTCTTTCAATGTCCTCTATGCTAATGTCAACTGCCACTTATCATCAAGGTCTAGACAGTCCATGGTGGGGACACCCAATTCCCTTCCTCACAGACCTTCAACGTGCTGGACCCAAGTTTCTTCCTTTATTGGATTAGCCTGCACCCCCGATTGTTTAACCTCCAGAGAATTAACTAATATCCAAAAATGTAAATCTTGTTTCCTAAGGATAATATCAAGCATAATCTCTCCATCCCTTTGGACTAAGAGATATTGATGTGATTTGCTCCAGCTGCTTCTGCTTTTTAATAAGGGCAACCCTTGCTATCAAGGCCAATTCAACCCTCTTGCTGTCTGTGATCCTTTTCCTGTATACAAAATGCTAGAAATCAGGATGAGAGATCCATAGACAGCTATCTGGTTGAGAAACTGTTTTATTCGGTCTCCAACCAATTTTTTGCACAGAAAACAGATTTCAATATTTACATGACTCTCAATAAGCACGCAAGTGGTACGGACAGGTGTAATTTCTAACACAGAAAATACAGGTGTGTATCAACCCCTTAAGTATGGAGGTAACATTTCCAAAATGATGCACAAGTACAGAATACAGATAGGTGGGGACAAAATTGCACAAAGTGCTGCCCAGGACTGTAGTAGGTCCGGGGGTGCTGAACAAGAGGGTGTACATAACACTATCTACAAACACATAAACAAAAGAGTTTGAATAGTTGTGTCACGGAACATCGACACTGAAATGTTTTGGCCATGTGGGGCTGGGTAAGAGCCCGAGGTGGTGGAGGCCTTCATCAGGATGAACGCTGAGGTGGTCCTGTCCGTGTGAGAGATGTTTGCTGTGGTTGCAGCGGTAACGCTGTGCTTGAGAATCCTTAATTATTAGCAGAATTGTAACATGCCCATGGCACTGGGTTGCATCGACCGATTTCGGGTCTTTAAGGCTGGAAGAATTGGCCTGGTAAGTCTAGGAGCGGAGCGAAGTGAATACGGCCGTACTCCTAGCGGCAACGGTTTTGCTGTCTGTGATCTTTTTCCTACTTGCTTTATTCCCCTCGTGTACCATTTTATTGAACCAATGTCGTTCAGGGGCGGGATGTTATTCATTTGAAAGGACCCCCGGCAACAGGAGCAATACAGTGACGCATCTTTCTTTTAATCTCTTTTACTGTATACATCATCAACCTTTCCACTAAATTAGAGCCAATAAAGGTGCACTTCATCTCTTCATTGAAGAGTTTTATATTCTGCTCATTCCATCTGACCCAATAAACACAGCAGTTTACTGTTATTGGTCTTGCAGTATCCCTAGAGATCAGATTTCCATTTTCCTTAAAATTGATAACCAACATGTTATGATCACTAAGCATGGTTACCTTCACTCCAAATTGTATACAGTTCTCAATCAAATCACTGGAGGTGAAGACATAGTCAAGAACTGATGCGACCTGGCCATTTGTCCAAGTAGGGCAGGAGGCTACACCTCCTGGTAGATGTTCATTCGACATATGTAAGTTCCACTCATCCCAAAATTCTTTCCACAATTCTCCCCATTTATATTTTTCAAGGACATCTTATCAAATAAACTTGTCCCTGTAAGAAGATTCAATTCAACACTACAGCTAAGTCAATGCCTAGTCTGGGATACTGAATGGAAACCCTTATTGATATATCTTTATGTCCAGTTCATGAGTTCTGGATGACTACCCCTATATAACACCCCTCTCTTAGAATCCCCCTGACCCCACTGAGCCAAGAAGTAGTTCTGTTTTGCAAGTTTAAAAGGTTTATTTGAGAAATAAGACAAAATATAGATACCACGCTTTTATAATAAATTAATAATCGATATCGCCCTCGTAAATATAATGTTAATCAACAATGGGTAATCTTACACTAGCACACTTCTTTATAATCAATGAGGAGTTAGTATAGGATGGATCAAGTAGCAAAAATACTTTTATGATTTCAAGGGAAAAGCAATGCGGAATAAAATGCAGTACAGAAATACTTGAGATGATTTTAGCAAAAGATAATATAATCACTTTTTCTCTGGCAATTCACCCCCCTCCCCTATGCAATGTAAGACATGGAAGTAGATGGAAAGAGGAGCACACAGTTCTCAGGAATGCAATCAAATACAATACGAAATTCAGTTCCCCCCCAGCAAGATTAAAACACAGGCCCAAGTGCTTTGAATGTGGTGGCAATGAAGTGAGAAATATGCTGAAAATGCTTTTAATTCCCTTTAGGAGGTTCAGGGTGAGTGAGAGATACTTGGGATGAGTTCAGGCTCACTTTAGCAATGATTCAGAGATGGTGATTAAGAGGCAAACGAATTTTTAGCAAGGAAAGAAATGACTGCTGATGGTTACACGTGGCTGGATTTTTAACCAAATCACAAATCGCGGTAAAATTCGCGAGTGCGTGAATCGCGATTACGGCAAAAGTATAAGGAGTCGGTTTTGGGTTCGTTGGAAAGCTGAGATTCTAAATTTCGTTCCTAGCCCAAACGGTTCCAGAGATACGGACGATTAAATAAAGGTAGTTTTTCGGATTTAAAGTAAACTCAAAATGACAGGTGACAGCTTGCAGCTTCAGAATTGACAGGTGACAGTTGTGCAGCTTTACAAATGACAGATGACACGATTTCTAGGAGGCTGTTCTACTTAGGTTAAAATAGTTTGGATTAGATTATTTTAACTAAGAGATTGGTTCTGCACAGTTCTGCTAGGTACTCACAATATAAATTTGAAATAGGCCTCGCCACAGGTCTGGTCAGGTTTTGGACTGGACTCCGGTTCTGGTCTCGGCACTTCAAAGTGATCTGGGTCAGCTCTCTGGTTCTGCTCACAGCGGTCTGGGTCACTCTGGATCTCTGGTCTGGTCTGTCCGGATACAGCGGTCTCTGCACGGCTCCTGGATCTCTGCACTGTTCCTGGCAAAAGTTCTTGGCAAGGGATTCAAGCAGCTCGCCCGGCTGTGAGTAGCTTGCAATGATTTGAGGCCTGCTGCAGAGAACTCAGCTTGTGGTTTTAGGCCTCTGATTTAGGTTCTAAAGTATAAGTTCTAGGTTCTAGAGTATGTAGCTGGAGTCAGTCTGGAACTGGTATCTTCTGGATGTTGTGTGGTCTGGCAAAACGCTCCGCAGCAACTGGATTTGAATGTCCTCTCTAGCTTCCAATGGCTCTTTTTATGTCTTTTGAAAGTGGGTGTGTGCGCAGCATCACTAAGCCAGCCCCTCTCTCAACTGATCATTGGTCAAGCTCTTCTCTCTTCCTTGATAGGGGAAAGGAAATGTGAGTCATGGTGATGCTGTTTTATGGCCTGCAGAAAGGACACTCCCCTGTCAAATTGCACACAAATCTATATTTGACCCAAATACATATTCCACAGATACACAGTTGTTTGTCATTGCATACACACATCATGCATTACTGATGGGAGGCACTGTTCCGACCCTGGTGTTTCTAGGAGCTTGTGTAAAGAAATGGCAACTTTTTGCGCTTTTTAGTAGCTTTCCCCATATCTGATTTTTCTCCAAATTTATACAATTGTGTGCAAGGCATGTGGGCATTTAGATAAGGAAGTGTCAGATTTTTAACATGCATACATTTAGAGTAACAGCCTCTTTTCCGCTCGTAAAACCCCAGATCATACCACCGGGTCCTAAAACCTCTTAAAATGTGGGCAGAAAAATCACAAGAATTATGGTATCATTTAGATAATTTTGACAAGTCTGCACCATGAGTTATACATCTTTCTTAAAATCATATTCTGGCCAACAGGGGTGTGTCTTCCCAGGTCACATGGTGGAGAAACCAGTCTATCCACTTTCTTTAAGCTCAGCCTGTCCTCAGAGGGGGCTGCCCCTCCCCGTTTCTGACAAGAGGAAGCCACTTTACGACCCCCCCCAATAAACCATCTGCCTGAGTCAAGGAAGGGTTTGTTCAAAAGGAAGCCATTTACGACCCCCCCAATAAACCATCTGCCTGGGCCCTTTGTTTAGTTTCCTGCAGTCCCCAGGTAATTCAATCAGAGAGTGTGTGACCTCCTTTTGGCAGGGGCAACAGAATGCAGCCAGGCCTGGGAACCTGCTTGATCAAGTTTCAACTCCTGTGGGGGTAGATGTCAGGCAGAATTGGAATCTCTTTAAGCCATTTTTTAGCTACATGTCATTTTGGGTTCCCAGTTTAAATCAAACTTACAATTTTTACACATGCAGCTAGAATGCTGATTCTAAGTTCAAAACTATGACATTTCAACAGTGACAAACTATGTGACACTCAAAAGTAGGTCACTCATTTATTCTAAACATTTCGATTTTAGTGTCTTTCAGTTCAGTTTAGCACTCAGCCAGTCTTGTTATCAACATTATTTTGGGCTCTTCATCTTCCCAGATTTTGTAGGCACACAAAACTTCATTCTGCCAGATGTCTGCTGGTGTTCAGTGAGATTTTTGGATGTGTTGCAATGTTTGAAAATAGGCATTTTGAGCTGGCATTCAGAGAAACCAAAGGTAATTTTAAAGCGTTTTTTTTTTTTGCTAACAGGCGCTGCTGTTTTACCTTTGGCACCCATTCCACTCATGGCACCCTGCCCCATCATGCTCGCACTGGTGGGTGGCAAGTTAGGCAACCATTTTGGTGTGCGCACAAACTGCGTGGTTCTCCTGGATTCTGGCGCACATGTGGGCTTTTTGGACATCTTGGATTTTCTAAGCCCACAGCACCAAATGTTGCAGCATGATAGCTCAAACGTGGGTCAGGACACCCAACATCCCCCATGTCATTCTCATATCTTTGCATTTCAGAAGCGCATAGGCTTAAATCTCCTGTCCCCAAAATATGGCATCCTGGATAATTTATGTTCCAGTCTTTCAAGATTTCAGCAAGAGATTCTACAAATTCTCTTAGGGCAGTCAGAGCGCTGTTCCAGTAAATGTTGATAACCAGCATATAAAAAGCAGTACCCACATGCCCACCTTTCACAATTATGACTAACAACCCCCTTGTGGTTTCAAACCGCCTTATAATTTGCAGTTTAGCATCAGTTTGTAGAGCCGTGATAAAGCCCTCAGTTGACCTGGCAGACCCTTCAGTGCAGGCTAAACTCAATTTGGTAACCATTGATTACAGGGCAGGCAGTTAGCCACACTTCCTGCAGAATTAGTAATTCATGGGGCCTTAAAAGTGTGCACAGATCCTCATTACACATTAGCTCTTTGTGACCCTGTACATTCCATGAGATGCATTTGAGGTTTCTCTGTCTGCTAAAGGCATATTTTCATGTCATTCAACTAGGCGATAGACTCTTTAAGTGCCAAGGTCAGCCACCTCCAATCCCCAACATTGTCTCTGTCTGTATGCTTCCCATGGTATTAGCTATCTCTTTAACCTCATTATTTACCCAGTCGTTTCCCCCTCACCAATATTTGTTTTCCCTTAGGTGACCTAGCTTCCTTTAATGGGGTGAGATCATTTTCATGCTGTCTCAGACAGTTCACCTCTTTAAGGAGGAGTTCCTGGCCAATTCTAGATGCTATCTTCAATATAGGTCGATCATTTCTAGTTGGATCAAAACATTCCACAACTTCTATATCTTTAGTAGCTACCAAACAGAGGTTTGGGATCTCATAAAACAGGGACAGGAGTTTCGATCTATTTAGGATTACTGACCCCCCCCCTTCTCAAACAGATATTCCCGTTTTAGTCTTCCATCCCCAATCCTCCCATCACTTTTCCTGGGTTGGGCTGGTTCTCCCTAGTCTCCACCTGTTGCCATGCTCTCATCTTGCTCCATTAATCACTGCCCTGGGCGGCCCTCTCAGCATCCTTCAACCCACGTTGGGCTAATCCCATCACATTCATTTCCCTATCCTTTGTTCCCATATCCTTCAGACTAGATTTTGGAGACTAGACCACCTTTCACGATACACGTCTGGCATTCAACATTAAGCTTGTTGTTCTTTGTTATTCGATTCATCTTATCGCCCAGGGTCTCCCCATTTGAAAGCACGTCCTTTGGTCGGCTGCCAGTCACATTGATATTTTTCAGACATATATCATGTAGGAATTTCTGAGATGACCTCTGTCCAGCTTTGTGCATAGTCACATAAATATTTTCCCCTTTTTAGCGAGTGGTACCTCACATTTGTTGTTTTCACCTTTCTCATTCCTTTCTATTACTGCTTGTTGCTTTTTTGGTTTATTTGAAATCTGAAACGCGCCCGTGTCCACACTTTTATTCATGTTTTCATTTTGAATGTTCAACAGAACTACGGAGTAGAGTTGTCCTCAGTAATAGCTCCTGTCTCTCCACCTTTGTTCTTTTTGGATCGGACCAAGTTCTCATTATCTTTCAAGGCAGGTATGTTCCCCTCCAAAAGTCCTCCCTTCACCTCCAAAAGTCCTCCCTTCACCCCCGAGCATCGCCTTTATAGGCTTACAAGAGATGAGGAAATTACACCAAGTTGAGTAGTACGTCCCTTTAGTTCATCGTACATGTTATTGCACGAATGAAGTAAAGATGTGAAGACTGAATGAAAATCCGCCCAGGTGTGAGCATTGCTCATTCCCCATTCCAATACTGAGCGCTCAGTCAGATTGTGAGACTCCAAATTCGATTTCCGCGTAGGCAAGCTCTTAAAGGAATCTTTTTCCTCATTGAAGATCGTCTCGTATTTAGAAGTGACAAACTTAAGGGAGGTCGCTATATCCTCTGTGGTTTCGTTTTTACCATCACAGTATCCTTATTGCTTTTGCCTAAAATGTGATTCTCAATTGTCAACGGCAACTGGCTCAGGTCACTATGCTGCAGCAAAATCAGAGATTTCTCTGTTTTCCGCACCAGTGGGAAGTGATCTTCCATCTTTGACTTCATTGTTTTCTTCATTTGGGCCAGTTTCAAGGGTACTGTGCTGATGTTGCAAGCCGGTGTAGAGGTGCAAGGGGGAGACAGTGGCAACAGTAAGGCCATAGCCACGCCCATGCAGTCTTTTATGTTTGAGAAAACAAGCCAAGCCAACATTATGTCTCTATTTATGGCAACAACTTGCCCTCTAGTCCTGAAATGTGGCATTTTGCAATTAGGTTTTAGTTACTGCACAGGTTTTTCTGGGTGCTCCTATTAGGGAGACAAGATGGTAAGGTATAAGGAGCTGTCACCAGCCTCATACTCCCCCCATCCTACCCCTATTTTCATAAATGTACATACACAAAGACAAACATTGCTGTATTTGCTTTATTTGCCCACTATCCACGTGCCAGTTGTCAAAGTATCAGACAATATCACCTTTTCCACCAAGTCAGTGTAATGAGTATGTAACATTTCTGAAAATGATGCAGGGTGGCATCAAACACAAACTTCACTGGTACAAAAATGGGCAAGTGCAAATTATTTAATAAAGAAAAGTTGGGTATGCATGCCACTTATTTGCCCATTATGCAGCCACTGGCTGCGCAAAGGTACAGAACATGACAGTTTTCAACAAGGCACAAACATGGCCATGCGGTTCAATTATTTTGCCAATCAGGGAATACTTGTCAGCCGAATGTGGGAATTTATGCACAAGGACAATGCAATGAGTATGGAACATTTCTGAGAGATACTTTGCATGTACAAAAAAAGCCAATTGGAACTCTTTAAGCACGGAGAATTGGGCACTCGTGTTACTTATATTCCCCTTATGTACTTGCTAATATTTTGCAAATGTCCCCTATTGCAGCCTTCTTGAGTGCAACAGGGAAGGCTTGGTTCATTGCAACAGTTGCTGCACAGATGACGTCCCGCAACTGGCGGCTGTAGAGTGGGTCTGACCCAGTGAGTGCGGGTTCAATGATGGATAGTTTTTTATGCTGATTACAGTAGCAGTAGTATAGTCTTCACTGGAATCGTCAAGGCAGCCTAACATGTGTGCCTCAGGTACTCCTCAATAGCTGCCTCACAACATGTATGTGTATTGCAAACCCACATGGGCCAGGCAGCATAGGGCTCCAGTATACTGTTAATTCGGATTTAAAGAACAATAGTGTGGTCGTCGAGGGGCTCATCTAATCTACAGCCTTAAGAATCCTCTCTGCAGCCTCCTCGTGCACTTTAAACCCATTCAACCCTCTCCACCCCTGCACCCGCTCTGTTGATGCATGTACAGCTAATGGTATGTAACCACCAGCCTGGCAGAGCACGCTGATTGGTTAAAGTTTCTGCACAGTCCAGGTTTTACTGCCATTGATGTCTCGTATGCGCAGTGCATTGTTCGTGGCCTCACACCATGGCTCAGTGCTATTGGCGTCGTGAGCAACATGTATCTTGTGAGTTACACTTTGGGGATCACTACCTTATTGCACGGGTAGCAGAGGAAACAAGCACTCTGGATAGACAGTAGATATGAAGTCATAAAATGAAAACATTGTTAGAGGCAACCCAATGAGTTTGCGGTCGGAGGCTTCCTGTGCTCTCACTGTACCGAGACTCCATACCACCTCTAAGTTGGTAAACATTATTACCATATGCAACATGATCTATGTTAGGCATAATAAATTGTAGAAGGTAGGGGAAAGGGCACTACAGTACATACACCGTGGCAGAGTTAATTTAGCAGACAAAGATGAAATAATCTGAGGTGTCATGGAAAATTGAAAATGTTATATGGCTCTCGGATTAGACATGTCATAGTGTTATATGAAAATGTGATAAAAAGTCGGCTAACCATTTCTTCATCCTTGTGGCTGATAGAGGGTGAAGTAAGAATGAGTGGATGAAATCAATGCTTAAAGGCTCCAACAAGTGTTTTCTTGCAGTGTGGCCTTGTTAAGATGGCTTTCTGAAATATGACCTGGTGGGAAGAGGTTCAGAAGGCCAGCCTAGTTTCATGGAACAGGGTAACCTTCTGGACAAGCCAGACCAAACAGGGTAGCCTTGGTGGCGGTCAAGACTAGGTTTTACGAGGGGTGAGGGTGATTGAAAGCCCACAATGAGCACACACAGTAAGTGACACCACAAATTGCTCTCAGTCAGGTGTGTATATTAAAAATACATATACATTTATTAAAGGCCTTTTAAATCCAACACAAAGTAAATCTTCAACAGTATTAACAAAAATAACACAACACTAACTAGGAAAAATATATACAGTAACCGTGGCCTAAAGGAATATTACACAGATAGAGATCCACAACCTGCAAAGAAAGGGGTCACACAGTGTGAATATACTTTAGGCAGTCCTTCAACAATTCAAACCCTAACTAAGAGGAAGTTCAGTCCCTACAATAAGTGGAGACTTGTATGCAGTTAACTTCAAAACTGGGTCTCTTCAAGGGGCTGTAGTGACTCAGGAAGGTGGGTGAGGTGATGAAGAATAACTTCCCACTATTTAAGGAAGGTCTCCCCAAAAGGGCAGAGCAGGTTCCAAGAATTGGGGATAGCTCACTAGCACAGGCTACCTTGACGAAGGACAGTGGCCCTCAGTGGACACCCCTGCAAAAAAAGTCTATGGATGCGACAGGGGCCACCGGTAAGGGATGCAAGTACTTACTGACCCTTGGCGCACTCCGGACCAAACTTTCACAGTCAAGTCCAGATCGTTTGCAGGTTTGAATCCAGCAGTTACGTGCCTCTGTGGCTTTCAGGGGCTGTGTTCCGGAATTGATTCCATGATGTCACAGCAACGATTTCTCCGCTCCTGGCGAAGGGTTCAGGCCAGTTCTACTGCAGTGAGTCTTAGGACACAGGGGGGCACAGCAGCAAGGCACACACGAAGATCATCACCACAGCTGGGCGACACAGTGAATGCATATACTTGGGTTCAGGCGTACTCTTCTAATTCCAGACCTAGAAATTCTAGGTGTACAGAACTCGGCAGGAGAGTGCCTTATACCCAGAGCTTAGAGTCTCCCGAGGCTCAAGTCGCAACTCAAGACGGCGGCAGTTCCAGGGCAAAGGTCTTGTATGAGCTGGTCTGTTCACTGGGCGGTTCAGGAACACTTCCGAAAAGGCTCTGGTCTGCATGACCAAATAAGGAATTTCCTGGGTCGGCTCGACCTGGGGAAGCCAAAGGGAGATAATGGCCAAAGAACAGAACAAAGGACCTCGTGGCATGGCTATTTTGGGCACTGGCCACTTTGCTGGGCCAAACGCGGTAAACGCGGTTAGGACCATAGAAAAGATTCAAACATGGTTTAACTGCTGCCACCAGTTCTGTCCACGGCACACTTGCACATTCACCAACAATCCTTCGAGGGTGTATAGGGCTTTAAAGATGAAAAAGAGACCCCAGCGCACAGTACTGTAAGGTTCATTGAGCACTGATAAAATGTTACTAAAAGAATAGCAACAAAGTGAAAGACTAAGGGAAACAACGTCTTCCAGTACTGACAGTCTTAAGGGCATGTCAGTTTCCCCATAACAAAATGAGCAAAAGCACACCAGACCACAGCAGAAGGTTGGGCTCCACTGGTAAAATTCAGGCTAGGATGGTCAGACAACTCAAAAGGTTGGGGGGCTCACAACTGGAGGGAAAATTAACCATAAATGGAAATCTTTCCTAACAGGTCTAAGTGACGACCAGAGACTGGGTGCAGGGGCATTCCCACCAGCCAGCTCACAGATAGGAGTTCCCAACTATTCCTGGGTAGCCTCTAAATTCTTATTAGGCGAAACAACATAAACTCTGCTTTGGCTGGATTACATTTCAAGGAGACTGCTGACATCCATGCCTTATTGGCAGACAATTAACTCTGCAAACGGTGAGCATCTGCCACCAAAGACACTCTAGGATTACCATCTTTAAAGGTAAAAATTGCTCAATGTTAAGGTGCTAGCTGGGAGTTTCATGCAAAGGCTTGGTGGTTGTGGTGCTGGCATCTGTCACTGGTGTCTCCATTCTTCGTTCATGACATTCCTGAACCTTAGTTAGGCATGGCAGTGTGGTCTCCGGGCTTCTTGTGATCCCTTTATGTTGTGTCATCAAAGCAATTCTCATTCAATTCTTTCTCATCCGACTGTCCACCTAAAAGAGGCACTGCAGCCTGGTCAGTTCCATTCTAATCTCTGACTGATGGAGATTGCCTAATACAATATGGCTGCCAAGTGGTCTGCCTGGGCATCCAGTTGTGTTAATGAAAGTAAATACCAAATAACATTTTTAATGACACTTGAATAACGACAATCACTGAATGTTTAATTGGGGACTAGGGTAAGGGATTAAAAAGGGTGTGGAGAGGGTTGGGTGGGGTTATAATCATTGTAAAATAGGGGGTTTGGGAGGACCCCTGAAAAATGCAGTATTTTTTCTGTATTTAAGTGTCGGTAGACATGTTTTTATTATGATATTTTACGTTAACATTACATGGAACCTTCTTCCCAAAGTTCGGTGGGAGGGCATTTGATGGTCATTTTCTGGTCATCTCTCTGACTTGAAATTGGAGAACTGACTTTCTGTACTTTGCATCTGCTTCTCCCCTAACCCAAAACATGTGATTACCATCTTGTTTCTGCTTTGGACAAGGGGCTGTCACTCTTGAACCCACACTGTATGGGAGGCTGTGGTTTTATAAATGCTCACCATTACAGGTGAGTCAAAGATATATCCAGTCTTTGAACTGATCCTAATATCATTCATACTATATTTTCATCTCTAGATTTAATATTTCCACCAACACCGGAACCTCATATTCGTACAAGGTTCACTTTGATCGGCTGCTTTCAGATCCAGTCACAGTGGGGTTTAGCCTCCAGGAAATGTAGCAGGTCGACTGTAGACTTTTCACATTGACAGTTCATTTAACATCCTTGTAAAATGACGGGGGTCAGTAGACTGAATTTCTGGTGTGACCATTTTCAATCGTACCGCTCTATATTTCATCACTGGATAAAACAAGTTGGATTCATGCTTGAGATGCATCTCACTATGCTTCCGCAGCTTTGTGATATTATCGAAAACACATAAGATGTAACAGGCAAGCATTATCCTTTTATGTGGGATTTAGGAGCAGGGATTTCTTAGATTTTTCTGACATCTTAATACATGCAGCCCCGCTGGGGTAGTGCACCTTTTCTATCGTGTGATGCCGTATTACTCACCACAGAGTGTGGGATTGCTTAACATAATACTGCTATGAATCTAACTATCTATTATCTCTATGTGAGATATCAATTCACTATACGGCTGAACCTGTTTACAAAACATCTGGGAGATGTAGGAGGCATATCATGTGATGATGTAATGTTGCATATATCTCTCATGCTGAAAGGAATGTTTGAGAAAGGTGATTCCATACACAAAAAGGCTGTTCCTCTTAAAAGGTATCCATTATGCAATATAACCTTGAACTGCTGTGTAATGAACCAAGCATGATTTTGGCCACAAATTGGATGCTGTGCTTTCTCATGATTCTTTTTAATGATTTATTTTGAATTCGATGCACTGTTTGTGGGGGTCATTTTAACTGAAATGCAAATTGCATGTATGGGACCACCAACGTTAGCATGTACGTTGTGCTAGGTCCCTTGAGTAGAGCTTTCATCAGTGGCAAGTTGGAGTGTAATTGTGAAAGAATAAAATCAGCCAAAATTGTCTTTACTCCTCACTTTAATGCTCATTTTTCATAAAAATAAACACAGCCTGGAAATGATGCTTTGCTGGCGGTGTTTATTGATGGAGTCCCATGGGTCTGGCCTGCTATTTAGCAGATGTAAATGTGGGGTGAATTCCATAAGAATCCATTGGTTTTATGCCTGCTTGAATATCTCCTGAAGATGTAAATCCTGGTGCTCTTCCAAGATGGAGAAGGGAGAGCAAGGCAGAAAGGAAAATTCTGCTGTATGCACCTCCCATGCCTGGAAGGGAACGAAAATGAGCTGGAGGGCAACACAGAAACGTAAAAGCGATACATCTTGATGTTATAATAATAATAAGTTTGCATTTATATAGCATTACAAACCCTCAGGCATCTGAGCGCTGCTTATTATTACCCACGGTGTGTGGTGCTCATTTATCGACCTCAGAAGGATAAAAGGCTGATTTTGGCCCTGCCGGGATTCGAACCTGCGTGAGCAGGCTCTGCACGGACGTCAACGTGAGCGCTCTACTCGCTGTGCTATCTGACCTGCTGTTGTAATAAAATATTTTGTATTGCATTGTAAAATCAATGAACAAACCAGTCATCGTGTACAAACCAGTCATCGTGTTATTAACATATACAATCAGGGAAGGTCTATACATTATTACATTCCCAGGGACTGAATACCGAATCCCACCTATCCCCAATGCGTCCCCATTTCTGAATCCCTCCCATCACTCTTCCCCCTGCTCCTCCTAAATATCTCAGACTGTTCAACCCATACACATTCAGTCCTCAGTTCCAGCACACCATCCCCCCTTCCTCTTCTGCGATTGTGACCGCCCCGCATTGACTCCAGTCCATATTGAACCTTCCTTCCCTCATAGTGGTCTAAAGTCTGGTGATACGCAAGCACATCCAGCATTTTACTCCAATCCAGCTCTTCACCCTCCTCCCCCTCTAGATCTTTATTGTCCCATATTCATTGACATATTGCTGGGCCCCTTGAGCACTTCCCCAAGATTGTGCTCCTCCTTTAGGCCAGAATCAACAAGAACTGTACTATCTTATTGTGAGTCTTGTCCTTTTCCTTCCAGGCACCAACCCCTCTAGACAGATAGTTTGTGCATGCCTGTAAGACACATTAATTAGAGCATTTATCCTAGTCATCACCTCCTCCCTATAAACCGCAATCACTGGGCATTCTCGCACCATGTGCCAGAACCCTGCTCAACTCCCACCACATCACGGACAACAATGAGGTATGTTTGGATCAATAGCATGGAGTCTCGCCGGGGTCATATGCACTCTGTGTAGGTGGTTGAATTGGATCAAACGCAATCTAGCATTCCGTGAAGACCTTTCTCACACGTTCCCATATTCAAAGTCATTCTCTGTCTCATTTCGCAAACCCTACATCCATTTCCCACTTCTGTTATACTTTAATTGTGCACTGCGCTCATTCGAAAAATGACCCCTGGAGGGAATTGTAGTGCCATCACTCTAATTGGCAGTGCTATTTAGTTAGGTGGTAACTTTTAAAACAATTTGAATTTCAAATACTGCCTGTTTTCAGATCTGCCTGTATTTACAGCATGTGATGTACCGGCAATACCGTGTGTAATGTACATGCCATTAATACTCCTGATTATGAAAGTTTATACACCTCAGATTACTAATATTTGGAGTTACACCCAGAAGTGTAGGTAAAAAAATCACCTGCCCCCAGCATGTTATAAATGTTTGTATTCACTTCAATTTAGGGGACAGAAATAGTCATGGCACCCACCGTCTCTCCCTGTGAGGGGGCCCTGCATTTTTTTTGTCACTTCAGTAGAAGAGGTCTATTAATGCATGTCTTCACCTATATTATGTTTTGTTCCTGGGACAGTAGTGGTGTCTTCTCTTATCAGTCCCCTCACCACTTTCCTGACATGGTGCATTAGACCAATTAAAGTGACTTTTGATATGCCATCCTATGTGTGGTAATACTTTTAATGAGTTTGGATATCATACTGATGATTCAATATGTTGGCAATGATCGAACAACTGGTTCTTTGGAAATGGAGAACACAGTGCCCCAGGAGTAATGATGAGGTCAAGTACCTCATGGACGTCTGAAGTGCACTGTCAATTCAGTGATCACGCTGGTGATGCATGTGGGATGTGCCGGCTACGCAAATGCGTTTTCTAACCTATTTTAGGGCATAACAAAGGTGGCTCTTGTGGGTTGTAGTTACCAACTCACAGCTTGTAGTAAATCCTACAGCAGACACCGTGAAGGCCAAGGAAATTCTTTAGACACCCTGCGGAAATGTAAAGTCCCATTCAAAGATGACGGTGGTTTCTTCTCTTCTGGGATACAACAACATGGTTAACAATCTTTCCTTAAACAGATCTAAGCCACCAGAATGCTGCTGAGCACGGAAAGAAGCCACCAAACTATCATTGAACACCACAAGCTAAGCTTACTAGCATCCTAACACTGTACAAACCAGTATTGGCAAATCATGTTGTAGTGGGGCAATTATAGACTAGAGAGCATGTTCAGGCTCTGCCCCCTGACTTCCTCACAAGAAACAAAATTATTTATTTATTTTATTTATTTTAATTTAATGTGATATAGTTTTTTTAAACAAAAACTTTACACATGATTTCATAAAATTGTTATCAAATTACATAATACAGAGAATATAAATAAATATCTTCATCATATACATTTATCAAGTTACACATATTTCATCTTTGTCTATTCTTTCATATAACTTCATCAGATACTCAATTCAAATTTCATACAGTTAGTTACAATATAAAAGAGTACACTACCTTCAATTTCACATAAACCTGTGTTGAATAAAATCCATAAGTAAGAAAGAAAATGTTTTGACCGTGGAGAATGTAATTTATCAATCCACCTATAATCCATTAATCACTAATCGGTCCCTCCCTTAATAGTTCTTGTAAACTGGCTATCGCCCAGAGCCATAGAGTCTACGTCCCTATAAGCAATGGGTACCAATCATCAATCACCAATCACCTATAATTCTTAAGCTAACTTTAAATGGAGGAGTAACTATTCTTAAAGTTTTCCTTTGACCATATGCCATACTCTATATAGAGCCAGATGTAGACTTGCATTCAGAGTATTAATACACATATACCAAAAATCTTTCGACTTAATGTCATCTAAGTTATGGACATAGCTACTATATTGTTTTATATAAGTTAGACTCAGTCTGGGGCATAGCGTAAGGTCGTGTCTCGCAGTTTCGGGTGAGATTTCATTTTTACACATCCTACAAACTCGCTCATGTTTGGGAATGGCACGTTCAGGTCCTATCACAGTTAAGACAGGTAGGTGATTAATACGCAAGAGTAGTATAAAGCGTCTTAAATTATCATAAGGGCATAGGTTCAGATATTTTTGTGCCCTTCTATAGGTGTAAAGTAAATGGGATATAAACCCATAGCTGTGTAGGCTTTCCAGATGTTTAAAGTTGTTTTCCCAGTCCCAAATGTTTAGTCTTTCCCCCATTTGAGCTTTCGAGTATTCAAAGTTATCGGCCCAGTTGGGTGTCCACTCGATCATCTCAAATAGGGTGATCATTTCTCTCACAAGCTTAACCTGTTTATTCCCAATTATGTTCTCTTTCATCGTCATCAGGAGTTGATTGGTACTGTTCATATGTATCTTAATAAAAAGGACAGCTCTTTTCTTTAAGACCAATGCTTTTAACGAGAGTAGGCCTAATTCTAATCTCAGTATCGCCATCGGTATTCCCTGTGGTAAACCTAAAAGCTTACGCCAGAATTTACCTTCCAGTATTTGGAGCCAATCAAGGTTAAGATCGACCAGGGCTTCCAGTCCATATGTCACCATAGGGACCCAACTTTGGATGTAGAGTTGGCGAGCCGCCCAAATAGAAAAACCACTCTGGTTACGAGAGAACTTACAGATCAGAGCGGTTAATTGGGCCGCTTTTATTTTACGGTTTTGCACACAGGATTGAAAATTCCCACTAGCATCAAATTCCACTCCCAAATATTTGTAGCACTGTGTGTATTGAATTTCCATTCCTCTCAACATCATTCTCGGGCGCTCACCTTGCCATGACTATACAGTATCAATTCTGTTTTCGTGTGGTTAATAGTGAGTTCATTCTCTTTAGCATATTCCCAGAGCCTCTCAGCCGAGCGAAGGATTCCACTGAACGTGTGGTCAAAGATAACCACATCGTCCGCGTAGGCCATAACTAAACAATGTTGGCTACCAACTTTCGGGGGACAGTTACGTACAGTGCGTAAATATTCAGGGATATCAGAGACAAACAGATTATACAGTGTGGGTGCAGTTACGCATCCCTGATTCACCCCTCTGAATTGTTTAATCGCCCTGGTGACTGATCCACCTCCATCAAGCCTCAACTGAACAGAGGTATTCTGGTGCAGGAGTTGTAGGTAATGGATCAATCCTTCCGGGCATGTCATTCTCCTCAGCTTCATCCACAATTTTTTTCTATTAACTGTGTCAAAAGCCGCCTTAAAATCAATATATAAGGCATACAGAGGAGGGTTATTAGCGGACAGGGCTTTATCTCTTAGACTATTCATAATTAATAAATTATGCGTAGTAGAATATCCCGTTCTAAATCCACTCTGAAAGCGGTCCAGGATACCTGAATTTTCTGCCCAGGTCTGCAATCTCTGTAGCAGTAAAGATGCAAATAATTTACCTGAACAGTCTAACATCGAGAGCAGACAGTAGTTTCCCGGATCGGATCTATTTCCTTTTTTAAATACAGGTACCAGAATTGCTTTTTGCCAAGTCTCCGGTATTCTCCCCTCTTGAAGCACTTTTTCAAAGAGTATTTTTAGGAGGTTAGCCCAGAACACTGGGTTTTTCTTCATAAGCAGATTGGAGAGCCCATTCGGGCCAGGAGCCCTTGAGGCTTTGAGTTTAGAGATCTTATCAATGAGCTCTTCCAAATTCACCTGGAGGGGCATCGGAGCTAGTATAGGTACTCCGGTTATTTCGGGATTAGCGACCCTAGTCCCATTACGTTTCTCAAGGAAATTCACCCATTCCTCTGCATCAATCGGGTTTATTTGCAGAGTTTCCCTGCTTCCCCTCGCATCCCCCAGAAGCGCCCAGATATTACGGGAATTTCTTGAGCAAATAATCCTCACAGTCTTTTGCCAACATGCCAGTTTTTTTGCCCTTTTCCATTGTTTCAGCCAAGATCTATATCTGTTTTTTATCTCTTTAATCCTGGCATGAATAGTAATAATGGATTTTGTGGTAGCTCTGATTTTACGTATCTCCCTTCTAAGTGTGCGTTTAGCATCTCTTATTGTCCTATCATAGGGCCCAGTCGAACCCTGTTCTCTAATAACCAATAATGATTGTTTGGTTTTATATTTACCAGTGAAGTTATAAATCCACCCTTCCAAATCCCCCATAGATAATTTAACAAACCTATTATAATGAGTATTGTCCCAATCACCACAATCCCGGCAAGCTCTAGAAATATTTTTCTCTGACCAAATTAGTCGAGAAATTGAGTGATTAACAAGAAGGCTTCCCGTCATCATTTTAGGGGCTGATTCGATATAACTATTCAGGGTTAGACTGAGACCATTATGATCACTCCAATCATTCTCAACCACTCTCATATCATTAACCAGGGATGCCACCTCTGCACTAGCAAAACAATAGTCCAGGGTACGATGCGCCCCACCCGCTCCCCATGTGAAGTGGCCTGGACGGTCACTCATAGTTCTTCCATTTAGGCATTCCAGCTCCCAACTCTTCATGAAACATAACCATTTCTTTCCTTCCTCATCACTGTTATGTTGCATAAGAGGATAAGGGTATAGTAATTTATTATTGGTCGTACCTCCTTCTCCCTTGATAAGACAGTTAAAATCTCCTGCAATAACAATGCGATTGCTTTTACATTCACTCTTCCAATAACTCAGCAAATCATGCAAACTATCTTGAATTTGGTCACTCGCAGATGCATCGTGGGGGTTATAAAGGTTAATCAGCAATAACTTAGCCCAGTGGTCCTTAATTAATGTGACCACCTCCACCGCATTAATGTTATCCTCAGGATCGGTGGGTATTTCTCTTGATGTTATAGACTTGGCCACCCCAGTCATCAGACCACCAAATGGTCTTCCCATTCGCCCTTTTTTAGCAGGAGTGTGATATAATTTGAAACCGTCTATCACAATCGGAGCAATCAACCAAGTTTCTTGTAGCATAAAATAAGAATAGTTCATAATGAAAGGTAGTGACCCATTAGTTGCAATAAAATGTTTAAAACCCCTCGTGTTCCAGGACAACAATGAGCAAGTTCATGGTTTGTTTATAGCCATGGGCAAAGCTTCTGCTAACCACTTGAGGATATTCTGAATATCACTAATTTGTACTTGCTTACCGGTAATTAGGGGGAGTTTGATTTTGTAATTGATTTTAGTAGATTTAGATTTATCCTTGATCAATGGATCTTCGTCGTTAGGATTAACATCCACACCCAACCCCACCTGCGCCAGGTTGCCTCTGTATTTACGAATCAGCTGTGCGGAAGCCAAAACCGTACAATGGAGAGCTGTTACATTTGGATTGGTACTACACAGTGGTTCCACAAATGAGAAGTCCTCTGACCTAATAACTCTTAATTGAGGTATTAAGTGTAGTTTTTCAAGCATAGCCTCTCGTGGTAACCACTTGCCTCCACATTTTTGTTTCAAGTTCTTCACGATGCAGATCCTATTTTCATCTTTACTTTCATCTCTGGCTGGGATAGGACATGCCTTCTCCGAGTTCATGCTTTCATAGGTACTGTTTAGACTGTTCCTTTGCAGGGTGGAAAATTGGTTGTCCATAGCAATAGGGCTGTCAATAAGAATAGAGTCTTAACTGTCATTACTCACTGCGGATAATTCTTTGGACTTCTCCGGCAATATCCAGCTCGTGAGTGTTCCCGAGCCCTTACCTCGGAGTTTCTTTCTTTTCAAAGCCCTTTTTTTAGCTTTTTTAGATTTCTGCTGGGGATTCGCTGTATTGGGAAGTGGAGAGGCCACCTCCACTGGAATGTTTCTTAAAGCCGCTCTCTTAGCCATTCTGCGCTGTTTTTTAGTCAAATGAATCTGATCTTCTTTTAGTGGGGGCTCACCCCCTCTGTATTAGTTGGAATTATCAATATATCAGGTTCCTTAATTCCTTCAGATTCCACTCCGTGGGATGAACCTGAACCAGGTAAATTTAGCTGCAAGACTGTATTTACATGTATTTTCCCACATAGTTTTAGGAGGATTTTTAGTGCAAACTGCAAGGAAGTTAAGGACGCCTGCAGATCAGCAATTGCGGCAGAATTCAACAGTGATAATTCATTAAATCGATCGGCGTCGTGATTCCCAGGCTGATCTATATAAATCAAAAGATTAGGTGATTCCGACAAACGGCCCGAGCAGAGAGACCCCAGGGCGGTATTTTCTGGTTGCAGTACCTGAGCCTCAATTGTCATGCTTGCTGCCCTGGGAGTGGGCACCTTCTTGGGGTTTCCCAGCACCTCAGAGTTTGTAGGGGGGGGGCCATTGATTTCTGTATGGACAGACATAAGTCGAGTAATGAGTTAAATATATAAGTCGTCAAAATTCGTCACATCCAGGGGACGGCTACCATTATGGATTGTATGGCGAGTCTCCTCCGTATGATCTGTAGGACGCACATGTGGTATTTTTTCAAACAAAGCCGGGATAGTGCCTCTAGTCTTAGCTGGGGAGTTTGAACTGTCCCCTCCAGAAAGATTATTAACAGGCATCTTTGGATTGTTTGTCTTACCTTTCCTCAAATTGTAAGACGTTTTAGCACTGCTCACTTTTGGCGGCATAATAACTCAAAAAGAGTGGGCTCTAGAGTTAGCTAGTGGGATCAAAGGAGAATTTATTCCCCCGCAGTCTCCCCTAGCTTATACGTGTATTATGTAGAGGCAGTACAAGCAGACTAGACCCGCCACAGCAATCGCGATGTAAGGCTTTAAGAGTAACTGATAATGCCCCACATAAACTATAATTTGAGGGCAAGTAGATCCAGCCAGTATCTTTAAACCAGCAATTATAACCCTCCAAGCCCAGTGCCAGTATTCAGACACCCCACTGATTGATCAGACAAAATCAGGCTAGGTAAGGTCAGGAGGGCACCACTCTTAGAACGGCTGCACCCTACCGCTCTTTACCACACATTACCTCCGTGCAACAAATGGGGTCCCGTTGCTGGAAGGACCAGACAGGAGGTCGCGGTGGTAGCGGGAAACTGGCAGCTGCGCGTCAGTGTCGGTGGCGAGCAGGTAGAAGGAGCGGCGAGCGGCGAGTCGAGATCAAACGCCGGCGCTGACTCGCTTCGCTTCCTGCATCTCTCAGACGCTCTCTTCGTCACGCTCCACACCGCTCCACACCGTAGAGGTAAAGGACCTCACAAAACAGACGAGCACGTCAAGCCGCACCACGTTCGAAGCTTGCAATCCGAAACCGAGCTGAGAACTGGCCGCTTCCGACGTATCATATGCCTCTGTTTTCTCTGTAAACAAAATTATAAGATAAGAAAGGACACATTTGAAACTGAACTTTAAATTCTCCTAGAAATGCAGGTGGCACAAAGGATAGTTATTTTTCACTACACAAGTAGGGAACAGATGAGGCACTAGCTTGCACAATTAGTGTGTTTCAAAATAATAATAATAATATCTTTAATTTTATTTAGTTTAAATAATACACTTTACACATATACATCTTATCAATATAGACCATATAAAAAAATAAAAATGTTACAATAGGACATATATGCACCTTCATATAAAAACAATACAATATGATTACATTCATAGGATAAAATATAGTTCATCATCTCTTTATACTCTCATCTAGTTAAGTAACAAATACAAATCGTCCTTGTATCTTAATTAAAATGTGTTATATCACAGTTTTAACCTCCTACCTAGTGTCTCATTTCCCATGAAAGCAAGGCCCAGTCCAATCCTAACAGTCCTCATATTGATATACCTAGTTTAGCTTCCACCTTCAGCCAGATCGTATAAAGTGCAGTTAGCAAACGCATACTTTTAGTGTTAACACAGTAATTCCAGAACAGCATCTCCCCTATTGTCTCCCAATTATGTACATACTTTCCCAGATGTATTCTTATGTCATCCATCATTGCCTGGCATTCGGTGAGGACACGCTTAGCTGTCTCAGATAATTCTTGTTTCTTGCAGAGGCGACAATAGCGTTGTTCTTTGGATATATTATCTATCACCCCCGTATTCATCTTACTGGGAAGGTGTTCTACTCTTAATAGAAGTATAAATATCATGAGCCTATGGGACGGGCATATTAACAAGTATTGCTGTGGTTTCTTAAAAGTGTATAGCCTAGTTTGTACAAAGTTATACCTTTTTAGCTTGCGAAGATGTTCATAATTTTCTAGCCAGTCCCATAGCTCTACCCGTCTCCCCATTAAAGCCTGCATTGCTTCCGTATACGGCCCATCTCTATGTGTTCAGCAGATGTCTTTTAGCAACCGTTCCATTTGATTTTTAAATTCACTAGGGGAGCTTTCTTTGTTGCTTTCCAGGGCAACTGTCGTTAATAAGGCATTACCAGTTCCATTCACCATTTTTAAATAGAGCCCAGCTCTCTTTTTCAATACCAGAGCTTTTAAAGATATAAGTCCCAACTCGAGTCTTAACAAGGCCATTGGAATACATGTTGGGTGTCCCAATATCTTCCTCCAGTATTTGCCCTCTATAAGTTGTAACCAATTTAACTCCATTTGAATTAGTGCTTCTAATCCATAAACTATCATAGGCGAAAAAACTTGTATATATAGATGGTGAGTTCCCCAAAAGGTGTAACCTCCCTGTTTTGTTGTAAATCTTTTAAAGCGGGCAGTAATTTGCGCTGCTCTTATCATTCTTTTGTGCTTGCATATAGTATAATCGCCCTTGGGTTCAAATTCTATTCCAAGGTATCTGTACACCGGGACATATGTAATTTCAACACTATCAATACGAAGCATAACATGAGAGGATCTTTTGCTTGTATATCTTATCACATGTGTTTTCTCAACATTAATAGTGAGCCCATTATTTTCGGAATATTCCCAAAGAGCAATAGCTGATCGGCGAAGGCCACTAATGTTGTGATCAAATATAACCAAGTCGTCAGCATACGCAAGTACCGAACAGGGTATTTTACCAATGCACGGGGGGGCAATTTTTTGCCAAGGCTATTTTCAAGGGGATGTCATGTACATAAAGATTGTACACTAGGGGGGCAGTCACGCATCCCTGTTTAACCCCCCTATTCTGTGTAACTTCTTCGGTCATATGGCCTTCCTGATCTAATTTTAATTTTACCTTAGTGTTCTGATGTAACAATCTAAGAAAATATAACAGATCTTCTGGACAGCCTAGTTTTTGTAGCTTCATCCAGAGCTTTTCTCGAGGAATAGAATCAAATGCAGCTTTAAAATCTGCATAAAGTGCATATAAGGGTGGTTGCCCACTATGTAGGGCCCTGGTGCGCATATGATCCATGACCAAAAGGTTATGGGTAGTAGAATAACCATGTCTGAAGCCACATTGGAACTTGCATAAGATGTTAGCCTGATCCACCCATTGCTAAAGTTTTTCCAGTATGAGTGAAGCAAATATTTTACTTGTAGTGTCCAACATTGAGAGAAGTCTATAATTATTGGGATCCAATCGATTGCCCTTTTTGAATATTGGTATTAAGATGGCCGATTGCCAAGAGCTCGGAACCTTTCCTGTCTTCAATATCTTCAAAAATAAAATATTCAACAGAGTTGCCCAAAAACCGGAATTGCTCTTTATTACAACGTTTGCCAACCCGTTAGGTTCAGGGGCCCTAGAGGATTTCAATAATTGAATCGTAGACAAAATTGAATCATAGGAAATGTCTATAGTGGGATCAGATGGTATTTTGCCCACCATAGTCATTCCCTCATTTTTAGATGCTGCGTTCCGATTCTCTAAAAACCTGGTCCACTCACCACCAGAAATAGGGTTAGCTAGCTGCGGTGTCTTATTGCTCCTAGCTTCATTAAGAAGAACCCATATACTACTTACTTTCCTAGAACAGATAGTCTGCACTAGCTTTTGCCAAGTTTTGCCAAGTTTTATTTCTATCGAAGCTTCTTTTTGCCTTAATATCTGCCCTATACCTATTCTTTAATTTCTTGGAAATAGGGTGATACGTCTCCCAGGTCATACTGAATTTCTTGGCCTGTCTTAATTCCGCCCTCAGTGTTCTTTTAGCATCTCGAATATATCTATCCTAAGTAGGGCATTTCTCCTGTTCACTGATCATAGCTCTAGCTGGAGTTGAAGCATATTTATCAGAGAACAGGTAAATCCAATCCTCTACCTCATCAATGGTCATCTGTTTAAATTCTTCTAAGTTGGGGTAACAGTTTTTATATAAAGCTTCCTCAGCTCGTTGCACATTCCTATCAGACCATCGAATACAGGTACCTGTATGGTTTACTTTTAGATTCCCTATGGTGCACAGTTGTGTATAAGCTTCTGGGATGTCAAATGCACAAGCCAAAATAGCATGGTTGCTCCAATTATTTGATATTACGGTCATGTCATCAACATAAAAAAGCATACTTTGCGAGACAAAAATGTAATCCAAAGTGCTGGCCAATGTTCCATTTTTCCATGTATGTTTACCCGGATGATCACTTTTTGTACGTCCGTTTATCATCTCAAAATCTCAGTTTTGAAAAAAGTGCATCCAGCCTAATCCTTCCCCCTCTACTTTATGATGCACCATTACACATTTTGGATACAGTTTCGGATTGATAGTTCTCAATTCCCCCCCATCATGTGGGTATTAAAATCTCCAGCTATACAAACATCGACATTCTCTTCAATAGTTAGACAATATTGGCCAGAAGCTCATGCAGAGCTTCCTGTAGGGTCTCTCTAATCACTGCCCCCGGAGGATTATATAAGCAAACCATTAGCAGTTTTCCAGTGCTGCCCATGCCTTTATATGCTATTTCAACAGCCACCATCTGATCATCTTGACTCACATCAATCCTCCTGGACCATAGCATATTTGACACCCCAATCCATAATCCGCCAAAAGGCTGTCCCCTTTCTCCTCTTTTAGCAAATACCTGATGTCCCTTATACCCATCCAAAAATAGGGGGTTCATCGCCAAAGTTTCTTGTAAACAGATACAATTATATTGAGTTCATTGAACAATCGGTCCCCTTGAATTTAAAAGATGGCAAAGCCCCTGCAGTTCCATGACGCCAGCGTTAATTTTCATTTACTAGCAATAACCATGGGCAATGTCTCCGTTAGTCATTTCAATACAGTTTGTACCTCTGACAGATCACCTTTCTTTCCAGTTGGTAAATTGGGACAGTACCTGTAGGGTCATCTATTGCCATTTCCGGCTCCTGACAGACTGGCTCATACTTCAATTCGGCATCAATCTCAATGTCTACTGACCTCAGCTCTTTTTTATACGTCCTTAATAATTGGGCAGTGGATATACATTTACAATGCAATGCTGATACCTTGGTATTTGATCCTGTCAAAGGCTCTAAAAATTGAAAGTCCTCAGATTGGAGAACTCTTAGTTGAGGAACTGAGAACAGTCTCTTCAGAAATTCAGAGCATGGAAGCCAAGTGCATTTGTCAGTTTGATATACATTTTTAATCAGACAAATGCGATTTCCCCAGACTTCATCCTCCTCAATCAAATAAAGAGAGTGCGGAATTATGTGGACTGCCATGTTCGCTTGCTATCTTAGAAGTATTTACTGGGATAATAACTTCTTCTGATAGAGACTCAATTATTGAAGTTTCTGATTCCCTAGTCCCATCTGGGGCTTCTATATTCTCAGTAATCAGCCAACTCGTTAGTCGGCCGCTCCCTAAGGCATTCCGTTTCCTAGCACGAACAGCTCTCTTTTTAGCTTTTTTTGAGCGGAGAGTAGGCTTCCCAATCTCTGGCAAGGAAGGACCTTGGCTATTAACTCTTGCCCCCCGAGTTGCTTGCTTGGCCATTCTACATTGTTTGCGTGTGGGCGGTACATCTGAGTGTTCCGGTGTAACTAAACCTGCATCTCGTTGTTGTTGTTCATGTGTCTCATTTGCTATTAAAATGGCTTCAGATAGATTTCCTTCCACCTCCTCAGCCAAGTTCTGTCTTTGTGCATTGTCATTGATCAAAGCATCTGTGTTTGCCAGTATGCGCCCAGATATCTGCAATAGAATTTTTAAGGTAAATTGCAGAGATGCCACAGATGCTTGTAGTTTGGCCGTTACCATAGCACCTGTTTAGCTACTGCTTACTTTCTCTGCATCAATGTCCAAGGAGGTATCAATAATCAGGTTAAGTGAGGCAGATAGTCTCCCCAGTAACCCTGCTTGATTGGATGGTTCTCCATGACGTTTAATCTGACCCTCCCTCTGAGAGAGATTCATTCTCTCGGCATGGGCCGCTGTTTGTGGGGTTATACCTCTCTGTATATTCAAACATAACTAATAAAATGAGTTATTGTCGATGTCTTCAAAGTTCATCGAGCTGCCCAGATTGGAGATATTAGACACTGGTTCCGAGGCTACCTCCAGCGCTGTGGAATTAATTTCCACTGGCATATTCAGAGGGAAAGATCCCGTAATCCTTCCTTGATCAGCAGGGATAAACTTCTTGGGTTTGTTCTTCTTGCTTTTAACTTCATCTATTGTAGGTACCTTAACATGTTCCTGTTTCTTTTTCCTTAGATTATATTTGGATGTTGCAGGCTTTTTAGAGGGTGCCATCCACTCTGATCTTTATATGCTATATTCGAGCCAATCTAACTGGGTTATCCCGAGTATCAGGATCAAAGGGAATGAATCCCCACAGTCTCCTGATTATATCGATATTCTGTACCCAAGTGGATAGTTCCCCAGAGTCTCCTGCCTGCGGCCACAGGCTGCTGTTTAACTCTTACAAACAGAGGTTTAAATGGCAGAGGCAACAAATATGCCCAATTTTTACAGGCAGTGTAGCCACCCCTACACACACTCCTCCATGTCAAGCTCCAATTCAGAGAGCAATTGCTTTGACGCTAGCTCTCCCACCAGTACCACAGGCTGCCAATCCTACCCAGATCGCTCCTAAGCGCAGGACGGAGGTCGACGGGGATCACGTCCCGTGATCTTGCTCAGCTTGGCAACCAAGCTATATCCGTGGCTACCAAGGAGCGCTGTGAATATCACGCTACCTGTGATCACCAGCCGCCTGAAACCTTAGTTACCCGCAGCTTGCATTCCCCCACTTCACTCTTACCGTCAGCACATCACTGCAGTCAGCAAGCTGCACGAAGTCAACAACTCGACACTGCTCCTGCTCGGCTTGTCACGCTCGCTCTTTCTCTTGCACAATCGGGAGTCAGCTGGGAGTCAGCATGCAGCATGCGGCTTCTCTATCTCGCTGCCACAATTGCAGTCTCAGCCGCAGCTGCGTCGCTCTGCGGACCACCTGTGTCGGTGTCTCTGAATCCGAGGAAAGGACCTACAGCAGTGCACGTATCAAGCCGCACCTCACGTGAGTCATACTGAGAAAGACTTGTGATGGAGGCCGCTTCCGATATGCTCGGATTAGAATAGAATAGATTAGGTGACAGGAAGGCATATACACAAGATACGGACTCACTACACAAGTAGGGCAGAACAACTGTAGGCAGATAAGGTTGCTGCTACCCATAGAAAGGGGGAGATCATGTGACAGGCAAGCACCAGGACTCGGTAGATAGCAAAATAAATGCAAAATAAATGTGTCCTGCAGAGGAATGTAATGTGACCAGCAGTTGACATTTTAAAACTGCACCAACACAGCAGAGAATTAAACACTGCAGCCTTAAGAGAGGACCCAGCTAAGCACGCTATTTGAAAAAATACATTTAAATCAGGAAAATGCTGTGGTGGGCAGATGGGTGCTGCCTCAAAGGAATGTCAAAACCCAAGGCTCCGTATGGGAGGGTTACATGGCAGAACAAGATACCATTGTGTGCATCCAACTTTCAAGGTAAATCAAGTTGCAACAACATGGCAGACTATTTGAAGTCTATGGGATGAACTGAACATCCCAGGAAATTTCATAAGTAGTTGGCAGATTATTGTCTCAGCGATTGGCTAGGCATGACAGAGAAATGCAGATGCAGCTAATTACCACACACGTGGTGAAAGCAGAAAGATTCATAATAACAGTATTCATAAACGTGCCAAGAACAGAATGGCGGTTACTATTGCGAGGATAAGGAGGGCCAGAATTACTAGAACAGGTCCTTGAGACTCAGCAACATCATGGCGGAGATGATATGAGCTGTTTTATTTAATTAAGATCAAATACGATACGCTTGTCCTCTCCTCCCATCTTCATAAAACATGTCAATCATACCGCCAGTTCACAAAGAATGTGACAGCATGTTAACCGATAAGCACAGGTCGTTATCACTACAGAAGTCATTTAGAGCCTACCAATAATATTCAAGCATGAGGATGTAGCACATTTTTTTGGGTTGTTTTATGGGTGGGATCTTAGATAAAAAGTTATCCAATCATTATTGTTGGACACGTAGAATTATAAATGTAGCTTAGTAGAGGGAACCAGTGACCAGAAGTGATACATTTTCTCAACTATGAGACCAAACTAGCTATATTAACTGCTGTTTCCTGTTGGGATGTGGAGAAAAATCTTGAGTGAGAGCTTGGCTGTTAATCTTGTATTTGCCCCAGTTTTACATTGCAATTAAAGCTGGGTATCTTGCAGTTGGCATACCGCAATCGACTCTGTGTTGTCTCTTTATTAGCAAATACCAGTTAGAGGGCAATATGGTTTTTGACATCTGTTTCATCTGGTAGCAGAGGAGGGTTAGAGTTTGTGGACTTCGGGGTGCCCTTGCAATGCTCCTTTTTGGACAGAGGATTAGTCAGGAGAGCAGATTTCTTTTGTTGTTGTGCACAACTTAACGGGAAGGGCAGCAGGAGCCACCTTTGGAGTGGAATCCTGCCTAGTCTTCCACCACCCACTGGAAGCAACAGAAGGAGCTGGCAAATTGAAGGCACCCCAGTGCCCACAACTCTCAAAGTTCGATGGAAAAGTGAGGATGCTATGTGCATGGTTACGGTTGGGTGGGAAATGTATTGCATGATATTTAAGAAACACTGAAGTTGATTAACGATAGCCCTAGACAAGGTCTTGGAAGACTGCACAGTAGGGCACCCGAGGGCTCAACCTTCTTTTGAGAGTAGAGTTAAAGAGATAGAGAGATAAGGATACCCCAGGGCAAAGGAAAGAAACTGGAAGACAGGTGTATTTTATTGTGTTGTATTGTGTTTTTATTGATTACATTGCTGATTGCCAGCATTGTGTTGAGTTGTGAGACAGGTCCAGTAGAGGTGGGGTTTTCTTTGTGTGTCGTGGGAGTTACAGATAGTATTGTTTGATAGAGGTTGATGAGGTAAATATGAATATTTAGATTGTAAGTGGATTTGTTGTTGTGACCCAGAGGTAGGATTTGATATTGGGGTGTGGCCCTAGACAATGAAATCAGATTTAATAGATGGTGTATATTTGAAGTGGGGAGGAGGTGTGAGTAAGGAAAAAGTGTGAGAGAATTGTGAAGAGCATTTTATGTTCTGATTATTGGTAAGCTGACCACTATTTGTATTGTTTAGTCTGTTTAAGTTCCATGCTGCGTGCTGCTTAAAAGTTGCCACCATGTCAGATACCCCTGTAATTCACCAATGCAAAGCGTTCCCTAGATATAGTACCAAAATCATTAAGTATCATGCTGAGTGGGTGAAAGGGACTGCTGGGAAAATGTATATGTCTTGGTCACAAGAAGGCACTCAATGTAAAGATGTACTGCATCTTATGTGCACATACTTACATGCCATACATAAGGGCAGGAAGCTTAAGAATAGGTTAGGTATATTAGAGCTCTGGAAGACCTTTGAGGAAGAGACAGAGGGCCCAAGAAGGTATGGATGCTTAATTTGTGTCAGGGGGAGCGCAAGCAGCCCACAGCGCCACCTCCTACTTCCACTCAGGAGAGCGCTTACACACAGCCAACAGCCCTGCCATCACCAGCACTCAATAAATACCCACAGGAAACAGATAAGATAAGGAGGAGCTGAATGGCTGGAATTAACTCACAGAGCCAGATTCATAGAATTATCTGCATGGAAAATAGGGACTTTGCATGCTAAACCATGTGCGAAATCCCATTTGTTGATTAATGGAATCGACTGCGCTGGACTTTTTCGTACTGTGTGGGGACTTCGCACAGGCTTGGCACGTTTCTGCGATCGGCTGAGTGCCTTGCGCAAGACACCAAACAGAGCATGGGCGTAGCTTGTATAGAGGGTAGAGCAGGGGCCGGAACTCGGAAAACAAAGAAAAACAAGGGAAAATGTTGGCGTAACGAGAGACCGAAACACGTGTCTGGGGATGCTGTTGGTACTCTTGTTCAGAAGAGAATTGCCTAGCATTTCGGTGCTGGACTGCCCCAGGGCAGGACAAAGACTGATATGTTTGGGATATTTCTTTTCTGTGAAAGATAGTGAGCTAAAGACTCTGGGTAAGTCTCTTGTAACCAGGACTAATGTCTGGCAGAGGGACTCCCAGGACCCCCCTTGTTAATTTGCATATTCAAGTAACTTTGGGTCTCACCCTAAGTTACTAGGGGAATCCAGACGTGGACCCCTTGCTCACTACTCTTAAAGAGGCAGAGCTCCTTCCTACTGATGAGATCCAACCAGACTGAAAAACGTGTCGGGGGATGCTGTTGGTACTCTTGTTCAGAGGAGAATTGCCTGTGTCGGGGATGCTGTTGGTACTCTTGTTCAGATGAGAATTGCCTAGCATTTCGGTGCTGGACTGCCCAGGGCAGGACAAAGACTGATATGTTTGGATATTTCTTTTCTGTGAAAGATAGTGAGCTAAAGACTCTGGGTAAGTCTCTTGTAACCAGGACTAATGTCTGGCAGAGGGACTCCCAGGACCCCCCTTGTTAATTTGCATACTCAAGTAACTTTGGGTCTCACCCTAAATTACTAGGGGAATCCAGACGTGGACCCCTTGCTCACTATTCTTAGAGAGGCACAGCTACACCCTACTGATGAGGTCCAACCAGACCAAAACACGTGTCTGGGGTTGCTGTTTGTACTCTTGTTCAGAGGAGAATTGCCTAGCATTTCGGTGCTGGACTGCACCAGGGCAGGACAAAGACTGATATGTTTGGGATATTTCTTTTCTGTGGTAGATAGTGAGCTAAAGACTCTGGGTAAGTCTCTTGTCACCAGGACTAAGGTCTGGCAGAGGGACTCCCAGGACCCCCCATGTTAATTGGCGTAACGAGAGATGGCTCGCAGGCAGTCCACCACATGCCCACAAATGGACAGAATGAGACTTATTGATAGATTCAACTGTGCAACCTCTCATCTGGTAAATGGCCATGCAAAGCCCTCATCCAATCCACCATCCAAAGGAAGGTGTACAGAAAAATGCACATAGGATTCGCTGGGTAGAGGTGAGATTGCATGTTGGATTCAGGGGTGTGTGTAGGCAGCTGGGATCCCGATCTTACTTAGGGGTGCGCATACGCAGTGTAGCGGGGTGCAGGAACGGTTTATGAGGATTTGCACACAGATTTTTCGAATTTCACTTGAGTTACAAACTATAACTGGCACCCCGTCAACATGAAAATGCATTTCTGTTACAGAAATGCATAGGCATGTTGACGGGGTGCCAGTTATAGTTACGGGGGACCCCGCACATTGTCCCTGAGGTGTAGACATGGTTGCGGGGGACCCCACGCACTGTTTCAAGGGTGCATGTGTTCGTGCCTGAGGAGAACCCAAAGGTAGCTCTTTCTGGCTTTTTTTGCTTTGCGCAGGGGGCGTTGTGGCAGCTACTTGCATTTATGGTTATTTTGCATGAACAATTCGATGAATATGCAGAGTGTGCAGGAAAACACTCCATGCAGGCTCGTACAGAGTCATTCTTGGCATACAAGCTTTGCAGGATCTCTGGGCACTTCCCCATGAATTGGGTCCATAATGTTTAGACAGCTGGTTTTGCAGGCAACAATTATTGTTTTAAATCACCTCAATGTGACCAGAATTTAGATAAAGAGAATTACATACAGGTCTTGATATTGTGCATATGCATCCCTTCACAACTTCCATAGAAAAGGCGCTAAGTACACATATGCAATCTGAACCAATATTTTGTGTTTTCTCGAGGTATCTATTACCACCTCCATATACCAAAATCGAAAAGGTAAAGGGCTCAAGGGGTTACAGGAATGGGTAGAAAGCAGTAATAGAGAGGGCAACAAGAGTCACGCTATTTGTTGAGCTGTCAGTTTTCACCAATGTCTTCTTTGAAGAATATGGTATTCAGTTCCTTACAGCAGTACAAGAGAGAGAGGGGCTAGCCTAATCGATTGAAGTTATTTATTCCAGAAGTTTGGTGTGTAACAGAAGGCATGTTTATTCACTTTATCTTTCTTGCACTACATGGTTGTCCGCCTGGTGGTGATGTTTCTTCTGGGGGTTGCATTGGCATCATGGAATGGTGAGATTTTCAGTCAGGGATGAAGTTGCCTTGGTTGGCAAGGCTTTCTAGGGGGAGCTGGATTATTAAACAATGATACAGTGCTGTGGGTAGTCAGTGCAATTCCTTGAAGGTGGGAGATATGTGATCATATTTCTTGCACGTATGATGACACATGCTGGTTCGTGTTGGTGGAAGCTGTGGCAATTGCAAGGAGGGTGATGTTGCCAATCAGGTTGGAGAAGATCAAAGCTTGGACAACAGTTCTGATATCAGAAACTGAGATACATGGTTTGATTCTGTGAAGGAGTGATAGCTGGTGCAGGGCTGTCTGCTGTCTCTTGGTAATGTGAGCCTTGAAGGAGAGACTGCGGGAATTAACCAAGGATGAAACCCTATCCTTAAAAGCTCACACCACCAAGACAATGCAGACCGCTATCACTCTTCTGCAGAATGATAATGCAAGTCATCACAGATCTAACGTGGAGATGTTTCCCAGTCTGATGAACACAGTTTCCATGGATATCGGCTCCAGGTAGGCTTGGGACCTTCAGGAATGCATGAGGTGTCTCATTCCATGGATGTTGGTGACACAATTTTGCCTTCAGCTATAGATGCATTTCGACTGCATATTGATGGATCTTGAAATCTGGGCCAGTAAGGAGTTCCCCTGGTGGCTCCATGTAGTGGCTGAAAATGGTTGGGGAGAGGATGGATTCTGCACTGGCTTCCAGTTGTGAGACAAATAAAATACCAAATTAGGAGCTGTCCTTTCTCATATTTACAACAAAAACACACAATGCTTACTCCTTTTAGACCCAAGTGACATGCAGAAATGCCCTCTCTTTCTCTGTCTCTTTAACCGACTCTCTTTCTCAGCAATCTAATTACATGGTAATCTCTATCCATGTGGCATTTGTTGCAAGGGGGCCCTTTTAAATCCGGATAAAACAAAACAAAGATATGAGTACTCCCCATCTTCACAAACTATGCCTCAATTGAATCCTGTGGAAGCCATCATTGTTTAGATCCTCCAAACGGGTCCAAGACTAATGTACCTTTCTACATTGATTAAATTCAGATCTCTGAAATATCTGACCCACAATGCAACAACCCCGGCAAGTAGTTTTGGCAACATTTCTCCTATCAGTCAGGCGAGTGACAATACATCAAACTACTGCGTTCAAAATAAAGAGTATACTGATACCAAGTTCAATATTTTAGAATTCTTTCATAGATTAGCGCTGGCAGTGCATGGGAGATTTTTTCACAGGTGAATGCAGGTGAAGCGGGACTCCCCCTGTTAAGGCTAAATTAACAGAAGAATTATGGGGCCAGTTTTTAGACTGAATTTAACTATAACGTCAATATTGTTATGTTATGTCTATTATATTTAATGGGAGGTCAATATTTTAGTAGTCTAAAGTAGTAGTATACACAATTCTGTTGTATAAAGCACTAAAGCGCCTTACAAATGATGAATAGATAAAATAAATAAATACAGAAATAAATAATGACTTGAACTGCAGTCCTTGCTTCCAAGACCATCCCATGTCATACACCTAAGGCCCAGAATTGCCCAATTGGTCTTTGAAGGAAACGAGCATGTGCCTGAATACATAAGTATATCTGTGCCTAGTTACCACCCGGCTTTTGTTTGCTATCACTACATGAATCACGCCTCTAAATGTTTCATCAAAAAGAAGAAGCAACACTCCCGTTCAGCTTCTCAGTTAGAGTGAGATCAGAGACCGCTTCCTGTGTGTCACAGGTGATGCAACTGGCATCAACAGAGGGGGAGGCTGTCACATCCTCCATTCCGGGGAGACGTGCCACCCTTGACAACTGTTTGTCTTAGAGACTGTTGCCGAGGAGGATCAGCACCTGATTTGCATGATGCACTCCTCCCAGAAACCACCGATGCACAGATTATGTCCCTATTACTTCTGCACATTGTTGAATATTTCATCAGGTGCCGAGTATTGGTAAATCATAATGGGCCTCATTACGACCCAGGCGGTAAGGGGTTTACGGCAGCGTAAACAGCGCCGACCCTTACCGCCTGAGTACGAGATCCCTTAGCGCCATGGCGGATATAACACCTGCTTTTAGCAGGTGTTAAAATCCATGGCGCTAAGGGACCTTGATGTTAATTACGCCACCGTAATTTACGGTGGCGTAATTAACGCCTTCCCCACTCCCATTATGCCCTATGGGGCAAAAATGGGAATGGGGAAGGGTAAATGGGGATTGGGGACTTACCGCCCCGCCAAGGTCGGAATGGGGCGGTAAGTCCGCCATCCACCATGGCGGAGTTGGGAACTTAGCGCCATGGACCATGGTGCCAATAGCGCCATGGTCCTCCGCCAAGGTCGTAATGAGGCCCAATATATTGAGGGATTTGGTGATTGAACCAAAGGACAAATGGTAAGAGGCTCTGATCAAATAGCTTCATAAATATCTTTATAACGAATGTATTTGGGTTTCCCGAGTTCTATTTTAATGGATGCTTTAAGTCACAATTGAGTGCAAAATGCTTCCCTTAAAGAACTTTTAAATTCTTTGCATACTCACGATATTCCCCCCTTTATTAACATAATTGAATCCTGCAGTCTTAAATTCCAAGCACGTGCAGGCGATACCCATGTCCATCTTAGAAAGTGGGCGGGACTCCAGCATCTAGTGGCGCAAGCCCACCGATCAACCTCCATTTGTGACATTTGTGTTTCTCTCATTCAGGCCTAAAAGGGGCTGCTCCTGTATGATTGGGGCATCAAAAAGGACAGCTCCTTCACTAGGAAACTCTCCTTCCCTACAGCAACCAAAACCCACCGGCGTACAAAGTACGAAACCTCAATATCAACAGTCACCAAGACAAGCCACTCTGTAATGCTGCTACTAGCAGCAATGCCGAACTTCACACCAGATCTGGCAGTAGACCTGGAAATGCACGCCTCAGTCATGAGCGGTTGCAATGCCCTCTTTTACTAGATTACCAAAACGCAAAACGACGCCCCTGTAACTAGTTCAGAACAGATCAAACAAACACGTAAATGGCTTGAGATAAAGGGGCAGAGAAAAAAATACATCCAAAAGCCTTTCATTGGCTACCTATAAATCGGTAAATTGCATTTAAGACACATTCATTGAAAGCATTCTGGACACACAGGCCATGGATATCTTCACGAACTACAGTACACACTCAATGATCTAGCAACATCCTGCACAAAGTAAGACAACAAAATATGCATTAGACCTGGCACTCATACCCTGCCTGCCAACTTCATTTAAACTGTGAAGTGCTGAGGACTACCCTGTACCTCCAGACCGGCTCATAAATGTGCACCGCACACAGTATTATGTGTTTTGCTTGATCTTCTGAAATGTGTATTCCATAGTCATATCAAGCTGACGTCACTAATAGGACCTGCACATAAGCAATCCTCTTACCAACATGCGCTCACCTGCATATTGCAGTGCGCTTTTTAAAGAGCTGCAGAAGTATCGCACCGACACAAGTACTTATACCTTCCCAGGTTGACAGTTACACTAGATCGTTTGTCCGTTGGGTAAGGTGGGAGCTGTAATTATTTCTCTCGTGTCAATTGTTTTCCTTCTTTCCCTGTGATTTGCCTGTTCTTTATCTTCATTTTGCAATGTGTTTCTTCCTATCTTTCTTTTTGCTTCACGCTTTTTGTATGTATTTTTCATTTTCATTCTTTACTTATTTAATTCTGTTAATTCACAACATGGTAGTATCTCTTTTCTCTGCTATACTTTCTTTCCTTAACTATAACTTTATCCTTCCCTCTTTCCCTTCCTATCACCCTCCCCTTTTCTTTCCCTTCTGCCCTCTTTCCCTCCCCAACTCGTTAGTCTCCCCGTTCTTTCACTCCTACATTCCCTTCTTCTTTTCTTCCTTCATCTTTCCCTTCGTACCACCCTCCCTTCTTCTTTCCCTTCCTCCCTGTTTTTCACCCTTCTACCCAATATGTTTCAATCTCATCCTCCCATTTTCTTTCCCTATGTCCCTACCTTCTTTTCCCCCGTCCTCCCGCTTTCCCTCCCTACCACCTATGCTTCTTCTTTCCTTTAATCTTTTCCTCCCTACCACCATTTCCTGTTATCACCATTCCTCCCTCTTATCCTTCCTACTACCCTTCCTTATTTCCCTTCCTCCTCCTCTCACTTCTCCTCTCTTTCCCACCCAATCACCCTTTTTTTCCCATCCTCTCACGTTCCCCCCTGCCATCCTCCCTTGTTCTTTCCTTTCCTTTCCTTCATCTTTTCCTCCCTACTGCTAGGACTCTCCCTTATTCCTGGTCTTTGTGGCAGCGTTGGATGCGCCGACATCGAAATTGGCATTTTCACCCCCTCAATTGGACATTTTTGTACTCCACAAAGCTTTCTAGGCTTTTTTTCAAAATGGTGGCTGCAGTCCGTTGTTGGGGCAACGGTATGCGTTGTAGACACTATTTTTGCAGCCCGTGAACCCAGCTCGGTGTGTTTGTTCGTGCTACTTGGCCCTTGCTATGCCCCGCTTATGTTTCCTGTTTACTTCTTTCCTAGGTGTCAGCTCCTCCGTCACCTCCTGGCTTCTCGAGTTTTCAGCCTCCTTGCTGGGCCCCCCTATCGATTATTTCCACCTACCTTGGGTCGCGGCTCCTCCAGCATTCTGCCTTCGACATCGCTGGGTCAGGCTCCTCCCTTCTTGCTGCCGTTCTTCTTGCTCCAGTTGCTTCAGCTTTGCTGGATCAGGTTTCTCCCTTCTCACAGCTGCAAGCCTTGTTGGGTCCCAGCTCTTCCGGTACTCTGCTTTTGGCATCGCTGGGTCCGGCTCCTCCCTTCTCACTGCTGTGCTCCATGTTTCGCTTTCTACCGCTCAGGACCTTCTTCTTGCTTGTTCTTGGGTTCCTGTTCCAACTGTCGGGTTCTTTGTGCCTTCTTTGGCTCTCGCTCTGGTTTCCCTTGTGATTCTCCTTGCTCTTTTATCCTGCTCACTCTCTCTGTTACATTTATACTGCATATCCCCCTTGGATTCCCCGGTTACTCCTGTATTGCATTACGGCTATTCTACATTCCAGCTCGACTGCAAGACCTTCCATCTTCCGGACGGCTACTAGACTGAGTTTTCTTTTTGCCACAGTGGTTTTCCCCTACTTCTGGGCCTGGCCTGGTGGTTACTACCCTTTCCGATTTATGTTTCGGAAGGCAGGTGGTTACCAAGGCTTTGTATATCATCATTAATATGCAAAAGAAAAAACACTCGACTCCTTCAGACCAGGTCAGTCTACTTTGTCAAAGTTGCATGGTTTGTTACACCTACCACCATCCCTTATTCTTTCCCTTCCTCCCTCTTTCCCACCTAACTACCCCTTCCTATTTCCCATCTTCTTCTTTCCCATCCTCCTTCGTTCCCACTCTACCATCCCCTTTTTCTTTTCCATCTTCACTTAACTTCCCTACCACCCTCCTTTCTTTTTTTCCCTTCCTCCCTCTTTTCCTCCCTACTGCCCTCACTTCTCCTCCCACTTTCCTGCTCTTCTTTCCCTACCTAACTCATCTACTCATCAACTATTCTTTCTCTCCCTTCTTCTTTCCCTTCCTCCTTCTTTCCAAGTTACCACGCTTTCCTATTTCCCTTCCTCCCCCTTTCCCTTCCTCACTCTTTTCCACTCTATCATCCCCCTTTTCTATCCTTTCCTCCCTTTTCCCTCCCTACCACTCTCCCTTCTTTTTTCCCTTACCCCCTTTTCATCCCTACTGCCCTCACTTCAGCTTTCCCTCCCTTCTTTCCCTTCCTCCATCTTTCCCTCCCTTCTTATTTCCTGACCTCCTTCTTCTCCCCTCCCTCATTCATTCCATCCCTCCCTCTCTCCATCCCTCATGCTTTCCCTTCCTCCATTTCTTCCTTTGCCCCTTGCTTCCTTTCACCCTGTTTCTATTTAGCATGCCCATTTATCAGTATCTGCAGTGTGCCCTACTCATCCGCCATCCGCTGATTCAACATCAACAGATAAATGTCTCCCTACCAACTTCTACTAACACCTTAACAAAGGCTTCAAACCACAGCCCAGTTACACAATACTATCACCTGTCCTCCATTTTCTTACTAGTTGGACACCCAGGCCACCAGACACAAATTGATATGACAATTCACTAATGCCCATCGAAAAAGATTGCTGCAAACTGGAAACCACCTGTCAAGAAAAGAGACCTGATTACAAGCCAGACTCTAGTGGTCATGGAATGGCAGTTTGTAGTTGGAGCAGTGTACTGTGTGTTATAGTAGTGGTTGGAAAAGAACATTACTTTATATGTAAGGAGACTGCCACTTGATGTGTCCAGGTGCACACGGCATTTGATAGAGTGGTTAAAAAAGCAGATATGCTTATTGAGAAGCTTATTACAGGGTAAGAGCAGTAATCTGTAAATAGAAATGTTGGAGAGTTTAACAGTAGATTTTGATGCAGGGGGCTGTGACTAGCAGGAGAAATGTAGTGTGGGAGTTCAAGAGTACATGTGAAACGTTGAACTGAGATGACAGGTTTACATTTAGCATTTTGGAATGTGATTGGTGGATGGATGTGCGACTGTTCGAAAGCAGTGAATGAGGAAATGTTACAAACATGAAAGTAAAAAAGGTAGAAGGTCTGCCATGTGCAATGGTGTCCACGTGCCATCTGGGGTTTTTAAGGATGCCTGGCATAGAAAGGGGTCTGCGGAGACCATGGACAGTTGTGATGGTCCACAGATTATAGTTCTTATTGTATGCTAGAGAAAGGTATTTGAGATAGAACATAGTTTCTGTCCTTTTTTCTTTTTCTCTAGTTTACAATTGTCCATTATTTCTATTAGCATAGTACAACATGCTAATGGAAATGTTGGAGAATCTTATTGAGTCTAAATATTTTACTGAAAAATGTAAAGCTGATGGAGTCGGAGTGGTGAAGAGTGGCAGTCAGTGCAGGAGCTGCTTTTGACAGTCTGTTTTTGCTGCTTTTTATGGAGGAGGAGCTTTGTTTAAAATCCCTGGTGAACCGCGGCGTGTAGAGGTGAAGAGTGGCAGTCAGTGTGGACTGTGTGGCGACGTGGCTGCCTCTTGGCCTCTAGCGGACTGTAAAGGTTGCGAGTCAGCGTGAGTTACAATGGACCTTTGCAGGACATGCGGGTTAGTGTTTCAATAACAAATTGACTTGGATTGCTTTTGGCTCAACCCATTTTGACTGCTAGACTTGCACGCAGAGGTGAAGATTTCCCTACATGTAAAATATAAGGAGTGGAAAGTTCAACATGGCTCCTTTAACTGACCTTGCTCCGATTACAGAAAATGAGATTCTGGCTGCAATAAACCTACCTCTGCCTGTGTCGCCTGAGGGTGGCATATCTCTGGATTCTTGTATGGGGGTTTTGGTGCATCAGACTCTGCACAACCGAGTCAGGGGAATGGGAAATGCTTACCGCCAGACAAGGTACAGATTTTGCTTCGGGGTCAACCTTTCTCTAAATTGATCACCTCTTTTTTTCCACAAAGGGTTGTGTGAAACCTGAAGGTGTATCACCCGCTAGTCCCGGGGATCTGTCATCCAGGTGGCCAGGACATGGCCATAGCTTTTAGATATAGTTCCTGGTGGTGGACCAGTTTTGGAGGATCACCTGGGTGAGGGGTCTTCGGGGAGTGGAAGTGGGACACTGGATGGCGAGATACGGTATCCCCTTCCTTGTAACACCTTTACCCCATCCTACCAATTAGGATACTTAAGAACTCAAACCCCGCCCCTTTCCCAACACAAACATTTCCTCACAGAGAATTCACTACAAAAAAAAAATGGACTAACACCCGAGCCGTATACCTGACATGTCCTAATACAATGGTCAGGCAGGGTCAGGCAATTACTGCTGACCATTACACACTCCAGAATTCCATTACACTTCCCTGCACGGATAAAAGGTAGAGCATGAAGGCACACTCTGAGCAAGGCAATGCACATGTGGAAGCAGCAGTTCCAAGATGGCAGTTTAATACAAGGCGAAAGATGGCAAACCCTAAGAGGATTGTAAGTGGGGAAGTACCCTTGACCTTTTCAATGGAAGGCCGCTACTTTCATGAGCCTTTGAGAATAGGAAATGTAAGACCAGGAATCAAGGCTGAAGAATCCTCTATAGTGTGTCAAAGGTACCCAGGCTCTCCCACGTCGATAGTCAAGGGAGGGAGAATCATTTGCCGCCATGGTATTGTCCTTGGCTCCTACAACAAAGCAGTGCCAATGAAGTCAGCACAGCCGGTGAGTGGGGAGACTGATACCTGACAGGTCTGTGTTGAAGCCAATGTTGCAAGCATCTACATTGTATAGTGAAAACTCAAGAGAACAGTGTATGAGGCGTTTGTGGCAAGTGACACAAACACAATTTAAAACTGTGGATGAGTGATAGAACTTTGAAGCCAAGATACGATACCTTAGACAGAGTGGTGCTGACACCACATGGGTGCTCATTCGAAAGTATCTGTTAGGCATCCACCTGAAGGGTAGCAAATATGAAGAGTGATAAAGACATGTGAAATCGGAGTGGCCCTGCAACGGATCAAGCAAAACCATCTGCACATTCAAAACTACCCACTCCTTCCCTTTCCTTTTCTTTCACATGGTTTCTACACTTCAGTGTGTACCGCCAATTGTGGTAAATTAGGTCTGCTTTACTCCGCTCGCAGGACTCTCAAATTTAGGTGGCCTCTACTCTGGGTACCTAATTCGTTTTTACTGTGTTACTGTTGCTCTGAAATTGTGGTAAACTAGGGCTTTTTCTCCCCTCGCAGGACTCTCAAAATGTAGGTGGCCTCTACACTGGGTACATAATTCGTTTTTGCTGTGTTACTGTTGCTCTGAAACTGTGGTAACTAGGGCTTGCCGCTTCATTCCTTTCCGCTTGATCTCGTCTGTCTTCCCCCCACTCCCTCCTTATTCCATGGTGCTCTCTATCTCTCCTATCTTTTCTAACTGCTTCTCCATTGACTATCCTGCTCTCCTCACTAATTCTGGTAGGAAAAAGTTTCAAAAGGATATACTGGTCTCCAACCCAGGCCTCCCTATCGCTGACACCTACACTAGCGCCGCCTCCAAGGAAACACTTACTGACATCCTCTTTTTCGTGCCTTCCCCTGACCAATGGACCCTTCATATGGTCTCTGTGCTCTCTCCCTTCTCCTCTTCTCCCATTAATGGTGGCACCCGTTGGGATGTCCTCTTGTCCCCCTTCCGCTCCTCTAAGGCCATCATTAATGTCTACGCTAATGGGACCGTCTTGGTCCAAGGCCCTCAGGCCAACCTCCACCTCTTTGATAGACACTTCCCGCGCCTCATCAACTTCCTTTCCTCTCCTGCTGTCCCCTCTTCTCTGTCCTCGGCTACCTTGCCTCCACCCTCTCACCCTGCCCTCTCTCTGGCTCCTTCTTCTTCACCTCCACAGGGCGTACCTCTGATCTGCACCCCTCCCCGGAAGTCCTTCAAGGATGGCAACCTACTCCACATTGCCACTCTTAACTCTCGCTCTGCCGTCAAACATTCCTCTGATATCTGTCGCCTTCTTGAGGAACTGGACCTTGACATCCTCGGTCTCACTGAGACATGGTTCACGGCCAGCTCTGTCGCCAGCTTTGACACACTCCTACCTGACGGTTACAAGATCCTCTCCTTGCCCAGGCCCAACCGTGCTGGGGGTGTGGCCCTTATCTTCCCTGAGTGGATTCCTGCCACTGTCACACCTACGCAGACCTACTCCTCCTTTGAATGCCTTGTCTGCCGACTCTCTCTCTCTCCTAGCCATTCCCTTACCGTGGCTACTATCTATCGGCCACCTGGTCAAATTTCTTCCTTCCTCTCTGAGTGGGCTGACCTCGCCTCCTCACTCCTGTCCTTAACCACTCAACTCCTCTTTCTTGGAGACTTCAATATCCACCTTGAAGCCTCCTGTCCTCCCTCTGGACTCTTTCGCAAACTCTGCGACTCTCTCTCACTCTCTGTTCTCCCGTCTGGGCTGACCCATTCTGCAGGGCACACTCTTGATACTCTGATCTCTTCTGACCTTCCCCTCTCTGTCCCTCTCTATACTCCTCTCTCCTGGAGTGATCACTCTCTCCTTTCCTCCCACCTCACCCTCCCTACCCCACAGGCAAAGCCACCCTCATCACTGCCACCCACCTTCGCGGTCATCCGACCCATGAAGCGCGTGTCAGTTGAGGCTTTCGCTACCACCTTCTCGCCCCCCCTCCCCCTTCGGCTGACTCCCACCCAGACACAGCCCTCTCCACTGTCCACTCCGCTATATCTGATACCCTTGATATCCTTGCCCCTGTCATGAGAATCCGCCTGAAGCCCAAAGCCAAATGTAACTCCTGGTATGACTCAGATCTTGTCACCCTTAAAGTGCAGGGTGGCAGAGAGGAAATGGCGTGCTTCATGTTCATCCTCTGACAAACTGGCCTGCCGCCTGCTCCAAAGGCAATACCAGCTCTCCTTTCTCACTAAGAAGAGAGCCCTTATCCAAGCCCGCATCTCTGTGGCATCTAACAATTCGGCCGAACTCTTTAAAATCTGCAAGGAGCTGGCCAACCCTGCTGCAGTCTCCACCTCTCCTGTCCCCTCCCAGGCCCTCTGAACAGCACTGGCCTCTCACTTCATTTCAAAAACTCAAGACATCCTGTCTTCACTCTCCTCCTATCACCTCCCCTCCCCTATTCCCTGCTCTCCCTATGGCCTTTAGGCAGCCACCCCTCTTCCCTCCTTCTCTGACTTTCCCCTTTTTTCTGCTGACAAGTTTTCGAGACAAGTCCGATCTATGAAAGTCTCGTCAAAACAGGTCCACCCCTGTTCCTCCAAAACTATCAAGCACCACATCGACTCCCTGGCACCTGCCTTGCCTGACTTCTGCAATCACTCCTTCACCTCTGGAGTCTTCCCATCCCCCCTCAAGCACTCCCTTGTGCACCCCCTTCTTAAGAAACCCTCCTCTGACCCCTCCTGCCCAGCTAACTATCACCCAATCTCTATCACTCCCTTCCTGGGCAAGCTCCTGGAGAAACTGGCCATCTCCCAGCTTAATCTCCATGCTGAATCTGTTGGTAGTCTTCATGACCATCAGTCTGGCTTCAGAGCTGCCAGAAGCATGGAAACTGCTCTCCTAAACATCCGTGAGGACCTGCTCTCAAACCTTGACTCTAACACCCCTTGCGTTCTCATCTTGCTCGACCTCTCCTCTGCCTTTGACACTGTTAACCACACCATCCTGCTCAACCGTCTCCGTGATAACCTGGGTATCACTGGTCAAGCTCTGGCGTGGCTGTCCTCCTTCCTCTCCAATCGACCCTCCTAGGTCCAACTGGGTTCCTTCCTCTCTGACATCTTTTTCTCTACCTGTGGTGTCCCCCGGGATCTAACATCTCCCCCTGTCTGTTCAATCAGTATCTTGCACTTCTTGCTCACCGCATAGCCACTCTCTGTCCCAACTTTCAGTGCTACGCGGATGATACCCAGCTCATTTTCAGGCTACCCTCGGCCTTCTCTTCCACTTCCCTCATCTCTGACTGTCTTTCTGCTATCCAGGAATGGTGTGCCGCCAACGACCTCTGCCTTACTGCCAGTAAGACTGAGATTCTACTTATCGGTACACCCACTCCTTCCTTCCCTGCAGTTCTCTGGCCGGCCTCCTTCGGCCCTCTTCCTGCTCCTACCTGCACGGCAAAAAACCTTGGGGTCATCTTCGACTCTACACTCTCCTTCTCTCCTCACATCTGACGTCTCTAAGAAGTCACACTACCAGCTACACCTCCTCAGAGGTATCCTTCCTTTTCTCTCCTTCCCCCAGAAGCTCACTGTCTCCAGAGCTCTGGTTCTCTCTAGGCTGGACTACTGTAACAGCCTCTATCTAAATCTTCCTGCCTCTACTCTCCGCCCTTTGCAACTCATCCAGAACAGGACTGCGAGACTTGTCCTTGGCCTCAAGCCCTGGGACCGTATCTCTCCAGGACTGAAATCACTACACTGGCTCCCAGTGGCTGCAAGGATTAAGTTCAAAACCCTCTGCATTGTCCATAAGGCCTTCTGGGGCCTTGGGCCGAAATACCTTCAACTCTCTCTTCCTAAATATCTTCCTTCTCGAGCCCTTCGCTCATCCACCTCCAACTACCTCAAGGTCAGCCGCTTCTCCAAGCAACGAGCTAGTGGTAGATCTCTCGCCGCAGCAGGGGCCTCCCTCTGGAACAGCCTTCCTGCCTCCCTGAAACTTGAGGTGAACCATCTCCGGTTCCGGAAGCACCTCAAAACCTTCCTCTTTGCCTCCGCTTTCTCTCCCTCTCTCCCCTGCTAAAATCACTGAACCTGCACTAAATCTGCAACTGGGCTACTCACCGATCTCATGTCCTGGCCCAGCCACTCTTCCTTGCACTGCCTACATGCACTACGGGACTGTCTCTGTGTCCTACAGCCCCTTCTCCTGGCACTTACCTTTGCACTTGCCACCAGCTGGCCCTATTATTTATCTCGTATTCTATTAACCATGTACCGCACTTTCTTTGCACTTGCCACCAGCTGGCCCTATTATTTATCTTGTATTCTACTAACCATGTACTGCACTTCCCCTCTCCCCTTCCCCTGCACTTTTTCCTAGTCCCCCTACCCTTGCACTTGCGCGATCTGAATGACACCTGGCCTAGTAGGATCGTTGTCTGTCTCCCTCTGTTCCCCCACCCGCCTCGTCGCGCCTTGAAACACTTGTGTATAGGCGCGTTACAAATGCCATATCATATCATATCATATATCATAAAAGTCTTCGACTGCTGATAAATAAGGTATATGAAACTGGTCCGAGCCCGACTGAGGGAGACTAATTGAACAGTGTGTGAAAGAGGATCCAAGCCCAGCAGAGGGGGATCCGGGGTGCACAGGAATACACCCGAAAATGTGTCATAATGCTGAAAGAGATCTGAGCCTGACTGAGGGGGATTCGAGATCTGAGCCCGATTAAGAGGGGGATCCGAGATCTTAGTCCACTTAGGGGGATCGGAGTGAACCGTGAGTCACCCGAGAAAGAATATCCTATGAGAAATTGGATGCATAAATGATTTATGAACATCGTGTTGTAAGGATCTGAGCCTGGCTCAGGGGATCCGAGGTGAATAGTGAGTCGCCCAAGAAATTGAGTACTTGTGAAAATATGAAAAAGGGAAAGAACTTTGTCATTTGTTTTTCACATCAGGCCCTCTGAGTGAAGAGACTTCGAAAGGCAAAGAGACTTGGCCACGGAAGGCCATGAGACTAATGATTGAACTTTATCCTCGTGCTAGAGAAGCCAGAGACTGTTCTTAGCTTGAGTGTACCACCTTGTCCCGTGCTCAAAATGTGGGGAAGGGAGGCCAACGGCCTGAACATCCTGACATATAATTTTGTGAACACTTCTTTAGTACTATTATTTGATGGTCATAGCTTACTTCCATCTATAGATTTAGGATTAGATAGGCGTTTTTCAAACCATTGTTTAAGTTCAATAAACACCCTTGAACTGTGGTCAATTGTGTCTGTCTTACTGTTGATGCCATGCCTTCCTTACAGGGGTAACTTGTTGAGGACTTCACAGAAAGACTCAGGACTAGTATCAATATCTATTAACATAACATCTGCCTCAGGACATGTTATTGAAGTTCCAGCACCTTCCAATAAGAGTGGAGAAAAATTTAGTTTTTTCGGTTCTCCACCTGAGATAGGTCAACGGTATGTTCCGGACTTTGAATACACTCTTTTATCAATTGATTCTTCGCCCCCGCGCATGCTCCCAAGGAATTCAGATGTTCCCTTTTCCAAACATAAGAAGGGGGCTCCCCTGTGGGAACAATCATTGGTGGAGATAAATCAGGTCCTCTGTATTTTAGTTTCACTATACGAATCTACTGACTAACTTGCAAAAGAATTATACAGGGGATGACATATCACTGACTACAAAGCGGAGTAGCAGTAATCAATGGCTGAGATGTGTGATGTTCTTTAGACTATATCCATTGAATGGATCTATACAAGGTGACATTGCGTAATGCTCAACCTGGTCCAATGGCAAGATACACTCAACCATAGATTACATCTTAGTGAGGGATTGGATGCAGGAAAAATGTAGTTCGGTGACTAGACTTCCAACCTCATTTAGTGATCATGCCAGGTTGATAGCCAAGTTTACATTAGGTAATTTAGTTGAGGAATCTGAAGTATCTGGCCCAATTGATTTGTCTACGAATTTAACAGGCAACTGTATATATTGGAATCATGTCTTGGTGACCAGGGTAAATAGCGCCTTAGCAAACGTTCTTGAGTCTTCTTCCACTGATTGGAAATATTTGGTGTTCTCTGTTTCTAATTTTAAGGCCTTTACGGAAGGCCTTATACAGCAAAATGTACATCTGAGCTTGGTAGCCTTGGCTATAACGCCTAAAAAGCATTTACATTCTTATAATGAGGAAGTGGAAGCCAAAATGCACCAATTAAGAAAGGCTGTTGGTCTTTAAACCAATGCTTAGATCTCCCATTACAAATTAAGTTGATTAGGCATTTGTGACAAACGTACATGAACTGACTTCAACATTGAACCAGGAGAATAGCTCAGGGGCAATGCACTCGCCTTGGAAGCATGACGACACGGAGCAACACATGTTCCATCCCCGGCTACGCGCTTAGAAACCTCTAGGTATTAAGCACATTATAAATAACCAATTAATATACCCGTTATAAGAGGAGCCAAGATGATGCTGAAGCACTGTTTGTGGTGTTAAAAAATAGGTTTATAGTGATCATTTCGAATACCAAAATGTCAAAAGTCTTAATTTCGAAAAAATAATATCGAAAAAAAATATCAAATTTCTTTTTCACTATGTTTTTTATTCGAAAAGGGGAGGTTACCCTCCCAAACCCCCCCTTTTTTTTACCTTTTTTTTACTCGCGAAACCCCCAAAAAAATATATAAATAAAAAAATAAAGAATTTGATATTTTATTTTCGACATTATTTTTTCAAAATTATTGTCTTTCGACATTTTTGTTTCTCGAAATTATGACTCAACACCTAAAAAATAAGAATGCTCAGGTCTTTTGGTGTCTCTTGAACAATGCCGACCTTTTACACTCAGGGAAACAGATTAACGCAGTAACTGAGAGTGATTGGGTTTTACATTTCTCCACCTTATCTGTGCATCCTATGGGCAATGTACACTTTACCGGAGTGGGGTTCAAGGGATGGGATAGATTTGGCACTATTTGATTACTATATCATTCTGGAGGCAAAAAAGAAGATCAATCCTTCTTGGGTGGCAGCCCCGAATAAACTATCAAACTTTCTGTTTAAAACCAATCCAGAGGCTTGGGCAGTAACTCTAAATATCTTGTTTGGAAGTATGGTGACTTTAAATCTTTTTCCCTTCACTTGGTCTAAGGCACATATTGTTCCAATTTGTGCAAAGGGAGCGAGAACCAGTCCTTTAAATGATAGATCTATTTGATGCGACGTTTTTGCCGCCGTTCTGCTGTCCCATCTAGAAGCTTGGACCTTAGCAGCTGGTAGATTGGCAAAATGGCAAACCGGTTTACGCCATAACCTCGGAACATCTTTAAATGGACTAATAGTCAAAACCATTCCATATATAGCTTGAGAGGGTAAGTAGGACTCCGTCTTTATCGCCTCCATTATTTAACAGGTGCATTTGATGCTCTAGACTGTGAACATCTGTGGTCTAAACTACATCAGTGGGGCATTACTCCAGGCCTTTTAAGACTAAGGGCCTCATCACAAGTTTTCCAGTCCGGTAACAACGGTGCCGGTAAGCTACCAGATCCATTGTTACTGGACCGGCATACTATGAGTTCTGCTCGTGGGTGCCTTTCCGGCTGCCAGGTCTGACCTGGCAGGCGGACCAGCACCCGCAAGCAGACCTTGACAGAATCACCGGCACCATTCATGAATGGTGCCGGTGCATCTGACCTCCCCATTCCTATTGAATCAGGGACTCAAATGGGAATGGGGAGTAATAATTACCGGCAATGGGGATTTACCGGGTCCGCCGGGGCTGTAATGCCCCATTAAGTCCCCATTGCTGTGTGCCGGTAAATTCATGACTCCGTATTTACTGGCACGGCTACCACCAGGGTCATAATGACCCCCTAATAGTTGGTTTGTATTTGCACTCTGAAATTCAAGTGCAGCTGTATTATTCCGGTGCACTTTCATGCCGGATTTCTACATTTCGGGGTGTCAGGCAGGGTTGCGTGTTGGCACCCTGCCTGTTCAATCTTTATTTATCGGACATAGGTGACCATTTAGAAACAGCTGCATTCATCACTTCAGTAGTATACCCACTAAAGCATTGTTGGTGGTCCTACGCAGACGATTTTGTCATTTTTGATTGTACGCCAGTAGGACTCCAAAGAATTTAAAATGGATAATTATGCATTATAGATCATCCCCATAAATATCAAAATAATGCAATGATCAAGGGGTGGAAAGAAAACTACCTTTAAATTGCATGTTGGTTTGGAACCAGTGGTAAAGGTGAATTCACAGATATATGTGTGGTTTTTATTACATGCCAACCCTGGCCTGACTAGGATAAAAGAGTGGCTTAAGGATCGTACCTTTATATTAGCTAATTAACTGGTGAGGGTTGATTCTTGTTATGGTGTATATACTTTGAAATCATGCCTAAAATACTATGGAGGGAAAATTGTTCCCAAAATGTTGTAAGTCATGGAAGTATACCCTTTATTATTACCAGACGTCTTGGTATGGTGAAGGGTTTTGCATGTACCTAACTTTGTCGCTATACATGCTATTTGTTATGAGTTGGGTATTACTTCCTTGAGAGCGCAAGCCCAGTGGAAGAAATTGTCAGGGGTGAGAAAGATTCTATGCCCCGCATCAAGCTCCCTGTTTGAAGACTTGAAAGGCATCCTTGAGTCATGGAGTTGTAGATGGCTGAACGAGGTCCTTGAGTACTGTAGTGTTCTTTTACTGGAGGTAAGCAGTTGAGTCGATGAGCTAAGAGAGAATCCATGTAGAGTTAAGAAACTCTTACTCAAATATGATTGGATTAACACTATCGTGAAAATGCATGAATATCCCTGTCTGTGTCATATAAAGTGGGATTACAAGAAACAAGGAGCGCTGGCCCCCTTTTTAGCAAGGAGCTAAAGGGATAGTTCCTGGTAAAATCACTTGCACAGGATTGCTCGATGAAACAGGGGTTGGATTCCCCCCAAGTCCAGGTAGGGGTGTTTGCCCAGCTTGGTTTTGCAGCAATTGCCTAGCAAGATCATCAGTGCGCTTCTTTGACACAATCAGTTCTCTCCTGAGGGCATTAGTCTCTTGACGGGCGGAGTGCACTTCCGCTCTATGTTCTCCTAATAATTGGGCCAGTTTCTGAGGTCTCCATAACACCCAGGTGGGGATTTGTAGATGGGCTTTGCATCCTGTAACGGTCACCTGATTCCCACGGGGGCATCGATCGGAACTGGACTGCTAAGGTCTCCACCAGCGTTATTCGTAGTGCAGAGATGGCTGACTGGACCGGCCTTCCTAGCTTCGTCTGCTTGATTCATAAAAGTAGTTTCCTAAAAGCAGGAGGAGGGGAATAAGCCACCCAGTGGATGCAAGGAAACACTCGTTTAATTTGTTCCCTCTAAGCACCCCGACATTCCCCTTTTGTTGTCTCACCTTATTGTTTGTAATGATGAGCTCTCCATCCTGCACCGAGCGCAGGGGCGCGTAGAATCCCAGTTGCTTCACTGGTTTGAAGATTTTGGGCGAGTTCCAGACGTGTTGGACTCTGTGGTAAATGGCAAGGAGCCGTAAGTATAATGTCTATAGAGTTCAATTGTCTGTTATTCACTCGTTTTTATCCCTTTTGTATTGCAGCTTAATACAAGAAGAGTTCACCTGAAGTGCTGCAGGTTGCGCATGGGTAAGAGTCTGTATTACCCAGCGTTGTCCGGTAAAAGCGAAATAAATGACTTTAACAAGTGTTCTTTCCTCCCACAGGTGCGACGTTAAAGAGGTGGAACGCCGATGAAAGATTCCTAGGGGAGCGGTATTTCTGATGAGTATAATATGGTTGTTTTGATTGTCTTTGTTAGCACCCGGCTCACCTTGTTCTCTTTATCCCTTCCAGGTTCCACGGATGCAGTGATGAAATGATGGCTGCAGCGCTAAACCGTGGAGATGCAGACTGGTAAGTATGGGGCGGCGCGCCTGCTAGCGATGCAATGCTTTTATTTCCGACGTGTCTTTTCCAGTTCTGAAGTGCGGCGAATTCGAGAACAGATGAAGATTAAAAGGTAAGTTCTTGTTCTTATTTCTCTTTCTTCTACGATGGTGTCCAGGTTCGAGGTGAGCGTGGCAGAGGACTGGATGCTGCAGGCACGGTGAGCGTCACGCTGCTGAAGTGCAGAATAACGCAAAGCATGGGCTGCTGTTCGGGCGTGGTTTAAATAGCCTGCAAAGTAGTCCCAGGTAAGAAGTTCCCCAGAACCACACCCGAGTAAAAAATAGCCCCTGTAATAAAATAGTCCCATCCAGGCCTCACGTGGGCTTTGATTCATTTGCAGCATGGTCTGCAGGAGGTAAGTAATGTCTATGAGCCTGGCGCCTATGGCGCCAGGACTGATGTCTATTATGAGCCTGGTGCCTAAGGCACCAGGACTGAACCCAGATAGCCCCCAGCTGGAGCTGCTGGGGTCTAAATAAATGTCTGGATGCCTGCTCCCGAGGCTGCTGGGCTGGGTCCGGAGGCCCGGGGGTAGGCATCATGACAATATGCAGATCCATCCCGTATTCCACGTGTCACTCTTAAAACCTGTTCAGCCTGGAACTCGGGTCAAAACACCACCAAATCCGGTACTGGTTAACAGAGAACCTGAATTTGAAGTCAAGGACATCCTAGATTCTAAACTCATCAGGTCCAAGTTATATTACTTAGTGGACTGGAAGGGATACGGCCCTCAGAACAGGAAATGGGACCTAGCGAGCACGTCCATGCACCACGCCTGGTAAGACGATTTCATCGGAACCATCCGACCAAACCAGGACCATACGGAGGAAATACCTTGAGATGGGCATTAGGGGGGAGTGCTGTCACGATCCATGCCCCTGAACCCCTCAGATATAACAGCCCCCTGGCAGCAGTGGGGCTAAAACCCTTCACACTGGCCCCAAGGGCCTTAAAACTCCATCAGAAACATACATGGAGTCAGTCCTGTCGCCTTTGGCGCCAGGCTCATTATCAGGAATAGAGCAATACCAGTTTTGGACCTTAATCCAACATGGAGGCCTATTACACAGCTCGGTTCTTTAGAACCAAGCCATGCGGTCTAGTGTTTTGGGTGTGGCTGGGCCTGAAACAACTTGGCCTGGAACTACTTTACCTGGGCTATTTAAACCACACCCAAACAGCAGAACACGCTTCACGTTCTTCTGCACTCCTGCAGCGTAACGCTCACCGTGTCCAGCTCCTGCTCATCTGCTTCTCCGGCGGTGCGATCTTGAAGCCCTAGATCCGGATTCCATTAATAACCTGGAAGAACAAGAATAGCATTAGCAAGCAAGAACACTTACCTGTGAAGTAACCGGTCTTGAATCCATCCTGCGCTTCGCTTACCTCGTCCATCTCCGGAGTTTGCGGCAACCTGCAAAAGTAATGAAACAAGAACAGCATTAATATCAGTTCTTACCTGGGCAAGCAGTGAGTGCTGGCAGCACCCTGCGCTTCTCTTACCTCGCCCATCTCCGGGTTTCACCGCAACCTGCAAGGGAGAAGGAACAGCATTAACAAAGCACTTACCTTGGCAAGCAGCGCTTCGATCACTCATCACTCCAGAACATCACTGCAACCTCCACAAAGAAGGGAAGAGAACACAGGTTAGCAATTAACACCAATAAACAGCGCAGTGCTCCGCACATCAATAACTCACCGTGGTCTTTGCCATCAGCGCAGCAACTCCGAGATCACAACCATCCCTGTGAAAACAAAAAGAGACATTGTTAGGGAACAGCGAAGTGGAGCAAGATACTGAGAAGACAGAGAAAACGGAGGGAATGAAACAGACAGAATAAAGACGGAATATACATTATAACTCACCTGGAAGACAGCAGGCAGAGTCTGAGTTACAGCCGGTCTGGACCCGACATAAGGGCAAACGGACGAGTGAAGCAACTAGGTCCACGGAACACCCGCACCAACCACGCGACCCTGAACAGAGAGACAGGACAGAGAGTTCAACGCACAGAAACCTAAGGTGAGCAATAACCCCAAGGGAGGGGATTAGGACCAGAGGGAGGTGGAAGTCCACCCATCACAGAACCAGTATCTTAACCCTCCATTCTCCTGTTATAGGCGCTACCCAACGTCTGGCACATAACCAAGCAGAGAGGGGCCTGGGATAGCGCTTAGACCTTCATCCAGTATCATGTGGCGCCCCCGTGGATACCAGGTTAGCGTAACAATAGTCCCATCAGGCCCCACTCTACTGCAGCCCCCCAAAACAGGGAACTGCACTTACCATGGGTAAACCAACACCATATGTCAGTGACCTATGGCTCAGAATGGGCACACACAGTCAAGCCCACAGATGCCGTCCACACATCCTGCACCATCCTGGAAGCAGCATGGGTCAGTAGAGATATCATGGCTGCTGGTCTGTTCTTTCCCCAAGACTGCTAGGCGGGCACACACCATTGTAGTGCACTCCGTCGCTTTGAGACAGGCCTGTCTTTTTTTCACATGTTCACCCATGCCACTGGGCATGTTTCTCCTCCTCAACTCACCCTTATGTGATCTGCCCAGGTTAGTCCCTTAACAGCCTTGCATGACTGTCCACCGTTACGGCCCTGTATTGCAGACACCCTCTCTCACTTAGTCCATGCTACACAATGTCCCCAAGACTGCTCCTCTCAGACAGGTATGCTGGTGCTGTTCTCCTCTGGCACCACATTATGTCCTTCAGGGTCACTACCTCACCATCGCAATGGGGTATGAGCTTTGTTACACAGCATTCCTGCATCCCACCCTTTCATGTATGAGGGACATGGGCAGACCGGTTCTGTGATGCAGTGTACGCTCTATACCCTCTCTTCAGTATGCAAGGCGGGCAGTACAGCAGCATCTCTAAACCTCTGGCAGCTTAAGGAGACTCTCTGATAGGGCCCAAAGGAGCCGGAGAGGGGACCAATACTCCTCAGCTCCCTCATAATCTTCTTCCTCTTTTTTCACACATTCTAAACCATCCTCTTCAATAGTTGAATGGAGCCATCCATCCACATAAACCACATGGGGGTGTCTCAAACATAAACATTCTGACCAGCCTCCATCGAAGCTGCCTATGGCAGAGTCCTGCTTAATCCCCTTTTAGACTATGATTTCATTCCTTGGAGCAGTAGATAATACTCTTTCTACTACATGACTAGTAACAATTCAGTGCACGCCCCACCACACTGACTAAATGGATGCACCTGTATAACACAGGGTGAGTGTATATTCATTTTTTCTTGTACTGGTGGCACCACATAACCCCCAGAATGTAGGGCTAATACACGCCAAAGGTTAGCATTGCACCTCTGAGAAGTATACAGAGAACATTAAAAGCACTGTCGTAAAGATGGGTCTTTTGTCCAGTTTGAAAATTGCCAGCGGTCTTCAGAATGAACAACCGCCATGTCCCTCCCAATTGGTTTGAGACCTACCCAAGACATGTAATTAAAATCTACGTTTGATGGCACTCCAAAAGCCTGAGGTTGTGCTTCCACCCCAGTGTGTTGTATGCATTTAAAATGACGAGAGTATTCTAAAGCAAGCACCTTCTTAAGCCTGGCCTATGTCAATCCCACCTCTCACATTTTTGACCAGACTTGATGGACCAGACCATAAAACAGGGCCTTGGTTACATGTTTAGACTTTAACGCAGTCCATGACCTATCACGCTATTCATCTGCATTCCCAATCTCACCCCAGGATTTGCAACTCCTTCAAAGCCACTTCTAAGTCTCGCGAGAATAGCATCTGGACTCAGAGTGTATGTTATGACAGCAGCAATACGCCCCGAACACACCCCCAGTGCACCTCATATCTCACATAACATATTTCATAACGTGTGTGCAGCATTTCTTGTTTAGCTGCCTGCTGTCGCCGAAAACAAAAAAAGATGTTAGAATGCAAATAAAAAACAATAGTGACACCTCACAAAAGAAGAGCCTATCAAAATATACAGAACTCACAGCTTGGCAGGAACCAAAGGAAGATTGATTGACACCTTCAATCCCAAAGGAGTGAGCTCCAGTGTGTGCGGGTTCAAGGTAAAGAAGATAGCCTCCATGTGTGTGAAATAACCTATGTAAAGAGACTTTCTCTGAAGACCAGCGGCCTTAGTCAACACCTCTAAGGGACCAGCAGTTTAAGACGGTAGCAAGGCCCAGCTTCTGCAAAGATTTGAATGCCATTAATGGCTAACTTGCCTTGCACAGAAAAGACAGCTACTACAGATCATTCAAATTGGAGTTACATGCTTGATGCGAGAGTCGTTGTTCTGCAGTAATTCAATCTTTACAACCATGCCCAAGGGAAGCAATTCATACCAGTATTAAGGCAGGAACCAATGATTCCTAGTCGGGGAAATACATAAGGGGAATATGTGATTTAGTGAGTACATTGCTTACCTTGGACACTGAGCATGTGGGTTCTAATCCCAGTTTTGATACCTGGACGGTGTGTGATTATCAAATTGTAGACATATGTGATGTAACATAAATATGTAAATCCAAACTGTACGTTTTGCACAGTAGTATTGTAACAATGACATCTGTCGCACCCCCATCAAAACCAGGCTTCTTTATTCCTGCCTTAAACAGCCCCACACACTACATCATACCATTGTATGTACAATGCCTCATGTCTGAGAATCTACTACAGTATTTTTTTGAAAAGAACCTGCTGCTCATTGTGGCTGTCCATGCAATTAAATATACTTTTACAAAGTGGTCTTCCAGTAGACTCAAACAGTGGCAGCAGCTTCGGCTGTATTCGTAGAAGATACTGAGGTTGGATATTTAGGTCACAAAAAGTGAGTGGAAACTATTAATTAGTGATGCCAGTAAGACAGAGATTTTCCTCATCTGCACACCTTCACCCTTTCCTGTCGCTCTATGGCCGGCCTCTCTTGGCCCTCTTCCTGCTCCCACCTGTGAGGCTAAGAACCTCAGGGTCATCTTCAACTCCACACTCTCCTTTTCTCTTCACATCTCTGACGTCTCTAAGAAGTCAAACTACCATCTGCTCCTCCTCAGAGGTATTCTTCCATTCCTCTCCTTCCCCTAGAAGCTCACTGTATCTAGAGCTCTGGTTATCTCTAGGCTGGACTACTGCAACAGTCTCTTTCTAAATCTGCCTGCTTCTACTCTCCGCCCTCTGCAACTCATCCAGAACAGGACTGTGAGACTTGTCCTTGGCCTCAAGCCCAGGGATCGTATCTCTCCAGCACTGAAATCTCTGCATTGGCTCCCAGTGGCTGCAAGGATTAAGTTCAAGACCCTCTGCATTGTCCACAGGACCTTCTAGGGCCTGGGTCCTCAATACCTCCAACTCTCTCTTCGTAAATACCTTCCTACTCAAGCTCTTCGCTCCTCCACCTCCAATTCCCTCGAGGTCAGTCGATTTTCCAAGCAACGAGTTGGTGGCAGATCTCTTTCTTCGGCTGGGGCCTCCCTCTGGAACAGCCTCCCTGCCTCTCTCAAACTTAAGGAGAACCATTTCCGGTTCCGGAAGCACCTCAAAACCTTCCTCTTTGCTTCTTCCTTCTCTCTCCCCCTGCCTACTTATTTCCTGTCTGATACTGCACTGGTCACCTGGCTACCCTCTGATTTCGGGCCCAGGTCCGTGCCTGCCCAGTTGCACACCCGCACTGCCTCCCAGCAACCCTTGCACTTGGGTCTGTATCTGTAACCTTACCGCCCCCCTACCTGCACCTTTGGACAGCTGCTGTCTGCGCTTATCCTTGCAACTGCCACCTGCAGGCTGCACTTCTTGTTTTGATCCCATGTACAGCACTGCCCCCTCCCCTGGCACTTTTCCCCTCCTCGCTCCCCTGCACTTGCACAATCTAATTGTCACTTGGCCTAGTAAGATCGGTGTCTCTGTCCTTCCTCTGTTCCCCCTTCCTTGCATCACCGCGCTTTGAAACACTTGTGTATAGGCACGTTACAAATGACATATATCATATCATATCATACCTTTCCCCAACAAAGTGACCATGACATCATGATCAAACTTCTGATCCCAGAATCCATTGCTGAGATCAACATGATCTCCGATTTCACCGTCCACATGATCTTTGAATCTGCTATGCAGGATCTCTGAACACATCATGTACTATGGGTTTGATGTTTGCATTAGCCGTTCAATCTGTGCGTGATCTGTGCATCCATCCTATGCACATTGACTTTGCTCCATTTATGGTGTCTCTTCTTTCGATCATTCATCAACTGCAACCTTAATTAACATGATCTTTGCATACATCATGTACCATTTGCACTTGCAATTGCCACCAGCTGGCCGTACTATTACTTATTGGTTATTATTCTATTTATCCCATGTACTGCACTGTCCCTCCCCCTACCCCTCCGAACCCCCCCCCCCTTCCCATGTACTTGTGCGATCTGAATGACACTGGGCCTAGTAAGATCACTGTCTCTGTCTTCCCTCCGTTCCCTCTCCCTTGCCTCACCACGCCTTGTATAGCCACGTTATAAATGCCATATCATACCATATAATTTGCATGACTTCATCTTTCTACCATTCACCACATGCATGCTCTCTTCAACCGCAAACCCTGCATACATGACGCAGATAAACACTTTGGAGAAATTCTCAAAAAGGAAAGTATATAAAAACAATTCAGAAGCTGCACGTTTTATTTGCACTAGCATTAGAAATGCCAGGTCACCTTAATCTCAAAGGAAAACACGACCTTGTTTTCAGGGGCAAGAGATGAGCTGGCCAGCCCCTGTGTAAACATTAGTGTCGGGAAAGCTCTCTGACGCTAACGTTTTACAGGCTCCCAGCGCCCACGTGAGTGTTGGAAGAGCCTTGCACAGTGACAGTCTCTTAAAAAGGCGGTCGTTGTGAAATGTGCGAAAAATAAAAGCAATACTATTCCTGTTTTAGGGATAGAAATGCAAGTGTTGCAATAGCCGTCCATACAGCTGCAATCACACTTTAAAAAAACTCACGATAAGGCCAATAATGACTCTTTCATGCATTGTACACATCGCCCTGCACCAGTTCCAAACGTGTTTGTTTTGTGCACTTGGAAATGTGCAGAAATGCCCTGTAAATTGCGGAAATGAGCAAAAGGGATGGGAACGAGGGTATATGAATGATGCTCCCATTCATATGTCCTTTGTGCATAGGGTGTATCTTTGCCACAATAGATTAAATATGTTAGCTATTACATCACACCACTTGCACAAAATACGTTTTTAGATTCTGGCCCCTGGCACCCACTGTATTGATCTTTTCTTGAATTGTGTTGGTGTGTTTATGGTCTTAGTGGGTTCCAAATCTTCCTAACCCTTCTTCCCATTGCTATGCCTCATCTAGTGATGTTAGACATAACACGTCGTTGCTCTGCATATTTAAACATAGACCATGTTGCGTTGTTTCACCGTTTTATTAAATGCATTGCATCTGTCATATTCCATGCCACTTATTATGCAATCGTGAAATAGTTGCATGGATGACAACAGCGCAGCCGCTGCAGCATCACCTCCCCCAAAGTCAATCCTAACTACAAACTAGCCTTCCAGCATTCCTCCCTAACAGATGCCACATTCCTCTATAACACGATAACACAAAAACACTCCTAGACAAATGCTCTTGACCAAACCCCAAATTACATGGAATCTTGAATGTAACCGACTAACCAGACAAACTCACAAGGGATATCAAATATACCCACAAGAGCACATGAACAGGCCCGGTCTTTTTGGGCCATCTCACAAACCTATCTATGCACCTTTTGTATTGGCCTGTTCAGAAGTTAATCACCATGTCAGATATAGTATATAATTGTATGCCATGGCACAATATGCATTTAATGGTACTGTAGAAGATTGCTGTGCTTGGCGGAAAGACTAATGTACAAAAATGATTAGTTGTACCACATGCAATATTAGACATGTCATGAGCTGTGAGTTATTTTTAAAGACGGAACACAATATTATAAGATAGGACATGAACACTGTGCCACTCATTGTGTTGCGCTGTGAAGGCATGTATTATCACATTTATCCCACTACAAAAATGTGTATCATTAGCAGGAAACATAATTAAAGAACTGCCTGTCCATCCATTGTGTAAGAGGGAAGCGCTTGAAATGTGGTCACAATTTGTATAAGGGAAGGAGGTTTTGCATAAGAAGCCCTGCAACCGCAGCCCTGGCTCTTACACCCAATCTTGAAACGCCGTTCTCCTCCAAGCTTGCCTTGATCCTTTATTGTTATTTCCATGGCAACACCACAGGCCCCATCCATCTGATAGATTCTTTCCATTCTCCGAGACCGGAATTAGAGCCATGTGTTTCACAACAAAGGAAAAAAAGACAGATTGTCCATAATTAAGTCCGGGAACATATGCCCGCGTGAAAGACGTTGGCTAATTTGGCTGGGACTGAGGCAGCACAACAGGCTTCAAATGAAAACACGATCTGAGTGCAACCTCTGGTGTGTAAAAAGCCCCTACCACGTGCCCACTGAGTATTCTTAAAAGTAAACCCTTTAACCTCATGATCTTAAATAGGGGTCCTGTCATGAAGACCATGTTCCATGTGGCATTGTAACTTTACATGCCCAGCATTGTTTGTTTTTGATTACCAAAATTGATTTCCATTCTTGAAGAACAATGAGCTTAAATGACCAGGTGGCGGTTCTAGCAATATGCAGACTTCACAGGAATGATATAACTCCGTTAACTATGCTGCCATTCCCGTGAATAGTGCGTGTGTCTATATTCGAAAGAATGTCTGTCTGTTTGACCAGTATAGAAATGAAGGGGGAGCTATCTATGGGAACTATCTAGAGGATTCCAAAGGGCTCCATCAGGGGTAACCTTTCATGAGGAATCGAATGGTGTGGTTTAACGTTGCTAAAGTGGCGCCGCCCCAGTGGTTGAAAATGGAACTAACGATTAAAAAAACAAGCTCTAAGGTCGAATATACATGGCCTTAAAAAAACAGGGGATGGAAGATTCTTGGAACAACATAAGGCTCCTTAAACAAAAATTCAAAAACTGTCAGAACAAAAACAATCATATTGTTTGGCTGGAAGATTGGAAATCAATACTCTGCGTTATCTTAAATAAACAAGAACAAAGCTTTTGGAAATTGATTAATGCAATGGAGGTGGGGCAAGATGTAAATGTACTCAATCAAATATCAGAAGCGGTGTGGTTGAGACATTTTGGCGAATTATATGCACACCCTGAAGGGTTGCTAAAGATCCCTCCAGATACGTTGGTAACAGGGCGTCTCGTATGAGGACAGTTATGAACTAATTACAAAACTTAAACCATCAAGGGCAGCAGCACTTGATGGACTAGCTAATGTCACACTGAAGAGATATCCCAATATGGTACATCATCCTTTCATTGTGGGATGAAAGGACGCTGGATTTTTCACCGTTGTCATTTCAACGTGAAAACTCATCGAATTGTGAGGGGGGTTCAAAAAAATATATAGATGGGATGTGGGTGTTCAGGGATAGTTAAATAATTAAAGGGGATGGGGGTCGGGCGGGACCCCTCCAAAAATAAAAGAAAATAAAAAACAATGAGTTTTCGTGTTGAAATATTAACGGAAAAAAACCCATTGTTGTTTCATCCCGTGATGAAATGACATGGAACCCCCAATATATGAGCAACCACATTTTATTTTCTGTTTAACAATATTATCTTCGGAATCTGGTGAGGGACACAAGAAGAACAGACCTTTTTTTTCAACTATTTAAATTCCATACATACAAGCATCAAATTTACAATGGAAGTAGGGAAACCATCCATACACTTCTTAGATGTCTGCCTGGAGATTAAAAACAACCAGATGTCCACTAATGTTTATCACAAGCCTACTGATGTTAACAACCTGTTGCATTTCTCAAGCTTTCATCCTAAAACAATGCTAGGCAGTCTGCCCTATAGCCAAATCTTAAGACTCAAAAGGACCATCTCCGATCCAGCAGGCCTTGACGTGGAATGTACAAAACTCTTGGAGAAATTTGAAAAGAGGGGTTACCCACGTACTGGTATGGAGGAGGCGAAAGAGAGATCGTCAAGTTTAAGTAAAGAACAACTACTGACGCCTAAAGATAAGAACAGGGAAACACCATTACTATACATCTCTAAATACTCTCGCCAAAGCTTCCAAATAGGAAGAACAATTAAAAAACACTGGAACATTCTCCACAGCGACCCATTACTTCACAAACTCTTTCCCAAATCGCCAATGATGGCCTTAAAGAGAGGCCAGAACCTAAGGGACAAATTGGTAAGAGCCGAGAAACCTCCAAAGGAAAAACAAATGCTATTAAGTACGAAAAGGAAAGGTACATACCACTGCTTGGCCTGTACACATTGCAACAATGTGATAAAAGGTTAATTTGTGACACAACCCCAGATGGGTAAAAAATACAAACTCAGAGATTTTGCCACCTGCATCACATCAGGTGTGATATATGCCATCAAATGCCCATGTGGCAAACTATATGTGGGACAAACCAACAGACCAGTGAAAGACAGAATCACTGAGCATAAGCCCAATATCAGATGCAAAAACATCAAATCTCCACTGGCGAGGCACTTTGTACAACATCAACACACTGTAGCCCAAGTGAAATTCTTAGTCCTGCAAGTGGTCAAAAAACCACACAGAGGGGGTGACTACCAGTCAACCTTGTCTCGAAGGGAAACATTTTGGATAGACCTACTGGACACTCTAAACCCTAAAGGACTCAATGAGGTGTTCTCACTTAGATGTTTCATTTGAAATACTATTAATGACTGACTTACTTTTTTTTCTTTTCCCCTTTTTTATGTTCTTAAACACAAATTCACTCCAACAAACATCTCCGCCTGGCATCACTGTGTTTTTGAAACTCGGGAGTTATTTCTGTAATGAATGTACGAATGAAAATAGTCTTAGTTTTGACTGCTAGCTAATTAAGATTAAAAAAAAAAAAAAACCTAAAAAAAACCCCCCCAAAAAAAAACAAGATTAACGACGGAGGTAATTTAATCCAAATTCTGCACTAATTCACAGTGGAACAAGTGTTAAATTAATGTAAGTCCGGGTCCTGTTTACCGGCCCACTGTCCTTATGTTATATGGAAAAAAGAATTTTCTGCACCAAGTAGTCATTGACTCGCAACATTTTTCCACCTCCTTGTGACCACAATGCAATTTATACATACACTCTCTGTAATCTTCAACTGATCGGTTGGTTTAGTCCTTCTCCTTTGATTATTTTCATTTAGATTGGATATGAGTTAATTTGGATTAACTTCCCGTTAGATTTCTTTATTATTCATTACTTCATGTCATCATTCATCCGTATTCTGGTAAGCATATGCTATCACAAAATAATTCTAAGATGGCGCCCACTGTGCTGGCTGCCCTCCCTACATCCTATGCGCTTTCTACATATTCAGTATAGTCCTTCCTCTATTTCTACGAGAATCCATTCAATCACTATAGTAACCCGGCACACGCTAACTTTCCTGCATGCGGCAAGGTTTCCAGGGAGACGCCACGTACCCGCTGCAGTTCACTCCTTGAACGCATCGTCTGCTTTGTGATACAAGCGGCCACTGCGAGTCCGCTTTCGCTTGAGACAGCGCTCTGGTAGCCACTACGAGCTACATATGTTTATATCCTGCAACAGCATCTTAAGGTAAGAAGATCGTGAAAGGATTTGAGGGATACACAGTGAATTTATGCTGCAAATTGCTGTTGTTTGGAGATTAGAATAGCGATTGATACTGGATTTTCTATATTTTCCAGACTCTAGGCTAAGATGGCCAGGATTCCATTTTTAACTGAAGAAAGGAAACAGTGTTTGCTCTGATTGCCAGCACAGCCAATTGCTGAGCAAGCACAGTCACCACGTGGACATTATTGTGCAACCAAGAATAAGTAAGCATACATTTGACATAGTTTACTTAAAAGGTCTCTCATGCCCTTTTTCTCTTTTGGGAACATAGACCCTAATTCTCTAACGTATGACAGAAATGCCTCTGAAAACAATGGTCAGTGTTCATCTAGCACTGCATAGGTGTATGTCATTCAGGGCCTGAGTGAAGGCTTGTACAATGGTCATTGTATATCTAGCACTTCATAGGTATATGTAATTTAAGGCTTGAACGATGGTTTACATTGCAGTGATTTTAACTTGAGTTAGATCAATTAATTATTAACATGAGAGTGTCCAATAACAACTATTGCCTGCAAAACTAATGTTTAGAATCATGTTACAGCCATAACTAGAATCTTTTACTTAATACCTATGTTACCTGGCCATTTTTTAGGCATTGTATCTGTAAACAGAATAGCCCTATACCCCAGAATCTCCAGTAGATTCGACATCATATGACAAATACATTACAGTGCCTTCACTCTACGATTATAAGGTAAACTTATTTCGCCTTTGTTTCAGCCACAATGAATAATTTAGTCTTATTTGGCAACACACTAACCTCCAAACACTTATCAGTCGATCACTTTAACCTGGAGGATTGAATTGCATGATGGTTACAATGGTTTTTTGTGGTTGTTTTGAGGCTCTTTACCGACACTTCGATCTGAAAATAAGTCTCCTTGAAAGATCTGAAACCTCTTTTTGAATGTTCCCACATAAGGACTGTTAGGCGGAAACCTGTGCAGTTCCCTCTGGGACCACTGCAAAAGATTTAGGACTACAGGTGTTTGCCAGTAAACCTACTTGGTAACAGTCTGTACCACACAGATTCACTTGGTAGCTGTGGCTGAGCAGTCAGACTTCCCTCAAGAAGAGTTAGGCAGTATGTGGAGTATACAAAATAGGGCAATTTACACAGTAGAACAAGCAAACACGGAACAAGGCTTTGGTGTAAAGATATATAGTTATTTATTCATAAAAACACATCTATGAAAAACGCTCTGGCACTAATACGGCAAACAACTTCAATCACAATTACTTATATGAAGAAACAGATCAATCCCCCTAACAATAGTTCGACAAGTCTAGGTTAACCGGCATCACTTATTTGCAGACAGAGGTGTATGCGTTACCCTAGATGGCACTCTAGTATTCGTTAGGACGGGAGAGAAAGATAAGGCAGGTTATGAAATCAACTCGGTACCAATACTTTACGGACAAATGCAAGGCAAAATAAGGCAGGGTCTACTGTAGATCACAAAGTTCAGAGGCCAGGCCCACTCGGAGAGAGGCAAGGCGATGTGTCTCGAAACAAAAAGTATCACAGTGGAAATGCACTTCGAGTCTTTGTCGCAAATTGTTATCGAAAGATGGGACCAGTTCAGAACAGAAAGTTAAGAAAGCTTGGAGGCGACCCAATGGAAAGGCGAGGATTAAGACACCTCACTCTATCCGGCAGAAAGGGAAGCCAGGCGGACACGGTACCTTGTTTGTGGAGAGACAGCTCCGGCGGGGGCAGTTGTTCCTGGTGGTGGATGCACGTCCGGTCTTTGCCAAGAGAAGAGATGACCTCGTCGTCGAAGGAAAGTTGAAGATCGTTGCACCACCGGGGAAGAGACCAGCCGCGGAGTGCTCCGTCACAAGGCACCACCTTTTGGTCACGGTACAGGGGTAGTGGCTATCCGGTTGCCGGGGTGCTCTGCACTGGCAATTCGACCACTGCGTCCTGGAGTGAAGAAAAAGCAAAGGTGACTGGTTGTTCCCACCAGTCAGGGGAAGAGACTCTCCGGCAGGGAGATCTCCTCTGTCGCCGGGAAGTGGTGAGTCAGTTCAGCAGGGCTCCACCGGAGGTTTCGTCGTTGCAGGTCGGCTCAGCTTTACCCTCGTCGGATTCTTAGGTCCTGTGGCGACTTCTGAAGATCCAGTCCCAAAAGCCCTGCTTTTATGCAGAAAACCCCCATTCATTCAGCCTAGCTGTCACTCAAAACACGCTAAGTGGTGAGCGGGGAGGCTCACCACTTGGGCCAATCACACCAGAGTGCGACTGGAGTTGGCAAGGCAACTCAGTCCAGGGTGCCTAAACCCCCTCCCACACCCCTGTGGTAACCCAGACAGAATGGCACCACTTTGGAGGGTCTCTGTACAGAAGCCCGCCAAAAGTGGAACAAAGGGCTCAACCTTTGGTTTAGGAGTCACAGAGACAAACACAGACGCCATTTTACAAACCGAGTTCTGGCAGAAAATACCACTTTGATAAACTTATTTAAGATAAGTAAACCAGTGGTATGTTAGAGACTAACGAGAAAAACTATTAATCTCCAACAATGGGGAGAATCCCATAGGGTTATATCCGGGGTCGAATATAACAAGTAGTTTCCACTGCCACCAGCCAAAACTCGACGAGGGGGGATGGGACAGTGCCCCCTCGAATAACAGACCCAGGAGTAATCGAATTACCCCTACTAGTACGTCCACAATAGGATGGTTTGTACTAGTTCTGTTAGTAAATTTAGGTCTAGTAAAGCCAATGGTGACTTTACATGCCCGGGGAGACTGTAGTCAGTCCCCGGGTATGGAGTCTACGACGGAGGTCCACTAGGACGCCCCAGTGCTACGGCACGCAGGGTGCGATGTAACACACATAGCAAAACATATGAGACCTTATGGAGTAAAAGACCCCATAGCCTATAGAACACATTGAGATTCACAGGAATTACACACATTCATGTCCAGGAGTGGGAGAAAAAGAGTCTCACTCTTGACAGGATGGAAAAAAAACAAACTCCAGAAATCCAGCAAAGCTGCTGGGGGACTCACTAGGTTAGGAAATTCAGCCTAAACAGAGAATTCTCCTTAACAAGGACCAGCCTTAATTATTGAAACTAAATCAATTTACCAATGTTTGTGATTAATGCCTGGCCTTGAATTCATTGTTCTTGAACATGAAACTGATGTCCAAACTATTTTGCAATAGCTTGACATATTCTTTGTTTATTTCTGCTGTTTTACAGTTCATACCTATTTGGCTCCAGAAGAAGCAACATTGATCCTGAAACGCATCAGCCTTTCCATTTCTGAACTGTCTACACACATGGTTGTTACTAATTTCGATAACATTTGACATTGTATTTTGATTTGTTTTCTGCATCACCTTTACCCTATGATAATACAATTTGTTTGTATGGATTAAACCATTATGCTTTATTGCCTATATCATTGTTTGTTTTTATATTTACTTTACCAAAAAAGTACCAATTGGTAAACTCTAGAAAGAAGAACATTTTATTTATCCATCATTTGATGGAATATTGATAGTGTGCAGGGGGCGGGAGGGCTCCTACCTATGGATCCTCTTTCTTTTCTCTACGTGAATGTAACAGTGATCCTGTGCTATGGTCACGTTTCCTCCCCCGCACCTTAAAACAATATACAATACTTTTACATACCACACGAAGATCACATAAGATTAGGTGAGTGCTTCTACAATCCCCCTGGCAGTTAACAATATTATCATCCCTGCAAACATTCCTTCTTCATGTAAGACAGACTTTTTGTTGACCATTTTGCCCTTCTGAATGTGGTCATTCTTTGCTTCCCTAATTCTTTCCAGACTGAATAGCTGGGCCTTCACCCATGATCAATAGGATAAATATCAATCTGGTGTCTGTAAAGGTATGGAAACCCAGCTAAATTGCTTTATTCTTTCGTTATTTAGCCTTCATCTATCTGGAACCTGCTTTTGACAAGGTTGATCAGTGTATGCTTTGGAGTAGGCTGAAGGCATGGGGCCTTCCTGATTATTTATTGAATATTATTATCCAATTACATTGAGACAGTTGGGGTAGATCAATTTTTTCCAAATAGGAGAAAAAAATTACAAAATGTGCAACATGTTAACATTAGAATGGATGCAATATTGTTACAATATTGCAGTTTGCATGTATTTAGCATAGTTAAGAGGGGTTTGTTAAAGGTTACTCTTAGTGTTATTTTCTGTCACATGTGATACATTTTATATTTGCATTCATGTAGCAACATAAAATTATGTGAATATAATAGGGAAACACATTGTACAACTTAGCACACTGAGATGTATAGCAGAGAAGTTTCATATAAAACAAGGCTTATGAATGGGAAACCCATTTTACCACACGTACATGAAAATAAATGTGCACGTTCTGTTTGGGAACTGGCTGGCCGAGGGAAGGGGTATCGGTTGGCAGGGTGACAGCTGGAACCACATGGGGACAGCTATTTGGACCTGAAAAAGAACAGGGAGCACGGGCCCAGGTTTTCTCAGTCTGGGAAATTGTTAAGCAGTGTCCAGAGAAGCACTGGCCACCTCATACTGTCAATCTGGCGGTAGTGGCTGAATCTGTAACAGGATGACTGGAAGCGGAGAACGACCGCAGGCTTTTGAGAAGGTTAAATTGAATAGCAGGGAAAGGATTATAATGGGAACAGAGGCCAGATTAATTGAATTGTTGTGCATGATGGAAAGACAAGAGAAACGCCAAGAATGAATATCTAGAGTGTCAGAGTGCATGGAGGAATTAATTAGTTTCCGATTCAAGGAGCCTTTTGCATAAACTCTGTAACCTCATGAGGTGCCCATACATAAACCATACATGTCAGGGTTAGCACTGCAGGTCTGTGGCAGAGTGGAAGCTGTACTAAAATGCATTGTATACCATGTTAGGTTTGTGTGTCTTGTTAGGAGAAACTAAAGTAGAGGGTTGGACTTTCACTTGCAATGTCATGAAAAGTGTACAAGAGAATGGTGCTGCAGTGAAAGACAGGCAATGGCACTGTGGAGATTTTCTTTCCTTGCATAGGGCCAACTCATTTGTATTCTGGGTAATGACTTGTAAGGGAACATGAGGGAAATGGGGGAGTGTGGAAAGTGTTCTGGAAATGTATGTATACTGTATCTGGTCTGTGATTGAGGAGAGATTCAGGTCAGTTCAATCTCCAAGGAGTTGTCTCGCCTCTGTCCCAATGGTCTTTACGAAAATAAACTTGTTTTAATGACAACGTGCATTCACTTCTTCTTAAGAAGTAGGCTATTTTAGAGTGCAGAGATGTGAGGTCAACCCTTATAAGACACTCAAATCAGAAGGAGGCTGGATGGATCTGGAAAGATGTTGGATCCTACAAAAACCTTTGGAGGCCTACAGAAAAGCTGTTTGTGGGCCCTTGTACTGTTTAATCTTTATTTGGCAGACTTGAGTCATTGTTTAAAGAAAGTGAATTCCATTCTTCTCAAATTGTGTTAAATGCCAGTCCATTATTTACTGTATGTGGACGACCTTAAAACATCTTTGACAGAACCCCAATTCGTCTACAACAAAATCTGAATGAGCCGTATGATGTAAGTCAATGAACTTAAGATACACAACTATAGCTCAAAAATGTTGATTCTTAATAATATCTCCCGAAATATGCCTTTACTTGGAATCTGGCTGGGCACAAGTTGAGAATTGCTAACCAGTATGTGTATCTAGGTTTTATGTTTGAGCAAATATCGGCTGCTAATTATACACTTGCGAGACTTTGAAAAAAATGTATGTTTGTTGAGCAGATGAGTAAAGTCAATTCAGGTTACGGACGCTTTTCCCTATAAAGTATTTTACTTTTTATAAAATTAATTTAATTCCTAGTTTAGCATATGGTTCAGCAATCGTATTAAATCTAGATGAACAGATCTGGTCCAAATTGAAGGTGTTAATGTGGAGGCAGATTTTACAGTTGCCTAAATGCCTTCCTATCTCTGTTTTGAGGTCCCGATCTTGGACTTCTCTCTCTAGCTTCTTCATTGACTGGCTCCAAGTTTTTATGGGTGGAGGTAAATCCAAAGTGCTTCATTTCTGCTGCTCTAATTGTGAAGAACTGCTGAAAACCATTAATATGACCTTCGGAGCACTAATAGATATTCGGTTGGCTGTTAAAAATGCCTTAAACTTCCTTGATTTTTGTCATACAAAAGATACAATTTGCAAATATCTTTTTTACACTGTCGCTCTGGAGGAGAAGCCAGATAATGTCACACATGATTATTTGGAAACAATTCCTTGCCATAAATGAAGAGCTCTCTATATGTAATTTAGACTGAACCTCCTGACTACTTATGAGGTCGTAGGAGATCAAAATATCCTAGTAGTCAAAAACATTGGCACTTTTGTATGAATGTGACGGCCAGCGAAACTTTAAAGCATTTTATTGTCGGCTGTCCTATGCTTCAGCATAAACGCCCTGAAGCTTTTAGGGTGTTTTTAATTACATATAACTATATAACATGAACTAATGTATGGTTGAGAACTTGTGACGCGAAAATATTGAGTTAAAAATGGTAAAATATGATGATGAACTAGCTATATATAAGGATGGAAAAATGCATATTTCTCAGTTAGGATAAGTTAGGCTATGTGAACTATATTACATCATTTTAACTGTAAACGCTGAAGGCAGGTTTTTGGGATGTGAGTGTAAATTGTAATGAACTGTGTACAAATGTTTCTAGTTATAGTATAGTTTCATTTTGTGTAACGTTTACAGTAAACCGGAAACACAAATAAATAAAGAAGAAAAAATGCTTATTTTGATCAACGAATAACCATAGAAATTTTGCTTAACAACTAACCATAACAAAAGCTAAACATGTGTATAACCATTGACCATGATAAAAGCTATAATGCACCAAACATTAGTACAAGTAATCCGGGACAATTAATGCTAGAAAATCAGAGAACTTAGTCTCATTGACACTCAAGAAGTACACATCTCTGGTGACAAGAAACCTGTAATTCAATTATCAGGCAACCCAAGAGACTATCAACTACTGGGAAGTCATGCAATGCTCAGTGCAAAGAGGCAGCCAGGGCAGCAGATATAGTTGATTAATGCCAGCATAGACTTCAAGCACAAGCAAGTAGACAGGCAGGCATCACTGAGACAGTAAGACACACCAAACCTGTAATTCAATTATCATAGACTATAGACAAGAGACTGTATACTTTTGGAAAGTCAGCAGATGCTCAGCATAAAGTGGCAGCCAAAGCAGTAGAGGCATTTGAACAATGCTATCAAAGAATTCAAGCATAAACAAGCAGCCAGGCAGTATGGACACAGCAAGACACACTTGAAGAGAGACAAGTGTGAGAAACCAGAAGGTGTCTCACCCACTAGTCTCCGGGGATCTGTCATCCAGGTGGCCAGGACATGGCCATTGCTTTTGGATCCAGTTCCTGGGGGTGGACCAGTGCAGGGGTATCACTTGGGTGAGGGGTCTTTGGGAGTGGCAGTGGGACACCGGATGGTGAGACGCATTGTCGCCTTCCGTATAACACCTTTACCCCATCCTACCAGACAGGATGTTTAGGAACTCTACCCCCCCACCACCCTTTACAGCACAAACACTTTCACACGGACAGCCCGCTATGAGAGAAAACAGACTAACACCTAAGCAGTATACCCGACGAGTCCCAATACAATGGTCAGGCAAGGTCAGGCAATTAGTGACCATCACTCACACCTAACTTCCACTAAGCTTCTCCACATGGATAAAAGGCATAGCACAAGAGCACACTCTGAGCGAGGCAAAGCACACAAGGAAACAGCAGTTTTGAGACGGCAGCTGTACAAGAGAAGAAAGATGGGAAAACAGAAGGGGATCGCAAGGAGAGAAGTTCCCATGACCTTTTCGAAAGGAACCATTATTTTCCAGAAACCTCGAGAATAGAAAGCATAAGACCAGCAAACCAGGCTGAAGATTCCTGCATTGTGTGTCAGAGATACCCGAGGGGCCCCCCGTGTCAATAATCAAGGCAGGGAGAATCACCAGCCACAGTGGTACCGTCCTTGGCTCCAATAACAAAGCAGCATCAGTGAAATCAACACAGCCGGTGAATTGGGGAGACCGATACAAGACTGGTCTGCATTGAAGTCAAGGTTGCAAGCAGCAACATTGTATGGAGAGTACTGGAACAAACATTATTAAAACGCGTGTGATAAGAGATGCAAGTAAAGTTGTACTGCTGATGGGTAACTGAACTTTAAAAGCAAGATATAATCCCTTTGACAGAGTGGTCCAGCACCGCGTGGTTGCTCAATCGAAGGTCTCTGTAAGGTATCCAGTTAAGAAGAGGCAAAACTGAAAGTGAGACAAGGTATCTCAAGAAGAAAACAGCTAATTGTGAATCGAAGTGGTCCTGCGATGGGTCGAGCTAAATCCTGCGTACAATCGAAAGTCTTCGATTTTGATGAAGTAGAGAAAGTTTGGAAAAGTAGGTACATTTGGTCCGAGCCCGGTGGAGGGAGACCAATTGAAGGTTTTGTGTTAAAGTGGGTCTGTACCTGGCAGAGCGGGACCTGGGGTGAACAGTAAATCACCTTAGAAGTTGTATATGTGAAATCCTAAGAAGAAAGGAACTTAAATGTTTGTTGTGTTGCATCAGGCCCTCTTAAATAAGAGACTTTGAATGGCAAAGAGACTTTGGCACATAAAGCCCTGATGTTAAGATTTTGAACAGCATCCTCTTGCTAGAGAAGCAGAGAGTACGCTAGGCTTGAACTGCTGTCTTGTGCCATGCTGAAAACGTGGGGAAGGGAAGCCAACGGCTTGAATATCTTGACATATCATTTCTTGAACACTTTTCTTTTGCATAACATTGTTTCCCACACTATAAGTATTTAGAAGTAAGGATTGGCAATATGTATATTAGTATAGGTCTTCTTATTTTGACAGACTCCACTATGACTGCGTTATTATTATTTGATGGTCGTAGCTTGCTCCCATTTTTAGATTTAGGATTAGATAGGCGTTTTTCAAACCCAATTGAAGTTCAATAAACACCTTTGAACTGTGATCACTTGTGTCTGTTTTACTGTTTGATACCATGCCTTCCTTGCACAAGCCAGACAAAAGATTGATGCAGTTGTCTGATGCTTGATGTAAAGACAAAGCCAAGGCAGCAGTGGAAAACCCTATTCAAAGTTTGGTTACTTTGCAGCCCGGGCAATGCCTGGTATATTTACCAGTATAGATATATATTATAGTCACCACCCTATAGTTAACAGACTTTTCCCAAAATTCTATTGTTGATAACTATTAACTCACTGGATGGTTTTGATTAAATTATCCAAAGAAGAAGTTTGTCCCAGAACACCTCTCCATCTCGATGTGGAAACTTTGGGAAGAATATGTTAAAAGATGAAAGTTATTAAGAAAACAAATCACTGGACAGATTAATTCCAAATAAAAAATAACTTGGGCACAAAGCATCACATATGTAACTTTTGCTGGATTGGGGCAAATCTGTCCAGTAGTTTTTTAAATATTAAACCGAGTAGAGGGTGCCCCTACTCCCGAAAAAGTGTATACATCTCACATGGGGATTTGCAGCAAAGAGGTTTTTCAGAAATGAAAAACCATTTGTTTTTTGCTCAATGTGAGTGATTCCCTGATAATACTGGGGGAAGCTGAAAATGAAAATTGCTCAAAATTCTACTTGGAGGAAAATAATTCAATCACATCAGGTTAGAGGTGGGAAGGGGGAAAGAGAACACTGTGTGAAGTTGGGGAGTTTGGCGGTGGGCTGGGGAACCAGCTATGAATAGAAAATGTTTGGTTTATTGGGGGAATAGCAGGATAATCTCACGAGATTACTGCAGAAACACTGCACAATGTGTTTGGAAAATAGATTGCGTCACACAACAGTGATGGGGGTAATGGGAGAGGGTCAGGGAGGGGAAATGTAATTGAGAGGAGTGGGAATACACATGGTGAGTGCATGTGAGGACGGTGAAGACTTAATTTCCGAATTGCAGGAATTAGCACACCGCTATGCTACCGTGGGAATGGGCATAATCAGAAATGATTGCCAGGACAATGATTGTAGGAAAAGGGAGTGGAAAAAAATATTTTACTCCTGCAGCGTTCACATCTACTTGGCAGGGGCCAATGAGTCTTGGAAAAAATTATTGCTGTAACATATACAGTGGCCACGGCCGAAGTCCATGGTTGATGGGCCCCAATGACACTATACTATAACAAAACCCGTGAAATTCTGTGAACAAACTTAAATTACCAGAGACTTAAGGTGATCAGCATTAACGGAACAAAACCCTTGAAATTCAGTGGAAGTGAGAAGTGATGACCATCTAAACTCGCCGCCCCCCGGATCCAAAGCCCATAAGCATATACATAATATATCAGAAGTGATTCATAATGACATACAAAATTATATCATGGTGAACATCTATGGGGAAGCAGAGTTAAGATAGTTAACTTTCCCTTAACTAAAGTTTTGTTCACAGATTTGCAATGGTGTCTGTATGTGTATGTGTATATACTGCTGCAGCTGTCGTAATGTTGATTAAAGTTACATCAAATCAAACTCTACACAGGAAAATCTAGGCAAATGCAAAAATGCTCTCATCCACGAAATTTCAACTCATTTGGCATGGAGCTGCTCTGGCCAAATCCAAAACACGCATGCCACAGTTTCATCAATGTTTTCATGCCTAAAATTAATGCTGAAAATAAACTGTTTTCCTTGCATGATCACTTTCTGTAGATGATTAAAGAAAATGCACTGTTTAACCCAAAACATTTCAAAATTGTATTTCAATTTTTGGTACACACCTAGGATAAAGCCTGAAGTAGTGCACACTGCACATATTTTAGACATTGTATCAGCCAAGGTCGAGATATTCACTTTGCAGGCCACAAGGTGTATTGATATATCCAGACATTCGTAGTAGATTCAAATGGATAAACTAAATGAAGTTTGTGCCGTCCCAACACACACAAACATCGGCACAAGGGACACACAATATGGTACTCATGCTCAAAAGAGTCAAGAGGACAAATTGATATTTTGTACACCCCAACACTCAAAACAACCCGCAACCCACACCCAACAAGGAGCACATGAAGGCCGGAGGAACAAAGGGTAGTAATGGATATATAAACTGCCGAACATACCAAATCATCATACCATCCCTCTCTCCCCAACCACCAACTAACCCCTATCATTAAAAATGCCACGTCGAAACAGTGTCACGGAACATTTATTAGCAGTATGTTCAATGGCACAAGACACCATACACTAAACCATTGAACTCAAAATATACCAAGAGCAAAAAAGGGTTTACTGCAAGGCTACAGACAAACTATCCAATATTTGTGGTAGAAAATGAAGTTGGCATGGTCGGTAAATGCAATAGTTGAATGATATTCAGTGATCACTCATGAAGGCACACATGCATTTGTTCATGTTCTGGTGAGACTGATAAATCTTGAAGTGTACCACTGCCCCATGGTTTATGGGTAACAATATATGAATAAAAACAATGAGATGTGAGGGAAACTGCACATACAAGCCCTCTTGGCCAGCCCTCATTTGCTGCAAAAGCTCCCTGCCCTTGCATAACCAAGGTCATTCACACCAACGTGGAGAATGAGCACCATTACTTTTGAAATTACAAGACCTTACATAGGCCCTTATATCATTAATTTGTCCATGTCAGAAGAAGTTGCCGCCAAAATGTTTATGCGTTCCAACTCCGATATTCTGCAAGAAGCACAGAGCCCATAGATTCAAGAATCCCCAACTATCCGCAAGTTGTGGGACATGCAAACGACGGAAAAAGTAAACATAGAAATGCAATACTAGTACAACTACTGTGGAGGCAACCTTCAAAACCACATGGGAGTACGAAAACCATAAAACAGAACTAATTACATATTGCACAGAAACACAAATTCACTCACATGCACAACCTGACTGCAGTTAAAGATCTCCTTAGAGAAAGGTAAATTATTATGGACACCATTACAATAGAAACTCTAAAAAACAATGCACAAACGGTAGTACATGTGCACACAAGATTAGCAACTGACCACTCAATCAAACAGACACCTTTGAATAACCATGCTTGTTTCATAGCCTTAGACACCTCCAAACCTATGGCCCTTTTACGAACATATTCAATCATCATGACTTCACACTCTCCAACCCATTGTGTGCCAAGCTTTATCTGCACAATCGCTTGGCACACTTTTGTAGCCTGTGAATGACCACTGTAGACATTTTTGATCAAAGGTAGATGTGTTTCATCAAACAAGGTGAATTTTGAATGCTTATATCATGTTTGCTAATGTTAAACATAAAAGATGAGTGTTCGATTATAAAAACTAAATAAATTAATGTAAAAGATTTTCTGTATCTATGCAGGCATGTTGCATGAAAAAGATGCAGACATATACAAATTACATTTTACTATTCTGCAAAGAGAAGACAGACAAAATGTGTATTACCAGTTACATGATAGATTAAGTTACATTTTTTGATAGGCCTTGTGGTAGGTCGGAAAAAAGGAGGCGGACCACATAGTGGCATTCTTTTTTATTATTAAAAAAAGGCCTGTCTCTCCTTATTGAAAGGGTTTACCCTACCTAACACAAAACTAACTAGGATGCTTGCCATCAGTAGTGTAGTCCAAAAACAACGATCCATCTTCCCTGTAAAAATCTAGCCTGTGCTGACACCACCACTAATCAAATATGAAAAGAAAAAGAGGTCCAGGAGAATGACTCCTTTTTCCTGGACAAGCTTTCCTAGCCTCAATAGCCTATCTACTAATAGTTCTTTGTGATGTTGGATCTCCTGTCATTCGTTTAATACAGTTATTTGGTTTATCATGATAGAGTCTTGACCCTTATTCCTATGGGATTCTTGCTGTGCCTCTTTCTTACTTTCTATCGTTAATTTGCATTTTGACCACTTTCTGGACTGAACAATCTGTATTTCAAAGGTTTCTTCACTTTTCTTAAAGTATACACAGGCAGTGGGATGAATATGATGAGTCTCTTTTGTACTCTTTACTTTCTGTATGGGAAGAGTATGAGGAATCCTTGGTACTCTTTACATTCTTTAAGACATTCACAACCACTGGGAGGAGTATTATGAGTCCCTTGGTACTCTTTGCTTTCTTTAAGGTGTTCACAACCACTGGACGAGTATGAGGAGTCCTGTGGTACTCTTCATGATCTTAAGGGTATTCACAATCACTGGGACAAGTATGAGGAGGCCAGTGGTACTCTTCACGTTCTTTAGGGTATTCACAATGACTGGGATGAAAATGATGAATCCCTTGGTACTATTCAGATTCTTTAGGGTACTCACAACCACTGGGATGAGTATGAGGACTCTTGGGGTACTCTACTTTCTTTATGGTATTTGCAACCACTGGGATGAGTATGATGAGTCATGTGGTACTCTTTACTTTCTTAAGGTAATCACAACCACTGTGATGAGTATGATGAGTCCTGTGGTTCTCTTCACTTTCTCTAAGGTAGTCACAACCACTGGGAAGAGTATGAGGAGTCCTGTTGTGCTCTTCCTGCCCTGTTCCCCTCCTGGGTCTCTCGCCTCTTTCGTTACCTTCGTTCTGATGGATTGCTGCCACCGGTTCTCCCTGTGGAGTCAGGCTCTCTGTCATATCTTGTACACTTCTGGTGTTTTTTCTTTCTTCCTGCTCCAGTGCACGGCCCTGCGGAGCGACTTCTACTGTGGTTTCAGCATCATTCGAGTACCAACCAGTCCACCTCTTTTGAGTCACACTACTGACTCGACTTTCCTTCTTGGGCATACATGGATTGGTTCTGTGCCCTCTCTCCATGTCTCCTTCCCTTCTCAGTTTCCAGCGTCCTCTCGACCGAGGACCTCCCAGACTCTCATGGTTTCTCTTCAGGTTTGAAACTCCCGCCCTCCACCAACACTGTACCTTGGTCTTTCTTTCCTTTTTATTTGGAAGTGCTGGAACCTTCCCAGCGTAGACCTGTAGTCCTTTGTCTCTCTTTCCTGAGCTTTCCTTGTTACTCACTCAATATTTTTCATTCCCATATGGTTGGCTTCAAACCACTGAGTAATCTTCATTTCTGACATACTCTTCTTCTTCTCAGTATGTTTGTCTTTCTGTTGGTTATTTACGATAATGTTACAATAACAAACAGTGACTTGTTTAGGGTGGTTCTCAGGAAGTTCTGATGGTTTTAGTGGTTCTTCATGGAGGGGTTTAGAGAGTTCATTGATGGAATGGGAGTCTCTCCCTGTGATGTACTGCTTATCTCCACCCCTAGGGGAATGTTGCATAGTGGATTTAACTCCCTAGCCTCACAAACAAGGACTCCCCTCTGGGGAGAAGTGACGAGATCCTGTGAATTGTCACAGCCTACATGTTACCAGTAAAATTACACAAAAAGAGCATTTTACTTTTGCATGTATCCTCGAAATGGCCAACGTACTTAGAACTCTAGTTGAACCTAAATTGTTTGTTTATGCAGAGCTGTCTTGAGACCAGGAATACAATTGTCAGTTGTCTTGAAAACAGCCCCCATTATCAATCACTACAAATATGCCATTCAAGTGATTAAAGAACAGAGATGTGTGTACCCATAACAAAAGGATTGTAGAGGAAGCACAACAAAATTATCTATACAATACAAAATCATGAATTACATGGGCCTATTTTAGCTGGATGGCCACCCTGGAATAATATTGATAGATGAATGTCAGCCAGTAATTACAAATTCATAGGAAAAGATGTCTAGACAAACCCTAATCTTTGACCTGGCACAGCAAAAAGGCCTATTCTAATGTGTATCCGTCTATTAAGAAGTCTATTAAAAGGGTCATTTGTTTTGAAGAAAGCAGACATCTTTGCTGATACTAGGACCCTAGCAGCACACATAATTCAAGCTAAATTGTACAGTAAAATATGCACCTAAGAAACACATTTAAAGTGGCAAATAATGAAAACATTATTGGGTCTAATTTGTGATCCCTTGCTACAATGTGAGAACTGAAAATATATTTGAATTCAGCAGAGCGACATATAAAACGGATATAGTATAATGTATGGATTATCAATACATTTGCATATTTTAGTAACTGTGTAATGCATGCAGCCACAAACACATGAAGTATGTCCTGAAGTATGAATATTCTTGTGAATCTTGACATATAATCCTTCTTATGACAGAGGTCCATTGCTGGAATTATAAGGGAAATACACATTTCAGTCGAAGCTTTAATTTTCTTAGGTAAGAGTATACTTACAGGTAACTGTTCCCTTATGACGTTAAAATACATTAGGTCAATCAAACCTGTCACAGGCTATGACCACTCTAATATCGCTGTGCCAAATGCTGCTACAAGTGTAGAGTTTTATGGGTATTTAAAGCCAAAGACATATTTTGTGGGTGGAAAGCAGCAAAGGAAGAGACCCTGCCCAATAGGAGAAAAGCTGATTGTGGTTCCAATTAGAAGGAGCTAATAGAGATCATCATTGAAATGGTCTTTTATAAAAAATCTGGTGTTACTGTGATGTCGGTGGTACCGTTTTCGTCACTGCATGGTGGTGGAAACAAGGTAGAATTATGGCTTGGCGGCCGCATGCATCAGCAAAGTATGGAACCGGTGCCACCGCCATTACGGTAACACTGGCAGATATGGATGTACCAGCAACATTTGTGGCAGTATATCTGCTGCTGCTGCATGCATGCTGGACATAGCAGCACCGCCTACGTGGAGGTGGAAACAACAGAGCCGGAAATACTGTGATCGCTGAAACCGGAAAGAGAGCAGCGGCCATTACATAAATCACAATCCACTACAGTCCTCTGGTACCAGAAGGCATACAGCTACTGTCAGTGTTCTAAACCACTGAGGGAGATGTCTTCCAGGATTCCACTGAGCCGTCAGCGCAAACCCCGCTTCAGTGAAGCGGAACTCACCCTGCTTGTCGACCACATAGTTGACAATGCAGGGGAGTTATTCACATCAGTCCAGAGGCGCAGTAGCAACTGAGGCACAAGGCAATATGGGCCGAGGCTGCACAGAAGGTGTCAGCTGTGGGGGTCACAGCTCGTTTGGTCAAGGACTGCCACAAGAGGTGGGATAACCTGCGCTTGAGGGGGCGCAACATACTGGCAGCCCACAGACAACAGTGTAGTGCAACAGGAGGTGGACCACATTCCTCATTGAAGCTGCTACCGTGGAAGGAAAAGTGTAGCAACGTACTGCACCTCAAAGGCATCGAGGGAGTTGGTGCTGGCGAGGCTGGCGAGTACAGAAAGTGTGAACACATGATTGTGAATCAAGCTAAACCTGCCTCCAAGCAATGCACAGAAAGCCACTTATCACATTCCCCATCAACCCAAGCCCACCCAGTACTCCCATGCCCCCTAAGCAATCCACAGAAAACCATATATCACATTCCCCATCACCCCAGCCACACCCAGTACTCCCATGCCCCCCCCGAGCCAGCCAGATGACATGCACCCAAGTATGACCCCATATACACCCACATGACTTTAGCACACATCAATGCATGTAACCACAATGTGAAGTAGCTTGAGGAGTGTGTTACATGTAATCGTAGTATACACATCCTGTGACACCACTAACAGCATGCCTTCCAATCTCCAACAGAAACATCTCCAACTGAGACCGATGGGGGGCAACAGGGGACGTCAAGGGGGACTGGACGTGCCCATTGTGAAAGACGTCAATTGACATCAGGTGCAGGCACCTAGGCCACCCGTGGTGTAACACGGCCCAGGTACACCACACTCATAAAACCACCACACCTGCAGCACCAGCAACCCATCAGGCACCCCATCAAAGCACCCCTGCAGCGCCAAAACTAGCAGGCACCCTATCAAAACACCCCTGCAGCGCCAGCAACCCAACAGGCACCCTATCAAAACACCCCTGCAGCGCCAGCAACCCAGCAGGCACCCCATCAAAACACCTGTGCAGCATTAGCAACCCAGAAGGCACACCAGCAAAATACCCCTTCTGGCACAGCAAATACAACGGGAAGTGCAGCACCACCAGCAGACCTGTTCCACTCAAGTGGCAGGGACAGCACTCGAGAGGAACAGGCCAGTGAGGCACCTGGATCAGGCAATGAGGAGATACCCCACACCTCTGATCAACTGGGCACATTTAGCCCATTGATCCTCAGGAGTCCAATGCGCTCCTCAACACCATCACTGCAGGAGATAACCAGCCATCTCCATCGCATTGAGGAACGGCAGGACATACTGTCCACACTGGTGGAACGACACCTTGATGAGTGCAGGCTCCAACGCGAGGAGTCTCGGTTGCAGCGGGAGAGCAACCAGAAGATAGGCCGCAGGGTTGCACGTGCCATTGTTCGTTGTGCCGCTTCGAGCATTTTGATGTCACGAAGGGTCCGTCAGTGCAACAGCATTCCGTCCAACATTGCTGAAACAATGTCGCTGGCCTTGCAGGCCATCATGAGCATGAGCCGCCTACCCCCACAGAACCCCACTATGCCCTCCACCAGCACCACTTCATCAGCTCGCAGGCAGGCAGCCCCAGGAGGAGGTCCACGCGGCTGTCTGGGGCAACTCAGAGGGACATACATGGGCCCAAGCGTGGGAAGAAATAGAGTGTAGTTTCAAATACAAAGGTTTCACATGTTGCCATATTTTGTCTTGGACTTGGGAGGTGGGGTGGTCCATAGTGGGAATAGGTAGTTGTGGCCTGGGCGGTGGGTGGGGACGTTTGGGAGGTGGGTGTGGTCCATAGTGGGAATAGGTAGTTGGGGCCTGGGCGGTGGGCGGGTACGTTTGGGAGGTGGGGGTGGTCCATAGTGGGAATAGGTAGTTGAGGGCTGGCCGGTGGGTCCTTACATTTGAGAGGTGGGGGTGGCCACGGACAAAACCAACATCAGTAGGACCGTGGACCCTTCATTGTCTGCGGCCTCCAGCAGATCATTGTGCACCCTCAGAAGTGCTGTCTCCATCCCATAGTTGGGTCAGAACCAAGATTGAAGTTTATCCACCAAACTCTCCCTATCTGCAAATGCCTGGAATTGTGCACATACTACCTTCTCCAATATCTTTGTAGGACAAATCAAGTTGGCCACTGGGTGATAATTCTTCAGGGTTACCGGGTCCAAGTTAGATTTTTTTTTAACAAGTGTCTTTTTGCTTCTACTATACTCATACCAATGCCAATGCATCATGCATTCACATCAACTTGCAGCATAGCAATTCCTGATCCACCAAAGACTGTTTGCCCGCTGCATCATCTTTACAAACTATAGATCCAAGCACCACCTCTGACTGTCTTATTACTGCTAAGTTACCAAGCTGCTCCAGCTACCAGGAACTCCTTTCATGCGGATTCTGTGCACATCCATCGACCATAAGGTAAGCCGCAGGAGGGGTTGCTTGATGGCACACTAACATTGTTCAATATTGCATGCCATTGTTTCAGCACCTACCTTTAGGCGATGTGAATAGCCCACCTCCCCTATACCCTCACCTTCCTCTCCCTGCTACTTACATCCCACACCTTACGCCCCTCCCTCCTATTACACTTGGCTGCCCTCCCACGCCACACTTTGCTTGGATCACAACCTGTGGGACTCTGCTCCTGACTTCTCAGCCTGACATGGTTATTCTGTTTATTACCCAAACGACTATCTGATATAGGCCTCCTTCAGCCTATGTAGCCCTCAGCCCACTTGGTGCAGCTTTGCCTCCTACCATGTTAATGTACCCTTATTATTATTGTGATCCTACATGGCCATCACGCTTCGATATGGGCCCATTAAGCGGTGAATGCCTCAATGCCTTTCCTGCAGTCTCTAATCTCAGTGTTGTTCACCTCACTGTACTTGTCTTTGCAACTATATAACTTGTTTTCTTCCTGCTTCTTGCACAGAGCCATATGTATTGCTCTCCCTGTACATGCCAATCCTGTAACAAAAGCTGCCATTGTGACATCATACCCTACTGGCTCCTGACTCCAATGCCTCGCATAGTAGATCTAGCCCCCAGACCCTCTGGGTGTGGCTTTGCCAGCATGCAACTCATTGTTTAAATGTTCCCCACATATATGCTTACTATGATCTTGCACGCCCATCGTGCTTCAATAAAGACCCTGTAATAGAGTATTCTATTGCCTCGCAGAGTTGATCTTGCCCCCAGCCCCTCTTGGTGTGGCTTTGCAAGCATGTGAACCATTGTTTAAATGTCCCCCATACATATGTTTGCTGTGATCCCACACGCCCATAGTGCATGATTAATGACCCAGCATCAGGGTGTCCAAAAAAACGTATTTTGTACCATATTGTAACTGATCTTCCACTCTTGGTCTTGTAACTGTCATGCAACTGTACAACCAGGGCTCATGTCGAGGCTACACGCGGGGGGACGGAGTCCACCCACTTTTTCCAGAGGATGGACTCAGTCCCCCCCAGCTAAAATGAAAAACATTGAATGTCCTATTTGAATTTATGAATTCAAGCCAACCTTGGGGATCGAAACGCAGTTGTCAGGTTTGCAGGACGGACATCTCTCCACTGCACTATATAACCTGAAGAAAAATAACAAATAACTAGAGATGAAATGTCCCATTTCGGTACTGCAAGTCCCAGGAAAAACATTTGTATTGGTTCTTGGGGTTTAAAACATGCACTCCTTTTAACGATTTCAAAAGCACTATTAGAAGAAAATATCCTCTCTTGGTTTTGTGTGTGTGTTGATTTTATGAAACGCAAATGTCATTTGTCCTGTGCAATTTGGGTGGTTATGCAAAGCCAATTTAATGAAATGTGCATATTTCACCTTGATATGCTAATTTCTGGTGATGTCACATCCCATTGTGTTTGTTGCTGAGTCACCCCACTTTAATTTTTAGGACTTGACCCCTGTGTACAACCTATAATCTTACCTGTAACTGTCTTGCAACCACTTGACTCACAACCTGCCTCTTATGTAACTAGCACCTAGATGCCTCAGGGCTTTTTGCGCTGCTATAAATGTAATAAACAAATATCCAAGGGTATCTGTAGTTCTGTACCCGTGGCTGTAGAAAAATAGTTTTTTTTAAAAAAAATTGAAATTTGTATAGCTACATGGGGGTGAAAAATCACTGGCCATGGCCAGTGGCAAAATAGGCATCTGGGACTCCCATCCATGCAGAAACCGGGACTGGCCCTGCTTAGCTCCAAAGCAAGGTAGTGGCTGGCAACCTCAGGCCATTGTAACAAAACTTTAGAAATTCAGGTGAGAACGTAACGCAAAAAACTCCCTGAAATTCAGCTAAAGCCACCTTAATTTCAAGCCCCCTGTTGCGCAGTCTAGGACCACAAAGACGACATCACAGGTGACATCAAAAATTACATCATGGAGGACATCACTGGTGACATCGCTAATATCACCATGTATGACATCAATGATTATTTAACTAATGGCATAAGATCACTCTACATATTTGTCCATATTTAGACCACCCTTACGTTTCTACACACATGAGATTAGCATTTTAGAATAGTTCATAACAATGTGTAAAACAGTGAACAGCTACGCATGCATCACATTACTACTTGTGAAGCTTTCCTTTGTAGTACTTTGGTAAAAGAGGATATCTAAATCATAAATAGTACACTGCTTAGAAAAAAAGTAAATATTGCTTTAAATTTATTTATGTATAGAAAAGAAATGAAGTTTTAAAATTCAACATTTGTTTGAAAACATGTACATAGATGTATATTTCTTTCTGTGTGTCTTTTGTAAGTGATTAACATGTTAAAATTGAAATAAAACACGTACTGTACAAAGTAAAAGTAATCTTTAAATAGTATCCAATTTTTTTAAAACCCTGACTTGTGTGTATGTCATAGATGATGTAATTAGTGATGTCACCAGTGATGTCATCATTGCAGTCGTAGGGGGCACAATGGTAATTTATTTATTTATTTATTTATATTGCTCAACAAGCCCTTGGGCACCTGGGTGCATTCCTTAAAGTTACACATATTACGCAGTTACATAGAGTTAAGACAGTACAAAAGGTTCATAAAGTGCAACACAGGTGAGTACAGACATAAGACATACAGCAATATTGTGTCTCCTGCGTGAGGAGCTACGTTGTTACATTTTTTCTGAAGTTGGGGTAAGATGTTTCTGCTCTTAGAGTTAATGGCAGAGTGTGCCATAGTTTTGCTGCTAAAACAGGAAACTACTGCCCCCTGCCTTCTGAAGCTTAAACCTGGGGATCTCGAGGCAGTGTAGTGGTGATGACCTTGTTGGATTGGTCTGAGGTGTTTCGTGAACATTTGTTAGTCAGGTAGTTAGGCACTAGGTTCGCAAGACTTTTATGGTAAGTGACAGAGTTTTAAACTCAATTCTGTGATTGACTGATAGCCAGTGCACATTGAGTCTCAGCTCCGATATGTGGTGAGATCAGGGGATATTTACCGCAGATCTAAGTGTATTGATTTGGAGTATTTGCATCTTTTTTAGGTTACGCTGGTTAGTTCCTAAGTAGAGGGCATTGCAATAGTGTAATTTAGATAAAATGAGAGCCCTGGCTATAGAGGTGCAGTTACCTGTGGACAAGAAGTGTCTGCAGGCATTAATTAGTTTGCAAGTGCAGGCTGTAGCAGAAGCTGTTGCATTGACTTGTCTTGTCAGTGTCAATGAGGAGTAGAGATACATGCCTAGTGTTTTCACATCCTTGAAACATATATGTTGTTTCTGTCAATGTTAAAGGAGTTAAACTGTCCATCTAATCTGTTGAGTCTCGTTTGGGGCCCTATGAGGAGTAACTCTGTCTTATCATCATTAAGACAGAGTCCATGCTTGGCCATCCAAGCTTTTATGATTAGGAATATGTTGTTTAGTAGTTTTGAGTCAGTGTTGCAGTCACCAGTGATGGGGATAAGTATTTGGGTGCCATTGGCGTAATTAGTGTAGGTGACAGCCAGATTGTCTAAGTCATCGAAGAGAGGCTTTATGAAAATATTGGAAAGCGTTGGAGAAACGCACGAGCCCTGAGAGACTCTGCATGTGACTGGTGCTGGCTCGGCAGACACTGTAAGTGCGAACACCCTCATGGTTCTGTTATCCAGGAATGACTGGATCCAGGTAGTCTCTTTGTCCAAGAAGTGAGCTGCTGGCGAGATGTGGTTGCATAAGACTTTGTGATTTACTAAATAAAAGGCAGCCGATAAATCTAGTAGCAGTAGTGGTCTAGTTTACCTTTATCTTTTACGTCGTCCATTTGTGTTTTTAAATCTATCAGAGCCGTTTCAGTACCGTGTCTAGGTCTAAAGCCTGATTGCCTGAGGCCCATGAGGTTATTACTTTCAGGGTGTTCCTGTATCTGAAGGTAGGCTGCCCTGTCAAGAATTTCCAAGAGAATTGGTACAGTAGTGATCGGTCTATAATTGGTGGGGATGTTTGGATCGAGGGTGGGTTTCTTTAGTAAGGGGAGGACCCAGGCATCTTTCACGTTGGTGGGGACTATACTTGTTTCAAATGAAGTGTTAATTGGTGTAGTGATAAAGGGTACGAGACCCCGCACAGCCTCTTTGAGGATGGATGCTGGACAGATGTCTCCGTGACATCTTGATGGTTTCATACTCATTATTATGTCCTCTACATCCTTAATGGAGAGAGGTGAGAAGTTAAATAAACTGTGTGGGTTAGGTGAATGTGCTGAAGGCATGAATCTGGATGTATCAGAGGAGAGACTGAGTTTTTTAGATTCAATTTTAGCTTGTAGAAGCATTATTTTGTCCAGTAGCGCTTTCTGTATGTTGGTACACCATGTGGTGTCTTTAGTACATGTGTCTGGTGGTGATGAAGGAGATTCTAATGCTCTAAGGATGGTAAATAGTTCTTTAGTACTAGATTTAGCTTGATGATTCTATCATTATAGGTGTCGCTTTTAGTCTGGTGAATGGCAACTTTGTAGTCGAGGGAGGCTATTAAGAATTTGTCTTTGTTGGAACTTGAGGGATGGCTCTTCTTTTTTTAAATTTTATTATTTCATTTAGTTTACACAAACCTTTTAAAAGGAAAAACAAAATCCAAAACAAAAACAACAAAAGAAGAAAGAGAAAAACAGGAAAAAGATAAGAGGAAGCAGGCGTAAGAGTCCATGTGTTACAGAAGCAAATGCTCAAAACATTCAAATGGAGATTGGTGATGCAGGGAGTGTTCCCACCCCACCGATTACAACGCCACATCTCTATCATGTCCATGCAGTTTTTCAATTAAGCACAATCTTCCGAGATTTGCATCGAGCAGTCCTTCTTCTTTTACGAGTCTATACCCAAAGCTTTTCCACTTTTCATTTTTGCTGTTTTTCCATCCAGTTTCAATCTGTCTGCAGCTCTTCAAGTTTTCGTAAAAAACTTATCAGGCCATAGATGTCCTTTTCTTTCGGATTAGCAAACTTTAACCACATATCTTCTTTACATAGAGTGGGGTATGTATTTACCACTTGTTTCAGGTGTATAGTCCTCAGCGTTTTTAGCCCTTCGCAGTCCAGAGTTAGATGTTTTAAAGTCTCTAAGTGATTCTCACAGAAGTGGCATATTAACGACATTGGTTTTTGTTTAAATATCTGTTTTAAACTTACCCTTGTATTAAATAAGTTAAGCCGATATTTCATAAAAGTTTTTCGACAGTTGGCATTTAGGGCTTTCACCAGATATTGCAGAAGTTTGCTCCAATCTTTCCCTTCCATTGCAGCATCTTTCATTAGGGTGTAACGATTTCTATCCTCTACGGTTATACACCAATCCCGTTCCCACAGCTTTTTTTTTACATGGCTTGGATTGCTCTTTAATGTCTCACAGACTATACCTAACTCCATCAGATGTTCTTCAAAGGCATTACTCCATTTGACTGGAATTGACTCTGAATTCCCTTTTCTCAAGTTTGCTAATATTTCAAACCGTGGCATCCTTTTGTCTAGAATAGTCTTCCGTTATAGGGAAAGCATATTCCAGAGCACTCACGCATTCATTGATATTAGATTTAATTCATACCGTAAGCAAGCAGACGGTATGCCCTTTTGCAGTTGTAATTCTCTTCTCCAATACTGGCTTTCAAGTTGTGACCATAGGTTCGCCGGAGCTCCTAAAGCGCTCTCTGCACCATATATTAAAGTTGGAACTGCTTTCTGATTGTAATGAGCAAGAATCGGTAACAATGAAAACTTCCCATATTTCTTGTTTATAACTGCAGCTTGACAGGCCGTTGTTTACATTTTTTTTTCCATTTTCGACCCATGGTGCATCATTTATATTACTGCTTAACCACATCCCAAGATATTTGACCTTTGTGACACATTTTAGTATTTTGTTGTTTAGGCACCATTTTGGTTTCCAATTTTTAGTTACTTTTTTTGTCCGAGTGAGATCTTGCAAAATTAATACTTCTGATTTAGCAGGATTGATCTTTAGTTTATTTTTTGTAACATAGCTCTCAAATGCTGTTAATTTTCGTGTTAAACCAATTGGCGTCAGGTCAAGTAGGACAATATCGTCAGCATACAGCAGCCAATTTACTGCTTCGCCATTGATTTTAGGTGGATAAGAATTGATGACTCCAAGAGTTTCTCCGATATCTGACAGGAATAAACAGAAGAGGGTAGCCGCCAATGGGCATCCTTGTTTTACACCATAGTTGGTCGAAATTGGTTGACTAAATGTTCCAACATTGTCCAGTCTGATCTTAATGACAGTATTTGTATGTAGTTCTTTAATGGGTTGCAACAGATTTTCTGGGCACTTCCATTTTTGTCATTTTTCTCCAGAGCAGCTCTCTATCCACGGTGTCAAATGCGCTGGCTAAATCAACAAATGCTATGTAGATTTTTTTGTCGTATTGCTTCCATTTTTAGAAAATGTATCAATGTTAAGTTGAGGCCACAGCCGACACCTTTAACAAAACCAGCTTGACGTGGGTCAAATCTTGCAGTTTATTCAATCCACTTCAGCAGATGACATTGTAACTGACTTGCGAAGATTTTGCCTACTACGTCAAGGAGTGCAATTGGTCGGTAGTTTCTTGGCTGTGTTCTGTCCCCTTTTTTAAATATGGGGACAACAATTGCACTTTGCAATGACATTGGGATTTTTTGATTCCGTGGAATGGATGCAAACAGGATATAACAGAATTAAGCCCATAATTCTGGTTGTTGTTTTAAATTGCTGATTTGTCAGGCCATCTGGTCCAGGAGCTCTGGATGTACTGAGTCTCATTATGTTTCGTAAGATGTCGTCCTTTTCTATCATAATAGACCAAACGTCTGCAGGCTCATGTTGTGTAATTAGTTCTTTGTTGAACAACATTTCAGTATAGTGGTCAACCCACATTTTTTCTGTTACCATGTTATTAATAAGTGCCCCTTGAGGAACATATACATCATTCAGCAAATTCCAAAGGTAGCTTGTATTTCTTTTAGTTAAGGTCTCCATCATCAACTCAGCATCATTTTGAATCATAACAGATCTATGGCTGATCAACCAGTTCTCATATGTTTGTTTTGCTTGTTATTTTAGTCTCAAAGAGTCTTCAGCTGGATGCATTTTAGCAGTTCTTATTACTTTATTTAGGACTTTTTTTTTTGTTCGCTATTTCATAGTCCAACACGTGTCTTTTTTTAAAGTCACACTTTGATTTCGTTGAGCATGTTTCTCGATGCGCATCTAGGAGCGCAGTATATTCTGGTCTCTCTCGATCATGCTTGTTCTCTAATGATTTTAATAAGTCACGTATGTTGTTCTTATTTAATCAAAGATGATTTCGCCCTGGTACAACGACTAAATGCTTCAGTTTTGATAGTTCTCTTTTTCTCGGTATTTGTACATTCAATTGAAGTTTTAACATGCAGTGATCACTTTGCTCCATGTTACACACTTGCAGTTTTTCAACCTGAGTACTCAGTTTCCCAGTGACAAACATATAGTCAATGATTGACCTTTGTTGGTTTCTTTGCCAGGTAAAGTTGGCTGGGACGTCTCCAGGAGTACTTCCATTTTAGCATTTTGAGATTCCATGCTTTCATTTCATGCATCCATGTTTCAGCCATTACTGCTCTGTTAGTGTGCCGATGTTCTTTGGCGAATAGATTCTGTTCAGATAGGCAGTTTATGTTTAGATCTCCACAGATCAGAATGTTCACATCTGCCTCTTCACGGCAGATTTCACTTATAATTTCAGAGACTTGGGAGATGAATTTTCCTTGAACTGTGGCATCATGTTGCCAGTACAAGTTCATCATCACCAAGGTTTTACTGATTTTCTTCGCATGTGATGGTAGAGCGATCTTAACTACTTGAATATAGGGTGTTAGATTTTCATAAAGGGCAATACGTGCTCCACTTTTAGTTCTTACCAAGGTTAAAAGGCCAGACATCGGCCTACCTTTGGTACCCTTGATAGCTGGATTGAAAGCGATCTCAAATCCCTCGGCTATGGGATTTTCCAAAAGCCATGTCTCCTGGAAACAGAGAATATCTATAAATTCAAGGTCTCTTGATTTTTGTCCAAAAAGATGGATGTGTCCTCTCGTATTCCAGGATGCAATACAGAACTTTTCCAAATTTCCGGTTACTGGACGTTAGCTCTCATTTACCTTATTAAGTGTTTTGGCCAACCAAGTCCAGTTTTGCTTGTTACAGGCGTCTGAGATCGTATTTTCAGTTAGTGAATTGGTCTGTGCCATGGTAATAGTGATCAAATCTCTTTTAGGGTCCCATCTCTTACGATTATCACTGCTATTTTCAGAGTTCAGTTTCAAGATGGCACGATTTCCTTCGGCTGATACCTCAGCGTCGTTATTTTTATCCTCACCCGGCACGGGACGAATCTCCCATCGCGTTTGTAGATCATACCATGTTCCTTTGCTTATTTCAGTAATATCAAATCCCAGAGAATTTATTTGGGAACAAGACTCTAACAATTTTGGAAGCAATATGAAAAATTACACAGTCGATCAGTTTTTCTTCCTCAAATTCGACTGTTTGGATATCTTCTGAGACCACAGTCCTCAATTGTGGTATATGATGGAAAAGGATAAGGACATTTTTTCTATTTAGAATTAATCCGTCTTTTTCTTTTTGAATTCTTTCCAGCCGCACAAGATGTTTTCCAATTATTTTTTTTTGCATTGTTTGCTTGCCGGCTGACATCTTTGGTGACTTGTGGATTTCCTGTTAGCCTGATTAACTGAACACTTTTTTTTTTACCTTGTGCAGGTCAAAAGCTATTTGCTTTGATCTTGAAGGGTTTTCATATTTGTTTAAATGGTTATCCTCATTTGTAGTTGAGTGGTTCCGTATGGTGGATTCAGTGTTCTGCACTTTTAGGCAGTTAGCCACCTCAACTAGAGCTCTTCTAGCATCCAGAGTAAGAAATGTATCAGTTTTCTTATTGGTCACTTCGAAAGAAGAAACATTACTCTCAGTGGTCGCAAACTTAACACATCTTCTGGTAGTAGTTTTTGCCTGAACAGTGAGAGGAGTACTAGCTTCTATATTAATTGGAGGATGTTGCAAATTGTCCATAGCCTTTAATTCAAAGTCATGTAGCTCACTTACTACAATTTGTTCTTCTTCGCCCTCACTTAATTCATAAGTGGACAGGTCCAAGAGGTCAGTTGGACTACTGTCATTCTGTGATTGATTCAGAGAATCCTCTAAATTGGATTCCGTTTGCAAGTTGGAAGTAGAGGCCTCATTACAGCTTGATCTAGTGTTTGGTTTTTTTACACAATTGTTAGTAGCTGTGGTATTAGTACTGAAGGATTTGATGTTCCTCAAAAAAGATCTAACATTCGCTCGTTGTGATTTTCTTCTTTTTTTCAAGTTTTTAGGTTCTTTCTCTAATAGCACGATAGTTGAGTTTTTTTTTTTTTTACGTTCCACAGTTCTTGGCCTAAAAATAGGGAACATTTTTGTTAGTGAGGCTTCTAACAGTGACTTTTTCGAGTGCATATCTCCAGTCGATTTCCAGGAATGGCCTTAGTAACCATCTGATCCAATGGGTTGCCCATCTGTCCCTCAGCATTCGCAGAAGTGGAGGGAAGACATTCATTTATGTCAGGAACATTTGGAGAGATCGGAGCAGGTCTTGCGCTTGTGTTTTCTTTTGTCAGCACGTTCAGTGAATGTGGTTTAGAATATAATTTCGGCATTTGATCTGAATACATTCTCCTGCCCCGTAAGTTGATCTCGAAATCTCACCACTGCTTCCTTGAAGTACTTATCTTCTCCTCCACAAGGTAGTGCCTGATCAGCTTTGTTTTTCTGGACTTCTACATTAGATATATGGTTAATTTTATCTTTACGTTTTAGCCGTTGACCTACATGCATTGATTCTCTGATTAGGTCAACCACAATTGGGTCATTATCTTTTTCCGTGGCAATTGAATCCTTCTTATTTACAACTGAACCATTTTCAGGATGTTAGTCACACAGAGCCATGTTACTGACATCAAAATCATGCTCTGCATTCACTGAGTTACAAGAGTCCATTTTTTGCATTTTCAGAAGGGCGATGGCTTCACGAGCCACTTCCGCAAACAGCCGTTTGTCGGCTGCACTGTTTTTAGTGTGTTCTAACATAATTCATACATTTGCATCAAAGTTGGAATTTCCAATTGTTGTTGCTACTTTACTTAAAGCCATTTCCTGCTCCACAGATAGTAGTTTTGAGTTCAGTAGAGCTAGCAGTGTTGTTTGATCTTTTATGTTTTCATTTAGCTGCTCATAAAGTTTGGTGAAAGGTGCCATAGTTATGGTAAGTGCTGCCATTATTAGCTGATTTAAATCTTTGCTGAGCGTATTAGATAGAGTACAGGCCAAAGCATCAGCTGGATTAAGAGTCTTACGTTCTGGTAAATATTGTCCAATGTTAATATGTGTTGGAGGCATATCTTCATCTACCTCGCTTTCAGATGAGCATGATGTGGCAGAATCCTCAGTCATAAAATTCCGGCATTCAGTTTTTGTCTGCATGGGATGCCTTTTTTGAGAGACAGTTAAGTTCTTTTTAAGTTCTCTTCGTCTTTTTACAGGGGGCTTAGAGACTAAGGTCACACTATCTTTCACTTTTGTAGCACAATCCGAAGCCTCCAGTTCTTTGCAAAAGTTGACGTTAATTTGGGATGAAGAGGATCTCACATCTTTGTCATCTTTCTCCTGATTGGCCTCATTAGGCTCTTCACCATTAATGGCATTGCTCTGTTGGCTTCCGAATCTGGCATTAATTGCAATAAGATCTTTCAGCACTCTATCCACAGCTGATATGGAGCTGCGTATGTTGGAGTCTAAAAGCAGAGAGGTGTTTGGGCTCTTTGATACTATAGATACCACATGGGGCACATCTACACCATTGTCAGTGCAATAATGGGTCAACAGACCCGCACCATCTGCCCCGCACTGGATCTTATTTTTTAACTTAGACTTGGGCAGGAGCTGTATAGCTCGAGATGCTAGTGCTTGTAAAGACGTGACCTTAGATTAATCACTATTCGTTTTGCAGGTGGAATTGAGAGTGCCTCCATCCACGTCCTCCTTCACGCTGGAAGTGAAGCAACGTGTTCCAGTGTCAGTAGCATTGTCAGTGGCAGTGGCAATGCAATTAAGGCTATGTGTAAAAACGTTGCAGTCGAAAGTAAGACAAACAGAGCGATGATTGCATTCTTGCCAGTCCCATTGGCTCTCAATATGTGTGGCAGCGGGAGTACTGGCAGTGCAGTCATGAAAAGTGTCTATGTTTAATGAAGAGACAGAAGGACAAGACATAGCACAAGGCACAGTACCGCTTACCAGAGAGCTCATATCGGGTCCAATCCGCTCGCCGGCTCTTAGAGCTATAAATCTTCTTTGCCGTTGTGTTAGAGGAGGGCCGACCCCCCCCTTGTCGTCGCCTCCATGGACACACAAGTACAAACGTCCCAGGAGCGCAGCAGCAAGCGAAACTCGGCGGGATAGCTTTTGTAACAACTGCACTTGACGTGCGAGCCTTATTCGTATGGGACCCACCAACCATGCTACTCGGGTCGCCCTCCAGCGCAACACGATCAACACTCTGCGCACTCTGCGTCGCTCCACGATGGGGGCAGAGTTTTTGTATGAAATGGACTTCCTTAGAACAACGAGGTAAACGGGCAGCAAAACACCTAGTTCAGGCAACAGGGGCTCCACACGATCAACACTCTGCGCACTCCGCCAGATGGCTCTTCCATAATGTTTCAGCATTTCTTTTGTTTTTGCGTAATGTTATAAGGTGAGGGGTGAACCAATAATTTAGGTGAGCACAGGGTTTGGCTTTACACATTTTCAGAGGCCCAACTTTATTAATGGCATTAAGTAGTATACAGTTGTACAAGTCTACTAGTGATGTAGGGTCTGGTTTAGAGGTAGTATGATTAATAATGGGTTGGAGCAAGGGGAGTAGTTTCTCAACTGTTATGTTATGGTTATTCCTGGTGCATGTAGGTGGAGCTAATAGATTATACTGGTTGGGATGGCTACTGTCCTGTTTAGTGAATGAAATGAAGTGGTGGTCAGACCAAGCACAAGCTGTGTTAGAGAGGATGATAATGTCACAGTTGAGGTCCGCTAGCCAGTCTAGAGTTCTCCCTTTGTTGTGGGTAGGCTTAGTAATACGATGTGAGAAGCCTAGTTCTGATATGGTGTTGACAAGAGCTAGCGCATTGTCATCTTTAGAGTCATAAAGGCTTAAGTGGAGGTCACCTAGCAATATGAGTTGAGATCCTGGTTTAGTGTTTGCATTAAGAAGTTGTGTGATGTCTTCTTCAAAGGTAGAGAGTGGACCTGGCATTCTATACATGAGGTGGATGGTAAGTGTTCAAGATACTGTGATAGGTAGCTTAATGGACAGTAATTCTCCTGAGGGAAATGTTTGGTTTGGTATGGGCTTAAGGCATAGTATTGTTTTGGCAATAAAGTTGATGCCGCCACCGCCTTTAGAGGACTCTCTATCTAGTCTAAAGATAGTGCACTCGTCCAGTATGGCAAGTGAGAGTGATGGCCCTGCCGCATTGTGGAGCCAGGTTTCAGGTATGGCTAAAAAGTCAAGGTCATTTGTGATTACAAGGTCGCCAATATCTAGTGTGTGTGCTGTCAAGGATCTAGCGTTATGAGCGCTCCCTTAATCAGCGCAGTAGAGCTAACCAAATTAATTTTTGTAGAGGTGGTGTTTTCTCTCAAGGTAGGAACATTATTTGCTTTGCTGTTGATGGGTTTGGCTGCTTTTTTTTTTTTTTTTTTATTTATTTTAACCGTTTAGGTTTTTACAAAAAAAAACTTCACACATTAAGACATTCAGTCTTTAATCTTTCGTCTTCCTGCTTCCTACTTAGGACACCACTGAATCTGTCAATCAATAATTGAGTCTCGGCTTAGGCTTCGGCAATTTCTAGGATGCTAGAGTCCCCAATATGTGATGGAATAGCAGACGCCCTTCTTAGGGCTTCAGTAAGAAATTTCGCCGTCATCCTAGACCATCTTGCCGAGTCTCCCGCAATTAGACGGAACCAGCGCGTTTCGTCGTCTAAGATGATTTCATTAGAAGCCAGTGGTGTCAGGTAAGAGTGTCTTTCATTTGCCATAGCCGGACATTTCATGATGAAATGGTATGGTGTTTCGACTTGGTCTGGATCTTTGCATAGTCTGCAATGGTTCTCCTGCGTGGGAGCTCTTTTTGCCAATATTTCTTTTGTGATAAGAAGGTTCAGATGTGCTCTCATAAAAGTCTTTCTGAGCTTCTTGTCTGGAAATTTTACGCAGTATTTTAAAGGTGATTTCAGGCCATTATGGGTCGGCGGAAGATGTTTTAAGGATTTGTATTGGTGAACTCTTTCACAGGTATTGATCCAATCTTGATCTTCCAATCAAGGCTGCTTTTATTCTTGTAGTTAAGCATTTAGTGGTAGTTATACTTTTACAGTTGAGCGGAGGATGGGCTACCATAAATCTGGAGCCTAACCTTGAATTCCTTGATTTTCGTTGGGCTGGGTTGGCTGGGCGTGGGTCTTGTGGCGTAGAGCTTTATCCATTGGGGTAGGGTAATAGGATGGGAATTGCTTGGAGCTGCCGGTGTAATGTGAATAAGTTTAGTTACCTCTTGGTGGAACGAGGGTAGGAATTTCTTTGGTGTGATGCTGTCAGAATGTGGTAGTCTCAAGGACATTGATAACGAGATGCTAGGTGTACTAGGCGTAGAGTAGTGGACGGTATTTGGTGTCTGGAAGTCATTACTCTCATCATTAGCAATGGTGGCTAGCGCATAGGGTGCCATTGTGGGCTGTGGCATGGGATTAAATGTAGTTTGAAAGCACGTGATAATTAGAGTGAGCATGTACATGAAGAGGCAAAGTAGAGCTAATGTAGGTTAGGTGTCATGGATGCCACCCAATACGCAGATAGACGCTAACAGTGAGCATTTGACATGGATCAGTGACTAGTAAACTGTTATGGACTCTGCTGAGATGCTAAAAAGGGCAGTTTAGCACAGTGTGGTAACAAGTAGACTATCCGTCGATGCGTGTAGGCAGTGGCTATATAAGAGGTGAGGCAATTTGTCGAAATATGCAAATTTAAACAGACTACAGTATGAGCAAGTAATATTATGCGCTATATCACTCTAACGAGGCACTTAGTCAGGCTTAAGGTGGCTTTAGCTGAATTTCAAGGGTTTCGTTGTGTTAAGTTCTCACCTTAACGTCCCTGCAACTAAAGTTTTTTCATTGAATATGTATATATTAAAAAAGCATAAAGTGCAACAAAATAGCACCTCGGACTGCACTCCAGAGAAACACTGCTGAATCCAAAGCTCTGATAGCCAATAATCATAGGCATGCAGCAATTAAAGTACAAAATCTTTATTCCCTCACACAAATAAAAAAGAGAAAACTACAGTACAGCGCATTTCGCAGCCCTCCAGCTGCTTGATCACATACAATGTTACATTTGGAAGGCCACTCAATATAACACCCAATGTCTCTATGGTTGCTGTAATTAGATGAGGCCCTTTTCTATTTTTACTGACTCATAGCCAAAGGTATATCCGGACTAATTTTACTTCACTGTTGGCCATCTTGATCTAGTTTAATCAATCACAACAAACAATGCGCACATAATTGTCACAGGACAGATTCATTCAACAATAAAGTGCAAACGCTTTGCAATACTGGTGACCAGTCATTCATTCACAAATGCATATTTATACAGTATTCCTGAGTGTATCATAGCAGCATTTCAATGTCAGCATTCTGATCCCAAAGTAAAGTGCATATACATCACAATACTATTTACCAGCAATTAATTCACCAATACATGGTAATACGATATTCCTGAATTGGTCATAGCGGCATTTCTAATGTTAAAAATTAGATCACAAATTAAAGTGCCAATGCATTACAGTACTTATAACCACTAAAATAAAGGACAAATGTGTATTAAGCTGCCATATTGCTATGCAATGGCCATATCTTGTATACATGTGTTTCGTTTAAAATTGAAATACACATATCTTATTATTGACCGACAATTTCTTCACAAGTGTGTATTTTCCAGGCTTTCACCTGAGCTTATCACAACGGCATGTCTAATACAAGTATATCGGTCAGAAAATGTAATGGGGGGTCAACCACTGTATTGGATGCTGATAATGTGAGATGGTGGCACTGCCTGTCCATTTTCCTAGACATCTGTCTGGGTGTGCCCTGCACTATCCCTATAATGGCATGCATGTTTTGCTCCACTTGTGTATAGGCGCATTATAAATGCCATATAATAGGATCGGCCACCAGGGGACGCATGGCGGGCGCACAGTAGTCTCGGCAGCTCCTGAGCCTGGAGTGAGAAAGGGGAACTGAGCCCCCTCCTTGTACCCCCCCTGAGTGGTTAGAATGATAGCCCTCACCAGCGGAATACCTGGGGCACCTCCGTCCCAAGTTGGGAGGATATTGGTGGTGACACAACTGAGATAGCCGAGGAAGCAGCTGGGAGCAGGAAACGACCAGCAGGCCCCGCAAGGAGTGCGGGAGGTATGGGCACAGAGGAGCCAAAATAGATCCTCCGAGTAGCGGACCTGGGGGAAGACACACCACGGCCCCACAAAGCCCATCGGTGGGGGTGTCAATGCGTTGTGCCCTCCCAGCCGAGGAGCGGAGGGGGCACGGACCATGCCACAAAGGAACAGGAGTCTCCCGCGGCCAAAAAAGGATGCAGGTGAGCTACCAGGGAGAAGCAGGAGACCATCTCGTATCGAACCGCAGGGCCCTGAGGCCTGGGCCTGACTTCCCGCTTACACATGCGCAAGACCGAGCCCCCCCGAGATGCATAATCACACAGTGAGGAGGAGGAGAGGCCATCCAGCGGGCTGGAACCCAGGAGGCACCACTGACATGGTAGTGAGCGGGGTGGGACCCGGGACCGCCCTGCAGTCACCTCACTGGGAGAAGAGAGCAGAGAGTGAGGTGGTGAACAGGGAACCCCCAAGTCGAGGGGGTGGGCCAGGATTGGGCCCACCCGCATCCAGAGGCCTAGGAAGAGCCCACATGAGGAGAGGGTGTCCAACTGAAGACAACTGGGCCCGTTGGCTGGACTGAGCCCTATAAAAACATCACTGTGACCAGGTGGTGAGGTGTGGGCCCCCTCGACAGGAAGAGAAGCATGTGCCCGCCTCACCAAAGCACCCAGTGTTATGGCAGGCCCACACCAGGGGACACTGGAGAAGCAAGCCCAGGAGCCTGACCTGGAGGGGTGGGGAGATACGAGCAGGGTCTCCCGATAGAGTGACATTGAAACTCCAGAGAGCAAAGGGAGAAAACCAACGACAGTATAGGGAAAGGAACCTTGCTCTTACCCCCAGGGCACCACCTTGCCTGCCCAGAAGACACATGCTCAGAGCATAGGACCACTCCCCTCTGGCCCCAAGCGACCATCCTGGAAAAGCAATGCCAGAGTTTATACAAAAAGAGAAATTGGGGACTACGGGAGCCCAGAGGTAAATGAGCTGGAAGTCTGCACTTGAGAAATTTCAATACCAGCCCCCCAGGCCCAGCGTCCCTTGGCTTCATCCAAACTAACAGGAAAAATGGCGGAAGACCAACAAAGATATTGCAGTACTCATGGTGGAAAGCAGGAGAATGCACTCTGCACTGGGCCTACAATTAGACTAGATGGACCAGACAAAGGATGCCATTGATGAGAGAGTTCAAGGCCTGGAGAGTTACCAAACCTCCCTTGCCACACTAGTAACACAAATGAACATGAGGCTATTGGAACTAGAAAGAAGAGAATCAGAAGCACACCTGAAAAATGGACAATTTCGAGAACAGGGAGAGGAGAAACAACCTCTGCTTCTTTGGGTTCCCGGAAAGAGAGGGAGAGTCTTCAAATGGTCGATCATGGAGGTGCTCAGGCTCTTTTTTGGCTCGGATGCAATTGATGAACGCACCATTGACCGGGCCGGTGGAGCAACGGAGGACCGAGAACAATCTTGGCAAGGTTCCACTACTTCCCAGGGAAAGTGAAGATCATGGAAAGTGCAAGGGAGCTGGGCCCAATGACATATGGCCCTTCCAAGATAACAATCTATCAAGATTTATTAGCATTCACGTAAGCCAGAAGAAAGCAATGCGCTCCCCTGATGAAATGGTTCACTGAAAAGGCAGTGAGGTACCGCTGGGGCTTTCCCTGCTCCATAATATCCTATGAGCACGAGGGCTATTCACATAAGTTGGTAACAGAAGACAACATCCAAAGGGTGGTTGCAAAACTGATGGGGGACACCCAGCTACCCCCACAGGGCCCAAGAAAAATGCTGGGAGGGGCATGCAGAAGTGGCCATCGGAGAGACAGACAAAGAATCCCCAGGTTGCGGAAATTCATAAAATGTAATACCCCCCCAGGATGAGGGGGGCCCGCTAAAAGAGAAAATGTATAATGCCTCTGAGAACTAATCCTGCGAAAGTTAGATGGAGGGTGAGCTGCACAAGCGGCCCCTGATGGGACTGGACATAAAGTCAAGAGAATATGGGGGACATGAGTAGGCATGGGGTCAGGGGTATGGTGGAGGTATAAGATATATCGTGCTGAAATGGGCTCTGGAAAAAGTGTTTGTTTTGAGGCTGCTCCGGGCTCAGCGGGGACCGTTGGTTATTTGATCCCATGCACAGAGCAGGGGGAATTCTGCATCAGGTGTGTGATGAAGTCACCTGGTCTTTGCTCATTAGGGGAAACTGGAATGCTCTGGGGTGAAGGGGAAGCCACCCACTAAGTGATGTTCCTCCTGCTGGTAATGTATGGAGGATCCTCCCAAGTTTGTGCCTAATGAAATCGGGAAAAGAGGATTCAGCATTATGTTTGAGAACCAACACGTCCACCTCAGGGGAGCAAATCTGACACACCTGTAAAGCAGACGTTCTAACTGAGCTCTAGCCCATTTGTAGTTGAATGCACAGATCTCGACTTCGCAACCAGTGCTAGTCGAGTAAGAAATATCTGTAATGGAAATAGAACAGGAGCCAAATGGGAATGCTAAGGGTGGAAGGGCAAGTGACCATGCTCAGCTCGAGGATGCTGAGAGCAGGGAGTCAAACTTCTTTGTACACAGGGAAGCCGGACCACAGGATCAGCATGCTACCATGACACAGGTCCCGGATCCCAACACAATGGACACGATTTACATAACCTCAGACCCCAGAGACTGGGACACAGATTGATTCCAAGTGTTGGATTACATACAATACTTGATAACAAGTGATCCTAAAGGCCAGAAAAATAGAGAGGAGGTGGAACCATTAGGGAACATCCAATCTCAAATCAATTGACTAATGAGGAAACTGACCCACAAACCAGAGCACTCCTTGGGACAATTAGAGCACATTTATAAAAGGAGGCACACTTCACTTAACTTTGAGGGTTTTAGGACAATGTTCCACAATGGAAGTTGTGTTGCAATAAGGGGGTTGGAGGAGATACGACTGTCAGAAATTGTGTTGGCTAAGCTAAATAGGACAAATAGCCAGAAATCTAAAGAACAGGAGGTGGCTCAGCCAGGTGTTCCACACTCTAGAAAAGGCCAGGTTGAAGGAGAAGTCTGGATCAAAGAGCCTAGGTGGAGCCTGACCCAAGAGACTGGCAGGGTATAGGCCTTGAGGGAAGCAACTAGACAGCAGTTGCTGGGGGCTCTAGAGCAGACACTGCTGGCAGCTGAAAAGCCACAGACCCAACTAAAGACTTTTTCTAGGCTGTAATAGCCCAGAATGTAGAAAGACTTACCCATAAGTAGCAGGAAGAAGAAGTCATTCCTAGCCTGGAGAACTGCCAAGGCAAGTGGGGAATCTTCAGGACTTTCTCAGACCACTACATTCCTCTGGCACCAAATCTTTGTGTAAAGCATTGCTAAACAGAGTGTAGGTGGACGGTCGCTATGAAACAGCCTCCCCCTGCCTCTGCGCCTTGATCAGGACTTTCTTAAATTCTGCAAGCTTCTGAAGACTTTCCTCCTTCCCTTCTTCTCATCTCTGCTAATCCCACAGTTGCTGTGTTTGGTGTTCGGGGCCCTTACGAATCCTCAGGGCCCTTGACCTACCACCTCTGCCCTGGAGGTTTGCACTTACTCCAAATGTGGTCCCTGGCCATGTAGCACTGAACAACCCAAGTACTTCATCTGTTGCTCACCCATGAGCCCAGACTCCCCAGCACTTACGCTCTCTGCCCTCTTCCTTGCTGGACTTGCATGCTCTGAATACTCACAAGACATAGTAGGTTCGTCTTTCCGCCTTTTTCCTCCTCTGCTCTTATTAAATATTGTGCTTTGCAATGTGTTTCACTCCCTTGTTCCCTCCCCTCTCCCAGTGGGCGCTTTGAAATGGTATTTTACTTGCTGTAAAAGCGCCTAACAAGCAAACAATAAAATAAAATAAAGTAACCAAGGGATCATAGGGCTAGAGGAGTATGAGATCAAATCTGCCAAACCTTGGGGGACAGAAGTTATTTGGTCCAAGTGGCTGGGGGCTGCCACAAGCTACTGGATGCAGGTCCTGGAGGTATACAAAGGATATCCATACGCCCCAACTTGATCCCTGCGTTAAGGCAGGGGACAGTCACAATCCCCAGTTTATCAACACCATAAGGGCAGTGAGCATGGAACTCATAAAACCACTGCCCCTACACACAACCCTGACAGTCAAGGGGCCAGTCCCAGGAGCAGTCACCTACTCGGGTCTGGTGGTGATTGCCTGCCACACCAACAGAGACGCCCAAACACCACAGTGATTGTCTAAGCGGTCCTCAAACCACCACCCCTATTCACACTTGTGGCCATCAAAGGAAAAAAGGAGAGTAACAGTTGCTCACAGATAAACATAGGTATTTCCCACTTAGAGAGCCCTTCCATCTCGTTTGTGTGACAGGGTATACAGGAGGGAATGCACAAAGAGGCCCACGTCAGTAGCTTTGGGTGATACAAGAACATTTATTTCATACAGGTAACAGAAAATGACTACTAAAAGATATCTTTCATCAAACGTATAAAGGCAATTTTCTCACACGAGTTCAGTAGTTGAGTCTGTGCTCCCTGGCTCAAATGAACAAAGATCAAGCCTGGTCCTTGCCTTTGGTCTTAGATTTTTCAGGGTTCCTGAACACTTGTCTACTGAGTATGCAGGATTGCCTTCCACTGCCGGTGCACTCTGGGCTTGGATCAGTCGATCAGTCTCCTTCAAGAGGTGGAAACAGCAGGTAAGCTTTGCCAGGACTGGCCTCACTTGGGCCAGTCCCTTGAGCTCGGAACTGGGATGTTCTTGCTTGGTTTACCAACTTTTTGCGCTAGTGTCTTGGTCGCTGAAATAGCCCATCCTAACATATGCTCCTAGCCCCAGTGAGTTTCCACCATTTTGTAATTACTTCTGCCTCATCTGAATTCTTCCCTGGACCAAGTTCGTCCATCTGAACTTCCATTTTATCTCTGGTTAAAATAGATGCCCGGCCTTCTCCTTCGATCAGCTAATAATGCCTCTCCATCTAGCCCTTACCATTCTGTCTGAAGGTCGGAATGGCCTTCACCTTCACTCTCATCTTAGAGCAGGGGTCCCCAACCTTTTGTGCGCAATGAGCAAAATTGGCATATCAAATTAAATGGTGAGCAACATCAATTTTTAGACGGAACCTATCGGCGCACAGTTGGCGGACAAATGATTGCAACACAAATTAGAAATGTAACAAAGTTAAAACTGCGTATAGAACATTTAATTTGCAGTACTTAATAGTTATCTAGACCACGTGTTATTCTAGTCAAGGAAATGTGCAAGGTCTTTAACTTCATTTGACGTTAAGTGGTTGTTTACAAGCAATTTTGAGGAAATTAAGTGATGAGTTGTACATTTTGAGACATACAAGACCAGTCCAGCTGTTCAAAAATTGAATGGGAGTAAATAAACATTACCAGGGGTTTCAGGCTCCTTAGCAAAATATTAGTGCAAATATATGACAGTAAAAATGGCCACAAACGGAGCACTGATTTTTCAGGTCTACTGGGATTCTGGCTAGGATTTTATGGGATCTTTAATGGGAAATGGTGCATACAAGATCACCAATACTGTTCCACAGTCATTGATGACTGTATTGTGGATTGTTTTTTTCGTCATTCATGTTATGAAATTTTACATTTCTTGTTGATCAAAGAGTAAACACAATCCTCTTGAGTTCATTTCCCAAAGGCCAGGGTAGGCACCACAAAGAAGCTGGTTGGCGATGCCTACGCTCCAAAAGGAGGCATTGGAAAGAATTACTAATTCACAAGAAATTAAGATATATCCTTAAAACTGTTGAACAGTTCAGAGGCCACAAAGGAAAAGTGTCCCGTTTTTTGAGTCTTTAGTAGAAACTATCCAGGACAGAGCTATTGGCAAACCATGCCCCCAAGTTCAGGAGGTCCAGGTTATACAAAGGGATGCACCATGGTTCGATGCAGAATGTAGAATCTCGAAAAGAAAAGAAAACTGAACCATGATTTAATGAGTGGTGTGTATACTGCTGGTCAGATTCATAGTTTCAAAATGGCATAAAAAATTGTCTTAGGACAAAAGAATTTGAGAAACAATGGGCCATACTAGGTTTGAAGTTTAATAAAGTTTTGAAAAAAAAAAGAAACAATGGGAGCTTTTTGAAAGACACAATCGTTTTATGTTTATTGCTGTTGTCAAGGCAGGCATTATGCCATCCCGTTAGACAAGTATTTCTTGGATCACCAGCCCCTGACGGTTATTCGCCAATTCCCTTACTGGACATTGGGGCTCATTAGGAGTTTGGTGGCATCTCAATGGTACCGTTACTGCCACTTGATCCAGCGGTATCACTGCCAGATTCCAAATGGAGGTTTGGCCGTGGTTTGGGAGGAAAGTGCTCCAAGTACCCACACACAAAGAAGAGGTGTCTGGAACCCACTACACGAGAACCACACGAGTCATCTTCCTCGTGGTGGTACATGGGAGAAGAGGGCTCCAAGTACCCTCACACAAAGAAGGGGGGTCTGGGACCCACTACATGAGAAACACACAAGTCCTCTTCTTCGTGGTGGTACTTGGGAGTAGAGGGCTCCCAGTTCCCCGAACATAAAGCGTGGTCTGGCACCCAATCCCATGAGAAGAAGCAAAACCACAGAGTAATTTACTAAGGAGCGTACTTGGAAGGGAAGTGAACCAAGTTGGCCCAAACGGAAAGAGAGAAGCAGAGATCTGGGACCTACAAGAGAAGGCACCAGGGCAAAGGAGTCATTGCTCCTGGTTGTGGTTCAAGAAATGGAGAATTGCCAAGAGAAGGAACCAGGACAAGGGAGTTGTTGCCCCTGGTTGTTGCGAAGTTTGTGCAACAGAGAAATATCTAAGAATTTTAAAAGCTTTGTTTTACATTTGAGAACTTTGGTTTTGGACCCTTTGTTACTTGGAACCCTCTGATTGGATCTACAACATATTCTTATGAATTAACAAGACCTTTTTGTTTTTTATACTTTAGTCAATAGTGTGAGGGATGGAAATAGTCTTCGAACTTGTGACAGTGGACTATTTGCTTTAGACAAGACATCTTAACAGTTTCCTTAGTTTTTGTTGAGGTAGGGAAACCCCTCTTATCTTTAGGGAAAGGCAGGAGTTTCCCCAGTCCCCCACCCTTTTACATTCAATAAAAGTATATGTCAATCAACATGAGCCTACTGTGTCCGAGTTCTACTTCTACACTCTTAAAGGTCACTAATGTTTTTTTATGTCTTATCCAACGGTGATACACAGACATTGCAGCATCTGTCCAATATACAAGATTGTGGAATTATACATTGTTTTCTAACACCAATAAAGGTGACAAGCAGGGATGTCAGTTGGTCCCAATGTATTCCTTTTGGATGTTGATCAAGTACTTCTGTTAGGAAAGTTAATCCACCCTCCACCTGCAGAAGACACAGCTATTTTGGACTTGCCCCCAGCAGGTCTCCAACAGGGCCTGCTAAACACAAGTTACTATTTTGGGAATTAAAGTTTGAAATTAAATATAGTAAAAACAAAAATAATGGTGTTCAGGCAAAGGGTGAAACCTTGTAGCTAGTTTTTAAATGAATGTAGAGATGAGGAGGCAGTCTCATTTTTATTTGAGCCTACTCTTCTGAAAGAGCAGTGCTTGTGTCAGCCATTTTAAGAAGATTGCTGAAAAGGCATCATTAATGATTAAATGGCTTTTTAATTTGTTATTTCAAGTTTGTGGCATTCTGATTGGAGAAGTATCTGGAGGTATATAAAACAAAGGTCTGTTCCATGATTTTAAGGCCGCAAAATCTAGGGTGGTTAGAACTGTTATTTCCTGGAGGGGTTGCAAAATAAATTCCTGTGCCAAATGGGTCTCCCTGCAGATACACCTGGTAGCGCCTTCTGAGCTGAAATGGAGGTGTTCAATTTTAAAGTGTCAGGCCAGTTAAGAAAGTTCCTTATTTTTTAAAAGCATGTCTGGGATTTTCTGCTAATCATAAAGTGAATTTCAGTGCAAGTGTGATTATAGCCTCCCCTGGTGAAGAAAAATACTTGTGGTTATGGGCGGTTGTAAGGCACTATCCATTTGGATAGGGATGGGATATAACTAAATTTGGTGCATTAAGTCAACTCAAAATAACTCCAAAAGCAAGAGCTTGTCCAATGGAAAAAGAGTCAGATGTCCAAAATATACATAGGCTGCCCACTTTAGCCTTATATACAGACTTGCGTACACAGATGAGATGGCAAGGAGAAATCTGTGAAATAAGATCCCCAGAGTACAGGAGGCTGGTGGTAATGGTAAATTTAAATGTACCTACTCCTCAATAAATTAAGTGAGTGTGCAGGAGGAAGCACAAAGTGCACTTGCAAAATAGGAGTCAAAGAGTTCTTTTTCTGTTCATTTGCCGTTGTTGCTCTGTTTTGCATAAGCGTGGAATGCATGGGAGCTATGGTATATATAATTAAGTGTAATGATCAGGCTTTTATATATAGCAAGTTTGAATATGTTAAAGTTGTTTTTTTTATTTTGGGCTTGTTCTGTGTGAATTGTATGAAAAATATGAAACATGTTTATAAACGTTGCTGACTTAATGGAGAAGTACGATTAAATATTAATTAGTACTTCAGGTCATTACATGGTAGGCTTTAAAGATCACTTCATTGGGCCTTTGCAGGTTACCTCCTGTGAATTATTTGGGAATGTTATGGCAAATGTTTTGTTTTAAAACTCCTGAAGGCTTTTGCATTGGTGAAAAAGTGGTTAGGAATAAAAATAATACATTTCTCAATTATGTGGAGCCTATTTTCTCTGGCCAAAAGAGATTTTACACAAAACTTAGTGGCAAACATTGGTCAAACCTTTGAGCATTTGATGACCACTTCCTAGAGGGGTGTGGTGGTGTTAACTAAGTATTTGAATCAATTAATTGGCTTGTTAGTTTAAACCTATTAACAATAACTTAATCAGATTGGAATACAGCGCAAAGTAATTGTGGAAAATGTGGCTTGAATTTACTGTATCTGCCCATAAACCATGAGCCAGATGGGCAGAGTATCAAACAATTACCATTTTTCCACTAGGATACTATGTAATAATAAATATAGGTGACACCAAAATGAATAGTGTCGATAAATATGCATGGTTGCATCAAACACATACCTCATTTATACAGAAAGTGTGCATGCACATTATTTAATAAAGGAAAGTTGGGTATGCATATCACCTCATTATGCTCATAATAGCTGTACCAAGGAACAGAATATGCCAATTTTCTCCATGACACAAACATGGTTCAAATATTTTACTCATTAATACATTTGTCAGCTGGGCAAAGTAACTGGAGATGACAGGGTTTTAACAATGACACTACCATAACAAGTAAAGACATTTACTGAAAAAAAGTATAAAAATAAGCCAGCTGGAAACACAGCAGCTCATTGGCCAACATTCTTGCACTGTCCAGGACTCTGTCCTGACTACAGTGCTACTGAGGTCTCATCCATTCAGCACCTCCTTCTAGGGCTCCACACCATGGCCCAGAGCAACTGGCGAGCAACAATTTAGGGTGCCGTGAGCAACATGTTGCTCCCGAGCTACACGTTGGGGATCCCTGTCTTAGAGGTTTGGCATCTTGATGGAACTCCTGGTCCAATAACTCCAACAGTCTTTATCTCCTCTGAATAGTCTGCCTTAATAATGCTCTAACCTACTCTACTATCCAGCACCTGTACTCAACCTGATGAAACCTCTTTTATACTCCAGCCTCCTCCATACTCCATGCTCTTCGCCTAGCTCCCACCTTCTTGTCTCCTCTTTGTACTCCTCTTTCTCGCCACTTTCTACCAAACACTTTACACCAGCTCCTTCTCATATAGCCCACACTGCCAAACCAATCTGGATGTCTTTTAAAGTACAGTTCCCCTCCTTTTTGGTGGTACCTATGGCTACTGGGCACAGCCCGCTTTTGAGGCAAGAGCTGTGAGGTGATTGGGTCATAGTTTGGGGATCATATGACTTGGCTTCAGGCCCGCCTGATTCTATATGAGGGATGACTGCCATTTTAGCATTCACAATGTTCCTGGAAAAGTTTGGGGTATAGACCGACCTGGTTTGTTAGAACCTCCCAGTTCTCTCTGGTTAGAAGGCATACCTGGTATCCTTCTGCCTCCACAAGTCTGCTGATATCTACCCCTCTAATTCTTTCCAATCTGTAACCGGTCTTAAGGGCCTCCAACTCCTCTCTCCTTCTCAGGGCTTAGCTTCTTAGAAGAACCTCTTGCCCAACCACCCTACCGGTCTCTATCTCCTGCCAATAGACAGCCACCTCCACTTTCCACCAACTCGTCTCCCCTGATCACTCCTGTATCTTACTCCAACCTCCGCCAAACTCAACCTCCAGTTCTCGCCTTCTTGAACTCTCTTAGTACTCTTTATCTACCTTTCACCAAACTCCCTCCCCCAGCTTCTACTCGCACAACCCACACTACAAAACTGATATGACTCTCTTGTATAGGTTGTCCTCCCATTGGGTGGTACCTAATGATAATGGGAACACCTGGGTTTTGAAGGATGTGCTGTTTGGTGTTTGGGCCACAGTCTGGAGGTCATGTGATGTAATTGGAGGGGGTCTGCCCACATCCATATCATACCAGATTTAGTGGCTATTTAAGTCATGTATATTTGTCACTTTCCAATTTTAACGACTGTAGTGAAAGTACCATTTAGTATAAATTAAGAATGAAAATGAGAGATATTTTTCCCAAAAATGGTAAGTTAACTATGGCGTAGTCTATTTATTTAAAGGGCCAGTTAGGCCCAGCACTTGAAACACTTTTAGTTAGGGTCACATATGAGGTATATGCTAAGCTGTGCAGTCGTTTATCCTGGCAGACACCTCCGGAGTCCCATTGCAATAATACAGGATTATGAAGACCTTGGTACCCCTTTTTTGTATATTAGGGCTCCTATAAATAAATACACGCATATTACTAACTCATGTGAGCGTGGAGAAGTGGCAAAGTTCAAAGTCTTGGTTCTCAGTTAAGTGCACTAGGCCTTCTTACACCATAGCAGATTTGTAGGTGGATTATCACAAGGTAGTTAGCATAACAGAGGGTGGCAATCTGAGGGGCACTACTTCAATACAGCAATACCACTGAAAGGGCAGTAAAATGCAGATTTAAATATTGCTGGCAGACGTTCATTAAATCCACATGCATGCATTTCATTTATTTGGAACTATTCCTGTCCTCATGGTGAGGATGGTGATGGATTATGTACAGTACCCGATCATGCTGCTACTCCACAATTCTTTATAAAAACAGAAAATACGAATGATTGACCATTCTCTTCAGTACATTGCAAAGAAGCGGAGAAAGCGAACACCAGAGATGCCCACTTTTTCATCCCCTTTGTAGGTCACCATGCAGGAACTGTTCACCAGTGGTGAAGGGAAGCCCTTCCCGTCATTTTCGTACAGAGAACAAGTTACACTTTAGCATTTTTCCCTCCATCTGTTGGATGGAGATAGAAATGTGGGTATTACAAGGGGTCTTTCCCCCCATAATCAGGTCGTATTCACTCTCAACTCTATAATGGGTGAGTCCTAAAACAGACAGGATTTGTATAATGCTGCCTATTTGGCATCACCACCATTTGAATTCTGAATTTGAATTTTTAATATTTATAATGCGCTCAGGACGGACCTAACCGTATAAAGGTGCAGTTGGAACAAAACACTTATAGCGCAAGAATAAAGGAGGATGAGAAGTCACCAAGAAAGCTGCTCTGTTACTAGTTAAACAGGAAGGTTTTTAGGGCCTTTCGAAACTGGACAAGTGTCTGACAGTGCCGAATCTCCAGAGGTACACCTTTCCAGAGTCTAGGACCGAAGACAGCAAATCTTCTGTCTGCTCTGGAGCCAAATACTGAACGGGGGCTGCTCAGCAGCAGCTGATCCCTTGACCAGTGTGTCATCAAGGGGTTGTGAGGACATATTTTAGTGCTTAGATACTCTGGGGCAAGTCCCTTTATGCACTTAAAAATCAGACATGCCACCTTAAATTTAATGCAGTCCTTGACTGCCAACCAGTGCATTGTTCTGTGAAGAGGGGAAACATGGTTTGATCTACCAAGCCTGCCAATCAGTCTGATTACTGTATTTTGAGCCTTCTGAAGCCTGTACAATTGTTTGGCAGGGATACCCATCAGAAGGCTATTACAATAGTCTGAATCGGTGTTCGTCATAGCCGCCAACACTGCTGCACGATCCTCCTCGGCAATAAATGATAAAACCCAATGGAGCGTCCTCTGGGAGTAGTAGACTGACCCTTAGCCCCAAGCTGTGCTTCGCTGTTCAGACTTTCCCCAAACCTCAATCTGGTAATCTGCTCTAAATTTTGAAGATACAGGAGTAGGTGTAAAGATCTAATGCTCAAAAGACAATCCTTCAATGACAGAGCAGACCACTACTATATCCACGTAGGGTACCCAGCGCCACGCCAGACTGGATGAAATTAGTCCCAGCTGGCGTTGGGAGCCAATGGGTCAGCAGGCCTCTCTTTTCTGAATAGCTTTTCAATGAGGTCATCATTGAGACCCATATTCGCTGGACAGCATTGAGATGCTGCAATCCTTGATATCGTGAGAGCAGTCAGAGGTTTGATGGGGACTACAGGCTATTGTCCTCACCCTCAACACCTCTGCCAACAAAGTCCAAGCAACGGCCATGAGCAGCTGCCTCTTGGCAAATATGATGTTTCACTCGCAAGACAGTGCATCCCTCTCGCCATCCTCATCCCCATATGCATTACAGCTATGTAAGCAATTGCAAAGGAATGGTGCCTGTGCCATGCCTCCACAAAACTGTGATTCATACTTGAGGTAGAGGGGCAGATTCATTACAGTGTTTTTCAGAGCAAGTGATGAGATGCGCAAGTTGCCACAAAATGCTGTGCCGTGTTCTCAAAGGGCCGCTGAATGCCCATATCATATGAGCAAATAAGGGGGTGTTTCTGCTGATTTCAATACGCATCCTGAATTCAGAAATGGTATGCGTTTTGACATGCACAGGAAACCAACGCATTCCCCAGCAACGATTTGGAACCGGCGCAGATGTTACACAATGAATGATAGGGTTGATCTCTGACCGGCCAATGTATTTTTTCTTTAAAGTAGAATAGTTGTGGTAGGCTGTCCCACTTGCATTTCTATCCCTCAACCCAGGAGTCACTATGAAATGCACTCCCAGGACCCACGTGGGTGTTGTGAAGTATGCAAGGGGGCTTCCAGCGCATCTTTTGCACTGATGGTCTGTGCTTTATATCTCTCCCTCGCCCCATCCACCTCCATCCAAAAGTCAGCCACGTGCCTTCTTACATGGAAATTCCACCAGTGTGAACTTCCCAGTAATTGGCCACCTTGGCAAAGTCACCAATTGCTGGCTGCCCTATCTGTATAAACTTTGGGTATTAATGGCGGAGAAGGGCGCATAATCAGCAACCACACGACTGCCCCTAAAGCGCTTGCTGATTTCCGCGCCACCTTCACCAGTCTCAACTTGACTTCATTGTCCGGGGAAAAACAAACACAGCTGCACTTGATTACCCAAGGATTACGAGAATGTTGATGGTTGGCTATAAAGCAAAGCCTCAAGAGCAATTAGAGACAAAAGACTCACAGGCTTCTGCTGTGGGAGTTAGATCATTATGAGATTAGAGAAATGATCCTGCAGAGAGTGATAAGTAACTGAACATAACGAAAATCAAATGACTGGCGGCAACACTAAATGCAGAGGTGTAGCCCCAAGGGCAATGTGAAATGATACTTCACCTATGAGAATCTGCAAACTACTCTTTGCTAGGCAACAAGTGTTCAAGACCCATGTTCTTTAATTATTTTCTCGGGAGGATCGGTCAGGGGCAACTTGCTCGCCTTGGAAACAAGACAACATGGAGCAACACAGGTTCGATCCCTGGGTCTGCGTTCAGAAACCTCTGGGTATTAAGTGCATTTTATCATAAGCTTAGTGGTATGGTACTCAAGGCTCACATATACAATACCATATCTGTAGTGATTCCCCAAGAAGAGCTCTCACACCCCATATCACACTCTTAGTAATTCCCCTCTAAAGGCTCACACATGCTTTAACACACACATCCTTAGCGTTTCCTCACTAATGCCCCCAACATGTTCTGCCCCTTTATTGTACATGGTAGGCTATACATGATAGCATCATACTCTACAGGATCTATAATGTCCCTGAGTAATCAGCAAATGTGGAAACATTCTGTGTGCGTCTTGATCGCAGATGCCAGGTAATGGAAGCAAGCCATACTGATGATCTGATCGTCGCTGCATGATACAGGCCTGGTTGACCCTTCCTCATTGGCGTGCATGCGCCACTGTTGGCCACTAGCAGTGCCAACCAATCCCAGTGAACACTGGACAGAAGGCGACAAGAGCACCAAACCGCACACATGGACAGCAGGGGTGTTGGTAGGTCTGGAAAAGATCCGGGGCTACGCTAATGTTGGGAATTGGGGCTAGCTAGCCTTTTGGTTGTAGCAGCTGAACTACTATATAAGACCCGGGGCTATGCCCCCCACCAAGCACCACTTCTGGTTGACAGTGATGACTGAGTGAGGAGCCGAAACCTAAAGCAGAGGATTCATGGCTGTGGTTTCACCTTTGCGGTATTGGTAGAGGTGGGAAAACAGCAATCCTTATGAAAAGTAATTGGGGTCTACAAGCTGGGAGACTCGGATGATTGGCTGGGCCTCAGGTGGGGTACAGAGGTGCACGGCCTGATGCCAGTCCAGAGCTTAACATAGATCCCTGTAGCTTCCATGAGGAGAGTGTTTCTTGCATCCATAACTTAATATTAATGGACGTTTACCTCTGAGTCGGGTGCACCATTGTGCGATTGGTGTCAGCAAGTTGAGTGTGGTTTCAAGGCTTAGCTATGTGGCTAATGGTCACCTGGCTTTGCATCAGGCCTCACGCTTTGGAAGGGAATCCAATCCCGAATGCACTTGGACCTCATGGTCTGCACAGGATAGCCAGTGGAGAGTCCTGTGGCTTATTTAACACATAGAACTTGCTGTAATTGTTGTGATACGTCATGTGACATCCCCTTTTTGTTAAATCAATTTGGGTCAATGGTCGTGTGATGACAATTCTGCTACCTATATGGTTTAGTGAACAAATGCCACTGGTGCAGACCCTTGTTTTAAGTGCACACCACATTGTGGTCTTCAGAGCCTCTGCAACACAACAGAAGTGCTGGTGCCATCACACCACGTGGCTCTGGAAATCCAATGTGCATCGCAGTGACTCAGATAGTGTAAAAAAATACATTGCAGTGCATGGAAATTCAGATCACCGAGTACCTGAACATTTCTACAGAAAAGAATGCTATGTGACTCACATGTTGCCTCCATTTCACAGAACTGGAAGAAAGCTGTTAATTGAAATTGAAGGCGCCCTAGTCCTGGGTGACTCACAATAGTGTAAATTGTAACCTATACCCATTCTTTGTGGTCTGGCAGTGCTCCCATCCAGACACCTGCCACCTGCAGGGACGTTATTTAGGGGTCGCCAGAGGTCGCAACTGTGACCGCAGAGGCCTCCCTTGCCTTTCTACAAAGGTCTGCGTTGGTACCACTAAATTTTTTTTTTTTTTTTAAATTGCAAGGTCCAGCGCCATGTGGCTCTTTGCTTCTGGAGTGGCTGGCTAAAAATGTTTTATAAAAAGAACAGAGGTTTCACAAAGCTAACACTTTCAGCAGTGACTCTAACTAAGAAAGAATGGCAATACCAGATAATTTGTCTTTCTAGAATTCTATACAATAATTGTTCATTCTTAATGATACACATGGCGATTAATTCTTGTATGAAATGTATATCACATTATAGTAATATTGTAACCATATTTTTCGTAGTGTGCTTAGCAACAATGCTATGTGATGCCCCTTCCTGTTTTGTCAAGAGGTGAAAGGTCGTGTTCCATCCCTTCCTGTGATATCACTTTAGGGTGGGGTCAAATGACATCACTTCCTGTGGTGTCATCAGATGTCAAGGGTCATGTGATGTCACTTCCGCTACCCCTGCCATTTTGGTGAAATGACGTCCCTGGCCACCTGCAGCCCCACCGATCAGGGCTTTCAAATCCGAGCATCTCCAGTTGGAGCCAGAGACACCCAGAGCCCAGTGAGAACCACACGAGTGTGCATAACACAGATCCATGCCCCAACTGTGATCATGTTTTGTCAATACTCTACACAAAACCAGAAGCCTTGATTTTCTTTATGATCCAGTGTTCCTGACATGTACAGCAATGCCTCTCTACATGACGACATTCAATGCTATAATAAGCCCTAGAGGGAACCAATTAGTTGGTAAAAGTACATGGTTGCCTGTGAAATTAGTATACCCGAATTCTTGCCTCGGCTTTCCCTGTGACCTAACTGTGTGATACTTGGCCAATCCCATCATCTCATTGTGCCTAGGGTGCATTATCTAAATAAAATCAGAAGTGCTTTGAAGCAAGAGCTAACTCGACTGAACTGGACTGGAGTACAGAAAGGGGGCTAAGGACTTTGGGCTGGGAAATGTGTGTGGGATGGGAGGATGAAGTTCATGTTACCTGGGTGAGCATCTGTTTAGTCTTTATTGTTGGGAATACATCACCAAAATGGAACTACTATCATTCAAATAAAAAGTAGCATCAGCCGTCTCAACACCTTCCCCTTCCAGAACAAACCTTCCCCACAGGTACCACAGCATAGTCAGACTTCTGGACTCCCTTGACTCAACTATAAAATTGGTACCCAGACCCAACAGTGTGTCTGTGCTTTTCATGACTTCTTCCAGTTCTTCTACTAATTTTCATCCCCTGACAGAAGCAACAGTAGTTGAAAATCATAAACTTGCATAAAATCCCCCTCTCTGTGGAAATAGAAAGTACCCAAATGCTGAAGCTAGACTGGTGGCTGGGAAGAGACCCAGGGATCTGATCAGCCTCCTCTGTGAGCACTCCGCGTGCTCCTGATCAACAGTGGAGTTGCATTCAAGGCTCTCTGTCTCACCCACAGAAGTATGCATATGCCAATAATTGAACCCTCTTCTAGGTCTCTGGAACACAACACAGTCACAACGGCCAATGCCACTTTTCAGTTCAGGGGCCCAGGCTATCAAAGGTGCCCCCTCCCGCCCCACTTATGTCCCCAGGAGAAGAACCTGTCTTTCAGAAAGGAACTCATAAATCATATCGTGGACTCTCATCTCCAATAATCCTCAGCCAAGATCTACCTAGAAGCCACTCGGTGTATTGTGCTGCGCTATAATCCTCCCCTTCCTGATTCAGCACAGTCAGTAACAATCAGGAAATTGTTGGGTGTATTGACAGCAATTACGTTGTTTTGAACAGAAACCTGTCTTCTCTATTTGATTTGAATGATTTGTTTTGCTCAAAACCTCAAAAAGGGTACAAAGCAAAATTCACTGCACCTTGGCGCAGTTTATATATATACAAAAAGTTGGGACGCTGCAGGGGATGGATTGACAGAAAATTGCACAGTTAAGATTAGGAGAAAAGATAGGTTTTAATGTATCTCATAAAGGCTTGCAAGAAGATCATAGATCGAACCTGTATTGTGAGGTGGTTCCAAAGGTGGGGTCCAGCAACGGAAAAGCATCTATCTCCCATAGTACTACAACGAGTAGGGGGGTTAGTTAAAAGATGCAACTGGATTGAGCAAAGAGGGAAAGATAGTTGGTATAAATGAATTGTATCTATTAAATACTGTGTTGCTAAAACGTGGATACACTTAAAAACCAAACAAAGTATCTTAAAATTGATACAATGACATACCTGGAGCCAGTGCAGAGATCGTCTTAGGTTAGCGGTGGGAAAGAATTCAAGTACATGAAAAAGAAGATGGGTGGCAGCATTTTCAGCTATCTGAAGTCGATGTAAAAGGTAATGAGGGAGACCGATGTATAATGCATATGCATAGTCAAGGTGAGCGTTCACCAATGCTGCAACCAGCATTGCATGGGGCTCATAAGGAAGGTAAGGGCCCACCTCAGTACTCAGAGGCAGGAAAAAACTGATTTGTCAGCCTCATTTATTTGTGACGTCAACCTAAATTATGATCCCAGATGGTTCCAAGCTTTTTGATTTTCTTAGCAAATTTGGTTGGAAAGCCAAACAGTTGAGGAGGTGTAGGTTGACGTGACAAGTCATTTAATACGTGGTTTGCTCAAAGGAGCATAAACTCAGTTTTCTTGGGATTAAGATGTTAAATTGGAGTTTGTTGTCAGTCACCCAACGTTTAACCTCCACCAAACATAGCTGATGTTTTTCGAAAGTCTACAGGTAGCCAGAAATATTAGAGTAAAGCTGGGTATCATCAGTATAAGAATGAAAGCCAGTATTAAAACGCTTAATAAGGGACATCAAATGAAGAAAATAAATGTTAAAGAGAAGGTGTGACAGTGAAGACTCCTGTGGAACACTGCAGGTAACCTTGTAGGCAGTAGAGGTAAGGCGGCCGATTTTCACCATTTGCGTTCTCTCTGAAAGAAAGCTATGAAACCATTCTTGTGTGACGCCGTCAGCCCGAATAAAATCAGTCAGTCATGAAAGAAGGATCGAATGGTCCACTGTGTCAAATATGGGGGACAAATATAACATCAAAAGTGGAGACAGATAGCCCGGGTCAGAATGGTACAATAGATCGTCCCATACAGAAACCAAGGCGGTTTTTGTTGCATGCTTGGGACGAAAACCTGACCAGAATTGATCCAGCATTGAATGATGCTTGCAGAAGTCTGTCAATTGCATTTTTACTACCTTCTCCAGAATCCTTGTCAACCAAGGCAGGCCAGCAACGGGACGATAATTACACAATTCTGTGGGGTGAAGAGAGGGTATCTTGAGCAGGGGCGTGATTGTAGTGGAATTGAGACCTAAAGGAATGGTCTCTTGCATAATAGATAGATTTATAAAGCATGTAACAGGTTGGGTCAAAGCCAGAGTGTGAGCTTGAGCTACAAGCACTGAAAGTACATATACACTAGAACAGGTAGGTTTGAGTTCACTTATTAAGGATTAGATCAAATCCTGTGGGACCTCTCTAAAAAATAAATAAGTACTTAGGAACTGGTCAGGTCTAGATATCACAGGAGTCAGATAATCTTGCGTAGATTGAAATAATTATTGAATTGATTTGCTAAATACAATCAGGGTTTCAGTATTTGATGGCAACAAGGGAGATTTATGAAAGTGTTAATTATTGGGAATATTTTAACAGGTCTATTAGTGGCAGAATCAATTTGGATGTGTAAAAGGGTAGATTTATACAAATAAATGGCTTTGTTATAAACCCCCGTTTTTCTCCATAGTTTTTCTATTCTATGGTAGCATTGTTTGAGCGCCCGAAGTTCAGGGGAATACCATGAGTTCTCTTCTCCCCTTACCAAACACCACTTTAAATGGAAATGTAGAGCTTTTACTAGTTTGAGGATTTCTTTCGTAAATCAATCGCCAGGGACAGGGCACTAAACAGCTCAGCATCAGTGTTGCATCGTACATAGAGGCAAGTAGATGAGCTACTAGCCTGCCCTATGCAGAAAACAAAATCATCTAACGCACAAGCGGTCAAACACAGCAACTTGAGTCTTCACCCTATTTGGACACTTGCTTAATGACACCAAGATAGGACTGCTGTACCTCCAGCTCTTCGATGATTTTAACCTCAGCAAGAGGCTATGATGGAATGGCCCTTAGGGGATAGTGATTGCACCCTTCCCAGTTTTCCTTCTGTGTGTCCCTCATTCGTGTCCCTAATTCGCCTTTCATGCGGCCAATTCTTGGCTATGCCATCTCTGAAATAACCGCCTGGCTGACCCCAGTTTACATATCTGAGTCTGCAGGGGGGCTAAAAGTAAATGTACAAGTACTTCTTAGTTCCATCACGCTTCCATGCTTCATTCATTTCCCAAACTCTCCCCTGAAGTCTGAAGTTTTCAGGAAAACTACCTTCACTGGAAAATACTCGTCTCCACGAGGAATCACATTTTCCCTTTCTTTCATCATAAATATTTTCCAACATAGCACAATACACATACATATACACATAAAGCCACCACATCTTCCCACAGCCCCATCATGTTCCCTCCATATGCCTCAATGTATTGCGTCACCTCCTTATGTCGGTCTGTATTGTTTTGTTCGTCTTTACTACTCTTCTTTTCTCTAGATTTTGGCCCGGATGTCTCTGGTGGGGTCTCCTCGCTGCTATTCTTTGGACAAGGTCTCTGAACTGAAAGGCCACAAGGGTGGTGACTGACGCAGATGAAAGCAAGTATACATAACGTAACATAACAGAAAATAAAAAAAAAGAAAATCTTGCTATTCAGGTAGTCAAAGTTACCCTATTATACAAGTTCACTTACATTGTGTTATGGGTCGAGACATGCGATTAATGTTTCACCATTATCATTACATCCATTGCTTACAAATAAACCATAAAATTACCCTGAATTGTTTTTCCGCCTTATTCGAATAATTAAGAAGACATTTTTATAGATTCATAAAACATACAGGGCTAATTTATAGGTTTTAAATCATGATTCACTTAATTGTTGACCTTCATAACAAACAATTATCACAAAAATTGTCATGTAATTGCTAGGCTAATGTCATGGAATCTTGCCACACACTTGAACTGCAACCGTTTCCACATAATTATTGCATTGCAAGTCCTTGATAGAACATGCATAAATCAAATGTGTTACACAGAGCCAACTCTGAGGCCTTTGGGTGAGTAGTGCTCTACAAGAATTGAAATAAATAAATAAACTCTCCAACCTAAGAATATCCTCTCCTTTCAGCCAGGTATCCAAGACGAACAGAAAATGGGAAATAATTTCTCTCCAACGCAACCAGCAGTATGGAATCTCAGATGATCCCTGCTACCAGCAGTATGGAATCTCAGATGATCCCTGCTACCAGCAGTATGGAATCTCACATGATCCCTGCTACCAGCAGTATGGAATCTCACATGATCCCTGCTACCAGCAGTATGGAATCTCACATGATCCCTGCTATTTTTGACTTCTGACATCAATGGTAAATTGATGCAGGTTTATTCGGCAGAAAGGTCCCCTTTGGGGATCTTTCTTTTGCACTACAGGTCGTCTTGTGGCCACTTCAAAGTTTTCGTCTTTCAGGCAGACTTTGGTCCGTTGGACGTTTGGATTAAGCCCTGGTTTAAAATGGAGTATAGGGTGTATGGTTTTAGGTAGAAATCTGCACGTAAATTGGACCAAGTTAACATGGTATGCATACCCTCCTTTCTTTCCTGCATTGACTTTGATTTTCTTAAATATTTAACCATGATGTTATTTCCTTGGACAGCTCTTTTGTAGTTAAGGTCTCAGCAACATCCTTATATTTCTTCAAATATAAACAGATAACTACGCTTGATTGTGTCCTTACTTGGGAATTGTTTTTGCTGCCATATTAATCATAGCCGAACAGGTTCTGTCGGCACACACAAAACTTCTTGTACAAAAGTAATTTGAAATCTTTCTGCCTTCAGAACCTTCCTTGTGCTCTAGATTCTTTGCATGCGTGCAACATTGCATCCTCAATGAAATCAAACACCTGCAAATGTTCTAGTAAAACATAGCAAGACTACTTGCAATGACATGTGCTTGAACCTGCCTTGTTGCCATTTACTTTAGCAGTGATTCTCGTCCAATGGTATGACAGTATGCATAAAGGTGCATTCACAAACAGTGTCTGAAGGTCTGTTGATCATACAATTAAATAGCTTTAGCTTCTGTTATTCTATAATATGCGATTTAGACAATTGGGATATGTAGAACACAGTGCATTGGGTGTTGCACACAGTGCCATGATTAGTGCCTGTCCTTCCCCAAATCCAAGTGTAGCCTTTGATCTAGCCAACCAAAGATTACACAACTGACATAAGACTAAAAACAGGCACTGTCTTTCCCTTGGATCAAGGTGAAGCCTCTGATAGAGCCACCAAACATCACAAAACAGATATAAGACTAAGAAAAGGCACATACTTTCCCTTGGACCAAGGTGAAGCCTCTGATAGAGCCAACCAAACATCACAAAACTGACACAAGATTAAGAACAGTCACTGCCTTTCCTTTCCTTAGATCAAAGGGAAGCCTCTGGTACAGCCAACCAACCACCCAAAAACTGACGTAAGACGGAGAACAGACACAGCCTTTCCTTTGGAACAAAGGGAAGCCTCTGATCGAGCCACCCAGCCACCACAAAACAGACAAAGGACTGAGAACAAGCACAGTCTTTTCCTTGGATCAAGGGGAAGCCTCTGATAGAGGCAAACAAAAATCACAGAACCGACATAAGACTAACAACAGGCACAGACTTTCCCTTTGGGTCAAGGGGAAGCCTCTGATGGAGCCAACCAACCAGCAGAAACTGACACTAGATTGAAGCCAGTCACAGTTCTTCCCTTGGATCGATGGAAAGCTTCAGAGCCCACTAAGCTACTCAAAACACCATCACTATACTGAGAACAGACATAGCCCTTCCCTTAGATTAAATCAAATTCTGTGATAGAGCCCACCAATGGACACAAAACAGGCACAATACTCAAAACCTGCACAGCCGTGCCCTTTGATCAAAATAAAGTCTTTGATAGACCCCATCAACCTACACAAAGCCAACACTAGACTGAGAACAGTCACAGCCCTTCCCTTATATCAAAGGGAAGATTCGGATAGAGCCCACCAATCTACAAAAATACAACTGGCCAGGTAATAGGTGGAGTCCTTCAACTGGGTCATAGGGAAGTATCTGATAGCTTCCATCATCGTACATAAAGCCAGCACCCAATTACTGAGAATAGGCACAGTGTTTCTCTTGGATCAAAGTGAGTCTTCTGACAAAATTAACCTGTGACAGATTCAACTTGACCTGCATTCATAGCATCCGCAGCACCAAAATACATCCAACAGGAAACGATTAGTTCACTGCTAACCTCACTAGCATAAAGATATCGTAAACTAGAAATAAAATGGAGGATTCTTAACAACCACCAAAACACTTAAGATTACTTGCACTTCTCCAAAATGTACCTTTAAACAAATCAGTCATGACGAAAATCTTTTCTAAAATAAGAAAATGTGTAATTTAACGAAATACTCAAGGAATGATTTCAAGACATGTAGTTGATTTATTGTGGAGTTTTGCACAGTGCTGCAGGCAGAGGGAATCACTTAAGAGTGGCCTTTAGAAATACAACCCCAAAATACCTACTCACCCATAATGAAGTATCCCAAACAACGTGTGTAAAGGTTTCTAACGAATTCAAAGTAAAATGCAGGTAACGAGAAAAGGTGTCCACATTTCTATTCTCACATAGTGTAAGCATCGTGCCCTCAGTGGGACCTCATCCAATGTGCAAAACTGTACTTCAGGTAAGTCGCAAGGAAGAGAATCACGCGTATCCTCTGCACCCAAGGGGTGCTGTGCACTAGGGCTCCACCTGGCACGTCATCTATGACATCATGCATACACTAGATCCGTCTAGCCTTCACCAGCTGTGCCATTGGACGCTCAGCACAATTGACTGCAAGTTTCCTGGTGGTCTGGCTGTTGTTCATGGGCTTGGTGCTTGATTGGCTCGCCCCCCTTTATTTCCAGCCCCTCTCAACTGGTGAGCACGGGTGTCCCATGCTTGGCACTGGCCCCCACCACCTCTGGTATACCCGAGGGATTTATTTTGTCTCTGCCCTATTCAATCTGTATATTGTGTCCCAGCCCCATTGACAGTTAGGACTTCACTTCTTTCGGGACCATGCCCTTATGTGTTCAAGGAAGGCCTCGCTTGCGACAGATTCAACAGTGCCTGCATTCATATCATCCACAGCACAAACATACACCCAACAGGCCTCTCAAGGTTGCTTGTCATTTACAGGCATGCTTTGGAACCACTAAGGACTGGGTGGCGACCCATCGCTTCACATTTAATTCTCATAAGACAAAGTGACCCCTTCTTGCTACCCGAGGTTGCATGCTCCTGGGCCATCAATTGATGTGTGCCGCTGCACCTCGGCCTGCCACCCAAGCCAGGTCTCTTGGATTCCTGTTATAAGACCGAGGTGAATGAGCAGACCGGCATAACACATCTTTTTAAATCGACCGCCGTCCACCTGCTTGGAAATGTTGGACACTTTCTCCCTGGGGAAATGGCTTCCAATCCATGGTCTGTCCAGGTCTGAAGGGGGAATTCTGATCGGGGAGAGCTTTCTAAAATAAACCGCGGTCATATGCCACTAGTCTGCTCCAAGTTTCATAAATACGTCAAGAAGAAAGTTCCATATGGGACCTCCAGTGAAGTGTATAGGGGAAACGCAACCTTCCGTCTCTCTCTAGATGTACCTAGCCCTATGCACCCTGGCAGTCCCCCATCTTCTCTGCAGCTTTGTTTTCTTGCTTTGGCTTGATCTGATAAGCCCAGGGATCTGTGTTTTGTAGGTGCACCCCAACAATCCAAACACAGAAATACATTGTACAGAATAGTAAATTCCATCACGAAATCACAGAACACGCACCACACAAGTAATATAAAAGACTAAAAAGGCCTGCCAAAAATGAACACTTTATTTTATTGTATTGTTTAAAGCATGGGCGTAGCTCGAGTGGAGTGAGGCTCTGTACGGGGTGAGGGTATCCAGCGTTTGGGCTTCCATCTTATAACAGTAGCCCAGTGCTGCGAGTTGCGGTCTGTGCGTCCATTGGGATTAGTCCTACTGTTGGCTCATTGCTTTCATTTTACCACTTCTTGCTTAAACCATCACTTTCACAATCCCACCCATCCAAGAAATAAACAATACTTCTACCGTAGCCTCCCGTTTTATCATCCCACAGCTCTCTCCCAGCAAGTCTTTGCTTCTTCACCCTTTCCATTTTTTTTTTACTTTTCACTGCCACAGACTCAGGGGTTGGACTGGGAATCAAAACAGGCCATGGAAATGTTTTTAAAAGAGGCCCCATATTACACAGTGTAATCCCTTTGCCATACGAAAATGGGGAACTAAAATAGATAAGCACCCGAGAGGCCCAGGATGCAGAGGCCCACCGGAAAATCTCCAGAGTTTCCTGTAGGCCAGTCCACCTCGGCATAGACTTAGCTCTGAGGCTTAGGCCTACTATGCAGTCCAAACAAGCATTGGTGCTGTAAAACCACTGCTCATTATAGGACATCTCCAGAGTTCCCTTTAGGCCAGTCCACCCCGGCACAGACTTAGCTCTGAGGCGTGGGCCTAGTATGCAGTCCAAACAAGCCTTGGCGCTGTGAGACCACTGCTCATTATAGGCCATCTTCAGAGTTCCCTATAAGCCAGCACAGACTTAGCTGTGAGGCTTGGGCTTAATGTGCACTCCAACCAAGTCTTGGCGCTGTGAGACCACGGCTCTTTATAGGAAATCTCCAGAGTTCCCTGTAGGCTAGTCCATCCCGGCACAGACTTAGCTCTGAGGCTTGGGCCTAATATGTAGTCCAAACAAGCCTTAGGGCTGTGAGAACCCTGCTCATTATAGGCCATCTCCAGAGTTCCCTGTAGGCCAGTCCACCCCGGCATAGACTTAGCTCTGAGGCTTGGGCCTAATATGCAGTCCAAACAAGCCTTGGGGCTGTGAGACCACTGCTCATTATAAGACATCTCCAGAGTTCGCTGTAGGCCAGTCCTCCCCGGCACAGATTTAGCTCTGAGACTTGGGCCTAATATGCACTCCATACAAGCCTTGGTGCTGGGAGATCACTGCTCACTATAGGCAATTTCCAGAGTTTCCTGTAGGCCAGTCCACCCCAGCACAGACTTAGCTCTGAGGCTTGGGCCTAATATGCACTCCAAACAAGCCTTGGCGCTGTGAGACCGCTGCTCAGTATAGGAAATCTCCAGAGTTTCCTGTAGGCCAGGCCACCCCAGCACAGATTTAGCTCTGAAGCTTGGGCCTAATATGCACTCCATACAAGCCTTGGCGCTGGGAGACCACTGTACGGTATAGGTAATCTCCAGAGTTCCCTGTAGGCCACTCCACCCCGACACAGATTTAGCTCTGAGGCTTGGGCAAATATGCACTCCATGCAAGCCTTGGCGCTGGGAAACCACTGCTCCATTATAGGACATCTCCAGCTTTCCCTGTAGGCCAGTCCACCCCGGCATAGACTTAGCTCTGAGGCGTGGGCCTAATATGCACTCCATACAAGCCTTGGCGCTGGGAAACCACTGCTCCAATATAGGACATCTCCAGCTTTCCCTGTAGGCCAGTCCACCCCGGCACAGACTTAGCTCTGAGGCTTGGGCCTAATATGCACTCCATGCAAGCCTTGGTGCAGGGTGACCACTGCTCATTATAGGCCATCTCCAGAGTTCCCTGTAGGCCAGTCCACCCCGGCACAGACTTAGCTCTGAGGCTTGGGCCTAATATGCACTCCATGCAAGCCTTGGTGCAGGGTGACCACTGCTCATTATAGGCCATCTCCAGAGTTCCCTGTAGGCCAGTCCACCCCGGCATAGACTTAGCTCTGAGGCTTGGGCCTAATATGCACTCCATACAAGCCTTGGCGCTGGGTGACCACTGCTCCATTATAGAACATCTCCAGAGTTCCCTGTAGGCCAGTCCACCCCGGCATAGACTTAGCTCTGAGGCTTGGGCCTAATATGCACTCCATACAAGCCTTGGCGCTGGGTGACCACTGCTCGGTATAACTAATTACCTATCTACGTGCTTCTAAACGAATAGTTGACGAAGGAATCTCAGGTGCCAGCTCCTCATTGCGCCATCCACGCGCCCTTTCCATACTGGGGCTTACGTTAGCTATCCCAGGGTTACGCAGAATCTATAAATGACAGCGCAAATGTCACAATTGTAAGGGGTGCTTATAAAGAAACTTGTAATTACGGAGATAATTAAAGCTGTGTTAGATAATATCGACTAACGAGTAGGCTCGTAACATGTACAATGTGCAGGGCGTACCCCGAAAAGAAGACAGTCCTCCTCCTCTGAGGAGGAGGAACAGCTAATTATATGCCCGGAAAAAGAAGCACATGGCCCGGGTTTCTGTGCTGGCTTGGGGGCCTCCTACACACCCAGCTGCATATAGAAGTGCACACCATGGAAAACAGGGAAACTTGGGTTTTAACAACCATATAAACATCAGAGCCAGGTTTGAAAAATTAGTGGTGGCGCCAGAATAAAAAATGTTCTTTGCAAAAGAAAAAAAAAAGAAACAATAGCAGGACAGATGACTGGTTAGCTTGCTATTTTGCTTTCAAATCGAACTCAAGAGCTCAGAATATAGTGTTGCCCAAGATTACAAGTTCACAGTGCAATGCTATATATTTATCTCCAATAGTTGACATCATTCCTCCACAGGGGCTAGGTAAAGAGGTGCGTCTTTCCTCCACAGGGGCTGGGTAAAGAGGTATTAGAGACATTGGGCGTGGGGATGGCAGTAAGCGCCTCTTGCACGTTTTTCCCCACTCTCACAACACACATCTTGTGGTGCTGCCCCCTTAAGGGAAGCGCACGCGGCGGTGTGACGTTGCATGCCGCCGCATGCATTATAAATAAAGGGGGCGTTCCCGGCCGCGACAGTGCGACCGGGGAACCCGAACTGAACAGTTGTCTCTGGCTGACTCTGTGGGGTTGGGGGCTCACGGGCATTGCCATCAGGGTCATAGAGAGACCCCCAACAGTGGCGACGAGGTCGGTACGTTGCCCTGACCCGGCAATGAATTATGCAATAATTTTTGGAACGTAGCGGATGACTGTACTCGTTCGTTCCATGCCCCGGGCTGGGTAGATGCCATGCGGCAGGCGGCCATTTTGGAATCCTGGCAGGGGATACTCACAGTGCTCCGGTAGGGCCCGTGTGGGGAATCCATGCCTAATATTTGGAAAACATGATAGTAGGCAGCTATATCTGCCCACACATGCCCAGATTTTGATTTCTTCTTGATTTTTGGGTGAGTTATGTCGAGTGACAGCGAGGAGCTGGGGGAAGAATGCTGAGGCCTGCTTAGCCCCTACACCTCCCTTGCTCAATTTTTGGAACACCTATGCTGGATTGTGGAACCTCCACGCCGTCCTGCAGCTGAGGATCTTCATCTTCATTGTCATCTTCATCATCATGCCGGGCTGCTGTGTTTAAAAGCACATTTTTGGACTGGCACCCTCTGTGGCCTGCAACATCTGCTACCCATCCTCATCATCATCAGGTCTGGACAATTGACACTGTTTGTGTGTCTGGACTGGTGCACTCCACGGCCCCTTGGGCCTGTGCTGGCTGGGTGAATTGCAGCCCTCATTTCATTTTGGGGGGGGCCTGTGCGCTTTAACCCATGAGTGCGTCTGGCGGCCAGGACGGAGGGCAGCCCGCAGATCCACAGCAACCTCAAGTTCAGCCTCAACCTCTGGCATAACCAGTCGTTCAGCCGGTGCCCCAAGTCATGGCACAAATGCGGGCCCCTGCGGCGCTCCAGCCAATCCCTGAGTTTGATGTCTCAGGCCCCCCATCCAGCTTGGGTCCCAGATGGAAACGGTGTGTGGACCGTTTGGACATGTATTACAGGGCCACCATGGAGACGAATGATGACAGTAAGCTGGCAACGCTGCTGTATGCTGCAGGGCCTGCAGTGCAGGAGATCTTTGAGTCACTTTGCCACACTGATGCCTCATATGGGGCTACCAAAGCAACCCTCCGCAATCATTTCTTACCACTGACAAATGCAGATTATGAGAGGTTTGTCATGCTGTCGGCCCGACAGAAGGAAGACGAGACATTGGACACTTTTTATGGTCGTCTCAAACGCCTCTCCCTGGCGTGTGCGTTGGGTGACCCGGATAACATGATTAGGACACTCCTGATACAGGCCTGCTCATCAGGAAAACTACGTCGACAGGTACTGAGGGACCGGGCACCACCCTTGCGCTCATCCTTGAACTGGGACGCTGCCATGAGGTTTCAGAGGCAAGGGCGTCCAAGATGGAAGCAGGAACACGCACAGTGAAGACTGAAGAAGTATGTGCCGTGGGGCGTGGTGGCAGAGATGCCAGGAGGACAGTTACCAGTGTCCGTGACAGGGGTGGGAGAGCTGGAGAATCATGACAAACGTGAGGCTATGACCTGCCCCACCCCGCAGAGTGTCCAGTGGCAGAAAGAACCTGTGGGCGGTGCGGCCTTGCTGACCAATATGCACGTGTGTGCAAAGCGTCCCTGCCCATAATGGTGCCCAGGGGCCCAGGCCGATCTGGGTTCCTGCGTCAATCCCGCCCACCTAACGTGGCACAGGTCGACCAGGGGGAGGAAGGTGCCCAAGCGGAAGAAGAAGAGGAAGAAGAGGACGAAAATATCTTCTTCGTGTCAAGTGTGGAGGCTCTGAAGTCGAAAAACAGACAGTAACCAAGGTGTGTGGTGGCGGTGAACAAGTCACCTGTCCCGGTGCTAGTGGACACAGGGGCGTCTGTCAATGTGATGGCTTGTGGACAATATGATGCGATGGATACACCACCGAAACTGGTCAGCCTGAGAGCCCGCATCTTCACTTTCGGAGGGTCGGAACCTATCCCATTGGATGGCGCATTCGTGGCAAAAGTGGAACATGCTGGGTCGAAAATCACAGCGAGATTCTATGTTACACCGGTGAACACGAACACACTACTGAGCTGCGCCGCGGCAGAGGCCCTGGGCATTGTAAGCTTTGCTTACTCAGTATACATGGAGGACATACATGACCTATTGGACAAATACTCTTCCTTATTCCAAGGAATTGGTCAAATGGCCAGTGATCCAGTGAGACTGCACACAGATGAGTCTGTGCAGCCCATAGCTTTGAAACATCGGAGGGTGCCCTTCCATCTGAGGGAACACGTAGAGAAAGCTGGACAACTTAGTGAACTTGGACATTATTGAGAAGGTCGAGGGTCCCACACCAAGGGTGTCACCGATAGTGGTGGTGAGGAAACCGAAACAACCTGACTCAGTACGGATATGCGTCGACATGAGGCTCCCGTACAAGGCCATCAAGAGAGAAAGACATTTGACACCAACCATCGATGATATCATTGCGGAATTGCATGGGGCTTGCTTCTTCTCAAAGCTAGACCTCCGGGCCGGTTACTACCAGGTCGTCTTGCATCCAGAGTCAAGGTAAATAACGACCTTCACCACACACAGAGGCCTGTATAGGTACAAGAGACTCAGTTTTGGGGTGTCATCGCCAGCTGAGGTATTTCAAAATATCATCAGAGGTGCCCTAGCTGACCTGGATGGAGTCTTAAACATCAGTTACGACATCCTGGTGTTCGCCAAGACTGAGGTGGACCACTTACGCAGGCTGGCCAGGACTTTCGAGAGGCTGCAGTCATTAGGCCTTACACTCCACAGGGAACAGTGTGAGTTTTTGCGCCGACCATCAAATTCTTTGGATTTATTTTCAAGGAAGGGGGTGTGTCACCGGATCCCAGAAAGGTAAAAGACATGAAAGAGGCCCGAGCACTGGAGAATGCATCGGAGGTGAGAAGCTTTCTTGGGATGGTGACGTACTGTGGTCATTTCATCAAGAACTTAGCTTCCAGGTCAGAACCATTGAGGGCCCTCATGAAGAAAGAAACAGTGTGGCAATGGGGCCCTCTTGAGCAAGCGGCATTTGAGGATATCAAAAGCGCCCTCACAGCCGAAGACACTATGGCCTTCTTCGACCCAACACTCCAGTTGGAGATAATTGAGGACGCGAGCCCATTCGGCCTGGGGGCAGTATTGATGCAAATCGGCCTGGATGACAGCATTCACCCAGTAGTATATGCCAGCAAGGCGCTGTCTGACACCGAGCAGCGCTACTCCCAGATCGAGCCGGAGGCCCTCGCCGTCCAGTGGGGGTGCAGGCATTTCAGGCAGTACGTCGTGGGCCGGCATGTAACTGTTGTGACTGACCACAAGTGCATGCTTCCCATCCTGGCGGGGTCCTCGTCCAAGCCACCAGTGAGAATTGAACGGTGGATGCTCGCACTCCTTGAGTACGGTGTCTCCCTAGTGTACAGACCCCGTGCCAAAAATGCGCCGGACTACCTGTCCTGTCATCCGGGAAAGGGCAGCGAAGAAGCACTGGATGCATGTGCTGAGGAGGCGGATGACCACGTGCAGGTGGTGGTGGAAGCGGCCACCCCAAATGCCATGCTCCTCGAGGACCTGGAGGCAGCAGCAGCCCGGGACGAGTGTTTTCACATCCTGAAGACCATGATGCAGCAGGGATCATGCTTGAATCACTGGCCGGACGCACCCAAGAAGCAAAGGTGGTGCTTGAACAACTGTGGAAGGTGAGGGAGGAACTATCATTCTCAGCCACAGGCCTCCTGATCTTCGTGCCCCAAGCCAAGATCCAGGAGGTGATAAGTCTGGACCACCAGGGACACCAAGTGGCCGTGAAGACCAAGGCCTGACCACGCCTCAAGGTATGGTTCCCGGAGTTGGAACGGAGGGTTGATGAATATGTGGCTGCATGCGTCTGGTGCCAGGTGGCGTCGCCCGCACAATGCGAGCCGGCCATTGAGACCATGCCCAGAGGGACGCAGCCCTGGGAGGTGGTGCATGCAGACTTCGGGTCCACCGCACTAGGCACACACTTCCTGGTGGTGGTGGTGGACGAGTACTCCCGTTACCCGGAGGTGGAGTTTGTGGACTCAGTAGCGTTTGAACATGTAGTTGTGGCTATCGAGAAGGTCTTCCCCGCTCATGGTTTTCCTCACACCCTGTGCTCGGACAACGGGGCACCTTTCCAGAGTGAGCGCTTCTCAGAACTGATGGATGGGTAGGGGGTCCAACACCGGAAGATCACCCCGCTCTGGCCAAGAGCCAATGGTGAGACGGAAAGACTGATGAGAACTCTGAATAAGACATTCCGTATAGCGCAGGGACAAGGATGATGTCTGCAAAGAGCACTTTATCAGTTTTTGAGAGTCTACCGCACCACATTTACGGCGGTGGCCCTGGCGGAGGCCCTCTTCAAGCGGTGCCCCCGAGGGCTACTACCTGGGTTTGGTGAGAAGGAGCCTGGGGTGATAGACGACCAGCAGTTGGAGCTTGATCGCAGGCTGTGGACAGAGCAGGTGAACGCGAGGAGAGGGCTCCGCCCACAATGCCTCGAACCTGGGGATGAGGTGCTGATACGAAATAGGCACCCCCACTGGAAGCTATCCCTCCCGTATGAACCAGAACGACTGGACGTGGTGGCCGTCAAGGGGTCCATGGTGACGGCATTGGACGGGAGATCATCAGTCACCAGGAACGTGAGCTTCTTTAAGAGACTAGGGGGGGCACAAGAACTGACCCACCACAAGAACAGGACAGTATGGAAGTACCCGACAAGGGTGGAGGTGCTGGCCCCCTCCCTTCATCTCCAGCGGATGGATCACTGCTGGTGGGATCGCCCGTGCCGGAGGTCATCGGGAGGTACCGCCTGAGGACAGGGCGAGGGAAACCTGCTCACCTCACCGACTACATGCTGGGACAAGTATCGTGAACGGCCCGTGTGTCGCTTGTAGTTGTTACGGGGACCAGGGCGGCTATGATTAAAGGGGTGCCGTGGAAGGTTTTGATTATTTGCACTGTTTGATGTGTTGTAGATATTGTTGGAGTTATTATTGCACATTTGTTTGTCCTCATGAAAAAGGAGGAGTGTGGTGCTGGCCCCTTAAGGGAAGTGCATGCGGCGGCGTGACGTTGCACGCCGCTGTCTGTATTATAAATAAAGGGGACGTTCCCGGCCGCGACAGTGCGACCGGGGAGCCTGAACTTAACAGACATCTCCGGCTGAGTCTGTGGGGTTGGGGGATCACGGGCATTGCCATCAGGGTCATAGAGAGACCCCCAACACATCTGAACCCCTGCTCATTCGAGCCCATCCGGTGCCACACATGAAAATATCGAGGGGCTTCGGTAAAGTACGTCCTGGTGAGTTGAATACTAGTATGTTGGTCGCCCTTCTGACACGTGCTGTTGGCCTCGCTGCATGTGCATCTCGTGGCACAGAGCCCAAGCATGAAAAACAGCTGAGCACGGAAATGCTTGTTTTTTTCTTTCTCATCCCAGCCTGAAATCCGTAAACCGTATTAATACGTCCAGCTTTCAAAAGAACGCAATGAATGAGAAAGGGCATCTTTGCCAGCTCTTTGCATTGACCTTTTGTGCCAGAAGTAGAAGCACTGGGTAAATGTGGGCCTGTGCTTTATTAAGCGTAACTTGTTTTTTACATTGCATTGCCACCACCGTTTTGGGCCATTCGTAGCAGTAAGTAAATATAATCGGTGTCAATCCTACCCATCCTAACACTGGAATGGGGGCAGTGCGCGCATGCACACTAGAGAGCCAGCGCAGCAGGCATTTCACTGCAGGGAGGAATTAAGAAGGTTGTCCCTCATAACCGCTCGTGTGTTTCTTGCCACTGCGTGGCATGTGTGCATATCCTCTGCTTTCCCTGTCAATCAGTGTTTCCCTCATGTGGTCCGTGAGAAGCAGACAATGGAGACGAAGGTGGGATATGCTCCCAATAAGGATTGCCATTTCTCCAAGCAGTCCGCGTTCAAGCTGAGGGAGTGACAACAGGCCAGCATCATACCGCTACCCCAAGAGCAATGAAGTCCACCTACCACCAAGATGTCAGAAGGTGAGCTAGCAGAGAAAGATGTGCGCAGTGCAGCAGCATTTGGTCGGCCCACCATTTAACATGGGTGATCAGCAAGCATTAGGGCCACGCTGGGAAAGGTGGATAAGAACCTTTGAGAACTACCTACATGCCCACGATGAAAGCGCATCTGACAAATTCGGCAGAGGGCTGCTATTGAACCTGGTGGGAGACGAGGTGGAAGATCACATTCCCACACCCCTGCCAGATGACGTTAAAACATATACAGGCCTTAAGGAGCCGCAAAGCGCATACTTAGACCTGCAATACATCGAACACGAGAGGCACACCTTCAACATAGCATGCCAGATATCTGGCGAGTCCATGGATGTCTTTGCGACCCGCCTTCACAAGTTGGTGGCGCACTGCGATTTTCAAAAATTCACAAAGATGCCATTAGGTTAAGAATAATAGGAGGATGAATCTTCTCTGCATTCAGGAAGAAGCTGCTTCAGGAGCCGCTCCCACTCTCCACTATACTGCAAATGGCCAGGATGGAGTCCAGAACAGATACCCAAGTCTCTCAAATCGAAACGTCCGAGACCCCTGGAAGAGAACAAATATGCCAAGTTGCAGCAACAACCTGAGGATGTCAAATGAGTGGACAACTTCCCAAGGGACATACATCATCCAGGAGATGTTACTTATGCGGCATCGCGTTGAAGGTATCAGATGTCCTGCATTCGGACAATTGTGCACCAACTGTGGCAGAGAAAACCACTTAGCGGTTGTGTGAAACTGCCCTCCAGGATAATCACCAGGATATGCTCCCCCATTCTCCAAACCAGAATCGGGCCCATGTGGGCTCTGCCCAAGAAGAGATGCGGGTGCAAGGTGCGACCTTGTCAGACATGTCAGGCAAGTCACCGGAAAGGTCACCGTCACCCCCTCAGGAGGCTAACCAACACGACTACATGTACATGATGAAAGGAACCACGACTCCACCGGAGGGTGATATCAGCCTGCTAGTGGGAAATCATCCAGCCAAGTTTCTCATTGACATAGGTGCCACCCTGAACGTCATGTGTGTGTTGTGCCAAGAGTTCCGACCTGCAATTGGGAGACAATGCAGAAGACAAGACAGGAAAGTAGAATCAAAGATCGATCCTGAATATTTGACATTCACCCATGTGAACGGGACAATGGTGACTACTCGCTCTCCCAGAAGAGTGGTCACGTGAAATGTCTCTCACTTCAAGCTGTACAGAGAAGAAGACCAAGAAGAAAGAGAAGAAAATTATTCTGCTGTAACGACTGGTGATCCCGCAAAAGAAGAGACAGAGAAGGAACAAGCGGAGCGAGTGGCCCGGCACGACTCGATGCATCAGGAGACCAACACGCATAACCGAGAAAATGTTAAAGGGACAGAACCATGAGTGACTTTGTTCTTTGGCCCGAAGGTGGAGATGTAGTGTCCCAGAGAGGACATGGTTAACGGAGCTAGGAAGCTCTGCCAACCAATGGAATGCAGGGTGGTGCGCGCATGCACACTAGGGGCCTGTGCAGTGGGCAGTTCTCTGCGGCGAGAAATAAAGAAGGTTGTCCCTCATAACGGCTCCTGTGTTTCTTGCATGTGTGGATATCTTCTACTTTCCCAGTCAATCAGTGTTTCCCTCATGTGAAGCTCCTGAGAAGCAGACAGAACCTTTGATTCATATGTTTGACATGCATCTCTGCAGTAAGCACCTAACCCATTGAGCTAAATAACAAAATGGCCCCTCACAGCTTTAATAGTTATTTGTCGAAACTCATGTTATTATTCAAATGAAAGAAATGTTGGTTTGGTTGGCAACCAAAGAAACATCACTCAATCAAAACTGCCCTGTGTGGTGCGAGTTAGTGGGATCCACCAGAATGTGGATGAGTGGAATCCTGCACTGTGCGAGACTGTGGATTCACCTGGACGTAGATGAGTAGAGTCCTGCATGGTGCTAGCCAGTGGGATCCTCCTGGACGTGGATGAGTAGAGTCCTGCATGGTGCTAGACAGTGGGATCCTCCTGGACGTGGATGAGTAGAGTCCTGCATGGTGCTAGACAGTGGTATCCACCTGGACATGGATGAGTAGAGTCCTGCATGGTGCTAGACAGTGGGATCCACCTGGACATGGATGAGTAGAGTCCTGTGTGGTGCGAGTCATTGAGATCCACATGGACGTGGGTGAGTAGAGTACTGAGTGGTGCTAGTCAGTGGGATCCACCTGGATGTGTTTCTGAGCTACCAATAAGCTCTTAAACATGCCATCCTTAGAGCAAGCTATTAGGAAGCTTATCAATATGGGACATATTTGGGACAAACTTTCAGCATTCCAAAAAAGGGAGATCACTGTCATGGAGTGGGCATTGCCAGAAAAATCCAGGCTTTAGTTGTTGTTCTGGTTTTTGTGATCACAAAGGATGCCAACCGCAAATGTACCAATATGTTCCTGGCTTTTATAAAAAAAGGAATGTAGGACATGCCAATCAATGCCTTAGAAATCGCGGTGGAAAGGCTAGTGGGAGAGCAAGATGTTTCGGCTGCTAGCTGCTTTGCTGTTCCAATGATGTGAAATGGCGACTTTTCTACCTCTAAGAAGAATTCTTAGAATGCGGCTGCTCTTCTTAGTTGTTGCTCACAATCGATGCTTTTGCGTCACCTAATGATTCAGAAATATTGGTATAAAATGGGTACAAAGAGATGGCACTGTGGAGACAATACGTCTTCAGTGTCCTTAAGCTGCTTACTTTGGTTCATAGGCAGCACTTTTTTGTTCAGTGCTATTATTTGTTTTGGCATATTGGCAACATTTCAGAATCACTACGTTTTTTGTATCATAAATTGTGCTTTAGCTCCACCATTGGTTTTGGCACAGGTGGTTCTTAGTGAGGCTATAAGTGTTGGCTCACAAACAGTTCTTTAGTGCCACTATTAGTTTTGCTCACAGGTGGTGCTAACATACCACCATAGGGTCTGGTTCATAGGTAGCACTTTAGCACCACGGTTAGTTTCGGCTCTGGTGATGCATTAGCGCCATCAATAGTTTTGGATTATTAATAATGCTTCAGCACCATGTGGTAAGGGTGCATTATTTTGCTTTACAGGAGGCACTTTATTGTCACTGTTAGCTTTAACTCATGAGTAGCACTTTAGCACCAACGTTGGTTTTACCTTTTGGGTGTCTCGTTAGCATATTTTGTTAACATATGTGATTGAAGGAGTAGTGACGAATCAACTTCCGGGGCACCAGTGGTCCAGGGATGAATATCGGTTTATAAACCATCAATCAGACCCACACCTCTAGTACACCTGAAGGGATCCGAAAAGATTGGCAACACAAGCAAATTATAAACCTCCTTGCCCAATTATGGTAACGTGGATGCAATGGCAGGCTTATCTGCCAAAGGTCGTGGAACGTTGGTTAGTTGCAACGCAGCGAAAATACAATTATTGCCCAATGATAAAAGGGACTGTCCAGTCAAGGTTGCATACAAATATCTACTTTATTATTGTCACAACAGACAGTTCGAGCAACAGTACGAAATACAACCCACCCTGTACAGAAATGCATATGATAGACAGTTTCAAAGAAAAAAAAAGGACGAACTCTGGATGCTGACAGGAGGGTAGTCGGCATTAGAAATAATTGCAACAGTTCAAGGTTACTTGCCTGCAGCACAAAGGGAGCAATGGGTCTTAAAATGTCTCTAGGGGCCTTCCACGAAGGACCAGGGGGATAGAACCACATTGTACCTTGTGCTGTAGGGTCAAGTTGGCTTCAGTGCGCTTTGCAGGCTTCTGTGACAGAGTTCAGGATGGGAGTCAGTTGTGGGTATAATTCGGCAAAACAGTTCGGTGAGCAAGGATGGACGCACGGCTGCAGGCTGGCCTACACAGCAGCTGAGGTTCAGGAATTGTGTCAGTGCTGGCCGGTAGCTCTGTAGCACTGTTCGAGACGTCTCGGATATCTTTAAGTGATTGCAGCATAACAATGGTCAGCGTTGCAGTCGATTGCAGTTCGAGGAACTCGACTGGCTCGAAAATGTCCTTTAAGGCAGACATCGGTAGATGCTTGTCAAGGCACTTCACCCAGCTTCTTCAATGAGCTTGTGTCGTCCTTTAAGGCGGATGGCCCAAAGCTGAGGAGTGTGTTGCAGGAAGCTGCCTTGTCCTTGGTTTTGGGTTGATTGACCTTCTGGCACTTCCCACCTAGGAAGCTTGCTGCAGAGTCTAGCAGGGAACACTGTGTGCTGGCTGGGTACCGTTTCTGGAGCAGCTGGAGGGAACTCCGAATTCTGGATCTCCTTCTGTTCACTGTGAGAGGTTTAGGGGAGGGATCTTGCTTCCCTCTTTGAAAATCATGACCTTCCTTCACTGGCGGAAGATGTAAGGCAGACTATACATTCAGCCAAGGTTAATGATGAGTTCTTCTTGCTATTCCTTGCAAAGCCTACGGATGATCAGCCAAAAGAGGGGCTTGGTCCTCTTTTAAAGCCAAATGGACCACAGTGATTGGTGTAGGCTAAGCCTATCTTAATGAACCAATCCTGGGGTCCCCACCAACAATCTCCTCTATGCGTGAGGTCATAACCAGAGTGCTTTGCAATAGGAAAGGTAGACGGGTGAAAACATGTGATACTAAGTTCCAACCATCTTGATGTGGATCAAAGAGTCTCACTGATTAATGGATCACTTTATTGTGCCTGATTAAAGCGGTGGGTCACCCTTGAAGCTAGGGTGGGGCCAGAGTCTCTGGCTCATGCAAACCACATTCTGATACCCTGCGGGGAGGACTACTGTAAACATGCGGTCCCAGACATGACAGTTCACTGTCATCGATTCTGAGGGCAGGAGCTGGCTTTAGGTTGACCTAGCAGCATAGGAATGGTTGTTGGGGTTTCCTGTCTCCTTTGTTAACCTTTGCAGACGGGCCCTGTGTGGGCCTGTTTGAATTACCCTCTGACTGGTTTGAAAATGGCTGCCACCAGCTGTAGTGCCCAACAAAAGAGCAGGGTGGATCCATGGAGCCTTTGTTACTTAAGCAGGCTGGCCATGGCAGGGGGAAGGTTTGGTCCTTCCCCTTCTGGAGATACATCATGTACTCTGGCTGTCATAGCCAACTAAATATGACAGGGAGGACTGTGCTTGTAGGCCGTGCCCCCTAGAGTACACAGGTCTATGCGTTTGTCGTGCTGTGAGAATAGGGACATGTGTGTGGATTAGCCCCACACATTTTCTTGAGGTTGGTCTACCATCATTCCATTTAATTTTTAAAAAATTAAAAAGTCCAGGCGAGCGCACATCCACCGTGCGTATGGCCAAATTCCTTGCAGGAGTTCTGTTTAGCTAAGCCAAAACTGTTGAAGTTGACAATGGTTGTTTCCCGAAATGCCATATCTTAGTTGGCATGCAAGGAAAGACAGGCATGCTAGCTGAGCATTAACAATTGAAGAAAATCCAGTCTTAATGGGTGCTGGCAGTTAATGAACTAGTCCAATGTATCCCTATTGATCGTAAATTGGTATTACGTATGAGCCCACCAAGGGAAGTCCGGACCATCATGCATTCAAGTTATGATATATGATAAGTAATTTATAACGCACCTGTATACATTTGGTTCTAAGCGCGACAAGGGAGGGTATGGCAGGAGGGCAAGACACTAATCTTACTAGGCCTTGTGTCATTTAGACCATGCAATTGATCTTACTATGCCTTGTGTCATTTAGATTGTAAAAGTGCAGAACGCAAAGTGCAGGGGAAGGGGACGGGAAGTGCAAGGGGGAGGGGAAAGTGCAATCAGGGCAACAATGCTCTGAGTAAGTGCAGCTGGACATCATGGCTCTGGGTAAGTGCAAGGAGGTGGGGACTGTAGAGGTTACAGATACAGCCCCTAGTGTGCGACAGGCCCAGAGGCAGTGCGGGGGAGACCGTTCAAGAGGAGTCAGGTATCCAGTGAGACTCTGAGGGTAACCAAGCAGCCAGTTGATGCAGCAGACAGGTAGTTAAGCAGGGGTGGGAGGGAGAGAAAGCAGAGGAGAAAGGGAAGGTGGTTTTGAGCTGCTTCTGGAACTTCTGTTGGTTTGGCTCAAGTTTGAGAGGGGCAGGGAGGCCATTCCAAAGGGCGGCACCCGCAGAGAAAAGTTATCTACCCCCTACCCTGTGCCTGGAGAAGCGTCTGACCATCAGAGAGTTGGAGGCAGCAGAGCAAAGGGCTTGAGAAAGAAGGTATTTATGAAGAGAGTGTTGAATGCAGTGCAGGCCCCAGCCCCAGAAAGTCTTGTGGACAAAGCAAAGGGTCGTGAACTTGATCCTTGTGGCCACTGAGAGCCAGTAAATCGATTTCAAGACTGTGGAGATACAGTCCCTGGGCTTGAGGCCAAGGATAAGTCTTGCAGTCCTGTTCTAGTTAGTTGCACAGGGCTGAGGGGTAGAGGAAGCAGGTTGAGAAAGAGGCTGTTACAGTAGTCCAACCCAGAGAGAACCAGGGCTCTGGAGACAATGAGCTTCTGGCAGAAAGTGAGAAAAGGAAAAGTACCTCTGAAGATGTGCAGCTGGTAGTGGGACTTCTTGGAAAGGTCCAGAGAAGGAGAGGGTGGAGTCGAAGATGACCCCAAGGTTTTTTGCTTCACAGGAAGGCGGAAGAAGAGGGCTCATCGAGGGAGGCCAGAATGAGAGAGGGAAAGCAGGAGCAGGGGTCCCAATGAGAAGGATCTATGGCTTACAGGCGCACTACTCCTGAATTGCTGATAGACAGTCTGGAATGTGCGAGAGAGGAGAGGAGGCTGTAGGGATCCGGAAAGAGAGCTGCGTGTCTTCCTCAGAACACTGAAAGTTAGAGCAGAAGGTGGAGATTAGGTGGGCCAGTGAGGCCACGGAGAGATTGAAAAGCCAGGCTGAGATGTTAGTGCCCTGGGGAACACCACATGTGGAGAGAGAGGCGGTGGAGAGAAAGGACCTGGGAGGGTCTGTCCAGGAGGAAAGAGGTCAGCCACTCCAGACCTGATTGTGATGCCCAGGTTCTCGTAAATTTGGTTGATCAGGATGGTGTGATTCAGTGTGTCAAAAGCAGAGGAAAGGTCAAGGATGAGGACTTGAAGGGTTGCTGGTGTCGAAATTGGAGTGCAGATCTTCACGGGTGTTCAGGAGGGAAGTGTCCATGCCTCTGGCTGCTCTGAAGTCAGGCTCGTGGTCATGGAGACAGCCAACAGATTCAGTGTGGCGAGTAAGCTTTGAGATGGCTAGCTTTTCCAGAAGATTGCCCAGGAAAAGGGTGATAGATATCGGGCAACAGTTGGCCAGACAAGTAGGATTTGCAGAAGGCTTTTAAAGGAGGGGGGGCACGAGGGAGTGCTTGAGGTGAGAGGGTAAACCACCAGTGTTGAAAGAGTGATTGCAGAAATCGACCAAGGCTGGAGCGAGGGTGTCAATGTGGTCCTTGATGCTTCTGAAGGAGCAGGGGAGCACCTGTTTGGGCAACACTTTCATAGATCAGACTTATCTAAAAACATCATCAGGTATTATCAGAGAGAAAGAGGAGAAAGGAGGAGGCGAGGGAGTGGCGGCCGAAGGCGGGCTGAGAGTGGTAGAGTGGGAGGAAGAGGAGAGCGAGGACAGGATGAACCTGAGTTCTGATAGTGAAGTGAGAAGCCAGGGCAATACAGAGGGCATGGGACAGAACAGATGTGGAGACTGTAGAAGGATAGGCCAGCTCCTTGCAGATTTTAAAGAGTTTGGTTGTGTTGTTAGAGGCCGCAGAGATGTGGGCTTTGATGTTGACTCTCCTCTTGGACAGGCAAGAGTGTCTCTATTGCCTTTGGAGCAGGCAGCTGGCCAGTTTGTCAGAGGATGCACTCAAAGCCCTCCACTTCCTCTCTGCCACCCTGCACTTGCAGTTTACTGTGGTGAGGTCAGAATCATACCAAGAGTTAATTGCACTTGGAGGTAGGCTTCAGACAGATTGTCATGGCAGGTACAAGGATGTCCAGAGTGTTGGAAATGGCAAGATGCAGATTGGAGAGGGCTGTGTGAGAGTGTGAGGCTGCCACAGGGGTAAGGGTAGTAGAGAAGGTGGAGGCAAAGGCATCCACCGATGCACGCTTCATGGGCCGAATGACCGAGAAGGTAGGTGGCAGCGCTGGAGTGAGCTCTGCCTGGGGCACAGAGAGTGTCAGGTGAGGGGAAACGTTAAAGTGGTCAGGCCAAGAGAGAGGAGTAGTGAAACAGTTAGAGAGAAGAGTAGTGAGAGGGTTAGAGAGAGGGATGTTGGAGGAGATGAGAACATCCAAGGTGTGTCCGGCAGTGTGTGTCGAGCCAGATGGTAGAATGAAGAGAGAGTCGCAGAGGTTGCAGAAGAGCCCTGTGGAGGGATCAGGAGCAACCAGGTGGATGTTGAGGTCTCTAAGGAGGAGAAGTTGAGAGGTAGATGCAAGGAGAGATGTGGAGAGGACAGCCCACTCTGAGAGGAAGAGGGCAGCCTGGCCAGGTGGCCTATAGATGGTGGCCACAGTCAAAGAGAGGCCAGAAGAGATAAAGATCCTGTGAACCAGGCATTCAAAAGAGGAGTAGGCCTACGCAGGAATGACAGAGTCAGGGATCCACTCCGGAAAGATGAGAGCTACTCCCCCCGGGTCGGTTGGTTCTGGGCACAGAGGGGATCCTGTAGCCATCAGGGAGGAGAGTGTCAAAACTCGTGACAGATAATAGGACATAATTTCTCCCAAGCATACAGCTATTTATTTCACTGTTTTACAAGGTACAGAACTGCGTAAATATGCCCACCTGTGTGATTCTTGTACTCTGTTTAGAAAAACCACTGGCAATAAGCATGGTGTCCTAAAAACAATACTGGTGTCCCACTACCAGTTTATGATTATTGTTCATGGTTACTGAAGGCACCTTCTAGGAGGTCCAACTGGCAAGCAGAGTGATACTAGACATAGTGAGCCTCTTGTCAGCCTTCCAGTGACCTGCACAAATGTGTCAAAACTGTCCAACAGCCCTTAAAGAGCATGTATTCCTGTCAATAATTTCAGATCTGTGGATGACAAGCGATGGCAGAAACCTCAGACTTTCTTGAGATAGAAATGCTGGCCCTTGACCAGTGCTTGTGTGTCAATCAAACAGGAGACCAAGGTGTCTCGTGTCTAGGTTACAGGGATAGGTTGCACAGCGTACAGGGATAGGTTGCACATCCTTTAAGAATGGCAGCTCACATCACCTGACCTAACCTCTGGTTTCTCAGGGAGACCATGATCAACAATTCTGTCTTATCTGGATTCAGTTTCAGGATTGTTTCTCCTGCTAAATTGTGACCTCAGGCACACAAGTTGTCAGGGATTCCAGATTATCCTCTGGTTTCTTTTGGGAAGAGACATACATATGTGCCATTTTTAGCAACAGGCCTTGTTGGGTTCTGTGGGCAGATTTTCGTTGCAAGAGATAAGGTTAGTCCTCCGTGAAAGCTACGGCCGCCTGAATGGTGACAGAGCGCCTGGGCTAACAAGAAGGCCAGACCCAAGGAAAAAACTCACAAAGAGGGAAAAAACCTTGAAAAGTGCTAGGTCTTAAATGACAATGCAACAGGGAGTTGCAGAACAAAGCAGAATGACTAAAGTGTCAGGATACCAACAGTGCTTGTCAAAAGAGGCAGAAAACAGGAATGGAAGGCAGTGAAATACCAGGACTAGAATGGAGGAAGCAGAGCCCAAGTCAGGAAGGGCAAGGAATAGCATGGAAAACAAAGTAAGCAGGGCCAACTGGGAGAGTAGAGAAACCGTTAAAAGCAACAAGGAAGTTGATACACGATTCCTAGCATATTCTGGGTACTTTTGTTGTGAATGGAGGTACACGCCTCCTGAGCATGATGGCCATACTATGTTGCACATAGCGGCCATGTTGGGTTTGGCAAAACATTACCCATTATGTGCAGAATTTGGTTGTCAGATTAGCCAGGCCATGCTTAGGGGTGATATCAACTAGCAACCTATCATCTATTTTGAACAATAGAAGGGAGAGACCCATCCCTGAAGTATTATAGACCCATCCCTGAAAGATTACTCAAGGCAGTGGATTTGAAACATATTCTTCTAAGCCTCCCACTTCACTAAATCATTGTTTGCCTATATCCCTCTAAATTCTGGAACTGCTCATATTTTTTCATTGTGGCAGCCTTAGTCCTACTGGATAATCATCTGCACGCCGTAGTGGGGGCAGTAAAAGCCCACAGTTTGAAGGCCACCCGCGTAAGTGAGAGGGCTAAGGAAGGCACACCCATAAACGCTCACACCAGGGAGAATACAACCCGCTAGGGAAGAAAGGCCCAAGTCAATCTTGTAAGGATAACAAGTTTTAATCTCACATGCAGATGAGAGCAACAGCAAATAACTCTGCTGCTAGGAACGTTCTACCAAAAAGTAGTACCATACTGCCAAAAAGTAGTACAAGCAGAATCTTTTAAAGAAAAACATCATAATAGATGACACAATACATATAGTAAAAACCTGCGCGACTGGTTGGTGTGCGCCTATACATGATCCACCTACTCTCCAGGAGAAGCCAGGTCATTGGTTCCAGCCCAACCCGTCCGTCTTCCATTACATGGGTGCTGCAGTGATCATCTTCTCACATCGAAGGTCATAGAGCACATTTATTATACTCCTAACATACAGCTACTTTATCACTATAATGTGCAAGTGGCAGGCTTTATGACGGGCACAAAGGAGGTTCTGGGGCACTCTAACCTTCACACACACATTTCACTCACTCCCTTCCATGCCATCTGGCTCCAAGGTCTCCAACCTCAGCACCTCGCAATACAAATCACTTGATCGTCGGTCAATGATGTGCCCTATCCGTCCTCTGGGGCAGGTGGTCAAAGGGCACCTTGTGCCATGGAATTCAGGGATCTTAAGGTTTAGTCAGTTATATGGGCTATAACTCGTGGTCGCCTGAGGATGGGCTGGGTCATGCTTTGGCCAGTGTGAGATAACGTACACACCAGGTGCCGGTCTGTGATCACAGCCTTGTAGGGCACATTCATTTTGAGCAAAAAATACATCTTTGCAACACTGGTAGTTGGGGGAGTCGGCTGTCCTCATGGGAGCTCGGGCATGGCTGGAGGTTTCCCGTGTCTTGCAATTTGTACCTAGTGCATACAAAGCCGCATTCGCCACGCCGGCCTTCCCTTCAACCTATGGTTACCAATATCTATGCAAAACAGCAATGCTGTTCCTGCCCTACACTATACTATCTGTGTTGATTATATTTGATTATATTGATTATATTGTATTGGGAGGTGGTCCTCTCATCATCCCCTCTCCCCCCTGGCTCATCATCATGCTTCAAATGCATCTCACCTCACACTAAAGCGCTTAGGGGGTGGGATAGGGCTGTCCCCTTCCCAATATCCCCCCCTTTTGTTACTTCTGCAGTAACAAACTTTGCTGTTCCCCCGGTTATGAACTTGCAAACAGAACTGTGCTACTCAATCCAAGAGAAGGGAGTAATTATCCTCGGCCAAGAACATTGACGCAACCTTCTAGTTTAGTTATAAGTGTAAGGGACATAATTTGAGATTTTGACAAATGACGGTGGACTCTTAAGTTTACAAGGACATTCTGATAAACCCCTTTAGTATTTTAGTTGAAGCAAGGAAACTCCTCGTAACGATAGGGACATTTAGGTTTTCCCTTTATTTTCTGGGCTAATAAAAGTCTATAGCAATCACTATGCCACCTGTGTGTTCCAGTCTCCTCCTAGTGCACCGTTGCAGTTTACTTGGAGGGGCAATGTTTGTTTTACAGTGGCATGCCTACTGGCACATATTGCATGCACTAAAGGAAACATCAAAAAAGATTGTCACAGGGCGGAGTTGACACAATTAAGCTACTATCAACATGCAAACGTTCTCACAGTGCATGGTACTATATATTGGGAACAAAACATGAATGTATGCCCTTCATAGCATTTACTGGGACAGCATGAAATTGTGTTCTTACAGTACAGTGCTCGCATATATTGTGGGCACAATACTATGAGCGTGATTTAAAATGGATTGCTAGTATATAATATGGGAATGACATCATAAAAGTGCTACCTTATATTGTGCACAGGAAACCATGAACGTATTTTAAAATGTAATTATTGCCTACACTTTGGGAACAGTCAGTTTTCTAAAATGCCTCCCACTACACTTCTTCAGTCCCTTTCTTCACTTGATATTTCAGTTTTTTCTCCTTCAAAATCGTTCATTTTCAGTCCTGTAGAAAGTTTCTGTTCATCTTGGTGGTCCCATTTTCTATCTTTTGGTATTTCTTGCATTCTGTAGTTGGACCACAACTGTTTTCCTTTTACACAATTCCATTGACTTCTCTTATAAAGTCATTCATTATTCAGGCTAATTTTTAAGCAGACAATGCCAAGAGTTTTACTTCTTTCCTTTGTTTTAGAATGTACCCAATCAATGCTTGACTGCTTGTCTGTCTGCCATCAAATCTTGGATGACCACACATTATTTTTGTTTCAATCCTAAGAAAGTGGAAATTCTTTTTTCCTTGCTACACATTCAGTTATTTTGCCGTTAGCTATTGTCCTCCTTGTTAGATGCATTAGCAACCTGGGTGCGGGAGCCAGCCATCAGGTGGCTAGGAAGGCGGGCTTGAACCAGCGGTGTAAGCCCGAGTTCCAAGCCGGCGTCCTATTGTAGGAAGGAAAATCCTTTTTTTAGCACCCTGAATTGCTTCTTTGGTACCCAAGGGTGCTAATGGCCTTAACTGGGGCAGCGGCCTGTTACCCCCTGGTTTTGCCCATGGAACAAGAACCTCACACTGAGTTCCTTCTGTCTGTATGCTTGACTTATCTTTGATTCTTCTTTTTTATGTCAAGATAGGGTTTTCTCCGAAGTTTGTGTATGTCACTATCAACTTTATCATCCATCATATACATCGTTTACTTACTTTTTCATCTCCTTAACTTGGTCTTACATGTTAGCTCCTTCTTTTCTTAATGTTGGTCTTCCAAAACATGCAGTTCTCCCTTTCCACTCTTGCACTCTTGAATTCAGATTATTTTTGGCCTGAGCTATTCTTCTTAGATTTCTGTTCATCTTGCTAGTGTTGGTTGGCTACCCAATATTCAACATTTCAGGTTCCACTTTCTTTGTATTGTTTTTAAATGCATTAATGCTCTCACCCGTCTTTATCATTATAATTGTTCTTTTATATCGTGCTTAGAAACCAATTACCTTTATTAAGTGCGTTATAAAAGAACAATTATAATCATAATCTGTTGGAACTCATTGTTCTTTATCAGATTTCTAGGAAACTGGACTTGTCATGTCAGGTTTTATTCTCCACTTAGCGTCGCCCCTCTGTATCATCAAGATTTCTCTCATTTCAATTACCTGCTCCTAAACTGTCAACCACATTACTCCTGGATACTCATTCTTGCCTCAAACATTACAAATAGTTAAAGAAAGGCTAAAAACATCTGCTTTACACTGTTTTCCATCTACCAGCATATGATGTATTTCTATTGGTCTTGCTATCCATTTAATTCAATATCATGTTAGTATTCCTTGAAGTGTTACTATGTACTGTAAGGAAGGCATGGTATCAACAGCAAGACAGACACAAGTGACCACAGTTTAAGGGTGTTTATTGAACTTTCACAAGGGTGTGATAAACACCTATCTAAACCTAAATCTACAGATGGGAGAAAGCTAGGACCATCAAATAAAAATAATGCAGTCCTAGTGGAGTCTCATCAAAATAAAAGGGCCTACACTAAAAAACCTATTGCCAATCCTTACAACTTATTTACAAATAAGGTGGGGAAATGTTCATGAAAAAGAAAGAAGTGTTCACAAAATTATATGTCAGGATGCTTGAGCCGTTGGCCTCCCTTCTCCATGTGTTCTGCACGGGTAAGGGGGGTCACTCCAGCAAAGAAAAAACTCTGGGTTCTGCGGCACAAGGATACAGTTCTATTTCCACAGTTCAGGACCTTCTGTGTCCAAACCTCTTTACTTCTTGCAAGTCTCTGACTTAGAGGGCCGGCTGTACAAAAACAACACGCAAACATTCTTTTCCTTGCACCAGTATTCAATTTCGGTGTTCATCCTGGATCCCCCTCAGCCAGGCTCAGATCCTTTTAAAAAACAAAGGTTCAATGTTGGATCCCCCTCTACCACGATCAGATCCGTTTCTAAACAATGTTCAGAGAATTGTTTCTCAGGTGAATCACGGTTCACCCTGGATCCCACTCAGCTGGGCTCAGATCCCTTTCTGTCGCTCAATGAGTCTCCCTCAGCCGGGCTCGGACCATTTTGGATGTACATTAAACTATTAAAGGCTTTCAAATGTGCAAAGGTTTTAGCTTGACCCATTGCATTACCACTTTAATCTCAATATTCTTTTTTCTCACACTAACAGAGACTTTCAAATGAGCACCAACATGGCGCCAGACCACTCTGTGTATGGTATCTTTTCTGGGCATTCCAAAGTTCAATTATGCAGTTCAATTACTCCTTTTGGTTTCCAATTATATTTGCGTCGCTCATCTCAGACGCCTCACACACTGTTCTCTTTATACAATGTTGCCGCTTGCAACCTTGGTTGAAAACATGAGCTGGTTTGGTATCAGTCTCTCTGACTCTCCGGCTGTGCTGTCTTTTCTGACTCTGCTTTGTTGTATGGACCAAGGATAGTACCACGGCATCAATCGCTCCTCCCTGCCTTGGTTATCAACGCGGCAGAGCACCGGTACCTCCGACACACTATGCATGTTTGATCAGCCTTAGTTCCTGGTCTTAGGTTTCTTACTTTCCAAGGCTCGTAAAAGTAACAGTCTTTAGAGGTCAAGGGTACTTCCCTCCTTGCGAACCTCTCTGGTCTTGCCATCTTTCTCCCTGTATTAAACTGGCATTTTGGAACTGCTGTTTCCTTGTGTTCTTTGCCTCGCTCAGAGTGTGCTTTCATGCTCCGCCTTTTATCCGTGTGGTGAAGTGTGATGGAAGTCAGGTATGTGTAATGATCCGTAATTGCCTGACCTTGCCTGAACATGGTATTGGGACATGTCAGGTATACGGCTCTGGTGTTAGTCTGTTGTTGCTCATGGTGAACTGTCTGTGAGAAAGTGTTCATGTCGGGAAAGGAGGGGGGTTTAGTTCCTCGTTATCCTACCTGATAAGATGGGGAAAAGGTGTTATAGGGAAGGGGATACTGCGTCTCACCCTCCGGTGTCCCACTTCCACGCCCCGAAGACACCTCATTCAGGTGATTGTCCCACACTGGTCCACCCCCAGGAACTGGATCCAAAAGCGATGGCCGTGTCCTGGCCACCTGGATGACAGATCTCCGGGTACTAGCAGGTGAGACAACTTTAGGTTTGTCACAGTACAGTGCATTGGATGAAGAAGCTATATATAACACTGATGGAATATATTGTGGGTACGTCACCATGGAAGTTTTGAAATGCAATGCTGCCATATATTGTGAAAAAGAGATGAGAGAACAGCCCTGAGACAATTGAAAATGAATGATAATTTGGTCATGAAACCTGCAGTTTAAGGTGGAGAAATATCATTACTGAGTGCTACCTAATATGACAGTACAGTTTATAAAGTCCTTAATAATGATCAGAACTACCAACACCTTCAAATACATCCAACACTTTAGCATAACAATCAGATCAATGATATGACTATGAAGGCAACAGAAAGAGGTCAATTCAGTTCCTGAGTTTACAAAAACCTTAACTATAATTCACCCGAAACTATGATTCATTGTATTTTATCAAAACTACATATGAACTTAGTTGAATCACATGTTAGACCAATAATTCCTGGATGTGGATCACTTCTTGAACCAATTTTTAAGTAATAGATTTTGTTTTGAAACCTCTGGTAAAACAGACAAAATCATTCTTAATGCCAGCTAAAGTGTTATCTCCCTAGATCAGACCTTTTGTCTTTTTTCCATATTAATTGCCTTATCCAATATGATATTGAGCCCTCACATTTCATCCTTTTGCCAGACTCATTCTTTCATCCATTTTGTTCTCACTTTGTTTCCTTTCTTTTTCTCTTTCATGTTTTTGTTCAATCCTTTCCCTAGGTTACACCTATTATATTTTTAGCTCAGGGGCAACGTGTTCGCCTTGGAAGCAAGACGACACGGAGCAACATAGGTTTGATTCCTTGGTCCGTGCTTAAGCACGTCATAAACAACCAATTACAATTACCTTATCATTCCCAGTATGCTTACATTGAAAGGGCACCTTCCCACTGCATTCCTTTCCACTGCTCAATGTTCACACCCTTTTCTCCACAAAGCCTTAGACGATCGACTCTCCTCATTTTAACCTTTCTCTGTCCTTTTCCCTATGAATTGAAACTTTCTGTGTTTTTTAAGAAAACACCCTTCCCCAATCAGGTCTTTTGCCCCCCACCATGTTTTATTATGGCTGCATTCCCAAGCTCTTAATGCTTAAACCAGCAACAGAAGACAGGGAACTGGGCTCTTTTCTGATTTCCATCCCCAGCACCCAGCCCCACACATATGGCAAGAGACATCTGTACCATTCCCCTTCCTGTTTAGATTTAGCTATTACTTCACAACAGCTCGATTCCGAGGTAAGGTGTTTCTGTTTACCATCCTCCATAACATCTGTTTATTTTTAATAGGTGCATGCAGTGCATGAATATATGTATGTACGAGTTTGGCATTGCACAATATAGCATGGTTTGTCATCAGCAAGCTACACCTTTCTCTAAATAATTCCTCCAATACTAAATAAAACTTTAGAAACCAACAGAGCTGTAGGTTTTCTAAAAACCAAGCTGATTCTGCAATACCTGACAACACTTCTGTGCCTGTGTGTTGTTCATCAGTATAAATCATGGGCCTCATTATATGGTAGGCGGTAGCCATGGAGCTATTAGCGCCATGGCTACCCCCTACCGCTGTCGGAGTCCAGGTTCCCAGAATAGGGGCTTACCGGTTTATTCCGACCTTTGCAGGACCGGTAAATCCCCACTCCAGGTACCATTCCCCATTCCCATTTGAGCTCCCATAGGGCTCAATGGGAATGGGGAAGGAGCTAATAACGGTACCGAAATTTGCTGTACCATTATTAGCTCTGAGGTCCCTCAGCAGGAACCGTCCATAGCGCCTGGGCAGACCACACGTTAAAGACGGGACCCGTTAAGGGACCTCGTACTAGGGCGGTAGGGGATTACCGGCACCGGTGCCCTTACCGGTGCCTGTAATCCCCTACCGCCTACCGTGCAATGAGGCCCCATACCTCTCTGACATCAAAACGAGCACAAGCAGCGCTGGAAACATGAGTCTTATAAGTGAAATGTAGGTGCTGCTATCTGGTTCAACATTAGAAATCGAACTGTTTCTCTGGAAGGAACAATTTGCTGATGCACGTTTTGTCATTAGAAACCTGTGAGCCTTGTGTAGCAGAATCGACAGTGCCCCTGCATTTTCTATCATTGAACCCAAGGCTAACTACTCAAATGAAAGCACTTCGTACTTGTGTCCTTACCCGTTTGAACTGAGCATTTATCTCAAACATGTGTTGGTGCACTGTTTGTCATCAGTAGGCTGCATGATATATCCCACCGTGATCGACCCTTGGCTCATCCAGTAAAGCCAGGACACGCATGTGGGTGAATAGTGACATGTTAATTCATGCATTTGTAGCTATGCAAGTAACTTGCACGTTGTCCTTTTAGGTAGGTGGTTATTAATTATTTATGGCCCGTTTAGCAAAACCAAAAGTGGAATGAGGCCACCATCACCACCGACTGCAAGGAATGAAGCTAACTCCTTTCAATGCCAGCCAGCTGGTCTAGAGTTGGCAGTCGCCAATGTGAGGTATCCACACAGGCACTGGTAACAGATTTTGATGGTCCATGGGATAACCTTGAGGTGCACTGGTTTCCCCGGTAGTACAATTTTGCAGCAGAAAGGGGGTTGACAGGCAAGCCTGCCATCCTCTCCCCATTGTGTTCTGCGCCTGAGACACATGAAAAGGACATTAAACGACCTATACCTACATTCGAGACCTTTGCTTTCTATGAGTTAGGGTGTGAGAGTGATGTGTTTAGGAGCTGGTGCCATACCCAGTGGGATGTAAGTAAGAGGGAGCTGGTGAGGTGGGGGGGACAGGAATGTAAGTTCCCCATTCAACTCCTCCCGTCCTCACCTTCCTCCATGACCCCACAGGGGAGAAGAGCTACAATCCCCCAGCCAAGGTCCAGAAGCCCTTGAATGATGTTTTCCAAGGGAAGCAGTTCCTTGTGGAAGTACTCTACTACCCTAATGATATAGATATCCAAAAGGATGGGTGCAAAGGGGGTGGGGGGCAATGCTTACAGAAGGCACTAGGAACCATTAAGAGGCCAATCCCACTTAAGGGCTCCTGGAGGTCCGAGGCCAGTTGACAGTTTTGATCTAATGAAAGTGATGTTGAGTTGCAAGCAGTGGCGGCACTAGGGGTGGGGAGGGGGCTATATCCCCGGATCTTTTGGTTGTAGCTGCGGATAGAAGCTCAGGGGCTACAACCAAAAGGCTAGCTAGCTCCGAGTGCCAACAGTCCTGACATTAGCGTGGCTCTGGATCTTTTTCGATCCTAGGTTCATAGGAACCAACCCCTGGTTGAAAGCATCTTTATTAGCGCAGCACTCTAATGGATACATCAATGTAAAGAGAAATAATCTACATGACATACAACAGACTTTGTAAAAGTCCCTCTCCCTACCATCAGACCTAAGTTATCTCCGGGCACGTGGCTATCTCTTCCCCATGAGTACCAAGTGGCTCTGCGTCCATTTATACAGCTTCAGCTATCCTTGTTTTTCTAGCTAGGAGCAATTTCCCTGCTAAGATCTGTAGCACCATACTTATAATGATCGAAACATGAAACTACAAGACCCAGAATGCAATATATGGAGACGGGAAAACCAAGCCCTGCTCAAAGTATCACCCATAAAATGGGGCAAGTTAGAAGCCATACTGTCCTTTGAGGGACAGCACAAGACTACTAGGAAATATTTATTTCCCTGTAGGCCAACGTACATTGATCCAAACTCAGCACCACAAAATCGCATAATGAAATTTTGCCAATCCACTGCCTTCCCCTGATGCCTCAGTACCCATAGCAGATACCAAGAACTGTGCTGTACCGTAACATTTTAAACCCAGTATTAGGTATGATATATGGAAATCAGAATTTTACAGGAGGCTGGGGGGGGCGGTGGAATCCACAGGGTTCACAACACACCTGAGAGGTTAATCTGCAGTGTGGAGCACACACACTAGCAATCACACACAGCCAGCTAATGACTCTCACGCTGAAGAGAATTGCCGATCACACAAGAACCAGGGCAGGTTAACTCATGGGCGGTCCCACACGGTGCATGGTCCAAGCTCTCCTGGGCTCTGTGAAGGCATCATGTAGCAAGACACAGACAACAAATTCAAAGATAACAAATAAAACAATTAATTAAAAATGTCAGGATGGAGAGAGGCCTAACTTGCCCTGTGCTAAGGTGGGACTTCCCTACGTAAATTTAACTAAGGAAAGTCTGAGTCAAAGAGTTCAACTTAAACGTCTGTCTGTGCCCCAAACCCATACTTGCCTCACAACTAAATCTGCACAATGTGTAGGGATGTCAGCAACCAAAGAAACAATGTTCAACATAAAGTTCTGAGCTTCTTCCAGCTTGCAGCTTCCTTTCAGCTCCCTTCCCCAATTGCAAAACAGTTCAACAAAAAAAGTCTTCAAAATGATACAGTTTTAAATAATCTTCGGAGTTCCCTTCCCCCTGTTCAAAGCCACAAAGTTCAAAATACAAAAAATGGTCTTGATGCTCTGTCCTCAAGACAACAATGGTAGTTCCTCAAGTCTCGTGGTTCCCTTCCCCAAGACTTGTATTGCAATGTCACAAAGAAATGGGAATCTTGGTTGGTTTCCTTGTTCCCTTGTGCCATAACGTTTTCTTTCTTTTCTTCATACAAGGGGTATTGGTAATTTGTAGTTAACTTAGAATGCAGCATGCAGTGGCTTGGTTTAGCTTGAAAATTCCATTCAGTTTGTAAGTCAAACTGCAGTGGTTTTGTTAATTTGCACAGTTCCATTCACTGCTGAATTTACCATGCGGTTATTGTTTCATTGCAAAGTTCTTATTTGATTCGGTATTCAGTAAGTATTGGTTTGGTTTAAGGCTTAGTTTTCATTCAGCCCGCTAGGTAATATTCATGTGTTTCACTTTAAATGTACTTCCCAATACTCGGAGCCTTTCAAAAACGTCTTTCTTTAAGAGACGCAACCACTCTGATTCAAAGTATTCTTGGGCTTTTAACACTCAACACTGGAAATGATTTTAGACGGGAGACCTTTCGAAAATGTACCCTACTGAAACACGTGACGTCTCCGATACAAAGTATTTCACCACAATGTAAATGTTCAGTCATTCGCACGCAGGGTTTATCTATCAGAAACTCACCGGCAGTAGATTTCCTTGCAGCACAGGGCACACAAACTGCATCTTCAGCTGAGAGGGGTCCACCTCCTGCCCCTTAAAAAACCCCTGTGCTGACTTCTTTACACAGGGGAATGGGCATTCCACATGAGAGGGAACGGGGTAGCCTCTCCACGTGGCTCCCTCTCACATTGCCAGCATCTTCTTCATCCCAGTACAAATGTGGGGAAATTGTATAGTGTTCATTACTCTCAGCTGCCTCTTCCTCGTCTCAGTACTTTCAAGTGTCCTAAGAGGGAAAATGAGGGGTGCTGACTTACAATAACCCATAAAGGTCAGGGGAGGGTTAGGTTGGTTGTCTATAGGGAAAGGGGGATACCATGGCTTGCCTGAGGGCACCCCTTTCTCAATCGTCAAGGACCATGCAACCAGGAGATCCTCCCTCGCTTCTCCACCCCCAGGGTCAGGTTCCAAAAGTGAGGGCCTTTCTCTGGCAACCTGCCTAAAGGATCCAAGGGCAGTAAGAGTGAGAATACCCTTCAGTTTCTCACAGCTCACAAACAAAATATATCCTGGCAATCCTTCTGAGCAGTGCAGATGTTGACATCTATTCTATGCCTGTCGTTCTGTAGAATTCATAGAGGTGCATGTGGAGATGAATATGACATGGTCCCTGTCACAAGCTGTTGTACTGCTAAATGTGTGTGCTAGCCCCAAAAACACTGTCCAGTCCATCCAGCCCTTTATCCATATCCCAGCACAGACCAATAAAGTAGGAAAGCCACCGACCAGCCATCTCTCAGTGTCCTCCAGAGCAAAGGATCTACTGAAGAGTATCCACTCCTGAATCCCAACTCCAGAAACCAGCCAAAACCCCATTGTACCTCCATACCCACCACCACACAAGGGACAATAAAAGGTAGAGGAGGTTGTTGATGAAATACCAATAGTTCTTTTAGTCCTTTGGTTTATTTGTATTTTTTTGGTGGGGAGCCAAGGAGCTTGAGTCGGCTATTATTGTTTCTATGTGAAAACCAGTGAAATCATGAGCCTGATGAAATACATTTCCCGGTTCCTAAAGCAATTCCCCCAAATTCTAGTTCTAGGATAATTTACTAAACAAACTCCAATTTAAGAATATTTGGGTAAACTACTGAATGGTGTCACAGAACAAGTTGAACATAATATCATCCCACTGTTGATGATTGTTTTAACAGTTTTATCATTGGCTACAGCTCTTATCCTTTTGATCATTATTTCAATTGGCAATTAGAAGCTATTCTTCAGCACCCCAAATTGTCTGCGGTTTCAAATGTATAATGCTGTGGGGGTCTAATACTGCTTTTGGAGAAGTGGACTGTGGGTAGAGAGCAGGCAAGATACCCTTAATCCTGCCTTCAAATTTGTTAAGGTAGAAAAGAAGATGGTTTTGGCTAACAAATAATGCTGACTAACAGTCAGGTACATTTCTCAAACCTTGTGTCATTCAAATCCTACAATGGTACTCATTCTGATGACTTTAGAATTACAAAATATTCAATTGTCACTGCTGGGATTCTAACCTTTCATCTGTATTTACTATCAAAAACCAGGCATGGGGTCAAAAAAAACGAACTAGACAAACACGTGAACTTGAGTTAAAAGTGTTTATTGGGCAAATCTAACAGGATTGGGTCAAATAATAAACAGGAGTAATATATAAAATCAACTGTCAGGAGCAACTGGTTGGACAGGTTTAACCAAACATCTGAACTCAACAAACCGTTCAAAGAAAACTAAAACTTCAGGATGGCTTCTTCTCAGTATGGCAGGCTTTGTGGTGACCCCTCCATGGGTAAGCTTTGACTAAACTCCTCATACAAAGTCTGCCATTTATCTTGATTGACTGGTATCTTCCCCAGTATTTATAAATAGGCTTCAGGCTTGCCCCCAACCCTTCTCTAAAATCTCTCCACCTGTATTCCAGAACTCAGGTTTGAAGATTGCCAAGCCATTATTGTCAGAGCTCTCCAGTCACCATGCTATCACCAGGTAGCCCAGGTCTCTCTGATTTCACAGACCCAGCACTAATCTCCTTTCTGGCTCTTTGGAGACCACCCATGGTTACAGACCACAATGGCTGGGACAAAGGTCTGGGCAATTCTCAGCACCTCTGATATGGGCCAGGAGAGGAAGTGGAGGATGAGAGGGTGGCCAACTAAACTAACCATACCACTTATTAGGCTCATCTATGTCCCTAGGACTGAATGTTGTCTCCCCTTCCCTTCTAATAACTCTCTTGTCCTCACTTCCTACCCCTCCTTGGTCTTGCTACCATCCTAATCAGGTTTGCAATCAATTATTCCCCATGCTCTTCCATCCCCTGCTGTTTACTTTTCCTCCTGGCATCTAGCGTTTTCTGATCCACTCCTATGTTTTCTTCCGCTATTCTTCAAAATCCTTGTTCTTTGCATTCCACTCACACATAGCCTCTCAGAATCACCTCTGTCCCCCTCGTGACATTCCCTAATTTCACCTCCTGATAATGACTCCCTCTTAGCCTCACAAACTCACCTAGAATTCCTCCTGATATTCCACCCCATTCACCTCCTGACAACCACTCTCAAAATCACCTTCATCATCCTGTTGATGTTTTCCCTCTTTGGCCTCCACTCTCAACCCACTTGCCTTTGATGAAACTCTACCTTGCTTGTTTCTCACAGCTCCCTGGCCTTTCCCCCAGCTTTGGTGCTCCAACCACTCCCAGCTTCCCGGGCCTCTCCTACATTCTTCAAGGTTCTTTTTCAGGCTTAGCATCAGACTCTGCTCTTTGCACCATCCATCCCCAAGCTCCTATCCCCCCCATCCCCTTCTGGCACATGTCCTGCCTTTAGTGGGGCTTTGGTGGCAACCTCCAGCTTGTCTATTATGAACTCAGATATCTTGGCTTGGTATTGCAAAGTTAGGATTTGTAGTTCTGTGGGCCTGGCTGGGTTTATGGAGTCTGCAGGACAACAACCTCAAGAACTTCATCCACCATTTGGAGTTCCCTACTCTCCCTTCTCCTTAGATTGCTGGTTTGGTGATTAGTTACTGAGCTATGCCGCTGGTGGTGGCTATTAGCATTGATGTGGGTCATGGGGTTGGCTCATCCATCTCTGCGAGCAGTCCTCGTTTGGCTCGCCACACATTGCCTTCAGATTGAACACCCTAAGCCCCCCCGGTTTAAGATGTATGAGTTTGTAGCTTTTGGGAGTTGACTGATGGATTACTTGTGTACTATCTCCTGGTTCAAGCCCCACTCCTTCACCTGTGGGTTTACATATGGTTTATGTACTTGTCTGGGAGGATTCCAGTGTGAAAGCACAGCCGCTCCACAAGATCACTGCTCTCTGATTTCCTCAAAGTGGCATTGTCAGTTCCTGAATATATGAAAGACTGACATTTGAGGATAGGGGACATCATTGTATCATTGCTTTCAGTTAGCTTCAGTTTATCCCCAGCCAAACATGTGTCTCTTAAAGCGACATTGCCCCTATTGTCCTTCGTGCAAGAATACCCTGGTACGTGAGAGGGACTAAGTGAGGTTGACCAGTGGATCCTGCCTTTGCTAGCTCTGCGCCTATCATTTACTAGCTTGGAGAGGTACCTGGCCATCTTCGTCACTGCACTGGATGTCCCCACAACCAGGCTGGGGATGTTGTCACCTTACCAAAAGATCTTTGCAGCAGGCACATTACCCACAGAGCTATTTTACAAGGATTGGAGCCAGACACCTGCAGGGTACACAGGAGTCTCAGCAGCACACGTATTAACCCTCAGAGTTCTCTCACTGAGATTGGAACCTGTGGTCATGTTGGCACACATTTTCAGCATGTTCAACTCTGAGCTCTCTTAACAACTTATCCAAGACTCTTTTAACCTAACACAAAGAGTCCTTTGTACTTCACAATGACCCGAACGCTCATTTTATCTTGTTCCAAATGGCTTGATTGTAACTGGAACCCAGGAACTTCTCAGGTTCACATGAACCTTATTGCTGCATTTGGAGAATCACCAGAATCTGGGTTAAACAGCCCACCCTTCCGTATCTAGTAAAGGTGAGGCTCTTTCACGTGGATTGAACAGCCTACCCACAATGCATTAAGAATACTAATTTTATGAATCTCAAAAGGATACATCAGAGCATTGGGGAATTATGGGAACCTACTGGACACACAGATCTCTGCAGCAGATGCTTTGACATCCGCCAGAGCTACCGTACCAGAAAGAGGGAGGTGCGTCCATTTCCCACTAAAATGTGTTGAGTCAAAAGTACTTTGAAAAGGGTTTTGAATTGCCTGGAAGCAGGATCATAGTGTGCACTGCAAGTCAGGATAGGTGTGCTTTGTGAGAGTTTCATGGATGTCTCAGAACTCAGAAGTCCCCACTAAGTCATGGCAGAGGTGTATTCTGGGAGATCTGTGTGTCTCAGTATGTGAGAAATTAATTTTCCTGAAAATCCTGTTCTGAAATGGCTTAGAGACAAAATATGTTTGTCTTTGTGATATGTAACCAATTTCAGGGGAAAAACGTAATCTGTCCCTTGAATTTCATATGACCTGGAAGACCCATACTCATCATGGAACTTTCTACATAGCGCCTCTGTCAAGAAAAACCCTCACTGTACTCCATGTCAGCTGCCTGACCAGTTCCACAGAAGGCATCAGTGAAGCCATGTTGTCTTGCTGACTGGGCATTAGAGTGGCCCCTGTCTCTACTGGCACTTAATAACACCATAGTGGGGTAAACAACATTTGTAAGTGTGGATTGGGCCCGATCCAGGGATGAAAACGTGGGCACATGTTTAGTTACTTTCCTTATATATTGTTCCCCAAACAAAAGACATTCTGTATTCTGCAGGTAAGTATCCACCATCAATCCTAACTTAAGATTCATTTTAAAAGGAACCCTTTGCATCTTTCTGTGCTCATAGAGGAACTGGCATTGCCTAGGAAGGAAGTAGCTCTTTGAGCCCAGTTGGTCAATATGTCTGGGTACACTCTCAACTGTCTTTCTTGGCTCTCTCTGCTATGTCCAAGATTTTTACCAGTGGGCTGAATATGTCTAACAATTCATCCTGACACTGAAACCAAGCCCGGCCCGTGCCTTTGCTAGGTTCCCTACTATATTTGTCGAGGAACAACCCAATCTTGGGTCTACCATGGGTGTGAAGGCAAATTTATCAGCCAGGGATGTCCTAGGGCATTCTGATGGAATGCGACCTCTGGCCGTCGTGTACCGTCTTGTTTATTATTCCTCTGCACATATTCTGCACATGGGGTAATGGGGTCCATTCAGATAAGTTAAGGTGAGTAATGTATTGAGGATCAAATAACATTTTACCATCCGGATCCTGAAGCCCTCTACCACATGTCTTGTCAGGACCCAAGGAAGGCCAGTGTGATGAAATCTACATACCCCTGACTAAAACCCGGCCTAAAGTCTCCTCCCAGGTGGCCAGGGAAAGGCAGACACTTTCTGATCCTAACCTTGGGGGTGGTGTATTGCAGGAGTGAGGATCACCTGGGAGGAGACAAGGCCCATGGTGGAAAGGAGATCCCGGGGGATGAGACAGAGTGTTTGTCCTTTGACAAGGAAAACCTTTCCAAGCTAACAAAACAGGTAATGGCATATTGTCATTGTAATGTCCCTAACCTGCTTATAAAACATGTGGTCCTGGGCACAAGTATCACAAAATCTGAGCAAGCCTTACCAATGGAGCTGGAACGAACTGTGACTGGAGTGTGTGTAGTAGTAGCAGAAGCAGAAAGAAGAAGGCACAGAGCTGGCAAACCAGGCAGAAGTGGGAGAACCAGAGGGACGCCTGAATGTGGATGCCACAGATTTTACCTGCTTGTTCTGAGAGGGTCCTGTTCCCCCAAACTCTGAAGTGCAGAGGTTGTGCAGTGAAAGACGTGCAGAGAGACTGGCTTTCCCCATGTGAGCCTGATTGTCGTGGTTGCTGTGTAGAAAATGCGTTTGAGACCGAAGCAAGGAGCTGTTGCTGAGTTGAGTTGCAGGTCTCAGGGGCGAGAAGGGCTCCTTAAATGAGAGGCCAGACTGGAGCCACCTGAGAAGAGGAATGGTATTGGTCCTTGTGAAGCCAGAGGCAGTGGAAGCTGTGCCGCAAGTCGTGGAAGTCGAGCAACCTGCAGAACAAGGATGACAGAAGCCGGTAAGTCAAACCTAACATTCTGATTCCTTGCGCGAGCCCTGCCAGCAACAGTATCCAGTCAAATCTTCACTCTCATAGAAGCTAGAGTGAGTTGAAGTTGTTTGTTGCATTCATTAACAAAGGAACAATAGAAAGTAGCACTTGCGTGTGAACGGAAATGTAATTTATACTCGCGTGAAAGCGAATGCTACTGAAAGACACTAAGCCCCTAACCTTATGAAGAAGTGGTTGCGCGTCTCTTATTGAGCAGACTGCATATTGTGGAAGACCACTGTTAAACTTAAAAGCTTGTTAAACACTACGAAGAAGTAGCCGTGTGTCTCTTACCAAGCAGAACAAACGTTGGGGAACACCATTGTTAAACACTTAAAGGCTTCAAACTTCATGAAGAAGTGGTTGCGAGTGCCTCATTTTGTTTCCCATATAAAGAGTGAACTTTGCATCTTTATTCAAACAAACATGAACTGTTCCTAAAAGAAGTCAAGTGTTTGAAAAATGCATCTGTAGTTGGAGAGAGCGCAAGCATTGCCCAAGCCAAGCGTATTCCCTTATTGAAAGTGACAGCAGCCTTTCTCAAAGCCAGAAAATTGTGTAACAATTGCTGTGAGCGAGCCCAATAGAAGTTCAAACTTGCCCAAGATACATGTGTGCAAGCATTACCTAAATCCAAGAGAGTGAAACTAAGGCTTCTGGGTAATTATGTGGCTAACAGTGGAAAAGAGGCAAAGGCAAAGTTGGGGAAGGGAAACCCATGAAATGAGGCTGCCCATTTTGAAGATTTATTCTGAGGACGATTGCCTTGCCTATTTTAAAGTGTTGTACTGCCTTATAGTGAATCTTGTCCAAACCTGTCTTTCATCTACAAAGTACTGAAGCTGTGGTGATATATCTGGGTTGACAGTGGATGCAAGAATTCAGTTGCCCCAATGAAGTGGAATGCTATGGGGCCATGGAAAATTACCTCATGGTAAACTGTGGTACAAGTAAAGTTGAAGTAAAAGCAGCAGAAATGAGAAGTCATCCTGACAAATATACCTATTGTGAATTCTAACGTGAATAAACGACTCTTTAATTTTAACCAATACTTTTGTTCCATTAACATCCTAGAAGACGTATTTCTTTTTAAACTATGTCAAGTCTTCTTGAATAACTGGAAGTGGTAAAAGAGTATTGTGGCTGAGAAAAACATTGATGCTATTCTGAGGAAGAGGAAAGTCGCTATTTCATCAGAAGAAGAACTTGTATTATTGTTGGAACTGTAGTTGACAAATCTTTAACGAGATATTGACTTTTCAAGAAATGAATGGAGACTTTATTACCTGTGTGGATTTCCTTTTATTCTTTTTATGAACATTGGAGATGTATACTCGAAACCTTGTGAAGGGAGTTAACCTAGGTTTCTAAAAGGTTATCAAGATTCTGTGAATGTCATTGTTGAATTGGCATATATTTTCTTTTGTATTTGATGTTTAGTGTGAGGGCAAGAACTCCTGTGTTTGAGTGTTTCCCTTTAGTTTTGTTAGGTAGGGGAACCCACAGTAGAGTAGGGAAAGTGAGTAATTTTGATATTATTTCTGTTCTAATAAAATTGCATATTTTGAGCAAATTTCAAACAGCTATCCGCCTCACATTGCTGACTCCTCACACCTGCACCATGACAACTCCCTCAAAGTTATCAATGTCCCCATTTTTATCATCATTATAATCCTTATAATAGGAATTGCCAGGATCCTCATATATCCCAACAGAAAACATGTCCCTCAGGATATTCCAATCCACAGGTGGTTTTAGAGCTAAAGAATATCTTGCTCTCTTGATTGGAATTGTAATATCCTGCTGATCAGAGGGTCCTATGAGAACAGAATCACTCAGAACTATTATTATTCTGCTAGGTCGACTATAAAAATAACTGGGCTCAAACATCAGAAATTGACGTTGATAGTAGTGAATGGCTTTGAGATTCCACTATGTGCAGCCTAACAATGTTAGGGAATGTCTAAGTGCAGGACATGCATCAAATAGCTTACCCTTGATAACCGACTGGGAAAAAGGAAAATTTTCCTCAGAGGTTGGCTTGCTCAACACAACAGGCAGGGGTGTGCGGACAATTCCCTGGGCTGCAACTGCTCTCAGTGTGGTATGAGGAGCCAGATGGAAGGCGCACTTCTTTTTGGTTCACTCTGTGGGGCTGTACCACTGGTCACAACACAAGGTCTAGCAAGAACCCAGATTTAAGTTTTGTGAACAAACCATAGAGCGGAGCTGGCGGTGCAACAGAGCTGGTCCTACTTCCTTCATGTGTTGGTACCATGGTACCATATGTTGTTTCCGAGATGGGCTGTGCTGTCCAGGTAGTCATTAAGTTCATTGTTATCTTCATGCAGGCTTCTCTTAATTCTCAGCGTTCTTCTGTAGTTTGCTATGACTACGTCTCTGAATGCATCTCTGCTGCTTTTCCACTTCAGGTATCTTGATGGAGCAGGCTGCCTCGACTGCATCGCTGTGGTTGGGGGAGGATTTGTGCTTCCTTTCATTCCCTTTTGCAGTCTGCCATAAACTTCCCGTAACCACCATTGGTTCATCAACCTCCCAACTTGTGGCTATGTTGTAGGCCTGCGGCTTGTTCCTTGCGTTGGAGCAGGTGTGCTTGCAGTTATAGTTTCTATAGTTCTGTTTTTCAGCTCCTTGTGTAGTTTCTTTGCTTGGACTATGAATGGGAACAAATACTCTATTAGCATGTGGGTCTTCTCTGTGAGTTCTTTTGTGGCCACCTCTGTTCTTTTGAGGGATTTTGCTATTTCCCCCTTCTTTAGCATTTCACTTGGCTTTTCTTGGTTATCTCCACTATTCTCTGCAATTGAAAGTTCGGCAGGCAGTCTCTCCTTTTCTGCTGCCTTCGTTGGAGGCCTTGAACCCATTGACACTTGCCCTTGTTTGTGTGCATTCTGTGTGTGGGTGCGTGCTGTGGCCAGTGCTACATTATCATTTATTCCGTGCTGACCCTGTCTCCAGCTTTTTCTCTCATTCATCACCTAATGTGTATATGTATCGCTGCTAATTACATTCAAATTTAAGTCATTTGCTTCATCATTGGCTTTTCTTGGAGCTGGAATTACTACATAGGGTCTGGGTGCTCTTGTAGGCCCCTGACGTTCGTTATCCAGTGGGTGTTCTGATAGGGGGACACTTCGTGCACCAATAAAGAAAGCAGTTCTGATTGTTAATAATATAAAAACAATTATGATCACTGTACATACACACATAATCATTCTGAGTGAAAGTTTACAGCATTTTCTTCCAGGAAAGCGGGGGCGCCCTTCTTTTGGGGGTAAAACCAAGTTACTGTTCTGGGCTCCCATTTCGAATGAGTTCATAGTCAGTTATTTATTCCTTCTTTTGCTCTGGTCTCATATTTCTAGAGTTCGTTACTATCAGAGGGACAAGTGCTTCTCCAATGTCCCCACTCGCGTGAGTGACGTGGGAAGTCTCTGGGTCTACAGTACATTTCCTGTGCTAGACTAAGGAAAAGGGTTAGGCTAGCAGTTCTGATACATCATATTTATTATGCATATCTATAGTAGGTAAGGTCCCAGTGCACTCCTCGAATTTGTTTTGGTCCTGAGGACATGCTGGAACCTGTTCAATGCGAAGGAATGAAAAGATGGAACTGCTAAAAATCACACAAAAATAAAATGTTGTAAAAATAAAAGTAAAAATAAAAATAAAAGCGAACATGACATTTTTTTAAAAAAATAAAAAAAACAAAATAAAAATAAAAATGAACGTGTGGCTAAAATAGGAAAGAATGCGCTAATCGTACAAAAATAAAGTTGTAAAAATAGGAACAAAAATAAAAATAAAAATATGAAAAAATAGCAAACGAGTCAAAATCTCAAAAATAGGATGTTATACCAACAGAAAGAAAAATAAAAGCATAAATCAATACATGAAAAAATAGGAAAAAATTTGAAGGATGCAGAACAGGAAAAATACGATGGCGAAGTTCTTGTGTCTGCTCCTTTCGTCTGGTCTCTCGGCGACAAGTTGAGGAACAGTGTCTCTTTTCTCTATCTGCTCCACGGTGAAACAATGACGACAAAGTTCTATTTTGGATTTTCTCCTTCTAAGGCTCTCCTCAGTAGTGGATGTCCATAATTGCTTCTTATTTGCGCTATGATAGCCCTCAGGAGCCTATTTAATTGCGCGTTTTTTGCTGGATCTCGGAGGAATGCAGGCATGTCAACATTGCTGGGTCTACCCACTAGTTCTGGAAAGTTTTCACTGAGGTGGAAGAAAACACAGTATGCATATTGGCTGTCTTCTGGCATTAATGACATTTTCTCTGATCCTCTAGCCTCTAGATCTCAGGCCGTCCTTGCAGCATGAACAGTCTTTGTCTCCTTGATCTGTCCCTCGGCTAAAGGTCTCACTGGAATCTCCTTAGGAATTCTCGCTGGAAGTCGGACAGCTCCATTATTCCTTGGAGGAGTGTGCCCATGTGTGGCGTGTTGGCCGGATCTCTAAGAAAGGTGATGACATCAACATCTGCAGGCCTCCCCACCATTTCCGGGTTGTCTGTGACTAATCTAAACAGGACATTGTGCGCCAGCCTGGTGTCCTCGGGTGATAGGGACATTTGCCCTGTTTGGTTATGTCCTGATCACAAGCTTTTCTTTTGATTCACACAGTTTTTACACTTTCCTGCTGCGTGGATTGCGACCATGTAATTTAATTTGTACCACACTTGGTTCAGGAACTTGTTGTTTCTTGGATCCCTGATGACGGTTAGGGTATCTGTGGTTCTCCCGACGAGTCCTGGGCATTCCTCAATGATGTGGAAAAATAGGGTATATGTAAGTTCATCAATAATCACTTGAGGTGGGAGCACCTGTACCCTTATCACTGTACTCTGGTAGTACAATGAAGGCTTCCGTGATGACAGTCGGTAATTGCCAGATTATTTTCTTGTTGGCCGGATCTTGGATAAAGTCTGTGACACTGGCTTCTCTCCCTATGAGTGATGGGTATGACAACACCACGAGTTGAAAGTAGGTTAGCACATCCCACTTGAGATTTCTGCTGGAATGTACCATGAATTCTGTGATAAAAGTCTTGATACTGGTTGCTTCAGGATACTGTGTTACACTCTCAGAAATATTTTGTTTGTAGTCTATCAGAGTCTTGATTCTTTGTATCACTTTGGGTATGTCATGCTTTCAACAGTTCATCTTATCAACGTTGTTGTGGCTTTGGATGTGCTTCTCTTTACCCTGCAACTGGGATTCACAGAGTGTTCGTTTTATGACCTTTATTATCTTTCACTGGTTTGAGAAAATGTCTAGTTTATAAGCCACAATTCAAATCAGTGTTCCTTTTGCCTTTATTGAGCTGCTCATGCATCCTTCTTCCTCGCCATGGATATTGTCTGCACGTGCTGAGGTTCTTCCCTGTTGTCTGTGGTTTTTACGCAGTTGGATGCAGCAGGAGGGCTCTCTCCTATGTAGGGTTTAATGTCATTTATGAAGATCCATGTCCTTCTGTCCTGGAGCTTGATGGCGGAGGGGGTGCAGTCTTCTACAATGAAAGGGCCATTAAATCTTGGCTCATCCCACCTTTTCCTGGTAAAGTTCTTCACCAAAACGCTGTCACCAGGGAAGACGAGGGGCGCATGTACACCTTGTTCTGTGTCTGCTTCATCATTTCCTGCTGCGACCTGTGCTGTGCCACCTCCTTTTCGCCATCGCTGCAGTTGGCCTGAAATGACAGAGATACTGGATGTCAAACAGTTCAGGTACTTTTGCATCTCTGTTCCCAGAATCTCCCTAGTGGGCTGGGCATCACAACTAGTTCTATCTCTGGGGGTTAGAGGGGTCCTCATCCTTCTGCCTGTAACTATCTCGTGCGGCATGAGGTGATGGTTGGAGCCTGGTTGGTTCCGAAGTGCATAAAATGCCAATGGTAGACAGTGCAGCCATCCCTTCTTTAATGTGAGCTTCAACTTGGCTATCCTCTCTTTAAGCAAGCCATTGATCCATTCACATATCCCATTCCCCTCTGGATGATACGCCGACAAGAACTTGTGCTTGATACCAAGCAATGAACTAATCTGTTCGAACACTGAATTTACAAAGTGGGCCCCATTATCTGATCTCATTACCTCGCACACCCCCCATCTAGGGAACACTTCCCTTAGCAGCACAGGCAGCGTCAGGGTGTGTACAGGGGCCTGCTTCTATCCATCTAGAGAAGGGACACACCACCAGAATTAAATACCTGTACCCTTTGCACACTTGAATCATGTCGACGTAGTCGATATGTAAGTGCTGGAATGGTCCATTTGGTCTGGGAATGATTCCTCTCACTACTTTTAATGTGTGCCCAGCAGTGAATTGCTGGCAGATAATGCAGTTCACCATAAAAAATGCAACATGCTCCGCTAAATTCGGCGTGAACCAGTCTTCTGCGAGCGTTGCGGCATCGTTTCTTTTGTCATGTGTATGGGGTAGTGCAGTTGTTCTAATGCTACCTTCAGGAGGGCGACAGGCATTACTGGTTTACCAGTGCTGTCTTGCCTCCACAGCCCATCAGAGGGGTTTAAAGAACACCCCTGACGCTTCCATAAATTCTTCTCCTCTTGTGGTGCCTCCCCTTGGAGCTCCATTAGCTGGGTCTGCCACATATTGCTATAGGCCTCCGGTGTGGCTTGCGCTACCATCATTCGTTCATGGGTACTTGCCACCTTCACGTCCATGATTGTTTCAGTTTTGGATGCCATGCGCTTGGCTTCCATGTCCGCGTCATGATTTTCGCGTGACACGAAATCTGTCCCCTTGGTATGAGCGGCACATTTCACGACCGCTATGCCCACTGGCAGCTGTAGTGCTTTTATCAGCCTGTCCAATAAGGCTGCATGTTGCACTGGTGTGCCATCTGCTCGGAGGTAGCCCCTCCTTTTCCAGCGTGCTAGGCCTCGTGCACTGTGGATGTCACATAGGCAGAGTCACTGTACACCGTCACTTCCTGGTCTGCATGATTCTCAATGGCAAGTATCAATGCCAACAGCTCTGCAGCTTGTGCTGAATAATGAGATGGCATTCGTGCACTAACGAGTACTCGAAACTCCCCATTCGCTAGGTGTTTTATCACAGCAAAAGCCTGTATACCTTTATCCATCTTGTTGGTCGATTCTTGAAGAGCCGTCAATAAAGACGATCTCCCCACGCGCCAGGGCATTCTCTTTTACCCTGGGGATATCATCATAGAATTCCTCATAGTTCGCACAGTCGTGTATAGGTTCTCCCTCTGTGACTGGTTCAGCTATGAATGTAGCAGGGTTCACAGTTTTACATCGCACTATTTTGGTCGATGGGTTGGAGATAATCACCTCATAGGCGGATGCTCTTTGAGATGTCAGTGTGCCCTTTGGCTTCTCTAGTATGGCAAACAGTGAGTGCTCGACATACAATGTCATGGAGGATCCCATCAAAATGGACAATGCCTTTTCGATAGCGAATGCGGCAGCAGCTAGGTTTTGTTTGCATGGGAAGTGGCCCTTCATGACTGGGTCCAGATTCCCGCTGTAATATGCTAGGGGCTTGTACCCCAGCGAGGTTCGCTGTGCGAGCACTGCCGTCATAAAACTGTCATCGGTATGTGAGAACAAGTAGAATACCTCTGTGTAATTAGGAATCCCAAGAACTGGGGCCTTACAAATTGCCCCTTTGAGTTCTGTAAACCCTTTCTCCATTGCTTCATTGCACTCGATATCTTCCCTTCTTGTCTGGGCCTTTTCTAGGGTCTGAAGCAAGGGCTTGGTGTAAGAGCTGTAGTCAAGGACCCACGCTCTGACATAATTGCACAGGCCTAAAGAGCTTTGCATCTGTTTTATTGTGCGCGGCTTGGCCGTGTTTATGATAGCTTCAGCCCTTTCTGGGGTTACCTTTTTCCCTTCATGAGAGATCAGTTGGCCTATGTATAACACTTCTGGCTGACAGTACTGCAACTTCTCCTTATCAACCTTGTATCCCTTCTCAGCCAGTATGGTCAATAGCGGCACAGATCCATGCCTGCATTACTCTTCAGTGGTGCTGCAGATCAGAATGTCATCTACATACTGCAAAACAACACTGTCCACCTCAAGATTGCTTAGGTCCATCTGCAGAACTCTGTTGAAAATGGATGGAGACTCACAGTACCCCTGTGGCAACCTCGTACTTTTCAGGTGCATTTGTCTGAAAGTAAATGACGTCAGGTCTTGAGAGTCACGGTGCAACAGGATTGAGAAGAATGCATTTTTCAAATCGATCACCGTGAAATAATTTGCCTCAGTGGGTATGTTGCACAGAATTGTGGACGGATTAGGGACTAGAAGAATTCGGCTTCAACTATATCATTTAATGCTCGTAAATCTTGGATTAAACGCCAAGACCCTCCTTTTGATTTTTTGACAGGGTAAATCACTGTGTTGCAAGGTGATTCTGACGTCACTAGGATACCATGCTCCATCATGGCGGAGATTGTCTTCGCTATTCCTTCATCTGCCTCTCTGGACATGGGATATTGTCGCACTCGTGGTAAAATTGCCCCTGGCTTCAGTTTGATTTTCACTTTACCCGCCCCTTTCAGGAGACCTACATCACAGGGCCCTGTAGTCCATACTGCGGCAGGCACTTGGGCCATGTTATCCTCAAAGTATTCTGGGCATACCAGTGCCAACATCATTCTCTGTGGCACCTCTCGTTTGATCATTTTGACCCAAAATATGAGACTCATCTCCACCCTTGTCTCTTCTAGGTCAGGGTGTTCTTCAAACAAATCATCATCAGTGAAGTCAGTCACTCGATACCCTTCTTCAATGGCAATAATCGCACACCATTGTCTGCCTTCATCGTCATATCCTTCAACCAATACCACTTTTCCTCGCACTGCGGCAGATTTAATTACCAAGGGAAATACTTGTCCCTCCTCTTCGTGTATGGGTATTCTTGGCCTTTATAGAAACTCATCAGGTGTCCTCATAGATTTGTCTGCGAGGCCTGGCAGTCTCGCCATAAGCACCCGCACGCCATATGCGAAGACTTCTGGTTCTAACGGTATAGCTCTCATAGCTATACGTCCTGAGTATGCTCTGATCATTTCGCACACGCTTGAATAATGCATTCCTGGAGTGGAGCATACTATACCATCCTCGGTAAACGAGATGGTCATGTTTAGTTTAGTCATCAGGTCCCGATCCAGAATATTTACTGGGGTCTGGCGTGAATATAATAGAGGTACATTTATTTTGCGCTCTCCCACTGAGAGTGGGATTGCATCTGTAAAGGGAACTCTACTATGAGCTCCAGTGAAAATCTGGGTATCTATGGCCTCGCCGGACAAGGAAAATGTGCCTTCTCGCATGCACGAACGCGTTGCACCCGTGTCAACTAGGAAGGAATATTCTTTACCCCTTATGGTGACATTCACCCTAGGTTCCCTATTAGGGTCTGGTGTCACTGATAGGATAGAACACATCAGAGTCTCCCGTGAGCTGTCCTACTTTATATATAGTTTCGGTCCACTGTACACTTGTGGGTTCCCCCATTTCCAAGGTTAATTCCCCCTCTGGGATTATTGCCCTGAGCCATCTGCGGCGGTACCTGCTGGGGTTGTCCTTCTGGCATATTCCCCATGTTCGGTGGTTAAACCACTTGCTGCGCACCTTGCTGCAAGCCTGCCGCCTGCTGCTGCACTGCATAATTTTGGGCACCGCCCTGTTGCGTGATGGCAGGTTGATTCGCCATGCCTGCCCCCATCCCTTGGTTATTTTGCCACATGCCATGGCTTCTGCACATGAGCGCCACGTGTCCAGTCATTCCACACAACCATCATACTGGCGGTGGTCGGGCCATCTGTCCATCTGGCATAGTTGAATTGCCCATCTGTGTGTTCTGGAAGCCACCTTGAACATTCTGAAACCCTCCTTGGTTACCTCGAAACCCTCCCTGATTACTCTGCCATCCTCTATTTCCAAACCCTCTTTCCCTCGGGTAAAATCCCGTGCTACCTAGATTATTCTGCGAGGGGTTAGTCGCTTGCTGTATGCTTGGTTAGGCCGGGCTAGTGAGCATTGCTCCCTCGAGAGCATACTTCGAGAGCTTCCTTTGCACCAGCTTTGCCTCCTCCCCCTTAGGCGTTGCCTCCTTTTTCCGATTCTTTTCCTGTACCAATCTACAATAGTGCGTGATTGTCAATTGTATTTTGGCCCATGGTTTAGCTTCTATTCCCACCAATTTCTTGAGCTGTTTTTGCACCGGTTCTGCTAACCCTTGGCACAATATATGATGGAATACAGGGATGGATTTCGTCCAAGATTCATGCGTTTCGAGCACCCACGCGTCTTGAAAATTCTGGATATAAAGCAACGGATCCTCTGACTCTTTCATTTTTTGAGTCATTATAGCTCCCATATCAGACGTGTCTGGATATAGCGTACGCAGCGCTTTCCACACTGCTGCTCTACAGTTATTAAATGGCCCTCCATCATAGGAGGTGTCAGTTAGGGTTACCCTAGGGTAGCCTGCCCGTTTCCATTCATCATCGGCTCTTTCACTCTTTCAATGGCAATTAGGAGCCCCTTAATGTTCCCTATGGCTAGGGTGACACCCCCCGTCATTTTCTCTAACTCATGTATCCACTTTCCGCTCCCGATGTCAGCATTGGAAGCTTATTTTTGAGATTTTCTCGGCCGATGTGTGGCCATGGAATATATTGTGGTCTTGCTCCCCCCTTTTCCAGTAACGGGAATTGGAATGCACAGACCACTTTCTCTTTCCCCATAGTTCTCGGGTCTATCGCTGGGGTTGTGTTCCCGCCTTGCTGTCTACCTGGCAATGCCCATAACCTGTCCGCATAGGCAGGCGCTGACGCCCCCCTCTGACCGTGGTGTGTTTCTTCATGTCGGCTGGATTGTCCAGCGGACTTTGGTGCCCTACTTGTGGACCCTCTAGCATCCGACCATTGTACCTCTCGATCCCTTGGGAGCCGTTTTCCGCATCGTCTCCCTTCGTCATGTGCCACTTCTTCCGTTTCCTCACCGGAGTCAGACTCTGAATACTCCCAGTTTACACAACTTCTTGCATCTTCTTCGTTCTGCCCAATCTCTAGCCTGTCTAGGGACAGTCCCCTGCTCCCACTACTTCGGGTGACATCCTCAGTGTCATATAGCTGAGTGCTCTCTAAGCGCTCATCCTCCCTTCCCCCTTGGGAAATTAGTTCCAGCCCCATCTCATCATAAATTTTATCAATCGTTTCCCCGATGCTTCTGGTGTCGAAGTCATCTTCAATATTTGTCCCGCTTGTACCTGGTACCGCATTGCTTGCAGGAAACAATTCTTCTATGTCTTCCCATTCTACAACACGATTGGGTTTTTTAACTTCCCGTTGAAAATATTCTAGATCTCGTGCCCTCTGTCTATACTTACATTCCACTTCCTCATCTATTTCCTTTAGCTTCTTTGCTTCTTCTCTAGCCTTATCTACTTCCCTCATCCGTTCATTTCTACGTTCCTTTGCCCTTCTACTTTCCTCGTCTTCTTGCTTCTTTACTTTCCATTCTTGCACTCTCCTTTCTTCCTCTAGCTTTAACATGTTCTGCCTGTACTTCTCATAGGCTGCGCATTGTGTGCGACTGAGCGGTATTCCTTGTTCTTCGCGATATAGTTGTTCTCGTCTCAACCTATTCTTCTTTCTTATCGCTCTTCTCTAATATCCTTTTCTTTCTCCTTTTCCTTTCTCAGCACCTCATCAGACCATTCCCTCGGTCTTATGTCATCGCTCCCTTTACCATCAAGTTTTACCAATATCTGACCTCCCATCCACTCGTCCTTTGCGAATGCTAACTCGCTACTACCTTTCTGCTTCTTTCCCTCTCTCTTGAGAGATGTACTACTCTGTGCCTGATCCTTTCCTTCATCTTCGCATCTCTCCTTGTCGCTTGGGACTATCGAGGCAAGATTACTTTCCTGCCCTTTTTCTTTGATGTCGTCACCACTGCATGCAGGCGACTCATATGCCGGGTTGCTGTACCCCGTGGCTGCCTTAAGCTCTCTTAGCGGGTAAAGACCCTCTGATTTACTCCCTTCGAGAAAATGGAGGTCCTGGAGAAGGAAAAAAGGCTGGGGAGCTTCATCTTTGAAGGGGACAAAATCAGGATCTACCAGGATCTGTCCACCCTCACGCTCACCTCAGAAGAGAGTGCCGTCCACTCACATAGTGGCTCACCAGCCAGGACATAAGATACAGGTGGTTGTTTCCTTTTGCCTTATCTTTCGAACGAGCAGGCGTAGACTACAGAGTGACTGGTGGCAAGGAGGCCTCACAAGTGCTGCAAGTGCTCAAGGCAGATGCCCCGGAGGAAGGAAACGAGGAGGGTATACAGGCAACACCATAAATCAGGAGAGAACCAGAGGGTCCCTGGTCCACGAAGAAGAAGACAAAGGGCAGAAGAAAATTCAGGAAACCAAACACTCCGACGACGAACGTAGGAGAGGACTAAGTGAATGAAGATATACCATCAGGGAGTGCAAGGGCACTGGTCCAGCTATCCCAGACAGGGATACAGAGCTCACCAGGGGAGCAGCGGTGAACGGACACTCATTCACCCTGGTGGCTTGCCCGTTGGCAGGCGTTGTGAACAGGGGAGGGAGGGAGGGAGGGAGTTAGAGTTTGGGATTCTCGGGCGCAGTGTGGATTCAGCGTCAGAAGGGAGCAGAGCAGCTCCTGCAGGACCGGGAAGGCGATGAACACAAGGCAAAGAACTAATGGCAGACAATGAGAGGAAGGGCCGGGTCGAGACCCTTAGGATGGGCTCTCTCAAAGTCAAGGGGCTTAACTCCCCAATAAAGCGCTCCCTTTGTGCAAGAAAGTAGGAAAGTGAAGGGGGAGGAGAGGGCTATCCCAGGATCGCATGTGGGCCAGACCTTCTGAGCTTCCGGCAACACGAAGAGAGGCGGAGTCGGTATCCTACTTCACAGGAACCAAAAGCTCACAGAGGTAACCCATTGGGGAAGGGAGGACGGGAGAGCTATGGTGGTGTCGGGCAAATTGCATAACTCCAGAGTCACCTTAGCATCCATATACTGGCCAAACTTGGGCCAGATGTAATTTATCCCAGAAGCCCTGGGAGAGGTGATGTCCAAAGCGGAGGGGCTCCTTCTCCTTTGGGGGGTCTTCAACATGTGGGCAGACCAGGACTTGGACCACAGTGGGACGACAATCCCGCTAGTCAGTAGATGTGGATGACCACATGCGGGGTTCCGGGATCTAATGCGGGAGCAAGGGTTGGTGGATATATGGAGGGAGCTAAACCCAATCAGAAAGGGATACACTTTCTACTCCGCAGTCCATGGCACTAGGACGAGAATAGATTATGTCTTTACAGAGCACCAGTACATGAGCAGAGAGCACGCATGTGAGGTCCGCCCGGTCAGCTGGTCGGACCATGATCTGGTCTGGTCAGATATTAGAGTATCAGGTCTGAAACCCAGGGAATCCTTATTGAAATGTAATGACTTCCTACTTAGGGAGGCTGTTTTTAAAGAGGAGATGATAACGGCAATCAGAGAATATTTCGAGCTGAATGACACTGGAGAGGTTAACAGGGAGATATTATGGGAGGCGGCGAAGGCAACCTAGAGGGTTAAGCTGATTAGTGAAGGGGATTCCAAAAAGAGGGTCAGGACCCTCCAGGCTCACAGGTTGAGATCAGAGATACTTTCTCTGGAGAGGTCGGAAGGGAAAGGGGAGGCGGAGAAGGAGAGGGACCTGGGAATTGCAAGAGGTAAGAGACAGGAACTGAGGGATCTGGAGTTGGGCAAAATTGTAGCTGGTCTCCAACACCTGCGTCAAAGATATTACGAGAAAGGCGACAAGGCTGACGCCATGCTGGCAGCTAAACTCTGAGGCCAGCGGGCGGACAGATGGGTGGCAAGATTAACCAGTGCGGTAGAGGGGGAAAGATCAGACCCGGAAGGCATTGCAGAGAAATTCGCCGGTTTCTACGAGACCCTATAAAGGGAGGGAAGGGGAGGCAGAGAAGGGAGCAATGGAGGCATACCTCAGGGGGGTCACCATCCCCGTCCTTGGAATCCCTGAAGCATCCGCTCTGGACGCCCCGTTAACAGAGGAGAAGGTACTCAAGGCAATATCGGGTCTGAAGCTGGGCAGGACCCCAGGGGAGGATCGGTTTACTGCAGGTTTCTATAAGGCGTTCTCGGGCCAACTGGCGGGGTTCCTAGCGGGTCTCTTTTCCAACATCATGACAATGGGGAGGGCTCCCCCCTCCTTTGGCAAAGCATTAATAACAGTGATCCCGAAGGAAGGGAAGGATCCAGCAGACTGCCGGTCCTATAGACCAATCTCCCTCCTGAATGTGGATGCAAAGCTATTCACCAGGATCATTGCGACGAGGCTAGACGGCCATATGCCAGGGCTTATCCACTCTCATCAGGTGGGCTTCATACAGGGGAGGCAGGGGGCGGACACTCTTCCTAAAACCCTACATGTCATGAGGGAGGCAGCACTAGGGGGGTCAACCCGGTCCTGGTGGCCATTGACGCTGAAAAGGCATTCGACCGGGTGGACTGGGGGTTCGTACATGGGGTACTCGAGAAATTGGGCTTTGGAGAGGGGATCTGGCAGGCCATTAAAGCCCTATATACGGCCCCATCAGTTAGAGTCACGGTTAATGGGCACCTGCCATGCATTTTTAATCTCCAAAGAGGGACGAGGCAGGGCTGCCCCCTCTCCCGCTCCTGTTTGCCATGACCATGGAGATACTCGCGGAATACCTCAGAGGTTCCCTGATGGTACGGGGTATTTATGTGGGTGACCGTACCTTCAAGCTCGGTCTCTATCCAGACGATATCTTGCTACATTTGAGGGAGGCCGCTAGGTCAGTCCCAGCCACCTTGCAGCTTATTGAACAGTATGGTCGTTTCTCAGGTTTCAGGGTAAATATAGGAAAATCAATGATCTTCCCCTTTGCATCAGATACAGATAGAGACCTGGTTGAACTGACTCCACTGGGCCTCCAAATCTGCACAGAGGGGATAAAATATTTGGGGATCAATATTGTTAGACTCAACGAGGATTTAAGTCAGGCAAATTATCCCCCACTGTTTGATAAACTATTCAGGGAGATGGAAGTTTGGGGGAAGGGGCAAATATCATGGATGGGAAGGATAAATGCTATAAAGATGAATCTTCTCCCCAGAGTGCTATATTTTTTTCAGATGTTCCCTCTGGAGGCCCCGGAAACCTACCTCAGTGAAGCCAAAAGGCGTATAACGAAATTCATATGGCAAAGCCAGATGCCTAGAGTAGGATACGAGACCCTCACCCTGCCCAAAGAAAGAGGGGGTAGCCCTTACAGACCTGCAGACCTATCACAGAGCGGCCCAACTTAGGGCACTGGCCCCACGCCTTAGAGAAGACGCTGACAAACAATGGGTCTACCTTGAAAACTTTCACCTGCGCCCAGTCACTGTAGGTGAGTGGTTATGGGTTCCAATGAAAAAGCTCCCAAAAAGAATCAGGGACCACCCAATACTAGGAACAATGTGGAAAGCATTAGCAGGGAAGGGGAATAGAGAAACGTGACCACATGGCCCTCCCCACTGAGCCACATTTGGTCCACACCAGTGATAGAAGAAATCCCAGGCCATGAACATTACCGGTCTTGGTTCGACGCTGGACTGCAGGGTTGGCCAACTGGTGCGGGAGGACACCTTCATAGGTATCCAGCAGCTTGAGGAGGCACTGGGAATTGGAAGGCTCTCCCCGCTTCTATATCTACAGCTTAAGGGAGACCTAATGAAGCTGAAACTAAAGCCATGCATACAAAGAAGCTCACACCAGTCGAAAACATTCTAGACACTCATGTAGAAATGAAAGGTCTCATCTCCCTCCTTTATGGAGAGTTAATGACCCCCGAGAAGGAACCACCAAGAGCCTTAGAAGGAAATGGGAGAGGGACCTGGGCTGTGGAATTGGGGATAGTCTCTGGGGAGACTCTGCTGCAGGGCATTTAAGACATTGATCTCTTGCCAATACAAGATGCATGCCATCAAACTCCTCCATAGGTGGCAGTATAACCCGTTCACACTCTCTAGGATGTTTCCGTATGTCGTCCCTGTGTGTTGGCATGGATGTGAGGAGAAAGCCAACTATTGGAAAATATGGTGGTCATGTAAAAAAGTCGAAACATACTGGTCAGAAGTGCTCAGCTGGCTCAAGGAGGCGGGAGAGGGGGTTTACCCACAAGACCCAATATTGCTAATTTTTTAACTGCAGCAAAGGGATGAACACTGGGAAAAACTCTCGGATCTGACACACTCCCTACTTTTGGGCGCTAGAGCCGCTCGGGCTAGAACATGGAAGAGGGCAGCCCTTTCTACGAGGAGAGGATGGGTGGCAGTGGCCAAGGACATTTACTTTATGGAAAGACTCACTGCAGCTATACAGGGCTCAAATGCACAGATAGAGACTGACTGGCTGCAGTTCATGGAGGCGTTTGTCACCACGAAGGACACTCCCTGATGACCACAGGGGCCCTCGACCCAGCCCAAAACCCGCCTTTGAATAGAACACATCGCTCTTGATCTAGGAGGGTCGGTCAGCCACTGACGGCCGTAAGCCCGGTCTGAGCTGCCCAAAGAGGGTTACCATAGACAAGCTGATCTTGTGTCCCGCGACAATGGGATAGGGGGTAGAGGGGAGGGTGGGTGAACACATCAGGGAATTATGGCTTACGTTTGGAGTTCTTGAGGGCATTCACCCAAAGTTGTTTATGTGAATAAGCTCTCTGATTTCTCTAAAAACTGATAAAATTGAATTAAAACAAAAATACATTACCCATACTAATAAACAAGTATTAACATTATCTTACATGGTTGTGGCTACTGCAGTCAGCCACACTCTGGTGCCTGTGACTGTAACTTTAGTTCCTAATATGGATTTAATGGGCGGGACCTGCCGTTATCTCCTCACTCCCAGGGGTTGGTCCACCCCCACGCGCTTCACTGCCTCTGTGCATTTCACCTAATTCCTAGCAGTGCCCCATGCCCCTGTGGGGCGCTGCGTTCACCACCATCATGCCATGGCATGGTTCAGTATCCTCACAGCAGCCCCAGCTCCCAAGGGAGCCTCTGCATTCACCCCCAACACCAGGCACTCATATATAACTTCAGGTAGCATCTCTTTGGGGATGTCGCCACATTCACCATGTCAGGATTGGTGGGGGCACAAAAAACATTGACACATACATGGTGCACCATCATGCCATGGCATGGTTCAGTATCCTCACAGCAGCCCCAGCTCCAAAGGGAGCCGCTGCACTCACCCCCAACACCAGGCACTCATATATAACTTCAGGTAGCATCTCTTTGGGGATGTCGCCACATTCACCATGTCAGGATTGGTGGGGGCACAAAAAACATTGACACATACATGGTGTTTGCACAAGGTCTATAGGGACAAGACTCAGAAGGGCAGAGTACTGAGCCATGCTAGGCTTCTAACCAGGGGAATATGTAGACACATATGTAACCCAAAACATACTGGTAGAAGGTGCAAGCAAATCAAGTATTGTGATGATTTGAGGGAAACCGTCACTTCTCCCCAAGGGGCAGCCCCTTCCTGTGAGGCTATGAAAGTGAGCCTGCTTCACAATACCCTCCCTAGGGGGAGAGGCCAGTGGGACCTCACCGGGAGAAACTCCTTGTCCCCTCTCAAAGAGAGGGGACAAGGACTCTCGTTCCTGTGAGGAGCTCCCTCAAGAGGTACATTCTATGGCCTACATGGAATGCTTCAGAACACCAAATTCCAGACTGGAACGAAGAAGCTACAATAATAAATCCTGGGAAATATCCATATTCTGATGAGGAAACCATAATACCAGGACCTGTGAATTAACTACACTGGGACGAGGAAGCCATAATACCAGAAACTGTAGATCACACATACTGGGACGAGGTAGCCATAATACCAGAAACTATAGATCACCCATACTGGGATGAGGAGAATTATAATGGATATTATTATTCAAAAGAAAGAGAAAATATCACGTTCAAAATCTAAGATCCAATCACTGAAAAGGTGGATGAACATAACTCCATTGGGGGATGAGCAAGAGGGAGACAGAGGAAGATGAATACAATCACATCAGGCAGGAAAAGTCAAAACAAAGAGAGAGAGAGAGAGAGAGAGAGAGAGAGAGAGAGAGAGAGACCAGCTAGGGAACTCCCCAAGCCACGTACAGAGAACCAAAGAGAAAGAGAGACCCCTACGCCAGCTGGAGAGTTCCCCAAGCTATGTACAGAGAACCAAAGAGAGAGAGAGACGCTGGACCCCTCTAGTTTCAAATGTGTGCAGCATTGAAAAGCATTTCACCAAAGTAAGGGCAAATACAGAGCCCGAGAAACCAAGAGGGCCAGAGCCTTTCTTAAGGTGGTGGCAAGACCAGGGAAAGGCATCCTTGGTGGGACAGGTGTCCCGTCAATGTTGCCGATTCCACTGACAACTGGAACCTATAGACGGTACGGTCGAACACTGAACAACCGCTTTACTGTGGAGAAACTGGAAACCACGATGAAAGAGACGCCAAAGCAGGAGAGATGCTGGCAATCTGTGCAATGAATGAGGGTATGCAATGAAGGAGGCTCCCACTGACATTCTCCTACCGTCATGAAGGTAACAGGGAGAACAGGAGGCCAGGAAAGACCCCAAAGATTCATTTTTGCAACCAGTTAGCTCGTCCCAGTTTAAAAACTGAAATAGAGTTGAATTGGAGGATAATAGAACCCAAGCATAATAGTTTTGTAAAGCAAACTGTTGAAGGGTTAAATACCGGAAGGAAAGGGGAAGAGATAAAGTTATCCTGGGAAAAGGGGAAGATAACTCGACATCCTGTACAAAATCAAAATATGTTTGAAGAGGAAGCAGGACGTTGAAATGAGTATAGACAAAATTGCCAATTGAATCACACGGATTGGAGTTGTTTGACCGAATGTATTTGCTCATGGTTGATTTGACCACATTTCTTATTTATTTTTTGGTTGTTTTGACAGCAAATATATGCGGGGGAGAACCCCCACAACCCTCCTCCAAAAGCCCCCTTTATTAGTTATTAACCCAAACCCACTCCCCACATACATTTGCGGTAAAACCCCCCTCCCTAAAGTCGGAAAAATAACCACGGTCAACTTGGGTAATACCGAATCACACAGTACATCAAGTAAACCAAGGAGCTATAAAAGCACACATTAAGAATCACAGACAAGAAACAAGGGTAAGAGAATGCCTAGAGGGATAAAACCTAAGGAGAGAAAGAAAAGTAATCCATTTAAAGAATTAAAGAGTTTAATGGAAACAGTAATAAGAGACTATTCATAAGTCAAATATTGAAAGATTGGCACGAGAAGTACCCTCAGAAGAGTGGCATCAGTTTCAAGAATCATTTTCAAGAGACAATTTTTTTGAATCAACTGTCGAAAAGCTGGTACTAGAAGTACCTTCAGGAGAAGGGAGTCATTCTTCTGACCTAAATTAGTTTTAATATAGTCGTATGGTAAGTGAGGATTCTTTTTGGAAAGCGGACTTATTTGTTTGGACAATCCCAACTGACTGATCAGCACCATAGTTAATAAAATAGGCAGGGGACATGCATAGTGATAGAGAAGGATAGGTCTTATTCCTCGAATTGTAATAAAATACTGAATAAGGGCACCACTGAGTCTGTGTCCTTCTTATGTCCCGGCACAGTATACAAAGGGGAACACTGAAGAACAGACTTACAAGCGATAACTACATTTCCCAGTATCCTTGTAATTCCAGCAGCAAAGCCTGCAAGACCAGACAAATCTTAGAGCCATCATAACACAAGAAGGCTATAAATAAAGCACATCTGACATAAGCATGTGCTTGGCATTACCACTCTGCAAGTATGCCTACCGCCGCTGCCAGGATTTGTTTCAGGTCAGCTTCCTGTACTCACCTAGTTTTTGGCCGGGTTCCGGTATTGTTTTCTCACCTCTAACTCCTGACTTCCTCTGCTCCGCTTTGCGGTGCCGTCCTGGCAGAGCATCTGCCGAGGTGAGAAGAGGAAGGAAAGTTGGTGACATGAGAACATGGGAAAACTGTCACATGTCAGATGTTGATTACCCACATTGTATGTTGCAGGGAAACCTGACGAGTGAGTGAGGGAATCCTGAGCAAGAGAAGAGCCAGGCTTGGGGGGTATTTTTGGCCCCACCCTTTTGCGGAGCTGTACAGAGCACACGTTTACTGCGTCTTCTAACCAGCTTCACTTGGAGGGCCTGGATAATATGAAGTCCCCACCAATTGAGAGTCAATTCCGCTGCGCCTCCTGAGTGAATTATGGCTATAGTGGAAAGCAAGGTAAGGCGTGACACACCAGCAATTACCCCTGGTGTACCGATCTTCTGTGGCGGCCCATCCACTATGTGCGGCGACCGTTTCACCTCCGCGCAAGGCACACTCTGTGTTGTACCCATAGCCACAGGGTCACTATCGCAGTGACCTCTGTGCTCCGGTGCATTGGAGAGTGGGGCCCAACCCCTCCATCCTATGTCCCTGTGTGCCACAAGAGGCAAGCCCATGCATTCCACTTTCACCTGAGCCTCATGTGGCGGCCCGAGACCTTTCTTTGGGCAGGGCGGATTTTGGCATTTGCACTCCACTTAACCTCCCGGGCCACCTCTTGCATAAATGGCCCTTGCAGGCTATTCTTCTGGGCCAGCTCTGTCTGGCCCTGGGGCGTGCCAAAAAGGGACATGGCCATGCCCCATGGTCCGGGCCAAATCACACATGTGGTTCAGGATTGGCAGCCCTGCTCATTTCCCTGGGTTTCCCAGTACATACAGCCCAGGGTCTTTGATGATGGGCTGCCCAGTCTGGCCCCTCGACCAGCGAACTACGCCCCAGGCTGTGGCAGCGCCCGGGCTGAACTGGGCATGCAGTCCGGGCCCACAGTAAATGCTGGAAGACACCTACCATATGCAGCCTTGCAAATAACCCCAGGGGCACTGCAGGCCACATCGCCCCAGGGAGCCACCAGTTTCTGCCTCTTGCTTCCTATTCTATCATCAACCATGCCCTTTTTTTTAACTTTCACTTTCTTTTCTGAAATGTTCTCCCATCAATGATCTCTCACCGGCCCTCCTGGGCAAGGGAGCCCTAATCCATGGTCCATTATTTATTTCTTTTGCTCCTTTGTGCATTCTATCCAGCCCCCTTTGACAACCCAATAAAACCACAGTGTTTAACCAAAACACTGTAGAACTAGCTGATTAATGCAGCATGCACATTTGTATACGGCCCCAAGATAATCCAAAGAGGTCGTTCAACATTTATATCAGTCACTTTTTGTAGATTTCTATGACAGGTATTGTTGATTGTTTGTGTTCATGTAATGTATGTTGTATATTCTCCTGTGCCACACTTTGGATGTATTGTGGCAATAAGCCACGAGACTGCGTGCCAATACCGCCCCAGGTAATGCCCCCGGGGGCGTAGTTACAGGCCGGAGCGTAGCGAGTATTGGCCCGCAGTCGAGGGGCTTATTGCCATTAGTACCCCAGCCCGTTAGACCGGGGTACTAATTGCTTTTTTTTCTGTTCCACGTTTCGGAACAGAAAAAAAAAATGTCAAAAAAATGGCCGCCGGGAAAGGGAAAACATAGTCCATTTTCCCTTTCCATGGCAGCCATCGGGAACGGGCGCACTGGGAACACTCTGTTCCCAGCGCATCCGCTCCCGAGAAAAGAAGAAAAAAGAAGGTAAGTGGGGTGGGGAAGGAAGAAAAATAAATCCAACCGCGGTCGCCGCCGGGGCACGATGGAAGCCTCTAGCCGTGTGGAGGCTTGAAGCGGGGATGGCCCCGCTCCGAGTCTCCACACAGCTGGAGGTTTCCATCGTCCCCCACCGGAGACTGCGAGATAGAAGGTAAGTGGGGTGGGGTGGGAGTAGGGAGGAGGAAAGGGGAAAAAAAAATGTCTTTCCTGAGTCCCTGGCAGGGGACGAGGGAAGCCTGCAGCCATGGGGAGGCTCGGAGCGGGGATTGCCCTGTTTCAAGCCTCCTCATTGGCTAAGGGGCTGCCACGCCCCTCGATGGGAACATAGTAGCCGGCACGCAGGGTGTAAAAGGGAATACCGAGTGGTATGGCTTGCAATGAGCCAATCACTGCGCTGTATTCCCGTTGCGCCGCGCATTCACGGGTACTAATGTATTTTATTTCTGTATTATCACATTTACTGTTATTCATATGGTAAATGGAATAAAAGAGTGGATCACACTTCATCCGTGTTTGCCCTGATCCTACCTGGGTAGATCAGGGAAGTGCCAGGTGCCTCTTAAATATTTTATTGGTATAGTTCAGAAACAGGTAAGTAATGTAAAACACACCCCCACAACACTACATAAATAAACTATTACCACACCCTGATGTCTGTGTCTTTATTGATTTATTTCCCTCAGGGGACATGCATGTAACCCTACCTAGCCAGTCCCAACTTGGGCAATGGACCCCATTACCCCTGACCCCGCATTCAGGAAATTCCTGTCCCTGGGAATGTCAATCCCAGCGACGCCTTAAGGCATTGCTATGACAACACCCCTGAGGGCCTAAAGAGGTAGCCCATCTCAGCAGTGCCTCAGCAGTGCCTCCAATGTACCCCTATGTTTTTCTGGCCCTGAAACGGGGCAACAGTACATATTCCTTACCGCAGGCCAGGGTCAGATCCCACTGAAACCATCCCACCCCTGAAACAAGCTGGACAGGAAGGGGCACCAAGCATCCTGCAATAACATGAGATAGGCTAAGCCCCGACTTCTTACCTTATTCCCCTTTGGCAGGCCACCATTTCCGCTTCATGTCTAAAGCCAGGGTACTTCCTAACCCCAATCCTTGCGTAAACCCCACATTTAGCTAACCCCTAATCAACTCTACATACATTCCTAACTAAGGAAATACATCCATAACCAACTTCTACAATAACTGCAAATATAAACCTAAACATACACAAATTAATAAATACAGTTACTCTATCAGAATTGTCCTCGACCTAGGATGATAGCAAACTTGTTTGTCTCCTTCCCCTCTCCTCCCTTCCCCGCCCCAAACTAAGCAAAGGGCAGACGAAGAAAAGTGCAATTTCTGTATGAGCCTGTTTGGACCACAAGGACCCAGGGCCCGAACCCCTGCCCAGACAGCAGGTAAGCATGCACCAACATGTGTTTACTCCCTCTGTCCTCACAGGCCAGCCCCACCTCTGGTCCCCCGTAATGTTCCGTTGAGCCCCCCCTTCTCGCATACAGGAGTTGCCTGTTTTGCTTGAGTCTTCTACCCTGCTCCTCCCCTCCAATCTCTGGCTCTACCAGAAATGTTGTCTCAGGCCTAGTACGGTATTCGCCTGTCTGTTTCCATTTCCTTCCCACTCTCCTCCTCCCTTCCTTATCTATGTCTTAGTTCTTGCAATGTCCCCACACCGAGTACGATAGTTTATTTCACATTCTTATTGTTCATGGCCTGTAAGAATGTCATTGTATTTGCCCTTGGTCCCTCTCTTGCCTTGAAGCGCTTTGAAACACATTGCGTATAGGTGCTATATAAATAAACTATCATATCATATCATATCTTTATTTCCCTAATGGTACAAGCATGCAGCTTTACCTAGGCCGGCCCAATTTGGGCCAGGGGCTCTAAATAAATTAGGCCTAACTCCTCTTTAGCTCACTATGAAAATGCAAAATATAGCCCCATGTACAATCGGGAACTCAATAAACTTGTTTGAGTGGTTCCTCGTTAAAAGTAGAATCTAAACGACAAAGCTGCCCATCTATTGTCCAAACAGCCGTGACCTGGATATTGCATCAGTTTCACCATGTTAAGATCAATTAAAAATCACTTATTTTCTGAGCTTCCTAAGGTCACCGCACTAAAAGACCACCAAAGTGGGCATTTGACACACATGGTAATTAATATTTTTCACCAAGAATTGCCCCACACATTGAAAAAGCGAGTGCCAACCGCGAATAGGAAAGGTTGTGCAAGCTACTCTCCGTGAGAGGCATTTTTCCAATGTGCCATGCCCACATAAAAGGCCGTCAGAAGCCACGTGCTGAAGCGGGAATGCCGTTGAACAGGATCTGGTAAGTGGGGCGTGCCTAATTAAATTCATTAACGATCAGATGCCAAATACCTACACACGCTCATTATGAAGCTCCATGCAACCTTAAATAGACGTTCCCTTATGCAACAGCTCATGCGTGTAGACATGGAACAGTGTTCTTGATAAAGAATAATAAAGGTTGGCATCACGTCCACGGTCCAAAATAAAGAAGCTTGGTGTCCCAACCACGATAAAGCATAAACAGCTCGCTTTACATCTAGGAGAAAGATTAATGAAGTTTGGTGTTACCACACACAGATATGATAGGTTATTTATCACGAATCGAAACTGTGATGCTCTGTGTTATCTTGCTTCCAAGGCGAGCACGTTGCCCCTGAGCTATCCTCCCGTGGCAATTATGAGTTGGAGGATTTTTGGGATAAAATACCACCAAAGCTAGTTGTATTTCTGAAAATCTGCCATATTTAGAATTTACCACTGGCAAATCCTGGACTACCACCTGAGCTATTCCAATTATACCAACTCTGCCGATTGTAAACCAGAGTCATTTTTGGGTCATTTTTTTTAAATATCTGTTTCCACTTTGATTGTCCAGGTGGACATGAATTGGATAAACTCCAGTAGTGGTTCATATCACGCTGTACATTATTATAATTCAGAAAATGGTTAATACTGAACCTTTTATGCATTACATGGTTAAGTTGCTGAGAGGAAGGTGTCCAAGATGTCCATCTTTTCAACCGCTTACTGGGGCCCATGCTAAAGAGATGTCTTACTCTAGTGCCTGTGCATCAGTCCACATTAAAAAGATTCAGAAATATTGTTGTGGCCAATGTGGAAATGTTACCTACCTCCACCTTTGATATGGAGGCCCAGATTTTCTGATGGTAATATTCCTTTGGAAAACAGTGTGAGGGGGCAGGGACAAAAGAGCTGTGTCACGGTGTGCAAGCTTGTACTTTGTAGGATCATTCCTAAATTATTATTGATCATGCTGCTAAACCTTCTAATGCTAGATGTGAAAAACGCGGCAGATTCGTGCTCATTGGTGGCTCAAGCATTCTGATTTGTTCCGTCGTCAATGTGTAAATAGAAGAGAGATATCCGCTGTGTTTCGTATGCATAATCATGAGGTAGCCCTTCAATTAGGGCAAAAAAATTTGCGTTGGTGTTTTATATTAAAAAAAAAAGCCCACACATCAAAAGGTGCTTTTTCAAGCTTATTCTGATAATAAGAATTTGATGGGCTTGGACTTCTATTCTTAAATACTGTTCAAAATATCAACAGAAATGAAGTATGTGCAACTTCTACTTGTCTAAAGGTTCATCTTCTGCCGCCACCCACTTCCTGGGGATTGATTGGAGTACAGTGTCAAGTTGTGAGTTTTCCATGTTAGGCCACATGGTTCTGTGTGTTGCCTCTGCCTGAAGGGTGCACTGACCTAAGAGCAATGTGAACGCATACGCAGCAGCGTATATTTGTTTTGTTCTCTGTTAGTGTAAAATAAAAAACCCATTTGTTGTCATTCCCTCATCCGTGAGTTTTTTTGTCTATTGAGCTAGCAGTTACCTAGCTCCTCTGCAAAACCTGGTGACCCTATGTCACGCCTTTGGTTAGGGTAGCTTTGACTCTCTTTCTCACTTATAGTATCTCCTACCCTCTTGAGTCAAGCCCCCTTACAAAAAAGAGGGTCGCCCTTATATCTCTCTTTCCTATTGCTATAGAGCCTTCATTTTGCTGCGCAGACAACTGTTCTTACAATAATAATACAGAAGTCCTAGTGGCATCTTGTCAAATAAAAAGGGCCTATACTAAAAAAAAAATATTGCCAATCTTTACTACTAAATTACAAAAGAGTGTGGGATAATGTTCACCAGAAAAGAAAGAAGTGTTCACAAAATGATGTCAGGATTGTATGGGTGGGTCTCACTTCCCCACGTTTTAAGCACGGGACAAGGCGGGACTCTCAAACACAGCACACTCCTTGGCCTTGTCAGCACGAGGTTCACAGTTCCAGTTCAACACTATCAAAACCTTCAGAGGCTAAGTCTATTTCCTGAAAAAGTCTCTTGCTGTAGAAGGCTTGCTGCTTCAAAGTAACAAACAATCAAACAAAAGGTTCCTACGGTACTCTTGTACCTTGGCAGATTACTCTTTGCCCCTTCGATCTCCCTCCACCGGGCTCGGATCCTCCTTTCAAAAATGGGCCTCCCTCTGTCGGGTTCACTATGGCTTTCTTTAACACACTTTATATATTTTTAACACTGGTCATGTTTTACTCATCTTCATCAGAAAGCAGGGTTTGTCTTTCCCAGCTTTCTTTTGGCTATCGGGGTCACACTTGCCTTTTTCTACAGTTCACAATCCTATTGGAAAGCGGGGTTCCCTTCCCCTAGCTTTCCTCTTGTAAAGGGTCAGGAGACTTTCGATTGTACAAGGAATTTGACGTGACCCTTGTAAAACCACTCTGACGCCTCACGCCACCCTTTCCTAGGGCCTGCTGGGTCTTGTAGTTTCAAAGAACATGTCCCGGTCAGAGTCTTTCAAATGAGCGCCCACGTGGTGCCAGATCCCTCTGCACCTGGACCTCAACTGGGCTTACTTTAAAGTTCAAACACATACACAAGTTCTTTCTCTTTTGAATTCCTTGCGTTAAAAAATGTTACTACGTGCAACATTGGGCTGAACTCAGTTTGGTTTATTATCAGCTTCTTCTGACTCATCACTGTGCTGCACCCATTGGTTTCTTTGATCTCTGGAGTCAAGGATATTACCATGGTAGCCAGCTTGCCTCTCCACCTGCGTTATCAAAGCGGGAGGCCCCCCGTGTACCATTGACATCTTCTGCTCTGGGGGACATATCAGGTAAACGGCTCTGGTCTTAGTCAGTTGTCTGTTACAGTGCAAGAAAGTGTTCATGTGGGAAAAGGGGGTTATAGCTTCTAAATATCCTACTGGGTAGGATGGGGCAAAAGGTGTTACAAGGAAAGGGATACCGCATTTGAACCCTTGGTGTCCCACCTCCACTCCCCGAAGAGCCCTTGCCCAGGTGATCCTCCCCCAGTGGTCCACCCCCAGGAACTGGATCCAATAGCGATGGCCGTGTCCTGGCTACCAGGACGACAAATCTCTGGGGACTAGCGGGTGAGAGACCTTCAGGTTTCTCACAGCATCATTACTCCTTTTGGACTCTGGAGACTTGGTTGCTCTAGCTCACGTAAGCTTTCTGCTTCCTTGACTGTCTAGTACTTGCCCCTTGCAGAAGTTTTCTTCTTTGCTTAATCTAAGAGAAATATGTCTTATATACATGGCTTATCCTCTTGACTCCTTTTGTGCCTTGCAATTATTCCTTGATGTGGCATCCTTGATCCCAGGCCAATAGACTCCATTTATTCCTCACACAAAGCTGTTTTTTCAGCATCTCCTGACTCTGCAGCACTGATCTGTCTCTGCGGTAACTCAATTGGTTTCAACACAAGTCCGGCATTCATCTTTTTCTCAAGGCTGCTTTAGTCACGTTACATTATCTTCTGCAGCAAGCTTCTATATGTCTCATCTACCTTGTGTTTATGATTATTTATATTACTTTGTCTCTTCTCACTTATCTCTTTGATGCACATGATTTCTTCGTATTCGATTACATTTTTCTCTTGTTACTTCAGTTACATCTTCATTTTTTTAATATTTACATATCGTTTCAGTGCGTTGTTATGTCTTCTCTTCATTCCATACTTTTTCAGCTATCAGATTTTCTTTACAGTTCTTCAAAGCTTAGTGGTTCCTTCATATCTCCCACTACCCTTTCAGTTCAAGGGTACATTTGATATGGTTCTCTGAGCGCATATCGTCTCTCATACACTCAATGCAGTATTGGGACAATACCTGGTGTCACACATAGGGCTCTTCTTTTATTTTGTCAAGTATGACGGAAGTGAGGGGGAGGGAGCTAGGGATGTCATGTATATCTGCTCCTCTAAATTCCCCCTCTGGTGAAGTCCTTGACCACCTCCTCTTCTTCAGTCTTCATCTTCTCCCCATACTTTGGTTTCTTCTGGATCCATACTTTTGTCACCGCCTCAGGTCACCTGCATTCTTTATATGCTCCTCCACACTCCAGGTCATGTCAAAACATTCTCCAGTCGGTTGACAGAATACCCAACGTCCAATATAGTTCTTATGATCCTTTGAGTAATACATCTTCATCCCTGGGACTGCCAGCAAAATCTTCTTTATGTTCTATCGGGTGGTGTTTTTAGTATGTGTTGTATGGTCACCATTCACATCAATCATTGTCTTCATCCCAATAGCTTTTTTCGCCGTCTTCTTGCATTGTCCTATAATGATCCTTACAAGACAGAATTCGAGTAATACCAACACTATTACTGCTCCAAGTAGTTTGAAGGCATTCACCAGCCTAGTTGGACTCTATAAAAACAAGCATTAAAACCAGTCATCTTCCTCTGTTTCATCTCCTTCTTCCTCCATTACATATGTAGGGTTGTCAACATAGTTATTGCCTGTCACTGTTCCATTTTCTCCAACATGGGCAGGCGTGAAATTACAGAAAGAAGGCCCGATCTTGGCACACACGCCTCCTTCCATTGCTGTAATTCAAGGACATACCTGTTCTGGAGGGTCATGAGCCTGACTGTCCCCAGTTCTTCTTTGATTGCATTACATTCTTTTATTGTTGTGTTGATCATTTGTAGTAGCTCCCACCTAGTGATCTCTAACCACTTGGCGTTTATGACAGTCTATATTCCTGGTATGAATATGGCTGTAAATATCACTGCCGTCTTGCTGAATAATTTATGCTCTGCTGGAATATTTTCATAGGCTGCTATTGATTTTGCTGAGAAATAGTTCTCCCTCTTCAGCCGAGGAGGTTCCGCGACCTCGTCTTTCTCTGGTGTGCATCCATCGTTGGAAACTTTTCAATATGGAGGTTACTTTGGGGATCACTAATGCAAGAACATGTAGGACCACAATAGAACATATTCCTTCACAATTTGTAGGCATCTGCATGTTAGCTTTGGATCCACAAGCCCAATAACGATCCATTAGCACAGCTGTTCCTCCATTCTTTCCTGGTACTTCGAGAGTCTGCTTGCATCCTTTTTTTCTCCAACTAGAACCAAGCTGAAGCATGTTATCACAAAATTTATTGGTATTATGGACACTGGTCCTGCTTCATTTTTAACCCATGTTAGTAATTTGGGATACTTGGGCCATGACTTTCGGTATCAATCGTTTACAATTTGCACTATGTCTACTGGTTCTATCATCAATAAATGTGCATTCCATGATAAAATAATGTCTTCCCATTCCATACCCGTGGCAACTCATCCATATACCAATAGTTGAGGTCTCTCCCAGCATCCTGGCAATCCTGGTGTTTCTTGTATAGCTGCACATCCCATTCTTTTCTGAGGGCAACCCTTATTTGTTCTCCTGTCATGTATGAATATGTGAGCATTCTTCTCAACCAACCTATGTCTTTTTCCATCTTCAGGGTTTGTATGTAAGCATCTTCATATGGAAATTATTTCTTCGATCGCCATTGTAGGATTGCCTATCTTCCTTCAAATTGTCCTCTTGTGCATGCGGCTGGATGGCTGAGGCACTTTGCATTGTGTGCAGGTATTACTCTTTCAATTAATGTTCGAGATGTGTTCATGTCATAAGAGATGAGATAGCATACGTAGCAACTTTCATCTGACGGTCTCTTCCCCACCTCTCTCATGTGCTGATACCACATGTTATTTTCTAAATGGGCTGAATTATCAAGATACGTATTTATATCTTCATGATCTTCAACAGCATCTCTTTTAAGTCAAACTATTTGTTTAGCAAAATCAGGGAAAATACTACTCATGCTTTTGTGAGGGATCATAAGAGATGTTTCATTGTCAACCACTGTAACTGCAATTTTAATCATTATATGTCTGAATGCCATAATAATAAGGAAGAAAAGACAAATCATAATGCATAATTAAATCAGAATTACTATTCCAGAAAAACGTATCGATTTACCTCAGGGTAGTGAGTCTCATATATTTTGGAACATTCCCATCTTGTTTTAATTTCAATAAGTAATTTTGTTATCTTTTATAAATCACACTTTTATAACAAAAACTGCAGAATGATTACAACAATGATTCTGAAAATAATATAACTGTTTTTAGGGTTGCTGAAAAACGTCATAATGTCCACGTGTCTTCTTATCAGAGCTGGGTAAGACTGCAATATGTCGGTAAACACATTATACAAGAAGAGTTCAATTGTTAAACCATATTTGCATAAATACTGCCTGATTATAAACATTGGCCTAAGCCATTTCGCATTTGTATTAAAAGCCTATGCTTAACTAGATCTAGACAAAATTGACTTTGCCGCCATTTTGGAAAACATCTGCCGTTTTGATTCTGACTCTTGCTCTCTGTTCAGAAATGATTAACCATGTTTTCAGCTGCCAGAGCAGAGTGACCTTTGAGCCTATGTCAACATTAGAGCTACCAAGAGCAGACTATTTGTTCTGTGCAAAGAGACCTTGTAGTGAGAATTAACTCTCATTAAAAGTGTTATCTATGTCTACAGACTCATCCTCCCTCAAACAGTGACATAGAATGCAAAGTAACTAATGCTGTGAGTTTTGGAAGAAATCCTTTGTGAATTTCTTGGAACAGGACTTTTCCTGAAGCTCATGAAACAAAAAAAGGTTTACACAGCTGGATACAACAAAGTTTGCCAGTATGTTTAAGGAACCTTGGAGCCACAGTGAACTTCAATTCAAAGTGTTGTCTGCAATAATAGCATCATCCATATACAAACATCAGAACTGAATGGTAGACAAACTAAAACGATGTGCCTTAGCAATAAACTGTTGAATTTGTTTCTTGAAACTAGGATCAACCTAAGCTGGAGAACCAACATCACCATTGAATCTTCAAGGATAGGCCAACATGTCAAAAGTGTATACTAATATTGTTATATTTGTTATGTGAACTGAGCACAAACCCACATTTGTAACTTATTAGTTTGGAGAAGGGCTGGGCTGTGACCAGGACTGTGAAAAAATACTGCATGTTTTGGGATGACCAGGACTTCCTCCCCTCACAGTGTCTGCTGGTATACACTGCGAGGCGCTTGGGAGCCAGATAGCTATCTGCTTTAATATTTGAAACTGTACAGAATAAAGTTATATTCATAACTTTGACTTTGTGACTGGCGGATTCAATTTTTGGTGGTACTAAGCCTCGATATTCCTTGCTGATCTATCAGATGGCGCCCGAATAGGCACCCTCAAGACTGATGTCACCTCGCTAATCAAGGATGCGGCTACCGGATCGGGATCGGAGTGTGAGAAAGGGGCCCCTTTTTGTATGAGACACGTCAACAGTACTGCACGATCTGATCCCTGAACGGTGAGCAAGCGGTTGGAGAGGACATCTTGACGAGGGTCCCCATATCGAGGTGGGTATTTTTGCCAGAATCACCAGCCATGTCGATCCTTTGTAATCCGATCAGACCTCCTTTGTCCTTTGTAATCAGGCGAGTCGTGCCCTGATTCCTAAGTATCCTGATATTTGGTTGTAGATTTGGACCCGCGGGTTCAAACGACGGCAGGTAACACCAGTGATCTGATATGCCTGGGAAATTGTCTGCCTGTTTCAGGGGTTTATTCCGCAGAGAAAATCTTTGGAATATGGCCGACCGGCACCGTCGGAGGGGTCGCTGGCGTGTACTATGTACTGTAAGTACGGCCTTGGTAGTATAGTATTCAACGATATTTGGCACAGACAAACTAGACATGCTTCTGAATTTCAGTGGCCAGTTCATGTAAGTTTTCAAATTGCCCGTATAGAGTATTTAGAGTCTATATTGTTAAAGAAAAAGGCCATGCCTTCAGCATTTGATGTAATTAAGAATTGGAGAAAGAAAGCTATGCAGCAACTTAAGAGTAAAGAGAAACATGCACGTAGGCATATGTCTAACTCAGAAAAGGCATTATTGTATGATCAACAGAAACAGTCAGAATCTATTAGAAGTATGGCTAGGGCTTTTCAACTTGGGGTACAGAAAATATATCTGTCTCAGGACTTTCATGCCTCAGACAAACTAATCCACACGCTTTTAAATGAGCGTAGGACTGTTGCTACTGCCCCACCTCCATATGTGACTCTCCCTGTTCTTTTACCTCTTCCCGCTGTTGCACCCCCTCCTGTTGTTATTCATGTTATTCCTGTTCCTCCTGTTGTTGCTCCTCCTCCAGTCGTTGCTCCTCTTCCTGTTGTTGTCCTCCCTTCTGCACCTCCACCCTTACCGATAGTTACCGTTACCTTAATTCTGTCTCCACCACCAGCGGTAGTGTCTCCACTACCTATTGAACAGGATTTGCCTGAATTTCCTTTTCCAAGTGGTTCTGCTCCACTTGCAGTGATTGAAGGAGCGGGTTCTGATTCAAGAATAGTAACTCGTAGCGCAGTATCCAAAGCTAGAAAAAGAGAATTGTATTCATGGGGTAAGAAATATATAGAAGAAGGTGAAGAATCAGCTGTTTTAGTTGTGATTTCTGTTCAAGAAAGTATTCCCGAACAGGCTATTTTTATAGAGGGGATGGGAATGCATTTAGCTGATATTTGAAGTGATTTGATGGACATGAATGTCCCACAGGGGTTGCAGGATTTGAATGTCCTTGCCCACTCAAGAGACACTACAGAGAAAGTACATGAGCATGTTGAGAAGGTATTTGAGTTTAAAAGGGAGCTAGATCGGTTACAGAAAGATGAATTGGATAGTAATAGATTGGAAGCCTCATATGTGCAGAAGCAATTTCTTCCTTCATTGAAACCAGTGAGTGAAGAAATGCGCATTTGCACAAGAGACGCCCTTAGATGGATTTCGGATGTTTCAATTTCTCCCATTGAAGTGCACGACACATTTAGTCGGTATGCTTCGGCTATACAAAAGAAATTTTTACAGGTGATGGTAGAGTATCTACAAGATGAGTTTATGAAGAGAAAGGTTTGTTGTCCCGCAGATTTGATGGTCATTTAAAAGCGAGGATTTTCACCCGATACTGCTTTGACTACTTTGTCACTAGATTTAGCTTTGTTGCTTAATAAACATTCAGAATTGCCTACTTTACAATTGCCAATGAGGGCGGTTCCTCCGACATTTGTTCCCAAAGTAGAAATTCCAGCTGATGCTGTGGCAGGCACACCAGCCACTACTATTGAAGCGCACTATGTCTCACAGTTTGTGCATGTACCATTTTCTAAACAGGAAGTGAATATCATTAGTCAAACAATTCCAGATATTAGGAAGAATCCAACAGGATTTTATAAAGAAATTGAATCTGTCTTGCATTCATCAGTTTTCACACTGGGTGATATAAATTTGATGTTCCCTGTGATCCTACCTGCTGATTTATGGAAACAGATTAGAATTGTAGATGATCAGGCATGGATGGATGATACATGGGTTAACTTGGTACGGATAGATGGAGAAACGAAGGCTGGTGAGAAACCGCCACAGGTGATATTGTCACTGCCAGACAGAATAGTAACTACATTGAAAATTTGGTTCCAGAGAAAAGAATAGTTTGGGACAAGCTTACAGCTTACATCCAGGGGAAATCTGAGGGCGCTACCAAATGTTTTAATCGATTCAAACAAGGTTTTCAGATTTTAGCGGTCAGGACTTAAGTACTGAGTCAGGAAAAAGGCTGTTTGTAGATGTAGACAAATTTGTGCATGGATTGTTGCCAGATATCCAATCACAAATTATGACTTCTGAAAGCACCTGGCAAGCTAAATCGCAGTCCGAAGTATTGCATATGTCTCAGTATTATGAAAATAGATTCAATACTGAAAAAGAGAGGATAGAAAAGAAGAAGGGAGACTTGAAAACTAAAGTACTAATGCAACAGATTTTTAGAGGGGCTAGAGGTGGGAATATACAGTTTAAAGGTCAATTTACACCACAGGGTAATGCGCAACTGGGTCCTGTAGACATGAACCAATGTGCATATTGTAGACAGGAAGGTCATTGGCGAGCACAATGCCCGATCTTTCAGCAGTGGTCAAATAGCACATATGGTGCCATGAGTATATGATGCAGGGGTCGTCCTGGAATAAACAGTCATCTTCACAGGATATTCAGCAGCATGGTGTCAATAGTGGGAACATTTTTGATAATCCTTCGACAGTTTATTTCTGGAGGAGCACGCATTTGATGACATAGTGTTCCGTTAGGACAGCCAGAAGCAGAGTCTGGAACCAGTACCTATTACCGTCGATCAGAAAGGGCCCTACGTTGACATGCAGGTGGGGAATAGGAAGCATCAATTTTTGATAGATACAGGAGCACAGAAGTGTTCCATAGATCATTCACCAGTTCCAGATATTCCTCTGTCAGGGCAGACCAACATTTCTGTAGGGTTTTCTGGTACACCAGTGGTTAGTCCGGTCTCTCAGCCGGTACCTATTGCACTGGGGCCATTTACTGATTCATGTCCATTTCTTTTGATGACAGATTGTGGTGAAAATTTGTTGGGGTTAAATTTGTTGAAAGAATTGAATGCCGTAATTTACTGTTCTCTGGATGGAGTGCATGTAACGATTTTGCCTCAATAAACTTCTGTCTCACAGTTTTTGTCTAGACCTTTACCATCTGAATTAGATAAGGTTCTGACATGTCTATGGGAAGTTAATGACAATGACGTTGGCATTTTGCAAATTGAACCAGTTAAAATTGTGTTGAAACCAGGTGTTAAACTACCACGAATTCCGCAATATAAGATCTCGGTTGAAGGTGAGCTGGCTTTGAAGAGTATTGTCTCTGATCTTGTACACATTGGTGTGATTGAGGAAATTGCAGGGAGAGTGTCTAATAGTCCGATTTTGCCTGTGTATAAGAAAGGGGATAATGTGATTCCTTTTTTGTTTTATTATTGGCTTGCGCGCCATCAACAAGGTTGTTGCCCCACAGTTTACAATTGTACCTGATGTAACTACAATATTGACAATGATTCCAGCTTTGGCTACTTATTTTAGTGTTGTAGATTTAAAGAATGCTTTCTTTAGTATTCCTGTACATGCTAACAGTAGATATTTGTTCGCGTTCACCTTAGGAGGACGCTCATTTACATTTACTCGTGTGCCACAAGGGTACACTGAGTCCAAGCATCTATAGTAGAGCATTGAAGGAACAGCTTGATACACTTGAGTTCCCTTCTACTTGCACGTTGTTACAGTATGTGGACGATCTACTTTTAGCTGCTGATTCTGAAGTTGCTTGCAAGGAGGGCACCGTGTTGTTGCTTATTCATCTAGCAGAACATGGGCACAAGGCGTTACTAAAAAGGTTTCAATATTGCCAACAGGAGGTCGCCTATTTAGGCTACCTCCTGTCGAAGGAGGGAAGAAGACTGACACCTGAACGGAAAAAAAGCATCTCTAGCATGTCTGTCCCAAATACACAGAAGGAAGTCAGAGCTTTGATAGGCATGGCTTCGAACTCTAGACAGTGGATCTCTAATTTCTCATTAATGATAAAACCAATGTTGGCATTCACAAAAAAGGGCATTTATTTGCCTTTACCGTAGAACTTGGATTGCCAGAAAGCTTTTGATCTGCTCAAGGCTGCATAGTGTTTAGCACCGGTTTTTGGCACACCAAATTATGAAAAGGCCTTTGTGTTGCATGTGCATGAATGTGATGGATGCGCTTTGGCTGTGTTGACGCAGGAGCATGGAGGGAAGAATAGACAGTGCGGTTATTTTTCCTCCACGCTTGACCCTGTTACATACGCTTTACTGAGATGTTTGAGAGCTGTTGCTGCTGCCGCTGCATCTGTAAAACAAAGTGAGGGTATGGTTTTAGGTCACTCTTTAACCGTGATGTTACCCCACTCTGTAGACGTTCTATTAAACAGAATGCAAATTCAACATCTCACATCAGCACGATTAACAAGATACAAGCTGATTTTATTTGCACCGCATATCCAAATTAAGAGATGTTGCGCATTAAATCCAGCCGAACTATTGCCTCTGCCGCAAGAAATTGCTTGCAGTGACAAGATGTCACATGACTGCCTCTATAGCACAGAGCAAGAAACTGGAGGCAGAATTGACTTAAATGATACACCATTAAAAAATCCACAAAGGGAGATGTTTTGCGATGGCTCCTGCTTCAAACTTCTGGATGGTACATCCACTGCTGCTTATGCCATCACTACATTAAGGAGTATTGTGGAAACCAAAAGAATTCCTCATAACTCCGCACAGGCCGCAGAGATTATTGCATTGACTCAAGCTTGTGAACTTTCCAAAGGGCTTAGAGTGAATATATTTACAGACAGTGAGTATGCCTTTGGGGGGGGGTTCACAACTTCAGTAGATTATGGGCAGAAAGAGGTTTCTTGACCTCACTTGGAACTAAGGTACAACATGGCACTTTGATAGTTTGGCTACTCTCAGCACTTGCACTTCCTACTCAACTAGAAATAATGAAGTGCACAGCACACCAGAAAGTAACAGATGATGTGGGGAGAGGAAACGCTTTTGCTGACAGGATAGCCAAACAAACTGCCATTGACTTACATTCTAAAATGTATGTTCTGGACTCTACAAAAGGGGTCACTAACACTTGTGTGATAGATGAAGGGATTGGTTGCATAAAAGAAATTCAGGCTGACGCTACTCCAGATGAAATTAAACAATGGGCCGAGGGTTCAGCAAGTTTAGATGATGAAGGTTGTTGGGTAGACACTGAACAATGTAAATGGATGCTGCCCAATGCTTATGTTACCGCCATGGTGAAAATGGCTCTTTTCCAGCTCATATATGTGCCAAAAAGATTTCTAAACTATTAGAACCTGTCTGGGTTAATGTAAATATTCCAAAGACTGCTGAGCATTTTGTCCAAAATTACATGGTATGCCTACAGCATAAAATTGGGAAAGGAACACTGACACCGAGGGGTAGTTTAGGCCTCCCTTCTATGCCTTTTTAGGATACCACAGCCCAAATTACTGGAAGATGTCAAAAATGTACTTCTTTCTGAGTACTCTGACCAGTTAACTCAAAACTTGTATTTGATTTACCAACAGGTGTGAGAAGCCCTCCCAGTAAAATATGAGGGGCCAGGTCACCACCTTTGACGTGGTGATTGGGTGCTCGTGAAGGCCTTTGAAAGGAACGTTTCAAGTCATATTGGCCACAGAGACTGCTGCATGAGTAGACGGAAAGAGACACTGGATTCACGCAATGCACATCAAGAAGATACATTTTCCTCTGCTGCATGATGAAGGAGAAGAGGAGGGGATTTTTTGCTCTGTTCCTCATCACAAGTCTATTCTGACCGACACCAAGGGTGTCCTGGTAACCCTTCCAGAGCCTGTGGGGCCTGGGGAGACTGCTGTTTTGCCTTCAACTTCTTCTTTGGATATTTGTTCATCATTGAGCAATCTTGCTTCTGCTTCATCACTTCCATCAGGAAGCGACAACACTCTGTTTGCAGATCTATCTATCTATCTATCTATCTATCTATCTATCTATCTATCTATCTAAGTTCTTGTATTGTGCCACTAACCCGAGAGCCTCAGGGCGCACACAGGAGAAGAAGGAGTCAGACACCAGACAACAAAAAAACATGCAAAGAAACAAAAGCACAATAGAACCACGGGAATCCAGTACTCACAGAGGCCAAAGAGATGGTAAGATATGGTGGGATACGAGATTCAGTGCAAAAGCACTGTACCAGAAGAGTAGATGGGCCTCATTACGACCCAGGCGGTAAGGGGTTTACGGCAGCGTAAACAGCACCGACCCTTACCGCCTGATTCCGAGGTCCCTTAGCGCCATGGAGGATTTAACACCTGCTTTTAGCAGGTGTTAAAATCCATGGCGCTAAGGGACCTTGTTGTTAATTACGCCACCGTAATTTACGGTGGCGTAATTAACGCCTTCCCCACTCCCATTATGCCCTATGGGGCAAAAATGGGAATGGGGAAGGGTAAATGGGGATTGGGGACTTACCGCCCCGCCAACCTCGGAATGGGGCGGTAAGTCCGCCAACCACCATGGCGTAAACGTAGTTTACGCCATGGTGGTAAAGGTACGACCCAGGCGGTAACTTACCGCCTGGGTCGTAATGAGGCCCGATGTGTCCTAACCTTTGTCAAACAGGAAGGTCTTTAATTGTTTCTTAAAGATAAACAAGGAGTCAGTATTGGCAAGGTATTTGGGGAGTGAGTTCTATAGGGCCGGTGCCCAGGAGTCAAAACTTGCACCTCCAGATCTTTTCAGAGTAAATGGAGGTTGAACCAAGACAGTATTACTGCTTGAGCGCAGAGGACGAGCAACTAGTTTCTTTTTTAGCCTAGTAGTAAGATAAGATGGGGCTTTACCATATAGGCATTTGAGCACAATGGTTAGACCTTTATGTTGTAATCGCTGTTGCACTGACAGCCAATGTAGGCTGTGCCTTGCCTCAGAAACATGCATATTGCGCTTAAGGCCCATTACAGCACGTACTGCAGTATTCTGTATAACCTGCAAGGTTTTAAGATTAGCCTGCGAGGTACCAATTTCAGACTATTGCAGTAAACTAATTTACAGTTTACAATTGCAGCTGCAATCCGAGCAAGATTTTCTTTGGACAGATATGGACGTATCTGCTATAAAAGCTGGATATAATAATGGCAAGAGGATTTAAGGTAATACGTCTGACGGGTAAAAGATAACTGAGGGTGAAAAAAGACCCCCAGAGTTTTTACAGATTTAGATATAGGAATAACATATTGACCAATCAAAAAGTTGTTGTATTTTGTGTCAAGTTTCTTTAATCTCTGCTGGGTACCTAAAAACAACAGTTCAGTTTTGGCATTATTGAGGGATAAAGAATTTAACGCCATCCATTTCTGAATTTCAGCAAAGATGTGATTAATATGCTCTGAATCTTTTAAATACTCACCAGTAAGTTTGATGACAATCTGCATGTCGTCAGCTTAATTGGCAAAATAAATGCCCATGGCTGACAAAAGAGCGCAGAGAAGATGTGAGTAGATATTAAAGAGTAAGGGCGAAAGACATGAGCCCTGCGGGACACCACATAGTAATAGGGATGCCATGGAATAAGCATTATCCTTTGTTACCCTCATGTTCCGTGGGCCCAAAAATGATTTGAACCAGGCTGATGCTTCAGATGAACATTTACCGATTGTGATTAGTCTATCTGCCAGAATCTGGTGATCGACTAAATTGAACGCAGCGGATCGATCTAATAACAGCAACAGCGCTGTATGACCTTTATCAACAAGACAAGCAGTCTCAGTCCCATGATTGGGACGAAACCCGGACTGTTGAGTGGCTAATATATTGTTTTTAGGCCAAAAGCAGGGTTTCTTAAACCATATTCGCATAAATACTGCCTGATTATAAACATTGGCCTAAGCCATTTTGCATTTGTATTAAAAACCTATGCTTAACTAGATCTAGACAGAATTGACTTTGATGCCATTTTGGAAATCATCTGCCATTTTGATTCTGAATCTTGCTCTCTGTTCAGAAATGATTAACCATGTTTTCAGCTGCCAGAGCAGACTGGCCGTTGAGCCTATGTCAACACTAGAGCTGCCAAGAGCAGACTATTTGTTCTGTGCAAAGGGACCTTGTAGTCAGAATGAACTCTCATTCAAAGTGTTATCTATGTCTACAGGCTCATCCTCCCTCAAACAGTGACATACAATCCAAAGTAACTAATGCTGTGAGTTTTGGAAGAAATCCTTTGTGCATTTCTTGGAACAGGACTTATCCTAAAGCCCAAGAAACAAGGAAAGATCTACACAGCTGAATACAACAAAGTTTGCCAGTATGCTTAAGGAACCTTGGAGCCACAGTGAACTTCAATAATTCAAAGTGTTGTCTGCATCAATAGCATCAGCCATATACAAACATTAGAACTGAATGGTAGACAAACTAAAAATATGTGCCTTGGCAATAAACTGTTAAATTAGTTTCTTGAAACTAGGATCAACCTAAGCTGGAGAACCAACATCACCATTGAATCTTCAAGGATAGGACAACATGTCAAAAGTGTATACTAATATTGTTATATTTGTTATGTGAACTGGGCACAAACCCACATTTGTAACTTATTAGTTTGGAGAAGGGCTGGGCTATGACCAGGACTGTGTATAAATACTGCATGCTTTGTGGTGACCAGTACTCACTCCCCTCACAGTGTCTGCTGGCACACACTGCAAGGCGCTTGGGAGCTAGATAGCTGTCTGCTTTGATATTTGAAACTGTACAGAATAAAGTTATATTCATAACTTTGACTTTGTGACTGGTGGATTCAATTTTTGGTGGCACTAAGCCTCCATATTCCTTGCTGATCTATCACAATGTCTTTGTGATTAGCAGCATATAATGTATTATGCAATTATGATATCATGTTTTTCAATGTTCAATCTATTTTTAATTCAACAGAGAAAGTTCTGTAACAGCTGCAAGTCCATTTGTTCCTAAGTAGAATTAAGAAATGTCAATTTTGTTCCAGATTGTTTTTTTAATCCATGGACTCTTTATCCTTGCCCTTGGTAGCCGATCTGGTAAGCATGCGCAGAACGTCTTCTCTTGCTTCACTGTCAGCAGATGCAGGAGGGGTCAAGGTCTCTCTTTTGTATGGCTTGATGTCATGCAGGTGCAGCCAGGCTTGTCTCCCTTGTAGTTTGACAACTGTTGGAGTAACTTCTTCTACCTTGTATGGTCCTTTGAAACAGGGTTTATTCCAGGTGTGAGACAGCTTTCGTACCAAAAGCTGGTCCCCTGGATATAGACTAGTTTGCTTCAGTAGATTGTCAGGATGAATTAGTTGGCTGTTTTCTTCAATCCCTTTTGACCCCTCACTCCGGTTCTTGATCTTTCGAGAAATAAAAGAGACACTAGCAGTCATAGTTGCCAAATAGTTATGCATCTCATCACCTAATGTCTTCACTACACTCTGGGCATCAGCTTCTATCATAGTAGGAGGAACAAGAGGTATTCTCATACAGCATCCAATCACCAACTCATGAGGCGTCAGGTAGTGATCTGAACCAGGCTGATTTTGCAGTGCAAATAATGCAAGGGGTATGCAATGTAACCACCCCTTCTTTAAAGTAATCTTGATTTGAGCTATCCTCTCTTTAGGAAGTCAGTTTAAACAATCAGAAATCCCATTCTCCCATGGGTGATAGGCAGAAATGAACATATGCTTTATACCTAATAAATGAGTGACATGCTCATATAGTTGTTTTACAAAATGGGGTCCATTGTCAGACCACAAGTCTTCGCACACACCCTATCTTGGAAACACCTAACCCACAAGAAACTTGGTAGGGCATGTGGCACCATGCTGTGTACAAGGACCTGCCTAAATCCCTCTGGAAAAGGGACATACTACTACCAACATGTCAGACAAATAATTTAATTGGGAATAATTCTCAATGCGTCAGTCAAAAGAGCAGTTTGTAAAAGCACATTTTTGTAGCTTGCTAGTGAGTCTGGTGTTAGTAATATAGAATTTAACAACACATAGGGTCACTTGATAAGCTGGTATTATTTTATTTGTTTCAAATGTCAATCTTTACAAAAAGTGCTGCTTCACATTAGTTGGTTGTTTTAGTTTTCCAAGTATATGTCATTCAGGATGAAAAGGTTACATTTTGAAATTAAAGTCTCTCTTTGGTGTTTTAGTCATAATAATTCTTTCGACACATGTTTCACCATTCCATTGTGTGAATGGTTCTTCAGGAGAGATGAGGTTACAATTCTTTGTTATGCTGCTGTTAGCAATTTGACGGTTGATACCAAAAGGCAATAATGGTGCAAGTTTTTCAAACACAATATACTTTCAGTCAGAAATGCATGTGTGTTGAAGAAATAAATATAATGCAGACAGTTGTTATTGAGAAAATATTTTAGGGTGAGGCCATGAAAAGCCTGGTGTCCTGTTGCTGCCAACATGTACCTATAGCCATTACATATCTGCAACATATCCACATAGGTATCCAGTCATTGCATCGAATACAAAGCATTGAATGACAAAGTATCGAAAATAATGCATCGAAAAAAGCGCCAAATGCATTTTTTTCAAAGGGAAAGGTTTTATTTGAATTATAATGGGTTTTAAGGGGTAAAAAAAACATGGGATGGAGGGGGACCCCCATTAAAAAAAGGAAAAAAAATGCATTCAATACTTTTTTTCATTGCTTTTTTTAGATGCTAAATCATTCGATGCTTTAGCATTCGATGCAATCACTATAAACCATCCACATAATCTATATGTAGATGCTAGAAAAGGGCCATTGGGTCTAGGGATTGCTCCTCTCACTTTCTGCAAAGTGTGCCCTGCTGAAAATCTCTGGCACACAATGCAATTTACAATAAATTCCAGTATGCCTTTCCCCAGTCGTTTGTTCAATTTTTGAAGAACTATCAACAAAGAGAATTTCCCCCCTCAAAGAGCATTTTCTCCAACGCAGGGAATGCCATCATGAAACTTAGTATGCGTTTGGCAGTCATGTACACAGTTCTCCTTCCCCACTGGTTCTCCTATGAATGTTGCTGGGTTCACTATTATGCATCTAACACTTTTGATTGCTGGGTTAGAAATAATTACCTTGTTTCCTGATGCTCTTTGTGTAGTCAATGTACTTTTGGGTTTCTCTAAAATGGTGAATAATGAATGCTCGACAAATAATGTCACTGAAACCCCTTTTGTAATGCATGAAGTTTTTCACTGGCAAACGTAGCAGCAGTTCATGCTTGTTCACAAGGATAATGCCCTTTCATTACTGGATCTAAAATCCCACTATAATAAGCCAATGGTTTGTGTCCATGTCCTAATGTAATTTTCTGTGTGAGGACTGCTGTCATAACTTCTCCATTTGAATGGGAAAATAAGTACAATTCTTCATGATAATCTGGAATTCCTAGTACAGGGGCTGTACTGATCACTCTTTTTAATTCTTCGCATCCTTCAGTCATTTCATCTCTCTACGTTATCTTACTTTTGCCTACTTGTGATTCCTTAAATCCTTTTAAAAGTGGTTGAATATATGTACTATAATTAAAAACCCAGGCTCTGCAGTAGTTACATAGGCCTATAAATTGTTGCATTTCCCTCGCTGTTTTAGGTTCTGGAGTCTTCATAATTGCTTCTGATCTTTCAGGTGTCACTTTTCTCCCTTCTTGAGAGATTAACTGTCCTATATACAGGACCTCTCCCTGACAAAATTGTAATTTTTCTTTGTCTACTTTGTATCCTTTTTATGCTAGCATTGTCTTCACTTGAACTGAGGCGTCCCTGCACTGCTCTTCTATTTCACTGCACACTAATATATCATCCACATACTGGATTATTGCACTCTCAAGTTGTGCGTTGCCTAAATCCATCTCGAAAACCCTATTATAGATTGAGGGGGACTCACAGTACCCCTGAGGACAACGAGTATATTTTAGGTGCTGATTTCTATACAAAAATGAAGTCAAGTCTTGTGAGACTTCATGAAGGGGAATTGAACAGAAGGCATTTTTTAAATCTATTACTGTAAAATATTTGACCTTAGATGGGATGTTGCGTAATATTGCAGCAGGATTTGGAACAGAAGGAACCTCTGCTTCAAGAATACTGTTTAGGGGACGGAGATCCCGAATAAATCTGCATAATCCCCCAGTCGATTTCATCACTGGGTACACAGCCGTATTACATGGGGACTCGGTTGGCACTAATATTCCCTGCTTCATTAAAGCAGAAATAGTCTGAAACATGCCTTCATCTGCTTCTCTGGACATGAGATATTGTTTTGCCTGTGGCAAGATTGCTCATGGTTTAAGCTTGATTTGAACTGTTCCTGCTCCTTTCATTAGACCCACGTCATATGGACTTTAGTTCATAAAATATTTGGCACTTTCTCTACAACTTCCTGGAAAAATTACTGTTTTTTTTTACCATTGCCATTCTCTGTGGTATCTCTCTATTCTCCACATCCAATAAGGGAAACTTATGAAAAAAACAACTTATCATTTGAATAATCATCCCAGAAAGCTCCTCATCTGTCAAATCTGTCAACATATATCCTTCACTGAGAGCTAGCACTGCTCTCCATCCTCTTCCCTCATCATCTGTCCCATGGACAACTACCCGTCCTCTTCCCTCATCATCTGTCACATGGACAACTACCCTTTCTTTTCTAACCACTGCTGCTTCTAACTCTAAGGGGATAACTTGTCCTCCTTACTCATCCACAGGTATTTCTGGCCTAAACAAAAACTCTTCAGATATTCTCAATATTTTACCTACCAACCTGGGTAACCATGTTAATAAACCAGTCACTCCATACAAAAATACTTCTGAATCTAAAGGAACACATTGTAATGTTTTTTGGCCTGAAAATGTTAATATATTCTCTTTCACATTCATGTAATATATCCCTGGAGTGGAGTACACTATTCCTTCAACAGTAAAAGATATCCCCATGTTACGTGTTGTCATCAAGTCACGCTCTAATATGGTAACTGGTGTCTGCCAAGAATACAACAATGGCATAGACACATCATTCGCTCCTATAGAGATTGGTAATTCGTCTGTAAAAGGAACTAAGTTCATTGCCCCATTCATGGCAATGCTTGGCATTGGGTATTTTCCCTCACGAACACAGAAACAAGTTACTCCAGTATCGACAAGAAATGAAAAAATCTTACCTCCTATCGTTACCTTGACCCTTGGTTCCTCTTGAGGGTCCGGTGTCACTGATAGTACAGAACACATCGGGTCGCTCTGTGGGCTGTCCTATTGTGGATATAAATTCATCCCTGTACCTATGAAAGGATTTCCTCCTTCCAGGGTCACACTCAATATTCTAGGTGTGGGTGCTTGCGGGACTTCTGCATTTGTATTCCATTGTGGTACCATGGCCTGTTTTGTCTGCACTTGCTGAGTTTGTATCTGTTGTGTTTGCCTAGGCACTTGCTTTGGTTGCCATTAGGGTGGTTGCATTTGTAATGGAGCTTGCTGTGTTTGCTTTGTTTGTGGCGCACGTGTCTGACTCTGCATGTGATCTTGGGCATAATGCTCTTGCAGTTCTGTATTGTGGAACATAGCCCATACCCCCTTTGGAGTTTACCAGTTTTGCTGCATGCCCCCTCTACATGTTCTAGCTATATGTCCCATCCTGACACAGTTCCAACATTGCTGCGGCTGTCAGCCATTAAATCCTCCTCCTCCCTGAGGGTTTTTGAATCTATCTCATCCTCCCCTAGGTCCATTCCCTCTCCCTCGTGCCCAAACATTCTACACTCTCTGATCCACAGGATACACTACAGTGCTTTGCTGCCCTGGCCGTATCTCTTGTGTCATTGCACCTTCACCACTTATCAACACCGCTGTCTCTATGGCTAATTTTGGGATTTCTTTCTGAACTAACTTTGATTCCTCATGCTTTCTGCTCTCAGCTTTCTTCTTATTTTTCTCCTGCAACAATCAGCAATGATGCATGATAGTCAATTGTATCTCTGGCCATGGCTTCGCTTCCATACCTAGCTGTTTCTTCATCTTCTGTTGCACTAGAACGGGCAGTCCCTGACATAAAATGTGGTAAAATAATCACACTGTTTTATCCCACAGATCTCTCACCTCGAGACACCAGCATTCTTGAATATCTTGAATAAAGGCAATAGGATCTTTATCCTCACACATTTTTCTAGTCATATTCGCACCCATGTCAGATGTATCGGGATATTGTACCCTGAGCACCCGCCATACATCTGCTCTACAGTTATTAAAAGACGCTCCATCATGTGTTGTGTTTTGTGCAGTTACACTTGCATACCCTGCTCGTCTCCAAATGTCATCAGCCCTCTCCCCTAGAATAGCTGCCTGCAGGCCTTTTATATTGCCTATCGCTAACGCCATTCCTGATGTCATTCTCTCTAATTCATAAATCCACTTTCCACACCTGAAGTCAAACTAGGTAATTTACATTGCAAATTATCCTTGTCCATTTATGGCCAGGGCATATATTGCGGTCGTCCTCCCCCTTTCTCGAAAAATGTGGATTCTGTTAATCCTGATCCATAATCATATCCACCTACACTTCTTCTGTCCCAGGTGTTGCTAGTCTCACAGAGACATCTCCATTTACTGGCAGTGACATTAATCAGCTATCATAAGGCAGGGATAGATCCCTTCCACTGCACAATCATACTTTTGGTCGCTGAGTGCATGGTGTTGGTTCTGATGTTTTTTCTTTAGGGTCCTCTAAGTCTGACCATTTTACCCCTTTTTCTACACTTGAATCTTTTCAAAAACCTCATGCGCCCTCTCTTCGCTCTTTCTCGTTTACTTCCCTTTCTTCGACTGACAACATTATGCCTCAGCTTGTATGGCTTTGATCTCATTCTACATCATCAAGATCTAGTCTACCTAAAACAGTGTTCTATGGCAATCTGTTGTTATATAATCTGAACTGCCTCCTGTTTCCCTTGATAAAGATCCTTTGACATGCTCTTTGGATTTATACCCATCTTTATCCCTCATTTGCCTAAATAAATTCCCAATCCTTTTCCCTATGTCTTCTGCCTCATGCTCATCAGACCGTGTTTACATTCTCAGCATCCCTTGCAGCTGCATGGGGGGCTGTTGTGACCCTCTCTCTTCTTCCCATCATTCTTGTTCTTCGATCAGCACCATGCCTCTATTGAATAGATAATCTATTTCATCATCTCTTTTTTCCCTACTCCTGTTCATCTCTTCTTCCCTTCTGTCTTTTCTCTTCTTCCTCTTGCCATCTTTGCAACCTGCATACTTTCAATCTGTGTTTCTATTTCCTCTCAGTTTTCTCCTCGTGCCTCTCCATTTCTGTATTTTCCTCATACCTTCTACATTCTTCTTTTCACTTCATCTCTTTTCCCTTCTCTTCCTTGTATGCTTTCTCTCATTCTCTTTCCTTCTCCTCCCACTCTTCTCGTTCTTCTCTTTCTCTAACCCCAGGAATGCCCTTGTCATCTAGTTTGAGTAATATCTGTCCTCCCATTCATTAATTCTGTATTATCTTCATTTCCTTGGCCCTGTCCTTTGCTTCTCTTTGTCTCTTTACCTCTTCCTCTATCTCTATTTGTCTGTCCTGTCTCTCATCACACTGTTTCTTTTCATCGCGTGTGGACATAAATTTGCGTTCTCTACTTTTGCTGTCTTCAATGTCGTCATTACTGTTATAAGCGAGGGGCTCATATGTTGGATTAACATAACCTGCTGCTGCTTGAAATTCTTTGAAAGGATAAAATCCCTGCTTCTCAATGTCTGTGCTCTTGTTTATCAGAAGGGGAAAGAGAAGCCGTAGGCATCACATCCTCCCCTTTATGCTGATTAAGCAGCCATTCCTTCTCTAGTGGATCTTCTTCCTGACTCTGGTACATCTTCCATAATTCTTAAACAGCCAACCTTTTTTGTAACTTCTTCTATTTATAGGTAGCATGCAAGTATGTTGTTAAATGTTGCGGTATTGTTTATGATAATGAGCCTTCTTGAGGCCATGGCATGAGTGTTTTATTGGTCGTGCCTTTGTCCCACTCAGCATGGAACTGTCTAATTGTGGGTGCATATCTTGGAAGTGTCCTGCATAGATGTAGAAGGGGAGTATCCCCCATGCCGACAAGCCGATTTCTTGTATTTACTTTATCAATCATACCACACTAACTGATTCAAGCAATCACCATCAATCGCCGCCCATTACCAGAAAACCAAGTTTGTAACCAATTTAAAAAATCTATGCAATGATGTTCTTTTTTTTTATCCCTTTGTTTAGAATTTCTATCAATTCTTGTTGTTTTATTGTTGACACTTTAATAATCTCTTCTTTATTTATTTATTATTCTCCTTCAATTTTTATCCTCCTGATTGACGCCAATCTCTTGATTTAAAAATCAGATGATCACCTTAATTTTTGTACTATCGTTTTATGTCTCTTATCCAGACACACTGAAAGTTTTACACAGACATTTTTATATAACCCCACACATGTGCACTTCGAATTTTTTGCGTACACCTTCCTTTACTATCTCTAGTAAATATATCTCACCTCACTTTTACCCCATTTTGGAGTTTGATACTCACTTTTCATTTTGGCCTTGCCGCAGGAATCCTTAAATAATACCCACACTTGGAGTTTTAGTGCGTACCCTTCCGCCCATCTTGGAACCAGGAATCGAGGTATCTATTTATTTATTTCTAATGCTCAAAAATCCTGTTACTTATATACATATATGTATAATACAGTTCCTCCCCTTATATTTGACACTTTCAATGCTCTACTTACATCTTTGCGTCAGCTCGAGTCCCTCAGCATTCACTCTTCCCCAATTGACCAGTTTTATTTTAGTCCACAGGGCACCTGCAGGGACCGGGCAGGAATGTCTTCAAAAGGGGACCTGCCAACCGATTCTTTTCACCCATGTGTATTGCGCCCTGCTCTGCACAGGAAGCACCACGATCTTCTGTCTAATGGCACTAGCGCGTTGGAGAGTCTCATGTGCTCAATGAAATTACCAATAATGATCTCAGACACATATAACCGGACAGACTCAAAGACTATGGCAAAGTACTACTTTATTATCAGCTCAAAAAATTAGGGCAACCTGGTGAACAACAAATTGTAGTCCACGCACTCACACTTAAGTTTCAATTATACAAGGGCTTTATACCTCAAGATTTGTCATCTATAATGTCATCCTAGGTGGCAAACTGAAAAAGCTATTGACGGGAGGGATTGGTTATGGGAAAATATGTGCCTATATATCATATAAGTATTATGAATGTTACTGGATGCCCCATATCTGGTAGACACACCTTGAACCACCACTAAATACATATAACACAGATTATAGCAGAATAACAACAGCATTGTATAGTATGTTGCTACATAGACCCCTATGATTGGTTGACATTCTCTCCCAACCTTGCACTTGTGGCTTGTTAGCAGCATGTAAGCAAAACAAAACTCAGGTGCTGAGAACAATGTCAGACTACTGCCACTTGCCCAATTAGTCCATCATCTCTCATTGGTCATGCCCCAAGCCAACGAGTCTTCTTTGTAGTTCACCTTGCAGCCTGTTCTCTGCTATAGAACTTTCACTTTCACAGGAATGTAGGTACACCTTTATCTTTGTCAGGAGCTTAATGATTAGCCCTTGTTTTGACTTCTGAATCACGTGTGAGGAGACTACGATTTTGTCAATTTCACCCTTTTATTTAGTGCTGTTTAATTCAATTAAGATGGGTGTCATTACTCCTCTTGGTCTCTGGAGACTTGGTTTCTCTACCTCACATAAGCTTTCTGCAACCTTGACAATCCAGCACTTGGCCCTTGCAGATCTTTTCTTGTTTGCTTAATCTAAGAGAAATGTGTCTTACGTACATGGCTTGTGTCTCATGACTCTGCACCCCTGGTCTGTCTCTGAGGTAATTTGATTGGTTTCAACACAAGTCCGGCGTCCATCTTGTTCTCATGGCCACGTCAGTCATGCAACATTCTCTTCTGCAACAAGCTTCTATATGTCTCATCTACCTTGCATTTCTGCATATGTACATTCAATTTGTCTCTTCTCACTTATCTCCTAGGTGCACACGATTTCTTTGTATACGATTACATGTTTCTCCTGTTACTTCAGTTACATCTTCATTCTTTAAGTATTTGCATATTGTTTCAGTGTGTTGTTATGTCTTCTCTTCATGACAGCATTTTGAAGCAATCAGATTTTCCTTACAATTCTTCAGAACTTAGTGATTCCTGCAAATCTCCCACTACCCTTTCAGTTCAAGGGTGCATTCGATGTGGATGTCTGAGTGCATATCATGTCTCATACACTTGATGCAGTATTGGGACAATACCTGGTGTTACAAATAGGGCTCTTCTACTGTTGTTCCAGTATGACAGAGGTGAGGGGGTGGGAGCTAGAGATGATGTGTATATCTGCTCCTCTGCACTGGACTTGTGTGATACAAGGGAGCAAGGCCACAGACCATTCCAGCAAAGCCAGCGACTTTTAGAACTTGGCTTTCATGGTAATTAGAGACACTTGATCAGTAGGAAAGAATATGTACTCCTCCATGAACTATAACATGGCAGCTTGGACCTGCATTAGGATTTGGGAGAAGCAGGGCTGGGTAATGCCATTTGCAATGGCCACAGTGGTCTGGAAGAACCCACTTGCACAGAACAATAAAAGCATGAACATCTTCAACAGGGGAGGCATTGCCCACTGCCAAGTGGGGTTCTAGATCATCCTGGATATTTCACAAGACTTAATGGATTGTTGCCAGGTAGCTAGTAGTTGGTGAGCAACTAATTCAGATTTAGGGGAGACAATGTGGGCATGTGACTGTTCATGCTATTTTCGTCGTCTGAAGCTGCAATACTGCTTCTCAGCCAGGCTACTGTACAGGTTGAAGGCTAGGATGATGGGATGGCTTCTGGAAAAGGTGTTGGGCAGAATCTTGGGCAGGCTGATGCACAAGGTAACAGATGGGCTGATGGGCTGTGTACAGAGGCATTGCTGGGGGGGCGCTCAGGGGGCTACAGCCCTGGTTCCTTTGGTTGTAGCCCCAAGTAGAAACTCAGGGCTACAAAGGCTAGCTAACTCCGAGTCCCGACAGTCCCAACATTAGTGTAGGCCAGATTCTTTATAAACCTAGCAACACCCCTGGCTGTGTTCTGCACTGTTGGCTGGGCTGTTGACTGCCCATCCAACAGTACATCTACAATGCCTAATAGAATGTGTCTCATTACAATGAAGCAAGCTACTACTCCCTGCATGCAGTGCTGGACATCTACAAGCCCCCTCAGACAGATCTGGGCAGGGATACAACATAGTATCAAAATGAAAAAAACAAATACAAGACACACTTTTTTCCAAGAACCTTGAATTAGATTGTTATGGCTGAAACTTCGACCTTAACATCCAGACGTTCAGCAAGGTCACAAGTGACTGGTCTGCTGCAGCCAGGGGTAGATGGGTGAGGGAATGAGGGAGAGAGTGGCAGAGAGAAATAGGGGCAGAGCTTGAACGACAAAAGCATGATTAATGATAAAAAGGTGTTGTGACGTGTGCTGCCAAGTAGGTCACGTGGTGACCCAAGTGTGTTTTAGAACGGGCACAGGAAGGGATTCCTCTAGAGCAATGGCACCAGTGTGCATGTCATTCTATGCTCACCGAGCATGTTAACAACTGGCAATGAGGTGTCGGGCCAGACCCACAGCCTCGCCCGACACGCGCTCCGTGGCAGGAAGGCGGCAGAGGAGCAGATGCTATCACTCTCATGTCTGGAAGGTGAAGTAAACATTGGGGATGCCTTACTCATGTCAGCAATCTGCCTGGGGGACGTGAGCACCCGTCACAGGCCACAATGCCTTGTGTTGGTGCTGGGCATAGACATTCCGGTGCTCATCGACACAGGGGTATCAGTAAATGTGATGCCTGCCGCACGCTTCAAGAAATGATTGCCACCCCCTTGCTACACCGCCCCAGGATTTGGATCTTTACCTATGGGGGCACACCACCCCTACCAATGGCTGGTGAATTCCGCACCTTAGTACTGCATGCCAACAGGCCGGTGGAGACCATGTTTTATGTCACTCACATTGCAAAAGACATGCTTTTGAACTGTGCAATGGCTGCGGACCTTGGCTTAGTGTGGTTTGCGTACCAGGTACACGTAGGTGTTGCAGAATGCCTGCTGGAGAGATTTGCACACTTTTTTGATGGAGTTGGGTGTCTGAAAAACGTGGAGGTGAGGGTTCATATTGACCCATCCGTGTAGCGGGTAGCCCTACAATACTGCTGCATACCTCTACACTTGCAGCAGAAAGTGGAAATGGAGCAGGAGAAGCTTGAGAAGGCGGACATCATTGAAAGGGTGGTTGGCCCCATGCCATGGGGGTCCCCGATCGTGGTTGCAGCTAAGCTCAAAGCCCCAGAGGAGGTGAGAATATGTGTCGACATGCGACCGTCAAACGGGGCCATCTGCAGGGAGCACCAACCCATGCCAAGTCTTGTAGACATTCTGGCTGATCTCCAAGGATCCAAGGTTTTCTCCACCCTTGATCTCAAGGCCGGGTACCACCAGGTGCACCTGCACATGGACTCAGGTCCATCACAACTTTTTCCTGCCACACAGGCTGTAATAGGTACAAAATATTGAGCTTCTGGGTGTCCTCAGCAGCAGAAGTCTTTCAGGGGTGTTCTGGTGGGGCTCCCCAGAGCCCTGAACGTTAGCGACGATGTGCTTGTTTTCTCCAAGTCACATAAGGACCACCTTCCGTGGCTAGAGGCAGCCTTGGCGCGCCTTGACAGTCATGGCCTGATGCTCAACAAGCTAAAATGCAAGATCATGCAGCCTGAAGGTAGACTTCTTTGGGTTCATTTTCCATGATGGAGGGCTATCTCCAGATCCCACAAAAGTGAACGACATCAAAATGGCATCTCCCCCAGAATCACCCTCAGCGGTGTAGAGCTTCCTGGGGATGGTGACATTTTGCAGGCAGTTCATATATAATTTGGTGACCATTACAGAACCCCTGTGGGTGTTAACCAAAAGGGATTAGGATTGGATATTGGGGCAGGCAGAGGATGAAGCATTCTGGGAGATGAAGGCAGCGCTAGTCACTGACACGGCCTTGGCCTACTTTGACCCAGCCCACCCGATGGAGATTGTTGTGGACGCCAGCCCCTTGGGGCTCAGTGTGATGCTTTTGCAGGTCAACGAGCAAGGAGTGAGAAAACCGATGGCGTATGCCAGCAAGGCCCTGTCCAATACGGAACGCCACTACTCCCAGATCAAGCAAGAAGCACTAGTGGTGTTGTGGGGCTGTAAACATTTCCACCTCTACATCTTTGGTCAACCTGTAACAATCTACACCAACCATAAACCCCTCGTCCCAATCATGACAGAGTCATCTCAGAGGCTGCTGATATGTCTGAAACAATGGCTCCTCCAGCTGCAGGAGTACAGGGTAACTCTGCTGTTCAGGGCCAGGGCGGATAACCCTGTGGACTACCTCTCATGACATCCTGCGTGTGCGGGCAGCCTAGGTGCCCACAAAGATGAAGGATCCGACACTGAAGCATTTGTCTTGATGATAATGAGGGCGGCAGTCCCCAACACAATGTCACTGGAGGACATCGCTGGGGGAACCAGGAGTGACTGGCTCAACTGCAAGTGGGCTGGTGGAAGTCCTTCTCATCGGTGACCCAACATTGCAGGGCGGAAGCTCAGGCGTTTCTGCACGGGTTGTGCAGGGTCCGCCTGGAGCTGTGAGTGGGGGGGACAGGAGGGTGTCCTGTTGCGAGGGACTCAGCTGGTCATTCCGCTGGCACTACAGGAGAAAATTCCAGCGCTTAAGCACATTGGAAACCAAGGAGCAAGCAAGACCAAGGTACGATTTTGGGAGAAGGTGTGGTTCTCCGACCCTGGATCGCAAGGTGGATGATGCCCTGGCCAGGTGCACCTGGTGCCAAGAAGCAAGAAAGGCCGGCGGCCAAGGAACCACCCATCGGATCACCAGAAATGGCTACAGCACCATGGAGGGTGCTGAGCATAGACTTTGGGACAATACTGCAGCCTGAGCACTTCTTGGTGGAGCTCGACACGTTCTTGAGATAGACGTTTGTCCAGTTCATGGAGTTGACGGCAGCCCCTGAGGTAGTTCAGGTGCTCGAAGGCCTTTTTGCAGCCAAAGGAATTCCAGACTCCCTAAGATCTGACAACAGGCCAGCCTTCCAAGGGGATGAGTTTGCCCCCAAGGAACGTTTACTGGTTGCATGAATACAGTGGTTTTCAAAAGAGAAGTAGAACCAGTGTATGTAGGTGATCCCGTTTATTTTATATGCAGAGAAAAAGCGTATCACTGGTTACCCAGAAACTGGGGAGGCACATGTTATCTGGGTCTACTGTTCCCAGGAGTGTTCCTCTTGGAGACAGCAGATGTAGCTAGGCTATCCAGATCTAGGCCACGAAGAAGTACAGAAGGGGCTTTGATTACAGAAGACTTAGCAAAATCATTCGTACCATTTCTGGCCCAAGCAATACATTCCTATAACATAAGGCAAGTGTCCAGAATATTAGAGAATACAATAAACATAACAACAGATATACTATACAACATGACGCTAGAAGAAAAGGTGATTAGATTAATGACGTTGCAAAATAGAATGGCTCTTGATGTAATCCTGATTGATCGTGGGGGGGCTGGCAAAATCGTGGGATCAGCGTGCTGCGTATTCGTAAATGACTCCTCCCCTATGATTTTTGAAGCGATAAGAAAGTTACACGTCCTGAGTTCTGAACTCCATACCATGAATGGGAACTGGGAGGCAGGGTCCTGGTTCTGGGAGATATTACGTGTGTGGGGATGGAAGTTAATTGCAATACTAGTAGTGGTGTTCAGAATATTTATGACATATGGCCAAGATCATAAAGATATTCATGAAATGAAAACAATAAAATAATTCATGGCCATAAATATTGGTGAGAATGAAGACACATATAGTGGCATGAAAGATTCAGGTTCAAATTCAAATTCAGATACTTCAGACACATCATCAGAGGAGGATGCAATGTATGGATAAGGCGTTTGGCAATCGGCCAAAAGGAGGGGTTTGTCAGTCTAGAAAAATAGATACCTCTCACGACCAATGGCAATGTATCATATTGGCCGATGACCAACCGTCTCATACACTAAACGTCAGAAATACAGACTCATAAGTTTGACCAATGTGTGGCCATTTTGATGTAGCTAGAATCGCCATTTTGTTCTCTAACATTTGCTCATTGCTTTTTGTTCAAAACTGCTTACCCGAAAGCTTATTCTGCTTATTCTGCTTATTCTGATTCACTGATTACTTTGTTGTTCAAAGCGAAAGAGCAAGGCCGCGAGGCTGGGAGTTATTCGCTGAAACATAACGAAGGCAGCCCCAGAGAGGCATGCCCAATCCCCTCCCGCATATAGCCTTGGAGGAGAGCAACACAGCATTTAATCGTTTCACTGATGCCAGCCAGTCTCGTTAATATGGTAGAAATGCTAGAAAGAAACAGCTAAAGGCTTGAATTATGCTTTTCTTATGGCGCCCCCTTTCCTAAGCCCAGCAGAGCGTGCTGACTCCCAGGACACGAATAGCAAATAGGAGATAGCAAGGCCTGGAATGCGACTCTTCCCCCGCACGCAGCTTGCCTGCAAGAACAGAAGCACTGTGTTCTGTTCAACAAAGAAATATGTCTCTAGACTCGCAATGTTGCATATTGTTGATAAAATAGATGTTCGAAGGTGTCATATTCGTCGAAATTGTCAATCATCAGAACCAGTTCAAAGAAACTGTACAATGGGCGTAATGAACATGTCATGACTGATTGCAGGATGTCCATTTTTGTATATATATAACTGATGTACGTTTTTTGCTCTCTTGCGTCCCTCGAGGTCTGGAGACACACGTCGCGGGGCGTGAGACTGAGTTGGCCAACTGAGACTATTTGCTTTGCAATAAACCTTAGCTTTTGGGAATAGAACCTCATGTCTGGCGTGTCAGTTCATGTGTGGTGATTTGCCTTGTTTCCACTACGCGAGGGTCCCCTAGGGGGCCCTTCAAGCTCGGGTGAGCCTTTCAAGGTCTACCCCAAGCTGGCATGGTAGAAGTGTCCTTTTGAAATTAAATGCGCTCACAGGAGCAGACGCATTTAAGAACAATAGGGTGTTGGCACCCTAATGAGAGAATTACCTGCCTGCTGCGACGTGGGAACGGGCGGTTTTCATTAGAAAAGGGTGCATCAGATCCCTATTTCAGTGATTAACTCCCTGCTCCAGGGCGTGGGAATGGGGAGATAATCATCTTAATAGGGTGCTGCAGCATCCTATTGTTGATAAATGCACCTGCTCCCGCCAGCACATTTCATTTCAAAAGGACGCCTTCTCCCACCACCGAAATGAAACATTTGACACCTCCAACCCCAAATTGTTCTATTTCTGCCCGGGGCGCTGCCGCCACTAAGGATTGCACTGATGGTGACAGCACAACGAGGATGCAAGTCAGTGACCAGAAGCTCCCGCTGTTTCCGATGGGTGCCACAGCCCTTGGCATCAGGCGAGGAGGAGGACTTGGAGGCTGCGAGTGATCAGGGGGAAGAGTCGCTCGTCAGGGCAGGTGTGTGCCGAGATGACCCTCCAGAGCCGGAGCCCAGGAGGTGGCTCAATGGTCCCAGAGAGAAGGTACCCGCAGCGAGTGGAGAGTTGACCCCCGGAGAGGCTCAGGGACTATGACCTAGAATAAACTGGAACAGAGGAGCTGCAGCATATCCTTTTACTGTTGTTGTTTATGGTTTGTTGAGGGGGGGTTTGATGGGATGTTGTGATGTGGGCCGCCACGTAGGTCACGTGATGACCCACGTGTGTTTTAGAATAAAGAGAGGCCCCGCCCAGGCACGGGCATGGATTTCTCTATAGAACGGCACCCATGTGCATGTCGTTCTTGTGCTCACCAAGCACATTACCAAAAGAATAATGAGTGATGGAGCGAAAACTGAGGAGAAGGAGTTTGGAAGGAAAGAAAAGGTAAATGAATCCTTGGGAAGGGAGAAAGCACAGGAAGGAAGGAAAGAGGGAAGGGAAGGAAAAAAAGGAAAGAAAGAGGGAAGGGAAGGTAAGGGATGGAAAAGGAAGAGAAAGAAGGAAGGAAAGAAGGAAAGAAGGAATGAAAGAAGGAAAGAAGGAAGGAAGGAAGGAAGGAAAGAAAGAGTGACAGGAGCTGGATCCAAGTTTCAGCATTTGCAGCGCCATGCCACCTGTCTGTAACGGTGTGCTGTGGGGATCGTAGGCTTGTCAGGGAGTAATTGGGCATTTACCTACGAGTAGCAAACCCTAGCGGCCTGGTACTGCCTCCATGGTGCTGTATGTTAATGTTAATGTTAATGTGAAAGGATATTTGTACCGCGCACTATCACCACCCGAGTGGTCCCCTGGTGCACTGGCGGGTCTGAAAGAGGAAAGGAGGGTGAGTTAGTGGGAGGAAGCAGGAAAAGTGCAAGATAGCAGTGATGTGCTGTTTACGGCCACAGCCCAGTGGGTCCGTTGGCTGGGCCTGGGGTGTTTGAGGCCGGTAGTCGTCGTGTACTGTTGTGGAAGTCTATGTGTGCTTTGGTTTTGTTGTTGCAATGTAATGAAGTTTGTGCGGTTGGTTGTGTTTGGTTTGGAGTTTGAGAGGTGTGTGCAGAGGTGGAAATTGTATAGAATTGGTTAGTTGGCATCTCTATCCTGTATTGAGGCGCTGGGCTTGTGAAGTCTCTCCTGCTGCTCCCCTGTCCTGATCTGGGCCCATCTTGCACTAAGGTCCCTTTCACATCTGCCCCCCCCTCAACCAGTGTCCATCACAACCCCACCTGTCCTCCTTTCCTGCTCTTGTGGCCAGTGCACCTGTCAATGTCCACCACTCAGCTAGTGTGGTGATTGCCAGTGTCTCTGCAATTCAATTGATACTTTGGTACCTGGTAGCAACTGAGGTGGGGTGAAGATGGGATTGGCTGGGATAGTTGACTCCATCTCAATGGGTGTCCCCTGTATTTCATCTATACGGTGTCACTGGTCCGGCATTGTGGGAGCTTCCCCGTCGGTTCTGGGGATGTCAGTGTCCTTTCCAGTTCTGTCATCTTTTTTCTCTGTTTTTTCGATTTTCAGTTTGAGTCTGTGGTCTTGAAGAGTCAGGTTTTTAGTAATTTCCTGAATTCGTGGTGATCTTCAGTGTTTCTGATCTCTTTTGGGATGTTGTTCCAGGTTTTTGCGGCTAATTGGTAGAAGGAGGTGCCTCCAAGTTTTTTCTTAAGGTATGGTTTTAGTTCCAGGTGGATTTCATTGCTGGATCAGAGGGGCCTCTTTGGTTTGTAGATTGCTATTTTCTTTTGTAGGAATTCTGCTCCTTGTCCACTGATTGCCCTGTGTGTTATGCACATGGTTTTGAAGGTGATGCAATGTTTTACTGGGAGCCAGTGTAGTGTTTTTAGGGCTGGAGTGATGTGGTCTCTTCTGGATAGTTTGAGGATTAGTCTGGCTGCTGCATTTTGGATCTGTTGTAGTTTCTTCATGAGCTATTCTGGTATTCCGAGGTAGAGGCTGTTTGCATGGCCGATTCTTGACATGATTAGGGCAACGATAGTGAGTGTTTTGTGCGTGAAGGAGAGGAAAGGTAGGATTCTTCTTGCCGTGTGGAGGAGCAAAAAGCATTTCTTGACTGTTGTATTTATTTGTGGTTCTAAGGTTAGGGTATTGTCCATCAGGATTTTTTACTACCTTAGATGGTGTTGGTGCAGTTCCCATTTCTGTTGGCCACGGGATGGTGGTTTTGTTCTCTTGGTCTTTGGATATGATCATGATTTCTGTCTTTCTTGGGTTGATTTTCAGGTTGTTGGCATTCATCCAGTTGAAGATTTCTTTCAGAGAGTCGATTAGAGCTGAATGATCCGCTTCAGAGTCTTTGATTTGGTAGATGATTTGAGTGTCATCTGCGTAGTTGTAGCAAGTAATGTTGTTTTTTTTGAAGATTTTGATGACCGGAGTCTGGTGGATGTTGAAATATAGTGGTGATAGTGAAGATCCTTGTGGCACTCCACAGTCGTTAACTCGTGGAGTGGATTTGAAGGGTTTAATCCATACTGTTTCTGTTCTGTCTGCTAGGAAGGATTTAGTCCAGAGTAGTGCCGTGTCTGTTATGCCTTTGTCTTCTAGTCTTTTGGTCAGGGTGTCATGGCTAACTGTGTCAAAGGCTGCGGAGAGGTCGAGCAGAATAAGGGCTGAGGTTGTGTTTGAGTCTGCGTTGGTTTTTAGGTCGTCCTAGATGGATAATAGCGCTGTTTTCATTCCTCTTGCTGGTCTGAAAACGACTTGAGCTTGGTCTAGCAGGTGGTGTTTTTCTACGTATTCTTGGGTACATTTATATACGTAGGTTTCCAGGAGTTTTGCCGGGTAGGGTATGTTTGAGATCAGCCTGTAGTTGGAGAGGTCTACTACGTCGCCACTTGTGTTTTTTAGAAGTGGCTTGATATATGCCGATTTGAAGATCCTCGGTATGGTTCCTGTTCCTTGTAATACATTTAGAAGGTTTCTGTAGTATTCTGCTGGCGTTCCTTGTGCGAGGATTGATTTGTAGATGTCTGGGGGACAGGGATCCATGGGTGATCCAGTTTTCTTGATGCGTTTTACCAGCAATGCGAATGCCTCTGCTGAAATTTCCAGAAAGTTGTTGAGTTTGTGCTGAGGTTCTGTGTTAGGTTCTTTTGGTTGTATGTCGTGGTTGGTTGGTTGCTCTTGTATGGTTTGTCAGATGTCATTGATTTCTTTCTTGAAGTGGTCTGCCAGGTCGTTGCAAAGTTTCTTTGAGGGGGGTTGGGGTATTATCGCAGCCTGGTGGGTTTCTCATCTCTTTAACAACGTTAAACATTTCTTTTTGTGTGTTGGTGGCATTGGTGATTCTGTCATCACAATGCCTTCTCTTCGCCTTTTGAATTTCCTTCTTGTATGCGCAGATTTGTTTTTGGAACAGTGTTTTTTTGTCTAGGTTGGATTCTTTCCTCCATTCCAGTTCCATCTTTTTGTTTTTCTTTTTCATGGTGTTTAATAGTGGGGTGAACCATTCTGCCATTGCTTTTTTGATGGGGTTAATGGTTTTTCAGGGACGATCTTATCTATTGTGTCTGCAATCCATTTGTGTAGTAGTTCCGCTTTCCCATCTAGGTCAGCTAACTCTAGTTCTGTAGTTGAGGGCTTGGTTAATTCCAGTTGTTCGAATAGGTTATTTTCTTTGACGTGTTTCCAGTTTCTTTTTGTGGTGGCTGCGAGTTTAGGAGGTTGGATGCATACTTGGGCAGGCATGGTGATCATGAATGGGATGATGAGGTGGTCACTCCACAGTATTTGTATCGGCGGTGCCGTGGTGATGAGTTTTTCATTGGCGAAAATTGCGTCGAGGGTGTGTCCTGCCGAGTGTGTTGCCCCTTTGACTAGTCGTCGTAGTTTCATGGTAACTAGTTGTTCAGTCAGTGAGTTATGGGAGTTGGCGTGACTGTCTTCAAACCAGATGTTGAAGTCCCCTAGGATGATTAGGTGTTCGTGGTTGATGGCTAAATTGGTGAGGGCTTCTATGAAGTTGTTGACGAAGGTTGCATCATATGTCGGTGGTCTGTACACCAGGATGAATGTAATGTTGGTTTTGGGCTCGTTGTTAGGTGTATTACCATGGTTTCGCAGTTGAGGATGTTGAGTGGTTCATCCGTTTTTAATTTCAGGTGTTCTTTGAATGCTATTGCGATGCCTCCTCCTTTTTTGTTTTTCCTATTTATTTGAATGCATTTGAAGTTGGTGGGGAGGCAGCTTTGAAGTGTGATTTTGTAGTTGTCGTCCAGCCATGTTTCTGTGATGAACAGGATGTCAATGCTGTTGTCATCGAGTAGGTCGAAGATCTCTGTTGAGTGTTTTGACATGGATTTGGACTTTATAGCAGAGGTCGTTTTCTGAACAGTGTTGAGGTTTCCTTCCTGGTCGAGCTCTTGTTGGGCAGTACGTTTTGGGGTGTCTGCGTCTTCGAAGAGTTCCTCTAGGTTCTGTCTTGGATTTTTGTTTTCATCGGCTCGTCTTCCGGGGGTTGTGTTTTTTGATTGGAAGTTCCTCTTGTTTTGGTGATGTAGGGTGTTATTGCATTCTGCGTGCTCATGTTAGGTTATTTGATGTTGCTGCTTGTAGTGTCGGGTTGGTTTGCTTTGATGCCCAGTTGTCAGTGAGGTATCGAGTTAAGTAGAGGGATTTGTCTTTTCTCTCAGTGTTGGCTCGATATTTGTTCCTGTCTGTGGGGGTGTGTTCTGTAGTTTTCTTTCTTTCTTGCTGCTCTGGATTGTTTGTTCTTTCTTCTCTTGTTCTTTCCCTCGGAATGGGTCGTTTGCGCGGCATTGTGAGGATGGCAGTTGTTTAGTCTTTGTTTGTTTGGCAATGTCCAGTTGGTTCTATTTTGGTCTGGTTGTCTTGTGGTGTAGTAGTGGGTGTGGAGGGCTGTCCGCTACTAGTTTGGGCTTTGTCTGTAGGTGGTATTCCGGTTGATGTTGCCAACTCATTCAGTCGCTCTCTTGAGAGTGTAGGGGAGGTGGTTATGGGTTATATAGGATTAGTCGGTGGCTCTCTTTAGTGACCGTCTCCCTGGGTGCGGTTCACTGTGGTGAGCTAGCTATGTGGGTTTGAGAAGGGTATCTCCTAATTGAAGAGTGGGTTGGGGGGTGCCACTAGGAATAACGCCTTATGAGGCGTGAGCCCCTAATTGGAGTGTCACTCCACAGTAGTTCACTTGTGGGTTTGTCTCACTTTAGGGTGAGTTGGTCAGCAAAATTTGAGAGATCTTTGTAGTGGGGGGATGCGCCTATCAATGTAATCTAATTTCGAGCAGTGCTAATGGAGACAGGGCCCCTGCTAGATCTGAGAGATCTGTATAGTGGGTGAGAGGCCTAATCAATGCATTTTAAATATCACACAATGCAGTCTGGACACAGAACATCTTTTAAATTCACGTGGCCAATGTAGTGGGTGTAGAGGCCTAGCAATGTAATCTAAATATCGTACAATGCAGTCTAATCTCACATAATGCAATTGGAGACAGAACCCCAGCTAGATTTGAGAGACCCGTATGGTGGGAGAGAGGTCTAGCAATGCAATCTAAATATCATACAATGCAGTTTGGAGGCCTATCAATGCAGTCTAAAATCACACAGCGCAATTGGAGAGAGAACCCCTGCTAAATTCGAGAGACCTGTATGGTGGGAGAGGGGTCTATCAATGCAATCTAAACATCGTACAATGCCGTTTGGAGGCCAATCAATGCAGTCTAAATATCACAAAGTGCCATTGGGGACAGAACCCCTGCTAAATTCGAGAGACCTGTATAGTGGGAGAGAGGCCTATCAATGCAGTCTAAATATCGTACAATGCAGTTTGTAGGCCTATTAATGCAGTCTAATCTCACACAGTGCAATTGGGGACAGAACCCCAGCTAGACTTGAGATACCTGCATATTGGGAGAGAGGACTATCAATGCAGCCTTTCATCTCTAAGCTTATCCATGCTTCCATCAAAACGAACTCCGTCCCAAGTAACTTAAAAGAGTCCTGGGTTCTATCCCTGCTCAAAAAACAGACCCTTGACCCGTCCATTCCCACTAACTACAGACCCATCACCACGGTACTCGTTCTCCTTAAAATAATTGACAGAGTGGCATATTTACAAATTCAGAACTACCTCGAAGCTAACCACCTACTTGGCGCCCGCCAATCCGGATTCAGGCCACAACATGGCACCGAAACGGCATTAATCAACCTAAAAACCCAAATTGACGAGCTTAAGGACAAAGGCAAAATGTCCATGCTACTCTTCCTCGACCTATTGTCAGCCTTTGACCTGGTGGACCACGCAGTCCCATGTAAACACATTGTGTCGGCAGCCCATTTCTCAAGTGATGCAATAGCCTGGGTCTAGTCCTTCTTAGAAAATAGAACAATGAGAGTATTCTCCCCTTCGGCATCTGCAGACCCCATCCAGACCACCTGCGGCATCCCTCAAGGATCATGCGTTTCCCCCACTATCTATAAAATATTTACCAAGCCTCTATTTGACAAATTGGACAGAGTGGGTGTCACCTACACAAATTATGCAGACGACACCCAGATCCTCATTCCCCTTTTGGGCAATGTCGACAAAGACACGGCCTTGGTAAATAAAATATACCTCCTCATTTAGGCATGGATGGCATCCCACGGCCTCTGCCTGAATGACGATAAAACAGAGATCCTCATTCTCGTTTCTGATGCCAACCTAAAAAAACTGGACTCAAACTACTCTGAATTCAATATAGATGGCAATACAATAAAAGTAGTCAAAGAGATAAAAACGCTAGGCTTCTGCCTTGACTCCACCCTAACCCTAAGAAAACAGGTCTACTCCATGGCATCCTCTACTGCTTACACCTGCAAGCTCATCAGAGCCTGCAGACAATTCCTAACTAAAGCCAGCTGCATCACCCTGGCCAATGCCCTAATAATATCAAAATTGGATTACTGCAACGCCTTATACTTAGGAGCTAACAAATATATTCTCGACAAAATTCAAACTCTACAAAACAATGCCCTCAGAACTGCCCTAAATATACCATACAGAGAACACATCTCCAGCATCAGAGATCACCACTGGCTAAAGATAAGCGACAGGATACTACTCAAAACAGTATCACTCACATACAAATGCCTTAATATTGCAGCACCACCATACCTCACAGAGAGAATGATCAGAAGAACCTCGCCCTGACCTTCCAGAGCAGCCAACTCCCATTGCCTAGAGATACCTAGATTTAAGCTGACAAAAGCGGGAGGGAGCAGCTTCCCGGTGAAAGCACTACCCCTAGCCCTCAGAACTGACCAGTCATGCTACAGCTTCAGGCGCAACACCGTAAACTGGTTGTGCGCTAATGACATATGATCCCATGTGCCTGCCTATGTACGTACCTAACTGTACCATATGACTGCATGGAACTGCATTTTCCTATTGCCTGTACTGTAACTATTCCATTGTGTAACTAAGCCTTAAGTAACCTTGTACTGTTGCGCCCAGCTACCTAAGTGCTCGGTGCCCATTACCAAATAAACAAACAACAACAAAGCTGGCATGCGCATTTCAGAAGGGAATTAAAATACTTCAGCAGACAATGAGGGCAAATTGACTCTTTTTTTAAAAAATTTCGTACACAAACACAATGGTTTGCCAAGAAATTCATATTTCATTACCAAGTAGTATGCCATGGGTAAAAGACACAGACCACTCAACACAAGAGGGCAGGGTGGGTAATCGAGGGATGTGATGAGGAAGAGTAGCTCTCAATGTAATGACACTTATCGTAGGTAAACAAAGCCTTACCTTTTCCTGACTCTTCCTTATTGAGATCATTAGTTAATCCGTGATTAGATATAGCAGTGCCAGCTGCAGTAATGGCATAACTTTGATTCACGAATCTGGCACACTCAAGCAACATGACGTTCTTTGGGTAAGGAGCACCAACACTTTAGTTACTCTAGCTCCTCTCTCCAAGCGCTCTCCAAGCGCTCTAATGTTAGTGCTGTAAAAGACCAGCTTTGATGCCCAACTTGCCTAATGTAGTGTAAGAAGGCACCATGATGTGAACATCAATAAAAAAAAGCCTTCCCTCTAGTGTAATCTCTCAGTCAAATATAGAAAACAAGAAAACAAGTTGCAAGAACACAGCAGAATTACCCAGAACATCCTGAGGGGCGTAATGAGAAAAAGCCAATGACACAATAAAACAAAGCATCAGAGAGCTTGTGAAAAGAGTTGTTCCACTGTAATAAATGTATTGGCATCCCATTTCGGCTATATGGCAATACTTCAAACTGAAAAAGGTCTTGCACATTGTTAAAGGTAGAGTTCTCTGTCTTTCACTGGGGGTGGCACCCGCAAATAAGCTTTAGTGACATCCTATATGGGGATATAATTGAACTGTCGCAATTGCTCAATTAGCTCGTTGATGTAGGGCCTGGGTTATGCATAACATTCTGTAATAGTATTCACTTTTTGGAAGTGTACATAAAATCTCAAGTTCCTGTGTTTAGGACTAGGAAGGAGGAGCCTAAGCACTAAAATATGTTCACACCATTTTCTGTATCTTCTTTCCATCCTCCTGAATTAAAGCCTAGCTAATTCATGGTAGTTAACATGCTCTTTTTGTTAAAATGTATTTATTGCAATAAAATTGATCAACAATTTTTTAACATGCTCTTTGTTATGCTTTTTTCTCTAATAGTCTTTCTCACCCAGAGACTGGTGAAATTAACTCTGCTGGGACTGCCTGGAAATAAAGCCTCTCTGAACGCTCTTAGACATGTTTTCAATTATTTTCCTTGAGTTTCTGTCAGTGTTTCTAGAATGTTTGGGTTACCTTCCCTCTGTGGGACCCATAGACCTTCCTGGTCTTCCTTGTGTTGGTTATATATAAATCTGGCTGTACTTCTTCCTCCTTAGGTTTTCAGGGCTTAAGCCCATATTACACTTATAGTTGATCATTGGTTTGTCAGTCTGGTTGATGTGCTTGATGATTTATGTCACCACCAATGTATGCTGCCTTATACATGCCATGTCACTCAGCAAGCAGTTTGAGGTTGCTGTTGGACATCAGCACCAAGACCTGATTTACACCCTTGAAGGTGTAAAGACAGCCATTATCATCCATGTTTTCTGGTTTTCGTGAGGATTCTCTCACCAATCTTGTTCTTTCTCTTATATTTTAAGAAATTGCGGTGTCTTTGTCTTTCCACTCCTCTCAAATAATATTCAGGACATCCCGAGGACCTCTCCCATATAGTAGTTCAAATGAAAAGAAACATATAGAACAGGGTTTCGCAACCTTTTGTGCACAAGGAGCAACATTTGCATATCAAATTAAATGGTGAGCAACATCAGCTCTTTGATGGAACATATCAGCGCTTAGTTGCTGGAAACATTATGGTACCACAAATTATAATTGTAATACACTTAAAATTGCTAACAGAACTTTAAATGTACAGTACGTAAGTTATCTAGACCATGTGCAATTCTCGTAAAGGAAATCTGCATGGCCGTTAACTTCATTTGGCAGTAAATGACTATTTACATGAAATGTTGAGATCATCGAGTGGCCAGAAGGACATTTCAGACAGGACCATTGACGTTGTTCAAGAATATGGTAGGACTGAATAAACATTACCATGGGCTTCAGATTCTCAAGCAAAATATGTTCAACAAAATGTTGTTCACATTATTGGACAGCAGGATTGGTCACAAATGGATCACTGATAGTCAGGTGTACTTTGGGATTCTGCCTGAGGATTTCCATTAAGACATTTTCTAAATATTTGTTGCTCAGACTGGAGGAGTATGCTGAAAGTAACAATATATTTATGTCTTCTCAAGCAGGTTTCTGGGGGGGCCTTAGAACAATGGACCACTGCTTCACTTATGAAATATAGTACGGTTAAGGGAGAGATATTATTTGTGGCTTTTTTCAGATTTGGAGAACGCATTTGATCTGATTGATAGAAACATCTTGTGGCATAAGTTACATTTTATGTGGGTTTATAAGGGTTTAATGCATCTTATCCAACTGTGATAGGCAGACAACTCAGCGTTTGTCTGATACACAAGATCGGGGAATTATAAATTGTTTTTCCCCACCAATAAAGGTGAAAAGCAGGGATGTCCATTGGCCCTAAAGTAATCCTTCCAGGCTTTGACCCTAGTACTTCTCTTAGGAAAGTTAATCCACCCTCCCTGAAGAGTGCATTATAGCATGCTTCTTTTCCCAATGGTGCCTCTATTTTGGACATCAACGGGCAGGTCTCCAACAGGGCCTGCTATACACAATTTACTATTTTGGGGACTATAGTTTAAAACTAAACATGATCGAAACAAACATTATGGTGTTCAGGAAAAGGGTGACACTTTGTAGCTGGTTTTTAAATGAATGTAGAGATGAGGTGGTAGACTCATTTTTAGTTGAGCCTACTCTTCTCAAAGAGTGGTGCTTAGGTCACTCATTTTAAGAAGACAGCTGAAAGGGCATCATTATGAATAAAGGGTTTTTTAAAGATTTTATTTCAAGTTTGAGGAATTCGAATTTGACAATTTCCTGCATTAATATAAGGCAAAGATCTGTTCCATCTTTTTTTGTGGCAGCAAAATCTTGGGTGGTTCGAAATGTCATGTTGTGGAGGGGTTGCAAAATAAATTCCTGTGCCAAATAGCCGGTTTCCCTCCAAGTACACCTTGTAGTGCCTTATGAGCTGAATTGCTGGTGTTCAGTTTGATTGTGTCGGCCCGGTTAAGATTTTTACCTTATTTTATGAAGCACATCTGGGATTTTCTGCTAATCATAAAGTGAATGTCATTGTAGGTGTGATTGCAGCTTCCCAAAGTAAAGAAAAATACTTGTGGTATGTGGAGTTGTAAGGCACTGTCCATTTGGATAGTGGGTTGGGATATAACTAAATTTGGCATATTAAGTCAACTCAAAATAACTCCTAAAGCAAGAGCTTGTTTGAGGGGGAGAGAGGCAGATGTCCAAAATATAAATAAACTATCCACTTTTCACCTTCTGTGCAGATTTACATACACAGCGTGCCTTGGTTGAACTTAGAAGTTCACCCAATATCCTCTCTGTGCAAAGTTGAATTTAGAAGTGTGCCTATTAGCGTGCCTTGGCTGAATTTAGAAGTGTGCCTAATATCCTCCCTGTGCAAAGTTGAATTTAGAAGTGTGCCTATTAGCGTGCCTTGGTTGAATTTAGAAGTATGCATAATATCCTCTCTGTACAAAGTTGAATTTAGAAGTGCGCCTAATAACGTGCCTTGCCTGATTTTAGAAGTGTGCCAAATAAGGTGCCTGATATGTTCTCTGTGAATTGGGTTGCCTAATATCCTGTCTGTACAAAGTTGAATTTAGGAGTATACCTATTAGCGCGCCTTGGTTGAATTTAGACATACGCCTAATATCCTCTCTGTGCGAAGTTGAATTTAGAAGTGTGCCTATGAGCGTACCTTGGTTGAATTTAGAAGTGTGCCTGATAGCATGACCTTGGATTACCTTAGAAGTGTGCTCATTAGCGCGCCTTAGTTGAATATCCTCACTGTGCAAATTGAAATTTGGTTGCCTAATATCATCCCCATTGCAAAGTTGTTTTGGTTGCCTATTATCTCTTTCTGCAACGCTGAATATAGAAGTGTGCCTATTATCCTCTTTGTGCAAAGTTGAATTTATAAGTGTGCCTATGAGCGTGCCTTGGTTGAATTTAGAAGTGTGCCTAATAGCATGCCCTTGGATTATCTTAGAAGTGTGCCCATTAGCGCGCCTTCGTTGAATATCCTCACTGTGCAAATTTAAATTTGGCCACGATGGGTAAGACTCTGTACCTATACCACCTTATAGTACAATATGGCTAATCTTAAGCCCTACTTAGCATTCCATGTTCTCTCTTGACAGGAATGATGGCTGCTTGGAATACGTTTTCAACTACCTGCCTCAGTGTACACAGACACTAAGATGTTTTGAGCCACTGTGCTCCCTGTGATCCGGTAAGCACAGGAATCCCTTTTTTTGCATTATGTATTCACTTACATCTCTATTGCTAGACTATCATACATACGTGGTTCTGCTATTTTGCTCATTAATACATTTGTCAGCTGGTCAAAGTATGTGAAGATGACAAAGTTTTAACAATGACACGGCAAAAACAAGTAAGGACATTTATCTGAAAAATAATTTGCATGGTAGCAACAAACTTAACTCTTGCATTTACAGAAATAAGCCTACTGGAACTACAGCAGGCTCATTGGCCAACATTCTTGTACAGTCCACAACTCTGTCCTGGCTACACTGCTACTGTGGTCTCCACCCTTGAGCACCTCCTTCTAGGCCTCCTTGCAATGCCCCAGAGCAACTGGCGAGCAACATTGTAGGGTACCACAAGCAATGTGTTGCTCCCGAGCTGCACGTTGGGGACCACTGATTAGAGCTTTGTGATAGAGTTTGTGTGTGCAGATTTAACTGCTAGGCCCAATGTCACATACATTATATGTGAGGGAAGTGTGCATGGCTGAGGTGCATATAGCAACGATTCTAAATGATGAATGCTTCCGCTGCTGTGGCTCATGCTTCTACAAAATGAATAGACAGACAGTAGCATTACACCAATACAACCTACAAGGCGCTTTTCCACTTGACAGAATATTTTAATACTAAGGGCAACAGTTACTTCTTCAATGAGATGGGACCTTACAATACTATACTCCATAATATCACATTAGTGATGTAAACATTCATTTCTACCACCCATGTTATTATGCACTATTTATACAGATTGGATGTCCATTATTATTTTGATTACAAAATCATGAACCTCACCCTGCAGCAAAATTCTCTTCTGTGAACCTGCTCCACCTCTGACCCCCTTACTTACCTTTTGGCTGCACACTTTGCTGTGTGTCGCTGTGTGTCGCTGACTCCCTGTCTCCCTGCGATGCCAAATCCCTTCAGTAATGTGGATGGGAACCGGTCGCAGCAGATTATTTTTCTGTTTTTTCTTTTTTTAAAAGAAACCTTGTTTGTCCTGCGCTTTCCTTTTTTATGGAAGCAGGGGAAACCCCCTGCAACCTCCACTCCCCTTGATTGACATTATGGGCATTCGGTTATTTTTCCATTGCCGAATTCTGCATTTCTGTCATTCCGATAATGTTTTTCTCTAATTTCAGCAGATACCATACAAACTTCCAAAGTCCAGTTCAGTACCTAATATATTTAGGTAAATATTGCCCTAATAATACCTATGGTGACCTACGCTATTAAAGAAACTAACATGCTATAAAACAAAAATTACATTATGAGAAGCTTTCTTTCACAACTGTACCTCACAAAGCTCTTTTCCATTTTAGGGAATGTGTTAAAGCACAGTGCGTGTCCTACATGACATGGCTAGGCAAAATGAACCCATACTGCAATTGTTAAATGTGAGCAGATATTCCACAACTAGGGCCCATAATGTGGATGTTTTTCTTGGGAAGACTGACACTGAAAAACTGTTCTGTAACTCTTTTCGCAGAATCAGTGATTTCATAACTGACAGCATTCTAATGGTGCTCATATGTACAGGTAAACTGCAAGGCTCAATATTACATACACTGTTTGAGAGGGAACTGTGCCTGGCTGGCGTACATAATACTACCATTCTAATTGAAGATTGATGCCACTTCTGTGGATCATGCCGCTACAAATTGAGTAAAGGGACGGTTAGATTGCACCAATATGGGCTACAAGGCTCTTTTTCACTTCACAGAATATTGTAATGCTAAAAGCAATAGTGACTTCTTCAATGACAGTGCACCTTATAATACTGCACTACATAATGACATATTAGTGCTGTAAACATTCATTTCTGTTACCATTGTTCTTGTGCACTATTTATACAAACTTACTCTACTAAGTCGAATTCAGTACCTAATATATTTGGGTTAATATTGCTCTAATAAAACGGATTGTAACCTACACTATTAAAGAAGCTCATCTTAACCTCTTATGTCTTTATGTATGAAAAACTGAGAAGCATAGTGTTTCTACAAATGTAAACCTTACATTACTGTGACACATACTTTGTCGAGTTGTAGGATTAATGACACTTAAAATACTGCTAATCACAATATCTCTATTCAATGATTTGTAAAGAATCTTCCTCTGCTTCCTGCCAACTCAGAAAATACACCCTACTTCTTCAAACTGAAATCCATTTTCTTCCCTAATAAACAACTTCCATAAATTGTGAACACACATTTAGTAGATACAGATCAGCACCACATTAGTTTTAACAAATACAGAAAGATAAAAAAGAACTTCCCAAAGCCACATTGTCAGCATATTACCAAATACAGCCTTCAGCAAAACAGTGATAAAGAACCTTTAATTGTAAAAAGAAAATGTCACACATAACCATAACATACCATGCACTATTGCTTGATCACTCTTCTGAAAACACTGAAATCAAATATGAAAAACCCTTCTTTCAAAATAATAATTATAAACTTTACTAAATCAAAACCCTAAATTTACTTAATATATATTATATAAACAACAGTTCACAGTATGCATGAAATATATGAAAATACACAATCACTCACCTTCAGCTGCTCCAAATAATCAATAGATCTTCATACTTGCCAAATAGTCAACATCTGTACAGTGTAATTTCTGCAATCAGAGAAACACAAGTGTACAGAATGGGGGCTATCATACTTTTCAGAAATCAATAGCACAAAAATAGAACTGTAGATAGCAAACTAAAATAAATGGCGGCACATTTTTAATACAACCTATCACAGCCAAGTAGTCACTGGGAAAATGAAACCAATGTGACTCAGAGGCAACAATAGAAGTGGACCACCAGATTTCATTCTAAAATTAAAAGTCCTGGAGAAATGTTAATAAAATAGTATCAGCTTTCATGAGAGACCGAAAACAATTATGAATATCAAAGAACAACATAAGTTCTGCATGTCTAATTTGTATATACATGATGGAGTACACCTAACTGATGAAGGAAATACAGTGTTCTTGATTTCTTGATAACATCAAAGCCATTATCCAAATAAACTAAAATACTATACTCAGTGTACCCCAAAACAATCTAAGGATTTGTGATGTCATCTTTGATGTCCTGGGTGTTAGTCTTAGAAGTGCACGGTGGTGGCGTGAGTTATGGTTGCTTAGCTTACCATAACTGGCGAATTTCAGGGGGTTTTCGGTTTTACTTGGAACCATAACGTCCCTTTAACAAAGTTTTTTTACTGAATTTCATAGGTTTTTAGTAGTGCAACTTAACCATAACGTCCCTTTAACGAGTTTTTTTACTGAATTTCATAGGTTTTTAGTAGCGCAACTTAACGATAACGTCCCTTTAACAAAGTTTTTTTACTGAATATACATTTTCATAGTGTGAATTTGAATGTTTACTAGGATTTCCTTACTTTATATACATGTAACTAAGAACATACTGAACGCCCTGCTAATGATGTTGATGTCCGCGGACCGTGTGTATGTCCGCAAATGGACGCGGATAACATCAACACTACCCAAACACTCAGGGGGTATCTTAAGTTGTTCTAGCATGCCATATAAACACTGCACAAGTTCAAACAAAAAGCAGCACATAAACACATTATATGTAATAATAAATAAGAAGTGGAACCTATATATCTAACAGATCAACCATCCATTTAAATACCACATGCACTAAAATGGAATATACCAAAACAAAAAAGAAATGCTTCCAACATAATTACCTCACAGAAACTGCACAACTAGGAGCAACAGCGGACCTACACAACAGTAAGAATACAACTTACCAGAAACTAGTAAGTAAATTTTATTTTTCTTATATATTTCTAAACTTTTTGTATTAGGTACACTAAAAGTAATATATTTTTGTTTTTTACACAGAAATGTCCAGTACTTTGGAATGGCTTGAGGAAAATTTCCCATGTGAGGAAATGTCTGAAGGCAGTGATACTAATGGTACACACTTCTCTATATAAGCAAATTAATAATCATTACTTTATGTGTACTTAACATATATATTTATTTTTAAAAGACCATACAGACATTGAAAATAATACACCAAAAGACACATTGGAAAAGACTGCAACATATGGAACAGAAAATGAACATGCTCAAGAAAAATTTCAATGTTTTGAAACAGTTTGTGGAGGACAACATAAAAGAAAAAATTATATACCATTGTCCCACATGTACCTGTTCCCCCTCTCCATGTCCCAGTCAACTATCCCCAAACCCTCAACACCAAGAAAAACATTTTGATGAGACTTCTATCCCTTCATCCCCTCCCATCCATCCTCTCCAAACCCCTAATTCCCCTATATTTGTATCAGTTTTTGCTTCCCCCTCTCTTTCATACATTTTGTATATGTATATAATAACAAAAATATTAGTTTCTTTTAATGAAATCCTTTGTGTCTTATTTTTTTTAAAGTAGTTAAAATGTCCGCGGACAACGCGCCTGTCCGGAATGTCTGTAATTAACAAAACAGGGATGTCCATAGGACACTATACCTGTCCGTACAATTTGCAAGCAAAGATGGAACTGTTCTTAGAACACACCCGGTGTCCGGGATGTCCGTAAACGAACAAAATGGGGGTGTCCTAAGGACACTATACATGTCCGTACCATTCGCAACCAAGATGGAACTGTTCGCAGAACACACTCAGTGTCCGGGTTGTCCGTAACTGAACAAATGGAGGAATCCTAAGGACACTGTACCTGTCCGTACCGTCTGCAGCCAAGTTGAAACTGTCCTAAGAACACACACGGTGTCCGGGATGTCCATAGTCAAACAAAATGGAGGTGTCCTAAGGACAGTTTACCTATCCGTACAGTCTGCAGAACATCTACGCACATGCGCACCACACCCGTAAGTCCTGCGAACATTGCGCCTGTCCGTAACTTTCCGTCTCACTTGTGTTGCACTTTTAATTTGTTTGAGGACGCAAACACTGTCCGTAGAACACCCGCACGCATGCGCATGACCGTTTCCATGCATTTTGTGTCCAGCGGACACCCGTTCCCTTCACGGACATGTTCCCGAGGTCATCATATGACCGCACCCATGCTGAGCGTGTGTCCTAATTTGCAGACACTGTCCGGTTCCCCAACATTTTAAAAGAACTTTTTCAGACAATCCAAATTATTTTACAATAAAAATTCACCATTGCACATGTCCCAGACAATGGCCCTGGCTTTCCACACACTTTTTGGAACTTTTTGAACCATTTTGGGTGTTCGATCTGTTCGCAAAGCGCACCCCTCCACCCCTATAAAAGGCAACACCCCAGAGCTGATCTTCATTGTACTTCTGGCTATTGCAAATTGACTTTTGCTGCCTTTTCTGCTCTTGCTGAGATTACCTCATCAACCCTGATGGCATCCATGGCTGTTGTTGCTACATCTGCTTCAGCACCACCCCAAAACCCTCCCCCACCACCACCTCCACAAGGGCCTGCAGAGGGTAACAGACATGAGGATGTAGAGAACGAGGATGAAGAGGATGAAGAGAATGAGGTCGAGGAACTCCCTACTACCAGCACTCGCCAGGAATCTTGGGTGTGGCAGTTTTTTACGATTCATGCTAACGTACCAAAACAACGTGCAAACATGGTCACCTGCAAACAGTGCAAAATGGTGCTAGGTCGTGGGAGACGTGGTTCGTACAGCTTTGGTACGACATCCATGAAGCGACACCTAACGTCGTTCCACAGTGGGGACATTCGCAAGGTTGTACCTTGTGATAAACGCAGTAGGTTGAGTTCCTCTACAGCATCCTCTGTTTCCGCTCCTCTCACCACAAGAGACACTCCTGTGGGAGAGCGCATCCCTACAGCTGCTTCACAGGCCATTCGTGATGCTGTTGACCCTTACCTTTCGAGGGTCACAATATTGTGTATGTACTGAGACGCAGTACTCTGCAGGGGGGGGAGTCTTTGAAGTGCTTTTGAGACTACGGTCACAGAGCACCAGAAGACCTGCTACCTACCTAAGTAAGGCCCACCCTACATCTTCCTCTCTCCACCTGCCCTTTCTTATCCCTGTGGTTGGTGTCCCTTCCTTACCCTCCTTTCCCCTCCTCTCCTAGTGTGTCATGTTTAAAAAACCCCAAAAATATATAAAACAACACAAATCCAAAAAAAAAAGTCTCTTTTCAGAGCCGCCTTTCAAAGTTTAAAAATAAAAGTGGCAAATAAACAGTGCAGGGCCGTGTGCATTTTTGGAAGTCCGCGGACAGTCCTAGGACATATGAAGTTTTAGGGCACTGCCCTAGCAAAACCAATGTACTTTTCTCGGGGAGGAAGTGGTGGCTCTGAAAAGAGCCATTTGGTGGTGTTTTGTGTGTTTGGAAAACTTGAGATCGCCAACATCTACAGGAAAATAGATGACTGTAATTCCAAAAAAGGTTACAATGCATTTTGTACATTTCTCAGAAAAATCTGATTGCCAGCATAGGTAAGATGGACTCCATCTCTGCGAAAAACGTATGTGCTACTAAACATAATATTTTCATTGTCAAATAGAAAGGCACAAACAGCCTTATTGACATTGCACCTCGCTTTCTCCATTTGTGGACCAAATGAAGAAGAACGCAGCCACATTTGTCTTTGCGCAATACAAGAAAAAATTACTTGGGAATTCGGAAACATGTCCATGACCTTCCAAGTCCTTCTTTCATTGCAAATTGCAAAGAAATTCCAGACACATGTCCTAAACTGTTCCCTCCACAATGAATTATAATTATGTCTGGATGATGCTCTGTCTCTAAAGTAGCACAGAGAGGTACCAAGTCCAGCCACTTCATTCCACGCACTCCATGCCAGTGCAGTTTCACATGAGGGAATCCAAGAACTGCAGCTACTCCACAACGTTCTGCATGCACCTCCAACCAATGTATCCATGAGTCTCCCAAAATCCAGAAAATCTGTTTTCGGGAACACACAGCCATAGCTATCAGTTCTACTCTCAGGAAAAAGACGTTCTGACAAAATCTCTCCTTACACAACACACCCAGTAAACTTTACTGACCAATCCTTAGCTCCACTCATTCTCATTTGCATGCCTCTCCACCCCAGAATCCCCATATGTAATACGCACTGGTCGTGGACTACCGCCATGTCCGCGGACATATCGAAAATCTCAGCATGCTGAATGTACATTTAAATAGTGTGCCCCATTTCCCCTTTGAGGTTGGCTCTGAAAAGAGCTGTTTTTTTTGTATTTTTTGCAGATGCCTGACAGACACCTGTTATTTTGTATTTTTTGGTGGTTTTTTCTTCTTACTTTACTACTAAAATCTTCACATAATCTTCTCCAAAGCAACCCTTACATTCCAAAACAGCATGGCATTTCCCAAAAAAGATAAGGAAATGCCATCTTGTTCAAAATAAACAGCATTACTCGAATCAATATTCTCATTATTACAGAAAAACATACCAGTTCTAAGCATGAAAGCAGACATGCCTCGGCTGACTGCACACCTAGAAATGTTTTGCTGAGGACAAAAAACAGAACTATTGTCCCATATTGCCCTAGGTAGTAATCCAGAAAAAATGACTTTCGCATTTGGAAGGATGTTCATTGCTGCTTGAACCAACTGTTCCAAATCTGCCAACAAAGTAGGGGCACTGACGTAGCCCAAATGGAAAGCACCATAGTGCAAAACTACCAGATGGGGACTGTTCATCCTCCCCATATCTTCACAAACTTGTAGAATTCGCTCTACATTGCAATCAGGCACAGCGCTCCACACCACCTCCACTCCTTTAACATGCCTACATTGAGCATAATGCTGTAAAGCAAAGCATGCACAAAGTTATCTCCGAGCACCAACACCCTTTCTCCACCTCTGCCATCTTCATTACACACAGTCTCTTTCTACACAAATCCGCAACGTCAATATCTGATTGGCTGATCCCTACAGTCCCTTTTCCATACTGGATTTGCTGGAAAACCCCGGAAGTGGCACGCCCTATCCACAAACAGTCGTGGTGTCCGTGCGGCGCGTAACTCTTACCAGCCCTTCTACCCTTTCCACATCACTCTCGGTGCATTCCCTCATCGGATACAGCTAAGCAGTCACACAACCATCCACCAATCACATCCAAGACCTCTACATCTTACTCCATCATCAGAGTTCCGCACTTGAAATGTACTGTCGATCACTCTGAGTACAAGTCTCATATCATTGGAAAGTACCTACTACAAAAAATACTCTACAAGTCTCCAAGATTTCTACTTACAGCTGCATTCATATCCACATGCATGAATACAAACTACAGGTATGCATATTGTATTCACAGTACATGTACAACTCTTATGAAGCCATATAAACAGAGTAATACCACTAAACCTGCATAACCTATACATACATGCCAACCCTTCTGATTTAGGCGCGAGACTCCCCATTTTTCATTGAAAAATCCCACTATTTTTTACTGTATCCTGCATAACCTATATGTACATGCCAACCCTCCTGATTTAGGTGCGAGACTCCCCATTTTTCATTGAAAAATTGCACTATTTTTTACTATCTCCGACCTAAATTAATGCTAGTCCCAATGCAATCCTATGGGAAAAATAAATGTTCTGATATTGTATTCAAAGTACATGCATACATGCCAACCCTCCCGATTTAGACGGGAGACTCCCGATTTCATTAGCAAAACTGTTGCTGTTTTGTACTGCCCCCCTCGTAAAATAATTCTAATCCCAATGCATTCTAATGGGGAAATTCAGCTCTCCCGATTGCTCGGAGTGAAGCTCCCTCCCAACTGCTACAAAATGTTGGCATGTATGTACATGTACAACTCTTATGAATGCATATAAACAGAGTAATGCCACTAAACCTGCATAACCTATAAAATAAACTTATTGACATTTTTCCCATCTACTATAATCAACTGTCACTTCCAAACCTGTCTGCTATCTACAACACACCTTTAAAAAACCAAGTGAATTTCATACACTTAAAATTCTACTCATTTGCAAAGCATGTTGAACTAACATATTGTAAATAAAATATAAAGGCTGCACATAGTCAAATGAAATGCATGCATACACTATGTTCAGATATCAAACAAGAATACTACTACAAAAACATAAAAATCAACGTCTACATTAACATCAGTGCGATAAACACACAACATTACTAACTTCTTTCTTTTACAATTGCAGTGAAGACCACTCTCCTGAAAATCAGCAGCATCTGAACTACAAACAACATATCCGAAGAAACCTGCTCATTCCACAAAAAAGAGTAAGTACAATACTACCTTAATATTCTTACTGTTCCTCAAACACACTGTGTGGTTCATTCATGTAATTTGCGCACCAAACAAAAGGAGCTGTCTGAACCATTCTGCCCACAAATCCCCATTTATTAAACAGGGATTAGCAGGCAGAATGGCACACAAATCCCTATTTATTTGGAACACAAATAACATACTCAACCCTTAGAATGTTAGTACTACAAAACAAAGAACTGTTTTAATTTTATACCATTAGGTTTACTATTAATGCTTCTCCTCAACACTAGCTCACTTTCTACTCTCATCTGAACCGCAGTTTAGTAACACAGAAATAGAAGAATAGCCTTCCCAAATAATTGCAGCTGCCCAATGCACAATCACACGCCACCACATACATCTTTCCCATCATACTCAGACACTCATGCACACAGCACACATACATTGCAGAACGGCCCAACCCATACCTTCTTTTTTTTTTCAACAGACCCCAATGAATGCCTACCAAAAGCAAGTCCGTAGAAAGCAACGCAGAAGTAGAGCAAATCAAAATAAAAGTGTCCAAAATAAGCATACATCTCTACCAGAGTCTGTACAAAAAGTTCCAACAAAACAGCTAATACAGTCATTTATCGAAACAAAACAAGCTTCCATTACAGAAACTTTGCCTCCTCTATCAAAAAGTAAAACGAAACAGAAAATGATTAACAAGAATTCGGCTACGACTACTGCTAAAACTGCTCCTATAAATTTTGATATACTAGCAAGTAACCATACCAAAAAAAGTATTCTAGCAAAAATGTTCCGCCACAGAGTCCTTCAGAATCTTATACAAACTGGAGTCAAATCATCCAGAACCCTTCAAACCTACCATAGAAAATTAATCTTAGAATCTTTGATAGACAGTGCAATCCTTCTCAAAAGAAAGTTATTCATTTTAGTGTTAAACAGAATGAAAGCACTAATAAAACTAACTACTAAATTACAAAAAAACTTCTCAATAAATGGAATGTCAACAAAAATAACTTCTTAAATATCTGTGGAGGTGAATGGAGTCACAACACGAGCACAGAACCATACTTTAATGAAGAAGCATACAAACAAAACCAAACAAACATAATTGCTATACATAGCAGTGGACGAGGTTCTGAAAAAATTAATAATACCATAATGGAACAAGAAATACTGCTTACAAAAATATCCCCAGAAAACTCAGAATTACCTCTCCATTCGACTGAACGAGAACGTCTAGTATACAAATGGCCATGCACGTCAATGTGTAACATTCCCAAAAATCTTTGAAATCTTTACGCCAGTTCCTCAATCAGTATTTGAAAGGCAAAGACAAAATCAAAATCAAAATGCTGCAAAATATGGATACCTGTCCGGTGCGCAAATAAACAGGACTACAAGGACATTCATTAGCCTGCATTTCAGAACCTATTTGCAAAAGCACCTTCCATCATATCAAAATGATATCAACACATCATTCAACTATAAGAAATGTAGTCTATAAACTGTACTATGCTAACAGTCCTGCTTTAGCACTAGCCAATTTAAATAACACTCTTCTACATGGTACACCCAAAGACCTACGCAAAGAAATCAACCATATCCAGAGAAAATATTTTGGAAGTGAAAGCCACTTACAAAATGCAATAGCTTTACAACAGACTAGCAAAAATTCTGCACATGGCAACCTTCTACTGCACACATGCAAAAAAGAAATTCTAACATTTAAAAGTACATCCGCTGAAGTACCAAACGATGTGTGTGTGTGTGTTGCCGCAGAACTTTTTATAAAAGTAACACAAAAACTGTAGACGTAACATACAAAATAGAAGACAATGAAGATTCCAAATGGTTTGAATTAGCTCTCTACCTTATAGCAGAAAACAAATACGAAATAATTGACCCCTTATTACTTTGTAGTTTCTGCACTACAAAACTTGACAACAACCAAACTCCTTCATGTGCTATCACAAATAACCTGGAATTATTCCCACTACCAAAACCCATGCAACAACTCAATTTGTATGAGAGCATTATAATTCAAACAGTGCACCCATTTCAAGCAATAATACACCTTCAACCAAAAACAGCAAAATTACCCCCCTCTGAATTGGTGAAAGGCATTCGTAGCAAAGTAGTTTATGTACCATTAGATCTGAAAGAAAATGTGCACACTCTGGGAGTACAATGTCCAATAGAGCAATCTTTAAGGGTCTTAGTAAATGGTATACCAACAAAAGACAAAAAAATTTGGCAACAACTCGTAGACTTACATAAAGTAAGACAAGCCTTACAATATCTAAAAGACAATAATGAATACTACAAAGATATAAATATTGAAGAAAACTTAAGGGAAACAAGTGAAATAATTCAAGAGTCACCAGAAACTGGTCAATTTGAACTTCTAAATCCTGCTACAGTATCCAATATTTTAGACCATTATACAATTCATCCATTACACTCTAATGACACCATAGATGATGCACTAGAAACGTACCACATGCAACAAACCAAAGGATCACCAATCAGCATATGGGAAAAAAGTATAGAAGCACATGCTTTTCCTCTACTCTTTCCTACTGGCAAAGGAGGAAGGTACGATGATAGACCCACTCAGATAACAGCATCAGAATATTGCTTGTTACGAATGTATTCCGAAGATCCCAGATTTAGACAAAATGTGGAATACATATTCCACCTACTCTTTGAAAGTGAACCAGCAACTCTATGTTACAGAGTTGCACACATATTGAAATGAGGAACCTACTTTCAAAATATGTCAGCTATGCAATTAATACAAAAAGTGCAAGAAAAAGATGAGGTTTTACAATTAGGCATTACAAATCTGTTAGCAAACATGCGTGGTTCGAAAGAGTACTGGTTCCGACGTCACGGAGATGTACTTTGTATAATAAGAAAACTTGGCCCACCCACTTGGTTTGTTACATTAAGTTGTGCAGAATATGCATGGGAATATTTACATGATTTCCTATGGCTATCAAAAAAAAATAAAACAAACATACTAACACCTGGAGAACTTTGCTCTCTAGATCCTGTTAATGTTTCAAGATATTTCCATCATCGTTTCATTGCTAGGCTACACTTTATTTGTAATAAAACTGTTCCTCCCCTCGGAGAAGTGCAACACTTCTTTTGGGGAAAAGAACACCAAGCCAGAGGAGCACCACATATCCACATGCTTTTATGGATTAAAGATGCTCCTAAATTTGGTCAAGACAGTGATGCCACTGTTTTACAGTTTATCGAAAAATATGTCACTTGTGAAATTCCATCGGAAATAACAAATAGTGATCTTTATGCACAAATTGTATAATTTCAAAGACACAAATGTGGCAAATATTGTCGTCACAAATACAAAAACAAAGGGAAATACTACACCAAATGCTGCTTTGGTTTCCCTAGACCAGTTACAGAAACAGGTGAAGTGTACAACTTCATGTCTTCAGTTAGACATAGTGTTAAAGGTAAATCACCTAAGAACGCATATTACATAAAAAGAACAAAAGAAAATATATCAATGATTACAATGCAATCATTGCCCTCTTATGGAATGCAAACATAGATGTGCAGTACATTGCAGACAATTCCACTGCAGTTGCACGATATGTTACAGCCTACTTAACAAAAGCAGAAAAATCAGAGCTTCAAAACCTCTGGAATGACCTATCATTGGACAAAACACTATCGCAGAAATTGTACAGCTTAGGCATAAAAATGCTCTCTCATAGAGAATGTGGCTCCTATGAAGCTGCAGATCATTTAACTGGTACTGCTTTGTATGGAAAATCTGAAAATATAGTATGGCTAAGTCTTGGTCCTGCTAAATCTAGAAAAAGAGTTCTCAAATCATACAACGACATGGAAACAATAGCCAAAAATGATCCCAAAAGCCAAGACATTTTGAAAAACAATATACTAGGCACATACTACTCGAACAGGAGTACCACTTTGGAAACCATGTGTCTATACCACATGGCCCAAAACTTCACATACAAAAATAATATAAAACCCAATGAAAAAAGGTAGATATAGAGTGACAGATTGTGAAGGCAGCTTAGTGAAACATACCAAACGAAGCTTAATTAATCATATCAAATTGTCATTAAAAACTCTTCAACATAAAGAACGATATTACATGTCCCTGCTACAACTTTTTAAACCATGGAGAAAATAAGAAGAGATGCTAGAAAACTATGACTCCTATGAAGACCCTTTCAAAGCAAATGAAAGCACTATCACCAATATAAACTTTACACAGTACAAAACAATGTTGCACAATGAACAGCAACACGAAGAAGAACTCCAGGCCCAACTAGATAAGGACACTCCTGACAGTAGTCAACCTTCTGTAACAGGAAGTCAAGAACCACTGGGACAGCCACTAATAGCAAATGAAGCAGAATTAGCTATGACAGAACTAGAGAACACAATGTGTCACTATGAAGAAGATTCAGAAGACTTGACTGTAATACAATCAAAACTGAACAAAGAGTAGCGTATCATTTTTCAAGAAGTAACAAAAGAAATCACACATGGTGTACAACATGAAAATAAAGAATGTACCTGCCAAAATTACAAACCTATACTACTATATGTCAGTGGTGAAGCTGGTTCAGGTAAAACATTCTTAATCAAAATCATCAGCAAGTTCCTTCAACAATTGACAAACAAGAATCTGTCAGCTGTTGTAACAGCCCCCACGGGTTTAGCTGCATACAACATAGACAGTGTCACTTTACACCGATTACTACTCCTTCCAGTAGAACACCAAAACAAATAAGAGCATTACAAACTTTCTACAGAAGCTGCAATGGAACTAGACAGAGTGTTAAAACAAATGAAAACGCTACTAATAGATGACGTGAGCATGGTCTCCAACCTAATGTTAGCTTTGATTCACCTCAGATTGCAAGAAGTACTTAAAACAAACTACAAGAGCTCTTTGGAGGAAAACACATTATTGTTTTCAGAGATCTTCTTCAATTGACACCAGTGAAAGGTGAACCTATTTTTAAAACCTTAGGACACAAACTCTGTGTAAAACTGTTGGCAGCATAGGAAATGTCAACCTTTGGCAACATTTCCAATAGAGAGAATTAACAGAACACATGCGCCAATCTGCAGATCTCACTTATGCCAACATTTTAAAAGTATTAGAGTTGGTGTACTATCTCAAGAAGCACAAGCAATATTAAAAACCCAGCACATCCATGCACTTTATGGGCATAATTCATGTGCTACTGATGTCATGGAACAATTAGCACACAAAAATGTCAATTGTATGATCTTGATGCCAACTCTTGCAAGCTGTTCCAAATTCAATAAAACAATGTTGAAAAAAGAAATGCAACCAATAATTGAAATGTGCTCCACAGACAAACTGGACGTACATGGTATGACACTACCCATGTGTCAACAAGCCACAACAAGATTAAATACCTTAGAAAATTCTATCGCCAACAGAGCTGGTTTGGAGAAAATATTAAAATTATCCTTAAACTGTAGAGTAATGCTTAAACGTAACCTTGGTGTGGAGCAAGGACTAGTTAATGGAGCACTGGGTACAGTTGTTGGCTTTCAAACATACCCACATGACAACAAAATTCACTTTGTCAATATTCTCTTTGACAAACTTTCAGAAGTAAAAAGGATAGGGCGCTCAACAGCTCGATTCCTTCTCTTCAAAGACATGTATGTACGCAGAGAACAATTTTCTCTAACTCTAGCATACGCAGTCACCATTCACAAATCACAAGGTCTTACCCTAGACAAAGCATTGATAGATATTGGGAACACAGTCTTTAAAGAAGGCACGAGCTACGTAGCACTATCACGCTTACATACACTTGACGGTCTATTTCTAAGCAACTTTGATGCAAGTAAAGTAAACGCTGATATTCTTTGCATTTTAGAATACAATAGACTACGTTCACTATACACCCCCCATCTAAAACATATCCTATTCCACAAAAAGGAAAACGTTGTAAAAGAAAACTAATTCAAACAGAAATGTAACAGAATCTCACTGCAAATCCTCCAAAGAGAATAAAAGAAGCTAATACTTCATTAATTACCACAACCAAAGAAGAACCTATTACTCAAAGTAACTCAGGTACTATTTCAAAGGAGCAACACACACCCCGAAAAAATGACTTGGACACAGAACTATCTGGTCCATTCAAATGTTCAAATATAACTGGTGTAAGTTGCTATGCAAATGTAGCAATGAATATTCTATTTCAATTGCCACCAATTGTTGACATAATTTACTTACACAGTACAGACCAATTGTGTTTGCAAATGTTAGTCCTTCATAGAAACGCAACAAACAATCCTGACAAGACGTATAGTGTTCATGGAATAAGACAATAATTGGACTACTGTGCTGGAATGGGGAAATTCACTATGAACTCACAAGAAGATCCACAAGAATTTCTAATGTACTTACTACAAGTACTGGAAAACAAAAACATAAATATAAATGAAATCTTCCAGATTTCATACATGTGGAAACATACATGCACTCTCTGCAAGAATGTGGCACAGGAGCATATCCCTAATGAGCGCTTCGTGTATGTATCCATACCTAATTGTGAATCCGTTCCATTTCAGCAACTTGTACAAAATTCAAAGCTTGGTAGATTATCTACTACCTGCAATTCAGATAATCGCTCCACCTTACTAATACAAACACATAGTAAATACGTAATACTAATGCTTTTACGTTGCAATGCAGATGGCACCAAAAACAACTGCAAGCTGACTGGATTCACACATGGTCAAGTATCACTTGGTAAGAAAACCTTCACAACAACAGGTATAATCTATAACGGAGCAGTCACAACCAATGCATGTCACTACACTGCATATATAAAAAAGAAATGTGGATGGTTCGCATGTAATGATAGTACCATTACTGTAAAGCAGAGATTACCAGCAAATCTTACAAACGCTTATTTAATCTTCTTAAAACCAAAATTAATAACTAATCTGTACTTAAACATTAACAAAACTTCAATTAAAAAACTATAACCAGTTAGAATACGCCAACAGGTACCTAACTGCCCCAAGATTTTGCAATAACCAAACAGATAAATCAATACCACTAAATTATAACATAAAATAGACAGTTAGAATATGCCAACAGGTATCTAACTGCTCCAAAAATCAGCAACAAGCCAACAGAACATTAGCCAGAAACAACAAGTGAACACTGAAAACAAACAAACAAATAGACTGTAGCATAACAAAAAAAGTTTTTTTTTTAATCCGATATGGATTTTTTTTCCCACAGACCCAATGCTTTGAAAAACAAACACAGAAACTGAGCAAATTGCACAGTACACTGGTTTGTAAACTACTAAATATGAGGGTCGAAAAAAAGATGAAATGTCTATTATGCAATTTAATAAGTCTTTATAAAATACATACACTAACATGCTCTTTTCTTTTATCACAGAAACTGAAAATGAATATGTGCTCCAGTTACCCAACTCATGAAAAAAATATATCCAATCTCAAAAAATCAAACAGTAAGTATATTCCAATACAATGCATGAATACTGCTACATAACAGAACCATTGAAGCAAACATCTAACCATACACCACAATACAAAAAGTTTACTTCCATGGATATGTTATACTGCAGTGCTTGTTACCAAACTGTCCAATTTTAATGACATGACATAGCCAAAACTTCACATACAAACTGTACAAATCAAACAGTACACAAACTGTAGATTTGCAAATATTTTATAGATATTTGATTCTATGGGTGTGATCTATGTGTGTGATATGCTGCGGTGGTTGTGGCCAGGGCCTACAGTCTTGGGTGTATGGCCTACGGCCTATGGCCTGCAGCCATGCACCCAAGACTCTAGGCCCTGGCCACAACCACCGCAGCATATCACACCCATAGATCACACCCATAGAATCAAACATTTTAACTGTCTATATGGGCCACCCATATCACACTTTTTGCAAAGTTTGTTGAAAATTCATCCAGGGTGAGCGAAGTTATAAGCCACCCATGATGGTTTATAACTTCAGTGCATATAACTTTGGTCTTTTCTAATACAACACATAAATACTGCTACATTACAGAACCATTGAAGCAAACATCTAACCATACACCACAATACACAAAGTTTACTTCCATTGATATGTTATACTGCAGCGCTTGTTACCAAACTCTACAATCTTAATGACATGACGTACCCAAAACTTCACATACAAACTATACAAATCAAACAGTACACAAACTGTAGATTTGCAAATATTTGATAGATATTTGATTCTATGGGTGTGATCTATGAGTGTGGTATGCTGCGGTGGTTGTGGTCAGGGCCTAGAGTCTTGGGTGTATGGCCTACGGCCTGCCCACAACCACTGCAGCATATCACACCCATAGAATGAAACATTTTAACTGTGGCATATGGGCTTTTTTATGCCCGCGTACACCGCGCGTGTCCTTGAACAGTTTCAACTTGCCTGCAGATAGCACGGACGGGAATACTGTCCTTAGGATACCCCTCATTGTCACTAATTGTGGACATCCTGGACAGCACGGGCATGGCGAATACATCAGTAGCACCTGCCACCTAAACAAATACAGTATTTGACCCATCACTTACTCCCCAAACCTCCCCAAGCACTCTTGTACACCAAAGCACTCCCCAAAATGACATTTTGCCTCTGCGCTGTCGGCGGATCCAAGATGGCGGGTGCATCTTAACAATCTGACACACTTCACGCTCTTCACCATCCAATCAGCGAATGCATCACATGTCCGCTGACATGACACAAGCCGCTTAGCCAAACGGTGTACTGCCCGCGGAGTGAACAGGGAAGTGTGTCCACGGAGCAGACATAGATATCACAAATGTTTTGAGACCTACTTTTTGATCATTTAAAAAAAACTACTGGGCGTATTTTCACCAAATTTACAAAAGCACGCTTTTGGGACCAAGCCGCTGCTCCTGCCGCAAATTTGGTGAAAATCCGTCCAGCGATTTGGGCTGTAGGCGTGTGCACAGTTTTTTCCCCTTTCAGTCTATGGTAAAAAAAGAAATTTTGGGACCCCCCTATAACTTTGCCCCCCCTGGACCAAACCTCACCAAACTTTGTAGAAAAATTTAGAGTGGGCTATATACATTTTTTAAAAACGTTTGTGAGGATTCGTCCAGTGAGGGCGAAGTTATAAGCCACCCAAAAAGTGCTCTTCCTATGGGATTAGCACTTAACCATAACTACACAGCCACTACCATGGTTGTGTAATATATATATATATATATATATATATACACACACTCAGGTTGAAGCACTTCGCACTTCCCTGGATAATTTGATGCATGCACATGGCATATGTTACGGAACCTCATTGTGAATACTCAGGTTTAAGCACTTTGCACCTAAAAGGATTTTTCCTAGAGCTAAGCACATTGCACTTTACCTTTTGTTGAGTCATACTGTATTCCATGCTTTTATACTTTAGTTGAATCAAGTGACACACCCATGAATATTGATAGAAATAAACATATGTATGGTGCATTTATGTTCCCATTGTTATATGCACCCCATTCCATTCATGGTTTTCTATGATCCGGTTTTCTTATTGTGTTGCACAGCTAGAAACAGAGGGTTTACATTTTTATGGGCGCTTGCTTTGCAGTGTTCGATAGGATACACAATGCACTTTAAGCAAATGATTTCCTTTTCTAACAAGAACAATACAAAAATATGCATACTGTTTTGAATTGACCTGACTGCTTAAGCAATAAGCACTTTACATGCCTGACATCTTGTGTTTTAAATTTGAACACTGCTTGGTGATTTAAAAATTTGCAGTCATCTGTAAAAGTTGAAAACATGGACATTTGGTCATTGCCGATAAACTGTTCTTACTGTGTTCCATAGATTGACCATAGAGACTACGTGTATGTATATAGACTGTAATGAACTGTTTTTATATTGTATGTGATCAGGCAACAGGGTTTTTAGCGAAACATGTAATATTAGCTTCTTATCCCTGCTGAGGGATCCACTAATAAAGGACTGTGTGCCAACTGATGGATGCAGTTGTTGCTTTTTTATTAAAATATTCTTCTGGAAGCAGAGCATTTGCAATGTGCTTCTGCACGTTTTGTTGGTTTGGATATATATATATATATATATATATATTTCACAGCCCACAGTAGTGGCTGTGTCGCTATGGTTAAATTGCTTATCCCATAGGAAGAGCACTTTTTGGCTGGCTTATAACTTTGCTCCCCCTGGACGAATACTCACCAAACCTTGCAAAAAAAGTATGTGGCCCACTCTGAATTATTTTGCAAATTTTGGTGAGGTTTGGTCCAGGGGTGGGGAGTTATAGGGGGATCCCAACATTTATTTTTTTCCCATAGACATAAGGGGAACAAACTTTGTGCACGCCTACAGCTCAAACCGCTGGATGGATTTCCACCAAATTTGCGGCAGGAGCAGCGGCTTAGTCCCATAAGCGTGCTTTTGTTAATTTGGTGTAAATCCATCCAGTAGTTTTTTTTAAAATTACCAAAATGTAAGGCAAACAAATTAGTGATATCTATGATCGCTCTGCAGACACACTTCCCTGTTTGCTCTGTGGACAGGACACTGATTGGCTAATCATCTTGCATCATGTCCTGGAGTGAGGTGTGAAGTGCGTCACATTGTTTCGTTGTGCCCGCCATCTTGGATCCACCGACAGCGCGGCAGCAAACAGAGGCAAAACGCAATGTTGGGGAGTGTGTTGGTGTGTTGATGTGCAGAAGTGCTTGGGGAGGGTTGGGGAGTAAGAGATGGGTCAAACTGTATTTGTTTAGGTGGCAGGTGCCCCTGATTTGTTCACTATGTCCGCGGTCTTCGCAGCTGTCCGAGGACATAATAAATGCACTACTAGCTATTTTACTTTAGTATGATGTTGGTTTTGGGTTGTTAGTAGCGGATTGATTGGAATTAATATCCCCTATAAGCAGCCTACATACCACAGTCAAAATGTTTGGTAGTATAGGTGTGTTATGCTGCGGTGGTTGTGCCCAGGGCCTAGAGTCTTGGGTGCATGGCCAAAGGCTGTAGGCTGTAGGCCATGCACCCAAGACTCTAGTCCCTGGCCACAAGCACCACAGCACAACAAAAGCATAAATTCAAACACTCATAAAATATCCACAACCCAAATGTTTATGTACTGTTTCATTTGTAGAGTTTGTATGTAAAGTTTTGGCTATGCTATGCAGTTAAGATTGTAGAGTTTGTAACAAGGACTGCAGTGTTTGTGAGTCCATTTATTTTAAACTTACTGGTTGAGTTTTTTGTGGTTGTATGAAGTTTTTTCATGACATGGGTAACTGGATCAGACATACTTTTTCGATCTCTGCGATAAAAAGAAAAGATGATATGTTAGAGTAGGTAGTTCATAATGAGTTACTGCATTGCATAATAGACATTTCTGTATTTCTTTGACCCTCATTACAAGTACTATAGTTCAAACCAGTGTACTGCGCAATTTGCTCAGTTTCTGTGTTTGTTTTCTAACTCATTGGGTCTGTGGGAAAAAGAATCCATGCTGGATTAAAAAAAAACTTCTATGTCGTGGTGCAATATATTTCTTTCATTGTTTTACTGGTTATTTCTTGTTTCTTGCTAATCTTCTATCTGTTGGCTTGTTGCAGATTTTTGGGGCAATTAGATACCTGTTGGCGTATTCTAATTGTTTATTTCTACTTTTATGCTATTCATCTATCTGTTGAGTTGTTACAGATTTTTTGGGGCAGTTAGATACCTGTTGGTGTATTCTAACTGTATATTTCTTTTTTGATTTTAGTGATATTTATTTATCTGTTTGCTTGTTGCAGATTTTTTGGGGCAGTTAAATACCAGTTGGTGTATTCTAACTGTATATTTCTTGTTTGATTTTAGTGGTATTTATTTATCTGTTTGCTTGTTGCAGATTTTTTGGGGCAGTTAGATACCTGTTGGTGTATTATAACTGTTATTTCGTGTTTGATTTTAGTGGTATTTATTTATCTGTTTGCTCGTTGCAGAATCTTTGGGCAGTTATATACCTGTTGGTGTATTCTAACTGTGTATTTCTTGTTACATTTTAGTGGTATTTATGTATCTGTTTGCTCGTTGCAGAATCTTGAGGCAGTTAGGTACATGTTGGCTTACTCTAACTGTGCACAGTTTTGAAGTTGAAGTTTTGCTTATGTTCATACACAGATTACGTATTACATTTTGCTTTTAAGAATATTAAGTAAGTGTTTACAAGATTTGCTGGCAATCTCATTACATTCGAACCATCCACAATTCTTTTTTATATATGCAGTGTAGTGACCTGCATTGGTTGTGGTTCCTGCGTGGTAGATTATACCTATTGTTGTGAAGGTTTTCTTACCAAGTGATACTTGGCCATGTGTGAATCCGGTCAGCTTACAGTTGTTTTTGCTACCATCTGCATTGTAACGTAAAAAGAATTAGTATTACACATTTACTATGTGTCTGTATTTGTAAGGGGGAGCAATTATCTAAATTGCAGGTAGTACATAATCTGCCATGGTTTGTATTTTGTACAAGTTGCTGAAATGGAATGGATTCACAGTTAGGTATGATACATACACAAAGCGTTCATTAGGGACTCTTTCCTGTGCCACTTGGTTGCAGAGTGTGCATGTATGTTTCCACATGTATGAAATCTGGAATATTTCATTTATAGGTATGTTTTTGTTTTCCAGTACTTGTAGTAAGTGCATTAGAAATTCTTGTGGATCTTCTTGTGAGTTTACAGTGAATTTGACAATTCCAGCACGGTAGTCCAATTCTTGTCTTATTCCATGAACACTGTAAGTGTTGTCAGGATTGTTGGTTGCATTTCTATGAAGGACTAACATTTGCAAACACAATTGGTCTGTACTGTGTAAGTAAATGTTCTCAATAATTGGTGGCAATTGGGATAGAATATTTATTGCTACATTTGCGTAGCAATTTACAGAAGTTATATTTTAAAATTTTAATGGACCTGACAGTTCTATGTCGAAGTCATTTGGTCGGAGTGTGTGTTGCTTCTTTGAAGAAGTAGTTGAGTTACTTTGACCAGTAGATTCTTCTTTGGTTGTGGTACTTGATGAAGTATTAGTTTCTTTTTTTTTTCCTTTGGAGGAATTGCAGTGATATCCTGTATCGTTTCAGTTTGAAGTAGTTTTCTTTTACAACGTTTTGCTTTTTGTGGAACAGGATAGGTTTTTAGAGGGGGTGTGTGGAGTGAATGCAGCCTATTGTATTCTAGAATGCAAGGAATATCTGCATTTACCTTACTTGCATCAAAGTTGATTAGAAATAGCCCGTCAAGTGTACGTAAGCGTGATAGTGCTACATAGCTCATGCCTTCTTTAAAGACTGCGCTACCAATATCTATTAATGCTTTATCTAGGGTAAGACCTTGTGATTTATGAATGGTAACTGTGTTTGCTAGAGTTAGTGGAAACTGTTCTCTGCATACATACATGTCTTTGAAAAGAAGGAAGCGGACTGTTGAGCGTCCTATCCTTTTAACTTCTGATAGTTTGTCAAAGAGAATATTGACAAATTGAATGTTCTTGTCATGTGGGTATGTTTGAAAGCTAATAACTGTCCCAAGTGCTCCATTAACTATTCCTTGCTCCATGTCAAGGTTACGTTTAAGCATTACTCTACAGTTTAAAGATAATTATAATATTTTCTCCAAACCAGCTGTGTTGGAGATAGAGTTTTCCAGGGTATTTATTCTTGTTGTGGCTTGTTGACACATGGGTAGTGTCATACCATGTACGTCCAGTTCATTTGTAGAGCAAATTTCAATTATTGGTTGCATTTCTTTTTCAACATTGTTTCATTGAATTTTGAACAGCTTGAAACAGTTGCATCAAGGACATACAATTGCCATTTGTGTGTGCTAATTGTTCCATGACATCAGTAGCACGTGAGTAAAATGTTGGCATATGTGAGGTCTGCAGACTGGCAAATGTTTCTGTTAATTCTCTGTATTAGAAATGTTGCCAAAGGTTGGCATTTCCTATGCTGCCAAGAGTTTTATGGCACAGTTTGTGCCCTAAGGTTTTAAAAATAGGTTCAGCTTTCACTGGTGTCCATTGAAGAATATATCCAAAACCAATAATGTGATTTCCTCCAAAAAGCTCTTTGTGGTCTGTTTTGAGGACCTCTTCTGTTAGCAGCATTTTCATTTGTTTGAAAACTCTGCGTAGTTCCATTAGAGCTTCTGTGGAAAGTTTGTAATAGTCTTATTTGTTTTGGTGTTCTTCTGGAAGGAGTAGTAATCGGTGTAAAGTGACATCACCTATGTTGTATGCAGCTAAACCTGTGGGCGCAGTTACACCAGCTGACAGTTTGTTGTTTGTCAATTGTTGAAGGAACTTGCTGATGATTTTGATCAAGAATCAAATGTAGTCTTGGCTGGTACAGTTTTTATTTTCATGTTCCACACCATGTTTTTGCCTGAACCAGCTTCACCACTCACGTATAGCAGTATAGGTTTGTAGTCTTGGCAGGTACAGTTTTTATTTTCATGTTCCACACCATGTTCAATTTGTTTTGTAATTTCTTGGAAAATGCTACGCTGCTCATTGTTCAGTTGTGATTTCAGTACAGCGAAGTCTTCTGTAGCTTGTTCATACTGACACATGGCGTTTTCTAATTCTATCATGGCTAATTCTGCCTCATTTGCTATTAGTGGCTGTCCAAGTGGTTCTTGGCTTCCTGTTACAGAATGTTGACTACTGCTGGGTGTGTCCACTTGTAGTTGGGCCTGGAGTTCTTCTTCGTGTTGCTGTTCATTGTGCAACATTGTTTGGTACTGTGTATAGTTTACGTCTGTTATGGTGCTTTCATTTGCTTTGAAAGCATCTTCATAGGGGTATTGTGTATCAAGTAACTCTTCTTCTTTTTGCCATGGTTTAAAAAGTTGTAGCAAGTACATGTAATACAGTTCTTTAATGACAATTTGATATGATAAATTAAGCTACATTTGGTAAGTTTCACTAAGCTGCCTTCATAATTTACAACTCTGTATCTACTTTTCTTTTCATCTGGTTTAACATTATTTTTGTATGTGAAGTTTTGGGCTATGTGGTAGGGATACATGGTTTCCAAAGTGGTACTCCTGTTTGGGTAGTATGTGTCCAGTAAATTGTTTTTCAAAATGTTTTGGCTGTTGGGATAATTTTTGGCTATTGTTTCTATGTCCTCATATGTTTTGAGAACTATTTTTCTAGATTTAGCAGTACCAAGACTTAGCCACACTATATTGTCAGATTTTCCATACAAGGCAGTACGGGTTAAATAGTCTGCAGCTTCTTTGCTGCCACATTCTCTATGAGAGAGAATTTTTATGCCTAAGCAGTATAGTTTCTGTGATAGTGTTTTGTCAGATGATATGTCATCCCAGAGGCCCTGAAGCTCTGTTTTCTCTGCTTTGGTTAAGTAGTAGGCTGCGACATATGGTGCAACTGCAGTGGAATCGTCTACAATGTACTGCACATCTATGTTTGCATTCCACAGGAGGGTAATGCCTGCATTGTAATCATTGATGTATTTTGATTGTTCTGTTCTTTGTATGTAATATGTGTTCTTAGGTGATTTACCTTTCACCTTTGACACTATGTCTGACTGAAGACATGAAGTTGTTTACTTGACCTGTTGCTGAAACTGGTCTAGGGAAACCAAAGTGGCATTTGGTGTAGTATTTCCCTTTTTATATATTTGTGATGATAATGTTTCCCACATTTGTGTCTTTGAAATTGTAAAATTTGTGCAAGAAGGTCACCATGTGTTGTTTGTGAAGAGATTTTACAAGTGACATATTTTTGGATGAACTGCAAAACAGTGGCATCACTGTCCTGACCAAATTTAGGAGCATCTTTAATCCATAATAGTGGATGTGTGGTGCTCCTCTGGCTTGGTATTCTTTCCTCCAAAAGAAATGTTGAACTTCTCCGAGGAGAGGAACAGTTTTATTACAAATAAAGTGTAGCATAGCAATGAAGTGATGATGTAAATATCTTGATACATTTAAAAGGATGTAGAAAGCAGAGTTCTCCTGGTGTTTTTATATCTATGTTTGTTTTGTTTTTGTTTGCTATGCGTAGGAAATCGTGTAAATCTTCCCATGCATACTCTGCACAACTTAATGTAACAAACCAAGTGGGTGGGCCAAGGTTTCTTATCATACAGCGTACATCTCTGTGACGTCGGAACCAGTATTCTTTTGTACCACGCATGTTTGCTAAAAGATTTGTAATACTTGACTGTAAAATGTCATCTTTTTCTTCCACTTTTTGTAATAATTGTGTAGCTGACATATTTTGAAAATGGGTACCTGATTTTACTGTGTGTGCAACTCCATAGCATAGAGTTGCTGGTTCACTTTTAAAGAGAAGGTGGAATATATATTCCACGTTTTGTCTGAATGTGAGGTCATCAGAATACATTCGTAAAGAGCGATATTCTGATGCTGTTATTTGTGTGGGTCTGTCATCGTATCTTCCTCCTTTTCCAGTAGGAAAGGGTAGAGAAAAGGCCTGTGCGTCTATACTTTTTTCCCATATGCTGATTGGAGATCCTTTGGCTTGTCGCATTTGGTACATTTCCAGTGCATCATCTATAGTGTCCTTAGAGTGTAAAGGATGAATTGTATAATGGTCTAAAATATTGGATTCTGTAGCAGGATTTAGAATTTCAAATTGACCAGTTTCTGGTGACTCTTGAATAATTTCAAAGGTTGCTCTCAGGTTTTCTTCAATCTTAATTTCTTTGAAGTATTCATTGTTGTTTTTTAGATATTGCAAGGCTTGTCTAACTTTATGTAAGTCCAGGAGTTGTTGCCAAATTCTTTTGTCTTTTGTAGGTACGCCATTTACTAAGACAATTAAAGATTGATCTATTGGCCGTTGCACTCCTAAAGTTTGTACATTTTCTTTGAGATCTAATGGCAAATAAACTACTTTGGCATGTATGCCTTTCACTAATTCAGAGGGAGGTAATTTAGCTGTTTTTGGTTGGAGGCGTATTGTGCTTGAAATGAGTGCACAGTTTGAATTAGGATGCCCTCATATAAATTGAGTTGTTGCAGGGGTTTTGGTAGTGGGAAAAATTCCAAGTTATTTGTGATAACACGTGAAGGTGTTTGGTTGTTGTCAAGTTTTGCAGTGCAGTAATTGCAAAGTATTAAGGGGTCAGTAATGTCGTGTTGGTTTTCTGCTATAAGGTAGAGAGCTAATTGGAACCATTTGGAATCTTCATTGTCTTCTATTTTGTACATTATGTCTACAGTTTTTGTGGTACTTTTATAAGAAGTCCTGCAGCAATACACACAAACATGGTTTGGTACTTCAGCTGAGGTACTTTTAAACTTTAGTATTTTTTTTTTGTATGTGTTTAATAGAAGGTTGCTATTTGTACAGTAGTTGCTAGTTTGGTGTACATCTATTGCATTTTGTAAGTGGCTTTCAATTGCAAAATATTTTCTCTGGATATGCTCTATTTCTTCGAGTAGTTGTTTGTATGTACCATGTAGAAGATTGTTATTTAAATTGGTAAGTGCTAAAGCAGGACTTTTAGCATAGTAGAGTTTTTGGACCAGATTTCTTATAGTTGAATGGTGTGTTGATATAATTTTGATATGATGGAAGGTACTTTTGCAAATAGGTCCTGAAATGCAGGCTAATGAATGTCCTTGTAGTGCTGTGCATTTGTGCACTGGACAAACATCCATATTTTGTAGTAGTTTCATTTTGAATTTGTCTTTGCTTTTTACATACTGCTTGAGGAACTGGTGTAAAGATTTGAATTTTTTTTTGGCAATGTTACACTTTGATGTGCACGGCCATTTGTAGACTCGATGTTTTCAGTAGAATGGGAGGTGATACTGAGTTTTCAGGGGATATTTTTGTGAGCAGAGTTTCTTGTTCCATAATGGTGTTATTAAGTTTTTCATACCCTCGTCCACTGCTATATATAGCAATTGGGTTTGTTTGCTTTTGTTTCTATGCTTCTTCATTAAAATATGGTTCTGTGGTCGTGGTGTAACTCCATTCACCTCCACAGATGTTTAAGAAGCTATTTTTTGAGAAGTCTTTTTTGTAGTTTAGTAGTTACTTTTGTTAGTGGTTCCATTCTGTTTAAAACTAAAATAAATAACTTTCTTTTGCACTGTCTATGAGAGCTTCTAGGATTAATTTTCTATGGTAGGATTTAAGGCTTGTGCATGATTTCTCTCCTGTTTTTATAAGGTTCTGAAGGACTCTGTGGCGGAACATTTTTTGTAAAATAATTTTTTGGTATGCTTACTTGCCACTACATCAAGATTTATAGGTGCAGTGTTAGCAGTAGTGGTAGCTGAAGTCTTATTAATTACTTTCTCTTTCGTTTTACATTTTGATAGAGGAGGGAAAGTTTCTGTACAGAAAGCTTGTTTTGTTTCGCTTAATGACTGTATTAGCTGTTTTGTTTGAACTTTTTGTACAAAATTTGCTAGCGATGGATGCTTATTTTGGACACTTTTATTTTGATTTGCTCTACTTCTGCATTCTTTTCTATGGAGTTGCTTTTTAGCAGGCATTCTTTGGGGTCTGTTGGAGGAAAAAAAAGAAAGTGTGGGTTGGGTTGTTGTGCAGTGTATGCGTGCTTTGTGCATGAGTGTCTGAGTAAAATGGTAAGAATGATTGTGGAGGTGTGTGATTGTGCAATGGGCAGCTACATCAAGTTGGGAAGGCTATTCTTGTATTTGTGTGTTACTATACTGGGTTCAGATGACAATATAAAGTATGGAACTGGTAAGGGGAAGCACAAATCTACATCTAATGGTAACGGGTTAATACACTTGTTTGTTCTACAATACTAAAATGTTAGTGTGTTTGAGTAGCAGTTAGAACATTATGTTAGTGTAGTACTTACTTTTTTGTATGGAAAGAGTAGGTTTCTTCTAAGTCCTTGTTCGCACTTCAGACGCTGCTGCTTTTCAGGAGAGTGGTCTTCACTGCAATTGTAAAATAAAGAAGTTAGTGAATATGTGTGTTTATAGCACTTTTGTTAATGTAGACATTGTTTTGTTTTCATAATTATACGGTTATTTCTCCCATCTTATAATATGAAATAATATTTTTTTAGATAGGTGTGTGTGTAAACACAATTTTGGAGAGCAGAAATGTTTGCAATTGACACTTCATCATAGCAGATGGGAGAAATGACAGTCAGTTCATTTTACAGTTTTACAGGGTTAGTGGCAGTTGCTATGTTTATATTTTTATTTATTTTATTTTACATAAAAATGATTTATTGCTCACACAGCCCGCGGACTTCGAGGCGCTGTTGCAGGATTGTTTGTTTTTTAGTTGCGCAATTATTTTATCTTAGTTGCATATTTATAACACGCTTAAACACCCAGAGGTTTCTATGCGAGGACCCGGGGATCGAACCTGTGTTGCTTTGTGTCGTCTTGCTTCCAAGGCGCACACTTTGCTGCTGAGCTATGCTCCCGGGATGTATTGTATTTCTAGAAGAGCTGTACATGTACTGTGTAGAAAACATTCATACCTTGTTCATGCATGTGGATGTGCATGAATCTGCATATAGAAGTCTTGGGGAGTTTTATAGAAGTTGTTGCTGTAGGTCCTTTGCAGTCACAGCCAAATTGTACTGAGGGTGATCAATCGTACATCTAAAGTGCTGATCTGTGATGATAGAGTTAGATGTAGAGTTCTTGGATGTGATTGGTGGATGAGTGTGTGACTGCTTAAAAGTAGCCAATGAGGGAATGGTTCAGAGAGTGAAGTGACAAGGGTAGAAGGGCGGCCCCAGTGTTACGTGCTCCACATTCACTGTGGTTGTCCGCGGACCGGGCCTGCCACATCTGAGGTTTTTCAGCAAATCCAGCATGGAAAAGGCACTGTAGGGATCAGCCAATCAGATGTTGAGGTTATGGTTTGTGTTGAATGAGGCTTTGTGTAGTGAAGATTGCAGAGGTGGAGAAAGTCATGGTGTTGTTGCTCAGAGATATGTTTGTTGATAGGAATGTGGCAATGTGGCAAAGAATTTTGATGTAAAAGGAGTGGAGGTGGTGTGGAGTACTGTGCCTCGTTTTTATTTGCAGGCAATTTTGGAGGTTTGTCAGGATATGGCTAGGTTCAATAATCCAGATGTAGTTGTCCTGCACTGTGGTGCTGTGCATTCGGGCTATGTCAGTGCCCCTACTTTGTTGCAAGATCTGCAAAGCTTGGTTCAGGCAATCATGAAAGTCCTTAAGTCCTTCCAAATGCCAAGGTTATTATTTCTGCTTTGTTACCTAGAGCAGTATGGGACAACAGTTTTGTTTTTTGTCCTCAGCTAAATATTGCTACGTGTGCAATCAACTGAGGCATGTTTGCTTTCATGCTTGGAGCTGGTATGTTCTTTTGTAATAATGATAACATTGATTCTGATAATGTTGTTTATTTTAAAGAAGATGGAATTTCTTTATCTTTTATGGGAAATGCCATGCTGTTTTGGAACATAAGGGTTGCTTTGGAGAAGCTAATATGAAGACATTTGGAGGAAAATAAGAAAAAAAAGAAAAAATACAAAATAAAAGGTGTTTTTGAAGCATCTGCAAAAAAAGAAAAAAAAGGTTATTTCCAGTGCTAACCTCAAAGGGGAAGTGGAGCACACTATTTACATTTTCATTCCGTACATTAAGATTTTCGATCTGTCCGCGGACACCGCGGTTGTCCGCGGACAGCACGTATTACATACAGGGATTTTGAGGTTGAGAGGCATGCAAATGAGAATGAGCAAAGCAAGGGATTGATTAAGAAGGTTTACTGGGTGTGTTCTGTAAGGAGGGAGTTTGTCACCAGGTCTTTTTCCTGAGAGAAGAGCAGATAGCTATGGATGTGTGTTTCAGAAAGCAGATTGTCTAGATTTTGGGAGATTCTTGGATAAATTGGTTGGAGGTGCATGCAGATCGCTGTGTAGTGGCTGTACATCTTGGATTCCCTCATGTGGAAGTGCACTGGCATGGAGTGCGTGGAATGAAGTGGGTGGATTTGGTACCTCTCTGTGCTTCTTTGGTAACACAGCGTCATCCTGACATTATTATTATTCATTGTGGAGGGAACAGTTTAGGACATGTCTCTTTGCAATTTTCAATGAAAGAATGACTTTGGAAAGTCATGGACATGTATCCAAATTCCAGAGTAATTCTTTTTCCGTATTGCGCAGAGACAAATGTGGTTGCATTCTTTTTCATTTGGTCCACAAATGGAGAAAGCAAGGCACAATGTTAACAAGGCTGTTTGTGCCCTTTTGAGAGATGTTGGTATGTCCTCTTTTCAGAATGAAAACATTATGTTTTGTAGCAGACACATTTTTCGCAGAGATGAAGTACATCTTACTAATGCCGGCAATCAGATTCTTCTGTGAAATATACAAAATGCATTGCGATCTTTTTTGGAATTACAGCAATCCATTTTGCAGTAGGTGTTAACCATTTGATGTTTTTGAAACACAAGAAAACAGCACAAAAAGGCTCTTTTCATAGCCACTAGTCCCCCCTATAGAAAAGTTCAATGGTTTTGATAGGGCAGTACTCCCAAAAAATACATGTCCGCGGACTGTCCGCAGACTTCTAAAAAATGCACAGGGCCCTGCGGTATTTATTTGTCACTTCTATTTTTAAACTGTGAAAGGCGGCTCTGAAAAGAGCCTTTTTTTGGTTTTTTAAACATGACACACAAGGAAAGGAGGGGAAAGGAGGGGAAGGAAGGGACACCAACCACAGGGATAAGAAAGGACAGGTGGAGAGAGGAAGATGAAGGGTGGGCCTTACTGAGGTAGGTCACAGACCTTCTGATGTTCCTTGACCGTAGTCTCGAAAGCACTCCATAGGTTCTCCCCCCTGCAGAGTACTGCATCGCAGTATATGCACAATATTGTGACCTTTGAAAGATAAGGGTCAACAGCATCATGGATGGCCTGTGAGGCAGCTGGAGGGATGTGCTCTCCCACAGGAGTGTCTTTTGTGGTGACAGGAGCAGAAACGGAGGATGCTGCAGAGGAAATCAACCTACTACGTTTATCACAAGGTATAAACTTATAAATAGCCCCATTGTGGACCGACTTTAGGTGTCGCTTCATTGATGTAGTACCATAGCTATACGAACCAGGTTTGCCGTGACTGAGCACCATGCAGCACTGAGTTCAGATCACCTTGCTCACATCAGCTGTTGACTTTCCATAAACGCTGGTAAATAACCGCTACACCCAAGACTCATGATGAGTGCTAGTAGTAGGGACTTCCACTACCTCATCCTCTTCATCCTCTTCATCACTCTCCTCTGCATCCTCATGCCTATTCCCCTCTGCAGGCCCTTGGGGATGTGGTAGTGGACGCGGTGGGGGTGCTGATGCCGAGGCAGTAGCAGCAGAAGCAATTTGGAATGCCATCTGGAAGTTTAATAACGAGGAACCAAGAACAGCAACCTGCACAATTTTCCTGTTGTAAATCTTGGAAATCCAAAAGCAGAATGAGGATCGGCTCTGGAGTGTGGCCTTTTATAGGGGTGCTGGGGCGCGCTTCACAGACACCTGTGCCGTCCCCGAACACTTCGAACACCAAAAAAGGGCTAAAAAAGTTCCAAAAAGTATATATATTGGCAGGGACATTGACTGGGACATGTGCAATGGTGAACCTTTACTGTAAAATTCTTTGGAGTGCTCAAAAAAGCACTTTTTAAATGTTTGGGGGCCCGGGCAGTGTCTGCAAATCAGGACACAGGCTCAGCGTGGTTACGGTCACATGATTACGTCGTGACACGTTCACAAATGGAACGGCTGTCTGCAGAGCACCAAATGCACAGGGAAGGTTGTGCGCATGGGGGCGGGTCTTCTACAGACAGTGTTCGAGTCCCTGAACTAATTAAAAGTGTCACACACACGTGCGGCGGACAGTTACGGACAGGCGCAATGTTCGTAGGACCCAAGGGTGTGGTGCGCATGTGCGCGGGTGTTCTACGAACAGTGTGGAAGTCCCCGAATAAAATAAATGTGAGTCAAAACTTTGCGGACAGGCGGACGGGATATGTGTTCTACGGATATATTCATTCTGGTTGCGGACATTACGAACAGTGAGGGTGTTCCTTGAACACCCCCATTTTGGATGACAGGTGGACATCTTGTGTGTTCTAAGGACACCTCCATTTTAATTACGAACAGTAAAAACAGGTATATTGTCCTTAGGACACCCCCATTTGGGTTAATTGCAGACAAGTGGACATCTTGTGTGTTCTAAGGATACCGCCATTTTAATTATGCACAGTACAAACAGGTATGGTGTCCTTAGGACACCCCCATTTTGGTTAATTGTGGACATAACGGACACCTGCGCTGTCTGCGGACACCCTAAGTGCCTTTTTTTTAAAAAAATAAGACACAGGCATATACTAAGAACACACTTAAAATGTTATTATTGTTTAACAATATAAAAATTACAAAAGCAAGGGGGAAGCAGAAACTGAAACAAATACAGGGGAATTAGGGGTTTGGACATGATGTATGGAAGGGGAGGAAGGGATGGAAGTCTCATCGTAACATTTTTCTTGCTGGGGAGGGTTTGAGGATAGTTGGCTGGGACATGGAGAGGGGAAACAGGTACATGTGCAACAGTGATATTTAATCTTTTCTTTAATGTGGTCCTCAACAAGCTGTTTTAGATGATTGAAACTTTTCAATAATATATCCATTTTTAGTTCCATTTGTTTCAGAGGATCTTTTAATGTCTTTGTTGGTATATTACACTTATTGCCTGTATGGTCTGTTAAAAAAAATGTTAACTACACATAAAGTAATGGTTATTAATTGGCTTATATAGAGAAATGTTGTGTCTACCATTAGTGTCACTGCCTTCACTCATTTCATCTCGTGGGAAATGTTCTTCCAGCCATTCCAAAGTACTGTACTGTGTAAAAATATATATATATTAGTTTTAGTGTACGTAATACTGAAAATGTATAAATATATGAAATAAATATTGTGTACTTACTAGATTCTTACAAAGGTTTGGTGTTACTGCTGTGTAGGTATGCTCTTGCTTTTTGCTGCACAGTTTCTGTGAGGTAATTCTGTTGGAAGCATATTTATTTTGTTTTGGTATATTCCATTATATTGAAAACACTATTTCAGTGGATGGTTGGCGTCTTACATATACAGTTTCCACTTCTTATTTACTATTAAATATAATGTATTTATGTGGTGCTTTTTGAACATGTTTAGTGTTTTTATAGTATGATACAATAATGTAAGATACCCCCTGAGTTTTTGGATAGTGTTGATGGTGACCGCGCACGTCCGCGGACATACGTGCGGTCCGTGGACATCAAAATTACTAGCGGGGCAGGGGGTTCAGTATTTTCTATGTTATATGTATGTAAGCTAAGGGAGTCATAGTAAACATTTATAACATTTACATTATCTATATCTACATTCAGTGATAAAAACTTTGTCAAAGGATGTTATGGGTTAAATTGCGCTACAAACCTATGAAATTCAGTGAAAAAAACGTTGTTAAAGGGACATTATGGTGAAGTTGTGCTACTAAACACCAATGAAATTCAGTGAAAAACACTTTGTTAAAGGGACGTTATGGTTCCTCGTAAAACCGTAAAACCTTTGAAATTCACCAGTTATGGTACGCTAAGTAAACTTAACTTGCGCCACCACCGTGCACTGCTAAGACTAACACCCAAGACATCAAAGATGACATCACAAATGTCATTAATGACATCACTGATGACATCAAATGTCTGGATCCCTCTTTTCTCCTTTACTGACATATCTAGGCCAATAACAGTCAGGAACTAAAAATTCATATACTCATAATACATATTCAAATACCATATTTGTAGAGTTATACTTCAAATATGTTCTTACAGTAATTCACTTGGGGTTCACTCACAGCATATGAAACATATACATAGGGGAAAACACAGATTTGGAAAACAGCAATACTTTGTGTGTATAAAGATAAACAGTAAGGTTATCAACACTATGCTCATATTTATATACATTCTATGCACACTACTCTCCTTAGGGTCCAGTCTCATTATATGATACTTATACATAGTGAATTAGTAGCTTTGAAGCAGAGCGATCATTTCTGTGTATAAAGTTAATCGGTTGGGGTATGAAGATTGGCTGGTAATACTGTTGTTTACTTCATTTTTCCTCTATATACTCATATTTGTATGTGTTATTTATGTTTTGTTTGAATAATGTAATTATGTAGTGAGTGTGTTTTATTAGCTAGTTATTAAATGTTGTACAGTAGATAAAACTGTAATAAAAATCATGTATCATTTCACTATTCAACAAGGTAAGATTATAAATATTGCACATCCATCATGTATGTTGCACTCAATGCCAATGTTTCTACATGAGTAGCTTAATATACTGGAACAAACCTGATAATAGAATAGTATTCGTATCAATGCATTACTTAATGTAGTACGTACCTCATGATTTCTATTCCAATATGCCTTCACACTTTTGTTTATCAACATTACTATAAGAATCCCTTGTACAGATTTTCATGAAAAGTAAATGCACATGTGATGTCATCAGTGATGTCATCAATGACATTTGTGATGTCATCTTTGATGTCTTGGGTGGAAGTCTTATCAGTGCACGGTGGTGGCATGAGTTATGGTTGCTTAGCGTACCATAACTGGTGAATTTCAAGGGGTTTTCGGTTTTACGTGGAACCATAACATCCCTTTAAAAAAGTTTTTTTTTCACGGAATATATATATATATATATATATATATATATATATATATATATATATATATATATATATATATATATAGGAAATGTGTGTTTCCACACACCTTCTTGCTGCGCCACAATTATGTATGAACAAAGTTCAACAATCGCATGCATATATGAATAACGCTGAAGGATATGCCATGATTTGAAAAAAGCATAGTCAATTCCCAAACACGTGTAAACGGAAAGGGCCAATAAACAAAACTAATTGGATCACCAACACATGCGGTTGTGGAACTTTGTTCATACATAATTGTGGTGCAGCAAGAAGGTTTGTGGAAAATACGCATTTCCTTACAAACAAACAGAGTGGGGGATCTCTTAGTCTCTGTCTTTCACACACCAATGCGAAACCTACAAATCTAAATTAAAATACTGGTCGCGGAGGTTTCACAGTGATGTCACAAAAAGCTCCTCAAACCAAAGTTTTTATATATATATATATATAGATGATGAAATAATATGTACACTTTTTTTTATAAATTATTTTTCATAGCCGCGACTATACATCCACTGCCTATGAACAGAATCGATTATAGCCGTAGGTACACATAAAAATGAAACCACTGCCTATGAACAGAATCCATTAAAGCCGTGGGTACACGTAAAAAAGAAAATGCCATAAACTGAAAAACACGTATTGAAATGGTTTCAAACTTAAATCACACATGCATTAAGGTCAGGATATCTAATCAGAAAGACATGTGCAAATCTGTGGTGTAACATCCATAAAATAATATAATCAATGCACAGAAATATGTAAACCTATAGCCGTGGGTAGAACACAACATTTATACCTGAGGCTACAACAGGCAACCAAAATGTACGACGTTCAATTGGAGTGCCGGTAGCCACAGGTATGATTGCCCGCTTGTAGCCAGTACACATACATTTTTTACGTACTAACATGGCTTAAAAGTTCAAACAACACCAAGGTACAGATGAGGGCATAGAATCAGAAACACATGTAAAATTGTATACTGTAAAATCCATTAAATAATATGATTACTGCACAGAAATGTGTATTACTGTACCCATGGCTACAGCAGCAGTTATAACCAGGTCTGCACAGTGGCCAGAATACATGATGTTTCATTGGCTTGTTGCTACCCACGGCTATAAAAATTCTGACAGGGCACAATGTTTAATTGGCTGTACCTGTAGCTATGGCTATACAGATAAAAGGCATCAAAAACATTTTCCTTTTCCATAATACTTAAAAACCTCTCTGAGTGGCTCTTAAAAGAGCCTTTGTGTTTTTGTGCAAATATAGTATGCAAAAATATATTTTCAGACAAATGCCCCTCACCTCTATTATAATTCCCAAAATCTTGCAAAATGTCTCTATGTTCTTTCCTTAGATGATTAATTTTCTTTTCCTAAAGAGAAAATATTGTGTACTCCCAGTCAAAAATATTTGGCCACAACTTCAACACATATCTCTCACTTCAAATGCATCATCTATAGTAATATTATAGAACCAGAAAAACATTCTAAGCCAATGCTTTGAAAACACATCACCTAAGGCCTCAACATCACTATTAGTCCCATTATCAAAATTCTCTATTCCTTCACAATCTTCTGAGCAATGAAATTCCTCTCCTTCTGAAAGTTGCCTCAATTTCTAAAATATCCAATGCACTATATAGAAAAACTGATATTATGAGGCAATATAATCTGTAGATTAATTTGTATATGTAAACATCACTCAAGAATTATATACTGTGTTATAGGTTCAATAGCTGCAGATCACCTGAGGTAGTTGACGTCCTACTGGCTGCTGCCCACCATAGAACCAATAAAAACCCAATCAGAAATTATATACAAGGAATTCCACCTTCTCTCCTCAGGTAATATTCTTCCATTGTTCATTCTAACAACTGAGGAAACAGACAGTGTTTTTACTATTGTAAGGTGGGACCCTCTGCATCCCCTCAAGCTCTCTGACATCTGTGGACTCTGGCACTGGAGACAAGAATGAAGGAACCAGCTGCCCGGGCACAAGTTCACAGTCATAATTAATATAGGTTCAAAAGACACTGGAAGCAGCACCCAGAACTCCTAAAATTAGATTATTTTTATAGGTTTGTTTCCCAATGACATAATGCTTTAAAATAAGCCCTCCTTGTCTCTAATTGGTTGGCTTATTCGCACTCATAAAGTCCACATTAGCTCATTTTGGCAAGCACCGGTTGACTGACACATAGACTGATAAGCTCCTTCCAGTCTCAGCTAAACATAATTACACATCTTTAAACTCCTGACAAGAAACTGTTCTTATCTGCTTCTCAAGGTCCTGCCAAATTTACTTGGCAGCTCATACTGTGGGAAACCTCATGAGCTCGTCTCATTTGTTACTAATTACGCAGCTGCTCTGTCCAATTGGTAGATTTCCCATGCTCTTATCTGGTTTGCTATCAATCATGTCTGCTTTTCTTTCCAAGACATTCTAAATATATCATACCAGATGGGTTTATCTCACATTGAAATACTGCCAAAGAATATTCAATATCAGAATGATTCAGGCCTTTAGACACCTGCACTCAAGATGCCATTTTGTCTCTGGCATCCATTTTAGAAAATATTGCTGCCTGTTCAACCTAAATGTTCAGCTACCAAATGGCAAACCAATTTACTTTTGAGCATAACTCATTTTCTATCCAGCTTCCGGACTATATTTTTACATATTCATGATGTGCATGTAGCGCCTCAGGCACCTTTCACATCCTGGGTCATTCTGACCCTAAACACATATGTCGCCTCAAATGTACTCTTTTCCTTTTTAAAAAAAGCACTATCATTCTGATTTTTGCAATACTGTGACCATTGATCAGCCTATCATGCTATCTATATTCAGTTTGAGGGGGAGGAGTCTAATACTCTTATACACTCCTCCCTCTGGTCTGTCTTTAAACACTTATTCAATACATGACCACTACAACCAGTGTCCACCCTCCCCAATATTCAGTGTACTTACGCATCCCTTTCCCAGTCACCCCCCTCAATGTGGTGCTTTATATCAACATGGGAGGTTTCATTAAAAAAAATATTTCTACTGAATCAACAGTGACTTCAATCATTTTGTACTCTCTTATTCTAGAACATATATAAATCTCCTTTTGGTAAAAAACTATTGCAACATTTTGCCCTCTTGACTTTTATATACTCATATCCTTAAAGAACAACTTTATTTGTTCTTGTCTGGATCCCATCCCCATTACCCAATTAAATGTAAACATAATATACACATCAGGTGATTTCCCTTTTGCCAGCACGGGAATCAAGAGAAATCATTCCTTGAGGGAACCCACCATCCCATTTCTTTTTTTCCAGTCCAAGTGCAACTTTTACTGCACACTATTTCCTTCCTCCCACCCACACAACATTTCCTTGTTTCCCGCTATCTTCCCATACACATTTTTATTATGCCCTTTGTCTTCCTTTGACACATCTTCCACCCAATTCATCTTGTTTTAGTTTATGCCACATCCACGGACCTTCTTGATGATCAGTCCATTGTATTTGTCCTTTGGGCTGTCTTGCAATAACTTTTAGAACCCCTTAGCTCTTAGGCCAGTCCTTTTGAGTTCATTGTTCATTTCACCATAAAGTACTCAAATTCTCAATCTGTTTATTCAAAGTCAGATAGTCACCGGGGTGTGGCATTTGATTGTTTCTGTGGAACACAAGTATGGGGGAGTCTCGTAGGAACTAACTTTTCATGAAAGCAGTTGAAACTGGGCATATGGCTGGGTCCCTCAACCTTTTCTCTCTGCTCACAGGATCAGTTGCCGTCAATCACCTGGTGTGTAGGTATCTCACGTCCATCTGTAATATAAAACTGAATCAGTTTCTTGAAAAATAAGTATCTCTATATCGTCAATACTGCCTCCTAAAAACCAACCCTTAAAATACCTATGTGTTTCTTTTAAACATTCCTGCCTCCTAAAATATCTCTACTGCATGTTCTCTTTTTGTAATGTAACAAGATGGCTGCTCCTTCCTCTCTTTTCACGCATCTTGGTGTCACTTTATACTACATACATACTGGCTGATACCGGGGCTTGGCTGCGATCTGAGATTAAACATGTATACATCTTTTACTTTGTCGGCCAGTGCCCTATTTTTCATGGACTTCTTTCTTTTTCCACAACTGCATAGTGCACTTAAAGACACATTTCCTGTGTGGTTGACATTCTCAAACCAATGAGTCATGCATTCTCCTTTTTTATGAGAAAATAATAAACAACAAGACAGACAACATAACAAATTCAAAATTTATGTTAAAAAAAGGATGTGTTTTCATCAATCGCTCCCCTTCTTTCTTCTTGGTGCATCCGTAGCTGAAGAAGAATACTCTGGTGTGCGTTCCTGCTCTCGGTAGAAAACCGAAATAGAGGCACAGTCATGGTTTAGCTGACAAGGCAATCAATTATTTCCTCAGGGTTAACTTTTACTCGTTTCCTTTGATGAAAAATGTTTTATTGAGATCATCGCTTGGCACTCTCAGCCCACTCAACTATAAGCTTGCTTTTTCTGAATCATTGGTGCACATTTAAACATCCTGTCATTATGTAGCAATCAGGCCTGCCTTTCTTTATTTTTTTCTAACATGCTGAAAATGTTATCTGTACTTTTGAAGTCCTCCTCCTGGTAGCGTGGGACCGCAATCTCTTCATTCTCTGCTGTGTTTAATCTGTTGAGACCTAATTGACATTTTTCATCGTCCTACCTACATTAATCTTGCCTACCCCTGTTATTTGGAACCCAGCACTGTTTCTATTAAATACATGTGAGTGTGACATATAAAAAATACATTGTTTTGCCTATCCTAAATATTTCATGCATGTTGCCAAATGTACCCATTTGGCATTTCGCCATTACAAGAATTACCAAAAGGTTACTCCACCTTCTATGTTATGTTATGTTACGTTATTTTGCACTTATATATCGCCTTATATGCATTGGTATGGTCTGGAGGCGCTGGTAGGTTGAACGCCCTTGGGAACCGAAGTTCAGATCAGTAGAGAGAGTAGAGAGAGTCAAAAGGTGCATGTGAGCACCTGATATGTGTGCAGCTCGTGCGGTATTTGTGTGATAGCTGCTTCTTAGCGATAGATGTGGTGGTTTAGAGATCAGGAGAATGTGTTCGTTCTGGACGGATTTATCCAGAAAGGATGTGGCTGCGTTAGGCCTGAGGAGAATGCCTGGCTGGGGTGTGTGAGACCAGCAGTGTTTACTTAGAGTGATGTGGAGTAAGCGGCGGATGTTGGTATGAGAACAGTTATACCAAATGGTGTCATAGTATCTCTGCATTCTAGTTGAGTGGTGATGTAAAGGAGAGAGTAAGCGTGGTGGTGTTATATGCTCTTCCAAATGTTCTCTGCATTCCAGACTGTACTATATACGTCATGCAATTCTATGCGCTCCAGTCCCTTCTGCATGCTCCTATCCGCTCCATGCACCCCCGTCTGGTCTATACACTCTGGTCTGCTCCACGCACTCATGCATTCCGACCCGTCCCGCGCGCTCTAGTCCGCCCCGCGTGTTCTGGTTAGCTCTGCACGTTCCAGTCTGCCCCACGGATGCATTCTTGTCTGCCCCGCACATGCACACTTGTCCGCTTCACGCATGCACTCTAGTCTGCCCCACGCATGCACTTTTGTCTGCCCCACGCACGCAGTCTTGTCTGTCCTATGCAAGCGCTTTCATCTGGCCCAATTTATACGCATTCAGCATCTCTTCGTACTCATCCTTTCTACGCACTCATCAGTACTGGATGCAATCTGCGCTCATTCGTTCTACGTACACGTCCACTCTACGCAACACGTCGGTTCACTCTGGGCACTCGTTCGCTCCAGGCACTCGTTCGCTCCAGGTACTCATCTGCTTTATGCCCACACGCGTACTATGCATTCACCTGATTTACCCACTCGCCTCCTCTACGCACTCACCCCCTCTATGCACTCATCCCCCTCTACGCACTCGGTAGGGAATGCGAAGGAGGGTGGGATGGTTTGGGAAGGCGGCTGGCGGGATGGCCGGCAAGGCAGATCGGGAAGTGGGGGCAGTCGATGGTGGGCATTTCCAACAAACTCTGGTCGAGAGGGTGTACTCATGATTAGTGGCTGTTAGTTAGCTTCCGGTTAGTTTCACGTGTGACTTACAGTTTATTGGACTTTATAAATTCGGCGAAATCACTGGCTGAGAGTGGTCTTGGTTTGAGGGTTCTACGAAGCCCGGTGATAGTATTCACTTATTCTAGGTTTTGGTGAACTATTTGTGTTAGCTTGCAGATATTAGGCTGTTTTGAAGTGTAGCTATTGGGCACACTTCTAATTCAACTTTCCAGAGAGTCAATTGGACACACTTCTCTAATCAACTTTCGCAGAGGATGTTGGGCACAGTTCTAAATGCAACTCTTCAGTGAGGCTATTGGGCACACTTCTAAATTCACTTTTCCAGAGACATTATTGGGCACACTTCTAAATTCACTTTTCCAGAGAGGCTATTGGCACAATTATAAAAGCAACTTTCCACAGTGAGGCTATTGGACACACTTCTAAATTCACTTTTCCAGAGTGGTTATTGGGCACACTTCTAAATCACTTTTCCAGAGTGGCTATTGGGCACACTTCTAAATTCACTTTTCCAGAGGGGCTTTTGGGCACACTTCTAAATTCACTTTTCCAGAGGGGCTATTGGGCACACTTCTTAAATGCAGCTTTCACAGGGGCTATTGGGTACACTTATAAATGCAATTTTCACACAGTGTCTATTGGGCACACTTCTAAATTCACTTTCCAGAGAGGCTATTGGGCACACTTTTAAATGCGACTTTCACAGAGGCTATAGGACACACTTCTATAATCAACTTTCACAGAGGATATTGGCACACTTCTAAATGTAACTTTCACAGAGCGTCTATTGGGCACACTTCTAAATTCACTTTTCGGAGAGGCTATTGGGCACACTTCTAGATTCACTTTTCCAGAGACATTATTGGGCACCCTTCTAAATTCACTTTTCCAGAGAGGCTATTGACACACTTCTAAATGTAGCTTTAACAGAGGCTATTGGGTACACTTATAAATGCAATTTTCACAGAGCGTCTATTGGGCACACTTCTAATTCAACTTTCCAGAGACTCAATTGGACACACTTCTCTAATAAACTTTCGCAGAGGATATTGGGTACCCTTCTAATGGCAACTCTTCAGTGAGGCTATTGAGCACACTTCTAAATTCACTTTTCCAGCGAGGCTATTGGCACACTTCTAAATGCAACTTTCCACAGTGGGGCTGTTGGACACACTTCTAAATGCAACTTTCCACAGTGAGGCTATTGGGCACACTTCTAAATGCAACTTTCCACAGTGAGGCTATTGGACACACTTCTAAATGCAACTTTCCACATTGAGGCTATTGGACACACTTCTAAATGCAACTTTCCACAGTGAGCCTATTGGACACACGTCTAAAATAAATTTTTCAGGGAGGCTTTTGGATACTTCTAAATGCAACTTTCCACAGTGAGGCTATTGGCCACACTTCTAAATGCAACTTTCCACAGTGAGGCTATTGGACACACTTCTAAATGTAACTTTTACAGCAAGGCTATTGGGCACACTTCTAAATGCAACTTTCCACAGTGAGGCTATTGGACACACTTATAAATGTAACTTTCACAGAGTGTCTATTGGGCACACTTCTAAATTCACTTTTCGGAGAGGCTATTGGGCACACTTCTAAATTCACTTTTCCAGAGACATTATTGGGCACCCTTCTAAATTCACTTTTCCAGAGAGGCTATTGGCACACTTCTAATTCAACTTTCCAGAGGGTCAATTGGACACACTTCTCTAATCAACATTCGCAGAGGATATTGGGTACCCTTCTAATTGCAACTCTCCAGTGAGGCTATTGGGCACACTTCTAAATTCACTTTTCCAGCGAGGCTATTGGCACACTTCTAAATGCAACTTTCCACAGTGAGGCTATTGGACACACTTCTAAATGCAACTTTCACACTCAGGCTATTGGGCACACTTCTAAATGCAACTTTCCACAGTGAGGCTATTGGACACACTTCTAAATGCAACTTTCCACGTTGAGGCTATTGGACACACTTCTAAATGCAACTTTCCACAGTGAGGCTATTGGACACACGTCTAAAATCAATTTTCCAGGGAGGCTATTGGATACTTCTAAATGCAACTTTCCACAGTGAGGCCATTGGACACACTTCTAAATGCAACTTTCCACAGTGAGGCTATTGAACACACTTCTAAATGTAACTTTTACAGCAAGGCTATTGGGCACACTTCTAAATGCAACTTTCCACAGTGAGGCTATTGGACACACTTCTAAATGTAACTTTCACAGGGAGGCTATTGGGCACACTTCTAAATGCGATTTTCCACAGTGATGCTATTGGACACACTTCTAAATGCAACTTTCCACATTGAGGCTATTGGACACACTTCTAAATGTAACTTTCACAGCGAGGCTATTGGACACACTTCTAAATGTAACTTTCACAGCGAGGCTATTGAGCACACTTCTAAATGCGATTTTCAACAGTGATGCTATTGGACACACTTTTAAATGCAACTTTCCACAGTGAGGCTATTGGACACACTTCTAAATGCAACTTTCCACAGTGAGGCTATTGGACACACTTCTAAAATGCAACTTTCCACAGTGAGGCTATTGGACGCACTTCTAAATTTAACTTTTACAGCAAGGCTATTGGTCACACTTCTAAATGCAACTTTCCACAGTGAGGCTATTGGACACACTTCTAAATGTAACTTTCACAGCGAGGCTATTGGGCACACTTCTAAATGTAACTTTCACAGCAAGGCTATTGGGCACACTTCTTAATGCGATTGATTTTCCACAGTGATGCTATTGGACACACTTCTAAATGCAACTTTCCACAGTGAGGCTATTGGATACGCTTCTAAAGGCAACTTTCCACAGAGAGGCTATTGGACACACTTCTAAATGTAACTTTTACAGAAGGCTATTGGGCACACTTCTAAATACAACTTTCCACAGTGAGGCTATTGGACACACTTCTAAATGTAACTTTCACAGCAAGGCTATTGGGCACACTTCTAAATGCGATTTTCCACAGTGAGGCTTTTGCACACACTTCTAAATGCAACTCTTCAGTGAGGCTATTGGACAGACGTCTCAAATCAATTTGCCAGGGAGGCTATTGGACACACTTTTCTAATCGACTTGTAATGCAATTCAAAATTCAACTTTGGACACTTCTACAGTTGGGACATTTCTAGATTCAACTTTGTATAGGGAGGCTATTGGGCACACATCTGAAATGGTGAGGGTTGAGTGGTAAGGTACTATGGCGAGAAGTATTTGCTTCTGTCCCCGCCCTTGCCACACTTACTTGTTGGTGGCTTCTTGCTTCTCCTGCTGATACCTGCAGATACGATCTGGTGCCGTCTCTGTCCTTTCCCTCAGGTCCTTAGCCGATGGGCTACCGGGCAGAGGGCTGCCCTGGGAGGACTGGCAATGAGTGAAGATCTTCTTGCCCGGACCAAGTAGGGGAGGGGGCGGGCTCGGAGGCGGGAGGGTTCGAGGAAGCAGGAAGAGGGAGCGGGGAGGGATGGAGAGAGCCCCAGGGGCCTCCGGGGGCTTTGGCAGCGCAAGGATCTAGATTGCAACGCTGGATTTGGGCCGCCAATCAGGGCGGTGGGAGGGCTCGGGAGGCGGGAGCTTGGTGATCCAGGAAGGGGAATGGCGGATGGAGACACACAGGGGCCTAGGGGCTCACAGACGAAATGCTATTACAATTTGGGCAAAACGAGGTCACTGGAGCTCGATCCACTCACCTGCTGAATTGGGGCACAAAGGAGGCAGGCAGGTGCAGCGCAAGTCGCTAGATTGCAACGCTGGATTTGGGCAGCCAATCAGGCCAGTGGGAAGGCTCGGTAGGCGGGAGCTTGGTGATCCAGGAAGGGGAACGGCGGATGGAGGCACACAGGGGTCTAGGGCTCACGGACATAATGCTATTACAATTTGGGCAAAACAAGGTCACTGGAACTTGATCCACTCACCTGCTGAATTGGGGCACAAAGGAGGCAGGCAGGTGCAGCGCAAGTCGCTAGATTGCAACGCTGGATTTGGGCAGCCAATCAGGGCGGTGGGAGGGCTCGGGAGGCGGGAGCTTGGTGATGCAGGAAGGGGAACGGCGGATGGAGGCACACAGGGGCCTAGAGGCTCACAGACATAATGCTATTACAATTTGGGCAAAACAAGGTCACTGGAGCTCGATCCACTCACCTGCTGAATTGGGGCACAAAGGAGGCAGGCAGGTGCAGCGCAAGTCGCTAGATTGCAAAGCTGGATTTGGGCAGCCAATCAGGGCGGTGGGAGGGCTCGGGAGGCGGGAGCTTGGTGATCCAGGAAGGGGAACGGCGGATGGAGGCACACAGGGGCCTAGGGGCTCGCAGACGAAATGCTATTACAATTTGGGCAAAACAAGGTCACTGGAGCTCGATCCACTCACCTGCTGAATTGGGGCACAAAGGAGGCAGGCAGGTGCAGCGCAAGTAGCTAGATTGCAAAACTGGATTTGGGCAGCCAATCAGGGCGGTGGGAGGGCTCGGGAGGCGGGAGCTTGGTGATCCAGGAAGGGGAACGGCGGATGGAGGCACACAGGGGCCTAGGGGCTCACAGACGAAATGCTATTACAATTTGGGCAAAACGAGGTCACTGGAGCCCGATCCACTCACCTGCTAAATTGGGGCACAAAGGAGGCAGGCAGGTGCAGTGCAAGTCGCTAGATTGCAATGCTGGATTTGGGCAGCCAATCAGGGCGGTGGGAGGGCTCGGGAGGCGGGAGCTTGGTGATCCAGGAAGGGGACCGGCGGATGGAGGCACACAGGGGACTAGGGGCTCACAGATAAAATGCTGTTACAATTTGGGCAAAACGAGGTCACTGGAGCTCGATCCACTCACCTGCTGAATTGGGGCACAAAAGAGGCAGGCAGGTACAGCGCAAGTCGCTAGATTGCAACGCTGGATTTGGGCAGCCAATCAGGGCGGTGGGAGGGCTCGGGAGGCAGGAGCTTGGTGATCCAGGAAGGGGAACGGCGGATGGAGGCACACAGGGGCCTAGAGGCTCACCGACGAAATGCTAGCCAAAGTCTTCTTTGTTCTCGTCATTAGATATGGCCATACTCGTGTAAATATATATGCTATCCTGTGCTCACACCTGTTTGCACCTTTTTTGGGAAAATTCTTTCTATTTGAAAGACTGTATCCCTTACTGCCTTTCTTCTGTACAAACGTGGGCCCTCTTACTCCTAATAATCATCAATAGTTTGTTTCACACACTTGCTGTGTGAACCAATACTTACCTCTTCTATCTCTACATGTCCACTAGCACTTACCTCTATCATAATATAATGTGTCTTCCAATTATATTGCTATACTCTGTTAAGGCCATGTAGACATTCCTCACGTGCTAAACAATTACAATACTTTTCATCTGTAAAACATAAATTGATATCATCATATACATGCAAACACATTTTTTTTGTTTCTTACTCTCATACGTTCTTTTGTGCAGTTCTACTAAAGGTTTTCCTCGTATTTGTTAGCTCAATCTTGGCCATCCACACTCCTTTGGCCTTTCATTAATCATATTTCATTTTTATTCAAATACACTGCACTAGTCAATTATAGCCAGCACCATCCATTGTGATTATTGTTTACAAATCTGGATACCTTATCCACTTGTGCTTTTCGCTACTTTAATATCCATTCATTCATTCATTTTTTATTTATTTCACCCCACCGAATTGTCATCAATCTCTTAATTTTGAACTTCTTACTTCTGTACTTCTATCCTTATCTATTTATGATTATCTTACATTCATTAGTCTAATTACAACACAAACCCTCATGTTTCATATTATAACCCCTTTCATGTGTATACTTTTTTTTTGTTCCCCTATTTGTTTCAATAGACCCATGTCATAAGGGCCTGTGGTCCATAGGACATTTGGCACTCTCTCCAAGTCTTCCTGAAATTATACTGAGCGCTGCAGCACCTTTTTCCATACGCTGTGAGACTTCCCTTTTCGATTTCAGTGTGTGATGCTCCTAAAAAATACCACTTCATCATTTGTTTGGTCTTCTCAAAATATGTCACCATCAATGACATCAATCAACCTAGACCCCTCTTCAAGAGCTATCACTGTCCTCCATGGTCTACTCTCATTGTCCATTCCTTTGAGCATTCCTATTTCTAAAATCACTTTTCCAGAGACATTATTGGGCACCCTTCTAAATTCACTTTTCCAGAGAGGCTATTGGCACACTTCTAATTCAACTTTCCAGAGAGTCAATTGGACACACTTCTCTAATCAACATTCGCAGAGGATATTGGGTACCCTTCTAATTGCAACTCTCCAGTGAGGCTATTGGGCACACTTCTAAATGCAACTTTCCACAGTGAGGCTATTGGACACACTTCTAAATGTAACTTTCACAGCAAGGCTATTGGGCACACTTCTAAATGCGATTTTCCACAGTGATGCTATTGGGCACACTTCTAAATGCAACTTTCCACAGTGAGGCTATTGGACACACTTCTAAATGCAACTTTCCACAGTGAGGCTATTGGACAAACTTCTAAATGCAACTTTCCACAGTGATGCTTTTGGACACACTTCTAAATGCAACTCTTCAGTGAGGCTATTGGACACACGTCTCAAATCAATTTGCCAGGGAGGCTATTGGACACACTTTTCTAATCGACTTGTAATGCAATTCAAAATTCAACTTTTGACACTTCTACAGTTGGGACATTTCTAGATTCAACTTTGTATAGGGAGGCTATTGGGCACACATCTGAAATGGTGAGGGTTGAGTGGTAGGGTACTATGGCGAGAAGTATTTGCTTCTGTCCCCGCCCTTGCCACACTTACTTGTTGGTGGCTTCTTGCTTCTCCTGCTGATACCTGCAGATACGATCTGGTGCCGTCTCTGTCCTTTCCCTCAGGTCCTTAGCCGATGGGCTGCCGGGCAGAGGGCTGCCCTGGGAGGACTGGCAATGAGTGAAGATCTTCTTGCCCGGATCAATTAGGGGAGGGGGCGGGCTGGGAGGCGGGAGGGTTCGAGGAAGCAGGAAGAGGGAGCAGGGAGGGAAGGAGAGAGCCCCAGGGGCCTCTGGGGGCTTTGGCAGCGCAAGGAGCTAGATTGCAACGCTGGATTTGGGCAGCCAATCAGGGCGGTGGGAGGGCGTTGGAGGCGGGAGCTTGGTGATCCAGGAAGGGGAACAGCGGATGGAGGCACACAGGGGCCTAGGGGCTCACAGACGAAATGCTATTACAATTTGGACAAAACGAGGTCACTGGAGCTCGATCCACTCACCTGCTGAATTGGGGCACAAAGGAGGCAGGCAGGTGCAGCGCAAGTCGCTAGATTGCAACGCTGGATTTGGGCAGCCAATCAGGCCGGTGGGAAGGCTCGGTAGGCGGGAGCTTGGTGATCCAGGAAGGGGAACGGCGGATGGAGGCACACAGGGGCCTAGGGCTCACAGACATAATGCTATTACAATTTGGGCAAAACAAGGTCACTAGAGCTCGATCCACTCACCTGCTGAATTGGGGCACAAAGGAGGCAGGCAGGTGCAGCGCAAGTCGCTAGATTGCAAAGCTGGATTTGGGCAGCCAATCAGGGCGGTTGGAGGGCTCGGGAGGCGGGAGCTTGGTGATCCAGGAAGGGGAACGGCGGATAGAGGCACACAGGGGCCTAGGGGCTCACAGACGAAATGCTATTACAATTTGGGCAAAACGAGGTCACTGTAGCTCGATCCACTCACCTGCTGAATTGGGGCACAAAGGAGGCAGGCAGGTGCAGCGCAAGTCGCTAGATTGCAACGCTGGATTTGGGCAGCCAATCAGGGCGGTGGGAGGGCTCGGGAGGCGGGAGCTTGGTGATCCAGGAAGGGGAACGGCGGATGGAGGCACACAGGGGCCTAGGGGCTCACAGACGAAATGCTACTACAATTTGGGCAAAACGAGGTCACTGGAGCTCGATCCACTCACCTGCTAAATTGGGGCACAAAGGAGGCAGGCAGGTGCAGTGCAAGTCGCTAGATTGCAATGCTGGATTTGGGCAGCCAATCAGGGCGGTGGGAGGGATCGGGAGGCGGGAGCTTGGTGATCCAGGAAGGGGAACGGCGGATGGAGGCACACAGGGGCCTAGAGGCTCACCGACGAAATGCTAGCCAAAGTCTTCTTTGTTCTCGTCATTAGATATGGCCACACTCGTGTAAATATATATGCTATCCTGTGCTCACACCTGTTTGCACCTTTTATGGGAACATTCTTTCTATTTGAAAGACTGTATCCCTTACTGCCTTTCTTCTGTACAAACGTGGGCCCTCTTACTCCTAATAATCATCAATAGTTCGTTTCACACACTTGCTGTGTGAACCAATACTTACCTCTTCTATCTCTACATGTCCACTAGCACTTACCTCTGTCATAATATAATGTGTCTTCCAATTATATTGCTATACTCTGTTAAGGCCATGTAGACATTCCTCATGTGCTAAACAATTACAATACTTTTCATCTGTAAAACATAAATTGATATTATCATATACATACAAACACATTTTTTTGTTACTTACTCTCATACGTTCTTTTGTGCAGTTCTACTAAAGGTTTTCCTCGTATTTGTTAGCTCAATCTTGGCCATCCCCACTCCTTTGCCTTTCATTAATCATATTTCATTTTTATTCAAATACACTGCACTAGTCAATTATAGCCAGCACCATCCATTGTGATTATTGTTTGCAAATCTGGATACCTTATCCACTTGTGCTTTTCGCTACTTTAATATCCATTCATTCATTCATTTTTTATTTATTTCACCCCACCGAATTGTCATCAATCTCTTAATTTTGAACTTCTTACTTCTGTACTTCTATCCTTATCTATTTATGATTATCTTACATTCATTAGTCTAATTACAACGCAAACCCTCATGTTTCATATTATAACCCCTTTCATGTGTATACTTTTTTTTTGTTCCCCTATTTGTTTCAATAGACCCATGTCATAAGGGCCTGTGGTCCATAGGACATTTGGCACTCTCTCCAAGTCTTCCTGAAATTATACTGAGCGCTGCAGCACCTTTTTCCATACGCTGTGAGACTTCCCTTTTCGATTTCAGTGTGTGATGCTCCTAAAAAATACCACTTCATCATTTGTTTGGTCTTCTCAAAATATGTCACCATCAATGACATCAATCAACCTAGACCCCTCTTCAAGAGCTATCACTGTCCTCCATGGTCTACTCTCATTGTCCATTCCTTTGAGCATTCCTATTTCTAAAATCACTTTTCCAGAGACATTATTGGGCACCCTTCTAAATTCACTTTTCCAGAGAGGCTATTGGCACACTTCTAATTCAACTTTCCAGAGAGTCAATTGGACACACTTCTCTAATCAACATTCGCAGAGGATATTGGGTACCCTTCTAATTGCAACTCTCCAGTGAGGCTATTGGGCACACTTCTAAATGCAACTTTCCACAGTGAGGCTATTGGACACACTTCTAAATGTAACTTTCACAGCAAGGCTATTGGGCACACTTCTAAATGCGATTTTCCACAGTGATGCTATTGGGCACACTTCTAAATGCAACTTTCCACAGTGAGGCTATTGGACACACTTCTAAATGCAACTTTCCACAGTGAGGCTATTGGACAAACTTCTAAATGCAACTTTACACAGTGATGCTTTTGGACACACTTCTAAATGCAACTCTTCAGTGAGGCTATTGGACACACGTCTCAAATCAATTTGCCAGGGAGGCTATTGGACACACTTTTCTAATCGACTTGTAATGCAATTCAAAATTCAACTTTTGACACTTCTACAGTTGGGACATTTCTAGATTCAACTTTGTATAGGGAGGCTATTGGGCACACATCTGAAATGGTGAGGGTTGAGTGGTAGGGTACTATGGCGAGAAGTATTTGCTTCTGTCCCCGCCCTTGCCACACTTACTTGTTGGTGGCTTCTTGCTTCTCCTGCTGATACCTGCAGATACGATCTGGTGCCGTCTCTGTCCTTTCCCTCAGGTCCTTAGCCGATGGGCTGCCAGGCAGAGGGCTGCCCTGGGAGGACTGGCAATGAGTGAAGATCTTCTTGCCCGGATCAATTAGGGGAGGGGGCGGGCTGGGAGGCGGGAGGGTTCGAGGAAGCAGGAAGAGGGAGCAGGGAGGGAAGGAGAGAGCCCCAGGGGCCTCTGGGGGCTTTGGCAGCGCAAGGAGCTAGATTGCAACGCTGGATTTGGGCAGCCAATCAGGGCGGTGGGAGGGCGTTGGAGGCGGGAGCTTGGTGATCCAGGAAGGGGAACAGCGGATGGAGGCACACAGGGGCCTAGGGGCTCACAGACGAAATGCTATTACAATTTGGACAAAACGAGGTCACTGGAGCTCGATCCACTCACCTGCTGAATTGGGGCACAAAGGAGGCAGGCAGGTGCAGCGCAAGTCGCTAGATTGCAACGCTGGATTTGGGCAGCCAATCAGGCCGGTGGGAAGGCTCGGTAGGCGGGAGCTTGGTGATCCAGGAAGGGGAACGGCGGATGGAGGCACACAGGGGCCTAGGGCTCACAGACATAATGCTATTACAATTTGGGCAAAACAAGGTCACTAGAGCTCGATCCACTCACCTGCTGAATTGGGGCACAAAGGAGGCAGGCAGGTGCAGCGCAAGTCGCTAGATTGCAAAGCTGGATTTGGGCAGCCAATCAGGGCGGTTGGAGGGCTCGGGAGGCGGGAGCTTGGTGATCCAGGAAGGGGAACGGCGGATAGAGGCACACAGGGGCCTAGGGGCTCACAGACGAAATGCTATTACAATTTGGGCAAAACGAGGTCACTGGAGCTCGATCCACTCACCTGCTGAATTGGGGCACAAAGGAGGCAGGCAGGTGCAGCGCAAGTCGCTAGATTGCAACGCTGGATTTGGGCAGCCAATCAGGGCGGTGGGAGGGCTCGGGAGGCGGGAGCTTGGTGATCCAGGAAGGGGAACGGCGGATGGAGGCACACAGGGGCCTAGGGGCTCACAGACGAAATGCTATTACAATTTGGGCAAAACGAGGTCACTGGAGCTCGATCCACTCACCTGCTAAATTGGGGCACAAAGGAGGCAGGCAGGTGCAGTGCAAGTCGCTAGATTGCAATGCTGGATTTGGGCAGCCAATCAGGGCGGTGGGAGGGATCGGGAGGCGGGAGCTTGGTGATCCAGGAAGGGGAACGGCGGATGGAGGCACACAGGGGCCTAGAGGCTCACCGACGAAATGCTAGCCAAAGTCTTCTTTGTTCTCGTCATTAGATATGGCCACACTCGTGTAAATATATATGCTATCCTGTGCTCACACCTGTTTGCACCTTTTATGGGAACATTCTTTCTATTTGAAAGACTGTATCCCTTACTGCCTTTCTTCTGTACAAACGTGGGCCCTCTTACTCCTAATAATCATCAATAGTTCGTTTCACACACTTGCTGTGTGAACCAATACTTACCTCTTCTATCTCTACATGTCCACTAGCACTTACCTCTGTCATAATATAATGTGTCTTCCAATTATATTGCTATACTCTGTTAAGGCCATGTAGACATTCCTCATGTGCTAAACAATTACAATACTTTTCATCTGTAAAACATAAACTGATATTATCATATACATACAAACACATTTTTTTGTTACTTACTCTCATACGTTCTTTTGTGCAGTTCTACTAAAGGTTTTCCTCGTATTTGTTAGCTCAATCTTGGCCATCCCCACTCCTTTGGCCTTTCATTAATCATATTTCATTTTTATTCAAATACACTGCACTAGTCAATTATAGCCAGCACCATCCATTGTGATTATTGTTTGCAAATCTGGATACCTTATCCACTTGTGCTTTTCGCTACTTTAATATCCATTCATTCATTCATTTTTTATTTATTTCACCCCACCGAATTGTCATCAATCTCTTAATTTTGAACTTCTTACTTCTGTACTTCTATCCTTATCTATTTATGATTATCTTACATTCATTAGTCTAATTACAACGCAAACCCTCATGTTTCATATTATAACCCCTTTCATGTGTATACTTTTTTTTTGTTCCCCTATTTGTTTCAATAGACCCATGTCATAAGGGCCTGTGGTCCATAGGACATTTGGCACTCTCTCCAAGTCTTCCTGAAATTATACTGAGCGCTGCAGCACCTTTTTCCATACGCTGTGAGACTTCCCTTTTCGATTTCAGTGTGTGATGCTCCTAAAAAATACCACTTCATCATTTGTTTGGTCTTCTCAAAATATGTCACCATCAATGACATCAATCAACCTAGACCCCTCTTCAAGAGCTATCACTGTCCTCCATGGTCTACTCTCATTGTCCATTCCTTTGAGCATTCCTATTTCTAAAATCACTTTTCCAGAGACATTATTGGGCACCCTTCTAAATTCACTTTTCCAGAGAGGCTATTGGCACACTTCTAATTCAACTTTCCAGAGAGTCAATTGGACACACTTCTCTAATCAACATTCGCAGAGGATATTGGGTACCCTTCTAATTGCAACTCTCCAGTGAGGCTATTGGGCACACTTCTAAATGCAACTTTCCACAGTGAGGCTATTGGACACACTTCTAAATGTAACTTTCACAGCAAGGCTATTGGGCACACTTCTAAATGCGATTTTCCACAGTGATGCTATTGGGCACACTTCTAAATGCAACTTTCCACAGTGAGGCTATTGGACACACTTCTAAATGCAACTTTCCACAGTGAGGCTATTGGACAAACTTCTAAATGCAACTTTACACAGTGATGCTTTTGGACACACTTCTAAATGCAACTCTTCAGTGAGGCTATTGGACACACGTCTCAAATCAATTTGCCAGGGAGGCTATTGGACACACTTTTCTAATCGACTTGTAATGCAATTCAAAATTCAACTTTTGACACTTCTACAGTTGGGACATTTCTAGATTCAACTTTGTATAGGGAGGCTATTGGGCACACATCTGAAATGGTGAGGGTTGAGTGGTAGGGTACTATGGCGAGAAGTATTTGCTTCTGTCCCCGCCCTTGCCACACTTACTTGTTGGTGGCTTCTTGCTTCTCCTGCTGATACCTGCAGATACGATCTGGTGCCGTCTCTGTCCTTTCCCTCAGGTCCTTAGCCGATGGGCTGCCAGGCAGAGGGCTGCCCTGGGAGGACTGGCAATGAGTGAAGATCTTCTTGCCCGGATCAATTAGGGGAGGGGGCGGGCTGGGAGGCGGGAGGGTTCGAGGAAGCAGGAAGAGGGAGCAGGGAGGGAAGGAGAGAGCCCCAGGGGCCTCTGGGGGCTTTGGCAGCGCAAGGAGCTAGATTGCAACGCTGGATTTGGGCAGCCAATCAGGGCGGTGGGAGGGCGTTGGAGGCGGGAGCTTGGTGATCCAGGAAGGGGAACAGCGGATGGAGGCACACAGGGGCCTAGGGGCTCACAGACGAAATGCTATTACAATTTGGACAAAACGAGGTCACTGGAGCTCGATCCACTCACCTGCTGAATTGGGGCACAAAGGAGGCAGGCAGGTGCAGCGCAAGTCGCTAGATTGCAACGCTGGATTTGGGCAGCCAATCAGGCCGGTGGGAAGGCTCGGTAGGCGGGAGCTTGGTGATCCAGGAAGGGGAACGGCGGATGGAGGCACACAGGGGCCTAGGGCTCATGGACATAATGCTATTACAATTTGGGCAAAACAAGGTCACTAGAGCTCGATCCACTCACCTGCTGAATTGGGGCACAAAGGAGGCAGGCAGGTGCAGCGCAAGTCGCTAGATTGCAAAGCTGGATTTGGGCAGCCAATCAGGGCGGTTGGAGGGCTCGGGAGGCGGGAGCTTGGTGATCCAGGAAGGGGAACGGCGGATAGAGGCACACAGGGGCCTAGGGGCTCACAGACGAAATGCTATTACAATTTGGGCAAAACGAGGTCACTGGAGCTCGATCCACTCACCTGCTGAATTGGGGCACAAAGGAGGCAGGCAGGTGCAGCGCAAGTCGCTAGATTGCAACGCTGGATTTGGGCAGCCAATCAGGGCGGTGGGAGGGCTCGGGAGGCGGGAGCTTGGTGATCCAGGAAGGGGAACGGCGGATGGAGGCACACAGGGGCCTAGGGGCTCACAGACGAAATGCTATTACAATTTGGGCAAAACGAGGTCACTGGAGCTCGATCCACTCACCTGCTAAATTGGGGCACAAAGGAGGCAGGCAGGTGCAGTGCAAGTCGCTAGATTGCAATGCTGGATTTGGGCAGCCAATCAGGGCGGTGGGAGGGATCGGGAGGCGGGAGCTTGGTGATCCAGGAAGGGGAACGGCGGATGGAGGCACACAGGGGCCTAGAGGCTCACCGACGAAATGCTAGCCAAAGTCTTCTTTGTTCTCGTCATTAGATATGGCCACACTCGTGTAAATATATATGCTATCCTGTGCTCACACCTGTTTGCACCTTTTATGGGAACATTCTTTCTATTTGAAAGACTGTATCCCTTACTGCCTTTCTTCTGTACAAACGTGGGCCCTCTTACTCCTAATAATCATCAATAGTTCGTTTCACACACTTGCTGTGTGAACCAATACTTACCTCTTCTATCTCTACATGTCCACTAGCACTTACCTCTGTCATAATATAATGTGTCTTCCAATTATATTGCTATACTCTGTTAAGGCCATGTAGACATTCCTCACGTGCTAAACAATTACAATACTTTTCATCTGTGAAACATAAATTGATATTATCATATACATACAAACACATTTTTTTGTTACTTACTCTCATACGTTCTTTTGTGCAGTTCTACTAAAGGTTTTCCTCGTATTTGTTAGCTCAATCTTGGCCATCCCCACTCCTTTGGCCTTTCATTAATCATATTTCATTTTTATTCAAATACACTGCACTAGTCAATTATAGCCAGCACCATCCATTGTGATTATTGTTTGCAAATCTGGATACCTTATCCACTTGTGCTTTTCGCTACTTTAATATCCATTCATTCATTCATTTTTTATTTATTTCACCCCACCGAATTGTCATCAATCTCTTAATTTTGAACTTCTTACTTCTGTACTTCTATCCTTATCTATTTATGATTATCATACATTCATTAGTCTAATTACAACGCAAACCCTCATGTTTCATATTATAACCCCTTTCATGTGTATACTTTTTTTTTGTTCCCCTATTTGTTTCAATAGACCCATGTCATAAGGGCCTGTGGTCCATAGGACATTTGGCACTCTCTCCAAGTCTTCCTGAAAATATACTGAGCGCTGCAGCACCTTTTTCCATACGCTGTGAGACTTCCCTTTTCGATTTCAGTGTGTGATGCTCCTAAAAAATACCACTTCATCATTTGTTTAGTCTTCTCAAAATATGTCATCATCAATGACGTCAATCAACCTAGACCCCTCTTCAAGAGCTATCACTGTCCTCCATGGTCTACTCTCATTGTCCATTCCTTTGAGCATTCCCATTTCTAAATTCACTTTTCCAGAGACATTATTGGGCACCCTTCTAAATTCACTTTTCCAGAGAGGCTATTGGCACATTTCTAATTCAACTTTCCAGAGAGTCAATTGGACACACTTCTCTAATCAACATTCGCAGAGGATATTGGGTACCCTTCTAATTGGAACTCTCCAGTGAGGCTATTGGGCACACTTCTAAATTCACTTTTCCAGCGAGGCTATTGGCACACTTCTAAATGCAACTTTCCACAGTGAGGCTATTGGGCACACTTCTAAATGCAACTTTCACACTCAGGCTATTGGGCACACTTCTAAATGCAACTTTCCACAGTGAGGCTATTGGACACACTTCTAAATGCAACTTTCCACGTTGAGGCTATTGGACACACTTCTAAATGCAACTTTCCACAGTGAGGCTATTGGACACACGTCTAAAATCAATTTTCCAGGGAGGCTATTGGATACTTCTAAATGCAACTTTCCACAGTGAGGCTATTGGACACACTTCTAAATGCAACTTTCCACAGTGAGGCTATTGGACACACTTCTAAATGTAACTTTTACAGCAAGGCTATTGGGCACACTTCTAAATGCAACTTTCCACAGTGAGGCTATTGGACACACTTCTAAATGTAACTTTCACAGCGAGGCTATTGGGCACACTTCTAAATGCGATTTTCCACAGTGATGCTATTGGACACACTTCTAAATGCTACTTTCCACAGTGAGGCTATTGGACACACTTCTAAATGTAACTTTCACAGCGAGGCTTTTGGACACACTTCTAAATGTAACTTTCACAGCGAGGCTATTGAGCACACTTCTAAATGCGATTTTCCACAGTGATGCTATTGGACACACTTCTAAATGCAACTTTCCACAGTGAGGCTATTGGACACACTTCTAAATGCAACTTTCCACAGTGAGGCTATTGGACACACTTCTAAAATGCAACTTTCCACAGTGAGGCTATTGGACACACTTCTAAATTTAACTTTTACAGCAAGGCTATTGGGCACACTTCTAAATGCAACTTTCCACAGTGAGGCTATTGGACACACGTCTAAATGTAACTTTCACAGCGAGGCTATTGGGCACACTTCTAAATGCGATTTTCCACAGTGATGCTATTAGACACACTTCTAAATGCAACTTTCCACAGTGAGGCTATTGGACACGCTTCTAAATGCAACTTTCCACAGTGAGGCTATTGGACACACTTCTAAATGTAACTTTTACAGCAAGGCTATTGGGCACACTTCTAAATGCAACTTTCCACAGTGAGGCTATTGGACACACTTCTAAATGTAACTTTCACAGCGAGGCTATTGGGCACACTTCTAAATGTAACTTTCACAGCAAGGCTATTGGGCACACTTCTTAATGCGATTGATTTTCCACAGTGATGCTATTGGACACACTTCTAAATGCAACTTTCCACAGTGAGGCTATTGGATACGCTTCTAAATGCAACTTTCCACAGTGAGGCTATTGGACACACTTCTAAATGTAACTTTTACAGCAAGGCTATTGGGCACATTTCTAAATGCAACTTTCCACAGTGAGGCTATTGGACACACTTCGAAATGTAACTTTCACAGCGAGGCTATTGGGCACACTTCTAAATGCGATTTTCCACAGTGATGCTATTGGACACACTTCTAAATGCAACTTTCCACAGTGAGGCTATTGGACACACTTCTAAATGCAACTTTCCACAGTGAGGCTATTGGACAAACTTCTAAATGCAACTTTCCACAGTGAGGCTTTTGGACACACTTCTAAATGCAACTCTTCAGTGAGGCTATTGGACACACGTCTCAAATCAATTTGCCAGGGAGGCTATTGGACACACTTTTCTAATCGACTTGTAATGCAATTCAAAATTCAACTTTGGACACTTCTACAGTTGGGACATTTCTAGATTCAACTTTGTATAGGGAGGCTATTGGGCACACATCTGAAATGGTGAGGGTTGAGTGGTAGGGTACTATGGCGAGAAGTATTTGCTTCTGTCCCCGCCCTTGCCACACTTACTTGTTGGTGGCTTCTTGCTTCTCCTGCTGATACCTGCAGATACGATCTGGTGCCGTCTCTGTCCTTTCCCTCAGGTCCTTAGCCGATGGGCTGCCGGGCAGAGGGCTGCCCTGGGAGGACTGGCAATGAGTGAAGATCTTCTTGCCCGGACCAATTAGGGGAGGGGGCGGGCTGGGAGGCGGGAGGGTTCGAGGAAGCAGGAAGAGGGAGCGGGGAGGGAAGGAGAGAGCCCCAGGGGCCTCGAGGGGCTTTGGCAGCGCAAGGAGCTAGATTGCAATGCTGGATTTGGGCAGTCAATCAGGACGGTGGGAGGGCTCGGGAGGCGGGAGCTTGGTGATCCAGGAAGGGGAATGGCGGATGGAGGCACACAGGGGCCTAGGGGCTCACAGACGAAATGCTATTACAATTTGGGCAAAACGAGGTCACTGGAGCTTGATCCACTCACCTGCTGAATTGGGGCACAAAGGAGGCAGGCAGGTGCAGCGCAAGTCGCTAGATTGCAACGCTGGATTTGGGCAGCCAATCAGGCCGGTGGGAAGGCTCGGTAGGCGGGAGCTTGGTGATCCAGGAAGGGGAACGACGGATGGAGGCACACAGGGGCCTAGGGCTCACGGACATAATGCTATTACAATTTGGGCAAAACAAGGTCACTGGAGCTCGATCCACTCACCTGCTGAATTGGGGCACAAAGGAGGCAGGCAGGTGCAGCGCAAGTCGCTAGATTGCAAAGCTGGATTTGGGCAGCCAATTAGGGCGGTGGGAGGGCTCGGGAGGCGGGAGCTTGGTGATCCAGGAAGGGGAACGGCGGATGGAGGCACACAGGGGCCTAGGGGCTCACAGACGAAATGCTATTACAATTTGGGCAAAACGAGGTCACTGGAGCTCGATCCACTCACCTGCTGAATTGGGGCACAAAGGAGGCAGGCAGGTGCAGCGCAAGTCGCTAGATTGCAACGCTGGATTTGGACAGCCAATCAGGCCGGTGGGAAGGCTCGGTAGGCGGGAGCTTGGTGATCCAGGAAGGGGAACGACGGATGGAGGCACACAGGGGCCTAGGGCTCACGGACATAATGCTATTACAATTTGGGCAAAACAAGGTCACTGGAGCTCGATCCACTCACCTGCTGAATTGGGGCACAAAGGAGGCAGGCAGGTGCAGCGCAAGTCGCTAGATTGCAAAGCTGGATTTGGGCAGCCAATCAGGGCGGTGGGAGGGCTCGGGAGGCGGGAGCTTGGTGATTCATGAAGGGGAACGGCGGATGGAGGCACACAGGGGCCTAGGGGCTCACAGACGAAATGCTATTACAATTTGGGCAAAACGAGGTCACTGGAGCTCGATCCACTCACCTGCTGAATTGGGGCACAAAAGAGGCAGGCAGGTACAGCGCAAGTCACTAGATTGCAACGCTGGATTTGGGCAGCCAATCAGGGCGGTGGGAGGGCTCCGGAGGCGGGAGCTTGGTGATCCAGGAAGGGGAACGGCAGATGGAGGCACACAGGGGCCTAGAGGCTCACCGACGAAATTCTAGCAAAAGTCTTCTTTGTTCTCGTCATTTGATATGGCCATACTCGTGTAAATATATATGCTATCCTGTGCTCACACCTGTTTGCACCTTTTTTGGGAATATTCTTTCTATTTGAAAGACTGTATCCCTTACTGCCTTTCTTCTGTACAAACGTGGGCCCTCTTACTCCTAATAATCATCAATAGTTTGTTTCACACACTTGCTGTGTGAACCAATACTTACCTCTTCTATCTCTACATGTCCACTAGCACTTACCTCTGTCATAATATAATGTGTCTTCCAATTATATTGCTATACTCTGTTAAGGCCATGTAGACATTCCTCACGTGCTAAACAATTACAATACTTTTCATCTGTAAAACATAAATTGATATCATCATATACATACAAACACATTTTTTTGTTACTTACTCTCATACGTTCTTTTGTGCAGTTCTACTAAAGGTTTTCCTCGTATTTGTTAGCTCAATCTTGGCCATCCACACTCCTTTGGCCTTTCATTAATCATATTTCATTTTTATTCAAATACACTGCACTAGTCAATTATAGCCAGCACCATCCGTTGTGATTATTGTTTACAAATCTGGATACCTTATCCACTTGTGCTTTTCGCTACTTTAATATCCATTCATTCATTCATTTTTTATTTATTTCACCCCACCGAATTGTCATCAATCTCTTAATTTTGAACTTCTTACTTCTGTACTTCTATCCTTATCTATTTATGATTATCTTACATTCATTAGTCTAATTACAACGCAAACCCTCATGTTTCATATCATAACCCCTTTCATGTGTATACTTTTTTTTTGTTCCCCTATTTGTTTCAATAGACCCATGTCATAAGGGCCTGTGGTCCATAGGACATTTGGCACTCTCTCCAAGTCTTCCTGAAAATATACTGAGCGCTGCAGCACCTTTTCCATACGCTGTGAGACTTCCCTTTTCGATTTCAGTGTGTGATGCTCCTAAAAAATACCACTTCATCATTTGTTTAGTCTTCTCAAAATATGTCATCATCAATGACGTCAATCAACCTAGACCCCTCTTCAAGAGCTATCACTGTCCTCCATGGTCTACTCTCAATGTCCATTCCTTTGAGCATTCCCATTTCCCATCGTACTATGGCTGCTTTTAACTCTATAGGGATAGTCTGTCTCCCTCTTTGTCCTTAGGTATATGTAGTCTAAACAAAAATGTTTCAAATATTCTCACCATTCTCTCCACTAGGTCAAACAACCATGTTAATAGAATGCTCACCCCATGATAAGAAAAACTTCTGGCTCTACTGAAACAACTTGCAGAGCCATTTGCCCTGTTTAATGCCAATATAAATCCATCCACGTACAAATAGTGTACTCCAGGAGTGGAACATGCTATCCCTTGGTCAGTTAATAAAATTTACATGTTAAGGTTCGTCATCCAATCCTTTCCCAAAATATTCAACTAGTGTCTGTAGCGAATATAACAAGGATCAGTCATGTCACACTCTTCTATAGAGACAGATAATTCATCAATAAAAAAGGAATTCAACCCATAGTTGCAAATAGAAAACTGATCACCCAATGCAATTCCCACCATTGAACATCTCTCCTCCTTTGTTCATGGACATGCAGTCTCAGTGTCTACCAATAGAACAAAGATTTCTCCTCCGGCCGTCACATTAAGCCTTGGCTCCTCTTGGGGCCTAGTGTCACTGATCATTCTGAACACATCATGTCATCCTGTGAGCTGCCCTATTGTGCGTGCATGCATACCCATGTGAAAGGATTTCCTTCTACCAGCGTGGCACCTCCTATCCTGGGTATCAATACCTTTCCTGTGCTTTGCATATTGTGAATCTGCATGGGAGCTCACTGCAACTGCCCCTATAGTGAGTTCATCTTGCACTTTCTCTAGCTGCTGCACCTGTTGCACTCTCAGGGCTTGCGTCTGATACAATGTTTATTCCTGGCCGAACCCTCCCCTAGCTTGTGAGCTATACACTGGGGGATAAGCTGTCCCCCCTCTTGAGAATTGTCCATTTTGTACATATCCTTGGATCCCGCATGTGTGCGCAATGTGCTCTGTCATCCCACATATCCAAAACACAGGAGGAACCCCTCTGACTAGTCCCCCTTGGTGAAATGGTCCTTGCACATTCTGATTATCATTCTGCATATTCTGAAAACTGCCTTGGTTATTATGAAAACCACCTCTTCCTCTATTTCCCATTCCACTGCCTTGTGGCACAACCCCATTCCATCCTTGATCAATTTGGCACTGATTATTTGCCTGTGACGTACCCACTGCTTGCTGTATTCCCAGTCCTTCTCCACTTTGTCACTACCACCCCTTTTATGGCATACTTAAACAATTTCTTCTGAACTAACTTGACTTCCTCAAGTTTTCTAACATCGTCTTTTTTCCTGTTTTTCTCCTGCAACAGCTGACAGTGATGCGTTATAGTCAACTGTATCTTAAGCTACGAATTTGCTCCCATTCCCACTTGCTTCCCAAGTGCCTCTGTACCTGCACAGGCAATCCCTGACATAAAATGTGGTAAAATACTGCCACTGTTTTTCATCTCGGCTCGTGCGCTTCAAGAGTTCAGTGCTTCTGAATATAAGCAAGCAGATCCTCATCCTCCTTAAAAAAAGAACATAATATCCCTAGCTGGTGTTCCCAATATAAGCAAACGCACCTTGTATATGTGTGTTTGTGTATTCTTATTTCAGTATAAAATTCCTTCTTCTGACTACCTTTGTGTGTTTTGTGTGCATTGAGCCTGCACTCCATTGATTGTCTGTACTTCCACAAGATCATGTGTGTGTGTGTGTGCATGTCTGCATTCTCATGTCCATGTGTGCATGTGTATATACATGTGTGTGCGTGTGTGTGTGCACATGCCTGCGTGTATGCATGTGTGTGTACATGTGCATGTGTGTATGTGTGTGTATGCATGTGTGCATGTGTTTATGTGTGCGCATGCATGTGTGTATGCATGTACATGTCTGCTTGTGTCACTCCCCCTCTTCTTATAAGCATATCATGACAGAGATTCTAACCTTAATCATCTCTATTTCTTTCTCCAATATATCAATTCATCACATATAATAATAATCCATGTCGTGCTTCAATAATTGTGCTAAGCCTCCCTTATTCTTCCTTTCATCAGTGCTCAGCCAGTTTTTACTTATCCATATCTATATTTTAATTTATCAAACCCCTGCAAAACCCCCTAAATAGTGGGTTCCTTATTCTTTGAAGTCAGACCATATGGGTATTTGCTTCTATAAAAATACTTTTTGATCTAGTGTTTTCTCAATAGAATTGTTTAACTATATCATACCCCTTGTCCATATTATGCATGACCGTAGTCTAAGCGTGCCTTGTGAACACTTCCCCTCATTACTCACTTCTTTCACATTCTAAATACACATTTTGTTTTTTCATCTTTACATGCTCTTCCAATATTATTCTCAAAAAGTGTTTTTGCTTCATTTGTTCTTGCTATTTTCAATAAATATTCACTATGCTTAGTTTAATGTCAGCCACTAGTACATTAACCTACTTATTAATGTAATTTGACTCATAATTACATTTTTTATCTCAGTGCCATGCTTCTTACTTTGTGTGATTTTAGACACATGTTTCCTTTTCTTCTTCAAATGCCCCTATATTGTATAGTTATGCTGTATAGTTAGGGAAACACTTCCCACATTGGCACCCATCTAATCTGCTCTGGCCTTGGTGCACATGCCTAAACCTGCATGTATAACACCCTTATGATTCTCCATTATATTGTGGTGCATAACCCATGCCTTCTCTCTGTGCCCAACTACCTGTATTCTGACTATTGTGGTCACCCACAGCACTCTTCTGCGCTTTCATATACAATCTGTATTTCTTTTATAGCACTTTGAAAACTCTTAGTGAAAACACCTTTCCACTCTTTTTCTGACCTGCGCAATTGGCCCATACATGCCCCAGAATCCATGTTCTTTCCAAATGTCCATCCATTCTCATCAAAAAATGTCTACTTGCCCAACATAAAATCAACAAATGTCTACTTGCTCTAGTGTAGGCCCATCCAAGACGGCATCTAACACCATCCCTCTAAATGACCAACCAAACCCCTAAAAATGGGAAGTGATCTGTATGACCCTAAAAAGTGGCTCAATGTGGTCTCCCGAGCTCACACATATACAATAACTGGGAGCAGCCTCCTATTCAAAACAATATATTCAAAAATAAAGTTCAACCTCATAATTTGCCTGTCAAAAATCAGCAATTTCTTCAAAATATACACCCTTGCTTGAGTAAACAACTAGGGGTATAATTACCCACCAATATATATTAATCCAATCCAGCGCTTCCCTCAGCACCTGGTTTCAACACTTATGCACTAATGTTATAAAGAAATTTTATTAAAAAAGCCTACCCATTTGTCAATTTACTCAGAATTTTACAAAGCTGCACAAATAAATCACTAAACATTTTCTTTGCATACTCATACATATATTAGCTTCAACCCTACATTTTTGGTCATATTTCCATAAATCTTCATTCATTTTTCTGTTTCAATCACACAAACACATTTTGTCATTCCTACTAACACAAGCAGCAAATTGCTCTTTCTACATATAAAACTTAGCTCAGAACTCTTTTGACTTAAAAAAAGCTATCTTTGTTCCAAACTCTACAGTGCGGTTTTGAACATCAATCTTCATTGTGTACTGCCAGCGCTGGCTTTCTGCCAACTGCACAACCGCATACAAAAGTGGCCCTATCTCTGTGTAATTTTATTTTTAAAACATGTAATACATCACATTCCCTTCCCTTCTTCATGGAGGAAGGGAATCTGATGTCAGTTTTAGTGCCAACTAATCTAAAACCCCTTTTTTCTAACTATGTATTTCCTTTTCTGAAGCAAGACTAATTTCTCTTACATGTCATGCCTTATCTTTCCTTCATTGGTATTATACTCTTGGCGGTTTTCTATCGTTCAAAGCTTTTTGGCAACCTAAAGCTGTCAACTATGTAGGTATACAAAAACGTACTCTCTACCTACCATCACCCGGCCACTTCAAGGGTGCAAAGTAGTCACATTTTGTTGATTATTTTCCCTGGTTTTTTCTCTATAACATCTCAGATAGTGCATATGAGCACACATATCAAAGGTTTGCTCAAACCTCTGCCTTTTTCGCTACTTTCTGCTTATTTCTAGGTTGATGCAAATCACCTCCCCTAGATAAATAATGTAGTTTATTGACGTTATCTCATCTTGTACAATTCATTGTAGCTCTTCAACACCTTAATTTTAGAAACAGACATATAGAAAGACAGACAGACTAGTCGACTCTTCACATTAATCCTCAGTGTTCTTCACTTTATCTCGGCCCCCATAATGTACTCTGATTAGAGTGTAAGTCATCACCTATCATAAACCTGTGCTGCCTATTTTACCACACTAGGGGTTTTGTAATGACTTCTTCTGGATAGATGCTCTTCGTCTTTTTCTAAACAACCCCCATTACTTTTCTAAAACTACCCCTTTGCTCTTCCAAACTACTTTTTAAACCACTAATTACTTACTGATTAATTTTTTAATACTACTGTTTACTTTCAGGTTACTTTTTTAAGTTACTACAATTCCTTTAATCTATACATAACATGTCTTACTATTTTTTCTTCCTTTGTCCTTGTCCCCCACAATACATACCCTAATCCACAGATGCCAAATGCCATGCTAACAGTCATGGGAGACCCCCTTCAAGGTATGAGAAAGCACACTGCAGTTTTGCCACTCACCCGTCTCTCCTAGGCATCTCACAATCTCTGTCAGCATGCCATCATTAGCCTGGGTTCTTGTCCTTGTAAGATTTTCAGGGTCCCTTTGTGGTTGCCATGTGTAAAGGGGGACCCTCTGCATCCCTCAAGCCTTCTGATATCTGTGGACTCTGGCACTGGAGACAGGGATAACGGAACGAACGCCCAGGCACAAGTTCACAGTCATCTTTAATACAGGTTCAAAAGACACTGGAAGCAGCATCCGAGTGCCTTCAATCAGCTTGCTTATATAGGCTTTTTCTCAATGGCATAATGCTTTAATATAAGCCCTCCTTGTCTCTAATTGGTTGGCATATTTGTCACACACAAAGTCCACATTAGCTCATTTTGGCAAGCACTGGTTCACTGACACTCAGTCTCAGGTAAACATAATTACACATCTCCTGCCAACATAATTACACATCTCCTGCCAAGAAACAGTTCTTATCTGCTTCTCACTGACCTGCCAAATTTACTTGGCAGCTCAAACTGTGGGAAACCTCAGGTGCTCATCTTATTTGATGATAAGTACGCAGCTGTTCTGTCTAATTGGTAGTTTTCCCATGCTCTTATCTGATTTGCTATCAATCATGTCTGCTTTTCTTGCCAAGATATTCTAAATTTACCATACCAGACGGGCCTATCTCACATTGAAATTCTGCCAAAGAATAGTCAATATCAGAATGATTCAACCTTTTTGACACCTGAACCCAAGATACCATTTTGTCCCTGGCATTCATTTTAGAAAGCATCTCATTATGTTCAGCCTAAAGGTCCGGCTACCAAACGGCAAACCAATTTAGTTTTGAGCATAACTAATATTCTATCCAGTTGCTGCACTATATTTTTACATATTCATGATGTGCGTGTAATACCTGATGCACCCTTCATTTCCTGGGTCATTCTGACCCTAAAAATATATGTCGCCCCATATGGACTCTTTTCCTCAAAAAGCACTATAATTCTGATTTTTGCAATACTGGGACCATTGATCAGCCTATCATGTTATCTGTATTCAGTTTGAGGTGGGAGGGTTCTAATACTCGTATACACTATCACAGTAGAATGGACAACTACATGGACTGGCTAGAGGAAAATTATCCCACAGAGGAGGAAATACTTTTTAAAAAAATGCTGAAAAGAAGGAGCCTGAAGAAAATGCAGAACATTCAGTATTTTGTAAGTTTATTCTTTACATTTATGTAAAACTAGTGGTACCACCCATCATTTCACGGGTCTGTGGCTGACATGCACGTGGGGGTCTGCTATAGCGCTGTGTATGTTTTATTGTGTCATAACTTCCTATTTTGGAAAAATTACAAAATCAGCAATCTAACAAACTCGCATATACGGATAGCACAGGACTGGAACCCACTCCATCCCTGTGTAGGGTGAATGGTTGGGGTTGGTCAGATTACACTATTGCCTGTACACCCCAGACTGGTATGCCACATTCGGGCCACAATTTCAGCCCACCAACTGTTGTGGGGCTGGAGCCAACAACTGCAAAATCTGCAATCTCCCAAGATTGCTGATACTAATAGCATGGGCTGGACCCCACACTGTGCAGGGCGAATGGGTGGGCTTGGTCAAATTTCACTATCACCAGTACACCCCAAACTGCTATGCCGACCTTGGGTCAAAATTTAAGCCTACCAACTATTATGGTCTGGAGCCAACCCCGAACATACAAACACACGTTCAACAACACAAATATATTAAAATATTTATAAATAACAAATGTCATTCAACATATAGATATACTTTGCCTTACTACTTTTAAATGCCTGTGCAACTAACACAAGTATTTTAAAGTGTAGTATATCTTCAATTGTTTAAAATATTTCTAATAATTTCAAACAGTTCAAGAAGTCATTCAAGTATCCAGAAGGATCAAGCAACAGCCACCCCAAGAATTACCCACTAATACAATCATGGACATCTTAAAATATATGAAAGAACTATTAATGAATCTTCAAAATCATACACAATCAGTGAGAAAGGACATAAAAGACTTGAGACGAATAATTGATAGTAATAATTCAGATAATTGCGGTGCTGATGAAGATGTTTCTTGTGTACCTACTAAAAGAAAAATAAATCCCACAACCACATTCCCCCAAAATAAATGTGTTTAAAAAAAACTTTGTTTGCATACTTATTTAAATTCTTAAAATATTTACACATTGAATGAATAGATTAACGTGTTACAGCAACTGTGTGCTGTGGAATAGACTGACAGACCCATAGACACCCATGGCTACTGTTATTCTATGCGCGGCTACCACAAATGGTGTGATTGGTCAATATGCACCAGTGGATAATTGCAGCAACGACTGGAGGGTGTACCTACAGCTATCATGATGGACAGCCGCGGCTATAATAAACATATAAAACATATGTGCTTTTGAACACACACTGTATTAAATCAATCAAGGATTATTGATCCAATTATACAGTCTGTGTTATTATTGTCTGTTTTTATAACTGAAAATTTGGTTCTGAACATGAACATTTTAGTGTTTTTCTTTTTTTTTAAACAAATTGATTGCCACTTAAAAAAAGATATATTCCTAGCGTGTGCTATTGGCCTGGTATTCTGAAATGGCCCTTCCCCAACCATCTAGGGTGGCATCTCCCACCTCGATCCAGTTGTGACATTTTCTACACATTGCCAAGCAGTCCTGTAGATCAGGTGCAGAGAGGATGGGATGAGATTGGGTGTTAGTTGGTGGAAAATAAGAAGCAATAGAAGACCGTGGCATGGATCGCAGAGTGCTGATTGTCGACAATGCGGTCTCACTTTGTGTTGAACATGAGCCTTCCTATAGGGGTCCTCCACATCATCCCAATGGGCCCAAACAAAATGCTGGATCAAAGTTGAGTTCCCAAACATTGAGATGGCTTATTATAAGGTGCCCTCTGCAACACCTTGCCACAAAAAATAGACTGTACTTCCTAAATCTGCTTCTTATTCTACTGCTCCTTGAAACAAAAATAATGCCAACTATCAGCAACAGTCTTCTGAGCACACTGCTTTTTGTGTGGAGGCAAAGCAGAAGGCACCCACGCCACCTCTTCATGGCTGCTGGCTCCAAACATACTTAAATGCAAGACCATGGAGAAAAAAGTAAACCATAAAAAAAACACAAAAAGAACTCTACCACTTAAAACGGAAAAAACTTTAATAAAAATATAACAGGCAAAAATAAAACAAAATCACAAACTACATAGCAAAGGACAAAGGTATAGGAACAAGAAAGGTAAAAAAGGAATGGCTAAATGAGGATATTGCTCTTTAATAGCTCCTGGAGATTCACAAGCAGATTCACCCACCAAGAGACAAAAAGCAATGAGAGAAAAAAAGAGAGGTGTCTTTGGTTGTGAGAAATAGTCACGGGTACAGAGAAAAGCCAATAAAGATGCAACATTCAGTGCTGCGCACGCACCTACACATGTCCTGTAACCGCTTCAACAAGCTGCCCAATTAGATGCTGCAGCTTCTTAACACAGCTAGGAGAGATTTTGAAGGAACCTTTGGGTTGATATCACTTAGAACCCCCGCGACCTGATTAAATGCAAAAATTTGCACTGTCGCATTGGTGTGCCATAGAACGGAGACTTCGAGTTCCTCAACTCTGTTTGTTTAATTAGGAAACCAGGCTGCTGTGGTCACACCTTATTACTGCGCCAGAAAAAAATGGATGCTGGAGACTAAGTCCAATTGCTGTTGTGTGATAAGGAAGTTTCATTGATCTGCCCTATGGATTACACGTGTTTCGGCAAGGTGCCTTTCTCAAATCAGGGCTTATTCAACTTTATTTCTCTTGATCATTACTGGAAGTGTAATAACGGGGATCAATCCCAACTGCAAATATCATTGCCGCGTCCCGCGTTCAAGCTTCCAGTAATGATCAAGAGAAATAAAGTTGGATAAGCCCTGATTTGAGAAAGGCACCTTGCCGAAACACGTGTAATCCATAGGGCAGATCAATTAAACTTCCTTATCACACAACAGCAATTGGACTTAGTCTCCAGCATACATTTTTTTTCTGGCGCAGTAATAAGGTGTGACCACAGCAGCCTGGTTTCCATCTTAACACAGCTACACTCACGCTGTATGATGAAATCCGTGTGTGCAGAAGTGACCAATAGGGCCACAGGTTGCATTGATGCAGTTATGCGTCTTGGTCCCTCGTCCAACAACCAATCAAATCTCACAGTCCCCTTACGCACCTACACATGACCCATAACCGCATCGACAAGCTGCCCAATCAGATGCTGCAGTTTCTTAACGCAGCTACACCCATGCCGTATGATGAAATACATGCGTGCGGTAGTAACCAATAGGGCCACGAGTTTCATTGACACAGTAACACATCTTCGGTCCTTGTGCAACAGCCAATCACATCTTCTGCTCTGATTACGTGCCTACACATGACCCATAACTGCGTCAACGATTTGTCCAATCAGAAGCTGCGGTTTCTTAACGTGGCTATGCCTATGCCATATGACAAAATATGTGTGTGCAAAAGTAACCAATCAGGATGCGTGAAAACCATAGCCACGAATATTCACCACACCTACAGCAAATAACTTTATATTGATCATTGCTATCAGTCCTTGCTAGGTTTCCTAAGTACCTACAAGAACTTTTGGCTACTCAGACCTACATTCTCCATCATTTGTATCCGCTTTTTCTTTTACCTAATCCTCTTTCAGTCTTGGCAATTTTGTTGTTTTATATTATCCTACCCTGTCAGACCTTTAACAACATGTCTGACACAAATAGCAGCAGTATTTTTCTCGGGAGGATAGCTCAGTGGCAACGTGCTCACCTTGGAAGCAAGATGACATGGAGCAACACAGGTTCGATCTCTGGGTCCACGCATAGAAACCTCTGGGTATTAAGTGCGTTATAAATAACCTATCATATCAGTGACGACAATGTGGTGTGGGTACCAAAACCATCCCCACCATGTAAGAGAGCTATGGACATGAAAATCACATCGATCGCACAGTTGGAGGTACTTCAGAGTGAAACAACACTGTTCCAAAAAAGAAGCAGAGAACATGCAATGCACCTTGTGTCAAAAGATGCTAAGACATGGCCCTTCCATTGTTCCATCCCAGAGTTTAGGAACATCCATGCTAATCAACCATCTGGTACAGGCCCACTGGAACGATGCGGATGATGAATATACAAAAGTACGTCAGCACCACAAAATCAAAATGCATGGACCTCATTCATTAAGTCACCAACAAACAGCACCTCCTCCAGCACCTCCATCCACCATTGGAAATCCTGTGATGAACACACAACCCACAACCTCTGCTGCTGTTAGCTCAAATCAACCTGTTCCTATACTACCTGCACCCAATTTGTCCGTCATGAAGGTAATTTGAACCATATGCCATGATTGGGTTACCACGTGATGTGCCCCACTAAAAGATTGGCAAAAGAGCATACCCAAACATCCGGTTCATTGCCATCCCTATTTTTTGTTTTTAAAGTTCCTGTTTTCCCCCTCTATTTTGAAAAAAGAAAACAACAAAAAAACAAAGGGCCGCTCTCTAACTTAAAATAAAAATAGATTAAATTAAGCAAAGACTGCAAAAATACATTGCAATGGGCCTCATTATAACTCTGGCGGTAGCCGTGCCGGTAAAAACAGCAGACTGCCGCCGGAGTTATGCTTTCTTTCCAGCGCCGGAAAAAGTCACTCCCCATTCCCATTCGAATCCCATAGGACTCAATGGGAATTGGGAGGACGGATGCACCGGCACTGTGTGCAACAGAGCCGGTGCATCCGTCAAAGTCTGCGAGCGGGTGCCTTCCCGACCTACCAGGTCAAACCTGGTGGGTGGAAAAGGCACCCACATGCAGAACTCGGAGTATGCCGGTCCAGTAACAACGGTGCCAGTAGCTTACCAGCACCGTTGTTACCAGACCGCCATACTCATAATGAGGCCCAATGTCTTTTGTAATCTATTTTATGCAGTTTGAGTGACTGAAATGTATTTGTTCAAATGTTCCTTTGTAGCCGCAGCTATACTGCGTAGGAATGTCCCTCATGTAGCCCCGGATAAGACTTGCAGGTGCTGCTGCTATTATACGCATTGTCAGAAACTGGCACCTCATTGGCTGGTGCGTTAGCCGCAGTTATATATTTATATTTAAAAAAATACAAATACAAATCTGTATTTATGTGTGTGTATTCTGTATTACTTGTAAGTTCTATGCTGCAATGTATACATCGTTAGGCAAAGTTGGAGTAGAGTATACAAGCATGAATATAGGTTTGAATATGGTATAGCAATGATTTATTTATTTATTTATTGGGCATTTATAAGGCACTTATGCTGCTAGAATAGTGTTTCAAAGTGCCACAAGGCAAAAAGGAAGGGAGCAAGGGAGCAAAACATAACAATTTATTTATTTCATTGTTTTTGTATAACGCGCCTAATACTGTACCTGAGTCGGTTTCTAAACGCGGATCTAGGATTAGAACCTCTGTTGCACTGCATGGTCTTGCTTTCAAGACCAGCGCGTTGCCCCTGTGCTATCCTCTGTTCACAATGGAAGAAAATGACAAAGAAAAACAAATGACAACAGCGGTCCTACTGGGCCTTGTGACATTCGGAGCGTGCAAGTGCAGAGAGAGAGAGGGGGGAAAGGAGCAGGGGTAAGTGCAAGAGGGGCCCCCGCGGGGGAGTTCCAGAGTGCCAATTGCAGTGGCAACAGGTAAGTACGAGGCAGTGACCACCTGCAAGGAGGGAGGTCAGCCACCAATCCAATAAATGCAAACCTAAAGAACACGACAAGCCAGTAAAGACCCAAAGGCAAGTGCAGGGGGGGGGGGTCCTGTAGGCGATTGGGCAGAAGGCCAGGACCCAATAGCAGCCTTAAGTGACAAGGCCGCCAATCTCAATGACTGTGGGGGATTAGCATGGGAGGGAGAAAGGGAAGGAAGAGGAGAAAAGGAAAGTCTTTAGATGCTTGCGGAACTTGAGGAGATCTGTCTCAAGACAGAGAGAGAGAAAGGGAGGCTGTTCCAAAGGAGGGTGCCAGCCGAGGAAAGGGAACGACCACCAGCTCTCTGCTTAGAGAAGCGTTTCACCAGCAGAGCATTTGAGCCTGAGGATCGGAGAGATATGGAAGTGGAGTATTTAGTTAGAGCGAGTTGCAGATAGCGTGGTCTCCGGCCCCAGACAACCTTATGGATAATACAGAGGGATTTAAATGTGATCCTTGCAGCAACCCAGAGCCAGTGGAGAGATTTTAGAGCTGGAGAGATACGTTCCCTCGGCTTTAGGCCAAGGAAAGGTCTTGCAGCCTAATGAAAGAGATGTACCAGAAAAATAAGGGTAGAAAAAGTGTCACTACAATAAGTGGGTGGGGGTAATAAGCATTGGATAAGCTGGGTGAGAATAAACAGCAGCGGGTATGGTGGGTGGTTGCAGTATAGAGGTGGGGTAGGTTGACTGAATGTAGAAAATGTAGGATACAATACGCGCACAGAGTAGACACTCTGGCAATGGCCATAATTAAATGTCCACAGTTTTACAAAGGTAGCGGGCGCCCCTCTCTCGCAAGAACAGACATGATAACCTGTTCAGTGGTTATTAACCACTTGAGAGTTCGCAGCCACTGCTTTTACTCACTGTGCCTTTCACAGATGGGAAATATCCATTTGCATATCAGTCTTTGTCCTGCCCAGGGGCAGTCCAGCACCGAAATACAATGGCAATTCCAATCTGAACGAGAGTACCACCAGCAACCCCATACACGTGTTTCACCCTTGTTGGGGATCATCAGTGAGGTGAAGCTGATGCCTCTCTAAGCACAGTGAGAGGGAGACCACGTCTGGTTGCCCCCAGGAGACCTAGGGTTACCAATCCCAGGTTCCTTAACAAATAGTTTTACAAAGGTAGCGGGCGCCCCTCTCTCGCAAGAACAGACATGATAACCTGTTCAGTGGTTATTAACCACTTGAGAGTTCGCAGCCACTGCTTTTACTCACTGTGCCTTTCACAGATGGGAAATATCCATTTGCATATCAGTCTTTGTCCTGCCCAGGGGCAGTCCAGCACCGAAATACAATGGCAATTCCAATCTGAACGAGAGTACCACCAGCAACCCCATACACGTGTTTCACCCTTGTTGGGGATCATCAGTGAGGTGAAGCTGATGCCTCTCTAAGCACAGTGAGAGGGAGACCACGTCTGGTTGCCCCCAGGAGACCTAGGGTTACCAATCCCAGGTTCCTTAACAAATAGTTTTACAAAGGTAGCGGGCGCCCCTCTCTCGCAAGAACAGACATGATAACCTGTTCAGTGGTTATTAACCACTTGAGAGTTCGCAGCCACTGCTTTTACTCACTGTGCCTTTCACAGATGGGAAATATCCATTTGCATATCAGTCTTTGTCCTGCCCAGGGGCAGTCCAGCACCGAAATACAATGGCAATTCCAATCTGAACGAGAGTACCACCAGCAACCCCATACACGTGTTTCACCCTTGTTGGGGATCATCAGTGAGGTGAAGCTGATGCCTCTCTAAGCACAGTGAGAGGGAGACCACGTCTGGTTGCCCCCAGGAGACCTAGGGTTACCAATCCCAGGTTCCTTAACAAATAGTTTTACAAAGGTAGCGGGCGCCCCTCTCTCGCAAGAACAGACATGATAACCTGTTCAGTGGTTATTAACCACTTGAGAGTTCGCAGCCACTGCTTTTACTCACTGTGCCTTTCACAGATGGGAAATATCCATTTGCATATCAGTCTTTGTCCTGCCCAGGGGCAGTCCAGCACCGAAATACAATGGCAATTCCAATCTGAACGAGAGTACCACCAGCAACCCCATACACGTGTTTCACCCTTGTTGGGGATCATCAGTGAGGTGAAGCTGATGCCTGGGGGCAACCAGACGTGGTCTCCCTCTCACTGTGCTTAGAGAGGCATCAGCTTCACCTCACTGATGATCCCCAACAAGGGTGAAACACGTGTATGGGGTTGCTGGTGGTACTCTCGTTCAGATTGGAGTTGCCATTGTATTTCGGTGCTGGACTGCCCCTGGGCAGGACAAAGACTGATATGCAAATGGATATTTCCCATCTGTGAAAGGCACAGTGAGTAAAAGCAGTGGCTGCGAACTCTCAAGTGGTTAATAACCACTGAACAGGTTATCATGTCTGTTCTTGCGAGAGAGGGGCGCCCGCTACCTTTGTAAAACTATTTTTTAAGGAACCTGGGATTGGTAACCCTAGGTCTCCTGGGGGCAACCAGACGTGGTCTCCCTCTCACTGTGCTTAGAGAGGCATCAGCTTCACCTCACTGATGATCCCCAACAAGGGTGAAACACGTGTATGGGGTTGCTGGTGGTACTCTCGTTCAGATTGGAGTTGCCATTGTATTTCGGTGCTGGACTGCCCCTGGGCAGGACAAAGACTGATATGCAAATGGATATTTCCCATCTGTGAAAGGCACAGTGAGTAAAAGCAGTGGCTGCGAACTCTCAAGTGGTTAATAACCACTGAACAGGTTATCATGTCTGTTCTTGCGAGAGAGGGGCGCCCGCTACCTTTGTAAAACTATTTTTTAAGGAACCTGGGATTGGTAACCCTAGGTCTCCTGGGGGCAACCAGACGTGGTCTCCCTCTCACTGTGCTTAGAGAGGCATCAGCTTCACCTCACTGATGATCCCCAACAAGGGTGAAACACGTGTATGGGGTTGCTGGTGGTACTCTCGTTCAGATTGGAGTTGCCATTGTATTTCGGTGCTGGACTGCCCCTGGGCAGGACAAAGACTGATATGCAAATGGATATTTCCCATCTGTGAAAGGCACAGTGAGTAAAAGCAGTGGCTGCGAACTCTCAAGTGGTTAATAACCACTGAACAGGTTATCATGTCTGTTCTTGCGAGAGAGGGGCGCCCGCTACCTTTGTAAAACTATTTTTTAAGGAACCTGGGATTGGTAACCCTAGGTCTCCTGGGGGCAACCAGACGTGGTCTCCCTCTCACTGTGCTTAGAGAGGCATCAGCTTCACCTCACTGATGATCCCCAACAAGGGTGAAACACGTGTATGGGGTTGCTGGTGGTACTCTCGTTCAGATTGGAGTTGCCATTGTATTTCGGTGCTGGACTGCCCCTGGGCAGGACAAAGACTGATATGCAAATGGATATTTCCCATCTGTGAAAGGCACAGTGAGTAAAAGCAGTGGCTGCGAACTCTCAAGTGGTTAATAACCACTGAACAGGTTATCATGTCTGTTCTTGCGAGAGAGGGGCGCCCGCTACCTTTGTAAAACTATTTTTTAAGGAACCTGGGATTGGTAACCCTAGGTCTCCTGGGGGCAACCAGACGTGGTCTCCCTCTCACTGTGCTTAGAGAGGCATCAGCTTCACCTCACTGATGATCCCCAACAAGGGTGAAACACGTGTATGGGGTTGCTGGTGGTACTCTCGTTCAGATTGGAGTTGCCATTGTATTTCGGTGCTGGACTGCCCCTGGGCAGGACAAAGACTGATATGCAAATGGATATTTCCCATCTGTGAAAGGCACAGTGAGTAAAAGCAGTGGCTGCGAACTCTCAAGTGGTTAATAACCACTGAACAGGTTATCATGTCTGTTCTTGCGAGAGAGGGGCGCCCGCTACCTTTGTAAAACTATTTTTTAAGGAACCTGGGATTGGTAACCCTAGGTCTCCTGGGGGCAACCAGACGTGGTCTCCCTCTCACTGTGCTTAGAGAGGCATCAGCTTCACCTCACTGATGATCCCCAACAAGGGTGAAACACGTGTATGGGGTTGCTGGTGGTACTCTCGTTCAGATTGGAGTTGCCATTGTATTTCGGTGCTGGACTGCCCCTGGGCAGGACAAAGACTGATATGCAAATGGATATTTCCCATCTGTGAAAGGCACAGTGAGTAAAAGCAGTGGCTGCGAACTCTCAAGTGGTTAATAACCACTGAACAGGTTATCATGTCTGTTCTTGCGAGAGAGGGGCGCCCGCTACCTTTGTAAAACTATTTTTTAAGGAACCTGGGATTGGTAACCCTAGGTCTCCTGGGGGCAACCAGACGTGGTCTCCCTCTCACTGTGCTTAGAGAGGCATCAGCTTCACCTCACTGATGATCCCCAACAAGGGTGAAACACGTGTATGGGGTTGCTGGTGGTACTCTCGTTCAGATTGGAGTTGCCATTGTATTTCGGTGCTGGACTGCCCCTGGGCAGGACAAAGACTGATATGCAAATGGATATTTCCCATCTGTGAAAGGCACAGTGAGTAAAAGCAGTGGCTGCGAACTCTCAAGTGGTTAATAACCACTGAACAGGTTATCATGTCTGTTCTTGCGAGAGAGGGGCGCCCGCTACCTTTGTAAAACTATTTTTTAAGGAACCTGGGATTGGTAACCCTAGGTCTCCTGGGGGCAACCAGACGTGGTCTCCCTCTCACTGTGCTTAGAGAGGCATCAGCTTCACCTCACTGATGATCCCCAACAAGGGTGAAACACGTGTATGGGGTTGCTGGTGGTACTCTCGTTCAGATTGGAGTTGCCATTGTATTTCGGTGCTGGACTGCCCCTGGGCAGGACAAAGACTGATATGCAAATGGATATTTCCCATCTGTGAAAGGCACAGTGAGTAAAAGCAGTGGCTGCGAACTCTCAAGTGGTTAATAACCACTGAACAGGTTATCATGTCTGTTCTTGCGAGAGAGGGGCGCCCGCTACCTTTGTAAAACTATTTTTTAAGGAACCTGGGATTGGTAACCCTAGGTCTCCTGGGGGCAACCAGACGTGGTCTCCCTCTCACTGTGCTTAGAGAGGCATCAGCTTCACCTCACTGATGATCCCCAACAAGGGTGAAACACGTGTATGGGGTTGCTGGTGGTACTCTCGTTCAGATTGGAGTTGCCATTGTATTTCGGTGCTGGACTGCCCCTGGGCAGGACAAAGACTGATATGCAAATGGATATTTCCCATCTGTGAAAGGCACAGTGAGTAAAAGCAGTGGCTGCGAACTCTCAAGTGGTTAATAACCACTGAACAGGTTATCATGTCTGTTCTTGCGAGAGAGGGGCGCCCGCTACCTTTGTAAAACTATTTTTTAAGGAACCTGGGATTGGTAACCCTAGGTCTCCTGGGGGCAACCAGACGTGGTCTCCCTCTCACTGTGCTTAGAGAGGCATCAGCTTCACCTCACTGATGATCCCCAACAAGGGTGAAACACGTGTATGGGGTTGCTGGTGGTACTCTCGTTCAGATTGGAGTTGCCATTGTATTTCGGTGCTGGACTGCCCCTGGGCAGGACAAAGACTGATATGCAAATGGATATTTCCCATCTGTGAAAGGCACAGTGAGTAAAAGCAGTGGCTGCGAACTCTCAAGTGGTTAATAACCACTGAACAGGTTATCATGTCTGTTCTTGCGAGAGAGGGGCGCCCGCTACCTTTGTAAAACTATTTTTTAAGGAACCTGGGATTGGTAACCCTAGGTCTCCTGGGGGCAACCAGACGTGGTCTCCCTCTCACTGTGCTTAGAGAGGCATCAGCTTCACCTCACTGATGATCCCCAACAAGGGTGAAACACGTGTATGGGGTTGCTGGTGGTACTCTCATTCAGATTGGAGTTGCCATTGTATTTCGGTGCTGGACTGCCCCTGGGCAGGACAAAGACTGATATGCAAATGGATATTTCCCATCTGTGAAAGGCACAGTGAGTAAAAGCAGTGGCTGCGAACTCTCAAGTGGTTAATAACCACTGAACAGGTTATCATGTCTGTTCTTGCGAGAGAGGGGCGCCCGCTACCTTTGTAAAACTATTTTTTAAGGAACCTGGGATTGGTAACCCTAGGTCTCCTGGGGGCAACCAGACGTGGTCTCCCTCTCACTGTGCTTAGAGAGGCATCAGCTTCACCTCACTGATGATCCCCAACAAGGGTGAAACACGTGTATGGGGTTGCTGGTGGTACTCTCGTTCAGATTGGAGTTGCCATTGTATTTCGGTGCTGGACTGCCCCTGGGCAGGACAAAGACTGATATGCAAATGGATATTTCCCATCTGTGAAAGGCACAGTGAGTAAAAGCAGTGGCTGCGAACTCTCAAGTGGTTAATAACCACTGAACAGGTTATCATGTCTGTTCTTGCGAGAGAGGGGCGCCCGCTACCTTTGTAAAACTTAAATGTCCACAGTGTTCATGTCATAATTTGCACATCTCTGTCTGTAAAAAAAGCAGTATACATAATTACTTACAAAACATACTTCAGCAAATATAATTAGTTACAATTGTACACACATATACATTGTTTGACCCTCATAAGTAGTACATAATATGTGCTATCTTTCAAACAACATTTGTGCAAAGTACACTGTTGTTGTCTTCACATATAATAATCATTAGGTCATTGTGAAAAAATCCAAGGTGGATTAAAAGAAAACATACACTATCAAATTAATAAATTAATTCTCACAGGTTTTCTTGAATGATGTTGACAATGCTTACAGGAAGACCCATTAACATCACAAAATCCGGATACATGGATCTCATTCATTATGTCATTGACAATCTGTACCTCCTCCATCACCACCTCCATCCAGCATCACAACAACTTCAACCAACATCAAAGCCACAACTCCTCCTAGTGGTACCTCAAATCCGCCTGCTGCCATTCCACCGACACCCATTGTTTCATGTCTGACAGAAGTGGTTTAAGAATGATGCACTTTCAGTTCCAAATTCATCTCCACCACAGAAGAGGCCTACAGGAATGAAAACTTATATGGATATGGATAGACTAGATCGGGATATACAGGGTGTGGAAATGGTATAATGATAATGAAACACACAATAGGGGTACAATAAAGGTAGAACAACTATCACTATAATAAATGAAAAGGGATACTCTGGCTGATATAGACTGGGTAAGGATAAACAGGGGAGAGTATGATGGCTGGTAGAGGATGGACTAGGTTAAGGAAACTTGAAGAAGGTGGGATGCAAAACAGTCACTCAGGTAGAAACACTACCCATGACCACAGTAATCGAGTTTCACAGGCGCAGTTATAACGAATATCGGCACGTGCGGAAGTGGCCAATCAGGACACAAGAGATTCCATGGCCGGGAACATTCAACACACCAAAAGCAAATAACTTGATATTGATCATTTCCATCAGTCCTTGTTAGTGAAGAGTTTTCCTACATAACTACAAGAACCTTTGGCTACTCATACCTACATTCTCCATCATTTTTACCCACTTTTTACCTAATCCTCTATTCCCTTGTTATTTGTTTAGTTTCTCTATTATTTGTTTTTATTTATTTATTTTTCATTTGTTGTGGCATTGTCTTTTTAGTCTTGTCATTTTTGTTGTTTTATATTTTACTCCCCTGTAAGACTTTTAACAAAAGGGCTAACACAAATAGCTGCAGTGAAGACGATATGGTGTGGGTTCCAAATCCATCGCCACCACATAAAAGAGCTGTGGGAATGAAGACCACAGAAGACAGTTGGTGGTACTTTCGAGTAAAACAGCACTGTTCCAGAAAACAAGGAGAGAGGGTGCATTGCATATTGGGCCAAAAGATGCTAAGATGTGGCCGTTAGCTTAGAAACTTCGGTGCTGATGAACCATCTGGTACAGGTGCCCTAGGACGATGTGAACGATGAATAAAAAAATCACATCAGTACCACAAAATCAAAATGCATGGCCCTCATTCATTACGTCGCCAACAAACAGTACCTTCTCCATCAGCACCTCCATACACTTGCTACCATTCCACCGGCAGTCAATATTTCAATAATAAAAATCCTGTCAACTGTATGCCATGATCAGATTGTCCCTGCCATGACCATAGTCACAGTAATATGTCAGTAAAAAAGAAAACATCATTAGTGTTAGAGACCATACTTTATGAAATACGAGTTACAATTCTACACATATGTTTAATTTTTCTACCCTCATTTCTAGTGCATAATATGCAATATATTTGATGCAACATTTGTGCATAGTACACTGTTGTTCAATTTACACAAAGTAATCATCATCTCATTGGGAAAATAAATGTAACGTGTATTACAAACACCATTACACTAATAAATCAATAAAGTAAATGGATGGGAGTATAGTGGGTGGGGATACATTTGATAGATACAGGTAAACAGGATGCAGCAGGGTGGGTGACAATACACAGGCTGAAAATACAGTGGGGGGATTTAAAACTAGGTCAGGGTGGGTGAGCTTCAAAAAGAGGGAAAGGATGGGTTGAATATAAAGACTGAGAGTATGGTTCATCGCAGTAGAAAGGGTGAAAAAACAATGCATGATACAGTCTTTAACATTTTGAATATGGGCAGCCATTCACTGGAGTTAACTGTACAACACAATGACATGTGTTCTTGAAAACAGTTCTTCATATCCACTCTCAATGACTTATTCCATAGCTAAAGGGCACCTGAAGTACTTCACATCCTATTGGCACCTTCCTACCTTAGAAACAATAAAGACCCACCTTCCTACCATAGAAAGAATAAAGACCCAATCAGAAAGTAAATGCAGACATTCCCACCTTCTTTCAACAGATACTAAAAAAAACAGCCACAGGAAAGTAAAAAATAAAAATGTTTCTTAGATGAACTTGCAGGGGACCCTCAATTGTACCACTTCACAGAAAACCGGAGACAGCTGGAGGTACTTCACAGTGGAAGCGCATGACAGTTTAGAACAAATAAAATCAAACAAACCTTCACCCTCAGAAACCTGCATACAAAAAGTGAAATAGCTGCATATAAATGCTATTGACTGAAAAATCTAATATTTTTGCTGCATGTTAGTGAAAGTTAAAAAATACATCAAGAATTAACTGCAACTGAATCTGAGTTGATTCTAATTGTTCATTTATAAGGCGCTTAACACCAGTAGTGGTTTCAAAGCACGGGATCGGAATTCAAACCTGTATTGCACTGTGTTGTCTTGCTTCAAGACAAACGCATTGCCCCTGACCTGTCCTTCCTATTGATAGTGACAATAAGTACCATCTGATAGCAGTGGTTATTGTAACTAAAACACACAACACTACAAATAATCCTTTAAATATGTAAATCTTCATTGACACTTACTTTCATATCAGCCACACACTCAGCATGTGTACAGAGTGAGTTCGGCAATCAAAATGAGAAACTGCACAAAATGGTGGCTTTTATGCTTCCCAAAATCAAAATCACAAAAAGAGGACTATCTAATAAGCAAAGTACTAAAATGGGCGACATATTTTCACTACAATCTTTCACACACAAATACACAAGTACAACAGTAACAACAACCAATAACAAACAATGAAACACAAAGAAATCTTTTTTTAACCCACCATCTTTGATAACCGTGGCTATTCAACGCAGCCATAAACATCGCTTTGTTGTCGCAGATACATGTAGTAACTCAAAAACAAACCTTGCCAACCTTTAAAAGTTCAAAGGAGACAAGAGTAAACCTAAGCACATAAAATAAGAAACTCAAGTGAAATTCTGTGCTCTAACATCCACATAACAATATAATTATTGCACAGAAAATGAATGGTACAATATGTGCAGCCATATGTATAGCCACATGTACAGCAACAGCAAATGAACTACTGAAACACGTTAACGCAGCTATGTGTGACTGTCCATGGTGTGCTTTTATTTGTAGCCGCACTATTTGGCAAAACGCAAAAGAAAATATTTTTCTGGACTCCGAAACCCTAACCAAATGCCCCCAACATCTGTATGAGCTACCCCACTACCCTAATGCTCTCCTCTATTCCCCTGCTCTCTCCCATTCCCCATATAACACGCAATCTTTCTATGATGCAGTTTCGCTCAAAATGTTGGCTGTGCCACGTCGACAAATGCACAACGTGCCATATGCCTGAATTTAGCCTCCACATAGGGTTATAGCTTTGCTCCCCCTGGACAAATCCTCACCAAACTTTGCAAAGAAAGTATATGGCCAACTCTGAATTTTTTTGCAAAGTTTGGTGAGATTTGATCAAGGGGGGAGCAAAGTTATAGGGCAGTCCCAAAATTTCTTTTTTCCCATAGACATAATGGGAAAAAACTTTGCTCATGTCTACAGCCCAAACCGCTGGACGGATTTTCATCAAATTTGCAGCAGGAGTGGCAGCTTGGTCCCGAAAGCGTGCTTTTGTTAATTTGGTGTAAATCCGTCCAGTAGTTTTCTTTTTTAAATGAGCTAAACGTAAGGCAAAAAAATGAGTGGTATCTATGTCCGCTCCGCAGACACGCTTCCCTGTTCACTCTGTGGACAGTCCACCGATTGGCTAATAGACTTGCGTCATGTCCGCGGATACGCAACGGGTTCGCTGATTGGTTGGCGTGAAGCGTGAGGTGCGTCAGATTTTTGGAAATGCCAGCCATCTTGAATTTGCGGACATCGGCCGGTGTCCGCGGACATTGCATTGAAAACATATTAAAAAACACAACATTGCACTTGTGAAACCTATCAAATAATATCTGGGGTAGTGAGGGGGGATGAGGATGGGATGGAATATGGCTGCAAGAAGCAAATAAACGGGTGGTTTTTGCCACGAAAGTCCGCGAACAGTTCGGATGTTCGCGAACAGTCCTGAGAAGTTCGGGGACACTTCTTTTTTTGTTCACTGACATATCTAGGCAAGTTGAGTTTATTCACTGACAGTCAAAAACTTAAAATTCAGAAGGTATTACATTTGTAGACGTTGCTATTCTCACATGTTCTTACAGTACTTTCCTTAGAATTCAATCGTATCTTATGATGCACATACATAGGGGAAGAAGCAGGCCTGAAACACAGCAATCATTTCTATGCGTAAAGATAATCATGTTGGTTATACACAGTGGCTCATGATACTGCCTCTTGTTTACTTACTTTACTCTCCCTGTATAAGCCCCATATTTGTATACATTGTGGTCTCTTAATGTTTTGTGTGTAGTAGTACAAGTATGTAGTAAGTGATGCATTATTACCTACTTAGTATGTGTTTTACAGTAAGCAAAAGTGTGATACAGAAGCATTCATCGTTTTACTATCCACCATGGAAAAATTAGAAATATTACATCTCTATGGTGTATGCTGCAGCCAATGCCTATTTTTCTGTATGAGTAGGTCCCTGTTCTAGAAACAACACTGCAATGGAATGTTCTTTGGAGCAATACATTGGATAATCAAGTATGTAGTTCATCACACATCTCCGGATAACCCCTGACACTTGTTGGCCACCATTACATTCACAACCCCTTGTAGGGACTTCCTATGAAAATTAAATGCACATGTGATGTCATCAGTGATGTCATCAATCATATTTGTGATGTCATCTTTGATGTCATGGGTGTTATTCTTAGCAGTGCACGGTGGTGGCGTGAGTTATGGTTGCTTAGCTTACCATAACTGGCGAATTTCAGGGGTTTTTCACTGAATATATATATATACTCCCCCCCTTTCCCCATTTATGGGATTGGGTGTGAGTTTGTTCCTTGCAAACCTGATGACTACAGCTACCAGAAGTCCTTGCAGCAGAATCATCACTAAGTGTTAACACCTGCACTTGCTGTGAGCTGCAAGTTAAGACAGCCTCCCTGATGACGTGTATTGGCACAGAAACCGGTCGGAGGAGAACACCTGCAGCTGAGAAGGTTTACTGTGCAGGGAACTGGAGTGCGCCCCTCTCCTCTTTTTTTATCACATTTGCAGGTTTTCTGAAGGGTGGAATCTTCAGAAATCTTATAGGGTGCTGCACCGGGGTAACATATGCCCAACTTTGGAGTGCCTCACTGTAGGCTACTCCCCCCCTTTCCCCATTTATGGGATTGGGTGTGAGTTTGTTCCTTGCAAACCTGATGACTACAGCTACCAGAAGTCCTTGCAGCAGAATCATCACTAAGTGTTAACACCTGCACTTGCTGTGAGCTACAAGTTAAGACAGCCTCCCTGATGACGTGTATTGGCACAGAAACCGGTCGGAGGAGAACACCTGCAGCTGAGAAGGTTTACTGTGCAGGGAACTGGAGTGCGCCCCTCTCCTCTTTTTTTATCACATTTGCAGGTTTTCTGAAGGGTGGAATCTTTAGAAATCTTATAGGGTGCTGCACCGGGGTAACATATGCCCAACTTTGGAGTGCCTCACTGTAGGCTACTCCCCCCCTTTCCCCATTTATGGGATTGGGTGTGAGTTTGTTCCTTGCAAACCTGATGACTACAGCTACCAGAAGTCCTTGCAGCAGAATCATCACTAAGTGTTAACACCTGCACTTGCTGTGAGCTGCAAGTTAAGACAGCCTCCCTGATGACGTGTATTGGCACAGAAACCGGTCGGAGGAGAACACCTGCAGCTGAGAAGGTTTACTGTGCAGGGAACTGGAGTGCGCCCTTCTCCTCTTTTTTTATCACATTTGCAGGTTTTCTGAAGGGTGGAATCTTCAGAAATCTTATAGGGTGCTGCACCGGGGTAACATATGCCCAACTTTGGAGTGCCTCACTGTAGGCTACTCCCCCCCTTTCCCCATTTATGGGATTGGGTGTGAGTTTGTTCCTTGCAAACCTGATGACTACAGCTACCAGAAGTCCTTGCAGCAGAATCATCACTAAGTGTTAACACCTGCACTTGCTGTGAGCTGCAAGTTAAGACAGCCTCCCTGATGACGTGTATTGGCACAGAAACCAGTCGGAGGAGAACACCTGCAGCTGAGAAGGTTTACTGTGCAGGGAACTGGAGTGCGCCCCTCTCCTCTTTCTTTTTTTATCACTTTTTTTATCATATATATATATATATATATATATATATATATATATATATATATATATATATATATATATATATATATGTATTTATCACTTTTTTTATCATATATATATATATATATATATATATATATATATATATATATATATATGCACATATATATATATATATATATATATATATATATATATATATATATATATATATATTCAGTACTCCTTGTAACTTTAATTTAGCAGATGGGACTATGGTGCAGTACCATGAATGCATTCTATGGCAATAGGATAAGAAGGTGTCAACAATCCAAATTCAAAAGATATAAATACAATGTATATATTGTGCATAGGCTGTAAACTACAGAGTTGATGGGGATAGTCAGACTTTGGTAAAGTGAATAGATTTCATATTAGGTATGGACTCTTAATAGATATGATAGGAAAAGTATAATTTCTGCTGTTTTGTCTTTGAAAAAAGAGAAAACATAATTAGTTATGCAACACACTTCATAAAATACAATAAAATACAACTAATGTCTTGACCCTCGCATATAGGGTGAGATACAACATTTGGGCATACTACAAAGTTGTTCTCTTCACACAAAGTACTCATTGAGTCACCAGGAAAAAAAATCCAAGATTGATTTAATAAAACATACACTAATAAATCGATAAGGTAAATGGGTGGGAGTAGAATGGGTAGAGATAAATTGAATGGGTACAGGTACACAGGATGCAGTAGGATGGGTGAGAATACAAAGGCTGCAAATAAACTGGGTGGGGTATCTAAAACTAGGGTAGGGTGGCTTAGGTTCAAAAAGAGGGAAAGGATGGTTGGATATAAAGAATGAGAGTATAGTGCACAGCGATAGAGAAGGTAAGGGTACAATGCATAGGTAAGGATATAGTGTAGAGTGGCATGTCTGACCCAAATGGCAGCAGTGATGATGATGATGTAGTGTGGGTTCCAAATCCGTCCCCACCACGTAAAAGGGCTACAAAAATTAATACTACATCAGACAGTTGGTGGTACTTTCGAATAAAGTAACCCTGTTCAAAAAAAGAGGCTGCGGATGTCTAATGCACTTTCTGCAACAAGAACCTACAATGAGGCCCGTTGAATGTACCATCACAAAGCTTGGGCACATCAGTGCTTATCAACCATCTAGTATGAGTCAACTGCAATGATGTGGATGTCTTATGAGAAACGTTCAGTTATTGGGAACAAAAACATGGTAGATTGAATAAAAAACTAAGAATTGCATCCACCAACTTCACCACTTTTCCTTATTCCATTTAAAATATATGTATCTGCTGTGAGAAACCATAAGGCACTCTCATAGCTACTCCCCAGGGATCTTCTGCTCAAGTGGCATGGAAAGGTCCATTGCTTTTGGATCCTGACCTTGGGGGTGGACAAGCAAGGCAGGATCACCTGGGTTGAGGATCCTTGGAGATTGGGAGAGGGTGCCGGGCGGTCAAACATGGCATACCCCCCTTTCCTAACACTGACTTACCCTCCCTTCCCTCAGCCTTCATAAGCTATTTCCGCTCATGTCCTATTTTTTCACATGAGTTGCCACAAAGTAGTGAGAAGAGGAAGAAGCCTCAAAGAGGAATTAACACTTCCTCTAGAAAACACCACTGTAGTACTGGTACAAAGAAGGGGTATTTGGAGGAATACAGAAATGAAGGTCAGGCATATCCCATCATTGTATTAACTATGACCAGGCAAAAGAGACCCAGGACTCACACCTGAAACCCTTGGCAGGGCTCAGTTGTATAAAAGGTGGAGGACACAGCAGAAGGGAGGTTGCTAGGAGAGAGCAGCAGGGAAGCCTGACAAGCCCATTGTAAACCCATGCAGAACGGAGTGCACAGAAGCTGAAGTCATTCAGAGTGTGGCAGTCTGTGGAAGCAGGGAAAACAAGGCGTGTCTCCACAGTACTGTCGCAGTCAGAAGAAGGGAACCGTGGAGATTGTCAGTCCCTTCATTGTGGCTGCGGAGTGCTCATTTCCCTGGGTGGAGGAACAGACCCAGGAGTGTCTGAGGAGCAGGAAGTAAGACTCTGACCTCAACTGCAAGACACTGTGTGAGCAGAGAAGCTGTGGGAACCACTGAGTTTCAAGTAATGCTAGAAACCTGTGTGCGAATGTAGGAAAGCTAAAGGGAATTACATTTTATCGGAGTGGTCGCATACAGTTGGTACCTTCTCGAAAGCCTCAGAACAAGAATAACGAGAGAACAAATGGATGTGAGGCAACCAATGGAGTGTTTAGAAACTATGTAACAGAGTGGTTACGGATAAAAAAGTTATATAGGTTTGACGGCCTCTGAACAATTGGCTGAGCATGAGCAGTGTTAAAGAGTATGAATTTGATAAGGAAGCTATTAGTGTACAGCAGAAGAGGGGGGCAGTGAAGTGTGAGCAAATGTCTTTTCTGGAAAACCTGTTAACCCGACTAAAGGGAGAAAGAGGCTACCAGTGGAAGCCGGCAAAATAGAATATATAAAAGGGGTGTTAATGACTCCAATCAAGCATTCCCACTAAGTCAGTGCCTTGTCTGGGATTGCTCAAGGGAAGCCCTTATTTATATATTTTTATGACAAGTTATAATCTGGATGATGAACCCTTGTATAACGCCCCTCTCTTAGAATCCCCCTGACCCCACTGAGCCAAGAAGTAGGTTTGTTTTGCAAATTAAAAGATTTATTGAAAATTTAAGAATATATATATATCACACTTTTATAATAAATTAATATTTGATATCACACTTAAGAATATGATGTTGATCAACAATGGATAATCTTACACTAGCACACTTATTTTATTACTTAGGAGTTGGTATGGAAAGAACAAGGTAGCTGGGAATGCTTTTATGGTTTCAAGGAGATGCAAAGATGAATAAAAGGCAGTACAGAAATAAACTTGATATGCTTTCAGCAAAAGATAATATGATCACGTTTTTTCTGACAGTTCCCTCCCCCCCTATGCAATGTAAGGAGATGGAAGTAGCACACACAGTCTTTAGGAATACAATCACAGTACAATACAAATTCAGTTCCCCCCTAGCAAGCTTAGAGAAACAGGGATGATTTTAAACACAGGCAAAGTACTTTAAAGGTGGTATGCAAAGAAGGGAAAAATATGCTAAAAATGATTTTAATTCCCTATAAGAGATTCAGGGTGGGTGATAGCTACTTTAAATTAGTTCAGGATCACTTTAGCAATGCTCTATGAATGAGTGTCAGGTTGCAAACGAATTTCAGCAAAGGAAAACAAGAAGCTGCCATTTTGACAAGTGAAGAAATTTGAGCCAAATTGCAAATCGCTGCACTTTTTTCGAGTGTGTCAAACGTGATTACGGAAAAAGTATAATGAATAGAAAATCGGTTCGGGGTTCGTTGGAAAGCCTACAATCTTAGCTTTAAAATGAAAGTTAAATCCCGCACAAACGGTTCAAGAGATACGGACAATTTTATGAAGGTGTTTTTTCAGAAATGAAATAATGATTCAAAATGGCAAATTAGACTTTTACACGTTTAAAATCGGAGAAGGGACACAAGATTCTACAATGCAGTTTTGGACAGGTTAAATGTTTTGAATCAGATTATTTTAAGCTAAGAGATGGGTTCTGCACAGTTCTAGCTGGGTACTCACACTATAAATTTGAAAGGAATGGCCTCGTCACGGATCTGGTCAACAAGTTTAGCTGCGGTTCTCTCTGCTCGGCGGGTCAATCAGGCACCGGTTCTGTTCACAGCGGTCTGGTCTGGGTCTCTAGTTCTGCTGGTCTGGATCAAGTGGATTCTGGATACCGCACAGCTTTCTGGGTACTGGTTCTGTTCTGGATACACAAGACTCTTAGCAAGCAGCAAACTGCACAGCCCGGTGGTTGAATAATTTGCAAAAGATTTTGAGGCCTGCTGAAGAGTTCAGCTCTTTGGAGTTTTTGTTCTGGAGTTATTCTGGATCTCTGGAGTTCTGGTTTCTGGAGTTCTCCATCAGCGTGCTGCGCAGGAATTCAGTTGAAGGTTGGAAAATGAATGTCCCTGTCTGGCTTCCAGTGGCTCTTTTTATGTCTTTTGGGAAGTGGGTGTGAAGGCTATCTTCTATGCCCAACCCACTAAGAATTCTGATAGGTTGAAGAATTTTCTGTGCTCTCACTGGAGAACAGAGTTGTGTGTCAGAGTGAGTCATCAGGTGTCATCTTTATGGCTTTTACCTTAGAAAATCATTTTCATAACTAAACACATTTCCCAGATACACAAGTGGTTGACATTACATATACACATTATATATCACATAAGGTAGTTTCTGTTCCAACTCTGATGTTTCCAAGAGCTTGGATTAAGAAATGACAACATTTTGCGCTTTTTGGTTGGTTTTCCAATATTGGATTTTTACCAAAAATGACACAGATGTACACCATCTCTCTACACATATTCCAGTAATTTACTGTGTCTCTAGCATAAACACAGTGTCTGTAGTATTAATAATTAGCAGGGTTTTGCTTCAGAACATCACAGAGCGACCAGCCTAGTCGAACTGGGAGTGAATGTGTCATTTTAAAGATCCCAAAGTTGTACATTTCTGTCATCTGGTTACAATTAGTTATCAGTATTCTTATAAAACATATATTTGCCTTCAATTCACTTCACTTCAGTGTTTGGGTCCGCCCCAGAAGCTTGGGGAGTCAGATGGTCACATGGCCTTCTTTGCTGGCAGGGCACTGTTTACAGTCAACACCCAAATCAGCATATCCTATTCAATGGAAAGAGTCCATTGTGTTGGGTCCTGCAGGCTGGAGGAGAAACCCCTCCCTCTCAATCAACAGGGCCATGTGATATCCTGCCTTCTTGTGTGGAGTTCTGAGGTGAGAAGGTTTCCCAGCCTCTTGGACTGTTAATTGAATCAGCCTGACTTCTGGGAACAGCAGGTGTTTAAGAATTTTAATTAACCAAAAGGCTTTGAAGTTTCCAGCTGGCTCAGGTTCCTTTTGCAACTCCTGAAGTACAGTTCTCCTGTCAGAGTTTAGGCCGCTAGCGCCGGTTTGTGTCCAATGCCGGTACTGCACCCATTTTTTTAGGAGATGTCTTGAATTAACGCCATTTCAAAAAGGGGATTTTCTTGATAGTATATGATCATTGCTGAACATGGCCTTGGTGTGCATTCTGCAGTAGAATAATTTTGTGCCCCTAATTTTAGCCATTTTTGACATTAATTAAAACGGATTTTGAACAGATGGTCTCCTGTATTAGCTATCTTGCAATGTTTGAAATGGACATTTTAAGCTTGCATTCAGAGAAACAGAGGTGGTTTAAAAGCGCTTTTGAGCTAACAGGCCCTGCTGTTTTTCCTTGGGCCCCACCTTTTACCCATGGTGCTTCCGGTCCATCACGCTCGCACTGGTGGGTGGCAGGTTAGGCAACCATTTTGGTGTGCGCAAAACTGCACGGTTCTCCTGGATTCTGGTGCAACATGGGCTTTTCGGCCATCTTGGATTTTCTAAGCCCACAGCACCAACTGTTGCAGCTTAATGACTCAAACGTGGGTCAATACCCCTAACAGGGGTGACAAAAGAAGCAAGCCACCTACTAGTGAATATTTGGAGAAAAACTTGGGCAAGAAAGAAGCCAAGTAAGGAAGTCATGAAAGGAACTAATTAAGAAACTACAAGGGCCACTGGTTGGGCCACATGTAGTGAGTGGAATGTGCGGTGTGTCAACTGCACCAAGACCAGGAAGCCCCAATGAACCTGTAACAGTTGTTAAAGGAAGTCATGAATGCTGCGTTTTAAGAAAGAAGTGTTTTTGAGCTTGGTGAAGGGAACCCTGAACTCCTGTTGAACATTGTGGCAATTGAACCATGAGTACACTAAAGTTGGGGAAGGGAACCCTAAGCGCTTGTAGAACTTTGTCAAATTAACTGAACATTGTATGTCAAGAATAAGTGTCTTTTTTTGGCTGTTTGTTGTGTTTTGTCCTCTTGTCTATATGTCATGAGATTTGGTCAAATTTGATGTGAAGATGTTTTTATTTTATATTTATTTATTTATTTATTTATTTATTTATTTATTTATTCTCAAAGAACTTGTTAGCTCAATCTGTACATTTGACTCTCATTTGGTTCTTGTTTCTTGTTTTTAAATGCTCATTTTAATGTGTCTCTTTCTAGGAAAAGATTATTGTACTGGACTTTATGGGAAGGTTTAAAGCTGTTTTTTTAATTCTTCTTATGTTATTATTCTTCCGTGTTTGAATTTGTTTGGAAATTATAAATTAAAATGATTAAAAAAAAGAATAAGTGTCTTTTGGACTTAGGGTAGATAATACCAAAAGCTAGGTGAACTGACTGAAACAGGCATTTATCGGAACTGTATCCTGAACTTGGGAAAGGGAGCCAGAGGTTGCTCCATATTTGTTTTTGGACACTGTTTAGTTAGCTATGAACACCCCCAAACTGTCTTTAGTATTATATGTGAGGGCAAGCATAGGTTTTGACACAGAGAGCGTTTTGGTTTGGACTTATAGACACACACTTTCCTTAGTTTATTTAGGTAGGGAAAACCACACCTAGGTTATAGGGCAAGGTAGGTGTTAAACCAGCCTAAAACGTTCAATAAAGGTTTTGAGAAACTGTTACTCTTGTTGTCTGTGTCATCTCTTGATACCATGCCTCTCTCATGCTGTAGAATGTTCCATGACCTGCATTATTTCAATGTACTCATTCAATAACGAATAGTCCAAAAGAAAATTTTAAAAAATTAAAATTGATGGACTTCCAAGAAACTGCAGTTTAGGACAAATTCAAGCAAGTAAACCTTCATGATCAGAAACCTGCATACAAAAAATGAAATTGGTTCATATACATGCTACTGATTTAAAAATATATTTTTTAAGTAGCATGTTTGTGAAAGTTAAAAATGGACAACAATTAACTGGAACTTTAATCTAAGTATGTAGAAAATAGTGCCAATTTATGCCATCTAATGGTAGTGGTAAAAATTGCTGACAATTTTTAAGCAGAACGTTAGGGAAAGGTAAAATAATGCATCAGGAATTAACTATTGCTTAATTTGCCTAGGTACAAAATAGTGCCAATATATGCCATCTGATAGCAGTGGTTAACATAGCTGACACACACACCACTACAAATAAACCTTTAAATATGTAAATCTTTACTGACACTTTCACATCACCCACACACTCAGCATGTGCACAGTGTGAGTTCTGCAATCAAAATGAGAAAACTGCTTGTTTTTATAATTCCCAAAATCAAAACAACAAAAAGAGGACTACATAATAAGCAAAGTACTAAAATTGCTATCACATTACTACAGACAAGTACACAAGTACAACAGTAACAACAACCAATAACAAACAATGAAACACACAAACATTTTCATGGAACATTTTCCAATGGGATTGCGCCATTATAAAACACTTCAATGAATAAGGCCCGAAATCTTTTTTTATACCCACCCTCTTTAATAAACGCAGCTATAAACATCGCCTTGTAGGCGTGGATATAGGTAAAATGTGTACTAACCCAAAAACAAACATTGCCATCCTTTAAAAGTTCAAATGAGACAAAGTAAACCTAAGCACATAAAATAGGAAACACAAGTGAAATTGTGTGCTCTAACATCCACATAACATTATGATTATTGCACAGAAAATGTATGGTTCAGTAAATGAACTAAAGAAACATGTTAACGCACCTACGTGTGACTGTCCATGCGCCCTGTACATGCGGGTACAGAATCAACCCATGGTGTGCTTTTATTTGTAGCCATGGCTATTTGGCAAAATGGTGACAGAAAATGTTTTGCTGCACTCCCAAATCCTTACCAAATGCCCCAAACATCTGTACCAGCTCCCTCACTACCCTATTGTCCTCCTCTATTCTCCTGCTCTCTCCCATTCCCCCTATAATACTCAATCTTTCTATGATGAAGTTTCACCCAAAATGTCTGACAGCCACGGCTACAACATGTCGACCAATGTTCGACATGTCATTTGCCTGCATTTATCCGTTTCAACACAGGATGCACATATAGCCCAGGGTACTTGCGCTGTGCAGTGAAATGTGCTGCCGTAACCATGGATATGCTTCCAGTTGTTGCTATTATTAAACAAATATGTGGTTCGACCAATTGCATCACTATAGCACAGCCGCATCTATAAAGCATTTGTTTTTAAAATAACAAATATATGTATGTATAAACATGTGCAAAGTGTGAGTTCTGCAAACAAAATGAAAGAACTGGACAAAATTGTGGCTTTCATACTTTCCAAAATCAATAGCACAAAAGTGGCCTATATGGTAAGCAAACTACTAAAATAGCTGACACATGTTCCCTGCAACCTATCACAGACAAGTACTCACTTCCAACATTAACTCCATCCAATTCCAAACAGTAAAACACACGTCATCCATACCCTACTCTTACTAGAAATTCAAACTAGGAGTCCTTTTCCTGGAAACAGAGAAAGACTGCAGATATCATGTCTGGTTTTAAAGCTGTGTGGCTGATCGGAGACAGTTGGCTGTTTTCGTTACTGACTTTTTGTGAGAAACTATATATTAACATGCACCTTGGTTTGAGTGACTTTACAATTAAATAGTTTAGATTGTGGGGAATGTGGTGGTTCCAAGTATTTCGGAAGTTGTTCATTCTGAGAAGTACAGTACAGCCAGACGTCATACTGATTCATTGTGAAGGCAATGATTTGGGAAATTTACAAAGTGTGTCCCTTGCTTCGATGAAGAAACAACACTGGGTAAAACTAGTGAAACATTTTCCTCACACCATCTTTCTCTTTTCCAATCTGACTCAGAGGCAAAAATGGAGGTGGACCACTAGATTTAATGGTGAAACTGAAAAATCACAGAGAAATGTTAATAAGGTGGTTTCATGAGAGACGACAACCAATTATGGATATCAAACAACAACATACAGTTCTACATGACTAATTTATTTGTATAGACATGACAGATTACACCTAACTGATGAACTGATGAAGGAAACACAGTGTTCCTTTATAGTATCAAAGCAGTACTCAAAATTTGCTAAATGGTACACTCACTGTACCCCAAAACAGTCCTTTTAAGGAATACTTATTACATATAATATCAAGCGCTCAGTGTAGCGCGAAACGCGTTGTTTTGCAGGTCATGCACCATGGCGTCCTGCCTCTGTCTGTCTTTGTGTTGCTGCTTGTTATACCTAATATCCTTTTGTACAACTCTTTTTTTTTGAAACATTAAAAATATCCGTATTTACAACACAGTGTTTTCCAGTTTTTCAGTTTTTGTCCGTGATCTTGGAGCTTGCTGCTAGTGCCTGGCCCGCAGGAGTACATATATATATAGGCTATTATAGCGCTTAATTTTCATGTATGGCAGCCATCATAGTAGGCAGCACCATAACAACGTTTCTTCCGCATGGAGGTGCTATTATAAGAAACAGCATCAATTAGGGATACTCCAATATAGAGTTCCCAGGTAGTTATAACACCTTTTCAATGCAAGAGGTTTCAGTATACTGATGTAGAGGGTACGGTACGTATGCATTGTTTATAAAAGCAAAGCCATACACAGTTTTTGACTGGATAAATGTTTTGCAGTATGCAATTATTTTCATACATATATTTGTACACCTTGAACTTTTCAAGTTAAAATGCTGACTGTTTTAATAGAAAAGCAGCATGTATGTAACATTTTCCTTTCAATGGCTTAAAGCAATAATGCTATCTCTTGCATGTGTTAAAATGTCTGCCATGGTGTAATCAGATAGGTATGGGGACTTCCATAGGAGACACTCTATCTAAAGTGAGGGGGATAGAGACTAATGTGCTTTAAAACAGTCACCTTGACTATGTCTGCACTTTTAAACGTGAACAAGCGGTCTGTGCACCGTAAAAAGTGTTGTTCTTTCTGAACATTTTTCCTTGCCATGCTGACCTGATAAAATGAAGGATTGTCAGTCTGGATACAACTTTGTGTGCGTGCCTCTTTGCAACGAGTCACTGAAGCTAATGCTGCTGTGCTTTGGAGTGCATTCCGTCGACTACTTCCTGGTCCATCTCGGATCAGGACTTTTGGTTATTTGAATATATATATATATATATCAGTGAAAAAAACTTTGTTAAAGGGACGTTATGGTTAAGTTGCGCTACTAAAAACCTTTGAAATTCAGTGAAAAAACTTTGTTAAAGGGACGTTATGGTTCCAAGTAAAACCGAAAAACACTTGAAATTCGCCAGTTATGGTAAGCTAAGCAACCATAACTCGCGCCACCACCGTGCACTGCTAAGACTAACACCCAGGACATCAAAGATGACATCACAAATGTCATTGATGACATCACTGATGACATCACATGTCTGGCTCACTATTTTTTCTTTTGCTGACATATCTAGGCCACATGGTTTTCTTCAGTAACAGTCAGAAACTAAGAATTTTATTTTATTTGTAGACATATCCTTCTAGTAGGTTCTTACAGTAATTCCCTTAGAGTACAGTCACATCATATGAAACATATACATATGGGAAAACACAAGCTTAAAAGACAGCAATCCTTTTTGTGCATAAAGATAATCACTAGACTTATGAGCACTTTCTGATAGTTCTGTTGTTTTTTTTTATGGCTGTACTTTCCCTGTATATGGTCATATTTGTATACATTGTACTCACACTACTTTCCTTAGGGTCCAATCACATCAAGTGATACATATACATAGGGTAAATAGCAGCTTTGAAACAGAGCAATCATTTATTTGCATTAAACTAATCAGTTAAGTTATGAATTGTTTCTGCTACTACTTGTGCTTTTTTGCTAACTTCTCTTTCCCTGTATATACCCATATTGGTATGTGTTCTTGTGTCTTTGTGTTTTGTCTATAGTAATGCAATTATGTAATACATGGGTTTTATTAGTTACTTATTACATATTTCACAGTACACAGAAATCTATTAAGAAAACAATTATCATTTCATTATTCAACATATTAACATTACGAATATCATACCTTCATCTTGTACGCTGCACACAATGTTATGTTTCTGTATGAGTAGCTTAGTATACTAGATAGAACCCCATAATAGGATGCTATTTATATCAATGCATCGTTCAATGCACTTATTAGGGTATATTTCTTGCAATGATTCTTGACACTTTTTTCGCAACATAATAAGAATACCTTCTACACATATTTCATGAGAAATACATACACATGTGATGTCATCAGTGATGTCATCAATGACATTTGTGATGTCATCTTTGATGTCCTGGGTGTTAGTCTTAGCAGTGCACGGTGGTGGCGGGAGTTATGGTTGCTTAGCTTACCATAACTGGCGAATTTCAAGGGTTTTTCGGTTTTACTTGGAACCATAACGTCCCTTTAACAAAGTTTTTTCACTGAATTTCATAGGTTTTTAGTAGCGCAACTTAACCATAACGTCCCTTTAACAAAGTTTTTTTCACTGAATTTCATAGGTTTTTAGTAGCGCAACTTAACCATAACGTCCATTTAACAAAGTTTTTTCATTTAACAATATCCAAATAGATAAATCAAAACCACTAAAATATATTAAAAAAATAGACAGTTAGAATACGCCAATTGGTATCTAACTGCTCCAAAATTTTATAATATCAAAACAAATGAAGAATCTGTTACTGCTCCAAAAAAAATACAACAAAGCAAAGTATAAAGCATTAGCCAGAAACAACAAGTGAACACTGAAAACAAACAAACAAATAAACTGTAGCATAACAGAAAAAGGTTTTTTTTTTAATCCAACATGGATTTTTTTTTCTCCCACAGACCCAATGATTTTAGCAACAAATACAGAAACTGAGCAAATTGCACAGTACTCTGATTTGTACTCTACTAAATACGAGGGTCGAAAAAAAATAAAAGTATATTGCTTATACAATGTAATAAGTCATTACAAAATACTAATACTAACATGCTATTTTCTTTTATCACAGAAATGAAGAAGAAAAACATGGACTCCCATTACTAGACCAAACAGTAAGTATACAATAATAAGGACAACCATAGCAGCATATCACATCCATAGTATCTAATACCTTTGTTGCTTATACATTTGTTTTTCACCCAAAGTTATAAGCAACTATGAATGTGATATGCTGCGGTGGTTGTTGCCAGGGCATAGAGTCTTGGGTGCATGGCCAAATGGCCATGCACCCAAGACTCTGTGCCCTGGCAACAACCACCGCAGCATATCACATCCATAGAGTCAAACATTTCAACTATGATCTATGGGAAACTTTTAATGTCCGCGAACAATGTGAGTGTTCTTAGAACACTTTGAACTTGCCAGCGAACAATACGGACACCGTTTTCAGGACACCCCCTACGAACATTTCAGAACAACGCGATAGTTCTTAGGACACCGGGAGTGTTCTCAAAAACGTCTTCAGAACACCCCCATTTTGTTCATTTGCGAACATTCCAGGACACCGCGGGTGTTCTTAGAACACATTCAACTTGACAGAGAACAATACGGACAGTGTCCTCAGGACACCCCCTACGAACACTCCCCGGACACCGCAAGTGTTCTTAGAAGCGTCTTCAGAACACCACCATCTTGTTTATTTGCGAACATTTCAGGACACCGCAAGGGTTCTTAGGACACATTCAACTTGACAGAGAACAATACGGACAGCGTCCTCAGGACACCCCCTATGAACATTCCAGGACACCGGGAGTGTTGTTAGAAGCTTCTTCAGAACACCACCATCTTGTTTATTTGCGAACATTTCAGGACACCGCAAGGGTTCTTAGGACACATTCAACTTGACAGAGAACAATACGGACAGCGTCCTCAGGACACCCCCTACGAACACTCCCGGACACCGCGAGTGTTCTTAGAAGCGTCTTCAGAACACCACCATCTTGTTTATTTGCGAACATTTCAGGACACCGCGAGTGTTCTTAGGACACATTCAACTTGACAGAGAACCATACATTTGTTTTTCACCCAAAGTTATAAGCAAATATGAATCTGATATGCTGCGGTGGTTGTTGCCAGGGCATACAGTCTTGGGTGCATGGCCAAATGGCCATGTACCCAAGACTCTATGCCCTGGCAACAACCACCGCAGCATATCACATCCATAGAGTCAAACATTTCAACTATGATCTATGTGAAACTTTTAATGTCCGAGAACAATGTGAGTTTTCTTAGAACACTTTGAACTTGCCAGCGAACAATACGGACACCGTTTTCAGGACACCCGCTACGAACATTTCAGAACAACGCGATAGTTCTTAGAACACTTTCAACTTAACAACGAACAATACGGACAGCGTCCTAAGGACACCCCCTACGAACATTCCAGGACACCGGGAGTGTTCTCAAAAACGTCTTCAGAACACCCCCATTTTGTTTATTTGCGAACATTTCAGGACACCGCGGGTGTTCTTAGAACACATTCAACTTGACAGAGAACAATACGGACAGCGTCCTCAGGACACCCCCTACGAATACTCCCCGGACAACGCAATAGTTCTTAGAAGCGTCTTCAGAACACCACCATCTTGTTTATTTGTGAACACATCAGGACAGCGCGAGTGTTCTTAGGATACATTCAACTTGACAGAGAACAATACGGACAGCGTCCTCAGGACACCCCCTACGAACATTCCATGACACCGGGAGTGTTCTTAGAAGCTTCTTCAGAACACCACCATCTTGTTTATTTGCGAACATTTCAGGACACCGCGAGTGTTCTTAGGACACATTCAACTTGACATAGAACAATACAGACAGCGTCCTCAGGACACCCCCTATGAACACTCCCCGGACACCGCGAGTGTTCTTAGAAGCGTCTTCAGAACACCACCATCTTGTTTATTTGCGAACATTTCAGGACACCGCGAGTGTTCTTAGGACACATTCAACTTGACAGAGAACAATACGGACAGCGTCCTCAGGACACCCCCTACGAACACTCCCCGGACACCGCGAGTGTTCTTAGAACAGTTTCACTTTGCTTGCGAACAAAACGGACACATATTGAGTCCTTAGAACACCCCCAGTCAGTTTATTTAGAACATTTCAGAACACCCGTGATGTCCGCAAACAAATCGAACACAAAAAGAACGTCTAACACATAAAAAACACAACTTTCATCCTATCTCATACACTCCCACCCTACCCAAACACTCCTACACACCAACACACTCTACTAAATACACATTTTGAACAAAGTTTCACCCCGCTGTCCGCGGACGTCCGCGAATCCAAGATGGAGGGCGCTACCGAAAAATCTGATGCGCTTCACGCTCCACTCCGTCCAATCAGTGAACACGTTGCATGTCCGCCAACATCACGCAAGACGATTGGCCAATCAGGACACTGTCCGCGGAGCGAACAGGGAAGTGTGTCCGCGAACCGAACACAGATATCACTAATTTTTTTTTACCTACTTTTTGGTCATTTTAAAATAAACTACTGGACGGATTTTCACCAAATTTGCAAAAGCACCCTTTCGGGACCAAGCCGCTGCTCCTGGTCCAAATTTGGTGGAAATCCGTCCAGTGGTTTGGGCTGTAGGCACGAGCAACATTTTTTTCCCATTCAGTCTATGGGAAAAAAAAAAGTTTTGGGACCCCCCCCTATAACTTTGCCCCCCCGGACGAATCCTCACCAAACTTTGCAAATAAATTCAGAGTGACCCAAATACTTTTTTTGCAAAGTTTGGTGAGGATCCGTCCAGGGAGAGCAAAGTTATAAGCCACCCAAAAAGTGCTCTTCCTATGGAAACAGCAACTTAACCATAACTACATGGCCACTACCGTGGCCATGTAATATATATATGTAATATATATATATATATATATATATATATATATATATATATATATATATATATATATATATATATATATATAATGAAATAACATCTAAAAACATCTGTTTTGTATAAATCATCCGCCTATAACAGTATAACAGACCCATCGTAGCCGTGGCTAAGCGTATATTTATACCATACATTCAAAAACACATATTGCAAAGGTTTCAAACTTAAATTACACATGGCTTAAGGTGAGGACATCGAAATCAGAAAGACATGTAACATTCTGTGGTATAGCATCCATAAAATAATATGTACTTTACAAAATACATACACGTATAGCCAGGGCTTGGAGGGCATTTATACCCGCGCCTATGCAACCGGTCAAAATGCACAACGTTTCATTGGCGCAACAATAGTTGCGGATATGCACTTCAGTCATTGCTGGGGTCAACCGTGCCTCAAACTCCACCATATCATTGGGTGGTATGGTAGCAGCAGTTATGAATTCCTGTTTAAAAATATATAAATATATGTTTTTTACATATGCACATATGTATGTATTCAGTACACCTTATAAGTTACATTTTAAAATATATACACTGGGAACATGAATAAAGTACAATTTACACTCTTCTGTCTATAAATAATAATAAAAAACACTTACTGAATAAATAACAGTCCCAAATGCATACAATGTACTCACACTTAGATACAATGAGAGAAATTAATATTAAATATTAACACTTAATACATGTCATGAAAAATGTATAATTTCCATTCTTCTGTCTAAAATAAAATGCACTTCCAAAATAGATAAGTGTCCCAAATGCCTACCATGTCACTGGCCATGGCAAGTGATTCTTCACCCCCGACATCACTATACCTGTAAAATTGTATTTGAAAAAATAAAACACAAACACCAAAAAATATATAGCTGCGGATACAGAACTACACATGCCATCGCCTATCAGAAGTCTTATATAACCATGATTATCTGGAAAACGTGTGTGCAGAAAAAAAACTCCCTGACCCCCCCAATCACACACCAATTGTCCCCCCACTCACTGCCAGCTCCCCACACTATATTCATAGTCTCCTCACCTCCCCTCTCCCATTCCTCCCTTGACACAAGCTGTTTCCATGACGCAGTTTCATTTCAAATGTCGGCTATTCACAGCTACAGCCGAAGCTACCGAAAGCTTGGTGTTACAAACTCAGTCCCCAGATCTCCTCCAACTCCCACATTTCCCTCTGTGTCCTCTAGTCACCACCACCCCACCACACCTCTTCCCTAATGACTTTGGAAGTATTTTGACCTGCAAATAGCTTTTTACTTACTTCTCATTTTCCGATGTCCTAGGCTATAACCGTAGCTATCTCTCACATTGAGAAAAATAAAAGATGGTGGCCGTTTCATTTCTAAAAACCGCCGTTTTGGCAATTTACCCGAGATATAGCTATTTTTCAGAAGGTGGCAGCCTCTTCTCCCTCAAATATTTAAAAAACTACTACACAGAATAACCCCAAACCACAAAAGGGCCTCTTTTAAATGCTTCATGACCAGGTTTTTTTTGGACCTGGTCCAAATCCACCCAGTGGTTTGGGCTATGCAGTCCGGCAAAAATTGACATTCTTTATCAAGAGCACAATGAATGGGAAGAAGACTGCAGTTGTTTATTTATTTCTTGTCTTCTTAATAACTTTTTTATTTTTTAATGAATCTTCACGAAACATTGCAGTCTTGAGGAGCCTATACATCACTAACCAACTTCAGAATTTCAGCAAATATGTCACACATGTCAAAAGTTATTAACTATAGTATTTTTCAATGGTCCTATAGGAGTCCGACTCATCTTAACTATACATTTACAGGGGTCAGGTGATATGCCCCGATTCTAAAAAACAAATCTAAAGAAGTCAACTTCGGATTACAAGAATAGGCGATCCGGTCAATTAATCATTAAATCATATTGTTAGAGCTGATGGAATACTAACGTAACCCTTCAAATGTGTTCCATTTCTGATGCAGAAAATATGAGTACATCGTCACTCATTTTGAGGACCCCTGCAAGTCCTGCCAGCATCCCTCTGATGGTGTGCTGGAACCCCTCTTCTGTGGACGACACCCCAAAACTGAGTGACTGGCTTCACAACAGCACCAGTGGGATAAAAATGGGACGATGAATCTTGGGTCAACAGGCAAGGGTAGCTAATGCTAACCAGCATTCAGGTTGAAGGTCAAAAAGACTGTGGCCCCTGTAGGTCAGCCATGATGTGGCCAAGGGTGGGGGCAAGATGCCTCATGTCCATGCAGATGCATACCTAATCTTGAAAAGGGCCCCTAGGGTTCCCTCGTGCTATGGAAACAAGGCAATGACCATACACGAAAAGATGCGCCAGACACGAGGTTTCAAATTCCCAATGCTAGGGTTTATTGCAAGCAAAAGATAGTATCAATTGGCCAATTCTGATCTCACGCCCCGCGACGTGAGTTACCTAGACCTCGAGGGACGCAAGAGAGCTAATTACGTACATCAGTTACATATATACAAAATGCATATCATACAATCAGCAAAGTCATGTTCAACACCCCTCCGTATTAAGTTCCTTTGAACTCGGGATGACGATGGACATATACGACGAGTATGACGATTATAATGCTTTCGATGTCTATTCTAGTAACAATGTGCAATTTAGAAAGTGCTGAGGCATCTTTTAGAACATGGTGGTTCTGTTCTTGGAAGCAATCTGTACACGGGGGAAGAGCCACATTCCAAGCTTTGCTATCTATGAGGTACTATTCGTGTCCTGGGAGCCGACACGTTCTAAAGGGTTTTGCGAAGGGGGGCCGTAAGAGAAGCATAATTCAAGCCTTTAACTGTATTATTCTAACATATTCTACCATCGTACGAGACTGGCTGGCAGCTGTGAAGTGATTAAATGCCCTGCAGCTTCCTCCTAAGGCTACAGAGAGGGAGCGTGGGCATTCCTCTCTGAGCTACTCATGAGAAGTTTCAGCAAACTCTTCAGCCCCGCGACCTTGTCCTTTCATATTCAGACAACAATGTTAACAGTTGAGCAGAGTAAGCAGAATCCACAGGAATTGCAAGCTGCAAAGCAGTTTTTAGACAGAAAGCAATGAGCAATGGTTAACAAGCAAAATGGCGATTCTGCTACGTTTAAAATGGCTGCTTGTTGGTCAAGCATAACAGTCTATATTTCTATAATTCGGTGCATAAAACGGTTGTCCCACGGCCATCAAGTTACGTCTATCATTCAAATGAAGGGTATTCATTTTTCCAGATTGACAATCTGGCTGCTTGGGTTTGTGTGCAACTATGAACAGGGAAACCCACAGAGTGAGGCCCTCAACTCTTTCAATGATGTTGGCCAAGTCAAGTTTGAGGCGTTCTGTCTCCACTATCCTCCATAGATGAAATGGAATTCTCCTGTGCCTTAGGGCCACCAGTTGAATGGATAGATCAAGAATGAGCAGTACCTTTTGATCTTTTAGGCATTGTATGCTCTCAAACAGCTCCTTATATGTCTCCAGCAACTTTTCGACATCTTTGTAAACCTACTAAGTGAAATGTACTAGCCCCAAGTCATCCGCTGTGTTTCAGCTAAGGAATGTGTCCTTCACCACTGTCGTCACATAGAATGTGGCCAGAATAGATGAATGGTCATGAGTGATGTCAGTGTAGTAAGGTCCATCCAGGGGGAGGGTGTGACGACACCCCGTATATGAAGATACATATCTTCAGAGTGGCAAGTTTAGCCAGTGGATTCGTGGTTTGAAGTGTGATGTTAGTATTACATTTACTGGGCCTCATTCCGATTCAGGCGTTAAGGGGTTTACGGCGCCGTAAACGGCGCCGACCCTTAACGCCTGATTACAAGGTTCCCTTTGCGGGATGGCTGTTTAACGCCTGCTTTTTGCAGGCGTTAAAAGCCATGGCGCAAAGGGACCTTGGCGATAATTACGGCACCGTGATTTACGGTGCCGTAATTATCGCCTTTCCCCATTCCCATTATGCCCTATGGGGCAAAAATGGGAATGGGGAAGGGGCCATTGGTGAATGGGGAATTACCGCCCCACTCACCTTGGAATGGGGCAGTAATTCCGCCATCCACCATGGCGGAATTGCAACCTTAGCGGCATGGACCATGGTGCTAATAGCACCATGGTCCTCCGCCAAGGTTGTAATGAGGGCCACTGACTCTGCAGTGTCAATCATGATAGGTATGTCACTCAAGAGGATCTTCACCAAGTATCCTGGCTGCCTACATCGTCCTTTATCATGTAGGTGCACTGCTGAAATGAAGAATATGACTTCGATATCATCCTCACCATCAGGCCATGATTCTGTAAACTCCTGTTCGTTTGCAAGGTTCACCACTGTTATCTGGTGAGGCTGTCACAGGAGAGGGGGGTGGTTAGTGTTGGGAGCAGGCCACTGCCCTCAGGATATCTTTACAAAAATTGTTCTGCTTATCACATCTCCCACACGTTTGGTATTTTGCAGTGCTTGTTTCTGTGTGAGGTAGCAACCCTCCACAGGCATCACAGGCCATGCATCAGTCTTCTAATTGATTGGTCGCTGAAGGTTGAGCTCAAATAACGCTTCTTGTTCAGGCCGGTTTGGAGGAAACAGCATGGGCTTCTCGTGCTTTAAGTCATTTGAACACATGCCCCATGTGTGTTGGTGTTAGCGAGGCTAGCTCATGAGCTCTGCTTATCTCTAGAATCCTTTGTAGGACAATGTCTGCCTCTTTGCAGATCTGACGCCATGACTAAGATGAGGTTTATTTCTGTATAAATTGCACCCTTATTCTTCCGTTTAGTCCTGCTCAACGAGGCCAGCTGGCAAAGCCTGGCATGGTAAGCATCAAGTGACTCGGTTGGGCATTGGTGACGATGTCGGAGACACATTTTTCATAATCTCAGTTAACTAAGGGTCTAGAACAGGCCTACAAGTTTTCCTTTCACTGCTCTGTAGGACCTGCCTCTTGGCTGCAGTGTCTTGAACATTTGGTGAACTCCCCACCTGCGTAAACCTCTTGGCATCATCATCGTCTTCATGTGCTGCCACAAAGAGCATTTCTAGGCGCTGTACCATGTCCCAGCATGAGCCAAGGGTGGCCAGGGCACCTATAACGCCATATTCTAGCACTGGGTATCCTGCCATCATCTTGGGGTTGCCTGGACCAAGATGGGAGGGAATACCTCTAGATGGGGTGAGAACAACCACTTGCTGGTGATCAAGAAGGGGGAAATTGTCTCTTTAGCATCAGTCCTCGAGCTGCTGGCGACCCTACGCTTCCAAGTCTAGGGGTGCCTGTTCAGGTGTGAGGAATGACAACAAAGCACATTTCTGTTCTGAATGGTTGTGCTTATTGTTCTTCCCCCCCCAAAATGTGATGGTCAAACGTTCAACATGCTTTTGTCTCTTCACGAGTGCTGAGAATGGGTGGTGCCAGTCACCCAGCACACCATTGACGTGAGAGAGGGAAATATGGCGCCACGCTGAGCCCTTGCAGAAGGTGGAGAGCAGGAACACTGCTGTGAAGTGTTTGTGTGAAAGAGTTCATGGATAACCCCTCCACCCTGTTAAGGATTTCCATCAGGTGACGCACACCTTAGTCTCGGCCCAGTATGCAGCTCATGATTGAAATGCTTATGTTTATGTTAGATTTAATATTGAGATGATATACCACTCATATCACACATCCTTTTCAAATACCCTGGGTCACAATGGACCATGAACCATGCTGGTTGGTAAAATATAATATTTATTTTAAAATTCAAAAGAAATCATACAATGTTTAACATGGGGCAGCAATCACAAATGGTCTGATAATAACAATAGGAATGTAAGCAATGCACTTAGTTAACCTTCTATTGACCCCTCTACAAATCATCAGGAAATAGGAGCACTTTTTGATTTAGGTAACATAGCATTTGAGTTAGAATTTCCCCCTGCAATGTTCCCTCAACCCACAAATAATCAATTCTAAGTGGACGAACAGAAGCAGCAGGTAATCAGGAATGACAAGTTGAAAACAGAATTGAGATCCGACCTTCCCTCCCCAAACAAGAGAGAAAAATGGATTTTAAACCCTGGCAATGCTTAAAATGACACTCGGAAATGGATGAATAAATGAATGAATGTGTGTAAAAACCTTGAAACAAATATTATTCCTCACTACAGCAACCATGTAGAAGTACAAACAATCACAAGCAATGTATAACCAAGAGCATAAAATTTGAAAATAAGTGGCAGGTCTTAAACATGTTGCAGCAAATGACACGTTGGAAATTTAGCAAACTTTGCAATTCCCACCTGAAATTACCAAAACAGTTTTTAATAAAAACGGGTGAAATATTGTAAATGCAGTTTTTGTGTTGGGGTGTAGCTATAGATCATAGGTACAATATGGAAGTGATTAGGTCTCTAGCTGGAAGATTGAGTGAGTTACGCACAAACTAGTGAGCTTCTTTTTTAGGGAAATAGAGCATAGAAACAACAGAAAAACAGCTTTAAAATGGATTGCAAATTTTTACTTAAACTGGATTTAATGAATAAGAAAAAGAGAATGCCACCCGTGAATCTCCACAGTTACACGGCCGTTGTAACTCTTCACGTGGTGTACCCCGTTTCCTTTATGGAAAATTAATTTATTTGATCAAAATTGCTACTGGCTTATGTTCTAGCAAAACAAAAATGAAGAGAAAATCGTCTCTAACACTAGGAATCAAAGGCAGAGTTTCACATATAATGCTGACAATTTTAACAAGATATTGGGGTCAGAATAGAATAGCTTAGAGATTGGAATAGGGCAAAGCAAGGCAAGGTATACTATGAATTTATATGGTTCCTATTAATACTCACAGTCCACTTTTTAGTTTTTGGGTTTGGGACAGTCAGCATTCTGGTCACCACATGGATCTGGTCTAACAAAGGACAGCCGGACAAAATCAGTGGGACAGGATCAGCTGGGCATGGACTGGTTACCGGGTAGCACTTCTGGTCACTGGATAAGATAGGGCATCAGGGTAGCAGGATGGCAGCAGCATGCAGTGAGTGGCGGCAAGCCAATCTGGATCAGGATGCCAAAAATACCACAGTTTTCTTCTGGTTAATGAGAGATTAGTGATGTTTCAGAATTTGAGGCCTTGCTGGAGCAGGATCAGCAATGCTTGGCCTTCTAGTTGGGATCTGGAATCTGGATAGATGACGGGAACAGGAACGCAGCGCAGGAAACCAGGAAGGGTGTGTCTAGGGTCTTGTCAGGGACCCTTATTTATAATGCCTAGTGACATCATCCAAGTATATGAATGGGGCAGGCTTAACTAAACACACCCCCAGGAAAAGGATTGGACAAGGATGCTAGTCTCCGCCTCTCTCTCAGTTGGTTGGATTTCTAAGGGAATGATGTCAGGTTTATGAGGTGAGCTTTACAATGTCCAGAAACTCCCACATTTACTTTACTGAAAATCCGATTTTGCCAAAAACATGCATTTCTTTAATTGCAATCTCTTGGCAAATTATACACACAGGTTAAATATTATGTGCAACACTAATCAGTCCAATCCTCAGGTCTGTGTGACCTTGTTTCACCCTTCGAATATATTTTGGTAATTTTACACATTAAAGATTCAGCCTAAAATTCCACAATTTTATACACAGATGCGAATTATCCCCAGGGATGTATGTACAAAATGTTATGTTTGCAACATTAATACTTTCCTTGGACTCTGTCATATTTTATAACTTCTGTTCCCCACGCAGCAATGAGTTCTACCAAGTTTTAAAAGACAGCACGTAAAATTAGATTTACAACTACCAACTTTTTACATTTTATTCATTTTTGCTGCAGAGATAAAACGTCTTTAAAGTTTCTTTATAAAATAGTCTTTGTGAACAAATGGTAGTCTCTTTGTTCCTGAATCCATTTTTTCTTGTCTTTCCACTGCTGCCAACTGTCATTTCCTTCAGAGCAGGGTAGGGCTTCTCCCTTGGCTGGGGTTATATTGCCCCCTTCACACCTCTGGCTTCTTTCACTGGGAGCTCCATTGTTTGGGTCCCAGCAGAGACAAAAGTCTGTTCAACCCCATAATTATCAGGGGGTTGTCAGTATCTGCTGAGAGTTTTTATGATAGTCCCCTTCCCCTTGGGGGAAGTTTCATGGCTGGTAACTGAAATGACTGGTTTTTCTGAGAGCTTGCAAATCCAGCCCATGTATTTTCAACTCTTTAATTTCTTATTTTGGGTCCTGAATTAAACAAACCTGTGAAAGAAGATAGCCTATGTGTGAAACTCAGCTGGGGAAGAGCAGCTGGTGGCTGCAGCATCGGGCTCTGTAACTGGAGTGATCGAGTGTGAGGACTATAGTTTGCTCAATGCCAGTGTAGTTGGCAAAATGGAAAGGATCTTAGTTTAGGTGCCGATAGAATGTGCCATTGTGGACTCAACTACATTGGGTGAAAAGTAAATAGATACAAATTTATCATTCACCCTTTGTGGGAGTGGAGTGCTTCAGCTTTCAATAAAACTGTGCACCCTTAATTGTGCTCCCTTGTGAATCCTGAACGTGGTTCCCCTGGTATGAACTGACAGTCGTATGGTGTTACAAAAAAAGGTTCCCTGTTAATATGCATGTATTAGATGGAGCAAAAGAGCAAAGTAGTTAACTTTTCCCTTGCACCACAGAGATGTGGAGGAGTGGAAGCTTGCACAAGAAAGGAGTTTAAGAGAGGTGTGGGCTAGTCAGGAAAACAATCTGGTAGCGGCACTGTATGCATTGACATACATTCGGGGAGAGCCAAGTCCTTCCGTCTTCCTGCATCTTTTGAAAACTATGTGTAATATTTCTAGTATTTATATTTGATGATAGTCCCTCTTTGAATGCACTTCAATGGTAAAAATGGTAAAACTAAAACAAGATGACTAAAATCATTGCAGATTTTCTTCTTTTGAGGGTGGGTCATTCTTTTTTTTACCAGCTCCTGCCACAATTAGAGTGAGGTGTGTCTCATGGAAATTTGGATTTTTGAATCAGTGTGTTGTGCCATTTTGTATTGAAAGAAAAAAGTGTTACAAATAAATTGTGGAGATTGTCTACTCTAAGCCAATAGGGCCAAAGAGATTCCAGCGGTCCTCCACACTTGAAGCATGGCGGGGATAGTGAAGAGATGTTAAATGAGTGAAGTTGTACATGATTACATTCTGGGATGCATTGCTTGCAGGAGGGCAGGGGTGGACTAGCCTATAGGGAACTCTGGAGATTTCCCGGTGGACCTAGGCCAGCAGTTGGACCTCTTGTGTGGTAACCTATTTTGTCTCTAAATGTTCTCATAGGACAAGGGCTGGGCTTGCTAAAAATGTGTAATATGGTGTCACTTTCAAAATTATTTCCAGGGCCTCTTTTGGTTCCCAGTCCACCCCTGCAGGAGGGCGAGTGCGATGAAGATTTTGTCACGGCCTTAAGGCACTAATACTTACCCTGAGGGGCACTGAGTGCTCTGGGCCAAATAAGATCCAGATTTAGAAGGCACAATGCAGGTAACTGAAAGCCAGACACATAATGAGTAGCATGTGAAGGAGTGGAACAAGAGTGCCATTGAACTGGATACACTGGAAGTGCAAGCAGTAACAAATACAAATACAAATGTAAAAGATCAAGGGGTTTAAGCGAAGTTAAGAAAAATGCTGTCAAAGAATAGGACAGCAATAATGAGAGTGATGGGGCAGTTTTATCTATAGATGTCAACAATGCAAGATCATGCGCTGCCAGGAAAGTTGATGGAATAGAATTGTTAGATTCAGGGGCAAGATGCTCCTTGATTGCTAAAGAAGTGTGGCGGAGTATGCTTAGTGAGACCAAAAGACTGTTGAGCAAGACTGACCAACAAAATGCAAGAACAAGTGGCAGAACAGCAAGTAAGGCAAGGATCCAGGAAGAGCAGGAGAGCTCAACAGCGTTTCACTATACGGAAAAGGTTGTGACGCATCAGGCTTGCAAAGCGCCATGTCTTTATGCAGTGGTGAAGCCAATGATGAGAGAAAGCTGAGGCATTAGTTGCCCTTGGCAACGGACCAAACAGTGTTCACTGCGCATGCACAGAAATTGGCTGCCGGTTCCAGTGCATGCGCATGATGTGCAATATGGCGGCCCCCATGTGCGGAGTGTGACCAGCCTGCCGGAGACGCGGAGAGAAGATCTGAAGCTGCCACCAAACCCGCCAAGGTAAGCAGGCGCGGTGGAAGCTCCTGCAAGCACTGTGACCCAAAAGACCAGAAGTGGCACCAGGTTTCCAAGGACAGTTCAGGTAAAACCGGTGGACCAAACGGGGTGCAAGGACACCAGAGGCCGGTTCCCAAGAGTTGGCGAAGGCCGCATAACCTTTCCAGGACACCAGGTAGTAGAGATGTCCCCTGTGGTAGCGATCATCAGAGACAACAGCGACCTCGAACTCAGTGGCCCCATCAACCAGCAGAGGACCAGGTCTAGTGCGAGGATGGTGGTAGGCATCAGACCGGAATGGATTAAACAGGGACACGTGAAAGACAGTTTGGATTTTCCAGTTGGAAGACAGCTGCGGATGAAACGCCACTGAAAAGAGGCACCGGGTGATACAGAAGGGGCCAGTGGCCGTTGGGCGGTAGTCACTATAAGTATCTCCGTTTTGGTGTCATTGAAAGCCAGTGAATTTGCTATCATCCATGACTGAATAGCCCTGTACACTGCATTGATACTTGTGTAATCCTGTGCAAAATCCCCAGATAGCTGAAACCACCTGGGTATCATCAGGGTAGTTGGTGTATCGGACACCCAGATGATCAAGCATATAAAAAAAGAGGTTGTATATAGACTTTAAATAAGGATGGGGAGATTCAGGAGCCTTGTGGTACTCCAGCATTGATTACATGTGGGCCCGAGTGGGCCTCCTCTACTGCCACTCTTGATATTCAAGGGCCAAGAAAGGGTGCAATCCAGTGTGCAGTCCTTTGAGAACAACCAGCAATGCCCCTTAACCTGTCGACAAGAATGGAGTGGTCAACAAGGTCAAAGGCCGCTAAGAGGTCTAAAAGCTGGAACGGGTGGATGTCCTACCCTCTAATATTTCAATGCAATTATTTAATGCAGAAACATTTATACCCTTGCAGTGATTCAATGGGACAAGACCATCTTTGTCTCATAGGTATGCAACCTAGGAATATACATGGAAAGCTGTTATATTTCTGCAGTTCTTTTTTATTAAGCTGTTGGATTTTTTCAGAAATGAGTACATGTTCTAAATATAATAGAGCTGGCAGTGGGCCAGTACACGCACAATACATTAATGCCATTGTGATAGCTCACAGTGTATTATGAGCACTTGATAGATCATGGGTCTGTTTACCACTATAAAACAGGAGTGATCAAACCAGAAAATTAATACTAAGTTATGTGGACTTCAACACTGTCTGCAACAATTGACAATAAACATGCACTTTAAAAGTTAAACATCACTAGTGAATGAGCATTTTTTGTCATGGTGCATTGTATCACCCATATTGAGTAGTGTGTTTGTTTTAAAGTCATGTTCACATGGGAGGCCTCTGGGGGGGTGCACATATGCCCGGCAGAAGGATGACCTCTGGGTAGGTTGACATCTAGATCTAAGGTTAGAGATGTGGTGGCAGACTGTAGCGTTGCCCAAAGTAGGGCCACGGTGTCTGCTGACGTTTCGGCTCGATGGACGGGGAGCCTTCTTCTAGGGCCAAAAATTCGGGTCTCTCTGTATGAGGGACATACAAAAATATGGTGTATTAGAGGGGCACAACCGTGGCCAAGGAAGGGTAAAATGCATGTGTGTGCCATTAAAATTAGCATTGCGAAATGCCAAGTTCCAGCGTCCATGAGACTGACCTTGCAGGGTGCTCCAATTGGGAGGGCATGAGAGATGTGATCCCTAGTGGAAGCAAGCAGGTAAATGAGGGATAGACTGGCGAACCAGGTTACCCGTGGGCGGTGCATTGACGTTCCTGTTAGTATGGTTATCTTGCCTGGAAGAAAGATGCCTGCGACTGAAGTGCTGGCTTCCTGAGAGGAAAAGAGAGGGCAACATGATTGGGAGTGTAGAAGATGTAGGTCTAAAAGCATGAGCAGGGCTGGGTGATCTCCATCCCCTCCAAGGTCTGTGAGTATCTCTTGGGTATACAAAGTTCGTGTTCAGCTCAATTGCTGCTCTGGATAGATTTTCCCAATATGGGTCCCAGACCCCCTTTACTTGGCATCTTTGTCCTAGTGAAAAGCACTTCTATGCTTTAAGTTCCGCCTCATGACACCTCTGGCTCTCCCTAACCCTAGGTTTAGCCACCCTTGTACCTGCAGGGTTCTGGCCATCACCCTACGTTTGTTTGTAGGTCTCCCAGGGACTTCGGTCGCTTCTCTGGTTCACCGGGAACTTTGCTGGTCCTCTGTGCATCTCCTCTGCAGTTCAGCAGTTGTTTTCCTGCAGTCGAGCAGCCCCAGTCACCAGCGAGACACTCTCAGCATCTCTGTTGGTCCTTCTGCTTAGCAGCCCAGTGAGTGTGTCTCTCTCCCAGACTCACTCTGCTTCCCTGCCTTATTGGTTCCTGCAGTTCCTTCCAAGCTCCCAGCTCATGCGGAGCCGACACAGAAGACATGTTGGCTATCTTCTCTCTCTGTCTTTGAATGACAGCTGACCAATAACATCATCCAAAGGACTAGAGCGGGTACGCGCGTTCTAGTCATTGACCTGCATCTTTTTCATCTCCGTAGTTTCTACTAGGGATATATTACAAAGACAGATGGGGTATTGGGTGATGTGGAATTGAAGGGGTTTTGAGGAAAGGTGGGAAGGGGAAAAGGATACTGTGTTCTTCCGACATGGTCACCACTCCCAATGGGGCCCTCCCTCCCCATGAGATATTCCTGCTGAGTAACACCCCCAGGGGGGCTATCGGGTAGTGACCTCACCTCCCTGGCTTCAGGAAAAGGGGCTTCCCCAACTAAAGTAGTGAAAACTCCTCAGGATTCATCACATATCTCTCCCCTTATATTTTCAGTTCCTTCCTCCCCTAAAGGGGAAACAGAGAGGAAGTCTGTGTTTCCCTGTTCCTTGTCCTTGCGATGCTCCATGCTAAATTAAGATGGCTGTACGTCATCGCATGATACAGGGATTGGTGTTTTTTCTAGGACTGAGCCATACTAACAGGAATGGTCAGTAAGTAACATACATTTTCTCCCTGTGAGGTAGTATCAAAGATTTCCCACTGGTCATTTGATCGCTAATGCCTTTAACTCTATGGTAGCATAGTTTCCCTCTCTGGAAACAGTTTTCTACTGATAAACATCACTGGATGTTCTATCCCTTCATGAACTTGAGATAACCTGCTCCTAGACCTGTACCTCGGAGGCATCTGTTTGTAGGTCAAACTCATTGTTAAGGTTAGCCACTTTAAGTGTGGGCTCACCACACAGGATTGTTTTCAGAGAATCAAAGCAAGCCTGATCTTTTTTTTCCCATCTTGATTTTCTGTGGTTGCGTATTTCTTAACTTGTCAGTTAAACAGGAAGTCATAGAGGAGATGTTCGGTGTGAACCTTCTATAATACTCGACAAGTCCTGGAAAGGCCCTTATATCTCCCTTGGTTTTAGTGGTAGAGATCTCCTTGACTGCCTTCATTTTTTCTAGCTGTGGTTGGATCATGTCATTTCCTACAAAGAAGCCTAGGTATTTAACTGCCAACTGGTTAAGGTGGTACTTCTTTGGTTTGTATCAAGTTGGGCCCCAGTGAGTGCAGAATACCTGTGGTGCTGCGTGGTTTGTGATCCAGGATGCACGGTCCACTAGTGTCCCTCTGGTCCCAGGGATTCCCATAAGGGCGGTATCTGCCTGGTCTGGAACATATGTAGTGAGGGTATCCACTCCCGGAACCAAACTGGAATGTACAGAAAGCCTAGAAGAGGGAGCAGTTTCCTAGCACCACGGTAATCAGACCTCACAACAGTCATGGTACCGAGCAGTGCGAGCACTTTAAGTGGGAGGCCGCGTAGATCTTCACAAAGAGAAGGAGCGAGAAGAAAAGCAGTGGGGAGAAAACAGAGACATTTTTATGGGAGGGCAAAGTGCCACTTGCCCAGGGCCCCCACCTTGGACGGGGCCCCACAGGGGCTTTCGGATCTGAAGAAGTAAGATTCCATTGTTCACCAGTCTTAAACAGCACATGTCAGGATATTTTATGCGGTGCTGCTGAGGCTCTAAACCAATTGCCTTTCTGTTTTGGCAAGTGCATGCTCCCTTGATCAATTCATCATGTATTGCTTTCTGGGTTCACTGTGGTATACATAGTTTGTGTGCTCCCTATGGCACAACTCTGTAGCATTCTTTCCTTCCTGTGGGAATGATGTTGATCATGTGCAATAGGCAATAGTGAAATGCATAATGATAAATTGAGTGCCACAATGGTTCAGAAGTTAGTTCAGTGTGTGAAGCACCCATTGCAGAGATATGTGTTCATATGCAAAATTAGAATATCACATTCAGCAAGGCTGACTGAGCCTTTCCTAAGTCTGAAGTGTATTAACCTGCCTGCATATGTACTTGGTGTTGCTGCTATTATCAGCAATGTACCTGTACCAGATAGGGGTTGTTAAAAATAACTAACAAATAATCCATATGGTGAAGGTCTAGAAATTGGTTTGTTCAGATGGGCTGTTGTAAAACCTAGGCAATCGCTTCCAACGATGGCATAAAATGTTTGCCCAAGAGGTGAATAAGTATACAAAGACTATGGAACGACAGCGTTCATTTTTGTATCCTGGATTTGTCAGCAGACGATACAGTGATCCTGGTCAAATCATCTAATATATCTTATATTACTGTGCTGCCTTCTTCTGTGAGGTTCGCCGTCTTGCATTCTGCTGGTATCGTTTAGCCCATTACTTGATCTTTCTTCTTCTTTCTATCGGGAAGATAACACAGGGGCAATGTGCGCGCCTTGGAAGCAAGACGACATGGAGCAAAAGAGGTTCTGGGTATTAAGTAATAAGCGCGTTATAAGTAACATATCATATCACGTAGGCCATTTGGGTGGAAGGGTTGGTGGACAGAAGAGAGCGGACCATATGTTGCAGGCCTCAGGCAAGTATATTTTAAGGTCTGCTTGTCTGACACAAAAAAAGGTTTGCTTTCTGGTAAAAGTAAAATGTTTTTATGCACGTTTATAAATGAAAATGTCCCAAGCCATTGTTATGGAAGTATTTAAAGCTTTATACTACAAAAGACAAACCCAGATTAAATATGTTAAAGCACATTGATTGGTATGCTGGTTCTTATATACTTCCCTTGATGATGGAGAGAATGAAGCAAGAATCATTCCCATTTTTCATAACACCCTTCTATAATATTTTGTTTAAAAATTGTCATGTTTGGTAATGTGATTTGTGTACTTTCCAAGTCAGTTTTTTTTATAAAATGAGATTGTTTCAGTTCATGATAAGAACTGGAAGAGCGAGTGTACAAATGCAGAAATTGCAGAGTTGGCACAAATCCCAGCTTCACCCCTTTACCCCTTAACCAATGTGTGATCCTTGGCATCTCATTTAATCTTGTATTGCTTAACCTCCAAATATTGCAGTCCCCAAACCTTTCACAATTGTCAGCCCTTCTGAGTGATTTCCTTCTCATGGTATGATCTTCATAAAAGCCTTATTCATGGTTTCACTGTGTTAATAGTGAGCATATTTATGTTGCACACCACAGGCATGTGTTCCTTAGATATCTAATGGCAACACTATTTGAAAATCATATCCCACTTCTAATCTCAGTCTTTCTGGATAACGACACCTTCCTGGTAGTTTCTAATCTGCCTCCACTATCCATGCTACGGTATATTTAGCCTTCTCCTTCCTTCCAATTGGTGGTTTCTATCCATGCATGAGCACTTTTGCATTCTGTGAGGCAGCTAATGTGAGTTCTCTGCCTGTTATGGGTTATATGTACTAATACAACACAACCTGGCGGCGGTTACAGAGCAGGACTCCCTTGTAAGCTGGTCAGTCAACTGGATGGCCCAGAGACACTTCCGAAGGCTTACTTGGCAGGAGATGATGAAGTCGCCGGGAATAGCTGTTCCTGCTATTCCAAAGGGCGAAGCACCAGTACAGGCCTTCTGGTTCGATCCAAGGAGGAAAGGGTTTCACAGGACGACAGCAGTGCAAAGGAGGATTCCTTCAGCGGGTCACCAGCGATTCCTCGGTCCAGCCTCTTGGTTGCAGGATACTTGGCTCCTGTATTCCTTCGTTCGTGAGAACTCAGGAGATCGACCTGGTACTGGTGTTTCCAGCCCCCTCTTATCCACGGTTCCCTTCGTGCCAAAACGGAGGGGAGCCAATGGGAGATCTGCTCATCAACACACATACCATACGTGGACCAATCATGGACCACGGTGGTCCCAGGCATTCACACCACCCTAGACTCTCTGGCACCCAGGATGTGTATTGGGACCAGACATCCCAGCCCACACCCTGGAGGCACACAAACGACATGTAGAAGCCCGCGAAAGCAACCACGTTTCGCGGGAAAGTACATGCCCAAATAAGGAAGGCCCCGGGTCGCTCGACCTGGGGAAGGTGAAGGGAGCAAGACGGTCAGTGGACAAGACAAAGGAGCCTCGTGGTCTGGCCATTTTGGGAGCCAGGCTACCATTTTGGGTTCAGTGCGAAAAACGTGCTCAGAACGCCAAAAGGAGCTCAAAATAAACAAAACGATCGCTGCCACCATTCGAGTCCCTGAATGACTTGCACCGATCAAATACCATCCTAAAAGAGTATCTAGGGCTTGTAGAAGGCTAGAGACCCAAGAGAGCTGTAACTTAGCTTACAGTGCCCTCTTGTGTCATGTTGCACTAAAGCCGCAACATGATAGAAGAAACTACGGGAAACAGCGTTCCCCGGTACTGACTGTCTTAAAGGCATGTCAGTTTCCCCGTAAGAAAGGAGCGAAAGCCCAGAGGAGTGCGGCAGAAGGCTGCACTTCTCTGGCAAAGTCAAGAACAAGGTGAAAACAACAGCAAAAAGTTTAGGGGTTGCCACATGGAAGGAAAATTACCTACAATTATGAAATCTTTCCTAACACTCGCCCCTCCCAGACTATGGACAGGGGGAACTAATCCACCCCTGGATGAGTCTCTTGTTCATGTCGGTTAAACATTCTGGACAACCCATCAGCATTGCTATGTTGGACACCTGGCCTATGCTCAATAGTGAAGTCGAAGCCTTGTAGACTTATGGACCACCTAAGCAACTTTGGATTCTCCCCCTTCATGTTCATTAGCCACTTTAACGGCTTATGGTCAGTCTGCACAGTGAAGTGGGTCCCATAGAGGTAGGGCCTCAGCTTCCTTAGGGCCCACACAACAGAGAAACATTCTTTCTCTACCGTGGACCATCTGAGCTCTCTGTCCTTAAACTGGCGACTAATAAAACCGATAGGGTGTTCCTTACCCTTCTCATCTACTTGTGATAGTACAGCTCCTATCCCAGTGTCAGAGGCATCCGTCTGCACGATAAAAGGTCTTTGATAATCAGGGGCCCTGAGGACAGGGGCCTGGCACAAGGAGTCTTTTAAGCCATCGAAGGACTTCTCACACTCGTCGGTCCAAGTTACCTTCTTGGGTTTCTTCGGAGTTGTGAGGGCAGTCAGAGGAGCAGCTATGGTGCCATAGTCTGCCTCAAAAGTGCGGTAATACCCCGTGAGTCCTAAAAAGGCTCTCACTTGGGTTTGCGTAGTGGGGGTAGGCCAGTCTTGTACTGCTTGTACCTGACTGAGTAGAGGCTGTCTCCTCCCTCCACCTACTTCATGTCCAAGGTAAACCACTGAGCCTTGTCCATTTTGGTGAGGGGCCACTCGGACACCCTCAAAAGAGCTATCTGAAGGACTGCTTGGGAACAGGTCGGGGAGAGGTTCAGACTCCTCTTCCTCAACGTCTGAAGCCAGTAGCAGTGCTGCGATTTCGACGCTTGGGCCGAAAGCCTTCAGCCTATTCACGTGAAGCACTTTTGGAGCCTGTCCAGGCCTTCCAAGGTCCACTGAATAGTTAACCTCACCCAGGGGCTCCACCACTGGGTAAGGGCCTGACCATTTGTCCTGTAAAGCTCGAGGCCTTATGGGATTCATGATCAGGACTTGCTGACCAAGTGTAAAGTTGATGAGGGAAGCTTTCTGGTCGTACCAATGTTTCACCAGCGCTTGCCCTGCCTTCAATTTATCACTAGCCAAGCCCATCAGAAGTACCATCCGTTTTCTGAGCCCTAGCACATAATCAACTACGTTGGTAGTAACAGGGGGAGTGGGCATCTCCCATCCCTCTTTGACGATGGCTAAGGGTCCCCGTACGGGATGACCGAACAGAAGTTCAAAGGGGCTGAAGCCAACACCCTCCTGTGGTACCTCTCGGGAGGCAAACAGTAAGCATGAAACAAGAAGATCCCATTTTCTTCTCTGAGGCTCCTCCAGAGCCCCAATCATGCTCTTTAACGTTCTGTTGAAACGCCCCCCCAGACCATTGGTCTGGGGGTGGTATGCAGAAGAGAACCTGTAGGTGACCCCACATTCTTTCCACATAGCCTGCCTATACTTCGACATAAAGTTGCTGCCATCATCCGGCACAACTTCTTTAGGGAAGCCAACCCTAGTAAATATGCCGAGTAAAGCTTCTGCAACTGACTTGGCAGTTACAGTTTTCCATGGGATGGCCTCAGGATACCTGGTTGCATGGTCGACCAGCACCAGGATAAACCTATTGCCCGAGGATGTTTGCGGGTCAAGGGGACCAACCATGTCGATCCCTACCCTTTCAAATGGTACCCCCACAACTGGGAGCGGTACCAACGGAGCTTGGATTGTCGCGCCAACCTTACCAGACAACTGGCAGGCGGCACAACTCCTGCAGTGACTTTCTACTTGCTCCCCCATCTTGGGCCAGTAGAAGTGCATGGATAACCTTTGCTTGGTCCTCCTCATACTAAGGTGACCAGCAAGGGGAACGACATGCGCCAACTGCAGGAGGAAGGGCCTAACAGCAAGGGGAACCACCAACCTCCTATGGTCTCCTTCTGTAGACTCTGTGGGCTCACTATACAGGAGTCCACCTTCCCAATAAATCCTATGCTTCTCAGGAGGTTCACCCTCAAGCTGGGAGCAGGCCTGTCTCCTTAGGCCTTCCAGAGATGGGCACTCACGTTGGCCTTTACTGAATTCGTCCCTATCAGGACCTCCTTCAACTAACAAGTCTTTTAGTTCAGGATGATCGTTGGGGTCGAATACTTCAGGCATCGCCACCTCCTCGTCAGGCCCGGGCGATTGACCAACTTCCTCCACCGCAGTGGTAGGCGAGCTCGGGGGAATATTCTCTTTCCCTCGTCTTGACTTGTAGACTCCTTTCGCCTTGGGTTTCCCCTTTGGCTGGGGCGGCGTATTGGACTTGGCCAATGCTGCCCGTGCTTGAGACCGTGTGTAGGGTCTTTCGGCAGTGTCTCCTACGAGCCCTAAAGCTCTGAGATCATTACCTAACAAGACCTTTCCCGGGACGTTTCTCTGAATGCTCACTGGAATCCTGACTGCTGTACCATTTAAAGTAAGATTTACAGGGATCACGGGAAACATACGGAGGGGGCCGTCAGCCAACTTAGTGGGCATCAGAGTAGCTCTGGCAACTTCCTCTGAGTCTACCAAGGTAGAATCCACTACAGTGCGACTGCACCCACTATCCCTAAGAGCTGGAGTATCCACTCCATTGATCAGCACACTGTCTTTAAAGTAGTGCTTGGTATTATCCGGAATCCTAGCATAAGCCTCTGCGACTTTAGGCTCCCAGGAACCCAGGGACACTAAAACTACCTCAGCCTCTATTCCGCTGGGAAATGAGTCTGAGGAGAAGGATGCTCCTGTAATCTCTTCTTCCTCGTAGGAGGAGAAGGCCAGATTAGCGGAGTGGACCCCCAAAGGTCTAACCTTACAACGGGGATCCCCCTTCACGTGGTCAGTTGCTCCACAAGAAAAACAAGCCCCAGTGGGTCTGTTTACGTAGGGAGGCTTATTGTAACCAGAGTTCTGTTTCGGAGGCGAACCTCCACTACCCTGTGAGTTCTCTTGTGTCTTACCCTTGTTTTTCTTTTTGTGGCCCTTATGGGAAGAAGATTTAGCAGATTCCCCACCCTCCATATCTTTGGACTTTTTCCCTTCCTCCTGCTTACCAGGATGAGTTTTGTCCTTATGGGACACTCGATGTGACACCCATAAGTCTGCTGCAATGGCCAGCTTCTTAGGATCTATCTCCTTCGAATCGGCCAAATGCTGCTTAAGCTCCGGGGAAGAAGAAGCAAAAATATGTTCCAGCATGACAAGATTTATCATGCCTTCGAAGGTAGAAACCTTATAACCTTCGACCCAGCCAGTTAAGTTTTTCAAAGATTCAGCGACATAAGATACCCAAGTACCACCTTCCTTTTTCTTATACTCTCGAAAACGCTTTAAATATTGGGCCGGAGTCTTCCCAAACTTTAAAATGAGAGTTTGCTTTAACATTGCGAAATCAGCCCGCTCAGCCTTCGACATTTCCATAATGGCACTACAGCCAGAATGGGGCAGTCTAATGAGCAACCACGCAATCTTATCAGCATTGTCAACTTCTTGAACCTCGCATGCATACTCAAACGCATTCAGCCAGTCCATAATGTCATTCCTTTCTTCATACACACTGAGCAGATCTTTTGGAAACCGTGGATGAGAGGAAGCCCCAGACCCATGTCCAGGACCCTTGGACCCATTTGCAACCTGAAGCTTGGCCAGTTCCAACTGGTGATCCCTGTCTTTCTGTTTTTCTGCCTGTTCGATTTTTAGTTTGGCTATGCTGAATTCAAGCTCCTGCTGCCTAAACCGCAGCTCTTGCTTCTTGAATTCAAGCATAGCATCCCCATCAACACTGGCAGAGGAAACATTAGACATCACATCCTCCCTGTCCTCGTGGTCGCGATGGATCAGTGCAGCGGCAGAACCGTCGGTTCTACCAGTGAGAGCAGCCCCACCACCTTCTGCACTGTCCTCAGAAGTTATAGCGTCAAGCTGCGCTTCTTGCCACGCCACGATTCTCTGGATCATTTCCAATTTTGTGCCTTGAGAGGAAACACCTCTCTCCGCACACATCTTTTTCAGCGTTTCTGATTTGGAAGCATTTAAAGTTAACAAGGTATTTGTTTCCATACTGTTTGATAGGACTATGGCCTTTTTAAAGTTATATTACAACAATTCACTACGTGTACTGTTTGGAATAACCTGAAATGCCCTAGTTCGAGCGCAACACTGGATACCTTCAGTCGTATCCCACCGCTGCCACCAATTTGTTAAGACGGATTTCTGAACTCTGTCCTGGTGGCGCAGAAGTTCAGAAGGCCAACCTAATTACTTGGAACAGGGTAACCTCTGGACAAGCCAGACCAATCAAGGTAGCGATCGCGGCGGTCAAGACTAGGTCTCAAGAGGGGTGAGGGTGACTGAAAGCCTGCAATGAGCACACAAAGCAAGAGCGCTTACAAACTACTCCAAACAGTTGTTATATCAAAAATATATACACATTTATTTTAAGGCCTTTAAAACAATGACCGTAGCGAGAAAAGCACAGTATCACAATATTAAACCAACACATACCATATCAACACAATATATATACAAATACACAGTTGCAAGCGTTTAAAGCACGAAATATGTAGTCCACCTGAAAGGAAAGGAAAACAGGCAGTGCAATAACGCTTTAGACTCAGTTCGCCTTCAGAGGCACCTAACTAGATGGAAGTCTGAGCCCTGCGAAGAGTGGAGCCTTGTGCTCAAAGTACCTGCCACGCCGGTGCCAACGGGCAAAAGGGGAAGCTCTTCGGAGGAAGTCAGGCAGTTCGCGTTAGTGCACAGCAGAAGGAGAACAGGTTCCGCAACTCAAGCGCAGCCTCCACAGCGGGCAGAAGCAGAGCGCGAGTACGGCCAAAAGGGTGCTGTTTTTACACAGCAGGGAAAAGCAATGGGATACTGCAGGAGGGCGACCAGATCCTAGCTAAACTACTCACCGGTCCCCGAAGCAAGCAGACCCAGGCTTCTCCACGTTAGTGTCAGCAGCTGGCAGGTTCAGAAGAGCAGGGAACGCCTCGTAGTCGTGTAGAGCAAAAAGACGTCCCAATCGACGAAACCAGCACAGTTTGTTGCCGCAGCAGGACAACGGAGCGGCCGTGTGTATTCAAGCCAAATGTACACTCCTCCCTTCAGACCTGGGGACGCCAAGCGTACGAAGCGTGGGAGAGTGACAAGGACTCGAAATACAACACAACCTGGCGGCGGTTACAGAGCAGGACTCCCTTGTAAGCTGGTCAGTCAACTGGATGGCCCAGAGACACTTCCGAAGGCTTACTTGGCAGGAGATGATGAAGTCGCCGGGAATAGCTGTTCCTGCTATTCCAAAGGTCGAAGCACCAGTACAGGCCTTCTGGTTCGATCCAAGGAGGAAAGGGTTTCACAGGACGACAGCAGTGCAAAGGAGGATTCCTTCAGCGGGTCACCAGCGATTCCTCGGTCCAGCCTCTTGGTTGCAGGATACTTGGCTCCTGTATTCCTTTGTTCGTGAGAACTCAGGAGATCGACCTGGTAGTGGTGTTTCCAGCCCCCTCTTATCCACGGTTCCCTTCGCGCCAAAACGGAGGGGAGCCAATGGGAGATCCGCTCATCAACACACATACCATACGTGGACCAATCACGGACCACGGTGGTCCCAGGCATTCACACCACCCTAGACTCTCTGGCACCCAGGATGTGTATTGGGACCAGACATCCCAGCCCACACCCTGGAGGCACACAAACGACATGTAGAAGCCCGCGAAAGCAACCACGTTTCGCGGGAAAGTACATGCCCAAATAAGGAAGGCCCCGGGTCGCTCAACCTGGGGAAGGTGAAGGGAGCAAGACGGTCAGTGGACAAGACAAAGGAGCCTCGTGGTCTGGCCATTTTGGGAGCCAGGCCACCATTTTGGGTTCAGTGCGAAAAACGTGCTCAGAACGCCAAAAGGAGCTCAAAATAAACAAAACGATCGCTGCCACCATTCGAGTCCCTGAATGACTTGCACCGATCAAATACCATCCTAAAAGAGTATCTAGGGCCTGTAGAAGGCTAGAGACCCAAGAGAGCTGTAACTTAGCTTACAGTGCCCTCTTGTGTCATGTTGCACTAAAGCCGCAACATGATAGAAGAAACTACGGGAAACAGCGTTCCCCGGTACTGACTGTCTTAAGGGCATGTCAGTTTCCCCGTAAGAAAGGAGCGAAAGCCCAGAGGAGTGCGGCAGAAGGCTGCACTTCTCTGGCAAAGTCAAGAACAAGGTGAAAACAACAGCAAAAAGTTTAGGGGTTGCCACATGGAAGGAAAATTACCTACAATTATGAAATCTTTCCTAACATGTACCTTTTACATACGGTCCTCCATCAATACTACATCTACCTTCCTGGATGTTATTGATAAAAAAACTATCATGTATGTACTAGAACAGTAACCCCTTTGTATACTGCTAATGTTGGTCTTCAAATGCTACTTGTTTATCATTCTGATTAGAGCAAGAATGAAGAGGGCAAGGGGACCCAAAGAGAGTAGACCTGCTTATTATGCTGTGAGACAGCATATCAACCTATAGGTTGTGAGTGCAGAGGGTGGTGTGTGGGGAGTTCGACCAGTATTCTTAATCCCTTAATTCCTTTGGTTTGGTGGAGGGGGCCCCAAAGATGTCCGTGCCCAGGGCCCCAAAAGTGCTTAAAATGGCCCTGCTTCTGGATATTGGCAGCCCTGGAGGCATTATGTAAATTGTGCCAGGTGTGCCAGCTTGTTTTCATGCTGCTGGCGTGATTTGATATTACAAGAGGGGTCGCAACTGGATGGGTGACCTCATTTTTAATGTCCATGTGCATAGTCTCTACCTATGCTTTGCTGGTATTCTCTCTTTTGCAAGGTTGAGTTCCAGTTTGAAATGAAGGAATTATCTCTGCACTGGAGAATATTTTCATTACAGAATAATGCACAAGCGTCAACATGTCCCTGCAGGTTGGTGAATGTCCACCACCACGGTGTTTACGTCTCCTCTCTCATGTAGGATGGCTTTGAGGACCTGAGGGACTATCTAGGACCTCACCCATGTGGGTGCATTCGTTAGTGGACTATGACACCTACACAAAATTAGGCAGCGGGTGCTGCACATCAGGTGCAGAACTATGGAGATGGACTTCCCGCTCTTACGCAACAATTGATCGGGGAACCCGGTAAAATAGCTCAAGGGCAACAAGACACATCCTACCACGTGGTTTTTGTCCCCAGACCACCACTTAGAAGCTGGTGGAGTCTGGCATTAAGTTCAATATACATCACCAATACAAATAAATACATAAAATCAGTTCGCTGGATGTATTGTGGGTAAGCACTCATGTTCCTGGGCTCCATCGGGATTTCCCTTGAGTATCCTAGTCCTACTGAACATTCCCGTGCCATAGCAGAAGCCACCACTTCAGCACCGTAGGCTGAGCTCTCTACGGAGCAGCCTAAAAATGTGACCCTTTGTGCGGCTTGACATTTCTGTGTTCAATGTGAAATTCGAAAGGATGAAAGACAGAGCAGTCCTGCCAGGATTCGAACCTGTGACTTTCTGGTTACGCAGAAATCTTTCCAATAATGTGCATTATTTCACTGAGCTCCTTTTACTTAAGGTGACCAACGGTCTCATTTTTTGGCAGGTTGGGTTCCGTCACCTGCAGACACTCTCACTGGGACAGACAAAGGTCCTGCTGTTGCTTCGGGCGACCTGTTCAATGCCTTTCCATTGAAAGTTGGAGCTCTGTGCAGCAGAGCTGCTCTTCCAGGGGCCTGTGGATCTTTTTAGCACATTGTTCTGTGTCAACAAAGCATTATAATGGGAGCAATTGGGCACTGATGGGAGGAAGGGGGACTGTTAGCAGGGACTTTTGCCCCTTAAGAAAATAGAATAGGGGTGATGAGAAGTTTGGAAGAGGTCATAGTGCTGTGTTATGATTACCATGGTTTTAAAACCCAAGGGAGAAGTCTTTGGGCTTGCATTACTTTGCATGGTGCATGTGTGACCTTCCATGCTGAATAAGGAGAATTAAGCTACCAACATACTCTTTTTGTGCAACATGTTTCTATAACGATTTATATAGCGCAAGGTACATTTATTCTTGTTGGTAATTTATTTTGTTATGTAATGTGGGTTCTTTTCAAGGCATTGCTATAAACAAAATTATTATTTAAGCACATGAAAAAATAACCTTTATAAATATTTAAATCGGACTGGCCACCAGGGGGCGCACGGATGGATCCTCCCTCTGTGTGAGCTCCGACACCGTAGGTCCATAAGGCGGATTGAGCCCCCTCCTTGGGACCCCCCCCACGAACAAAATAGTGGAGCAGTAGTCGGAGGATCACCCCCCCATGCCGGCAAAAAATCCGATCCAAAACGGAGCTCGGAAGGCTGAGATAAGTGCCTTTCAACGCGTGCGACGTGTGACGGCCCCGCGGCGCTCCAGTACCCTGGGCAGCAACGAGTGGCAGGCCTCGGACCTCCGGGACTGGTGGAGCCTCCTCTGCCTATCCCCCTGAGACAGCAGCTTTCTACCCGGGAGGGGCCAGCGGAGACGCCGACGCCACGGGTGCCCGCGCTGAAGGAGGCGACCACTGGGTCACGGGGCGAGCCCGCCTAAGGGAGAAAGGTACGCGGCCGTCCCCCCCCTCCCAACACCCCCTGTGAACAGTGATCACCCCGTGCCCCCCTTCACCCCAGCGGTCGCGGGAAGCTGGAGCTACGCGCCGCCTCTCCTCTCCTCGAGGAACCGCGTATCACGCGAGAGGCCCTGCGGGCGCGGCTCCAGACACCCGCCAGAGACTCACGCTCGGGGAGGAGTACGCGGAACGAAGAAGAGATCCGCCCACGGACCCATCCACCCCTCAACACTCACCTGACTGTGTGGAAACAGCGCAATCCCCCCAAATAAAGGAAAGGGGAGAGGGGAGAGGAAAGGAGACAATAAAACACATAGGCCTCAATCATTGGGGCCCCACATACCCACGATTGAATGGATACCCCACCTATAAGACACTGGGCATCAAGGCCATCAATGAGCATATGACCCTCCCCAACGCTTTCCCTTGATTCCTGCCACACCACGAAACACCCAGAAGCGCCGTCAAGGGCTGTCACCCTTATTGCACCGTTACCTCCACCAGCCTTCATCTGCTATTAACCCTGCAACAAGCACCCAAATCAGACGAAGACACTCTTTTGGGGGATACTCCCACCCAAGACGTTGCCGGATACACCACGCCCAGCGCTCGCCTCGCGGAATACCAACAAAGTGGATTGTCCCCTGTGCCTTGGACTTTCAACCTGCTAGGTGGGCACCCACGCTCCGACAAAGAGGGTAAGGCCCCCGACTACGGGGCGTGTGCCTCCTCTGATCTGGGACCCACCCCATGAGCGCAAAAAGTAGGCTTGCCAAATACACCTACGCCCCATCCTCCCCGAATCCTCGACAGAAAGCAACAATGTCAACAGACGCCGCGGAAGCGGGAGCCGCTGCCACCAAAGGGGACATTGCTGCATTGCTAAGTGAGATAAAGTCACTCGGAGCCAACCTAGGCGGTAAAATCGACAGGATCACCCAGAGAATGGACAATTTCGAGGAAAGGTTAGAAGGTGTGGAGAACAATCAGGCCTCGATTGACACCCTTGAAGCCCAAATGGACATGAGGATCCGTAACATCGAACGAAGGGAAGAGGAGATACGCCTCAAAATGGATGATTTGGAAAACAGAGAGAGAAGGAGCAACCTCCGCTTTTTCGGAATTCCGGAATCCGAGGGGGAAATGGAGGACTCACTCAAAACCACAATACACAACATCATAAAGATCTTAATGGCAGACGAGGAGATAGATGAACCTAAAACGGAGCGGATACACAGGGCTGGTGGGCCCCCTGGTGGACCACGCTCTGTCCTAGCAAGGTTTCATCGGTATCAGGACAGGAACAGGATCCTGATGAAGGCCAGATCCGGGGACTCGCTTACACTGGGAGGTGCGCAAATCACCATCTTCCAGGACCTATCCTCACTTACACTGGCACTGAGGCGCCTCTGCAGCCCCCTGACGAAGTGGCTCAAGGAACAGGGCATAAGATACAGGTGGGGATATCCTTTCTCCCTCACATTTGAACACGGTAGCTCGAAGATTGTCCTTCGTTCAGAGCAAGAGATCAAGGACTGCATTGCGGACATCCTCGGAACGGCCCCTAGAGGAGGTGAAAGGGACGGGCATGAACAAGCGGTAATGCAATGGGAACTTTAGGGTCCTAGAAGTAGAAGAAAAAGAGTGAAAGGATCAAGGAATTCATGCGACCAAACAATACGCCCGAAAATGGAAAATGAAAGAGAATCTCAAGAACCTTGCAAGCTAACTGACTGCAACCCACGCCTGCAAATGTTCGGAAACGATCATCCATCGTCACAGAGGGAGGAGCTCACTTGCTGGACGACGACGCTCGGCCGCAAAACCCCCTCCTGAAGTAGGAGGGAAATGAGCTTCGGAAGAAAAGAGCCGGAGTGCACACGTATCGTTACACCTTTGTTTCCCCTTTTCTTAATGTTATTGTTGAATTAAAGTATGATGGGGGGTGGGGGGACTGGGGGATAAGGGGGCTCAATGGTATGTTATGGTAGTATATCCGAATCGGACCGTGATGTAACGGTCTCCACTGGTGGTCCAATACTGGACTGAACATTTCCACCAAGTCCGAATTGGACGCCGTCAAAGCGCCTAAAATGGCACACTTTCAGTTCTTGGGTTCACTTGAACACCATCAACTCAGGGAGAGGGGGGGAAGGGGGGGAAGGGAAAAGAGGAACTTGAGAACAGTAGCACCAACATCTGAACGAATTTGCTTTACCACCAAAGGCATGGGATGGAAGAATCAAACACCGGTCTGGCCACCTGAAGTGAGCGATCCTCTAAAAGCACCCAACAATGGCGACATCTGATGAACACATGGTGAGAGACTCACTCAGGGTCGGGACTATCAATGTGAAAGGCTTGAACTCCCCGACTAAAAGATCCTTGGTCCTTAGGGAATTTCGTAGATCCAATATTGACATACTCCTCCTGCAGGAGACCAAGTATGCTAGGGGCGAGGAGCGGAGCATCCTGGGGAAGCGAGGAGGCCTCGAGTTTTGGGGTTCGGGCCCACTCAGAAGAGGCGGTGTTGGAATCCTACTCAAGAAAGGAATCAACTTTGAAGTGGATAAAACATGGTCCGACGTCGGGGGCCGTGCCCTGCTCATAACGGGCAAAATAGCAAAATCTCAGGTGACTATTGCCACCGTATACGCACCCAACACTGGTCAGGTTGCATTCCTTGAGAAAACGATCCCTAAAATAATGCTAGAAGCCACAGGGCATATCATCCTGGGAGGAGACTTTAATCAATGGGCTGACCCGCACAAGGATTGGAAGCCAGGCAGACCTGAAGCGAGACAACAAAACAAGAGGGAGCCCACCGAATTGGCTGCAATGATGGCTCTATACGACATGAAGGACGTGTGGAGACTCATGCACCCCACCGAAAGCGGATATACCTTCTACTCAAACCCCCATCACACATTTACACGGATTGACTATATATATCTCTCAAGTGCTCTCACAACCACGACACAGCAATCCGACATAGTCCCAATAACCTGGTCCGACCACGACATGGTTCTGACCGATATCAATTGGGCGGACCTACCTGTCAACGGAGGAAAGTGGCGATGTAACGAGTCTCTTTGGAAAGATCAGGTCTTCAAAACCACCATGGAGACCGAAATTGACGAATATTTTAAAATAAATAATAATGGGGAGGTCTCCAAACAAATGGTATGGGAGGCAGGGAAGGCCACATGGAGAGGCATTCTGATCCGAGAGGGGTCCTCCAAAAAAAGGGAGCGGAAGATTATAGAACATAGGCTACGGACCGAAATATGTCAATTGGAGGGTGAGATAAGGGAAGACCCAGAGGTAGACCCAGACAGAATGAAAATAGCCCAACAGAAAAGGGAAGAACTTAGGCTGTTAGAGCGCGACCAAGTAGTACGCAAACTGCAGTTTTTAAAACAGAAATTTTACGAAAAAGGAGACAAGGCCGATGCTCTATTAGCTGCCAGGCTCAGAGAACAAAGGACAGAGCGCAGGGTGACCAAAATACTGGATGACTCTGTCCCCCTTTCCCAGACCCCCCAGACTATCCCGGAATCCTTTGCCAATTTTTATGAGAAACTCTACACCTCCGAAATAACCCCTGGCCAGTTAGACATAACCGCTTACTTATCCCCGATCACTATGCCTACAATAACGCATGCTGACACCGAGCTCCTCGACTCCCCCATTAGTGAACAGGAGATCCATGATGCAATTAAAAGGTTAACGCTCGGCAAGTCCCCAGGGGAGGATGGTTACACTGCTGGGTTTTATAAAACTTTCAGCAACCAACTAACACCCTTCCTAACGGAACTATTTAATGAAATCATAGAAACAGGTGTGGCTCCAGCCTCCTTTAAAAGAGCACTTATAACAGTGATCCCCAAGGAAGGGAGAGACCCCAAGTGCTGTGGATCATACCGTCCCATTTCCCTCCTCAATCTCGACGCCAAAATCTATGCTCGGGTAATAGCTGCCAGACTGGAAACGCTAATGCCCCGCCTGATCCACCCGGACCAGGTCGGGTTTATACTGGGGAGACAGGGAGCTGATTCTATGCGCAAAACACTACACCTCATCCACACGGCCCATGACCTCCCTGGCGACCCTGTCCTACTATCGATTGATGCCGAGAAGGCCTTTGATAGAGTGGAGTGGGATTTTCTGGGAGCGGTCCTGCAGAAAGTGGGAATAGGCCCGAGAACTAGAAAGGGAATACGAGCATTATACACATCCCCCATGGCAGCGATATTCGTTAACGGGGAATACTCCAGGTGGTTCGAACTGCATCGCGGGACTAGACAGGGATGCCCCCTCTCCGCAATTCTGTTTGCACTCTCACTAGAACCCCTGGCACAAAAGATGAGAGCGGACCCTTTGATAGAGGGGATGCGACTAGGGCCAACAGAGTACAAAGCCGCCCTCTATGCAGATGACATTCTCCTCCACATAACTAACCCCACAGAGTCCATCCCTCATGCCCTCAAATTAATGGATGAATATGGCCAATTCGCTGGGTTTAAGGTAAATAGGACCAAGTCCATTTTGTTCCCCCTTCAGGGAACCGCAGAAGTTAATGACGCCAAGTTCCTCCCGTTTGGCCTCAAGCTCGAACATGCCACACTACAATATCTGGGCATACAGATCACCAAAACCCTGGACGATCTTTTCAAAGCCAATTTTCCTCCGCTCCTCCAGCGATTCGCAGCCGACCTCAAAAAATGGGAGAAGCTCACGATCTCCTGGCTTGGACGAATCAATGCAGTTAAGATGGTATGCCTTCCCCGTTTCCTGTACCCATTCCAAATGCTACCGGTTGAGATACCCAAAGAGTTTTTTATTGAAACCAAAAAGATCATGGTAAGATTCATATGGCAGGGGAAGAAACCAAGAATCCCATACAACACACTAACGCTCCCCAAGGACAAGGGAGGAGTCGGGCTTCCTGACCTGAGAACCTACTACAAAGCTGCTCAGCTGCGTGTCCTGATCCCACACCTTAGAGACCATACTAACCTCCAATGGGTCCAAATGGACAATCATTATCTGTCTCCTGCCACAGTATCGGAATGGCTCTGGACCCCGCACAAAAGGGTTCAACGGAAAATCAAGGGCCACCCTATCCTAAGCACTATATGGAGTATTTGGCGCATAGGCAAAGAAATGCGCAAAATCACCACCTGGCCATCCCCGCTCAGCCACTTATGGTCGCCTGGCATAAACAACCATATACCTGATGTGGGCAGATTCCAAACATGGTACGAGGCAGGCCTGGAGAGAGTAGGACAGCTACAGAAAAAAGACGCGTTTATCACTTTACCAGATCTAACGGAAGCGCTGGGTATAGGCACCCTATCTACATTCCAGTACATCCAACTGAAAGGGGTCTTAACGAAGGCAGAATGGAGAGACAAACTAAACAGAGATCTCACCCCATTTGAGAAAATCCTGGACTCTAAATCCGAGATGAAAGGCCTCATATCCGCAATGTACCAAGAATTAATAGCGGCGGGAAATGGTTCAACGGAACCCCTGCGGAAGAGATGGGAAAAAGACTTTGGGGAAGAAATGCATTCCAACCTATGGGAAACAATGTGTAAGGCAGCCTCCAAAACGTCCATATCAAGTCAATACAAGCTTCATGCCATCAAACTGCTACACAGATGGCAATACGACCCCCTTAGACTTTCCAAAATGTCCCAAACAATGAGTCCAACATGTTGGAGGGAATGCGGAGAAATAGCCAATTACTGGCACATGTGGTGGGGCTGCCAACACATCAAAGTATTCTGGAACGAGGTCCTGGGGTGGATTAAAGAAATAGAAGGTATCCAAAGAGACCCCGATCCCTACCTAATACTGTTTGGCCTCGAAAAAGATGAAGATGAATGGACCAGAGTGAAAGGCTTGACCCCCTATTTACTGCTCGCAGCCAGGGCCCTCTTAGTGATTAAATGGAAATCAGCAACGTCACCCGGTAAGAGGGAATGGATCGCCCTAGCCACAAACATCTATTTAATGGAGACAATAACCGCCTCCCTGCACGGCAAAGCCGCCCAATGCGAAGCTCTATGGATGGACTTTAAAAATAAATATCTCATAATAGACTCTGGGCTCCAAGCGGAGGAATCTATCGGACCCTGATGAAAAGGCAACACTCGACAGAAAACAATGGAAGAGACTCTGCAATAAGAAGCACCTGACCGACCACGCAATGGACCTCTGAATAAAACACTTTGGAAATCCCCATGCCTTCACAAACTTCAATGGATGTGTGCTCAATCAAGAAAGGGAGGGGGGAGGGGGGAGGGTAGGGTTCATTAGACTAAGATGGATATACTCTGAGGTACCCAATGTAACATATGCTGCATAACCATGCTTGTTCTTCTTTTAACAACAAATATATCTTCCTTGTTCTGCAAACATATGCTTACTATGGTGAAACACGTAACATGTATTCCATCTTGTTTGTTCCTTTGTTAAAACCAATAAAACCAAATTTAAAAAAAAAAAAAATATTTAAATCTCCTTAACCTAGGAAGATGCATGTTCAATTGCTTAAATTGCCCAAAGTGTGTGATCCTGGCCAAGTCATTTAACCTTACAGTCTCTCATCTGCAGCCCCTGCAAATGATTCAGTTCATAGCTTATGTTCTTATATTATTATGTTATTTTATTATTAGTAACCCGGCGAGAGACAATCAGAAGGCAAGAGCCATTCTGATTGGCTCTCGCCAGGTCCCTACCCGGCCGGGAATCCCTTCATCGGGATTCCACGGCCTTTGTTCCGGGAAGGGGGCGTGGAAGCCCCTCAGCCAATGAGGAGGCTCGAAGCGGGGCCATCCCCGCTCCGAGCCTCCCCGCGGCTGAGAGGCTGCCTTCGCCCCCCGCTGCGGACTCGGGTAAGGATTTTTTTTTTTCTAAATCCCCTCCCTCCCTCCTTCCCTCCCTTCCCCCCCACCCCCCACTTACCTTCTTGTTCCTGCGTCCCCGGCGGGGGACGAGGAAAGCCTACAGCCGTGTGGAGACTCGGAGCGAGGCCATCCCCGCTCCGCGCCTCCACACGGCTGGAGGCTTCCCTCGTCCCCCGCCGCGGCAGCAGGTACGTTTTTTTTTCTTTTTCTCCCCCCTCCCACTCCTGCCCTCTCAACCCCACTTACCTTATTTTTGATCCTTTTTCGGGAGCGGACGCGCTGGGAACACTTGTGTTCCCAGCGCGTCCGCTCCAGATGCCCGCCATGGAAAGGGAAAATGGACTCCGTTTTCCCTTTCCATGGCGGCGGCCATTTTCTTGGTCGTTTATTTTTCTCCCGAAACGCTGCAGCGCCGAAACGCTGCAGCGTTTCAGGACAAAAAAAAAAGCTTTTAGTGCCCCGGTCACGCAATTTTTGCGGGCCGGGGTACTAATTGCAATAGAACCCTCGCATCAGGGGCATTACCGTCTCAGGTAATGCCCCCGACGCTCGGGTTCTATTGCTTAATTATGCTATTATAAAGAAACTCACTCAGGGTTTAATGACTACAGAGTTGTTCCATGTATAATATTAGTGTCATTCACGTATTTCACAGCATAATTTTATTTGCGACTCAAATTAATCATGGCAACTTCTTGTAATGTCATTTCCATGGTGCCTCAAGTATCGAAGTCTGATGATGCTCCTTGCAATGCCCTTTTATCGGAGGGCGCTTCGGTTGGTGTCAACGCATGTGCAAATTAAGAGGTTGAAATGTATTTTCCTACACAGGGCCTGGACAGAGCTCTAATAGCCGAGTTTCAGTTTCCTGCATGTATAATGGTCCTACAGTTTTGTTATTCGTTTTTTGTGCTGTGCTGTGTTAAAATGCCATCTGCCATTAATGTTACATAAAAAGTTGATGGGGGCATAAATGTTACCATATGGACCAGCGTGCAATGCTGGCCGCTTCTGACCTATTCTAATGCTCTACCACGTTTAAAGGGGATCATCACAAGTTTGGTCATATTTCAATAGTAAATCTGCCGAAATACCACCTAACGCATTTACTGTTACCACCACTTGGTCCGGTGGAACTACCGCCGGATTACTAGTGGTGGTAGGCAGTTTTAGTCCCCTTTTATTGGAGTCCATAGGACTCCATGGGGGTTTGGCAGTAATTCAACTGGCAGTAATTCCACCAATTTAGCCATTTTTGGGTGGTAAAAATTAGGAATTACCTCAAGCATTCTGCTGGTGGTTTTTCCTCCGCCTTGCCGCTAAACCCATAGTTTGGCGGTGTGGTAATCTACAATACCACTGTTTTTGGCCACACAGCCAAACTCATAATGAGGCCTAAAGTGTCCTGCAAAAGTATTTTGTAAAGTTGGCCTACCCACCGTTCCTACTTTCTCCATCATTAATAGAATGTACCCCAGACTGCTTCCTACAGTGTAGAATTCCGAAATGAATGTCATTTCATTATGGACTAGGGGAGGGGTTATTTGTGCGACAGAGGAGCCTTGTTATGCTGGTTTCTGAGTGCGCTGATCTCCCCAGGCTCCCATTGTGAACTCCATAACTCATGCAACAGGGCAACCTTTGAGTTGCCAATTTCTAGCTCCTTTCAGGCGTGTATCTGGGTTCCAAGGGCATGGTGAGGGTTAACTGTCACCAAGTAACAGTGGCAGGCCGAAGAAATAATGTGCGTGGAGACGGGGCTTCCCGTTTGTCGGTGGGAAAGCGCCCTTCGGGAGCGAGCAACAAAGCGCCGTCTGTTCTCTGCGCGTTCAGCAGAGCAAAGAGGAATTCTTTCTGACACAACAAACACGACCAAGTCCCAGGCTGCTCATCAAAGCCTGCTCGCGCAAGCTCGATGGCTAGTTTGCTGAGCGAGTATGCCAGAGAGGTAGTTTTCTCTCAAAAAGGTACCAGTCGATAGCACGTCCAGCAGACAGGATGGCTCTTTGTCAGAAACTGTAGCACTCGAAGAAACTATTCAAACAGACTTTTCCATGAGGCTTGCAAAACTTAGAATATGTTAGGAAAGAGTATGAACAGAGACGTGTGACTTTAGATCCGGGGTCACATGACAGGGAATGAGGAAATGAAATGCCCATTGATAGCTCCACCTTGGCATCACAGGAAGTGAAATTACGTGAGTTTTGGCCAGCAATGGACGGCCATTCTAAGTAAAAGAAATAACTAGTAAAGTAGTAAAAGCAGAAAGAATCCATTGAACAGATGAGTATCAAGTTGATTAAACAGGGGTTGTACACGGGAATTAGGGGTAGTGATAGTTACCCCCAGTTAAGCTCAAAATGCGCCCTTGAAGAGAGAAAGCATGGAGAGCAGTGACAGCTGGCGAATTTTTATGTTGGAGGCACGTAAATGTTCCCCCCAAATATGTGGGAGTGACGGAGCGTAGCGAGGTTGCCCAAAGCAACCAAGGGTGGTTTGGGGGGATCGCCCCAGGAAAATGTTTTAAGCAACATATCAAGAGTGCCTGCACCAGTATGGGTCAGTCTCACCACATAAGAACACTCATCGTACTGACTTTACCCGCAATGGCAGCAAAAAATGCAGTGCCACCTCAAAAAATATAGTCATTCTGGTTGCACCAACGTAGGCCAGTCTAGCCACATAACAACACTTATGTTTGCTTTACTGTTGATGTTCATTAAAACATGCCATGCCACCATAATAAGAAAATATATCCAGGCGGGCCCCACTAAAATAGGCCAGTCGTGCCACATAAGGCATCAAGAGTAAAGCAAACATGATAAGTGCTACTGCACAGCAAGACTGGCCTTCATTGGTGGGCCAATTTGTATATACTTTGATACTGTTGTGTGACATATTTTAGTGGGCATCAAGAGTAAAGCAATAAAAAGCAAACATGAACCATGTTTGCTTTACTCTTGATGACCATTTTCTTATTATGTGGCCAGACTGGCCTACGTTGGTGGGCCAGTCTATATATTTATTTGTTTACTTTCCCACAGTAAAAAGATACCCAAACTGGCCCACCAACGTAGGCTAGCATTGCTATCTAATAACAAAATGTGTATCCAGTTACTCTTGATGCCCACTAAAACATGCAATGTCATGTCCTGGTATACCCCCTTCCCTCACCCGGTCCCTCTCACTGTGAGGACGGGTATGCTAGGAAATGACATGGCAGCTTCACTCGCCATCTCCCCAAACACTCCCAGACCTGCCTTTTATTGTGTACGTGGAAGGGAGGGGCCATCACGGAAGGAGTGGGAGGGGGCAGCGATGCAGTTATCCCATGCCTTGATTGCTGGCCCACCTCCTGACAGGCAATTCTCACCTCATGAATATCAGACTGGGAGGGCACAGTTCAATAGAATGACAGTGCAAACGCCAACAACTTTCTGCAGCCAGGAACCTGGGAACTCTGCTTTTTACATGAGTGTTCTTTTTTGTTTTTTAAATTGATCGGTTCATTACCTCTATACACATCTGGAAGTATGTATTTTTTCATTAAGTTTGACAACTTCTCAGATCTTAATTCACAGCATGTGTCCTTTCCTCGTTTTGGACATTCCACATTGTAGAGTAGCACAGGTGCACAGGGCAGGACTAACCATGGGGTAAAAGGCTCATCTGCACCAGGCACCCTGGTCCCTGATGCAGATGAGCTTCACAACTTAGCATTTTTACTTAATGGAATGTCTGTTTGTGATAATCAGACTGCGCTGCCTGAGAGTTTTACGGGCTAATTCATGGAATAAATGTGCGCCAAAAAGGGGAGTGCAAGCGTGAAAATCGCAGCGCACGCGTGCCAAAGCCGCGCACGCAGCCGTTGATCGATTCACGTAATGCGCTGCGCTAGTAAAAGCTGGGATGTGCGCCAAATCCGTGGATGGCGCACACGGGCGCACACGTCACTAAACGGCGTGCGCTATGCGCACAGGGAAAGTGCACATAGTGTAGCGCACACAAGAAAAGTGGGCAGAACATGGGGCGTAACATGCAGAATGGGGAACAAGGCATGAAAATGTGGGCGTTATGGGGGAAGTACAAGAGGTAAATGCTGGCAACGCCCACACGCACGCTAACAACACGTATTCATGGAATCCAACAGGGAAAAGGCCCGGCCAAAAAAGACGCGCTAATCCGGAAACCCGTACGCCAGCAGGAAGCAGGCGTAAGCGGCCCCACGCAGGATAAAAGTGCACGCAACCAACATACAAGCTCAGACGCTATGATGAATATACCGTTCCTCACAGCAGTGGTCGTGGGACACCGCAGGAGGAGGAGGATAGCCAGGCCCTGCATTTTTTATACCCAGGACCAGCCTTTTTGGGATGCCTGATGACCAGGTGTATGGGAGGTACAGGTTTCCACCACACATAATCCTAGACCTGGTGAGGGAGTGGGAGGATGACCTCACATCACCCACCCTGTGCTCGCAAGCATTGAGCCCCTTGGAAAAGGTGCTCAATGTACTGCACTTCTTGGCTACTGGTTCATTTCAGCAGACAAGTGCCATAGTGGGGGGGGGTGTCACAGGCCATGCAGTAACGCTGCCTACACCAGGTGTTGGCCATCATGACTGCACGCCCCTCAGTCCGCACGCACATATACATGCCCAGAACACCTGCAGAAAGGCAGGGTGTTGTCCAGCAATTTTACGGGGTGGCACACTTCCCCAAAGTCCTAGGTGTCATTGATTGCACCCATGTGGCTCTACGTCCAGCCAGGGCCACTGAGCATATCTATCGGAACCGCAAGCACTGGCATTCCATCAACGTGCAGGTTGTATGTGATGCCAAGGGAATCATCACCTCAGTATATGCCAACTATCCAGGGTCCAGCCATGATAGTTTCATATTCAGAATGTCACCCCTAAACCGGGACCTGGAAGCTGGCCGGCATGGCGACACATGGCTAATTGGTGAGTATAAATACCTCTGCACATGCATGCATGTCAGAAACTGAGAAATGGGAAAACCCCACTAAAGACAACCATTATCACCTCCTCAGGGGACAGTGCCTACCCTATGAGCACCTACATGATGATGCCAATTCTGAACCCCACCACACCATCCAAGGTAAGATACAACACAGCCCATATTGCAACCCGGGGCATAGTGGAGCGCACATTCGGAGTGCTCAAGTCACACTTTTGCTCCCTTGACCGCTCTGGTGGGCAGCTGCTATATGCGCCCCCAGTAGTGTGCAGGATCATAGTGGCAGCATGTATCCTGCACAATGTTGCAATCCGGCAGGGCGTGCCAGTGGACATGGTGATGCCCCCACATCCCCAAACACATGCACGGCCGCTGCGCATGGGAGGTGAAAGGGCATGTGGTGAGGCAGCCCGGACCCAGCTTGTGGCAAATTACTTCACTTAAAATCCCACCCCTGCGGAGTGCACACAGACCTGGAACATACCAGCTCACAATCAATGATGATGACAAAAGGGACAGTCAACTGTCACAACCATACCAGCCTGAGATTGTTCACCTGGAAGTGCTACATTGTGTGCATGCCTAGGTACTCAAAGACACCCAATGCTGTGTCACAGAAAGGCACAAATTCATGCAGCACGAAGGACTACCCCCTTGCAAAATACCACATCAAAATAGTGGCATGTCACCCAACACCTCCCCAACGCACCATGGCATGGCATGCAATGTGAAAGCAACCAAATGAATGCGCAACACATGACACAAGCGTCACAAAGTGCACTGTCCAAAATGGAAACAGGCCACAGACAATTTGCTCTCAATAATGAATAAAAAAACAATACACATGAACAAATACTTACCAGCAAGAGAAAACATCAGTACATGTTCAAACAGTGGCAATATATGAGAATTAAAAATCAAAGTAGTGTAAGTGTCACAACCTCACTAAGGCAGCACATCGACCCCTTCCAACTGCAGAGTGTTGGTGGTAGGCAAATGTTTCAGTGTACTGCCTACAACATGAACTGCCTCTGCAAAGTAGACGGGCTTGTTAAGACATCATGAAGGTACATGTATATAAGGAAAAAGTCATGGATGTAGAACCATACATAAATCCACCATGCAGTGGAGATTTCTACAACAATGCCCACTAGGTATGTATACACAGTTTTGACTACAGACTGTCCACACAATTTATGGGAGCCCAATCACTGTGTAAGTAACTGTCACTTGGTCACACCCTTTGCAAGCCCATGGGAAGGGGAAGCAGGAGGGGTGTGTGTGTCAGGAACCCAAGCATTTAACCCAAAGACACGACAAGCCTGCATGTGCCCAGCTGGAATACACAGTGGATGCCTACGGGAGCCACACAAAGCACCACACTGTTAAAAAAACAAAAAGGAAAAAATCAAAAATGGCCATGTGTGGACCAGGGGGGGGTGAGGCCACCCAGGAGGGACGAGGTACAGGGTGCACCCCAACACCCACATGCGTGGATGTTGAGAAAAAACAAAAATACCTCCATGGGCTCATGGCCTGCACGGCTACGCTACAGTGGGAGAACTGCCATCGCTGTCATCACCCTGCGGTGGTACATCAGAAGGTGGCCGTGATATGGGAGGCAGACCACGCAAAGCCCTGGCATGCTCCTCCATGGCAGCAAGCATGCAGGTCTGAAAGGTTTGGTTCTGCAGGATGATGGTACGGAGATCCCCATGCAGCACCTCACGGGTAGCACGCATTTCTGCCTGCATGGCCTCGCATCATGCCCGGATCTCAGTTCACCCAGAGTATCTCTGAGGGACCTATCTTCTAACCTGAGGGCTTCCCTGTGGGCCTGTGACTCTACAGATATGGCTGTGCGCAGACTCTCCAGTCCAGCCCATCAGTCCCTGTCAGACGCCAACATGTCCTCCCTGTGTGAGTGGCAAATGGAGTCTGTTGCCTGCTGCTGGAGCTCCACATGCCTTTCAGGGGGGAGAATGGAAGTGGCCACCCTATCCATTGCCTGAGCCATCATTTTTTTTCATTTTTTTTCCCACACGATGCCCCCTGTTGTGCTGCTATAGTCTAGATGGAGTTCTCCCACACAGTATTGCCTGGTGACGCACGGCCACCGCGTTGGCGGGCACCACACCTGGTTGGGGCAAAGTGATGTGCACCTTGCTGTGCTGGCACTTCCTGAGGCTTCAGGACTGCATTCCTCCTTTGATCTGCTGGCCCAGGAACAGGAGCAAATATTGTGGAGTATGACCCTGCATCCGTAACCGCCACAGGCAGACTTTCTAACACTGAAATCCCCATAGAGGGGTCTACCCCCGGTGCAGGTGGGTTGGACAGAACAGCATTCCTGCTAGAAACACTCACCTGCGATGGCACATATGTCTCAATGTCCGATTCAGCACCTGATTCATAGAGGTCTCCGGAGGTGTACTCAGAGACACCTGTGGACAGTATGGTCTGTAGGAGTAATGGGTTTTCACCCACCACCACCCCACGTCCTACACTGGTGCCCGGTTGTGGCTGTGAGTCCTCCTGGGTCTGCCCCATCTCCTCCTCCTCAACAGCATCAAGTGCCTCATCATCTTCAAAAACATGAAAGATTACAAATGGAAACAGGCATGAGCACCATAGCACACACACAAAGGCATGACGAGGCAGAGATCCAGTACATAAATGACACATGTCCCACATAACAATAGCTCTGGCATGCATGCACTGTCAATGAGTTGAAAGGGGAGGCAAAAGGCACACACTGATGACTGCAAGATGGAAAACCAACACATGTGCTGCATGCTGGATAGCACTGGCATCCAACATTAGCCTGTGAGTGGCCTGTGAGTGGCATGGGCAATCCACATACATAACACATGCCAGCACACAGACAGCACGTACCATAGCCATGACAGATTTGACAAGGACACCCAGATGGTAGCAAATCAGTACTGTCACCCATCCATTTGAGATGGACATCATGAAATAAAACATGTAAAAAAGAGTGAGAAAACATGCATGTGCCACACGCTGCAATAAAGCCAGTGTTCACTGATGCAGTGATGGCAGGCACATGGTTACATCAATGGTTGGTCACTTCGACATGAGAGGATACAATTGTCATGTTCAACATTCAAACAGGGCCCCAAAATGATAGTGTGCAGGCCATGTGTAGGTGCACATTACTCAATCAGCCTGATTGTAGAAATATTTCCTCTAATAAGTCAAGAAATGTGGGCCATTGTGTGGTGTAATCTATGACAGAAGTATGTCACATTTCGGACAGTAAGCCACAAACATTTCGGGTAAATATGCTAATCAATTCATCAATCAGGTTGAATGAAGAGGAAAACAGTATGAACAATGTTGTAGCAAGAGGACAGCTGAAGGCCAAGTGGATTAATCATGTGCAAAAAGTGAACTGTGGTCAGAAGGGATACTGTGAAATGGAAACACAAGGCCGGGGAATGGTTTTGAGGGTCCAAATGGGTGACCCATAGCAGTCATGACTAGACAGCCTCACCTGGCACTCAATCAGAACACATCACCCAAGCAACATACACATGGATTGCACACACATGCATGGTCACTCACCAGACATTGCTTCAAGATCTGGTAGGTCTCCCACGCCTTGGATCTGATCCTCTGTGATGAATGTTCCAGCGACAGACTCATGTTCAGTGAGTTGTGAGTAGAGGCATGATTTGAAGCCAGCTTGTTCTTTACTCTGCGTTTCAGCTCATTCCAGCGCTTAGAGCAATCATCAGCTGTGCGCTTCACAAATCCAAGGGAACTAATGTGGTCCGCAATGGTCTGCCAGTGGGCCCTACGTTGAGCAGTAGTAGTCTTGCACCCTGCAGTCACCACCATTTTGCGGCCATGGGCCGACACATAGCCCACAAGTGCATCTACTTCTGCATCATTGAAACTAGGCTTCCTTGACATTCCGGAGTGGGTAGCCGTGTCTGGGGTCCCAGCCTGTACTGCAAGAGCACCCTTCTTCCTCTTGGAAGGTGGTGCGGACCCTGAGTGGCTTACGCCACTGTGGTTGTTAGCGGCAGAAGCGCAGGTGGACTGGGCACTGGAAGTTGCCAAAGGCATGATGACCAAAGGTCTCACTGCAGGCATTGGCTGCTGGGTGATGTTGGCAGGAGCAACCTCGGTGTGATGGACTTGGACCGACACTGTCCCAGCTGGGACACTCGGAGCTGGGGTGGATTGAGCTGCAGCTGCCCCTGCAGTCTCCTCACCCTGGCTACTTGGGGCAGCAGATGACATTGCTGCCCCAGATGCTGCACCAGATCCACGTGGCCTGGTGACAGCAACTTTCACCGCCACACGTGGCTTAGACTAGGTGACACAGAAGTCAGCCTGGGAGTCATCCTGTGCCGGTTTTGTTGACAATATGGGCCGGTTTAACAAGGGCTGAGCTGGGATGGTGTCAGCTATATCTCCCCGAACCACTGGGGGGGGGCATAGGTGTCCCTGATTGGTCCTCCACACACTGGCCTCTTGGGCCACCCTGCAAATCCGTGCCACATCCCCTACCGCGCCCACCTCTTTGAGGTCGGCCACCTTTACCTCCCTTACTGCTTGGTCGCCTCCCAACCATGGCACTGATGTTGTTGTGCATATGGGAGTTGCAGTAAACAATTGTCCTGGGCAATTGGGCTGAAAGGGGTAGGGTACTAGATGGAATTCGTACCCTAGTGCTCTAGCAAGGCTGTCTATCCCTGGGGGAAGATGATGGGTCACGCAATGCACAGGCACCCCGAAAACAATATTTAATGTGCACGTAACCCCTGGTAGACCACGTGCGTGGAAAAATGAACCAGCACTACGCTGTGGCACCCAGAAACACAAAAATAAGCGTACGCGTGGTACACACAGCCTACAATGACCCCTGAATGGGTACGTGACACACGAGGGGAAACCACAGTTGGAAAATAAATGCGCGACTCACCGTCTGCCTGGAAAAAGAATGTGAAAAAGACGCGCATGTGCGCGTTGGCAACACCCCCGCCAAAAGAAGAATTGAATGCTGTCTGAGTAAACAGGGAGTACGAACTGGAACCGTTGTGAAGTTATCGCGTGTGAACTGAAAAGAAGTACAAGAATCACCTGCTCGCTCTCCACAAAAAGTACGTACAAGAAAATGGCATCCTACACGTACCTTTTAAGCCAGCCCACACGTGCAACGTCACTTACGCATGTACGCGCTAAGGCCCTTTCCTCCAATTGCACGCAGCGACAACCCGGATGTGCAGTTTTTGCACGTGTACAATCAACATGCACCCGTGTCGAGGGAAATGCCCTTGCACATCACGTCACAGACGCGCTTACGCGCTAATGGCCTTTCCTCAAATTACACGCAGATGTGAAGGTTTTCATGTGCCAAATCACTCCGTATCAAGCTGGCCACGCAACAACACATGGAAGGCCATTTTCCTGCCCCCCAGTGCCCCGAGCACGCTCCCACCTGCCATCTGCTGCTGCCTTCCTGCTGCCCACGTGCCCTGCTGTTTGGTGCCTGCACATCAGCCATCTGCACGGGTGCAGTTGCTGTGACCACCCCTGCTGGAACAGAAGACTCCCGACTGGTATACCATCACTCCACAGCCCAGCCACAGGACCAAGTTACACCTGCCTCTGGGGTTGCCATGTCGGACACAACACCATCTGGCACCACTGACAACAACCAGCCAGAAAGGCAGAGGGCTACCAGCTTCAGTGCCAGTGAAGTTGGTATCCTGGTGGAGCAAGTCCTGGGGCAGCGTGATGCCCTCTTTGGAAGTTTGCGTGCCGACAATGAAGGACGGAAGAGGATCTGGATGGACATCATGACTGCCATCAACGTGGAGGGGGTGGCAGTCCACGACATTCAACACGTCTGGAAGCACTGGGGGGACTTCAGGTCCAGGACCCTCAACAAGGCCCGGCGCCTCTTGAAGGCAGCGGATGCCAAGGGGTGCCGGGTCCGTCTAACCAACAACCAGATGAGGGTCGTGGAACGTATACGCCCAGTGCTCCACCTCCAGGTCCTTGAGAGGCAGACCCGTCTGGAGTCGAGCGGTAAGTGTACATGCGTACTGATTTGATGCTGTGCATGTTGAGGTGTGGCAGGAGAGTGCAGGTTGTACATATGTCTGTGTAGGGCCATGTATGCATGTGTATGTACAGGGAAATGAGCCTGCCGCATGTGAGTCCTCTCATGTGTGAGACACATCGATGGTGTATGTGTTGGTAAACATGCTGGCCAAATGCAGGTGTGGATGCACACATTTTTACATTTCTGTGTCATGGTTGTGGTGTCACACATGGATGGTGGTTCCACTTGCATGTATCTGCACTATGTACATGTGCATGTGTGTTTATTTGACAAGTGTGCAACTGTGATACACCATGGATGCATGTGACAGTGACACGTAGGAGGCTGATTTCCAGATGTGACATGGATGGCGGTTTTATCACTGCAACAGGTGGTGGAGATGTACAGATGCATGTATGTCTGGTGGCGTGTGTGCATGTGTTCTGCACTCCCCGTGTTGCATGTGAGGTGAGGCTCACCTTCGTCTGCTCATGCTGTTGTTTGTGTATGGATGGTGCTGCCTGGTGCAACACTCCTGTTGATGTGCTCATGTGTGTGAGTTCAAATGACATGTGTGTAGGGGAGTGTGATGCCATGTCTGAAGGTTGACACTGCCACTCATGTACAACTGTCATGTGTTTATCAGACCATTGTACAGTGCCCTGATGCCTGTGTTCTATCTCTCCCTGTCTGCAGCGTCAACTGATGAAGAGGGCGGAGACGGTGCTGTGGAGCAAAGCGGCAAGGATCACACCGCCAGCCGGAGACGCAAGGCCCGGCCCTCCTCCCATGTTGTCATCTCGTCGGGGAGTGAGGAGTCTGGTGCCGTGTCCGTGGCCGCAGCTGCCGAGGGTAGGTCCAAGAGGTGGAGGTTGGAGGTGGACTCCTCGGGAGCAGAAGGGGCAGCTGAGACCCCACAGGGTCTGATGAAGGAAGATGGCACGGAGTCATCCAGGTTGGTGGGGGGTTTGGTTGAGGAGGAAGCTGTGGAAGGGACACACACAGGGTTTGTAGGGGGGGGATTCCACTGGTGCTGGTGGTGCAGTCCAGGGGCAGGGACAGGAGGAGCCTGTGCGTAATCCTGTCCCCGATCCTGTGACTGCATCATCCCGCACCAGCAGGGATGCCTACGTCCAGAACCGTTCTCAGAGAGGGGATGAGCGCACAACAACTGGCCTTCCTCTCCCTGCGGATGTGGCAATCCGGGACCGGGTTGAGCCTGTCCTGGCTGGGGTGGCATTGTGTCAACATGCCATGCGGGATGACCTGCAGTGTTTTCGTGAAGAACTGCACATTATCTCTGATGCCTCTTTGACCGCGTCAACCTACTAGGAAGGGTCACCAGTGCTGGATTCCTCTGTGTGCTGGACCTTGTACCGACCCCCGCCTCACCTGAACCCCCTATGCGCCAGTCATCCTCTGTGCCATCTTCCGGCCCATGTGTCACCTGGGCACCCTGTGGAGCTGCCTCTGACCCTGCGGCCAGGCTGGTGGAGGACACATCCCTGCCACAGTCTGGAGTCAGAGTTCCAGCAGGGGTGGCCACACCAACAACTGCACCCCAACAGGAGGAGGACATGCAGGCATCAAGAGGCAGGGCACAGGCACAGCAGCAGCAGGCTCAAGGTGGGAGTGATGATGGCTTGTGGCCATCAACATCTGAGGGGCAGGCATCGGCCGGAGGGCAGAGGACCCTGGATTGGGAGTGTCTTCCATGTGGCAGCGGTTGGGCCAGCACATAGATGCGGAGCGGCGGCAGGCGGAAGAGGCACGGCTCACTATGGTCAGGGTGGAGAACTTCATGCACAGGGCGCTGAGACGGGCCGAGTGCCTCAAGGCAATTCGCAGGGAGTTTGAGTTTGACATGACGTTATCCCTGCAAAACCTCGGGGCCATGGAACAGGCCCGCCTCCAGGACATAGAACAGGAGTTCGATGATGCCCTGCCCCGGGAAATCGGCAAGTGAGCCGTAGGACTTGCCTGCCGCCATTGTATATAGTTAGTTAGTGTTAGGTTTCATTTATGTTCTTCTTTCATTTGGGGCGCTTGGCCCCACCTTTTTGTAGATAGTTTTTTATTAAGTAGTTTTTTTTGTAGGTTTCATTTCAACGGTTAGGCTCATGGACCCTCGATTTGTTATTTGTATATAGTTGAACATTGGATTTATCATCATTTTTGTTTTTTTTTACCATGGAGCAATGGATTTTACTTATTTCTTTCCCTTTGGATTTGCTTTGTTGGAGGAAGACTTTGGACACATTTTCATTTGGATTTATTTGGATTCTGATTTCATATTTTTTTTCATTTCGGGACATGCTGCATTTTATTTCTTATTTCCATTAATGTGTGTTTTCATTTGATTGCCTTCATTTTGTGTTGAATACATTTTTATTTCATACTTCAATGTGTGGTATTCTCTCATTGGTTTCATGCATGCCACGATGTAGGTTTTCACATTAACTGGCACCCATTGTGTGTGTGTGAGACGGACATGTGTTGATGTACATACATGCCATTTGGGTAGTATCATGTAATGGGCATTTCAATGTGGGGTGGATGTAATACTTCGTTGGTTCTTTGGGCAGGGGTGGCGTGCAGTGGGATTTGGGTGGCCATGAGGGCCATGATTAAGGATCATGATGACGTGTTGGGGGGACATGAGTCAGGGCCTGCTGGCAGGTGCCCCTCACTGCTGGGTGGGTGGGGGTTCAGGGGGATATGAGTCAGGGCCTGCTGGCAGGTGCCCCTCACTGCCGGGTGGGTGGGTGTGCAGGGGGACATGAGTGGGTGCTCACTGGTGCATGGTGACATGTGGGCTGGCTGGGGGGCATGCCCAGGGTGGATGGGCTACCTGCGAGGCATGGCCTAGGTGGATGGGCTGCCTGCAGGGCCTGGGGAGGGGGGAGAGGGCACACCTGGGAGGACCCACACTGCCAATTTGCGTGTGTAACTCCACGCGCACCCCTTAGTATACATGTACCCCCTCACACAAGGCCTGTCGCATGTATTACTTCCCACGCACCCCTCAGAATACACGTACCCCGCTCGCACAAGACCTATCGTTTGTTAGACTTCCCGCGCAGCCCCAAAATAAACATAGCCCGCTCACCCAAGCCCTATTGCGTGTGAAACTTCCCGCGAACCCCAAAATACATGTACCCCGCTCGCCCGAGGCCTATCGCGTGTTAAACCTCCCACACACCCCCGTTATACACGTACCCCGCTCGACCAAGGCCTATCGCATGTTAAACTTCCCGCGCACCCCCGTTATACACGTACCCCGCTCGCCCAAGGCCTATCGCGTGTATTACTTCCCGTGCACCGCCAAAATACACGTACCCCGCTTGCACAAGGCCTATCACGTGTATTACTTCCCGCGCACCCCCAAAATACACGAACCCCGCTCACACAAGGCCTATCACGTGTATAACTTCCCGCGCACCACTCAGAATACACGTACCCCGCTCGCACAAGGCCTATCGCGTGTGAAACTTCCCGCATACCCCTCAGTATACACGTACCCCCTCACACAAGGCCTGTCGCATGTATTACTTTCCGCGCAACCCCAAAATACACATACCCCGCTCGCCCAAGACCTATTGCGTGTGAAACTTCCCGCACACCCCCAAAAAACACACACCCCGCTCGCCCAAGGCCTATGGCGTGTTAAACTTCCCGCGCAACCCGTTATACACGTACCCTGCTCGCCCAAGGCCTATCGCGTGTATTACTTCTCGCGCACCCCCAGAATACACATACCGCGCTCGCACAAGGCCTATCGCGTGTATAACTTCCAGCGCACCACTCAGAATACACGTACCCCGCTTGCACAAAGCCTATCGCGTTTTAAACTTCCCGCGCACCCCCGTTAGACACATACCCCACTCGCCCAAGGCCTATCGGGTGTTAAACTTCCCACGCACCCACGTTATACACGTACCCCGCTCACTCAAGGCCTATCGCGTGTTAAACTTCCCGAGCACCCCCCAAATGCACTGTACCGGCCCTGTGAACTGGTGCAGTGTTAGCGCGGCCCTTTGCGCTGCATTGGGGATTTCAATGCCTTATCCTTGCGCAAGGTGCGTTTTGGGGGGCGTAACTGGTGCTGCGGGATGTTCTCTGTGCCAGCGCTCAAAATGGCTTTGATATTCCATGAATACGCGGTGCGCCAGAATGCTGTTTAGCGCACACGGCTGGCGCACGCTGGCGCACGCTACCTCTCTGCGCTGCTCGCATGCGCTGCCTGTGCGCTAAAATCTATGAATTACCCTGTTAGTATTTTCTCTTGATCTGATGCAAGTGGAAAAATTACACCAAAATATCACATATTGCACTATACAAGAACGCCTTGCATGACGTCACAAGTCTAAAAGGTAAAATATAACTATGTGTACTTTGCATGTTAACTGGGATGGCAACAAAGACAAACAGCGAACTTATAGGTCTGCTTCATAGAAGCATGCATTATGCTGTGTCTCCATGCAATGTAACTGGCTGGAGAGCCAACCCCTTCTGTCATGTTCACAAAAGTACTACTGGCAATTTAGCCGGTCTCTGCCACGAATAGACAGTCATTTTATATTTACAATGACAAACGTGCAAGCCATCTAGTTTTTGTGCCATTGTAACTAAATCCGTTTTGAAACGATGCAGGTCACATTCAATTGAAAAAATACTTAAAGTGTTGCAGTAGTACATATTTTAAACGGCTCTATATTTATCTGTGGTTCACCCTGGTTCCCAAACACAGTATCAGAGCGACGGGCCTCTGGGAGCAGTGACCAGAGGGCAGTTTCTGGACTAAATAGCACCCGTAGTGAAACAATAGCATGTACCAATATACTGCGAGCATCACACTGCATCCCCTCCCCAACGTTATAAAATCATTGCAATATAAACAAAAGCTAATATTATTAAAGGATGAGCGTAGAGCGCTACACATAGTGCCTCATCAAGTTTGGCGGTGCAGGAAAAAAGTGGTGGTAATTCCTGCATTGCCAAATTATAATTTTGATGCATTTATTGGCGGTGGAATTACTGTGTGGTAAATCCACCAATTTGCGGGGGTAAAGTGGCAGATTCCCCCCCCCCTAAGCTTGTTGCAGGAGTTAAATCCTCCAATTTACTGCCAAAAAGCAGCGTATTTACTGCACAGTAATACCGCCAGCAGTAAATGCGCCAAAATTATAATTTTACGATGCGGTAACAGTGGCGGCAACAGAATCATCGCAATTTATTACCTGCACCGCCAAACTTATAATGAGGACATATGTGTAGCGCTTTCCACTCATTCCAAAGCCCTGTGATGCAGCAACCCAAAAATAGCCTCCCACATGGGGTAACAAACTTCCACTGCCAACTGCAGTGCGCTAGATGGCGCCTGCATCTGTTGTTTGTGGGAGGTGGACCCCACCTATTTATTCGAGAGCTTCTTGCCAGGCCTAATCTGATTACTATTCTCTTTTGTAATTCATATCAACATAGAGAAAAACGCTATTTCGTTTCCGTTGCTGCCCAGTGCCCTAGGCAATAGACCGGTCTGCCTAATGCATGCACCGGCCCCAAGAGATATGTGTGTATTCTGCTGATTACAGGCTCAATCCTTGTAAAACAGCTGAGCTGGATAATGCATTTGCTGCAGACATGATTTCACTGTGTCCACCTGAATGATTGCATATCTGATCCCTAACAAGCTTAGTCCAGCTCTGGCTGTGATATAAAGGGACACATCCTGCCATCTTTGACACTTTTGCTTCTTTGTGTTATGGGGGAATTTCTCTGCCCTTTCAATATATTTATTTAGTTATTTTATTTATTTGTTAGTTATAATGCGGCTATACAGCAAATGGTGTTTCAAGGGGCAACAAGACAGTACCGGGAGGACAGATGAAGATTTACAAAAACAGTCCTACTAGGCCTTGTGTCATTCGGATCGTGCACGTGCAGCAACAAAAAATGCAAGGGAGTGGGGAGGTGGGGGGAAGTGCTGTTCAGAGCAGAATGCACTAATGCTAAGGAGGGAAAGTAAGTGCAGGTCAGAGTGGAGAGTGTGCAAGTGCTGAGGGGGGAGGTGGAACAGGGAAGAGGGTCCCTGGGCTAGGCAAATACTAAGGGGGTGCCAGGTGGACAAGTACCGGGGGAATGCAGAGAGTGCAGGGGAATGAAGGTCAACATGCTAAGTGTGAGGGGCTGCATGGGCTCAATAGAGATGCAGGCCCATCCAGGCTAGTGCAGGGGGAGGGAGCCCAGAAGGGCAAGTGCAGGCCTGTTGCAGGGGAGACAGAGGTGCTGGGGTAGACTGGGCCAGGAGGGCCTGGTGCCCTGTATGAATTAGAAAAAAACAGGCAGGAAGAAGAGAAAAGGAGGGTCTTGAGAAGCTTCTGGAACTTAAGGAGATCCGGCTCAAGTCTGAGAGGGGTACGGGGGCCATTCAAGAAGTAGGCTCCTGTAGAAGAAAGAGATCTACCCCCACTCTTTACTTGGAAAAGCGTCTGATCTGCAGAGAGTTAGAACTAGAAAACCAAAGGGTACTAGTAGGAAGGTATTTAGGGAGAACAGGTCAGATATAGTGCAGTCCCAGGCCCCAGAAAGCCCTGTGGATGATGCAGAGGGTCTTGGACTTGATCCTCGCAGCAACCGGGAGCCAGTGGGGAGATTTTAGAGCTGGAGAGATGCGGTCCATGGCTTGAGGCCAAGTATAAGTCTTGCAGTCCTATTCTGGATTAGTTGAAGGGGGCAAAGGGCGGATTTAGGCAGATTGAAGAAGATGCTGTTGCAGTTGTCAAGCCTAGAGAGGACCAGAGCTCTGGAGACATTGAGTTTCTGGGGGGAAGGTGAGGAAAGGGTAAATGCCTCTGAGGAGGTGCAGCTGAAAGTGGGCCTTCTTGGCAAGGTCTGTGATGTGAGGAGAGAAGGAGAGTGGAGTCGAAGATGACACCAAGGTTTTTTGCCTCACAAGAGGGTGAGGGGACAGGGCCCATGCAAGCTGGCCAGAGAGTTAAGAGGGAAGGAGGGAGATAGGGTCTCAATGAGAAGGCTCTCAGTCTTACTGGCATTAAGGCAGAGATCGTTAGCAGCATATCATGCCTTCATAGCAGTCAGACAGTCAGGAGTTAGAGAGGAAGAAGAGGAGACAGTGAAGGGAACTTTGAAGGAGAGCTGTGTGTCGTCTGCATAACACTGGAAGGGAGAAGAGAAGGCAGAGATGTTGAAGAGCCATGGCAAGCGGCTAGAGCCCTGAGGGATGCCGCAGGTGGAGAGTGTGATGGAGGAGGTAAAAGGGCCCAGTTTAACCTGGCATGGTGAGTCGGAGAGGAAGGAGGTCAACCAGTCCAGTGCCAGGTCTGTGATGCCAAGGGTATCGCGGTGCCGATTTATAAGGGTGGCATGATTGACCGTATCAAAGGCAGAGGAAAGGTCAAGAAGGATGAGAACAGAAAGAGAGTTGCAATCGATATTTGAGAACAAGTCTTCACGGGGGTTCAGGAGTGCAGTTTCTGCGCCTCTGGCTGCTCTGTAGCCAGACTGGTGGTTTGTGGGAGATGACCAGCTTTGCCAAGAGTTTGCCCAGGAAGGGGGTTAAGTAGATAGGGTGGTATTTAGCAGAGCAGGAGGGGTCGGCAGAAGGCAGAAGGCTTTTTCAGGAGAGGCTGCAAAAAGAAGTGCTTGAGGAGTAGCAGGAAGGAGCCAGTGGCAAAGGAGTGATTGCAGAAATCAGCCAAGGCTTGAGCAAGGGAGGCAATGTTGTCCTTCATAGTTCCAAAGGAGCAGTGGAGCACCTGTTTGGAAGATTGCCAACAGGCCCTAACTTTAAGTACCAAGCTTGTACCTGATGGCCGAGATTGGAATGCTGTTTGGTTCCTGGAGGATATTCCTCCACATTATTCCCTCTATAACAGTTAATTAATCTAGAATCGAAAATGTCCCTGAGTTCTTTCCTGCACAGGACTTCGGAAGAGATGTTGCCTTCAAAGAATTTTAATACTGGAAGCAATGATAATTTACCATATTTATTGTCAATTCTGCAAAGGTGGTTCAACAGTGAGGTCATACATAACTTTAGCTGCTCTTTTATGTGCTGTTTTCATGGTTTCCTTGATATTAAAAATCCCAAGTAAGTCAAATGATCAACTAGCTCGAAAGATGCCTTTTCAAGACTCCATTGAAACTTAGTAACTCTCTTAATTGTCTAAATGGATTTGCACATTTCGAATCCTCATGCTCTCCGATAATGAGACAAAGTAGCCCCCCTGAAGCACCCCCCTTCTTCAATTTGGCCAACAACAATGTCCTATCGACCGCATCAAATGCAGCCCAGAGGTCAATACTCGGCAACAACACTGTGTCATATTTGGCTCATTATACGCTTTAGAAAGAAGCCTTTTAATAAGGTGCCTGTAAACTCACTGAATCCCATTTGCCATTTCAAGGTTATGCCCGCCCCCGATTGCCATTCCTCTAGATGTCCAACAGCAAGGCAGCAAAGACCTTGCTGTCGGCATCCAGAATGGCAATGGGCGGTAGTTCAAGGGATCCCATCTACTCCCTTTTTTGCAGAGCGGCAGAACATAGGCAGTTGACCAGGAGGGTGGAAACCTTTGGATCAGGAAGATGTGTTCAAATTGGATTGACAATATCTTAGCGCACATGTGCGGGTTCCCCTTAAATAGCAAGTTGCACAGTTTGTTGGGCCATGGGGCCAAAAAAACGCAAATCCTTTAAATGATCTGCTCAATCACAGTGGGAGTAGCTGTAAATTGCCAGATGGTATCACTCAAGGCCGGATCTATACTATCACTAGTCTCTCCTACCCCTGTAGAGGCAAATATGTTTATATAGTGGGAAACCCATGTGTCTTCTAGGATTGGAATCACCTCCCTTGGCAGATTTAAATTCTCAGGTTCACTCATCAACCACCAGAAGGCCTGAGTATTTTTGTTAGTCAAGGTCTGAAGCATCTGTTTCCGCTTCACGTTGGTTCCTGGAAGCCCAATTGTCCTTCAGCCAATTTTTATATGACCGCTTGGTTTTATTGCAGAACACTTTTTTGGCTGATGGTGATAATCCAATGGTTCTCTTAATAACTATAATTTGAGCCCTCATGTTTTTCTTCTTTTTTTATCATTTCAGCGTCATAAACATGTACAGGATTCCCCCGTGGCCCCTTACAGCCCTTCTAAAAAGGCAGTTGTTTATCAGATCACTTACAGAGCATTCAAAGTTATCTACAGAGAAGCTTTTATACTGCTGTTCTAGGCTAATGGTATTAAGATACCCACTAACACTCATGTTTACTAGGTGCACTGTTGATTGATTCTATCTTAACTTATTTCGAGGGGCGTTCAAACAAATTCCAGGGCCCATTTCGTCTGCTGTTCTGGTGATACTCCCCCCGCCCCCCAATCTCGAATTCAGCGCTAAGGACACAATGATCGCAATAGTCTCTCAATTTGTAGTACTTCATTTGGATACGGAAGAAAGGGGATTTTACACCGGGTGGTAGCCATAGAGACAATTTTTACCCCGGTCTCATCTACTGACTTTAATAAAGATTTTGGAACCGTGTCAGGTTCCAAAAAGGGCAGGGTAGTTGCAGTCTGCCTGCCATCACAAATCGGGAGGACAGGAGGCTGCACGTGCCTAGCTATGGTTCCCTGGCCCAAATTCAAATTCTGAGTGGCCGGGGGCACTCCTATGAGCTCAGGGACGGAATTAACAGTGTTTTCATTTAACAAAATGCAATCCTTCTCATTCTCATTTAATACTGTGCCAGGGAGCACCTAGTCAGCCAACTCTCCCATCTCGGGAGGATAGCTCAGGGGCAATGTGCTCGCCTAGGAAGCAAGATGACACGGAGCAACACAGGTCCGATCCCTGGTCCGCGCTTAGAAACCTCTGGGTATTAAGCGCGTTATAACTAACCTATCGTATCATTTCAATCACACTAGCGTCCAGGTATCTTTTGACCAGTGATTGTTTCAGGAAACCATTAAAAAAGATGTTTGTTGCTTGCTTGTTCAACCTAGTGAACAGCAAGTTTTTAGTTTTCTTGCCTTGCTTCCCACCCTTTCTATTCAATCCCATATGTGTTCCGATCATCAATGGTGGCACCCCAGAAGTTACCTCTTCGCCCACCACCCTCAATTCCCTAGGATCTCCTTCCTTTTGCACAGCTCTAATAGGGATAGAAGGAACTACCTGTAGACCATGGCCCATCGCTCTTTCATCCAGGATGGGTGGGACGCTCTGAAAGTTGACATGATGGACTACATTATGGTCTGACACAACCGGTTCAAAATGTGGGGAAAATGGGAGTGGGCAGTTTCATTAATTCAACTGGTAATTGTACACTACACCCTTCTGTACTCCCATTCTCATTTGGTAACATTAGAATAACACATGTATCAATAGCCGCAATGTCTGCAACCCCTGTAGGTTGCAGTCGTTTCTGGTTATGAAGGAAATCCTTAAAGCAGTTGTGTGCCTTAATATTGCCAACATTAAATAGGAGCGATTCCAACATAACTGAATAATGTGCCCTGGTTTCAGTTTGTAATCCCTCATAGAAGGAAACCAGGACACATAGAACTTGATTTATTTCAATTAGTATGTCTGCCTGTGCCCCATATATTTTAGTGTCAATTTGAGTTAGTACTGCGAACAGTCTACGTGATGAAAGCTGAGCAGGGGAGGTGGAATCAGAAGAAGAAGAAGAATTACCCTGCAGGACTTGCTTATTGATAAAGTCCGGAGGGGTGTCCAGCATGTACCGGAGGGGAGTCCAGCATGTACCGGAGGGGAGTCCAGCATGTACCGGAGGGGAGTCCAGCATGTTGGAGGTCTCATTTTGGTCTGTGTTCTGATGCACCTCGACTGGAGCTTATAAAGTCCTCACAATGTCTGGGCTGCTTTGTCCAGCTTCACTTTCAGGTGCAACGCCCTGCTCTGCAGGCACAACCCCTATTGTTGGTATTAAAGCGAGCACAGTATAGTAGTCTGTGGTTTTCCCGTATGATCGCAATGAAACAAGGCTCTTTTGTGATCTGCCACTAGCTGACAATTGCGACAGTTCCTCCCCTGGCTCGACTGACAGTGGGTAACTTATAAGCAACAAAGACTCCTAAGAAATAAGTTCACCTGGGGAGAGTGGGAGAGGGAGGCAAATAGCCCGAAGCATTTCCTCGTCAGAGATGATCGAATGGTTTGCCAACAAATGAGGATCCATTCTTTTCCCACTATGAAAGTCATACATGTGGTAATGTACCAACAGAAAAAGACAAACAATAAAATAAAATAGTTTGTATACCAAGAATGTGGGGTCATTGGTAACAAAAAGTTAGTAGCCTCTTTACCTTTCTCAAATTTATTTAAATGAGTTCAAATTAGCATAAGCCAGAATTTTGAGTGCGTGCAGCGCTTGTGAGTCTGATGGGACTCTTTCTGACAATACGACATCAGTGAGCTATTTGTACTCCGACGATAGTTTATTAAACAATCTATGCCGAGATTTGAAATAGGCACATGTAGGGTGCCGAAACACGTGTCATCCTTATGGGCGATCAAATAAATAAATATATGATGAACTAAGAGAAATTGGTGTTGGTTGATACCGAACTCCCTGTGGCGCATTAATAGATGAGTGCAGAAACCACCTTTTTCACGTGTTTAATGGCAGAGCGAGAGTTGAGGGTAGCTAAGTAGAGCTGGTTGCCACCTTTGAAGTTCTTCTGAGGAGGGGTACAGAAATGTGGTATGCCCGTCGGTTGTGGTGAAGGGGTCAGAGGTGGGCAGAAGGAGGAGTGGCAGGAGAAAGGAGGAAGTTGATGAGAGACGGAAGACACCTATCATGGAGGAGGGGGTTGGGCTGAGAGCCCTGGACTATGACAGTGCAATTCTGGTAGACATTAATAATACCCTTAGAGGATGGGAAATATGCCAAGAGCATTTCCGATCGGGTTAGACCATTAATGGGCAAAGAAGATAAAGGGGAGAGTGCTGAGACAATATGGGGAATCCAAAGGTCCATAGAAGGAACGACAAAGAAGATGTCAGTGACAGACTGCCTGGTGGAAAAGTGTTGACATAGGTGTCAGCAATAGGCAGGCCTGGATTGGAGACCAGGAGATCTTTCTTGAACTTGTTCCTTACAGACATCGAAAGAGTGATAGGATAGTGATAGACTAGCAGTTAGAGAAGATAGGAGAGGTGGAAAGCACCATGGAGTGAGAGAGCAGAGAGAGAGGGAAGGGGCAGAAAGCGAGTGAGGGAGAAAATGCACAATGCACAACAAACTCACCAGACGGCCTAGCAGCAATCCAGGTGCAGATGAATCAGGCACACGAGAAAGGAAATCCAGGCCAGTGAAGAGAGTCCTGCGGCAGGTGGGGGCGAGATCAGCGAAGAAGCTAAGAGACTAGATTCCTTGTCAGCCTTCCTTCACCAGCCGGAGGAGACTTACTATGCAGAGACTTACAGGGTAATTCATAGAATTTCGCAGAAAAGTGTCGCAAGCGGCTGGCGCAGAGTGTCCGCGTGCGATTGTCTGCGCCAGGCACGTGCGCTAAAACCGATTTCCGCGCACAGCGTATTCATGGATTTCAGGCTCCCAAACCAGCCGTGGCGCAGAGTATCGCAGCGACCCTGCAGCAGCGCCAGTAACGCCCCCAAGAACGCCCTCGCGCAAGGAAAAGCCATCAAAATCGCTAAATCATCGCAAAGGGCTGCGCTAACCCTGGACCAGTCTACAGGGCTGCCAAACAAGGAACGCAAAGCGGGTAACGTGCATATCAGAGGTACGCGTGAAGTCATACACGCGATTAGCCAGGGTACGTGTATTACAGGGGTGTGCGGGAAGTTCTACATGCGATTCGGCTGGGTACGTGTATTACAGGGGTGCGCGGTAATTCTCACATGCGATTTGGCCAGGTACGTGTATTACAGGGGTGCGCGGGAATTATCACACGCGATTTGGCCTGGTACGTGTATTACAGGGGTGCGTGGGAAGTTCTACACGCGATTGGCCAGGGTACGTGTATTACAGGGGTGCGCGGGAATTCTCACATGCGATTTGGCCAAGTACGTGTATTACAGGGGTGTGCGGGAAGTTCTACACGCGATTCGGCTGGGTACGTGTATTACAGGGGTGCGCGGGAATTATCACACGCGATTTGGCCTGGTACGTGTATTACAGGGGTGCGTGGGAAGTTCTACACGCGATTGGCCAGGGTACGTGAATTACAGGGGTGCGCGGGAATTATCACACGCGATTTGGCTTGGTATGTGTATTACAGGGGTGCGTGGGAAGTTCTACACGCGATTGGCCAGGGTACGTGTATTACAGGGGTGTGCGGGAAGTTCTACATGCGATTCGGCTGGGTACGTGTATTACAGGGGTGCGCGGTAATTCTCACATGCGATTTGGCCAGGTACGTGTATTACAGGGGTGCGCGGGAATTATCACACGCGATTTGGCCTGGTACGTGTATTACAGGGGTGCGTGGGAAGTTCTACACGCGATTGGCCAGGGTACGTGTATTACAGGGGTGCGCGGGAATTCTCACATGCGATTTGGCCAGGTACGTGTATTACAGGGGTGTGCGGGAAGTTCTACACGCGATTCGGCTGGGTACGTGTATTACAGGGGTGCGCGGGAATTATCACACGCGATTTGGCCTGGTACGTGTATTACAGGGGTGCGTGGGAAGTTCTACACGCGATTGGCCAGGGTACGTGAATTACAGGGGTGCGCGGGAATTATCACACGCGATTTGGCTTGGTACGTGTATTACAGGGGTGCATGGGAAGTTCGACACGCGATTGGCCAGGGTACGTGTATTACAGGGGTGTACGGGAAGTTCTACACGCGATTAGGCTGGGTACGTGTATTACAGGGGTGCGCGGGAATTCTCACATGCGATTTGGCCAGGTACGTGTATTACAGGGGTGCGCGGGAATTATCACACGCGATTTGGCCAGGTACGTGTATTACAGGGGTGTGCGGGAATTATCACACGCAATTAGGCTGGGTGGGTCCTCACAGGTGTTCCCTGTACACCCTCCACGGCCCCTGCAGGCAGCCCACAAAACAGGGGACTACCCTGCACACCTGCTCATGTCCCCCTGCACCCCCACCCCCCAGCAGTGCAGGGGCAGCCTCCACCAGGCCCCCACTCATGTCCCCTATCACCCCCACCCCCCCGCCACCAGGGGCACCCTCCACCAGGCCCCCACCCATGTCCCCTATCACCCCCACCCCCCAGCCACCAGGGGCACCCTCCACCAGGCCCCCACCCATGTCTCCCAACACCCCCACCCCCCAGCATCCAGGGGCACCCTCCACCAGGCCCCCACCCATGTCCCCTATCACACCCACCCCCCCGCCACCAGGGGCACCCTCCACCAGGCCCCCACCCATGTCTCCCAACACCCCCACCCCCCAGCATCCAGGGGCACCCTCCACCAGGCCCCCACCCATGTCCCCTATCACCCCCACCCCCCAGCAGTGCAGGGGCACCCTCCACCAGGCCCCCACTCATGTCTCCCACCACCCCCACCCCCCAGCCACCAGGGGCACCCTCCACCAGTCCCCCACTCATGTCCCCTATCACCCCCACCCCCCCGCCACCAGGGGCACCCTCCACCAGGCCCCCACCCATGTCCCCTATCACACCCACCCCCCAGCAGTGCAGGGGCACCCTCCACCAGGCCCCCACTCATGTCTCCCACCACCCCCACCCCCCCGCCACCAGGGGCACCCTCCACCAGGCCCCCACTCATGTCCCCTATCACCCCCACCCCCCCGCCACCAGGGTCACCCTCCACCAGGCCCCCACCCATGTCCCCTATCACCCCCACCCCCCAGCAGTGCAGGGGCACCCTCCACCAGGCCCCCACTCATGTCTCCCACCACCCCCACCCCCCCGCCACCAGGGGCACCCTCCACCAGGCCCCCACCCATGTCTCCCAACACCCCCACCCCCCAGCCACCAGGGGCACCCTCCACCAGGCCCCCACTCATGTCCCCTATCACCCCCACCCGCCCCGCAACCAGGGGCACCCTCCACCAGGCCCCACCCATGTCCCCTATCACCCCCACCCCCCAGCAGTGCAGGGGCACCCTCCACCAGGCCCCCACTCATGTCCCCTATCACCCCCACCCCCCAGCCACCAGGGGCACCCTCCACCAGGCCCCCACCCATGTCCCCTATCACCCCCACCCCCCAGCAGTGCAGGGGCACCCTCCACCAGGCCCCCACTCATGTCCCCTATCACCCCCACCCCCCAGCCACCAGGGGCACCCTCCACCAGTCCCCCACTCATGTCCCCTATCACCCCCACCCCCCCGCCACCAGGGGCACCCTCCACCAGGCCCCCACCCATGTCCCCTATCACCCCCACCCCCCAGCAGTGCAGGGGCACCCTCCACCAGGCCCCCACTCATGTCCCCTATCACCCCCACCCCCCAGCCACCAGGGGCACCCTCCACCAGTCCCCCACTCATGTCCCCTATCACCCCCACCCCCCCGCCACCAGGGGCACCCTCCACCAGGCCCCCACCCATGTCCCCTATCACCCCCACCCCCCAGCAGTGCAGGGGCACCCTCCACCAGGCCCCCACTCATGTCCCCTATCACCCCCACCCCCCCGCCACCAGGGGCACCCTCCACCAGCCCCCCACCCATGTCCCCTATCACCCCCACCCCCCAGCAGTGCAGGGGCACCCTCCACCAGGCCCCCACTCATGTCCCCTATCACCCCCACCCCCCCGCCACCAGGGGCACCCTCCACCAGGCCCCCACCCATGTCCCCTATCACCCCCACCCCCCAGCAGTGCAGGGGCACCCTCCACCAGGCCCCCACTCATGTCTCCCACCACCCCCACCCCCCCGCCACCAGGGGCACCCTCCACCAGGCCCCCACCCATGTCCCCTATCACCCCCACCCCCCAGCAGTGCAGGGGCACCCTCCACCAGGCCCCCACTCATGTCTCCCACCACCCCCCCCGCCACCAGGGGCACCCTCCACCAGGCCCCCACCCATGTCTCCCAACACCCCCACCCCCCAACATCCAGGGGCACCCTCCACCAGGCCCCCACCCATGTCCCCTATCACACCCACCCCCCCGCCACCAGGGGCACCCTCCACCAGGCCCCCACCCATGTCCCCTATCACCCCCACCCCCCAGCAGTGCAGGGGCAGCAGGCAGTCAGGCAGCAGCAGGTGGGAGCGTGCTCGGGGCTCTGGGGGGCAGTAGTTCGGCCTTCCGGGCAGGAGCGTGGTATTCCGTGTGCGTAGGCGTGGCCAGCTTGGTACGGAGTGATTTGGCACGTGAAAATCCTGCATGTCAGCGTGAAAACCGAGGAAAGGCCTCAGCGCGTAAGCGCGTCTGTGACGTGACCCGCACGGGTGTTTCCCACACAGCACGTGATGACAGAGCATACGTGGAAAGACTTCACGTCAGAGTGTAATCGCGTGTGATTGTTGGAAATGGCCCTACACGCAGAAGTGACAAAGCGTGTGATTGGTGGAAATGGCCCTACACGCAGAAGTGACAAAGCGTGTAATTGGTGGAAATGGCCCTACACGCAGAAGTGACAAAGCGTGTAATTGGTGGAAATGTCCCTACACGCAGAAGTGACAAAGCGTGTAATTGGTGGAAATGGCCCTAGCGCGTACACGCCGCGTAAGTGACGCTGGACGTGTGGCCCTGTATAAAAGGTATGTGTAGAACACGTTTTCCTTGTACGTGCTTTTCGTGGAGAGCGAGTGGGTGAATTCTGTACTTCTTGTCGTTTCACGCGCGATTTACTTCACGGCGTTTCAAGTTCGTATTCCCTGTTACCTCTGACAGCTTTTTCTCTTTTTTCGCTTTTACTGGTTTACCTGGGCCTGTTCCCTCAAACAGTGTTCCCTTCTACTGTTGTCCTGTCTCCTCAGACAGCGTACAAATCTTCTTTTGGCGGGGGTGTTGCCAACCAAACGTGCTCCTTTTACACGCTCGTTTACCAGGCAGACGGTGAGTCACGCACGTATCTAACATCTGTGCTTGCCCCGTGTGTAGCCTACCCCTTCAGAGGTCATTCTAGGCTGCGTGTGACATGCATACGTTCATTCTTGTGTTACTGGGTGCCACAGCGTAGTGCAGGTTTTTCTTTCTGCACACGTGGTCTAGGAGGGGTTGCGTGCACGTCATCTCCCTTTTTTGGGGCTCCTGTGCGTAGCGTGACCCGTCATCTTTCCCCAGGGGTTACAATCAGCCTTGCAAGAGCACTAGGGTACAATTACCATCTGGTACCCAACCCCTTTGACCCCCAATTGACCAGGACAATAGTTTCCAGCCACTCCCATACGCACATTTACATCAGTGCCATGGCTGGGAGGCGAGGATTCCGTAAGGGTGGCAAAGGTGGAAGAGCCACAAGTGGTGGCCGTGGTGGATCCGGTAGGGGACGTGGTCGTTACTTGCAGGGTGAGCCTGTCCCCCCATGTGTGGAGGACCAGTCAAGGGCACCCATAATCCCCCCCCCTCCCTCCCGTTGAGGCTGATGTGGCTGACACCATCCATGCTCAGCCCTTGTTGGACCAGCCCATTGTGGCACCAGATCTGGCTGACTCCATGGCTGACTTCCAGGTCAGCAGGCCTATGACACGTGCGCTGGTGCACGTTGATGTCACCATGCCACGTGCATCTGGGCCAGCAAGGTCATCTGCTGCACCAAGGAGGCAGGGCGGAGAGGCTGCAGGGGCAGCTGCGGCTCCATCCACCCCAGCCCTCACACACCCAGCCAGGACAGTGTCGGTCCTAGTCCATGCTGCTGACATTCCCTCTGACACCATCACACTAGAGCCAATGCCTGCACCAACTCCCATGCTGAGTGTGCAATCCCACACTCCTGATACAGAGTCCACCAGGGCTCCTGCCCCTAGTGTCCAGAGCGGCGCAGGACACTCAGGATCACCACCACCTTCCAAGCGGAAGAGGAAGAGTGCTCGTCCGGCACAGGCTGATGCCCCAGACACGGCTACACAGTCCGGCCCATCCAGGAAGCCCAGCTTCACGGATGACGAACTGAATGCACTTGTCGAGTATGTGTCCGGACATGACAACGAGATGGTCATTGTTGCAGGATCCAAGACCACACCTGCACAACGCCAGGCACACTGGCAGACCGTTGCGGACATCGTAAGTGCCCTTGGAATCGTGAGGCGCACACCCAATGATTGCTATAAGTGCTGGAATGACCTAAAGCGCAGGGCAAAGAGTAAGCTGGCCTCAAGTCATGCCGCAACTCTAGTGACTGGAGGTGGGTCTCCAGTAGTAGACATGGAACTCACTCCACATGAGTCAGTCGCTGGGACCTACGTCACGGAGGAACAGATCCAAGGCGTGGGAGATCTGGCTGATTACGAGGCATTGTCCGGTGAGTGCACATGCATGTGTGTGTCATCCATGTGCATGGTGTGTGTGTGAGGGCTTCTGTTTGTGTGCCAGGTGAGAGTGTGTGCGCCTGAGTCGTATGGGTCAGCCATGTGCTTCATGCAATACTTCCTGCGCAGCTGCATTTGGCCATAGCAGTATCCCTTCTGCCAACAGTAGACATCTAGCCCAACTGCACGCCAGTTGCCCTTGAAGTGTCACCTTGCCACAACATAGTTGCTTATTTTTCACTGTTCATTCAGTCAGTTTGTTTGCATTCCACCACTTTCACTAGGCATGTCGCTGTCCACTAGTCACATGTCTGACATGGCTATGGTAAAGTGGAGTGACTTTGTTACCTGGATATCATTTGTACACACATGTCCCTGTGCAATTGGACCATTTCAGACTGGCAGCTCCAGGTGAAAAATCTGACCTGTTAGAATTAGAAAAGCGATTACATGTGGGAACTGGACTGAATGAATAGGTGCTGCCCTCCTCTCCATCTTCACTCAATAGCAATGGTACATGCCATCTGTGTGATGGCATGTGTGTTTCACCTGGCAATCACAGGCCAATGTGTGATGCCACTGCCAGGCAGCATGCAGAAAATGTGTTCATCTTCCATCTTGGTGTCATCAGTGTGTGCCATTTGCCTGCACTTCATACGCAGTGAGGGTGCATGCATGGGAGGGTTTTAGTCATGTGGGACATGTGTCAATCAAGTACTGGTTCTCTTGCTTCTCAGCCCTCATTGTGTGCCATGGTGCTAATGCCTGTTTCCATTTCTTTGTTTTCATGTCTTTGCAGGGGAAGACGCACCTGATACTGCTGGGGTTGTGGAGATGGTAAAGACCCAGGAGGGGTCCGAGGGCCGACCAACCACCAGTGAGGGATGTAGTGTGGTGGTGGGGGAGAACCCACAAGTGCTGCAGGTCGTGCTCTCAAGGGGTGTCTCTGGCTGCACCTCCCCCGAGCTGTACTCAGGTGTTGATTCGGATGAGACCTACGTGCCGTCGCAGGTGAGTGTTCAAGGGAGGGATTCTGTTCTGTCTCACCCACCTGCACCAGGGTCAGAACCCTCCACGGGGATGTCAGTGTTGGCAGCTACGCCTTCGGTGGTTACGGATGCAGGGTCACACTCCGCGACATCTGATCCTGTTCCTGGGGCAGAAGATCAGAGGGGGAATGCAGTCCTGCAGCCTCAGGCAGTGCCGGCACAGCAAGGCGCAGTTCGCCTTGCCCCAGACAGGTGTGGTGCCCGCCGACGTGGTGGCCGTACGCCACCCGGCAATACCGCATGGGAGCAATCCATTTACGGTATGGCAAACCAACAGGCTGCATCATCCAAGATGATGGCTCAGGCCGTGGATAGGGTGGCCACTTCCATTGTCCCCCCAGAAAGGCTGATGGAGCGTCTAGAGCAGGCAACCGACTCCATCTGCCAGTCACACAGGGAGGACATGTTGGGGTCCAACAGGGACAGGCGGGCGGCACTGGCGACTCTGCAGGAGGCCATCTCCATTGAGTCCCAGGGCCACAGGGAAGCCCTGAGGCAGGAGCTCCTTCACCTCAGGACGACTCTTGTTGAGCTTGAGGCTTCAACACACCAAAGGACAGAACAGCAGCTGGAGCGTCTCACCCGTACGCTCTCAGCTGAGATGCAGGCAACGAGGGCGGAGGTCCGGGCATCCCGTGAGTTGTTGCATGGGGACCTCCGCACACTCATCCTCCAGAACCAGACCTACCACACCCGCATGCTTGCAGCCATGGAGGAGCAGACTAGGGCCTTGCGTGGGCTGCCTCCCATAGTGCAACCACCTCCGGATGCAGCTGCACAGGGTGATAATAGCGACAGCAGTGATACTCCCACAATAGGGTAGCCGTGTGGGCCATGGGCCCATGGAGGTGTTTTATCTTCCCAGGATCCACGCAGGTGGGTTCTGGTGTGCATCCTGTCCTCGGACCTCCTGGGTGGCCTCCCCAACCCCCCCGGGCCCATCAATGGCCATTTTTGATTGTTTCTTATTTTTATTTTTATTTTTATTTCTTTTATTCCCAATTGTTTTGGGACGATTTGTTGGCTTCCGTGGTTCCTGTGGGCATACGCTGCATTGTGGCTGGGCACATGCAGGCTTGTCATGTATTTGGTTCAGATGCTTGGGTTTGAGTCACACACACCCCTCCTGCTTCCCGTTTCCATGGGCTTGCAAAGGGTGTGCCCAAGTGACAGTGAATTACACAGTGACGTTGGACTCCCATGAGCTGTGTCGGCAGTCTGTAGTCAATACTGTGTATACATTCCTAGTGCATATTGCTGTTGTGTTGTACACTGCATGTTGCATTGATGTGTAACTCTTCTTCTGTGTCTACCTCCCAATTTGCAGGTCCCTTCCTCATGTCTACACAAGGACCTCTAGTCTGGAGATGGGGTCCATGTTGGCAGCAGTGCACCTACAACTCTACATGGCGCCAACACTGCACAGTTGGTAGTGGTGGGAGTGCAGGCATTTCCAGGTGGTTAGACTACTAATATGTAACATTTGTGATGTCATGTTAATGGTAGTACGTGCTCAAGTATGTTGTTGGTCCGGCATTGCTGTGAGCATTTCAGGTGTTGCAGGTTTCTAATAGGGACACTGTACATAGTGAGACTAGTGTCATGTTGTGGGGATTACTTTGTTTACCTGCAATTAGCATGACATGGCACGGTGTGTCGTGTGGCGGTGCTGGGGTTGGGTTGGCTGACATGGCACTGTCCTCTTGTTGCATTTTGCAAGTGGGTATTCATTTTAGCTGCTTGAATGTGTAACTTCACAAAACTGCATTGGTGGTGTCTGTGTGGGTAGGGATGCACACATTGTGACACTTCCAGGTGAACAATCTCAGGCTGATATGGTATTCACGGTTCATTCTCCAGACATTCAGGATCAGTGTCAGGTTGAGTCATCATTGATTGTCAGATGGAATGTGCCAGGGCAGTGTGCACTCCACAGGGGTGTGATTTCTATGTGAAGTAATTAGCCACTAGCTGTGTACGGGCTGCCTCCCCCCGTGCCCTTTCCCCTCCCATGCGCAGCGGCTGTGCATGTGGTTGGGGATGTGGGGCCACCACCATGTCCACGGCCAGGCCCCGGCGTGTTGCAACGTTGTGCAGGACACATGCTGCCACTATGATCCTGCACACTACTGGGGGAGCGTATAACAGCTGCCCGCCAGAACGGTCAAGGGAGCGAAAGCGTGACTTTAGCACTCCGAATGTGCACTCCACTATGCCCCGGGTCGTAATGTGGGCTGTGTTATATCTTACCTCGGGTGGCGTGGTGGGGTTCCGAATTGGCGTCATCATGTGGGGGCTGAGAGGGTTAGGCACTGTCCCCTGTGGAGGTGGTGATTGGTATCATTGGTGGGGTTGTGACCTTGCTCAGTATCCAACATGCATGCATGTGCAGTGGCATACATACTCACCAAGCAGCCATGTATCGCCATGCCGCCCAGCTTCTAGGTCCCGGCTTAGGGTGGACATTCGGTAAATGAAGCTGTCGTGGGTGGAGCCGGGATAGTTGGCATATACTGAGGTGATGATTCCCTTGGCATTACATGCTACCTGCACGTTGATGGAATGCCAGTGCTTGCGGTTCCTATAGATGTGCTCAGATGCCCTGGGGGGACGTAGAGCCACATGGGTGCAGTCGATGGCACCTAGCACTTTGGGGAATCGTGCCACACCGTAAAAATCCAGGGCGGCAGCATGCCTTTCTGCAGGTGTTCTGGGCAGGTATATGTGCCTGCGGACTGATGGGCGTGCAGTGATGATGTTCAAGACCTGGTGTAGGCAGCGTGACTGGGTGGCCTGTGACACCCCACCCACTATGGCACTTGTCCGCTGAAATGATCCAGTGGCTAAGAAGTGCAGTACATTGAGGACCTTCTCCAGGGGGCTGAGTGCTTGGGAGCACAGGGTGGGTGATGTGAGGTCATCCTCCCACTCACTCACCAGGTCCAGTATAATGTGTGGTGGAAACCTGTACCTCCCATACACCTGGTCATCAGGCATCCCGAAAAGGCTGGTTCTGGGTGTGAATATTCTGGCCCTGACTATCCTCCTCCTCCTCCTTTGGTAGCCCACTGCCACGGCTGCTAGGAACGGTATGTTCATCCTGGCGTATGAGCTTGTTATTGTTAAAGTGCGCAAATGTATGCTTTGCGCGTGTTCTAGGCGAGCGTGTGACCCGCGCACCCCTGGAATCCAGTTCCCAGTCCAATAGCGTGTGGAAATTCACACGCACCACGGGATACAGGTTCGCTGACGTACTTGCGTGTGTAAGTGCCCGCGCACCCATGAAATACACGTACATAGGCCAATCGCGTGTACGCGCACTTTTGTCCAATTACACGCGATGACACTCTGACGTGCAGTATTTCCACGTGTGCTCCGTCATCACGTGCTGAGTGGGGAACACCCGTGCGGGTCACGTCACAGACGCGCTTATGCGCTGAGGGACTCTGGTCCAATAGAATCGCGTATGCGTGCTGACGCGCTTACGCGCTAAGGGCCTTTCCTTGGATTTCACGCTGACGTGCAGGATTTTCACGTGCCAAATCACTCCGTATCAAGCTGGCCACGCGAAAACACACGGAAGACCACGCTCCTGCCCAGAAGGCCGAGTTACTGCCCCCCAGTGCCCCGAGCAGCCTCCCACGTGCCATCTGCTGCTGCCTGCCTGCCTGCCTGCCTGCTGCCACCGTGCCCTGCCATTTGGTGCCTGCACATCAGCCATCTGCAGGGGTCCAGTTGCTGTGTCCACCCCTGCTGGAACTGAAGACTCCCGACTGGGATTACATCGCTCCACAGCCCAGCCCCAGGACCCAGTTGCCCACCCACACCTGCCTCTGGGGTTGCCATGTCGGGCACTTCCACATCTGGCACCAGTGGCAACCCCAGGCCAGAGGGGCAGAGGGGCACCAGCTTCACTGACACCGAAGTTGGTGTCCTGGTGGAGCATGTCCTGGGGCAGTATGATGCCCTCTTTGGATCGTCCCGCGCCAGCAAGGAAGGACGGGAGAGGATCTGGGCCGACTGTGTGGTTGCCATCAACGCGGAGGGGGTGGCAACCCGCAACGTCCTGAAGATCAAGAAGCGCTGGGAGGACTTGAGGTCCAGGACCCTTGTGAAGGCCCGGCGCCTCGTGGAGGGGGGCCGGGGCCGCATGAGTTCCATCCAGATGAGGGTCCTGGAACGCGTACGCCCAGCGCTCCACGCCCAGATCCTTGAGAGGGAGGCCCGTCTGGAGTTGAGCGGTAAGTGTCCAAGCATTACTGTGTGAGACAGGGCATGTTGCGGTGTGCTGGTTCTATGATACTTGGCTGTATGTGTGCCATAGGCCATGTATGCATGTATGTGTGCAGGGACATCATGGTAATGCATGTGCGACCAGTGATGTGTGACCCACATGGTTGTTGCATGTGTTCAAATGCCGCATGGGGAGCCCTATGCAGATTTTGAACATGAGAGCATGCCAGTCTCTGTACCTGGACATGGGTGGGGGTGAGGGATGGGTGCTGATGCCAGGTACATATATGGTAGCCATGTCTGTGTGCCTGACCTGCGTGTCTGTGACTTGTGCATGCCATGGATGCATGACACATGTGTGTGACAATGCACAGATTCAGTGAAGCAGCCAAATTACCCTTGTATCCGCTGTGTTTGGTGTGTTTGGGGCCAGATGGATGTGACTGAGGTGAAGTGTGTGCATGTGATAGGCATGAGCCATGATGCATGTGAGTTACATATCATTGAATGTTTCAAGAGTCCATTGGACATGCATGGAAATGTCCATGGCATGCACCATGCCTGTTACTGTGTGTGTTTTGCCTGGACTGACCCATGTGTTGTGGAGGGACATGATGGAAGTGTACTTTGACAGTGGTGCTCATCTGCTATTGCTTCCTGTCTAGGGGACCATTGTACAGTGCCCTGATGCTTGTGTTCTTTGTCTCCCTCTACGCAGCGGCTAGTGAAGAAGAGGGCGGAGACGGCGCTGTGGAGCAAGGCGGCGGGGATGCCCCCACGGCTGCAGCGGAAGGGGTGGGTGAGCCCCCACAGGGGCCTGCTATGGTGGGAGACGGTGAGGAGCCATCCAGGTTGGTGGTTTGCACAGAGGAGGAGGAGGCCGCCACTGGGGAACACATGGGGCCTGGTGGGGGCATCCCTGCTGGTGCAAGTGGTGCAGTCCAGGGCCAGGGGCAGGAGGCAGCACAGGTCACCGTGGAGGGGCCTGTGCATGTCGCTGTCCCTGACCCTGTGAGTGCACCACCATGCACCAGCAGGGATGCCCCGTCCCAGGCCCGTCCGCAGGTAGAGGGGATGTCCATGTCACCTGACTCCCCTCCACCTGCGGACGTGGGAACCCCTGGCCGTGTGGAGAAGGTCCTGATTGGGGTCGCGATGCGCACGGCTGTGATTCGTGATGCCGTGCGTGCTTCCCGGGAGGAGCACGCACGTCATCACGAAGTGCACCGTGCCGACGTGGCCCAATTGGGATCGGCCATGTTCGGGGGTTTCCTGCATGTGTTGTCCAATCTGGCGGCCCTCTCCTCCTCTGTGCAGGCTATACACCAGTCGTTCTCCTTGCCGTCTTCCGGCCCAGATGCCACCAGGGCCCCCTGTGGACCTGCCCCGACCAATGCAGCCAGCTCGGTGGGGATCCCATCCCTGCCACAGTTGGGAGTCGGAGGTCCAGCAGGGGTGGACAACACAGCAACTGGACCCCAGCAGATGGAAGATGTGACAGCATCATCAGGCAGGGCACGTGCACGACGGCGTCCGTGGTTTCCATCAGCCTGGATGCCGTCGTGCTGGCAGAGGCAGTGGCGTCGGAGGCAGCAGCAGGCTCGACGTGGGAGGCATCATGGCTCGGGGCCTTCAAGATCAGAGGGGCAGGCATCGGCCGGAGGGCAGGGCAACCCTGGGATGGTGGTGTCTTCCGTGTGGGAGCAGTTGGTCCAGCGGATGGGAGCAGTTGGTCCAGCGGATAGGTGCGGAGCGGCAGCGGACGGAAGAGGAGCGGCTCACCATGGTCAGGGCGGAGTTCTCCATGCGTCGGGCGTTGAGGCGGGCTGAGTGCCTCGAGGAAGCTCGCAGGGAGTTTGAGCTGGACATGGGTTTATCCCTGCGAGACCTCGGGGCCAGGACAGAGTCCCGCCTCCAGGACATCGACATGGAGTTCGATGATGCCCTGGCCAGCAACATCACCGAGTGAGCCGCAGGACTTGCCCGCTGCCTTTGTATATAGTTATTTAGTTAGTTAGTGTTAGGTTTCCTTTATTAATTTTTGTTTTTTTGGACCGCTCGGACAATGGCCACTTTTTTGTATATATTATTTTCATTAGGTAGTAGTAGGTTTCATTTATGGTGTTGGGCTCATGGACCCTGGAATTTTCGTGTATATAGTTTGCTTTTTGAATGAACATTTTTTTTATTAATTATTGTGTTCACCATGAGGAAATGGTTTTTCATTATTTTACTTCCTTTGCTTTGGACAACATTTGTTTTTGGATTACTTTGTTTTTTTAATTTTTACATTTGTTCTCGGACATGGACCATTTATTTTGTTATCCACATTGTTGTATGTTTGATTTTTTTACTTATTTTTCATCTTTAATACATGTTTTTTTAACTTTCACTTGTGGTATTTTCTCATTGGTTTCATGCATGTCATGATATGGGTTTTGACATTCACTTGCACCCATTGTGTATGTGTGTGTGACGGACATGTGTTCATTTACAGACTTGCCATTGGGGTTGTATCATGTAATTGCATTCACTATGTGGGTGGATGCAATCCTTGCCTGGGTGTTTGTGCTGGGTATGCTGGCCATTACTGCCATGATTGAGTATCGTCAGGACCTGGGGGCAGGGGGACATGTGTGGGTGCCTGGTGGAGGATGCCCCTGCACTGCTGAGGGGTGGGGGTGGTGGGTGACATGAGTGGGGGCCTGGTGGAGGGTGCCCCTGGTGGCTGGGGGGTGGGGGTGGTGGGTGACATGAGTGGGGGCCTGGTGGAGGGTGACCCTGGTGGCTGGGGGGTGGGGGTGGTGGGTGACATGAGTGGGGGCCTGGTGGAGGCTGCCCCTGCACTGCTGGGGTGTGGGGGTGGTGGGAGACATGAGTGGGGGCCTGGTGGAGGCTGCCCCTGCACTGCTGGGGTGTGGGGGTGGTGGGAGACATGAGTGGGGGCCTGGTGGAGGGTGCCCCTGGTGGCTGGGGGGTGGGGGTGGTGGGTGACATGAGTGGGGGCCTGGTGGAGGGTGACCCTGGTGGCTGGGGGGTGGGGGTGGTGGGAGACATGGGTGGGGGCCTGGTGGAGGGTGCCCCTGGTGGCTGGGGGGGTGGTGGTGGTGGTAGACATGAGTGGGGGCCTGGTGGAGGGTGCCCCGGCACTGCTGGGGTGTGGGGGTGGTGGGAGACATGAGTTGGACATGGGTGGGGGCCTGCTGGCAGGTGCCCCACAGTGCTGGGGGGTGGGGGTGGTGGGGGACATGAGTTGGACATGGGTGGGGGCCTGCTGGCAGGTGCCCCACAGTGCTGGGGGGTGGGGGTGGTGGGGGACATGAGTGGGGGCCTGGTGGAGGGTGACCCTGGTGGCTGGGGGGTGGGGGTGGTGGGTGACATGAGTGGGGGCCTGGTGGAGGGTGACCCTGGTGGCTGGGGGGTGGGGGTGGTGGGAGACATGGGTGGGGGCCTGGTGGAGGGTGACCCTGGTGGCTGGGGGTGGTGGGTGACATGAGTGGGGGCCTGGTGGAGGGTGACCCTGGTGGCTGGGGGGTGGGGGTGGTGGGAGACATGGGTGGGGGCCTGGTGGAGGGTGACCCTGGTGGCTGGGGGGTGGGGGTGGTGGGTGACATGAGTGGGGGCCTGGTGGAGGCTGCCCCTGCACTGCTGGGGGGTGGGGGTGGTGGGAGACATGGGTGGGGGCCTGGTGGAGGGTGCCCCTGGTGGCTGGGGGGGTGGTGGTGGTGGTAGACATGAGTGTGGGCCTGGTGGAGGGTGCCCCTGCACTGCTGGGGTGTGGGGGTGGTGGGAGACATGAGTTGGACATGGGTGGGGGCCTGCTGGCAGGTGCCCCACAGTGCTGGGGGGTGGGGGTGGTGGGGGACATGAGTTGGACATGGGTGGGGGCCTGCTGGCAGGTGCCCCACAGTGCTGGGGGGTGGGGGTGGTGGGGGACATGAGTTGGACATGGGTGGGGGCCTGCTGGCAGGTGCCCCACAGTGCTGGGGGGTGGGGGTGCAAGGGGACATGAGTTGGTGTTCATTAGTTCAAGGAGACATGTGCCTTTGCTGGGGGGCGTGCCCATGTTGGGTGGGCTGCCTGCGGGACATGACCAGGGATGCAGGGTAGTCCCCTGTGGTGTGGGCTGCCTGCAGGGGCCGTGGAGGGTGTACAGGGTACACCTGGGAGGACCCACACTGTCAAATCACATGTGGGACTCCCCGGCACCCCTGAAATACACGTACCGTGCAGAAATCGCGTGTAAAACTTCCCGCGCACCCCTGAAATACACGCGCACAGGCTATTCGCGTGTGGAACTTCCCGCGCACCCCTGAAATACACGCGCCCAGGCTATTCGCGTGTAAAACTTCCCGCGCACCCCTGAAATACACGCGCACAGGCTATTCGCGTGTGGAACTTCCCGCGCACCCCTGAAATACACGCGCCCAGGCTATTCGCGTGTGGAACTTCCCGCGCACCCCTGAAATACACGCGCCCAGGCTATTCGCGTGTGGAACTTCCCGCGCACCCCTGAAATACACGCGCGTGTGGAACTTCCCGCGCACACCTGAAATACACGCGCACAGGCTATTCGCGTGTGGAACTTCCCGCGCACCCCTGAAATACACGCGCCCAGGCTATTCGCGTGTGGAACTTCTCACGCACCCCTGGAATACACGTAGCCCGCTCCCCCAGGCCCGATCGCGTGAGGAACTTCACGCGCACCCCTGAAATACACGCGCCCAGGCTATTCGCGTGTGGAACTTCCCGCGCACCCCTGAAATACACGCGCCCAGGCTATTCGCGTGTGGAACTTCCCGCGCACCCCTGAAATACACGCACCCAGGCTATTCGCGTGTGGAACTTCCCGCGCACCCCTCAAATACACGCACCCAGGCTATTCGCGTGTGGAACTTCCCGCGCACCCCTCAAATACAGGCGCCCAGGCTATTCGCGTGTGGAACTTCCCGCGCACCCCTGAAATACACGCGCCCAGGCTATTCGCGTGTGGAACTTCTCACGCACCCCTGGAATACACGTAGCCCGCTCCCCCAGGCCCGATCGCGTGAGGAACTTCACGTGAACCCCTGTAATACACGTAGCACGCTCCCCCAGGCCCGATCGCGTGAGGAACTTCACGCGAACCCCTGAAATACACGTAGCACGCTCCCCCAGGCCCGATCGCGTGAGAAACTTCACGCGAACCCCTGAAATACACGTAGCCCGCTCCCCCAGGCCCGATCGCATGAATGACTTCACGCGAACCCCTGTGATGCACGTACCCTGCTGAAATCGCGTGTGAGACTTCCCGCGCACCCCGGTATACACGCACACGTATTTTTTGTCAGCGGGTGTCCGTGTTTGTGGGTACCCCTTTGCACGTCATTTTTCCTGGAGGGCCACAGTATGGGACATTCATCATGGCAGTATATAGGTGCTATTTGTTGGCGCACCTTTTGGCGCACATTTCTTACAGCCGCAGAGACGCTACCGCCTGCTTTCTTGTGGCGGTCGTGTTTGTGCCTGTGCGCTGGTTTGAGCGTGCGCTTTTTTCCCCTATTCTATTCCATGAATACGTGTTGTAGGCGAGCGTGTGGGCGTTCCGCGCACTTGTGCCCTGTACTTCCCCCGTGACGCCCACGTTTTGGCAAGTTGTTCCCCATTCTGAGTGTTACGCCCGTGTTCCGCCTACTTTTGTTGCGTGCGCCGCGCTATGTGCGAATTTCGCTGTGGCCTGTGCGATTTTCGCTGTGACCTGGCGCACGCTGTTAGATGGCCTGTGCGCCAACGTGCGCCGCGCACTTTTTTATCGCACATCCGCTGGTTTTCTCGCGCACGGCCTTCCATGAATCGACGTGCGCTGCTTTTCGTGCGATTTTCGCACTTGCACTGCGATTTTCGCTATTCCACTGCGATTCGCACGTTTTTGCCCACTTGCGCCGCGCTAATTATTCCATGAATCGGCCTGATAGTTCTGAAGTTGTTTCACTCGGAGCACAGCTGTAACGCTAGAGTGCAGCACGGGCTGGAACCACCAGAGGCGGTGGAGCACCTCAGCTGGGAGCACAGTGCTGAATGGAGGGGACGGCATCTAGATTTCTGGATAGAGGGAGGAAGAGCCAAACTTCAAACACAACAGCAAATGCAAACACCTAGATTCAAGTTTCCTGTATGGAGGTAAAAAAAGCCTAAATTTCAGAACACAGCAGCAAATGCAAAACACCTAGATTCAGGATTCCTGGATAGAGGCCTAAATGCCAGATATGGATAACATGCAACCCTGGGCGACGTGCAGCAGACTACAAGCTTTTGATAATAGGAGTACTGAGAGGTGGGCCAGTTTAATAGGGCGCCGTAATGGCTGTTCCCCCTGCCCACTCCTTGCTTACCTTCTCAGTCGCTGTTGTTTGTCAGGCTCCACACACAACACTGAAAAACCCAATCTGGAGCTGCTTCTGTTGGAGCTGCCCTTTGCGAGGGCTGAGCGTGAAACGTGGAGCAGGAAGAGGGATCGGGCCTAGAAATGTTCTACATGCTGCGGAGCGTCAGAAAATCCAAACAATGTGTTTTTTTTAGGTTTCACTAATTCAAGTAACGTGAGCAAGGCTCACAGCAGGATTAGGCACTCACTGGCACACAAAGGATAGCAGCTCTGAAATGCTAGGACGACACTCAGACAGGGCGATTACACCCTCGCCGTGTTCAAAGCTTCAAGCAGCAGCCCAATCAGGGCACGGGGAGGAGCGGGAGGCGGGGGAGCAGGAAGAGGGATCAGGCCTGGAAATGCTCAGATGCTGCAGAACCAAGCCGCTAAAACAAGCCCAGACTCCTAGAAAATCATTGGGAACCCATTTATACTCTGAGATTACAGCACATATCTGAGGATTCAATTCTGCTACTTTGAACACGGTGACTGTCAGAATATGGAGTGTTCTACATGCCAACATGCTGGCTTGGAGGATGCATTCAAGCACTCTGGGGGATCGTAGCAGGGGTCTGCAACCGGCTGCTCTCCAGATGTTTTGGACTATGACTCCCATGCTACAACACCATTGACTATGCTGGTGAGGGCTGATGGTGTCGGCGATCTTACTAGGCCTAGTGACATTGAGATCGCGCAAGTGCAGGGTAGGGGGGAGGGGAAAAGTGCTGGTGAGGATGGGAGAGTGAAGTACAAAGGATAAAAACATTAAGTAGTGCAGCTCAGCAGGTGGCAAGTGCGAGGTTAAGTGCAGACAGCACAGTACTATACGTTTTTCTTGGTACTATGCCTGCACTCAATTTAATTGGCAATGAGGAATTCAATGTTCAATAAAAATAAAACCAAGAATGCTTCTGGGAAATGTCCTTTTTTAAGTGCTGAAATTGAAAAACAGTCAAGAGTGCAACTATTCAATATGGTCAGTTCCCTCGCCAGTTTCCTGTTCCTCGTTCCCTCCACCGTGACTCTAACAAAATGCATATTTTGATGTCCCCCCTCTGCTGTATGAATGTGCCTGCATGCCTGAATCCCATATTTAGATGCCCCCCTCTGCTGTAATATGCCTGCAGGGCTGAATCACCCCCCTCAGCTGTATGAATGTGCCTGCATGCCTGGAATAACCTTAACTAGCTGTCCCTTTGACCAGCAGGTTTGGCACGCCTTGCCCCCTCCCTTTTTGTTCACCTCCATGGCCTCTTCCTCCTCCCTCTTCACCTCCTACCCTTTCCTCCTACCACGGCCCGCCCTTGTCTCTGTCCGCCCTGGCACCATGGCAACATTGCCATCACTCTATGCTCTCCCCTTTCATGTCACAGCACAGTTGCAATGCCTCCTCTGCTACATCAAACCCGCCCTGCCCAAAGTCTGAGACTGATGGCTAAATTATGGAGGTGAAGAAGACCTAGGCTATTAGCCTTCGTGTGGGCTGTGCACCCGTATTGCCCACTTGGGGGTAATCCACTTATTTGAAGTTCATTCGATTGTTGCTCATTGTTTAATAATCACCTGTGATGTTTTTAGCACTACAATAGATTCTGTTTTATGTCTCACTGCAACTTATTTCAAGGCAAACATGTTACAAGGCGAACAAATTCATTACAATGTTTTGAGTTGTATTTCTGTTTACCTTATTTATCTTCCTTATCACTCTAATATATCTTTCTTATCTCTCTTGACCAATATCTCTCATGTGTTTGTTTGTATTATGTTGTGGGTACCCTGTATTAATACTTACGTGTATTGTTTGTTAATGTTGTGCAATAAAAATATCTTTAATTAAGGCGCTGATGAAGGATCCATTATCCGAAATGCACTGGCCACAGAATTTGTTCGCCTTATAACATGTTTGCATTGAAATAAGTTGAAAACAACTCACATTGCAGTGAGATATAAAACAGAATCTATTGTATTACTAAAAACGTCTCAAGTGATTAGTAAACAATAGGCAACAATCGAATGAACTTCAAATAAGTGAATTACCCCCAAGTGGGCAATATGGGTGTGCGGCCCACACCGAAGGCTAATAGCCTAGGTCTTTTTCTCTTGTGTAATTGTTTGGGCCCTGCACGGTGGCACTCCACAGTGGGCTGCACCCCACATAAAACTTCGATATTCACATATATCATTTTGCAAAAATATCAACAAATACGTATTAAATAAGCAGTGCCCACTCTTCCTCTCTTCTGATCTTGGATACATTATAGAGGTACCATCACCACTTTGTTGCTAATGCTTAAATTGACTTTTTTGAATCATGCGGCTTCACCCATCTTGAATCTCGACGTTCCCATGCAGGACTTTTGAATCATTCGTAATCTTCATTCGTAATCTTAGTGGCCCTGAATCATGTTGTGCCCATCAACGACTCTGAATCATGGTATGCACATGCTGGACTCTTGCATCATAATGTATTCATTATTCACTTTTGCATTTTGGTCGGTGCTCACTCCGTCTGTTTGTTGGCTCCTCAATACGGAATTTCGTCGACTGTGCTTCTTCTCACCTACTCACTGTTTCTCAGTCTTCTCTTCCTCAACCTTCCTTGTACCTTTCTCTCCTCTCCCACCCTCGCCTCACCATAACCTGTCCCCAGCGTGTGCACAGCTTGCCTAATGAAGGGCACTGTCCTGTCTGTTCAATGTGTGCAACATCAACCGCTGCCTCCCAGTTGAGCTGGCACATACATCTGTAACAGGTTCTTGCCCTTGGCAATCCACATGTGTGCGTGTGTCCATGCCACCATCTATGCTCCCTGCATGCACAACTCCTGGTACACATGTGTAAGCCAGATAACCACCCAGCCAGATACAGATTGTCACCAACAAGTGGTGTAACTTTCGGTTTAGTCTGGCGCCATGGTAGCAGTGAGTGTGCCTAGCAACCTAGCAACCATAGGCCTGCCTCGTCACATGAAGACTGACCATTCCAGTACAGGGGCTCACCCTCTGACATGAAAAGTAGCTGGAAACGCAGTGGAGGCAGGGCTGACAGAGACCCACAGGTGTGGCTCTTCGGTCTGTGCTGGAGGGTCACAAGGAGCAGGTAGCGCACCACGGTGGACGGAGGTGCCTCTACTGCCAGAGGCATCCATGAGGACAGTGCACCACGGTCAGCAGGAAATAGCCAGGCCCACTGTCACACCCTGTCTTGCGCAATGTCCCCACTGCCCCAGCCGAGGAGAACGTGGGTTCTCCCATGCACAACCTCCCCGACTACAGAAGGAAAAAGAGGGAGAGGAGGGGGACCTCCAGCCACATGGGCCAGTGGAGTACCGGAGTAGGGAGGGAGCCCCTGCCTCACCGCCAGCCATGACTGCTACCGCCATGCAGTCGGCACATACCACCCTGACCCCCACAACACCGCTGGACTCTTCACCTTCCGGGAACGGCAACTCCTCTCACCTCCTGGGTTACAAAACTCCAACTTCACCCAAAAGACAGTGGAGGTCCTGGGGGCAGAGATTCTCGTACAATGTGAGCACCTCACCGGTCGCAGCTCACTACACACCGAGGTGGCAGCAAACCAAGTCCTGGGCCAAGATAACAAGGCACATCAGAGTGCTTGGGGTGTACCAGCGCAATGTCAAGGAGGTGAAGAAACACTGGGACGACCTCAGGCGGGTCACTGGCATGAAGGTATGGAAGTTGCTGCTTGTGGGACCAGAGGATCCGACCAGACCCATGATGTGGGCCCACAACAGCCCCCTGGAACTCCTGGTCTTACGGCGGATTTGCACAGAGGCCTACCACAGGGGCCAGCGGATCGACTGGCAAATACATTTGCCTGTTAGGTGTCCCCCGCATTATTGACCACTACGGCCTGCCGATGAACATCGTGATATGCCTATCATTTCCCGGATGAGTGTTCCACATGCATGTCTCCTCAACACCCAACGCAGGGTAGCCTTGGCTTGGTGTCCGCATATTAAAATGTGTCTGGTGTCTGTTGCCCGTGTAGACGTGATGTGGGCACCACATGTATGGTCTACTTGTCCCTTGGTGTGTGCATTGTCAAATTCATGCCTTTATCCTCTATTGCAGCCTCCATTGCCAGTGACCCTATGGCCCAGGACCACAAGCGTGTGTCAGAGCTGCGGCCCTCCCACAGGACGCACACAAGGAGGAGTATGATGGAGGTGGAGTTGTCAGACGTGGGGGTCCAGATTTGGCATGAGGAGGCACAGGGACAGCAGCAGACAGGGTATGCGGGCACATGTAGACACCTTGGGACTGCTGTGGCTCCTGTGCTTTCTGCTGCTCCACCTATCTCCCCACCCCACGTGTGTCCCCCAGCCAGCTGGCTGGCACCAGCTCCCCAGTCTAAACTGTCTCATGCCATTGTTCCCCTGCCCCTCTTCCGGAGCTTGGGCCAGCATGAGTGTGCAGTGAGTGTATCCCTTGTTTCACCTTGCATGGGTCACATCCGTGTCCTGCGACACCTGCTGGAGTGGGGCACACAATGCCCATTGTGGAATTCAGACCATCTGTGCTAGCCGCAGCTCACCCTATCTATGGAGCCAACTGTGCTTGCCCCTGCGACTGCTGCCACTGCATCTACAGGAGACATGTCTGATGTCACCATGGCTCAGGTCCCCACACCTGTAGGTGGCAGCGTGGAGTACAATATACAGCTGCTGGGGTCGGGCAGGGCATTAGGGTGGGGGGCTTGCAGGAAGTGGCAAGGGAGGAGAAGGAAGCAAGTGAGCAACAGTTCCAGAAACAGAGGACATTTAGGGCGGTGGTCGCAGGGCTGAGAGCACAATTGCGGGTGGGTAAAGGGGAATTGAGGGCAATTAAGGATGTGGTCCGTGTCATCCAACAACATCTTTCACAGATACAGACAGCCCCTTTGCCTCACTGGTCCCCTGCACATCCGGCCACTTTGACTCATACTATGCCCAAGGGTGGCTAGTGGGGACATGCAGTGGGTACCTCCTTCACTTTTTCCTCCATCCCGTCAACCTAGTGGCACTTGCATGGAAAGGTAAAGGAAGAGGAGTCTGAGGTGGTAAGCATGGGGATAGCGAATATGACAGGTCAGAGGGAGACCAGTAATTGTATTGCATTTTACCTATTGTGTACATACCGTTTCACTCTCCCTGCACAGTGTGCATTGTATATTGTTTCTTCAGCTTCATGTTTATGTTGACCATTTTTATCACTGACTTACTCTGTGGATTGCACCTTCACTGTGTATGTTTAATTCACCTGCACTCAGCCTTTAATTCATGTATTCCCTGGTCATGTTCCTGTGCACCATTTTCGCCTTTGCTTTCCACACTGTGCAGTACTTTTGAATATACTTTTTTCGTGTGCCAACCACTGCTCTTGGCCATGTTGTGTGTGTGTAGTTTTTCCCTCTGCAGGTTGTGGTGTGTGGTATATCAATCTTGAACCTGCACATGGTCAAGGCAGCTGTACTATTTGGAATGGCAGTGTTCATGTGATTGGGTCATGTCAAACTTGGGCAGCCACATGTATATCAGGTGAGTAGTCCTGTGACAGAGGCAGTGTGTCCACTCCATCAATGATGTGCACATAATGACATGTAACTGCTAGGAGTGTGATTTGCAGACATGGATGTCTCCTGCTCATGAATGGGTCTATATATCTGGTCAACATCATCTTGCGTCACGGCCACGCATGGACGAGACAGTAAGTACTGCAAAGGCTGATTCCCATATGGAAGGGTAATGAGCATGGTATTCAAATGGTGTGGGGGAGGGGTGGGTGGTCATATTGGTATTAGGTGCCATGCTTTCCTTTGCACATCTACCATGGCATGCCTACATCCTGGGAGAGCACACTGACCTTGGACTTTCCAGCTATGTCGATAAGGTAAATGGGGTCTTGTTTTCTCCAACCTTGTGGGTTGTGGGTTGAAAAGCTCTGCTGCAACAGTGAATAATACACTATTTATTGCAGCCTAGCCTCATTGATTAGTGGAGAGGTAATCGCACATTCAATGGCTCGTTAGAATTTGCGTGGGGGTCATTAGTCCTTTGCCGGATGACTATGTATATGGGCACCATGTTCCGTCCACCTAGTATTTTGCACAGAGAGGATCGGGAAGGGGTGTTCTGTGGACCTCAGGCTGTTCCACTTCAGAATACAAATGGACTACAGGTGGGTACTTTGTGAGTATGCATGTACCCTGGTTTCCCACGATGAACAACTCTGTGCATTGTGAGCCCCTGCATGAACATTTGCCTGTATGAGTTGCTTGGCCAGCTTGGGACCCATGCACAGGGCAAAGATGTGGATACATGCCTACCCTTCGGGGACCTCTACATCTGATGTAAGAACACTTCTTTACTAGTATGGCCCAATGCATGTGTCTTGCTGCAAGCTGTGGGAGGTGTGAGGAGCCAGGAATGAAACGCGGACACAGAGAGCTCCTAGTGGTTGTTACAGATGTTTATTGAAACAATTAAGGAGTTGGAAAATGTCTCACTGTCCCTAATCTAGGAGGTATTTCAAACTAAGAGTTTGTCAAGTGTCAAGATGTCCAAAGTAAACATGTCCTGTGTCCGAAATCCTATCCTAATGTGTTTTGTTCAAAAAAGGTACTCAAATGTTCAAGTTCAACAAAAGGTTCAAGTTCAACAAAAGGTATAATTCCAGCAAGAAGGTTCCAATAATCAATGTTCACAGTCCCAAAGCGGATGATTCCCTTCCCCAGGATTTGCTTCACCAAAACAAAAAGTTCAAAGAAATAACCAAGTTCTTTATAGCTCAAGAGGACAACTCCATCCTCTTGTGTTGCAACTCGCTCCAGGGGAAATGACTCCCTTCCCCAGGATTCCACATTCAATACAATTCAATTGTTAAGGGTATGCGTCTTCCTTTAGGATTCTCCTTCTAAGATAACACAACTTGGGTGCAAGTCCCAGACTCGTAAAACACTTGGTATACTCCCCTGACAGGTTCCCTATCACAATTCTTTATGAGTTGTTGTCCCAGATCCACTCTTCACCTGGTACACTCTCCTGCCAAAACACTATAACACAATCTCTCTTTCTCATTCAGCACAAGAGGGCATGGGTCTTCCACTAGTCGCTTTATGGCAAAGTACTGTGATGATGAAGATGAAATTGAGTCCAATGATAATTACTTGTTCACTTGGCAACAAATTCACACTTTCAGAGTCTCTTTACCTCCACTTTGGCATCCCCTTCTCTCCCTCTGGGGTCACCGACAACTTCTGCCTTCTCTCAAGCCACTCGCACGAGTTTGGGTACTTGCCTCAGTGTCTGCTGGTCTCGAGTGACTTTCCCCAGTCGGCAGCACAGAGTGTTCTCGTTCCTCGCATTGGAAGGGAGTCTGCTCTGGCTTCCAGTCCCCGCTTTGACTTTCTTCTTCTTTGAGCGTTTTTCTGGTTAACCGGCACCGCTGTACTATGCAGCCAGTCCGCAGCTCACCTCTTCACTTCTTCTCCCACTGGCAGTGCTCTGAAGCCACGGCTCTTGGTTCTGCCTGCTTCTTGGTCTGCCTGACCGGTGCGGAGTGCTGGGGTTCACTCCCTCTCTCGCCACCTCCACTCTCCTACCGTCTGCTCTGCACTGCACATCGCGTCTCTCGCCAATTTCCAAGCTTATACTTGGAAAAGGAAGGCCCCTCCATCTTCTTTAGGAAGATGATTTAAACTCCCGCCTCCAGGCTAGCAGGTGTCCTTGACTAATCACATTCATCCAAACACTAGACTGCGCATTATGGTTCACACACTTCTTCATTACAGTCCTGTTCATGAGTTTGGTCACCACCTTTTGTAGGTTGTTGAAGGGGTTTATCACAATATGCCTTCAACGCATCGGGAATGGAGGAGATATCCCTAAAAGGGAAAGGGTGATAACATGTCTCATATGATCATGCCTGTCCCTCCCCCTGAGGGTCACCTCCCCTCATGTGATCCTCCCATGCATAACCACCCCCAGGCTTAAGATCAGGTAGCGGCTGCCATCACCTGGCCAGATGAGGAGAGACTACCTCCAGTAAAGGAGTGATGACATCATCAGATTCATCAAAGGGGGGATGGGGTCTCACATCCCATTTTGGCTTCTGACTGTGCATTTGCTCTCCTTGTCCCTAGATACATTTTGCTGTCTATCAACGTTGCAGAATATTTGTCCCAGAAAATGAATTTATCTGAGAAATGACAGCCATTCATGTGCCATTTTGTGGCTCATTGATTATGCACACTGACATGTACAGACTGATTTGCCTGCATGCTGTGCTATGCATGGTGATGGACACACTTGTGCTACCTCTGTGATACGATCTGCGCAATTTGCAATAAAGTGCACAGTCACCCCTGGCACCATGAACATGTCTGTGTCGTACATTGTTTTTTTCTGCTCATTCTGGTGCTCTTACAAACATGCCTACTTGTAGCTTCTCTCTTGTGCATTCTGACTGCCTATGCAGGGGTGGTGGGTGCAAGCCGAATTCTGGAGAGATCTGCCATTCCATGTGGTTCATGGAGGGGTACTGTTGCAGTCCACTACTGAATTTGTCGTGGTGCATTATGACACCTCATCTGTGGCGGTGTCCTGCATCAGGAAAGCAAGGTACACTGATGTTGACACTTGTGCTGTGGTGGTCATGGGCTGTCATGTTAGGTGCAGGTATGTTGGAGGCTCACATATGGGGAGAGGTTTTGTCCACATTGGATGGGTGTGGTGCTGTACATCCTTATGTGGGTGAAGTGGAGTACTTGCCATAGTGCGGGTGGACCTTTCTGGTGTGTCAACGCTGTTCCAAGTGGTGCCCTCTCCCCCTGATGTCTCATGACAGGCACTGCAGGTATGCAGTGTGCATCAGCATTTGCAGTTCACCACCAACCCTCACTATCAGTGCCCTCAATGCCAGCAATGTAGTGTCATGATTGTGTGTTCTCTGTGGCTGTATACATTGATATTTACTGACGGCGAGCTTGTAGTCACCTGCAGTTACAGGGCCTAATGTCATCAGTGCATCCCCTGCCTGTTCCTTGGTGATATCGCTTTTGGAATCCACACACCGCTTAGCTGTGTCTCCCCACCACCCATTGATTTAATGATGTTGTATCTGCCTTCCGACTTGGTACTTGGTGGGCCTAGTACATCTCCTTGGGTGCTTGTTGTCACTTCAGCAGGCTGTGACCCATCATCTGTGCATCCCCGGGTGCACTCACACAGTGTTCCAGTTGTTGCATTTTCAGGTGGTGAGATGTTAGCTTCGCTCACTAGATGGAGCACTTAGAGATTACTTGTCGAATTTAATGCGGTGTCCTATTCTCAACAATAGTTGTCCATGCATGCATGTGATGTCATTGTGGGCGAGGTTTTGGCCGCGTGCAAAGACACCACATCCATGCAATGTGTTAATGTGCTTTTCTCAACTTGCAATCTCTAATGTGTCCCAGTGTTCCTCTGCCCCTTCAGCACAAATATGCTGTGACTGTTGTGTAGGGATTCCTTGCCATTGCCTGCTTCCAGACAGCTGGTGGGTGGCAGGTGTACCACCTGGGGATGGCGTATTCTCTGCTTTACACATTGCATGTCAAGTTTGCAAATGTGTTTATGTTGGTCCGCCAGTGTGACATATAGGTTACGGCATGGGAGAGTGTTAGGACTGTGTTAAACCGAACTGTAGTTGTGTCATGATGTATAGTGCACAATTGGTAATTGTTGTGGGTCCAGCATGCATATGTTTGATATGATATGATATTTTATTTATATCGTGCTCATACACAAGTGTTTCAGAGTGTGACCAGGCAAAAAGGGAGGGGAACAAGGGAGAACAAAAAAGAGAACACAGATCTTACCAGGCCCAGTGACATTTAAGAAGGTGCAAGTGCATGGAAAAGGGGGAAAGTGCATGGAAAAGGGTGGGGAGTGGAAAGTGCAGAGCAGAGGAGAGAACAGAAAATAATAAATAAGGGCGATAAACCATGGTAGTGCAGCCAGCCAGTGGCAGGTAAAAGTTAGTCAGATAAGGTAAATCTGATAAGTGCAGAGGAAATGTGGGAGGGGGAGCTGTATGGGTACAGATACAGAGCCCTAGTGCAGGGTAAGCCGGTACCTTGGCCCGAATGACAGAGGATGACAGAATGACAAAATTAGATAAAACCTACACAATAAAATTCAATGCCCTGCAGACAAAACATTTAATCCCACAATGGCCATGTACAAAACCTACCCAAAAATGTTGTCAAATACAATGGAAAATAGTGTGCAAAATGTGCTGATATGATGTGGCATTTATTAGGCGCCTGCAGACAAGTGTTTCTAGGCGCGAATAATAATCACTATTTCGCTTTCTGCGTCCACAAAACCCTGATGTAAAGTGCAAGGAGCACACCCTACAACACAAAAACAATCTATTTTGCTCGTTACTCCCTTCTCCCTCTGACCAAAACATTCCATTCTATACAAACAAATCATAATAAAGAGCCCATTAACAAATATGAATAATGATATGTCAGTAGGACATAGGTACATGCACCACTCCATCATACCCTAAAACAGCCTCTACTTACATTAATGCAAGTCTTACTTCCCCTCGAGATGATGAAACTATGCCGCATTTTCTTATTCGCATAGCTCTTTTGAGATCAGACAGCAGCACAGGCAACATATCGAATCAGCCTGTAAAAGGTACGGAAGCGCTAGTTGGCACTGTGCATTCGGCTTTCTTAAAAGAGGCAACATTGTGCATTGCCTGACAGATAAATATGCAGGTAAAAACAGGACAAAATGCTAAATATCCTCCTGTGGGAAATCACACAAAGGACAACTTGATTTCACGGAAAATCTCTGTCAGTTTGCAGTATCCGCTCTTAACATTGCCCACCGATCAGGTTGCTTATCTTCAAAAGTGAGATAGCGCTGCATAACATTCACAGTGCTAATCATAGCTAGGCTTCTATTTGAGGCAATTTGAAATGCTCTTGCTTACCGAAGTTCCTTCGTAAGGGTGACAAAATTATTGTTTTACTTATTTTTTGCTTCAACATTTAAGAGGCTACTTGGGGGGAAAAGGCATTAGGGCATTCAGTTGGTTCAAACGAGAGTAAATACAATTCAACCAAATAATGTTTTGCCAACCTATGCCCACCATAATAACCCAGAGGATATACTGAGTAAAAGCCACCCTAGGACTTGGCCATATTCTTAACCATAATAAAAGTGGGGCCAGGAACTAGTCGTCCTCTAGGTAGCCAAGGCACAATTCAGCATGATTAGACAAAGACGGCGCCGAGCTGGGGAGGCCCCGATTCCCCTTAAGGAATAGGTTTGCAATACGAGAACCTTCTCAATACTCCATAGAAAAGCACCATAATTTGTAGATGTCTTAGTCTCATAAACCTTCAGTATCATTTTCAGAGGCTGTCCATGACACATTGCTTTAAAATGGAAAACAGCATCCAAAGATTGGCCCATTCTAATTTCTTGTTCCTTTTGCAGAAACTGCTGGGGAAAACCTTGTACCCAAGTAGTCAAATTCGTACACTCTTGCGTTTGACTACCCCATTGCTCAACAACAGATGCTTTTGATGTTTTTCTTCCCTGGTCCAAAGGCCATAACCCCTTATTTGGAAGTGTTCATTTTTAAATCCATGGCATTCATAAAGTATGTGTACCCTGTACTCAGTTCCTGGAGTGTCCTAGGTGTCTGGGCAATCAGGACAGTGTCGCCTGCATAAGCTAAATGGAGCATAGACCTGTTGCCAGCAAACGGATAGTCTACTTTGGTCTCCACTAAGGACCTGTATAAGCCATTTATGTAAAGCGTAAAGAGGACAGAGGCCATTACACAACCCTGGTGGATCCCCAAATGAACTACAAAAAAGGTTGTGCATTGACCGTGATCTCCATACCGTACACACCGCTGGTTGCCAATATGTATAAGTCTAAGAACATTAACAATCTAAGCAGGACAATCCATAGACCCAAGAACCACCCATAACTTGTCATGATTAACCTTGTCAAAAGTGGTGTGAAGGTCCATAAAAGCCAGGAAAATGTGCTCCCCTTTAACAAACACAGATTTTGTCACCAACAGATAAAGATTCAAAGCCTGTTCCGCTGTTCCCACCCCAGGCTAAATACCAACTGCATGTCTGACAATAACCAGGTTACTCACCGTAGTGACCACCTTACTCCTAGTCCACAGTCCCCTTTCCTCCCTACTTATGGGATATCTCTCCGTCCTGTGGGACGGGACCGGAGCACTTTGTAAAAAGCATCCAAAAATGTTTCCAAAAATGTGTCCTTCCTCTCTTTCTTGCGCAGGCGTATGGAGGAAAGGGGACTATGGACTAGGAGTAAGGTGGTCACTACTGTGAGTAACCTGGTTATACTCCTACGTCCCGTCCCCTTTCTTCCATACTTATGGGAGATACCCAAGCACTCCTAACAGGAACTATGGGTGGATGGAAATACCCCCTACAGAAAAAGGTTCTTCAGCGCAGCCTGACCAAACTGAGCATCAGCTCTCGAGCTCATATCAAGACAATAATGCTTACAAAAAGCAGATGGTTAGGCCAAAGTAGCTGCCCTAGCGTTGGACTCCCAGGGGACATATTTATGAAAAGCAACCGCAGCTGCCTTGCCCCGTACCAGGTGTGCATGAATACCCTTAGGAGGTTTCAGCCCTAGGACGGTGAAAGACTCTGTGATGCAGGCGGCGATCCACCAAGAAATAGTCGCCTTAGACACCTGCTTACCCTTAGGGTTACCGAAGGTCACAAAAAGTTGAGAAGAACTCCTAAGCTCGGAAGTCCTGTCAAGGTAGAACTTAAGAGCCCTTCTGACATCAAGACAGTGCAGAACCCTTTCAGCCTCTGAGGCAGGGTTCGGAAAAAAGACTGGTAGGGAGATTGACTGATTCAGATGGAATTTAGTTAGCACCTTCAGTAGAAAGGCCGGGTTTGTACATAGGAATACCTTGTCCTTGTGAAAGACCAAGAAAGGATGCTCCACTGACAAGGCCTGGAGCTCACTCACTCTCCTCACTGACGTAACGGCGACCAGAAAGGACACTTTCCAGGATAGGTACTTGAGGTCCACCGTGGCCATTGGTTCAAAGGGTTTATGGCACAGCGCCGTCAGGACTACATTTAGGTCCCACGGCGGGTGCGGATTACGAACCGGAGTGTAGAGGCGTGTCAAGCCTGCAAAATGCCTCTTAACCACTGGGTTACTCAGAGAATAAGAGCATTGTCCTGTGGAAAGATAAGCAGAAACCACTGAAAGGTAAGTTCTGCATGACAGAACGTGAACACCCGACTCTGCTAGGGAGGACACGAAGGACAGCACTGTGTCAATCGTAGCCACCCTTGGATCCAATTGCTTTTCCAAACACCAATGACAGAACCTGAGCCATTTACTCCTGTATTGGGATCTGGTCGAGGGTTTCCTGGCTGCCTGGATAAAACGCATGTTATCCGTAGACAAGTTAAGATGCTATAAAGACTTGAACTCAGGCACCATGCCGCCAAGCTGAGCGATTGCCACATCTGCTGTTCCCCTTGATGAAGAAAATCGGGGGTCACTGGTAACCTGATCGGGGGATACACCGACTGATGTTGAAGTTCTGAGAACCAAAACCTGGCCGGCCACCACAGGGCTATGAGTAGAAAGGAACAGTTTACTGAGTTCTTCAGCTTCCAAATCGCTCGATGAACTAGAGGCAGAGGCGGGAAGGCGTAAGCTCTCATGTTGTGCCATGGAATCTCGAGAGCATCCCCCAGAGAGGAGGCTCCCAGCCCCCCTCTGGAGGCATACTGAGGAAGCTTCTTGTTTACCGCTTTAGCGAAGAGGTCCATGAGAGGACCTCCGCCGTCAACTCCCACTCGTAGCTCACCACTGTACGCTGGCTGAGGGCATCCGCTGTGACATTCAGCTGGCCCAGGATGTGTACTGCAAGCAGCCAGACACCATGAAGCACGGCCCACTCCCATATCTGGATGGACAGGTCCACCGTTTCCCCTTGCTTGTTGATGGAATACATTGACACAACATTGTCCGTGCGTATGCGGACCACCTTGTTGGCAATGAGCGGTCTGAACGCCCTGAGCGCTAGGAAGATCGCCAGAAGCTCCAAATGATTTATGTGCAGGAGCTTGTCCTGAGGCGACCAGAGGTCCGAGACCTGAAGAAGATCTAACATCGCACCCCAACCCAGAAGGGAGGGGTCGGTCGTGATTGTCACCGTGGGGGATGGGTCCTGAAACCCCACACCCACCGACAAGTTGCTGAGAGATGACCACCAATCCAGGTCCACTCTCATGGAATCCGGAATCATTATCAGCTTGGAATCCAAGTCCACAGCCTGACGCCAGGAACTCCGAAGAGCCATCTGGGTCCGTCTCATCTTGAGACGAGCAAGGGGAAGAGCCAGCACGCACGAGGCCATGAGGCCAAGAAGCCTCTGGAACCACCAGGCCGAAATGCTCTCCGACTGCGCAAACATCTGACACGTGGCTGACAGATCCGCCATTCTGTTCCAGGTCAGGTACACTCTGCAGTCGATCGTGTTCCAGCGAAAACCCAGGAAAATCTGGTCCTGTGAGACCATCATGGAAGATTTCCGCCAGTTCACCGACAGCCCAAGATGGAACAGGAGCTGAAGGAGAGACCCTGGAGACGAAAATAGGCCGCAATCACCGACATCATCTTTATGAAGACACACAGCGCCGAGCTGAGGGCAAAAGGAAGCACTCGACACTGGAAGTACTCCTCTCCCAAAGAGAAGCAGAGATATCTCCTGTGTGGGTTCCAAATCAGGATATGCATGTACGCATCCTGAAGATCCACGACGCTGGGCCAATCGCCCATCTGCAAGGAGGACCGTATCTGGCCGGGCGTGATCATCTTAAATTTCTCTTGGGGTAGGAAAAGATTGAACTGGGAAAGGTCTAGGATGGTGCGCAGGCCAGCCTGGTTGAGTTTGGGCACCGTAAACAGCCGGGAGTAAAACCCCTCCCCTCACTCCCCAAGGGGAACGGGTTCCACAGCTCTGAGGTCCAGAAGTTTCTGAACCTCGGTTTTGAGGGAGGGTGAGCCCGACAGCTGAAAAGGAGGGTTGAGGGGTGGGGCAGGGGGTAGAGGTAAGCGGAAGCCCGCTCGAGCGACTGACAAGACCCATCTGTCTTCTGTGATGGCCTGCCACGCCTCCCAATAAGACGCAATGCGTCCTCCCACCGGGGTCTCGTGCAAGCACAGAAAACCCTCATTTAGTAGGTTTATCGGTGGGGGTGCCACCTGAACCTGAGGAGGAGGCTGAGGAATGGGAGAAAAACCACATTCCTTTGTTGCATATGCCGGTTATTCCCCACAGGGGTATCCACTCTGCGAGACTTGCGGTCGATGTAGCCCCTAAAGCCAGAGGAAGGTTGACTTTGCGACAATGGTCTCTGGGTTTTGAAAGGAGCCTTACCAGGACAGACAAGGATTTAGCTGTCTGAGTGCTATCCTTCATCTTGGTGAGCTCTACATCTGTTGTAGCATGAAAGAGCTCCTTCCCATCGAGCGGAAGGTCCAGCACCTTGTCCTGCACTTCTTTTGAGAATTCAGTTGCATGCAGCCACGCCTGCCGTGAGGTATCAACCCCCAGCATAAGGCCCCGAGCCGAGGTGTCTACGTGATGAGCCACAGCCTCCAGGAGATCCTGGGCCAAGACCCTGGCGTCGGAAAGGCCTCCTCTAAAGTCTTCCAGCTTTTCGACCGGGATAAACTCCTCAAACTCCGACAGACCTTTCCAAATCCGCATGTTAGCTCCGCTAATATCAATTCAGTGTTGGCCTGCCTGAGTTGCAAGGCCGAGTTGGCGAAGATTTTCCTCCCGAGGGAGTCGGGGAGCTTGTCCTCCTTTCCCAGTAGCCGTCATGGAAGAGGATGCTGCAGGCCTGGACAGCAAAGTGGCCGCAGCCACCACTGTGGAGGAGGGGGCGGACAAGATGACAGGGCCACCTCTTCCAAAGAATGCAGCCTGTATCTAGCGTCAATATTCTTATTGACAAAAAGTCCAGAGTGTGGCTTTTCCGAGACTCTGCGGACCTCGGCCAGAAGGTCCTTCTGCAAGAACAGGCCGGTACGCTTCAAGGGAGACAGGGTGAACGCCCCAGAAAGCACGCCCTCCTGCAGAGCGGGTGCCTCGGGCACTAGAACATCGATGAAGTTCATCATGTCCAGTACCCGGTCATGAAAAGCTCTGATAGAGCGGGGAAGGTCCTCGCTGTCCTGATCGCCTTGTGCGTCATCCGACAGATCAGGATCCTGCTGAACCGTGTCGGGCGCTGCCTTGTCCACAGGGGACAATGGGGGCAAAGGCGGAAGAGTCGGGGGAGGCACCTAGGCAAGGGAGGTGCCGGCAGAAACCACCGGAGGAACAGGTGGAGCCGGAGGTGCGGGAGGACATATCTCCCTAAAAAGCCCTTTGAAATACTCCCTCATGGGGTCGGTACGCATAAGCGTTTGAAATTTACCAAAAAAGGCTTCCTCCGGGGACTGCTTTGGAACCTGAGGAGGCCTCTCATGAGGTGGACAAATACAGGGACGTAACGGGGACGGGTGCCACACAGGCCCCTTCACCAACGTATCCACATAAATCAACGGTGCCGACCCTGCAGGCAGCGAAACATTGTGCGGAAGAGGCATCTGAGCGTTCCAGTCATAAACTGGCCGATAAGGATACGCACAAGGGACTCTATGTTCACCCAAGGGGCCAAGCCCTACACCTTAGGCTGATGGCGTAGTTGTAGGGGTAGCACCCAAAATGGCCACCGCGGTCGTGGCGGGAACGGGTGCCATTTTTTCATCATCTGAGGGGAACTGCGGCACGTGAGGAAGTGAGGCAGGGGTCCCCGTCGATGGATCAGGGGTCTTAACCTTAGCCTTAACATAAGGGACCTCGGCAGAGCCGGTACTGTGTGGCCTGGAATGTTTTTGTGACATACCAACTGCCAAATTAGCCTTCGAAGGAAGGACCTTGGCACTGCCGGTAAAAGAAGAACTTTGCTTCTTTGCCCCCTCAACAGGTCTGGTGTCACCGCAAGATCGGGAATGGTGAGAAACATCTTTCACTGACAAGGCCTTGTCAGGCCTCTCAGAACTGTTGGTAGCTTTAGCCTCTGAACGAGGGACCTCGGACCCAGGTCCGGTACAGCCTCAGCTGCACGGGCCTCAAACATCCGTTCGGTAACAGCAAGCCCACCCAAGGCCTCGGGGCGCACCCCGGTCTGTTTTTTTGAGGGAAGCTGACAGAACGGCCTCTGAGCGAGCTCCGGTACCCCACGACTCAGTAGAACTGGGTCTACAAACAGCCCCCACAGGAGGGGCCTCGGAGCGCACTACTGTATCTACAGGCCTCTTACGGAGACCCTCGGAGAAAACCCTGGTACAATTATTAGGCCCAACGGGCACCTCAGGGTGAACCCCGGTGGCAGAGCGATCAACGCCCCTTTCAGCCCGAGAGGAACCCAGAAAGGTATCCCCCAGCCGGGGTGCTGTGAAAAGTAAAGAACTTACCGGGCGTTTCTTCTTCTCATCGATGAACGCCTGAAAATGCGAAGGAGGAGTTCGTCGGAACACCTCCTCCCACCGCTCCAACCGACCTTGTAGTGCCCAGACCGAAAGGGAGTCGCAGTAAAAACAGGAGTCCCAACGGTGATCCGGACCCAAGCACTCTAAACAAAGAGGATGGGGATCCGCCCTCGCGAAACGATGGTGACACGATGATCAATCTGGAAAATCTAGTTTGAATGACATAGAAAGACCAGCACACGATCGCTAGCAAGAGCCAGAGAGGAAAAGAGGGAAGAAAATCTTCCGAGGATGCAAGTGCGTCCAGTCTGGAACTAGCAGAGAAAAGGACTGATGGGCGATGCGAAGTGCGGAGCCAAGGTGGTCGGGGTTACGGCCACGTGCCGGGCCCCGCGTAAGAAAGAGAGGAAGGACAAATTTTTGGAAACATTTTTGGATGCTTTTTACAAAGTGCTCCAGTCCCGTCCCACAGGACGGAGAGATGTCCCATAAGTATGGAGGAAAGGGGACGGGACGTAGGAGTAAACAAGCTTAAATGAAATCCACTGTTCCAAATGCCACAGCTGATCTCCCCCAAAAAGATATATGTCTACATGCAGTTCAACCAGCATAATCTCCCTTTTTAAAAATGGGGGAAAATAATGGCCAATTTCCACGAGGGCGGTATCCTGTCTGTTTCCAAAATAGCATCAAAGCTGCACATGAGCAAGGATGGCAAGGGTGTTTATTGAACTTCAATGGATTGGTTGAACGCCTATCTAAACCTAAATCTAAGAGTGAGAGCAAGCTACGACCATCAAATAATAATAACGCAGACCTGGTGTAGTCATTGTCAAAATAAAAGGGCCTATACGAATAAACCTAATGCCAATCCTTACTTCTAAATACAAATGATGTTGGATAACAATGTATGCAAAAAGAAAAATGTTCAAGAAATTATGTAAGGATAGTTGAGCAGTTGACTTCCCTTCCCCACGTTTTCAGCACGGGACAAGGTGGCACGCTTGTGCTTCCCACACACTCTGGTTTCTCTGACATGAGGATATAGTGTAAAGCATAGATATCACGGCCTTCTGTGCCAAAGTCTCTTTCAAAGTAAAAGTCTCTTATTGTTGAGGGCCTGACGTAACAAAACAAGCACCAAAGTTCCTTTCTTATCAGGATTTTCACATTCACAAGTTCTCAGGTCCACTGGTCACCTTGGATCTCCCACCTTCAGGTTCCAACCTTTTAGCATAATGTTCACAATTGGTCTCCATCTTTTGGTCTCGGACCCCTCAAACACAATGGGCCTCATTACAACTGTTGTGGTAAGGCAACAACGGCGCTGGTAGTGCTACCGGCGCCGTTGTTGCCATGCCGCAACATTACGAGTTTGCTCGCGGGGGCCGCTCTGCATGCCTGGTTAAGAACGGTACCGCTGCTACCATCCTCCCCATTCCCATTGAGCCCTATGGGGGCTCAAATGGGAATTGGGACGTAACGGCTCCGGGTCCAGCGAAAGGGAATTACCGGGCCCTCCAAGGTCAGAATGGCCCGGTAACTCCCCTTTTGCGGGACCCGGACGCTAGTTTGGGGTAGCCATGCCCTTATTAAGGGCATGGCTACCTCCAAACTCGTAATGAGGCCCAATGTTCACAATTGGTCTCCCTCATTCAGGCTCCAACCCCTCAAACACAATCTTCACAATTGCTCTCCCTCGTTCGGGCTCAGACCTCTTTGCATCAAAAATCGAAGACTTTCGATTGTGCAATGGATTATGCTTAAACCGTCGCAGGACCAATTTGATTCACTTCATGCCTCATTCTCATTCTTTTACGTTTTTTTCCACCACTTCTTGGACACTGACTGCATGCAACGCCATGAAGGAGGCAACTTAATATAAAAGGCCACTGGATTGATCGCTTTCTGGATCAAGAAGGGGCCTAAGAACTTAGGAGAAAATTTACTAGGAATCAGTCTCTGAGGTAGATGTTTTGTAGAAAGACAGACCCGGTCCCCTCCCTTGTAGGAGGGTGCTTGTGTGCTTTTATCCACGTGTTCCTTGTTTAGAGCTTGATTGTGTTTTAGTATCTGCTCAGTACTTAGATGCATAGCAGAAAGTTCCTGAAGGAGAGCTTCCACCGACGGTAAGTTAGAACATATGGAGGGAATCATGTTCAACCATCTAGGGTGAAAACCATAGGTGGCATAAAAAGGCATTTGACGTATAGCTGAGTGTTGAGCATTATTATAAGAAAACTCGGCCGATGGTAACAAGGAACCCAATTGTCCTGTACTTCATTTGTGAAACAACTGAGGTATTGTTCTAGAGTCTGATTTAAACGCTGTGTTGTCCGTTAGTTTCAGGATGGTACCCCAAGGCCAGCGCACGCTCCACACCCATTTGTTTGCACAGGGCACCCCAAAACCGGAATGTATACTGGTTCCCCCTGTCCAAAATTATGGTCTCCGGAAGTTCGTGGCGACGGAAGATATCCCGCTCAAAGAAGGTACTCATTTCACTGGCGGTAGGTAGCTTTGGCAACTCCGATAAATGAGCAAACTTAAAGAATGAATCCACTGTTACCCTTATCACGGTACAGCCTTGGGTCTCCGGTATCTCCACAATGAAATCCGTAGAAATCCTTTGCCAGGGTTTATAAGGTGGCGGGCTTTGTTGAATCTTTACGATGGGTTGTAATCATGAGGTCTTATTTTTGGCAGATATAGTGCATCTGGTCACATGTTCCTGGACACTCTCCTTTAAACCAGGCCACCTAAAGTATTGACATAGAAGAGTTGCAGTGGTATACTGTCCTCTATGGCCGGCCATGACTGAGTCATGTGCAAAATACAACACCTTGGCTCTAAGGACCTCTGTAGGCACGTATAGCTTCCCATGATGATACCATAACCGTCTTTATAGGTTAGGCGTGTCTTCCATGAACCGTCCGGAGGATTAGTCAATGTAGCTCTTTGTAGTTGTTACACAAATGTGTCCACCATAGATATGAATGTGGTGTGAGGCAAAATGGGAGCCCTAGCGGGCACTTCCTGCTCTGGTAACAGTCCATTCCTGGACAATGTATCTGCCAGGAGATTGCAAGATCCAGGGATGTAGGTGATGGTAAATCGGTAATGTGAAAAGAAGTGAGCCCAACGGGCCTGTCTGCTGTTTGTGAACTGAAAGTTCTTCAGGCTCTGAAAGTTATGATGGTCCGTCTGGATTTGCCCAGGCCAGATGGCTCCCAATAATAAATGTCTCCACTCTTGACAAGCCACTTTAATGGCCAGGAGTTCCCTTTCCAATACCGAATAGATTTGTTCTCCCGCTGACAAGGTTTTAGAGAAATAAGCGATGAGATGTTCTGGTCCTCTAGCAGAGCATTGCTTAAGGACACCCCCCCACCACATATTCTGAAGTGTAGGTCTCGAGCACGAAAGGTAGCGAGTAATCAGGATGTCCTAAGAAGGGTGCAGATGTAAAACAGTGCTTGAGTTGTTCAAAAGCCTGATCGGCCTCCGGAGTCCATTGGAACGGCACCCCCTTCTTTAGGAGCCTAGTTAAACGTAGGAGCAGGTAGGAAAAACCTTGGATAAATTTCCGATAAACGTTTGCCATTCTGAGAAATCTTTGCAACTCTTTGATGGATTTTGGGGACGACATAAGATGCAAGGCTACAATCTTTTTTGGATCCATCTGAATACCTTGGTCCGAGATGACATAGCCTAAGTAGGACACAGAAGACATGTCAAACAAACACTTCTCGAGTTTGATTCTTAAATGATTTTCTTGAAGATGACGAGGCACCTCACATACATGCTGGTAATGGTCTTCGATGTTCTTTGAGAAGATCAGGATGTCGTCGAGGTAAACCACCACTGAATGGAGCAGTAAGTCTGAGAACATGCAGTCCAACGATCGTTGGAATACTGCTGGGGCATTTGCCAATCCAAAAGGCATAACCCGATATTGGAAATGCCCACCGCGAGTCCAAAAGGCAGTCTTACATTCATCCCTGCATGTATTCTTACCAGGTGATAAGCCCTCAGCAAATCCAACTTGGTAAAAATACAGGCAGATTGTACAGCTTCCAAAATTTCTGGGATTAAAGGCAATGGGTATTTATCTTTGACCGTATTCAGGTGTAAACCCCTATAGTGAATACAAGGGCATCACTCTGTTTCTTTCTTGGGAATAAAAAACAGAGATGCCCCTCCCAGGGACTTAGATTCTGTGATGAGGTCGTTCTTCAAATTCTCATCCAAGTAGTTCCTCAGAGCGTTCTTCTAAACTGGGGATAGGATAAACATCCTACTAAATGGAACCATATACCCCAGCAAAAGGTTGATTCCACAATCATCGCGTCTATGCAGGGGTAAGGCTTTCTCAGCCTCGTTCGGGTATACCTCCTTGTAATCCATCTATTTTCCGTGGAATCAGATTTGCAAGAACTGAAACCGAAGAGCATTTTCCGTTTGTCCATGAAGTAACTACAATGCACTCTTCCTGGTTGTGAAGACAGGTTTCCGAACAATAACCCAAACTAAAGATCAGGGTCCTGGTTCTCCAACTGATGCAAGGGTTGTGGTTCACTAGCCATGGTAGCCCCAAGATCACAGGAGAATGGGCCGCCGATATAAGATCAAATGACATGGATTCAGCATGTTGTTGTACTCTCATAACCCCTTTTGTGGTGGCTTCAGTGATCAAACCGCTGCTCAATGGTCTCCCATCCATGCCTTCTACTGGTGCTAGTAGGTTCTTCTCAACGTACGGTATTCCCAACCTTTTCGCCCAGGCTTTGTCCATAAATAGAGCAGCTGCACCTGAATATACCATAGCTATGGTTTTGAGGACATGGTTAAAAGAACATTGAAGCGTGATTTCCAGCAAAAACAATGGATGTCCGTTCTTGTATCCTTGGGGAGTCATCCCCAAAACCTTGGGACTACTGCTGACAATATCCCAGACTCTTGTCCCTTCTAAGAACGGGATCTGGCATTTCCTGTCCGCCTAGGGGGCGTCAGAGGACAAGCACGAGCCAAATGTCCTGAAGACCCACAATACATACAGAGACCCCATTGACGTCTCCTCTTTCTATCCTCCTCTGTCAAGGGTCCTTGGGTAGCACCAATCTGCATGGGTTCTTCTGTCTGGCCTAACCTTTGCCGCAATTCAGGGTGGATTGGTACAGGAACCAGGGTTCGGGCCTTCCGTCTTTCCTGCTTGTGCTCCTGTAGGCAGTAATCCATCTGAATAACAAGCCTCACCAATTCACTGAAGGATGCAGGATGCAGAACCCTGTATACTTCGTCATTTATTTCCTCCAATAGACCTCAGTGGTACAAGGTAAAACAGGCCTCCCCTGACCAGCCGGTCTGTTGGTCCAATTGTCGAAAAACGAATTGTATAAGTCAAGACGTCTTGACTACCTTGAATGAAGTCTTACAGGGTATCCTGTTTTGTGTAGGTTAATTCAGGACTATCAAAGATCTCGGCAAAGGCCGCCAAGAATGCCTGATAGTCGGTCAGGACAGAATTTTCAGTGGTAACCAGTGGTGTGGCCCAAGCCCGACAGATGCAACACCAGAAACCCCACCTTGACATGATCATTGGGGAAGGTTGTCAAATGCAATTGTCACTGTACAGGTATCAATAAACTACCTGTATTTCCTAGGATAGCCTTGCTATCTCTCAATGGTAGCTCCACGAGCCTGCAGGTTTTCTATTACAAATTTCTTGTGTAGTCATTGCTTGTCGGAGGACACAGCATTCTAAGTCTTCAGATTCTGGACTTCCATCGTCAAATCTTGCACTGCCGCGATAAGCTCCTGGACTTGTTCCATCTTCCGCTCTTTATATTGGTGTCCCAACCTTTCAACAATAGGCCATACCTGCCAGGGTTTCTTTGGTGATGTTGAGTAGACGTAAGGCCTGTCTTCTCTTGAAGCCACCCTGCTGACCTGAAATAAATGCACAGGCGCAAGGAGAGGCCAGACAGGAAGATGGGTCCAATAGAAGGATGAAAAAGTCCCAATTAAGAGGCGTAAAAAACTCCCTCTTTACTTTTAGGCTGTAGTCACTTGCGCACTTACAGAAAATCCAAATGACGGGAAATAAACGTGACGATGCAAAGCCAGAAGTTCCAGTCACGATGCGCCTCCGATTCCCAAGAAAGAGTGATAGTTGATCCCCCAGAATAGATGACACAGCTTCAAGAAAAACAGGTAGAATGAGAGAACTGAGTTGGGAGCCGTGGAAAAAGAAAACCGACATGATGGAAAGGCACGGCTGCAAGAGGGGCAAAAACAGAACGTAGCTGTAGAAAGGAAACAGTGGAGGATTACAGAGAGGAGAGCACAGCAAGAACGGAAGACAAGAGTCAGGGGGCACATTTACCAAGCACAAAGACAGCGAGGGAAAACTAGCGCCACTGCAACGGGAAGAACAAAGTTGTGACGCACCGGACCGGCATCCGAAACTCTGTATTTGTTGTTTCTTCGTGTTGCCAAATAACGTGCACAATGCGCATTGTGTATGGCAGCCATCTTAGATTGGGCCACTAGCTTCCAGCTTCACCATAGCAATGGGAAGCGTTTCCATCGCCCGTAAGCCCCATGTGAAACGCTGACAGCCAGCCATCTCTTTCAAATAAGTATGGAGGGATGATTGCAAGCCATCCTTCTTTGTCCCCCTGCACATTCTTAGCTTTTTGCCTGGTTATTAACAGGGTGACCTTCTTTAGCCTTATGTTTTCGCATAATAACTGGTTCCTGGGTAGATAAATGAATACACTCTGACCAGAGAACGCAGGCCAAATTAATATTTAATTATTATCAGTGAAATACAATCAACAAGAAAAAAAGTTAAGTCAGCAAAATAAAAATAGGGCAAAAACAGCAAAAAACAAGCTAAAAGTCAATGGGGCTCAATAAGGGTCTGGCGGTAACCGTGCCGGAAATACCGGCAGGTTGCCGCCAGACCCATAAATATTTACCGGCACCTGACTTGCCGGTAACACAAGGGGATTACAACTCTGGCGTTCTGGAATGTCAGGCACCAGTAAATTGGAATTCCCCATTCCCATAGAGTCCCAGAGGACTCTATGGGAATGGGGAACATGGAAGCACCGGCAATGTTCATAACGGTGCCGGTACTTCCCTGACGGTCTGCTTACCGTGGGCGCAGTGTCTGGCGGGGTCCCGCCTGTCAGGCACAGCGGCTCCGGCATGCAGACCTGTAATGTGAGAAGTCTGGAAACAATGGTGCCGGTAAGCTTACAGCACCGTTGTTTCCAGACCGGCAGGCTCAGAATGAGCTCCATTTTTTTCCGGCACCCGCGAATGGGCAATTACCGGGTCATGCCGAGTTTGGCAGACCTGGTAATTGCCCATTCGCAGATGCCGGTAATAAGGGACTCCCCATCCCCATTCGGCCCCATAAGGCTGAATGGGAATGGGACGTCGGATGCACCAGCACCATTCAGTTTGGACAGAGTCTCAAACTGCTCCTATTCTCGGAAATTCAACATAAATTAGAGTGAGGGAACCACCAAATAGCATGAGAAGGATCAACAAACCTGTGTAACTGAAGACACAGAATTGTTCACAAATGAGACTGCTGGACAATGGGAGGGGAGGGGGTCTTGGGATCCCTTATATTCAAAAAACAACAAATGGGCACAAAAAAACAAGAAGAAAATGAAGTCCACCATATTCTAAAAAACAATAACACAATTCAGAGAGAGAACACCACCAAAGAGAACCCAAAACAGTTCCTATTTAAAGAAACCCAGCACCATTTCAAGATGGAGGATTAGGACTCAACACCACAAGATGAAGTCCCTTTCCTAGGACTCCCTAACTGAGAAGATCTTATTGCATTAATAGGGCATTGCCTTTTTGTGTTAATAAGATGTTTTTATTTCCCTGTCAAAAATGTGGCTTGCTTTTGTGAATAGAACGAACAGTATTTTCATTTACACATCAATCCCAATATTTGTATACTTCTAAATATATGTTTACGCCGTAACCTGGCTGTACACATCCTTAAGATTCTGTTTTTTTGCAAGACTTGATTCATTGTGCCCCAAGTGGCATACATTTGCCAAAACGTGAGTCCAGAGCTTGCTGTGATTAGAAATCCAAGCTACTCCTCACTGATGACTCACACATATCAGGATTCAGCAAGAAAAGAAAGAAAAAGGAGGAGACAGCAAAGTTAGGAAGATGTCATGTGAAGCTAGGAAAAAGGTATACAAAAGGAGGTATAAAGCGCCACTTTAAGATGGCCACCAGATTGAGAAAAAGAAAATAAATCTTACAAAGCACGGGTCAACATCACCATAAAAGTGACAGTAGACTATAGAATGATGGTTGGCAACAAGTTAGTTGTCTTTCGCTTGGCTCCAGAGCTCCTAGATTCGGTTTATTTTCCCATTTGTTCTCTTCTTCCCTTTCTAGTGCACTGCCTAGTGCTTCTTCTAGGATGCTCTCCCACTCCCATATGGCTCATGCTTCACTGGGTGCCTTTCTTCTCTGCGGTTCTCCAACGAAGGGGGAGGTTCTGGGTGTGTGTGGTTGTGACTGTGTCAGTCTGTCTCTGCCCCAACACACTTTGGTTCCCCATTACAGGGGACACGTATTCGGTAACGTTGTCATGCACATGAAAGGCACTGAACATTTGAGGCCTCTATCCTTTTCCCTGTTTCCTCTGTTCCTGTATTTCAGATTCTTTTCCTACCCGTTCTGCAAGGACTTCTCGGTCCCTCTCTCCCTCTCCAGTGCCAAGTGAACCCGAAGGGTACTTCAACTTCTCAGTGATACCAGAGTTGGTTTCACACACAGAAGTCATCTGGGGTAATTGGGATTCACTTATAATTATTACCTTTGGGAAGGTTCCTCATGGGACCCACGGGAAAGGTGCATACCTGTACTGGCTGTGCAGACCAGTAGGGGAGAGTGGCTAATATTTCCTCCAAACCTAGGAGCGAGATACCTGTGAGAATAGAGGATTATCACAAGAGGTTATTGTGTGGAAAGCATAGCCCAGTGATGTGTGATTTATTTTCCTGTAGGTGTCTCATCAAGATCTTTGTGATTCCCAACCTTCTCTCTGACGGTCTGGCTTTTGACGGTGCTGGTGTAGTAAGAGCCTCAGAAGGGACCCTCGGGAGAAAACTATTGGTTTGGTGTCTGGTGCTCGTTTCAGCTCAGTTCATGACAATGAGGCTAGAACATATCTTTATCATAGCATAGCTTGTGGTCTCTTACATATGTGCTTCGATCTAGCAGTTTGGGTTGGACTGCCCGTTTGGAGGTGGGAAAAAGACTGATTTACATATAGTTTTTCTGCAATTATAATAGTACAGCATGCTGAAAACCAGTGGTTTGGAACGCCGCCCAGAGGCATTGCTTGTGGTTGTGATGAATTTGAAGCTTGTTAAATTCAACCGCTCCAGGTTCGCAAACTCGCTGTAAGTGTTAAGGGCATGCCAAGGCATATGTAGCAAGCCTGCTGTGCCTACAGACCCAAGCTACACGTCACTGATGTTACTGATTGAGGCTGCAATATGTCTGGAGTTCCTTGTGGTTTCATGAAGAAGAGATGTGACCTAGCAGTTTGGAGTGGAATGTCCCTTTCATGGATGGTCTATGCCTGATTTGCATAGGGTCTTCCACTTCTGCAATAGCACAGCAGGGCTACCCGGAGCAACCCTATTGCTATGCTTAATTCATGTTAATGGTGTTTTTAGCCATCATTTCTGATAAGTCAGTAAATCTGGCACTATGGTATGTCAGGAACCACATTTCCAGGGTTCCTGCCATGTGGACACGGCTGCCCTTTGCTGGATTTTGCTGTACATGTCGCCCATGATGTTGTTGGGTGGGGTGCTGGCAGGGTGGCTCTCTGTTGCACTGGGGCATAGACAGCATGTGCAAGGGTAAGTTGCGCAGCAGTGCAGGTGTGAAGTCCATGAGTACACGGTCATGGTGGAGGTAGTACAAGGGATCAGTAGCTTTTTGGCATTCCACAGATGCAAGAATGCTCATTATGGTGTCTAAGGCGTGCGCATGCCCCCAGTGTACTGACGTCCTTTCAGTTAGGGTAGGGTAGGTTTTAAGTCACCTGATACAGTGCACCTTTTTACTGTATCTGTGCCGGTTGGATAGCTCACAACTTATGTTTAGGCTCTGACAAAGTTCAAGTCTGGACTTCACAAGTTTGAATCATGTAGCATGGCTGACTTAGCATTTTATTATCCGATTCTGAGATCTAAAAATTTAGTGCGTTACATTGGGTAATATTAAAAACTGTTTCTATAGCACTTAGAAGTTGGAGGACTCCGTTGTGAAGGGCTGTATGGCATTCCAATTTTATTATTGACTGTATTTTGAGTAATTACAGCACAGGAGAGGAAGGCTGTAACAGGGGGTTTCTGCCCACAAGTGAGTTATGTGTGTGTGGTGAAGCCAAGGGTGCATTGACAGATGTATGTTATGTTAGTAACATTTGTAAAGCGCACTGTGGCCCAGTGGAATGCTGGTGTTGAAAAAATGCTACAATCCACAAGGACAGGAGGAAATGGAGGGAATTTACAAGGGAAAAGGGAAGGTCTTCAAGAATTTCTGGAATTGGGCATGGTCCTCTGTAAGCCTCAATGCTATGGGAAGAGTATTCCAAAGTGCTGGTTCTGCAATAGAGAAAGCAGTGCCACCCACTGATTTAATGTTTAAGCTAGGCACGACAAGAAGGCCTGATTTACCAATCGAAGGGTTCTGGCTGGAGAGTAGGGAATACCATTTTCATGAAGGTAAAGAGCCCCTTGTTTATGCAGGTGTAGAGAAGCAGATGTACATGTCACTAATGGAGCCCACTCCTCACCTCTGTTGTATTGGAATAACAGCAAAAAAGCTCTGTGCATGACACCTGATATTATCCCAATGCTGCATTAAAGATATGAAAGATGTTATGCGCTCAGACAACCTTATCAAATGTACCCTCAAATTGATGTGGTAGAAGGAAGTCTGCAATCACCATTGGACATAGCAGAGTTATAAGTAAAGTCTGAGAGGTGTAAAGTGACAGAATGAAGAAAAGAGATAAGGGTGCACTGAAACGATACGCAAGTACTTAACGAATGAAGATGTAACTGAAGTAACAAAGTAAAACGTATATGCAAATACGAAGAAATCATATATGCTGAAATGAAAAGTGAGGAGAAATGCAATAGATGTACACACACAGAACAAAAGGCAGGTGAGACATAAAGAAGTGTGCTAAATGTAAAGCGGGTAAAGCAGCCATGTTGAGAAAATGGACATCAGTTTCACATAATAGTAAGCTAGAAGCCCCAAGGAGAAAAACCAAGGCTGCACAGCTGAAAGGCGCTGGAATACAGAATTGTGCAAGGACAATGGTACAAAGGATATTTGTTTGGCTCAGGATCAAGGATGCCGCAGCAAGAAACAACTGCAGGGCATGAAGGGAGTCGAAGCGGATAAGCCATGTACAAAGGACATATTTCTCTTAGATTAAGTAAAGGAGTGAACATTTGCGAAGTATTGAACAATCAAATATGCACAAAGCATATGCACGATGGAGCAACCACGTCTCCAAAGGCCAAGAGGAGTCATAGCACCCAATATAATTGAATCAAATAAGCACTAAATAAAAGGATAAGAGGTCAAAATCATGGTCTCCTCACATGTTGTGCAAGACCAGAAAACAAGGCCTATTCATAAAGCTTCAGATAAAGAGAGCAATGTACTTTCACTCCCTTAAAGCTTTCTGAAGAAGAGAACAATCAGCAAGGTCAACTACAAACAAGAAGCCTTGGCTTAGGGTCCAACTGATGAGTGTTCTGACGTTGTTCCCCGCACCTGGGTTTCATTTTGCTTACGTGCTGTTAATGAGCTGAATGCCCAAGGTTGGAGGAGAGTGCCAACCCATCAGGATGATCGATCTGATGATGGACTGTAAGGCCATATAAGAAATAAAGGCACCATAACCATATACTAAATGACACGCCAGTTGTGAGGTTCGTTTCCCAAACAAGTCTGGTTTTATTCTGAGTATCTTGATCGGCCGATCGGGTCTCAACACCTCACAACGTGTGCTCACAAACACTGTGAGAGGAGAGAGAGCGAGCCGTCGAAAAAGCAGTAATATATATATACACAATACATCATCATTGAGCAGCATTATTCGGACCACCCATATACATGACGTGCAAGCTAGGGTTCAGTAATTGACAGCTAGGCACGTAACTTCATTCAGTCTAAACATTCAGTATTTCTAGCCAATGTTTGCAGAGACAGCTTACTGTTTTGGGGAACATGGAGCACTGGCACAAAGAAGGATATCATGTTCTAGCAGGGAGATATTCCAACAATGTTATCTGGTTGCTGCGTTCATGGGCTAAGGGTCAGACAGTTCTGAAGCAAAGAAATACCATCCTCCGTGAAGGAGCACCGTTAGTTGCATATAATTCTCAGTTAACTGTCTTCTAAAACAGCGCTTGCAAGACAGGCTGGCACCTGGGCCTCTGATTAGCCGCAGCTCTTGTACAGCTTCAAGGCTTTATCGAATAATAAAACAATGTATTTCTGCTGGGTTTCACATTACTGTCTAAACAGGATTCAGAGTTCAAGCTATGGCCTCACACCGTGTGTGAGTCTGAAGTACAGAATATAGTTTTGCAAAGCGTTACATGAGAAAATAAAATGGTGGACAATTACAAAATGGATTCCCACTGACCACATTTAGGATTCATGGTTCGCAGTGTTCGTTGCATGATGCAATTTGCTTATGGCCAACATACATAACGTGGCATTCGGGCTGTGCGATTACATTACAGTTTAACAGGACAATGCATTGTTAAAGAAGCCAATCCACTGTTATTATTCTACTATTATCTGTAATATTTGAAGTTAGAGGTAGTTCAAGGCGTGCCAATTGATAAGGGGCAGCCAATTATGTTACTAACACCTAAATAAGCTATAGGTATATATGTTCCCTTAACAAATTCCTCCGCCCAATAGGTTTTTACTGTTTGCCACGTAGAATGACATCATAGCATACATACATCGAGGTACAAAGTCTTTTTTTTTTTGTAAAAGAAATGCTTTGAGAGTGAGTGAACTGCGACTTGTTATGCTTGCCAGATTTCCCTACTTTATTGAGCTCATAATAAAGTAGTATTTTACCACATTCTTTGAGTCTGTCTGGTTATTTGGGCGTGAAATGAGTTATTGTGGTAATCCCATCCAGCACTTGGTGCGCTCCAGGTGCTACTGCACGTTTTGGTAGCGGTGCGAATGGTTCAAGAGCCAGACTTTTCGGATTCTTGACGTCTTCCACCATCAGCCAGAAGACTGCAGAGTTTCCAGTGGAGAGCGGAGAAAAACACATGTAAGACAAGACAGTCGGCAGGTACCTCTTTGAAGAAATTCCTATCCCGTCCCCACGGGCGTCCCACGGACCACAGGCGAATTGGTGGATTGGGGGAGAGTCGATACCCTCGAACTGAACAACGGACGTAAGTAGAAGCATTGAAAGTGTCAAATAAAAGGGGAGAGATCGTATTGCATGTGTTAATAGTGGGGAACGTAACAGGATTTGATTAAGGAGAGATACCTTGTTTGCTATTCTAAAGGAGAAAAGAAGGAACCACATCATCCGGAACAGAGAATTTTTTAAGAGATTCCTGCTGCTAGGCCAAAGAAGGATGCGCGCCACACTCCAAAATGGAGTAAAATAGAGATGAGATACTTTTATTAGAGACAGAAAAGAAGACGATCGTAGGAACTGTAGTGCAGATTTATTCGAGGTTGTGAAAATATTTGTGTAAAAAATGGATGTGTTTTGTATTAGTTGTGATAATTTAGGTTGAAACTATACAACGGTAGTAATAATTTACCTGACTAAAAGAACCTAAAGACAAGCGATTGGTGCCAATAATTGGAGACTAGCAGGTGAGGAAAAAATACAGTAAAATAAGATTCTTAGAATGTCAATAATAAAAACAAGTTAGTAAGAATCGCTACAACCATGAATGAAGAAGAAAAAAGAATATTATTGTGCAGGCTTGAAAATTGTTTGGAAAAGTTGTTGTTGGGAAATGGGCATTGATTAATGGTGCTTGCCCGAATTGATTGTTCTGGTGTAATTGAGTAAATGAATAATTGAAAAAAAGAACTGCTAAGTATTGCCAGTTGAACATGGCTTGTCAGTATGGGGGACACTCCCCTTCAACACATGTGCAAAACATTACGGAGATATATACCTAAGATCAGGAAATACTGTGCTGAGTGGGTAAAAGGCACAGCTGACAAAATGTCTGTGCCTTGTCCTCAAGAGGATTCATTATCAAGAACAGTATTGCAACAGATGACAGCATATTCTATGCTTAATCAGCATAAAGGGGAGAGGGCAGCACCCACGGCTCCTCTTCCTCATTCTGAAGACAATGGTGTAACCACTGAGAAGCAGGGATTTTATCCTCTAGAGTAGTTAAATGCAGTGCAGGGTATGTTAATCCGACATATGTGCCCCGCGCTTTTAGTAGTGAACACAATATAGAGGAAACCAAAAGTAAAGAATGCAAATATATGTCTACAAGCAATGAACATAGAGATAGAAGAAGCTAAGAGACAAAAAGTAGAGAAAGACAGAGCTACTGGAGTGACAATAGTACGGAACGAGTGGATGGGAGGACAGATATTACTTAAATTAGACAGAAATGGTAGTCACAATGTCAAGGAAGAAAAAAGGAACAAGAAAGGGCATACAAAGAGAAGAAGGAAAAAGAGAGGAAGTGCAAGGAAGAACAAAGAAGGTATGTAGAACAGAAAAAAGAGAATGAGAGAAAGGAGGAGAAGAAATGTGAAGGAATAGAAGCACAGAGATTAAAAGAACATAGTTTGCAAAGAAGGCAAGAGGAAAATGAAAAAAAGGGGGATGAGAAGAACTTCAGAAGAAATGAGAAGGAGTAGGGAACAAAGGGATGACAAAATAGATCACATTGTTAATAGATGTATAATACCAATTGAAGCACGAGAACGATGGTAAGAAGAAAGAGGCTCACAACAGCCGCGTAGCGAGCTGCAGGGAATAACGAGAATACAGACATGGGCAGATGAGGATGAGGCAGAAGGCATAGGGAAAAGAATTGGGGATTTATATAGGCAAATGAGGGAGAAAGATGGTTACGAGAGTGAGTATCGAAGGATGTCCACTGAAAGAAACAGAAGGCAGATCGGATGACGTAATGATGGACAAGCACAGAACGCTGTCGCTAAGCAGACTAGACCTTGATGATGAGGAAAGGGACAACACCCATACTAGTTGGGGTATAATGATGTCAGATGAAGAGATGGAAGAAAATTAGAGAGAGCAAATAGAGGGCGCATTTGGCTTTTTCGGTAGATCCAAACATAGAGATAAGTGTAAAGTGGTCAGATTTAAAGGACCGTATTCCCACAGACCACAAGCACGGTTGCATAGCATAGGGGATATATCCTCCGCCATATGTAAGTAGATTAAGGTCACTGCCAGGACGAAGGCGAATGGGTGACACTAGCTACTCCTGGAAGACAAGAAGTGTAGGTGGATACGATTGTAGACCAGGATTTACACAATTCCCGTCATTGGAGAAAGGGAGAGCACAACAACAATATATACCATGGCCACAAAGGGATAAAGAAAATGTTAAATGTACATTACCTAGTTTGACTGGAGGTGAGGGAAAATTGATTTATGAGTTAGGAAGAATGACAGCAGGAATGACGTTAGCAGTGGGTGACATAAAAGGTCTACTAACAGCCATTCTAGGGGAGAGAGCTGACGATATTTGGAGATGAGCACGATATGCGAGTGTGACAGCACAAAACACGACACATGATGGAGCGCCATTTAATAATTGTAGAGCAGACATATGGAGGACGCTTAGAGTACAATATCCTAACACATCAGATATGGGTGCGATTATGACAAGGAAAAGGGAAGAGGACGATGATCCTGTTGCTTTTATTCAGGCAATTCAAGAACGTTGGCATCTCGAGGGAACCATGAGATAAAACTATAGCATTATTTTATCATATTTTATGTCAGGGACTGCCCGAGCCAGTGCAACGGCAGATGAAAAAACTGATAGGGATGGAAGCAAAGCCATGGTCATAAATACAGTTGACTATTGTACACCATTGTCGATTGTGACAAGAGAAGAATAAGAAAAAAAGCTGAGAATAGAAAGCAAGAGGAAGCAAAGTTAGTTCAGAAAAGGTTGGCAGAAATTAGTCATAGAAGGAGCAGTATTGATGAGTTGTGAAGGCGTGGCCACATAAGAAGTACAGCCTACACAGTAAAACAATGTAGCGTACCCTATAGATCAAGGTGGATAACATTTTTGGCCATGAGGTAGAGGGAATGAACCTAGAGGACGAGGAGGTGGATTTCAAATCCCTCAAGGGGAGGAGGATTTACTGGAGGACAGCCGCAGCAATGCTGGAATTGTGGGAGGACAGAACATATGGCCTGCACCTGTAGAAGAAGAGGGGGCATGCAACAGAACTGGCAAACTCTAAGAGGGGGATGGACTATTCTCCACAGTATATTACAGAACCACCAGAGTATTATGCCCAAGATCACACGCAGTATCAGACAAGTGCGCAGCAAATACAGCAAACGCAGCAGATTCCATTCCAACCACAATTGCCACAAGGGCAACCACAGCAAGTGCCCATGCAAACACAAGTACAGACGCAACAACAACAGTATACTCTGACACAACAGACAGTACCATAATAGAATGCGTACACAGGAGCACAAGTACCCACACCCAGCATAGGGAGTGTGACAGTAGCGGGAGCGAATCCTTTTACAAGTACAAGGATGAATTTATACCCACAATAGGAAAGCCCACAGAGCGAACTGATGTGTTCAGTACTATCTGTGACAGCAGGCCCACATGAGGAACCGAGGGTCAGGGTAATCATAGGAGCCAAGACATTTTTGTTTGTTGTAGATACGAGAGCACCCCGCTCCTGTGGTCGAGAGGGAAAGTACCCCATATCTGGCATTTCAATGAATGCGCAGGGATTCTCGGGGGCTATGAGTTTGGTTGCTTTCACTGATGATTTACCAATTTCAATAGGAGGACATGACATGTCCATGCCATTATTGTATGAACGGCAGACACCAATTAATATAGTAGGACGTGATTTGATGACAAAACTTTATATGACGATATTGTTACTGACAAAGGGATATTGTGTTCCACTCCAGGGATACACAACATTAATGTAAGAGAATTCATATTAGCATGTTGCAGCCCAAAAAGCATAACAAGGTGCCCCTTTAGACCCAGAAGTATTTTTGTATGTATTAACTATCTCGTTAACATGTCTTCCTAGACTGTTAAGTAAATTATTGCGAATACCTGATTAATTTTTGTTTAGGCCAGAAATACCTATGGATGACGAAGAAGGCCAGGTTACCAGGTTATCCCGCTAGAACTACAGGCAGCAGTGGTTAGAGCAGAAAGGGTGGTCGTTCATGGGACAGATGATGAGGGAAGAGGATGTAGAGCAGTAATAGCTCTTGGTGAATGATACAGACTAAAAGACTTAACAGATGAAGAGCTGTTCACAGATGTTTATTCAGATGATGAATTAGTATTTTTCATAAGTCTCACTTATTGGATTAAAGTTGAGAATAGGAAAATACCACAGAGAATGGCATTGGTGAATAAGAAACCATTATTTTTTCAGGAAGATTTAGAAAAGGTGCCAGGCATCTTATGGACTACTAGTCCATATGATGTGGCTCTATTGAGTGGAGCAGGAGCAGTCAAAATAAAACTCAAACTCGGAGCAACTTTGCCATGAGCAAAGCAGTACCCCATGTCTAAAGAAGCAGACAAAGTCATATTTGAAACCATTTCCGCTTTCAAACAGCAGGTAATATTGGTACCCATCAGAATCCTCATGTAGCACTGTTGTGTACCCAGTGAAGAAATCAATGGTGGGGGGTCTGGAGATTTATTCAGGATCTACACCCTTTAAGCAATATTTTCAAAGCACAGTTTCTGCTGGTTCCAAATCCAGCGACACCATTATGTAACATCCCGTCTAAAGCTAAATGTTTTACAGTTACAGATTTTAAAAATGCCTTCTTTTCAATTCCCCTTCATGAGGACTCACAAGATTTGACTTTGTTTTCATATAGAAACCAACACTGGAAACATACAATATTACGTCAGGGGTACTGTGAGTCCTCATCTATCTTTAATAGGGTTCTTCAGTAGAACCTAGGTAATGTACAACTCAAAAGCACAATAATTCATTAGGTAGATGATATATTAGTGTTCAGTGAGACAGAAGAAAGATATAGAGAAGATTCAGTTTGACTAATGACAATATTAGCAGAGAAAGGAAATAACGTGGACAAAGAGGAAATACTATATTGTCAGGAAGAGGTCCTGTACATAGGACCATTGATCTCTCAAGAGGAAAGAAAAGTGACACCTAAGAGAGCAGAAGCAATCATAAAAAAACTCCAAAACCTGAGACAGTGAGGAAAATGCAACAATTTCTAGGCCTATGTAATTATTGTAGGGCCTGGGTTTTTGTTACAGTACATAAATTCAACCACTTTTAAAAGGACTCAAGGAAGCACGGATAGGTAAAAGTAACAAAGTATGGACAAAGGAGATGACTGAAGAATTTTAAGAATAATTGAAAAGGGCCACTTGTACAGCCCCCTGTGTTAGGGATTGCGGATTATAATGAGTAGTTTTACTTATTCTCACATTTAAATAGAGAAATGATGACAACACTCCTCACACAGAAGACAACATTAGGACATGGACATAAACCATTAGCTTACTATCGTGGGATCTTAGACCCAGTAATGAAAGGACATTACCCTTGCGAACAAGCATTAACTGCTGCTACTTTCGCGATTAAAAAAGGTGCAAGTATTATAACAGGGTGTTCAACAACGTTATTTGTCGAGCATTCTTTAGTCGCCATTTTGAAGAAACTCAAAAGCACATTGAGCACACAAAGAGAATCAGGGTAGGAAGTCATTATTTCCAATTCAGCAATCAAAATGGTTAGATCTAGAGTAGTGAATACAGCGACATTCATATAAGAACCAGTAGGCAAAGAGGACTATGTACATGACTGCACAACTCATACTTAGTTTTATGACATTTCCCAGGTTAGCGAAAAGGCTTTCGGAGGGGGGGAAATTCTATTTATTGATGGTTCTTTAAAAATGTGACCAAATTACAGGAGAAAAGCACACGGGATCGGCAGTAGTAAAGTTAAAACGTGATGGTGAATTTGAACTAGTGATAAGTGCAAGATTGCCTTCACATTGCTCAGCACAGGCTGCAGAATTAGTGGCGCTTATCGCCGCACTACAGAGATATGAAGATGAGGAAGTGACAGTGTATTCTGACTCCGCTTATGTGACATCAACTATACACGCAGGACTGTCACATTGGAAAAGGAAGGGTATCCTCCGGGAAGACGGCACACCAGTGCAACATGCACCACTACTGGACAAGCAAGTTAAGGTACTAAAGCTCCCATTGGCTATCGCCGTGGTGAAGTGCACAGCTCATAAAAAGAGGGCAGACATGATTTCTCATGGTAATGAAGCTGCAGATGTTGAAGCCAAAAGAGCAGCATATTTCCCAAATATTTCTTATTTTGAAGTAGAAGATGTTTAAGCAAATGTCAGAACGATGCTTGCTGATGAAAGAAGGCTTTAGCATGTTATACATTATACAGATAATTGAGCTGCAAGGTCCAGCTCCACAGGAAGAGAAGAATTTATGGAAGAGACAGGGGTGTTTTATGTCCCCCACAGAGGCTATGTAGAGACAACATAGCACTGGATCAGCTTCACTATCCTGCGCATATAACCAGAGAGAATATTGCTGCTATGAATGCAGAAGACTGGTTTTCATCAAATTTGTTAGAACACGTTGCACAGTATTTTGTGAACTGCATCGTCTCCCAGACATTCACAGCAGGGCATACCTTGCAAACAGTGGGAGGAGAAATACCCAGCTCCCAATGGTCCCTTTCAGTATCTACATATAGATCATGTGGACATGTTGCAAATATGCAATGCCTACAGATACATGTTAGCAGTGGCATAACACAACATTTGGGGGCCCCCCTGTGAGCCATGCTTCCAAGCCCCCCCAACTCGACAACAAATCACAGGTCGTGCCACATTCTGAGCCGGCCAAGATTATCATGCTTGCACAATAAGCACAAACGTGCTGCTGAAGGGGTATGCCACACACTGTTCTAGGAGAAAGATATAAATGTGTTTTAATGCAATATACAGCACACTTTCTGAGGATAAATTGGCTAAAAAGCCAGGGTGTTTGCAATTGTTTTGTAGGGTAATACCAATCCAATACATGCAAGTCACCAAAATGCAGAGGAACATTAATGCTTTGCTATTAAAAACACCATGCCACATTGAAAACATGTCCCACTGGCTGTACAATGTAGACCAGTGTAAACACATAATAACATTACAGTAAAGCAAGGCAGGCCACATTTAGACATACCTAGACTGGTTGCACCAAAATGCAAGACAAAGCAATAACACTCATCAAGAAGACAGCACACATTCAAGCCCGGGTCTCTGCGGCCTCTAACAACATGGCGGAACACTTTAAAATCTGCAAGAAACTGGTCAATCCTGTTGCGGTCTCTACCTCTCCTGTTTCCTCCCAGGCCCTCTGTATTGCTCTGGCCTCTCACTTCTTTGCTAAAACTCAGGACATCCTGTCCTCTATCTCCTCTTCCTCTCTCGCACCCCCTTTGGCCATCTCTACCTCTCCTCCTCCTTTCTCCTCTTTCTCTCTGAAAACAGCTGACAAGGCTTCTAGACAAGTCCGATCTATGAAAGTGTCATCCAAACAGGTGCTGCCCTGCTCCTCCAGAACCATCACGGACCATATTGACACCCTCGCTCCAGCCTTAGCCGATTTCTGTAATCACTCTTTTGCCACTGGAATGTTTCCCTCTTCCCTTAAGCACCCCCTTTGTACCCACTCCTCAAGAAGCCAATTGCCAATCCTTCCTGCCTGGCAAACTATCGCCCAATCTCCATCACCCCTTTCCTGGGTGAACTCTTGCAAAAGCTGGACATCTCCCAGCTTACTCTCCACACTGAATCTGTTGGTTGTCTCCATGACCATCATTCTGGCTTCAGAGCTGCCAGAGGCACAGAAACTATTCTCCTGAACACCCGTGAAGATCTGCTCTCTAACCTTGATTCCAGCATTCCTTCTGTCCTAATTCTCCTTGATCTTTCATCTACTTTTGACACAGTCAACCATGCCATCCTGATCAATCGACTACGTGAGAACCTGGGCATCATGGATAGGCCCTGGAGTGGCTGACCTCCTTCCTCTTGGACTGCCCCACTCAGGTCCAACTTGGTACCTTTCTCTCTGCCACCTCTCTCTCTACCTGTGGCGTTCCCCAGGGCTCTATCGTCTGACCCTGGTTTTTCAACCTCTACTTGGCCCCTTTGGCCGACCTGATCTCTACCTTCTCCTCTAACTTTCAGTGTTATGCGCATGACACTCAGCTTTCCTTCAGGCTCCTCTCCTCTCTCACTCATTCCTGACTGTCTATCTGTGATTCAGGATTGGTGCACCACCAACAATCTCTGCCTTAATGCCATTAAGACGGAGATCCTTCTCATTGGGACTCCTGACCCTGCTTTCTCTCTCTCACTCTGGCCACCCACCTTCAGCCCTTTTCCTTCGCCTTCCTGTGAGGCAAAAAACCTTGGTGTCGTCTTCGACTCCACTCTCTCTTGCTTTCCTCACATCTCGGATGTCCCCAAATAGTCCCACAACCAGCTGCTCCTCCTCAAAGGGACTCTTCCCTTTCCCCCAGAAGCTCACTGCCTCCAGAGCACTGTTTCTCTCTAGGTTGGACTACTGCAACAGCCTCTTTCTCAATCTGCCTTCCTCTACTCTCCTCCCTCTGCAACTAATCCAGAACAGAACGGCGAGACGAATCCTTGGCCTCAAGCCCAGGGATCATATCTGTCCAGCCCTGAAATCTCTCCACTGTCTCCTGGTGGCTGCAAGGATCCATTTCAAGACCCTTTGCATTGTCCACAAGCTTTCTGGGGTCAGGGCCACCACTACATCCAACTCTCTATTCCAAAATACCTTCCTTCTCGAGCCCTTCCCTCAGCTAGCTCTAACTCTCTAAGGGTTAGATGCTTCTCCAGGCAGAGAGTGGGGGTAGATCTCTCTCCTCTGCAGGTGCCTCCCTCTGCAATGGCCTCCCTGCCACTCTCAAACTTGAGCGGACCACCTGAAGTTCCAGAAGCAGCTCAAAACTTTCCTCTCCTCCTCTGCTTTCTCTCCCTCGCTCCCTTGCTGACTTACCTGTCTGCTGGACCGACTGGTTGCTTGGCTACCCCCAGAGTCAGATGGGGTCCAGGCTCTTTCTTGATCAGTCACCCTTGCACTGCCTCCGGGACTACCATGCACTTAGGGGCTGCAACTGTAACACTACAGTCCCTTGTTCTCCTTGCACTACCCAGAGCCGCGCTGCCCTGTCTGCACTTATTCAGAGCATTACTGCCCTCTTTTCCACTCCCCTCTTCCTTGCACTTCCTCCTCCCTTTCCCCTTGCATTTCTCGTTCTCACACTTGCATGATCTGAATGACACAAGGCCTAGTAAGATCGTTTGTCTTGTCCTCCCTCTATCTTCCCTCCCTTGTCGTGTCGCACCTAGAAACACTAGTGTACAGGCGTGTTATAAATGATATGATATGATAGGTTATTTATAACGCGCTTAATACCCAGAGGTTTCTAAGCGCGGACCCAGGGATCGAACCGGTGTGGCTCTGTGTCATCTTGCTTCCAAGACAAGAATGTTGCCGCTGAGCTATCCTCCCGAGACAAATGACTTATATCATATCATATAATTTTATCACAGATGCCCCCAAAAATATACAATGCCACAGTAAAAAACAGCTAGACTGGCAGCACCCAAATGCCAGTTTAGCCAGGTAATTACACTTAGCAGGACTGCTTTATCAGAAATGCACAGTCAAAAAAAGTCATACCAAACTGAGGAATTACTAGACTGGCTGCACCAAAATGACTCATTAGCCGCCAATACCACATATCATGCCTGCTTAGCCTGGACATGGACAAACATTATGATTTATTGCTCAATCCCGCCCCCCACACATCCCCTCTCCCTCCCACCCCCTACCCCAACCTCCAAAATCAGCTCCTTGACCCAGAATTACCTTCACGTCCCTCTTTCTTGTCCCAGAGCTCACGTATGAGGCTCCTTGCCTCATAGGTAAGTACTGGGGTGAGTAAGAGTGGGACCAGGAGTAATGAAGATTACAGATAGCTAAATCAGGCACTACCTCCATGTACCTCTTCCTCATCCCAGTACTTGCGTACGAGGCACAGTGCCTCATACACAAGTGCTGCCTCATACAAAAGTACAGGTACGAGGAAGAATAGAGCTAGGCGTAATGACTATTATCAATAAGTAATTGTTAGGAAAGATTTCGTAATTGTAGGTAATTTTCCTTCCATGTGGCAACCCCTAAACTTTTTGCTGTTGTTTTCACCTTGTTCTTGACTTTGCCAGAGAAGTGCAGCCTTCTGCCGCACTTCTCTGGGCTTTCGCTCCTTTTCTTATGGGGAAACTGACATGCCCTTAAGACAGTCAGTACCGGGGAACGCTGTTTCCCGTAGTTTCTTTTATCATGTTGCGGCTTTAGTGCAACATGACACAAGAGGGCACTGTAAGCTAAGTTACAGCTCTCTTGGGTCTCTAGCCTTCTACAGGCCCTAGATACTCTTTTAGGATGGTATTTGATCGGTGCAAGTCATTCAGGGACTCGAATGGTGGCAGCGATCGTTTTGTTTATTTTGAGCTCCTTTTGGCGTTCTGAGCACGTTTTTCGCACTGAACCCAAAATGGTGGCCTGGCTCCCAAAATGGCCAGACCACGAGGCTCCTTTGTCTTGTCCACTGACCGTCTTGCTCCCTTCACCTTCCCCAGGTCGAGCGACCCGGGGCCTTCCTTATTTGGGCATGTACTTTCCCGCGAAACGTGGTTGCTTTCGCGGGCTTCTACATGTCGTTTGTGTGCCTCCAGGGTGTGGGCTGGGATGTCTGGTCCCAATACACATCCTGGGTGCCAGAGAGTCTAGGGTGGTGTGAATGCCTGGGACCACCGTGGTCCGTGATTGGTCCACGTATGGTATGTGTGTTGATGTGCGGATCTCCCATTGGCTCCCCTCCGTTTTGGCGCGAAGGGAACCGTGGATAAGAGGGAGCTGGAAACACCACTACCATGTCGATCTCCTGAGTTCTCACGAACGAAGGAATACAGGAGCCAAGTATCCTGCAACCAAGAGGCTGGACCGAGGAATCGCTGGTGACCCGCTGAAGGAATCCTCCTTTGCACTGCTGTCGTCCTGTGAAACCCTTTCCTCCTTTGGTCGAACCAGAAGGACTGTACTGGTGCTTCGACCTTTGGAATAGCAGGAACAGCTATTCCCGGCGACTTCATCAACTCCTGCCAAGTAAGCCTTCGGAAGTGTCTCTGGGCCATCCAGTTGACGGACCATTTTACAAGGGAGTCCTGCTCTGTAACCGCCGCCAGGTTGTGTTGTATTTCGAGTCCTGGTCACTCTCCCACGCTTCGTACACTTGGCGTTCCCAAGTCTGAAGGGAGGAGTGTACATTTGGCTCGAATACACAGGGCCGCTCCGTTGTCCTGCTGCGGCAACAAACTGTGCTGGTTTCGTCGATTGGGACGTCTTTTTGCTCTACACGACTACGAGGCGTTCCCTGCTCTTCTGAACCTGCCAGCTGCTGAAACTAACGTGGAGAAACCTGGGTCTGCTTGCTTCGGGGACCGGTGAGTAGTTTAGCTAGGATCTGGTCGCCCTCCTGCAGTATCCCATTGCTTTTCCACGTTAGTTCGTGCTTTAAACGCTTGCGACTGTGTATTTGTATATATATTGTGTTGATATGGTATGTGTTGGCTTAGTATTGTGATATTGTGATTTTCTCGCTACGGTCATTGTTTTAAAGGCCTTAAAATAAATGTGTATCTATTTTTGATATAACAACTGTTTGGAGTAGTTTGTAAGCGCTCTTGCTTTGTGTGCTCATTGCGGGCTTTCAGTCACCCTCACCCCTCTTGAGACCTAGTCTTGACCGCCGCGATCGCTACCTTGATTGGTCTGGCTTGTCCAGAGGTTACCCTGTTCCAAGTAATTAGGTTGGCCTTCTGAACTTCTGCGCCACCAGGACAGAGTTCAGAAATCCGTCTTAACAAATTGGTGTACAGCGGTGGGATACGACTGAAGGTATCCAGTGTTGCGCTCGAACTAAGGCATTTCAGGTTATTCCAAACAGTACGCGTAGTGAATTGTTGTAGTATAACTTTAAAAAGGCCATAGTCCTATCAAACAGTATGGAAACAAATACCTTGTTAACTTTAAATGCTTCCAAATCAGAAACATTGAAGAAGATGTGTGCGGAGAGAGGTGTTTCCTCTCAAGGCACTAAATTGGAAATGATCCAAAGAATCGTGGCGTGGCAAGAAGCGCAGCTTGACGCTATAACTTCTGAGGACAGTGCGGAAGGTGGTGGGGCTGCTCTCACTGGTAGAACCGACGGTTCTGCCGCCGCACTGATCCATCGCGACCACGAGGACAGGGAGGACGAGATGTTTAATGTTTCCTCTGCCAGTGCTGATGGGGAGGCTATGCTTGAATTCAAGAAGCAAGAGCTGCGGTTTAGGCAGCAGGAGCTTGAATTCAGCATAGCCAAACTAAAAATCGAGCAGGCAGAAAAACAGAAAGACAGGGATCACCAGTTGGAACTGGCCAAGCTTCAGGTTGCAAATGGGTCCAAGGGTCCTGGACATGGGTCTGGGGCTTCCTCTCATCCACGGTTTCCAAAAGATCTGCTCAGTGTGTATGAAGAAAGGAATGACATTATGGACTGGCTGAATGCGTTTGAGTATGCATGCGAGGTTCAAAAAGTTGACAGTGCTGATAAGATTGCGTGGTTGCTCAGTAGACTGCCCCATTCTGGCTGTAGTGCCATTATGGAAATGTCGAAGGCTGAGCGGGCTGATTTCGCAATGTTAAAGCAAACTCTCATTTTAAAGTTTGGGAAGACTCCGGCCCAATATTTAAAGCGTTTTCGAGAGTATAAGAAAAAGGAAGGTGGTACTTGGGTATCTTATGTCGCTGAATCTTTGAAAAACTTAACTGGCTGGGTCGAAGGTTATAAGGTTTCTACCTTCGAAGGCATGATAAATCTTGTCATGCTGGAACATATTTTTGCTTCTTCTTCCCCGGAGCTTAAGCAGCATTTGGCCGATTCGAAGGAGATAGACCCTAAGAACCTGGCCATTGCAGCAGACTTATGGGTGTCACATCGAGTGTCCCATAAGGACAAAACTCATCCTGGTAAGCAGGAGGAAGGGAAAAAGTCCAAAGATATGGAGGGTGGGGAATCTGCTAAATCTTCTTCCCATAAGGGCCACAAAAATAAAAACAAGGGTAAGACACAAGAGAACTCACAGGGTAGTGGAGGTCAGCCTCCGAAACAGAACTCTGGTTAAAATAAGCCTCCCTACGTAAACAGACCCACTGGGGCTTGTTTTTCTTGTGGAGCAACTGACCACGTGAAGGGGGATCCCCGTTGTAAGGTTAGACCTTTGGGGGTCCACTCCGCTAATCTGGCCTTCTCCTCCTACGAGGAAGAAGAGATTACAGGAGCATCCTTCTCCTCAGACTCATTTCCCAGCGGAATAGAGGCTGAGGTAGTTTTAGTGTCCCTGGGTTCCTGGGAGCCTAAAGTCGCAGAGGCTTATGCTAGGATTCCGGATAATACCAAGCACTACTTTAAAGACAGTGTGCTGATCAATGGAGTGGATACTCCAGCTCTTAGGGATAGTGGGTGCAGTCGCACTGTAGTGGATTCTACCTTGGTAGACTCAGAGGAAGTTGCCAGAGCTACTCTGATGCCCACTAAGTTGGCTGACGGCCCCCTCCGTATGTTTCCCGTGATCCCTGTAAATCTTACTTTAAATGGTACAGCAGTCAGGATTCCAGTGAGCATTCAGAGAAACGTCCCGGGAAAGGTCTTGTTGGGTAATGATCTCAGAGCTTTAGGGCTCGTAGGAGACACTGCCGAAAGACCCTACGCACGGTCTCAAGCACGGGCAGCATTGGCCAAGTCCAATACGCCGCCCCAGCCGAAGGGGAAACCCAAGGCGAAAGGAGTCTACAAGTCAAAACGAGGGATAGAGAATATTCCCCCGAGCTCGCCTACCACTGCGGTGGAGGAAGTTGGTCAATCGCCCGGGCCTGACGAGGAGGTGGCGATGCCTGAAGTATTCGACCCCAACGATCATCCTGAACTTCCTTGTTAGTGGAAGGAGGTCCTGATAGGGACGAATTCAGTAAAGGCCAACGTGAGTGCCCATCTCTGGAAGGCCTAAGGAGACAGGCCTGCTCCCAGCTTGAGGGTGAACCTCCTGGGATGCATAGGATTTACCAGGAAGGTGGACTCCTGTATAGTGAGCCCACAGAGTCTACAGAAGGAGACCATAGGAGGTTGGTGGTTCCCCTAGCTGTTAGGCCCTTCCTCCTGCAGTTGGCGCATGAAGTTCCCCTTGCTGGTCACCTCGGTATGAGGAAGACCAAGCAAAGGTTATCCATGCACTTTTACTGGCCCAAGATGGGGGAGCAAGTAGAAAGTCACTGCAGGAGTTGTGCCGCCTGCCAGTTGTCTGGTAAGGTTGACGCGACAATCCAAGCTCCGTTGGTACCGCTCCCAGTTGTGGGGGTACCATTTGAAAGGGTAGGGATCGACATGGTTGTTCCCCTTGACCCGCAAACATCCTCAGGCAATAGGTTTATCCTGCTGCTGGTCGACCATGCAACCAGGTATCCTGAGGCCATCCCATGGAAAACTGTAACTGCCAAGTCAGTTGCAGAAGCTTTACTCGGCATATTTACTAGGGTTGGCTTCCCTAAAGAAGTTGTGTCGGATCATGGCAGCAACTTTATGTCGAAGTATAGGCAGGCTATGTGGAAAGAATGTGTGGTCATCTACGGGTTCTCTTCTGCATACCACCCCCAGACCAATGGTGTGGGGGGGCGTTTCAACAGGACGTTAAAGAGCGTGATTGGGGCTCTGGAGGAGCCTCAGAGAAGAAAATGGGATCTTCTTATTTCATGCTTACTGTTTGCCTACCGAGAGGTACCACAGGAGGGTGTTGGCTTCAGCCCCTTCGAACTTCTGTTCGGTCATCCCGTACGGGGACCCTTAGCCATCGTCAAAGAGGGATGGGAGATGCCCACTCCCCCTGTTACTACCAACGTAGTTGATTATGTGCTAGGGCTCAGAAAACGGATGGTACTTCTGATGGGCTTGACTAGTGATAAATTGAAGGCAGGGCAAGCGCTGGTGAAACATCGGTACGACCAGAAAGCTTCCCTCATCAACTTTACACTTGGTCAGCAAGTCCTGATCATGAATCCCATAAGGCCTCGAGCTTTACAGGACAAATGGTCAGGCCCTTACCCAGTGGTGGAGTCCCTGGGTGAGGTTAACTATTCAGTGGACCTTGGAAGGCCTGGACAGGCTCCAAAAGTGTTTCACGTGAATAGGCTGAAGGCTTTCGTCCCAAGCGGCGAAATCGCAGCACTGCTATTGGCTTCAGACGTTGAGGAAGAGGAGTCTGAACCTCTCCCCGACCTGTTCAAAAGCAGTCCTTCAGAAAGCTCTTTTGAGGGTGTCCGAGGGGCCCCTCACCAAAATGGACAAGGCTCAGTGGTTTACCTTGGACATAAAGTAGGTGGAGGGAGGAGACAGCCTCTACTCAGTCAGGTACAAGCAGTACAAGACTGGCCTACCCCCACTACGCAAACCCAAGTGAGAGCCTTTTTAGGACTCACGGGGTATTACCGCAATTTTGTGGCAGACTATGGCACCATAGCTGCTCCTCTGACTGCCCTCACAACTCCGAAGAAACCCAAGAAGGTAACTTGGACCGACTAGTGTGAGAAGGCCTTCAATGGCTTAAAAGACTCCTTGTGCCAGGCCCCTGTCCTCAGGGCCCCTGATTATCAAAGACCTTTTATCGTGCAGACGGATGCCTCTGACACTGGGATAGGAGCTGTACTATCACAAGTAGATGAGAAGGGTAAGGAACACCCTATCGGTTTTATTAGTCGCCAGTTTAAGGACAGAGAGCTCAGATGGTCCACGGTAGAGAAAGAATGTTTCTCTGTTGTGTGGGCCCTAAGGAAGCTGAGGCCCTACCTCTATGGGACCCACTTCACTGTGCAGACTGACCATAAGCCGTTAAAGTGGCTAATGAACATGAAGGGGGAGAATCCAAAGTTGCTTAGGTGGTCCATAAGTCTACAAGGCTTCGACTTCATTATTGAGCATAGGCCAGGTGTCCAACATAGCAATGCTGATGGGTTGTCCAGAATGTTTAACCGACCTGAACAAGAGACTCATCCAGGGGTGGATTAGTTCCCCCTGTCCATAGTCTGGGAGGGGCGAGTGTTAGGAAAGATTTCGTAATTGTAGGTAATTTTCCTTCCATGTGGCAACCCCTAAACTTTTTGCTGTTGTTTTCACCTTGTTCTTGACTTTGCCAGAGAAGTGCAGCCTTCTGCCGCACTCCTCTGAGCTTTCGCTCCTTTTCTTATGGGGAAACTGACATGCCCTTAAGACAGTCAGTACCGGGGAACGCTGTTTCCCGTAGTTTCTTTTATCATGTTGCGGCTTTAGTGCAACATGACACAAGAGGGCACTGTAAGCTAAGTTACAGCTCTCTTGGGTCTCTAGCCTTCTACAGGCCCTAGATACTCTTTTAGGATGGTATTTGATCGGTGCAAGTCATTCAGGGACTCGAATGGTGGCAGCGATCGTTTTGTTTATTTTGAGCTCCTTTTGGCGTTCTGAGCGCGTTTTTCGCACTGAACCCAAAATGGTGGCCTGGCTCCCAAAATGGCCAGACCACGAGGCTCCTTTGTCTTGTCCACTGACCGTCTTGCTCCCTTCACCTTCCCCAGGTCGAGCGACCCGGGGCCTTCCTTATTTGGGCATGTACTTTCCCGCGAAACGTGGTTGCTTTCGCGGGCTTCTACATGTCGTTTGTGTGCCTCCAGGGTGTGGGCTGGGATGTCTGGTCCCAATACACATCCTGGGTGCCAGAGAGTCTAGGGTGGTGTGAATGCCTGGGACCACCGTGGTCCGTGATTGGTCCACGTATGGTATGTGTGTTGATGTGCGGATCTCCCATTGGCTCCCCTCCGTTTTGGCGCGAAGGGAACCGTGGATAAGAGGGAGCTGGAAACACCACTACCATGTCGATCTCCTGAGTTCTCACGAACGAAGGAATACAGGAGCCAAGTATCCTGCAACCAAGAGGCTGGACCGAGGAATCGCTGGTGACCCGCTGAAGGAATCCTCCTTCGCACTACTGTCGTCCTGTGAAACCCTTTCCTCCTTTGATCGAACCAGAAGGCCTGTACTGGTGCTTCGACCTTTGGAATAGCAGGAACAGCTATTCCCGGCGACTTCATCAACTCCTGCCAAGTAAGCCTTCGGAAGTGTCTCTAGGCCATCCAGTTGACGGACCATCTTACAAGGGAGTCCTGCTCTGTAACCGCCGCCAGGTTGTGTTGTATTTCGAGTCCTGGTCACTCTCCCACGCTTCGTACACTTGGCGTTCCCAAGTCTGAAGGGAGGAGTGTACATTTGGCTCGAATACACACGGCCGCTCCGTTGTCCTGCTGCGGCAACAAACTGTGCTGGTTTCGTCGATTGGGACGTCTTTTTGCTCTACACGACTACGAGGCGTTCCCTGCTCTTCTGAACCTGCCAGCTGCTGAAACTAACGTGGAGAAGCCTGGGTCTGCTTGCTTCGGGGACCGGTGAGTAGTTTAGCTAGGATCTGGTCGCCCTCCTGCAGTATCCCATTGCTTTTCCCTGCTGTGTAAAAACAGCACCCTTTTGGCCGTACTCGCGCTCTGCTTCTGCCCGCTGTGGAGGCTGCGCTTGAGTTGCGGAACCTGTTCTCCTTCTGCTGTGCACTAACCCGAACTGCCTGACTTCCTCCGAAGAGCTTCCCCTTTTGCCCGTTGGCACCGGCGTGGCAGGTACTTTGAGCACAAGGCTCCACTCTTCGCAGGGCTCGGACTTCCATCTAGTTAGGTGCCTCTGAAGGCGAACTGAGTCCAAAGCGTTATCGCACTGCCTGTTTTCCTTTCCTTTCAGGTGGACTACATATTTCGTGCTTTAAACGCTTGCGACTGTGTATTTGTATATATATTGTGTTGATATGGTATGTGTTGGCTTAGTATTGTGATATTGTGATTTTCTCGCTACGGTCATTGTTTTAAAGGCCTTAAAATAAATGTGTATCTATTTTTGATATAACAACTGTTTGGAGTAGTTTGTAAGCGCTCTTGCTTTGTGTGCTCATTGCGGGCTTTCAGTCACCCTCACCCCTCTTGAGACCTAGTCTTGACCGCCGCGATCGCTACCTTGATTGGTCTGGCTTGTCCAGAGGTTACCCTGTTCCAAGTAATTAGGTTGGCCTTCTGAACTTCTGCGCCACCAGGACAGAGTTCAGAAATCCGTCTTAACAGTAATCAAGGCATTAAACACAAGTAGAGGCATAACACCATTGAGTTGAAATTTTGAGCTATGTTGATTCAATCTGGCTGAGCATTTCCCAGACAGAACAGGACACAGATGTTAAATGGCACCTGGGTTTCGTTGTTAACAAGCGCCCAGCATTTACTAACCCAGCAATTACTAACGTAAAACATTTCACTGTTAGTGCCTGCATTCAAATGCCAAATTTTTTAGGCAATTGAAATCGTGATGTGGGTTTAGTACTTGCATGCCAGGGGAGTGATTGGATGGGTAGAGAGGGAACAGGAGACAGCTCATTCTCACAGCAGTCCATAAATGGGTGCTTTCAGACTTAAAGGAGAGAGGTAACTGCTTGTGACATTGAAGCTGCACTAGAATAGTCTCATTAAAATGTGTAAAGAAGTTAGATGCCCCCACACAAATAAATTTGCCCCTTCCCCACCACCCGTGAAGTTGGTGCCTCTCCCAACATTGGAAGGATTAGCACCCCAACAATTGAGGTTTTGTTGTGCCCCTGAACACAAGCACACACACCATTCACCATATACACACATGCACACCCAGCCATCCATACATTTAAGTGTGCACCCTTTCGCCATACAGGCACACCCAGGCAGCCACCCGTACATTTAAGTGTGCACCCTTTCATCATAGAGGCACACACACCCAGGCACCCACTCATACATTTAAGTGTGCACCCTTGTACCATATACTCACAGGCAGCCACCTATACATTTAGGTGTGCACCCTTTAACCATGCAGGCACACCAAGGCAGACACCCATACATTTAAGTGGGCACCCTTTCACCGTATATGCACACACAAACACACCCAGCCACCCATACATTTGTGTGCACCCTTTCACCATACACTCACACAGGCAGCCACCTACACATTTAAGTGTACACCCTTCACCATACACTCACACGCAAACACGTCATGGGGTTGTGGGGAGCACTATTACTTCAAAAAGAAATGGTTTCTTTTTGAAGTCACTTCCGTTGTGCACCCTTTATACAATGTTGCCTCTTACAACATTGACTTCAACACAGACCTGTCTTGCACCGGTCTCCCCAACTCACCGGCTGTGTTAATCTTACTGGCACTGCTTTAATCTTGGAGCCAAGGATGGTACCACAGCACCTGCTGCTCCTCCCCAACTCGATCAGCCATGCAGGAGGGCCCCGGCTATCTCTGATATACAATGCAGGCTTCTTCAGTCTTGTTCCCTGGTCTTATGCCTTTCAATCTGAAGGACTTTGGAAAGTAACGGTTTTCTGCCTGAAAGGTCAAGGGTATCTCCCTGCTGGTACACCCTTCTTGGTTTGCCATCTTTCTCCCCTCATTCAGCTGCCATCTCGAAAACACTGTTCCTTCGTGTGCTTTGCCTCGCTCAGAGTGTGCTCCCATGTACGCCTTTTAGCTGGCTTAATGGAAGTCAGGTATGAGTGGTTACCATTTACAATGCTCGGTTTTAAGTCTGTTTTCTGCCAGAGTGGCTGTCCATGTGAAAGTGTTCATGTAGGGAAAAGGGGGGTAGAGTTCCTAAATATCCTACCGGTAGGTTGGGTAAGGTTGTTACAGGGAAGGGGATACCGCGTCTCTCCATAAGGTGTCCCACTCCCCAACAACCCCTCACCCAGGTGATCCTCCCGCACTGGTCCACCCCCAGGGTCTGGATCCAAAGGCGATGGATCCTAATCACTGTCCTGGAGCTTGACGCACTAGCCATTACAGAAACCTGGCTACACGAAGCCTCCGGACCAGCCATATGCCAATCCCTACCTCCAGGATACACTATCCTCTGCCAGGGTAGATCTACAAACAAAGGTGGCAGGGTCGCCCTTATTGTCAAAGAAACTCTCAAGGCTAGACAAATCAAATCTGCTACTTCAGATAATTTTGACGCTCTCTGTAAAAATCTCCTTCTCTCCCAACAACACCATGGCGCTACACTTAGTATACCGTCCTCCTGGCCCCCTTATGGACTTCCAAGCCAATCTTTTACACCTCATAGGTAATAACCTCAAAACCAACACCAGAGCCATTCTCCGAGGAGACTTCAACCTTGGTTTCAAGGATGCAAAAGACAAACAAGGTAAAGCCTTTGCTAAGTCTCTCCTTGAACTGGGATTCATTCAAAAAGTGGACTCCCCAACCCACATCAAAGGACGCATATTGGACTGGTTAGTTGATCACAGCTGTGGTGTTGACATCAGTTCCAACACCCCATGCCCATGGAATGTCCACCATCTCCTCCATTTCCACATACCTTCCAGAGCTGTAACCCAACAAAACCTTCCCATGCACGCCGCCATGGCCAGATCAAAGAAACTGCCCACCAAAGACAGAATTCTCCCCCTCCTAGAAGCATCAGCACTAGCACTACCACTCTCCAACAACCCCACAGAACTGGTCGAGCTCTACAACATCATTCTCAAAGTATCGGTAGATGCCATTGCCCCACTAGAGAAAAAAAGAGCAAAAAGTGTCAAGCACAGCAACTCTTAATATAATCAAGACTTACTTGACTTAAGAGCACTCAAAAGGCAAGCCTTGAACAAATGGCAATTTTGCCCCTCTGCCTCTACACGTGACTCCTACCTCACAATTGCCAAACAACATAAAAACACCATTGCCGCAGTGAAATCCGATGCCTATAACATCAGAATTGAAAAAGCAAAATCCCAATCCAAGGAATTGTTTGCCATTTTCAATGAACTGGTCCCCCCACGTCTACAAATCAAACCGTGAAGGATGAGAAATGGTGTAACGACATCCAAAACGCTATGTTAGACAAAATCAACTTACTCCAGGAAAAAATTAAGGCTAATTTCAGTAACTTGCCCAAGGTTGCACCCCCAACACACATTGGCTCTGAGCCAGTTCCATCTATCCCCCCCTGACTAAAAACCCCTGACAAAACCCCTGATACCTTTTACTTTCAGAGAAGCAACCATTCCTGAAGTCTTATTAATCAGGAAGCACATAAAACCATTGCTATGCAAAGGTGACGTTTGTCCAGCAAGCATAATCAAAGACTGTGCGGTAGCATAAGCACCCTTAATTACAGCCTTTATTAATGCTTCGTTCACCTCTTGCACAGTACCCTTCTCCGTTAAGGAAGCATGGGTCTGGCCTCTGCTAAAAAAGCCCACATTGGACCCAGACTCCCCAAGCTACTACAGGCCTATCACCACTCTGAAATTCCTGCTGAAAATTCTTGACAAGGCTGCATATTTACAGATCCAGTCCTATCTGGAAATGCACAACATCTCGGGAAAGAGGCAATTTGGTTTTCGTCCTCGGCATGGTACACAGTCAGCCCTGCTAGACTTAAAAAATCAGCATCTAGAAAACATGGACAAAGGCAAGTCTGCGCTTCTTTTGCTCCTCGACCTGTCGGCAGCGTTCGACTTGGTTGACCACAAGATCTTAGGGAAACACCTCACAGACTCTACCCATTTCTCCCTTGAAGCCACCAGCTGGATAACATCCTTTCTGGAGGGCCGAGCCATGAGGGTCTTCTCAGACCAGGCATCAGCCACTCCATCCCCCATTGGTTGCGGGGTGCCACAAGGCTCGTGCTCCTCCCCTACCCTCTATAATCTCTTCACCTTACCATTATTCACTGACCTAGAAGAATTCGGCATAACGTTCACCAATTATGCCGATGATACACACATTCTTCTCCCACTATCTGGTGACTATGAGCAGGACCTCAAAACCTTACAGCACACATATGCAATCATCAAGACGTGGATGGCGATCAATGGCCTTTGTCTCAATGGAGACAAATTGGAAATCCTACAGGTAGGCCCCAAGGAGACCCTAAATAAACTAGACAGCAATTACTGCAACTTCAAAATAGAGAACACTTGGCTGCAATAAAAACATTGGGAGTTTTCCTGGACTCCACCCTGTCTATGGATAGACAAGTTAGTTATATCTCATCATCAGCAGCACTTGCTACTAAAATTATCAATGCTGTAAAACCCCACCTCTCTTCCAAAAATTGCCTCAATATTGCAAGAGCGGCCATAGGCGCAAAATTGGATTACTGTAATGTCCTCCTTTTAGGTACGTCCACCAAAAACATTAACAGATTCCAAATTGTGCACAACATTGCTCTTAGAGCCACTCTCAGCATCCCCAGGAGATAGCATATATCTCAGGCAAGACAAGATGCCCACTGGCTCCCGATGAAAGAGCGCATACTGTTCAAGGCACTCACAATCACTCACAGATGTCTCTCTCAGTCGGCACCACCTTATCTAGTGGAACAAATGCCTCAAGTTCAAACCCACAGACCTAAATGTGACCTATACCCACACCAACTCACAATCCCCGCCTTTAACAGAGCCAAAGCTGGAGGATCCAGTTTTAAAGTGCTAGCACCTAAATCCTGGAACTCACTACCACTCAAACTTAGAAAAGAAACTTCTCTCAAGGCTTTCAGAAAGGCACTGAAAACCAAACTATTCAAGTAGACCGCATCTTCTCCGCTGTTCCCCTGTAGCCATGGAACATGAATACTGTCTGTGCGTTAACTATGTGAACCTGTACCCAAGAACTGTACCTATGTTAAACTGCTACTAAGTGAATATTCTGTAACAGCGCCACAACGCCTGAGGGCAGTTTGTGTGCTTTATAAATGTAAACAAATAAATAAAATAAATAAATAAATGGCTGTGCCCTGGCCACCTGGGAGAGAGATTCCCAGGAACTAGCGAGTGGGACACCTTCTGGTTTCTTACATACCCTTCCCCTATGTGAAGTAGCTGTATCTGTTTCACAGGTAAATGAGGAAAGGAAATGAATGTCCCCCTGGTCTTTACTGTTGCTGTGTTTCACAGTGAAACAGTAGGGTTGTGGGTCTAAGAAACATCACATGACTCGAGGGTTAGAGTCCTTCTGTTGACTTATCCATACTAAAGGTGAGTGGTCGGGGACAAGTGTGAACTTTCTTCCTAGAAGGTAGTACTTTAGATAGGAGATTACCCATTTGATGGCAAGGGCCTCTTATTCCAACACAGGGTAGTACATTTCATGTGGGAAGACTTTTGATGGAGTCCAGGCTCTTTCTTGATCAGTCACCCTTGCACTGCCTCCGGGACTACCATGCACTTAGGGCCTGCAACTGTAACACTACAGTCCCTTGTTCTCCTTGCACTACCCAGAGCCGTGCTGCCCTGTCTGAAATTACTCAGAGCATTACTGCCCTCTTTTCCCCTCCCCTCTTCCTTGCACTTCCTCCTCCCTTTCCCCTTGCATTTCTCGTTCTCACACTTGCATGATCTGAATGACACAAGGCCTAGTAAGATCGTTTGTCTTGTCCTCCCTCTATCTTCCCTCCCTTGTCTTGTCGCACCTAGAAACACTTGTGTACAGGCGTGTTATAAATGATATGATATGATAGGTTATTAATTAACACGCTTAATACCCAGAGGTTTCTAAGCGCGGACCCAGGGATCGAACCGGTGTGGCTCTGTGTCATCTTGCTTCCAAGATGAGAATGTTGCCGCTGAGCTATCCTCCCGAGACAAATGACTTATATCATATCATATAATTTTATCACAGATGCCCCCAAAAATATACAATGCCACAGTAAAAAACAGCTAGACTGGCAGCACCCAAATGCCAGTTTAGCCAGGTAATTACACTTAGCAGGACTGCTTTATCAGAAATGCACAGTCAAAAAAAGTCATACCAAACTGAGGAATTACTAGACTGGCTGCACCAAAATGACTCATTAGCCGCCAATACCACATATCATGCCTGCTTAGCCTGGACATGGACAAACATTATGATTTATTGCTCAATCCCGCCCCCACACATCCCCTCTCCCTCCCACCCCCTACCCCGACCTCCAAAATCAGCTCCTTGACCCAGAATTACCTTCACGTCGCTCTTTCTTGTCCCAGAGCTCACGTATGAGGCTCCTTGCCTCATAGGTAAGTACTGGGGTGAGTAAGAGTGGGACCAGGAGTAATGAAGATTACAGATAGCTAAATCAGGCACTACCTCCATGTACCTCTACCTCATCCCAGTACTTGTGTATGAGGCACATTGCCTCATACACAGGTACTGCCTCATACAAAAGTACAGGTACGAGGAAGAATAGAACTAGGAGTAATGACTATTATCAATAAGTAATCAAGGCATTAAACACAAGTAGAGGCATAACACCATTGAGTTGAAATTTTGAGCTATGTTGATTCAATCTGGCTGAGCATTTCCCAGACAGAACAGGACACAGATGTTAAATGGCACCTGGGTTTCGTTGTTAACAAGCGCCCAGCATTTACTAACCCAGCAATTACTAACGTAAAGCATTTCACTGTTAGTGCCTGCATTCAAATGCCAAATTTTTTAGGCAATTGAAATCGTGATGTGGGTTTAGTACTTGCATGCCAGGGGAGTGATTGGATGGGTAGAGAGGGAACAGGAGACGGCTCATTCTCACAGCAGTCCATAAATGGGTGCTTTCAGACTTAAAGGAGAGAGTTAACTTCTTGTGACATTGAAGCTGCACTAGAATAGTCTCATTAAAATGTGTAAAGAAGTTAGATGCCCCCACACAAATAAATTTGCCCCTTCCCCACCACCCGTGAAGTTGGTGCCTCTCCCAACATTGGAAGGATTAGCACCCCAAAAATTGAGGTTTTGTTGTGCCCCTGAACACAAGCACACACACACCATTCACCATATACACACATGCACACCCAGCCATCCATACATTTAAGTGTGCACCCTTTCGCCATACAGGCACACCCAGGCACCCACCCGTACATTTAAGTGTGCACCCTTTCATCATAGAGGCACACACACCCAGGCACCCACCCATACATTTAAGTGTGCACCCTTTTACCATACACTCACAGGCAGCCACCTATACATTTAGGTGTGCACCCTTTAACCATGCAGGTACACCAAGGCAGCCACCCATACATTTAAGTGTGCACCCTTTCACCGTATATGCACACACAAACACACCCAGCCACCCATACATTTGTGTGCACCCTTTCACCATACACTCACACAGGCAGCCACCTACACATTTAAGTGTACACCCTTCACCATACACTCACACGCAAACACGTCATGGGGTTGTGGGGAGCCCTATTACTTCAAAAAGAAATGGTTTCTTTTTGAAGTCACTTCCGTTGTGCGCTCTTTATACAATGTTGCCTCTTACAACCTTGACTTCAACACAGACCTGTCTTGCACCGGTCTCCCCAACTCACCGGCTGTGTTAATCTTACTGGCACTGCTTTAATCTTGGAGCCAAGGATGGTACCACAGCACCTGCTGCTCCTCCCCAACTCGATCAGCCATGTAGGAGGGCCCCGGCTATCTCTGATACACAATGCAGGCTTCTTCAGTCTTGTTCCCTGGTCTTATGCCTTTCAATCTGAAGGACTTTGGAAAGTAATGGTTTTCTGCCTGAAAGGTCAAGGGTATCTCCCTGCTGGTACACCCTTCTTGGTTTGCCATCTTTCTCCCCTCATTCAGCTGCCATCTCGAAAACACTGTTCCTTCGTGTGCTTTGCCTCGCTCAGAGTGTGCTCTCATGTACGCCTTTTAGCTGGCTTAATGGAAGTCAGGTATGAGTGGTTACCATTTACATTGCTCTGGTGTAAGTCTGTTTTCTGCCAGAGTGGCTGTCCATGTGAAAGTGTTCATGTAGGGAAAGGGGGGTAGAGTTCCTAAATATCCTACCGGTAGGTTGGGTAAGGTTGTTACAGGGAAGGGGATACCCGCGTCTCTCCATAAGGTGTCCCACTCCCCAACGACCCCTCACCCAGGTGATCCTCCCGCACTGGTCCACTGTCCAATCTTGTCTCCCTCTCCTCCCCACTCTCCTCACCTGATCGGCAATCCTCCAACTCTTCTGTATTGAGATGTCGACGTGAGCAGAAGTCTCTCTTCGTGGCCGAAGACACTTGTCTACCACGAGAGGAAGCCACAGTGAATGCTTGAAACAAGCAGTCCTGGGACTCCTCTCCCGGAGCAGGCGACAAGGGAAAAAGCCTTGACGGCAGAAAAAACCCTTGAAAGGAATGAGGTCAACCCGGAGTCTTCCAAGGAGATTGATGGTAAGTAGGCTCCAGTGGTAGCAGAAGAGTGGGTAGTCGGCTGCTGAGGCTTGGAGGAGGTAGACGTGAGCTTATGGAAGCGGAGACCAAGAAGCCCTCGCCTCGCAAGAAGGAGTAGCGAGAGAGACTCAAGCCGGTGGCCAGAGCGAGCCGCGGGAGCCGAAAGAAAGCCAAAGTGAAACTAAGTAGAGGAGAGAGAGAGAGGGGGGAAAAAGCCTCGCCAGAAGCTAGGAGAGGCAAAAGGGAAAAGCACGGAACAAGCCGCGATAAGGAAAAAACTAGCGTTCTCACCCAAAAGCAGGAAGCAAAAGCTACGGGGTTGCAACGCAGCGATCGCTGGGAGTGAGAGGCTGAAGTACCTCCCAGCGACCGCCATGTTGCCGGAGAACTAGACCGCGACCGCACGTAAACAAAAGCAACGTGCTGGAACTACGGTCGGCGCCGGAGCCTCCAATGCGGAAGTATCCGCCAATCGGCCCGGCTGCGTATGACAGTATGCCCCCTCACAAAGCGAACCCCCCCTGGCTTGCCCGGAAAACTTTGATGGAAACCACTCAACAACCGGGGGGCATGAATGTGGGAGACCGGTTGCCAAGAGTCCTCCGACTCCGGGTAACCCTTCCACCAGACCAAATATTCCAAACGTCCCCTGTAGAATCTGGAGTCACGAATGGCCGAAACTTCGTATTCCTTCGTACTTCCAGAATCTCGAACTTGCAGACGGGGAAGGGATCTTAGGTGAGGATCCGGCACAAAAGGTTTGAGAAGGGAGGAGTGAAAAACAGGATGAATGCGACTGAGAGTGGGAGGCAATTTCAATCTGAAAGAGACAGGGTTGATCTTAGACAGAATAGAAAAGGGTCCCAAAAAGCGAGGAGAAAGTTTGGAAGGGTGAACCCATCGAGGCAGAAATTTAGTAGAGAGCCACACCTTGTCTCCCTCCTTCCAATCGGGACAGTCCTGCTGACGTTTATCAGCCTGTTCCTTGTTCCGGATTCTGCTCCTTTTCAGACTGAATTCAGCAGTCCTATGCGCCTCCGCAACGGACTGAAGTACTGCTTCCGCAGTGGGAGAGTTCGTAGGAACTGAAATCATGGGAAAAATGGATCGAGGATGCACTCCATACGTGCAAAAAAAAGGAGTAAGACCTATCGCGGAATGTGTAGAATTGTTGTACGTAAATTCTGCGGTGGGTAACAATGACACCCAGTTGTCTTGATGTCGGTTGATATAACATCTCAGGTATTGCTCCAAGGTGGCGTTCAGTCGTTCTGTCTGGCCATTCGACTGAGGGTGGAAACCAGATGATAGCGCTCTCTCCATGCCCACTCTAGTACACAAAGCCTTCCAAAAGTTTGAGATAAACTGACTACCTCGATCGGAAATGATCTTGTCAGGTAAGCCATGTGGTCGAAAAACCTCTCGTGTGAAGGTCTCTGCCATCTGAGTGGCGGTAGGTAAGCCAGGAAGCGGAGAAAAATGTGCCAATTTAGTGAAAGTATCTATCGTCACCATAATGCAAGTGCAAGATTCGGACTCTGGTAGCTCCACAATGAAATCGGTAGAGATGAGACCCCAAGGGCGTGTAGGCATCTCGGGTTGGGTCAGCAAACCTAAGGGCTTGCCAGATGGATATTTCGCTCTGGCACATATTGGACAGGCCTTGATGTAATCCTTAACCTCTCCTTTTAATTCAGGCCAGAAGAACCTTCTTGCAATAAGTTCAGTAGTGTTCTGCACTCCTCTATGACCCGCGGTAAGTGGATCATGGCCCAAATGAATGATCTTCTTACGCCAAGGGCCTTCTGGAATGTACAGTCGGTTACCGTAAAACACTAAACCTTCCTTCTCGGTATATTTCCCTCCTCGTAACCTAGGAAACTTTGGCCTTTCAGATGCCAGCGCGGTCTTAACTTCTTGAAAGAAAACGTTGACAAGTCCCAGGATCTTGTTTCTCCTGAACATAGCTTCTCGAGAAAGAGGGATAAAGTCTCCAGGAACCTACTTCCTTGATAAGGCATCTGCGACTTTATTCGAGGTACCTGGTAGATAGGTGATATGGAAGTCATATTGGGCAAAAAAATAAGCCCATCGGGCTTGCCTTGAATTAACGCACTCCATGTTTTGTAATGCCTTGAGATTCTTATGGTCTGTCCTAATGAGAAAAGGATGACGCGCACCCATCAGTAAATGTCGCCAATCTTCACAGGCCAGCTTCATGGCGAGTAGTTCCTTCTCTAGAACCGAATAGTTGAGTTGGCTGGGAGACAAAGTCTTCTAGAGATAGGCGACTGGATGTTCCACACCATTGTAGGTTTGCAAAAGAACTGCCCCTATGGCCATGGCAGAGGCATCAGTCTCAACAATGAACTGTCGGTTTTGATCCGGATGTCGAAGAATCGGAACAGAACAGAACAATCTTTTTAAGTTCCTAAAACCATGTTCAGCTTCGGGTGACCATAGGAAAGGCCCTGAATCTTTCCTCAAGAGTCTTGTAATGGGAAGTACTATCTCTGAGAAGTTTGGAATGAACCTCCTGTAGAATTTTGAGAGACCCAGAAATCTTTGTACCTCCTTTACATTGTCCGGGGAGGACCAATCGAGTATAGCAGTGACCTTGCCTGAATCCATGGAAATCCCCTCTTCCGAGAGAATGTAACCGAGATAGTGAACGGAGGGGACTGCAAAAACGCACTTCTCGGGTTTGACCAGAAGTTTATAACGTTGAAGGCGCTCCAGTACTTGAGTAACATGAATGATATGGGATTCCAAATCAGATGAGTAAATAAGAATGTCATCCAAATAGATGATGACCGTAACCAGTAGTAGATCGGAAAATAATCGATCCATGAATCGCTGAAAAATGGCCGGGGCATTTACTAATCCGAATGGCATTACTTTGTATTTGTATAATCCGAACGGGGTGCGAAAGGCCGTCTTCCATTCATCTCCTTTGGCAATGCGAAGCAAATGGTAAGCGTTCCGAAGGTCTAGTTTGGTGAAAATGCGGGCCCCCTGTACGGCCTCTATGATCTCAGATATGAGTGGCATGGGATAGCGGTCTCTGAAATGTCTGTTGCAGTAATGCCTGAAACCCGGCAAAGTCATGCAATATGGGATTGGCACTGGTCACCAATGGCGTGGCCCAAGAAAGGGCGTTACCAGTCATGTTTGCGATCAAAAAGCCTACCTTGGATTGATCGGTAGCAAAGGAACGAGGCCGAAATGTAAAGTAAACTACACAAGCCTCCATGAATTCTTTTATCTTTTTTGGCGAACCATCAAACTTCCGCGAAGGGAGCGACATTATCGGTAGTTCAGCAGGCGAAACCTCCCGAGTCGTGGCAAGTTGTCGTAGAACCACGTTTTCAGCCTTAACTGTCTGTAATTCTTGTGACAGGCCCTGAACCGCCTTCCAGAGTTCCTGGATCTGTTCTTCGGCTGACATTGTGTTCTCTTGGCGTTGCAATCTGTCAAATCTTGTCTCCCTCTCCTCCCCACTCTCCTCACCTGATCGGTAATCCTCCAACTCTTCTGTATTGAGATGCCGACGTGAGCAGAAGTCTCTCTTCGTGGCCGAAGACACTTGTCTACCACGAGAGGAAGCCACAGTGAATGCTTGAAACAAGCAGTCCTGGGACTCCTCTCCCGTAGCAGGCGACAAGGGAAAAAGCCTTGACGGCAGAAAAAACCCTTGAAAGGAATGAGGTCAACCCGGAGTCTTCCAAGGAGATTAATGGTAAGTAGGCTCCAGTGGTAGCAGAAGAGTGGGTAGTCGGCTGCTGAGGCTTGGAGGAGGTAGACGTGAGCTTATGGAGGCGGAGACCAAGAAGCCCTCGCCTCGCAAGAAGGAGTAGCGAGAGAGACTCAAGGCGGTGGCCAGAGCGAGCCGCGGGAGCCGAAAGGAAGCCAAAGTGAAACTAAGGAGAGGAGAGAGAGAGAGGGGAAAAAGCCTCACCAGAAGCTAGGAGAGGCAAAAGGGAAAAGCACGGAACAAGCCGCGATAAGGAAAAAACTAGCGTTCTCACCCAAAAGCAGGAAGCAAAAGCTACGGGGTTGCAACGCAGCGATCGCTGGGAGTGAGAGGCTGAAGTACCTCCCAGCGACCGCCATGTTGCCGGAGAACTAGACCGCGACTGCACGTAAATGAAAGCAACGTGCTAGAACTACGATCAGCGCCGGAGCCTCCAGTGCGTAAGTATCCGCCAATCGGCCCGGCTGCGTATGACATCCACCCCCAGGGTCTGGATCCAAAGGCGATGGATCCTAATCACTGACCTGGAGCTTGACGCACTAGCCATTACAGAAACCTGGCTACACGAAGCCTCCGCACCAGCCATATGCCAATCCCTACCTCCAGGATACACTCTCCTCTGCCAGGGTAGATCTACAAACAAAGGTGGCAGGGTCGCCCTTATTGTCAAAGAAACTCTCAAGGCTAGACAAATCAAATCTGCTACTTCAGATAATTTTGACGCTCTCTGTAAAAATCTCCTTCTCTCCCAACAACACCATGGCGCTACACTTAGTATACCGTCCTCCTGGCCCCTTTATGGACTTCCAAGCCAATCATTTACACCTCATAGGTAATAACCTCAAACCAACACCAGAGCCATTCTCCGAGGAGACTTCAACCTTGGTTTCAAGGATGCAAAAGACAAACAAGGTAAAGCCTTTGCTAAGTCACTCCTTGAACTGGGATTCATTCAAAAAGTGGACTCCCCAACCCACATCAAAGGACTCATATTGGACTGGTTAGTTGATCACAGCTGTGGTGTTGACATCAGTTCCAACGCCCCATGCCCATGGAATGAACACCATCTCCTCCATTTCCACATACCTTCCAGAGCTATAACCCAACAAAACCTTCCCATGCACGCCGCCATGGCCAGATCAAAGAAACTGCCCACCAAAGACAGAATTCTCCCCCTCCTAGAAGCATCAGCACTAGCACTACCACTCTCCAACAACCCCACAGAACTAGTCGAGCTCTACAACATCATTCTCAAAGTATTGGTAGACGCCATTGCCCCACTAGAGAAAAAAAAGAGCAAAAAGTATCAAACACAGCAACTCTTAATATAGTCAAGACTTACTTGACTTAAGAGCACTCAAAAGGCAAGCCTTGAACAAATGGCAATTTTGCCCCTCTGCCTCCACACGTGACTCCTACCTCAAAATTGCCAAACAACATAAAAACACCATTGCCGCAGTGAAATCCGATGCCTTTAACATCAGAATTGAAAAAGCAAAATCCCAATCCAAGGAATTGTTTGCCATTTTCAATGAACTGGTCCCCCCACGTCTACAAATAAAACCATGAAGGATGAGAAATGGTGTAACGACATCCAAAACTCTATGTTAGACAAAGTCAATTTACTCCAGGATATAATTAAGGCTAATTTCAGTAACTTGCCCAAGGTTGCACCCCCAACACACATTGGCTCTGAGCCAGTTCCATCTACCCCCCCTGACTAAAAACCCCTGACAAAACCCCTGATACCCTTTACTTTCAGAGAAGCAACCATTCCTGAAGTCTTACTAATCAGGAAGCACATAAAACCATCCTATGCAAAGGTGACGTTTGTCCGGCAAGCATAATCAAAGACTGCGGTAGTATAAGCACCCTTAATTACAGCCTTTATTAATGCTTCGTTCACCTCTTGCACAGTACCCTTCTCCATTAAGGAAGAATGGGTCCGGCCTCTGCTAAAAAAGCCCACATTGGACCCAGACTCCCCAAGCTACTTCAGGCCTATCACTACTCTGCCATTCCTGCTGAAAATTCTTGACAAGGCTGCATATTAACACATCCAGTCCTACCTGGAAATGCACAACATCTCGGGAAAGAGGCAATTTGGTTTTCGTCCTCGGCATGGTACACAGTCAGCCCTGCTAGACTTAAAAAATCAGCATCTAGAAAACATGGACAAAGGCAAGTCTGCGCTTCTTTTGCTCCTCGACCTGTCGGCAGCGTTCGACTTAGTTGACCAAAAGATCTTAGGGAAACACCTCTCAGACTCTACCCATTTCTCCCTTGAAGCCACCAGCTGGATAACATCCTTTGTGGAGGGCCGAGCCATGAGGGTCTTCTCAGACCAGGCATCAGCCACTCCATCCCCCATTGGTTGCGGGGTGCCCCAAGGCTTGTGCTCCTCTCCTACCCTCTATAATCTCTTCACCTTACCATTATTCACTGACCTAGAAGAATTCGGCATAACGTTCACCAATTATGCCGATGATACACACATTCTTCTTCCACTATCTGATGACTATGAGCAGGACCTCAAAACCTTACAACACACATATGCAATCATCAAGGCATGGATGGCGACCAATGGCCTTTGTCTCAATGGAGACAAATTGGAAATCCTACAGGTAGGCCCCAAGGAGACCCTAAATAAACTAGACAGCAATTACTGCAACTTCAAAATAGAGAACACTTGGCTGCAATAAAAACATTGGGAGTTTTCCTGGACTCCACCCTGTCTATGGATAGACAAGTTAGTTATATCTCATCATCAGCAGCACTTACTACTAAAATTATCAATGCTGTAAAACCCCACCTCTCTTTCAAAAATGGCCTCAATATTGCAAGAGCTGCCATAGGCGCAAAATTGGATTACTGTAATGTCCTCCTTTTAGGTACATCCACCAAAAACATTAACAGATACCAAATTGCGTGCAACATTGCTCTTAGGGCCACTCTCAGCATCCCCAGGAGAGAGCATATATCTCAGGCAAGACAAGATGCCCACTGGCTCCCGATCAAAGAGCGCATACTGTTCAAGGCACTCACAATCACTCACAGATGTCTATCTTAGTCGGCACCCCCTTATCTAGTGGAACGAATGCATCAAGTTCAAACCCACAGGCCTAAATGTGACCTATACCCACACCAACTCACAATCCCCGCCTTTAACAGAGCCAAAGCTGGAGGATCCAGTTTTGAAGTGCTAGCACCTAAATCCTGGAACTCACTACCACTCAAACTTAGAAAAGAAACTTCTCTCAAGGCTTTCAGAAAGGCACTGAAAACCAAACTATTCAAGTAGACCGCATCTTCTCCGCTGTTCCCCTGTAGCCATGGAACATGAATACTGTCTGTGCTTTAACTATGTGAACCTGTACCCAAGAACTGTACCTATGTTAAACTGCTACTAAGTGAATATTCTGTAACAGCGCCACAACGCCTGAGGGCAGTTTGTGTGCTTTATAAATGTAAACAAATAAATAAAATAAATGGCTGTTCCCTGGCCACTTGGGAGAGAGATTCCCAGGAACTAGCGAGTGGGACACCTTCTGGTTTCTTACATACCCTTCCCCTATGTGATGTAGCCGTATCTGTTTCACAGGTAAATGAGGAAAAGAAATGAATGTGCCCCTGGTCTTTACTGTTGCTGTGTTTCACAGTGAAACAGTAGGGTTGTGGGTCTAAGAAACATCACATGACTCGAGGGTTAGAGTCCTTCCGTTGACTTATCCATACTAAAGGTGAGTGGTCGGGGACAAGTGTGAACTTTCTTCCTAGAAGGTAGTACTTTAGATAGGAGATTACCCATTTGATGGCAAGGGCCTCTTATTCCAACACAGGGTAGTACATTTCATGTGGGAAGAGTTTTCAACTAGTGAATAGGATAGGCTGTACTAATCCATCACTCATTTGTAATAAAACTGCTCCTAACCCTGTGAGAGAGGCGTCAGTTTGTAACACAAAAATCTTTCAAAAAATCTACTACTTTTAGGATTGGATTCTGACACAAGGTTTGTTTTAAGTTGTTGTTACATGCATAGTCCTCATCAGTCCAATGAATCATCTGGGGTTCAGCGTTCTTTCATTTGTCTGTCAACCTAGCTGTTCTATCTGAGAAATTTGGGATAAACCTACGGTAATAACCAATTAATCTTAAGAATGCCCTAAGGTCTCTCTTGGTCTTAGGTATGGGGGTATCTAGGACGGCTTTCACTTTTTCTTGTTGGGGCTGGACACTGCCATTCCCTACAAAGAAACTGAGGTGTTTCAGAGGTAGGTAAGAGGACTAATACCCTTTGTCCTACTGAAAAGGATCTTAGATTTACCTTCTTGTCATATGTGGACTCCTTTGGGCTTGAGCTTTTTCCATGTGAGTGTAGACTAGATTTCGAACAAGTTTCATATGCTCTTGTAATCAGGTAGCTGTTTGGAAAAGGGGAATAGGTGCCACTTTCCTCTCTTCCCAGGTCCCCCCGAGCATGTCTAGGTTCACTACCGTAAAGTAGTTCAAAAGGAGAGAAACCAGTGGATGCCTGAGGGGTCTTTCTTACTGCAAATAGGGCCCAGGGACTGATGCTATCCCAGTTCTTTCCATCCTTATCTACCAATTTTCTCAAACTCATTTTAAGGATTTTGTTAAGACTCTCTACCAACCCATCCATTTGGGGGTGGTAAACTGAGGTTCTTAAAGTGGAGATATGTAGTAATTCCTTGACTTCACTCATCAATTTGCTCATAAAATTCAATCCCTGATCAGTTTGAACTTCCTTGGGAAAACAAACCCTAGAAAAGAATGGTAGTAGGTGTTTTAAGATCTTTTGGGTTGTATTATTCTGCATGGGGAATGTCTCCAGGTATCGGGTAGTGTAATCAACGATTATGAGGACATATTTATTACTTATTCTAGAGGTTTCCAATGTTCCAATGATATCCATCCCAATTGGGGAGAAAGGGACTTCTTTGATTGTTAAGGGGTTTAGAGGGGCAGATAAGAGAATATGTGCACTGGTTTTCTGGCATATTTCACATGACTGGATGAAGTTTTGTAGGTCAGCATGGATACCAGGCCAATAGAATTTCCCACTGATGTGAGCTTGGTTCTTAGATTGTCCTAAATGTCCCCCTGTCAAATGAGAAAGTGCAAGCTCTAGCACTATCCTACGATGGGTTTTGGGGATTATGAATTGAATTTTACTTAGGCCTTCTCTAGAGGTTTCCTTTCTATACAGTAATCCTTGTTTCGGGAAGAAAAAGGGGCTCCCCTTTTCTAGTTCTTCTTCCCCGGGAATCAATTGTACTAAAGCCTCTGCAAGTGCTGGATCATTTTGCTAGGCGAAGGCTAGATCAGGAAGGATGGTGGGTTCTTCTTCCCTCTTTGCCTCAGTGATAGGTGGTTCATCAGCCACTCCAAAGCCTAAGCTACCTCTCTCAGTTTCTTCTGCTTCACCTTCTTCCTTAAAACAGTGAAATAGAGCCTTCTCAAGAATTCCCTGTGCAATTTTGTCTTCACAATGTATTTCAAATTGAGTTTCGCTTTGAGTCTGTACGACAACCTTCACATCTCCCTGGAAGTCAGGATCTATGATGCCTACTAGCACATCCAGACCAAACTTCCGGGCTAGGCCAGATTTTACGGCTAGTCTTGTATAACAACCCTCAGTGGGTATTAGGACTAAGTCCGTGGGAATCATCCCTCTTTTCCCTGGAGGGATAGTAGCGTCTTTGCTGCTACAAATATCAAAGCCTATGGATTCTTTCATGGGTGTAGAGGGATCTGAGTATCTGTGACTAAGTTTCTGGAATTTTAGGGCCCCCAATGTGTCTCAATTAAGTCACATCCCACTTCTAACACCACATGTAAGGAAGGCATGGTATCAAACAGAGAAGACAGACACAAGTGATCACAGATTATTGACCTTCAATGGTTTGGTTGAACGCCTTTCTAACCCTAAATCTAAGGATGGGAGCAAGCTATGACCATCAAATAATAGTAACGCAGTCCCAGTGAAGTCTCTGTATATATAAAAGGGCCTATACTGATAAACCAATTGCCAATCCTTACTTCTAAATACAAAGCATGTGGGATAACAACATAGGCAAAAGAAAAGTTTTGTGCAAAAGAATACGTCAGGATAGTTGAGCTGTTGGCTTTGCTTCCCCGCATTATCAGCACGGGACAAGGCAGCACATTCGAGCTTCGCACACACTCTGGCTTCTCTGCCATGAGGATACAGTTCAAGTGATAGGTATCAGGGCCTTCTGTGCCAAAGTCTCTTTACCATTCAAAGTCTCTTTATTGCAGAGTGCCTCACATAACAAATAAGCACTAAAGTTCCTTTCTTCCCAGGTTTTCCACATTCACAAGTTCTCAGGTTCACTTTTCACCATGGGTCTCTCTCCTTCAGGTTCGGACCCCCTTTAGCACAATATTCACAATTGGTCTCCCTCAATTGGGCTCGGACCACGGATCTCCCTCATTTGGGCTCAGACCCCTTTAACACAATGTTCTCAATTGGTCTCCCTCGTTCGGGCCCAGGCTGTATCACAAATCGAAGACTTTCGATTGTGCAATGGATTTTGCTTGAACTGTCGCAGGAGAACTTCGAAACGCTTCATTTCTCCTTCTCATCTTTTACTTTTCCAGTTTTATCACTTTTAGCTGGACACATTACAGAGACCTTCGGCTGAGCACACTCATGGTGCCGGACCACTCTCTCACAGGTGTTGCATCTTTCTTTTCTTAGTTCAAACATCCATCAGCAATTCAGCTTTCCTCGAGTCTTTCAATACACATGTTACAAATCGTCCTTCTTGCGCTCTTTATACAATGTTGCCGCTTGCAACCTTGACTACAACATAGACCGGTCTTGTATTGGTCTCCCAACTCACCGGCTGTGTAAATCTTACTGGCACTGCTCTAATCTTGGAGCCAAGGATGGTACCACAGTGGCTGCTGCTCCTCCCCTACTCGATCAGCCATGCAGGAGGGCCCCAGGTATCTCTGACACATGATGCAGGAGTCTTCAGTCTTGTTTCCTGGTCTTACACCTTTCAATCCGTAGGACTTTGCAAAGTAACGGTTTTCTGACGGAAAGGTGTAGGGTATCTCCTTCCTGGTGTACCCTTCTTGGTTTGCCGTCTTTCTCCCCTCATTCAGCTGCCGTCTCAAAAACACTGTTCCTTTGTGTGCTTTGCTTCGCTTAGAGTGTACTCTCATGTTCCGCCTTTTATCCATGTGGGGAAGCTTAAAGGAAGTCAAGTGTCAGTGGTTACCATTAATTGCCTGACCTTGCCTGACCATAGTAGTGGGACATGTCAGGTACAATGTGCGTGTGTAAGTCTGTTTTCTCCCAGAGCAGGCTGTCTGTGTGAAAGTGTTTGTGTAGGGAAAGTGGGGGTAGAGTTCCTAAATATCCTACCAGGTAGGATGCAGTAAAGGTGTCACAGGGAAAAGGATACTTCATCTCGCCATCAGGTGTCCCACTCCCTGAAGACCCCTCACCCAGGTGATCCTCCCACACTGGTCTACCCCAGGGTCTGGATGCAAAGGCGATGGTCTTGCCCTGGCCACCTGGGAGGGAGATTCCCGGGGACTAGCGGGTGAGACACCTTCTGGTTTCTCACAACACACAGACTGAAAGCACCACCCGTGAGCACCAGAAAGCAAGTCCCCTTGTACCCCAAGGAACAAAGTTTTATTATCCCAAGGATCATAAGAACTATGTGGAACATTGGGTATTTTGTCAACCAACTAGAGTGTGTTGCCAGATGACTTAGAGCATCATACGCATAAACACATTAAGAATGCAGGTGACCTGAGAGGGGGTGACAAAGATATGCATTCTCAAAAAAACACAATATAAAGAGAATATGAAGAAGATTGAGGAGGTGATATGATAGGTTATTTATAACGCGCTTAATACCCAGAGGTTTCTAAGCGTGGACCCTGGGATCGAACCTGTGTTGCGCTGTGTCGTCTTGCTTCCAAGGCGAGCATGTTGCTGCTGAGCTATCCTCTGGAGACAAACCAGAGGGATAATGTAGAGAAGCAGATGTACACGTCACTCATGGAGCCCACCCCCTCACCTCCGTCATATTGGAAAAACAGCAAGAAAGCACTGTACATGACACCTGGTATTATCCCAATACTGCATTGAAGATATGAAAGGTGTTAAGCGCTCAGACAACCGTATCGAATGTACCCTCGATCTGATGTGGTAGAGGAGTCTGCAAACACCATTGGGCATAGAAGAGCTATAAGTAAAGTCTGACAGGCGTAAAGTGATGCCATGAGGAAAAAGAGTGGAGGGTGCACTGAAATTATATGCAAGTACTTAACGAATGAATATGTAACTGAAGTAACAAAGTAAAACGAATATCCAAATATGAAGAAATCATATATGCTGAGAAGATAAGTGAGAAGAAATGCAGTAAATGCATATATGCAGAAATTCAAGGTAAATGAGACATATGGAAGCTTGCTAAACGTAGGAACTCTAACTTGGGTAAAGCAGCCATGTTCAGAAAAAGGACATCTGTTTCACATAAATAGTAAGCTAGAAGCCTCAAGGAGAAAAACCAAGGCTGCAAGGTGCTGGAATACAAATTTGTACAAGAACAAAGGATATTTGTTTGACTCAGGATCAAGGATGACGCAGCAAGAAGTAACTGGAGGGCACAAAATGAGTTGAAGAGGATACGCCATGAACGTAGAATATATTTCTCTTCGATTAAGTAAAGGAGTGAACATTTGCGAATGCCAAGTATTGAACAATCAAAGATGCAGAAATCATATGCACAACAGAGCAACCAAGTCTCCAGAGTCCAAGAGGAGTAATAGCACCCAATATAATTGAATCAAATAATCACTAAATAGAGGGATAAGAGGACAAAATCATGGTCTCCTCACATATGGTGCAAGACCAGAAAAGAAGGCCTATTCATAAAGTTCCAGACGAAGATAGCAATGTACTTTCACCTCTGAAGACCAAAAAAGTCAGCAAGGTCAACTACAAACAAGAAGCCTTGGCTTAGGGCCCAACTGATGAGAGATGGTAGTCTAATTAGCCAAGTGCACAGTGGTCTGGCATTGTTGCCCGCACCTTTCATTTTGCTTATGTGCTGCTAACGAGCCAAATGTCCAAGGTTGAAGGAGAGTACCAACCAATCCAAATGGCCAATGTGATGATGGACTATACATTATTGCAGAAGCCAATCTGCTATTATTATTCTATTATTATCTGTATCACATGAAGTTAAAGGTAGTTCAAGGCGTGCCTATTTGATATGGGGCAGCCAATGAAGTTACTAACGCCTAAATAAGCTATAGATATGCATGTTCCCTTAACCAATCCCACCGCCCCATAGGTTTTTGCTGTTTGCCACGTAGAATGACATCATAGCTGAAGTACATTGAGGTATGAAGTCTTGGGTGTAACATAAATGTTTTGAGACTGAGTGACCTGCGACTTGTTATGCTTGCCTTATTTTCCTACTTTATTGAACTCATAATAAAGAACTATTTTCCATATTCTTTGAGTCTGTCCAGTTATTTGGAACTGAAATCAGTTATTGTGGTACTTGGTACGCTCCAGGTGCTACTGCACACAGGGCTCGTTAGGTCAGACAGAGAAGTTTAAATTTAATTCTGCTTCGACCGAGAGCCAGTGAAGCCAAGAAGATAGGAGAAAGGGAGATCATAGATTATGGGTTGATAATACCCTTTACAGCCATCCCCCATTATTGTATGCCATTATATTATGACTAATCATATAACAGTTTTAAACAGGTTAGGAACAAAAGAAGAACTTGCCGAAGAAGCTCAGAACTTTGCAGTGAATATTATCATAGTGAAATGTTGGCTAAGGACGTCTCGGAGCATTGAGGTGGGATGCTGGGAGAGAAAGGTCAAGCTTTGGAACGGTGGTTAAGACTGTCTGCTGACCCCTTTTTTTGGAATGGCCTACCAGCATTCCAATGTTATAATGTAGCATCAATTATGGGTTGAGGGCTTGGCCAGTTACGATCCACTAACGTGAGACATAATAGCCATCACTGTAAGCCTGATACATTAAAAAATAAAATGCTGTCATGCAAAGTAGAAAAGGACGTAAGTCACACTCTTATGTTAATGGCAGCTGCCGCACAAGTCAAGAAGCCAGTGCAGTGAACGATGCTTAAGTAGGTGTGGGTGGATTTGAAGTGGGATTGGGCACAGAAAGGGAAGCGGGACAGCCTGCAGACATACATGGTGGTACGGGGGAGTGGCCCCAGAAGCTGGGAAGAATCCAAGCTTATGCCGTTAGTGCAAGGCCATATTCCTAGCCTCCTGATTGTCTGGCGCCACTCTGCTGGCTGCTAATTAAACCACAATACCGCCTTCAACAGTTGAGAACAGGCCAGAGCTCAAGTGTGAGGGCGTGACGACACGAGCCTGCAACATTATCGTCTGATCATGCCCACTGCCTCAGGTATTATGGTTATTAACACTCTGGTGTAAACCCTCTGAAGTGTTAATAGTGGGGGTGGGGGGCCTGCACCAGGTGCGCAAGTCATTGGGCCTCATTACAACCGTGGTGGCCACAGGATGAACGGGGCCGGTAAATCACCAGCACTGTTCATACCGGGCCGCCACAGTACGAGTCTGCTCGTGAGGGCCACTCTGGATGCCTGGTCAGACCAGGCGTGCAGAGCTGCACCCGCGGGCTGTCCTGGATGGTAGTAGCAGTACCGTTATGAACGGTACCGCTGCTACCATCCTCCCCATTCCCATTGAGCCCTATGGGGGCTCAATTGGGAATGGGGACGTACCGGCTCCAGGTCCCGCGAAAGGAAATTACTGGGCCCTCCAAGGTCGGAATGGCCCGGTAAGTTCCCTTTTTTGCGGGATGCAGACCCGGACCCGAGTTTGCGAGTAGCCATGCCCTTATTAAGGGCATGGCTACTCCCAAACTCGTGATGAGGCCCATTGTGTCCATAGTTCAGATGAAAACGAAATGACATGAGGAAAAAAGCTGGAGTCCAAGCAAAGTCCCTCTTCCATTTCTATGGTTAGGGAAGTTATGCAACAGTTAAAAGATGGGGACCAGGAGGACAGTCATCAATGATCCAGACAACAGAGGTAAGGAAGAGGAGAGCTTGGGGATATGTGGCGAGGAGCGCTAGGCACGGGCCACGCTGGGAAATGCAGGCGGGTGCAATGAGCGCTTAGATTCGTTTCAGGATGGGTTACAGCAAACTGATTTATCCATGGACCCGCCACTGGTGCCAATACTCGTTTCTACTGATCTAAAATACTGGACTATTGAGTTTCCTGTATTCCGCTCTCTGTTCTTGTCTTTGGGGGCTTGTGCTGATAGTTTTACAAGGTCTAAACTGTCTCTGGCCCAAAGTTATCTTCAGAGGGTTTGTGTGTATTTCGCACTAGTTATTTACCATCCCACAAATCTACCTGGTTGGTGTTGTCTTTTCATTCTACTGGGATCGGTGTGTTGGTGGCCAAGTCGGTTTTGTCAGTGTCCACCATTAAGGTTAGGATGACGTATTCTGTTATGGTCTCAGTTTTTAAAACTATCCTTAGCAAAATTACTGACAAAATTGGAACTAATGTCGGGCTAGAACACTTGGAGCATGCTTTCAATTAAGAGATGTATTTTCAGTAAAATATTTTCTATGTAATAACTGTTTTGGTGATGTGCAATGTTATTGCTTAAGCAGAATTATAGCTGTAAAAATTGTTTTTCCCGACAACTAAAAGCACTTGAACATTTTTTACAGTGGAAGAGCACAGTCATGGCAAAGCATGCCAAGGCCTTCATTGGAATCCTACATAGCCATATCGTTCTTGCCCCAAGAGAGCATCAAAGTTTTAGCATCAAGGATGGGACTGCCATCTGTTAGGACACGAGGTACCCTTCGGGCCCAGAACGTCTGGAATCACAGCTGTGAGAGAAGAGCATGAGATGGGCCACGTCACCTGAGCACTTAAAGTATTGAGACATTATGGAAAGATTAAGGTAGAAAAGGCATATTTACTGAGCTTCCCAGATGCCGGGCGTGCTGCGAGGGGGCGGAGGAAGGCTGGCAAAAATGGCCTTAAGTCATTTATTTGCAAATGCTCCAAGAAGGGCAGCAATGCCAAGACAGGCAAAAGGAATTGCAGTCAAGCAGGGTCGAACTGGGGCATAAAAATGTCTCAGGCACCAATGAAAAAGTGGCCCACAGTTGCAAATGGCAATTCATTCCTTATGTGACAGGGTGTTTGAATAGTACCCAAGGGGGAGTTTTTTTGATAATATGTGAGGCAAATTGTGCATTTTAGAGAATATGCATTCAGCATCACTGGTCACTGGTCAAAACTACTAGCCGCAAAGTTGAGTAACTCCTCAAACTGGCCCATATTGGAACAAAAATAATGGCCCACTTTGACACAAAAAAAAAACTGTCCCACTCTAACATTTTGCATTTTTGGTCTGGCGCTGGGCCAATTGCTAGTCCACCCTAGGAACTGGATCCAATAGTGATGGCCGTATCCTGGACACCTGGATGACAGACATGTCTACATGAGAAACAGATCAGGCGAGATGGTCTGCTTCCTTTTACTTCCTCCTTTCTACTGTTATCCTTGGTTTTTGGGTCACTTTTCCGGATTTCTATTCTCTCTCTCTGTGTTCCTTCTTTGATCCTGTGTTTCCCCCTTGTCTATCTACTCCTTGGGGTTGAGTTTGGATGGATGGAATTATGATCTTTTCGTTCTTCCCATCGATGGGCCAAATGGAAATGTTTAGCTGCATCTGAATGGTTTTGTACAGTCTCGATGGCTGTAGCTAGAGTGAATCGATTCAACTGAAGAACCGTTTTTGCAAAAAAGGAGGTCGATAATTGGTTAATTGTTCTACGGTAATCATCTCCATTCGTTTTTCTAGGGACTTGCTATTAATCCATAGGGCCACTATGTTTTTAATAATGCGTTCACCCATTTCTAAAGGGGTTTCTCCTGGGTTTAACCTTATGGCCCATAATTTTTGTCGGTAAAAATTACAGGTCCGCCCCATTCTTTTTAGTAAACCTTCTTTGATAGATAGAAAAGTGGCTCCCTGTGCAAGGTTAAGTAGTTGATAAGATGTTTGGAGCTCTCCTTTTAATAAGGGACCCAAGTAGCATCTTTGCAGTTTTTCCTCCCATCCGAGTTGGTTGGCCAGGCGTTCAAAATGTAGGACATTTCCTGAATCTTCCCCATCAAGATATGGCTGCAGTACACCCTGGGGAAGTAATGGCCTGGTTTGTAGTTCAATTAATTTTGTTCGATTTTCTTGGAGCCTATTTTCTGACTGTATTTAATGGGTTGCTAATTGGGCAATGACATTGGCCAAGTCTGCAATTTCTTCCGGTGGTGTAAGGGTCCCTTCTATGGTATATGAATCAGAAGAGAAACCGCTTTCGATTCCTTCTGATAAGGTCTCAAAATCCTCAGATTCCTCTGAATCTATTGTAGAGGTAGGCTGGGGAAAATTTGTTAACCTTGAGGGACCTGCAATGGTTAAAGACTGGATTTAAAAAAAAAAAAGGTTTGCAGGGAGGGGGACTCAGAGAACTAGGTCTAATAAAAGAAAACACTGTGCAAACCTTAAGAATGATTTGGTCCCAAGGCTGTATATTGTAATGGGAAAGTGGAAGTGTGTCTAGTAACAGTTGTGTTTTAAAGAATGAATTTTGATGATTAGGTGGAATATGTAATCGAGAGAACAGCACCTCTTTCATTGTTGATATGCGATCAGAATCTAGGAGAGCAACTATTTTATTTTCCCCTTCCGAAGGTACCACAATCATTAGCATGGGTTTCAATTTTTATCAGTTGAATCACATCCCACTTCTAACACCCTATGTAAGGAACTCATGGTGGCAACAGTAAGGACAGACACAAGTGATCCCAGTTTAAGGGCATTTATTAAATTGTAAAGGCATGTTGGAAAAACTCCTGATCTAAACCTAAATCTAACATGGGAGCAAGCTTCAGCCATCAAACAAAAGTAAGGCAGTCCTAGTGGCGTCTTGTCAATTAAAAAGGGGCCTATACTAAGAAAAACCTATTGCCAATCCTTACGCTAAATACAAAAGAAGTGTGGGATGATTTATAAGAAAGAAGGAAGTGTTCACAAATAATAAGTCAGGATGTGGTAGTTGGGTCTCCCTTTCCCACGTTTTGAGCACGGGACAAGGCGGGACTCTGGAGCAAAGCAGACGCTCAAGCTTTCCTAGCACAAGCCAATAGTTCTGCTGTCAGCTATCAGGACCTTCAGTGGTTAAGTCTCTTTTATATAAAAAGTCTCTTGCCTCCGTTGACCTGATGTATCAAAACAATAAACAAACGTTCCTTTCTGCTTATGTGTTGGGTGATGCCTTTTCACCCCTGGATCTCCCTCTTCCGGGCGCAGATCCACAACAAAGTTCTTGGCTATATCGAGACCTTCTGTAGTTAAGGTTTCTTGCTTCAGATGTCCTGAACAACTGAAAATAATAAACAAAGAGTTCCTTTAGGACTGCACTGGAGGGGATGATTCTTCACCCGGGGTCCCACTCTTCTGGACTCCTACCCCTCTTGAACAGCAATCACTCTTCGTCGGTTTCACTGTGGCTCTCCTTCACACATTTGCTCCTTTTGCTTTTACAAATCTTTGGGTGACAGCTTTTCAACCCTGGATCCCTCTCTTCCGGCCACAGACTTTTCTCAATTTTTAGCCTCCCTCAGCCGGGTTCATTACAGCTTTTAAAATGTCGTCTGTGACACTCACAAATCTTAATGTCTTTTTAACAGTTCAGTGTGGATATCTCTCTGCCGGGTTCGCTCTTGTCAGCACACTGTATATCGGGACTTTAGACTTCTCCCTCTTTTCATCAGCATCCCTTCTTCGGGTTCACTCTTGCCAACTTTGTCAGTCGTGCATTTCTAACTTAATTCTTGTGATGCGGGATTCACTACCTTGGTTTCACAATCATCTGTCGGCCAAAGACATCCGACTGTACATAAGATTTTACAAGACCCCTGTATGACCACTTTGACCCCATTCTCGCCTTTCGCAACGCCTTCTGGTAACTTTAGTTTCAATGATCGGGTAATCCCCCAGAATTTCTTGAGTGAGCACCCACAAGGTGCTGGATTCCTCTTTTGCTAGATTTTACCCTTTTGGTATAAATCAATTCTTTGTACTTTCACAGTTCAATTAGCCATTTGTCACTTGTCGTTCAACACAGTTCGGTTTCTTATCGGCTTTCCCCTTGACTCACCGGCTGTGATGAACCGTTTGGCTTTTCTTCTCTCTGGAGTCAAGGTTGGTACCACAGAGTCAAGCGTCTCTCCCCAGCTTAGTTATCAGCAGAGAAGGGTCCTGTGTACCGTTGAAATCTGCTGCAACACACTCTGGCTAATGTTCAAGGTCTTACGATTCCTTCTGCGGAGGCTGCATGGGCGTTGGATAGAAAGGGCAAGGTTGCTTCTCTCCTTGTCACCCTCTCAGTTTGACCTGCTGTGCTGAGTTAGCTCTCTCGTCATGCGGTCTGCATTGCTTGTATTGTGCTCTCATGCTCCACCTTTTATCCCTGTGGGGATGGGAAATGGCCATCAGGTGTGTGTGTGATTCTGGTAAATTACCTGACCCTTGTGTTGGGATAAGTCAGGTAATTGACCAGAATCTCACAGCTTTGCTGTTTGTCCGTCATCTTTTGTGGTATGCGAAAGTGTTCGTATTGGAAAAGGGGGGTAGAGAAGTTGAGTGTTCTATATGGTAGGCTGGGGAAAAGGTGTCATACAGAGGGGAATACCGTGTCTCACCCATCTGTGTCCCAATTCCACCCCCCCCCCGAGGACCCTCATCCAGGTGTTCCTCCTGCACTAGTCCACCCCCAGGAACTGGATCCAATAGCGATCGCTGTGTACTGACCACCTTGATGACAGATCCCCGAGGACTAATAAGTGAGACACCCTCAGGTTTCTCACAGAGGGGATGTGGAAGTCTTGAACTATTTATATGTGTTACATGGCCATGGCTCAGATTAAAGACATGCTTTGCGAGATGATGAAAGTAGGGGTTTGTTGCAAGGAATATAGAAATATCGCTGATCACAGTTCTCTCATAGCTGCAGTTTGTGTGGGCCTGTGATGAAACCCAGTATTGTCACTGCTCTCATGGGCGAAGCCCCTTCCCATGATGCCAGGGAGGTGAGGCCGCTACCCGATAATCCCCCTGGGGGTGGTACTTAGAGAGTGGATCTCATGGGGAGGGAATCCCTCCATAGGATCAGTGATTATTATTGTTCCTCTCAGCCCAATCAGTCCGCTGTGGTCCCCCACATGTCTATGCATCTCAGTAGGGTAGAAGACTGCATCCTTACAGATCAAACTGGGGGAGATAAGGAAGGGTGAGGCTTACCCAGATGGAGTGCATACGGACACTAAGAGCAGGCAACAAGGCAAAAGCCCACTGTGGAGCCAACATACACGGTGCATTAACTAGAGTTAGCCCCATTGATAAAAAGTGAAGGACTGTGCACCTTGCCAGATTCTCCCTGGAGGAACCAAGAGCTGTCTGGAGGCTTGCCGCAGTGAGAACAGGAAAGGCTGAAGGAGCCACAATGAACACACACTCTGTTCCCCATTGTCCAGGCTGGAGAATTGTAGCCCCTGGAAAGACCAGGAGTCGGACAGCATGGTCAGGCAGAGTGGGCCCACTCCTGTGAATGCTGCAAAGACACATGGAGACCGCTGGAAGACATGCTGAATCCCACGGCAGGAAGAAGGAATTATTCTGCAATGCTGCCTGAGCAAGCCGGTAATGCCACAAAAGGTACTTGGATTATCGTAGTGGGTGGTGGAAGAGAATGTAGGAGGCGGTTAAGGATGGCTAAAGAACCCCATCTCCCTTGTACCAGTACTTGGAAAAAACTAAGACAGTCACATGAAAACCAGTGCCTGGCAGGTTAGTGAACCAGACCTGGGTGCAACATGTGATAAACCTGCGAGAGGGGTCTGAGACCCATACTAAGTCAGGGAAGCTCCACAAGAGCAGCACACCAGGGTCTGGGGCCCATACGAAGTCCGGCGAGTCCTGCAAGACCAGCACACAGGGGACAAGGACCCATACAAATCCAAAGAAGTACACAATCACGGGCTGGGGCCCATAGCAAGTCAGGGAGTTCCCAAGATAACATAAAGGGGTCTGGGACCCACACAAAAGAGACAAGCTACGCAACAACTCAGGGAGACCCTGAAATAACCCAGAGGGGTCTGGGACCCACATGCAAGAGAAAGAATGTTGCGAAAAGTGATAATAAGAGGTCAAGGACACATTACCAAAAGAAGAGACATTTTCTGCAATTCTAAGATCTACAGTCAAGTCTGGCAGGATATTGGACCAGACTTGACACTACATTTGTGAGTCAGAGAAAGAATAGGGGAAACGACTCCCCCTGATACAGTTAGGAACTGTATTTTTGTGATATGAAGATCTACAGTCATGTCTGGCATGATAGTGAACCAGACTTGATGCTACATTTGTGAAATGGAGAAAAAACAGGGAAAGAGACTCCCCCTGATACCTGGAAACTGTGCTTTTGTGAAGAAGATCTACAGTCAGGACTAGCAGGATAGTGAACCAGACTTGATGTAACATTTGTGAAAGAACAGGGACAAAGACTTTCCCCCGTCCCCGATACTTGGGAACTGTGGGGTTTTTTTATATTAAAAAGAGGCGGGAAAAGAAAAGAAGAGGGGAGGCAATTCCCAGTTAATCCTGCTGTGTTTTTATATGCATGTGGAAGAGCATCCAAAATCAAGAACTTTTAAGTTAAAGAAACACGTGTTTTCTCATCAAGAACTGAACATTTGAGTTGACATCCAGAAGAAATGAAGCCTCCTTCCACATCAAGAAGACACCCAGTTGTTCCTTAGTTAGACTAGAGAGTAAGTTCCGGAAATAGATTTGGACACAGAACAATGGACATTTTACTTTAGTGGACATCCTGACAGTCCTAAGTCTTTTTGCTGAAGTAGGGCAACCCCTTGTAAAAGTAGAGCATGTTTGGTTTTCCTTTTCTTTACTTTTAAATAAAAAGTTATTTGCCAACAAACATGCGCCACTGTGTCAGACTCATACTTCTGCACCCTTGCAAGGCTGCAGAGTCTTTGGTTTATGGAGATGAACTTTGCTTGGCCTGGAGAGCTGGGTGACCAAGTCAAGGTAGGGGGAAGGAATCAGACTTCATTTGTGCAGATGCTGATAACATCAAATGGTCACTTGACGCAAGGATGAAATGAAGTGCCATTAGGTTGTGGGTTTACGGCTAGATGGGTTTGTAGATACAGGGAATAATCTTCCTGGGAGCACAGAGTTGTTAAGTCCAGCCACATGGTGGGTCAAATTGGGGATAGTGAATAAAACACATGGAAGGGGTGCTGAGAAACAGATTATGTGGGTGTTTTATGGGTTTTGTTTGAACTCTCAGGAATATAAGCAGGATGTGTGCTGGATGCTGTATGATCTGAGATGGTAGTTGCAAATAAGGTGACGTGAAGGAATGTAGAAGGAATAATATGGGACACCAGCACGTGTGCAATGATAAGATGTTTATTGCATGATCAAAAGAATGATTATTTGTTTCTCTCCCTCCTTTTATTTTGAAGAATTCTGACAAAAGCCTTGCATATCACGTATGGGGTTAAGGTTTCTCTGATAAATGAGACAAGTTAACAATTCTAAGTTAATAAACTGATTATGTTTCAGGATATCAGAGACCATTTGAAAAGGGAATTATGCTTAGTAACATGTATCCAATGGGATTAGAGAATGTAAAGGATAATTAGATTTTATTTATAGGGTTAGTCAATGGGGATCGTGGGATGATGTTGTAAATAGAATGTGTAATTCTGTAAATCATGTAATACTGTGTATAAAAGCTGTAAGTGTTTTGAGTCTAGCAAGGAATTGTTTGTTTTCAGCATCAAGAAGCTGACTAACCCCTTCTGGCCGTTTGCATATAATTAACCTTGCTTGTTCTTACAAAGTGCAGTGACTCTCATTGGAGCTGTTTATTCATATTGGATTTTGGTGTTACCTGTCTATATTTGGTGACCCCAATATGATTTCCAGGCCCTCCAAAATGCTGGCGGTTTCCTTGCCACACACACTTGGCTGCGGCACATATCTACAATGATCAGCCATGTTGAGCTGACTGTTCGCTGAAGCAAGGTTGTGTAGGTCATTTGAAGGGACAAAGCTTCGGATGAGCTTTGGAGAATGCATATATTATGGAAGTGCACTGAAACCCCTATTCCCCAGCACTGTATGGGTGTTTTGCATCATAGCCTGCTGCAGGATATACTACTCCCCAGCATGAGTATCCATCATTTCAATCCTCCACCCCAGCAGTTGTTAGGCAAAAAACAAACAACATCCCCAATGGCTAGGTTAACGGAACAGTTAAGGACGGAAGTAGAAGACAGTGTAAGTATGTATAAGTCTAGAGGAAGCACTACAGCAGGCGGAGGAAGATTTGGCACAAGTAAGGCAGTGAAAAAGAGAGGAGTAGGAAGAAAGCAACAAACAGGTAGCAGAGACAGGGTTGGATCAGTGGAAGTTGGGACAGCTTCATTTTAAAGTAGACAGTGCAGTCATCAAAGATATCAAGGTGGATCTTGCAGAGGGAGGTGTTGCTTTTGGAAGCGGAGCTTAAACTGCCAGCAAGAGAACCAGTGCGCCATTGTAGCGTAGGCTACGATTCGGTGCGCTCATAAAGGTTAAGGAATGCAGTAGAGATAAACGAAGAGGAAGAATGGGAAATGGATGGAGAGCAGGGTGCAAAACTAGAAACAACCATTAGGCAAATCACACCATGGGGTCTTAGAACACATCAGTGGTCATGTAGCAGTAATGAAGTGTAAGGGGGAAATGGGAAAGATCCCGACAAGGGTAAAAGGGATGCAGTTCCCGTTACTTCAGAAGGGGTTGGGAAGAACACAGCATGTCCCATTGTCATATATGGACCAGAATAATCTAATAAAATCACTACCCTCACTATCTGCAGGGGCAGGGAAGTGGATTCATGTATTAGAAAAACAAACAGCAGGCGTTATGTTGGCCATCAGAGGTATGAAAAATGTGTTTACTGCTCTTATTGGAGAATGAGTCCCAAGGAGGTACAACATGATTTGGATAAAGTTGTGGGGATAGAAGCAAAGTGCTGGTTAGAAATTGAAGCACACATAGTGTATCAGTGTAAAAGGAGGCAGGAGAAGGAAAAGCGAGCAATGAAGCAGGCGCAGAGAGCCGAAGTAAAATTGGTTCAAAAGAAACGGGCTAAAATAAGTTTAGAAGGGCAATGATCACAAGCCCCACCGAAGGACAGCAGGCACAACAGGGACTTTGAATCGAATTTGGCAGAAGGACGGATAGACAGGTATATACCCGATTGGATGGAAATAGGAGGATTTCTGGGGGGGCGGAGTAGGCTTCCCGAGAGGGGGAGCAGGTGCATTTGGTGGATTTAGAGGTAAGAGGCCTAGGTTTGTCGGCCATATGGGAGGTCAGTTTGGAGGACCATCTGAAGTCAAGTATTGGTCCTGCGGGAGGATGGGGCATTTGTCACAAAACTGTAGAATTAGGCCATCATATTTTTATGACCTACATTTCAATCCCAATGGACCAGCAAGTAGGTTTGCACACCATCCCTCACAACAGATGCAACCTCCGACCATGCCATATTCCCCACACGTTATACTGCAGCATGCGTTTTTTTGGAGGAAGCCCTTTCCTGCTCTTGGGTACGAGTACATACCCTAACTAAGACAGCTCACAGAGAGCTCTAATGTGTCCAGTCCTGTCTGTAACCACTGATCTGGAAGAGGAACCCCAGGTAGGTGTTAAGATAGGTGGCCAACTATTTTCATTCATGGTCGATACAGGGGTAACTAAATCTTGCATCAAGGAAGGTTCCCCCATCAGGAAAAATAATAGACACACAGGGATTGTATGGGGCTATCCTGTCGGTTAGCTACCCAGAGTATTGTAAAGATATCCCAGTGAATCTCTTTGGCAGGCATCTTTTGAGCAAGTTGAATGTGAAGATCTCATTAATTGAACAAGGTATAGTGTGTTCAACTCCAGGTTTGTACCTTGCAAAAACGATGGCGCTTTTACAAGCATGCTACAACAACAGCACAATAAGGGGATGGAGGGTGCCTATACATTTAGATTTGTTTCTCTGTGACATGTTGGTTATGTTAGGATGGTTACCTGGGATTACAGATAGAGCATTGCAGATGCCAGAAGGATTTCTGTTAAGCCCTGGTTTTCCCCAAGAGGTAGCGCCAGGTACTGTTGTTACTATACTTTTAGAAGCATCATTTTAAAAGGACAAAGTGGTTCTCTCTGGCACTGCTAAGAAAGGAGAGGAGTGGCGCAAAATGCTGTGCCTGAGTCTGACCCTATCACCAAGGGAGATGTCTGACGAACAATTGTTCGAGGAAGCCAAGGGCACAGAAGAGATGATTTTTGAGATTGGTGTACCTTGCCAGATACAAATAGAGCATAGGGAGATACCTCAGACTATGGGCCTCATCATGAGTTGGGCAGTAACGCCAGCGCTATTAGCGCCGGTGCTAATAGCCCTACTGCCAAACCCCCCGGCGCTATTAGCGCCGGATTACGGGTTTGGCGGAAGGGCTATTGCCCATTCCGCATTGGGCCCATTCGGGAATTCCTCATTCCCCATTGGGCCCAATGGGGAAAGTTTGTGCTATTACCGCCGGTGGATTTCCTGCCACAGGTAATTGCGCCAAAAATCAGCAATTTTGCCGCAGATTTCCCCCCAGCTCAGAGCTGGGGGGAAATCCACCAAAGCCATGATCTGGCGGACCTTAAATGCGGCAGTAATAGCGCTACCACCGCATTTAAGGGTTACCACCAGACTAGTGATGAGGACCTACGTCTATTGTTAGGACTGCATCAACATATTTGAATCAAGATTTGGAGAAGGTGCCTAGCCACTTCTGGGCTAGTAAACCTCATGATGTGGGGTTATTGAAGAGTATAGGAGCGGTACAGATTAAATTGAAATTGGTGCGCTATTGCCACGTGTGAGACAGTACCCCATGTCCAGGAAGGCAGATGAAGGGATTTATGATACCATTATCGCGTTGTGGAAGCAAGGTATAATCCAGCCTTCTGTGTCCCCATGCAACACAGCTATCTATCCGGTGAAGAAGGTGAAAGGGTCCAGATGGAGGATGGTGCAGGATTTGCGTGCATTGATTAATATTGTTGAGGCTGAGTTCCCAGTGGTTCAGAAACCTGTTACCATTCACTGTAAAATTCCTACTGGTTCTACCCACTTTAATGTAATTGATCTGAAGAATGCATTTTTCTAAGTTCCATCAGCACCCCAATTCTCAGTACCTCACTGCATTTACGTCTTGTGCCATAGATTATAGCACACAAGATTGCCACAGGGTTATTGTGGATCCCTGAGTATTTTTAATCGGGTGGTTCAGATGGATTTGGGGAATGTGCATGTACCTAGTACAGTGATTCAGTATGTGGACAATTTGCTAGTCTGTAGTACATCAGAGGAGCAGTGTTAAGGAAATTTAAGAACGCACCTCGCTTTGCTCACATAAAAGGGGTACAAGGTGGACAAGGAGAAATTACAGTATTGCCAGACAGAGGCAGTGTACCTGGAGCAAGTAATATTGCCCACAGGAAGAAAAGTGATGTTCAAGAGTGCAGTTGCAGTTCAGAGTACACCACAGCCAGTTACCATAAAACAGATGCAGCGGTTTTTGGGACTCTGTAACTATTGCAGGTCTCAGATTTCCGACTACTCGAGTTACACGAGGCCCCTATTGCAAGGACTCAAGGAAGCACAGAAAGTATAAGGTCTGATTGAGTGCTCGGAAGAGATGATAACCTGTTGCCAGGAGCTTAAGGCTGTAATGTGCCAGTCTTTGTGACACTGGATTAGAAGAGGCCACTTTATTGGTTTTCCCATTCAAATGGCAGATAATGACTGTGGTCTAGAAAACAACAATGGGTCATAAGCCTTTGGCTTAATACAGCAGACTCCTAGAGCCAGTCATGCAGTGTAATTTCCTGTGCGAACAAGCTCTGGTGGCAGAGACTTTTGCTATTCAAAAGTCTTCAACCATTGCTATAGGCCTCCCAGTGACACTGTACGTTGAACATGCAGTTTTTTGCAATTTTAGAAAAATCGAAATTAATCCTCACCGCACAGAGAGCTTCGGGATATGAGGTAATTTAGTCGAATGCCTCCATACATCCAGTGAGATGTCATACAGTCAATCCTGCTATTTCTGGCTTCTTGGTTTTGTATCTGTGGCGTGGATTCACTCCTGTTTTTTATTGGGTAGTGTTAGTTAGGTCAGTTTTGACAAAGATTCTCAACGTCCTTTGGTGATTGTTTGGGAAAATGTGTTCCTGTTGTGGTCATCCTCGGTTGAATAGCTTGCTCACAGGGCAAGACAGGATTAGTCAGGATGCCGAGGGGAATAGCCATGTCTTGAGGGCTATCCAGAAGGGCATGTGGTCCTCTATTCATGGATTGCTAAGCAGCAGACAGTTCCAGATAGAGGGGGCATGGACAGAGAAGGTGGTGTCTCCAATTCTGGTTGATTTGAAAATTTGAAAGATGGCATCACCAGTAGGAGAGCAGTGCTTGAGCACAGGTTTCTATTGGAGTGGTAGTGGGTGATTTTTTTTGGTTGACGGTAGTATGGGCCTATCTTGTGAAGGGCTCAGTGAGTGATGCATATGGCTTTGAAATTGACCAGTCGTCCACTGGGAACCAGTGGAGGATACAGAGGGTGGGTGATGTGCTCTCTGGGGCTGAGGGCTAGGAGTAGCCTGGCTGTGGAGTTCTGGACTTTTTGGAGCTTTCTGAGTTGGTAGGCAGGGGCACCCAGGTAGAGAGAGTTGGCATACTCTAGTCGGGAGAGGACAATGGGCATGATTGCAGTCACTCTGTGGGGGTAGGAGAGGTAAGGAAAAATGTGTCTGCGTATACAGAGGTATAAGTAGCATTTTATTTTATTTTATTTATTTGCATTTTGAAAGTGCTCACAAAACCCATGGGCATTGAGGCGCTGTTACAGGAATTGTGTGTTAGTTGGGTAATTGTTTTTTGTCTTAGTTGCATATTTATAACGCGCTTAAACACCCAGAGGTGTCTAAGCGCGGAACAGAGGATCGAACCTGTGTTGCTTCATGTTGTCTTGCTTCCAAGGTGAACACGTTGCAGCTGAGCAATCCTCCCGGGAATAGCATGATTTTGTCACACTATTTATGTGGTGTGGTACAGTCAGATTAGTGCCCATCGTGCAGCCCAGGTTTTTGGCTGTGGTGGATGCAGCAGGGGGCCCTCGGAAGGGTGGCCGGGATTTGGGTTGCGGGTAGAGGGCTGTCTCTCCGGAAATCATGATCTCTGTTTTTCTGAGATTGAGCAGGAGGTGGTTGACCGTCATCCAAAGATCAATGTCGGTGAGGCAGGATGCGAGGTCTGGATGGGGGGTGGAGATGGACTTGGGGATTCTAAAGATGATTTGTGTGTTGTTGGCATAGTTGTAGCAGGTGAGGTCGTGTGAGCGGATACGTGCATGGAGAGGGCTCATGTAAAGGTTAAAGAGAAGAGGGGATAGGCAGAAGAGGTGACATTGGGGATTCCATAAATTACTGGGAATCAACATGAGATGGAGTTCCCTAATATGTGTTTCTAATGGTAATTTGTTATAAAGTCTTGAAACCAACTTAAAGTCCTGGCAGACATATCAGCCACTTGTTCAAGCCACTCCAAGAGAGAGATTTGTCAAAGGTAGCAGACAGGTCAACGGGGAGAAGTTTTAGAGAACATTCAACCATGAAACACAGATTGCCATTACAGACATTGACCAGGTTGGATTAGGAGCCATGTGGGGGACCAAAGCCAGATTGGAATGTATCCAGATGGGAATTTCTTTCCACATGGTATTGTAGTAGTATACTTATTCAAGCATTTTAGTAATCCATGGGCACCCTCCTATAAGGCGATAGTCATCTAATACAAGTGTCAAGTGGGGCTTTTTTGAGGGGTGGTGTGATGAATAGTCCTTTAAAAGCATCAGGCAATAACTCTTAGATTAAATTGACAAATTAGTTCCATGCACCACCAGGATGTCGGTGTACTGAGCTGCCTGGTACTGAACACATGTCACTTATTTCTTGCAGTGCGAGTTTTTTGATATGGGCACAACGTTTCCAAAGATTACCCACTTGAAGGTGAAAGGAGGGATCAAAGCTAGGAAAGTATTAAAAGTGGAGGTATGAGTAGTTTCCCTATGGCAAGAGGCAAATGCTCTGCTGATATTGTAAATGAATTTGGTGTGTATGCGTGCGTGTGTGTGTAAGTGATTTTAATCCAGCACTCCAACTAAGTCAATGCCTAGTATGGGATGCCCAATGGAAACCCTTATTTATATATTTTTATGTCAAAAGTTCTTTTAATTCTGGATGATGTACCCTTATATAACGCGGCTCTCTTTGAATCCCCCCGGTCTCACTGAACCAAGAAATAGGTTTGTTTTGCAAATTAAAAGATTTATTTGAAGAATTGAACAATATATAGATTATACTTTTATGAATATGAATAATATCTGAATATCACACTTATGAATATGAACAATGATCAGCAATGGGTAATATTACAATATCAACAATCTCTTTAATCAATTAGGAGTAGGAATAGGAGGATTAATGTAGCAGAGAATACTTTGTGCGGATTCAAGGAAATGCAATGATAGGAAAGAATGCAACACAGAAATAAACTTCATATGAATTCAACCAAAGACAATCTAATCACTCTTTCCCCCTGTTGTTACTCACTCCCCCCAACGTGCACTATGGAGATATGGAATGAGGGCACACAGGTATCAGGAATAACAATCAACAATTGCAGTTTCAATCCCGATTCCCCCAGCAAGCTTACAGAGAACAGTAATGATTTTAAAACAGGTCAATTGCTTTTAAATGTAATATGAATTGAATGGGAGAAATGGTAAGAATGATTTCAATTCGCTAAATGGGATTCAGAACTAGTGAGAGTTGCTTTGGATTGGTTCAGGTCAACGCTAGCAATGATTGTAAAATGATTAGCAGATGGAAAACGAAATTCAGAAGTTGAAAGCAAGAAATAGCTGTTTTTTTATATGGAGAGAAATTGAGCCAAAGGTGAAATCGCGGCAACTTTTCCGCGTGCCGGAAACAGGATTACAGAAAAACTATAAGGAATTGGAATGGAAGGTAGCTTTTTCTTAAAAAGTCAAGATTTCAAAATGAAAGATGTGCTGTTGAAGATTTGGAACAAAGATTTCTTAACACTAAAGAGTCTATGGAGCCGCAAACTACACGACAGCCCAGCCACCTATCCAGAGGCACCTCCGGATGGTTTCTGTCTGCACAAAACGATTGCCTTTCTCCAGAAAATTATATTAGCGCCTAGATGATTATCACTACAATTATCAAGGATTATGTGGAGGAGAGAAGAATTTAGGATAGACAAAAGAGATTCAATAATGCAGTTATGGATAGATTGGAATGGTTGGATTGGGTTACTTGATACTAAGAGATTGGTTATGGACCGTTCTACACTAAATACTTACAACTATGGCTTGGGAATGGAATGGGCCCGTCAAAGATCTGGTCAAAGGTTTGGACTGGAGTTCGCTCGCCACCGGACAGGCTTCAGGGCATCTGGACTCTGCTCTCAGCAAGGCACTCTGATCTGCGTGGCCTCTTGGACTGGGTCTGACGGTTCTGGGTCACAGCTCTGCTGGAATGATCTGGATCTTGGGCTCTAAAATGGTTCTTGGCCAGTAGCAGCGACAGCTCGGCCAGGCTGTTGGATCAGTTAAGTTAGGCCCTGTGGAAGTTAGGGGTTAAATCAGGTTTGCAAGATTTTTAAAGGCCTGCTGAAAAGTGTTCAGCTTTTTGGATTAGGCCTCTGCTTCAGGGTTCTAGAGTCTGGATTCTGTGTCTGGTTCTAGAGTCTGGAGTCTGGATCTTCCTGCAGGGTGCTCCGTCAAGGAATCAGTTGATGAGTGGAAAGTGTGTGTGTTTCTGGGTCCTCAACAGTCCCTATTTATCCATTTTCAAAGTGGGTGGGGAGGCTGATTATCTATGCCCAACCCTCTAAGGATCTGATAGGTCAGAGAATTTCCCCTCTCCTGATTTGAGACAGGAGCAGTGTGTCATATGTGTCAGAGTGACAGTGTGTTTATGGTCCAAAGGAAATCCCTCCCCTTTGCTTTTACTTAGGAAATCTATTTTCCCCAAAAAACATATTTCCAAGATGCACAACGTGTTAATAATACATAATTACATGACAGATTGCTTAAGGTACATTTCTGTCCAGCTCTCATTTTCCTACGAGCTCTGGTTCATAAATGACAACTTTTTCGCGCTTTTGGGGGGTTTCTCAATGTTAGTTTTGCACCAATTTGTATAAATGCATATACATCCCATCTGGGCATATTCCTGTAATTTTTCATGTCCCTAACCTAAACAAAATGGCTGGAATATGAATAATTTCCGGGGTTCAGTCTCAGAACATCGCACAGATTCCAGATTAGTTTTAAACTGTGAGCAAATTTTTCATTCTTCCTGCCAGGGCCTGCAACATTACTGGATGGACACATTTTAGCATCAGTATAATCTGTACCATGCAGGTTTCGAATACAATGTATTTGTGCTCCTTTATTAGACTATCGTCCTGCATGAATGTAGTTTGTGACTCAAATGTGGTGGACATATCGGCCGAACAGGACACACTGAAGTCGAGATCTTTGGCTAGTTCCTTGGTCAATTGCGTTGAGGCTTCAGCATCTGTTATTTCAGCTTGCACACGATTTGGTGAAACCATCAATGTTGATTGTTTATTGGGTGGCCCTTTTTAGTGTGGGTGTAGATTGTGTGAAGTGGTCACTGAGTAATTCAAAAGCATCTTCCTTACATTCAGTTTCTTCTTCATCTTGTCGAGTTCTCACATTGTAGCAATGGTCCAAAAACACTTTGCTTGCTTCGCCGGTAACATTCAATTAATTTTCTGGCCATTTGGCATAAGCATCTCGAGTCTGCTTTTTAATTGGACTATGCCGCGCCACAAGTAGTAGTTGCTCCATGGTATGTTTGGCAAGCAGCATCTTTGGTTTCATTTGTTGTCTGTGTCTTCATACTTCGTTTTCCTCTGGGCCTCTAGGAGATGGGTTGTAAAAACATATTCAATGTAAATCCAACATACAGTATATAGCACTTTAGATTTTTTTTTAAAACCATGTTATGAAGACAACACCAGCCCAAACCACTTTTTGTAAATGAAATTGTTTGTTGGTTACCCTTGTTTTCTTGATTTTCTGTGAAGCCATGTTCTTCACTGTAACGACCGCACAAGCAAGCTGGTCCACCACCTCTGATCCATGTGCCTCCTCTTCTAATTCCTACCTTTGTATACATACCTTGAATAGAATATTCATTAAAAAAAAGTAAATCGTTTTTTAAATCAAATTCTTTCCTTGCACACATCACTTACATATATACCCTCGTAAACTGTGTATGTCATTTAGTAAAAATATTCATGTCGAATTTCACCTGATTGATGGCTATTATACTCGAACAAGATCACAGTGCGAAACCCACTGTTTGTAATGTTGCACTCAAGCATTTTGCATTGTATTCGGCATTAGGGTAGGAATTGTAACGTTAGAACTGAAATGGTCAACGTTTGAAAAGATGCTAATTTATAATAAAGTCACTGTCTAATGGTATCAGATGTAGGATATACTTTCTTTCATTCAACGGAACTGTCAGTACGTATACCTCGTGCTCTGGACCAGCTCCAAAGGATGATGTAATTGTAGTCGAAGTCCCAACATCCCCTTGTACACAGTACTTGTTTTAATATGGATGAAAACAGTGAAATTGAACAGACACAATCGGATGTAGTCAATGGTACATATCAATAAAAACCCATAAATTAAATATTATGTAAAAAAACGACAGGATACGTAAACTATTTCATATTATCTAACATTCCATGCATATTACATTTCCGTAATCAAATAGCGAAATAAAACTACCTGATAGGCGCTTGAAGTTGTTGTTGGCTCTGGGAAAGAAATGGATGCAGAATCTTGCTCCTTCATTTTCAGTGCATTGTCACAAAGTGGTAAAGGGAAAATTAGATGTGCATTAGATATGTGAGAAGATCCAACTCTCAAGGATATGAACTTCAACAAGTCTGTATGGCTCACCACTGTTATACTGGACTAGTCAGTGATGTTGTCACTACCGATAGTCTGTGCTTCAGTGAATATGCTCACCTACAAAACATTGGCATGTGAAGCAACCGATTACGAAAAGATTGTGCTTATTTCGAAGGGCACTATAGCATAGTTTTCTGTGTTCATAAATCATTTTCTATGATGCTCCTAAAATCTGGGACAGATGTCTAGCTAAATGAGGTATAGTTATAGAGCAATACAATCTGGTAAATATGCAAAGTTTAGTAAGAAACATTTACACCAAAAGCACCAATCCGTCCATGTAGTTACCTGTTCAGTACCCCAAGGCCTACAGCTAAATCATGAACCGTGACTCACCTGAGGCAGCGTGTGCATGAATAGAGTTGGAATTGCATTTGGAAGCAATTTACGAGACGTTCTGAGTCGATGTTTCTTTGTGTACTGCGATTGGTCGTACATATTCGTGGTAAAGTACAGGCTGCAGATGCGGAATCGATCACCCCTCAAGTCCCCCAAGACATCCTGGGCTCTACTTTCAACCTCTTCCGGCGCAAATCCGCAATATCTGACCCATTCTCTTATTAGATTTATATTCCTCAGGAATATATGCATTATTGTGCCTCTAGGTTTAGTATGGCTCTTAGAACAGCAACCGTAAACCATAAAAGCAGGCATTGGTAAAAAATCAGTAAAAAATAAGTCCACATCATAACAAAAATTATTTTGCATGAATGCATGAGAAAGATGGAATTATATCATACATTTTTCTATGCAATGTTTGTTTTGGTCACATAAACAAAACCTGTGTAGCATAGCCAACTGTATTCTAGGCTAACTTTCATACACAATTGTTTGATGAGACGCAAATAGTAACGTGATACTCATCCCTTGAATGTACTTTCATGCATCAAAAGGAAACAAGATTATAGACACGGTCCGCAAATGAGGCAATTCTATCCAAATTGACATTGATGACAATTGCTATATATCGAGAACAGAACAAATCAAACAGAAGTCAATGGTAATGGCAATGAAATGAATGACCATTACACCACTGGGTACATTTGTTTGAAATAGATAGAAATTTTGAGATCAAGAAGAGATGATTAGGTGACCTGCCCTTACTTTGACCAACAAATAGTTAGATTCAGCAAGCAGGGTAGTTAGTAGCAGGAGAACAGGTAGCGCGATCACGAGTTGACTTCCAGTGCTCAGAGATGTTCACAGGTAGCACAATGACGAGCTTACTTTCAGTGGTCACAGATGTTCTCAGGTAGCACGATCACAACTTGACTTGCAGTGCTCATAGATGTTCTCACAATAAATATCAAGGGGTTTATAAAGAATAATAAAAGTGGGTGTGTATGTTACTGAGTAACGTGTATATGGCGTGGTCTTATGAGGATAGCAGGGGCGCAGCCTGCTTCAGGCGAGCCTGCCTGGAGACACTGGGTGTGGGGAGGACATGTGAACATTGGCCCCTGCGCCAAAGATACCTTTGAAGTGTACATGGTGTTTGGCACCTCAGCCGTTCCCATCCTTGGCAGCGCACATCCACAGGTACGAACTGCCATTGATAATGGAGGGTGGATGGATGGGCATGAGACGTGCAGACAAGGCCCGGAACACTGCTGAAAGGAGAGACGCACTTATGTGGATTGCAGGGGCATGGCCTGCTTCAGGGGAGCCTGCACTGAGACCCTGGGTCTGGCAAGGCCATGTGTACAATGGACCCTGCGCGGAAGATACCTTTGAAGTGTACATAGTGGTTGGCTCCTCGGCCGTTCCCACCCTAATGGCCCCCTTAGGAGGGCACGGACACAGGTGCGAACTGCCATTGATAGGGTAGGGGGGACGGACGGCCAAGAGGCATGCAGGAAAGGGCCGGAACCCTGCTGAATGGAGACACACTTATGTGGCTTTCAGGGTGTGCGGTCTGTGTCAGGGCAGCCTGCCTGGAGACACTGGGTCTGGGGAGGCCATTTGAACAATGGCCCCTGCACGTGAGATACATTTGAAGTGTACATGGTGTTTAGCACCTCGGCTGTTCCCACCACGTCAGCCTTGCCAGGACAAGTGAGCGTGTCCTTGATACACTGAAAAATTGAAACATCCATTCATACAAGTTCAGTTCTATTTTATTTTGTTGCTGATATTGATGGCACAAATGTACTACACATTGTATACTTCGGGTTGCACCACAGTGTGAGAAAATCCCCTGTACTGACCGCTGTCACTGGGGAATGTGTCGCTAATGGCACCAACGACACAGGCAGGTATTACTCGTCGAACGCGGTGTCCAAGTCTCCCATGAAGCCACCATGTAAACGCACAATAGGAATACTCCAACTGTACTGGTAGGGCTGTATTCTTGACATTATGCGACAAAATTACAATAGATAGCAATGATAGTACTTGTATCTGTACGCACGAGCAACAAAGATAGCTGAACAGAGCAGAAATGAGCCACAGGACACACAAAAAAAGACGGTGAAACGATTTGGAAAAGCAAATCTGATGTTGTCTGATGAGAAGCAGTCCGTTTATACTTATTGAGGAAAGAGGCATCCTCCCATTTCCATGGAGACACGGCATTAGCTGGAGCACAGAAAACATTGCCATTAGACGTGCATTGGCGCTGTGAAATGGGCCGTACGCTTCTAGTGATGTCAGCCTCAGGGGCGGAGGATATGATTTAGTGCCGCTAGGGCAGTTCAGTATAGGGCGATGCAGCAACGGATAAGATTAGCACAAGATGGCTGCGGCCTGCTGCCTGATTTCGCATGTGTAAAAGTGAGGAAAACTACAGTAAGGTACATAGGAAATGTTTGTACGATCAATCAACGTATACTTAAAAACACATGGCCGAACGCTCGGGGCAATAATATTTTTGAGCACACTATTCCTTTAAGGAGTGCAGGCAATATAAACTTGAGTGCATTGTTTAATTCATCAGAGAACATTTGACTTTTGGAACAGAACAACATTTGAATGTTTACTAGATCTTAGCATGATCTGTACTTAGTGATGTTGAATGTTTGTAGGACCGTGTCTGACAACATAAGTGGGTTTGTGGTCAGATTGAAATGTTATATGTCATTGTTTCAAATAAATCAAGGCAGTGCCATTTTATAGGATGGTATGTTTTGTTGAGTTCAAAAACTGAAGAGTTTCAAAAGTCTGTAAATTCTTTGACACTGGTGGAAGTGTCTTCACACTAGATGTGAACATCAACTACTGTGAGTCTTGAGTTTGAGGACAGAAACTGTGCTGTAAGCAGTGCGGAGAAAGATATACAATTGCTCTGGCATCATTTGGATGATGATAGACAATGGTGATGCAAGGTTTGGTCTTTCGGGTGATAAGCTGTATGTGTACACTGTCAAAGTGTGGGTCCATCTTTACTGGGATTTAAGAAATTCAAGGCATTTCTGAAAAGGATGGCACCAACTCGGGTCATCACTTTGGTGCAATACAAAGCTAATACAATGGAGTATAAAACTGGAACTAGAAGGTGACACATCGCTCTGGAGTTCTCAGTGAACCAAATCTCTGTGGTAAAGAGAAATTCCAGGTTAAAGTCTAGATATTTATTGTAAGAAGTGTGTCTCGCAATCAATCTGGCATTTATCAATGCTCAGCAACTTAGACTGTTGCTGTTAGCAGCATCCGTTTGTGGTTGATGCTTGTTCAGGCTCAGTAGCACGTTTTTGAAGTAAGCTAAGTAAGTAGGCATGATGCAAGGAGCTAAGAATAAAATGTGATGTTATCTGTGTATAACAAATCATTAGTGAGATAAAGCTCACACTACTCATGTGCTGAAGTAGTCACAGAAGAAATGGATCATCTGATGTACTGAAGTACTCACAAATGAACTGAGTACAGAGATGTATCAAGGGGATGATGGAGCCAGCTTTAAAATGGCCTTACAATCAGGAGAGCAGATATTCAGCGAACATTACTAAGATGTTGTGAGCAGTTGCTCTGAAAGGAGTTAGCGCCAACTGTGGAATAATAATGATGAGTTAATGCCCTTTCATAGATGGACAAAGAGGGTTGCATCTAGTGTAGCTTTCATGCCCCAGTGGCAAGGTGGATATGGGATTTAACGGCCCGCCAGCCCAAGCTTTGTAGGCCAGAGTAAGGCGAGAGCCTCTGCCCGGGCTCCGGGACGTTAAATCCCATGTCCCTCCCGCTGGCGGGACCTGAATGTTATTTGCACCCCAGGATTTACCACAGTGTGTATAGTTTTCATCTTATTTTTGTTCCAAGAGGAGATGTGCTCCAACTGAGCACATCTCGTATCGGAGAAAAATAAAATGTCAAAAAGATGGCTGCGGCCATTAAAATTGAAAAGGATCCCTTTTCTATTTTAATGGCGGTGGCCATTTTTTAACTTTTTTTTTACAAACTTGCATGGAAAGCTATTTGCACCTCAAGATTTACTGGGGTGCGGACAGTTTTCGTTTGTTTTCTTCTGATGGGAGATGAGCTCAGCGCGAGCGCATCACTTGTCAGAGGAAACTGCCACTAAAAAAGAAAACTTTTCAGATGACGGCAGACATGGAAAACAAGTTCTAAAATGGCCACAGTCATCCGAAAATGGACCAAGTCTCTTTTCTATTGTAATGGCGTTGGCAATTTTTTAAAACTTTTTTTTAACACTGTGGGTGGTAAAGGGCCAATTTCGCCCGGCAAAGGCAAATTGTGATTGGCCAATCTGCCTTTCCTGGGTGCAAATGAACTTTCTTTTGTCATGTAGGGAAGCATAGCTGTTTGGAGTGATGATAGGGATCCCAGGTGGTGTTAGGCACGTATCACAGTCGCCAGGCCGTGGCCCATGGCTTAATAGGTCCCAGAGAAGCCTGAGAGCACCTCCAAGAAGGTTAGTGAGTCAGTGATAGTAGCAGCAGATGGGAGTGGCAGGTGGTAGTCGAAAAAGAGCTCTTGAAAGAGAAAGGCACTGTCAAATGAAAGAGCGTTATGGGTAGTATTTTGAGAAAATAGGAGTTGATTAAAATAGAAAAAGATATAGGTAAAAAGCTGCATGCGGAAGGTCAGTGAGTGCTTCTTCATCACCATCTTATGTTATCACTCCACTTATTGCTAATGTTATCAATGCTCAGTGCAAGCACTGAGAGATTCCATATAAACTAAAGCATTTAGTTGTTATCTCACTGCTTAAAAACTGAAAGCCAGCAAAGGGAGCGTAGAAAATTACAAACATGGGGGCGCTGTTGCGTCGGGACCAAGATGACTGCTCCGTGATGCAGCTCCTGAGTCTGTGGCCGATCTGGACAAAACATCCCTGCTTCAGATAACCTTAGGCTGTTTCAGCGCTAGAGCCGTTTTACCGACACTCCCAGCTACGTTTTGGTCCAGGTCTGGTGTTGATTCGAGCCCGGAGCACGGAGACTGGGTGCCTGCTGTCCCGGTGCATGGAAATGGTGTGGGCTGTGTGACTGGTGTACCTTGTGGGTGGTGTGAGCTGGCAGGATACGCTCTGTGGCCAGCAGTCCCTGACCTTGGGGGTCATTATGAGTTGGGCGGTAAGGGGTTAACGGTGCCGGTAAAGGTACTGGAGCCGTCAACCCCTTACCGGCCTATTACCAGGTCGTCTCGTGGGACCGGTAAGGATGCCTGGTAAAAGCAGGCGTCCTTACCGGGTCCCGCGAGGAGACCAGCAGGCTAACAACGGGCCCATTATTAACAGGCTCGTTGTTAGCATGCTCCCCATTCCCATTGAGCCCTATGGGGGCTCGAATGGGAATGGGGATGTACTGGGTCCAGGTTCCTTGAATGAGGAATTACCGGGCCCTCCAAGGTTGGAATGACCTAGTCATTCCTCATTCAAGGAACCCGGACCCGGTACCCGGTAAGGGGGTAGCCAAACCGCTATTAGCAGCATGGTTACCTCTTACCGTGTAATGACCCCCCTTGTGTGCTGGACCTCAGATTATCTCCTTCTCCCCCCTGGGTGTCGAGTGCTGCCTGGATATGTTGGGGGCCTGGCCCATTGGCCGACATGCGATTCCCTGCTCCGCCTGCTGAGACGGCCCCCAGAGGAGCCGTCGCGCCCTCATAAGCCCAGTTTCTGAACTCTGCCTCCTGCCCGGCCCTGCGTCTGGGGGCGGGCTACATACGCTGGGCCTGCTTGTGATGCATTTAGCCTTCACTTCCCTGCCGGGCAGACCCAGTGGGACGCTAAATCACCAACTGAATCATCGGGCGGCTGGGCCCTGCGAGATGAGTGTGGGCCATTGGGACTGGCTGCGACTTGCTGACCGGCTCAGCCGTTGGGGCCGTTTTCATCATCCTGACTTTTGCCCTCATCCTTACTTCCAGACCTGAGCCCCTTCCAGCCTGGGCTTCCTTGAGGGTCACCCGTGGCTCTGCGGTACTGTGCGGACCCCCCGCGGTGCCAATTGCAGTCGGTATGGAAAGGCCTAGAACTCTTGGGTGACGCTTGCGCTGCTGCTCCGGTGCACCATTGAGCAATTCAGACCCTGTTTCTCTGGCACCCACTTTGTGGCGATCTACCACGCAATGTCCCTGTGAGCTGTGAAGCTCCACATTGCTTGTGCCCTACAATTGGCATCACTCCTTGACCTGCATCTCCTGCGCTGTGTGGGCTCTCTGGAATAAGCTTGTTCTGTTTGTACTGCTAAATGGCAGACTCAGGCCAACGCTGCCTGACACCTTGAAACTTCCCTGGCACTGCCCCGCTGTACTTTCGACTGCCGCAGAGCTGGTGTCATGCACTTGGTGGCCTGGCCCACGCCTTGAGACCTCCACGTCCGCGTCACCTACATTGGCGCGGCAGGCCATTCCGCAGTTGAGGCCTGAACTGGGGGTGTGGCTTCAGGCTTGGCCCGAGAGACTCTGGGCGACACTACACCTTCAACATTACTGTATGAGGCGGTGCAGGACCCGGCAGACGAGGCCCTCAACACAAGGGGGCGCATCACTTCCCTGTCCAACTTGCCAACCAGCCCGCTGGTCGATGATCTAGCCCCTCCGCAATATGACCAAAGGAAGCTCCAAGAACCAGCGTTCCATGAGCCACTACGCTAAAGCTACCCCCAGACCCTCAACATCTAGGGAACCGCTTCATGATATGGAGGCAGTGGCACCACCAATAGAACCCAATGACACTCAGTGCATGGTGATCTGCATGCAAGAGGGGTTTGCGAAGGTCCACATCAAGCTTGATGATATAACCAGCACTAATGACTCTATAAAGAGGTGTATTGAAAAGACCGATGAGCGACTGACGGAGGCCGAGACACGAGTGGGCACTGTGGAGGACAAGGTGTCCACCATGAGGAATGAGCTTGTCATGCTGACCAGGCGGGTACGTCAAGTGGAGAAGAAGACCTAGAGTTGCGCTCTCACCGCAATAATATCTGCATCATCAGGGTGAGAGCAACATGGAAACATCTGTGGAACAATGGATGGAATCCACTTTACTCCCACTGTCGGAAAACCCGCCATTATCACCACAGTTCACAATAGAGCAGGCCCACAGATCCCTGGCGCCCTGAACTGGCGCACCCCTGCAACCTATCATTGCCTGCATTCTCAATTACCGGGACTGTGACACACTCCTTTGGGCTGCTTGTACGCAGAGATATCTGATGTTGGGCCTGAACAGGATACATATATACCCTGACTTTTCGGTGGCCATCCAGCAGGAGCAGAAATCCTTTTTAGCAGTCAAGAAGCTGCTCCGCGATGGCAATCTGAAATATGCAATGCTATACCCGCCGAAAATGCGTGTGGAATGGAACAGCAAAACGTACTTCTTTACACTGCCTGAGGAGGCTATGAAGTTCCTTGCCGGAGCCTTGCCCGGCGCCTGACCGGTGTGAACATGCCTTACATTTGTACCTTATGGACATACCAGGCTCCCTCTTATACTCACATCCCCCGCTGTCTGTGTGGCCTTATGGTTTATTACATTTTCCCGTCATTATATTGATGTTCCTGGGGATGCTGTGATGGTACACTTTTCTATTTAACCGACTTCGGGCAATAATACACATGTCACCCCGTTGGGGGCTATCTTTGTGGGAAGCATAGGAACATCTATCCTTCCATCTATGTCTAAGTCAGAGTTGGCCCAGAATCTGGGTGCCAGCTTCCCATGCAAGGTTGTGTTATTATGTTGGGGGTGTATTCGTGGGGTTGTACCTTCCTGTGTTCTAAGGGGGTAAGGGAGGGGGCAGGAGGGAACTGTTGGGGTTGCTGTTAAAAATGCATTTGACATGCGCAATGCTTAAGACCAATGGAGTGTGGAGGAGGAGGGTCAGGTCGACAGTGGGGGTGGGGCTAGACCTGAATACTGCGAGAGGGAGGAATGTTGGCTGCCTTGTGTCCATAACTTGTCTTAGTTGGAATGTCTGCAGCCTGGGTAACCCAGTTAAAGGACGGGAAATACTTCTTTATATTGAGAGGCATAGGCCCCAAATCCTGTATATGCAAGAGACTCATGCGCTCTCAGCGGTTTGTGATGGATTTGCTAAAAACTGGGGAAAGAACCGCTTTTATTCGTCCTATTCATCGCAATCTAGAGCGGTTATGATACTGGTGCATGGGCCTCTCCCATTTCAATGCAATCACGCAAAAGTGGATATGTTTTGGTGTATGCAACTCTAGCAGGTAGGGAGATACTGTTGTTGAATGTGTATGGTCCCAATGTGGATGACCCTCAATTTTATGTTGGAATTTTTCATGAGCTGGCTCGGTTTCCGCTAGTCCCTATTCTGTGGTGAGGGGGGGTGGATTTCAACACTATCCTGGAGCTGGAACTTGATAGGTCCACCCAGACCTGCAGAGCCCCCTCACAAGCGGCCTCTACTATCAAGGAAGGCATCCACAACCTGGAACTAGTGACACACCAGGGACTGCTCCTATATATTTTATTCTACTGTCCACAACTCCCTCTCTCATATTGATATGTGGGTTGTCTCTAAGTCGTTACTTGGGGGGTTGGGGGCGCTACTATTCTCCCTCGCACCTATTCAGACCACTTCACTATTTCCTTGACTTTGCCCACTTTTGTTACGCCCCGTAACAACTGGTGTTTTAAACCGTCAGCTTTACGGGAAGTCGCTTTTGCGGCCACCATTGATGACCATGTCCAGTTGTTCTTTGAAAAAAATGAGGGCTCTGTGCCTTCTGCCTGCACACTTTGAGAGCCCTTTAAAGTCTATATTCGGGGGATAGCTATGAGGGCAGAATTCAGTGTACTCAAAGCAATTAGGCACAGCTTAGCACAATGCAAGGACAGGCTGCATAAACTATAACCGGAACTGCCCGATGACCACCGAGCAACCACCCTCTCACAGATTAAAGAAACTATAGAAAACTTTAGGACTCATGCGGAACATGAAGTAAAGTTTTTCAATACTCCCATGGCCGCTAGGAGATGCATTGAGGGAGATAAGCCTGGTAAACTGCTTGCCCGGATTCAATTTCGAGAGCTGACATCACCCAGGCAATCGAACACCTGCCAACTGGGAAGTCCCCATGCTGGGTTTGGTCTAAACGCTGAATTTCATAAGTGTTATAAAGGCTCCCTATCTTCTTCGGGTCTGGCATGAGTTCCTCAAGACTCTGTCTCTCCTGGGAACTCTGCGCGAGGCGGTCATCACGGTTTTGTTGAAACAGGGCAAACCGGCAGACCAATGCGGCTCATACCGCCCTCTGTCCTTAATTAACTCTGACGTGAAGATATTTGCAAAGATACTAGACACTCGCCTGATGGCAGTAATCTCTTACATCATCCATGCTGATCAATCGGGTTTCGTCCCGGGTAGGTCCGCAGCACCTAAACTTTGCTGCCTCTTTAATATACTGGTGCAGATAGACCCAGCGGTCCATGCAGTAGCGACTATATTGGACATCCAGAAGGCATTCGATTCTGTCTCTTGGTAGTTCATGCACCATGTTCTATCGAAATGTGGGTTTGGCCGAGGAGTCCTTGAGGCCTTGCATCTCCTTTACGCAGCCCCAGTGGCCAAGGTCCCTACGAACAGACTTCTTTCTCCACAATTTGTGATAGGTCTTGGCACCTGTCAGGGCTGTCCCCTGTCTACCCTGATATTTTCTATTATAAACGAACCTCTGGCAGATTTAGTAAGGCTTAAGCATGGGCATCGTAGGGTCTAGATGTCGGGAGAGCCACAGATCATCTCTCTATATGCAGATGATGCATTGGCATTCATTCGGAACCCACAGGAACATTTACGACCGATTATGGATGATATCAGAATTTTCAGGGAAATGTCGGGGCTCTGAGTGAACTGTAGTAAATCCAAGCTCTTTCCGCTTACTGACGTCACAGCCCCACCCGCAGACCTGCAGGGATTCAAGTGAGCTCCGGCGGCCATGCGTTATTTGGGAGTAACAGTGACTAGGTGCGGCCCCACGTTGTACTACTGCAACTATAATACATATATGACACTGCAGCTTTCGGGATGGGCTCGCCTCCCTATCACAAAAGCCTGCAAAATTGTACTTCTCAAAATGACGGTTTTGCCTAAACTTTTATATCTTTTCCTTAATATTCCACTATAGACTGGGAAGTCTTTTTTTCAGGAACCAGAAAGTGAAATATCTAAATTTGTGTGGTATTCTGGGGCAGTGCGGCTGAAGTGGGACACATTGACACAATCATTTGATAGGGGGGGGTTGCGGCCCCCAATTTCAGGTTTTACTGGATGGCTACTCAAGCACAGTATGCAGCCTTATGGTTTGAAGACGGCCACTCCCCCCCATGAATTGCTGGAGAGACGCTCGGCGGGTGACAGAGAACTGCGCTCACTGGTTCTCCCTGAGGTATTCGCAGACGACTACTGTTTTGATCCTGCTATTACGGCACTGGCTTGGTGCAATATATGGAAGGTTACTGGGATGCGTGCCCTGTTCCATGAAGACTTTCCTCTATGGAATTGCATGCCGTCCCTACCTCGAATTGATTCTAGCTCGTGTATGGCCTGGGTGCAGCAGGGATTTCATACGCTAGGTTTGTTATACCAGGAGCGCAATTTCATTCCGATCTCCGATATCCCAGGACTTGCGCGTAGTGCATCCTCCCAGTGGTTGCAATATGCAGGCCTGCATAGAGCATGCAGGAAGCGGTGGAGCTGCTTCCCAGTCCAGCCCGTGAACAGGGCACTGCTGGGGTTCACCCAGACAGCGGGCAACAGTCGTAGATGAGAGTCGGTCTTATATCGTTAAATCCAAATCCATTCGGGGACTGATCAGCACAAGATACGGGACAAATCAGCGGCGGATCTCCAGCTAGATATTACTGACGAGCTCTGGTATGACATGGGCACTCAGACCCATGAGGTATCATTTAACTCTTGTCTTCGTTTGATACAGCTTAAGGTACTGCATAGATACCACTATACCCCATACAGAATACGCATGTTCATAAATGAGGGTGCCGGGGCATGCCCACGATGGAATCTCCCTTGTGCTCGATATTTTCACATGCTATGGGAATGCCTGTGTCTCAGGGATTTTTGGGAGTGGTGTGTGCACGACTGTCTAAAATGATTGGCTCGGATGTCCCCCCGTTGCATTGTTGTGCTTATTCCACATCTCAGAGTCACCGCCTGACATTGTTAATACATGTATACGGCTATGTCTCCTTCTGGCCATGCGCTGTATTCTACTACATTGGACAAGCACTCATGCACCTAGCAGCGACTATTGTCTGAAAGATGTGACATTATATGATATATGGCATTCATAACGTGCCTATACACAAGTGTTTCAAGGCGCGAACATGGGCCTATGACATGGAGGAACACTGGACACTTATGCACATATGCAGCCGCCCGAGTCAGGACCAAAGGACATTTGGGCCCCCCTCAGGATGTACCTTATGTGTTCTGCCACAAACTCTGACGAACCCCCGTCACCACGCCCGAATTGACCTGGCCCTCTGAGATCAATATCCCCTTACGCAGGTGTTGTTATTGTTCAGCCTTTTTGTATAGGTATGTTGACCCTGCTGGGGCTTGTATCTATCAGCCTTGTATCCCTCTGCCCCTCACCTCTACTGAACCTGTACAAATTATCCTAACATGTGGTGTTGTGTATTGTCAAGTGTCTTAATAAAGAATGTTTAAAAAGGAAAAAAGGAAAATAACAAACATAACTCTGGCCTCCCCTACTTGGCCAAGATTTTAGATAAAAAATAAATAATGTAAAATGTTGTACTATATTGAAATATGAACCAGAGATAAATTATGCAGTCATGAAAGCCTTCTTTCAGCTAGGTCTTCCCCATGGAATTCTTCCATTCCTGGCCATACCTCAACAGATTGCTGCAGTCCTTGCTCTGGTCATGTTATGAATGAATTGATGCAACGCCATCAATGGGGGTCTCCGGAGAGCACACGACTGCACTTTGTGAACGCAGTGACCCCCTGTCATCCGCTCGAAAGACACTACATTGTGTATTTTAAAAACCTGCGTCTCGTACCAAATTGTTGTATGGCTCCTGAGTGGACCATCTCAGTAAATCACGTAAACCCTTCAGACCGATCAGACACGTGAGGGCGGCATCCCAAAACAGAGCATCGCTCCTCGCAATCAAATGCAAACATTTTGGGAACATTACTTTACCTATATATCGCCCATACCTTTGGATCACACTCCCTTTACCCTTACACCTGGAGAATGACTTGAGAAAATAACGTTAAAGACTCCTCTTCCACAACAAATACGCCCATGCCTCGCCCTAAAACCTTCTCATGCCCACTTCTTCCACATTTGCCAATTTTACTCTGAACCCAACCTTCCTACTCACGCGAAAGTGTCAGGGAGCTACACGAACACCATAAATACGATTTAAATACATGTTGGACAGTGTTCAGCTTTTGCTGATCAACAATGTTTCGATACAAGGATAGAGAGAAAGGAAGAAGAAACTCTGCAGCCCAAAATGCAGATGTCACATGTAGGTTTTCCCACACTGTACTGCCAAGCAAGGAAGGTGTACATGCACACACATGCCATTTCCCACGGTTACGCGGTGTCCACTGCATACATGCACCCATCCTGGACGGGGACACCAGCTGCGTCCCATTTTATTTCTCATGGCAGCGTCCCATCTGCTCGCTGACTCAGACGTGGGGCCTCATTATAACTTTAGATGCCTCCTATTTTTTTAAATACATCTGATTTTGAGTGGGGTTGCTGCAGTACATAGTACGGCATGTGGTAAATGGCGTATTTACCCCTTACTAATACTGTGTAAGTAGCCCATGGGGTAAATATCCCATTCAATCCTAACTTTTAATTCAGGTGGCATTTTACAAACAAGTGGCATGTCAGATCCCAGTGTTTACAGTTCCCCCCTGCTCACATTGAGTACTTCGACGCGGATTGGTTTATGGGAGATGTGGGATCAACCCCGAGTTCTCCCGAGGCCCATCACGGAGAGTAGCTCCATGGATTATCGGTGCAGTCTCTAGGATAAGTAAATTATTAACTGCGTAACATACTCAAGTGGATAGCGGGTGACTAAGTAGTTTCATAAAAAGAAACTAAATCCAGTGGTCTTTCTAACTGTATACACTCTGTCCATTTCTAAGCCTCTCAGTTTCAAGATATGAGTGTATTCTTTTAAAAATATGTTTTCATGTATTAAAATTCTTCATCTTGCATGATTACCTTATATCTCAGCACCCAAGACGAGATGACAAGTACCGGATTTACTGTGGCACGCTACACACCCTGAAAAACGAACCACAGAGCTCGGCACAATGTTTGAAAAACATTACGCTCTGCCAACAACGGTATCCATGAATGACACATCCACCAGCCACGTGACTCAGAAACGCTCAGCAGACAGGCACGTTGAGTGACCAAGCATTCCATGTTCCCCCTTCCCAGAAACCGCGGAGGGTATGATTCGATCCAGCTGTCCGTTCCTTCCCTTTTTTTGTCATCTGGATTTTATGAGAAAAGAGCGCAGCCGAAAAAATGCAGCATGGTTGTGGGCGCATGTGATCGTAAAACCTTCCTGTTCAAAGATATGGATTGCGGGCTGTACTGGCTAGCATGGCGCCTGTAGTGGCTAGCATGCCGTGTGCGCTTCCAATTTGACAAGTATGTCGAAGTTTCCTCAGCTTCACCAACGTTCTCAGAAATTAATTTGCATGAGTGAAACCTTAATACTACACAGTCGTGTGACACCAGCTATGCATGAACAGTGGCGTCGCCAGGAATCAAATTTAGGAGGGGTACAGAGGGGGCCAAAGACAAAAGTAGGGACAGGCCACAGACAAAGTGGGGGGCCACCTATGAAAGGTAATGTGAGACATCACAAGCACTCCTGCAGAGAGGCTTTTGTGCACACCAACTACCCACACCCCACTGCACCTCCCCTCCCATCAGATGCAGGCACAAAACCATTCAGTGACTAATGGCCCAACAGTAGCAATTTTGGGCACTATATTGGTGGGAGGGGCTACAAGCTGTTCTGCACACTATGGAGGTCGCTGTGCAGAAGCTGGGCAGGAACACCAAGATCACTGCTAGCTTTGAGACAAAAGGAGAGTATTTGCGTGTGATATGCAGACATTTGCCTTAGTGAGTGTCACAAATAACACCACAAACAGAGATCACAGTCACTGCTTGCCTTAGGTGGGGGGGGGGTGGCACAAAAGGTGGCTCAGGATTTCAGGGCCCTAGCGACACCACTGTGCATGAAAGTAGCTTGGAGTTAGCGGGGGACACACCCAGCTTTTTCCAGTTCTCCTGCAGACTCATAATAGTACCTACTGAAAGTGTCATGGTCACCAATGCTTTGCAATTGCCTGTCTGACAGCGTGTCTGAACAAGATGGACGCACGGCAAAATTGACTTGTGTGCTTGATGGTCTCAACGGCAGCCAGGTTGCAGAACTTTCACTGAGGGGTAGCATGGGAAACAAAGCAAAAAACGGAAGCAGCACTACAAAAAAAATAGATACCTCCCTTCAATTCGAAAAAGCTGTAAAGAAGCAAAGGGGGAGAAGGTGGGAAGGATGGCATGCAGGCACACAACGACATTGGGCTAACGGGTCTTCAACTCCCCCACCCCCTCAAATGTGATCTCAGGGGCGGGGCTTCCGCACTTGCTTTTTGTTTGTAAAATGTATCTGCACAAACGCAGCAAAAAGTTAAAGCTGCTAGTTTCAGGAAAATATTTTCCTAACCTCTTTGCCTAATAAAAATCAAATGCACACATCAGCCCCCTCCCACGGATGCAAGCCAACATATAACAACGTTATTTGTTCTTTCACATCCACGGAGAGGGTGCTGATGTGTGCATTTGCTTTTTGTTAGGCTGAGATGGGGGGTTGTGTGTGTTGTAATATATATATTACATGGCCATGGTAGTGGCCATGTAGTTATGGTTAAGTTGGTGTTTCCATAGGAAGAGCACTTTTTTGGCGGCTTATAACTTCGTTCCCCCTGGACGAATCATCACCAAACTTTGCAAAAAAAAGTATATGGCCCACTCGGAATTTTTCTGCAAAGTTTGGTGAGGATTCGTCTAGGGGGGGCAAAGTTATAGGGGAGGTCCCAATACTTTTTTTTTCCCATAGGCTGAATGGGAAACATTTTTTGCTCGCGCCTAAATCCCAAACCGCTGAACGGATTTTCACCAAATTTGGACCAGGAGCAGCGGCTTGGTCCCGAAAGCGTGCTTTTGCAAATTTGCTGAAAATCCATCCAGTAGTTATTTTTTTTAATTACCAAAAAGTAGGTCAGAAAGAATTAGTGATATCTGTGTTCACTTCGCGGACACACTTACCCGTTCGCTCCGCGGACAGGACGGTGATTGGGTAAGTAGCTTGCGTGATGTCCGCGGACATCTGACGTGCTTTTCTATTGGCTGCCGTGAAGCTTGCAGTGCGTCTATTTTCAGAGACGCCCGCCATCTTTGTTCATCGGAGCTGGATCTGCTGCCTACACAGTGTAGATGTGGGCTGCATCGGCTCTGCATCGGCCCTGCATTGGCCACGAAAAGGCGTTGAGGCACAGGCCCTCGTGTCTCTCTCTTGTTCCCCCCACCCCCTGCTCATGCCCCGTGTGTCTCTCTCCCCTTCCCCTCCACCCCCCGCTCATGCCCCGTGTGTCTCTACCCTGCCCCCCCACTCCCGCTCATACCCCGTGTCTCCCTACTGTTCCCCCCTGCTCATGCCCCGTGTCTCTCTCCCCTTCCCCCCCACCCCCCGCTCAAGCCCCATGTGTCTCTCCCCTTCTCCCCACCCCCGCTCATGCCCCGTGTGTCTCCCTCCTTTCCCCCCACTCCCCCGCTCATGCCCTGTGTGTCTCTCCCCTCCCCCACACCCCCCGCTAATGCCCCATGTCTCTCCCCTCCCCCCCACCCCCTGCTCATGCCCCGTGTCTCTCCCCGTCCCCCCACCCCCCGCTCATGCCCCGTGTCTCTCCCCTTCCCCCCACCCCCTGCTCATGCCCTGTGTGTCTATCCCCTTCCCCCCCACCCCCCGCTCATGCCCCGTGTCTCTCTCCCCTTCCCTCCCACCCCCCGCTCATATCCTGTGTGTCTCTCCCCTTCCCCCCACCCCCCGCTCATGCCCCGTGTCTCTCTCCCCTTCCCCCCCACCCCCACTCATGCCCCGTGTCTCTCTCCCCTTCCCCCCACCCCCGCTCATTCCCTGTATCTCTCTCCCCTTCCCCCACCCCCCCGTTCATGCCCCGTGTCTCTCTCCCCTTCCCCCCCACCCCCGCTCATGCCCGTGTCTCTCTCCCCTTCCCCCCACCCCCCGCTCATGCCCCGTGTCCCTCTCCAATTCCCCCCACCCCCCCGCTCATGCTTCGTGTGTCTCTCCCCTTCCCCCCACCCCCCGCTCATGCCCGTGTGTCTCTCCCGTTCCCCCACCCCCCGCTCATGCCTGGCGTGTCTCTCCCCTTCCCCCACCCCCCGCTCATGCCCCGCGTGTCTCTCCCCTCCCCCACCCCCCGCTCATGCCCTGTGTCTCTCCCCTTCCCCCCACCCCCGCTCATGCCCCGTGTGTCTTTCCCCTTCCCCCCACCCCCTGCTCATGCCCCGTGTCTCCCTACTGTTCCCCCCAACCCCCGCTCATGCCCCGTATGTCTATCCCCTTCCCCCGACCCCCCGCTCATGCCATGTGTCTCTCTCCCCTTCCCCCCCACCCCCCGCTCATGCCCCGTGTCTCTCTCCCCTTCCCTCCACCCCCTGCTTATGCCCTGTGTGTCTCTCCCCTCCCCCCACCCCCGCTCATGCCCCATGTGTCTCTCCCCCCCCACCCCCGCTCATGCCCCGTGTGTCTCTCCCCTTCATTCCCACCCCCCACTCATGCACCGTGTGTCTTTCCCCTTCCCCCCCACCCCCCGCTCATGCCCCATGTCTCCCTACTGTTCCCCCCAACCCCCGCTCATGCCCCGTATGTCTATCCCCTTCCCCCCACCCCCCGCTCATGCCATGTGTCTCTCTCCCCTTCCCCCCACCCCCGCTCATGCCCTGTGTGTCTCTCCCCTTTCTCCTTCCCCCCACCCCCCGCTCATGCCCCGTGTGTCTCTCCCCTTCCCCCCACCCCCACCCCCCGCTCATGCCCCGTGTCTCCCTCCTTTCCCCCCACCCCCCGCTCATGCCCCATGTGTCTCTCCCCTCCCCCCACCCCCGCTCATGCCCCGTGTGTCTCCCCTTCCCCTTCACCCCCACCCCCCTCTCATGCCCCGTGACTCCCTTCTGTTCCCCCACCCCCCGCTCATGCCCCGTGTGTCTCCCCCTTCCCCCAACCCCCGCTCATGCCCCGTGTCTCTCTCCCCTTCCCCCCATCCCCCGCTCATGCCCCGTGTCTCTCTCCCCTTCCCCCACCCCCTGCTCATGCCCTGTGTGTCTCTCCCCTTCTCCCCACCCCCCGCTCATGCCCCGTGTGTCTCTCCCCTTCCCCCCACCCCCACTCCCCACTCATGCCCGTGTCTCTCTCCCCTTCCCCCCACCCCCCCGCTCATGCCCCGTGTCTCTCTCCCCTCCCCCACCCCCCGCTCATGCCCCGTGTCTCCCTTGTGTTACCCCTCCACCCCCTGCTCATTCCCTGTGTCTCCCTTGTGTTACCCCCCACCCATGCCCTGTCTCCCCTGTAACCCCACCACCCGCTCATGCCCCGTGTCTCCCTTGTGTTACCCCCCGCTCATGCCCCGCGTGTCTCTCCCTTTCCCCCCACCCCCCGCTCATGCCCCGTGTCTCTCCCCTTCCCCCCACCCCCAGCTCATGCCCCGTGTCTCTCTCCCCTTCCCTGTTGTGTTCTCTTTATACACCCCGCCTTCCCTTTCCATGGTGGCCATCTTGGTAAAAGATTTTCCTTCCTACACCAGTACGCCTGCGGCATCCCGGTGTAGGAAGGAAAATCTTTTTTTTTACCACCCGGGGTTCCGACTTTGAGGACCTAAGATGCTAGCGGTCTTCATCTACTGAAAAGGATGTTATGGTGACGTTGCACTAATAAAAACCTATACAATTCAGTAAAAAAAGTGTTAGAGGGACGTTATGGTTAAGTTGCACTAATAAAAACCTATGAAATTCAATGAAAAAACTTTGTTAAAGGGATGTTATGGTTAAGTTGCGCTACTAAAAACCTATGAAATTCAGTTAAAAAACGTTGTCAAAGGGACGTTATGGTTCCAAGTAAAACCGAAAAACCCTTGAAATTCGCCAGTTATGGTAAGCTAAGCAACCATAACTCACGCCACCACTGTGCACTGCTAAGACTAACAACCAGGACATCAAAGATGACATCACAAATGTCATTGATGACATCACTGATGACATCACATGTCTGGCTTACTCTTTTTTCTTTTCCTGACATATCTAGGCCACATGGTTTTCTTCAGTAACAGTAAGAAACTAAAAAAAATATTTTATTTGTAGACGTATCCTTCAAGTAGGTTCTTACAGTAATTCCCTTAGAGTCCAGTCACATCATATGAAACATATACATACGGGAAGACACACGCTTGAAAGACAGCAATCCTTTTTGTGCATAAAGATAATCAATAGATTTATGAGAACTTTCTGATAGTTCTGTTGTTTTTTTTTTATATGGCTGTACTTTCCCTGTATATGGTCATATTTGTATACATTGTACTCACACTACTTTCCTTAGGGTCCAATCACATCAAGTGATACATATACATAGGGTAAATAGCAGCTTTGAAACAGAGCAATCATTTATTTGCATGAAAATAATCAGTTAAGTTATGAATTGTTTCTGCTACTACTTGTGCTTTTTTGCTAACTTCACTTTCCTTGTATATACCCATATTGGTATGTGTTCTTGTGTCTTTGTGTTTTGTCTATAGTAATGCAATTATGTAATACATGTGTTTTATTAGCTACTTATTACATATTTCACAGTACAAAAAAAGCTATTAAGAAAGCAATTATCATTTCATTATTCAACATATTAACATTACGAATATTATACCTTCATCTTGTTATGTTTCTGTATAAGTTGCTTAGTATACTAGACAGAACCCCATAATAGAATGCTATTTATATCAATGCATCGTTCAATGCACTAATTAGGGTATGATATTTATTGCAATGATCCTTGACACTTGTTTCGCAACATTATAATAAGAATCCCTTGTACACATATTTCATGAAAAGTACATATACATGTGATGTCATCACGTCCCTTTGACAAAGTTTTTTCACTGAATTTCATAGGTTTTTTTCATAGGTTTTAACCATAACGTCCCTTTAACAAAGTTTTTTCACTGAATATATATATATATAGATATATATGAGCCAGTGTACAGTGAATGGGGACGTGAGTGAATGGGATGTTTAAATGAATAATACTGGTCTAAGCAGCTGATTTCGATAGGTCGAGGGTGGGAGTTGGCGGTGTGTAGGAGAGTTGATGGGTAGGGAAGGGTGGATTTAGCTAAACATGCCATTTTAGTGAGCATCCATGATAAAGGTAGCATAATATGTGTTATGTAGCTAAACTGGCATTTTGGCACAGCCAGTCTAGCCATTTCTTTCTGTGGCTTGACATTTTTTATTGGGCATCTCTTGTGGAGTTAGCATGATAAGTGTAATTACGTGTCTAGACTGTCCCACACTGTGCAGCTGCTTTGGATATGTTTTCTTATTGTGATATGGCGTTTTTAATGGCAAAGCCACCAGAAGTATATCCTTACGTGGGGGTAATGACATATATAGACTGTTTTTCTTATAGTATAATTACTGGCATTATGCGCAAAGCAAACATGAGCATATTTTTGTGAAGCCAAAATGGAAATGTATGGGCACAACCAGCGTGAACATGTTTTTATACTGGCATATAATGGTATAATGAACAGAAATGTATGGTATGTATCTCAAGTGGAAGTTGGATTTGTGGCACTTCGCTTTTGCTTCATGGGTGATGCCAGATCAGATACATGGGCTTTAGATATAAAAATTATCAAAGCAACTAAATGTGTACATTATCTTTAAATCCAATTCACTGGCATACTCCCAGACAACCCTTAGGATAGAACAGAAGGAGGGAGGGGGGTAGAGCATCCAAGTTTGCACCGGCCAGTTTCTGTAGTAGAAGAGGTGGGCAAAGTACTGTCATGTAATCACTGAGACAAGTATGTGTTGAAGTCCGCTTTATTCCTTTAGCATAGATCCAACATTACGAGGCCCCACCTGGGACATCCTCTCCCTCACACTCACTTCCAGCCTCCAACTGATATACAGCAGGCCCTTGTATTAACTTTAAACACAAAAAGAAACAGATCACTTTACTGTCGCAGTGCATGTACTGACCGGTTGAAGAACATAGGTAAACATGTTATTCAAATGTAATCACACATAACACAGCTTCCCTTTTTTCAAATTTCACAAAAACAAAGCAAATGAACACACATGCCCAATTGCTACCACTCACCCCAACAGCTACCCATCCTTTGTTCCATAGTCTCCCATCTTGTAGCACCACAGCATCTTCTAGAATCTTCCTCAACTAAAATGGTTCCTTAAATTTTCTCTGCCCCATGGGCACAAATCCTACTGTGCGTATTGTGACGAATCCTAGGACATTGTCACTGCTCCCATGAGAGGAGCCCCTATCCATGAGGCCAGGGAGGTGAGGTCGCTGCACGATAGTCCCCCTAGGGGTGGTACTCAGCAGGTGGATCTCACGGGGAGAGAAACCTCTATGGGACCAGTGACGACTAAGTTGGGAGAACAGGGTATGCCACCTCTCACCTCTGTCCCCTCTTTCTTCTCACCCCACTCAGTTCTCTGTGGTCCCCCACACCCTATGTGTTTCTGTAGTGTAGACAACATACAGAGCATACTGGGATGAGGTAGAGTAAGGCCTACCCAGATGGAATTGGCACAACCACTGACACAAAGAACAGGCAAGGAGGCAAAAGCCCACCGCGGAACCAACATATGCAGTTCAGTCATCTAGAGCTAGAGCCAAAAATAAAAAGGGAAAAGGGACTATGCAATTCTATGGATCCTCCCTGAAGGAACTGAGAGCCGGCTTGAGGCTCACCATGGAGAACAGGAAAGGCAGCCAGAGCCTCGCTGAACACACGTTGTGTTACCCGTTATCCAAGCTGGAAAATCGAAAGCCCGAGAGAGACCTGGAGTCTGACTATGCGGTCGGATCAAGAAGCATACGCTGAGAGGGACCAGACCTTGGAATGCCGCAAAGATATGCAGAGACCGCTGGCAGGTGTGCAGAAGCCAGCAGCGGGGAGAAGCCCGTCCGCAAAGCCGCCGTAGCATGCCAGTAATGCCACAGAAGGTATCTGTCTTACCATAGCTGGTGGTGGAGATAAAGGAGACCCACGGAGGTGGTTGGGGAAGACTGAAGAACCCCATGCTTCGCGGTACCAGTACCTGGGGGGGGAAACTAAAAAGAATACATATGAGAGCCAGTGCCTGGCAGGTTAGTGAACCAGGCCTGGGTACGACATGAGATAAACATGAGAGGAGGGTCTGAGACACATACAAAGTCATGAAAGCCCTGCAAAAGCAACACACCAGTGTCTGGGACCCATACAAAGTTGGGGAAGCCCCGAAAAAACAACACACAGTGGTCTGGGACCCACAAGAGTCAGAAGAAGCACACAACCAAGGGGCCCCAACCAGTCAGGGAAGTCCAAAGACAACATAAAGGGGTCTGGGACCCACATACAAGAGAGAGAAGCTACACAACAAGTCAGGGAGATCCGGAGACAGCCTAGAGGGGCCTGGGACCCACATGAGAGCGAGAGAGAGGTGCAAGAAGTGAAAATAAGGGGTCAAGGATCCACTATCAAAAGGAGAGACATTTTCTGGAATACTAAGATCTGCAGTCTAGTCTTGCAGTATAGTGAACCAGACTTGACATTACATTTGTGACCGGAGAGATAGAACAGGGGAAGAGACTCCCCCCTGATATTTGGGAGTTGTGTTTGTGAAATAAGAAGCTCTGCAGTAAAGTTTTGCAGGATAGTGAACCCGACTTGATGTTGCATTTGGGAATCAGAGAAAGAACATGGGAAAGGAACCCCCTGTTCCCAGTTTTGATACTTGGAAGTTGTGTTTTTAAAATAAGACAAACTGTGAAAGAGAAGAGGAGGGAAGACAATTCCCCACTAATCATGTTGTGTTTTGTATATGTTTGGATGAGCCTCTAACATCAAGAACTTTTAAGTTAAAGAACCACTTGTCATGTTTTTTCATCAAGAACTGAATATTCCACTTGGTATCCGGAACGAGAGAAGCCAACTTCTGGATCAACGAGACACCCAGTTTGTTCCTTAGTTAATCTAGAGTGTAAGAGATGGAAATAGTTTTGGACACAGGACAGTGGACAGTTTACTTTATTGGACATTCTGACAGAGTCCTTAGTCTTTTTGCTGAGGTAGGGCCACCCCTCTTAGAAATAGGGCCAAATAGGTTTTCCTTTTCTTTACTTTTATACATAAATAAAAGTCTTTGCCAACAAACATGCCACCACTGTGACAGACTCGTACTGCTGCACCCTTACAGTATCCACAACGTTGCCTTCTGCAACCTTGGTGGATCTTACTCTCTTGAGCCTAATAAATCTCATCTTCACCTCAGAAGACTTAGCTCTCACCTCCTGCTTCATGCTCTGCTCATCCCACACCACAAAACATACCCTACCCAACCAGGGAGGACATACCGACGTGCACAGTTTCCTTTGCAGCGAAACCTCAAAAGGCACCAACCTCGTAGCAGCATGTGGAGCTAACCTATAAGCATACACTATCCTCTCCACACTCTCCTCCCAACTCTTCCCTTCCCTTATAGCCATCCTAATCCCTTGCATTAGAGTACTGTTGAATTGTTCTGCAGCACCATTGGTCTCTGGGTGATAGAATGCTGTTCTGTGATGAGCAACACCAGTGCCTGTCAAGAAGCTTTCCATCACCCTGAAGTGAGTTGAACCAGTGAGTTGAACCTAATTGTCCGTTAGAATTTTTTTTGGAAACCCCTCCTTCTAAAATATGTTATCTAGACAACTTGCCAGTGCATTGGAGTCCACTTCTAGCACTACACCTTCACTTCCACACATTTAGAGTATAAATCTATGAGCACCATGACATGTATCTTCCTACCTCTACTCCCTGTTATGGGTTACAAAATGTCAAGTGCCACAAATTCTTACAGAATCTCTGGGATCACATGTGGCTTAAGAGGTTCAACATAATTTATCTTTTGTTTTTATCATAATCACTACAAGCACTGCAGTTTTTTTAATAGGTTCCTCAACTTCATTATCTTATCCTCACCACCAATAGTCCACCCTAAAACGTCCCTTGGTTTTCATCATACCAAAATGGCCCTCGTGACCAATCTCTAATAACTTTCTTCTGACACCCTGTCGAGGTATAATCATCACAGCTTTGCGCACAAAGTCACCTACAACACTTAATTCATCTATGAAGATATGAAACACTCTCAAACCATTATCGCTATACCAACCTGACCAATTGTCCTGAACCAGATTCCTCACTCTTGAAAGGTCTAAATCCTCCCTTTCAGCATCCTTCTAGTCCTGCTTGCTAATGGAACAACCACACACATGAAACATCTATCACTATCTTCACAATCCTCTTTCTCATTGTTATTATTTTCTGCCCTGGACAAAATATGTGCCAATATATTGTCCTTTCCGGGAATATGTTCTATAACATATTGATGTCCCTGCAGTGATGTGAACCATCTTACAATCCTGCGGGACAGTCCACCCAGTCCTTTTGACATGCAAATCCCCGCTAGTGGCTTATGATCACTGAAGACCTTGAACTCTCTCCCCCACAGAAACACCTTGTATTCTGTTATTGCCCAAACTACACACAAGGCTTCTCTCTCAATCACTGAGCATCGTATTTCAGCATCCTTCAGCACTATGGATGCAAAAGGCACCACCCTCTCCAAACCATTTTGTTTCTGTGGAAGCACATCTCCTAACTCTGTACTGCTGCCATCTGCCTTCATTTAAGTTTCACAGTTAGTATCTACATTGCACAACGTGGGTGCACTGGCTATTGCTCTACATATTTCATCAAATTCAATTTGACACTCATCTGACCAATTAAAAATAACATCATTTTTACTTAATCTCATTATGTTTCTACAGTAGTCTGCACAATGTCTCCCAAACTTGGCACAGTACTCTACCAGAAATGACATGACACCCTGTCTATCCTTTGGCGGTTCCAAACCCAATATGGCTATCACCAGACCCTTCTTGGGTATGGCACCTTTTTCACTCATATACCATCACCCCTACCCTCAAGTGACATTTCTCTCTCTGTAGAGCCAGTCCTACATTACTAAGTTCACTCAATACCTTAGTGAGTCATATCTGCCCGTAATCAAAATGTCATCTTAAATTCATACAAATCAAAAGGCAGTGGTACTGTCTTTAGATGCCAATAAAGCATTTGTTCATTTGGTTTGGTCATACTTAAGGGGGGTGTTAATGGCCTATGGGTTTGGACTAAACTTCTGCAAATTGGTATTTGCTAACTTTCATGCCCCCTCCCCAAGGATAAGGGTAAATCATATATTCACAAAACCGATCTAAATCAGGCGAGGAACTAGACAGGGCTGCCCCTTGTCCCCTTTAATGTTTGCACTGCATTAAAGACTTTGGCCCAAATAATTAGGGAGGATAACCTTATCTCGGACATTGCCACTGAAAGTGGACAGCACAAGATCGGGCTAAATGCAGATGTCATAATCCTGTTCCTACCCAATCCGAGCAGATCTATCGCTCAAGCCATAGCTATGATCGAGAAGTTTGGCGCCCATTCAAGTTTCACTATCAATTTTGAGGAATCAGTGGGAATGAACATCGGGCAGCCGGACGACACTCTACAGACAATACTACCCCCTGCCCTTAAAATGGGTCTCAGATAATCTCGGCTATCTAGGCATTTACTTGACACCGACATTTGATTTAATAAACGCAGCAAATTTACTTGGCATCTTTAGAGAATGCAAGGAGGATCTGAAAAGGTGGAAACCTCAGCAAATCTCCTGGCTTTGCAGAAAAGCTGCGGTTAAAATGTCTCTTATTCCCAAACTGTTAAATGCTTTCCATAACCCTCCCAATCAAAATACCTTTGAAACCTGTCACCCACTTACAGGGGAAAATACTGAATTTCATCTTGGGGAGTGGAGCGACCGCAAGTCAATAGAAAGGTACTTATGCGCTCCTACTGGCAGGGGGGTCTGAAAGTCCCATCACTTAAAAGATATCTAATAGCGGCCCAACTTAGCCCAGTTATTGACTGGAAGATGGACAATAGGAAGAAATGGTTGGAGCTAGAACCGGAGGTTATGTCTGTCCACCTAGACAGCATGCCATTCCTGCCCCCATGGCTCGGGAGGACAAGTGCACACCTTTGAATACTACTAAGGCTTCTCTTCCATTTTGGGACATGGGGGTCTGTATGTTAAAGCTTCCAGTAGGGTCAGCACCCCAAAGGGCAGTGCTCAAAAACCCAGAGTTCACCCCGGGAATGGCCGACTGTTCATTTACTTCCTTGTTGTCCCCTCGGAGGTTTAGACTGGGACACTTGGATTCATACTCAGAGCCATTGGGCTTTGAGGCCTGTAAAGCTAAGTTTGCCCCAGAGGAATGTGAAAGGTTCAGATACACCCATCTTTGCTATTGGATCACAATTAGCAAGGTTAGAAGCAGAGGCACAAGGGAACCCAAAGAGATTGAGCTAACAATCTCAGAGGAACTCACTAGAAACCGCACTGCTAGGTGCCTGCGGCTGTTAGATCCAACCGATGACTCGGACAGTTTACCTTATATGCAGAAATGGGATGCTGATTTGGGTATCGAAATCCAGGCCACCTCATGTGCTCACATCTGGGAAAGGACACATAGGGCATCTCGTTGCACGGAGGTGAAGGAATGTGCATATAAAATAGTATGCAGGTGGAACATGTCACCAAACAGGTTACACAAAATCAATCAAAATATACCCGCCACATGTTGGAGAGGGTGTGGGAAAAGAGGCATGATTGGGCACCTAAGGTGGTCTTGAAAGTTATCGCAGGAGTAATGGAAAGCGATCCTCTCACACATGACAGGTGTTTCCCATCCTTGGGATCGTAGGGTGATTATACCCAAGCCCACCTAACCCTAACCACCCTTCCTCACTAACCCCCTGCTACACCATTCCTAGTGTTCCTATATGTTTTCTTAAAACCAATAAGGTGCGCAGTACTGTGATGAGGACAAGTGTGGACCTATATCTCTTGTGCACTGAGAAGAGGAAGAGAACAACTGACTCACTGGGAATCCTCAAGATCAGTATTGAGATGAGGAAGAGTCCAACTGATTAACTGAGAGTCTTCAAGATCAGAACTGAGTCGAGGAAGAAGTGTGGAAGCATAAAGAGCACCTCTATAAACCATACTGAGCAGTCTAGTCTTTATAGACTTCCTATTGGCCAAACCACAATTGAAATAGAAGAGGGAAATTCAAACACAGTGAGAGATCCTCTCTGGAGGAACCAGCAGCTGCGGAGCCCGTGGCCAGGAGCCGAAGGAAGCAATCAAGGATGGGATGTTTCCCTGTCAGCAGAGATGTTCCGGAGGGCTCTGCCATAGTCGGACCATGTCCGGAAGCACGAAGACGAAGTGCCAGCTGATTGTGGGAGCTGGAGAGCATGGTCTGCCTGGGAGGCGATGCCTGAAAGTAGGAAGCCGCTGCGGAGCCACCGCAGATCTTAGAGGCAGGAGGAGGTCTCTGAGCAGGGGCGAGAGACCCAGAAGCAGCCAACAGAGATCAGTGAGCAACCAGAGGAGGGTTGGGAAACCGGGAGGCTTGCTGGAAACCCAGGGAGACTATACTCCAGTGGAACACAGGTCAGGGGCCTGCATCCAATAAGCAGTGGCCTCCATAGCCATCTTCCTCACAGCAGCCCCTGGAGGGTTAGAAGACCAGGGCTGCCTAGATCATGAGAGAAGGAAACCAAAAGTGGTCTGGAACCTGAGAAAAAGAAACCAAAGGGGTCTGGGACCCAAGAGAAAGAAACCAAAAAGGTCTGGGATCCAAGAGATAGAAAGCAAAGGGGTCTGGGACCTGAGAGAAAGAAACCAAAGGGGTTTTTGACCTGAGAGAAATAAATCAAAGGGGTATGGGACCCGATTGAAAGAATCAAAAGGGATCTGGAACCCAAGAGAAAGAAACCAATACCACAGTGGTAGTCCCTTGCAGGTTGGAAGACCGGAACTGCCTATATCATGAGAGAAAGAAATAAAAGGGTTCTGGGACCCTATAGAAAGAAACCAAAGAGGTGTGGGACCCAAATGAAAGAAGCCCATAGGTGTATGCGACCTGACAAAAAGAATACCTCGCAGGATAGTGAATCAGGCACAACCATTGAGAATCAAGAAGAGCCAGGAAGGGATTGGGATCCACACCCAATAACAAACTGCTTCTAAATCCTTTGTCATAGTCACAGTGCCTGGCAAGATTGTGAACCAGGTAGGCTGTGAACACAGTGAACATTGTGAGAAAGACCAGGGGAAGAGAGACATACCCCCTGGTGTTTATGAACATCGTGGAAAGAGCCAGGAGAAGGCAGACATTCTTTTGGCACTGTAAAAGCTGGAGAAAGCCCAGAGGAAGGGAGAAGTACCCCGTGGTGTTGGGGGACATTGTGAAGGGAGCCACATGGAGGGAGTCCTTCTCTTGATATTGAGAAGAATCTGATAAAGACCAGGAGAGGAAAGACACTTGTCATGACATTGGAAAAACAACTGAGAAACATGGGAAAGAGTCAACCCCCAAACACTGTGAAGATACAAGACATTTTGTTCTTTGTGCCTTATTGGAACCTCAGTCCATGGAACCTTCTTGATACTTTTAATTTGTATCCCATAAGAAGAATATTTTATTTGTATCACCCAGGGGAACAAATAAAAAAATGGTGGTGCTTTTAGTGATTCTGATAAAAAATTAAGAAATTATGTTCAACTTCTTTGTCTACATGTGATGCCAGAGGTGCTGTGTGAATTTGTGGCACTTGACATTATGTGACCCATTATGGGGAGTAGAAGTAGGAAGAAGTATGTCATGGTGCTCATGGACTTATACTCTAAATGGGTTTAAGTGAAGGTGAACTTTCGGCTATCATCCATGAGAAAGAAACGATTCTTCTGAATCAAGAAGATCACCCCTTTCCCTTAGTTTAGTACATAGTATAAGGGTTGGAAATAGGTTTATAGACACAGGACAGTGGACTCTTTGCTTTAGACTGACATCCTGACACATTCCTTAGTATTGAGGCAGGGACACCCCTCTTAGAACTAGAGTCAGACACGGTTTTCTCTTTTTTTTCGACCAATAAAAGTCTATAGCCAGAAACATGCATCTTGTGTGTCGTCTCCTCCTTGTACACCATTATAGGAGAGAGAAATGTATCTACCACAACACATTTGTTTACCCCATGAAGATCTACACAAAGCCTTACCCTAACATTACTCTTTCTAACTACCACAACAGGTGACACCCATTCAGATGCCTCCACAGATTCTATAATATCCTGATTTTCTAATATTTTAATCTCCAGTAATACTTCCCCCCCTTAAAGCTATCGGGACCCACCTCGCTTTTATGGTTACAGGAATCACACCTTCTTTCATGTGCATTCTATGGTGAAAACCATTTAAGCAACCAAGTGAATTTCTGAATACTTCCTTGAAATTATCTTCCGGGTGCTCACTTCCCTTGGTTACTGTAGCAATATGACCCGGGACTCCCGGCTCAATAATGATAACCATGTCGATATGCTCATTCAAACCATGTAAATTCACATCTTTATTAGACACAAACACTTTCCCTTCCATCCTTTTACCTTTACATTCTATCTTAGCATGAAAGAAACCCACAATCTCAATGTGCACTCCACAGTAAGCTCTTACTTTTGGATGCTTGAGCTCCACTTCCTTGAAATATTTTAACCACAAATCATAATTAATGATGGTATAGTCAGAGCCTGAGTCAATCAACATGTGCACACCCATACCATTTACTAAGACAATAGCGTGGGGATTTTCATCCTTTTTAACCTTGGCTCCTACTTGCTTCACAGACACCTTCACTTTCTTCTTCTGTTATCTCCTCCCCCACTTCATCTTTATGTCCCATAGTAATTTCCCTTATCTGCTTGCGAGAAACATTCTCATAACACTGTGCAAACTGTCCTTTCCTACCACATTTGAGATGCTCAGCTTCCAAACCAGGAAATGATCCAGAGTTGGCAAAGTGGAAAGTACTTCCACATTGAACATCTCTTAATCATATTAACTTGCTCTTCTCCAATCTTTCCTTTCAAATCCTATATGTCAAATTTTTATTCTAGATTTTCCTATGGTGCAAAAGACTTCCTAAGTGTTTGTCCACCACTCCTTTTTTCATCCTTGTAACTACTACCAAAGACTGCTATTCCTCCACCGGTGGCTTTATTTTCTTTTTTTTTCCAGTTCTCGAACTGATGCCATCATGTTTTCCATCCTTTTGGCAATATCTAGTACTTCATCTAGACTTGGATCTCCAAGTTCTATGTATTGGCTAGTTCCCTCAGAGCAGGAATGAAGTCCTCAATGGACTCTCCCCGTCACTGTTCTCTTTTGCCAAAATTATATCTTTGTAGAATTGAACCCGTAGGCCCTTTAAGCGAGGCAGCGCTCTATGGGATGGATGGGAATACAGATTTTACTCTTACACCAATAATAAGACCGACTCAGGAAGTTGGCAGAAACATAACTGTTTTTAATTGCATTGCCTAAAACAGGGAGTACAACGGGCATGAACGGACGTCCCACAGCATAAGTCGCAACACATTTCATAAAAAAACATTACTTTTATAGCAAAAACTCGTCATTACTGACGTAATACTACGTGGCAAAATAAGGAAAGCTACTTGGAGTCGTGATAGGCTTAAAGGGAACATCTTGGTGTACTTTCTATGGGGGATAGGATTGTGATTGGATCTCTAAGGTCAGGTAGACAGCTATGCCCAGCCCTAGTGCAACTCATCTTTCGTGTCATGAAATACACAATGTTTAATTGGCTTTCAAACTATAGGGGTCTTCACTATGTGGCCCTCTATGATTGGTTGGCATGCTTGTACCCTTCTGGAATATTGCACTCGCTAGCAGCACAGAAGCTGGTACCCGAGGTGCTGGAGGGTTGGACTTGACCATGCCTCCCCACCCAATTAGCCCATCCGCCATCATCACTCCTGCTGTCTGCCATTCGAATTGTCTTTGAAGTCGGCCTTGCAAAGTATCACTATGCCTGAGAATAAAAAGCAGTATGATCATGGTCTTATCTTCAAGTCTCAGTGTAGCTTGCCCAAAGTCTATTTTCATCTAAAACATGTCACTGGAGACCGTGTTTGAGCTTTTTCTTTTGTATTTAACACTATTAAATTAATAAAACCTGGCACTTCTAGTTTTTTTCCATTACACCTTAACAGGAGCTCACCTCGCTTCTCACGTTCATTGTATCTTCTCAAATAGATAACCAGTTTCTTGGCTGCCACAACCCTTGACACTGGGCCAGACAAGCCTTCTTAAATCTTCCCTCGTTTTTCAGCTGTTTTCTTCTACTGCGCCACACTTTCAGCCCTTCTGTTCATGGGGTCCTAGTTTGCTAAAATACGTTATGGAACGTCCAGATTCTATTCACACACATTATATATATATATATATATATATATATATATATATATATATATATATATATATATATATATATATATATATATATATATATATATATATATATATATGGCAGCACTGCGTGCTGTCTATTCACTATGTATAGCCAGCCTTATGATTACTTAGTCTACCTGCGTTTCAGCATATGTACAATTATAAAACGACTTGCATTTTCTTCAGTGCTCTTCGCACGTGCAATCTTCATTCCGCACATGAAATGTTACTCAATTATTCACTTCGCCCTCAGATTTATACAGTCTATATACTCTCTTTATTGGCATCTCCTCTGGGTGAATCATTTCTGCTTCATGTGACGTCACCAGTCTTCTCTTTCATTCATTTTCACACTTCTTCCAGAACTTCCTTTAGAAGACTGTCCTTCCTCCTCGAGTACATCATATAGAGTTTTCTCAATGGATACCTTGTTTCAAGGAATCTTCGTGGCATAGGTACCATAACTGGCGTTGTGCATGTCGCAATTTCCAGTTTCCAACATATAGGAAAAATAGGAACGGGACATCCGGTAGAGGCATTTGGCTCCTCCTCTACAGAATGATGCTGTATTTCTTTTCAAAATGACTGTCCAATTTCTTTAGCACAGTCTTGTATAAATTACACATATCCTCAGCTGCACCTTCACCTGGTACGGATAGTTCAGGTAGACTTTTCAAAATGTGTCTGCCCTCAAACCCCAGAAAATTGATTAATAGTGCCCTATGGCTTTCCATGCATTCCTAGAGACCATAAATGGCCAAGACATAGGGCCTCATTACGAGCTTGGCGGTAACCCCGTAACACCATTTCCACAGCTTGACTTCCCAGTGCCACCGGGACATTACAAGTCCCAGTGGGCCGGGAACTCAGGCAGTGGAAAATGTTAGTCCCCATTCCTGTGGACGGAATGGGTACTCAGAAGCACCAGCATCACTGCTAACAGTGCCAGCGCTTCCGTGACAACTGTGCATAGCAGAGCCGCTGCGCCTGGCAGGTCAGACCTGCTGGGTGCAGAGGCCCTGGCTGGCACAGTTGTAGTCTGCCAGTCCGGAATGGGTGGTGGTATATTGCTACCGGCACCCTTAATTCCAGACCGGCAGACTTGTAATCAGGTCCATAGTCTTGGAAATCTTCTTTCCATGTCTCCCACTTAACTAGCAGCTCACCCAAAGTGGGTACAATCTGGGTAGGTAGGGTGCTCATTTTCAGTTGCTCCTATAAAGAGGCGCCACTTAATACACTGTAGTTTGCTAACCAGCTATTAAACGCTCCTATACGGTGTGATACATTCCTCCTTATGACTCCTCAGTATGTTGATAGCCAAGAATATTGAAGATGCAATTTGTAAAAAAGTGCCTTCTTCATTAAGCATTACTATTCTGCCAGTTGCAGTGTCCGGAGTATCCGCTGCACACTCAGATTTCTTTTATTCTTTACTTGTTTTACTTGTTTTAGTTCATTCCATGGCCGTAATTCACATTAAGAGGTCCTTTCTTCTAACATGTTGTCCCTTTTCTCCGTAAGCCATTATTAGCATCTAGAGGTCCTTGCCTCTAATGCACTCCACCCGTGGGAGTATCGTCACTCAATCCAGGAGCAGTCAGTACCATGCACCAGCGAGCAAAACTCCAGGGCGTGGGCCTTCAGATTTTTCCCGCTGCATGGCACCCACATGAATCACTGTCCTGCTGTTCTGCATGCTGGTGTTACTGTTCCCAATCAGTGGAGTCACACTGCCGCTGTGGGAACCTTGACCTACTCATCGCCATTTGTCATGTAATTATTGAGACAGCTATGTATTGAAGTCAACTTTATTCTCTTACCATAGGTCCAACATTATGAGCCCCCCACCTGGGATATCCTCTCCTTCACACTCCAGCCCACAACTGCTCACTACAACCTTCCAGCCTCATATATATATATATATATATATATATATATATATATATATATATATATATATATATACATACATATATATATATATATATATATGTATATATATATATATATACACATACGTGTATATATATATATATATATTCACTGAAAATACTTTGTTAAAGGGACATTATGGTTAAGTTACACTAATAAAAACCTATTAAATTCAATGAAAAAACTTTGTTTAAGGGACGTTATGGTTACAAGTAAAACTGAAAAACCTCGGAAATTGGCCATTTATGGTAAGCTAAGCAACCATAACTCAGGCCATCGCCGTACACTGCTAAGACTAACACCCAGGACATCAAAGATGACATCACAAATCAGGTCTGTGCTTCGAGGACACTTCAGAACACCATTTTCTACTGATCTAGGAAGTTTCCAGCTCAAAAGTACCCTTGCACAGCTCCTACACTTATTCTTACTCATTATCCATTAACAATCTAGTACAAAGCACATACTAGCATACTATTAGCAAAACTACTCTTCATCTTAAAAATGGCATAAGCTATTGTCATCCCTCCTCCCCAAGATCCACCACCACCACCAGCTGAGGACCTACACAACAAAAAAAGTGCAGTACGTCTAAAGACAATGAAGCGGACCAAGAAGATGACGTAGAAGAAGTGCCTACCTCTAGCACCCAGAGAGAATCTTGGGTGGGGCAGTTCTTTACCACTGTTGGAAATGTACCAAAGGCTAAAGCTACCAAATTGAAATGCACTGAGTGCAACTTTGTAATCAGTCACAGACTACATCGACAGTACTCCTACGGGATCCCCTCCATGCGCCGCCATACCAAATCCAACCACTGCAATGCTCTCAGAAAGGTTGTTCCTTCCTTAGCAAGTAGTAGACTGTCTTCCTCCACCTCATGTTCCTCAACCAATACTGTAACCACACAGCCGAAAATCCCACCGGTTATCTTGCAAGCAATAAAAGAGGCTGTTGATCCATATCTTTCAAAGACAACAGTCCTCTGCATATAACACCGCTCTGCAGGGGGAAACAATTTCATAGTGCTTTTGAAGCTGTAATCAAGGAGCATGAGAAACACTGGTCCCTACCTTAGAAGTAACAAACACGCAACATCTTCTCCTGTTCACCTGTCCCTCATTTCCATCCCCACCTTACGTTATAACCTCTCTTTCAAAATTAAATACAACAAAAAACAACAAAAGAAAGGTTCCTTCATGAACCACCTTTGACTGTAAAAAAATAGAACAAAAAAACAATCTTATAGACTCCATCTACTTTACATTTCTCAGTAAAGTACATAGACTCAATAAGATTTTCCAACATTTCCATGAGCATTTTGTGTTATGCTAATGGGAATAATGTGGCGTTCATCCCCCATTCCAGGGACTGGAACGGGGGATAATGGCCCGTCAGCCCAAGTTATCAGCCCAAGCAAAGCAAGGGCGGATTACAAGGGCTCCGGACCGTTATCCCCGATTCCAGCCCCTACAATGGGGGATGGAAGCCATTACCACCCCGAGTTCCCAAGGCGGGATCCCAGGGTGCTAAAAAAAATAAAGATTTTTCTACCTACACCGGGATGCCTGCAGCTTCCCGCTGTAGGAAGAAAAATCCTTTTCCAAGATGGCCACCATGGAAAGGTAAGGCGGGGCTCCGTATATTGCCCCTCTTCCCGTTCCATGGCAGCCTGTAGAAGGCAAAGAGAGAACCCAATGACCATAATACCACAAGCAAATTGTATTTTCCCTTTCAAACCTATCCCGCTTTTGAATAACTTTACCTCATAGCTGGTCCCAGGAGGACATGGCCACTTTAACCCCATCTGTTATCCCTCGTGGTCATGGCCAGTAGCCAGATTGTCCGGGTTATGACCTTATTCCATGAACCAGACAATCTGGTCACTGCCCATGGCCACGGGCTATACCTCAGTCACCAAAGGTATATCACAATTTTTTGTACCTACATTATGACACTTGTCAAAAAATAAAACACGGGCAAATTTGCAAAACCATGCTTTAAGGTCCTTGCCAATGCTCTGTACATGAGTTTGCTGGATATCCGCCCATATTTAATTTTTTCGAAAGTGTCAAAATGTATATACATACAATAGTCATATAACTTAGCCGCCACTTGGCAAAATCTATCCAGACTTTACAAAAACATTCAAGGTTTGGTCTATAATCGTTCTGAAAACATTTGTCCACATTCGACAAATGGCAACAAAGTTATAAGCCGTCTAAAAATGTTGAGACCCCCCCCCTCTAATTTAGCCCCATCGTGACAAAATCCCACCAAACTTTAGAAATACATGGATATCTAGATCTAAAATCTGATTGCAAACGTTTGTGTTGATTTGTCAAATGGCACTACATTTATAAGCCTTTACACTATTTTGGACCCCCCTCTAATTTTGTTCACTCTTGACAAAAAAGCTCCACACTTCCCAAAACCATTCAGAATTAGGTCTAGAATACAATTCAAAAATTTCACGCAGTTTCATTGAGTGGCGCCAAAGTTATAAGCCATCCAAAAACTGCTTTTCACCAACCCAGTAATGCAGAAATAGGCATAGATGTCCCTGAACATCTAAAGTGTTTGCGAACATCACAGGTCTGTATCCAAACATCCGGACTGTTCGCGGACTTCGGGGGTGAGAAACGCCAGTTTATTGGCTTCTTACGGCCATATCCCATCCCATCCTCATCACCACCCACCTCCCCTTAGATTGTTTGATGAGTTTGACAAGTGCAATGTTGTGTTTTTTAAAAGGTTTTTACTGCGATGTCTGCATACACCAGCGGATGTCCGCGAATCCAACATGGCAGGCGTTTCCAACAATCTGACGCATTTCACGCTTTTCACCATCCAATCAGCGGGCTTGGCGGATGTCTGCGGACCTCGCATCGCCTTTTAAACCAATCAGAGCCCCGTCCGCGGACCGAACAGGGAAATGAGTCAGCGGACTGAACCCAGATATCCCCATTTTTTTTTTTACCTACCTTTGGGGCATTTTAAAATAAACAACTGGACGGATTTACACCAAATTTACAAAAGCGCACTTTCGGGACCAAGCTGCCGCTTCTGCCACAGGAAATCTGTCCAGCGGTTTGGGCTGTAGACGTGAGACGTGAGACGCAAAACACCACCCCTTCAACTTTGCTCCCCCTTGATGAAACCTCACCAAACTTGTCAAAAAAGTTGGAAAGGACCCATATACTTTGTTTGCAAAGTTTGGTAAGGATTCATCTAGGGGGATCAAATATATAAGCTGCGCAAAAAGTACTCTTCCTATGAGTTGAGCAACTTAACCATAACTACAGGGCCGCTACCACAGGCCCTGTAATATATATATATATATATATTCAATGAAAAAACTTTTTTAAAGGGACGTTATGGTTACAAGTAAAACCAAAAAACCCCTGATATTCGCCAGTTGTGGTAAGCTAAGCCACCATAACTCGCGCCACCACCGTGCACTGCTAAGAATAACACCCATGACAACTAAAAAAAAAACTGATATACTCCATCTACTTTATATTTCTCATTAAAAGTACATAGACACAATAAGATTTTCCAACATTTCCATTTGCATTTTGTGTTATGCTAATGCCAATATTGTGGCGTTTATCCCCCGTTCCAGGGATGGAACAGTGGATACCGGCCTGGCAGTTCAAGATATCAGCCCAAGCAAAGCGAGGGTGGATAACGAGGTCTCCGGACCATTGTCCCCCATTCCAGCCCATGTAATGGGGGATGAAGGCCATTAGCACCCTAGGTTCCCAAAGTGGGAACCCGGGGTGCTAAAAAAAGGATTTTTCTTCCTACACCGGGATGCCGAAAATCCTATTCCAAGATGGCCACCATGGAAAGGGAAGGCGGGGTTCCATACAGGGCCCCTCTTCGCTTTCCGTGGCAGCCTGCAGAAGTCAAAAAGAAAACCCTTTGACAATAATACCACAAGCACATTTTTCTTCCCTTTCAAAGCTATCCCAATTTTGAATAACTTTACCACAAAGCCAGTCCCAGGTGGACATGGCCACTTTAACCCCATGTGTTGTCCCTCGTGGTCATGGCCAGTAGTCTGATTGTCCGGATCATGACCTTATTCCATGAACAGGACAATCGGTCCACTGCCCATGGCCACAGGCTACACCTCAGTCACCAAAGGTATATCACTATTATTTGTACATACATTATGACACTTGTCAAAAAACAAAATCCATTCAGACTTTACAAAAACATTTATATCTAGATCTATAATCTTTTTGCATACCTTTGTGTAGACTTGTCAAATGGCACCACATTCATAAGCCTTTACAATATTTTGGGACCCCCTCTAATTTTGCCCCCTCTTGACAAAATCCCACCAAACTTCGCAAAAACATGTATATCTAGATTTATTATCAGTTTGCTAAAATAAGTGTAGATTCATCAAATTGCACCGCATTTATAAACCTTTACGTTATTTTGGGACCCCTCTCTAATTTTGCCTCCCCCTGACAAAATCACACCAAACTTTCAAAAACATTAATATCTAGATCTATTATCAGTTTGCCAAATAAAGTGTAGATTCGTCAAATGGCACCTCATTTATAAGCCTTTACCTTATTTTGGGACCCCCCGCCTACTTTTCCCCCTCTTGACAGAATCCCACCAAACTTTGCAAACTCATTCAGAATCAGGTCAGGAATGAAACTGCATGTTTCATTAAGTGGCGTCAAAGTTATAAGCCATCCAAGAACTGCTTTTCACCAACCCTGTAATGCTGAGGTGTCCGCGAACTTCTCAGGACCTTTTGCGAACATCTGGACTGTTTGCTGACTTTTGCGGTGAAAACCACCCATTTTTTTGCTTCGTGCAGCCATATCCCATCCCATCCTCATCACCCCTCACCTCCCCAGAGATTATTTGATAAGTTTGACAAGTGCAATGTTGTGTTTTTTAATCTGTTTTTACCTCGATGTCTGTGGACACTGGCCACTGTCCATGAAACCAAGATGGTGGGCGTTTCCAAAAATCTGACGCACTTCACTCTTTTCACCATCCAATCAGCGGAGCGAACAGGGAAGTGTGTCCGCGGAGCGTACATAGATATCACTAATTTTTTTGTGGACCTACTTTTTCGTCGTTTTAAAATAACTACTGGACTGATTTCCACCAAATTTACAAAAGGACGCTTTCGGGACCAGGCCGCTACTCCTGCCGCAAATTTGGTTAAAATCCGTCCAGCGGTTTGGGCTCTAGGCGTGAGCAAAGATTTTTCTCCATTCAGTCTATGGGAAAAAAAGAAATTTTCGGAACCCCCTATAACTTTTCCCCCCCTTGACCAAACCTCACCAAACCTTACAAAAAAAATCAGAATGGGCCATATATTTTTTTTGCAAAGTTTGGTGGGGATTAATTAAGGGGGAGCAAAGTTATAAGCCACCCAAAAAGTGTTCTTCCTATGGGTTTAGCAACTTAACCATAACTACATGGCTGCTACCGAAGGCCATTTAATGTACAGCCTTGTCTCTCATTCCAGTATGGAATGAGAGACAGAGAGACTCATTAACTATACACGCAAAAAGAAAAGGAACACTTAACAGTTGCAGTGCATCCACTGAACTGTGAAGAACATAGGGAAATATTTACTTTCAAATGTAATCACACATAACAGGTACAATTTCCAAAAGCAAGACAGGCCAAAGTGAAAACAGAATTGTGGTTCCTGCCCCTTTAAGGGCACACACGCGGCACAGTGACGCAACTCTGCCACGTGTGCATGCAATAAACGGGTTGTGCCACATATCACCAGTGGAGCCCGGACAGAGAACACTGTGTCTCGTGTGTTCTGTATGCTGGGGTTGCTCACAGGGCCATAGGGGTACACCGGCATCCGTCAACAGTGGCAATGAGGTTGCGTGGTCGATCTGACGCGCACACCCGCAGGGCTAAGGTAGTAAGATTTCTTGGGGGTATTTTTCTCTGGATTTCCAATGCCGCTTAGTCAGCGAGTTCTAAGCGGATGGCCGCCATTTTGTCTGCACGTGGTAGTGAGTGTTGCGGTTCCAATTGGGAGTGCCTGTGCACCTCCCACGTGACTTTTTGGACCCCCCCTCATGCAGGGGGAAACTTTCTGTTGCTGAAAACCATTTTTTGGGAAATTTATTTTCTCCCTTTGTCCCACCCAGCAACATTTTTGGGTACTTTGGCCTGTGTGCTGGGGAGTTTAGTCCCTGTTCCTGGCTTTTTGGACATTAGTGAAGGGACGATCAACACAGCAAGCCAGAGGGTGGAGTGGTGGCTAATATTTGCACGCTCATTTTATTGAAACTTTGGCATGGGCGCTTTGGTGGACATTTCTGGCTGTTTAGACACTAGTGGTGGGGCAATAGGTGCACACTCAATTTTTTGGTGTATTCTGCCTGGAGGAGGGCCATCATGAGTTGCAGCCCCAGATTCCACGTGGGGTGCTCGTGCGCTCACTACCATGGGTGACTAGGAAGATGGTGCAGGAGCCCAAGCGCCGGCAGGACCAGCAGCCCCAGTGGGTGCACGTGTGCCAAGAGAGCAAGGGGCGCTAACACTGTATGTATGTATGTATGTATTTAATTTTTATATAGCGCCGGTAGCCCGAGGGCATCAGCGCGCTTGTACATAAAACACTGGTACTACAAGACGGACAACACGTATGAGACGGACGATGGGTACAAATAGCACTGATGCCTGAGTTTGACATTTCTGGGGTCCCGTCAAGCCTTGGACTGAGGTGGAGGCTCTGGATAGACCGGCTGGATATGTACTTCTGAGCCACGGGTGAGACAGATGATGATAGCAAAGTGGCCACATGTATATACTCGGCAGGACCAGCAGTGCACTAAATCTTTCAATCATTACAGACATTGGATGCTTCATACACAGCAGCCAAGAACGTTTTGCACAAGCGCTTCATGCCATTAGCCAACGCAGACTATGAGCGCTTTGTCATGTGTAGCGCCAAACAGAAAGATGATGGGCCTTATTACAATAGTGCTGGTCCAGAAACAACGGTGCCGGTAAGCCTACCAGCACAGTTGTTTCCAGACCGGCACACAACAACTCTGCAGGCAGGTGCCGTCCCGCCCGCCAGGGTCAGACCTGCCGGGCGGGACGGCACCCGCTTTCAGCGTTCTCACTGAACCACCAGCACCATTGTTAACGGTGCTGGTGCTCCAGTGTCCCCATTCCCATGCACTCCTATGGGACTCCATGGGAATGAGGACTAACAAAATTACTGGTGCCTGACTTTCCGGCCACCAGACTCAGAAGTCAGGGCCGGCAATTCTTTTTGGGTCTGGCGGCAACCCGCCGGTTTTACAGGTGGGGTTAACGCCGGACCCATAATGAGGCCAGATGAGTCTCTGGACACGTTCTATGGTCGTCTGCGGCAGATGTTTATGTCGTGTGCCTGTGAAAACCTGCAGACCATGGTCAGGAACCAGCTCATACAGGGCTGTTCGTCTGGCAAGCTGAGAAGGCAGGTGTTGCGGGAACCGGGACTCACGCTACCCCGCATACTGGAAGTAGGCCAGTGCCATTAGGTGCACGAAGTGAGGGGATCGAAAATGGATGTGGCCATTCGGCCAGGAAAGACAGAGAAGGTATGTGCCATGGACCGAGGTCAAGGAGGGAGAGGTGCCCGATGACCAAGTGGTGGTCAGCGTGACAGAGGAAGCAGGTCTCTGGAGTCATGCTTCAAGTGCTGGTATGATCTTCTGCACCCGGCAGAATTTCCTGCACAGGGGAAGGCGTGTGAACGCTGTGGGATGCTCGATCACTATGCCCAGATGTGCAGGGCACCGTTACCAGTCATGGTGCAGCGGGGGCCAGTAAGGGCAGGTTTCTTTAGACAACAGCGCCCACCCAACGTCTCCCATGTAGATCCACGAGGCTTGCAAAATCTACTTGATACCCTATCCACCTATTCTTTAAATAACAATCTTATTATCAACCTGGAAAAACACAAGTAGTGACCTGTTTGACAAATGCAAAAGCAGCTGGTAAAAGAACATATAAGTGGCATTTGCAAAACGTTGAATTGAAGAATGTTTCTGAATATGAGTATTTGGGCATTACAATCTATAATAAAATCTCAGAAAAATCATATATAGATTCTCTGTCATACAAGCTTCAGACATTGAAATCACAGGCAACTATCCTAATGTCCAAATTCGGTAAATTCTCAATTCACCATGTTATGTCATTCTACCAAGCAAAAGTGGTTCCTATAATATTGTATGGTGCTGAAACTAAACTAATACATAGTTCATCAGTGTGGGACATGCTCGAATCTAAATTTTGGAAAGCACTGTTAAAACTTCCTAACTGCACCCCATTGCCACTCATAAGGTATGAACTTGGTTTGATTACACTTTATGTACAATTAATATGGAAAATGTGTTCATTCCTACGCAAATGTCTTTTAGGTCTTGAACATCATAATATCTTGAGTCCTATTGCATACTACCTTGTGAACTCTAACCATCTTTTTCCACGCACTTGGAGAAACTGCGTTTTAAATGCTCTATCTGATGCTTCTATACCTTTACTTGTCCTTTTGACAAATCCAAATCGAGCCAAGCTAAAATTGTATCAAAAAGATTGGATATGCACCAGGGATAAATGTTGCACTTACAAGGACTTTGACACTCAGTTATTTGGTCACAAAAGATTCCGGGTGATGTCTGATTACTTACTAAAATTTCCATCACCCTACATAAGGCAACAATATCTGCGTTTCAGGTTTAACCTATATCCGACAATGCAAATCATGGCTAGGAGGGGCTTGATCACTGATGATTTAAATCATTGTCGCTTCTGCCATGACAAAATGTGCCGTGAGACATTGAAACATTTAATAGTGGTTTGCCCAGCTTTAGATGTGACAAGAAAGAAACTTTTCAGTAAGCAACTGCGAACATATGTACCTTTGACTGTTGATGAAATCTGGCTCAGAATCTTTTCAAGCAACAAGCTGGGACTTAGAATTGCAATTGTACAATTTTTGGATACTGTGTTGTCGGAGGATACTGAAATTTATTATAAACCTACTTAAATGAGGTTTGAATACAGAACTCCGAGAATTGTTACGAATATTGAAATATGCAACTGTTCAAAAGCTTAAAAAAAAAATGCTTTTTTCTTTTAAAATGTCTCATTTGCAATTTTAATTGTACTATGTATATTGTACATTGCAAATTGTTCTCAATTGTTCTTAAATAAGTGTTATATTGTTATATTTGAAAGGTGGATTTATCAACCAACCAAATAAAAATAAAAAATAAAAAAAAAGATGGCCTGACTCACGAAGAGGAGCAAGAGGATGAGGAGGAAAATATCTTCTTTATATCCAGCATCAGTGCACTGCACACCACCACGAGGAGGCAGTCAAGGTGTCTCGTACAGATCAATGAGTCGACGGTACCTGTGCAGGTGGACACAGGGACATCAGTGAACGTGAAGGGTGCACTATGATACCATGGTGGTGCCACCCATGTTGCAGAAGCCGAGGGCATGGATATTCACGTTTGGCAGTGAGCAGCCCATTCCATTGGCTGTCAGTAGCAAAAGTTGAACATGGAGGGACATCCATCAAAGCTCGGTTATATGTGAGGAGTGTCAACATCAATACTCTCCTGAGCTGTGCAGCGGCAGAAGCATTGGGCATCATAAGCTTCGCATATGCAGTGTACATGGAGGATATACATGGACTTCTCACAAAGTACAGCCAGCTTTTTGAGGGGATAGGACGCATTGCGGGTGAACCTGTGAGGCTGCATAACGATGAGTCCATACATCTGATTGTGCTCAAGCACTGCAGAGTCCCATTCCATCTGCGGGACCTAGTGGACAAAGAACTGGATAATCTGTTAGCGCTGGACATCATAGAGAAGGTGGATTGACCTACCCCGTGGGTGTCACCCATAGTCATTGCACGGAAGCTGAAGCAACCTGGCTCAGTGAGGCACTCTGTTGATATGAGGCTCCCAAACAAGACTATCAAGCGAGAGAGACACCTCACACCCACGATCCACGACATCATCGCAGAACTGCTTGACCTGTTCAAAGCTTGACCTGCGAGCGGGCTATCATCAGGTGGTGTTACACCCAGACTCGAGATACATCACACTTTTACCACACACCGGGGCCTCTACCAGTAAACACACCTAAGCTTTGGGGTGTCATCAGCGGCGAAAGTGTTCCAGAATATCATCCGTGGATCCCTGGCAGATCTCGAGGGTGTTCTCAGCATCAGCAATGACATTCTGGTGTTTGCAAAGATGGAGGCTGAACACATGGAACGCTTGGTAAAGACTCTAGAACGCTGACCTTACACAAAGAAGAGTGCATATTCCTAAAAAGACAAATTTAGTTTATCAGGTTTGTATTCAAGGAAGGGGGTGTGTCACCCAACCCCCAGAAGGTCAAGGACATTGTGGAGGCAAGGCCCCCAGAGAATGTAACTGAAATCCAAAGCTTCCTAGGGATGGTCACATATTGAGGCCATTTCATCCAGAACCTAGCCTCCAGGTTGGAGCCCCTGAGAAGCCTCACCAGGAAGAATTACACATGGCTGTGGGGCCCACTAGAGCAAGCTGTTTTTGAGAATGTGAAAGGGGCACTAACAGCAGAAGACACCATGGCATTTTTCGATCCGTCATTGTCATCGGGGGTGGTGGATGCCAGCCCTTTTGGTCTGGGTGCAGTCCTTACTCAAACCGACACACAAGGAGAGATCAGACCAATCGCCTATGTGAGCTAGACACTGTCGGAAACAGAGCAGCGTTACTCACAGATTGAGCGGGAGGCTCTGGCTGTCTTGTGGCGTTTAGGCATTTTCGATTGTATGTGCTTGGACGGCCGGTGGTGGCCAGCTCATCATCAAAGCCCCCAGCCCGGATTGAAAGGTGGATGCTGGCGCTCCTGGAGTATGAGGACTCGCTGTTGTATCTGCCAGACAACAACAACGCTGCAGACTATCTGTCAAGGCATTCCAGAGGCGGGGCGGAAGAACGTGAAGACATCAGCGGAGAGGAGGCTGATGAGCATGTACAGCTAATTGTGAAATCAGCAACCCCGAACTCAGTGCCGCTCCAAGAGCTCGAAGAAAGCAGCAGCTGAGGATGAGTGTTTCTTGATACTGAAGGCGGCCTTCAGCAAGGGTCGTGGAAGTCGGTGGTGGACACCCTGGCACAAAGGACCCAGGAGGCATGGTTGGCGCTGCAACAGCTGTGAAGAGTAAAGGAGGAGCCGACATTTGTCGAGTTAGTGCTTTTACTCAGGAGAGACAAGCATAGTGGTACCAATGTGTGAAATCCCACAGGTCATAGAACTGGCGCACCAGAGTCATCAAGGGACAGCGAAGACGAAAGCGAGGTTATGCCAGAAAGTATGGTTCCCTGAACGGGAGAAACGGGTGGAGGAGTTTGTGTCGGCCTCTGTGTGGTATCAGACGGCTGCCCTAGCACAGAGAGAGCTCCTCATTCAGATGATGCCCTGAGGAACAAGGCCATGGGAGAATGTGCATGCAAACTTTGGGTCCACTGGCAGAGACACTGACTTCTTAGTGGTGGGGGATGAGTGGTCATAGTACCCCAATGTCGAATTCATCCAATCACTGTCATTTGATAAGGTGGCCGTTACCCTGGAAAAGATCTTTTCCACTCATGGGTTGCCTCAGACCCTGTGCTACGATAATTGACCGCCATTCCAAGGGGACTGCTTCGCTCAGTTGACAGAAGAGTATTGCCACTTTCAGATCCTTTAAAGGATACAATCCTATGTCTTATCGTTGTTTATTTCCGGTGAGTTAAAGGGAGCAGAAGGCTTGACACCTTCCTCCCTGCACTGGTTAAGCATCCACTCTTCAGGTGGCGGATCCTCCCTTTCTTCTTGGTGCATCTTCCAAAGCTCTAAAATAGCTTACCTCTTCTCTTATTAAGGGCACGGCTACCGCCAAACTCGCTCCCGGCCCCGGCACCCGCGAATGGACCATTGCCGGCCCATTACAAGATGAATGGGCCAGTAATTGCCAATTCGCGGGTGCCGGTAGGGCTGGCAGAATGGGGTCGGGAGCATGTCTGCACCGGCACCGTTAATATCAGTGCTGGTGCAATCACGAGTTCTGCTTGCGGGTGCCAGTCTGCACGCCTGATCAGACCACGCGTGCAGTCTGGCACCGGCAAGCAGAACTCGTAATGTGGCGGAGAGGTAACAACGGCGCCAGTAGCACTACTGGCGCCGTTGTTGCCTTTCCGCCACATCCATAATGAGGCCCAATCTCTTCTACAACCCCTTGGGTTAGGACTCATGGGCTTTTCTCTCTCTCTTGTCACACAAAAAAAATCTCCTGTTACTTTGCCGTTACTTTCTAAATTACCACAATCCCATCCCCTTTGTTTTCCATTCCCTTTAGTCTACTCACCACTCGCTCATTCAGCTCGAGGACTTTGGTGTCGACTACCTCCTCCAATGGACCACTTTCGTCTTCCGTCCCCAAAGCGCTTGTGGAAACCAGGTAGGGATTTCGTCAAAGAGGGACCCTGCCCACCGTCTCGACTTTCTTGCAAGATTTCTATTCGGCCGCTCTCCACAGGAAACCCGCAATCTTCCTCCTAGATGGAGGATGTCTGATCATCCTAAGCGCTGAAGTTAACATGCCAATGGGTCTTCTATGCAACCATCCGACATGCTACCACGCGAACCAACGAGGGGCCCTTTAAATCAGTAACACATCATACAAGGATGGGGATGCAGAATAACTCTGACACCAAATAATAAGACCAACTCAGGAAGTTGGCAAAATGTCTCTCTCGACTGTTTTATTTTCAATTGTCTAAAACAGGTAGTTACAATGGACATCAATGGATGTTGCACAGCATAGTCTCGAAGCATTTAATAAAAAATCACATTTATATAGTAACAATTCGGCATACGTGATGTCATACTATGGCCCTCATTACAACTCAGGCGTTAAGGGTTAACGCCACCGTTAACCTTTAACGCCTGATTCCCACCTTAACGCCTGCTTTTTGCAGGCCTTAATTTCCATGGTGCTAAGGCACCTTGGTGCTAATTACGGCACCGTAATTTACGGTGCCATAATTAGCGCCTTCCCCACTCCCATTATGCCCTATGGGGCAAAAATGGGAATGGGGAAGGGAAAATGGGAAATGGGGATTTACCGCCCCACTCACCTTGTAATGGGGCGGTAAATCCGCCATCCACCATGGTGTAAACGTAGTTTACACCATGGTGGTAAAGTTGGTGCACTTAGCACCTCAGTTGTAATGAGGGCCTATGTGTCAAACTAAGAAAATCTAAGTGGGATTGTTGTTGGCTTAAGGGGAATATCCAAGTATACTTTCTATAAGGGATTGGGATTGGGTGGCTACAGTCAGGTGGACAACTTATGCCCACCCCTAGTGCAAGTAATTTTCATTAGTTATTAAGTACACAGTACCTCATTTGCTCTCAAACTATAAGGCCCTTTGTTATATGGCCTTCTACAATTGGTTGGCATGCTCGTGCCCTTCTGGAACATTCGGCTCACTAGCAGCACGTAAGCTGGTACCCCAGGTGCTGGTGGGTGGACTTGACCGTACTTCCCCACCCAATTAGCCCATCATCTCGGGAGGATATCTCAGCAGCAATGTGTTTGCCTTGGAAGCAAGACGACACTAAGCGACACAGGTTCGATCCCCGGGTCCGCGCTTAGGAACCTCTGGGTATTTAAGCGTGTTATAAATATGCAACTAAGACAAAAAAAAAACAAAAAAAACAATTACGCAACAAACAAACAATTCCTGTAACAGTGCCTTGATGCTTGCGGGCTGTGTGAGTGCTTTAAAAATGCTAATTAAATAAAAAATAAATAAATAAATCTCTCACCACCCATGCTGCCTGCCATTCAGATTGTCTTTGAACTTGGCCTTGCAAAGTATCATTGCTCCTGAGAATAAAAGGGAGCATAGGCACATACTTATCGTAGCTCAGGTCTGCACATCCACTCCTATTTCCATCCTCGACTCACGTGACTGGATACTTTATTTTTTGCAGCATTTAATTGTCTTGAATTAATAAACTTGACACTCATGGTGTTTTTTCCTCACACCTTTACAAGGGCTAATTCTGCTTATCACGTCCACTGTTCTTCAAGGATAGATAACCAGTTCTTGGCTGATCCATCCTTTGACACCAGGCCAGACAACTTTTTCAGGCCTCTCCTCAATCTTCAGCTGTTTTCTTACTGTGACACACAGCCCTCCGAAGCTTCTTTCTCCGCAGCTCTGAGCTTACTAAATATGTGACACTGATGTCCAGAATTCTATATAATGGCATCGATATAATGGCGGCACCGCCTGCAGTCTATTCACTACTTATAGCCAGCCTTTGCAATTTCTTAGTCTACTTGTGTTACAGCATCTGTAGTTATAAAATGGCTTGCATTTTCTGCAGTGCTCTTCACACGTGCAATCTTCATTCCGCATATGAAAGTCTTCTTGATTCTTTACTTCGTCATCAGATTGTATAAGTTGTATGCATTCTCTTCTTCAGCAACTCTTCTCAGTGCTTCCCATTTGCTTCTCATGACGTCACCAGCCTCTCTTTCTCTCATTTTCATATTCCTTTTGGGATCTCCTCCCAGAGATTGTCATCTCTTCGGGGTACATCATATAGGCTTTTCTCAACAGATACCTTGTCTCAAAGGCTCTTTGTGGAATAGGCGCCATCAATGGCGTTGCACATGTCGCAATTTCCAGCTTCCAACATATAGGAAGAATGGGGGCGGGACTTCCTGCAGAGGCATTCAGCTGCTCCTCTATATTTGTATAGATCTCACTGCATAACTTACTTTGCATGAACGTTGGAGACCAAGGAAATAATATCCATGGCCAGTTAAGGTGTTGAGGACAAAGGCTTGGTGGAAAGAAAGCTGAACACGACTTGTCATGGAGAGAGGCCACCATGGTTAGGAGAACCAGGAGCAATATCACTGGCAATGCAAGGAGAGTGGGGACTAACAGGATGGGGAGGGAGTTGGCCCCACTGTCAAGGAAGAGAAGGAGTGCAACAAGCAAAAATGGGATGTAGGTGACAAGAGAAATACCAGAACTAAACATAGATGGATAGAAGAGGTTTATTTCTGACATGTAGACAAAGGTGTAGGACCCTATTGTCAGTGGACGGTGAGGTGAGCATGAAGGGATCAAGTGGTCGAAATTAGTCATAGGAAGGAACAGAGCTCGCCCACTCAATTAAGTGTTTACAACTAAGTATGGTGGATTATATTGGATAAACACATGCAGTGGCGAGAAGGAGATGGGGGGACTAAAGTGTGTGAAAGGCTGGGACGAGGTAAGGCAATGAAGAAGGAAGTTAGGATACACGCACATTGAGGGTGAGTGTGTTTAATAAAGTATATAAATAAATGAAAGAAAACGAGAGGATGTTGTTGAAAGGGATCTTCAATGAAAGATTCTTGAAAAGAGCAGTATGAGGAAAAAAGATCTCACAAATGGCATGAGATGCAAATAAGAAACAGTAGACGACAGGCAGGAATACAGAGATGATAGAGGGAGGGGAAATTAAGAGCTAATAATTTCCATCCACAGTCTTATAATAAGGAGGTAGAGGCAAGAGCAGCAGTACTTGTCATCAACACTTGTAATGTCAGCCAACAGGGGATGCACCCTTTGCCCGATAATAGACACTGCCCCAGCGAGTGACCTCTGGGTAATGCATTTTTTTGTCCCCCTTGTCAACAGGCCTGAAGTTAAACTAATGGCACCCCTCTATAGGGTGGCATTGGACGGCAATCATTCTGCCCATCACAAGATTTTAGCTGATCCGAGTGCACTGGGGATGTACCTGTCTTAGGTGCACTTGTACAGGCTTCGTGGTGGTCGAGTGTGGAGTGGTTTGGGCACTGGCCTCTGCAGCGGCAGCTGGATTTGAATCTTGCTTCCTCCAATGCCTTTCTGAATTGCCCTTGTTTATTGAATTTTATTGTATTCTGTTGTTTTGTTTACCCATTTGGCAAGTATCATAGTATGAAATCCTACACAATATGGGGTTGGAGCTCACGTACCCTTGAGACAGAAACTGTCCCACTGAGTGTCAGCCATGGTGGTCTGTGCACTCAGCTGACAACTGAAGACATTCCTTTCCATAGAACATAGTGCCCAGGTTCTCAGCATCTTGACAACCAGTGCAGTTTTTGTTTTTACAAACAAAATACTAGTAATTAGCTGAATGGAAAACGGGGACCATGCCAAGCCCATGAACACCATCAGTATTAAATAATGTCCACTATTAATCATCTGGTCTGTGTTCAATGCCCCCTGCATCCCCCTGCCAGGCACCATGAAATGTGCGGTATGTGAGTGTTTGTTTTGTCTCATGGTGCGGTGTGATTTTCTGGAGTCATACCAACTCTGGACACGCAGCTCATACTGTATGGGGTCATGTGTTAACTTCCTCCTCTGGCCTTTTTTCAAGTGTGGATTTTCGTTTTTTAAATGGATGATTTCCATCTGGCCATTGAGAAAGGCAAGTTTCTGATAGCGGATGCCCTGGTTCTGCAACCGTTGGCCAAATGTCATCAACACTACCCTGCATAGTCAATGGGTAGGGGTGATGGGAATTGTAGTCTGAAACATCTCAAGAGCGGCCGATTGTCGACACTGACCTAACTTTTCTTGGTTGTTGTGTGACATTAGCACATTAGCACCTGGGGCGGGGGGGTGGTGCGGGGGGAGCACAGCAAATCAGGTTCCGTGGATCACAGACTGAAATCTCTGATCTCAGCCTGCGTTCCACCGAACCCGCAGGCTGCCTTCCCGCGGCAGGCCGCCATCTTCCCCCCATCATTCTATTTTATTTTTATTTCCGAACCCCACAGCCCTGACCCACTTACCTTATTGTTGCGGCCACCGCTGCAGCAGCTTCCCTCCTCCCTTTTTCGGCCCCAATGGTAATATAAGAGGGGCTCCATACTATCCCCGCCTTCTACAACCATGATCGCCATTTTGGATCAGTATTTTCATTCATTGAACAAGACGCACGCAGCGTCCCATTCAATGAATGAAAACATTTTTTTTTTAGCATCCCAGTTTACCGCTTTGGTAACCCTTTGGCGCTAATGGCGTTAACACCCCGTTCCAAGGGTTGGAACAGGGATAACGGCCTCGAGCCCTCGTTAACCACCCTCGCTTTGCTCAAGCCATTAACTTGGGCTGCCAGGCCATTACCCCGTTCCAGACCTTGGAATGGGTTGTTAACGCCACAGGATAACAGGTCATCCCTTGATGTGCATCAATTAGCAATGTTAGTTGACATGACCTTTTTTGATTTCTTATCTTCATGGTTCCACATCCATTCTAATAAGGAACCCTTTGTTATGCAACCAGACAGTACATACAGATATCAGTCAATGTGGTGTTCAGTTGGAGTAAGTCCTTCTCTTTCTATGCGTATAACATTATAGCAATAATATATACAGTACAACCTGATGTCTCAATTGACGTGACCTTTCTTATTCATTTCCTGTAGGTTTTCACCTCTGCTCCACTGGTTGACAGAAATGCAAAGAACAGTGTATGTCTTGTTTATTTGCAGATATTGGATTAATATGGATTCCCCCCAAAAAATTATGGAATAGATGAAGAAATCCCTCTGCATTCATTAGAAGGTCCCATTGAGGCGGTGGGAGGTTTGGGCTTTGTTAGGGAAAGTCATTGTTGTTGCCCCCAGATGAATGTGAGAGACACTAACATGACTAAAGCGATGAGAGATGGGGTGCAGTCTTAATAGCATGCGCAAAGCCATTTGAAAGTGCCGGGGCACAAGTGAATGAAAGCCGGAGCGCACATCATAGTGATGGCCTCCTCATGCTGGAGTTGCTCCTCGATGATAGATTGCATATCTATTTTTGATAATGCCTTCTCTTGCATTTAGAGCTCTGCAGCCATTCCCCATATTTATTTTGCACCACCCCCCTTAACAGGCACACTTACTGCTTAAGAGGAGCAACTGCCACTTCTGCTGCACAGTTCAGAGGAAAACGCCCTGCATCCTGCAGGTGCTGAGCTTTCCTGTGGGGACCTGAGAATCCTTCTTCATCATGCGAATGACATCCCTGAAGAGCGATCAGCCTCCTCCTCAACACTGCAGTCAGGATCTGACCCCTGCTCATTCTCCCACGCGATGGCTTCTGTTGCTTTCTTTGCACCCCCAGTTCTTCAGCAAGTTGCCCTGTCCCCTGACCTTGCTCCCAGTCCATGGTGTAGTCCAGTGGGGGTATTCGGCACTGCTAGTATCACTGCAGTTTTTCGCACTATAATCCCCTTATATTATCAAACCCTCCCAAAGGCTCTTGTAACAGGAAGGGCAAAAATGGGAAGCACACAACACATTGTACTGAACCCTCATAAAGTATTGTACCCTTCCAAAACCAGTGAACATGGAAAAGGTTACAGCTAATAATTGGCAAAGAGACAGAAAAGAAACAAACTGTCCCTTAGAGTGGAGTGCAGCAGATTTCCGTGGAGGTGTAGCAGACCATGTTCTACACTGGAGGGGCACATATTTTCTTGGCATTTGGGGGCACAATCACTTTGGTTTCTGAGATCTGTGCCATTTCATGGTAGGGGGCATTGTGCGCTGAACTTGGTCTTGAAAGAAAGGAGTGTCCTGGTCAGCTTCTTTTTGTAGAATGGACATTTGGAGATCGGTGCCAGCAGATCGGAATGGTCTCTGGAAATAGCGTGTCCAGAATGGAACATGCACTAAAGGTGCACTTGGCAATCTGACCCTTGGTTTTAAGCACTACATAGGCCATTGCCGGATCAGCAGAAGGTTTATCAAGCACATGCCTTCTTTCTTTCTTTTTAAAGTGCTTCCGGCCTGCAGGGGTTCACCTGGAGTGCGTTAATTCACGCTTCCCATTGAAGGCATTTCAGTGATGAAGAACACACTACTCTTGATGACCCTGTTGAGTTGAGAACAGTGGCCATCAGAACTCAGTCTAGTGTGAGTGGGAGAGGAAAGCAGCTTTAGCTAATCAGGGAAGAAGCCGGTTCTGTGGGGGATGGGGTTCAATGAAAAATGTCAGATTCATTCTGTGTCTTTAATGCGTTTCCTAACACCGTCTCCAGCTCCGAATGGTGCAATGGGAGTCCTGGGAATGCAAACCAATATGGTTCACACAAATATCTCTGCACTTGAGCAGAATTGCAGTAGGAAATATCCCATCCATCCATTTACTTTTGTGGGACGCGGTTCTATGTGATTACATCGAAAACAATTTGTCGAATACACTTTCGTCAAATTTATTTTGTCTTTAATGCAATTTGGCTGCAAATAAATGTGGGGGAGACCTCACAATCTTATTTATTACGATTACCCACCCCACACATATATTTTTATCCAAATTCGATTAAACAAATTCGTTGAATTCTTATTCGATAAATTCTTCCATGATGTAACCTTCCTGTCCCCTGGACCCCGCTTACAATGCAGGGCAGAAGCGGTTTCTGTTACACAAAAGCATACAAGATCCGTTGTATGTAGTGCATGCCAATATTTCCCCATGCATTCTGGGACCTTTAGCCCTAGATCTATCTCTAATTAGAAAAGAAAAAAGAAAACACGTGCCAGACTGGCAAGAAAAAGTCAGGACTAGTTATTTTCTGTACAGTAGGTAACATTTCTAATATCGGCCTGCACATAATGCACCCTTTGGCTCCATGCATGTTGTCCCTGTGAATGGCCGCTGGGTAATGTACTCTATATCTTTTCCTTTTGCCATGAGCAATCTCAGATAAAAGGTGCACATTGTTTCTGGTGATTTTAGGGAGTTGTGCCCAAATTTCCGCTTTACATTCACACTGGGAAGAGTACTGTGTACAATAATGGTTTCCACTAAAAACAAAAAACGCACAATGTTCAGTCGTGTCAGCTGTATACAGTGACAACGTTGGTGCATCAGCTGGTTTAAAGCTCATAAGGAGGTTCAACCAGTTGAATAAGAGGTCCATCCAAATGGAACCCTAGTTCTCGGTCTGTTGTGGGTTTATTAGGCAGGCGGTCAACCTTGCGTCCACACATCTTGCAGAGACGACTAACACCTGAAAGCGTATGTGCCAGGAGCAGGTTAAGAAAGGAGCCATGAGAAGTCTGCATGGCACCTACCTTATCTGAGTCATCTATGTCAGGCTTCGGTATTTCATTAGGGCGGGGGGGGGGGGGCAAAAAAGAAAAGGTGGACACCACTTGTCATGGTCAGCGGGGGACTTCTTTAAATTACTACTTATACCAGACTGACTGTACAATGATGTCAGGGTTTGTGTAATCTCCAGCTGAGCAAGACATTTTGCATTTACAAACAATCATGTCCCTTCATTTTAGCTCCAGCGCGGTACCCACTGTTCAGCAAAACCTGAACAGGGGGCATTGTGCTGGCGCTGCGCGCAAGCACCACCTTGCTAGCTAGTGTGGGCCGAATCTTGCCTGTTGCCACACAAATCCGCAACATCACAGTGGAGAGATCCGAGCTTGGCGGACTGGCAGTAAAAACGGTAAGTATACAAATATGTGTATGAGTACATGTGTGCATGTATGCGTAAGTTTGTTATGCTCTGCACCACTTGCAAATGCTATGCTTTCTTGGGTTTGGAATGCTACGCCGTGCCATGTTAAGCTGCTGGGGCATGTTATACAATGTTGGTCTGCCAGGGTGTGTATATGTTTATTTCCCAAATACAACTTTGCAGAACATTTTGAAACAAAATGGTCCTTTTAATGTACACACTCCCTTTGCTTTCATGGACTCCACTTCCTCGCTCACCCCATTCATACGTAACTCTGATACACCCGTGTGTTTTCTTTATGTTTTACTTTCCCCTTCATCCTCTACCCGAGCTGAAATAAGCCATCAGTCTACAAGACACAACTGTGAGGCCTGCATTTTCTATTTTGATGTCATCCACGAGGGCAACGAGCTCTTTGATTTAGCCAGAAGGTGAGAAGTACCACTCCCCAAAACACCCAAAATACTACCCAAAATACTACTAACTCATGTAATCAGCACCAATGTAATAAAAGGGGCCATACTATCCAATGTGTTAATGGTGAAAGAAAAGAGCAAGTCTAACTTCTACTTTTACATGAATAATTGACCTAAACCCATTAATCACCCAGTCCCCACTTCCTTCTCTGTACTGCCAGAGACATCAAGTATTTGTCACCTCCTTATCATAACCCAACCAGCCTAAAAGTCCTCCTGCAGGGGCTTTGTGGAGCGAGTCAAGAGAGCACTCTGTCTGAGCCATGTCTCTCTCTGATGCTCAACCATCATACTCCATACGTGCAGATTTGACACCGAAAAGACTTGGGGCATAGATGATATAAAGGCAATTATTTGGCGTGGGTTAAAAGGTTGTAAGCAGCCTATTATTAAAAGATTTTGAGGTCATATTTTTGGGCGAAATACCTGAAGGAATGTGCTGCTATTTTCAGCTGTCATCATTGGTCATGAATGAGTCCCATAAGGAAAGCATAGGACGTTTTCGTACCCCTATACAGTGTTATGCAATCGAGGTGATATAATGATAGGCATTTGTGCTATCCTTTCAGATCTTTTGTCCCCTTCCACATCCTTGTGTTATGATGGCTATGCTTAAGGCCAACTAGGGCCCTCACTAAATGCCCAAAAAATTGTCTGCCAAGTGGAATGACTCTTGAGTTGCCAGAGATGGTGCAACAAACCATTTCAGAGTTTGCTGTGTAGACAGAGGCATTGCTTCCCTAATAAATGTCACCAAAGAAACTGTTAGGCAAGGCATCTTTTTTCATAACATCATGGTCGATTCCTGGAAAGAAGAGGGTAAAAGTGGATTTCTCGCACTTAACCTGAGCCCACAGGATATCAAATCAACTTGACGTATTTTCAATCGAAGCAAAAAGCCTTGTGCATGCGTCCTCGTCAGCGCCACCTGCAAACAGGAAATAGTCTAGGTAATGGACGGTCACTTACAATAATTCTTCCTGATTGCAGTGATATTCCACAAATATACTAAACCACTCAAACACTGCACAAATATGTGGCGCACCCCATTTGCAGGCAGTGGCCATAATTATAAGGGTTACTGAATGAAAATCACTGTGGTGTGTAGGGGACAGAATGAACGGGTATTTGCCTGAATGTCGACTTGTGGCCCGCTTCACAAATCATTTTCTGGGCTAGCTGAATGGAAGAAGAAGAACCATCTGTATAGGGTGTCCTTCCCCACACACCTCCATCAGACATCCATGAATTCTCATGCTCTCATCCACTAGGCAGAGACAGGTAACACCTGGGAGCCAAACACGTCTCTTTATTCATCAGGGAATAGAACACACTCAAATGCATGTCTTCTGCATCCAACCTATCTTTATAGATTTTCCAAGATTATGCAACATTTGTATTCAAATTAGCACCTTGTACATGGTATACATTTGATAGGCCAAGTTAATTAAAGGGAAAACATCCATTCATTACCATTGGATAACTTATCATACAGGCACAGTAATTCCACATTAACATAACTGGCACCCTCAGCTTTTCTCTGATGCACACCATTAATATGCCTATTTTAGACTTGGCTGGACACAACTACGAAAATGCTCAACTCCTGCCAAGGACATTCTTCATGCGTCAATGTCTGCACCTTATCTACTTCCTAAGGTTATGCCAAGTTTTCTGGTACACATCACCATTGGAGGATATGTATATCCTCTTATTTATGGTGCCAAATAATACAGCTGGGCTTTCAAATTAGTTTGTATGATACACTGTGGACCATTCTCCACAAGAACTCAGGAACATAGATAAATGTGTCAGAGGTTTCTATTAATTTCCTAACCTTATCTCATTCTTGTCTGATTTTTATGACAATTCAATTTTTAACCTATCAAACCTCATATCGTGTAACAAGATGCTGCCAACAACTGTCTACAGGTGTGTCAGTCCCCCTTGATTACCTGAAACCCCCTGGCATGGTTTATAGTTCCCCCCCAACCTGGTTTAGGAATGGAAACCATTTTGCATCTGAGTATCTATTTTAAAAAATACATATTTATCTGACAATGTCCTTTTCTTCTGTCAGGGAGCATATTCTGCATTTATTCATGCATTTTAAAGGCAATCTAATCCTGATTTCTACAATGATGGACAGGCTAGTGAAATATTTGACAAAGGCAAATTATGCCTAGATAAGTACCAGAAAAGTGTTCTGGCTGAAAAATAACACATGTAGCCAGTGGAATTTAATGCAACAGTGCATCAAAATCTGAATCTGTTTTGTGGAGCACATTTTAACTGGAATTACATACTTGACATTTGTGGAATTCTGGCCCTTATTGACTTCGTTTGATATACAGAATCAGACTTTGATGCAGTGGATACTACTCCCTCTCTTAAACACAGTAATAACTAGTTGTAGATACTCATTTCCCCACTTACGACTGGGTAATCGAGTACCCTGGCCTCAGCATAGATAAAAGCAGTGTGACGCCCAACCCTCCATCCCACAGAATAATTCAGTGAAAGCTACCTACTGTCCCCCATTCTTAAGAGAGTAGTGAAAAATACAGCAGAAACTTCCCATTCTATCTCACCCAAGAGTGAGTTGTGGCCACCATGTCCCTTTCCTGAAGGCTTCCTGGAGCGCACGTGTGTGTGTTCGTTGGCCACGGTACACATGGCAAATGCTGGCACTCACTCACAAGACGTGATCATGGGCTACCAAACTCCTCCTTTTCGATAGGCGTCTTCTGTGTCTTATCAACTTCCTTCCTTCTCTTTACTGCTACTCCTACCAGCTCCTCTATGGCTTCTCTGCCACCTCCTTCTTCTGCCACCCCTCTGGCACCCTCCTCATCCTCTCTGGCTGCTTTGCCATCTCCTTCTACCTACACTGCCCACTCTCGGGCCCCTCTAGCACCTCCGCAGGGCATACTTCAAGTTTGTACCTCTCCACGGAAGGCTTTCAAATGTGGCAACCTTCTCCACGTCGTTAATATCAACTCTCGCTCTGCTGTCAAACAGTCCACTGACATCTGCCACCTCCTTGAACTTGACCTGGATGTCCTTGCTCTCACTGAGGCATGGTTCACTGCCAGCTCTGTCATGAGTTTTGACACTCTCCACCTTGATGGCTACAAGATCCTCTCCGAACTCAGAACCAACCGTCCCACAGGTGGGGTAGCTCTGATCTTTCCAGAATGGGTCCCTGCTTCTGTCATTCCTACACACGCCTATTCCTCCTTTGAATGCATGGTGTGCAGGCTCTCTATCTCTCCTGGCCTCCCTTTTGACTGTGGCTACCATCTACAGGCCACCTGGCCAGGTTGCCCTCTTCCTCTCAGAGTGGGCTGACCTCTCCTCTTCCCTCCTCTCCTTTCCTCTACCTCTCAACTTCTCCTCCTCTGAGACCTCAACATACATCTGGATGCTTCTAATCCCTCCTAGGGGCTCTACCGCAACCTCTGCAACACACTCTCTCTCTCCATTCTACTCACTGGTCCGACAAACTCTACTGGAAGCACCTTGGATGGTCTCATCTCTTCAGACATCCCCCTCTCGACCCCTCTCATCAGTCCTCTCTCTTGGACTGACCACTTTCTGCTCTCCTCTCACCTGAATCTCTCTGTCCCCCAGGCAAAGCCTACCCAACACTGCCACCTACCTCCTCGGTCATTCAGCCCATGAAGTGTGTATCAGTGGAGACCTTTTCCCACCACTTCTCTGATCCTCCTATGCCTGTGGCTGACTCACACCCACACACAGCCCTCGCTAACCTGCACGTTTCTATCTCCAATACTCTGGATGTCCTTGCCCTGTCATGAGAATCCATCTGAAGCCTACCTCCAAGTGCATTGCTTGGAATGACGATGATCTCACCACCCTGAAACGCAAGTGTAGGGTGGCTGAGATGAAGTGGAGGGCATCAGATGCATCCTCTGGCAAACTGGCCTGCTGCCTGAGCCAAAGGCAATACAGACTCTCTGTCCTGACCAAGAAGAGAGCCCACATCCAAGCCTGCATTTCTGCAACCTCAAACTCTTTAAAATCTGCAAGGAGCTGGACAATCCTTCTGCAGTCTCCATCTCTCCTATTCCCTCCCAGGTCCTCGGTACGGCTCTGGCTTCTCACTTCACCAATGAAACTCAGGATATCCTGTCCTCTCTCTCCTCTTCCTCTCCCTCTTTTGGCCCCCCTATGGCCATCTCTCTCTCTCCTCCTCATTTCTCCTTTTTCTCTCCAACCACTCCTGACAAAGTTTCTAGACAAGTCCAATCTATGAAAGTGTCATCCAAGCAGGTGCTCCCCTACTCCTCCAGAACCATCAAGGACCACATTGACACCCTGACTCCACCCTTGGCCAATTTCTGCAATCATCTTTTGCCACTGGATCCTTCGCCTCACTCTTCAAGCACTCCCTTCTGCACCCCCTCCCGAAAAAGCCTTCTGCTGTTCCTTCCTGTCTGCCAAACTACCACCAGATCTCTATCACTCATTTCCTGGGCAAACTCCTGGAAAATCTGGCCATCTCCCAACGTACTCTCCACATTGAAAATGTTGTCCGTCTCCATGATCATCAGTCTGGCTTCAGATCAGCCAGATGCATGGTAGCCTTCCTTCTGTCCTCATCCTCCTTGATCTATCCTCTGCTTTTCACATGGCCAATCATGTCATCATGATCAATCGTCTCTGTGAGAACCTGGGCATAACAGATCAGGCCCTGGCTTGGTTGAGGTTCTTCCTCCTGTACCGACCCTCCCATATGCAACTTGAGTCCTTTCTCTCCACCACCTCTCTCTCCACATGTGGTGTTCCCCAGGCTCCAAACTCTCATCCTGGCTTTCCAATTTCTACTTGCCCCCTTTGGCCTTATCCACCATTTTCTCCTCTAACTTTCAGTGTTATGCGGATGACACTCCGCTCTCCTTCAGGGTACCCTCAGCCTCCTCTCCTCTCATGCTCATTCCTCACTGTCTATCTGCAATTCAGGAGTGGTGCACCTCCAACGATCTCTGCCTTAATGCCTGTAAGACTGGGATCCTTCTCATTGGGACTCCCTCTCCTGCTTTCCAACTCTCACTCTGGCCGCCCTCCTTGGGCACTCTTCCTTCGCCTTCCTGTGAAGATAGAAGCCTTGGTAACATCTTTCGACTCCACTTTCTCCTTCTTTCCTCACATCATGGACCTTGCCAAGAAGGTTCACTACCAGCTGCACCTCCTCAGAGGTATTCTTCCTTTAATCACTTTCCCCAAGAAGCTCTAATCACTTTCTCTCTAGGCTGGACTACTGCAACAGCCTCTTTCTCAATCTGCCTTCCTCTCCTTCTCCGTCCTCTGCAACTAATCCAGTACAGGACTGCAAGACTTGTCATTGGCCTGAAGCCCAGGGATCATATCTCTCCAGCCCTGAAATCTCTCCATTGGCTCCTGGTGGCTGCAAGGACCCTATGCATCGTCCACAAGGTTTTCTGGGGCCAGGGCCCGCACTAAATCCAACTCTCTCTTCCTAAACACCTTCCTTAGCTCAGTCACTTCCAACTCTCTGAGGGTCAGACGCTTTTCCCGGCAGAGATGGGGGGGTAGATCTCTCTCCTCTGCAGGTGCCTCCCTCTGTAATGGACTTCATGCCCCTCTCAAACTTGAGCCGGACCACCTGAAGTTCTGGAAGCAGCTCAAGAAGTTCCTTTTCACTTCTGCTTTCTCTCTCTCTACCCTGCTGACTAACCTGTATGCTGCGCTGACTGGTTGCCTGGCTAGGCTACCCTCAAAGTCTCTCTGGTACCAGGCTTCCCCTTGAACAGCAGCCCCAGCACTGCCTCCAGGTCCACCGTGCAATTAGGGGCTGTATCTGGAACCCTACAGCTCCCTGCCTCCTTGCACCTACCTAGAGCTGCGCTGCCCTAGCTGCATTTACTCAGAGCATTGCTGCTCTGATTGCACTTCCCCTTACTGCCCCCTGGCACTTCCCCTCTGCCTCCCAGATGCACTTATGCATATCACACTTGCACGATCTGAATGACACAAGGCCTAGTAAGATCATTTGTTTTTATCCTCCCTCTGTCTTCCCTCCCTTGTCTTGTCACGCCTAGAAACACTTGTGTACAGGCGCGCTATAAATGACTTATCATATAATATCATACTGACATAGTCTGAATCCTGCGAGGGGGCAGAAAGTGGTGGTCTATGACAAAGAGTGGGGTCACTTTTAGGAACTCCCTTAATGTGCAGCCCACCAAGAAGGGAGTAATCCTGTTGCGTGTTCTTACTTGCAAAGGTAGAAAAATCAGAATGTTTTCCTGCCCTGTGAAAGGGTATACTCAAAAGGCAACCTAGTGGATTGCCTGGACAGAGGTTTCCCTAAAATGGAAAAGTAGGATTTCATGAAAAGGGGAACAGGAATTGGAATACTAGCATGGAACGTAATCATTTGTCTACTTCAGTTACTAGCATTAGACACATGTAATGATGTGTGCACTGCCAGTTTATTTCGTGTAAATAATGCAAGACCCATTCCCCTGGGTAAAAGCAAAAACATAGCTTAATTAGGTGGCTCATCCCAGCAGGTTGATCCTGTCTAGCAGAAGTATCAGGCAACCTCTAGGCACAATAAAAGATGTCTGCAAATAAAAGTATACATAAAACTCGCTGGTATATTATATAAAAAAAACATATAACACCACCTCCACCCGACTTTGAGCATGTCAGAGAACAAGCAGGGCTCAAGTCGAGGGTACACGTGGGGGGCGGGCGGAGTCCCCCCACTTTATTCAGAGGGTGGACTCAGTTCCCCCCAGCTAAAAGAGAAACTTTGGATGTCCTCTTGGAATTTATTAATTAAAGCATACCTCGGGGATCAAACTGCAGTCGTCAGGTTTGCAGGCGGACACGTCACCACTGCACTGTATCAAAAATAACAAACAACTAAAGGTGAAATGTCCTATTTCGGTGCTGCAAGTCCCAGGGAAAACATTTGTATTTGTTCTTGGAGTTTAAAACATGCACACATTTTAATGTTTTCAAAAACACTATTAGAAGAAAATATCCTCTCTTGGTTTTTGTGTGTGTGCTGAGTTTATGAAAGGCAAATGCCATTTGTCCTGTTCAATTTGGGTGGTTATGCAAACCCAATTTAATGAAATGTGCATATTTCACCTTGATATGCTAATTCCTGGTGACGTCACATCCCATTGCGTTTGCTGATGAGTCCCCCCACTTTCATTTTTAGGACTTTACCCCTGAGAACAAGCATGTTACAAACTCAGAAGGAAGGTTATCTTTACATCTGGGCATGCGCCAAAAAAGCAAATGGGCCTCATTCCGAGTATGGCGGTAAGGGATACCGGTCACCGTTAACGAGACCGGTGCCAGTAATCCCTTACCGCCACATTCCGAGTTCCCTTTGCGCCCTCGTCCTTAACGCCTGCTTTTAGCAGGCGTTAGGGACGAGGGCGCAAAGGGGCTTTTTAGCCAATAACGGTGACCGTAAAATACGGTCACCGTTATTTACCATTTCCCCATTCCCATTGAGTCCTATGGGGGCTCATTTGAGAATGGGGAAGGGCCCTGGGGAATGGGAAATTACCGCCCAGGTCAACTCGGAATAGGGCGGTAATTTCCCATTCCACCAGGGCGGTGCCGGTACGGGTCCGTTGCCGGCCAAGGCGCTACTACCGCCATTGGTTAGCGCCGGAATCGGAATGAGGCCCAATGTATTCCTCAATAGTTTGTCTTAAAGGTAATTTATTCCTTGTTAAGTATCTAGCCCTCTGTGATAACACGTGTTTCGGAACCTCTTTGCATTTTTCAAATCAGGGCAAGTCAGAATGCTCTTATATTAGTTTCAATGTTTGTATTCAGAAAGTTGGTCACGGGTTAAATCCCTCCTGAAAATTGTCCATTCCTACACATCTGTAAGGCCAGCCCCGCCACCCCTAGATCGGAGCCCTTGCCAGTGGTGTGAAACAGACTGTAAAAGGGGAGTGGGGTAAGACAAGAGGGATTTCACTCTAAACATGCTGCAGTACGATTAGCATGCCGAAGGTCTGCACTGCAGTAGCCCTGGGCCTGGCCAGGATTTGTTTGTTTGGCCTGGGCAGAAATGTATGCCCCACAGCCGTGAAAGCACAAAAGACCAGGTAGATGGAGGACCATTTACACCTCTTAGTGAGGTAGCACACTTGCTCAAGCAGGCTCCCTACAACTATATAGCAAGAGCCTGTGTTATTTGCCTGTTTAACTGCACTGTTCATTTTACCTATATTTCCCAACATGTCAGTTCCATTGTAACTATGTTCTGAAACCTAAAATCACAAGTTGATTTCTGTAATTTAAAATTTAAAGTATGTTTATTTTTTGCGGGAATAAGCCAGTTATTCCCATGATGCTTAATAAAATGGTTAGCTGTATCAAACAATAAATGACAGGTGATCTTGCTTGCACACAGTATCCAGTGACATAATCGCTGGAAAAATATATTGACAGTGACTCGATATTTTTTAAAGGCACTTTCCAACACTTTTCCCAAATATTCTAGCACTGGAGTTTGTTTATATAATTGCACCTGTCACAAAATATGTTGGGAAGGGTGTTTAGTGCCTTTAAAAAAATATCAAGTCACCCTCAATGTTTGTACCACCAAGCATATCACATATAACCTTTGCACACAGGGGCGAGTGTAGTAAAATCAAAAAGTGATAGATCCAAGGCTTTGAATTTAACATTACCACTGTCATTGCTCTGGGAAGCCTTCAATGCCATAAGTCTTTGGTATGTCTTTGCCATTACAAATGTGGACAAACCATTAGCAAATGAGCTTGGTTCTGCCTCCAAAAGGTGCAGTTCAACCTCATCCGCTAGGCCAGGTACCCTCTGAACTGGAACACAAGCCATGGCAAGCATTTCTAGGCCTTGTGGTCTAGCAGTTTGGCAGGCCTGTTCCCATTAGTGGCAGGGCAAAGGCTGACTTGCAAACAATGGCCTGGAAGGATGAACAAAGCAATGCCGGTGGTTATGATTGATTCAGAGACTTGTATCCATATTTGTTTAGTTTGGGCTGTTAGGCTCTTGCTTTGGAACACAGATAAGATGGAGATGGGATGTCAGGTGGGGCTCATCTTATGGATGTGTTTTGTCATTTACAAACTCATTGAATAACCATTGCCATGTTAATCCATATTTTTATTTTTTTAATAATGATTGGTTTTATTATAAAACCTTTCATTATTACACATCAATCTTACAAAACTATAGTGGTTTCCATTGCAACACATTAAAAATCTTTCAAAGTAGAAACTTATTTCCAGAATTGTACAACTCTAAAGATCGGGGACTTTTGTTCGCCAATTATCAACTAAGTCCATCGTTCCTCTGCAGTAAGCGGCAACATGTCCCGATGGTGTGTCCTTACAAGGGCTAGTGCTTGACTGTCTATTGAAAGATGATATAGGGATTCTTGCCAGGTGCGGTCTTCACAAAAAGAACAGGTCTTTACCGGCCCAATCAATTTTCTCTGTGCCAGCACCTCCCTCATCGGTAAAAAATGTAATCTCAATCGAAGAAAGAGGTCACGGAACTTTGTGCATGGACATTGCTGAAGGTAGATGGGTAGTTGATTCAAGGCAAGATTTTCAGCTGGGCAATGGATGGATAATTTGTATCTCACCTTTACATCTTGTGTGTCGACCCAATCATTCCATTGGATTTCTTCTTTATTAACAAGGATTAGACTTCAGGGTTTCCATTGTGCATCTCAACGCTTCTATCCATTGGATACATTTAAGTTTCCATCCATTAAGTATCACATTCTGTCAAATGGACGTGATAGATCTCAAAATGTCAATTGGTTGGACAACATAATCTACAATGGTTTTGCGAAAGAAATCAAGCGATTTCCACAGTACCATTGAGTAGCAATGTCGTATCTCATCCGTGGTACTGGGAAAGATTGGCGGGGTGAAAGCACTTTTTGACAAAATAGCCATTGCAACAGGTCCCAAATGCTCCAGGTTAAGTTAAGGGCTGCTTTTGTGCCAAATGTCAATATTGGGACCACCTTCTGCTGGTAGAAAGTGAGAACTGGGATCAGGGAGAATTTCCCACATTTTTTAATGCATGACAATGGCTTTCCGGGCTAAAGACTGGACCTTCACTCTCAGGGCTGCTTCACACTCGTGCTCGCCAATGCTCGAGTTGATCCAAACTCCCAGATATGTTATCGTTTGGACCTGCGCCAGTTTATTGGATCCCAAGAATAAGGCAAGCTTTCGTTTTATAGCTCCTTGCTGGCTAGCAAAAAACATTGTTTGAGTCTTTGCAGTATTTATAGTTTAGTATAGTTAGTCTGTTTTGATGAAAGAAGATGGCCAACGCGTTCAATCGTCTTTGAAGCCAAATCTGGGTCTTATCTAAAAGGACCAAATCATCAGCTTAGATCTTCCATGGCACCATCACACCATTCAAGATGGGGGGCGGGCTCTTATTTCCTTCTGGTGGGCTGTTATGTCTGAAATGTATAAATTAAATAAAGTGGCTGTGAAGCGGCACCCCTGTTTCAGGCTATCCCAAGATGCCGATTTTCTTTGTAATTGCTCCAAGTGCCGAAAGTCTCACCTGGATCGAGGTGTTTGAATAGAGGGCCTCTATTACAACTAGTAGCCTGGTGGGCAGTTCCAGCTCCGCAGTTTGTACCATATAATTCCTCGGTCTACACTGTCGAACGCCTGCTTTAAGTCAATAAATACAGCAAACAATTTGGTTTTTGATCTCATCGTTTCCAGCTGTAGAAAGTTGAGTATCATAAGATTGACATTGGTGCCAACACCCTTAACAAACCCAGTGTGTCTGGGGTCCCTCTTGTTATTTTGGATTGACCAAGTGGTCAGTCGTCACAGGAGCATGGTGGCAAACAGCTTCGCCAGAGGGTCCAATAGTGCTAATGGACGATAGTTTGCCCTGTTTAAAGATCGGTATTAAAACCGCATTTTTCCAAGTCTGGGGAATCTGCTTAGTTTCCATGATTGCCTCGAACAAGGATTGACAGAGATCGGCCCAGGCATCTGGATTGAATTTTAAAATCGTATTGGTCAGTCCATCAGGGTCTGCGGCTCATGAAGAATTTAACTGTTTGATTTTGATCAACAGTTCGTCTCTGTCCCATTCAATGTTCAATGTTGCTTGTTTAAGGTCCTCAGGCTGTTTTGCCCACATAGTTCTATTAGCGTACAGAAGTGTGAAATGATTCACCCAAGCTGTCTCTGAAACCGAAGAGAGAAATAGTTTGGTTTGTTTGTTCTGACCATTCAAGTGGGACCACGGTGCTCTAGTGTTTTGATTAACCACAGTGTTAAGCATGCACTCAGTGTCCCACTGTAGACGTTGTGCTTTGGACATGTAGAGCCAGTTCTTATATCTTTGCTTCATTCTTTTGGATCACTTCAACCGGTCTTCCTTAGTCTCAAATTTCAGTTTTCATAAATCAGCTCAATACTCTTTTCTTTTCTCACCCAGCTCTCGATGGTAAGCATGGTCATTGGTGGAGGCTATCTTAGGGCCTTTTGATAGAGGTTCTCCTGGAGTAGTTGCTGATTGCTGCTTTTGAAAAATAGAGAAAGCTTGTTTCTTCGGGGCAGCTTGTTGCGAAGACGAGGACAGATTCTTTGAAATAGGATCAACTTCAATGACATCAGATTTTTCTAGAGCCACTGCCTCTCCATTGCTAGGCCATCAGTTGGTTACGGCCGTTGAAAGTGCCTCAGGTTCACATCGTAGTTCACTCAAATTGCAAGGTGGCTCAGTGGTAACAGCTGTCTCACTATAATCCACAACGGGACAAGGAAGAGGTTTGGAGTCTCCCACCATAACATCAATTGCTGAGGGTCGAGGGATTTTGGCCTGCTTGGTTAATTTGGGTGTACAATTGTTAAATGGTGGGTGAGTAACTTGTGTGGTAGATAGCCAAGCATTAGACCCGAGAGTAATCTGATTTATAGTATCAACCAAGGGTTGATTTAGACGTCTCTCTCGTCGTAGGATATTCACCATATCTAATATTGCAGTCAGTGACGTCTTTATGGGAGGACAAAAAGGGCACTTGCCCCAGGCCCCCACCTTCGAGGGGGCCCCCCTCAAGGGTGTCTAATCTAAAGAAGTTAGTGACCATTGTTTACAAAACTTAAATAGAACACGTCAAGATATTGTATGGCGTGTTGCTGAGGCTCTGAACCTATTGCCTGTCTGTTGCAACAAATACTTTCTGCTCTGATCAATTCATCCTGTAATGCTTTCTGTGTACACTGTCCCACACATATTTTGTGTGTTCACTACAACTCCTGTAGCAGTCTCACCTTTCTATGGGAATAATATTGATCATGTGCAATAGTCAAAGTTGAAATGCATACTGATAGATGTGAGTGCCGTGTCGGTTCAGAAGATAGCTCAGTGTGTTAAGCACTAAGTGCAGAAATTTGTGTTCATATGCAAGATTATAATACTGAATTCCAGCAAGGCCAACTCAGCCTTTCCAATGTTTGAAGTTGATAAATCTGCAGGTATGTGTACTTTGTTTTGTAGTGCAACAGGTGTTATTTTCAGCAGTGTACCTGTAACTGGGGTTGCTATAAAAAAAGAATAAGAATATAGCATCAGTATGGTGAAGGTCTAGAAATTGGTTTCTGCAGAGGCTTGTAAAACTTAGGTGGCTACCTCAAATAAAGACTATTGGCCTCATTACAAGTCCAGCGGCAACCGTGCTGATAAAACCGGCAGGTTGTCGCTGGACTTGCAAACTTTTCTGGCGCCTGACTTCACGGAAACACTGGGGCATTACAGCACCGGCGGTCCGTGAAATCAGGCGCCGGAAAATGTAAATCCCTATTCCCATTTGGGTCCCATAGGACTCAATGGGAATGGGGAGCACGGAAGCACTGGCACCGTGTGCAACAGTGCTGGGGCTTCCATGAAAGTCTGTGGGCGGTGCCGTTCCGCCTGCCAGGTCTGACCCTGGTGGGCGGGACAGAACCCACCTGCAGACTCGTAGTGTGCTGGTCCGGTAACAACAGTGCCGGTAAGCCTACCGGCACCGTTGTTACCAGACCGGCACACTTATAAAGAGGCCCAATAAAGTGTTAGTCAGAGAAGTGATTAGGTATGCAAATTCAAGACTGTGGAACCAAAGCGTTCATGCTTCTATCCTGGCTTCCCCAGCAGACGATACATTGATTCTGGACAAGTCAACTTATTTCACTGACATTACTGTACTGTCTTCCTTGAAATGTTTGCCTTCTCACATGTTGGGGGTATTGTTTAGCCCATTCATTACCTGATCTGACTTTTTATGTAGGTCCTTGCAGTGGAAGGGGCCCTTGACAGAAGAGAGCGGATCAGATATTGCAGGCCTGTGGCAAGCATATTTTAAGGTCTGCTAATTTGGCACAAAAAAACGGTTTGCTTTTTTGTACAACCAAAAGGTTTTTGTGTATGTTTATAAATAACAATTTCACAAGCCTGTGTTTTGGGCCAATTTAAAGCATTAAAATACAGAAGAGAACCCCAGATGTAATCTTTTAGGATCACATCAAATAGTATGTTGGCACCTATATACTTCCCTTGATGATCCAGACAATGAAGCTAGGATCATTCCCATTTTGCATAATGATCTTATATAACATTTTGTTTTTTAAAATTGTCATCTTAAATTATGTGATTGGTCTACTTCCTAAATCAAATCTCTAAAATGGGATTATTTTAGTTCATGGTACGTACTAGGAAAGGAAGTGGTAAAGTGCATAAATGGCTATAGTGTTGCTCCCTCTATACTAATAGTGAGCATTGATATATTGCACACCACAGCCATTTGTTGCTTTGCTTTGTAATGGCAACCCTACTTGAAAACCATGTCCCTCTTCTAATCTCAATCTGTCTGTATGCGTGTACCTTCCTGGTAGCTTCTAAGCTTCATCCACCACCTATTCTATGGTAGGTGTATCTTTCCCCTTGCTTCTAATTGGTCTCCTGTATCCCTGCTTGAGCATTGTTGCATTCTGTGAGGGAGCTGTCTATTCTGGATTATATGTGCCTTTTACATACGATCTGTGTCCTGAATCATGTATACTATGACTGGTGTACCTTCCTCGTTACTGCTAATGATGAAAAATGTCATGTACCTATGCTAGAATGCAAGTAGCCTTGTCGTGGACTGCTGATGTTGGCCTTGAAATGCTACTTCTTTATCTTTCTTATTACAGCAAGAGTGAAGAGAGTAAGGGGACTGAAAGGGAATACCATTGGCTATTTTAATAGCTGTGAGGTAACATGCCAAGCTATGTGTTGTGATTACGATTCTGCATACCTTAATTCATTTGGCTTGATGGAGGGGCCCCCCAAAGGTGTTCGTGCCCCGGGCCCCCAAAGTGCTTAAAATGGCCCTGATTGCAGTCATCATTGTTGTCTTGTCCGATGCTCCCCCTAGCCAGATTAAAAATCCGGGCTTGCCACTGTGCTGTTAATTCAGCTTCTTTATCCAAACGCTCTTGAATTTGTATAGCAACTGTTTCGAGGTAAATCTGCTTTGAGTGAATCATGGCTAAGAGGGTTGCTTGGTCTTTCATGGCCTAACTAATGGATTCATATCATTTGAAGAATGGCGACATAGATATATGGTCATTTCCACCATTATGTTGTTTTGTAGATCTATCATAGTAGTTGGAATGGACGGAAGAGCATCCTTTTCCTTCAGTGAGCCTTGCTGAATAGTTGGAAGCCAGTGTTTCCCATTTTCAGTAGCATTCGGTATATTGGGAAAGCTGATTGGACTTATTTGCTGAACAAGAGGCACATATGTAAGGGGTGAACCTTCCCTTCCAGGAAATGTATTTTGGGTCCAGAGGCGTGAGGCCTCAACATGAAGTTGTGTCAGCTGTCTTGTATCCATAGGTGTTTGAAGGTCACAGTTTCGTGGCTTATTAGTATTAACATCCGGCGATTTTAAGTTCCTCTTATTGCTGGCATTGAGGGTAATCAGGGCAGACAGTGTGGACGTGAAATCATGATTTATTATGGGACCCGTGGTGTACCGGAGTGCCAAAAACAAAATTTATTTTATATTGGCTATTCATCAAGGCTTCAATCTCTACAATGTCCAGGGATAGCCTTGCTGCCCGCAGGGTGGGCGGGTTATTGAAGTTATGTACTGACTTCGTCGAGACTGTATCCACATGAGCTCCCTTGACCAGGAGAGCAGGGGACGATACCGTTTGTGACACATGCAAAGCTAATGGTAACACCACATTTGTTACCGCTTTTCTCCTCCGTCCCGTCTCAGTTTAAATATGTCCCTCTGACTCATGATCTTCTGCTATCTCAATTGCTACCTCTTCAACATATGTCGGTTTCGTGACACGCTGAGCGGGAGAGCCAAGCACACTCGGCCGGTCAAGTACAGGCGGGGAGTTGTTTGATGTAATGCCATTTCTTGGAATCACTTCCTTATTGGGGGCAGTCTCTCCAGGGCACGGGCGAATCATCAAGTGTGAATCATTCAAACAAAGAGATCGATCTGGAGACTCCGTCTCTTGCGGAACATTTTAACTTGAGCCCCAAGAATCTAATGACATGAGGTTGTTGCAATCAGGTGTGTGTGTGTTGTCATTCACTTCGCAATCCAGACCTATAGCGCTAGCATTATCAGCTGGAGAATTCACCGGCGCACTCACCCCAACTTACGTCAGAGGTATTTGGTCCTTTTCATGATTGTCATCCCAATGTTCACAAGGCTCTGTTGTCGGGACTGGGTCTTGCTTAGCCATTGCAACACTGGAGGTAGAAAGGCACCTTCTGAGTTGATTGGGTGTTTGCAAGCCGGGGCCGGCCATAGACCCCCACTCTGCTTGCTCTTCCGGGTCAACTCCGGATTAACTCCTGCACTAATTCTCATGCTGGTGCTTCGCGCCCAGCTCAGCTCTTGCAGAGAGAGGGGAAGGAGACACATTAAAGGGACAGCATTCCCAGGTACACAGAAGCCACAAAGGAGAGCAAACAGTCCATGCCGGTACCGCTGAATTAATTCCTGCACCAGCTATGGCATTCCACCAACTGCCCGCCCCTCCCTGATTAAACATACCCTACTGGGAACTCTTTGAGTAAGATCTATTACAAAGTAACACCAATATGTGTGCTGTGTAGCGCCTACCAGTGTTATATTAATGCATTCTTTTGAGCTCCTGGCACAAAAGAAATCCTAAAAATGTGTTTCTGTAGCCTGTTTATTTATAAGCAATATTTATGTCATGCATCTTGCACTGGAGTCCTTTCTAAAACAAGCAATCACAAGGATACATGTTTTGGCTTGTACATAGGTATTAGACAGACATTTGCCAGGCAATGACAGTGTATGCCCAGGTACTTGCACCAGTTTATAGCTGTTCCCATCTCACGGCCAGTGCATGCCAAGTGCCTATCCCATGTCTACTCATAGGCCCAATCTGTTGGCTTTGCCAATGTATGGTGGTTTCAGTAAGTGAAAGTGTATATCCCGAGATGTGGGTGTCTTGCTTGCTCTGCCTAGGGAATCAATCATTGCTGTGCTAATCCAACAAGGTCATACGTGAATATGTCAAGGCTAGGATGACAAGTAAGGCCCAATTTCAGTAAAACCTCTCATGCATAGATACAAGTGGGGTTCTAATCATAATAGAACATATCTGTGTGGAAGCCTAGCCTGCCCTGACAGAACTTTTCCTGATTCAAACTCAGTACTGACTTGATAACCTCATACTGTTTGAGTAATTATTAACAGAGTTTGGATGCAAACAGAACACACCATGTTTATTGTCAGTCGTGTTTAAAAGGTATTATGTTCTGGGTGCTGGGTGGATCTGACCAGTGATGAGAGGGGCAGCGAGCAACATTCATTTATATATTGAGCATTTGTAAGGCACTTATACATCAAGTAAATTATGTTTCAAAGCACCCACAGGGCAACAGGGAGGGAACATGGGAATACAAATCAAATATAGCAATGAAAGATAGAGGTGGACCTACTGACCTCGTGAGCATTCAGAATGTGCTAGTGCAGAGAGAGAAGGGATGAGGGAGTGGGTGGGGGGTGCCAGGTGTACCAAGAGGGAAGAGCTAAGGAGTGAGCAGCTGTAAGTGCCTAGGTGAATGGTCAGCTGTCAATAAATAAGTGTGCAGTGGCATAGGCCTGTGGGTGCCAAGGCAAAGGCTGGCAGAGGGCGCAGGCTGAAGGCGATTGGGTGTGGAAGGCCAGGGCCCAAGAGGACACATAAGAACCCTGGTCACCAATCTCAGCAACTGTGGAGTTTAGCAGAGCAGGGAAGAAGGGGAAGATGAGGAGAAAGGAATGTCTTCAAGAGCTTCTGCAATTTGAGGAGATCTGGCTCAAGATGAAGAGGAAGGGGATGGCTGTTCCGTAGGAGGGAGTCTGCAAAGGAGAGAGAAATTGGCCACCAGCACCGCTTAACACACAGACAGTTGGCACCGGAGGAGCGTAAAGATCTGGAGTAAGAGTATTTAGTGAGAGCAAGTTGAAGATAGTGTGGTCCCCGGCCCCAGACAGCCTTGTGGATGATGCAGAGGGATTTGAATTTGATCCTTGAAGCTACCGGGAGCCAGTGGAGAGTTTATAGTGCTGGGGAGATGCGGTCCCTGGGCTTGAGGCCAAGGATAAGTCTTGCAGCCCTATTAGCTGGAGGGGCCATAGAGAAGAAGAGGGTAGATTAAGGAAAATGTTGTTGCAGTAGTCTAGCCTAGAGAGACCCAGAGCTCTGGAGACATGGAACTTCTGAGGGAAAGTGAGGAAAGTAATAATTCCTTTCAGGAGGTGGAGTTGAAAGGGGCCTTCTTGGAAAGGTCCTGAATGTGAGGGAGGAAGGAAAGAGAGGAGTCGTAGATGTCTCCAAGGTTTCTGACTTCAGGTGAAGGTGAAGGGGGGGAGCCAATAGAAGATGGGCAGAGTAAGGGGACGAAAGAGGGAGCAGGAGACCCAATAGGAAGGATCTCAGTCTTGCTGGCATTGAAGCAGAGATCATTGGAAGTACACCAGAACTGGATGGCAGATAGGCAATCAGGAATGATGGAGGAAGTAAGGAGACGGTCTGAAGGAAGTTTGAAGAAGAGTTGTGTGTCATCTGCATAACACTGGAAGTTAGGGGAGAATGTAGAGATAAGGTGTGCAAGCAGAGCAAGATATCTGTTAAAAAGCCAGGAAGAAAGGTTGGAGCCCTGGGGGACACTGCAGGTGAAAATAGAGGAAGGAGCACAGAAAGAGCCCAGAATAACCTGGGACGGACGTCAATGAGGAAGGAGCTCAGCCAGTTCAGTGCTGGCCCCGAGATACCTAGGATATCGTGGAGCTGTTTTATGAGGATGGAGTGGTTGACCGTATCAATTGCAGAGGAGAGATCAAGTAGACTGAGTACAGCTGGAGAGTTGGAATCAAGAGATGCAAGCAGTTCCTCATGGGTGTTCAGAAGAGCTGTTTCCATGCCTCTGGATGCTCAGAATCCAGATTTATGGCCATGGAGGCAACCAACAAGTTCAGGGTGGTGGGTCAGTTGAGGGAAGACCAGCTTCTCCAAGAGTTTCCCAAGTAAGGAGGTAATAGTTATAGGGTGATATTTGGCTGGACATAATGGATCTGCATAAGGTTTTTTTCAGGAGGGGTGCACAAGGGAGAGCTTGAGGCATGAGGTGAAAAATCCAGTAGCAAAAGAGTGGTTGCAGAAATCAGCAAGTGCCTGAAGCAAGAGAGCCAGTATTGTCCTTAATGGGTGCTCAGGATATCCTGAGTTTTGGTAGTGAAGTGTGTGGCCAATGAGTTGCAGAGGGCCTGAGATGGAAGAGGTGAGGAAGAGACTGCAGAAGGGTTGGCTAGTTCCCTACAGATTTTAAAGAGTTCAGCCATGTTTTTGGATGCACCAAAGACACGGACCGGGCCCTTTTCTTGGCACAGATGGAGAGTCTGTATTCTCTTTGGAGCAGGCGACAGGCCAGTTTGTAAGAAGGTGAGCCTAAGGACGGCCACTTCCATTCCACAGCCCTGCACTTGTGTTTCAGAGCTGCACATTCGGAGTTGTACCAGGTGTTACGCTTGGAGGCATGTTCCAGGTGGATCCTCATGACTGGGGCAAGAGTGTCAAGGGTAGTGGTAATGGAAAAATTGAGGTTGCTGAGAGCAGACTCAGCGGTAGAGTCTGTAGTTGGGAGAGAGGGGGATGAAGGTAGATGCGAAGGCAGAAGATGGCTCTCGTTTCATCGGAGGGATGTTCATGAACGAAGTTGCCAGGGCTGGGGGAGGTGCGGTTAGAGGACCAAGAGGATGCAGGTGAGAGGAGTGGACAGAGTGGTCTGACTAGGAGAGAGAGGGGATCAATGGAGAGGAGAGTGAAAGATCAGTGTGGATGAAGGCATCAAGAGTGTGTTCAGCCAAGTGGGTCGGACCATAAGGGATAATAGAAAGGGAGAGCAAGGTGCAGAGGTCATAGAAGAGTGGATTCCATGATTGAGGAGTCAAGGCGGATGTTGAAATTGCCCATGAGAGGGAGTTTGGTGGTGGTGGTGAGCAGAGCGGAGAAATTGGCCCATTGGCAGAGGAACAGGGGGGTTGAGCCAGGTGGCCTGTAGATAGTAGCAATGGTCAGAGATGAGGTGGGAGAGATGACCAGCTTGCAGACTAGGCTGAAATTTGAAGGAAGAGTAAGGCTGGGTGGGTATGAGTGAAAAAGGGACCCACTCAGGGAAGATCACAGTAACCCCACTGCCAGAAAAGTTAGGGCGAGGCTTCGAGATGATCTTATAGCCATCAGGGAGAAGGGAGTCTAAAGCAGTGACTGAGCAGGCATTGAACCACATCTTGGTAAGAGCAAGGATATTGAGGTCAAAGTCTTCAAGGAGAAGGCAGATGTTGGCTGAGTGTTTGATGACAGATCAAGCAGTAAGCGTGGCTAGTTGCATGAGGTCATCACCTTTGTAGGTTTTCTGAGGAGAGATACAGGGGTGTTGTACACCAGTCGGAGGGGGGAAAGAGAGAGTGTAAGAAGGAGTAGCAAGTGTGGGAAGGAAGTTAATGAGAGACGGCAGGTGCCGATAGGAGAGGAGGAGGTTGGGTTGAGGGCCCTGAACCAAGATGGTGCTAATGTGATAGACATTAATGATACACTTGGAGGATGCAAAGTCCGCCAAGAGGACTTCCCATTTAGTGCCACCATTAATGGGTGAGGATGTGAGAGGAGGGAGAGTAGAGATGAGCTAAGGAGTCCATAGCTCTGGAGAGGGGACAGAAAAGAGGATATCAGTGAAGACCTGTCTGGAAGTTGCACTGAAATAGGTGTCTTTGATAGGTAGGCCAGCGCTAGTGGCCAGGATGTCTTTTTCAAGCTTCTTTCTTCCAGACTTTGGGCCTCATTACACGGATGGCGGTGGACCAAGGTGCTATTAGCACCTTGGTCCATGCCGGTAAAATACCGGCACCGCCTTGGTGGAAAGGGGAATTACCACACTATTCCAAGGTTGGTGGGGCGGTAATTCCCCCTTCCCCCATTTCCCTTCCCCATTCCCATGTTTGCCCCATAGGGCATAATGGGAATGGGGAAGGTGCTAATTACGGCACCGCAAATTGCGGTATCGTAATTAGTTCCCTGGTCCCTTTGCGGGTTGGTTTTTAACGCCTGCAAAAAGCAGGCGTTAAATTCCCCAACCCGCAAAGGGATCTTGTAGTAAAGCGGTAAGGATTTACCGGTACCGGTAAAATACCGGTACCGGTAAAAACCTTACCGCCTACTGTGTAATGAGGCCCTTTGTGAGAGAGGGGGGATAGGTAATAGTGTTGCAGTTAGAGAAGACAGGGGTGAGGGTGCCATAGTGGTGGCAGAGGATAGTTGGAAGAAAGAGAAGGGGCTGCATAGCAGAGTCTGAGCGCAAACTCTCCAGGCGGCCTAGTAGCCAAGTCAAACAAGAGAGCAGATGCATTGGGAATACTTAACTACTGCAGATAGGTGTAAAGATGTTACAAATACACCAGGATTTGAATTTGTAAAACGACAAAAAATGCATACAAAAAGGGGTGCAAAGATGTTACAAAATGCACTAGGATTCGAATTTGAAAAGGACACAAAATGCAATCCAAAGATGTTACAAAATACACTAGGATTCGAATTTGGAAAAGGACATAAAATGCAATGCAAAGATGTTACAAATCACACCAGGATTTGAATTTGCAAAAGGACACAAAATGCACTGCAAAAAGGGGTGCAAAGATGTTACAAAATACACCAGGATACGATTTTCGAAAAGGACACAAAATGCATTGCAAAAAGGGGTGCAAAGATGTTACAAATCACACCAGGATTCGAATTTGCAAAAGGGGAGGATTGTTCCCAGCCCCCAATAAACATTTGCCCAGGGACGTCATTTCACCAAAATGCCTGGGGTAGCAGAAGGGACATCAAACAACCCTTGACCGCTGATCTCATTACAGGAAGTGATGGCACTACCCCGAAGTGACATCATGGGAAGCAATGGAACACAACCTTTACCCCTTGACAAAACAGGAAATGGCCTCATCATTGGTTGGGTGGAGCAGTAAAATGCGGCAGTAACACTATAACCGCTGCTTTTTCGGCTCTGCCCAATCATGAGTATGGCCATAACTAGACGTATTCACCTCCAGCTCACAGCTGGAAGTGAATGCGCTAGCGGTACAGTGCTATTGCTGCCGGCGGTAATTGCGCTGGCGGTAATCGCACCACCCATCCCCATTGGGAAATGGGGCTTTACCGCCTTACCACTACTCGCGATACAGCACAAATTGTGCTGGACCGAGTAGCGGTAATGCAAATTGCATTGGGCGATATCCCCGTGCAATTAGCGCCGGGATACCGCCCAACTTGTGAGAGAGCCCTCTGAATGCAATCAGACATCCAAAGCCAAACGATAAATAAAATGTTATTATATAGCACTTACACTTAAGCACTTTATATAGAACAAAACTACATACAATATCACTTGAAACACTTGGGTATAGGCGCTTTAAAAAGGCCATATCATATCATCATCCAACCTGTGTTGATACTCATTTATCGACCTCAGAAGGATGAAAGGCTGTGTTGAGATGTTTAAGAACAGACTAAATCAGTGACTCACCCCAGAAGTGTGCCTGAAATTAACCTTTAATGAGTCTAGCAATTATTGTATAGAATTTCAGAAAGACAAATTATTTGTTAGTCCTATTCGGAGTCACTGCTCAAAGTGTTACACCTGTGGAACCCCCTGTTTTTTGTTAAGAGGCTTGAACAAGAAAGCCAGCCACTGCAGAAACAAAGAGCCACATGGCATTGGCCAGAGTCCAGGAGCTTACATTTTAAAAAAATATTTTTTGTAATTGTTTTTTAGGGGTAGCAAGGGAGACATCAGGGGTAGCAAGGTAGACCCCTGGTGACCCCCACATGGCATCTCTGCATTTGTCTTTCAGAAGATTAATCATGAATATCTGGAAAATAACACAAGAGAGGAGCATTTCCTATAATGTTGCTCGTAAAGTACAAAATGGGCATATCTTTTAAACCTAAAAAGTGCCCATTAAATATTACCTGCAGAGTGCAATCAGCGGGGGATTTAATTGTCGGACAAGGGACAAATGCCTATGGTAGACCTGCTGCTGTGCCTCTCTCCCCTCAAAGACAAATAGCCAGAGCTGCACAGGCCCTCCCAGTGAGGTAATATCATTTTAATGTGCCTTAACAGCAGGTTATTTACAACAGGAAGTGATTTGAGATGGGAAAAGGTAACTTAATATTGTTGTGGCACTTTTTTCTTAAAATGATGGAAGATTTTAATAAGCTCTTTAAGTGTGATTGTTCTCATTAACTTGCATGCTGGAATGTGAAGGCTTCCATTCAGGGTGGGGAAAATAAAGCTACAATCAGGGGTCATTGTTCAAGTCAAGCGGAGCGGAAAAAGTGACACTAAAAGATTTACCAACACTTTTCATGTGGTTCAGGATTTTGTATTTGGCAGGCGAATTTGGAGAGGAGTTCTGACTTTACACGTTTGCCGGCTCTTACAGGTCACCCTGCCAAATCTGATTGTTTTTCCACCAGCACGTATTTTTATTCTGGTGGAAAAACAAAGGATTTACATGAAAGCCACCTGGCCTTTACACCTAGTAAAAGCAGGCACTTTCCTATGTAATCCTTTGTAAATGGCTTCCACAATCATTAATTGTGGGAGGGATTTACACTTTTCCAGACATGTTGGGAAAATGAAGCGCAAAGGCATTTTCGCCTGTGGTTTACTATTTATTTTTCTAGTACTTGGTGTAAACAATTAAAATTGCACGAAGGGGCCCTTTTGCACCCATGTGCACAAAGGAGTGGTCCCTCCTCATATCCAATTCAGGATAAAAAAAACTAAATGACCCCCTTAATCTTTTTCATCAACAGGTTTCTACAATGATATTTACATTGTCAGGTTGATTTATCATGTCACTTGTGAATTCTTAAAGTAATATGTATACATTAGACTATTATTTTATGTATTCAAAACCAAACTTCAACACATACTTGTACCAACTTGGGCTGGGAAGATGCGTGGTCAAGCATCTAAATTAAAAGTTACGCTGAGATTCTGGCTTTACCACTTAACTAAAAAAGTGTATGATCATGGACAAATCATTCAATGTCACTATGCCTTACCTGCCAACATTTGGTGCCCCTAGAAGTGATTCAGTTTGCAGTAAAATCAATTGAAAAAAACCTTAATCATTGTTTAATAGATGGGAAGTGCATGTGTCAGTGGCTGCAAAGAAGACACACACACATACATCTTTCTTTGGAAAATATAAAGCTGCATTTATTGATCAAAATTGTGACATTCAACTGAAAATCAAAGCAAACTCGTCAAACAAGAAGTCATCATGGACAATTGCATATTATAAACAGTATGGACCAGACAATGACATGTAGGCCCTCTCCTGCTGCCACGCCACACCTAGAGCTATACCAGGAGGCCAGAAACCCCTCAACCTGTAGCATCTGACTCCTGAAGCCACACCCCCTGCCCTGGTTCTCTCTCTTGCATGCTAGCGCTCCCTCACGCCCTAAACTCAATTAGAATGTGTTGCAAATCTTCAACCGAAAAATACAATTTTGTGCTGCAAAATGTCATTTTGTAAGAAATAAAATGTCCTATTCCTGGCTTCAGTATTCTGGAGGGGGTTCTGTGTTTCACATAAAGATAGCAGAACCACAAGAATCTCCTCCGTGGCCTGCTGGAAGTAGCCACAGTGTTCAGGGAGGCATTGTTGAGCGAACACGATATGAGAGTGAAGAAGTACTGGGGGCTTCATTGCTCCGCCGTCACAGAGGAGCAGGAGGCATCATCCTCGATTCTCTGAGCTAGGCCAAGGAGGAATGGTGGGCGAAAGGGAGTACCGGTAGTTTGGAATGGTGGTCAGGGGGAGCTCATGGAAGGTGACTGAGGGTGAAAAGTGAAGGAGGGGTGGATATAATAGAATGGGAAGAGAAGCTGGAAAAGGAAGGGAAGATAGGTAAATTGATGTTGCCAGACTATTCTGCTTGCTTCTCATCCTTTCTACTGTTTTTATAACTCATTTATAGAATTTTCTTTAAAAAGGATGAATAACTTTTCTTTTTAGGGCATGATTAATTGTGATTCACCTCTTAGTCTCTTGTTCAGGAGTCTGCAGTATACAGGTGTTAATGTTTCATGCTTTGACAATAGTCTCTTTATGGAGAAGCGGGAATGGAGGGAAGCTGACGTGAGTAGCAAATGGAAAGTCAAAGTCGTGTGGTGCTTTATGGAAGGGAACAAAGGAGTGGATGGAAGAGGAGAGCAGAACACTTTGGAAAGGGTACTGGAGAGCATTTGATTTTGGAAGGGATGCAAGGATGGGGGGGGCAGAATTCCCACTTGAACAAATGGAGTGATCCTGGGAAATCGCTGTCAGCAAAACTGCTTAAAAGGATGGAATATGTGTCACACCGGTGACAGCCATTAACTGCTCCCCCCCCTAAGCTCCACCCTCATACCCAGCCTACACAGGGCACTCTGTCAGTCTTGCCCATGAATCCTTTTGACTTAATGCTTCTACTGAGTGCAATCCTAACAAGCATCCTGATGAGACATTGAAGTATTCTTAGTGTAAGTGTCTCGCCCCTGGTCCTAACAACTTGGGGTTGAATCCAGGCTGCTTAAAGTAGTCCAATAGACTAAACAATTGAAGGGTGCGAATGGATTGTTCTGGATCCAGGAAAGACATTTTTTGCTGGATCATGGATGGCTGAGAAATCTGGCTCAATGTTTTTAGGGTGCTCCTAAACCCACACCCAATGGAAGTCTCCCCTGCCCATCACAAACAAGGCCCACCCATATGAAAATTCCTGGAGCCAGGCCTGCTCGAAAGGCCAAAATGTAGGCAATTATGGGACAGGAACTCCCAAAACACAAAGACAAAAACTGGGGTCCTTGCTCACCTTACACACAGATGCAGGACCAGAAACATATTACACTCCTTCTGCAATGGTTGGCCTGGAAAATGCCTGACTATCCCCAAGGAGAAAGATCTCTTTTAAGGCCCTCTGGTGCTTCACATTCACAAGTCTAGCAGCTCCGATAAACACTTCTGGTCCTGAAACACCCATTGCTTAACAGCAGGTCACCAGAGCCTTTCTCTTGGGGGATTATTGCATGACTAGGTCATGCCTACTCAACCCCCTTATTATCACTCTCTGTTGCCAGCTATTGCAACTGTGGGAAGAGTTTATAGCAGAGAGTGAGTTTCTGAGGTCACTTTAATGGTTCCAACCATGACTATCTGAGTCACAGTTAGCGTTCACTCCCATTACCAACTAACACCTGTGAACACTGTCTCCATAACCGGATAATCATAAACGCTGTAAGGTGGCCATTCCAACTCCCTTCTGCTCTCTCTTCCCCTTTAGTGCTTCAAAGTCACAGCTGAACAGTCTTGGGAATTTATATTTGTATTTATTTATAGAGTGCTTACACCTAATTGTTGAACAAAAGGGAAAAATTGTACAATAATAGTTGTAAATGTGGATCAATAAAACAGCCATATAGAATTATGAGTGAGATAAAGGAGAAATGATTTTAGTCAGGGACAGAAGACAGGTAAAAAAAAGAAGAATGAATTGGATGACGATGGGAGTTCCAATACTTTGGGGCAAGAACAGCTTTGGCATGGTAAGAATAAATAAAGACTGAGAACGGAGGGGTAAGTAGAACGAAACAAGAGAAGACAGATGCGGTGGTGCAAGACCATAGAGAAATTTGAATGCAAAAGAGAAGACCTGATTCAAAAGACAACGAAGACAGTGAGAGAAGAGCTGAGGAAATGGAAGAGCGTGGAGTAAGAGGAATGGGTGTTACAAGCAGAAAAGGACCGTAGGGTGTCGAATCTTGAGATCTTAGAGAGATGGAACCGACAACTACAAGCAGTAGAGTTAATGTGGTGAACAAAGGAGAGAGAGGAATCAAAAGTTATGCCGACATTATGAGCAAATTTAGAAAAAGGCAATAGAGCAGGAGGAAAAGAGAGAGCAGAGAAATAAGAGGAGAAAGAATGGAGGAAGCCGGGAAGTAAAGAACCTCCAGCTTGGACGAATTCAGATTAAGAAAGCGAGAATTCACTAATTAATGGTGATCAGAAATGCGCAACGAGAAGTATGAAGAGTGAAAAACGTGAAAAGGAGAGGGAGAGCTGCATGTCATCAGCACAGAAATGAAAAGAAAAGCCCCATGTAGCGATGGCATCAGAAAGAGGAGAAGTGTATGGAAAGAGGAGAAGTGTGCAGAGAGAAAAGGAGGGGGGTCAACAACAGAACCTTGGGAAACACTGTATAAGACAAAGGAGAATAGGTACCAGACCAAGAAATAGAAAGTTGCGTTTAGAAAGATAGAATGAAAACCCATGAAGGACCGAGCCGGAAAATCCAAGAGAAGAGAGAGAAGAAAGAAGGTAGGGTTATCGACAGTGTCCAACGTAGCAGAAAGATCAAGACAAATAAGAATAGAAGTGATGAGCGAGTTAGGGACGTGAATTAAAGCAGTTTCAGTGGAGTGCATGGGACGAAAGCCTGATTGGCGAATAGGTGTTACATCAGCAATTTAAGATTGCTGATGCTCGTTTTTCTGCTCATTTTACACTCACCCCGTCACTCTGCTCCCCCTTCCCGCTGCAATCTTCCCCCACAACCCTTTTCGTTCCCAGTCCACCCTGTTTGTGGCTCCTAAAACGAAGCTGAAGACTCATCAGCCCAGCTGAAAAGGAATGGGCTGTATTTGGGAGCTGGCAAAGAGTGCTGTAAACAAAGCACATCACCACAGACGCCACAATTCCTTTTGAAAGAGATCACCCACTTTCCTCTATGTTTCCATTTCCATGCTAGCATGATGCGTCACATCTGCAGGAATTCCGCTGTAGGAGAGAAGCAAGCGCCAGCATGCCATGGCCGGGGTAATCTCCAGATAATCTCCAGATGGATTGTGTTAATCAGCGTCACGGGGCCTCTCAAGTGTGCACTTCCTGGTTGAAACGAAACAGCTGAAGATTTGCATTTCCAGAGAAATCTCATCTTTATGCAATGGAGCCGGTCCTAAACTAAGTTTTTTTTAAATTCGTCAGCACATACAAACGGGCTCCTAAGTGTAATGGGGGGGAGGGGGATGAAGCTAAATTGTGGCTCAAGTACTCTTTCCTATCCATATGAATCATGTCTGACTGAAAGGAGGGAGGTTGAGGGGAAGGGTGTCTGACTGTTGAAAGTAGCTGGGTGACCTCATAGTTTGCCTTTCAATCTAGCACTGTGATATTGAGAGGACCACCAGCACTGACACGTCCAGCCAATTACCATCAAGCTTTATAGTGGCTACCCTCGATGTGCGCATGCAGCTGTACAGACCTGCTAGCCCTGGTTTATTTAGCCCAATAGTCTGGACAGCCAACCTTTAACAAGCATATGTTCAAACTGCAGCTTTGTACTTTGCTGAACTTGGAGAAAGATTACTTGGACAGATGACCTCTGAGATGTTGCCACCACTGGGAGAGACTAATCACAGAACTCGAGACCAAACCATTACAGAAAATGCTTAAAATGGTCTGGGCACAAATACTTGTCAATTGCTTAAACGAAGGCATTACAAAAACACATGAAAGACATTGACACTGTTAACTGGGCAAATCCAATCCAGCAAGCACATTAAGAACCCATTTTCAGTGTAAATAAACAGATGAGTAGACCAAGGAAAAATGTGATACATTTTGAAAATCGTCAAGTTTGGAAAAATGATCAATTTAGTGAGGAGCCGACAGCAAGTTTACATTCACAGTTTACCCTGGTGTAAGGATTTGCACAGAAAACAAGCTCTGACCACTCCAACTTTGTATTGACATATGTAAAGCCTTAAGGTCACATTGCATCTTTGGCGCCCCGCTTCCCTTTAAATGTTCTTGAAAGCAAGGCCAAAGAAAAGCATTTTCTGTACAAGAAGCAGGTCACATTTGGAAGTCCATAAAAAGTAACAAACCAATAATATCAGAAGAGAGGAAGAAAGGGGTGTAGGTAATAGAGGTGGAGGGGCTCCAATCATGCAAGACGATATGGATATTAATAAATAGGGGAATAAGGCATTTAAATTGGCTATATTAATATTGTAGCGCCTAAACCATTCCTAGCCCTGGACGGAAGCAAGGGGGTCCCAAGTGGTGGGGTTATGTGGATTTGTAGAAGGGGAAAAGAAGAAGTTAGAAACTGTCAATTTGAAGAAATGCTGTAGATTTCTGCTTTTGGCCAGGATCTCCTTATGAATAGAAAAGCATAATACATTAAAGCATATGTGTTGGAATGTGAATGGAGGTAACAATAGCAGATGTTAGCAACGCAACAAGTCTCTGATAGTAATGATTACCTCATTCATAATCCCATCTTCCATAGCCAAAGATAGGAAGATGTCTAATTGATCAATGTTGCCTCCTGTAACATCACGTCAGATACTTCATTCAGGGAGACCTCTATTCAAGAAAAAAAAGACTTGGATTGATCTCATCGAGTCCACAGGTGATCGATTGGCCAGGTCGAATCTCAGTAAATTGCATATCAGAAAGCAGATTTGCTCTTCTTCCACAGGATCTTTGCATTGTTTATTGTTTTGCACGAGTTACTTACCACATGCCATAGGCACATGTTCTGTTATCAAAGGCATAAATGTATTTATTTATTTATTCATTTCTAAAGCGCACTAAGCCCTGGGGCATCAAGACACTGGTTGCAAAATACAAGGTTATGATAGCAAGTACAGATACATTAAACAAGCAGTTCAGGCAAAGATAAAGTCATTTTTAGTTGTGAGACTAGCCGTAGTCACATCCTGGGTAAATAAGAGTGTCTCAAGCTGCTTACGGAAGGCACAGTAAGATTGTTCCACTCTTAGATTGGGAGGTAGGGCATTCCAATTCTTGGCAGCAATGACTGTAACATTCAGACCCGCCCGCTACTCTCTGAAGCCTGAATCTAGGAACAGCCAGGCATTAGGTGTAGGGGGTATGAGTGGGTCTGGTACATTTTACTTTGGTAAGTGTTTTAAATGTATTTAAGGGCAGTGTTCGATAAGCATTTCTGTGTAATGGCAAGTGTTTTGAATATGATCCGCTTATGGACCACAAGCCAGGGCGCCTTCCTTCTGGCAGAGGAGATATGCTCTTGTCTTGGTATATTAAGAGCTGCATTGAGGGCATTGTTTTGTATGACCTGCAGCTTGCTTATGTTGTGGGCGGAGGGACCTGCAAACAATGCATTGCAATAATACAGTCTGGATCCAATGAGGCGTTGGTCAGAAAACTGTCAGTAGAGAGAGAGATTCTACAGGCATTAATTAGCTTGGTGGTGTAGGCTGCAGATGACAAAATGGTGTTGACCTGCCTTGATAGTGAGAGGGTGGAGTCTAGGTAAACACCTAGTGTCGTGACATCCATAGATACTGGGATGGTGTGGCCATCAATGACAAAGAATTTGTATGCATCATCAAGTTTGTTGAGTTATGATAAGGACAATCTCTGTTTTATCGTCATTGAGACATAACAAGTGGGTGGCCATCCATGCTGTGTGGCTTTATAGACTAAGTGAACGTTCTTGGAAAATCTGGCCCTCTTCCAGCTTTATCTAAATACTGAATCTGTTGGTTTCCTCCATGACCACCAGTCTGGCTTCAGAGCTGCCAGAAGCACGGAAACTGCTCTCCTGAACACCAGTGAAGACTTGCTCTCCAATATTGACTCTAATCTTCCTTCTGTCCTTGTTCTCCTTGATCTATCCATTGCTTTTGACATGGTCAACCAGGCCATCCTGCACCCTGGAAGTCTCCAGGACAACCTTGGTATTACTGATCAGGCCCTGGCCTGGTTAACCTCCTTTCTCACCGACCGACCCTCTTAGGTCCAACTGGGGTCTTGCCTCTTGTCTATCTCTCTCTCTACTTGTGGTGTTCCCTAGGGGTCTAACCTCTCTTGCTGGGTCTGCAACCACTATCTGGCACCTCTTGCCCACCACATCCCTACTTTCTGCTCCAAATTTTCAATGTTATGCAGATGACACTCAGCGCTCTTTCAGGCTCCCCTCAGCCACCCCTGCTTCTTCTCTCATACCAGATTGCCTGGCCGCAATTCAAGAATGGTGTCCCGCCAATGATCTCTGCCTTAATGCCAGTAAGACTGAAATCCTCCTCATTGGGAAACCCACTCCCTCCTTTCCTCTCACTCTCTCTCTCTGGCCGCCCACACTGGGCCCTCTTCCTGCTCCTTCTTGTGAGGCTTAGAACCTTGGTGTCATCTTCGACTCAACCCTCTCCTTCTCTCCTCACATCTCTGACGTCTCTAAGAAATCAATTTATCAGCTGCATCTCCTCAGAGGTATTCTTCCTTTTCTCACTTTCCCCTAGAAGCTCACTGTCTCCAGAGCTCTGGTCCTCTCTAGGCTGGACTATTGCAACAGCCTCTTTCTAAATCTTCCTGCCTCTACCCTTCGACCTTTACAACTTATCCAGAAAAGGACTGTGAGACTTGGCCTAAAGCCCAGGGATTGAATCTCTCTAGCTCTGAAATCTCTTCAATGGCTCCCCGTGGCAGCAAGGAACAAATTCAAGACCCTCTGCATCATCCACAAAGCTTTATGGGGCCTGGGAATGCTCTACCTCCAACTTTCTCTTCCAAAACATCTTCCTTCTCGAGAACTCCACTCATCCACCACCAACTCTCTGAGGGTCAAACGCTTCTCCAAGCAGAGAGTTGGGGGCAGATCTATGAGCGAGAGAGGAGAGGAAGCTGAGGGGCGCCTGAAGGAAAGCTGAGTGTCATCTGCATAACACTGAAAGTTAGAGGAGATGGTAGATTCAGGTGGGCCAAAAGGGCCAAGTAGAGGTTGAAAAACCAGGGTGCGAGGATAGAGCCCTGGGGAACACCACAGGTAGAGACAGGGGTGGTGGAGAGAAAGGGACCAAGATGGACCTGACAATGGCAGTCCAAGAGGAAGGAGGTCACTCCAAGGCCTGATCCGTGATGGCCAGGTTCTCACAGAGTTGAAACCAACTTAATAAATACAGAGAAATAGTAATCTTACCATTAAAGGATAGTTCCGGGACTTTTTTTTTATTGTCCCTACGGTTCGGCCATGTGTTTTTAAGCATAAATCGGTAGATCGTAGAAAACTTTCCTATGGACCTTACCCGACTTTTCGTCCATTAACGCACTCGAAATCAGCCGCCATTTTCTGATAATCCTATCATTTCCCCCCATCGCCCTGGCTCACCTGCTTTTGGGCACTAAATCAAATCCCCCGCCCCTGAGCCTGACATCAGCAGACGCGTACCGCCCATTTCCCAATGCCAAAGCACGTTTCGTGTCAACAATCGCTGCGCCTCAGCTAATGACGTGTCGCCATGGAAATGGCAGGACGCCTCTTTCCTCAATAAGTATAAACACACCGTTTCACAACACACAGCAGCAGATTTTCGATTCCATTCCTCTCTCTGTGTTACTTTGAGTATTCTGTGACTCGTTTCTGTGCTCTGGTCAGCTATCTTCGCCGCTTCTAGGCCTTGTGAACACCTGTACCATCTCTGTAAATTATTTTACTTTCTTTACCACACAATGGCTACAATAATGCCGTATATGTACGAGCCCGAGTACACCGAGGAGGAACTACTGGAAAGGCAAGCACGCGAAAACGATGGGGATTCAGACGGCAGTTGGGAGGACCAGTCAACAGATGAAGAGCCTGGACCATGTCGCATGGACGGCGTCTCCACCTGGTGCACGTGCAATCGGTGCTAGCTAATGCCAACTGAGGAGGAGAACTGCTGCTGCCGTGAAAATTCCGGGTGCTTGGCCTACATTTTGGAAGGCGAGCCAAGTCCGCAATGCATCACCGAGCTGCCAGAGTTCAGGGAAGCCTGCCTCTCACGGACCGTGTTGAGGATGATGATGGTGCTTATGCACGAACTTCGCGGCACTGTTCGTCCGCGTAATCCGAGTAACGAGTAAGTATACTCTGGTTGTGATGTCAGTGATGCCACTACTATTTCATGGTCGTCTCCCACATATAAAATTACATCTACATATCATTCGAATGCATGTAAATTGGTTCCATATTGTGCATTTTCTAGATAGAATTTTTTTCAAAGCAGAATGACATTTTTTACCTGAATCGACAGTGATAAGAAAGTTTTGTCATTTTAATACAGTTTGCATCTTTCATTTTCACAGGTGGTACAGGCTGGTGGCCTATCGTTGCTTCACTTGGTGGCTTCACGGGAGGCTCGGACACCGCGTTCGGAGAGTAATACTGCCTGTGCGGTACTTGCCATTAGACAACATTTCCCCAGCGACAGTGGACAATACCGCGGATTTTCCCTGGATGTGCTGCAACCGGAACTTTACAATGTGTAATGTTTATTATTTATGTTCAATTGAAATTAAGATCTAAAATAAAACCCAACATATATTTTAACAATGGTTGTTTTGATTTTTTAAATGAATCTAGTGTGTCTCCACTTTGTTCAAGCGTTGGCAATAAAAGGAAGGCCGTTGGATTTTATTGATACAAAACATGGTTATAGGTAAATAATCAATATGGTTGATCATAATAAATCATCCTTTTGGACACCGGGTACAGAGATGACCCCCTCTGGCCCGTGCCGCCTTGCCACCACAGGCCAGCCTGCTGCTGACTAACTGCCTAGGCATCCAGGGTCTCCAGGGTGAACTGCACCCATATATTCTCCTGGGAGGCTGAGGTATTTATAAACTCACCCACCTGCCTTCCATGTACTAGATCCTGCAGCCTGCCTCTTACATGCAGTTAGATGGCCTCTCCTTGGTGAGGCCCTGCGGCAAACGAGTCTTGTCTGCACGACCACCGCCCCAATCCACCCCCCGCCCTATCAAAGGCAGTTCGCACCGGGGTACTTGTGCTGGCAAGTGGAGCTGTCAGGGAGCGATAAAGGCCAAGAGGTGCCAAAGACCATGTACACTTCAAAGTGGTCTATAGAGCATGGGTTGTTGTTCCCATGTCTACCTCCAGACCCCGTGTCTCCTGCCAAGCACCCCCCCTCACGCTGGACGGCCCCCTGCAAACCGCATAATGCCACGACATATACACGTCATTCATTCACAAACACACCCCTGTTTCGAATTCTTTATAACCCACTTCATATTTCTAATGAGCACTTCTTTGCGCTTTGCTAGTCAACCCGTGAAGGTGCTGGTTATCTGCTCTTCGTCTCTGTGAACTTCCGTGACCACTTCAAGGAAACTCGTCAGTTTGCAACCTGTGAACTGCTCCCTGTTCTACGACAAGAAACTACTCTGATCCCTGCATCTAACTGTTTGTTCGTCAAGGTAAGGCCATGTACCATAATCATTTTGCGTCCAATTTCTTTTCGTTCAAGACAGTACATGCAAGGAACTAGTCACATGTTCTGAGTTTACATTGGTATTCATAGAGAATTGTTGATCTTTACTTTTCAGAACTTTCCACAATGCCTGCCTGTTCCATTGGCGGTTGCCCTTCGAAGACCCATAATAAATCTGAAGGTACTATAATGCATGTTTTCCCTAAGACAATAGATCAGATAAGAGAATGGGTCCGATATTGCGGATATCCACCGTCTGAGCTTGAAAGTAGAGTCCTAGAAGTCTTTGCGGACAAGAGGGGTGATCGATACCGCATCTGCAGCAGGCACTTTACCTCTGACATGTACTCCACATCATTGCTAATAAAGAAGAACACACCGCGAGCGAGGCGAAAATTGCTCTCAACCGCTATTCCCACTCTATTCGTCCACATCCCTCCACTGGTGAGTCAAGTTTACATATTTATCTCTCGGCCTTGCGGTAGTGTGTAGCATTAGCTAACAATAATTTCCCCATTTATGTATCCACTCAATATGAAGGCGGAAGATTCTCCATCCATGTCGTTATTGCAGTCATCAGCCACTTCAAGCGCCTATCGGGTAATCTTACTTGGCTATTCTGCCACTGACTTGTTTTAGGCATGTAAATCAATAGTTTTAATTTATCGTGTAATTATTTTACCTAATGGTACACCCTTGTACTCGTCCTCTAGTCTTTGTTTTCAGTTATAATTATTGTTATCCAAAATAATGCAAGTACTGTCTTTCAGGGAGATGCTGAGGAGTCCAACGTATTGACGACTACCGTTGATGTCACTCAGATGCTCGAGGTACGTTTCCGGACAGTTCCATCGATGGAGATCATCAGATCTTGCATTCTTGTAGCGTGATTGTTACACACAATGTTTCTTTCGTTTTTAGCCATTGATATGTCCTTCTGTCGTCGCCCTCCTATGTGTCTTCTTTTTTCAATATTGTGTTCATTACTAATGAAAGTCCTATGTTTCAGGGAGTCGATGGAGCATTAGTCCAAGAAGAAGAGGGAGCATGCAGTTACGGGTCGGCGCAACAGCTTGCAGAAGTGTGCACCGCAGTTACATCGTCCCTTGTGTTCTTATGCATTTCGAGGTATGGATACTGACAGTTCGATCAAGCGAAATCATATGACGTGATTACATCCGCTATACTTCCTTCTTTATTAACGCAAGTACTATGTTTCAGGGAGATGACGGAGCTTCTTCTACAAGAACATCACCCCTAGTAGTTAATGCAGATCTCTGGGTGGTGACACTTCCAACGATCGAGCAAATCGAATCATATTTACATATCCATTATTTATTTTAGACAACTGATCATTTGTGCAGGTCTATTTAGATGAGCCGTTGACGCCTGCACAAAGTTTATGTTCTTTTTAACAAAATAGAAAACCATACTAATGCAATTACTGTGTTTCAGGGAGTTACTGAAGCATCATCTTCAATAATATCATCAATGGAAGTCTATGAGGAGCCCGAGGTATGGATCTTGACAGTTCCTTCTAACTAGATCAACAATGCGTGAATAATTGTCGTTTGAATGTTCTACACAAAGCGTTCATTCGTGTTTTGCTATTGAGATGTACGTGTGTATTGGTCCCCAAGTACATTTTGTGTTTTCGATATTATTATACATACTAATGAAAGTTCTATGTTTCAGGGAGTCGATGGAGCGTCAGTGCGTGATGGATGTGCTTATCATGAAAATATAGTCGTTGCAGCGCAAGAGGAAGTGGAGACATGCACACACGAGTCGGAGCAACAGCGTCCTGATGTTGAAGTTCGAGACAAGAAAGTTTCAAAGAAAAGAAAGCAAAAGAAGGTTAGTGTCCTGGTCACTATATTATGTTGTTTTTCACTGTTAATAGTTCAATACAGTAAGTTGTGTTTAAACTGAACATCCCTTTTCCAATCTGTCCTCTAGTTGCGAGTGGGTGTACGAACTAGATCTACACAGACAGTGAAGCGAACGAGAGATGTTGCTTGTCAAACCTTTTGGCAGGGACTTGAGACTGGAGATGCATCGTGCCAATGGGAAGAATATGAAGTGATTGACAACGGAGCTATACCACCACCAGCCATTGATAGTGAAAGTCCTCCTGGTAGTTCGGATGCAGTCGGAGATCAATTCACAGAATCCACACCTGCAAAAACTAAGACCGCGAGAAAGTTGAAGAAATTGTTTTATTCACCCATCGCCGGAGAAGGAACAGATGTTGCAATGGAAGAGAATGAAGTGGACGACAATGAAACACCATCAATATCACTGAACATAGCGGAAGACGATATCAGAGATTCTACCTTTCATGTGAGTGACATGTCCTCAACGTTACAGGCCGAACCAGCTGGGATGCAGAGTGACAGTATAAGGAAAGAGGCCAAATTCATTGTATTCGATAGTTGTTTGATTGATATTATTATTCGGATGAAATGTGGGCATTCGGTTGGTGGGGAAGTATGTGGGGAGCCATTGATTAATGTGACACGTGCAATTCGAGGCACTAACCTTAAAATACATGCCACCTGTACAAAATATCATCCTTTCTCATGGTCTGCACAACCCATGCTGGGGCAACTGCCAGCAGGCACTCTACTTTGTGCAGCGGCTGCACTTTTTAGTGGTTCAAGTTTTAAAAAGTTAGAGTCTTTCTTTCAGTTTGTGGGAATCCATTTCATTGCGAAAACTCAGTTCTACAAATACCAAACCGATTATCTATTTCCAGCCATTAGCGCAGCTTGGAGAATGGAAAAAATGTCTATTGATAGTACATTCGCGGGCAAACGGTTCAGGCTAGCCGGTGATGGACAGTGCGACAGCCCAGGATTTTCAGCCAAGTACTGCACCTACCACTTTCAGGACATGGAACGTAAGAAAATTGGGAGTTCGGTGGTCGTGCAGGTGTCACAAAGTACATCCTCAGTGGCCATGGAGAAAGTTGGCTTTGTAGCATCATTGCAAGAACTACAATCGCGGGGAATGGTGATCGACCTGATAGCCACGGACAGACATGTTTCAATTGCCAAGACAATGAGAGAAGAGTACAAAAATATAAATCACCAATTTGACGTTTGGCATCTTGCAAAAACAATCAATAAAAAAATGTCGGCTGCAGGTTAAAAAAAAGATATGCAAGGTATTTCACAGTGGTCCAAGTCAATCAGCAACCATCTTTGGTGGAGCTCAAAAACATGTGGAGGGTCGTTGGAAATTCTACTGGAAAAATGGCGGTCAGTAATGCTACACTGTCGGTCACCGTTGGAACACAAACCAACATTTCCACAATTGTGAACATGGCCATTTGTCCACAGAGGAGGCACGGAAGAAGAAGTGGTTGATTCCATCATCACCCACTCACAAAGCCATTGAAAAGATTGTATTTGATAAAACTATAACAAGAGATTTGAGGGGACTCACGGAATTCTGCCACACAGGAGATTTGGAGGTGTTCCACAATATGTGCCTAAATTACAGGCCAAAACGATTGCATTTTGGCATGGAGGGCATGATAAATCGGACTCTTCTAGCGGTCTTGGCACATAACCATAATGTTGGCCGTCAACAAAGTAGGACGACCGGAACTTTAGGGACGCTTCGCTACAATAAGGCCTTCACTAAAAGATGTAAACAATGGGTGATCAAACCAGTGTTTGAGGATATGCAATATGAGTTTATTGAAAGACTTATTGTTGACGTCCTAGATAGGCACATAAATGGAGTTGTGAACGAACCTGTGCAGGGGACAACTGCATTGCCACCCAACATTGCCTGTGTTCCATGTCCACCTAAAGAAGAGCTCATTGAGAAATACACATCACGGTTTAAATGATTGTAATTTTATTGTCTGTTCTCTCGAGTCTCCTCATGTTGCAGGCCCATTGAATATGTGTATCTATGTAATGTGTAAATAAAAGTGATTGCTCAGTGTACGTGCAATGTGTCTCTCCACCGTTGCCCCTCCCTTCACCGTGCAGTTGTGCGAACCACCCGGGTGTCACCTGTGACTTTGCTCTGGAGTCTCCTCATGTTGCAGGCCCATTGAATATGTGTAACTATGTATTGTGTAAATAAAAGTGATTGCTCAATGTACATGCAATGTGTCTATCCAACCTTGTTCATTTGCGCATTAAATTAAACCAAACAGTAATATAAATCATTTTTCAAAAAATATAGAATGTCTCCGTATTTATGGTTCTCTGGGGCTGCAAATGCACGCAGACAAAATGCAAAGATGGAGTGTAAATTTCAAGTCCTGTGAGATGGCCTTACACTGAATGTAGCTAACTAGGAATGTGTGCTCGTTCAAAGTGAAGGTCAGCTGCTTTGATTTTTTGCTTGGGTGCCGGAATGGCCCACGACTCAGTATAAGGTTCTATTGTTATTTGACCTTGACAGGCCGGGACCATCCCGAAAGACTTCTTTTTGGGGTTGTGGGGCAATAACGTAAGAAACGATAATGAATATAATTTCAGAAACGAAAGCCATTTAATGTTCGTTCATTAGAAGAAATAACGTCGGCATAGAAGGAGTGGTATTTCGGGGCTGCCCTACGCACAGACACAATGGAAAATGCAAATATAATGTAAGTAACTCTTTAGATGAGTTTATACCGCAATTTAATTACTATACAGTAGCTTTAAAGACGGGTTAAGTTGTACTTGTTCGTTCTATGTGGCATATTGTTTTGTACCGCGCACTATCTTGAGGAGAACCATCTCCTTTTTTACGGAAGCACCTCAAAACCTTCCTCTTTGCTTCTGCTTTCTCTCTCCCTCTCCCCTGCTACAACTGGTCCACTGTCTGCGACCTCGGTCCTGGGCCCTTCCACTCTCCACCTGCACTGCCTCCCTGTCAACCCCTGCACTGGGGGACTGTCTCAGTATCCTACAGCCCCCCCTTGACGTATAATACCCAGTTGCACTGTCCTAGCTATGAAATAATTTCCCGACCTAATATATAAAATGAATAGTTTTAATAAAGATCTGATGGTGAGACTAATTTCATTTTTTATGTTTTTCAAACAGGTACATCATCCATTATTGCATGTGTCACGAGTACCAGACACCGGCGGATGGGTTTTTCAACCGCCAGTTGCTTCTCCGCGTGAACAACGTTACCACCCTGACCATTTTATGGGACGATCGCCAAGTACAAGTATGCCCTTACGCGGTACTAACGGCTAGATGCAACATACAGACCGTTGTGGTGGCCTAGTGCCTCGTTGTTGGAACAGCCATGCGATTATCAGTGCGACCGAAGAGCTTATTTTATCGTAAACCAACACCCTGTATATTGCACACGAAAATCGCGTGCCTCAAGACAAACTATTTTGGATCGAGAGCAAAGAAAAATGCAAATCGCTGAATATTCTCAAAACATTTGATGTCAAATAAATGTACTTTGCCAAATGTACAATCTTGCCGTTTGCTTTTAAACCACAGTTTCATATTCCGAATTGTGGCGCTGTATTGTGAGATGATCTAAGACCCTGTGTACAGCAAAGGAACATCGCGTGCCTCAAAACGAACTTTTTGGAACGTGAGCAAATAAAAATGCAAATCGCTGAATATTCTCAAAACATTTGATGTCAAATAAATGTACTTTACCAAATTTACAATCTTGCGGTTTAATTTAAAAGTACAGTTTCATATTCCCAATTGTGGCGCGCTGTGTTGTGTGAGCTCATCTGTGTTGATTTCCTGGTTCTGTGTGGAGTCGCGTAGAAGACGCCTGGGCGCGTTTGCCTACGCAGCACAGTCACGTCACGGATAGAGGTGGGGAATATGAATGTTTTGATAAAGTCTGTTTCAGGGGTGGGGGATTTGATTTAGTGCCGCAAAAGCAGGTCAGCCAGGGCGATGCGGCAAGTGATAGGATTATCAGAAAATGGCAGCTGATTTCGAGTGCGTTAATGGACGAAAAGTCGGGTAAGGTCCATAGGAAGGTTTTCTACGATCTACCGATTTATGCTTAAAAACACATGGCCGAACAGTAGGGACAATAAAAAAAAAGTCCCGGAACTATCCTTTAAAGAGCTCATTTCTTTTTAAGTACCAGCCTAATGTTAATAGGTTTCTGGAGTGACACTGTAAACTGTGGCACTAATTGTAATGGGAGAATCATTTATTCTGAGCGTAAAATACACAAACATGCCATAAACAGCATTACTGCTGACAAGTACATACAATGACAAGGATGCCATGATGGAACTCTGTTTTAGATCTAAAGTAATGATGAATTTATAATTATTATTAAACTACCAACTGACATGCCAGTAAGGATTGGAGCAGAATATTGCTGGTGAAACTTAATTTGCATCCATACATTAAAGAAGTCCTTAACAAGTCCTTAACAAAGTTACCTTCCATGAAAACTCAAATCATAATCTTGCACCAAAAAAAATAATAAAATGTATGGTTTGAGATCCAGCCCTTCCAATTGTTTTAAAATGTTACGATAGTTTCCTTTCTAATGCTGTTTTCCCAGTGTGGGAGCTGCAGGCCCAACTTCAACGCTGAAATGGCACAAATATAGATTTGTCTAATGTAGATCCATAGTTTCAGGGACGTCATTTGGGGGTCATCAGGGTTCGCACCTATGACACCTTAGGTCTCCCTCACTACCCCTAAAACAAATGGAAGCTCCTGGGCTGTGGCCAGCGCCATGTGGCTCTTTGTTTCTGCAGTGGCTGGCTTTCTTGTTTAGGCCTCTTAAAAAATCAGGGGGTTCCACAAAACGTCCAAAAAGCATTTAGAGTAGAATAGCATCGATTTCGGACTATATATTTTGCTTTTTGCAAGTTGCAGCTATAGCATGTTTTTTTCCGCCGTTGTCTCTGTTACAATCATTACATGACATTCCATCTCGGTATCCTCGGTCACTTGACAAAATCCTTGGGCCTAAAAGCTTGTGTACAGTGTAGAAATGTTTTGCGATAGCACACAAAGTGGCCCTTGGATTCATTGTGCCACATTGTGCCACAATTGTAAGAGAAACGAACTTAAGTTTATCTCCAAATATACAAAAGCTGGAAAGTGATCAAATGAAAGCACTGTGTAGGTGGAAAAGAACACTTGCCGAATCTGAAAGAGAACTGTATAAAATGACAGTTACGAAATGTAAGTCTGCTGTTGTTTCAGCAAATAAATCTTATTTGGATGACCGGTTCTCCAAGGCTCAATCCCAACCAAGAGAAACCTTTTGAAGTTCTAAAAGAGTTAGAAACTCCTGAGCAAGATGACTCCGAAATAATTATTAGAGATACCAAATGGTGTAATCTAATTCAAGACACCATGGACTCTAAATTAAAGATTATCAATAAGGGCAACTTCTATGATCCATTTTGATACTGGAGAAGACAAATGTAGAACCTGGAAAGTTGAGAACAATTCACTTTTAAATCATTAAGTGAATCTGAGATGGCCTTGATTATTAAAAAACGTAAGTCTACAAATTGCAAGGGGGACATCAGTCCAGCCCTTGCTATTAGGACATGTTCATCTACGCTTATTCCAACACTATGTCGGTTTGTAAATGCCTCATTTAGGGACTGCTATGTCTCTAGAAGCATAACACACACATGGGTCACACCACTATTGAAGAAACCTAGTCTATGCCCGGGAGACCCACTGAAATACTAGCCTATTTCTAACTCTCTGTTTCTCCTAAAAATTGTAGATTGTGTGGCATACACACAAGTTCTCAATCATCTTAAGACATACAACATCCTGAATCGATGGCAATCCGGCTTTAGAGAAAGTCATGGAACTGAAAAGACATTACTCGATCTTATGTCCAGGCAACTTCATCACATGGATCAGGGAAAATCTTCTATGCTTATGCTTCTTGACATGTCCGCTGCATTCGGCCTGGTCGACCATACACTATTGGTCGCTAGGTTGGGGAAGGTGCCATGTTTTGCAACACCAGCAGCCCAATGGGTCAAATCATTCCTTGGTGAGCGCCAATGAAGGGTGAGTAGCACTTTGGCAGATGCTATATCTAAGGAGCTGTCCCAAAGAGTGCTACAGGGAGCATGTCTGTCACCTATGTTTTATAACATATTCACAGCCCCTTTCTTGGACTTCCTAGAAGAGGATAACAACAAATTTACCAACTATGCTGACGACACACAATGTGTCATCCCTTTGACAGGCATCTTTGAAAAAGATGAGTGGAACATCAGTAGGACTGATGGCCTAATTCAAAGATGGATATGTCTCAACGGCCTAGCTCTCAATACAGGAAAAACTGAGTTGATGCTCATTGGGACGGAGGCTAAAACTCGCAAGATGATAGGCTATGCTCAGGTTCAGATCAAAGGCTGTACAATAAAAATCAAGAAAAGGTCAAGACCCTTGAGGTTTACCTGGACTATATATAAACTGAACATGAAGGCTCAAATGAGTAGTTTAATGTGATCGGCCTCGTATTACATCAAGTTGTCAACTTAGACACGTCCTTTCATTTCAAGAGAAAGTCGGGAATCATTTCAAGAGCCTTGATTGGTGCAAGAATCGATTGCTGTAGCTGTCTCCTTGTTGGGATGCCTAAGAGTGAAGTCAACAGACTTCAGGTAGTGCAGAATAATGCAGTTAGAGTGATTATGGACCTGAACAAAAGGGACCATATATCGGAGGCAAGAAGGAGCCTACATCCGTTTCCGGCGGATGCTAATCTCGTTTAAGTGTTTAAGAAGCACGGCGCCAGTGTATTTGAAGGACAAACTAGTCATCAAGTCAAATAGTCATAACCTGAGGTCAAACAACTGTACACAACTGAGAATTCCTGCATGTAAGCTCACTCAGGTCAAGAAAGGAGCTTTTTATGTAGCAGTGCCTGTGGCTTGGAATAACTTGCCACTAAATCTTGAGAGGAATCTTCAATGACCATATTTAGGTAAAGACTTAAGACCCTCTTATTTAATTAGTTGCTCTGCCCAAATCTTGGTGCTATTAAGCTATGTTGTTCTCTCTCCAAGCTGATTGTCTTCTTTGTTTATGTGTCTGTACTGTGTGACCGATAGCACCTTTAAGCCTCCGGGTCAGTGGCAGCGCTATACAAATGTAATAAAGTAAAGTAAATTAGTGCTTTGTTGTGATGAGTCTATCTTTCCTATCTCCATGGCATGCTGTTCAGGATGTTTGTTTACATGTATGAGGAAACGAGTGCCCAGAGTACAGGATGCTGCTTTCCCTGCGCTACTCTAAATTCTTTAATACACAGTTATGAAACCTCCCAATGGTATGTATTTTGCCAACCTCTGAAGCCTGAAAGGTAGATACATGCAGGCTTGACATGTGGCCAACTTTGCACCAGACCTGCAGATGAACTGGCCTGCTGTTAAATCTCAGTTACCAGTTTAATGGTATCCACTACAGAGTGTAATTTGCTTTCTGACTTTGAGAACATTCAAACATGTAATTGCTCATTTTACTCTAGCCAGTAATATAGCTATACCCAGTAAGACAGCTCAGTGGGTTGAGCCTTCACTGCTGCAATGTGTGTGATCTTCAGGTTGCAGGTTCGAATCCCGGGCAAGGCCAATTAAACCTTTCATCCTTCTGAGGTTGATAAATGAGTACGAGCACAGGTTGGATGCTATGGTATGTATAATTGTTCTATATAAAGCGCTTAAGCATAAGTGCTATATAATAACACATCATTATCAGTTGAACTTACACCCTGCTTACATTCACAGTAATTTGGTAACATGGGCCTATACACACTGATATTAACAATACACATGGTGATCCATTCTTGTATGAAATGTATAACACAGTACAGTGATATCGTAACCATATTTTTGTAGTATACTTAGGAACAATTCTATGTGATGCTACTTTCTGTGTTGTGAAGGGGTGAAAGGTCGTTTTCCATTGCTTCCCGTGATGTCACTTCGGGGTGGGTCAAATGACATCACTTTCTCTGATGTCATCAGCGGTCAAGGGCCGTGTGATGTCACAACCGCTACCCCTGGCATTTTGGTGAAATTACCTCCCTGCATAGTTAGTGGGGTGCAACATTTTCTGATGTGCTAATCCATGGTTTGATGTGGAAATAAAATGCTCCTGGGTTTCTGTTGGTAATCTGGCATCTGATGTATTGTAATATTCCATCTGTCCCCCTACAGAAATGTTTTGAATTCCTGGCTTTTAACCAGTTTCCCTTGAAATGTGTGCCATAGTGTGCCCCATTTGGAAAAGAATCTCAGGAGGGGAATCCCCCTTGACTCTCCTCAGTGGTTTCAGGCTGGCCCATTTTCCTTGCTCATGTAGTTGCTTGCACTAAAGGCTTTAAAAATCCAGGTACACACGACATTTCGTAACTTTCACCCTCTCACGGCCTGATAGTACGATTAAGACAGCACCTGGCAAATGCTTATCCCACACCTGCCCAAAATCAAAACTGTTGGCTGTGCAAAGACTTGGTTTAAGCAAGTAAATGAAAAGATGGCAAAGCTTGACAGTCTGGGACCTGCCTCGTCCTGTTTGAAACAGTTGCAGCCTGAATATTTATGCAGGATGGCGCAGCGCAACGTAGGCCATTTGAATCCAGCAAGACAGTAATTAGTACCTCGCCAGTATGAGTCTCCCAAGAGTCTACATAGAATAATTATTTGCTAATCTCTTGAGATGATTTTTTTTTTTTTGCCACGGTTCTCACGCTGCAGGGTTTGTCCTCTTTCAGCGCTTTCCCACTGTCTGTGTATATTGTTACTACTCCCATATACAACGCCTCACTCGCAGAGGCAGGGCCCTGAAGGCAAGGGTGGACTGCGAACCAAAAGTGGTCCTGGAGATGTTTTTCAAAGTGGCCCCATGTGACACTGTGCAAGCCCTAAAGGCAAGGGTGGACTGCGAACCAAAAGTGGTCCTGGAAATGTTATTCAAAGTGGCCCCATGTGACACTGTGCAAGCAGGCCCAACCACTTTAACTAGGATATGGGGGGTTCTTGCACAAGAACATTGGGGGAAAAATGGTCAGAATAGTGCATTTTAAAGCATATTTGTCTGTATGTAGGTATTAAAAAGTAGTTAGGCTTAACAAAATACTGCTTTATAGCATTTGTTCAGAGTAAGGCTTTATAACATATTTTTTACTTCGAAGGGATATGGGCATGTTGAGAGATGAAGGAAAAGAACCTGGTACCCACGCAAAAGAGACCCAAACTGCAGAGGCCCACCGTGAAATCTCCAGAATTCTCTGTCAGTCAACCCATGCCTAAAGGGCCTTGTCCAATATAATAAGAACGAGTTGTTATTTATATAGCTCTTTCGCCAAAGCGCTGCACATAAAACATATTTACATACGCTTTTCATCCCAACTGAAGTTGGTACTCATTTATCGATCTCGGAAGGATGAAAGGCTGAGTTGGTCTTACTGGGGTTCGAACCTGCAACCTGCAGACCACACATAGCTTGGTATACATAGCTTGTAGCAGCGAGCACTCAATCCACTGAGGTATCTTACCAGCACTACATAAGTGTGTCACCTGTGTACTCAGACCTTTAAAACATGTATATTTGTGACTATACGCATGCTTGAACACTGACATGACTTTTTAAAACTAAAAGTGCCACCTTAACCACTGCCAGTGGTCGAAGTGCATTAATAAAGTACTCCAATTCCGCACACACTTCAGCCACCAATCCCCGCCCACGCCTTCTCCCTACTCTATGCCAATATAAAGCCCCTTCCTGGTCTCCTGTCTCTCCTCGACTCCACCCTCTGCCACTGTTCTCTCAAGATTAAAACAAGCTCAGTGATAAAAGTGCATCTTAAGATCAACATTAAGTCACTGTTCCTCACAGTATAAAGCTTCATGTAGCCTTCCCCTTTCTAATCCTCACCCCATTCACAACTCTTAAGGAACATATTAAACAACATAGCCAGCCCGATTAACCACCCAAAACTAACTGTGCCTGTGGCAATCTAGTGGTAATCATGCTTGATTTTGTTATGATGCAGATACAATCAACACCAGGTTTGGCCTCGCCCCCAGACGCTCGCTGAAGTGAACGTACGTACAAGCAGACAGATGTGACAAGTGACCTGTAAACAGTTAGCTTAAACATCAGGGACAATGTAACTGCCATAAAGAATAGAATAGGTTGCGCCACACAAATAGGGGCTGAAATTAGAGAGCACATACAAGCTTAGAAAAGGTTGCAGCATACCCAGACAGGGTTACACAAAGTAGCATAAACATGAACATAGGTAGAAGTAGATGATAGCATAAAAGGGCAGGGAATAAATGTATGGCAGCATGTAATACATGAGACAAGAAGAACATTAACATGGTGGGGTGCAAACCAGAGTACCGCCATTTTAGACAGAACTGTGAAAGGCCAGTATTCTGAAATACTGAATCCTTACATCGAAACTGCTTTGCACACAGTCCCAGCCACGCAATATTCAGGCAGACGCTCAGATGTCAAGGCCTTGAAGAAAGGGGCCCCAACAGGGAATCGAATACCACTATATAACATTTCCCAGAAGTGTACAGCATGTAACTGAAGGTAATTAGTTTCTATTGTTAGTAGTGAAAAAATACAGATAGCTTTTGATCTCCAGGTGCAAGGAGATACTGTGCCAAGCAGCCTTTCAATAAAGAAACACACAGCATCAAACACAGGTTAGAATAGCAGAAAGCTTGACAAATATACGAAAATGAGGTCTGAGCAGTAGTTATCGGAACAATGACAATTTATTCATGGCTTAAACTTTCAGCGCACCAGCTTTTTCCATAGTACAGCCAAACACAGGGGCAGCAACAAACTCACAAGCAAATTGGCAGATGAAGGTCCCAGACCCGGTAAGGGAAAGGGAGTAGACTTCTTCAGACTGAATCATAGCAGTCTGTCCATCTCCCATTCCCCAGCATTCACAAAAACTGCTTCTAACTCTTTTCAGTTTTTGCTTTTATTTACTACAGCTACTAACAAAAACTTCACAACATATTTTACGTGTTCACAGAAACTGTTACAATGCATTTTGAACATTCAAAAGAAAAATTGGATTTCCAACATCAGTCAAATGCACTCCATCTCTTCAAAAATATTCACACCAAACTTGATATTTTTATTGTGGAAAGATGTCATTCCAACATCCTGCAAAAAAGCACATACAGCTTTATTTAAATTCTGCCTGGCTTTTTCAGTTTGTGGACAAAACAGTGTTAGAACGTTTCCACATTTGCCTTTGAGCTATCTGAAAAAAAAAGAATCTTTGAATGTGGAAACAATTCCCTTCAATTCACAAATGTATCCTTCATGGCAAACTGTAAGGATATTCCAGTCACATAGCCCAAACTGTTGCCTCCACAGTGAACTATAATGATGTCTGGATGCTTCAAAGTAACCACACTCTTGCAAAACGGTAGCAATTCTGCCCATTTCAATTTTCAAACTCCATACCAAGAAACTTCAAATTCTTCTAATCCAAGATTACAGATAATCTACACTGCTCACAGTACATCTTTAACCACTGGATCCAAGAATCTGTCACAATCCATACACTCTTCTTCTTCAAAGCCCTAAGCATAGTCATCTTCACTGCACACAACAAAGAAAATACTTGCTACCCTGTCTTCCTGTACACCATAACTACAAAACCTGATTGGTTAATCCCCAGATATCCAAGGATGCTCATGACCGTCAGCGTCTCTGCAGTCTTCTTTCCATGCCAGGCATCCTCAAAAGACTCAGTTGGCACGTGGGGGTCAGCAGACTACCACCTTGTCTGCGGACTACATGGACAATTAAAGGGAGTCAGGAGGTTTAAACTCAATTTACATCATGTATTCTACAATGATGGCTCTAAGAGGAGCCTTCTTTGGGGTTTTGGGGTTTGTTTAAAAATACTCCTTTTTGCTTTTTTTCTTTTATGTACTGTTGTAACACATGCTGTACTGTACTGTACTTGTGCGTTTTTTTAACTCCCAGAAAAACTGCTTCAGATTTGGTTTTGTTTTTCTCACTTGTATGTCCTATACCCACTAGAAAATGCTTTATAATACACTCCACATCTTCCCTTTTAGTTTTTTCACACAAACTGTTTCAATGCAATTTGAATATTGGAAAGAAAAATCTAATTTTCAACATCTGTCAAATGAACTCAATCTCCACAAAACGTATTCACGTCATCAAACTTTATGTTGTCATTGTCAAAAAATGCCATTCCTACACCATGTAAAAAAGCACATACAGCTTTATTGACATGCTGCCTGGCTTTTTCCATTTGTGGACAAAACAAGTTTGGACATCTCCACATTTGTCTTTGATTAATTTCTGAAAAAATTATCTTCGCTGCTGGAAACAGCTCCATATGGCTTTCTAACATGGTTCTATGTAATTTCACATTCTCCCCCTCCTATATTTTTCAATTATTTTTTTCATTGAACATTTTTGTAAAAAAAAACTCATTAAAAACGACTGTTGATGAAAGGACATTGTACCTTCAACATATCCTTCATGACAAACTGCAAGGATACTACAGTCACATAGCCCAAACTGTTGCCTTCACAATGCACAATAATAATGTCTGGACATTTAAAGTGAGCCATACTCTCACAGAATGGTAATAAGGTCGCTCAGTTTAACCCACAAACTGCATACTATGAAACATCCACTTCTTCCAATCCAATAGTAGCAGAGATGCCACAATATTCAGTGTAAACCTTCAATGAATTGATCCAAGAATCTCCCAGCATCCACACACTCTGGTTCGCCATAGCTATCTTCACTCCACACAAGAAAGAAAACACTTGCTATCCTGTGTTTTTGTACACCACAAACACAAAATCTGATTGGCTAATCTACCGATGTCTACGGGCCTCTACGAATGTCTATGGTCTCTGCAGTCCCCTTTCCATGCCAGGCATCCTTAAAAGACCTGGATGGCACATGCAGGTTTGCAGACTACCGTGGTGTCTGCTGCCGCTGTAGCGCAAGGCAGCCCTTCTAACCTTTTTACTTTTATGTTTGTAACACTCCCTCCATGGCTGCTTTCAAACAGTTATGCATCCATCCACCAATTACATCCCAAAACTTTACATTTAACCCTGTGATCACAGTTCAACACTTAGGATGTACACTTGAACTCTGAGAGTACATGTCTTATACATAGTCACAGCATCCTGTGTCAAAATCTATGGTGAAACTCTCCAAGATTTTTAGTTGCAGATTCAACAATATCTATATTTAACAAAGCATAGTACAGGTATGCTTATATGTTAAGTCATTTTTTAAACACCTCTATAAACATAAATATAGGGTTGCTGCCACTTACCCTGTAATCAGCATCTCAATGAGCATATTTACTTTTTTAACCGGGGCAGTGCTATACAAAAGCCATGTATTGCAACATTCTGCACCTGGTCACATCAAGTGGCAGTTACATTTACTGCCAACATATTAAACTTCCACACACCAACTGCCACTTAACTGTGATCTACAAATCGTGTGCAACTGCATTTCTCTTATTTATACAAAAACGTTACACACAGTTCTGCTGTGAATGCAAACATTTCTGAACCAACATCATTTTGCATTTTTCTTTACATATAAATGTCATACTTTCCAACTTTTCTCATTGCATTCCTTATAGTTCCACCATTCTCCACCTGCTCACACATATGCGTATACAGCAAAGTATCTATATGCAACACTTACATATACATAAAATACTATTCTTTTCCAACCACTGCTATAAGACATCATACACTGCTCTAACTACAAACTTCCATTGCATTACCACTTGGGCACAGTTTCTCTATTCTTTAGAAACACTGCAACACTTTAAATACATTTCACCACAAACATGGCATTTCTCTTATTAACATCACCAGCACGAGAATTGCCCATCTGTAAAAACAAACATTTTTCATGAGTTTTTACATGAAGCCAAATGTTGATGCATAACTAATACCATTACATATTAGTCCTACAAGAAACCTTCCTGTGCTAAAAAAAAATAACCTAGATATGCATCTGTTTTACACGCTATTTTTACTGTGTTCCTTATAATGTCCCATATAACACTAGTTATATTCCAATTGTCCCAACAACATAGCTAACATACTTTACTCCACCACCCATAACATAACTTTAGTAACTCTTTCCCGACAACTACTCCTACCTTAATAAATAACAACCTCTCTTAGTGAAACTACTTCACCATTACCAAATATACCAACTAACTTTCTTTTACAATTACAGGAAAAAAGAAGATTGACAAAGACAGCTACCGAACAAACAAAACTCTTCACATCCTACAAAGTAAGTTCTTCAATAGAGCATATATATCTCTCTAATTGTAATGTGCTTTCACTTAATATTATCCTAAAGTATTATTTTCTTCTCAACAATGTTGTATTTTACCGTTACTCTTTCTATTGCAGCATTCACACTCTTTTTGTACCTATGTAAACATTGCTCTTTATTCAATATGGCGCCAATTCCTTATTGCCCACCGACACATCCATCTCTCAACAACTTCAATGCCACATTTTCCTTTCCTTAGTCTTCCATACCCCTATCCATGTGAAGTCCTTAATTCCAACCCAACAACTTTCATTGCATTCCAAATCACTTACACACATTAGCACACATACACACACTTCCTCCCCCTTTTCAATTACCCCTACTCATCCCTCATACCGGTGTACTAAATCACACCATTATAGCAACCATTGTTTCCCTCAAAACATCATAATGTTGCAACTCATTCAGTCACACCACCACTCCCTTACTCATGAACACCAATAGTGCTCATCACATTCTTATATCAATAGTTTATTACTCATTCCCCATCACATAAATATACTTATTTTATACACCACCACCTGATTTAAATGTCATATTTACCCAAGCCCATCACACCCACACAGCCTCTTACAACCATCCCAACCACACATATCATCTGACTACACAATCGCACAGCACTCTAGTCATCTGTACAATAACACCCGCACACCCAGGCATAAAACATGCATTAACATTCCACAACGTTCAAAAACAAACTTTCTTTTTTCCCAACAGACAGAATGCCTACTAAAAACCAAATCTGTAGAAAAAAAAGAAAATATAGATCATATAAAAACAAGCCATATTGTCATCCACCTCTAAAACAATGTATAGAAAACATTAAAACAGAACAGCTAGTAACCTCACTCAACAAAACTAAACCAGCCACCATTAGAAAAAGTAAGGCCCCTATCGCAAAAAATAACGGTAAAAAAAGATGTACAAACAAAATCAGACCTACTAATGAACCTAACACTACATTTACCAATGTTAACTTAGCCACAGTAAAGCATTCCCAAGAAATCACTTTTACAAAAAGAATTCCACCGTAGAGTTCTTAACAATCTTATTAGTACAGCTAAAATGTCACGATCTATCCTTAAACGCTACAGCAGAAAACAAATCCTCGAAGCTCTAATTGACAGCGCATTTCAAACAATCATTCATTGTTTATATTAATTTTAAACAAAATTAGACCACTAACTAAATGAATCAATACATTAAAAAAAGTACTTCTAAACACGCGCAATGGCAATATAGATACCTGTTCTAATTTCTGTGAAGGTGAATGGATTTACACAAGCAGCACAGAACCATATTTCAATGAAGAGGGTTATAAACAAGAACAAAAAAAACAATTGCCATAGACAATAATGGCCGAGGCTATGAAATGGTAGGAGACACCATTATAGCAAAAGAAACCCTTATAGAAAAAACATCCCCAACAAACTTTCAACAAAAATGTTACTTTTGCCCAAACAAGCCATCCAGTGTACAAATGGAGGTACAGCTCAATGTGTAGCATACGCCAACAATCCTTCAAATCTTTATGACATTTCCTCAATCACTATGTGAAACTGAAAGACAAAAGTAGAATGAAAACTTTACAAACCATGGACTCCTGCCCAGTATGCAACCACAGTGGACTGCAAAGACATTCATTAGACTGCATTACAGAAACGGCTTGCAAAAGCACCTTCCACCAAATCTAAATGTTAGCAACACACTATTCCGCAATATGAAATTGTCCATAGACTGTACTATGCAAAATGTCCTGCTCTAGACCCGCAAAATTTAAATCACATTCTCCTACATGGAACAACCAAAGAACTCCTTCAAGAAATAGAACACATCTAAAGTAAATATTTTGGAACTGAAGGTGACTTACACAAATCAGTTACTTTAGAAAGCATTAGCCAAAACCTCACAAACACCAACCTTCTTAGAAACACATAAAAAAGAAATAGCTAAGTTTCAAAACACATCTACTGAAATACCAGACAACGTATGTGTCAATTGTCGCTGAACCTTTTATAAAAATAGTAGATGTGGCCCACAAAAAACAGGACAATGAGGAATCCCAATGGTTCCAATTAGGTTTGTATCTAACAACAGAAACAAATTACTAAATTACTGACTCCTCAATAGTTTGCCCATACTGCAATACAAATCTTGACAATAACCAAATGCCATCACATGCTATCACTAATAACTCCAACAACTTAACTTGAATGAGATCATTATAATCCAGACAGTACACCCATGTCAAGCCTTCAACCGGAGAATGGCCAATTTACCTCCATTTGAGTTACTAAAAGGCATTTGTGACAAAGTAGTATATTTACCATTAGATCTTAAAGAAAATGTAGAAACTCGAGAAGTAGAATGGCCAACAGATCAATCTTTGATTGTACTAGTTAATGGTGTACCAACAAAAGACAACAAAACTTGGCAACAACTAGTTGAATTAAACAAAGTTAGACAAGCGCAACAATATCTCAAACAAATCAATGAACACTGCACAGATATAAACAGAGGAACATTTAAGAGAAACCCCCCAAATAATTCAGTATTCACCACAATCTTGCCAATTCGAATGTGTAGATCCTATTACTGCAGCCAACATTTTAGACCAGTATACAATTCACCCATTAGATTCAAAAGACACCACAGAAGATGCATTAGAAGCATATGAAATGCGTCAAGCCAAAGGATCCCCAATGAGCATATGGGAAAAAAGTGTAGAAGCACATTCTTTTCCTCTACCCTTTCCTACATGAAAAGGAGGAAGATATGATGAAAGATCCACACAAATTAGTGCATAAGAATATCGCTCTTACCGAATGTATTCTGAACATCCAAGTTTCAGACCAAATGTAGAATACATTTTCCACCTCCTCTTCGAAAGAAAACTAGCAACTCTATGCTATGGAGCTGCACACATTTTAAAAGCAGGCTTTAATTTCTTAAACATGTCTGCTAACCAACTACTTCAAAAGATAAAAGACGAAGATGAAGTTTTGCAGTCAAGTATCACAAATCTCTTGACAAACATGCAGGGTAAAAAAGAATACTGGTTCAGACGTCACACTGATGTACGTTGTATGGGTTCGCGAACGTCAGCGAACAACAAAAAATGGTGCAAAATGTTGCAGAAAGGTCATAGAAGTATTACAAATGTTGCTAGAAGGTGGGGAATGGTACATTTTCAAGGTGAACCCTTCTAGATCATCTGATAAATGCTGCTATATTCGGGGTAAGTAAAATATTAGGACGTTGTAGCAAAGTAGGGTGCCCTGGTAAAAACCCTTAAAAATTCAGTGAAACAACTTTGTCAAAGGGATGTTATGGTTAAGTTGCACTAATACAAACCTTTCAAATTCAGTGAAAAAACATTGTTAAGGGGATGTTATGGTTACAAGTAAAACCAACCCCCCCCAGAAATGTGCCAATTATGGTAAGCTAAGCAACCATAACTTGTGCCACCACCGTGCCCTGCTAACACTAATGCCCAGGACATCAAAAATGACATCACAAATGTCACTGATGACATCACATATATAGGCCACTTGTTTTTGGTCACTGATATATCTAGGTCACGTGTTTTTGTTCACTGACAGTCAGAATATGAAAATTGAAAAGGTGCTATATATTTAGACGTTAACCTTGTCGTTCCTAAAGTACTCTCCTTATTGTTTAGTCTCAGCTCATGGTGCACATATATGGGGTAATAAGCAGGCGTCAAACACAATTAATTTCTGGTGAATTTCTCAGGTTTTTCGGTTTTACTTGTAACCATAACATGCTTTTAACAACATTGTTTCATTGAATTTCATAGGTTTATATTAGTGCAACATAACTATAACATTCCTTTAACAAAGATTTTTCACTGAATTTGATAGGTTTTTATTAGTGCAACTTAACCATCACGTCCCTTTAAGTTTTTTCACTGAATGTATTATAGGGTGGTGATAGCCACCCTATAGTTAAGGAGCGTCGGGCACCCATTGGAACACCTCAAAATTCTATCATTAATACATTTTGATTCGAGTAACGAATTTGACAGAAATTTCGAAAGTGATTAAGTTTCATAAAGATTCGTTTAAAAAAGTTATTAAGAAGTCAACATTTTTTTGGGACAAATGTGCAGCCTACTTCCCATAGGCAAACAAGGTCAATTTTTGTCACATGAAGCTTTCCGTAGCCTCGGCTATAGCCTCAAATTGCTGATGTGTCAAAGCGAACTGCGTCACAGAAACAGCATGTGTTGTGGGAGGAAAGGGAGAGGGCAGGGGCTGTGAGGTGGCCCTCTGGGGAGTGGTCACAGATGAGGGGGGCACTTGGTGAGGGCTTGGAGGGAGCATGAAAGCATTTTTATTTTTCTGCTATTTTTCTGATATTTGCTGCTATATTCGAGGACATAAAGGACTACGGATAGCAGAGGGTATGTGAAGTTCAGTACCTGCGGTTACAGTTTGTTTTTAAAAGATATTTTTACAGTTATAGTGATGTTGGCCATTGCCATTGACACGATTGCCACCCAGGTCTCCAATCCATGCAGTAACCAGGACAGACCATACTTAGCTTCATAGTGAAGAAGGGGCCAACCTCCTCAGGTCACATTGCCCGATAAATGAGCCAATGTTACAAGACCACTTAGAGAAATGGACTTGCCCTATCCTTGCTTTGAAGCTATGCAGGGTCAGTCCCGGGTACTGCATTGTTGGGTGACAGAATAGGCATCTGATTATTTTTTTTAAACCCATGCTACTGTCAATCCTTGAAAGTTTTGCACTCAGAGTCCATTTGTTTTGCCTTTTGCTGATTTGCATTCTGGTATTTGTAGTCTCACAGTCAAGATTGGGGGCGGGGAATAATGCCTCAATTGTACAGTTTTTGCCTAACATAGTTTTATAAGGATTTATATATTTGAGTGACACTTTGGTATGTGTACTTTTCAAGTTAGCTTTATATTGTTGAAAGACATACATGGGGTTGAGGGGGGAAAATAATGAGAGGGAAAGTCAGTCATGAGTATTTGCCCACAATGTGACAAGAGAGGTTGCATCCCTACACACTGGTGCAGTTATTTTCCCCTGATTGTGGCTGCTTTTCAGAGCAGCAATAAAGGACACGTAGGTGGACGGCGTAACATTTCTTCAGAGGGCAGGCGATACCCCAGGTTTTTTCTTTAGGTTGGCAAGATTGCTCAAGTATTTGGCTACCAGGATTTTACTCAGGTTGTCATTTCCTCAGTGCAGACGCTTACCCACAAAACCACAAGCACTTGTTTTGTATTGGGATTTTGTTTTACATGAAATATTTCACTACAGATTGCTGGGTTCAAAAGGTGAGCTATTTTTATACTTTGCCAGCATATTTATTAGAAGATGTCCTCTCTCTGGTTATTTTTCTGGTGTTCATGAATTCTATTTAAAAGTCCAATGCTATTTTGTCTTGCGCACTTTCTTCTAAGGAGAAGGTCAAATGAACTACATTCGTATATTTCACTTTAAGATATATGTTCACCTACAGTGTGTATTTTCATGGCTGCCAGCTTTTGATTTTTGCTATGGGTGCAGAAAGTACCTGGGAATATGTTATTCTTAAAGCCGGTCATTTTTTCCTGTTTCCGTGCTCTTCGATCCCTGCACCTTTGATCCCTGTGACTTTGATATTGATACCAATTGGGATATTCGCACCAAACTCAAAAACAAATCTAGATTTAATCCCCAGTTTGCAGTGGGGGGCTGTATTGAGGCCTTCCGTGACCTTTCTGTGAGTCACTTACGTAAACTGTGTAGGAAATCTTTTAATTTCAAACAGAATTTGACTATCTCGCAACACTCAGCTTTGAGCGAACTACAAAATGTATCTAGCATAGTCATCAAACCGACCGATAAAGGCTCCAATATTGTTATTCAAGATAGGGTGAGCTATGTTGCTGAAGCAAACCGTCAACTCCGTAACTGCTGTTGTAACTCCAAATTGACTAAAAACCAGTTTGGTCAAATGCTATGTGAACTTACCTCTCTTTGTATCAAGTGGGCTGAAGAAGGCTTAATTGAGGATGAATTGGCTACATTTCTTGTTCATTTCAGCCACTCTATTTCCTATCTAGGACACACAAATCTCTTATTCATCCCCCAGGTAGGGCTATAGTGACTTTATGTGGCTCATTACTCGAACACTTGCCACAATTCATCGATGATACTTTGCTTCCACTTGTTTCGGTTCTACCATTTTACCTGCAGGATACCAGGGATTTCTTAAGACATATCACGGATATACCTTGGGAGGAAGGATTAATTCTGGCAACACTCGATGCGGTCTCCTTATGCACCTCAATTGATCACAACATTGGTTTGGCAGCTTGTATATTCTTTTTAGACACTCAAGCTCTTAATTTCTTGGGACATAGCACAATGATTTTGGACATGTTACTGTTTTGTTTGACTAATGAGGTTTTTTATGTGAAGGCTCTTTTTATCATCAAGTAAGGGGTACTGCCATGGGCAGTACCTTTGCTCCATCTTTTTATGCTAATTTGACCATGGAGTGGTGGGAGGCAACTTTTCTATCTGATTTAGTTTTGTTGAGTTTTCCCACGCAGATTATTTCTTGGTGGCAGTATATTGATGTCATTTTTATAATTCGGAAGGGTACCGAAATTGAGTGGTTGTATTTTGTTGTATTTTGTTGAAAGCATCAATACCAGTACTGTGAACTTGAGATTCACTGAATGCCACAGCTATACAGAAATAGTATGTTTGGATGTTGCTGTGAAGCTTGACACTCTGGGCGTCCATACGTCATTATACAATAAAACGTCTAATACAGCCCTTCCCTTGCATGCTACGAGTTGCAATCCACCCTCTTGTAAGATGAGCATTCTGTATGGCAAACTGCACAGACATTGTTGAGTTTGATCGGTGTTGCATTGCAGCTGCTGCTGATTTCTTGCAACAGGGCTACGCTAAAAGAACAATTGAAATGGCTTTTTTAAAGGCACATGCATTTTCAAGGGAAACACTCTTGGATGGGATGAGGAGGAAGCAAAATATCAACCTTGATGATCCTCAATTGATTGTTATATTTGATAATGCCTCACATGATGTTCGGAAAATCATTTTGAGACATTGGCGTATTTTTACGCTTGATAAAGATCTCGGCCCTGTCCTGCCTAAACATCCTATTCTAACTTACAAGCAGCTACCTTCATTAAGGGATAAACTAGTTTCTAGTTACTTGCCTCCCGAAGAGAAGAGCTCTTCTATGATCAATTGGCTATCAGGCTCACCGATTGGCTTTACCAAGTGTCTAAAATGTAAGGCCTGTCCTCATGCCATGGCATGTAAATCATTTATACATCCAATCACGGGTCTTAAATTTGAGATCAGACACTCCATCAATTGTGACACTGCATTTGTTGTGTATTTCCTTTCATGTCCTTGCATGAAGAGGTACATTGGGAGTACTACATGTATATTAAAGCTCAGAATTCTTCAGCATCTCCGAGCCATTAAAAATGCTGACCCCACGTACCCGATGGGCGAACATTTCAAGCAAGAACATGAAAATGATTTCCATTTGCTAACGTTTTTTGCTGTGGCTCATGTCCCGATTCATCAAAGAGGAGGAGATCGAATCTTGAGATTAAGACGAACAACCCAGTGGTCACAATGTTGATGAGGAGCTGTACACGTTTATGGGCACTTAATATTGTTGTCTCCTCCCCCGTTGTTATTCTCCTGCATAAACACACTTTTTTTTTTTTTGGCTGTATGTGGCATCTTTCTTCGGCCTGGTAGTGCCTTTTAACTTTTAGAATAGATCCCAGTGTTGGTTCTATGGCTATCTTTTTATTTTTGTTTTAACATCTGGGGAACGCCATTTATGACTATTGCAGGACATCTTTTAATTTGGTTTGTCCTTCATTGTCCCTTAACCTTTATTACCTATTTTCCAGTTTCTTAACATCTGGGCCCTTTTTGTCAATATTGTCTGTCTTGTTGCAACTGTCACTGGATTTTATAAGGATTCTTGGTTATACTATTGTATGTACATTATAGGTTGAAGATTGTTGTATACATATGCACTTGCACTTTATTCCATTACTCTATACAATTTAGATTAGGAGATATTTGTCTATGAATACACCCGCACTCCATTATGTATAATGGTTGTGTGTGTATCTATATCGTTGCTATATTAACATGTTTGCAATTGCACTTTATATTTATGTGCCTACATTCATATCATGACTGCATTGATACATTTGCACTAGCACTTTATGCGTAATAGCATTGTATGTCTCCCTTTTTATTTTTTGCCGATTGGGAGATATATTTTTATGAATTCATTTGCACTTTATTATCAATGTTGGCTGTATCTGTATTTGTATTGCAGCTATATTAACATATTTGCTTTTGCACTTTGTCAAAGTGCCTATATCCATATTATGATTGCACTGATATATCTGCACCCGCACTTTATGTTCTGTGACATTGTATGTCCTTATCTCCTTGTATGCTGCAGCTACATTTGTATTTTACTCAATATCTGCTTTAGTGCTTGAATTTAGCATTCTGTGTTTGCAATACCTGCACCATCCTTTTGTGTCCTTGTCTTTTCCTTTATGAATTGACCCAGTGATATCAATGGAGTACATTGTGGGTCCTTTATTTCATTAAGGGTCTCTGGCTTAATAACATTCTTATTTGTTTTTTCCTGTGATTAGCCGTGGCTAGACATAGCTGATGGAATTTCAAGTAATATTTATCCTGGTTTTGTTTATGTTCCCACTTTGGGTTCATTACGTCTCTTTAATTATTGAGCCGAATTTTGTTCTTTTTTTATCTACGACCAGTGCGACATCCATTGACAGCATCAGTGCTTGATTCATTCCAATATGGCTGCCATGGTCACCACATACGGAACAACCTTTTGGTAATAGGATAAATAGCAAAGGGACTATGCCTGCTTAGTTATTGGGTCTGCAGTCTTTGTTCTCCTTACGTGACCAAGCGCTCAGGGAAGCGCGAAATGCGTCATGTTACAGGATTCCCCTATGGCGTCCTGCCACTGTCTGTTTTCTGTCTGCTGATTTGTCATCATTGAATAAATTTGCTTCTATTTTTGGACACGAGTTTTTGATTTTTGTCTTGGGAGCATGGGAGATGTTATATGCCTGATTTAGAGTGCGGTTTCTGGTCCTCTGTTTTTTTGGATATACATTCCCGAAACAAGTCATCACTCCCTCGGTGAGTCTCTATTATATTCACTGCATTGTAATATTCAATTTAAATGATCTATTATTCATACGTGAAAAAAAATAAAAAAGGGTATGTTACATTTGCGTGGTTAATACCTTTGAAGTTCCACTATAGGCAAGGAAGATGACGGCACTTCCTAAATGTTTGTTTTCCCTGATCTTCATGCCTGCTTCTTGAAACTGGCACGCATCCTTTGCTTCGAGATAGTGGTAACCTGATCATTTAAATGTGGATCAGAGTGCTTTATATGAATACCCCTACAGGGGTGCCGCCATCTCTTACTATTTTATATCTGTAAAATAGGATACTGAGGAACAAGCATATTGACCTCTGGTGTGCGTCGACGCAGAAAATTAACTAGTCAACCTGTAAGGCCAACAAAGGATGCTTACCTTAGTGTACAACATAACACATCTCCTTCCTGCCTATCCCTCTCGCATCCCTCTTGCTCACCAACAACATTCACACTTACAAGTCCTGCACTTGGACTATGCCGCTTTCTTGAAGTTTGGCTTGGTCTTCAGAGAATTATCATTCAGGAACTTATTTGCAGTAACAATTATGCTCTACAAGTATTTTAGGCCTACACATCTGCCAGCATTTCCCGATCATGTTTAGAGTCTCCCACATACTAAACGCTACTCAATATCTACGATGTAATTCTCCAAAACTGCCTCAAAACCCAAATGCATTTTGTAAGTCAACGAATGTGTGCTACGTCGCTGTTCTCCAGAAGCCAGCTCCTTTACAGTGGGACTAACGCACACCCACACCATCGCAAAGTATTTCCTCTGCCTTATTTCCCCCTCCTGTTCCTGAAGCCTCTTCCTTGCTGCGCCCCTCTCCTACTTTCACTCCTGCCCTCCTCCTTGCAGACTAAGGTCTGGCTTCCGCAGGCGGGATCACAATACACCACGGAAAAGGATCCAGTGTTTTGACATTACCATGGTGGTGATTCGGGATACTACAAAAGCCTTGTAACATCACAGAACATGAAATTATACTGCATCTATCCATGATAATAAACTGAAACCATCAGCAGCCAAGACGATTCTGAAAATTGAAGAACTTTGGTTGGAGCAAACAGAACACTTAAAACACATTCACTTCAATGGTATTTTTGGTGCTCTTAACAGCAATGTATGACTTCATAACCAAGCCAGATGAAAGATGGTCATAAATGTTAACAGGCTTAACGTTCTGGCCATTGGAGGTCAGCAGGAAACATGGAATCTGACTCAAGATAATGGGCCTCATTACGAGGAGTGCGGTAGAGGGTTAACGGCGCCAGTACAGCTGCCGGCGCCGTTTACTCTCTACCACCTCATTACGGGGTCTGCTTGCGGGTCCCGCTAAGGACGTCTGGTAAAACCAGGCGTCCTTATCAGGACCCGCTGGCAGACCAGGATGCTAACAACGGGCCCGTCATTAACGGCCCCGTTGTTAGAATCCTCCCCATTACCATTGAGCCATATTGGGGCTCAAATGGGAATGGGGATGTACCGGGTCTGGGTTCCAGGTGTAGGGAATTACCGGGCCCTCCAAAGTCGGAATGGCCTGGTATTTCTCCATTCCAGAAACCCCGACCCGGTACCCGGTATGGGGGTAGCCATGCCACAAAAAGCGGCATGACTACCTCCATAGTCGTAATGAGGCCCAATGACTCTCTCGATATGGGATTCTGCGCTGAGGGTCTCTTACATGTTCTCTTCATCTGTATGTGGTGTGAAACCCCAGGAAAGCGCTTGCCAAAAAACTGAAACACATGGGGGCCTCAAGGGACCACAGAGACATAGGAACCTTGTTAATAATGGAGGAACAGGTTGTCTCACACAAAATGGAATTTTTTCATAAACAAGCTGCAAATATAAGGAAAAGAAATACCAAAACATATGAATGCTAGGGGAAATCAAATAGTTCAGGAGGAATGACTCTTACACTACACTTTCTGTGTCACTATATAATCCGATAGACTGTCCGTAGATGAAAATAAGAGGCTTGATCTCGAGTCCAATACACCTAGGTTCTTAAATAGCCTCTACATGCTTTTATTTCCTGGAACAGGTTGTATTTCTTTCACCAAATTCTCCCATATTTATATCACAAACTAAAGAGTTGCTCCTTGTCTCAGAAAATGACAATCTCCACCCCCTTCATCTCATCCTGTCCCCTCTGTCTCTATGTTACACTCCTGTGCTTTTACTCCAGCTTTCCTACTGTGCAGTCCACTACATACTATCCTCCAACACCTGCCTCCAACTTAGGACTCCCACACTATACATTGTTCCATCCCCTTTTTAGCTTTGGCTTATAGGTAGCGCTCAAGTGTCACCTTTAGGTCCAAACTCTTGCATTGCAGTACAGCTAGGAGAGAGATGGCATGTGTGGAGGGACACAAAGCTGGTAGGTGTTGTTTGGTTATTTCCTCACCTATTGACTACCCATGCTAATTCCTAAAACCATTTCCACCCACCTCCTGCCCCTCCCCTCTCCGCTCAAAACCCATCTGTTGGGGGCTGTCCCGGTCCACCGGGCAGCCCCATATTCGTGTCGGGCAGCACCCGACGACACACGCTGCCGTGCGGCGATCACGCCGCTTGATGAAGGGTGGGGGTTCATCCCACCCGCTCCGGGACACCGGAGCTCCACACACGTGGCCAGGTCCACCTGGCCACCGCGGCCCCGGCTCTGGGGGCACCCAGGCCGGGGTCGCACCCCAACCCGCCTCACATGGTTGGGGGACCCACAGGGACGGCGTTGCCCGGCAGGGGCACCGTCCGGACGGCGTTGCCCGGCAGGGGCACCGTCCTCCCGCTGGGCCCCGACCTTGGGCCCAGCACACGTGGCGAGGCACCCCCCAGGCACCAACACAACACACCACGCGGAGTCAGGTTCACTCGTGACTGCCGAGCCGGAAGCGGCTCGGACCTTTTATTAGGTTGGTCACATGGGTAACCATGTGACCACATCCCTCCATGGAACGTACCATGGCCCCTCACAGGGGTGCCATGCAACACTCCTCCTTTTTCATAACACAATGCAAAAACTCCAAAATTCCCCCACGACTACCACTACTACTACTGGAGCCACTCGACTACTTTACACACCCTTTATTAACCTGGGTGAGTGGCTCTCATGTCACTAAACGGCACCAGTGAGGGCTACTGGCACCACATAAAGCACTCGGAGCCTGAAGGTGGGCACCACACAACATTGCCCACTAACTGGACCATTTTAAGCAAGTCCATGTCTGCCGGCTCACAGTCTTCCGGGGGAATGTCACTCATGAGGTCCACCTTCCGTATGGAGTCGCCGGAAACCAGCTCGCACCCTCACCAGAGTTCATTTAGGACAGTTACTACACAATTACCCAAAACACCGGCAAAGCCGCACCTGGGGAGGCCCAGGGGCCACATCGGCTAAGTCCACTTGCACGGAGAGGAGATCGTGGCAGGGTGGCAGAGAAAACCCTGTTCCTCCTTGCAGGGGCCTGGGGGCCTGCATTCTCGTTTCCCCTTTCCTTTGCACGGCAGGCCCATGCTCTTGAAGGGCACTGCCGCATGCTTTCCTCCAGTTGGGGGGGCAGACAGCCCACCTCACGGTGCTGCGACGCCGCAGGATCACCCCACACGGGGCGGGCAGCTTCCTTGCGAGCCCAGCTGGTGTTGGGCCCGCTGCCTTTTTTTTTTTTCCGGCGGCGATGTTTGCCGCGGCCTGCGGGTGGGGGGGGCAGGCAGCTCTCCGCCCGCTCCTCGGGGCGAGCACTCTATTGTGCTTGCGAGCCCAGCTTGTGCTGGGCCCGCCTCCTTTGTTTCCTTTTGCAGGCCCGTTCGATTCGGGCCTGCACCATCCCCCTTTTTTTTTTTTTTTTTTTTGTTGCGGGCCCAGCTGATGATGGGCCCGCCTTCCGTCGGGGCCGCGTCAGCTGTTGGGCGGCCCCTCGTTTCCCTCCCCCTCCTCCGGGTGGGGAAATGGCTCCATCGCCGATCTTCCTGCGGCGCAGTTGGCCGCAGGGGATGCTTCCTCTGCGGGCCCCGTTGGAGTTGGGCCCGCGTCCTCATTTCGGCGATGCTCGCCGCCTCCCCTCGTCGCGGGTGGGGGAGGGGCAGCGCCTCCTCACCGCGGCGATGTTAGCCGCTCCTCGTCGCGGCCGCCGCCGCTGAAACTTCTCTTCCCCACGGGGATAGGGGGAAAGGACGTCTCCGCTCCTCCACATCGCGGGCCCAGATGGAGATGGGCCCGCACCATATCTTCTCCGGGGCACGCGGGGCCCCTCGCCTCGTCGCCATTGTTGGGGGCTGTCCCGGTCCACCGGGCAGCCCCATATTCGTGTCGGGCAGCACCCGACGACACACGCTGCCGTGCGGCGATCACGCCGCTTGATGAAGGGTGGGGGTTCATCCCACCCGCTCCGGGACACCGGAGCTCCACACACGTGGCCAGGTCCACCTGGCCACCGCGGCCCCGGCTCTGGGGGCACCCAGGCCGGGGTCGCACCCCAACCCGCCTCACATGGTTGGGGGACCCACAGGGACGGCGTTGCCCGGCAGGGGCACCGTCCGGACGGCGTTGCCCGGCAGGGGCACCGTCCTCCCGCTGGGCCCCGACCTTGGGCCCAGCACACGTGGCGAGGCACCCCCCAGGCACCAACACAACACACCACGCGGAGTCAGGTTCACTCGTGACTGCCGAGCCGGAAGCGGCTCGGACCTTTTATTAGGTTGGTCACATGGGTAACCATGTGACCACATCCCTCCATGGAACGTACCATGGCCCCTCACAGGGGTGCCATGCAACACCATCCTCCTAGGATCTCTTTTAGCTAGCTTGATCAAGCCGCAATAACAAATGTTGTGTTCGGAGTGCCTGGCAGTGTTATTTCAAAGCAGTCTTCTAAGAGTTCATAGCTTAATTGGAGCTGTAAACATACTACTGGTGTTATCAAAATGTCCTAACCAGGTGTGCCTTCAGCCACTTGATTTGTAAGCAGTATGGCCCTCATTACAAGGTTGCCTGTAGGCCGCCAGAATGGGAACACTGAAGCAGCGGCACCATTACTAACGGTGCCGGTGCTTCAGTGATTTTTCTGACGGTTGGGGTCTGAACTACCGGCTGGGCACCCCTGCTGGTAGTTCACTGCCCCTACCGGCAGACTCAGAGTATGCCAGTCTAGAAAAGGTGTTAGCTGCACTTTTTTCCAGACCAGCATAGCCATAATGAGGCCCTATGTGTGTCCTTCATTGAAGTTCTGTTGTAAAATAAAGCAATGGCAAAGCCAACACTTTTTTCTTGTGTATGGGTAGTAGATAGGCATTTGCCAGGCACTGCTGTTATAAGCTCAGATACTCCCAACATGTTTCAGCTGCTACCATTAATGGACAGTTAGTATCATTACAGCAGTGTTTTGCCAATGTTTTTTACATCCCTACACAAAAGCCAAAACTGTCGGCATTCGCAAGACGTGTTTTATATGCTAGTGGGCTGGCCTAAGGGTTTCCTAACTGCCTGAATGATTTCACCTAGTTATTGCAGTGTAGCAAGCACTCCCCCTGGCTTGCCCACCTGGGAATTATAGGCTCCCAGCTGTTGCTGCTTGGGAGTGAGACCTTGCCAGATTCTCTGGTCCGCTCTCACCTCAGTGCAGCCCACTATCTTGGATCCGCATTATTTCCTGTTACTGTTGTGAATACTCAGCAACTACTGAAGCGCTTTATGGTTTGTAAATTACTATGCAATGGTTTCCTTTCTCACGCACGGCCTGTAATGCCCGGCAGCCACCGGCCGTGCATAAATTATGTTGCGGTTGAACGTCTTCTCTGGAAGCATTCTTCTACACAAACCAAGCGGGGCTCCACAGCACAGACAGCCATGGCAGTGGACTGTGGCCCACAAAACGTACAATGCCTCATTCTTGTCATTTCTCAAATTTATGATTTTTTACAGTATTAATACTTTTTGGCAGTGACAGAATATATTTTTTTCCCAGCAGGCTCTCCAAGGCACATCAATGGGCAACTTAAAGATTAAAGAAAACCTTAGGGACCCTGTGACTTGCACAAGATGGTTACAACCTAGTGGCTGGGGCTTTCCTTAACCACTGAGCGAATGAAACACAAAAGGCTCGGAATGGATCAGGGATCCTCCATCCTCCATATACCTAATTGGAGGACCGGTGCACAAGGAATGTGGTGGTCCCCAACACATTATAAGCAAGCTTGCCATAGGGAGAATTAAATCACTGCGGGTGACTCAAAATCACGTGGCTGGCATTGTTGTGTAGACGTAGCCACGCTAGCACAATGAATGCTGCAGTGTGCCTCAGTGTGTGGATGGGCAGTCTCGGGCTAACTGTGGAGCTGCGTGGACCTGCCTTATTGCAGTGCCAGTTCTTAAACGGCAGAATTTGGGGATAGCCACTAAGTGTGCGGCTGTGGAATGAAGGGCTCGACCAGGCACTGTAAGGAACTCATGGTGGCAAAAGTAAAGAGACACAAGTGATCACAATTCAAGGGTGTTTATTGAACTATAAATGCAGGGTGGAAAAACATCTAACCTAAACCTAAATCTAAGATGGGAGCAGGCGTCGAACATCAAATGAAAAATAAGGCAGTCCTAGTGGCGTCATGTCAAAATAAAAGGGCTTATACTAAGAAAAACCTATTGCCAAATCCTTACAACTAATTACAGAAAGATTGTGGGATAGAGTTTTCAATAAAGAAAAAAGTGTTCACAAATAATAAGTCAGGATGTGATTGCAAGGGGTCTCCCTTCCCCACATTTTGAGCACAGGACAAAATGGATCACCTGAGCATAGAACACGCTCGAGCTTTCACAGCCATCAGTTATGTATCAGCTATCGGATTCTTCAATGGTCAAGTCTCTTTTCAATAAAAAAGTCTCTTGCCTTCAACACCTAATGTATCCAACAAACAAACACAATGTTCTGCTTCACGTATACTTTGGGTGATGGTTTCACCCCTGGGTCCCCCTCTTCAGGGCATAGACCCTTCACAAAATCGTATTCCACAAATCGACTAAACAGTTCCTTTTTCAATGAACTTTGGGTGATAACTTTCCACCCTGGATCCCTCTCTTTCGGGCTCAGACCCCTTTCAGTCGTTAGCCTCCCTCCTTCGGGTTCACTGTAGATTTTCTTACTTTCACGAATCTTAATGTCTTTTTAAACAGTTCTTCAGGCTTTGCCCCAAAATGTCAGCTTCCATCTGCTGGGTTCACTCTCGCCAACTTTTACAGACAGTTCACTGTGGAGCTTTAGACTTTGTCCCTTCTCGTTAGCATCCCTCCGCCGGGTTCACTCTTGCCAGCTTTTTATATACTGATTTCACCATTCAGGATTCATTTCCCTTAGTTCCACAATCATCTGTTGGTCAAATACCTTTGCCAGTGCACAGGATTTTACAAGACCCATGTATGACCATTTTGACCCTTTATTCGCCTCTTCCCAAGGCCTTCTGGATACAGTAGTTTCTACCATCAGGCAATCGCCCATAGTTTCCTGCCTAAGCACCCACGCGGTGCCAGACTCCTCGGTTGCTGTTATTCCCCCTCTCTCATCAATAGTATTCTTTTAGCTCTTCAAAGTTCAATTTAGCTATTGGCTATTTATCGACACAGTTCGGTTTCTTCTCAGCTCTTCACTCGATTCACCAGCTGCGATGAACCACTTGGCTTTCTTCTCCTTTGTGTCAAGGTTGGTGCCACAGAGACCCGTACCTCTACTGTCTTGGTTATCAGCAGAGGAGGGTCTCATGTACCGTAGACATCTGCTACAACACACGCTGGCTATTGTTTGCAGTCATAAAATACCTTCAGCAGAGGTTTCACGGGCCTTGATCGGAAAGGGCAAGGTCACTTCTCTCCTCGCCACCCTCTCAGTTTGAGCCATCTTTTTCCTCCTCTTGAACTGCCATGCTGAGTTAGCTCTCACGTCGTGCAGTCTGCCTTGCTCGTATTGTGCTTTCTTGCTCCATCTTTTATTCCTATGGGGAAGGGAAAGGAGCATCAGGTGTGTAGGATTCTGGTCAATTGCATGAATTTGCCTGACCCTTGGATTGGGACATGTCAGGTAAACAGCTCTGGTGTTAGTCTGTTGTCTTTCATGTTGTGCGAAAGTGTGTTGGAAAAGGGGGCGTCAGTGTTTTGGAGCATCCTACATGGTAGGATTGAGAAAAGGTGTCACGAAAAGGGGGATACCGCATCTCACCAATCAGTGTCTCACTCCCACTACCCAAGGACACCCCATCCAGGTGATCTTCCTCACTGGTCCATCCCCAGGAACTGGATCCAATAGCGATGGCCGTGTACTGGCTACCTGGATGATGGATCCGTGGGGTCTAGCTAGGGAGACACCTTCAGGTTTCTCAAAGCACATAGAGCTGAAACATATCCTGAAGATGTTCCGCACCCTGATGGTAAATGCTTTGTGCACCAGACACATAGACTTAAATTCAGTTCTTTTAGCTACTTGTGAAGGGAATGGAGTACAGGCCAGATGTGTGACCCATAAGGGGTAGAGGTGGCTACCCTAGCTGCCAAATTTTGAAGGCGTTGTAGCCGATTAATTAGACGAAGAGGCTGAACCAGATACAAGGCATTGCAATAGTCAATTCGACTAATAACAATAGAGGCCAAAACCTGGGGAGGAAGATGGGTAGGAGTACACGTAGTAAGAAGTGCCCAGATTTGCATACAGTATTCACCTGAGCAGACAGAGAGTGAGGCAGAGAGGTAAACCCCAGATTCTTAACCAATGTCACTGGGGTAGGAGAGACCCCAAAAGCAGTGGGCCGAAAGGAATAAGACCAAGAAGCAGAGTCGGGGAAGAACCCACCACCAGGATCTCAGTAGTGTCCCAGTTAAGTTTCGGCCGATTGCTGTTCATCCAGCCCCTCATGGCCCGTAGGCACTCACATAGCGGGGAGGACAGCTCAGACCGGTCAAGATATAAATTAACCAAAATCTGGATGTCATCGGCATACGCAAAGCACCGAAAGCTGTGGGAGTGCATGAGACGAATCAAAGAGAGGAGGAAAAAGAGAGGAGGAAGAAGAGTGGAATGGGGGAGAGAAAGAAATTGGCCCCTATCAGATAGAAAGGATGTGAACCACACCAGGACTGGGCCACAGAGGCCTGCTGCGCTGTCGTAGTGTGTGCTCCAAAACCCCTGGAACTGATGGGCCCACCCCGTTCATTGACACCCAACTGGGCTTATCAAGTCCCAAAGGAGCGTCCCAGAAACTCCTGGACTCAGTCCTGGTGCCGTTAGCGCCAGGCTCATAAGATGGTTTGAACCATATGGACTACTTACTCAGCCTAATGAGGCTGAGCCTTTCTGCATATCCAGGGCGTGACCGAGGGACTACTATACCTGAAAGGCAGGGTGTGGTAAGGGACTATTTGCCTGGAACTACTTGCAAGGCTATTTAAGCCACACCCTGCAGGCAGAACACGCTTCGCGTTATTCTGCACTCCTGCAGCGTAACGCTCACCGTGTCTGCTCTGTCCTCGAGCTTCTACAGCCACACCTGTTCTGAGATTTCCATCCATCGGTGCCTGAAAGAAGAAAGAGAGAAGAACAGGTGTTATTACAGCGACAAAGGCCTTACCTGCAATTCTCATCCACCGGTCTCGCCTTCAGCTGATCTTCGAATCGCCGTCCTTGTTGGGAAGAGGGCATTCGCACAGGCCTCCAATACTCACCCGTGCATCTGCATTCCTCCGGAATACATCGGAGCGGTTCTTCCATCCATCATCCTGGGGCCGCGCCTGCATAGAAAGAACAGAAAACATCAGGTTAGTCGCGCACAAAACAAAGACAAACAATTATTCAGCCATCCAGCGCCACTCACCCACGCTAATACTCACCTGGAGATAATCTGCCCAGCATCCTAGGAGAGTCAAATCTTCATACAAACCTCCGTATGAATCCGCACATGCAAGAAAGACAAAACACATTTAAACCTTGGGAAGTAAAGATATTGAGCATCTATACCAAGCATCCATTGGCATAGAGTCTTACCTGCTTAATCCAGATATTCCAGACACAGAAACAGCCACTCTGGACCAGTGAAGTAACTGTGTCCGGGGAAAGACTGAGCTTACTGTGCCCCTGCTGAAAGTCAAGCAGGACGGAGAGCCAACCTCACAAAATTTAAAGGTGAGCCAGAAGAGGAGTTGGACATCAGGAGGTTGAAGGAGGTGGGACCCATCCAGCCCCCACTCAAAAGCTAATATCTTGTTTCAACATTGCAGACAAACGCCTCTAGGGGTGATAACAGGGGAGAGGACATCAACATACCACCAGAGCTATGCCAGTGCAGACATCATTCGTACGGCTACGTGCTACACCCCCGTGGAGACCAGGTGAGCGTGACAGAACGCAAAGCCTTCTATAAATTCTCTACCTGGGTGTCATGGAAACCGCTGAGACAGACCAACTCGCCCAGCTTTTGGGAGAACTCAAGGCCAAGATACATTCTCCCCGGCAGGAGACCAATGCTTTAAGGAGAAAATTGATCGTGGCCAAAGATCGGACCGATGAGCTCGCTAGACAATTGCTTCAATCCCAGGCGGGGCAAACACCGTTACCAGTATTGGGGTCAACGGTTCAGACTACACCCAGCAATCCAGTTCAAGTAGTCCTTCCAGGAGCCGTACCTTTGGCACCTCCAGAACGCTTTGCAGGAGACCCAAAAAGGTATGCAGTCTTTATAAATCAGTGCCGACTACATTTTCTATGTAGGCCAGGGGCCTTTCCAAACGACCAATCTAAGGTAGCCTTTGTATTGTCGTATCTAAGTGGCAGTGCTGCGGACTGGTCGGTAGCTCTAGTCAATCGGGACGATCCCATCTTGCAAGACTTCCAGAGGTTCCAAATGAACATGGAGAAGTTGTTTGCCCGCCACTCTCAGGGTCAGGCATTGGATAATGAACTCTTTTCCCTACGCCAAGGCAACCAAGATCTGTTGACGTACATCGCAACCTTTAATAGACTGATAGTGGAAACCGATTGGCCAGACGACAAAATAACAAATCTGTTTTATTGTGGTTTAAGAGCGAAGTTAAAGGATGTTTTAGCTCAAGTGGTCAACCCTCCCAGTGATTGTACGGAATACATAGATTTGGTGATTCAGCTTGATCATAGACTACAGAACCATAAGGCAGATCGAGCTAGAATGGACACTCTGGTTTTTGTGCGCCCAAAGAAGAATGCATCCAAAATCACCGACTTGGCCGAGCCTATGCATATTGGAAGAGTACGTGGACCGTTATCCAAGGCTGAAAGAGATAGAAGATGACAACAACAGCTTTGTTTGTATTGCGGCTCAGCCGGCCATTTCCTCCGAGACTGCCTCGTAAAACCACCCAAGAAAGCAGTCAGGGTTGCTAGCAAAGTGGAGACGGAGCGGAGTCGGAAAACTTCCTCGCCCGACAAGCGTAGAGGTCCGCTTGTCGAGCGAAAACAAGGACTCTCAGACCTTGCACCTAGTCTTGCCAATGATCCTCATAAATCACCAACAGCCGTCCCGAATGCATGCAGTCAGAGCATATATCGATAGTGCAGCCATTGGAAATTATATGGATCAAGAATTGGCTACAAGGATGAATCTTCCTCTGTGCAAAAAGGCAACAACAGATTTAGTCACCAATGTCGACGGTACTGAGATCGCTTCGGGTCCAGTAACACACTCAACAACAGAGATGACACTTTTATGCCAAGACGGACATCAAGAAGACATTGTGTTCGATCTAATCAAGGCTCCACAATTTCAAATAATTCTGGGAATGCCATGGCTAGAATCACACAATCCTTGCATCGATTACCGCGCATTGAACCAAGTCACAGTTAAAAACCGTTACCCCTTGCCACTAATTCCTGAACTATTGGACCAAGTTAAAGATGCCCGAATTTATACCAAGCTTGATCTTCGAGGGGCATATCATCTGGTACGAATCAAGAAAGGGGACGAATGGAAGACCGCCTTCTGCACCAAATACGGGCTGTTCGAATACCAAGCGACGCCCTTTGGCCTTTGTAACGCCCCAGCGGCGTTCCCGTATTTCATGAATGACGTCCTGCGAGAATTGATTGATGTGTGTGTCGTAGTATACATAGACGACATTCTGGTATATTCATCGTCTGAACAGGAACATGTGAAGCACGTCTTTACTATTCTGGACAAACTTCGACAACACAGACTATTTGCAAAACTGGAAAAATGCTTCTTCCATGTTACGGAGGTTGAGTTCCTTGTGTTTGTCCTAACCCCACATGGTGTACGCATGGATTTGCGGAAGGTTGACGCCATTCTCAACTGGCCTTCTCCAACCTCAATTAAAGGAGTTCAGAGTATGCTCGGATTTGCAAACGTCTACCGCCGCTTCATTCCAGGCTTCTCACAGCTAGTACATCCCATCACCTCTCTACTGCAATAGAACAAACAATTTCAATGGTCAGAGGAGGCCGAGAAAGCCTTGCAGGACTTAAAATAAAAATTAATCTCGGCCCTGATCCTGAAACACCCACGTCCAGACCTACCGTATGTGGTTGGGACCGACGCTTCCAGTTCGGCATTTGGAGCGGTCCTCTCGCAAAAAGATCCTGAAACGGGTCAACTCCACCCAGTGGCCTTCTGGTCACGGAAATTCACGGCACCTGAATTGAATTATGCCATTACGGACAAGGAACTTTTCTGGCCATTAAGGCGGCCTTCAAGGCTTGGCGGCATTACCTTCTAGGAGCAAGACATACTATTACAGTAATCACTGATCACCGCAATCTACAATACTTGAAGGTGGCAAAGGCTCAATCATCCCGCCAACTCCGATGGGCAATATTTTTTGCTGAATTTGACTTTGTGATTACTTACCGACCTGGTTGTCGAAATGGCAAGGCAGATGCTCTATCTCGCATTGGGGTAGAAGAGGAATCCACCAACCCAGACCCAGTGCCCATCATTCCCAGATAAAAAATCTTAGGAATAACAACGTCTCTAACCTTAGATGACATCCACGAAGAAATCACACATCTCATGGATGCTGATATTTTGAGAGATTGACCTACCAAAAGTGTTCACCATTCTGTCTCAAACCACTTACCATATTTTCAGGGATGTCTCTACCTACCCAGTAGAAAACTTTAGGAAAGGGTCATCTCTAACTACCACGAATCACTGGTGGAAGGTCATCTGGGGATAGCGAAGACCGAAGCTAAGATCAAGCAATACTTTTGGTGGCCAACTTGGTGTAGGGACATCAAGCAATTTGTATGATCCTGTGAAGTTTGTGCACAAAACAAGGCCCTAAAGAAGAAATCGCCAGGTCAACTGCAACCACTGGATATTCCACCTACGCCTTGGCATACACTATCTCTTGACTTTATAACTGACCTTCCCCCTTGTAATGGGTTCAACACAATTTTGGTGGTGTTGATGGACTTGTTTTCTAAAATAGCTCATTTCATCCCACTAAAGGGGTTACCCTCAGCTTCAGTCCTGGCTAAAGAATTCTTAGAACAAATAGTCCAAATTCATGGATTCCCGTCCATCCTGATTTCAGATTGTGGCAGCCAATTTATCTCACATTTTTGGAAAAAATGTTGCGAGCTAGCACAAATCAACGTAAGACTCTCCACCAGTCACCATCCCCAGACTGACGGTCAGACTGAGAGGACCAACCAGACTTTAGAACAATACCTCAGATGTATGTTACACCAAACGGAAAGCACTTGGAAGGACATCTTATGGAGGGCTGGATACGCCTACAAGTCTCTGCACTCCAGCATTGGACAGAGCCCTTTCTATACCATCTACAGGCTACATCCTTGAACCTCTAATCTTGACCCGCTTCAACTCCTGGAAATGCCAGCAGTAAGAAGTTTGCACGCTCCTATTACTCAAGCCTTCAAACAAGCAATTGATCAGCTAAGACAAGCTGAAGAAAGATACAAGAAGTCAGCAGTCATGCATTGAAGTGAAGCTCCAAAGTATCAAGTTGGAGATGAAGTATAGCTGGCGGCAAAGCACATACCAATGAAAGGAACCCATACCTTCAATCCCAGATATGTAGGTTCATACACCATTAAGGCCATCATCAATCCAGTAGCTATGAAACTCGATTTACCTCCACACATGAGGATTCATCCCGTGTTTCATGTCTAACGTTTGAAGCCAGTGCAACCAAGAACCCGAGTAATGAAACCACCAAGACCGATCATGGTTGACGGAGAACCTGAATATGAAGTTAAGGACATCCTGGACTCAAAAATCATCAAATCAAAACTATTTTATCTAATAGACTGGAAAGGAGATGGACCATATGAAAGATCGTGGGAACCGAGTGATCATATTCATGCACCACGATTGCTGAAAAGGTTTCATCATAATTACCCGAACAAACCAGGACGAATGGGAGAACGCGTCATTAGGGGGGGTTTGGGGAGGGGTGCTGTCATGGTGTGTGCTCCAAAACCCCTGGAACTGATGGGCCCACCCCATTCATTGACACCCAATAGGGCTTATCAAGCCCCTAAGGAGCATCCCAGAACCTCCTGGACTCAGTCCTGGCACCGTTGGCGCCAGGCTCATGAGATGGTTTGAACCATATGGACTACTTACTCAGCCCAATGAGGCTGAGCCTTTCTGCATATCCAGGGCGTGACCGGGGGGACTACTTTACCTGAAAGGCAGGGTGTGGTAAGGGACTATTTGACTGGAACTACTTGCAAGGCTATTTAAGCCACGCCCTGCAGGCAGAACACGCTTGCGTTATTCTGCACTCCTGGAGCGTAGCGCTCACCATGTCTGCTCTGTCCTCGAGCTTCTGCAGCCATGCCCGTTCTGAGATTTCCATCCATAGGTGCCTGAAAGAAGAAAGAGAGAAGAACAGGTGTTATTACAGTGACAAAGGCCTTACCTGCAATTCTCATCCACCAGTCTCGCCTTCAGCTGATCTTCGGATCGCCGTCCTTGTTGGGAAGAGGGCATCCGCACAACCTCCAATACTCACCCGCGCATCTGCATTCCTCCGGAATATGTCAGAGCAGTTCTTCCATCCATCATCCTGGGGCCATGCCGCGCCTGCATAGAAAGAACAGAAAACAGCAGGTTAGTCGCGCACAAAAACGAACAATTATTCAGCCATCCAGCGCCACTCACCCACGCTAATACTCACCTGGAGATAATCTGCCCCGCATCCTAGGAGAGTCAAATCTTCATCCAAATCTCTGTACGAATCCGCACCTGCAAGAAAGACAAAAAATGTTTAAACCTTGGGAAGTAAAGACATTGAGCACTTATACCAAGCATCCATTGGCATAGAGACTTACCTGCTTATTCCAGATATTCCAGACACGGCAACAGCCACTCTGGATCAGTGAAGTAACTGTCTGGGGAAAGACTGAGCTTGCTGCGCCCCTGCTGAAAGTCAAGTAGGATGGAGAGCCAACCTCACAAAACTCAAAGGTGAGCCAGAAGAGGAGTTGGACATCAGGAGGTTGAAGGAGGTGGGACCAATCCAGCCCCCACTCAAAAGCTAATATCTTGTTTCAACATTGCTGACAAACGCCTCCTGGGGTGATAACAGGGGAGAGGACATCATCCTACCACCAGAGCTACGCCAGTGCAGACATCATTCATACGGCTACATGCTACGCCCCCGTGGAGACCAGGTGAGCGTGACATGCCCCATGCGGGACAAACAGATGGAGTGGTCGACAGTGTCAAAGGCCGATGACAAGTCAAGCAGTATCAGGGCACCCACTCCACCCTGGTCGACCATGTGGTCATCTGGACCACTACGCCAGAGTCTGCCGATCGTCGAGTAACCCCACAGACCAATGACCTCAAACAAGGAAACCGCTGCCCAAAGACAGAAAACAAGCAAAGGCGTGCCAAGTCAAGGGAGTCGGAAGACGAAGACAGCAGACCAATAGCAGTGACTGCAGCTCAACAACCCCAGAAAAGGAAAGGGAAAGTCCATCTAATCTCTGCACTAGTGCAGGGAGACCATAAAGCAAAGACGAAGAAAAAAAGACCTAGGTGCAACCTTCAGTTGGAGAGCAGGAAGTGGCAATGGTGCTAGACACTGGGGCTTCAGTGAACGTAATGCCTCTTGACACCCTGCACACAAAGGAACCCCAACCAGCACTTAAGGACACAAACACCCGACTGTACGTGTATGGCAGTAAGAAGCTGCTGCCATTGGTTGTGAGGTTTTGCGCTGCACTTAACCGAAAGAAAGGCCTAATCAAAGATTATGTCATAGACGCAGGAATCAAATGCCTACTGACTGGAGACTCAGCGGAAGATCTAGGACCAATGAAATTCATCAGCAACATCTTGGAAGTCAACGAGGTCCACAACCTTCTGTCTACTCACCCCAAGCTATTTAATGGAATAGGCTGTTTGAAGGGAAAGGTAGTGAATCTGCACATCGACCCGACCATTCAACCGCAAGCAGTAGAACACCGGAGAACACTGTTCCACATGTGGGTCGCAGTCGCCAAAGAACTATGGGATCTAGAAAACGCCAGAATCATTGAGGAGGTGACAGGACCGACTCCATGGGTTTCCCCGATGGTGGTGACAAAAAAAACACCAGCGGGGAAGATATATATATATGCACCTCCCCAATGCAGAAATCAGCTGAGAAAGACACGTCACCCCATCACTCGATGAAATAACTGCAGACACCCCAGGGTCCAAAGTATTGTTCAAGATTGACCTAAAAAGCAGGATATCATAAGCTGAAGCTACACAACGACTCAAGATATATAACCACATTATAAATGCATCAGGGGCTAAGGAGGTTCAAGCAGCTACATTTCGGTATATCATCCACTGCAGAGGTCTTTCAACAAACCATTCACACCTTACTACAAGACCTCCCTGGATTACTTAATGTCAGCAATGAAATCTTGGTACATGATGAAGACAGGGAAGAGCACATGGTGAGGCTGGCAGCAGTCCTCAACAGGTTGGAGAAAGCTGGGCTAATAATCCACAAGGACAAATGCAAATTCCTCAAGGAGGAACTAACGCTTTTTGGCTGTGCGTTCAACAGCAGCGGCGTGTCAGCAGACCCCATCAAGGTGGCCGGCGTCAAGGAAGCCGCACCACTCATGACATCAATGGAAATCCACAGTTTCTTGGGAATTGCCACATTCTTTGGGAGGTTCATCAACAAACTGGCCAACCTCAGAACCACTGCAAGCCCTGAAAAAAGCAAACACCAAATTGTAGTGGAGTAAGCAATGCCAAGTGGCTTTTGAAAACATCAAAGAATCGCTGTTGGCCCGCACCACTATGGCCTACTACAACACCCACCTACACACAGAACTGTGTGTGGATGCAAGTGTGTGGGTCTAGGAGCAGTTCTAGTTCAGAAGACCTCAACAGGCTAAACACGTCCTGAAGCATACGCCTCCAGGGCCCTTACCCCCATGGAACAACAGTACTCTCACATTGAGAAGGGGGCCATTGCCGTCTTGTGGGGGTGCAGACATTTCCATCTGTATCTATGTGGACGGAGGTTCAAGACATTCACAGACCAGAAACCGCTAATCCCAATCTTTATGGGCTCAGCACCACACCCCCCAGCACAAGTCAGAAAGTGGTTAATACATCTGCAACAGTATGATTTTGACCTCATCTACAGACTAAGAACAGATAACCCCTTAAATTTCCTGTCCAGGCACCCACGAGCAGCCACTGCAGATGAGATCTCAGAGTCAGCGGAAACGGAAGAACACATGTGCCTAGTCATGGATGAAACAAAACTGAAAGCGGTGAGCACGTCTGAACTGGTGGAAGCTATGAGCAGCGACCCCTGCTGCATCTCCTGACAAAAAACGCCATGCTGGTGGGGGAGTGGAACTCTTTCCTTTCAAAATAATCATAACCGCACACCGGCTGCAAAGAATTTCCTGTCAGGAGTTTTCACGGTCCGACATGAGCTATCCATCATGGACGGATTCCAAGACCTAATTCTAAGAGGAACACACATTCTAATACTGCCCAAGCTGCAAGACAGAATAGTAGCTCTGGTGCACGAAGGCCACCAGTGGAGTGTGAGGACCAAAGCACCAATATGAGAATGAGTGCGGTTCCCACAGATTGATGCAAAATTTGAGTCAATCACCTCTTCATGCCTCCTGTGCCTGACCACAGGAGTGCTGCCACTACCGAACCAATCCAATCCGCCCCAAGAAGCACATCACACTGGGAGTCTGTGAGTGGCGACTTCTGCACAGTACAGAGACAAACAGTCTTGATACCCGGAAGTAGAGATAGTCCATTCAACGGCAGCAGAGGCCGTGCGGCCTGCTTTAGAGAAGATGTTTGCAAAACAGGTACTACCCAAATATCTGAAAAGTGACAATGGACCCCAGTTCCAAGGGGTGGACTTCTCAAGATACATGAATGACCTTCGGATTACACACCACCTCATCACACCGCATTGGCCCCAGACAAAAGGTGATGCAGAATGTTTTATGTGAACCATTAACAAAGTCCGCAGAATCGCAAGAGCCCATGCAGCCGCATGGGAGTTTGAATGATATCATTTCCTCCAAAATTACCGGCTGATGCCACACGTGTCCACCGACAGCCCCGTTACATTCATTACACCACACACCAGCTGTAAATCCCGATCTTATGATTTTGGTCACAGAGGCTTCATGGGTCTGGTTTGAAAAGGGCAAGGTCACTTCTCTCCTTGTCGTCCTCTCAGGTCTCGCCACCTTTCTTCTCTGTTTAAACTGCCGGTCCAGAATAGCGGCTTCCTCGTGCATTTGGCCTTGCTGGAAGTGTGCTTTCATGCTCTGCCTTTTATCCCTGTAGGGAAGGTAAAGGGCAGTCAGGTGTGCATAGTTATTGTCAATTGCCTGACTCTGCCTGATCCTTGTGTTAGGACATGTCAAGTGAACGGCTTTGCTGTTATGCACCTGTCTGTCACGGTGTGAGAAAGTGTTCGGGAAGGTAGTGTTATGTCAAAACAGACTGGGAGTTCAGAAAATAATAACCAGAGGAACGTGGAGAAGAATGACTGGGAGCATTTGGGTATGTAACAGGAAAACAGGGATTCCTTGGGTGGAAAGGAGGTTGAGTTGTAACAGCCTATAAAAGCTTCAAGGAATGTGTCCTCTGTGTCCTCTTCACTGATGGAATAAAACGTCTCACCTGGGGTAACCCCCCGAGCATACGCTGGGCTCCCCTACCTAGGTGATCTTCCCTCGCTCGTCCACCCTCAGGGTTGGGATCTGAGAGCGCTAGCCCTTCCATGGGATTCTCAAGGTGTACTCAGGAGAATACCCTCAGGATTCTCACAATACTCATGGGTATCCTTGCTAGGGGACTGGACCAGAGCCCCTTTTCACAGCAAAAAATAGATTCCCCTTTAAAAATAAATGTGTTGCATGGTAAGCCGTGGCAGCCGGGAGCATGGTTAGCCCACTTACCCCACCCACAGGCAACATCCATTAGTGCTTAGAACTGTAAGGCCATTTGTACTACCACTTTATTAATGGCTGGTGGGGTGTATGGTGGAAAGGGGACTATGGACTAGAATGACAGAAGCCAGTACGTTGAGTAACTTTTTCTCACTCCTACGTCCTCTCCCTTCTCCTCAACAGTCATAGGGGATCCAGTAGCACCAAATCGGCCAGGGGGATACCGTTTAGAGTTTAACAAACATATTTTGTAAGACAGCCTGTCCAAATCTGGCATTTGCCCTGGAACTTGTATCCATTCTGTTATGCTTGCAAAAATCTGACTTAGAGGCTCGGTTTACTGGTGGTATCCCAGGGCACGTTTTTCTCGAAAGCTATAGCTGTGGCCTTAGCCCTAACCTTATGTGCATGAAGATCATGTTAGTGCTGTCTTGTCCTGAGGTCTGTAGGCTTCCAAGATGCAAAATACAATCCACCTTGCAATGGTCCCTTTGGAAGCCTAGGTTCCTGACTGCTGAGTCCCAAAAGGTACAAAAGGCTAATTGATTTTCTAAAATCTTTAGCAACATCTAAATAGAACTTGAGTGCTCACCTCACATTATGACAACACAACATTCTTTCACCTTCAGTTCGCAGAGAAGGTGAAAAATGTATGCAGCACAACTTCCTGATTGATCTGAAAGAAGAGACAATCTTGAGTAGGACACATTGACAAATACTGAAAAAACACAGTCTTTGTGGAATGTTATTCAAGGGTCTGAAGAACAGAGCGCTTGAATTTCAGTAATTCTTCTGGCTGATGTCACCACTACCAAAAAACTGCCTTCCAAGACACTCATCTAATATCTGCTGATGCCATAGGTTTGAATGGTCGTGAGGCACAGCAGCTTGGAGCAAAGTAAGGTGCAAGGATGAATGGGGCTAATTAACTGGAGGATGCAAGTGCAAGAGGACTTCAAAATGCCTCTTAAATGTGGGATTGGGAGTGGACAATAAAATATTTTGGGGCCCTACGTACGTTCCAATATCGGGCATGTACGACCTACAAGAGTCTGCCTTTACCACAGACACAACCAAGTGAGACAAGAAGGAAAGAACATCGTCTAAAGAAGCAGATCAAGGATAAGCACTAATACCATTGTAGAGGCATGGGAAGATCCTTTGATCTACTCTCAACACAAGCATGGAACTCTTTGCCAACAATGCTGAGATTAGAAACCAAACAGCAACATTTTTCCCGGGTCTGTTCGACCTCGGGAGGCAAAGTGACAAGATGGCCAAAGGACAGAACAATGGTCCTTTGTTCTGTCCTTTGGCCATCTTGTCACTTTGCCTCCCGAGGTCGAACAGACCCGGGAAAAATCATATTTGGTCATGCAGATCTCCACACAAACCAAAGCTTTCGCGGGCTTCTGCATGCCTTGTGTGAGTGCCTCCAGAATATGGGCTGGACTGTCCAGTTCCAATACACATCCTGGGTGTCATGATGCCTGGTTTGCTGGGAATGACTGGGACCACTGTGATCCGTGATTGGTCCATGTCTGGGGTGGCTGTATGTGAGCAGATCTCTCATTGGGTCCTCTTCATTTTGGCGCAAAGGAGATTCTGGATAAGAGAAGGGCCCAAACACCCATCCCAGGTCGATCTCTTGAGTTCTCACTGAACTTAGGATAGGAGCCACGTATCCTGTAACCAAGAAGCAGAGCCGAGGAATGCTGGTGACCTGCTGGAAGGTTTGGCACCCTGAGCCAACTGTCGTCCCGTTGGACTCCCTGTTTCTGATGGAGCTTAGAAGGTCTGCAAAGGCGCTTTCAGCCATTAGAATAGTGGAACTAACTTTTCTCGGCACCTCCACCTTAACCTCAAAGGGATCCTTTCGGAAGTGTTCCTGGACCGCCCAGTGAACTGATCAGCGTGCACTGGAAATTTGCCCGGGAACCGCTGCTGTCTCGAGTTGACACTTGAGAATTGGGAAACTGTGAGCACTGGATATAAGGCACTCTCCCTGCCGAGTTGCGTACACCTAGCATTCCTAGGTCTGGATTAGGAGAATATGCCTGAACCCGAGTGCACGCAGTCGCCGTGTCACCCAGCTGTGGTGACAGACTTTGTGGGTGCCTTGCAGCTGTGCCTCCCTGTGCCCTCAGACCTGCTGCAGTGGAATTGGCCTGATGCCTTCATCAGGAGCAGAGAAATCGCCACTGTCTCGCCACAGAATCATCCCTGGAAAACAGCCCCTGAAAGCTGCAGAGCCACACAATTGTAGAATTCGAACCTACAACCGAAGTGGACCCGACTGTCGAAGTTTGGTCCGGAGTGAGCCGAGGGTCAGTGAGTACTTGCAAGCCTTACTGGTTGCCCCTTGCGCATCCATTAATTTTTACGCATGATTGTCCCCTGAGGGCCACTCTTCTTTATCGAGGTAGCCTGTGCTACCAAGCTATTCCCAACTCTTGGATCCTGTTCTGCACTCTTGGGGAGACCCTCCTGGAATAGTGGGAACGTATTCTCCACTGCCTCTCCCACCTTCCTGAGCGGCTACAGCCCCTGCAAGAGAGCCCGTTTTGGCTCACCGCACAATCAGGTGCATCAGCACCGAAAGTACTTTTGAGCACAAGGCTCCACTCATCGTAAGGACTGAACTGCCTCTAAGTTAGGGTTTGATAAGTGAAGGACTTCCTAAATAATATTTGCACTGTTTGCTCCCTTTTTTCACAGGTTGTGGGCCCTTACTGTGCACTATTTCTTTAGGCCATTGGTAACTGTATAAATGTTTAATAGTAGCATTGTGTTGGTTTAGTTATTACTGCTGATATTTGCTTTGTGTTTGATTCAAAAGGCCTTTAATAAATGTATTTGTATTTTTGATACATACACCTGACAGAGTAATTTGTAGTGTTGTTTACTGTGTGTGCTCATTGTGGGCTTTCGATCACTCTCACCCCTCACTCCTGAGACCAAGTCTTGACCGCCGCTAATGTTACCATGATTGGTCTGGCTTGTCCAGAAGGTTACCCTGTTCCAAGAAACTAGGCCGGCCTTCCGAGCCTCTGCCCACCAGGTCAGAGTTCAGAAATCCATCTTAAAAGGTGTCATAGTAGGAAATGACTGGTAGTCAATTGAATGTCCTGAACCCTCTCTGATGTGGGACAGACTTGCCATGTGTTCACGTCCCACCAGAAACCTACAGATCTGATGTCCTGAGTCAGATACAAACAGGATTTAATCTGATTGACCAATAGGTCCAATTACACTCAGAGAGTTTCTTGGTATAGATGGAAGGACTCTGATCTGATTATCCAGTCATCTAAATACGGATACATGTGCAATCCTTGAGTTCACAAGTGAGCTGCTACTGAATGCATCAATTTTGTGAATACTTGTGGAGCCACATTTAGACCAAATGGCAGTACACAGTACTGAAAATAACCCCCGCTCCCACACCTCAGTGACAACCTCAGAAATGTTGTGTATGCTGTTAAGTAAGAGGGTTGTAGATCCACAGGACACAACCACACTCCCTGATAAAGGGGAGTTTGATTTAGAGCTGCCGTAACCATGTTGAATTTCTGTAAAGGAATAACAAGGTTTTGAAAAGGAAGATCCAAGACTATCCTTAGGCCTACCAGGTTCTTATTTAGCATGTTAAAGAGGGGAGAGTAAAATCTGCTTCCTCTATCCAGAGGGGGGACCTCCTCTACGTTCTTGATCTGTAGGAGATTGGAAACTTCCAGGAATAGGACAGCATACTCCCTTGAAGAAGTGGGGGAAGAATAAGAAACTGGAGGAATGAATAAAAGGTATCTGTGAGTGACTACTGAGAGGACCCAAGAATCCTCTGAAAGTGTATGCCAGTCTAGATGCTAATCTAAAATGCTGCCCCCTACTGGGGATGGATGGATCTGGGTATTTATTGTTTTTTTTTTATCTGTTGCACTAGCAGTAGATGATGGGAAGAAAAGGTTACTGGAGGACTTTTGTTGTTTGTGTCTTTGAACACTGGGAGACCCTGTCAGGTTGATTGTTCTTATGTTAATGGAAACCACGAAATCCAAGAAAGTTTTTTGACCTAAAATAGAGGTGTGACTGCCTAGATGATGTAAAGGCCTTTTGCAGCATTTTTGTGAGAACAGTCAGAGACTTTGATAACAATGTAGAGGTTTCTTCGATATTAAACTCATCATTAGTGGATAGGTGAAAAAGGCCAGTTCCTTTCAAAGGTATACCCATAAACGTTGCTTATCAGCTACTAACAATGTATCAAAGTCGGCATGCCAGAGATGTGGAGTACTGTCAGAGTAAACTTTTTTGCCATAAGCTTCTAAAAGTATATCTGGCTTGGGACTCTATGGGACTGGGAACCATGAAAGCACAGGCATTGTTGTTAACGGTGCCAGTGCTTCCGTGGCGGCTAGCCTACTGTGGCTGCTGTGCCCGGCAGGGTCATCCCTGCCGGGCACAGCGGCTCGGGCAGGCAAACCTGTAGTGTGCCGGTCCGGAAACATTGATGCCGGTAGGCTTACCGGCACCATTGTTTCCTGACTAGCACACTTGTAATGAGGCCCAATGTGTTGGCAGATCATGCTGATCTTGTTGATGAAAAAAGGTGATGGCAGTGGATTTGTCGATGGAGTGCGGTACAGGTGTGTCTGACAGAGGGTTGATGCAGTGGTTGATAGCTTTGAAGAAAGCTCTGCTTTCCTTTTTTGGGTTTTCTGGAAGAATTAAGTTTTGAAAGAATGTATCATTGGTGTGATAGATGGATATGAGATATGGTGTTGGACCATTCATCAATTAAAGAGAATCCATAAATTAAGTCTATGTGGGGTAGTAGATACAATGAGGACAGGGATTTTGTGGGCGTTAGGGGAAAGTGGCATGAGAAATGTTTGAAGGAGCAAATGAAGGTTGCTTTCAGTCAAGTTCATGGCCAGTATAAATGAAGTCAACTGACTAGTCCTCCAATGATTTGTGTGTGCAGCCCAGGAGTTGTATGGCATAGCTGCTGGTGATTAGTTCATCAACGCTGTGTGGGTAGGCAGGTGTCATTCCAGACAGCATTACTGTACACAATCTGAATCTCTGCTCTACATTCGAAAGTGGGATGACTGCTCAGTGAAGGATGGTGGAGCAATCACTAATGATCATAGAAGTGAATGTATAATCAGAGAGGATTGTGGGAGTCTGAGTAGGCTGATTGATGATGATGTTTTCAGGATAGCGGGAACATCATGGGTGGGAGATGCAGGTGCATTGTACGACACTAAACAGAATATGGTGTAACATAGTGACTGTCTTAATCCTTTTCCTGATCCCAACAGTCCTTCACCTGATGCCCATAGTTGCTGCTCTTTTTTGAGAACTTAATGCTGAGACACCCCCAGTTGCCAATGAAAAGCGCATGAAATGGATTGCTTTGATCATTAATGTGCATTGTACATTGTCTGACTACATGGGAATCGGAAAGGCTGTTATTACTTCTGTTTTGGACTCTTCAATCTCTTTGGCTTCAGGTAATGCTGAATCTCACCTGAACTCCACAGTCAAAAAAGAGTGACACACCCCTTTTGTTTGTGATGACATACATAAAACAACAAGGAACTTGTAATGGAGAGAGAATGAGAATTCTACGCAGAGGCGAGCCTCTGACAGGAGGACCTCCTGGAGGGGCGGAGCCATGCTATGCTGCATAGCCAACGGTAGCTTGAGAAGCGAGACGAACAGGCAGACGCCCAACCGAGGCCCTGCAAAAGGGCTTAATTGAGGTCCAAAGAGTTTTGGGAAGCCATGGAAAAATAAAGTATATAAAGCAAGACTGGGACCAGAGAGGACCAGGTGGGTTCTCATCCCAAAAAATGTCCACCACCAAGTCTGAAATGGTGGCATTGCATTAAAGAGACACTTGTTTCCACATTGAGAAGGGAACGTGGCGGAAGTGCATACAGATTTAAGACTGGCCGTTCAAAGCCTGCAGAGACGCTGGAAGCATGCATTGTGAGAACATGAAGAACTTTTAAAACAAACCCATGGAAGAGATCCCAGTAATTGGGCCGAGCCAAAACCCAAGGATAGAGGCTATTGCAAAATTTTTGGTCTGTTTTTCTAAGTGGTAGGGCCAGATGGTATATAGGGTTTGGACCAAGACTATTTGCTTTGGACATTTGACAAACACAATTAGTTTCAGTTTGTTAGGTAGGAAAGTTCCCTCATAGCGGTAGGGCTAGAAAGGTGTTTTCTTTTCATATTAGCTAAATAGATACCCTTGAACATGTCACAACTTAGTCCGGCTCCTTCTACTGGTTCGTCACAGTGGCCATGGCCCATTCCTACAGGACGACACCATGTTAGCAACACCGCGTATGAGAGAGGCGTGGTTCTCAGGTTTCGCATATGCGTGGTATTGAAGGTTTGTAAAGGTTCAGCGGGATCCCTGCCAATAGCATTGGGCCTCGCCTTTGCAGACTGTGGGCTAGAAATTCCTCCTCCACTCAGCAGGCAACACGTCTTAACTCTCTCAGGCTCTGTATCCCTCAGACACAGTGTTTGTTGGATTCTGCCTGTTTTAATCCCTCTATGTCATTGTCTTCCGAGCTTCTGTCTTGTTCTCCCTCCTGAGGTTACCTTATCTGCCTTCTCCAGAGTGTCTGCCTACCAGTTTCTTGTCCCCGTTCTCTAGTCGGTTGCAACTTTTTTTCATCCTCTGTCCCTGTTTTCTATCAACCTGGTGGGTTATTTGATCTGCATGTCTGTGGTCCTGCCTGCCTTTCTACTCCCTGATTGGCTACTGTTTCGGGCATTTTGTCTACTAGCTCTCCAGATTGAGGAGTCCCAGAGGTCCGAATCATTGTCACAGATTTCCCTGGTCAGTGCGCTGCACCGTCCCCACATCACTCTAATCCAGAGAAGACGCCTCGTGGGTGGGAGGGGGCTGATTGAGTAGCGCCAACACAGGAAGATGCCAGGTTGGCTCCCCATTCCACATATACATCAATCCTTAACAAGCCACACTGGATCCGTCGCTCCAGGATCACAGGAGAAACCCAGGTACACAACGCTGGTGTGACACCTTGTATGACAGCTATATATGTTTTTATCTCTTTTATACTTACACACAACCCAGACCTCTATGTGATAGTCACTTGCTTGCTTGACACATGCAAGTATCTTGGTACTTTGCATATTATGCATAATATTTGTAAATCCATAGTTAATGGTGTCAATCCCTTGCAGCAGCTGGCCAGTAAAAGCCTCTTGTTTTGGTCTGTGCTAGAAATATCAGAGCTATCACTGGGCTTTATTTGTGTTTGATGTTTGTCTCTGCATAGGCTCCCATTGCTTTCCTTTATGGGAAAAACTCCATGTGGGAAAGACTTCTTAGTATGGATGTGCACCTCCTGTGAACACTTGTGCAATGTAGCATCAACATCCAGCATTCTACAGTTAGAGAAAGGAAATACGTCCCAACAAGATGTGTGTTTACTGCTGTGCCCAGGCTCCATTTAGATCCATGGAAAACACTGAAATTAGTGAAAAGTATTTTGTTTTATCTTATGGTATACTGATCTCCAGATAGAGCCCTGGTGCTGATGGGGCTCGGGTGGTTTATTTTTCTCCTTTGCCGTCTTCTGTTCCATGTGAGATTGTGTCTGACCCTTTTAAGTCAGGGGTATCTGAGAGCATTTAGGGGCTTGGGGCACAGTCCACACTGGGGGACCACTTAACCAAAAAATAAGGACACCTTAAACATTGCTGGCCCTGCACTGGTTGAAATCAACACGGGAACTCACTTCAGGTCCTTTTACTCCCGTGGAATGAGGGAACGAGAATAACAAACAAGTGGCAACATTACCTCTCCACGATGAGGGTACCTGTGTTTCGGCATACAGTCATGGCACATTTCAACAATAGCAGCCACAAGGAAGGCGTACAGACTGTAGCCTAGATGCAGGACACAGATCAGTGGCCTGATGACGCAGGTACAGAGCTCAGATTAACATCCTCACAGAACGTTTACCTGCTGAAGCATGGACGAAGGGGGCAGATTGGAAGCACAGGGTAATGTGCATCCATCACAGATAGAGGCTCCAGATAAGAGGTCACTACTAAGGAGCACACACTCGAACATAGACTGAGGTTAGAATGGGCCGCTTATTTCTGTAGTGTTGCCATGAGAGCAGCAAGAAACCAATTATGGTGTGCAATGTACAAATTGTATTGTACTTGTCATTATTACAGTCTCAATGCACTGCTAGTGGGAATGCCCTTGGAGGAGGGAGGTGCAGAGTGTTGGCGGTCATGGAGTATGTTTAGGATGAATGTGTGCATTTAGCCAAAAAAAGGCTTAGCTGGACTGGCCAGGCTCTGGTAGAGAAGCAGCCCATGCGGTCAGGCTTGTGGATGGGTGCTGAGAGTAGTAGGGGTGGCGTCAGTGCACGGGACTCGCTATGTGTTCAGCATGCACACATATGGCATAGGTCTGCACTGCATTCTGCTGTCATAGGTGCTGAGGCATAGTCTAGTGTAAGTAGGTAGAGAACTATGTGAACAGCACAACCACATTTTGTCATAGCCCTTGCTGCATACTCATGTGTGTGTATAGCCATGCCTGCGGCCAGTGGAGTGGTGTATTGTATGTACCTTGCCGCCATTGATGGCGCTTTGTTGTTAGGACACCCACTCAGGTTCTTGTGGCTCGGTGTTCAGCCCCGTTTCATTTCCTTTTCATCGTTCAAGTGCTGCTGCAGTTCGTCGATCACTATTATCATATATGAAACAACACTATAGCCAATTAAAGCATGAGTATGCATTTTTTGAAGAGTGCAAACTTACAAGTAAATTATTTTTAGGGCCAACAATTGTGAAATATAAGGGTGTATCAATTCTGACAGGTTAGGCACTTTGAGATTAAATCAAGTGCGCAGGATCACAAACCTTTGGTCCAGTCTGCAATTTTGGCAATTGAATGTTTGACTTTGATGAATTCAAAATAATACATTGTTTTGTAGACCTGATTTAGAAAGTACACACATCAGACCATGAGCAAAAATGACAATATTTAAAAATATCTGTGTAGAAACAAGCTATTCAAAAGAGGAATTATTGTAGCTTCATGTTCTCCATCATATATGGACGTCTACAAGTATTTGATATGTTAACTAATGTAAACCTGAAATATGTCATGTGGATAATCTACAATAATTAAAAGACTTTTAATGCATTCTGCAAAATAAAGTTCGGGATAGGTACACCTGTGTCTAGTTATTGGTTGGCACATACTTGCAGACTGTTACTTATAGTGTAAAGAAAAACACATCAAATAGTAGAAAAAAGAAAACCATATTTGGCTCAAATAAGAACTTCAAATAAGCTAGTTTGTGGCCTGTGACATTTGGCTGACCCTCTCCTATCTTTCCACTCTGATGACAAAAATGAAAAGAAAAAGCTTGCAAGGGAATACACACTGCCATCAGAATGTGAGAAGGTGAACCCTTCCACCGAAGACAGCACAGTGAGAAAAGCTGATCTGTCCAGGATCACAGTATTGTTCGGTGGCAAAGGCAATATCTGTACCTTCACACTTTTGCTGCATTGTCTCTAACTTGGCTACCTAATCATCTCCCAGGCTTATGCATTATGCTTTTCATTGGTGTGGCTACACAATATTCACAAATACCATTTGAAGAACTATGCACTGGAGCTTCACCTTACTGATGATATGTTAATTTTGATAACTTGTGCTTTCTAGTGTAGGTACTGTGAGAAGTTAGAAATGCGAGGGGAAAAATTGATAAAGGTTTTTCACAAGAAGCCATTTAGTTAAAAGGGTGTGACAAACACCTGCCTTCCCTAACCTAACATGGGTTTCCCCGGCTATGAAACTAAGACTAAAGCAAAACACTCTAATATATAAGAATATCTGTCCCTTGCACTTATACATACAACAAAAGCATTTCAGGTATTCATATGGCTGTTCAAATCCAGAAAAATAATCATTAGAACCAAGTATTCTTGCAATCAGGGTTGGATCCCATTCCCCAAGATCAAAGTAGAATTTTGAAAAGAAAATTCCAATGAATAAAGTTCAAGTCAATAGCCTCATTATGAGTTAGGTGGAATTTCGGTGATAAATCCGACAAAGAATTGCCCTAAGGAATTACTGTTACCGCCACTTGGTCAGGTGGAATTTCCGCCTGATTACAAGTGGTGGTGGCGGTGTAATTCCCCATTTATTATGGGTCCATTGGACCCGATGAGAGCTTTTTTTGTGGAATTACTGTGGCTGAATTACTGCCGCAGTAATTCTGCCAATTCTGCCAATTTGTTGGCATTGAGTGGGAAGGTTTACCTCCAGGGTTTTGCTGGAGGTAAATCCTCCACTGAAAGCCAAAACTCATAGTTTGGCGTAGTGGTAAAATTGGTGGTAAGCCAGTTACCACCAATTTTACCACTTACCCCCAACTTGTAATGAGGCCCAAATTCTGCTTCAAAAAGTAACACACAAAGGTTTCTCCTAATAGCCAAGTTCACTTTGGGAGGGCTTCACTTATCGTTGTGATTGTATTATAATCAAAGTTCATCATTCTTCCAATTAATATTTCAATAGGATTTCTCATCTCTTGAGAAATATAACTAGTGAACACTTCTTTATGCACAACAATGTATTTGTTCAGGATTGTTTGACCACAATTCATCAAACACATTACTGGTGTTGCTACTTTCTTTCCACCACAACCTTTCACCAAAGTGGAGTGCTTCAATGTCTTCTTCCTGTTCGCTAACCTGCCAGGTCTACTACTAAGAATCCCTTTTCTTGGTGTACTCTCCTACCAGGATGAATCTCCTAACACTACTACAAGTATTCTGTGGTGTGGGATACTTGAAAACATCAGAAAAGTCTGTTTGTTCCACTGTTTAATTGGCCACATTTACTGCAAGTTATATTCCTCTCCCCCTTGCCACTCTTCATAAGGAGGGCTACTTCTCTCCAATCGTTGAGCTTTCACTATCACACCTGGTAACTATTGATAATGTCTTATATTCAAGTTTCTCTCTCCAAGAAAACCGTCTTCCCTCTTTCTTCCAATTACCCTTCTTTAGCTTAGGCAATGCTGGTTGTTATCTGTCTTATAGATTGCCCCCTCTTTACTTTTGCCAATGCTGGTTACAGTTCCGGTTTGATATTGCCCCTAATTTGCCAATGGTAGTTATACTGGGGTTTTACTACTGTCCCCTCTGTTCATGGGTAATGGTAATCACAGCCTCTCAGATATTGCTCTTCCTTTGTTTGGGTAGTGATCAATGTTCCCTCTAAACTGTGCATATGGGCACTTAGCAGCGCAGACAGGCAATTCTCACCTTTTCAAAACTATTTAATAAGGCACAAGCCACAGCAATTACCTGACATGTGCTTTCTCTCTTAAAATAATGAACTAATCATGATATTCTGGTCCAGCCCATTTTCATTACCCTACTATGCAAGCGTGACCTTAAAAACCGAAATACCCTAAAAACAGAATGCAGCCACAAGATGTAAAAACTAATATGAAAATGTGGCTCCATTAACAGAAAAAACTAAGATATGCACACATGAACCAAATACTGTTCCCTCCCTAGCCATGACTCCTATGCTTTTTCTCTACCACACATTTACTCTAACTTCTGCTCGAAAACATATGTGATCTGTAGAAAAGACATTTCCACAATCCCACCATCTTGACTGCAAGGGGTGCTCCCAAAAGGTGTGTGGGTTTCAGTCATCAGCTGTGTATCCACCTAAAGTGCTCAAGTGTCCTGGCACCAATTGACAAAACTCCAGTATGAATCCTAGAATCACCCCCATTGGTGAATACAGTTTTGGATCTTTCATAGCCAAAATGGCACATTGTGGTCTTTGGCTTTGTAAATGTGGGTACATTTTCAGGGGCTTTCAGCTGTGAGATCCCCTTAATAAGCACTCTGGTGTTAGAGCTCAGTGTTCAAGCAATTGTTGTTCCTACTAGACCCTGGTTGCTCTGAACCAGATGCTGATCCTATGCATTGACTCGCTGGCATAGAGAGCCGCTTCAGTGGTGAGAACCAGGAAGCTCCCCCTGCTTCCTAGCTCCAGTATTTGTGAAGCGCAGGAGCCAGCGACCTGGAATGAAGATGGAGCATCAAGTCTGGTGGGAAACAGGTAAGAAAGTCTTTTTTTACTTTGATGTTTATGGATGTAATGTATGTATGTATGTATACATGTGTGCATGCATGTGAGATAAGATGTATGGGGAGTGATAGGTGGATGAATGGCTTTGCATGTGACTATGTGTGCATGCAATGCACTGGGAGACCCTTGGGCAGGAATATTTTACTGGGCATCTATGATAAAGCAAGCATGATAAGTGTCATTACTTGCCATTTTGGTAGAGCCAGTCTAGTCATTTCTTACATGTTTTTTTTACTGGACATCTATTAGGGAATAAATAAATATTTCAACTAAATTAGTTTGGGGAAAAAAAGATTCGATCAATAGACCTACTTCTCATCTTGCTCTGTTGCTACCCTCTCCCACGGACTACTCTCTCTGACCGCCCATCTTTTCCCTCTACAAATGCTCCATCTCCGTTTTTCTACAAGTCACTACAACTCCCTATTTCCCAATCTCTCTTTTCTAATCTCACTCCCTCTCCTACACTCACTGTTACTCTGCTCTCTCTTTCATCCTTTACACTCTACTACCTCTTACACTCCTCCGTCTACCACTCACTCTCACAACAACAGCCACACTAGGTACCATACTCTCTCACACACAATGCCTGATGTACAATCCAATCCCAGACTCTTGTGAACTTCACTCCACCTTCCATCCTGCTTCTGATCTCTCCATCTGCCTGCACACTTCCTGACTTCGCCCGAACACCCCACACACTATGGAGCTCTCATAGGTATTTTATAACCGTGGATTCCTGGGTTTGTGCTCCTCTCTCCCCACATTGGCTATGCTGTCCACCTAGATCTGCGCCACAATATGTGGTTATTTTTTCCCACCTGGGTTGGTCGCTGCTTTACAATGGTACAACAAACTCTTGTAGCCAGACCCCCTTTGGTCCGCGGGCACTTTTAGTTGTCTTTGTTGTGGTCTCTGCTGGATGTCGGGTCGGCATTTAGCTGATTGCAGGATCAGGTGAGTACAGCTGAACCCTCCTTAACAGTCACACGGTTGGTAGAGTCTGCCCGGAAATCATGTGTCATGTGTTTTCTTTTGCAGCATGTTGGAATTATTCAGTCTGGCAGTGCACGCTGGTCCTGGTAGTTCTGAAAATAACAGAAGAGAATGGAGTGTGCATGCACTGGATGATCAAAAGTGGGACCGATCAGTAAATTCAAGGCACACTCAGTGGGAGGGTTCAGGGACAACCCCTGCCCCCCAAATCCATAACCCCACCTCTAGGATAAGACATACAATTGCATTCCCCCTGGTAGGCCTCCTACCCTAGATCGGGAGGGGTCCTTATTCCTCCACAACAGGTTCAGCCATTGACCCTGTCCCACCTTACATGGTAAAACATCCTTCCTCAAATGTCCTAATTAAAGCTCTGTGCAGAGGTCTTTCTGACCTGGTTTCACCCTACTCTCCGGAGAGGCATTGAGAGACTAACAGGAAGCCTATTTAGCTAGCAGTTCTGAACTTCAGCAGTTTCAGGCACCCAGGTGCTTTAAGCAGCAGGATTGGAATCTTCAGCAGAGAATCCTGTGGAGCACAGGTGCGGTCTGAATGCTACAGCTCTGCATAGTAATGATATGATAAGAAAAGGAGATAGGAGAATGTTCGAATTGCAAAGTGGCCGCTTCCTTATTACCAAGGAATTTTAGTGGAGCCCGCAATGAAGTAACGGCAGTACTGGTAAGAGGTGAGTTACTGTTATAAAGGGGATAGAGGACAAGGCAAGCGGTCCGGTCGTCAGTTTTCAATGAAGAGGCAGAGACTTAAAAGACTATCCCTGCCTTGCTTTCGCACTGATATAAAATAGAAACAATTATAATACAAAAATGATCGTAAATGAAAGCTGCTATAGGAGTTGCAAATGAACAGGAAGTTATCTGGGTAAGGAAAAAAGCAGTGCACTTTTTTTGAATGTGCCAAATTGAAGTACATGTAGAGACATCCATCCCAAAGAAAAAGATGCACAGACAAGCACCAGTATGCAAACAAATGTTTTATCTGCAGCCAGCACGCAGCAGTTGAAAAACACACATGCAAGCAAATGTGAAATGTTTGCAGTCCATCTATAATCACAATATATGCTGTGATGAATCCAGCAATATCATCCGTCCCTCTCTGGCGAAACTCTCTTCCCATATGTGCGGGGGAGGGTAGCTGCTACCTGATCACTACCCTGGTGGTGGCTGTCCGAGGGAGGATCAGATGGGGGGTGAGGACCTTCATGAGAGGGAGAGAGACTGGCCTAAAGCAAAGCGGTATCCACCTTTCCACTCGAGGTATAACCCGCTATAGGTTCACAGACTGTCATGGCTTATTGTGGCATTGAACCCACACAACCATCTTACACTGGAATCAGGTTCCTTGTGACAAAGTACTGAGACGAGAATGAAGGCTGCAGTGATGAAGATTACTAGAACCGGGAAGCCTCCACTGCGTTCTAGGTGTTTGCAGGATCTACATAGTAGTGGGATGCTTAAATACCCAATACAGTAGTCAGGGAACAGATTTCAAATGTTTTGGGGGGCAACAAATGAATTCCTCCATTATATACCATCATCTTGTAACACACAAAACGGGTTATGGAGCACTGTGTAGTATAAACAGCAATTCGAGCCAGAGTTACTCATAAAGCCACTAATGCTGTCCCTGACAGAAGCACACCCTGTCCCTATAAGGGGGTTCTGTCCCTAGCGAGACACTGATGTGTCGCCTATCTAAAAGAAAAGGGGGAGAGGCTGTCCCTACTTAACAATGTGTAACCAATTTGGCATCAAAATGAATGTTCTAAAAACCCACAAACATGGTAACCCATGACAGGAGACACAATGTCCCTGTCTCAATGAGCTTGTGAGATGAACATTGCTGCAGGGAATTTCCTATTTCTTTATTAGCCAACATAGCAATATGTTTATCAGGGCATATGTGCTGGCTTCCTGTGGATAGCTCAAATATCCTGCAACTATTCAGGGCAAGAGCAAGGTCTATAATGCTCTCAACACCTGTTTAACATCTATCAAATCTTTACAAAGTATGTATCCTGAGAACTTTTAGTGGATATCGTAAAAAGAAAAGGGTCGACTGGTTTCAATGACTATGGCAGCTGATGTCATCATCTTCAGGATTAGTTCAGAAAATCATGGACCTTCCTCCCTTTGATCCATATTTTAGGACTGGGCCATCATCCGTATAGTCGTTTCCATGGATTTGTGGAGGAGGTGAAACGTAAGGACCAAGAAAGTCATGATCTGGCCCGGAAGACAAGTCCAAGGCTCTAGTGTGTTGCCCGTGGCGAGCAAAAACCTTTCCTTGATGTGGACCTGCTACCGCCGTCGGGACAGTTGCTGCCGGCATACCTACTCCAGTCCATCTGGAAGAGGCGAAAGAGTAATGCACACTAAAAAACGATTTTTCCACTCTAGTACTGGGACGAGAAAGATGCCGGCAGAGTACAGTGAGGGTCAGGCATGTCCTTTTAATTATAGTCAGGCAACCCCATTACAGAATCCACACATACAACCTGTCAAGTGGTTGTAGGTGTATAAAGGGAGAGCCAGAGAACAGCAGAGGGAGCAACAGGGAGGCCTGCGGGAGAAACCAGCAGGGGATCCTTTTCATGATGCGCCAGCCGTGGTGGGACCTGAAGGAGCCAGGACGCTGGCGGACAACCCAGGTGACCAAGGCAAGTGGGCCATTAGGATGCCACAGGTGTGGGAGCGTCCATGTTGGAGAACGAGCAGTTGGAGATGCGAGCAAGTAGGAAAGAAGAGAGGACACCCCCCATGAAAGTCTATGTTGCTAACCATTGCCGATTACAAATTGTAGAGGTATGCTCTGCAGGACTACTTTGCAATATATTAAAAATTACACATAATAATGTCATTTGTTACGCCTTGTCAGCTACGACCCACTGCAATGATTAGACTTTGTAATACTGAACAATCACACAGCCCGTAACTCTGCACAGACATAAAAACAGCAGATGAGAACTTTACAAAATACATATAACAGTAACAGTTTGCCATACTCATTTAGTCATGCACAGTTGCTATGTGCGTTATTTAGTTGTATCTAAGGTTACTTGGTTATGGCCCAATGTTTGGTCTTTTATGCTATGCTGTGACTTTATGTTAGGTTATGTTGGTATTTTCCCTATGCTATGGCCGTTTGCTGAGTGCATATCTGCAACACTTGGTCTCACATTAACAACGCGACTTATAACTGCATGCAATCGGTACTGAGAGAAAAGCTGTGTTTTAAGCATTCATTGCTGTTATGTGTAAATGTACGCCTAACACTAATGCCCCGATTTAGCAGGCTGACCGCGGCTCTTAATTATAATACTTGGGTGGGTTTGGGTCTGGGAATACGCCATCGCTCAGGGTCCATTATCTCGAGAATAAGAGCAGTTGGAGTGTTGTGTTATTTAAATAATGCAGCTTTTTGATAGGTTAAAAAGCACAGGATGTTGCAGAGTTAAAATCGTCATCAGGAGCTCATATTACCGCCTGCTAGCTTTCAAGGCCACCTCAGTCTCTCCCTTCATAGCCAGAGGAAGAGGTCCATGTGGACTTCAAATCTAGCAAAAAAGAATAGCGTTAGCCTAGCGAATGTTGGGACCATAACAATGGATTCCTGTCAAAGCACAGACAAGAACAGTCTAATACAACAGCTCTTTCCTGGATAAAACAAGCTACGCCCTTGAGGGGAATTGTCAGTTTCCGAATGGCAGAACACCCCCCTGTCTATGGTTGGGGGTCAAAAGATAAATAACGCAAACACGCCTCTCACATATGGATTCAGGATCCTTGCCCTATCTCACACAGTCTCTGGGTGAAGTCTCTCTCTCTCTCTCTCTCTCTCTCTCTCTTTCTCTCTCTCCAACTTTATTGAGTCTTTAGGTTGCTTGATTAAAATGGGGAAAACGTCCCCTAGTGTCTCAGGTGAAGAGTGGTAGCAGCCCGATGACTCCGAAGACAGGAAGTCACCGGAAAGGATGACTGACTTCTTACTGGGCCTCTCATCACCTCCTTCCCACAGGTTGTGATCATGTTATCTTTCTCTCTCATAGGCTCTCGGTCTCTCTAATTCACTCGTGTGCTCTGTCTCCACCTTATTGTCTTTCCTCTCTCTCCTCTCTGTTCAGGTGCTTTACCTGCACCTTCTCAAGATGCTCCACCATGTGGTCATTCCTACACCTATCTAAGGCTTCTCATAATTCAAGGGTTTGCAATTCCCCATACCACCTCCTTATGCTTCTTTGGGCTAGACGTCCCCTTCTATAACACCACCTCAATCCTCCATTGTCTTTCTCCCCCTCTCACCATCCTAATCTCTTCTGCTGTTAGCCTACTCCACTCTTCTCATCCTTCACTCATCTGCTGTCAGCCTCCTCTCTAAAGGTCCAGAGGCTCCACCTCTCCTCCTTGCCTCTCTTTTTACCCTCATCCACCTCTTGGCCTCTTTAGCTCACCTCACCTTCTTTCTCCTCCAAACCGTTACAAATAAATTCGATAGACAAACATCCACAGTCTTCTGCCAGAGTGTGGCGTTATATAAGCACCGACTCTCCCTCTCCAGGATGCCTAGCTCTAATGCTTCACGTATGCTCAATTTGAATATCTAGACTATGATTGGCTGGCTGCACTCAATAAAGGCACCAACCGCATGTCTCTACAGAGTGAGCCAATAAAGGGTCTGGGACCATTTTGGTTTTGTGTCCGGTATGTGCACGCAGGGAGATGGGACCGCTGAAGTTATATCCTCTACGGATCCACACACTCAACCACGCTTGTGGCTGGTGTGAAGGCTGCACAGTGTGTAGGAAGGCACTACCTCTGGGATCTTCTTTGTGGTCTGTAACCAATACCTCGGACCCCTCATTGTTTGGTTCTTGTTGATGTCAGACCCTGATGACATAGGAGTGTTGCCAAGGGAGAAAACCAGCCATTTGGAAGGGGAGTTAGTACTCTCTGGGTGACCTATATGGTGACCAGTCTTGGCCATATCAGGGTCCCTTAAAGAGACATTGCCACGTTGAGGTGCCTTGTCGCGAGCTCCTGAATTCTGAACTGGGCATGGTGGAGTTGGCCATGGGATCATCTTCAATCACCCACTTGGGTGAAGCATCACAACGAGAGGGGTTGCATCTGGGCACATTGGCCACCACAACCGTCAGTTAAATGGACCTACAGGTGCCTGTCACATATCTACCCCCAGTTCTTGAAGCCTCTCCCTTTGGGTGTTTTCAGGAGCTACTGGGGGAAGAGTTTCACAGTGGGCCAGTGAGCCTGTTTCCATCTGCTCATACCAGGTATTCTCCTGTCTCTTTAGAAATCAGATGACAAAACTTTCCAGGTCATTACCAAATATGTCCTCTTCCGGAAGTCCTAACATTCTTGCCACCTCTACTTAAATTGGATGGTTGTGGATTGAGAAGCGCAAGTGTGCTCTGGCCGTGTGTATTGGTTCCAGTGCACAAAGGTTACCAGTACCAACAAACTCGTTATTAGTTAGTCCAGTTATAGCAAGCCCAAATGGACGGTCATCTTTTAGCTCCTAGATTAATAAAGGGCCATTTCCAACTGACTTTTTAGTTTGATGGGTATATATTAGCACTGTTGGGTCTGTCTTCCAATGAGCATAGCTCTCTACTCCCCATCTTCGTTGGTTTCTATATTCCACCACTAGTTCTCTGGTCCAGGGTGGGGTCCTCAAGTGTGAAATAACTGGGATCCAGGGTCTCGGGTCTTAGAATTTGGGGCAAGTTCTTAATCACGCCCCAGCTTTCCACAGGCTTGGCACTTGTTGGACAGTTTCTCTAACAGAAGTTGTGGGCTGGGCTAGCCACCATTTACTATATGGGCATTGAGTGTTGCCAGAGTTGTTACCATACTTTCCAGCAGAGATCTCATTGGTGGGGTGAGCTGAGGCTTCCATGGTATCGCCTTGACCGGGACTGATCTCCATTGCTGGACTTGATGGAAGCCAGTAACTGTCTGAAGGACAGTTTCTAAAAATGGTCATGCAGCCAAGCCATTTCTCCAAGATTACCTTATTGAATGTGTAATTTACTGCAGAGACCTGTTTGCAGTCAGCCATACCTCTCTTAGTTGTTGGCATCTGTACTCTTCATTGTATTCTGACTCTCAAACATTTGTTTCTAATGGACTCTTATTGTGTCCATCCATCCACTTCCAGGACTTGAAATGCTGCTTGTAGGTTGTCTGTGGATCGATGTACTGAGGCCAGGCTTTCTTGTCCCATGTGTCCAGCTCTGTGATTCACCTAAAGTTCTGAAATAATGCCCTTGCGTCATCTCCCAAAGAAAGCATTTGGAATAAAGAAAACGTGGGAAAATGCTAGCAAGTAGGCTGACTACGTTGTTCTAGCACAGCAAGTTACCTGGTAACCAACTTCTGAAGGATGTTTTTAAGGTAGAGGAAGCTTGCTGGTCTGGGCTAGAGCAGTGGCTAATTCTAGGATGGGTCTGGTTCGTGGGTCTACTTCCAGTTCCAGAATGAACAAACTCTTTTCATGTTTATCTGGTTCGTACTTCGGTTGGGGATTCGTATTGGGAGGGGGATGGGCCTGGCCTCTGGGAATCCCCAAACTGTTCCTGTCCTGTTCCTGTCTGTTAGACCTAAACTGGCTGAGGTGAACATTCATTCTTGTCCAGTTTTGTATAAGTGTTGCTGGGTGACCGTACCTTCACTAGAATGTGTTTGGAGAGAAACTGTCTGTCACACCAGATTCTCCACTCCCCAATTCAGACTGTAGCCCCTGTAGCATCTGAGGGGTTTTCCAGCCAGCTGCCTAGTTCCTTCCTTAGTTATTTACAACTAAGAGTCAGTGCTTCTTTCCCTGCAGTCTCCACTTCATCCGTCTCAGTGCTGGATTCAATGCTGAACAGAGGATTGTCATCTGAGCTTGACCCGCTGGAGGATTGTATGTTCAGTTGCAGAGTAACTTTATGAGTCGTAGGGCAGAGGGCTTCATGGAAGCTGAGGTCGATTTAATGCTGGTTTATCCCTCCATATTCCTAAATTGAAATCTGTGCGCCCTGATCCCTCTCACTACTTCTAAAAATGATTAATGATGGATCCCCACTGTATCTAAGCCAACTGATCCCATATATGGCGCCATATGTCAAGAAGCGAGTATGTATCAACAACAGGCCAGACACGAACAATCTTGCCCAACACCTCTTTATTGGGATCTTCTCATAAGGATTAAGAAACTGAGCCCTTTAGAATAATAGTATAGACAAAAGGAAATGTAATTTTAAGCAAGACAATGGTGCACTTTGTCATTTGTCCAGGGTCAATTCCAGAATGATCAAAGACGTTGGCGACCCAGTTTTGTGGTCAACAGCATAAGTCCTGCAGTGTTTATAAAGGCTGGGTCCTGTTCTCTCGCAGCAGCTTCACACAACAAGTAGAAATGTTTGTCACAGTTTCCTTTGTGAAATTGCAGGACCATACCCCATCATACACAGTCTTTGGGTTAAGTGTCTTTCTCAACCTTTCTTGGCTAGGTCTTTGGGTTGCTTGGGAATGTTAGGGAAAACATCCTCCAAAAGTCTCATGTCTCTAGTGGTCGCTGCCTGCCGAATTTGTGTCAAACGTTGAGTCTGTGCCACTTCCACCAAAAGGCCCAGATCTATAAGCAGACACGAGGCCATGGGATAGTTCTTCTGCATTTTTTCTCCGTTTCCCGCTCTACTTGTTGCTTTTGACCAGTTCCCTTTTCTGTTTCTACTATCCTTCAGTTAGGCCTCGTTAGGTCCCTTTTTCTGGGTCCTTCTTGCTTCACCTTTCTTCTCTTTGCCCCTTTCCATCTCCTCTCCCTTGCCAGTCATCCCGCCTGCTGCCCTGTCCCTGTTTTCCACTTGCTTGCAGTCTGCCCTTGCCTGCCACCTGCCTGCAGTTTGTCCTTCAGCCAGATTCCATAACCCAGAACCAGCCTGTCTTCTCCAGTTTGTAGGAGAACTCTGTGGCTACGAAACACTATGTTCTCTGTCAGTGCTCTGCACTGTTCCTGTACCACATCAATCAGGAGAAGCCCTATCATAGTACGGGGAAGAGATCCAGAAGGACCAAGAGTGTTCATTTCTCGTGGCTCTTGTGGGTGTCAACTTCATTATGGCAGAGACAAGCGTAGTACAGAGCAAATCAACCAGAACAATAGGTAGGCAACAGAAATGGGAGACTTTCAATTAAAAGAAGGGACTTATGTTGTGACCCCCTATCTCCTGTCCCAAGCATGGTGAGTTTGGTCAGGGGATCCTCCCCACTTTAACCCTGAGCCCAGCATCATGGCATGACTCGCAGGATGTGGCCCCTTGGCCACCCCAACCATCATCAGGTAGGGAGCACTTTTGCAGAACACACAACTGATGCAAAGTCACATTTACATGTGGACTTGGTATCCCCTTCTCAAATGTCTCCACAGAACCCCAAACTCGACCTTCCAACTGGAGAAGCAGCCTTCAATTGGAATTGGCGTGTTTTGTGAAATGGGTCTGGTTGTGTAGGCGGGACAAGAGGAGCGACTAAACTAGAGGAGCATGATAAAGAGTGTTTGCTATTTCTCTCTCACACTGGAACAGGACTCTCACTCTGGACTCTCTCAAGTGCAATAACCTATGTATCCTTTCAATTGCAATGGGTCTTACCTTCCATCACACACAGTTAACATTGATTCTCTCTCCAGCAGTATGTCCTGCTCGCTGACAGAACAATCCTTATTACATCAGAATACACACGAGATAAGTGCCACCCGCTTACTTTCTGTAATCCCACACTCACTGGTCTTTATCGACCAGTGTAACTAGTAAGGACTGCAAATAGTATGTGATTAGACAAAACAAACGATTTAATTCTGTGAGTAGCCTGGGGAAACCGGCCTTCCACACGTTATGGGCCTCAGCGTCACCTCAAGCCAAAACCGCACCACTGGACATTACCCTATGATACTACCAGTTCAATTGATCTGTAATGCTAAATCATTGGCACGATGGGTTTGCCAGCATTGGCGCTCTCTCACGCGACATGGTCAATAACGCAATTGGTGCATGAGTTTGCTGGAACTATCATTCATTCCTTTACTTTCCACTCTCTTCCTGTGCTTTCCCTTCCAGCGGTTACTGCTCTGCTCATGGGCAGTGCTTAGAATGATCGGTCAACTGAGTGATTTCACAATGTGCCTAAGCTAGCAGTTATGGACGGCATTCCAGATATTTGATCCGCTGCGCCACTCTCAAAATGCTAAAGTGTATGCAACTTAATATCAACACCGGACATAACATCTCAAACCGCTGCCTTAGTTATAAATTGGCTGTGGACGCACGCCAGCTCTCGGCATTAGACTGTCACTTTGTGAAGTCTTGAGTCCATCATGTTATCTTAGCGTGCCTCTGTCAGCCGGTCGTTGGGAGTGCCTCTAAGTGGATTACATCACATGAAGCACTAATCTAATGCAAAACCAAATGAATGTTGCTATTGTCACTTGTTTAGCTAGCAGGAGGGAAAGTTTAGACTTCACATATTTCCTTAGATTTGCACACAGACGAAAAGTCCCTATTATTCCACTACCTACTGCAAAACTGGAAACCCTACTTAGTCTCTAGTTTCTTAATTCCCCCCTCTTTATTTTTTTATTTTGTTTAAAGTGCGGACCGAGATCGAGAGCAGCTGAGCACTGTACAGGGTGTGAGTAGTCCGCGTTTGGGCTGGCATCTTTTAACAGTAGCACAGTACTGTGAGATGTGGTCTGTGCATCTGTCTATGGGATCGTCCTTGCTCAGGTGTTATTTAAAAAGTCACACTGAGAGATTCATCTCAGGCGTTTTAAAAGTCTGTCTTTGGAAGGTTTCTGTGTATTTAGCTGGTCATGCTGTGTCAGGGTGTGGAGATAGCAGACAGACACAGGAGTGGTACGTTTGTTGGCATAAACTTTTATTCAAAAGAAAATAAGGGAAAAGCCTACATAGTTCTATTACTAAGAGGGTTTCCCTGTCTCAAACCAGGATGTCTGTAAAAAGTATATAGTCCACCGTCCTTTGTCCAAAACCTATTTCGGACCCTTACCTTAGCAACTAAACTAGAGTGAATTAATCTTCTATTCAGGGTTCCAATTTGGTGGAAAACAAAGTCCCCACATGTACCGAAATAAAGTTCCAAATGGTGCAAAATAAACAAAGTTCCACCGTAGCAAAGTTCTCTGGCACAAAAGGAAAGCGAAGTTTCCTCTGAAAAGTGTCAATGTCAAGAGAATGGCTCCCTTCTCTTGGTCTCACTCAGGCTTCTCACTGTGGTTACAAACACCAGGGGAAATGTCTCCTATTCCCTGGCTTTCTTTGGCCTCCTTACAATGTCAAGAGAGTGCCTTTCTACTCTTGACGTCTCTCATGCAGTTCTCACAAAACGAGGGAGGGTATTTCCCTTCCCCTGGCCTCTTCTTCACAACACCAGGGAGGACGCTTCCCTTCCACTGGTCTCTTCGTCTCTCGTCTTCTTTCACCTTGCTTTCAAGTCTCTGGGGTACGGGTCCCAAACCTGTTCTTTTGTGACAGTGTGGCAGACCTGGTTCACTAGCCTGCCAAGTACTCTGACTATGAAGTTGACTGTTGATGGTAATCTTAATTGGATGTGGGCCTCAGACCGGTCTTCCTTGGTTTCTTTCTTGGGGGTTTGGGAAGGTTACTTTGCTTTCCTGAGTTTCCCTCCTTCCCCTGTTTGGCTGGGTCAGGGTACCACATTGTTCCCTTCTTCTCCTACCAACCGTTCTGGTCACCCCTGTGCCTTCAGGGTCTCTCCTGATAGTCTTTGGTTGGTCTCAGGCTCTTTCTGCTTCGGTTTGACCAACCAAAGCCTGAGACCAACCAAAGACTATCAGGAGAGACCCTGAAGAAACTTTACCTGTTTCTTAGTGGTGGTTCTTCTTTCCTGGAGAAAAGGATGTTCCTCTTATGATGCCAGGACTGCCTGGATGAGAACAGAGCAAGCTGGCAACAGGGGAGGCCTGACCCAAGAAAAAAACTCAAGCCTGAGTACAAAAAACCTTGGGGTGTTGAAGAATGGTTCAAGTCCAACACGGAAACTGCAAGGATCCGAATAATCCCAAAAGTACATTGGAAATATTCCAAAGAAGGATACCGGGCTCTGTTCCCCAGGCAAAGTGGAAAAACAAAGGTAACAAGGAAAAGGGAACCAGAGAACTCCAATGCCAATGGCAAAAGGCAGGTAGTTGAATGGTAGCAAGAGTGTAAAATGCAGCGAACAGAGTATGTGAACAATTGACAGAGAATGAAATAACAGAACATGGCAAGAAACCCACGGGGGTTAGGATAAGGTAGCAAAATTAGCGTTACTGGCAACAAGGAAGTTGCAACGCACTGCCATGCATTGAATGATCTCATTTAATGTCTGGGTTCGTAGGCTCCTCCCCCACAGCATAGGATATGTGTGGCCATGTTGTGGATGGCAAGAATATGCTGTGTAGCGACCACAGGCAGTTTCTAATTCTGACAATTGGGATCTCTGTCAAGTCCTTTGACAAGGGTTTCTCCTGGGCTCCCCACAGTCCTCTGCACTTCGCCGCCAGGCAAAGGGCCCCCCTCCTTCTTACAGAGCCTACTGTCCACAGCTTCTTCTGCTTCTACTTCAGCACAGCATTCCTGCTCCTTGCTTCTCCAGGAAGAGCTTCTCACACTTCCTGAGTCTGTCTTCCCTTTTACACTGGCTCTGGCCAATAGGACTTTGGAAAACACTAGACTGCTGAACGTGGTTCTTGCAGGTAATCTTCAATCCTCCATATTTCTCCCTCATCACAGTACTGATCCTTTCACTCACTTTTGAGTCATTGGTGATCTTCCTCGTCACAGTCCTGGGAAAGGGATCTTCACTTAGGTAACTCCTATTCTTCCTTGTCCTAGTACTTTTAAAAGGGACTGAGTTCTCATGAAAAGGGGCTCCACCTAGTGAAAAGAGGATGACATCCACAGATTCATCACAGCTGGCATGAATTGCAAAAGTGTGGTTGTTCCCAAAACACTTTGGGAACTCCCGTCCCCTGCACACTATCGAATATCTGAAAAAATCAGAACAATAACTCAAGAGAGTTTCTGGATTTCGTTCACATATAATCTTTTAGGTAGAATTTTTGGAAAAACGAGAATTATGACAGAAACACGTTTCATGATACATAAATAATTTTCCTTAAACAAGTAAGCAAATATGCAAATATTTTCTGGAGACCAGAGATTTTCGTAAAATTATCCTTTTCTTTATTGTACAAAGCATATGGTGGTGCCCAACGCGTTTCGAGTACAACTCTTCTTCAGGGGCAATGGCACAATTGTTTCATTTTTCTACAAAGTGAAGAGATGATATAAATCAAATTATATTAGCCCATACATATAGTTTATCTCTGTTTTTATCTCAGTTTAACTCAAAAATAGCGTCAACAAGTCATCCGTTGAACATAAAGTAACACATTTAAACAGGTGATCGTAATTTAAGAAAAATATTCATTAATACAAAAAAACACACTTGGAAACCATATAGTAGTGTGCTTGTTTTACACAAAGATAAAGAAGACCAAATGTTGTTTATATTCAGCTCGGTAAATCTGCTTATGATCCCATCCTCCATTCTTGAGCAAGAGTTTACGTAGTTATATTTGTACATGGAACTTTTTTTAACAACAAAAGCGTTTTTTTTAAAAAAAAAAAAAAAAAAAAAAAAAAAAAAAATGAAAACAAGGTTATCTAATTGGCACTTTCTAAATGAAAGTAGGTGGATTGAAGACTTACGTATCTTAAGAAAAAATGATCGGTAAAAGTAAGGTGATTGCAAAGTGCATCTAGTGGTTGTCATCCAACACGGAAGGTTTGCGGCAAAAAGGTTCAAAGTCTGTCGACTACTATTTTTTAACTGAGAAGAGAGAGACAAAGATAAATATTTCAAATAGACTGCATCTAATCTAGAGAAAACCTGATGGCTACAAGTACTTACATGAAATATTTCTCTTCTCAGTTAAAAAATAGTAGTCGACAGACTTTGAACCTTTTTGCCGCAAACCTTCCGTGTTGGATGACAACCACTAGATGCACTTTGCAATCACCTTACTTTTACCGATCATTTTTTCTTAAGATACGTAAGTCTTCAATCCACCTACTTTCATTTAGAAAGTGCCAATTAGATAACCTTGTTTTCATTTTTTTTTTTTTTTTAAAAAAACGCTTTTGTTGTTAAAAAAAGTTCCATGTACAAATATAACTACGTAAACTCTTGCTCAAGAATGGAGGATGGGATCATAAGCAGATTTACCGAGCTGAATATAAACAACATTTGGTCTTCTTTATCTTTGTGTAAAACAAGCACACTACTATATGGTTTCCAAGTGTGTTTTTTTTGTATTAATGAATATTTTTCTTAAATTACGATCACCTGTTTAAATGTGTTACTTTATGTTCAACGGATGACTTGTTGACGCTATTTTTGAGTTAAACTGAGATAAAAACAGAGATAAACTATATGTATGGGCTAATATAATTTGATTTATATCATCTCTTCACTTTGTAGAAAAATGAAACAATTGTGCCATTGCCCCTGAAGAAGAGTTGTACTCGAAACGCGTTGGGCACCACCATATGCTTTGTACAATAAAGAAAAGGATAATTTTACGAAAATCTCTGGTCTCCAGAAAATATTTGCATATTTGCTTACTTGTTTAAGGAAAATTATTTATGTATCATGAAACGTGTTTCTGTCATAATTCTCGTTTTTCCAAAAATTCTACCTAAAAGATTATATGTGAACGAAATCCAGAAACTCTCTTGAGTTATTGTTCTGATTTTTTCAGATATTCGATAGTGTGCAGGGGACGGGAGTTCCCAAAGTGTTTTGGGAACAACCACACTTTTGTCTATTTTTGTCCATCCTAGATGCCAAGGTTGAGCTTTTCTCCCCCTGCACCTCAAATTTATCTTTAACCCCATTTATCTAACTTAGTTTGATGAGATAAAAATTTCATAAACAGGTGTGCCTCCTGGTTCTCTATATATCTTTCTTATTGGTTGTTTCCCCTCCTCGTTTGAAGGAGGGGTTGGCATCTCTTTGAACCTGCGCACCCAGACCCACTAAGTTATGTCTTTTTCTAAAATTAATACACTTACTGACAAATCTGCAACCACATTAGCCTTTTCAGATGAAGAAGCAACCAGAATACTTGGCCTAATCAAGGATACTAGCAAAGAAACATCTAGTATTGACAATCCTCAGAATTTGATCCAAAGACTAGAGAGGCTTATACGTAGAGAAATCTCCCAAAAACTCCATGCTACAACCCTAGCACAATATTTCAAAGCAAAAAGAATTCCTAGAGGATTGCGGATATATCTACGTCCTACTCTTTGTAAAGACAATAACGAATTTGTAAAACGTTGGGAACAAATATTGAACAAGTGCTCCCTGGATCTTATACTATTGACAATCGAAGAACTGTCAAAATCACTTACACAAATCAATCAGGAAATTGATGAAGTCTCCTCACAATTATCTAAGCTTAAAACTGCAGCAGAACTTCAGGCAATCCTGGAAGATACTAACAACAAATTGGATAATTATAAAAAAGAAATAGAACAGAGAAAGATCAGAAAGTTCAGACGTGACACCCTTGACTATGCCCGAGATATTGTCTACACCTGGCAAGAATTCTACAGTAATAGATCAACCAATTTTTCCCCAAGACAACCAAGATCAAGCCCTGTTAATAATACAGATAGCAGTGAAGTAACCAGTGGAGAACTGGAAGAGAGGCCTTCCACCAGTAACATCGTACCACCTACGACTACTTCAGTTATACAACCACAAAGCAGAGTTCCTCTACAACCCAGAGACACTACTCCCGTACCAGAATCTTTTTTAGGAGGAGGAGAAAAACAAGACGAGGGAAAAAGAAAAGGCCGTCAGAAGACCAAACACTGAAGGAACCAATAATTGTAAACATTTCCTCCAAGGTGTTATCAAAATCAGAAATGGACACCCTTAATCTAGGTGTATCCTTTATACCTACTAATAATTCAACCTTATTTGAAGAAGAGGTTAATCTTTTTAAGTTGATTCGAAAAATGGAGCTCAAAATTTTCTTTGACAATCTGAATCTGGACACTAGAGAAAAAGAAAAATGTCCATTTTTAGAAATGAAGAATAAGAGTAATTTCCATCCTCAGGTTAACCATCCTTTGGTCAACTTATTCAAAACTAAAACAACTATGGCTCTGAAAAAATTGAAGTTCAAACCCTCGAGTAGACAAAATATCAAAAAACATCAATTGAATATCATTAAGAATTTAGCAGAAGATAATCAGATCACAATCAAAAAAGCGGATAAAGGAGGAGCCCTAGTCATTATGGATACCTTGTTTTACAATGAAGGATGCCTCAAACTCTTATCTGACCAAAACACCTATCTTAAACTGGATCATGACCCTATTACTAATATCAAGGAAATCATCAAAAATACAGTAGAAAAAGCGGAAGTACTGAACTGGATTTCAGAGAATACTAGCAACTTCCTTATCAACAAACACCCGGTCACTCCAGTGTTCTATGGCCTTCCGAAAATCCATAAACATAGAACTAACCCACCATTAAGACCCATTGTGGCAGGAACAGAAAGTATTTTCCAACCTCTTGCTATTTATCTTGACACAGCATTACAACCGCTAATACAGGAAACCAACACCTATATCAAAGATACTAGCCACTTTTTACAGAACATCAAAGATATTGATATGACGGAAACTGATCTCATCCTATTCACAATGGATGTGACTAGTTTATATACCTCAATTCCACACAACCAAGGCATTGATGCACTAGAATGGTTCCTCCTGAAACATCATGAAATCCAAATACAGAAAACCTTTGCCATTGAATTAATCAATATCATCTTGTTCAATAATTACTTCAGGTTCAACGGACAATACTTTTTACAAACTTCGGGTACATCGATGGGTTCCCCAGTGGCACCCTCCTATGCTAACATCTTTATGTACTTCTTTGAACACACCTATGTCTTGGAAAATCCAACGTGGAAAGGAAAAATCAAAAAGTGGTACAGATACATTGATGACATCTTTGGCATTTTCAAAGGAACGGAATCTGAACTACTGCACTTCTGGGAGTTCTTGAACCAATGCAATGACAGAATTCAACTAACAATTGAAATTGGAAAGCCTTCCATCAACTTTTTGGATGTTACTATTGAAATCTCAAACTCAGCACTTAAGACACAAATTTACAGAAAACCTACAGATGTCAATAGCACTCTTCATTTTCACAGTTTTCATCCAAAACATCAAAAAGAAAATCTACCGTATAGTCAACTCCTTCGCCTGAAAAGAATTACCTCAGAGGCGGATAAACTCCAAGAAGAATACTTGATTATGAAATCCCGTTTTGAAGATCGACATTTTCCAACTGTCCTCCTAAACAAAGCTATACTCAGAACAGAAGCACAGACTAGAACGGAATTGCTGACCATTAAACCCAAGGAAACCAAATCTAACTTGATACACTCACTGAAATACTCTAGCCAGAGCTTTCAGATAAAAAGGATAATTTACAAAAACAGGGATATCATTAAATCAGACCCACAGCTTAATCAACTGTTCCCAGAACCACCGATGCTTGCCTACAAAAGAGGCAGAAACTTTCGAGACAAATTAATTAAAGCCGAAAGAAGGAAAAAGTCCAATCAGTCATTTTTTAACAAACCAAAAAACGGCACTTTCCCGTGTCTGAATTGTCAGCATTGTTCGAATGTAATAAAGGGAGATCACATTAGACATGCCAACACAGGTAAAAAAATACTATTAAAACAATATGCCACCTGTGACTCAAAAAATGTCATTTATGCTCTACGCTGTCCTTGTGGACTGTACTATGTGGGTAAAACAGCCAGAAAAGCGAAAGAACGTTGGACGGAGCACAAATCTAACATCCGTAACAAAAACACAAAATCCCCAGTATACAGACATTTTAGAGACCACAAACATACTGTGGCCCAAATGAGAGTTGTGATTCTCGAAATTGTGCAGCCGCTTCCAAGAGGTGGTGATCTACAAAAAATCTTGTCACAAAGAGAATTATATTGGATACACTGCCTTGATTCACTTACCCCGTTAGGGATGAACGAAGAATACTACCTAGGCCCTTACTTATAATGTAGCATTTGTTGATACATCGTTGTTAGATTCCCGTTCTATTTCTATATAAAAAATGTTATGCCAATATTTTTCTAAAAAAGACTCGGATACCATGCTACAGTTTCCAGAAATAGAATGTGCATCCATGAGGAGCAGATATAAATGAAATTTGATAACAAACCGTCTGCAGAGGTTGCTCAGACTAATTAATTTATACAGTAATTTGGAATCGTTTAATGGTTGAATTTATGTTTATGTTTTGGTTTTTGTTGATACATATCCTTACGTATCCAATACATATGTTTCCTTATGTTTACATGTACCTGAACCATCTTGTTTCGACATTCCACCTCCCATGCGGCCGTTGTATAGAATACCATACCTTCTTTAGTAAATACTTCAATTCCCGAGATTACACCTTTTTAAGATCAGGTATACTAAATTTCACATCTAGTCTTTGCTGAGCACTCTTTGACTCGCCTCCCTAAGGTTCACCATTTTGGTTTCTTTTACTTGAAAGACGCGGATGATACGTCACACGGTTGACGTACACCACGCAACCACTTGATCTTGGATACGTCAGTAAACATGATGAGATCTGTCCTACACATGCGCAACTCTTCCTTTTCCTAAATACGTCAGTAGACATGACAAGCTTTATCTACACATGCGCACTTAGGCTACTCACCGCGCATGTCACTTTGCTAACAAAGAGCATCACAGTCAGTATATAAAGAGACGCTGCACAGGGTGGACGCATCTCCAATCCGGCAGATGCGACAATCCTTGTAGCGCCTCCCTCCAAAATATTTCATGTAAGTACTTGTAGCCATCAGGTTTTCTCTAGATTAGATGCAGTCTATTTGAAATATTTATCTTTGTCTCTCTCTTCTCAGTTAAAAAATAGTAGTCGACAGACTTTGAACCTTTTTGCCGCAAACCTTCCGTGTTGGATGACAACCACTAGATGCACTTTGCAATCACCTTACTTTTACCGATCATTTTTTCTTAAGATACGTAAGTCTTCAATCCACCTACTTTCATTTAGAAAGTGCCAATTAGATAACCTTGTTTTCATTTTTTTTTTTTTTTTTTTTTTTTTAAAAAACGCTTTTGTTGTTAAAAAAAGTTCCATGTACAAATATAACTACGTAAACTCTTGCTCAAGAATGGAGGATGGGATCATAAGCAGATTTACCGAGCTGAATATAAACAACATTTGGTCTTCTTTATCTTTGTGTAAAACAAGCACACTACTATATGGTTTCCAAGTGTGTTTTTTTGTATTAATGAATATTTTTCTTAAATTACGATCACCTGTTTAAATGTGTTACTTTATGTTCAACGGATGACTTGTTGACGCTATTTTTGAGTTAAACTGAGATAAAAACAGAGATAAACTATATGTATGGGCTAATATAATTTGATTTATATCATCTCTTCACTTTGTAGAAAAATGAAACAATTGTGCCATTTCCCCTGAAGAAGAGTTGTACTCGAAACGCGTTGGGCACCACCATATGCTTTGTACAATAAAGAAAAGGATAATTTTACGAAAATCTCTGGTCTCCAGAAAATATTTGCATATTTGCTTACTTGTTTAAGGAAAATTATTTATGTATCATGAAACGTGTTTCTGTCATAATTCTCGTTTTTCCAAAAATTCTACCTAAAAGATTATATGTGAACGAAATCCAGAAACTCTCTTGAGTTATTGTTCTGATTTTTTCAGATATTCGATAGTGTGCAGGGGACGGGAGTTCCCAAAGTGTTTTGGGAACAACCACACTTTTGTCTATTTTTGTCCAACCTAGATGCCAAGGTTGAGCTTTTCTCCCCCTGCACCTCAAATTTATCTTTAACCCCATTTATCTAACTTAGTTTGATGAGATAAAAATTTCATAAACAGGTGTGCCTCCTGGTTCTCTATATATCTTTCTTATGAATTGCAAAAGACCTGATCACCCTTATGGCATTTTGACAATAAACATCCAGTTTCCACTCCCGTGCTCACCAACATCTTCAAGTCAGTGCCCAACTGGAGTAAGACCCCCACTTTAGAGGGAAGACAATCCCTAGATAGGGATTTGTGTTACCCTCCCTTGCCTCAAGAATACAATAAGTTTGTTGGTTATATGTGAATGTACAAATGGGTATTGTAATGTGTATCAATGGCTGATGTGGTTTCTGACCCTACTCAGGCAAAATCCTTAATCCGGCACAGAGAACAAGACAGAAACACACACCCTTGCTGTCAAGGGGGAGGAGAGTGCATCAGCTTCAGCAGATGTGACGTGAGGGACCCGGGAAACCACATGGCAAGACGTGGAGCCACCCCCCATACCTAGCCAGGAGCTGGTGGGAAAGGAGCATCCACTGCAGCCGAGACAAAGGAACCCGACCATACGAGACTGCACCAGCTTCCTGAGGCACCCGATACGAGGAGCGCTGCCTGAGAAGAAGAGGTGCATGGACGCTCTGGGAAACTGTGAGGTGCGCAGAAAAGTTAAAATGTACCCCAGGTTGTGGTGAGAAGCATTTGGGTATTTTTATATTTTTGTCTAGTGGTACACTCAGACGTGACACTTCGAAGAAGAGTTCTGTTTCAGACAACTGGGTCTCCAGCTTTACCCTGGAGACTCCTACCACAGGGCATATATCCAAAAGAAATGCAAAACTAAATGTTTCCTCCCTATATGAATCGCACCATATTAAATCCACAAAGGCATCCACATTCAATCACAAAGTCTTCCTCTAAATATTATGATAATCGAAAAGACACTAGGCATTTTAACATTATACTTGGCATTGGCGTGTTAATAACATAGAACTAATTTCTCACTAGAACCATTTCACATAATGCAAGTAAGATTACACTTTTGATTTTCTCCATCATCTATTTAAACCCAGAAGAGGTCTTTAATTTCACTTATCTCTTCTATACAAGTGTGAAGTTGTAAATGTGGGGATTATATGGAAGCCATGTGTATTAAACAAAGGCTTACATGCAAAAGTGCCCATACATTAGAATTCACAATTGATTTTAAGTAATTCATTTATCCTATGCTGAACCCATATGTATACTGGTTCTCATGTATAAGTGACTAACTCAATATGAGAGTACTGCCTGTAATATGCTCTCAGGTGTGTGTGGCTTTCCTTTCATATGAATGTATTCCTTTCAACCCAGGTGCATACACAGTCTTAAAAGGGCATGCAAGTAATGTTTCGAGTCTCTTTTGATTTCTGAGCTGGAGATGTACTATTCTCCAGTAACAGCTAGTTATTTGAAGACCATCTTATCCCACATTACATCTGACTATGCCTATGCCTATGCACTGAAAGACAGGGGAATGCAGAGGATTGCATGTCACACATTTCTTAATGAATAGAAATCATTCTTTAGGTGTGAATTTCATTGCACAAACATCCACTCTGTACTCTGGTCTCCACAAGCAGCATTAACTGAATGATGTCCCTTAGGCAATAGTAGCTCATGATTTCACTATGACCTAAATGGCTCAACATCAGCTTCAACCACTAACTATATCTGCTAATAAGATTTAACTTTACAAATATAATCTTACTTTAAAGTGGCAGCCAAAATGCTTTTCAGATATGGATTTCGTTTTTTCAATGCAATGTGGACTGAGCCTTAAAGAAAGCAAACCTCAATTTATATTTAATATATATAAGGAACACAGAACATTGGGGTATTAGCACATGTGTCCCTGTTTTTAAATTGCATCACCATGCATTCCCAGTCCTTTTGTCTTCCCAGACTTTACCCTGATCAAAAGGGACAATTTGGAGATTGGGGTTAATTTACCTTTCCAAATGTAACTTGTGGTTTTGCGACAACCATCAGGGAACCCAGTCAGCTGGACGCCATTCCAAGAGTAAACCCTCAATTCGGGTGGCTTTTTAAGCCACCAAGTGCTGACTTGTCTTCCTTATATGGACTGTTCTGACCTCCCTCTCTCTGGGCTTGTTCTGGGCTCCTTCTCTCAATGAACAGATCTGCCCTTCTTCTCTACAGTCTCCAGTTTGTTCCCCTTCTCTGTCTTCCTCACCCAATGAATGACCCCAAAGTGGGGTAATAATACTACAAGCCCAAGTTGGGCAAAACAGAGAAAACACCCAGGTTGGGGTATACAACCTGAGAACCAAGGGAGGGGAAATTGACAGCATGAGTGATGAACAGATCATTGTCATTACTGGAAAGTGAGTCCAGACGATTTCCTTGAACAGGACTTTCAAGCCCCAGAATAAAGAGTCTGGGCAAATCCAAAGAAGGAATAAAAGATGCTGATTTACAGCAAGCTCACTATCTGGGTTGGTGGGAGAATATGGAAGAGTAATTCTGGTGCATGTTTGTTAAAACTGAGCAACAGGGTCAGGCATACCCTCCTGAGAAACTTGACATATCACTGGGTAAGAAACCAACCACCATTTACTCACAGGACGAGAAGCCCTAACTTTGTTTATATTCTCTTTTGTTGTAGTGGTTAGGATAGTGATCAGGATAGACTTGTTTTTCTGTATGGCGGAGGGATGTTATGTTGTAGGGCATACTGACGAGGACACTTTAGAATTCTTTATTCTTTTCCTAGGATAGGGCCAAGATGTGATAGGGCCAGGTAGGTTTTTATTGAATAAAGAAAGAAGTTAACCAAAATGGCACTTTGTCCGTCGCCTGCCATATCATTACAGGAGATGAACATTATGAAATTCAGGCTATGTGCCCCTACTGCCCCAGAGGTTAAGCAATAGCCCTTTTCTGTTGGAGATCAGAAGCAACCTCGAGCATGTTTACCTTCACTGTGAATCATCAGTGAGGAGTAGCTATGGATTCTACGCACAGTAAGCTCAGGGCCCATACCTGGGCATATCCAGACAATTACGTTAACTATTGCAAAAGTAAAGCGATGGATGGAAGGTTTTGAATCAACCAATCACTGGCATTGCTCTGAGCAAACCTCCAAACCAGTGCAAAAACCATATGCAAATCAAGGTTTGTCTGACCCCAAAAGGAGCAGTGCAGCCTCTCTTCATGAAACCACACGGAACCCCAGACATGTATCATCCACATTGGGACACTTTTTTGCACCATAGCGCATTCCTCCTGTAGTACTGTGAAACTTGCACCCAATTACAGTTCTGAAGGTGAGACAAAAGTTGCTATGGGATAGCCAGCTTGGAGGGTCTTCTCCCACAGCACAGTATGGTCCGTTCAACAAGCTGGTGTCACTGTAATGAATGGAATTAGTACATTTGACTGGTTTATTAACTAAGCATGCATTGCACTCCTTCTTCCGCTCTATCAAACTCATTTCCTACATGACCATGCCACATCCACTGCCTCTGTATGGCTACCCTCTTCTTAAACTGGTCACATAATCAGGCTATTCAACCCACCTTCACACGCATTTCTAAAACACACAAGGTTCAACCTAAGCCTTCAAAGGTCACCAAATGCACATTAAATGTTTCATGGAAGCACTTCGGCTCACCATCATATCTAAACATGCCACCAATCAATATGTGCACATACTTATAGATAACATCAAAGCCACCATATAGAACAAAACAACTCAGACTTACATGCAACTCCAGCCACCAAAACTACCTAGCCTGGCTCTGTGGTACACACGTATAAACTCAATAGCATTCAAGAGAAAGTATATATATGTGAACAGCCCTTGAATATAACATTCTGTAGAGAAGTAGACTCTCTCTCCATGCCCCGCCCTCCTGTCTAAACATTGTAAAAGTTAGAAATATTGTCTATTGAGGCTGCCAGGCTGTTCTTATTCTAGACAGGTACATGAGAAAATAGGTACTGCACACATTTATTTAGGAAAACACAAAACAAAGAAATGCTTACATTGCGCACAACATAAATAACACAGAATATAGATTTCTGATAAAGAATATAGAACAGCAAAAGGCAGCCATTTTTTCCAAAATGGATGTTGCATCATGCATACCAAATGGCACAGGTCTCAAGTTTTAGGGAAATGGTTAAGTGTTGAACAAACAGAAAATATAGGGCTGTGTGGGGCTCAGACAAATAACAGTTCAAGCCAAGGTTTTTGAGGAGAGGGAGGACTTGGACAGAAGCCAATGTGCAGTGATTTAGCAATTTAAATTATAGGAATATACAGTTTTCCAGAGTGCTGCTCACAAATGAAACAGACATGAAGTTTGAAAAAGATAAGTTAGGGAAATTGGCCAATGAAAAAGCAGACAGCTAATCTTGGCAGAGTGTGCTAGAGTCTTGCTGAAATGTGTGTCATCCCAGAATTGTTTTTATGTAGTTTTTTTTATGTAGTTTTGAAGTTGCAACATATGCCTTGTGATTCAGTAAATGTGACAAGCAACCAGTCATGCTAATTAGCATAATGTAAGGTCATTGCAAGAATGAAGAAATCATGTGTTGCAGGCATATCAGAATAGAATTATTGTGTAATGATTTGCTTTCTATAAAAGTGTGTTTAAATTGAACAAACTCAGAGTCTTTCTGTGCTACTTAATCATCTGTGGCATGAGGAATTCTTCCAGCCGGCTGTAAAATAAAAGGTTTGGGAAAGTGGGACCTCACTGGGAGGGTCCACCCTCCAGGAGACAAGGACTCCCATTTCCATGGGGAACTCCCTATACACAACATATGATCTGCATACATGGGAGTCGGTAATACTGACAATACATTTATGTGTTTGGCTCAAGATAATAGGGACTCCCATTTTTATCAGGAGCAAATACCTTTTGTGCTTACATGAGAGTAAAAGAGACTTGATGGCATATAGATTGATTGGAATCCAAAACATACTCATATTGCTTCCATACCTTTGGCTCAGGGTAATGGTGGAATCCACATGAACCCAACAGCTGATGGTGAACAACACGTCTCTTGCAAGTACTACAGCAAGAATAAAGAGACAACCAACCTTGAATGGCAGATGGGAAATCCTACACAGAGGGGAGACAGAGGGGTGGAGGGGCGGAGCTGAGCTGTATCGCAGAGCTAGCAGTGGAGTGGAGAGACCAAGACGTGGAAGAGAGAGAAAGGGAGGCTTGCATCAAGAAGTGCAATATGGCAGAGGCGAAGATGGGAGAATACCTGTCTTACTTGGTTGTATGACCATGCTGCAGCCCCGTTTGGCCTGGGGCCCGCAAACACCAAGACCAGGTAGCACCGGAGGAACACATCCTCTGTTCTCAGTGTGAGAGACAGACATGCAGAATAAGGAAACCAAATCTAACTTGACGGAGACCTCAAAGAGAGTGAAGAACGGCAACATCCCCACTGGGACGCCACTCCTCTGAGCACACCCAAAGGCAGTGAAGGGAATACAGGTTGCCCAGGGTGGAGGTGGCAAGCAAAACAGAGTAAGTAAGGGGAAAGAAAAGCCAGTTAAGTAAAACCACATATGGGTCAGTCAGACCCCCGGAGAGCAAATATCCAGGGAGGTTACGGAAGCCCTAGACCTGAGTTTTGGACATTGGCAGAGGTCCAAGAGACAGCCCCAATAGCTAAGAAAATCAGAGGGCCGGAGTGGTCAGAAGAGACCTATCGAGATAAGTGGAACTTTGCAACATATAAGTGAAAGGGAACCTGGAGGGTTCAATCAGTCAAACCAAGAGCAGGAACAAGGGAACTTGGATGCTTACTTTATATAAAACCATTAGAAAGAGAGCAAACCAAGTGGTGGAAACGGATGAAGGTAATCATTGCTTCCTTCTCAAAGGAATTCTCCTTTTTCTCACTTTCCCCCAGAAGCTCAATGTTACCAGGGTCCTGGTTCTCTCTAGGCTTGACTACTGCAATAGCCTTCTCCTCAACCTACCTTTTTCAACTCTACGACCCCTCCAGCTAATCCAGAATAGGGCAGGAAGACGTATCCTTGGCCTTAAGCCCAGGGACCCCATCTCTCCTGCTCTAAAAACTCTTCACTGGCTCCCGGTTGCTGCACTGATTAAATTCAAATCCCTCTGCATCATCAACAAGGCTGTCTGGGGCCTGTTAGCACACATCTGCAAATTTCTCTTACTTAATACTCTTCCTCTAGTCCTCTCCAATCCTCTGGAACCAACTCTCTGTGTTTAAAGCGTTTCACTACACAGAGGGCCGGAGGTGCTGATCGCTTTCTTCAGCTGGCTCCCTCTTATGGAACAGCCTCCCCCTTCCTATTCATCTTGAGCAGGACGTCCTCAGATTCCAGAAGCTCGTCAAGACTTTCCTCTTCACTTCCTCCTTCCCTTCTTGCCTCCTCTACTAATTCGCACAGTCACTGTGATTGGTGACCAGGGCCCTTATGTATCCTTCGGGGCCCTGGCCTCCCACACCCAATTGCCTCAGCCTCTGCCTACCTTGAAGCACTTGCCTCGGCACCCACCAGCCACCTTCCTGTAGGCTTGCACTTTCTACCAAATGCGGCGCCAGGTCGCATAGCACTTATCATACCATGCACTTCAACCTCTGTTCATCCACAATCACAGACATGCCAGCACCTATCCCCACTCCCACTTCCCCTCTCCTCACTGCACTTGCATGTTCTGAACACTCACAAGGCCTAGAAGGATCGTCCTCATCCTCCACTGCATTTATTGCTTCAATCCATTGTTCCCTCCCTGTTGCCCTGTGGGCGCTTTGAAACAGAATTGACTTACTGTATAAGCACCTAACAAATGCACAAGAAATGAAAAAATCCCTTAGTTTAAAGAAATTGAGACATTTGATTTCTGTAAAGACTGGAATGTTTCCTTGAGGAACCTAAAGAACGACTTGGGAATTTTTCTTTGTTGAACTGTCAGGAACAAACATTAAAACTGTGATATAGACTCAGGGAGAAACCTTGAGAGACCTGAGTAAGATTGGTCTAAAGAAGCCTGAGCAGAGGGTTTATTGCTCTGGCATATTTTTAAGTTGTTTTTCTTAAAGTGGCATGGCCAGATATTTTATAGGTTTTGGATTAACGTTTATTATTTATGTTTTGACTGAAGACAAGCACCTTTAGTTTAGTTGATAGGAAGGGAAATCCCTCTAATCAATAGGGACAGGTAGGCATTTTTTCTTATAAGTTAAATAAACACCCTTGAAGTGACGCCCTTGAGTCTGACTCATTCTTCTTGTTCACCATACTCCCCACAGTCCCTGTTCCACTAATAATAGCTTCTCCAATTGTCACCCATCAACCACTTACCTTTCATTGGGAAAACCCTATAGAAAACTGTTGAATTTCAGGACCATATATACTTAGTGGATGAAGCATTCACTGACAAGGGTAACACCTACCTACTCATTCTATTAGACCAGTAAGCCATATAGGATACCATTGCCTTCCCAGCCCTCCTCTCTCCACTCACCATTCATACTCGGTTTCAGCCAAAGGGTGCTCAATTGATTGCCCCTTTTGTGGCAGAGGTAAAATTGCTAGTCCAAACATGACATCCAGATCTCATCATCCCACAGTTGCCTCTAGTGTCCCTCAAGGTACTATCCTCGCTAAAATAAAATTCAATCTTCACATGGAATAGTTGGGGTCGCTCATTATTAGCCATATTTGAAAGTGTTCCCGATATTCGAAATCTACTACCTGGAAACAAATCATGAATGTCATCCATGTACCTGAAATTAAATAGGACTAAAACTGAGGTTGTTCACCTCAGATTCGAGAACAAGACTCCTTGGGAATGGCAGCTTCAAATCCGAACTCCTCTCCTGCGGCCAGCTGGATTAACATAGATATATCCTCAACAGCTCCAGGATGCCTCACTATCAAACGCCTGACTAAGAAAGCAAACTAGATTTTCTGCATTAAAAAAAGACCCAAAAAATCCGATCAACATGGCGGAATAAAGCTGAAGAAAAGAGAGAAAAATATCAAGACATTACAGGAATTAAATCAAACTGGATATTGTTTACTACGTAAATTATGTTGATTAGTTCTAGTGTATGGGGATAGATGGTGTTAAAAACAGAGTAAAGCCTTGTGAGGTTGATTTGGCCAATAGTTATAAACCATATAAACCAAGGAATCTGCAACTCTCCTTAAATTAAATCAAGTTCTGAAGTCCACAAGCAGAAAACACATAGAGGTTGTATCAGAAGACTTGGAGGGCCAGGACTTCCAATTCACAAATGTCCTCTTCCATCGAAAACCTCTGTTAGAAGCTTTTAAGTTTTGCCTAGATGAGAAACCAGCAAGGAAATAATGAAAATAAGACAGGACTTAGACACATCCTGGTGACTTTCCTGCAGTTCTCCACTAAAGACAGGTTACTAAACAGGCTACGAAAGTGAAAACAAGGGTTTGGAAATTTGAAGGAAGTTTCATTTTTGTCAGTAAAAAAAAAATACACAAAATGCATGTTTCATGACATTTTGTTTCAGCTGTGTGAAGACAATGCCAGTGTTTCACATAGTTGGTTCTCCCATGCACCCATGTCCTTTTCACCTGTATTACATTGTGTGAAGGCATCATGAAGCAAGACACAGACAACAGATTCTGAATTCAAAACAAACCCTTTTATTAACTTAAATGTCAGGATGGCTGAAGGCCTAACTTGCCTTTGCTAAGGTGGGATTTCCCAACCTAATGAGAGTCTGATTCAAGAGTTCAACTGAAGAATCTGTCTGTGTTCAAACCCCAAACTTGCCCTCACAGCTAATCTATGCAATTTGCAGGGATGTGAGCAACCAAAGGAAACAGTGTCCAACGTGAAGTTCTGAGCCTTTTCCAGCTTGCAGCTTCCTTTCAGCTCCCTTCCCCAAGTATAAAATAGTTCCAGCAAAAAGTCTCAGATTTTCCTCTCTTGAGTTCGGGATGATACCGTTTTAACCAATACTCTGGGTTCCCTTCCCCAAGTTCAAAGTAACACAATTCCAAGCATCAAAGAACCTTGAGACTCCAGTCTCAAGTCAATAAATTTTAGCAACACCAAAAATATCCTTTGTCTTTTTAAAGTTCTTTCCGACTTTTGTGCCTTCTTTTTATGATGGGGTTTCCATGTGCACATTGTGACTTTGTTGGAATATCCTTCAAAGTTTTAGTACATTCTGCTTTCAATGTAATGTTCTGTTATATGCAGCTTTCACTTAATCTAGTATACAGTATGCCTTTCTTTGTTTCAATATCAGTTGCATTCACTTTAGAATACAACACATACTGGTTTCACTTGGATTTAAAGTTTCATTCTTGTTAGCATGCAGCATTTGATGGTTTTACTTGTATTTTGAGTCCCGTTTTCTTCTGAACTCAATGTATAACCGCTTTGCTCTTTTGCACTTGTTATGATTTTCATTCAGTTTGGTATTCAAGAAACATGTATTTTACCCAATTGGGTATTCAATATGAATTGCACTTATTAAGATTTTCATTCAGTTCAGTATTCAATAAGCACAGGTTGCGCTGAGAACACACTTTTCATTCTACCCGCTGTGTAATATTTCACTTCAAACGAAATGTCTATTACTCAGAGACTTTCAAGAACGTGTTTCCTTCAACACGCGACCACTCTGATACAAAGTATTTCTAGTTTTTTAATATTGAACAATGGATTGAATTGGAGACCTTAGAAAACATGTTTCCTCGAACACGCGGCCACTCTGATACAAAGTATTCCTCAAACAGCAAAGCTTAAACTCTCAGGCACCAGGTTTTGCAATTGTTAGAAACTCACTAGTCACGTTCAGAGGCTTCCCAGCAGCACAGATCATACGGCCTTCTCCTCCTCTTCATGTGAGATGTCCCTGACTACTGCCCCTCAGGCACTCCTGTGTCGACGACCCAACAAAGGGGAACAAGCATCTTGATCACATATAAAAGGGACACTTTCATCAGCAGGGGTAGCCGATATGACCTCCAACGAAACAGAATTTGTGAAATACGCCAACAAATCCCATTCTTCCATGTGGGTTGTTTGCTACCTTTTCCAGCACATCTTTTGGCGATTTTCTTTTTGTGTGAAAATTTCGTTTTACGCCCATATTTCTGCAGGGGTGGGTGGGGGTGGTTTGTCCGAAACACAGAAAAAATGAATTTCAGGAAAAACTTTTTTAAACTGAATTTTGAAAAACGAAATTTTGGGACGAGAAAAGGAAATGCTCAGTGGGTTCAGTCCTCGCTGCGTGTCCTAACACAAAAGTGCAAATCCAGGTAATACCAACACAGCCTTGCATTCTTACAAGTTTGAGAAAATGAGTACCATTGACATGGGAAATAGCATCTGATGACGATAGTTTGTGGACTGTGCACTGCACAGTCAACAATTGTATTATTCCATACTGCCAAACATGTCATATCCAAGTAAACTAAGAAACACAATCAGTGGTGTGGAAAATGCACAAGTAAGACAAATCAGCTTGTAAATTTAATTGATTTGTGAGGTAGAGCGGCACGGATCGAATTTGCTATCCACACCTATGTTGCCTCACTGAACTGATGGTCTTTTTTTTTTTTTTTTTTTTTTTTTTTAAACATGTTATAGTTTTATTCAAAACTTTTCATTTATCTATACACTCATACAATTCCTTAAAAGAAGAAGAACCAAATATGATAAAAAAAAGCAAAAGAAAATTCGAATATTAAGCAAGAAACGGAAAAAAAAAAAGAAACTCATTCTTTCATTGTTCACAGTTTCCGAACTATCTTGTTTCATTTTCCTTGTGACTTTGAATACTACTATGAGTTCCTGTTGACAATTTATATGCTTTCCACCATAGTAATATGGTTCCAAAATTGAATTATGACCGTAGTAAGGTTCCTATTATTTCCTGACAGTATTAGATTCCACCTGTCCTGGTTGTCGAGTTCAATTCCAGAAGTCGATATCATCTCTCGAAACCAGTTTCTTTTTTCAGTCAATGCAGGGCAAATCATAATGATATGATGAATAGTTTCAGACATCTGTTTGATGGTCTTTTTTGTGTTTCCTGACTCCTGAGGAATCCATGTAAATGTTGCCCGCCATATATATACATGACCGTTAACATTTATGATTCATTTTGTTATTACTGTAAACCATGGAACTATTTCCATGCTCGATTCTTTCTCACCCAGTCACAAAACAAATCGAAATAGCACAGAGGGAAAGGACTCCATGTAAGTGTAATCATAAGTAGGGCTGGGTGACAAGGCTCAATTTCATTCCGTGGCAAAATTCCCAGATTCCTGGCAAAATTGGCCCGATCTGCCGATTTTGATGTGCGGGTCTGTGGCTTTTTGCCAAACTTCAGCAATTCTTTTTCGCTGGCGATAATTTCACCCAATACTGTTCATAAGCTCCCCCCTCCATGTTATTTATGGGTAAATCCTAAACGAGGGTGAATAGCATCACAATCTCCACATGAAATCACATTTCCGATTAGAACCTGATCTCCTTCTGTCGCGGGAGGCGGTTGTAGTGCCTAGTGCCCGCCCATCTTGAAGAAAGGTTTCAGGGCGCATTCGGCAGAGCTTGAATAGCTAAAAAAGGCCCTTCTAAGCACGGGTCAATTTTTTACATTGCAGGGCACTTATTGACGACTTGAAATGGAGACTACCCAGTGGCAGTGTGCTGCAATGCGGAATAATGGAGCTCCACCATGTGCCATTTAAGGCCTTTGCTGGATGCATCATATAATGGGTACAAAGCTCTAAAGGGCAGCAGTGTTTTACCAAGAGCATTTATTGCTGTAGGACTACCACCAAATTGGTGTAGGAGAAATAAATGGGTGGGGAAGAGTGAATCAGAATGACTTACAGAGCTGCAGGTAAGACACAATGCGATTAAATGATTTGCCCAAGAGCACACACTTTGGTTAAATGATGAAACCGGGATGTGGACAATTTAAGCATCTTCACAGGTTTAGTTGATCTAGATATTTATTAAGGTTTTGCTTTCCATTTCATGTGCTTAAATAATACTTTACAGCTAGGCCTTGACAGCTAACCACATTACATAATAACCTAGCCTTTCATAGTAAATTAACTATACACTATATACTTCGTCATAGAAATATGTTGAGCAATAAGAGTATATCTTTAGTTTTATTCTCCCCATCCTGCATGCAAAGTCACAATAGCATCATGCAGATTAATGTGAGCCTAACAAATCCCCCTTGGGTTTTAAAGCCATAGGGCCTCATTCCGAGGTTGGAGGTAGCGCATACCGGGTCTGGGTAACCTGAAAGGAGACTTACCGGGTCATTCCAACCTTGGAGGATCCGGTATTTCCCCATTCAGGGAAGCCATCCCCATTCCCATTCGAGCCCCCATAGGGCTCAATGGGAATGGGGAGGGAACTAATAACGGGCCTTAGCTCCCTGGTCCTTTAGCGGCTCCCGCTAAGGGCGGCTGGTTAGCGGGACCCGCTAAAGGACCTCGGAATGGGGCGGTAAGGGGTTACCGGCACCGGCATCCTTACCGGTGCCGTTAACCCCTTACCGACGCACTCGGAATGAGGCCCATAGTCATTATTTCATAAAGCATCCAGCATTATGCACCCTTCTCACTTCTGATCAATCCCTCCTAGTCACATTTCTAAAGGGATAAAAGTCCCTGCTAATGGTGTCCCCACCCCCACCTCCCATCAGTGCCTAATGGCTTGCATTGTAATGCTCTGTTGAGACAGAGCAATGTGAGAGCCCCTCTGGTGCCCAGAGCTCCAGTGGGACATTGTCCTGGCAGAGGGACACCTCTCCCATTTGCTGGCATGACAAAGAGCGTGCCCAGCAGGAATTGCTCGGCACACATTGTCCTGCTAGTGGGGCACCGTTCCTGTTGGGCACCCTCATTGAGGTGCCGAACGGGAGAGGTGTCCCACTGACAAAAGTCCAGGTCTGGCTTTTAAAAGAGCCAAGGGGGACAGGTTTCCTCCCTCCCTACCCCCACTCGGTAAGACACTGGCGACAAGCCACCTGTGCTGCACTGTTATGTTATGCTATGCTACCTGAGGCTGTTTTCTAAGCCATGCCTTGGTTTGGAATGCTTTGCTATGTGAGGTTTGGCATGCGGAACCATATTATGTCATTGGTACCACATGTTAGGTATGTTATGCTAGGTTATTAGGTCATGTTGCTGTGTTTAGTTTTTGCACGCAAGAGACCTAAAGCATAGCCGAGCAGACAGGGGCTATCATCCTTTCCCCAACCGAGGCACCAGGCTTCCCACCCGGGTGGGCTGTCCCCCAGTTTCTCTTCTTGTACCCCGGCCAAATGAACCCATCAGCTAATCCAACAACTGGGCAATTTATCAAGATGAGACCTTAAATTCCACTTGGACACCATCCACAAGATGCACAAGCAGGTTGCCAAAGCCACAAGGCGGCACATGGCACTCCACAAAGCGCCCCAGTAACATTTACATTTTCCTCCAGTTTTTTAAAAGGGCATTCATGCCCACAGGTTTTCCTGCAAATATTGACTAAACCAGACAGCAGTTTATTGCATTTTACAGCAGATCGCATGCACATTTAACACACTAATTTAGACATGTTTCGATTATGTCTATGCTACAAGGTATCACCGCCCTGGGTCTACATGTGCCTCTGCGCCCCAGAGCAACCTTGGAACCACTTCAACCCTTCTTCTTGATGCATAACAAGCAGGGCCCCTATCAACTCTTAGTCCCCAAGGGACACATCGAGGGTTCATCTTGCTAAACCCATTTAAAGTAAGGTAGCAACTGCAGTGCCTAGAGGGACGGGGGGGGGGGGTTCAGACGTTACCTGGAAGAGATAGCATTGGCGTAAGGAACACCAAAAGTAAAATGGCCAGTTAATGAAGACTACCTGTATCTCATGCACAAGGCAGGGAAACAACTGGAAACTTAGAAATCAAATCACACCTCCACTTTCAAGTGTCCGACCCCTCAGGGGCACCCAGGTACTCTGCCTACAGAAGCGTGTTCGGGAGCATCCGGCCTTCTTGGGCTCCATCCAAGGGGTGTAAGGCCTCAGCATAGCCCTTGCACTGCACCGAAACTCTTCTGTATATGTGGATGTCTGAATCAAGCTATTATTTGTATCTGCAGCATGCTGCAGTGTTTCTAAGTGCTGCGAAGCATCCGTAAAAAAGCATGTTAGCGCTACACAAAACACCCAACCATACATAGAACGGTATGATGTGTTGGTGCCAGCTTAAAACGAATGACAGAATTCAGGGTTTGGGGAGGCCTTTAATTGGGGCATTACTTAGTCGGCACACTATGCACGTAGTTTGACATATTTACCCAACATATTGAATTTTTTGGCACAGATTCAATGATTTTCCCAGAATCACTCATGTTTCAGTCAAGTACCAAAACCAGGATTAAACCCCAGATCTCCCAGTTGTAAAGTTGCCTCCTGTTATATGTGACCTCGGAATTCTGTGCAAGCATCCCAGTGACTTGAACTTTTCGGAATGAACAATTGGGAGTGCACTAGTGTATATGAGAGTTGCTTTCACATGAAGCAAATGGCAGCACAATGTATTTTAAGTGAGCAGAGCTCTCATTTCATCTACACACTTCCCTTCGCTAGGGAATTCCAGACTCGCAGCCAAGAAAGAGGCTTTCACTCTCAAATGAGGTCTCGATGACAGATCATGTCCTCGGCGACTACTTCTGAACAACCTCCATTTTGTTTTACATTGGCAGCTGCTCAATTTGTTGTCTACATCAGCTTCCAGAGATGCAGAAACCCCTGCTTTTTTTCTGTGCATGAATTTTTAATTTGACTCAAGAAGGGATGTTCAACAGACTGATGGGGGTACAAACCTGTCTTCCCTGAATCTGAGGTCCGAACTAGACTGTTAAATAATTACCAGTTAAATATGTAATTTGCAGAGTATGCCCGATATGTCTAGTCCCAGCTCTAGTGGGGTCTGCTGGAATGTTTTGAGAAATTCCTTTGTCCTTAATCTTTCCCCTTTCTTTCTCCATTCACTTTGGAGTCAAATGCAGAAAAGAGTGGTCACCATTTTGGTTTTCAACGCCGTCCACCTAAAAGGTAGCACTTCATGTTTGGAAACCAACGAAGAAACCTCTAATTGCGCATGGGTGAGGAAACCTGAGAAAACATCTGTCATGGAAACAGATCTGCCTTGCATCAATTCTCTTGAGTTTGGAGTAGCTTTCAAGATTTCTAGTCTTAGTTGTTATTTTGTTAGAATTTAACTGCAGGAATATTTGAAATGTGCAATTGTCTTTCCCCCTCCTCATAACCTCCGAGAGTAATGTACCCCTTTATCAATGGGATTAGGCATTTATGATAGTTAAAGCTTTACATCGTTTTGGGGGGCGCTGTTGCGCTCAATCAAGATGGCCGCCTGATCAGAGAGCTCCGATCCCATGAATATCCTGCTTTTAAATTAATCCTAATTGGGGTCAAAGTTACAGGAAATATCCTTCCTGACTGGTGCCTTATCATACACGGCACATCCTGAGCAGATTTGGGCGAGAACCGCAGCGGCGCTGCAGAGTTCACAGCACAATTTGAAGAGGCGGGCGGGCCCACTTGCTGAGAGCCGCCGCGGTGATCCAGAAAGAGCCTGCGCCACACCGCGGTCGCACGACCAGCACAGGGCCCCGCGGGGGAGGAGCCTTATCTCCTACACAGTAACACGGTGGTGCCCGCTCACTTCGCGCCTCTGCAACAGCAGTCGGAGACGACTCACATGTGCCAGCAGCAGGATCCCGGGCCAAGTGGGGGATCGCCCGCGGGAACCATCTGATCCCCGATTTACCGCACCGGTGAGCAAGCCACCATCCACACGGGGACCCCATTCTGGTTCCCGGCTGATGTCCCAGCACAATTCGTGCCGTCCAAGGAACGCTGCAGAGACCCGCGGAAGAGACAATCCGAACACAGACCCTTAGACGAGGAGGAGGAGGGCCGTGTACTCTGGAGACCCCGGCTGGCGCATAGAGCCGAGGTTTGATCCGAAGTACTTTAAGACGAGATAGCTGCACCCTTGAGATGGATGGGGTGCAGATTTATTACTCCAACACCAATCAATAAGGACAACTCAATGGTTTGGCAAAGGGAGTCCGTTTAATGACAAGTACAAAAAACGGGGAGTCATGGAAATCAGCAGTGATGCGATCGTCCTTCTCGCTTCAACTCCAATAAACTTCATAAAAATCCTAGCATTTATACTGAAAACTCTTCATAATTGACGTAGAACACTCAAAAGTTAATATGCAATTCTATTGGTTAGGAAAAGGTAACTTTAATATAGGTACTATATCTGCATATGGTAAAGGGGATTGAGTAAACACTGTCAGGTGGGCGTCTAAGCCCTTCCTTCATAAATGACTACTGTAGATATCACTAAAAGTACTACGTCCCATTGGTTCTACTAACTATAGGACCCTAGATTATTTGGTCCATTGTGATTGGGTTGGCACCAACCCCATGCATACATTTCCACTTTGCTTTGCAGCACGCTGAATGGTCAGCCAGGTGCAGAGTGCCCCCTAGTTACCCAGCCTTTCCAAAATTAAGGTTACAATCAATCATCGCTTCAGCAACTATGTGTCATTTATTTTACTGTAGTTGGCCTCGAAACTGAATCTTCTGTCTGGGAAACTTCCGATATCTCTGCCTGGGCGGATGCCAAGCGTAGGTGTGAACTCGTGCTTCTCCTCACTCGGCTGGTCACGTGCTTCCCACATTGTGAATTTGTCTAGTTTCTCTTAATTTGTGCATTTGATTCCTATTCAGCTTGCCACCTGCCTACACCTCCTTATCTTGACCTTTTCAGAGACAGGATATTCTGTTCTTAAGTTTCAATTATATTTAGCACAATTGTTACTGTTCGTTCCTTCTATTGGTATGCCTTGGCTCTACTGGCACGAGTTGCATCTGCTGTCTCTTCTCGTTTTGCTATAATATGAATCTCTGTTCATTCAGCCTTTAGTAACCTGGGTCAATTCTGCTTTGTTTGCAAAGTGGAAATTACACTTATAATACTGTGCTTCGTTTTGAGGTAGATTATGTATAATGGCGCTTGCCGCACTGTTCTTCTACTTAGCATTGCAAGCCGCATTGTTTTCTTAGCTTTCTTGCAGTTCCAAGTACATGTACAGGTGTTAGCTGATTGAATATCTTCATCCTGTTTACAACTTAAGCTTCTTTGTATTTCAACATCGTTCTCCCCTTTTAGGTTCACAATATCCTTATTCATGGCTTTTCGTCTCTGGGTGTCATTCTCAGGTTATCATTTCTTCTACTTGTACGTCAGTCTGGGTCCTCGTGATATCACCATTTGTCTTCCATTAAGACCTTTTTGGTTTCTTCTGGGACTGTACTTAGGCAATCTTCATTTCGTCTCATTTGCTGGTAAGGTTTCCTTAATGGATACCTTACTGTCCATGGTTTTCTTGGTATGGTACTTCAATAGGTGTTGTTCTCTAAATAGGTACCGGGCAGAGCCCTACTGCAGCTCTCTGCTGATTTATCTGCTCATCATACGTCACATATTTTGGTGTGAACGTTGTTGGTACTTCAAAATGGGCGACTGGAGTGCAGGCTTTTTTTGGGACCTCCTCTACACTCCACCCCCTCTGGGCGATTCATCGACCAGTTCACCTCCGTCTTTGGATTCAACGTACTCTATTCTTCTGTATTTATCTTCACTCCGTCGCCTGAGTTATTTCCTTCTTCATCTTCGGGGTCTGTACATAATGGTTTGAAGAAGTGTCTCTTTGGGGTCCATATTTTCATTACTTCTTTCAGGCTTCCTGCTGTCCTTACATGTTCATCTTTATTCCATATCATTAGTTGACATTGTCCATTTGGGCTACAGTAAACCCATCTTCCTACATCCTTTCTGTGCTTCCTGGGATAGAGAAACTTTGTTCCTTCTGGTGCATGAATGCTGGCCTTCACAAAGTCTCTTATTTCTTCATCAGTCAGGTCTTTGGGCTTCCATCCTGGCTTGACATCAATCATGATCTTCATCCCTAAGGCTTTCTTCACAGTCTTCTGGCACTGAGAGATTATCATCTTGATAACGCAAAATCCTAGCAATATCATCACTAGCAGGGCTCCCAAGAACTTGAATGTGTCTGCCATCCATTGCGGGACCCACAAGAATAGTGATCCAAACCAGCTGTCATCATCAACTTCGTCGGTTTCATTGACCATCTGGTTCTGCAGGTTCAGCAGCATACCTATGGCCTCTGTTAAGGTTCCATTCTCTTCATCGTGAGATGGTATAAAAGTGCAACATGATTCTCCGATTTTTGCACAAACTCCTCCATCCATGGCTGTGATCATGTCAAGGACATATCTGTTCTGAAGAGTCATCAGTCGGATGGCTCTTAGCTCTTCCTTGATCGCATTGAATCCTTTTATGGTCGTGTTGATCGTCTGCTGTAACTCCCCTCTGGTTATCTGCAACCATTTAGTTATCATGATGCCTGCCCCCGGAAGATCAGACCAGGCCCAGCAGCCCCGGAAGCAGGCATCATGCCACTTGGAGCATGCCCAAAAGCCCCAGTTAGGGGCTGTTTGGGTACAGTCCTGGCGCCTATGGCGCCAGGCTCATAAAGATAAAGTCAGTCCTGGCGCCATGGGCGCCAGGCTCATTATTGATAACTTACCTGAAGCAGGCCATGCTGCATACTCACCTGAGGCAGACCATGCTGCATGAAGACTCAAGCCAAATGAGGCTTAGGAGGGACTATTTTACTGTAGGGACTATTTTGTTACTTGGGTGGGGCTGTGGAAGAATACTTACCTGGATCTTCTTCCAAGGCTATTTAAACCACGCCCGGACAGCCACACGTGCTTCGCATAATTCTGCTTGCTGCAGCGTAACGCTCACCGTGTTTTCAGCAGCTCCAGTCTTCAGCCACGCCCGCTTCCGTCCTGGGACTCCTGAAACAAGAAGACAAAAAGGATAAAGGTTAGAACAGGAGTTTTAACTTTAATCCTTACCTGAATCCTGATCCATTTCGCCACGGAACTGAAAGACAGAAGTCTTTGAAGCATCGCTTCGCATTCCTACGGCGCCGCGCTGAACTCACCTGCTTGGCGGTACTTCAGCATTCCATCACGCTCTCTCCATCTCGCGGCCGCCCTCCGACACCTAAGGAGACAAAGACAGCAAGGTGAGCAAGGGGACTCTCTAAGGCCATACAAGCTACCCCCAAGGACTTACCTGATTTATCACGGGAGGTACTCACCTCATTTCGGGTCGGCGCAGTCAACTCTGCTTCATCGCCGTACCCCGGCCCCTAAGGGGAGAAAGCAAGGACAATACCAGTTACCCCCCACAAAACTTACCTGATTACCACGGGGGTCTCACCTCATCTCGGGTCGGCAAAGTCAACTCTGCTTCATCGCCGTGCCCCGGCCCCTAAGGGGAAAATCACAATAGACTTACCTGAATCACGCCGAGTGCCATTTGGAAATCTTCGAGTGGATTAATCGGCAACCTGCAAGGAATCGGACAGAGTGAAGAGCAGACATTTGAACTCTTATGAACAATTGGACTTTAGAGTCAATACTGGAACTCACCAATTCCTCTACGCCAGTGAAGTAACTGGTCATCAACGCGCCCCTGCGGTCGATGCAGGATGGAGAGCTCATCCTTCCAAACCATCAGGTGAGACTAAGGAGTGGACATCAAGAGTGATCAGTGGGAAGACAACGGGAGAGGGGAAGGTGGGTTGACACTCAATTCCACGGGTGGTTAATTCCTCTTCTTCTTTGCAGAAGAATATTCTTGCGAGCCAGACAAACTAGGCTGAGCGGGCCAGTCCAGTCAGTCATCTCGGCGCTACACGTCACGCTGGTGGAAATAACAGCGGCCCAGTTCCGGTCGACGCCCCCGTGGGAACCAGGTGAGCGTAACAGAACGCAAAGCCTACCCACAAATACCCACCTGGGCGTCATGGAGACCTCGGAAACTGATCAGTTGGCCCAATTATTAGGGGAATTAAGGGCCGAAGTGCATTCCGCCCGCCAAGAAACCAATGCCCTCAGGAGGGAACTGATAGTGTCAAAAGAACGAACTGATGAGTTGGCCAGACAACTATTACAGAGCCAGGCTGGACAAACACCTCTACCAGGACTTGGGGCAAGTCCAGCTCCTGTACCATCGAGTAACCCGGTGCAGATAAATTTACCTGGAGCCGTTCCTTTGGCTCCACCTGAACGCTTTGCCGGAGACCCAAAAGGGTTTGCAACATTCATGAATCAATGCCGCTTGCACTTTTTATGTAGACCTGGAGCTTTCCCAAACGATCAGGCCAAGGTAGCCTTTGTACTGTCATATCTCAGCGGCAGTACGGCGGATTGGTCCATTCCACTAGTTAACCAGGATGACCCGATTCTTCGAGATTTCCAGGGTTTTCGAACAAGCATGGAAAGACTATTCGCCGGACACTCCCGAGGACAGGCTTTGGACAACGAACTTTTATCCCTACGTCAAGGTAACCAGGATCTTTTATCTTACATTGCAACTTTCAATAGATTAGTAGTGGAAACCGAATGGCCTGAAGCCAAGCGAATCACATTATTCCATCGAGGACTTCGAGGAGAACTCAAAGATGTTTTGGCCCAAATCGTGAACCCGCCTCAAGACTGTGCTGAATATATAGATCTAGTGGTCCAGCTCGATCACAGACTTCAAACCAGGAAGGCTGACCGAACCAAGTTTGAGAACAGGTTGTTGGTTAAAACCCACGTAAGCTCCAAGGGAGAAGATTTCTCAGAACCAATGCAAATCGGGGGGGTTAAAGGACCATTAACCCAAAAGGAGAGAGATAGAAGACGGCAACTGCAATTATGTTTATATTGCGGAACTACTGGTCATTTTCTTTGGAACTGCCCTGTAAAACCACCCAAGAAAGTTATAGGAGCAGCAGACGAAAACCATGCGAAATCTGACTCGGGAAACGACCACGCCCGGCAAGCGTAGAGGTCCGCTTGCCGAGCTTAAAGAAGGACACTCTGACCTCGCATTTCACCATACCCATGGTCCTTGTAGATCCAGAGCAGCCATCACGCATGCACGCGGTAAAGGCGTACGTAGACAGTGGAGCCATAGGAAATGACTTGGACTGGGAATTGGCTACCAGGATGAATCTATCTCTCACCCGCAAGACCACGGCCGATGTTGTCACCACTGTAGATGGAACGGAAATTGCCTCTGGACCCGTAACTCATTCCACTGCAGAGATGACATTGCTGAGTCAAGATGGGCATCGAGAGGCTATGATGTTTGACTTAATCAAGGCCCCACAGTTTCAGCTGATACTGGGGATACCTTGGTTGGAAAAACATAATCCCTGTATAGATTGGCGAGAGAAGAGACTAACCTTCCCAGAATGTGCTCACACCTTCTACCCAAGGAAAACTCAAAACTCAGTCCTGGCCCCAGTAATTCCAGTAGCCATGCAATTACCTGTTGAATACCAAGACTTTCAGGATGTCTTCCAAAAGGAACAGGCAAACACCTTACCACCTCACAGATCGTATGATTGTCAAATAGATCTTGTACCTGGAGCACAACCACCTTGCAGCAGAATCTATGCCCTTACGGAACCCGAAAATCTTCATTTGCGCCAGTACCTAGACCAGTACCTTGCTAATGGCTTCATTCGCCCGTCCAAATCCCCTACATCTTCAGCTTTGTTCTTCGTACCGAAAAAGGAAGGCGACCTTAGAACATGTATAGACTACCGCGCACTGAATCAGATAACCATCAAGAATCGATACCCACTGCCTTTGATCCCAGAACTACTAGACCAGGTGAAGGACGCTTGTATATTGTCATGCTGAGATCCTGGTGTCTGCGGAAGCTGCTGAACCCCCGACAATCCACCCAAAATGTGACACTCTGAGCTGACATATATATAACCGCTCAGTTTACCTCACTTTCAGGGGAAAGGGGGAAGGGACAAAGAAACAAACACCAGGCTGGAAGCTATCAACTCGCTGGTTCTTCACCTGTAGTTAAAACATAAACATGCAATACACCTCATTACTCAATGGGTTACTATACTAACCTTAAACTCTATATCCTTTACCAAAATAGTCAAAAAACCATACCTGGTACTTCTCTTCAGTATGCCCAGAGAAGTGATAAGCAGACAAGACTTCCTTACTTGTGGACCAGAATCTTAAAGATCATTCAGCCTTCTCAGTAGGTCCATGAATGTAATATTTAACTTTGTAGTTCGTCTTCTCAACCTCAAGATTCTTGAACAAGGTCTAAAGTTCTTCAAAATAAGTTTAAGGAAGTTCTTTTAAGTTCTTGTATTTGTTTTTATATTTTCTTTTTAGAGTGTCTTTTACTCAGGAACGAATTTTAAACTTGCGATGAAATCTTCACGTGGAAAGCCAGCACACGCGCTAAAATCCAAACCGCGGGTAAAACGCAAACGCGCTGAAAATCCAAACCGCAGGATAAAACACACACGCGCTGAAAATCCAAACCGCAGGAAAAAACACACGCGCTTTTCTCCAAGTCGCGGGAAATACGCACACGCGCTGAAAAATCCAAATCGCGGGTAAGACGCACATGCGCTAAAGTCCAAGACGCGATAAAAACTCACTCGCGCTAAAGTCCAACCCACGAAAAAATACGCATACGCGCAAAAACCAAATCGCGGAAAAAAGCACACGCGCTTTTATTTTATCACGTGACACTTCTGAGAGCTTGCGCGAAAGCTCCATATAGATTAGTTCTTGCGCACACGCAGATACGAAACGCGTAATATAACACACACGTGAACTCACGTAGAAAAAACCCACGCGTATATGAACAGTAAACACGAGTCCAAAGGTCACGCTCGCGCTTCACTCTCACGCGCAGGCCCAAAGTAACGGGAAAAACAATTAAGCGCTAGTTTGAAATGACACGTAGGGATGAAAACAAACATACGCGCTTCAGTTTTTTAGATACAGATTTGCGATTTCAATCCCTTTAAATTAATATAACCTTTTTTACAAAGTTCATCAAAAATGGAAAGTCACTTATCTTGTGATTGAGACTTGAAAACTTCTTTTCTCAGAAAATTGGAAATTTCTCACTCCTGTCCTGTGTCTCCACCAAACTCCATACACGACTCCTGTTATACTTTCAAAGATTCCGCTCGACTGCTTGAAACTTGTCACCCTTGAACAAGTTAAGCAGGAGCTGCAAGGCACACGACCTCTCAGCTGGGCAAAGACGATGAAAGGCAGTTTAGAATGTTCACTGTCCTCCCTATAAACAATCTCCAGCCAATTAGAATTTAGACTGAGAACCTCCATCTTGGCTTGGGGCATTTTCCATAGACTGCAATGAAGGTTAAGGGCAAAATTGGCTGTTTAAAAATATAACCCATAATAACTTCCCAAAACCTTTCTATACTAAATATGTGTCTCCCCTGACCCAATGTAAATGAGTATATGATACTGTATGTAAAGAAAATGTCACTCCAACCTGACAGTACCTGACAGTACCCCCCTCCTAACGCCCAGTCCCTGGGCCACTTTTCAATGGAAATTTTTTATGGAATTTTTCAACCAAACGAGGAGCATGCACATCACTTGCTTTCTCCCAAGTGCGCTCTTCAGGACCAAAACCCTCCCAATCAATGAGATACTGTAGCTTTCCTCTTAGTCTTCTAGAGTCCAGAATTCTCTTAACCAGAAATTCTTCGGAAGCATCTTCCTCAATCACAACTGCTGAAGGAGTAGGTGTTAATCTAGTTCCTTTAACCACAGGTTTTAATAAACTAACATGGAAAGTTGGATGAGTTTTCATATGACTGGGTAATCTAAGACGAACAGCCACTGGATTAATCACCTTTTCAACAACAAACGGTCCTACGAAACGAGGACAAAACTTATTTCTTCCTTTAATTCTCAAAAACTTGGTTGATAACCACACCAAATCTCCCTCACTATATTGAGGACTAATCTTTCTTTTACGGTCAGCAAACCCTTTGTATTTTTGTTTACTCTCCACCAACACCCCTTTTGCCTTTTCCAAATTTCTTTTCATGACTTCTAGTCTCCTTTCGACTTCTGGGTTTCCTGAATCATTATTAATCTCAATACTAAGAAAACGAGGATGAAAACCTCGTCCCAAATAAAACTGAGACATAGAGGTGGCATCCTTACTACAGTTGTTATATGCGAATTCTGCAACCCACAACAAATCTACCCACTCTTCACCTGTCTGCAGATAACACCTCAAATATTTTTCCAACTCCTGATTTATCCTTTCTACCTGCCCATTGGTTTTGGGATGGTAACCTGATGATAGACATACCTCAACTCCCAATCTCTTACAAAAAGCTCTCCAAAACTTAGAAATAAATTGAGACCCTCTATCTGAGATGACCTGGCTGGGAATTCCATGTAATCTTACCACTTCTTGCAAGAAACTGTGAGCTAAACTATCAGCGGTAACCTCTCCCTTCATTGGAATGAAATGTGCTTCTTTAGTGAGTAAATCAACTACAACCAATACCGATGTACACCCTTTATCTTGTGGAAGATCCGTGATGAAATCTAAGGACACTGAGTACCAAGGCCGCGGTGGAACTGGTAACGGCTCCAATAACCCAGAAGGCTTTCCGATTAGATTCTTAGATCTAGCACAAACTTCACAGGTCTTAACGAAATTAAGGGTATCTTGTCGAATTTTTTCCCACCAAAAATTTCTTCTGATCAACTCAAGAGTCTTCCTATACCCTGGATGTCCTGCCAAAACTGATTCGTGACACTCCTTCAACATTTTTTCTCTAAGTTCAATTGATGGTAAATAGAGTCTGTCATCTAAATAAGGTAAACCATCTTTAATTTTGCGAGCTGGATCCAAACGAACCCAATCTTCAAGTTGTGTCTCAGAAATGGATTCCCGTACTTTCTTGAAGATTTCGTTCTCCTTTTCAATCCCAGCAAGAACAAAACATTCTAGAGCGATCAATGGAAGAGGCTCACAGACCGACTTAACCTCACTTTCTGGAAACTGCTGTGACAGAGCATCTGCTTTTTTATTTTGATTACCTGGCTTAAGTGTAACTATAAAGTCATAATCTGCAAAAAATAAGGACCACCTAAGTTGTCGAGGTGTCAGAGTTTTTGCTGTCTTCAAAAAAAGTAAATTTCGGTGGTCAGTTAATACTGTCACAGTGTGACGTGCTCCTTTTAAAAAATGTCGCCATTCTTCAAATGCTGCTTTGATAGCAAGAAGCTCTCAGTCTGAAATGGTGTAATTTTCCTCCGCAGGTGAAAATCTCTTAGAAAAGTAGGCCACTGGATGCAATTGTCCTGTAACATTATGCCTCTGAGACAACACTGCTCCCATTGCCACATTGGAAGCATCAGCCTCTACAAAAAATGGTTTGGAAGTATCAGGATGAATCAAGATAGGAGAGGTAATGAATTTCTCCTTTAAAATTTGAAAAGCCTCATCAGCCTTACTTAGCTTCCCAAACAAATGGAACTCCTTTTCTTAAAAGTCGAGTAATTGGAGCTACTAAACTGGAGAAGCCTTCAATGAATCTTCGGTAAAAATTGGCAAATCCCAAAAAGCTCTGGATCTCCTTCACCTTAGTTGGAGTAGGCCAATCACGAACCGCTTCCACCTTTTTTGGATTCATTTCCAGGCCACAAGGAGTGATCACAAATCCTAAAAATTCTACCGAATCCGTATGGAACTGACTCTTCTCCAATTTAGCGTAAAGATTATTCTCTCTCAATTTTCTTAAGACCTGTCGAACGTGAATTTTGTGTTTCTCCAAATTCTGGGAAAAAAATCAAAATGTCGTCAATATAGACGATAACAAAAACATCAAGAAATTCCCGAAGAACCTCATCGATAAAAAATTGAAAAGCCGCTGGGGCATTGCAAAGACCGAAAGGCATCACTTGGTACTCGTACAGGCCAAATCTGGTCTTAAATGCCGTCTTCCACTCATCCCCCTCTTGGACCCTTACAAGATGATAAGCTCCACGTAAATCCAACTTAGAAAATATGGTAGCACCTTGAATTTGATTTAACATTTCTGAAATGAGAGGGAGAGGATACCGATTTTTCACTGTCATTCTATTTACCGCCCTGTAATCTATACAAGTTCTGAGAGAACCATCAGCTTTAGGCACAAAGAACAATGGTGAGGCTGCCGGCGATTGAGAGTGCCGAATAAATCCCTTAGCCAAATTTTCCTTTAAATATTCTTTCAAATAATCATTCTCTTTTTCTGTCAAGGCATAAACCCTACTGCTAGGTAAAATAGCTCCAGGCTCCAACTCTATCTTGCAGTCAAAAGGTCTATGAGGAGGCAACTCTCCAGCTTACTTTTCATCAAATACATCCCAAAAATCCTGATAACAAGTTGAAAGTTCACCCACAACTGCTCCAATGTCAAAACCTATTGCCCCTCTTTCTGCAAGCGAAAATGAAACGGAATTCACAACTTTTTCTTTCTCTTCAAAAGATTTTCCTGAAAGACAATGTTCCAGACAAAAGGTTGATTCTAAGGATACAATTCTTGCACTCCAATCAATTCTGGGATTATGAAGTGTAAACCAGGGCATACCCAAAATAATTTTCAAGATTGGCGCGTCAATTAACTCAAAAGAGATATTTTCTTTATGACCTCCAGTCATCTCCATCTCAAGTAACTCAAAATGAGTGATTGGACCTGAAGAAAGAGATGTCCCATCAACTGCCCTGACCTGCTCCATTTCTTTCTTTGCAACTATAGGAACACATAGAGTTTTTGCCAATCCCCTATCCATAAAATTACCCTTAGCTCCTGAATCAATAATAATTGGCCCAGAACCTAAAATTACTTTTTCAAACATCAAGGATACGTTCACAGTTATGTGAGGAACCGCTGTCTGTATTGTGTTAGCCACTTGTTGTACTCTGCCTGAAGATTTGGAGATCTTCTTGGGGGTAAAAGGACAGTTTTCAAGAAAATGGCCACTCCTACCACAGTATAAGCACAAATTATTCTCCCTTCTTCTTGCCTTCTCTTCCTTGGACAATGGACCTCTCACCCGGCTCTGCTGGTCAATTATCTTTGACTTCACTTCTCTGTTCACCACCTCAACTTTAGGCCTCTCCATTCTTCCTGGAAACCTAACCTCTCCCTGAGAACGTCTACGCTCTAAACGTCTTTCTGTTAAACGAAAATCCAACTGAACTACCAAATCAATTAAGGCATCTAAAGTATTTGGTCGCTCCAAAACTCCAGCCAGAGCATATTTTAACTCATCCTTTAAGCCCCTATAAAATAAGGAAGCCCTCTTCTCCTATGGCCATTTACTTTCTAAAATTAAAGTTCTAAATTGAGTGATATAAGAAATCAACTCCTTTCCTCCCTGGCGCAGTTCCAGTAATTCTCCATCAACCTCTAAAGATAACTGTCTCTTATCAAACATTTTCTTAAATTCGGTCTGGAAAAGGGAATAATTATTCAAAGCCAAACTCTTTTGACTCACCAAAAGACTTCCCCACGCAGAAGCTTCTCCAGATAAATATGATAAGGTGAATGTTACCTTTGAAGCATCTGTGGAAAACAACTCTGGACGACTTAAAAAATGCAATTCACACTGAGTCTGAAAAATTTGAAACTTTCTTGAACCTCCTAAGAAACGTTCGGGAGCGGCCAAAGGAACAGGCATAACTAAAGTTCCTAAACCTCCCTCTGCCCCTCTGGGAAGTCTAGGTTCTTGTTCTTCTCCTACTCTCACCAACTAAGGTGGGTTTCCTGCACCTTCCGAAACTTCAACTTCTCTTTCTTGTATTTGAGTTACCTTTAAATTTAACTCATCCATTCTTTCACAAAGACTTGAATTTTCCTGATGAGCCACCCGTAACTCTTCTCTCATTTCCCTAACCATTACTTCCAATGCCTCCATGGCTGTCTCATCGGGGTTCATAACAGCTTGGGCAGACACTTTTTTTTATTGGCCTTTCATTCTGTCATGCTGAGATCCTGGTGTCTGCGGAAGCTGCTGAACCCGCGACAATCCACCCAAAATGTGGCACTCTGAGCTGACATATATATATAACCGCTCAGTTTACCTCACTTTCAGGGGAAAGGGGGAAGGGACAAAGAAACAAACACCAGGCTGGAAGCTATCAACTCACTGGTTCTTCACCTGTAGTTAAAACATAAACATGCAATACACTTCATTACTCAACGGATTACTATACTAACCTTAAACTCTATATCCTTTACCAAAATAGTCAAAAAACCATACCTGGTACTTCTCTTCAGTATGCCCAGAGAAGTGATAAGCAGACAAGACTTCCTTACTTGTGGACCAGAATCTTAAAGATCATTCAGCCTTCTCATTAGGTCCATGAATGTAATATTTAACTTTGTAGTTCGTCTTCTCAACCTCAAGATTCTTGAACAAGGTCTAAAGTTCTTCAAAATAAGTTTAAGGAAGTTCTTTTAAGTTCTTGTATTTGTTTTTATATTTTCTTTTTAGAGTGTCTTTTACTCAGGAACGAATTTTAAACTTGCGATGAAATCTTCACGTGGAAAGCCAGCACACGCGCTAAAATCCAAACCGCGGGTAAAACGCAAACGCGCTGAAAATCCAAACCGCGGGATAAAACACACACGCGCTGAAAATCCAAACCGCGGGAATAAACACACGCGCTTTTCTCCAAGTCGCGGGAAATACGCACACGCGCTGAAAATCCAAATAGCGGGTAAGACGCACACGCGCTAAAGTCCAAGACGCGATAAAAACTCACTCGCGCTAAAGTCCAACCCACGAAAAAATACGCCTACACGCAAAAACCAAATCGCGGGAAAAAAGCACGCGCTCTTTTATTTTATCACGTGACACTTCTGAGAGCTCGCGCGAAAGCTCCACATAGATTAGTTCTTGCGCACGCGCAGATACGAAACGCATAATATAACACACACGCGAACTCACGTAGAAAAAACCCACGCGTATATGAACAGTAAACGCAAGTCTAAAGTTCACGCTCGCGCTTCACTCTCACGCGCAGAGTCACACGCGCAGGCTCAAAGTAAAGGGAAAAAAATCACGCGCTGGTTTGAAATGACACGTAGGGATGAAAACAAACGTACGCGCTTCAGTTTTTTAGATACAGATTTGCGATTTCAATCCCTTTAAATTAATATAACCTTTTTACAAAGTTCATCAAAAATGGAAAGTCACTTATCTTGTGATTGAGACTTGAAAACTTCTTTTCTCAGAAAATTGGAAATTTCTCACTCCTGTCCTGTGTCTCCACCAAACTCCATACACGACTCCTGTTATACTTTCAAAGATTCTGCACGACTGCTTGAAACTTGTCACCCTTGAACAAGTTAAGCAGGAGCTGCAAGGCACACAACCTCTCAGCTGGGCAAAGACGATGAAAGGCAGTTTAGAATGTTCACTGTCCTCCCTTCTCCAGCCTATTAGAATTTAGACTGAGAACCTCCATCTTGGCTTGGGGAATTTTCCATAGACTGCAATGAAGGTTAAGGGCAAAATTGGCTGTTTAAAAATATAACCCATAATAACTTCCCAAAACCTTTCTATACTAAATATGTGTCTCCCCTGACCCAATGTAAATGAGTATATGATACTGTATGTAAAGAATATGTCGCTCCAACCTGACAGTACCTGACAGTTATACACGAAACTAGACCTTCGGGGGGCATATCATCTGGTACGTGTCAAAGAGGGTGACGAATGGAAGACTGCTTTTCGCACCAAGTACGGACTATTTGAGTACCAGGTGATGCCCTTCGGACTATGCAATGCACCAGCAGCCTTCCAGTTCTTCATGAACGATGTCCTCCGAGAGCTTAGCGACGTTTGTGTGGTCGTTTACATCGACGACATCTTAGTATACTCTTTATCAGAATCTGAGCATGTAAAACACGTCCGAGCAGTCCTAGAGAAGTTACACCAGCATAAATTATATGCTAAACTGGAAAAATGCATCTTCCACACTACGGAAGTGGAATTCCTTGGATTTATTCTGACCCCGAGAGGAATCCGGATGGATACACGAAAAGTGGATGCCATTCTTAATTGGCCTTCGCCAAGTTCAATCAAAGGAGTTCAAAGCATGCTTGGCTTTGCCAATTTCTACCGCAGGTTTATCCCGGACTTCTCACACATGGTACATCCCATCACAACGCTATTGTGAAAAAACAAACGCTTTGTGTGGACAGAGGAAGCCGAGAACGCCTTCCAAGAGTTAAAAGCTAAATTCACATCTGCTCCCATATTAAGACACCCGCGCCCCGAGCTTCCCTACATAGTGGAAACAGATGCATCCAGTTCAGCCATGGGAGCAGTCCTTTCCCAAAAGGATCCCGAAACTAACCAGCTTCACCCAGTGGTGTTTTGGTCAAGAAAATTTTCAGCCCCCGAATTAAACTATGCCATAACCGACAAGGAGCTGCTGGCCATCAAGTCCGCCTTCAAGGCTTGGCGGCACTATCTACTGGGTGCCAGACATACCATCACGGTCATCACCGATCACCGCAACTTACAATACCTAAAGACAGCCAAAGCCCAATCTTCGCGCCAACTCCGTTGGGCATTGTTCTTCGCCGAGTTTGATTTTGTAATAACCTATCGACCAGGTTGTAAGAATGGTAAAGCAGACGCCTTGTCCCGGATTGGAATGGGAGAAGCAGAAATAACTTTAGAACCCGTACCCATAATTCCGGAACAGAGAATCCTTGGCCTGACATCCATACAGACACTGGAGAACATTCAAAACAAGATCCACCAACTCTTTGATTCCGTTGCCCTACAGGACTGGGCAAAGAAAGGTCCAGAGTACTCTGTCATCGATGATTTACCAATTATGGGCACCATCCTCGAACCTCGGATTTGGACTCACCCCAGCATTTAGAAATGCCCACAGTGGACCATCTCCACGCTGTTATTACACAAGCCTTTAAAGAAGCAACCATCCATTTGCAAAAGGCTAAGGAAAAATACAAAAAGGATGCGGATCAGCACAGAAGTGAAGCTCCTCAATACCAAATAGGGGACCAAGTATGGTTAGCCACTAAGCACTTACCACTCAAGGGGACTCAGACCTTTAACCCCAGATATTTGGGACCTTTTTCTGTCAAGGCAATTATTAACCCAGTGGCCGTCAAGTTGGACCTACCTTCTCATATGCGAATCCATCCCGTTTTCCACGTGTCTTTTTTGAAGCCAGTGCAACCAGGAACAAGGCTAACCACTCCACCTGAACCTATCTTCATAGACGGGGAGCCCGAGTTCGAAGTCAAGAATATTTTGGACTCAAAAAGAGTGAGATCAAAACTCTTTTACCTAATTGACTGGAAAGGTTATGGTCCACAGGAAAGGTCTTGGGAACCTAGTGACCACGTGCATGCACCTCGTTTAGTGAAGAGGTTCCATCGGGAATTTCCAGACAAACCACGGCCAAGGGGGAGAACGACTTTAGGAGGGGCCTTGAGGGGGAGTGCTGTCATGATGCCTGCCCCCGGAAGACCAGACCATGCCCAGCAGCCCCGGAAGCAGGCATCATGCCACTTGGAGCATGCCCAAAAGCCCCAGTTAGGGGCTGTTTGGGTACAGTCCTGGCGCCTATGGCGCCAGGCTCATAAAGATAAAGTCAGTCCTGGCGCCATGGGCGCCAGGCTCATTATTGATAACTTACCTGAAGCAGACCATGCTGCATACTCACCTGAGGCAGACCATGCTGAATGAAGACTCAAGCCAAATGAGGCTTAGGAGGGACTCTTTTACTGAAGGGACTATTTTGTTACTTGGGTGGGGCTGTGGAAGAATACTTACTTGGATCTTCTTCCAAGGCTATTTAAACCACGCCCGGACAGCCACACGTGCTTCGCGTTAATCTGCTTGCTGCAGCGTAACGCTCACCGTGTTTTCAGCAGTTCCAGTCTTCAGCCACGCCCGCTTCAGTCCTGGGACTCCTGAAACAAGAAGACAAAAAGGATAAAGGTTAGAACAGGAGTTTTAACTTTAATCCTTACCTGAATCCTGATCCATTTCGCCACGGAACTGAAAGACAGAAGTCTTTGAAGCATCGCTTCGCATTCCTACGGTGCCGCGCTGAACTCACCTGCTTGGCGGTACTTCAGCATTCCATCACGCTCTCTCCATCTCGCGGCCGCCCTCCGACACCTAAGGAGACAAAGACAGCAAGGTGAGCAAGGGGACTCTCTAAGGCCATACAAGCTACCCCCAAGGACTTACCTGATTTATCACGGGAGGTACTCACCTCATTTCGGGTCGGCGCAGTCAACTCTGCTTCATCGCCGTACCCTGGCCCCTAAGGGGAGAAAGCAAGGACAATACCAGTTACCCCCCACAAAACTTACCTGATTACCACGGGGGTCTCACCTCATCTCGGGTCGGCACAGTCAACTCTGCTTCATCGCCATGCCCCGGCCCCTAAGGGGAAAATCACAATAGACTTACCTGAATCTTACCGAGTGCCATTTGGAAATCTTCGAGTGGATTAATCGGCAACCTGCAAGGAATCAGACAGAGTGAAGAGCAGACATTTGAACTCTTATGAACAATTGGACTTTAGAGTCAATACTGGAACTCACCAATTCCTCTACGCCAGTGAAGTAACTGGTCATCAACGCGCCCCTGCGGTCGACGCAGGATGGAGAGCTCATCCTTCCAAACCATCAGGTGAGACTAAGGAGGGGACATCAAGAGTGATCAGTGGGAAGACAACGGGAGAGGGGAAGGTGGGTTGACACTCAATTCCACGGGTGGTTAATTCCTCTTCTTCTTTGCAGAAGAATATTCTTGCGAGCCAGACAAACTAGGCTGAGCGGGCCAGTCCAGTCAGTCATCTCGGCGCTACACGTCACGCTGGTGGAAATAACAGCGGCCCAGTTCCGGTCGACGCCCCCGTGGGAACCAGGTGAGCGTAACATTATTATTTACTCCAATTTGGATTCTTTCCATAAAAATCATTGTGAACACTGATGTGGTGAGGCAGAACAGCCTGTGTTCATATGGGATTGCATGAAAGGCTTCTTCCGATTTAGCAGAGAAGTAATTCTCTCTCTTCATCCGAGTTATCAGTTCCACAGATCTCTTCTTCCTCAGGTGAGCGTCTGCTTTCGGGAAACTGTCAATATTCAGGTCACTTTTCGGGATCACCAGTGCTGGAACGTGGACATTCACTATTGTGCATATACCTCCCCAGTCTCTTGGCAGTCTGATTTATGCCTTGTATCTGCATGCCCAATAATGATCCATAATTACTGTAGTTCCATGCACCATTCCTGGAGCGTCAAAAACTCGTCCACAGTTCTTATTCTCTCCCTTCTTTCTAGTGCCATTATTCCTGAAGCAGAATTTTGGGATTTCTAGTGGCACTATCTGCAAGGGTCCTCCTCTGTCTTCGACCCATATCAATAGTTTTGCAAGTTTCGGCCACAATGGCTTGCAGCCATTCTGCACAATGTCAACAGTTTCTTTGTAGAGTCCAGTGATCTCCCAGGCTCTGCAAATCACCACTCCTTTTGCCCACCCATCTGGTGAAAGCACTGTTCCCCAAATCTGCATTTGGGCTCTATTCTTCCACTTTCGAGCTTCCTTTGGAGTTTTTCCTTGGACATTTAATCTCGGGTTCACTTCCCATCTTATTCCTGCTCCTTTAACTCCAGGATTTTCGTACCTGATCACATGATTCCTAGTATGAGCTCTGTTTCTTGTCTTAATGTCTTGAACATAATCATCTTTGTCGGGATAGGCTGTTTCAGTTGCCCATATTAATGAGGCATCACTACCCATGAACTGGCCTCTGGTCTTGCACATTGCTACGTGTGACAGACAGTGGACATTGATTTCTACAGCTACGAAGATCTTGGATTTCCCCATGCTGTATGGTAGGAGTGCACAAACAAAGCATTCCCCTTCTGAATTTGGTCTTCCAACTTCTTTCATATGCTGGTACCAAATGTTGTTTCCCAAATGTGCTGTGCTGTCCAGGTAGTCGTTTAGTTCATTGTCATCTCCATGCATGCTTCTCTTGATTCTTAGTGTTCTCCTGTAGTTTGCTATAACTACATCCCTAAATGCATCTGTATGGCTCTTTCTTGCTGGAGGATTCTCAGGTATCCCCGTCCATGGTGCAGGCCTCCTCATCTGCGCCATTTGAGTGGACAAACATCTGGCAGCTCTTTCCATCTCTTCATACATCCTTCTCCTGCTGGTTACAAATTCCCATTCCAACCACCCTGACGCTGGTCCGGTGTATGGTTGTGTTGTAGAACTTGTACTTGTCCCTTGTGTTGGAACATATATGTTTGTTACTGCTGTCTCTGGGGTTTTATTCTTCAGTTCCTCTAGTCTTTTCCTTTCTCTGGCTAATGACGGCCATACTGCGTCTACTATTAGTTCTGCTTGTGAGATCTTCTTTCAGTTCGTCTTCGTCTCCATCAGGGTTGTCTCAGGAGTGTTTATCATCATTTCTGTTGGTTTTGTCTCCAATTCCTCTTGTCTTTTCACAATGTTGTGGAGTTTCTTATGGCAAGCAGTCTCTTCTTTACTACTGTTTTGGCTTGTGGTTCTGCAGTCATTGACACTAGGCCTGCTTTGTGTGCATTCAGTGTTAGCATGCGTGTGCTTGTCAGTAACCTTTCTTCATTCATTCTTTGCCAACCCTGTCTCCGGTTTTTCTGTTTCTATGTTACCACAAGTGTGTGTGTATCATTGCAAATCACATCCATTTCAAGTTCATTCACTCCACCATCAGATCTTCTAGGGACTGGAATGACTATGTAAGGCCTGGGTGTTTTTGTGGGTTTCATGCTTGCATCAATAGGTGGGTGTACTGGAATTGGAACGCTTTATGCACCAATAAAAAATGCAATTCTGATCGTTAATGACAGTAAAACAATGATGAATATGATACATAAATACATTAGGCCCCTGTATGTCAGGCGGCAGCATTTACTTCCAGAGAAGCATGGCCGTCTTTCCTCCTGCGGGAGGACCAGATTGCTGCTCTGGACCCCCTTCTTGATCATTTGCCAAATGTCACTTTTATTGTATTCCCTTAACCTATATAGTCTCTGAGTTCTGGGTTTAGGAATGTCAGGTGCTCCACAAGTGTCCCCCCTCTTGTGGGTGATGAGTTGTCTCTTATCTCAGGATACAGTTCCTTTGCCAAACTATGGGAAAAATCAAATCAAATAACACTTCAGTAAGTCCTTTTACTGTGCATGTTCAAAGTAAGTAAGCTCCCAGTCCACTCCTCGGATTTGTTTCAGTCCTGAGGACATATTATATGCTGATCAGTATGAAGAAAGAAGGACAAATGAACAACAAATGCAATAAGCGAAGTACTTTACACTGCTTCCTCGATCTGTCCCTCGGCGAAAGGCTTTTAGAATCTCCTCAGATAGTTCTGGTGATGGTTTGAGAGTTCTACTTGGAGCACAATTCCATGCAAGAGCATGCCCATCTGTGCAAAATTAGCTGGATCTCTGATGAATGTGAGGACGTCAACATCGACCGGTCTCCCCACTAGCTCCGGAAAGTCAGTGACTAGGCAAAAAAGGACGTTGTGAGCCAACAAGCTGTCTTCTAGTGACAGGGACATAGGTCCTGTCTTGCTGAGGTTCAGGATTATATGTTCTTTCCTTGATGTAGACAATGTCTGCAATCCGGTCACGTGGAGTGCGACTAGAATCACTATTTTATTTAAAAGTTGGCTTAAATGTTCTGTATTTGCTGGGTCTCGAAGAAACGTGAGTGTGTCTGTTTTTCTTCCAACAAGAGTTGGACAATCTTCGATTAAGTGAAAGAACAATGTTTTGATAAACTCATTTAATTCCATCTGTATTTGGGACATTTGGTTCCTTCTCACTGTACTCAGGAAGTTGGAGAAATTGTTCGGCAATGACAGTAAGCAGTCTTCTTATTGTCTTTTCGTTCTGAGAATCTTGAAGAAAGTCAGTGACATTGGTGAGCCTCCCTACCAATGACGGGTATGATCTTAGCACTAGATCAAAATAAGTGACCACATCCTTGGTGATGTCGCTACTGCGGGATACCATAAGTGATTCCGAATATGGTCTCGATGTGGAATGAGTCGGGATACTGTATTTGCTTCCAATGTAAGTGTCCTCGGTCACAATTTGGCATATTCTTTTCTCATCAAGGCTTAAGTGTGCCTCAGTCCAAAGTTCAAAGTTCACAGGCTATGTTGTGGCTTATGCGTGCAATTTTCTTCTTCACCCTGCAACAAGGATGCACAGTGTGTCTATTTTTTAAGTCCCTATCCCCTTTTTTGCTTAGAGGAAATGTCCAATTTAAGCCACAATTTGCAAAAAGTTCTTTGTCTTTGTTTGGCTGTTCATGCGTCCTACTTCCTTGTCATGGATCTTGTCTGCACGTGCTGTGGTTATTCCCTGTCACTCGTCATCCCCTCTTGTTGGGGTGCAGGCAAGGCACCTTCTCCGATATATGGCTGATATCGCAGAGAAAAATCCAAGCTCTCATGCCTTGTAGTTTCACTGCGGATGGGGTACAGTCCTTCACCGTGAAGGGACCGTTACACCTTGGCTCGTCCCACTTTTTCCTTGTATGATTCCTCATAAGGACAGTGTCTCCAGGGAAGACGGATGGAACACAAACCCTGAACTTGGTCTGTTGTAGTAACGCCTTCTGTTTTCTGTGCTGCCCTGCACCCTTTTTGTCGTCGCTGCAGCTGGTCTGAAATGACAGTAAGGCAAAATGTCATGCAGTTCAGATAGTTTTGCATTTCAGACCCTAACATTTCTCCTGTTGGCTGGGCATCACACCTACCTCTATCTCGGGGTGTCAGGGGAGTTCTCATCCTTCTTCCTGTGGCTATCTCGTGTGGCGTAAGATGTTGGTCAGAACCGGGTTGGTTCCGAAGTGCATACAGTGCCAAAGGAAGGCAGTGCAACCATCCCTTTCTTAGAGTCAGCCGTTGAGCTTCTCACAGAATCCGTTACCTTGCAGATGATACGCCGACAAGAACTTCTGCTTTATACCAAGCAGCAAGCTAATCTGTTCGAAAATTGCATTAACAAAGTGAGGGCCATTATCTGATCTCATGACCTCGCACACCCCCCACCGGGGGAACACCTCTCTCACTAACAATTTGGCCACACAGGTAGAGTCTGGGTGTGTACATGCCCCTGCCTCAATCCATCTAGAGAATGGACACACAACAACAATTAAGTATCTGTACCCGTTACATACTTGAATCAAGTCGACGTAATCGATATGCAAGTGCTGAAAAGGCCCATTTGGCCTTGGGATGACTCCTCTCACTACTTTTAATGTGTGCCCAGCCGTGAATTGCTGGCAGATTATACAGTTCACTATAAAGAATGCAACGTGCTCAGCTAAATTCGACATGAACCAGTCTTCAGCGAGCATTGCTGCCAGATTCTCTTTTGTCATATGTGTTGGATAATGTAACTGTTCCAGCGCTATTTTTAATAGGGCTACAGGCATTACTGGTTTACCAGTGCTGTCTTGTCGCCACAAGCTGTCAGAGGGGTTTAAAGAACACCCTTGACGTCTACAAATATTCTTCTCTTTCTGTGGTGCCTCCCCTTGGCGTTCCATTAGCTGTGTTTGCCACAAATTAATGTAACTTTCAGGTGCAGTTCATGTAACCATCATTCGCTCATTGGCATGAATAACTTCCACTTCCATGATTGTTTCACTTCTGGATGCCATACGCTTGGCTTCCGTGTCTGCTTCTTGATTTCTGTGTGAGATCAAATCTGTACCCTTCATGTGGGTGGCGCATTTCACAACCGCTATGCCCACTGGGAGCTGTAGTGCCTTGATCAGCCTGTCCAATAAGGCTGCGTGCTGCACTGGTGTGCCGTCCGCTCGGATGTGGCCCCTCCTTTTCCAGCGCGCTAGGCCTGTGTGCACTGTTGACGTCACATAGGCAGAGTCACTGTACACCATTACTTACTGGTCTGCGTGATTCTGAATGGCAAGTATCAACGCCAATAATTCTGCAGCCTGTGCTGAGTAATGAGATGGTATTCGCGCACTAATAAGTACTCAAAATTCTCCATTTGCTGTGTGTTTCACCACAGCAACGCCAGTATATCTTTTCCGTCACTTCCGTCACAGTCGATCCTTGAAGATTCATCAATGAAGACGATCTCACCTTCTGCCAAGGCATTTTCTTTCACCCTGGGGATTTCATCATAGAATTCTTCCTAATTTGCACAGTCATGTATTGGCTCTCCTTCAGTGACTGGCTCAGGTATGAACATAGCTTGGTTCACTATCTTGCATCGGACTAACTTAATCGATGTATTTGATATGATCACTTCATAAGCAGAAGCTCTCTGAGATGTCAATGTGCCCTTTAGTTTCTCTAGAATGGCAAATAGTGAGTGCTCGACGTACAACGTCATGGAGCATCCCATCACAATGTTTGTAGCTTTATCTATGGCGAACGCTGCGGCAGCTAAACTTTGTTCACAAGAAAAATGAGCTCTCATTACTGGGTCCAAATTCCCACTGTAGTATGCCAGGGGCTTGTACCCCAACATGGTTCTCTGTGTGAGTACTGCTGTCATAACGCTGCCATTCATGTGCAAAAACAGGTAAAATTCCTCTGCATAGTTGGGGATCCCTAGAACTGGTGCTGTGCAAATAGCTCTTGAGTTCAGCAAACCCTTTTTCCATGGTCTTAGATCATTCAATCTTTTCTTTTGTCACTTGGGCCGTCTTTAGGGCCTGAAGTAAAGGCTTAGTGCAAGAGCTATAGTCGCAGACCCATGCCCTAACGTAGTTGCGTAGGCCTAGAAAGCTCTGCATCTATTGTATCATGTGTGGCTTAGCCGTGTTCAGTATGGCTTCAGCCCTTTCTGGGGTCACTCTCTTTCCTTCATGTGCGATCAGCTGCCCTATGTACAGCACTTCTTGTTGGCAATATTGTACTTTTCCTTATCAACCTTATAACCTTTCTCAGCCAGTATAGTCAACAGCTGAACAGAATCGTTCTTGCATTGCTCTTTTGTTGTGCTGCAAATTAAGATGTCATCCACGTATTGCAGGGCGACACTTTTTCGTGCAATATTGCTCAAGTCCATCTGCAGGACTCTTAAAAATAGATGGAGATTCACAATACCCCTGGGGTAGTCTCGTGCTTTTCAGACGCATCTGTCTGAATGTAAATGACGTCAGATCTTGTTTGTCATGGTGCACGGTCAATCACCGTGAAATATTTTGCCTCAATGGGTATATAACATAGGATTGTAGACAGGTTAGGGACTAGAGGGAACTCGGCCTCAACAATATCATTTATTGGGCATAAATCCAGGATTAGCCTCCAAGACCCCCCTTTTGATTTCTTGATCGGATAAACCGAAGTATTGCATGACGATTCTGAAGTCACTGAAATGCCCTGTTTAATCATTGCAGAAAATATCTTAAAAATTCCTTCATCTGCATCTCTGGACATGGAATATTGTCGTGCTCTTGGGAGAATTGCTCCTGGTTTCAGTTTAATTTTTACTTCTCCCACCCCTTTCAATAGGCCTACGTCATAGGGGCCTGTGGTCCACACTAAGACAGGCACCTGGGCCATGTCACCATCAAAATACTCAGGAGGGTTTCGTGCCAACATCATTCTCTGAGATACTTCTCTTTTGATAATTTTTACCCAAAAGGTGAGACTCACTTCCACCAGTGTCTCTCCCATATCTGCTTGTTCTTCAAACAGATCGTCATCGGTGACGTTAGTCAATCGATATCCTTCTTCAATGGCAATTACTGTGCACCATTGTCGGCCCTCGTCGTCAGAACCGTCAATCAAGGCCACTCTCACTCGTACTGCAGCTGTGTGTATCATCAAGGGAAATACTTGTCCCTTCTCCTCGTGCATGGGTATTCTTGGTCTAAATAGGAACTTATCAGGGGTTCTCATGATTCTGTCTGCCAGGCCTGGCAATCCTGCCATAAGCACACGCATACCATATGCCAATATTTCTGGCTCTAATGGTATAGCCCTCATGGCTGTGTGTCCCGCGTATGCTCTGATTATCTTGCATACATTTGAATAGTGCATTCCTGGAGTTGAACATACTACGCCCTCCTCCGTGAACGAGATTGTCATGTTTAACCTTGTCATTAAATCTCGACCCAAAATGTTTACTGGGGTCTGACGTGAATATAGTAAAGGCACATTCATCTCACATTCTCCTATAGAGACTGGAAGTGCATTTGTGAAGGGAACATGACTTGTAGCTCCTGTAAAACTCTGAGTATTTACGGCCTCGCCAGACAAGGAAAACTTGCCTTCACATATGTACAAGCATGTTGCACCCGTATCAACCAGGAAGGAATATTCTTTATCCCCTATAACAACATCCACCCTAGGTTCCCTGTGAGGGTCTGGTGTCACTGATAGGATAGAACACAACAGGATTCCTAGTGAGCTGTCCTAATCCATATACAATTTTGGCCCACTGTGTGCTGGTGGATTTCCCCCATTCCCATTGTTACTTCCCATTCCAGGGTTCGTGGTCTGCCCTGTGCTCATCGTCTGCGATAGTTGCAATGGTGCCTGTTGGGATTGTCCTTGTGGAAAATTCCCCATGCTCTGAGGTTGCACGCCATGTTGCGCTCCTGGCGCTTGGTGTTGCACCGTGTGATTCTGTGCAATACCCTGCTGTAAAACTGCAGGTGGATTTGCCACGCCTGCTCCTGTTCCTTGGCCATTATGCGTCATGCCTTGATTTCTGCATGTGCGTGTTAAGTGCCCTGTCATTCTACACAACCAACATACTCGCGGTGGTCAGACCATTTGCCCATTTGACATATCTTGATTGCCATTTTGCATATTTTGAAAACATCCTTGGTTATTCTGGAAGCCTCCCTGATTACTCTGCCATCCTCTTCCCCTAAATCTTCTTCCCCTGGTGTAAAACACTGTATTGCACTGATTATTCTGCTGTGGATTAGTCACCTACTGCATGCTTGATTCAGCTGTGCTAGTTATCATGGCTCCCTCAAGAGCATATTTTGACAATTTCTTCTGCACCAATTTCACTTTCTCACCCTTACGTGCAGCTTCCTTTTTGCGATTCTTTTCTTGCAGCAATCTGCAAAAGTGTGCAATGGTCAACTGTATTTCAGCCCAAGGCTTGGCCTCAATTCCCACCAATTTCTTGAGTTGTTTCTGTACTGGCTCTGGCAACCCTTGGCACAGTATATGGTAGAACACAGATTTTGTCCAAGATTCATGAGTCTCAAGTACCCATGCGTCTTGAAAATTCTGTATATAAAACGGATCCTCTGACTCCTTCATTTTTCGTGTCATTATAGCTCCCATATCGGAAGTATCTGGGTATAGCACTCGTAGCGCTTTCCATACAGCAGCTCTACAATTGTTAAATGGAGCTCGATCATGCAAGGTATTAATTGTGGTTACACCAGGGTAGCCTGCTCATGTCTACACATTGTCTGCTCTCTCACCAAGTATGGCGATTAGGAGACCCTTAATATCCCCTATGGCTAACGTGTTCCCTCCTGTCATTTTTTCTAACTCGTGTATCAATTTTCAGGCTCCCGATGGCAACATTGGAAGCTTGTTTTTCAAGTTTTCTCGATCCATGTGTGACCATGGAATATATTGTGGTCTTACTCCCCCTTTATCGAGTAACAGGAATTGGGATGCATAGCCCTCTCTCTATTCTCTCTATTCTCTCATTGTTCTCCTGTCTATTGCAGGGGTAATATTCCCGCATCGCCATCTGCCTGGCAATGTCCTGAGCCTGTCAACGTAGGGCGGTGAAGACACCCCCCTCTGATCGTGAGATACTTCTTCATGTCGGTCAGACTCTGTGGCTGATTCTGATGCTCTTGGTGCAGACTCACTAGTGTCTGACCCTCTTATTCCTTTCTCTCTTGGGAGTCGTCCTCCGCTCCGTCTCCCTTCCTCAACTTCTTGTATCTTCTTGGTTCCTACTTATTTCTAATCTATCCAGGGATAGTTCCCTATTCCCACTACTTCGGGCGACATCCTCAGTGTCGTAAAGCTGGGTGCTCTCCAGGCGCTCGTCTTCCCCCTCCCCTTGATGTGTTTGTTCTAACCCCATTTCAACATATATTCTATCCATGGTTTCTCCGATGCTTCTAGTGTCGAAGTCATCTTCCATATTTGCCTTAGACGTACCTGGTACTGAATAGTACGCAGGAAATAATTCTTCGATGTCTTCCCAATCTACTACTGGAGCAGGTTTTCTAACCTCTTTCCCCAGATAATCAAGATTGCGTGCTCTCTGTCTTCGCTTACTTTCTATGTCGTCATCGAATTCTCTGCGCTTCCTCGCCTCTTTTCTTACTCTTTCTTCTTCCTTTTTCTTTTCATTTCTACGTTCATCTGCCCTTCGAATTTCTTCATCTCTGTCTCTTTATTTTTTTCTTTTTCTCTCTTATCCTTTGCTCTTCCTCTGACCTCTGCTGTTCCTGTCTGACATGATCAGTTGCTGCTCTTTGTTTGCGATCAAGCTGTCTTTCTTGCTATTTGCGATATAGCTATTCTCGCCTTTGTCTGTCTTTCTTTCTTATTTTTTTGTCTCTTAAATCCTTCACTTTCCCTTTTCTCTGTACATCATCTAACCTCTCCTTTTGTTTCGCGTCATCGATGCCTTTGCCATCAAGTTTCAATACAATTTGTCTCCCATCCATTCGTTTTTATGAATGCTATCTCATCAGTTCCATCTTCGTTTCCTTTCCATCTCTTCCCTTCTCTCTCTTTGTCGAGAGATGCACTTGTCTGTACCTGATCCCTTCTTTCATCATCACATCTCACCATATCCCGTGGGACTGTGGAGTTAATATCCTTATCCTCATCTTTCCCTTGATTTTCATCACTACTTTGCGTAGGTGACTCGTATGCGGGGTGGCTATACCCCGTGGCTGCTTTAAGCTCTCTCAGTGGGTATAATCCCTCGTCCTTACTTTTTCAACTTTCATTTCAGATGGGGCGGGTGGCACGGTAGGTGTCTCACCCCCCCTCTGTGCATACATTAAATATCCAATCTATTGGTGGCTGCTCTTCCTTTCCCTGTTTATACATTTTCGAAAGTTCTAGAACAGCGAGGCATTTGTATAACTTTTTGCCCGTATATGTGGCATGCAAATATGTCGTCATGTGTTGCAAGACAGCTTTAGGTAAGGACCCACCCTGTGGCCATGGCATAAACATCTTGTGGGCGGTTCCTTTAACCCACTCTGTACTGTATTTCTTTAAGTTGGGTGCATGTTTTGGCAACTGTTTGCATAAGTGTGTCAATGGTGTCATATCTTCCATACTTAAATCTGTTCCCTTTCCTCTTCTATAACACTTGTCAACACTTTCGCGTGACTCAAACAGTTCCAACAATATGAGCGAGCACCAAACACTGCAAGCTCCAATCCAAATTTTTCACAAAATGTTATACCTTCTAATTTACTCGAAAAACATCAATTCATATGCGATATATCTCAGCAATTCAATCGCGTAAAATTTAAATCCGTTTTCTCAAGCAACATTTTTCAATGTATGACGTCACAACAAAAAACATGTAAGACAGACGCTTAACAGACTAGACGAACACCAGCTGGTCACAAATATATCTGCCTCTAATCATTACCCCTTCATGGAGTGTAAACGTACCCCTTTCACAACGCCTTTAACCGTTGTGGTAGTCTAATTGTTCCCCCTTTAGCTGGGACTCTGGGTACACATTTCTTCTAGCCGCTTGTATTAAAAGCATAGGAATAAGGCTAATTCGATCACTTCTCGCGTGTCTTCCCCTGTACCCTCTCTCTTCATGGGTGTCCTGCCCGGTAACCTTTATTTACTTAATTATTCTCGAGTCATTATTCCCCTATATATATACATTCTTCACTACTTCTAACTATATTTTGTTTTTTCCCGCCTCCCTCTGTTAACTTTTCCCTTTACTTGTTCTGAGGCATTCACTTTTGCCAAAACATTCAATCTTTTTCACTCACCGTTCGCATGGTTCCTCTCTGGACCCTTGGGATCACCGCCTTTGTTACCGCCTTCTTCGGCTTTTCACCCGCTCAGCTGCCCGTAGGAATGGGAAGGGATCATGTGGGGAACACCGGTCCCTTCAGGCCCTGGTCTGCAGTTTTTCTTACACTACCACTGTCTACGGGGAGCTTCACGGTCTTCTCAGCCGAATGGCAAAGGACTCGTGATATTGCCGAAGACCTAGAGTTACTTTATGTCGACTGTCAATGGGTGTCTTATTCTAATCAATAATTGATAATCGATAAACCATAAATCTCTTCTACCATGTGTACTCCGGAGACCCCCGGCCGGCCCATAGAGCTGAGGTTTGCTCTGAAGTACTTTACGATGAGATAGCTGCACCCTTGAGATGGATGGGGTGCAGATTTATTACTCCAACACCAATCAATAAGGACAACTCAATGGTTTGGCAAAGGGAGTCCGTTTAATGACAAGTACAAAAAACGGTGAGTTATGGAAATCAGCAGTGATGCGATCGTCCTTCTCGCTTCAACTCCAATGAACTTCATAAAAATCATGGCATTTATACTGAAATCTCGTCATAATTGACGTATAATACTCAAAAGTTAATATGCAATTCTATTTGTTAGGAAAAGGTAACTTTAATATAGGTACTATATCTGTATATGGTAACGGAGTGAGGAGATTGGGTAAACACTGTCAGGTGGGTGTCTAAGCCCTTCCTTTAAAAATGACTATTGTAGACATCACTAAAAGTATGACGTCCCATTGGTTCTACTAACTATAGGACCCTAGATTATTTGGTCCATTGTGATTGGGCTGGCACCAACCCCATGCATACATTTCCACTTTGCTTAGCAGCATGCAGAATGGTCAGCCAGGTGCAGGTGCCCCCTCATTACCCAGCCTTTCTCCAATTAAGGTTACAATCAATCATTGCTTCACAACTATGTGTCATTTATTTTACTGTAGTGGCCTCGAAACTGCATCTTCTGTCTGGGAAAGTTCCAATATCTCTGCCTGGGTGGATGCCAAGCGTAGGTGTGAACTCGTGTTTCTCCTCGCTCGGATGGTCACATGCTTCCCACACCGTGAATTTGTCTAGTTTCTCTTAATTTGTGCATTTGATTCCTATTCAGCTTGCCACCTGCCTACGCCTCCTTATCTTGACCTTTCAGAGACAGGATATTCTGTTCTTAAGTTTCAATTATATGTAGCTACTGTTCGTTCCTTCTATTGGTATGACCTTGGCTCTCCTGGCAGGAGTTGCATCTGCCGAGTTTCGATTTAGCCGTCTCTTCTCGTTTTGCTATAATATGAATCTCTGTTCATTCGGCCTTTAGTAACCTGGGTTGATTCTGCTTTGTTTGCAAAGTGGAAATTACACTTTGCAAACGAAGGAGTGGAGGGGCATAGGGCCTCTCCACTACAGGAGCAGTGCTGCCAGTACCACAGGTGAAACCAGGGAGGTACCCCCCCTGCTGCCCAGACCGCCGCACCACGTCTGCACACTACCGACACAAGTAGATTTGAAATCTGCTCTGTGTCCCATTTTCGATGGGAAGCTGCTTCGTGAGGGCACCTCTCTTCTCCGTGCAACTGCTGCCATGATTTCTACATTTTTTATATCTGCCGCCATTAGCCTCTTCGAGGCTGCACCAACTCCAAGATGGCCACCCTCAGTTTCTCATCGGTCCTCACAGCCCCTTCCAGACCGGGCTATGTTTGATTGGTCCTTCGCTTCCTTTTATTGTCCAATCCTCGCCGGCAGGCGAATCACCGGCCCACCCACGAAGGCCACACACTAAGGCTTCCTGTCTGGAGCCTGTCATGAGCCGTCTGAGCCTGGGCCAGGAACGCTGCCCAAAATACCCATGACTCTGTCCCCGGTCCCACTTGTGCACTATCACAACTGGCAAGCCCTAGTACCCGCTCCCATCATTATCATCCCCCTTTGTTACCTGCGGAACAAAGCGTTGCGCTGCCCCTCTACAATGTTGCCCTCCCACTATGCCGGATCTTCTTGCAACTTGATGCCTTGAACCTCCGAAACACACCAAGTACTGTGCAATTATGCAAATATCACTCAGTGTCTGGTCGACCGCTACAGAAGCACGCCACACCGCTGCTGCAACACTTTACAGTTAACATTTAATACAAGCCCAACCTCGCTGTAACACTATCTGCCACCCTACGCTTATCCACCGCTCTGCCTGCCCACTCCCAAAACATCCTAACCTCAGGCCTATGTACCTGCCAATTTACCGCTGCTGCGCTAAGCTCTCTATGGTGCATGCTCACGTGTACTGAATACTGTACATTGTATCCTGCTTATATGCCTGATTATTTCAGATCTAGATGCTTCTTACCGAAAGCTATTATCGTGCTTCGAGGTGTATGTTTGACCAACTGTGCTATTTGAACTTGGATGTAGTTCTAGCCTAATGTGTTGTCCAAAATCTAGGCGTAGTATAACCTTATGTGCTATTTTGCATCTAGATGCTCTTTAACCAAAGTTATTATCCTGCCTCGCGGTACATTTTTGACAAACTGTGCTATTTGAATTTGGATGTACTTTTAGCCAAATGTGTTATTTTGAAGCTAGGGGTTGCCCCACCACTTTTAGCTTAAACTATCACTCTCTGACAATTGTGTTACTGAATCTGAGTGCATTACTAGCCAAATGTGTTTTCCTAAATCCTAGTGTAATCTAACCTTAGGTGATATGATATGGTATTTGTAACGCGCCTATACACAAGTGTTTCAAGGTGCTACTTCGAATCTAGATGCTATTTAACCAAAGCTATTATCTTGCCTCGAGAGGCATTTTTGACCAACTGTGCTACTGAATTTGGATGTACTTCTAGCCAAACGTGTTATTTTGAAGCCAGGGGCTACCCCACTACTTTTAGTTTATACTATCACTCTCTGACTCTAGAAACTGTTGCACCTCAGCTCAAGTGCACTATTCTTAAACCAGTTACTGCCCTCAAGTTTACCCCCGCCCAGCTCAAACTAGCTACCCTTTAGCCATAGTTTGGCCTGCTCCTCCAACCAGTGCCACTACGCCAGCCTTCAGCACTATGCACCACTGTTGCCAGACCATGATCTTCTGGCTCCCCCTAATCATGTTCCCTTTCTGCATAATGCCCGACCACGTACCCTGTAGCGGTAACAGCTACACAGTCTACCAGGACGGCCTGGCCAAACTAGGATACCCAAGACACCACCCCATCCCCTGCCCCACACCTTTCCTACCCTCCGTGTCCCCCTTCCCACCCATTCATCACCAGCCTCATACTTCCCCTGTCAACCTGGGCCCCCCAGCCAACACAACACACAGCCTCAGCCACCACCAGACCAATCGCTAAGCCTCACCAGGCTAAACTGAACATCAAACATCCTGCCCGCTCCATGCCTCCTGGCCTAACCCCCTCTTCCCTCACTCCCAACCTCACAGCCCGCAACGACAGACTAGGCAACAGGCTCCCCACAACTTCTAGGCCTAACGGCTAACCTAATTCCAAAACCAATACGAAGCATAATGCGCCGAATAAGCCCATACCTCCCCCAATAAAAGATGCCCTACTTAATGTCGGATCCTTGGCTGCCCACCCTACAGAAATTGCAGACATCATTCTCACCAATGATCTCGACTTCCTGGCCCTAACAGAAACCTGGCTTCATGAGGCGTCCGCACTACACTTATCGCTAGCCATACCGGACAAATACTCTATCCTCAGAGTTGATAGACCTAACGCTAGAGGTGGAGGCGTAGCGATCATCGCCAAATCCTCCCTAGACCTCAGATCAGCCTGGTCAGTGCCACTCACATCCTGCAAGATACTCACAGCCAAATTGCAAACCTCCCCCACAACCACGATCACCCTCCACCTCATATACAGACCCCCAGGCCCCCCTGGGGTCTTTGAAGAAGACATCACATCTCTCATCGCTGAAAACTCCAAACCTTCAGCACAAATCATGATCCTCGGGGACTTCAACCTTGGTTACCAGGACCTCAACGATGCACACGCTGCTTCCCTAGCCAATGTCCTAACAGAACATGACTTCACACAATTCAATGTACTCCGCACCCACCAAAAGGGCAGAACCCTTGACTGGGAAGCAACTTACAATTGTAACACAACCTGCAAGGACCCCCAACCTCTGGCATGGACTGATCATCACATGATTCCTCTTGAGGTCAACATTAATCAGGTACTACCCAAGAAATACCCCCCGGCACCAGCCTGTCCCACCAGGAACAAACGCAACATCACCGCTGAAGCCCTACTACTCCTGGTCCTACCCACCCTCAACGCTCTCCCAGCCAACGCTGACTTAAACCTGCTGATTGACACCTTCAATGACTCCATGGCTAAGGCAATGGACACCGTTGCCGCCCAGAAACTACGTAAAGACAAACCCAAAGCTCATCTGAACTCGTGATACACCCCGGAATTCAAATTACTCAGAAAAAAGAAAGCCAAAGCACAACTCGCATGGAAGACTAACCCCTCCGTGGAAAACAAATCCAACCTCACAAACATATCCTCGCTCTTCAAAAGTGATATAATTTGGACCTAAAAGGATGCATACAACACTAGGATTGTTCAGACAGGATCCTCCACCAAAGAATTATTCAAAATTCTGAAAGAGCTAGAAAACCCCATCTCATCTCCAGACACGTGCTTGAAAGACAAATCCTGGTGCACCAGCATCCAAAACGCCCTTAACAACAAAATTACAGGACTCCAAACCAAAATTGAGGACAAACGCCAACAACTCTCCAATAACAAGGTCACTAACCCTAGCCCACCTAGCCCACCAACACCTAACAATACCAGTTCGGGCTTCACATTTAAAAAAGTTACCACAATTGAAGTTCAAAAAATCATCCCCTCCTTAAAACCTTCGAACTGCAAAGGAGGTAGCTGTCCCGCCCAGATCATAAAAGACGCAGCCAGAGAACTTATTAACCTATCCTTCACCAATAATTCAGTCCCCAGCAACCTAAAACAATCATGGGTTCTCCAACTTCTGAAAAAACAATCCCTAGACCCAGCCATACCCACCAACTAAAGGCCCATCACCACAGTCCCATTCCTACTAAAAATCTTGGACAGAGTCACCGACATCCAAATTCAGGAATACCTGGAATCCAACCAACTGCTAGGAATATGTCAATCTGGCTTCAGACCTCAACACGGAATAGAAACTGCCCTTGTTGATCTCAAAAGCCAGATTGATGAAATTAAAGACAAAGGCAACGCCGCAATTCTACTCCTCCTAGACCTCTCAGGGGCCTTTGACCTGGTCAGCCACAAAATCCTCTGTAGTCACCTAGCCACCGCAGCCCCCTTCTCCTCTTCTGCCATCACATGGATACAATCCTTCCTGGCAAATAGAACCATGCAGGTTTTCTCAACAATAGCTGCAGCAGACCCCATCCCCATCTCATGCGGGGTCCCTCAGGGATCTTGTGTATCCCCCACTTTGTACAATATATTTACAAAGCCTCTATTTGACCACTGGACTGTCTGGGTGTCACCTACACTAATTACGCAGATGACACCCAGATACTCCTCACCATCACAGGCAATTACCAAGCAGACGTCGCCCGAATCAATGAAATATTCTCCATCATTCAGGCATGGATGGCCTCTCATGGCCTCTGCCTGAATGACGAGAAGACAGAGCTCCTCATCGTCGGCTCACCCAACACCCTAACTAAACTCAGTCCCAGTTACAATAACATCACGATTGATGGTCACACCATCCCTATTGCCAAAAACATGAAAACCCTTGGCTTCTATCTGGATGCCAACACCAACCTCTCCAAACACACCAATATGATCGCCTCAGCCTCTGCCTATACTGGCAAGCTCATTAGGGCCAGCAGACCCTTCCTATCACCTAATAGCTGTCTCACTCTCACCAGAGCCCTCATACAATCCAATCTGGACTACTGCAACAGCCTGTACCTAGGTGCTAACCAATCCGTACTTAAAGTGCAGGTACTGCAAAATAACGCTCTGCGCGCAGCCCTCAACATTCCCAGACGAGAGCATATCTCCACTACTAGGAAAGCCTGCAAATGGCTCTCCATACACCAGAAAATTGATTTTAAAACTATCTGCCTCACGTACAAGTCCCTTAATCACCTAGCACCTCCTTATCTAGCTAACAAATTCACCATAAAACCTACCACCAGGACCACCAGATCCTCCAACACTCTATGCTTGACTCTGCCCAGAATCCACTTAAAAATAGTTGGAGGGGCCAGTTTCACAGTACTTGCCTCCCAACTCTGGAACACCCTACCTCTCAACATCAAAACTATCGAGTCCTTCCAGATCTTCAGGAAGCAGGCCATCAGCTGGCTCCTGAACAAAGAGTAGCCTTACTGACACCTGACCTTACATCCCCTGCGCGGCAAACTGGCACATGTACTGTATATGATTGTATATTACAACTGTATTTTTGCTAACTGTATATTTTTTTAACATATAACTGTAAATTGTATTCCTTTATTATGCATGTACCATAAGTCTGTATGTACGACACAAAGATACCTCACAACTATGTAACCGTCTTCTTAAGCGCCCTTCTACCTCTGGGTTTGGAGCGCTATACAAATAAATTAACAAACAAATAAATAAACAAACACTTATAATACTGTGCTTCGTTTTGAGGTAGATTACGTATAATGGCGCTTGCCAAACCATTCTTCTACTTAGCAAGGCAAGGCGCATCGTTTTCTTAGCTTTCTTGCGGTTGCAAACATATGTACAGGTGTTAGCTGGTTGAATATCTTCATCCTGTTTACAACTTAAGCTTCTTTGTATTTCAACATCGTTCTCCCCTTTTAGGTTCACGATATCCTTATTCATGGCGTTTTGTCTCTGGGTGTCATTCTCAGGTTGTCATTTCTTCGACTTGTACATCAGTCTGGGTCCTCGTGACGTCACCATTCATCTTGCATTAAGACCTTTTTGGTTTCTTCTGGGGCTGCACTTAGGCAATCTTCATTTCGTCTCATTTGCAGGTAAGGTTTCATTAATGGATACCTTACTGTCCATGGTTTTCTTGGTATCGGTACCTCAATAGGTGTTGTTCTCTTAATAGGTACTGGGCAGAGCCCTACTGCGGCTCTCTGCTGATTTATCTGCTCATCATACATCACATATTTTGGTGTGAACGTTTCTGGTACTTCAAAATGGGCGACTGGAGTGCAGGCTTTATTTGGGACCTCCTCTACAGCCTGACAAGGTGAGCAGCGAGCCGCAACCACCACAGAGAGCGGGACTCGGCCCGCCAACATTATGAAGGTATGCGCCCCATACCACAAGGGGGAAGCTATTACTAACTGGGCAGTTTCCCACGTTCCCATAGTGCGTGGGAGGATACAACCCATTTGGGAGAGGGCCAGAAAGTTGTAAACACCTTGAAGTCCTATATATTGGCACGGGGTGTGGGAGATTGGCGGAATAGCCCAGCAGCACCTGACACTACGAGGGGCCTGTATCTTCACATCCGGAAGCCCGTACTCTTCTCCAATCCAAGCCAGCACGCAGGTGGAACACGCTGGTCGTGGGAGTAATTCTGGTCCACAGCCCTTATACTTCTGGCTACCATACCTCCAATGCCACCGGCCCTATATTAAACAGGCCCTGTCTTAAAGGATCACGCATCTATGGATAATCCTGTGCTAAGTCCTGCAGTTGGGGACCCCCGGCTCGCAGCGGGAGGGTGAAGACACCACAGGACGCCCCAACAGGAAAGTGGTTCAAGGCTTCTCTACCACTATTGTCAACCTTGAAGTGCAAGGGGAACACAAGACAAGCTACCATTCCAAACAGGCTGCAACTAAACAAAGGCCTGCCTCCAGAAGAAACCAATCATTTTCTTCAAGCCATAGCAGCGATCTGACCCATGTGACGGCTTATCATTTACGGAAGCTAGACAATAACTAGGAGGGGCTCAGGTGACACGGCCCAGTGGCATTGCACCCAACCGCCTTGGCAATAACGTTGGAGGCTTGCAAAGGGGCATACCGAGTTCGAACCCAACAGGACGGGATGTGCAGACAAGAAACCGGATCTGTATAGACTGTATTAAACCAGTATAAGGTTCCATTCCAACACAAGTCATGGGAGAACATAACCCGCTCTTGATTGTTACTGGCGACACATGGGCCGCCACGAGAAGAAAAGTACAGGTACAAAGAAAACTGACTCAATGGACTCCTTTGCTAGCTCCCAACCCTACGGGATGCCCGCCACCACATCGATGTGGGCGGACAGCCCTGCCGAGACACTACCTGACTCAAGAGAAGACTGCCTAATGACTATGGTTCAAAATGGCTTCCTAGCAGTGAATGTCAAATTAGACGATATTGTTGCAACAATCAGCTCTCTCAAGGCTAGAGTGGACAAGGAAAACGCTCGCATCACAGACGCCGAAACCAGGATCAACACAAACGAAGATGCGATAACCCAACACACCCGGGACATTGCACAATTGAAGGGGGAACTACGCACAACTCAAGCTAAATGTGAGGACCTCGAATCGAGGTCCAGGAGGAACAATATTCATATTGTCGGCATTTCAGAACCCTTCTGTAAGGGCCCGATGGAGCGACATGTGGAAAGCCTGCTGAAAACACTTTTAGGCACAGAATCCTTTTCAGATCACTTTCTCATTGAAAGGGCACATCGCACCCTGGCACCACGATTGTTGTTCGTCTACTCAGCTACAGAGACAGAGACACGATCCTGAGGCTGTCCAGAGAAAAAGGTACCCAACACTACGAGGAAAACAAAGTGCACGTCTATCTGGATTTTTCAACCAGTGGCCAGACACAAAGTAGATCCTACAAACAGGTCAAGAGGCAACTAAGGCTTCGCCGCATCCCCTATGCTCTCATCTTTCGGCAATGTTGCGAATCCAACATGGAGGCAGATCGCATTTCTTTGAGAACCCCACTGAAGCTATGACATATATAGAGACGTCTATCCCTATCCCCCCCAGAGACCAGGCACGGGATCAGAACATGCTACCGCGACCAGATGATGACAGACTAGGCCCAGCTGATTGAGCCGGGTCTACAGAGATATCCTTTTATGTGCTGCGGGGCCCCCATCTGGGATGAATGGCTCCAACTGATAATAATTGTGAAAGTTGGGATTAAGGGCCTATGCTGATGGAGGCCATGAGGCTGCAATGAGCAACCCTCAGGAAAGTTCCACAGGTTATGGGGAATGGGATACATCATTGGGTTGGGGTTGAGGGTGCAGGAGGGTGTGGGGGCTGGGCACAAAGTTTGGCCACAACTGGCAATTGTTTACAATCAGAGAGTTTAGTTTTGTAGTGCACAGTTGCAATGGCTGACAGCACTCATAGCCCAAGTCACAGAACTGTAACAAAGGAAGACTATGGCGCAGGTTGATAGGGGTATAACCATCAAACTCCTTTCATGGAATGTCTGTGGCCTCAATAACCCGATAAAGGCCTGGAAAACTGCAGCATATATTACCAGACATAACCCCCAGATCATACTACTACAAGAGACGCATGCACTTGGTCAAGTCTCTACTGTGGGGTCCACTAAGACATTATACTGAATATTCATCTCATTCCAGGGGTGTTCTCACTCTGATGCACCTGAAACTAGGTTTCCGCCTCCGAGATACCAAAATTGATGCCCAAGGGAGATATGTATTGGTCTGGGGAGAGGTGGCAGAATGAGAGGTGGTTATAGTCAACACATATGGTCCCAACATCGATGATCCCGATTTTTACAACACCATACATAACATGTTAACCACTGCTGATGACGCAGCAGTAATTTGGGGGGGAGACTTCAATACGATCCTTGACACGGCCCTTGACCGGTCCTCAACTTCCCTCAACTGCATTAGCCATACGGCAGATAATGCAACAAACGTCCATGGTAGATATATGGCGGGAACTACACCCACAGTAAAAGCATTTCACTTTTTATTCATCATTACATGATTCCGAGTGCCACATTGATTACTGGCTTATTAGCTCAACCCTTTCAAACACGGTCTTGAATTGTGAGATGTACCCACATACACTCTCGGACCACTCCCCAATATCAATCACCCTAACTATCTGCAACACTACACCGCGGTCCAAATGCTGGAGAATGCCCCCCGCTAAGCTAAGGGGCCCACACGTGTGTGAATCATTACACATTGAAATAGAGGAATTCTTTCAATTGAACGAAGGGTCGGTAGACCGATATGGCACGATATGGGAAACATTCAAAGTATGGGTTCGAGGCGCAATCATGGCCAAGTCCACTGGACTACTGAGATCTGTCAGGAGAGAATTAGACACTATGGAAGCTAAGCTTGAACTACTTGAGTTTGAGTACACCACCACACATAGCAAAGAAGCCCTTTCTAACACACACATGATATTGGGTGAATTTAATAAACTTGCTGAGCGGGAGGTCCAGTACATGGCTGCCCCAGCCCGGGCTTGAAGATATGGGGAAAGCAATAAGGCAGGGAAATTCCTGGCTCAGGTGCTCAAGGCTGAGAGCCGCCTTACCCCCATTGCTGCCATACAGACACCCAATGGGAACATGGCGAATCGTGATCAGGACACCAATGATACATTTACCGTATTTTACAAGATTCTATACTCCAACCAAGACACCAAATCAAGGGAGGAGATAACAGATTATTTACATGCACTCGATCTCCCGACTCTCAGAAACACAAATGCTATTAGATACCCCCATATCGCTGGAGGAAATAACAGAGGCAATTAAAGCGTTAACCCCGGGCAGGGCCCCGGGAACCGACGGTCTGGGAGCCAAACTCTATAAAGAATTTCAAGACATACTAGCCCCGCCCCTTCTAAAAGTTTGGGAAGAGGCAATGGAACGGGGAATGCTGCCGGACACTATGCGTGAAGCAGTAATAACGGTCCTCCTCAAGCCCCGGCGGCCCCCACAAAACATGGGCTCGTACAGACCCCTTTCACTTATCAATACAGATGCGAAATTCTTTGCAAAAATTCTGGCGGTCAGACTATTGCCCTCTTTGCCCATATTGGTTCACCCCGACCAAGCCAGCTTCATACAGACTAGGTCAACGGCCCTGAATCTGAGCCGACTCTTCGGAGTGATGGCACAAATAAACCCAAGGGCGAATGCGGTTGTTGATTCTCTAGATACCGAAAAAGCTTTCGACTCAGGCTGGGTCAATATTTTGTAAAATGTGTCTGGCTACTCTGCACGTGCCCGGGTGCGAGAGTACTATCCAACCAAACTATCTCACCATTATTCCTGATAGGTAGAGGTACCAGGCAGGGCTGTCCCTTCTCCCCCATTCTGTTTGCACTCACAGTAGAGCCTATGGCTGAATACGTGTGACATAACCATGCGCACAGGGGTCTCAGAATGACCGGGGCACCGCAAATAATATCCCTGTATGCAGACGACACTCTACAATACATCCAAAACCCTGAGGAAAATATGCCACCCATTATGGCGGAGATCGAGAGGTTCTCCGAGTATTCAGGATATAAAATTAATATATCTAAGTCTGAACTGTTTCCGTTACTCCCAACACTAGAGACATGTCCAACATACAGGGGTTTAAATGGTCCCCTATACGCATCCGCTATCTGGGGATCATGATATCAAGAGATAAAAGCACAGTATATGCAGATAATCGTGGGGAACTATTACAATCCCTCTCCGTCAAATTACAACTTTGGGCCAAACTCCCCATATCTCACTAAGGTCGAATATCGCTTCTCAAAAGAGTGGTGCTCCCCAAACGATTATATCTTTTCTGTAACATCCCAATCTGGTGGGGTAGAACATTCTTTACAAAACTCAACACATTAACCACTACATTTGCATGGGGGGTGGGGTGGAGGCGGGAATTGCCAGGCTGAAAATGGTCCAAAATGGCTGAACATTTTGCAAAGGGTGGGATCTCGACACCTGATTTCGAACTTTATTACTTAGCATCGCAGGCACACTTTGTGAGGCATTGGTTTGGCTTGGAGGATACAGCAACGCATATCCCCTTGGAAATATATGCGGCATCCCCCTCGGAATTACGAGCAGTAATGTTTGATCCCAAACTAAAAGACTCCTGTGAATAAGACCCTGTGAGCACTACTGCACGAGCATGGTTTAAGATTTACAGGAGAATCGACCTCACAACCCCATACAACCCAGAAATACCGTTATGGAACTTCCCTGGTATAACACCCACATTTGATAAGGCACTACAGGGGGTGTGGGACCCAAAGAAACCATTTAAGATGTGTGACATGTTCCCGGGGGGCAGGTTTTTTGAACTAGAAGACTTCACTGAGGCAGTGGGTGAGGGGCACCTTAAACAATTTCAATTTCACAGAATGAAAGCCGCCTTTACTGCCAAATGGCCCTCATTCCCAGCAGAACCGCTCATACACGAATGTATTGGGGTCACGACAGAAACAGGTGGACACAGGAAAAGTGTGTCTGCACTATACAACTTAATCCAAACACACTCCAAAACATGTAATAACATTAAAAAGACCTGGGAGCGGGATTTGGGAGTGGGATTGCGTGAAACCACTTGGCTGAGGTACTGCCAGCTGACTAAACATGTTTCTATGAACTCAGGGCTGCGCCTGGTCCAATTTAAGGTACTAAATCAACTTCACTATACCCCCGCCAAGTTGGCTAAGTTTGTAGACAGTCATACGGGGAAAAGCCCCAAAGTCGGACTCGTACCATATGTACTGGGACTGCCCACCCGTGGCTAAATTCTGGGGGGAGGTGGCAGAAATCCTAGAAGACATCACCACAATTCCGGCCACATCCTCCCCACGGAAGTACCTATTTGGGGATATCGGCAAGGTGGCGGTAACCACTAGACATTTGTTTAATGTGGCATGTGTTGTTGCAAAGCGAAACATACTGAAATGCTGGAAATCCACAGAAGCCCCAAGGACGGTAGAGTTTTTGAAAGACTTGTCAATGATCAATGAGTTTAAGGAACAATTTATTGTAACTATACCATCAGCGTGGCGACCTAAGGACATATGGGCACTGTTCAGACTTTATCTATGTAACATTCTTCCTGAAGAAGAAAACAATACGCCATTGCCTTCCTAAACACATGTGAACAATATGACATATGTAAACAGATATGAGTATACTTCCTTATTCTGTGTTTATTGCTCTAATGTGCCGATTGCCGGCAAGTTCAGTCTCGATGTAACTCTCTTTGAACAAGAATTAAAATTAAAAAAAAAACCTTTACATCGTTTTCTTGTATGTCTTATGGAAGAACACCTTGCATGGAGCGATTTGATTGTACTTTCTGTACTGTCTCTCTTGTAAATAAAATGCTTTGTCATAAAAAATCCTCCAACTAACTAGAACACTGCAATGTTAGCCTTGTTCATCTTAACGAGCAGTGGGCTAAGTCGCCCTCTCCCCTCACTCACAGGAAGGCCTGAATACAGATCTTGGTAGTTACTTTCTCAATAACTGATCATCCTAACAACAAAAACGTGCACTACAGACAGAAGACACACATCTAGCATTGTATCCCTTTTGTTTGATGTGCATTGCACTGTTATAGTGGGATGCTGCTTCAGGGCACTTACAAAGATTCCAGGCTGAAACAAAAGAATGGTCCCGAAACAAAATTTGACGTTCAGAGATTGACCACCGTTGTTATGTGCGTGATGGGAAGAGTGTTCTTTGCAGCCTTTCTCAATTTCCTAATCTTTGTTTCCATGGGGCAGGTTCATAAAATGGCGTTCTCTGTCAAAGGCTAGGAATGTTGTCAGGTTCACTGGGAACTGAACCTGTCTTATGTAAAGTACTGAAATCATTTCCACACGCAGTATCCACTTATGTCAACCTAATGCCTCCAGAAGATACTACTGTTAAGTCATGGGATAGACTGAAAGAAAAATGGGAAAATTAGTTGCAGTGCCCAATTTCGGAAGACAAATGGGAGAAGATACTACAGACGGGTTATGGGAGTAAATTGGAATTGAATTTACGCCTAGTTCATCAGAAAATTCTGGGTGGTCTGTATTGTGCTCCTGTGCGTATGCATGGATTTGGTCTCCTAGATATTGAGGTATGTTGTGGATGTGGGAAAGAGAGAGGGACTGTGGTTCACATGATGTGGAATTGTTCGAGATCAATGAGTTTCTTAGGGGACGTGTTGGCTACATTATTGTCTATAAGCTTTCCGAGGACACCCTTGTCAACAATTCTTTTATCAGATAGAGGAAGATTTATGACTGCTAGAAGGTATAGGTATTGGATTAATAAGGATTAATAAGGCTTTAATAGTGTCAGAGAAACAAATTTTGTGATTGTGGAAAACTAGGAAAAAGCCGCAAGTGGACGATTGGGTCAATGATATGCAGTTGTTATCAGATTTTGAAAAGTATATGTATAATAGGAGAAATCAGGAAGAGATTTATTTGGATATCTGGTCGCCCTTTAATGATTTGTATGGTGCATATAAGTGGGTTTAGTGAATGACATCTGATAGCTCCGTGTTCATGTGGGTTATGACAAATATAAGGAATGCTGGGTGTGGGGTGTATCTATGTTTTATGTGGGGTGCTTAGTTTATCTTTTTTTTCTTTGTTTTTCTTCTAGCTTTCCTTCTTTCTCTTTCTTTCTTCATGTTGTCTCGCTCTTTTTTTTGGTTTTAGATCTTATACAAATGTACTTATTGTGTATAGAGGGTGGACGACAATAGGGTATTGGTATGTTTGTTAATATGCTCATTGGATAATTATAATCTTTTAGGAATTACTCAATTAACTCATTGATAGTTTGTACTTTTTGTACATACTAATGTTAGAACTTTTGAGAATTGTTACCTATTGTTGATCCTGTTATATGTTTTATTGGAAAATATAAATAAAGTTTTCAACAAAAAAAAGAAAATGGCGTTCCATAACTTCAAGTCTTTAACGTGGGAGATTCTGGTATGCGAGCATTGATAGTTTGTTGAGCGTATGGAAAGTTTATCGCGGGTGGATGAGAGTAGGTGTCTGGCTGGCTAATTCAGGTGTAGCGCACTGGGAGGCATCCTGAGATGACCCTTTCAGTATATTGCGTAGTGAAAAAAGTGCTATAATAAAGGCAGAGCTTTGTGTGAGTGGTAGCCAGTGCTTACATATCAAAGGTGTGGTAATGTGATTTGTGCATCTCAAATTGAAGATGAGGCATTCAGCATGGTTTGGGGTGCCTTGTAGTTTCAGAAATATCAAGTATCTATTGTTTTGGAAACAGCAGAATGAAGATCCTATGCGTTTGAAACATGTTGTAGAATCATGCTTTACTAGGGGGTCTCAGTTGTAATTCAATCGACAGATCCATTTTATGAGAAAAAAAATCACTCAAACTAAGAAATGTCTTTGCAGGAAAGGTGATGGTCTCAGATTTGGTAGCTACTCTAGCATAAGAGAGGTGGCTCCACTGAGCTCGATGGCATGAACCTGCAGGGACAGGGGAACGGGGGTGTTTTACGCCCACGGGGGAGTTCTTGGTCTGCATTTCCTGTTTGGATCCTGTTTGCCTGGCCATGCCCCCTTCGAGTTAAATATCGTTGGCACTTCCCACAGGGTGAAGCCGTGTGGACATGGGCACGGGTTGCTGTGTGATTGCGGAGTGTTAGGCGGCTGCGGGAAAAGAAGATATACTGCAACACATTGCCTACTGGAAGAACCCTGGTGGTGCAAATGAACCTGAATCTGCATTTTCATCTGTTTAAGAAGGTAAGGAGCCGTAACAAGGGGGGGGAGTCCATCATCTGAATCGGACCCCAACTGTAAACCCTCCCCAGTTGACCCTTGCCCCATCTCACTTGTCCTAGTGGTGGCCACAACTGAAGACATGGCGGTCGTTGCCCCCCTTCTTCATTGTCACAAAGCCTCCTCATGCCAGCTAAACTGAAGATGAAAATCCTAACTCTCAAACGCAAACTGGGGGAATTGCCCACATCAGTCCCGAACCAAGGTAGGACCAAGGCACAACCTAGAAGTCCCTTTGAGATCACAGTTGACGCTTATAATTTGATTAAGGAGATCAACCTTTTTTTGGGAAGCTCCTTGGACAGATGGGGCAGTACACCTACTGGCAGCACTATTGAGGGCAATCCATTTCCCAGCAGTCTACCTCCCAGCAATATTTAACGAGTGGATCATGGAGTATTGGCAAATACTGCAGGGAATGTTAGGTTGGTCTGCACCACAGCCAGTTCTGTTACCAATGGAGCCATCACCACAGACCTGTCTCACAGAGGAAGGATTGATTTAGGTAAAGACAATGAAGTGGCCCGTGAACTAACTGCCCCCCTATCTGCATTTTCAGCTGTCTCCCTCTCTACCCTCCCATTCCAAAACTGAATTGTTGGGAAAGCATGCTCCCAGTGCCCAGTGCTGAAGATCCTGACATCGATATGGACCCAAAGCTTGTGACATCTAACCTGATGGGTATTAAAGATGCCAGTCTCCTAAACGGGGTGCCCACCTTCCCCAATGAAGGGCTGCAGGGGAGAGAGCCCTTATCCCCCAGGACCAGTTGCCCACCTACATCGAGAGACTCTGAACATCATTAAATTGATTAGCGGGCTATGCCGCCTCCAAAAGGGCACCACTTGTGCATTAACTGCTCCAGCACCATAGCTCCTCCAGCATTTCTACATATACCCGCCCTTTCCAAAGTTGACGAGGCATTACCATTGGGATGTAAATGCTCCCTTGTTCTGGCTGAACTGATGGCATGATAAAACTGCTAATGCTTGTGCTGCAAGATCATAGAGGACCAGGTGGAGGGGCTAGGGGGAGCGGTGGAACCAGCCAAGGGTAGAGGCCAATATCGGGGACATTCATCCTGCTGTGAAAAAACAAGACATTACCTCAATGGTGGTCGCAACTCAGTCCAATATAACTGCTATTGGCACCAACTATACTGGTCATTTTGACAAGACATTAAAAAAGGGCCTTGGAAGCAAGTTGTTCTTGATATTTGTCCTGTTACCAACACCCCGCAGCAAAAATCTGCACATATGCCATGGCGGGTTGACGTTGGAGGAGGACGATGGCGAGGTCAGAATCATGCCTCAAGATGGAAGGCTGGGTGGCGGGCCTGAAAACGTGAAACAGAGTGGCCCGAGATGCTGGTAGCTATAAAGCTCGTAGAATCCAAAAAGAGCTAGGCCCTGGCATAGAGGGCGGCAATAGGAGAAGGATCGGTAGGTATGAGTGGGTGGTATTCTTGCATAGAGTCCCAAAAAGTACTGGTGACCAGCCTGAAACTAGGGAATGCTTAACAAACAAGTGTGACTGGTTTAGAATGGTCTATAGGTGGTGTTCCCTAATTAGAGAGGACAGCACTTGTTGTAGACAAATTTGTCATAGGGGGAGCGACATTCAAGACTCCAATCAAATCGAACTGAGGGAACAAAGAATGGCCATGGGCATACTAGGGGTTGGAAAGAGATGCTGCCAATTGTCTAACGGCACTATTGAAATTAGTGCACCCCCTTACCACAATAATACCCCCCTCATAGGAACCAAGTACCAGCGTCATCCGCTCTCTGGAGCCAATGCTGTCCCATTGCGGGAAAGAATGGAGGGAGTCCCTAAGGGGGGTGGGATGGCTACACATTAGGCCACTCTAGTAGCACCAGATTGATCCCCAATCTCATGTTGTGTTTGGAGTAGCAACTGTGGTAGGTGTTGCTATATAGCTTATGGGTCTGGAGGGCAGTCTGGGCCAATGGTATTGTATGTATGAAACATCTTATGTTTATGATGTATTTGTGTACTTTGATGGCCTCAAGGCCGCATAAAGTTATGATGATGATGATAGCAGAACCTCAGCTTTAGCTACCTTTTTCTAGCATAGACAATACTTTTGCATCCAGTTCTGGATGTGTGTCAGAAAAGCACCAGCTCTTGGATGCTGCTTGCCTGTAGCATGTGACGGCATCATTCTGGGGCAGTAAAGGAGTGCAGTCCACTTAGAGAATGTCATCAACGTACATTAGCAGAGGACGGACATTATCCAGACCCTTGTAGAGAAGATGTCTATTACAGCAGTACCCACCTCGCCCACAAACCAGCGAAAAACAACGAGTGTCTCCAATGGAAGTGTTAATACAGATTCTAGTTAGGATAAAGGGAAAGGGCAGGGTGAGGAGACGCAAGCCCATTCCCGTTACATGCAAATTTGTTCCCGATAGCGAAAATTGTTTTAATCATTGGATTCTGATTTAAACAGTACAGACATCTTAATGGAACCCCAGCACAAGCTACATTTGCTCGTTCATTCACACTTTTTTTTTCTGGCGGGTTGGATTGCATTACCCTACATGGGGATTTTATGGTTTAATTATATTCTGGGAGGTGTGATTGCAAACTCTTCAATGGGGATTTAACGGCACAATTCTCCACAGGGTATTTCTCTCTGTGAAATTATTTGCTATAAAAAATGTTTTCCGTTTAACCATTATACATATGTATCTCGAAAAGATGTTGGTCTTTCTTCATAAAACGCTGTCAGTATTGATCATCAAGCTGGAGATGTGTTCTGAATTTTAAAAAAAATCTACATTACACATATTGTATTTTCTGTAAAGTGGAAGAGAGAAGACTGATGTGTTTAACAAAGAAATACAAAACGCCACTAATTGATCAGGTAATGGATTTATGAGTCAATTGGTTATGTGTTTAAGACAAGGTAAAAAGTGGCCTCCCTTGTCGTATGGTTTCATGATAATTAGCACTGTATGACCGGTATCCAAACATGCCATTTCAAAAACAGGTGACCTGCAAAATATCATGGTAATTGTTAACCGATTGTGATAGTACTGAGGGGGGAACTGTGATGCACTTTAATTGATCTGTCTCTGGAGCAACTACATAAAACTTAAAATGGCCGCCATCAGATTCTGTTCTGAATCTCTGATCGTCTAGGTAAATTCGAGCAATTAATAACATTGGAGTCTTTATCATCCTTCCTATGTTCCTGGTCTAATACCTGACTGAAAGTCAGTAACAATATGTTGATAATCGTCCCCACTTTCAATATTCGCTAACAAGAGTGACCATAATTATGCAAGAAAATAATGCTCAGCGTAACTGAGCAAAGTGTTTTAAACAGACTCCCCGGGTTCCCCCTCTGGAATATCCAGTTGAAAGGTTATTGGCAGACATGCGCGCCAGATCTAGTGGATAACTGATGGTTTGTTTGGTTTTGCTGCATCAGTTAAGCTCCATTCTGCAAAGTACTAACATAAATAAGCAGCCTTGTGCAGAAAAGGCATGTGTTTCCAATCCTGCGCAATTATCCACATCCATCTTAAAGTCCAGGGGCAGAAACATTTCATCACCCAGTGATCAATATCAGCCACCTAATGGAAATGCCGAAACTTAGGACTACAAATAAATCTGCGGATAGTTGGCAAGGCCGCCTTTCATTACATGAAAGTCAGTTTGTCATTACTCTCCTATGTAACAGTCTTTATTGAGCCGTCTAGAGGCACACTGGGTGCCCCAAAAAAAGTGAAAACGAGGCTAGAAAGATCATGTTTTTAAGTGCACCAAAAGGGATAGACAATGGGCAATTGCCAGTGTCATGGTTCAAGATTTTAGATCCTTGCCTGGCAAAAAGACCAGAGGAAAAGGAACCTTTTGCCGGAGCCTCATTGACTGACCTTTGTGCTGGTGAGGAAAAAAAACAATGCTCTACCGGGATACCACTTTCTCCAACCCTAGATGTTTTCCTGATGACTCGAATGATATGATATGGCATTTATAACGCGCCTGTACACAAGTGTTTCTAGGCGCGTGTTTCTTTGGCATACAATAAGTGCGTAATTTTAGAAAGATGCAAAAGACCTTATCGAGATGCCACTCTCAAAACGTGTCTGAAAGAATAAGATACCAGTTCCTTATCTGATCCAACCACGTGTGTGTGTGTGTCTTGTGTCCATGCTGTCATCACTTGGCACGAGCCATAATACAGATTTTCCATTCTGTTTTGTTTCAATTTCAAAAGATCTCTACACAGACAGACGCCAGCCTCTTCCACATAGTCTCCTGAGCCTCTCCCCTAAATGCCCCAACCCTCATTTTGTTAAAGCGAGTGCCGTGCAGCACAGACATGAATGTACTAAGGCGGTTGCACGCAGCCCTGCTGTGGTTGTATGGGGCTCTGACGCTTCATCCTACATGGGATCCCTGTCATGCAGCAGAATGGTGCCGGTGCATCCGTTCTCCCCATTCCCATTGAGTCCAATGGGACTTGAATGGGAATGGGGAGAAATATTTTTCGGCGCTCGGCAATGGGTAATTACCGGGACCGCCAGGGCCGTAATGCCCCGGTTAGTCCCTATTGCCGGGCACCGGAAAAAAATGACTCCATCGGAAGCCATGCCGTTTTAACCGGCACAGCTACTGCCAGACTCATAATGAGGCCCATAACTGCAAGAGCATCCCTTTGAAGTTAATTACCTAGAAGGGAAGAAAAATGGCATAGATGACTGGGTGTCCACATTCCTATCCAACGGCCAATGATTCACACCAGGCATGCTACAATGAGGATACCCTACTCGTGTTTAAGGAGAGGGTAGTGTCTGGTTAGCCAGTGACAGCTGAGGAGTAGCCGAGGGGGGTGGGGCATGAGCTGAGAGTAAAGGATGAATGGCTGATGAGATTGGAGAGTTTAATATCACCCAACTATTTAAGGAAAAGTATCCAGTGTAAACTGGGACTCACATGCGCCAAGAGAGGAATCAGGAAACGCTATGGCTAGCAAGGAGTGGATCTCATGGTGGGACGAACCGTGAAACACTGATTCGAGTGTGCTAAAAGTGCCAAGAGCCAGAATAGGCACAAAGAGTTGACACCTTTGCACACACCAGAGCCATGGTAGAATGTGAGTACATATAGTTTGGGACTGTGTTGCATTTTCAGAGAAGGGAGGGTGCTTCCGATTGTGTTGATTGATTAGTGTTCAATACGTGCAGGGGTAGAAGTAACAGATATTGGGCCTCATTACGAGTCCGGCGGTAACCGAGCCGGAAAAAACGGCAGGTTACCGCTGGACTTGTATTAGCATTCTGCCTCTGTGATTCCCGGAATCACCGGGGCATTACAACCCTGGTGACCCGGTAATTCCGGAGGCGGAATTCGGTAAATCCCCATTCCCATGGAGTCCAATAGGACTCCATGGGAATGGGGAAATGGAAACACCGGCACCATGCTGTGATGGTGCCGGTGTTTCCACGTCCGCCTGCAGGCGGGTGGTGTTAAACCTGCCAGGTCAGACCTGGCGGGAGTGACACCTCCCGCCTGCAGAACTCGAGATCTGCCGGTCCGGAAAGAACGGTGGTGGCAGATTTACCACCACCGTTCTTTCCGCACCGGCTGACTCGTAATGAGGCCCATAGTCATAGCAGACTTCCCCAGTCCAACACTTGGTGGGAAGTCCAAACAATGACACACATATCACCACTAGAGAGGACAGGAACGGAGGATAGCACAGGGGCAAGGTGCTGGTCTTGGAAGCAAGACCATGCAGAGCAACATAGATTCGAATCTCGGATCCTTGCTTAAAAACCGAACTCTGGTATGGTATTAGGCACGTTATAAAAAAAAATAATTAAATAAATAAATGCCTGACTGAAAAGTGCTAAGTGGAAGCAGCCTTGTGAATTTCATCCCAAAAGCAATGGCTGGGTAGAGCAAATGAATCATGAAATATGTGAAAGTACACAGCATTTAGACTGAAAGGCAGCCACTGAAGAGAAGATCTGGAAACACAGCACAACCGAGCATGTGGCCATAGGGGAAGCAATCTTTAGGCTAAAGGGAGCATGGAGTCCGGTACACACAAAGGGCCCAGTCTGGCTCAGTCTGGCTCATGCAGATGGAAGGTGAGAAAGGAAGTTAAGTTATGGTCCAAGGAGAACTACTTAGTATGTTGCTGAGATCTGAAAGTGAGAAGCAAACAAGCTGCCTAGCCGATATTATAAGGAAACACCCAGAAACTATGCGAGTTCTTGGTCATGAGACATGCTGTGTATGTATTGAATTAGAACATGTGCATCGTCCCTAAATTTGGCAAAGAATATGGAATGTGAGTCTAGAGGTAAAGTAGGTAATGGAAGTCACTAATGAGTAAAAGAAAAGTAATGTACTTGAATCAACTACCTGTAATGATGTGAGGAGATTTTGCAGCGAGATTGGAATGTATTACACAGCTCTTCAAGATGTTCCTCCCTTAAATCAAGACAGTCATTTAAAACCGGCTCAGGCAAGTAAAAGAAGACCCAGCAAATTGGGGGGACACATGTTGAATAATTCTTCAGAGATATGATAATGATCAATTGTATTAAGAATTTCACTTCAAATATTTATAAATGGTGTGTTCGAGGTTATTCCTCAGCAAAATAATCCCCACTACTCCCATAGCTAACACAATTAAATGTAGCAGAATGTCAGCTGCGGTGCTTGGCGTGGTCTGTCATAGCACAAGCCATTCGTGCTGAGACCCTCGGTAGGTCATCTAATGGAGCTCTCATGGGGAGCAGAAATATAGAATGGATTTGATGGATGATGGTTGACGTCAAGAGGGAAGAAGAGAGCTACAAATGGGGTTCCCAATAAAGACATGAAATTATAACAAAGAGGATGCTGCAGTCTGTTAAAAAAACGGCACAATGTCAGCCCAGGGAGGGAGTCGCGAAAGATTTATTTCAATCTAAACTGACTTAATACCCACAGCATCAGCAGCCAAGCAATACTCGAAGACTTCCTCATAAGAACAGAAAGTGTCCTGGCGTGAGGCCTGGTGTTTACAGTCTATGAAAGAACACTGTATTCTCAGCCAGTCATGTTCATCTGATTAGCTGTGGGCATGAAAAGGGAGATGAAGGAGCTGGGCAAGTTCTTGGCATCTGGCCCAGTGATGGTTTCAGACTTTCGGAGAAGGCATGCTCTGTTTGTGAACACCCTTCTGGCGTTTCAACCAATTGGAACATTCTGTGCTTTCATAAATCACGCTCGTGTGGCAAAACATACTATCAGATGCGGGTTGTGAGGACAAGGAAGTAGGGCTGATTAAGGTGGTCATGTAACAGATCCACCTTTCAGTGAAGCGTATCTATGGGAAACTCTCCTACTCTCCCAGTAGACAGATAACTCTGCAGTGCATCTAACAGCGTGGCCTTTAATTTTCTACCTTCTGCACCACCTCCCTCTGCCTCCTTAAAACAACTCACAAGACCGGTTTCCAGGGTGTCCTGGCAAAGCAGCTCCTGATCAAAGCTTTAGCCTTTGCTTTTGGCTCATGTTGCAGCTGGCAACTGTCAAATGTTGTCTAATACACGATACATGATATGATATGATGTGGCATCTACAACGCGCCTGTACACAAGTGTTTCTAGGGGCAACAAGACAAGGGGGGCGAAACAAAGGGAGGACAAAATAATGATCTTACTAGGCTTTGTGTCGTTCAGATCGCGCAAGTGTGGGGAAGAGGTAAAGGGAAGGGGGAAGTGAAGGTAACTCACAAGTGCAACCAGTGGGTGGCTCATAAGTGCAGAGAGAAGGGACTGTAGGGTTGCAGATACAGACCCTTAAGTGGTGGGGAGCCCAGAGGCAGTGCGAAGGTAACTGGACATGCAGCCTTGGCCTGAGTTCAGAGGGTGACCAGGTGGCCAGTGCGCGGAGCAGTCACGTGCATCAGCAGGAGAGAGGAAGAGAGAAATCGGAAGCGAGAAGGAAGGTCTTGAGTTGCTTCCGGAACAGGAAGTTGTTCGGCTCAAGTTTGAAAGAGGTAGGGAGGCTGTTCCGGAGGGAGACCCCAGCAGAGGAGATAGATCTGCACCCAACTCTCTGCTTGAAGAAGCGTTGGACCCTCAGAGTTGGAGGTGGCTGAGCAGAGAAGTTGGAGGTGGATGAGCAGAGACGATAGTCTGCTGGGGTGATCACCTTGACTAGGTCCTGTGTGCCAAACATTCCATGCAGTGAATATGTGCTTTAGCATACCAAGTAGCCCTTTGCCAAAGGATGCATATATAATGCAAAGCTGATGGGATCATGGTAGTAGCTGGGCATATGGTGGCAATAGCTGGCAAATGGTCAATGCCTAGCAAACGCCAATACAAAAGCCAAAAACTATTGGTTTCTTCAATGCTTACTATTTATTTCTGAATGAGCGCTATGCTCATGTGGGACCAGCAGATGAGAAGGCTATGCCAAAGAAAGGAAGAAGAGGGTGCACCATTTACCAACACAACCACAACTCTAGCTATATATATCACATTATACTGAATCGGCCATTCCCTGCAGCACAATACTGTTCTGTCAGCTCACATAATCACAAAGGAGAAAATTAAGGTGTCGGACAAGTGTCTGGGTACAGAGATCTTCTTTGAGAAGGTGGCAATTAGAAGTGAACCTGAGGAAGCAACTGAAAGAAAACCCCAAATAATCTAACCTCATCTGGTCATGTTTTCCCCACCCGCAGCTCCCAAACTAAGCAGGACTTCGGGCGATTTTTGGGGTCTGTGACAGGTTCAGAGATCTGATCCTGGCAGGGAGGGTGGGGATCCCTCTCAATACGGAATATTAGCAATTTAGAAAATATATCTTTTTGCACTAGGGCAATTTATGCCTTTGTGCTTATACCATGCCAAACTGCAATCGTCATGGTGCAATGGTTTTCTAATATGTCCCAGTGATTTTAGAAATACGGCAAACATTGCTACAGTGCTAATATCGTGCAACGTTGCACTTGCGCCGGTGCACACTTACTGTAATCTGGCCCCTGAGCTCCAGTGGGGCACTTCATTTTCAGTGAGACCTGGCAACATTTTGATGTTTCCTTTTTCCGTTTTACTTTTGAGAATGAAAAATGTAACGTCTTCATTTACACTTTACAATTTACAGCACTTGACAAAGTGCTGTCTTGTGTGAATTGAAGTCTTTTATTTAATTTATTTTTTGCATTTATAAAGTGCACAACACGGCCCTTGGGCCTTGTGGCGCTGTTACAATTTAGTGCTTACTTAGTTACAGTCGGATACACATAATGGGTAGATAGAGCAACAAAATAACAGGCAGTTGATATTGATATTTTATATCTATTGCGCTCGTACATAAGTGTACACAGAGTTGCAGTGACATACAGCAAATGATACGTGGTGTTTGGCTTACTGGTTCCAAGGTTAGAGGGGAAATACAGTCAACCATATGGTTTAAGTTACAAGATGTTGGATTGATATCAGCAGAATCAGGGTAGTAGGGGAGACACAGTAGGGCTGTGTGGCCTAATGGATCCACGGCTAGTGGCAGGTCAACAGTACAGAACAATGTGGTTGACAATCTGTTAACTGGGCAAAGATGGCACAAACGTGGTAGGGGAAACAAGTGGTGCTGGTAGGGATGAGATGACAACACAAGTCATTTAGTTGAGTTTGGTCTTAAGAGATTTGTGAAATACAGAGTATGAGGTTTCACTTCGGAGATATTGAAAGCTGGCGCCCACGACTTTGGCTCTTTTGAAGAAGGGAACGTGTATTTGGTTGGCATGGTGGATTCTTTTTGGTCTGGATGAGGTGGCTCATATTATTTTTTCTGCTAGGTAAGGGGGGCTGTGTGCGAGAGGCCAAGGTAATGGCCAAGGTTTTGAAAAGAATGCGCTCTTTAACTGGAAGCCAGTGAACATCCCATCTTGCTTGTGTGAGATGCTCCCTTTTTGGGATGTTTAGTGCAGCTCTCAGAGCATTCTTTTTTGTGACTTGTGGTCGGTAGAGGTTTTTGCCAGAGGAGTCCATGAACAGAACGTTGCAATAGTCCAGTTTAGCACCAATAGTGGCCCTGGCAATTGTGAGGCAGTTTTTGGTTGACAGGTACGGTTTGACCGCATTGATGATTTTGGTGGTGAGTGCTGCAGAAGTAGCGATGGCGCTGACTTGGCGAGTTATGGATAACGAGGAATCAATTTAGACCCCCAGTGTTTTTACTGAGAGTGCTACAGTGATGGTGGTGTTATCAATGCTGAATGTCCTGTATTGGGAGTCGAGCTTGTTGAGGGTATCTTTAGTACCTACCAAGAGGATCTCTATTTTGTCTCAGTTGAGACACAGTCCATTAGCCGCCTTCCAAGCCTGTTTGGCTGCGTAAGTGTTGGACAGTGTGGCACCGTCTTGCTCTTAAGCTCCAGTGAGGGGGAGTAGGACTTGAGTGCATAGTTTGTGTAAGATATGCCGCGATCATCCAAGTCATTGAAGAGAGGTAGGGTAACTATGTTGTAGAGTGTAGGTGCAGTACATGAGCCCTGAGGGACACCACACTGGATGGTGGTCGGGGCGGCGCAGGCCTGGTCCGCGAACAAGCTCATAAATCTAACTTTCATGAAAGAAAAGATCCATGCTGTGGCTTCAGGGGAGAAATAGGCTGCATCCTTAAGATGTCTACACAGGGTATAGTGGTCAACAAGATCAAACGCAGCCTAAAATCGAGGAGCAAGAGGAGAGCCGGCTTGCCTTTTATCCATAATGTCACTGAGTTGGATTTTTAAGTCAAGTAGGACAGACTCTGTACGGTGTCCTGGCTGAAAGCCTGATTGCCTCTTTCCCAGAATTGTGTTAGCCTCCAGAAACTGCTGTATTTGGACATAGGAAACTTTATCCAGAATTTTTAAAAGGAATGGGACCATGGTGATGGGTCTATAGTTATTTGGGTGTTCAGGGTCTAAGGATGTTTTTTTTAGTATTTTAGTAGTGGGAGGACCCAAGCCTCTTTTAGGCAAGAAGGAACGGTATTGGAGTTGAATGAAGCATTGATAAACGCTGTCAGGAAGGGGGCTAGATTATCCGCGCAATCCTTAATAAGATTAGCTAGGCAGACAGCACCCTTGCAATCAGAGGGTTTTATTTGACAAATGATGGCTAGTACTTCCGTCTCTGTAACTTCTTTGAAGGAGATGAGTGCTTTTTCTTTGGTATCTGTACTGGTAGTGGGTGAGGAAGGCAGATTGGTTTTAGGCAACGTCTCTTAATGGCCATTGATCTTTTCCTGCAAGAGTTCAATTTTGTTAACCATGGCTGTTTGGACATTATTGCACCAGGACTCATCTTTAACGACATCCTGGGTGTTGGTAACTGGAGTGGCCAGTTCTTTGAATATGGCACACAGTTCTTGAAATTACAATTTGGCATTAGCAATCCTGACGTTATAGACTGTTGATTTAGCTAGAATGATTTTTTTTGTGCATTGTGGAGCCATGGTTTTATAGGTAATTAAAGTGGATTCCTATGGGGATGTTTGCCTTTTGCTGAGTGCTCTGCGCTTGAACGAGCGTAGATCTTTGAGCTCTGAGGTGAACCAGGAGTTTGAATGTTTCTTCCCTTTTGCTTTCTTGCTCTGTAGCGGGGCAATAGTGCCTAGCACTGTTTTGATCGTAGTGTTGTATATCTCAACCAGCACGGAGGGATCATGGGAAAATGGGGGTTTTAAGGCTGGGACTTCAAGAAGTGGACAAATACTGTCTTTGGTGAGGTTGCGTGAGCATCTAGCCAGTGCTGATAGGGCATGAGTGATGGGTTTAGGTAAGGAGCAAGTAGTAGGGATGGTGAAGTGAATAAGGTGATGATCAGTCCAAGGGGCAGGGTTATTGGAGCTGAGGTCAACTTCACAGTTGTGGTCCACTATCAAGCATGCAACCTTTGGAATGGGTGGGGCTCAGGATTTTTTGATGGAAAACCAAATGAAGGTGCTCTTTACTAAAGCCTTGGCTTGTTTGTCTCTGTGAGCATTGAAGCCCATGTTGAAATCCCCCATAAGAATTGATTTGCAGGAGTTCTTCAAGTTTTCCCCAAGTAGACGGAGTAGATGGTCGTTGAAATCCATGTGCGGGGCTGGCGGGCGGTAAATTATATGGATGGCAATGGTGATGTTTGGAGAAAGTGCCAGTTTAACAGATAGGGAGTCTGCATTCTCACAGGGCACTGATTTGGTTTGTCTTGCTGCCAGTGTTTCCTTGATTATCAGGGCTACTCCCCCACCTTTAGCAATTGGTCTGTCTTGACAGAAGATGGTGTAGCCTGTCAGGAGGGCAAGGGAGATGGCTGGCCCTGCGGCTTCATGGAGCCAAGTTTCGGTGATGGGCAAGGCATCCAGATCAAGGTTAGAAAGTAGGTTGTGAATTTCTGTAGCATGAGCTGGGAGAGACCGCGCTTTGATTAGTGCCAGATATAGGGGACTGTTCGCAGGTAGGGTCTTGTTCTTGTGTGTGACTGGAGGCAGAGACCTGTTATCCTTTTTGGAGCCAGTTAGCTGTAGGGGCGTGTAGTGATACACAAAATTGCAAATTTGCCAATCAGGGCTTTAGATGACAGCATTAGCCGCTGAAAGTCAATAGTTTATTCAAAGTATGTGCCAAAAATGCTGACAGTAGTCTGTTGTAGCACTTCCATTACGCAGTAGTGAGCTACAAGGAATATGCAGGCCTAGTAGGAGTGGTAGGTCACATTATGCATTGTAGATAGACAGGCAGGGCGAAGGCCCCAGTTCTGTAGCTAATAGAAATTATTGGAGTGTTTGGAACATTATGGCACCTATATAGCGCTTAGATAGCCAATCTTAAGCGCTATGAACACTAAGCTATGAGTGCATGCCTTTTAGAGCTTGCTCATATAGGCTTAATTCATCTCGACTGTCTAACAGTAGCCCTGCATGGTTTCGTAAACTAATCTTCTTTTCTCTGGGAAGGCACTGATAAGACATTCCTGAGCTTTCGCGCAGATGGGCTCCAAGTAGGGAGGGGCACAGGAAAGGAGCACAGTGGAAATTCACAGAGTTGGGTTTTTCCATGAGCAAGCCTATATTTTGCACAGGGAAGCTTCTAGAACTGTGCGTCACGGACTGACAGCACAAGATTATAAAAATGCATGCCCACATGACTCAGGTGGGAGATCGATCTGTGGACTTGGTTCGAGCAAGATCAAGTGTCCGGAACCTGTTGCTCTGTCGGCACCCTGCAGCGCTGTCCTCTGAGCGGGGCTTGTTACAGCTAGCTTATGAGGGCCAGGGTCTCCCAGTGCTGATTGAAGGGGCGAAAGACTATGTTTCTCTATATTTTGTATTTCTCTAAGTTTGTGTTTTGTAATCTTCTCTAACTTGAATCCCAAAATGTTGCTGAAATTCACTGTTTAGAATAAATACTAAAACTTTTTGAAGGTGTCATTTGTCACTAGCATGAGTTCACTGCTCGGCACAATAGAACCTGTATTTTGGGCTGAATTGGGTAATTTTTGCTCTAAGGGCTGGTCCCGAGGAAGATTTTCCCAATATCAAGACAGGGCGATATCACCAAAGGGTGATAGGTAGGTGTAGTACGCTCTGCTTTTAAAAAGCATAAAATACTTATTCTTGTTTGCAAATACAATGACATTCATAAATGTAAACCTAGATGAACATTTCAAATGAAAATGCAATGCTCCACGTGAACGAGTGCATGTGTAAGACAGACATAGAACTGATTTAATGCACCTTCACGCTGGCAGGGATTGCATTGATAAACTGTGAGGGAAAGGTGAAACTGAAATATGGTCTAAAGAAAGTCTCGATACTCCATATCAGAGGGTGAACGACCAATCGTGAAACCTCTTCACTTGGCCACTATTGTGTAACAATAATGAAAATATCACAATTCCATTCGAGTCATAAAGAATCAGTACAGAAAAACCTACATCTCACCCTATTTGACAAGAAAAGGAGCTGGCACTAGAAAAGTGTGATTGTGTGCTGCCTATTTAAAAGTATCTGAAGAAGTGTGAATGAAACAAGATACTTTAAACTTAGAGTTCCCTAGAAATTCCATTCCTTTTGCTATAATCTACACACACACAGGTGAAGGGTGGACCAAGATCTAGGAAGGGGAAGCGGGTGTCTATGCCATACCAGTTGCCTCTTCTTAAAGCATGGTAACATATGAGAGGACCAGAAAACCCGATATTAAATAGAAGTCCTCAAGGTCAAAGGTTAAGAACAACAATAAAGCATAGAGATCCTTTTTATTTCCCTAAAATCGGTCTTAAACACTGCCTCTAGCTGATAATAACACTGCTGTATGTTTTATGTGTACTACTGTCTAAGGTTTCATTGCAGCATTCATCAGGACATTTGAATAAGTCATTCGGTAGTGTGGTGCTATCCGTAATGTCTAGTTACATTCCACTAACCAGTGAGACAGACTCAAGAATTGCCACAGAGAATCAATTGCAAATATTGCAGATGGTCAATTGCACTGGTGAAGCTTCTTCCAGTTTCGGGAGCAATATTTGGCTTGTCGTTTGCTTATGGGTGTTATGGCCAGCAAACCCCCTTCAACTATGTATTCTGGTATGTGGAATTTTAAAATGCATTTTATGTGCATTCATGGACTGGCACGATAACAGGACTTTATCCTTGCAATCCCTTTCGGGGGAATTGGTTATGCTCATATGCAGGCTTTGGATTTGTGAGGGAGGTCTTTTCTGCAGATGGGACGCACAAAGTTAAACATAGATCTAAATGTGGGTCTAGGTTAATTAAATTCCTTAATTTTGAAGATTTCCCTAAGTTTTGTGTGGTCCAGGCGCCTTTTGTGTGAAGGGCAGATGAGCACTCTGAGGGTTTAAGCAGATAAACTCTGTTTCCTTTCATAAACCTTTTGTCCCACTCTCTTTCCTACTCTGGCCAGGTGGATCAAGTGGGTGATGTATCAAGGAGGTGTAGAAACCCCAATGCATAGGACACATTCATCCAGAGGGGATATGGCTGCTAAAGCTTTCTGGTAAGGGGCTCATTTGGAGGACGTCCTTATGGCGAATGGCAGTTGATTGGTCTAATGAGCAGATTTTCCATAATTTCTATTGCAGGCCTATTGTGCACGCGTCAAGGGTTGTTCTGCAGTGGCTTTAAATGTGCTTAATAGGAAGCCTCCATGCCATGTGATAGAATTTTGATTAATTTTACTAGTTATGATAGAGATTTGAGATTCGATTAATGTCATAGTGAACAGTATTTTCCTTTCCAGCCTTACCCTCTTACCATTCTGTATTGTGCTGTTTTCTTGCAGTGGGGTCTGGGCCAGACGTTCTTCTGAACACTTAAACTGGATTTCCAGGATTCCATGATGGGTGTGGTAATTATTGGCTTTCCTTTTTTTTGCCAGAAATTGGTGTCACAAATGATTGGTGGTTGCAGTCAAAAAGAGAACGTCTTGGGAGTACTTGAACATTGTATGAGGAGCCAGGAATGTGACACGGACACAGAGAGTTCATAGTTTTGAGCTTTTATGGAACAAATAAGGGGTTGGAAAAGGTATTGCAGTCCCTGTGCTAACAGGTGTTTCCCTACCTCAACAAAAACGAATGGTCTGTTAGTTGTCAAGATGTTCAAATCAAAATGTCCTGTGTCTGAAATTCTATTCTGGGCCTCACACTCTAAACATAACTCTAAGGTGAAACAGGTAATGTCTTTAGCCTTGGTAGTGCACAAACTGTTCACGTTCAAAGATAAGGGCATAACTTTAACACAAATGTTCCAAAGGATACAATCCACAGTTCCAGGGGAGTGTTCCCTTCCCCAGGTCTCCTCTTTTCCAAAACAACAGTTCTTAAGGGTATACGTTTTCGTTAAATGTCTCTGAATAACAACAACAACAAAAGAAGATGACTTGTATGTCATGTAATTTAACTTCACCTGGTATACTCCTGCCAATTATTCATTATATGTTCCACTTGATGCTGTTTACAAAATTAGCTTTTCCTGGTATACTCTCCTGCCAGGGATTTTCTCTTGAGCTTTACTTAATACCATTGCAAACTCGACTGTGCCTGGTGTACTCTCCTGACAGGGGTTTTCTCTCATGTGCTACATTCAACACACTTGCAAACTTCACTGTGCCTGGTATACTCTCCTGCCAGGGCTTTATCATACATTTCTCTTTATGCACTTGGAAAATTGATTCACAAAAGAATTTGGTGGCGGGTTACACATTTAATATCCGCCTGCTTTCATTACAATGGACCTCACTATGAGGTTGCCAGCAGGCCGCTCGTACTGCCTGATATCCCGGTATTACTGGCATATTACAGTATGTGGCGGAATGTTAAATTCCCATTCCCATGTAGTCCCATAAAGCTCCATTGGAATTAGAACACTGAAGCACCGGCACCGTTGTTACCGGTGCCGGTGCTTCAGTGATTTATCTGGCGGTATGGGCCTGAACTATCGGCAGGTCAGGCTTGCCGGAAGTTCACAGCCCCTCCCAGCAAACACGGAGTAAGGCGGTTCGGAAAAGGTGCCAGTAACGTTGTTACCAGCACCTTAATACCAGACTAGCTCACTTGTAATGAAGCCCAATGTCTTGGTTTACATCTTTGCCAATATTCATTACACATTCTTTGGCCTATTTCCTCCTTTGGGGTCCTATGCCTCATTATTCTTATTTTCTTACAGTTCCTTGTAACTTCCCGGACATCCAGCACCCATGTCTCCCTTAGCGTACCTGTTTCTCCACTGCACAATATTTAGGGCAAGGGGCTTCTCTTCGGCCGGTTCATGGCATTTGGGTTTCTTCGGTGGTTGATGGCATCTTTGACGCTTGCTTTCCATTTGCTCCTCCACTGGAATCTTATTTCTTGGAGGCGGCTTCCTTCACCTCTTGTTCCCGGTCACTTCTCCACTGGGATCTCACTTCTTGGAGGTGACGTCCTTCACCTCTTGTTTCCCGCTTGGCTCTCACCTGGTTTCTAGCTTCTTGGGGATAGCCGCTTCCACAGTTGGCTTCATGTCCGGGGACACTGCTCCCCAGGCACAGACGGGCCGGAGCATCCTGTGTCGTCCTCTCGCCCTGTTCACCTTCCTCTTTGGCGGTCTTGGTTCTCCAGGACTTCTCCAGGCAGCAGCCTCTATGCCAGCCATGCTGGATGTGCTTTTTAATTTTCCTGGCACCTATCAGAGGTTCCCTGTAACTAGACTGTGTTCTGTGCTTCTCGCTGCCAGTGATCTTCGTTGCCCTATGCAGCTTTCTCGTCGCAGTACCTTTGGATTCATAACAGTGGTAGTTAATTCTAGGTAGCTTATGCACAACATAAGGGAAGGTATCCACATTGAGTTCCCTGGGTGGGGCAAGGGAGTCATGACCAGAGGCCATTAAGGTATGGGGAACAGAAGGGCCATCCCTAAAAGGGACTGGGTGGGGCTAACATGACTCATCCGATGATGCCCACCCTGAAGGTCACCTCCCCCATTGATCCTCCCTCATATAGCCGCCCCCAGGGTCAGGATCAGGTAGCGGCTGCCATCCCCTGGCCACATGGGGAGAGGAAACTGATGGAAAAGGAGTGATGGCATCATCAGATTCATCACACACCATTCCCCTAACATTCTGGCTTCCTACCCAAGGGTCCTTTCTCTTTCCTTGTATTTGGTTTTCCCCGAAAGAAGAGTTTCTTCCTCAGACTTAGTTTCCAACAGTCAAATAGGTCTTTTGTATACAAACCCTACTTCCGCCCAAGAATCAAAAGGTGAATAAGAAAGCGAGGAGACATTAGCATTTTTAAACGCTATATAAATGAACAATATATAAATACATTTTGGAGGGTTTCAAAACTTGGAACGTCGGTACCAACTACAGTCTCTTCCGGGAGTCCGGGAATTACAGCAGAATTTATCTGAGTTGTTTCTACCTGAAATTGGATGGTGACTGGGGTCTTGTGATACATCTCTTCATCTCCATGAACACAGGTAATTTTCACAGGGTATCCCTTCCTTAGTTCTGTGGTTGAGATCAGGTCAGCTATTACTGTGGTCTGCTTACTACCAAAATCAATTAATGCTTTAACTGGTACCCCATTTACTGTTGCACAATCGTGAGTTTTAAATGGGGTAATTCCATTTCTCGTGGTAGGCTTTTCTTCAGGGAACTTAATTCCTCCCACTCTGTTCCACTCACATACCCGATCTCCATAGATTCCTCATTTTTGTTTAATGGACACGGTCTAGCGAAATGTCCAAACTGTCCACAGGAGAAGAACACGGTTGAGACTAATTGAAAGATCTGCCCTTCTTCAGGTTTTATCACCCCGCTCTCTTTGCAAGCTGTAACCTTTTTCTCTCCCCTTCCTGGCTCTTTTAACCCTGGTTTAGAGAAACTGTCTTGACCTTTGTCTCTGGAGGGAGATGAGGTCTGGAGGAAACCCATTTGATCTTTCTGAGCTTTCTTAGCTTCTTAACCCTAGTAAATCGATTTTAGTTATTTACTTGAGTCCGCATGGTTTTAATAGAGAAATGGCCTTGCAATAATGGTGCTGATACAGCAACATCCAGGGGGATGCATCTACGAGTTGTGGGAATAACGGGGGTGGGAGGAGGTACCCCCTCGGTGGGACAACGTATCATTGACTACTGTAATACAAGTTCCTAGAGCACGTATGTGGTCCAAGAATCCAGGGGTTGGGAGTGGGGTAGTGGTGCTCAAGGGGGCACATAGGGGACACGCAATATATATGGTGGCACAGAGGTGTAGGGTGCTGCTGCACAGCTCAAGTCAGGTGAAAACCACAAGTGAGAGGAATACATGGGGATGGCTAAGGCAGGCCCTTCACAGCAGACCATCTAGACAATTGTGCAAACACTCCACGGCAGTGGGGTAGGCAAATATCCATTCAGGCTGACCGTCCCCAAGAGACAGCAGTCGCTGGGAACAGAACTGGTGGATACATACAAGGTTGGTAAGCCAGTCTCACATGTGCTTTCAGAGATTAGGGGAATACAAATTCACCAAGCTATGTTCAGGGAGAGACACTCACAGCACAATCAGTGGTTACAAATTGCCCTTTGGCATGCAATCTGGGAAGAAGCATGTGGGATGAAGTGGCGATCCAGGAGGAGCGAATCAAACTGCGAGTTTTTGGTGTCCCTGACAAGCAACAAGTATACTGTGTCCTGGATGATGTCTATGGGGCACCTCATTGGTCAAATGCCATGTGAATGTCTCTCTTCCCTCCAGCTCAGGGTGTCTCATGTTTTTCCTATGTGTGCTGACCAGTGGCAGGCTAATAAAGTTCCGGAGGTCAGCATGATTACGTAGTTGCGAACAATTAATTCATGGGGTGGAGCGGATAGTAATGGGGCGCCACAAGGGGAGGTGACAATCCAGGGGAGGGCAGGTATTTTTTCTCCAATCATTTCTAACTTATGGCTTGCTGTAGGGGACTGACGTGACCCCACCAATCATCTTCATGGGACATGCGATAACTCGAAACACAAAGTGTAACCGTTTCTAACCATGCAAATGATGTATTTGCTGTATGAAAGTTCTGACCGCAGTGGGCAGTTTTTTTCAGCTCTCATCCATCAATTCTGTTCCACTGTGCTGTTTAATTTGTGCTTACCCAGCTGTAATAAACAGTGGTTCTTTTTGTCTGGTCTATGCTTTTTGGATTGCTTCTGGTAAATTACTGATTACATGCTCTTAGAGGATCCCTGATACTTTCTGGAGGCCCAGTGAGTTCCTAAGTTCGCTCGGCCAACTGGGGGTATTCTGGCAGCCCCCCTGGGGGGCGTGGGTCTGGCAACTGCAGACATGTCTACGCGCACCACTGAGGAGGCCCAGCAGATGGCGAGTTTGGAATGTCTGCCTGGTCCCGAGCACCGCCCCTGCTCTGGAGGAGGAGCACGTTAGTAAGGAAGGCTTGGTAACGAGACGGCTGAAAGATGTCTAGGACACGTGAGTTTACCCGTATATGAATGCAATGTATCATGGTTGCATGCCCACGGAGTGCAAGGGATCTTTTCTTACGGTGTTTAGGATGCATCCTTAAGGTGGGAGGATGATTGGCTGTAGTAGTAGATTTTAGTCCATATGGAGCAGATGTGGGTGTGTGGGCACACCTGCGTTAGAGCGAGGAGGTGCGTAGCAAGAGAAAGACTCCATTAGACAGGCGTTGCACATAGTACCAGCGATTGTAAAGTTACATCATTTGGGGACAAGGGTGTATTTTTTTTCCGGTCGTTTGTTGAAGCATTGTTTCTTTGTTGAGTAGTATGATGGGGAGCAGGTGCAAGTGGATCTAGGTCACCTGGCCTACGCCCTGCCCACCTGGTGCCTTCCTGCCTGCCGCTCTTTTTCACCACTTAGCAAGCCCCGCCCAACTGGTGCCTTCCTGCTTGCTGCTCTTTTTTCACCACTTAGCAAGCCCCACCCAACTTGTGCCTTCCTGCTTCCCGCTCTTTTTCACCACTTAGCAAGCCATGCCCACCTGGTGCCTTCCTGCTTGCCGCTCTGTTTCCCTACTTAAGGAGCCCTCCAGCTTCTTTTCCTTTGCAGATGGGGAGCAGGTGCAAGTGGATCTAGGTCACCTGACCTAAGCCCCACCCACCTGGTGCCTTCCTGCCTGCCGCTCTTTTTCACCACTTAGCAAGCCCTGCCCACCTGGTGCCTTCCTGTTTGCTGCTCTTTTCCACCTCTTAGCAAGCCCCGCCCACCTGAAGCCTTCCTGCTTGCCGCTCTGTTTCCCTACCTAAGGAGCCCTCCAGCCTCTTTTCCTTTGCAGATGGGGAGCAGGTGCAAGTGGATCTAGGTCACCTGGCCTAAGCCCCGCCCACCTGGTGCCTTCCTGCCTGCTGCTCTCTTTCACCACTTAGCAAGCCCCGCCCACCTGGTGCCTTCCTGCTTGCCGCTCTTTTTCACCACTTAGCAAGCCATGCCCAGCTGGTGCCTTCCTGCCTGCCGCTCTTTTTTACCACTGAGCAAGCCCCGCCCACTTGGTGCCTTCCTGCTTCCCGCTCTTTTTCACCACTTAGCAAGCTACGCCCACCTGGTGCCTTCCTGCTTGCCGCTCTTTTTCACCACTTAGCAAGCCATGCCCAGCTGGTGCCTTCCTGCCTGCCGCTCTTTTTTACCACTGAGCAAGCCCCGCCCACTTGGTGCCTTCCTGCTTCCCGCTCTTTTTCACCACTTAGCAAGCCCCGCCCAACTGGTGCCTTCCTGCTTGCCGCTCTTTTTCACCACTTAGCAAGCCCCGCCCACCTTGTGCCTTACTGCTTCCCGCTCTTTTTCACCACCTAGCAAGCTCCGCTCACCTGGTGCCTTCCTGCCTGCTGCTCTTTTTCACCACTTAGCAAGCCCTGCCCAACTGGTGTCTTCCTGCTTCCCGCTCTTTTTCACCATTTAGCAAGCCTCGCCCACCTGGTGCCTTCCTGCTTGCCGCTCTTTTTCACTACTTAGCAAGCCACGCCCACCTGGTGCCTTCCTGCTTGCCGCTCTTTTCCACCACATAGCAAGCCACCTCCACCTGGTGCCTTCCTGCTTGCTGCTCTGTTTCCCTACCTAAGGAGCCCTCCAGCCTCTTTTCCTTTGCAGATGGGGAGCAGGTGCAAGTGGATCTAGGTCACCTGGCCTAAGCCCCGCCCACCTGGTGCCTTCCTGCCTGCTGCTCTTTTTCACCACTTAGCAAGCCCCGCCCAACTGGTGCCTTCCTGCTTCCTGCTCTTTTTCACCACTTAGCAAGCCCCGCCCACCTGCTGCCTTCCTGCTTCCTGCTCTTTTTTACCACTTAGCAAGCCCCGCCCACCTGGTGCCTTCCTGCCTGCCGCTCTTTTTCACCACTTAGCAAGCCCCGCCCAACTGGTGTCTTCCTGCTTGCCGCTCTTTTTCACCACTTAGCAAGCCCCGCCCATCTGGTGCCTTCCTGCTTCCCGCTCTTTTTTACCACTTAGCAAGCCACGCCCACCTGGTGCCTTCCTGCCTGCCGCAATTTTTCACCACTTAGCAAGCCCCGCCCATCTGGTTCCTTCCTGCCTGCCGCTCTTTTTCACCACTTAGCAAGCCCCGCCCACCTGGTGCCTTCCTGCTTCTCGCTCTTTTTCACCACTTAGCAAGCCACGCCCACCTCGTGCCTTCCTGCTTGCCGCTCTGTTTCCCTACTTAAGGAGCCCTTCAGCTTCTTTTCCTCTGCAGACGGGGAGCAGGTGCAAGGGGATCTAGGTCACCTGGCCTAAGCCCCACCCACCTGGTGCCTTCCTGCCTGCCGCTACTTTTTCACCGCTTAGCAAACCCCGCCCAACTGGTGCCTTCCGGCTTGCTGCTCTTTTTCACCACTTAGCAAGCCCCGCCCACCTGGTGCCTTCCTGCCTGCCGCTCTTTTTCACCACTTAGCAAGCCATGCCCACCTGATGCCTGCCTGCTTGCCGCTCTGTTTCCCTTCTTAAGGAGCCCTCCAGCTTCTTTTCCTTTGCAGATGGGGAGCAGGTGCAATTTGATCTAGGTCACCTGGCCTAAGCCCCGCCCACCTGGTGCCTTCCTGCCTGCCGCTCTTTTTCACCACTTAACAAGCCCCGCCCACCTGGCCTTAGCCCCGCCCACCTGGTGCCTTCCTGCCTGACGCTCTTTTTCACCACTTAGCAAGCCCCACCCACCTGGTGCCTTCCTGCCTGCCGCTCTTTTTCACCACTTAGCAAGCCCTGCCCACCTGCTGCCTTCCTGCTTCCTGCTCTTTTCCACCACTTAGCAAGCCCCGCCCACCTGGTGCCTTCCTGCTTGCCGCTCTGTTTCCCTACTTAAGGAGCCCTCCAGCTTCTTTTCCTCTGCAGATGGGGAGCAGGTGCAATTTGATCTAGGTCACCTGGCCTAAGCCCCGCCCACCTGGTACCTTCCTGCCTGCCGCTCTTTTTCACCACTTAGCAAGCCCCGCCCGCCTGGCCTAAGCCCCGCCCACCTGGTGCCTTCCTGCCTGCCGCTCTTTTTCACCACTTAGCAAGCCCCGCCCACCTGGTGCCTTTCTGCTTGCCGCTCTTTTTCACCACCTAGCAAGCCCCGCCAACCTGGTGCCTTCCTGCCTGCCGCTCTTTTTCACCACTTAGCAAGCCCCGCCCAACTGGTGCCTTCCTGATTGCCGGTCTTTTACACCACTTAGCAAGCCCCGCCCACCTGGTGCCTTCCTGCTTCCCGCTCTTTTTCACCACTTTGCAAGCCACGCCCATCTGATACCTTCCTGCTTGCTGCTCTGTTTCCCTAATTAAGGAGCCCTCCAGCTTCTTTTCCTTTGCAGATGGGGAGCAGGTGCAAGTGGATCTAGGTCACCTGGCCTAAGACCCGCCCACCTGGTGCCTTCCTGCCTGCCGCTCTTTTTCACCAATTAGCAAGCCCCGCCCACCTGATGCCTTCCTGCTTGCCGCTCTTTTCCACCACTTAGCAAGCCCCGTCCACCTGGTGCCTTCCTGCCTGCCGCTCATTTTCATCACTTAGCAAGCCCCGCCCACCTGGTGCCTTCCTGCTTGCTGCTCTTTTTCACCACTTAGCAAGCCCCACCCACCTAGTGCCTTCCTGCCTGCCGCTCTTTTTCACCACTTAGCAAGCCCCGCCCACCTGGTGCCTTCCTGCTTCTCGCTCTTTTTCACCACTTAGCAAGCCACGCCCACCTGGTGCCTTCCTGCTTGCCGCTCTGTTTCCCTACTTAAGGAGCCCTTTAGCTTCTTTTCCTCTGCAGACGGGGAGCAGGTGCAAGTGGATCTAGGTCACCTGGCCTAAGCCCCGCCCACCTGGTGCCTTCCTGCCTGCCGCTACTTTTTCACCGCTTAGCAAACCCCGCCCAACTGGTGCCTTCCGGCTTGCTGCTCTTTTTCACCACTTAGCAAGCCCTGCCCACCTGGTGCCTTCCTGCCTGCCGCTCTTTTTCACCACTTAGCAAGCCATGCCCACCTGGTGCCTTCCTGCTTGCCGCTCTGTTTCCCTTCTTAAGGAGCCCTCCAGCTTCTTTTTCTTTGCAGATGGGGAGCAGGTGCAATTTGATCTAGGTCACCTGGCCTAAGCCCCGCCCACCTGGTGCCTTCCTGCCTGCCACTCTTTTTCACCACTTAACAAGCCCCGCCCACCTGGCCTTAGCCCCGCCCACCTGGTGCCTTCCTGCCTGACGCTCTTTTTCACCACTTAGCAAGCCCCACCCACCTGGTGCCTTCCTGCCTGCCGCTCTTTTTCACCACTTAGCAAGCCCTGCCCACCTGCTGCCTTCCTGCTTCCTGCTTTTTTTCACCACTTAGCAAGCCACGCCCACCTGGTGCCTTCCTGCTTGCCGCTCTGTTTCCCTACTTAAGGAGTCCTCCAGCTTCTTTTCCTCTGCAGATGGGGAGCAGGTGCAATTTGATCTAGGTCACCTGGCCTAAGCCCTGCCCACCTGGTACCTTCCTGCCTGCCGCTCTTTTTCACCACTTAGCAAGCCCCGCCCGCCTGGCCTAAGCCCCGCCCACCTGGTGCCTTCCTGCCTGCCGCTCTTTTTCACCACTTAGCAAGCCCCGCCCACCTGGTGCCTTTCTGCTTGCCGCTCTTTTTCACCACTTAGCAAGCCCCGCCAACCTGGTGCCTTCCTGCCTGCTGCTCTTTTTCACCACTTAGCAAACCCCGCCCAACTGGTGCCTTCCTGCTTGCCACTCTTTTACACCACTTAGCAAGCCCCGCCCACCTGGTGCCTTCCTGCTTCCCGCTCTTTTTCACCACTTTGCAAGCCACGCCCATCTGATACCTTCCTGCTTGCTGCTCTGTTTCCCTAATTAAGGAGCCCTCCAGCTTCTTTTCCTTTGCAGAAGGGAAGAAGGTGCAAGTGGATCTAGGTCACCTGGCCTAAGACCCGCCCACCTGGTGCCTTCCTGCCTGCCGCTCTTTTTCACCACTTAGCAAGCCCCGCCCACCTGATGCCTTCCTGCTTGCCGCTCTTTTCCACCACTTAGCAAGCCCCGTCCACCTGGTGCCTTCCTGCCTGCCGCTCATTTTCATCACTTAGCAAGCCCCGCCCACCTGGTGCCTTCCTGCCTGCCGCTCTTTTTCACCACTTAGCAAGCCCGCCCACCTGGTGCCTTCCTGCTTCTCGCTCTTTTTCACCACTTAGCAAGCCACGCCCACCTGGTGCCTTCCTGCTTGCCGCTCTGTTTCCCTACTTAAGGAGCCCTTTAGCTTCTTTTCCTCTGCAGACGGGGAACAGGTGCAAGTGGATCTAGGTCACCTGGCCTGAGCCCCGCCCACCTGGTGCGTTCCTGCCTGCCACTACTTTTTCACCGCTTAGCAAACCCCGCCCAACTGGTGCCTTCCGGCTTGCTGCTCTTTTTCACCACTTAGCAAGCCCTGCCCACCTGGTGCCTTCTTCCTGCCTGCCGCTCTTTTTCACCACTTAGCAAGCCCCGCCCAACTGGTGCCTTCCTGATTGCCGCTCTTTTTCACCACTTAGCAAGCCACGCCCAACTGGTGCCTTCCTGATTGCCGCTCTTTTACACCACTTAGCAAGCCCCGCCCACCTGGTGCCTTCCTGCTTCCCGCTCTTTTTCACCACTTTGCAAGCCACGCCCATCTGATACCTTCCTGCTTGCTGCTCTGTTTCCCTAATTAAGGAGCCCTCCAGCTTCTTTTCCTTTGCAGATGGGGAGCAGGTGCAAGTGGATCTAGGTCACCTGGCCTAAGACCCGCCCACCTGGTGCCTTCCTGCCTGCCGCTCTTTTTCACCAATTAGCAAGCCCCGCCCACCTGATGCCTTCCTGCTTGCCGCTCTTTTCCACCACTTAGCAAGCCCCGTCCACCTGGTGCCTTCCTGCCTGCCGCTCATTTTCATCACTTAGCAAGCCCCGCCCACCTGGTGCCTTCCTGCTTGCTGCTCTTTTTCACCACTTAGCAAGCCCCACCCACCTAGTGCCTTCCTGCCTGCCGCTCTTTTTCACCACTTAGCAAGTCCCGCCCACCTGGTGCCTTCCTGCTTCTCGCTCTTTTTCACCACTTAGCAAGCCACGCCCACCTGGTGCCTTCCTGCTTGCCACTCTGTTTCCCTACTTAAGGAGTCCTCCAGCTTCTTTTCCTCTGCAGATGGGGAGCAGGTGCAATTTGATCTAGGTCACCTGGCCTAAGCCCCGCCCACCTGGTACCTTCCTGCCTGCCGCTCTTTTTCACCACTTAGCAAGCCCCGCCCGCCTGGCCTAAGCCCCGCCCACCTGGTGCCTTCCTGCCTGCCGCTCTTTTTCACCACTTAGCAAGCCCCGCCCACCTGGTGCCTTTCTGCTTGCCGCTCTTTTTCACCACTTAGCAAGCCCCGCCAACCTGGTGCCTTCCTGCCTGCTGCTCTTTTTCACCACTTAGCAAACCCCGCCCAACTGGTGCCTTCCTGCTTGCCACTCTTTTACACCACTTAGCAAGCCCCGCCCACCTGGTGCCTTCCTGCTTCCCGCTCTTTTTCACCACTTTGCAAGCCACGCCCATCTGATACCTTCCTGCTTGCTGCTCTGTTTCCCTAATTAAGGAGCCCTCCAGCTTCTTTTCCTTTGCAGAAGGGGAGAAGGTGCAAGTGGATCTAGGTCACCTGGCCTAAGACCCGCCCACCTGGTGCCTTCCTGCCTGCCGCTCTTTTTCACCACTTAGCAAGCCCCGCCCACCTGATGCCTTCCTGCTTGCCGCTCTTTTCCACCACTTAGCAAGCCCCGTCCACCTGGTGCCTTCCTGCCTGCCGCTCATTTTCATCACTTAGCAAGCCCCGCCCACCTAGTGCCTTCCTGCCTGCCGCTCTTTTTCACCACTTAGCAAGCCCGCCCACCTGGTGCCTTCCTGCTTCTCGCTCTTTTTCACCACTTAGCAAGCCACGCCCACCTGGTGCCTTCCTGCTTGCCGCTCTGTTTCCCTACTTAAGGAGCCCTTTAGCTTCTTTTCCTCTGCAGACGGGGAACAGGTGCAAGTGGATCTAGGTCACCTGGCCTGAGCCCCGCCCACCTGGTGCGTTCCTGCCTGCCACTACTTTTTCACCGCTTAGCAAACCCCGCCCAACTGGTGCCTTCCGGCTTGCTGCTCTTTTTCACCACTTAGCAAGCCCTGCCCACCTGGTGCCTTCTTCCTGCCTGCCGCTCTTTTTCACCACTTAGCAAGCCCCGCCCAACTGGTGCCTTCCTGATTGCCGCTCTTTTTCACCACTTAGCAAGCCACGCCCAACTGGTGCCTTCCTGATTGCCGCTCTTTTACACCACTTAGCAAGCCCCGCCCACCTGGTGCCTTCCTGCTTCCCGCTCTTTTTCACCACTTTGCAAGCCACGCCCATCTGATACCTTCCTGCTTGCTGCTCTGTTTCCCTAATTAAGGAGCCCTCCAGCTTCTTTTCCTTTGCAGATGGGGAGCAGGTGCAAGTGGATCTAGGTCACCTGGCCTAAGACCCGCCCACCTGGTGCCTTCCTGCCTGCCGCTCTTTTTCACCAATTAGCAAGCCCCGCCCACCTGATGCCTTCCTGCTTGCCGCTCTTTTCCACCACTTAGCAAGCCCCGTCCACCTGGTGCCTTCCTGCCTGCCGCTCATTTTCATCACTTAGCAAGCCCCGCCCACCTGGTGCCTTCCTGCTTGCTGCTCTTTTTCACCACTTAGCAAGCCCCACCCACCTAGTGCCTTCCTGCCTGCCGCTCTTTTTCACCACTTAGCAAGTCCCGCCCACCTGGTGCCTTCCTGCTTCTCGCTCTTTTTCACCACTTAGCAAGCCACGCCCACCTGGTGCCTTCCTGCTTGCCACTCTGTTTCCCTACTTAAGGAGCCCTTTAGCTTCTTTTCCTCTGCAGACGGGGAGCAGGGGCAAGTGGATCTAGGTCACCTGGCCTAAGCCCCGCCCACCTGGTGCCTTCCTGCCTGCCGCTACTTTTTCACCGCTTAGCAAACCCCGCCCAACTGGTGCCTTCCGGCTTGCTGCTCTTTTTCACCACTTAGCAAGCCCTGCCCACCTGGTGCCTTCCTGCCTGCCGCTCTTTTTCACCACTTAGCAAGCCATGCCCACCTGGTGCCTTCCTGCTTGCCGCTCTGTTTCCCTTCTTAAGGAGCCCTCCAGCTTCTTTTCCTTTGCAGATGGGGAGCAGGTGCAATTTGATCTAGGTCACCTGGCCTAAGCCCCGCCCACCTGGTGCCTTCCTGCCTGCCGCTCTTTTTCACCACTTAACAAGCCCCGCCCACCTGGCCTTAGCCCCGCCCACCTGGTGCCTTCCTGCCTGACGCTCTTTTTCACTACTTAGCAAGCCCCACCCACCTGATGCCTTCCTGCCTGCCGCTCTTTTTCACCACTTAGCAAGCCCTGCCCACCTGCTGCCTTCCTGCTTCCTGCTCTTTTTCACCACTTAGCAAGCCACGCCCACCTGGTGCCTTCCTGCTTGCCGCTCTGTTTCCCTACTTAAGGAGCCCTCCAGCTTCTTTTCCTCTGCAGATGGGGAGCAGGTGCAATTTGATCTAGGTCACCTGGCCTAAGCCCCGCCCACCTGGTACCTTCCTGCCTGCCGCTCTTTTTCACCACTTAGCAAGCCCCGCCCGCCTGGCCTAAGCCCCGCCCACCTGGTGCCTTCCTGCCTGCCGCTCTTTTTCACCACTTAGCAAGCCCCGCCCACCTGGTGCCTTTCTGCTTGCTGCTCTTTTTCACCACTTAGCAAACCCCGCCCAACTGGTGCCTTCCTGCTTGCCACTCTTTTACACCACTTAGCAAGCCCCTCCCACCTGGTGCCTTCCTGCTTCCCGCTCTTTTTCACCACTTTGCAAGCCACGCCCATCTGATACCTTCCTGCTTGCTGCTCTGTTTCCCTAATTAAGGAGCCCTCCAGCTTCTTTTCCTTTGCAGATGGGGAGAAGGTGCAAGTGGATCTAGGTCACCTGGCCTAAGACCCGCCCACCTGGTGCCTTCCTGCCTGCCGCTCTTTTTCACCACTTAGCAAGCCCCGCCCACCTGATGCCTTCCTGCTTGCCGCTCTTTTCCACCACTTAGCAAGCCCCGTCCACCTGGTGCCTTCCTGCCTGCCGCTCATTTTCATCACTTAGCAAGCCCCGCCCACCTGGTGCCTTCCTGCCTGCCGCTCTTTTTCACCACTTAGCAAGCCCCGCCCACCTGGTGCCTTCCTGCTTCTCGCTCTTTTTCACCACTTAGCAAGCCACGCCCACCTGGTGCCTTCCTGCTTGCCGCTCTGTTTCCCTACTTAAGGAGCCCTTTAGCTTCTTTTCCTCTGCAGACGGGGAGCAGGTGCAAGTGGATCTAGGTCACCTGGCCTAAGCCCCGCCCACCTGGTGCCTTCCTGCCTGCCGCTACTTTTTCACCGCTTAGCAAACCCCGCCCAACTGGTGCCTTCCGGCTTGCTGCTCTTTTTCACCACTTAGCAAGCCCTGCCCACCTGGTGCCTTCTTCCTGCCTGCCGCTCTTTTTCACCACTTAGCAAGCCATGCCCACCTGGTGCCTTCCTGCTTGCCGCTCTGTTTCCCTTCTTAAGGAGCCCTCCAGCTTCTTTTCCTTTGCAGATGGGGAGCAAGTGCAATTTGATCTAGGTCACCTGGCCTAAGCCCCGCCCACCTGGTGCCTTCCTGCCTTGCCCTCTTTTTCACCACTTAACAAGCCCCGCCCACCTGGCCTTAGCCCCGCCCACCTGGTGCCTTCCTGCCTGACGCTCTTTTTCACCACTTAGCAAACCCCACCCACCTGGTGCCTTCCTGCCTGCCGCTCTTTTTCACCACTTAACAAGCCCTGCCCACCTGCTGCCTTCCTGCTTCCTGCTCTTTTTCACCACTTAGCAAGCCACGCCCACCTGGTGCCTTCCTGCTTGCCGCTCTGTTTCCCTACTTAAGGAGCCCTCCAGCTTCTTTTCCTCTGCAGATGGGGAGCAGGTGCAATTTGATCTAGGTCACCTGGCCTAAGCCCCGCCCACCTGGTACCTTCCTGCCTGCCGCTCTTTTTCACCACTTAGCAAGCCCCGCCCGCCTGGCCTAAGCCCCGCCCACCTGGTGCCTTCCTGCCTGCCGCTCTTTTTCACCACTTAGCAACCCCCGCCCACCTGGTGCCTTTCTGCTTGCCGCTCTTTTTCACCACTTAGCAAGCCCCGCCAACCTGGTGCCTTCCTGCCTGCCGCTCTTTTTCACCACTTAGCAAACCCCGCCCAACTGGTGCCTTCCTGCTTGCCGCTCTTTTACACCACTTAGCAAGCCCCGCCCACCTGGTGCCTTCCTGCTTCCCGCTCTTTTTCACCACTTTGCAAGCCACGCCCATCTGATACCTTCCTGCTTGCTGCTCTGTTTCCCTAATTAAGGAGCCCTCCAGCTTCTTTTCCTTTGCAGATGGGGAGAAGGTGCAAGTGGATCTAGGTCACCTGGCCTAAGACCCGCCCACCTGGTGCCTTCCTGCCTGCCGCTCTTTTTCACCACTTAGCAAGCCCCGCCCACCTGATGCCTTCCTGCTTGCCGCTCTTTTCCACCACTTAGCAAGCCCCGTCCACCTGGTGCCTTCCTGCCTGCCGCTCATTTTCATCACTTAGCAAGCCCCGCCCACCTGGTGCCTTCCTGCTTGCTGCTCTTTTTCACCACTTAGCAAGCCCCACCCACCTAGTGCCTTCCTGCCTGCCGCTCTTTTTCACCACTTAGCAAGCCCCGCCCACCTGGTGCCTTCCTGCTTCTCGCTCTTTTTCACCACTTAGCAAGCCACGCCCACATGGTACCTTCCTGCTTGCTGCTCTGTTTCCCTACTTAAGGAGCCCTTCAGCTTCTTTTCCTCTGCAGACGGGGAGCAGGTGCAAGTGGATCTAGGTCACCTGGCCTAAGCCCCGCCCACCTGGTGCCTTCCTGCCTGCCGCTACTTTTTCAGCACTTAGCAAGCCCCGCCCAACTGGTGCCTTCCTGCTTGCTGCTCTTTTTCACCACTTAGCAAGCCCCGCCTACCTGGTGCCTTCCTGCTTCCTGCTCTTTTTCACCACTTAGCAAGCCACGCCCACCTGGTGCCTTCCTGCTTGCCGCTCTGTTTCCCTACTTAAGGAGCCCTCCAGCTTCTTTTCCTTTGCAGATGGGGAGCAGGTGCAATTTGATCTAGGTCACCTGGCCTAAGCCCCGCCCACCTGGTGCCTTCCTGCCTACTGCTCTTTTTCACCACTTAGCAAGCCCCGCCCACCTGGCCTAAGCCCCGCCCACCTGGTGCCTTCCTGACTGCTGCTCTTTTTCACCACTTAGTAAGCCCTGCCCACCTAGTGCCTTTCTCCTTGCCGTTCTTTTTCACCACTTAGCAATCCCCGCCAACCTGGTGCCTTCCTGCCTGCCGCTCTATTTCACCACTTAGCAAGCCCCGCCCAACTGGTGCCTTCCTGCTTGCCGCTCTTTTACACCACTTAGCAAGCCCCGCCCACCTGGTACCGTCCTGCTTCCAGCTCTTTTTCACCACTTTGCAAGCCACGCCCATCTGATACCTTCCTGCTTGCCGCTCTGTTTCCCTACTTAAGGAGCCCTCCAGCTTCTTTTCTTTGGCAGATGGGGAGCAGGTGCAAGTGGATCTAGGTCACCTGGCCTAAGCCCCGCCCACCTAGTGCCTTTCTCCTTGCCGCTCTTTTTCATCACTTAGCAAGCCCCGCCAATCTGGTGCCTTCCTTCCTGCCGCTCTTTTTCACCACTTAGCAAGCCCCGCCCAACTGGTGCCTTCCTGCTTGCCGCTCTTTTCCACCACTTAGCAAGCCCCGTCCACCTGGTGCCTTCCTGCCTGCCGCTCATTTTCATCACTTAGCAAGTCCCGCCCACCTGGTGCCTTCCTGCTTGCTGCTCTTTTTCACCACTTAGCAAGCCCCACCCACCTAGTGCCTTCCTGCCTGCTGCTCTTTTTCACCACTTAGCAAGCCCCGCCCACCTGGTGCCTTCCTGCTTCTCGCTCTTTTTCACCACTTAGCAAGCCCCGCCCAACTGGTGCCTTCCTGCTTGCTGCTCTTTTTCACCACTTAGCAAGCCCCGTCTACCTGGTGCCTTCCTGCTCTTTTTCACGACTTAGCAAGCCACGCCCACCTGGTGCCTTCCTGCTTGCCGCTCTGTTTCCCTACTTAAGGAGCCCTCCAGCTTCTTTTCCTTTGCAGATGGGGAGCAGGTGCAATTTGATCTAGGTCACCCGGCCTAAGCCCCGCCCACCTGGTGCCTTCCTGCCTACTGCTCTTTTTCACCATTTAGCAATCCCCGCCCACCTGGCCTAATCCCCGCCCACCTGGTGCCTTCCTGACTGCCGCTCTTTTTCACCACTTAGCAAGCCCCGCCCAACTGGTGCCTTCCTGCTTGCCGCTCTTTTACACCACTTAGCAAGCCCCGCCCACCTGGTGCCTTTCTCCTTGCCGCTCTTTTTCATCACTTAGCAAGCCCCGCCAACCTGGTGCCTTCCTGCCTGCCGCTCTTTTTCACCACTTAGCAAGCCCCGCCCAACTGGTGCCTTCCTGCTTGCCGCTCTTTTACACCACTTAGCAAGCCCCGCCCACCTGGTGCCTTCCTGCTTCCCGCTCTTTTTCACCACTTTGCAAGCCACGTCCATCTGATAACTTCCTGCTTGCTGCTCTGTTTCCCTAATTAAGGAGCCCTCCAGCTTCTTTTCCTTTGCAGATGGGGAGCAGGTGCAAGTGGATCTAGGTCACCTGGCCTAAGACCCGCCCACCTGGTGCCTTCCTGCCTGCCGCTCTTTTTCACCACTTAGCAAGCCCCGCCCACCTGATGCCTTCCTGCTTGCCGCTCTTTTCCACCACTTAGCAAGCCCCGTCCACCTGGTGCCTTCCTGCCTGCCGCTCATTTTCATCACTTAGCAAGTCCCGCCCACCTGGTGCCTTCCTGCTTGCTGCTCTTTTTCACCACTTAGCAAGCCCCACCCACCTAGTGCCTTCCTGCCTGCTGCTCTTTTTCACCACTTAGCAAGCCCCGCCCACCTGGTGCCTTCCTGCTTCTCGCTCTTTTTCACCACTTAGCAAGCCCCGCCCAACTGGTGCCTTCCTGCTTGCTGCTCTTTTTCACCACTTAGCAAGCCCCGTCTACCTGGTGCCTTCCTGCTCTTTTTCACGACTTAGCAAGCCACGCCCACCTGGTGCCTTCCTGCTTGCCGCTCTGTTTCCCTACTTAAGGAGCCCTCCAGCTTCATTTCCTTTGCAGATGGGGAGCAGGTGCAATTTGATCTAGGTCACCCGGCCTAAGCCCCGCCCACCTGGTGCCTTCCTGCCTACTGCTCTTTTTCACCATTTAGCAATCCCCGCCCACCTGGCCTAATCCCCGCCCACCTGGTGCCTTCCTGACTGCCGCTCTTTTTCACCACTTAGCAAGCCCCGCCCACCTAGTGCCTTTCTCCTTGCCGCTCTTTTTCACCACTTAGCAAGCCCCGCCAACCTGGTACCTTCCTGCTTCCAGCTCTTTTTCACCACTTTGCAAGCCACGCCCATCTGATACCTTCCTGCTTGCCGCTCTATTTCCCTACTTAAGGAGCCCTCCAGCTTCTTTTCCTTGGCAGATGGGGAGCAGGTGCAAGTGGATCTAGGTCACCTGGCCTAAGCCCCGCCCACCTGGTGCCTTCCTACCTGACGCTCATTTTCATCACTTAGCAGGCACCGCCCACCTGGTGCCTTCCTGCTTGCCGCTCTTTTTCACCACTTAGCAAGCCCCACCCACCTGGTGCCTTCCTGCCTGATGCTCTTTTTCACCACTTAGCAAGCCCCGCCCACCTGGTGCCTTCCTGCTTCCTGCTCTTTTTCACCACTTAGCAAGCCATGCCCACCTGGTGCCTTCCTGCTTGCCGCTCTGTTTCCCTACTTAAGGAGCCCTCCAGCTTCTTTTCCTTTGCAGATGGGGAGCAGGTGCAAGTGGATCTAGGTCACCTGGCCTAAGCCCTGCCCACCCAGTGCCTTCCTGCCTGCCGCTCTATTTCACCACTTAGCAAGCCCCGCCCACCTGGTGCCTTCCTGCTTCCCGCTCTTTTTCACCATTTAACAAGCCCCGCCCACCTGGTGCCTTCCTGCCTGCCGCTCTTTTTCACCACTTAGCAAGCCCCGCCGACCTGGTGCCTTCCTGCTTGCCTCTTTTTTTCACTACTTAGCAAGCCCCGCCCACCTGGTACCTTCCTGCTTTCCGCTCTTTTTCACCACTTAGCAAGCCCCGCCTACCTGGTGCCTTCCTACTACTCGCTCTTTTTCACCACATAGAAAGCCACGCCCACCTGGTGCCTTCCTGCCTGCCGCTCTTTTTCACCACTTAGCAAGCCCCACCGACCTTGTGCCTTCCTGCTTGCCTCTCTTTTTTACTACTTAGCAAGCCCCGCCCACCTGGTACCTTCCTGCTTTCCGCTCTTTTTCACCACTTAGCAAGCCCCGCCCACCTGGTGCCTTCCTGCTTCTCGCTCTTTTTCACCACTTAGCAAGCCACGCCCACCTGGTGCCTTCCTGCCTGCTGCTCTTTTTCACCACTTAGCAAGCCCCGCCCAACTGGTGCCTTCCTGCTTGCCGCTCTTTTTTCACCACTTAGCAAGCCCCGCCCACCTTGTGCCTTCCTGCTTCCCGCTCTTTTTCACCACTTAGCAAGCCATGCCCACGTGGTGCCTTCCTGCTTGCCGCTCTGTTTCCCTACTTAAGGAGCCCTCCAGCTTCTTTTCTTTTGCAGATGGGGAGCAGGTGCAAGTGGATCTAGGTCACCTGGCCTAAGCCCCGCCCACCTGGTACCTTCCTACCTGCTGCTCTTTTTCACCACTTAGCAAGCCCCACCCACCTGGTGCCTTCCTTCACCATCACTGTCTTGTGGCCAATGCTGGATTTGACTTTTATGGACTTCATTCATTCACGGTGCGTCACTCTTTCTCAACTCTCATGCTGGACTTCCTTTGCATCTTGTACTCATGGTGGCCCTGAATCATTCTGTTCCCATCTTCATCTTGTATCCTTGCTTGCAACATTATGTGTTACTACTGACTTCTGCAATTGTATTCGCTCTCCACTCTGGCTTATCCACTCTTTTTGACTGCGTACTCTCTTTTCTCTCCTCCTTTCCCTTCTCCCTTTTCCTATCTCCTCCCCTTACTTTCTTCTATGCACTTACTCTATCAGAATTGTCCCTGGACCTAATATGATAGCAACCTTATCTGTTTCCTCCACCCTCCCATTACTGTTTTTTTCCTCCCCACCACCTCTCCAGCACTATCTGAAATGTCGTCAGGCCTAGTATGATAGTCGCTTGTTTTGTTCCTCCCCTCCCTTTCTGCACCCCTCTCCCTCACCTTTTGTTTTTCTCCGGCTCTACCAGAAATGTCGTCAGGCCTAGTACAGTAGTCGCCTTTCTATTTCAATTTCCTTCCCACTCTCCCCCTCCCTTCCTCATCTATGTCTTAGCTCTTGCACTATCTGAAATGTCATCAGGCCGAGTACGATAGTTAATTTCACATCCTTACTGTTCATGGCCTGTAAGAATGTGGTTGTATTTTCCCTTTTTCCCTCCCTTGCCTTGAAGCGCTTTGAAACACATTGTGTATAGGCGCTATGTAAATAAACAATCATATCATATCTTAGTAAGAGAAGAGCATGTTGTCAGTGAGAAGTGTTTGTCCATCTTGTGGTGTGGTGTACAATATTCCGCTTGGCATTACAGCAGTGGACGTTAACAGAGCGGAAGGGCATAGTTTGAAATCTGTTCATACTAATATATTTAACGGTGAGCCTGTGGAGAGGGCCGGTCATGTACTAACACGAAGTGAGCGGACGGGCCTATGGAGAGGGCCAGGGTGCGTGATATGAGTGTATGCGTGGTGTGAGAAACCTGAGGGTATTCTCACAAGCAGACCCCGAAAATCCCTTCTTCAGGTGGCCAAGGAAGGGCTGATGCACTAAGATCCCAACTCTAGGGGCAAAAGAGTGGTAAAGGATCACCTAGATGGGGGAACCTGGGGTTGTGCTCGCGGAAATGACCCAGGTGAGTCTCAGTACTATACCAGGGAAGAAGGAGGGGAGGACAAGATCCCTGAGACCTTTGTAGGCTATACCACATCTGCCTCCCTTCCTCCCATTAAATCTATTTTACCCAAATTCACCGACCCCTGAGTTTATATCAAATCACCTAGGATCTCAAACCCTGTTCCATTCAGAAACCATCTCACCCAGAATCCCTGTCCTCCTGTTTTCTACCCACATTCTCCCAGTCATTCTTCTTCACGTTCCTCTGATAATTAATTCCCGAACACCCAATCTATCTTGTCAGAACACTACCGTTCCCACAATCCCCTCTGTTCAGTTCTCGATCCCGACTATCCCCATTTGCTTCCTAAACCCTACCAACCCTACCAACCCCGCCCCTTGAAATATCATTTTCCCAACTCCCAGTCGAATGTGACCAGCAATACAATTCGCACAAACCCTACAAAAATCACCCTTTCTGAGATTACCACTAACCCCTCTCGTGCGAGGATTATAATCCCATACAACACCTCTTCATCTCTATATCCCTTAGGATACTCATATACTCTACCCCCCTTTTCTGACATGAACACTTTCACACACCACGAAAGAGGACGGACTAAGTCCAAACCAGTTTATCTGACATGTCCCAACCCTAGAGCCAGGCAAAGATAGGCAATTGACCAGAATCACATGTACCTGACGGCCCTTTCCTTTCGCCACAGGGATAAAAGGTGGAGCACAAGTGCGCAATACAAGCAAGGCAGACCGCACAACATGAGCGCTAACTCAGCACGGTAGTTAAAGAGGAGGAGAAAGATGGCACATACCGAGGGGGTGACAAGGAGAGAAGCGACCTTGCCCTTTCCGACCAAGGCCTGTGAATCTTGCGCACAAAAAAATTGTAAAACCGCAAACAATAGCTAGCGTGTGTTGCAGCAACGGGACATGAGACCCTCCTCTGCTGATAACCAAGCTGCAGAGAGGCGCTTGTCTTCATGGCCCCAAACTTAACTCCAAAGGGAAAACCAGGCAGTTCATCACAACCAGTGAGTCGAGGGCAGAATCGTTAAGAAACTCAACTGTGTTGAACAAAATCTGCAAAGTATCAATTTAGGGAAATTCAAAGAACTGTTAAGAATAAAGGAGATCTGCATAGTGGACCCAAACTGCGAATAGGGGGGGGTGGAGGGTACGCCCCCCGCAACTAATTGGGACACTCCTGGACTAAGTGGGACCCCCGGAATCTCTTCCCCCCTTCCACTGAGTGGCGACTGCAGCTGGCAGAAACATGCCAGAACGACCCCCCCAAGGGGCACTACTACCAGGGAGGCGATTTCTTCCCCGTGGGCTGCGCCCCCCAAATGTGCTCTGCGACCCTGGAAGTGAGCCCGATACTCGCAGTGACTGCGTTTTACTGTCCCAGATGCAGTCCTTGCAGGGATTAGCAGTGAGCACCATGCGCAGCCTCTACGCGATCGCCTGATTCACACAGGACCTCTCCCAATCTCACATTCACCCCTGATGTGACAAGAGAAGCACTCGGATCCCTGCCATGCAGGACTGCCCAATCACAATATGGGGAAGGAAAAATCCAAGCGGCAAATGGGCAAATGCTACAAAGCAAGATGGACCTCTACACCGTGGGGGCTCCTCCCCACAGCGGGTCTCAGCCCACAGAAGAGGAAGGCGCCTCCGAAGAGCCCCATGACCCCCCTATCTCTCTGTTAGACCTCATGAAACCGATCGGGGACTCAAGGACATCATTGGAACTCAAAATGGGCGGCCTATCCTCTGAGGTGTCCCTCATACGTCTGGACCTCTGCAACCTGTCGACCAGGGTGGGAGAGGCAGAACAGAGAGTTTCTGACACAGAAGACACGGTCCACCGGCTGGAGCAGCAACTTACTGCGATCTCCAAAAAGGTGGCCCAACCGGAATACTGTGCTGAGGATAGTGAGGGGAGGGCGCGGCACAAAAACCTCAGGATCCTCGGAATACCAGAGAAAGAGGAAGGTCCCAGCGCAGAAATTTTCCTAGAAGATTGGCTCGCCCATGTCGTTGCCCCTAAAATGCTATCCAAATTCTTTTCCATAGAGAGGGCACACAGAGTCCCCACCGGCCAGCCTACCCCGGGAGCCCCGCCTAGAACAATAATTGCACGTCTGCTGAACTACCGTGAGCAGCATGCAATCTTACAAATGGCAAGAGCCTCCAGCCCGATCACATACAATGGCTACAGGGTCGATTTCTATCCCGATTACACGAAAGAAGTCCAAAAAGCCTGTCAGTCATTTGACTCAGTCAAGAAGAAGCTCCAGTTGCTATCTATCAAATATGCCCTATTCTTCCCGCCATTGCTTAAAGTCCACTATGAGGGCACTACCATCAGTTTTACAACCCCAAAGATGCATGGGACTGGCTTGAAACCCAAGTTCTCACAGAGTCCAGAGTGAGGCGCACACCACCGGGCCCGCCCACACAGAAGCCCTGGTCCGGGCGGCCCTCGCCCCCTTGATCTCCGACCAATGCAGACGACGACACAACGGGGACCCCTATGGAAAAGGGATAAGGCCCACGCAATATGGGGACTAATCTGCAACACAATAACATGGGAGCGGTCACCTAGCGGCCGCCGGTCCTATTGCGGCGCGGGCGCTATCACAGTCCGGGTTATCCCAAGGAAGTTTACCAAGTTATAAGTTTAATGTTTGGGCGACAGGTGCTCCCAGTTGGGGGGTGAAGTACAGGGTGGGGGGAGTTTAAGGAATATAAGGAAACAGAATCACAGGACAAGAAGGCACGATACTGACAAATGCTGGCAAGGAAATCAAGCACTGTCTATGAACAAGACCGTTAACACAATTATCATCGAGTCAGCAGACACACCACTACGAGGCGACCCCCGGACGTCTCCCCCGAAAGAACATCGCTACACACCTCCGTAAAACACGCAACTGCCACTGATCCTTCCAGATGCCCCGACAAGAGACTCACGCAGATAGAATGAACTCCAACAAGGTAACCATACTGTCCTGGAACGTTAACGGCCTCAGCTCCAGCATAAAGCGAAGATTGGTGCTCCAGTAGCTTAACCAGCACTCGCCAGACATTGCCCTCCTAAATGAAACACACTTGCTAGGCACAAGCACCAATTTTTTCAAAAGATCCAACTACTCACACACCTTCCATGCCGGATTCACGAAAGGTGCCAGGTGCACGATGATACTCGTCCACAAGGGAGTCCCTCTGCAGGTTAGGAAGGTCAAAACTGATCCCTGGGGCCACTACGTACTGATACTTGCTGACATGTGGGGCGAGAAATGGGGCCTCGCAGAAATCTATGCCCCCCCCACGCTTACGAAAGAACTGCTCTCTGAACTACGGAGTTTGCTCCTGGAAGAAGAGGCCGATATATGGGTGATTGGTGGGGACTTCAACGAAGTGATGGACACCGCAGTCGATAGATCCATAGGAGATCTAGAACTCGCCCCGCCTCCACACCACTCGCCATGTTCGCCGAAGCCCTGGGATTAACGGACACATGGCGCTCACTTCATAACGACGAGGCTGGTTTTCCTTTTTTTCTGGCGTCCACAAGTCGCTTTCCAGGATTGATTATGCCTTCATCCCCCGCAGCATAAATCACAGACTCCTCAATGCTGAATTCCTCGCAAGAGGAATTTCGGACCACTCTCCGCTCCTTCTAACTATGAAGAATTCCTGCCGATGTCCGGATCGTAACTGGCGCCTGAACACATACCATCTATGTCGCCATGAAATTGTGGAGGAGCTGGAAAAAAAAGACAACAGAATATTTTGAAATCAACGAAGGCTCAGTGGACTGCCCAATCTCGATCTGGGAGGCGTACAAGACTGTCCTCCGGGGGGAAGCTATCTCGGCGGTTTCCGCCCACCAACAATGACAAGTCCAAAGGATCAGAGAAGCAGAAGCACGAGCCTTGGAGTGTGAACGGCAAATCCTAGAACACAGCAACCAAGAGGCAAAAGAGGCTCTGTTCACGGCACAAGACACCCTTGGCAATCTGTAGAACAGCCCATCAACTAGTCTGGAGCCAAATTTAGGAATGGGGCGACAAAGCAAGTAAGACCCTGGCCTGCTTGGAGAGACGCGAACAAAGCAGGGGACATGTACGGGCCATTAATTTTCCGGGTGTAACATTGCTGACAGATGACTCTGACATTTATGAAGCATTCGCCACCTACTACAAGTATCTTTATACCCCACCCACCGGGAGCTTGCCATCCAAACCCTCATGCTACCTTGACAGGATTGAGATCCCGAAACTCTCACAGTGCCAATCGGATATCCTGAATGCTGAAATCACTGACACCGAGGTGCAAGAGGCGCTTGCACAGCTCCAACCCGGGAAAACTCTGGGTTCCAACGGGTTCCCTACAGAGACATGGAAATGCCTCGGTGGTACATTATCTACCCACATGCACCGCATGTTCCTACGCAGGAGAGGGGGATCCAGGGGTGAACCCATCACCCAAAGTTCATCGAGAAAAGGAACTGTTTATTTGATTAGGTGGAATACGATTTTTGAGGGGTCTGCGCCCGGAAGAAAGGTACACAGGGGTATATGTGGAACAGAAATGTGTGTTTGTTTGTTGAAAACATCAGGTTTTTGAAGGCAAGAGACTTTTGTTGAAAGAGGCTTAACCATCGAAGAAACTTATAGCTGATACGGAACTGTCGGCTCGTGCTGGGAAAGGTTGAGTGTGTGTTGTGCTCAGGAGACCTGCCTTGACCCATGCTCAAAACGTGGGGAAGGGAGACCCCTGGCAACCACATCCTGACTTATTATTTGTAAACACTTCTTTCTTTACTGAAACCCTTATCCCACACTCGTTCTATATTTAATTGTAAGGATTGGAAATATATTTCTCTTAGTATAGGCCCTTTATTTTGATAAGACGACACAAGGACTGCCTTGTTTTTCATTTGATGGTTGAAGCTTGTTCCCATCTTAGATTTAGGTTTAGATTAGGCGTTTTTTCATCCTACTTACACTTTAATAAACACCCTTGAACTGGGATCGCTTGTGTTTGTCTTTACTGTTGCCACCAGGAGTTCCTTGCAAAGCGAGAGGGAGTATAGAGGATATAATGTGAGTGTGTGTTTGAGAAGTGAATAAAGGGGGGCTAAGAAAGAGGGGAGTAGAAGGGAAGGGTGAAAGGAATCATTAGGATATAAAACAGGGTAGAAGAGAGAGGGTGAATAATGGCACCTCAGTATAATGGCATCTCAGGATAGACCCCTCGACCACATGTGTGAAACACTAACCCAATATTGCGATAAAATAATAAAGTATAACTTCCAATGGGTTCAGGAAACTGCAGGTCACTGTTTTGATGCATGGCCAGAGGAGGGAACGTTCGATAGTGAAATATTAGAACATATGTTCTCGTATTTACTAACCAAGGACAAAGTTAAAGAGAAGACAAAATATATTGGGGATCTGGAAACTGTACAAAGAAAAAAGGGATGAGCCCATGAAGCCAGACATTAAAAGGGAGGAGCTAACAGACCAACCTAGTGTCCCGCCTCCACCCTATGGAACATACCCAGCCTTAAGACCTGCAGCAGGGTATACAAACCCACAGCAGGTGTCCTCAGACAGAGAAGTAGGGGGAAAAGGAAAAAAGAAAAGCAGAAAAACACAAAGGGAAGAAATACGCGATAGGGAGGAGAAGTAGTATCTAGTGGACATAGAAAAGAGCACACAACAGGTGGACACACTGTTTAACGAAGTAAAGAGAGTTATCAAAAAGGAGGTGCAGAGAAAGGAAAGGGAGAGAGGAAATACAGAGGACAGACAAGGGTGCCTTCTTGGCAGGGGTGCATTGTCCTTTGTGGGCGAGTGTGATCTAGTTACTTCACTGATGCTGCCCTTTAGAGTCTTTCAAGTAAGTCTTATTACTGTTATACTGTAAGCCTTTCTTCGATTCAATAATGTCTTTTCTCTCTCCTTAGGTGTGTGGAAGCTCGCTGTGGAACGTTGGCTGAATTTGGACTCACCGGCAGGTGATGGTGTTACGAGAGCGCCTTGATGCGGTAAGTAGGCACTATGCACAGCGCTATGATGCCTTGCCTTTGCTAGCCTGTTGTCTTTTGTTCCCATAGGTTGCGGTGCTCACCCGGAGCAAGAAGTCCCAAGGCGGTGCTGGTCGATGGGCGACTTGAGAGGTAAGCTACCGGCACAATTGTAAATGTCTAATGTCTTGTTTCTCTCCTTTTGCAGATCCGACGGTCCGGGAGGCTCGCTGTTCCTTGGATGCTGTTTGCAGGAGCAGAGGGCAGCTAGCGGTGGAATCACAGGTAAGCTGCTGCTAATAACGATGTCCCTTTTGTTTTTCAGGTGCTGTTCTTCCAAGATTCACAGATGCTGCTGAACACAATGAGCGTCACGTAGCAGGATTGCAAAGTAACGCAAAGCGATGCCTCCATGTTGACTGGCATTGAAATAAAGTAGTTCCCAAGCACAAGTCTTCATTAAGTATGAGCCTGGCGCCAAAGGCGCTAAGACTGGCCCCAAGAGGGCCTAGGCAAAGGATGCCTAAGCTTGTTTGGGGCCCGAGCCGAGACCCCTCTTGGCCCATGGGCCTGCCGGGGGGGTTTCAGGAAGTGGGTCATGACAGCACTCCGCCCCAAGGCCCCTCTCAAGGTGTTCCTTCTGTCCGGCCCTGGTTTAGTTGGAAAGTTGTGATGATATGTTCTAATCAGACGTGGTGCATTAATGTTTTCACAGGGTTCCCAGGATCTGTCTTGGGCTCCAAATCCTTTCCAATTGACTAGGTAGTATAACCTTCCCCTCGAATACTCGGAATCCAAGATGCTTCTGACTTCGAATTCTGGTTCTCCGTCAATAAGTATGGGTTTTGGTGGTGTCCCAATCCGTGTACCGGGCTGCATCGGTTTTAATAGGGACACATGAAATACTGGGTGAATCTGTAGGTTAGGTGGTAAGTCTAGTTTGACGGCCGCTGGATTGATAATTGCCTTGATGGTGTAAGGTCCTAAGTACCTGGGTTGAAAAGTTCGGGTTCCCTTGATGGTTACAAACTTGGCAGCCAGCCAAACCTTGTCTCCTACCTGATAGTCTGATGCCTTTTTCCGGTGTTGGTCGGCAAATTGCTTTTGTTTTTCTTTGGCGAAAATAAGATGTTCTTTGGCCATTTTGAATGCCTGAGTGATGTTGGTGTGAAGAGTTTTTACTGCTGGCATTTCCAAATTTGTTGGGACATCTAGTTCTGAGGTACGTGGGTGTCTAACATAAAGGGTATAAAAGGGTCTTTGTCCGGTACTGGAGTGCAAGGAGTTGTTATATGCATACTCGGCTATCTATAACAAATCTTTCCAGGCTCTTAGTTCATGGTGTAACATGGACCGTAGGTATTGTTCGAGGGTCTGGTCGGTCCTCTCGGTCTGACCGTCCGTTTGGGGGTGATGGCTAGTGGATAGCCCGACGTCAATTTGTGCCATTGCACAACATTTTTTCCAGAAGTTGGAGATGATCTGGCTACCTCGATCGGAGATCAGGACTGATGGGAAGCCATGTAGTTCTACAATACCATCCAGGAACACTTTGGCTAGAGTGGGTGCATCAGGGAGGCCTTTGAGTAGAAAAAAGTGCGTCATCTTTGAGAACAAGTCCACGACTACCAGGATGATGTTAAACCCTTGACTGGGAGGTAGGTCAGTGATGAAGTCGAGGGAAAGAGTGTGCCAGGGAGTGGGAGGAATGTCTAAAGGTTGCAGAAGACCGGATGGTTTTTGTTTTTGCGACTTGTTTTGCGCACTGACTCCACAGGACTTAACATATTGGATGACATCCTTACACCAGGCAGGCCACCAGAAGATCTGTTTTACCTTGGCTAGAGTCTTGGTGATTCCTGGTTGCCCTTTGATCAGGGAATCATGATAGCTGGCAACAATTTGTTGTTGTAAGTCTTTGGTGGGAACATACAACCGATCCTTAAAAAAGGGTAAGTGATCTTTAATTGAATATTGTTCTCCTTGCGCTTGCCATGCGAAGAAGGCATCTGGGTTCATGGTTCGTTGAATCTTATCTCTCAGTTCAACTTGGGTTAAGGCCGTAGTGAGGCCCAAGAGCTTGTCTTCCGGTATGATGGGGACTGGATCTGGGGGCGTGTATACCAAGTCATCAGTGCCTGTACGAGAGAGTGCGTCAGCTTTTCCATTCTTGACCCCTGGTCGAAAGGTGATGACAGTCGTATTCAGTGAAGAAAAGGGCCCACAGCAATTGGCGTGAAGACTGGGCTTTAGGTGTCTTGAGGTATTGCAGGTTTCGGTGGTCTGTGATAACTGTAATGGTGTGTCTGTCCCCCAGAAGGTAGTGCCACCAGGCCTTAAAGGCGGATTTGATCGCCAAGAGTTCTTTGTCCGTGATGGCATAATTCATCTCCGGGGGAGAACATTTCTTCGACCAAAAGGCCACTGGGTGTAGCTGGCCTGTTACTGGATCTCTTTGCGAGAGGACAGCTCCCATCGCTATGCTGAAAGCTTCGGTTTCCACGATATAAGGAAGTTCGGGACGAGGATGTCGCAGGATTGGCGCAGAGGTGAACCTTTTCTTGAGTTCCTGAAAAGTCTTCTCTGCTTCTTCGGTCCAGGCAAATTTCTTGTTATTTTTTCTTAGCAATATGGTGATCAGGTGTACGACCTGTAAGAAGTCTGGTATGAACCGGCGATAGAAGTTCGCAAAGCCCAACATGCTCTGTACCCCTTTTACTGACGTTGGTGATGGCCATTTCAAAACTGTGTGCACTTTATGCAGGTCCATTCTGATGCCTCCTGGAGTAAGAATAAAACCCAGAAACTCAACTTCGATGACGTGAAAAAAGCACTTCTCCAGCTTTGCATAAAAACGATGTTCCTGGAGCTTGGAGAGGACTGAACGGACGTGCTTGATGTGATCCTGTTTTGAAGTTGAGTACACTAAGATATCATCTATGTACACTAGGGCGCAGACATCAATTAACTCTCTCACAACGTCAGTCATAAAATACTGAAACGCTGCAGGAGCATTGCATAACCCAAAGGGCATGACTTGATATTCGAACAAACCATATTTGATGCCGAAAGCAGTTTTCCATTCGTCTCCGCTTCTGACCCGCACAAGGTGGTATGCTCCTCGAAGGTCCAGTTTGGTGTAAATTTGGGCATCTTTGACCTGGTCCAGCATTTGTGGGATGAGCGGCAAGGGGTAACGTTTATTTACAGTGATCTGGTTTAATGTGCGGTAGTCAACACAGGTTCTTAGGTCCCCTTCTTTTTTCGGTACGAAGAACAAAGGACTAGCTGCAGGGGACTTGGATGGGCGGATGAATCCATTTGCGAGGTGCTGGTCTAAATAAGCCTTCAGATGAAGGTTTTCGTGTTCCGTGAGAGCATAGATTCTGCCGCAAGGAACCTGAGCACTGGGAAGAAGGTCAATCTGGCAGTCATAGGGCCTGCGCGGCGGCAGCGTGTTTGCTTGGTCCTTCTGGAACACATCCTGGAAATCTTGGTATTCCTTCGGCAAGGTACTAGTCACTCCCAAAGTCGCCACTTCAGGAGTCGTAGAGATACTAAAAGCAGGTTTCTGTTCTTGGTAATAACAGGCTGGAGATCAGTCACTGGGAAAGGTTAATTTTCTTGCCTGCCAGTCAATGAAAGGGTTGTGAGCAACTAACCATGGCATCCCTAGTATGAGCTGGAATTGAGGTGCTTTGATGAGATCGAACGAAATATGTTCCCGATGTCCGTCCTGGCACAGCAAGGTTATCTCGGCTGTGCGCTGGGTTACGGGTCCGGAAGCGATTTCTGTCCCATCCACCGTGGTTACCTTGTCTGTAGTCGGCTTGGAACACAGGGGAAGCCCCATCTCTGCAGCTAGGTCCTGATCTATATGATTCCCCACTGCTCCGCTGTCGATGTATGCTTCAATGGCATGCATTATTGACGACCGTTGGTTATTAATTAAGATCACCGGAATGGAATTACAAAGTGTGAGGTCGGTGGCTCTTTTCCCTCACTCGACAAACTGACCTCTACCTTTGCGAGCTGGGCATTTTTCCGACTGACACTCCTTCTCTTCATCGTTTTCCGTGGCTCCAACGATCTTCCTCTGAGGTTTGACTGGGCAGTCCTTCAGGAAATGCCCTGACTTTCCGCAGTACAGACAAAGTTGTTGTTGTCTCCTTTTATCTCGCTCTTGTTTAATTAGTGAGGTTCGTACCCCTCCGATTTGCATGGGCTCCACAGTATTTTCTTGCACACGAGTTACATTGTCTCTAGGCCGAACGTACACTGGCCGAGGGTCCATTTTAGAACCGTCTACTTTTTCGGACTTGCAACCGGTGGTCCAGTTGCACAACCAAGTCTATGAATTCAGAACAATCTCTGGGAGGATTGACCACTTGAGCTAGAACGTCTTTTAATTCACCTAGTAAGCCCCAATGAAACAACGGTTCTTTTGTTTTCAGGCCAACTAGCTTCAGCAACCAATCGGTTGAAAGTAGCGTGGTACGTTAACAAATCCTGATTCCCCTGTCGGAGGAAAAGGAGTTCATTGTCCACAGCTTGTTCTCGGGTATGGCGAGCAAAGACTTTTTCCATTTCCCTCTGAAAGTCTCCAAAGTTATGTAATAAAGGGTCATCATGAGACAACAATGGTACCGACCAATCTGCGGCGCTGCCACTTAGGTATGATAAAACAAAGGCTACCCGGGCTTGGTCATTTGGGAATGCTCCCGGCCTGCAAAGAAAATGAAGGCGACACCGATTCATGAAAGCTGCACATTTTCATGGATCACCAGCAAACCTCTCCCGTGGTGCCAAAGGAACTGTACCTGGTAACACAACTTGTACCGGAGTAGAGACAGTGGATGACATGTTAGGATTTTGCATCAGTGGGTTGTTCCCAGGTAGAGGCGTCTGACCCGCTTGTGATTGCAAGACTTGCCTGCTGATATCTTCGGTACGCTTTTTAGTCACCAATAAGTCTCTCTGGAGCGTGTTAGTCTCCTGTCTGGCAGAGTGAACCTCAGCACGAAGTTCTCCCAATAATCGGGCCAATTGGTCTAATTCTGATGTTTCCATGGCGCCCAGGAGGATTGGTTTGGCAGGCTTCGCGTTCTGTTATGCTCACCTGGTATCCACAAGGACGCCACCCAGCTGCGGGACTCTGGTGCCCTTCTCATCCACTGCCTGGTATAATCAGCGGGGAAGTTCTGCCTTGTTATGGGTTTTGGCGTGCTCTCCGTCCTGCCTTCTTGGCAGGGGCGCGTTGTCCTTTGTGGGCGAGTGCGATCTAGTTACTTCACTGATGCTGCCCTTTAGAGTCTTTCAGGTAGGTCTTATTACTGTTATACTGTAAGCCTTTCTTGGATTCAATAATGTCTTTTCTCTCTCCTTAGGTGCGCGGAAGCTCGCTGTGTAACGTTGGCTGAATTTGGACTCACCGGCAGGTGATGGTGTTTCGAGAGCGCCTTGATGCAGTAAGTAGGCGCTATGCGCAGCGCTATGATGCCTTGCCTTTTCTAACCTGTTGTCTTTTGTTCCCGTAGGTTGCGGTGCTCACCCGGAGCAAGAAGTCCTAAGGCAGTGCTGGTCTATGGGCGACTTGAGAGGTAAGCTGCCGGCACAATTGTAAATGTCTAATGTCTTGTTTCTCTCCTTTTGCAGATCCGACGGTCCAGGAGGCTCGCTGTTCCTTGGATGCTATTTGCAGGAGCAGAAGGCAGCTAGCGGTGGAATCACAGGTAAGCTGCTGCTAATAACAATGTCCCTTTTGTTTTTCAGGTGCCGTTCTTCCGAGGTTCGCAGATGCTGCTGAACACGATGAGCGTCACGTTGCAGGATTGCAAAGTAACGCGAAGCGTGTTCTCCAAGTCGGGTGTGCTTTAAATAGCATCAAGAAAGTAGTCCAGGTTAAATAGTCCCTAGGCTACCACACCCAAAACACTATACTGCATAGCTTGGTTCCAAGGAGCCAAGCTATGTGGATGCCTCCATGTTGACTGGCATTGAAATAAAGTAGTTCCCAAGCACAAGTCTTCATTAAGTATGAGATTGGCGCCAAAGGCGCCAGGACTGGCCCCAAAAGGGCCTAGGCAAAGGATACCTAAGCCTGTTGGGGGCCCGAGCCGAGACCCCTCCTGACCCATGGGCCTGCCGGGGGGGTTTCAGGAAGTGGGTCGTGACAGGGGATACAATTTAAACTGGACAGAGGAGATGAGTAAGTGGAGATAAGTGAAGGGGAGGATGAACAGTGGACGCCCGATAGAGAGGAGAAGGGGATAGAAGCAAGGGAGGAGGGGAGACGTGAGGAGCCAAGAAGGGACTGGTCAAGCGTCCTTCACAGCCAGAAGGAGAAAGAAAAGATAGTACTGGCACAGGAAAAAATGGGGGGACTGGAGACAGGGCCCTGGGTGACGCAGATGCCCTTGCTACAGAAGGGGAGAGGAGACGCACACTACATACCAATGCAGACAGTGGACCAAGATAACCTAATTTGTAATTTGCCCACCCTTGTGGCAGGGTCTAGCAAACGGATATACACACTTCAGAAAGAAACCGCAGGGGTGATGTAAGCAATAGGGGACATGAAAAGTCTATTTGCAGCAATAATAGGGGATCAAGGGGATAAGATATGGGAGCAAGCGGGATATAAGGGGGTAAAATTAAGCACCAACGCACACGATGGAGCACCGTTTAATAATTGTCCAGCTCATGTTTGGAAGGCATTGAGAAGCATCTTTCCAGACAGCTCAGATTTAGGAGCTGTCATGGCCTGTAAAATGAAACTAGATGAAGACCCAGCAGAGTATATCAAACTGGTCCGGGAGCTCTGGACGTTAGATACATAAAAACCACGGGACAAGTGCATACCTTTATTTTACCATAAATTGGCCAAAGGACTGCCATCGGATGTCCAGGCCTCCTTAGACAAAATAATAGGGATAGAGGTGAAGGGATAGCCAGAAATGCATGCAACAATAGTACACTATTGTAAGAGGAAGCAAGAGAGTGAGAGACAGAAATCGCCACCAAAGCAGAAAACAGGCTGGTGCCGAAATAATGTGTGCAATACACAATGGAAGGGGCAATGCTCATACCCGATACTGCTGCAGTGGCACCCGCCCAACAGGGAGGGTTTCCCATAGGGAACATGCCCCCGCCCAGCTGACATGTGCCACTACCTTACGTTCCACACTGAGGGGCACAGCAGCAGGGGAGTTATCCACAAAGAGGGTTTTTTCCACTGGGGAGAGGATACCCGGAGCGAAGGAGAGGAGGAGGTTACAGGTGAGTAGGATACAGGTTCTTCTGACCCTGTTTCATAAGTGGTAACATGGGCCACTTCACGCACACCTGTCCCTTTGAGCGGCAAGCGCAAGCAAAGGCATATCAAATGGTATAACAGCAAGGTTCCTTTATATGATATATGATATGATATGGCATTTATAACTCGCCTATACACAAGTGTTTCAAGGCGCGACGAGGCAAGGGGGGGACGAAAGGGAAGACAGAACAACGATCCTACTAGACCAGGTGTCATTCTGATCGCGCAATTGCATGGGGAGGGGGACGGGAAAAGTGTGAGGGGGAAGGGAGAGGGGAAAATGCAGTACATGGGACAGTAGTATAAATAAGATAAATAAAACAGCCACTGGGGCAAGGTAAGTGCAGACATGAGTGCTGGTAGGAGGACTGTAAGGATACAGAAAACAGTCACCAGGTGCAGGGAGGCAGTGCAGGTGGGCAAATGGCAGGGCCTGTGCCCGAGAATCAGAAAGGGTGGCCAGGTAACCAGTGCAGTTTTTTCCAGGAATTCAGCAGGGTAGAGGGGGAGAGAAAGCAGAGGCGAGGTAAAGAGGAAGGTTTTGAGGTGCTTCCGGAACCGGAGATGGTTCTCCTCAAGTTTCAGGGAGGCAGGAAGGCTGTTCCAGAGGGAGGACCCTGCCGAAGAGAGAGATCTACCACCAACTTGTTGCTTGGAGAAGCGACTGACCCTGAGGGAGTTGGATGCGGATGAGCGAAGAGCTCGAGAAGGAAGATATTTAGGACGAGAGAGTTGAAGGTATTGCGGCCCCAGGCCCCAGAAGGCCCTGTGGACAATGCAGAGGGTTTGGAACTTAATCCTCGCAGCCACTGGGAGCCAGTGCAGAGATTTCAGTCCTGGAGAGATACGATCCCTGGGTTTAAGGCCAAGGCCAAGTCTCATAGTCCTGTTCTGCATAAATTGCAGAGGGCGGAGAGTAGAGGCAGGCAGATTTAGATAGAGGCTGTTAAAGTAGTCCAGCCTAGAGAGAACCAGGGCCCTGGAGACACTGAGCTTCTGGAGGAAGGAGAGGAAAGGAAGAATACCTCTGAGGAGGTGCAGCTGGTAGTGTGACTTCTTAGAGACCTCAGAGATGTGAGGAGAGAAGGAGAGTGTGGAGTCGAAGATGACTCTGAGGTTTTTAGCCTTTCAGGTGGGAGCAGGAAGAGGGCCAAGAGAGGTTGGCCAGAGAGCTGCAGGGAAGGAGGGAGCGGGTGTGACGATGAGTAGAATCTCAGTCTTACTGGCATTAAGGCAGAGGTCATTGGTGGCACACCATTCATGGATGGCAGAGAGACAGTCAGAGATGAGGGAAGGAGAGGAGGAGGCCGAGGATGGTAGCCTGAAAATGAGCTGGGCATCATCTGCACGGCACTGAAAGGTGGGGCAAAGAGCGGCTATGCAGTGAGCAAGGAGTGCCCGGTATTGGTTGAACAGCCAGGGAGAGAGTTTAGACCTCTCAGGGGTACCACATGTAGAGAAAAAGATATCGGAGAGGAAGGACCCAAGTTGGACGTGGGAGGATCAGTCGAGAGGAAAGAAGTCAGCCACGCCAGAGCCTGACCAGTGATACCCAGGTTATCACAGAGACTGTTGAGCAGGATGGCATGGTTGACAGTGTCAGAAGCAGAAGAGAGATCAAGCAAGATGAGGACGCACGGGGTGTTGGAGTCAAGGTTGGAGAGCAGGTCTTCACAGATGTTCAGGAGAGCAGTTTCTGTGCTTCTGGCAACTCTGAAGCCAGACTGATGGTCATGAAGACAGCCAACAGATTCAGTGTGGAGATTAAGCTCGGAGATGGCCATTTTCTCCAGGAGCTTGCCCAGAAAGGGAGTGATGGAGATTGGGCAATAGTTAGCCGGGCAGGAGGGGTTGGCAGAGGGTTTCTTAAGAAGTGTGTGCACAAGGGAGTGCTTCAGGGGGGATGGGAAGACTCCAGTGGTGAAGGAGTGATTGCAGAAAGCCTGGTTTGCAAGTTGGTCATCTCTCCCATCTCCACCCTAACCATTTCTACCATTTCCCGGCCTCCAAGGGTGCCACCACACTGTTCCTCTCTGAATGGACTGACTTCTGCTCTTCCTTACTTTCATCCTCTTCTAACATCCTCCTCCATCTAGGCGACTTCAACATTCAACTGGACTCCCCTGGCTCTGCATCTATTCTTTGAACTGACCTCTGAACCTCACTTTCCCTCTCCATTCTCCCTTCTAGGCCAACCCACTCAGCTGGATGTCCTCATACATTCTGACCCTTCTCTCTCTTCACCCCACTAGTCACCCCTCTCTCCTGGACAGCCATTCTCTCCTCTCCACCCACCTGGGTCCCTTTGGCCCCCTTACCACCCCCCCTAACGTCGCCCAATGTCGCCCAATTAAACTAGTGACTCCCTCTACCTTTGCCTCCATCTTCACACACCCACTCCTCACCCCTGACTCTGCCCTCATCAACCTCCACCTGTCCATCACCAACACTCTTGACATTCTTGCCCCAGTCAAGAGGATCCACCTGAAACCTGCCTCTAAGCATAACACCTTGTACAACAGCGAACTTGTGGCCCTGAAACGAAAGAGCAGGGCAGCAGAACAGAAGTGGCTAATCTCAGGCCATTCCTCTAACAAACTGACCTGCCGCCTGCTCCAAAGGCAATACAGACTCGCCATCCATGCAATGAAAAGAGCCCACTGTCATGGCCACTGGTCATGCCAAGTACTTCACCACCTGCAGGGTCCCAATGGACTCAGTCTTGGCGCCTATGACACCAAGCTCATTACAAAGTGTGCTCTGCACACAAAATACAGAAAGTATGTGCATCTAGGCCGGGCGTGGCCCAACCAATACAGGGAAGGCACGTGCAGAAGACAAGAGGAGTGGCCATAAGGCGGGTTCTAAGGGGAGTGGCTGGGGCCAGGCTATATAAGCCAGCCCCATCCGCATGCTGGCGCTTCGCGTTAGTCTGCTAAAGCAGCGTAATACTTACCGCCATTCAGAAGACTCTTACCTGGTTCAGCATGTGCATCTTCAGTCTCCGGAAACCCCCAGCATCTTACCTGAGTCAGCCTCGCCATTGCTTGAAGAAGCACTGTCATCTGCTTCCCATCTGCAGCCGCCGCGCGCATCTTACCTGAGACAGCCTCGCCATCGCTTGAAGAAGCACTTCTACAGCTTCCACTCATTTTACCAGTCTTCTCGAGTCCTCCGCGGGTGCTGCCTAGCATCCTTACCTGTCCCGAACTTCAACCAACACGGGGCCCATCTTCCGGAGCTGCACCCACGCAGATCTTCATCTCCGGCAGCTCGCAGGAGTTCGGAAACCGCTCACCAGCTAATACCGACCAGCTGCAACTGCAAAGGGAATAGAAACACAAGGTGAGCAAGTTGCATAGACTATAACACATTAAGCAGCGCAACTCATGAACTTGGCACAGTTTCTGAAACAGTCTACTTACCACCAGTAAGTACTCCGGGATAGACGTTTTCATCGCCAGACGCTCGTGGGCCATATTCATACCTAGGGAGAGAAAGGACAATTTATGGTTACGGACAATAATCATTGGGGGAAATTAACACAAAGGATACAGTAATAATCATAGTAATAAACCTACCTTCAAGACAGAATGGTCGCGGCCAGTCTGGACCTCCACACCCAGGACCAGTGACGTAACTAGGTCCATCCACAGCACCCTTGCTGAAGGAAAGCAGGACGGAGAGCCCATCGTACATCAAAACAAGTGAGTTTGCATGGCCACTACATTCTGGCACGAAAGGGTCGAGGGGAATCACAGCACCACCACGCTATTCTCACTGCCTCTCATCTTTTCTCAGGACCAGCACCAGCACCCTGGGTCCTTGATACCACTGCAGTTGGGGGAGAGAAGTGATCAAAGGGAGTCAACTCCTGGGAGGGCTCCAACCATGCCCCAACGTCCCTGCAGAGACCAGGTGAGCATAACATCCACATACCAGCACAGGTCTCTGGCACATCTACCAACACAGCATAACTTTTCAAGATCTGCAAGAAACTAGCCAACCCTTCCACAGTCACCTTCTTCCATGGCCATCTGTAATGCACTGGCATCACACCTTGCCACCAAAACTCAGGACATCCTGATCACCCTTTCTACACTCCGTCACAACCCATCCCACACCCCCTTACCCCCATTCCCCCCTCCTTCCTCCTTCTCCCCCTTCTCCTCCTTCTCCCCTGTCTCACCTGAAGGAGTTACCAGAGTTGTCTGCTCCATGAAGGTGTCTTCTAAACAGGTCTCCCCTTGCTCATCCAGGACCATCAAGAATAACATCGGCTCTCTTGCCCCTGCTATTGCTGATTTCTGCAATCACTCTTTTGCCACTGGATCTTCCCCTCAACTCTCAAGCACTCCCTTGTGCACGCACTCCTGAAAAAAAACATCCTCAGACCCTACCTACCCTGCCAGCTACCACCCTATTTCCATCACTCCTTTTCTGGGGAAGCTGGCCGTGCATCAACTCAACTCACACACCGAACTTGTTGGTGGTCTCCAACACCATCAATCTGGATTCAGGACATCCTGAGGCATGGAAACTGCTCTTCTGAACGGCCATGAAGAACTGCTCGCATCTCTGGACTCCAACTTCCCAGCTGTCCTTATCCTGCTCGATCTCTCCTCTGACTTTGACACAGGCAACCATTCCATCCTCGTACAAAGGCTCCACGATATCCTCGGTATCTTGGAATGGGCACTGGACTGGCTGACCTCTTTCCTCACTAACCGCTTTTCCCAAGTCATCCTGGGCACCTTCTCCTCTCCTCCTTCCCTCTCCACCTGTGGTGTCCCCCAGGGCTCTATACTCTCCCCCTGGCTCTTTAACATCTACCTTACACCCCTTGCATGCCTCATTGCCTCCTTCTCCCCCAACTTCCAGTGTTATGCAGAATACACACAGCTCTTTCTCAAACTCCCTGCTGACACCCTTACACCTTCCATCATCCCTGACTGCCTATCTGCCATCCAGTCCTGGTGCGCCTCTAACGATATCTCTACCTCAATGCCTGTAAAAACTGAGATCCTTCCCATCGAGGCCGCTGCTGCCTCCTCCTTCCCCTCACTCTGGCCTTCCTCCTTGGGCTCTCCCCCTGTACCTTCAATTGAAGCCAGAAACCTTGGAGTCATCTTCGACTCCTCTCTCTCCTTCCTCCCTCACACTCAGGACATTGCCAAGAAATTCACTTTCAGCTACTCCTTTTCAAAGGAATTTTACCTGTTCTCAGGCTCAATGTGACCAAAGCCCTAGTTCTCTCTAGGCTTGACTTCTGCAATAGCCTCCTCCTCTGAATCTACTATCTTTTACTCTCCGACCCCTCCAGCTAATCCAGAATAGCAAGACTTATCCTTGGCCTTAAGCCCAGGGACCTGCACTAAAAAGTCTTCACTGGCTGCTGGTTGCTGAACGGATTAAATTCAAATCCCTCTGCATCATCCACAAGGCTGTCTGGGCCTGGGGACCACACTATCTTCAACTTTATCTCACTAAATACTCTCCCTCTAGACCACTACGTTCCACTGGCATCAACTCTCTGTGTGTAAAGGGTTTTGCTAAACAGAGAGTGTATGGTTGTTCACTTTCCTCAGCGGGCTCCCTCCTATGGAATAGCCTCCCCCTCTCCCTGAACCTTGAGCAGGATCTCCTCAAATTCCAGAAGCCCCTTAAGACTTTCCTCTTTTCCTCCTCCTTCCCTTCTTCTCTCCTCTGCTAATCCCACAGTTGCTGCGATTGGTGTGCTAAGCCCTTATGCATCCTCGGGGCCCTACACTCCTACACCAATCCTGCCCAGCTCTTCTCTATCCACAGCACTTGCATCTGCACACCTTCCACCCTGGAGGTTTGCATTTACACCTCCCGTGGCCCTAGTCTGTGTAGCACTCAACATTTCTACCACTTCATCTGTGGCTCAACCATGAGCTCGGACTCCCCAGCACTTACCCCCTCTTCCCTCTTCCTTGCTGCATTTACACGTCCTGAAAACTTACAAGGCATAGTAGTTTTGTCCTTTCTACCTTTTTCCCCCCTCTGCTCTTAAATATTGTGTTTTCAATGGGTTTTTTCCCCACCCTTGCTCCCTCCCTCCCCTGTGGGCGCTTTGAAACAGTATTTTCTTATTGTATAAGTGCCTAATAAGCAAAAAATAAATAAATAATTTAAGCCCAGGAGTCAATCTCCCCATGCCTACCAGCCCACTGCTACTAATCCCAGGAGCCAAACTCCCTGCGCCTACCAGCCCACTGCTACTAAGTTCAGGGGCAAAACTCCCTGCGCCTACCAGCTCACTGCTACTATGCCCAGGAAACAAACTCTCTGCACCTACCAGCCAACTGCTACTAAGCCCAGGAGTGAGACAACTTCAGCACACCTACAGCCCACCCCCACCCACAACAAACTGCCAAACCATACACTGGCTCACCCAGGCCATGGCAGCCATGCTCCGGCGTCACCTCTCCCACCTCTATACCATGCACTGGAACACAGTGAAACCTACGCCTATGTACACGCACCACCTTCCCTTCGGCCAACCACCCTTCAAAGCTACCTACAAGTCCCTCACTGAATTCAGTGCCCATCCCTGCTAGCACCCCTCCCACCCCCACACTGAAGCCATTCTCATGCGCACTTGTCATTGTACGCTCCATCTGTGCCCACGCATAGAATGACTTGGATTTGCTCGCCACCACCGAAACATGACTTTTGAAGCTGCTGGTCCAGCCCTATCACTTGCCATCCCACCTGGGTACACCATCCTGAAATCAGTCAGGCCTGCCAAACCAGGTGGTGGTGTCGCCATCATCACAAAAACATCCATACCTATCAGGGTTTGCCTCCCCGCCTTACACAAGGATATTAACTCCTGCTTGCTAAACATGAACCCAATCCCCAAACCAACATCAATATCCTCCTTCTCTACCACCATCCCAGCCACTTCAACTCCCCAGACACAGACATCTCCCTTCTTCTGGCTCCACTCGTCAAACCCAATACCAAACTCATCCTGCTCTGGGATTTTAACTTGGATGTTAATGACAACTCTGATTCCAAGGCTACCGCCCTTACTAGCACACTGGAAGACATGAACCTTCATCCAAACCATCACCACCCCCACACATGCCAAAGGGAACATTCTTGATTGGATCTTGAATCTTAACACACCCGTCACAGTTACCACCATCATCACCACTGCTCCCTTCTGATCTCCGATATCTCACCTATCCCATGGTCGGACCACCACTGCATCAAATTTGACCTCTCATCCAAGGGGCCTCCAAGAACAACTATCCCATTCCCAGCTGCTCTCGCGGGAAGTGCACGTAAACTCACTATGTAAAACATCACGCCTTACCTCGCGCTTAAACACCCGTTCCCTAATGACCCGGAAGTCCTAGCATCCACTTTCAATCAAGTCATCACCCTAGCAGTGGACACAGGAGCCCTGCTCACCCTCAAAAAGGCTAAGAAAGTTAAGCACTCTAACGCCTGGTTCACTGAGGAGCTCTTAAAGCTTTGCTCCAAAAAAAGGACTGCCTAGCTAATCGGAAAACCTGTTCAAATGATACTACCAAAGCTGTTTTTAAGGCTGTCTCCAAAGACTACAAAAGGGCCATCATTCAGGCTAAAGCCTCCTCCTATAATACCAGGATTGAAGGCGCCAAGTCAGGAACTAGGGAAATATTTGCTATTTTCCGAGAGCTGGAGACTCCCACTCCCTCCCCCCCGACTATCCTAAAAGATGACACTTGGTGCAATAAAATTCAAAATTCCATTCTAGACAAATTGGAAACCCTTCACACCAAAATCCTAGCACACCAAAATTCCCTCTCCATCCGTCTGTAACAACTGTAACAGCACCTCGAGGGTGGAAGCCCTCTCCACCCCCGTGCCCATGTTTGACTTCAAAGACATGAGTGAACGTGAATTCACTGCCCTCCTTAACTCCATTAAACCTTCCAACTGCAAAGGAGACGCCTGCCCAGCGCAGATCATTAAGGACTGTGCATCCCCTCTGGCCCCCCTCATCACAGCATTCATTAACTCATCCTTCCAGGCTGGACACATTCCAACTGGACTCAAAGAAGCTTGGGTCAGACCGCTCCTGAAAAAACCCTCTCTCGACCCATCGATCCCTGGAAATTACAGGCCCATTACCACGGTGCCTTTCCTGCTTAAAATTCTGGACAAAGCAGCTTACCTGCAAGTCCAAAAATGTATCAAAGACAATCACCTTCTAGGTCTTCGGCAGTCCGGTTTCCGGCCAAGACACAGCACGGAAACAGCTCTGCTCGACCTAAAAAATCAAATGGACGACTTAAGAGACGCGGGCAAACCTGCGCTGCTTCTACTCCTCGACCTCTCCGCTGCCTTTGATCTGGTGGACCACAAGACCCTCTGCCATCACCTTTCCACCGCAGCCAACATCTCCCCGAGGGCCTGTGCATGGATAACCTCCTTCCTGCAGGATAGAGTCATGAAGGTTTTCTCGGAATCCTCATGCGCTAACCCCAGCCTCATCAAGTGTGGGGTCCCACAGGGATCGTGCATAGCTCCCACACTCTACAATCTATTCACTAGGGCCCTATTCAGAATTCTTGACTCACTGGGCATCTCATACACCAATTATGATGATGACACCCAGGTGCTGATCCCCCTCTCTGGTGACTATATATCTGACCTCAAAACCCTCAATGCCATTTACTCCACAATCCAATCCTGGATGGCTAAAAACTGGCTCTGCCTCAACAGCGAGAAAACAGAACTCCTGCTGATTGGGGCCCCCTCCACGTTGGGGAAACTAGATGAACAATACCAATCCTTCACAGTAGATAACATCCCTATCGCTGTTCCAAAGTCATCAAGACGCTGGGCGTATACATTGAACCTGACCTATCCATGAATAGACAGGTCAACGCAATTGCCTCCTCTGCAGCGTACCACTCTAAACTCCTCAATGCAGCCAGACCTTCTCTTTCCCAACCTCACCATATGCCTCACCATAGCTAGGGCAATAATTGGGTCAAGGCTGGACTACTGCAATGCCCTCTTGGTAGGCACCTCCCAAAAAAACCTGGCCAAACTACAACTAGCACAGAATAATGCCCTCAGGGCCGCAACAGGCATCTCAAGACATGACCACATTTCTGAGGTCAGGTGGAAGGTCCACTGGCTCCCCGTCAAGGAGAGAATTACCTTCAAAACACTCGCCCTGGCGCACAAGTGCCTGCACAGTCGTGCTCCACCTTACCTAGCTCAAAGGATCAGCCTGCACACTCGCATTAGGCCCACCTGAGCGGCCTATACCAACAGAATTCTACCCGCAGAGTGAAAGCGGGCGGTACAAGCTTCCCCAACATGGTGGCCACGCATTGGAACTCCCTTCCCCCTTCCATCAGGGGGATTGACTCCCATGCAACCTTCAGGAAGGCCATTAAAACTAGACTCTTTGTCTAACAACTTATGTTATGTGTACTGTAACATGATTTTGACAATGTACTGCGTTTTTTCCTAATTGTCTTGAAACTGTCATGAAAATGTTCATTGTTAACCGTAACCAGTTTCTGTTTCCAAGTTTTTTCTGGGGCCGCATTCATGCAACCCTGAATCAAGTCGTCTTAAGCCTTCTCATAGCGCCTAAATGCCTAAGGGCTGCAATGCGCTTTACAAATGCAAAATAAATAAATTAATAAATCAGCCCCAGCCCCTGGAATGACCACTGCCTCATCCAATTTCTCCTACCTCAAGAGTCCATGACTGTGTGCACTAATGGCAGCCACCCCGTGCCCCCCATTAACCTAGAGACATACCCGCAAACTCACTGCAGAGCTCCTAGATCCCACCATTGAAGCCTGCATTGTCTTACTGCCGGAGAACCATGACCCGGACACCATTCTGGCTGCCATCAACGACACACTCCTACACACTCTTGACCTACACGCTCCCCCCCAAGACCACTCTAAAGAAAGAGCCCTCTTTGTACAAATGGTTCACAGAAGAACTACTTGCCCTCCGTAGAGACAAACATGCCCCAGAACACCTCTGGAGGAAGAACCCCTCCACCGCACACAAAGAAGCCTTCCTCGCCACTGCCAAAAGTTACAATGCCACCATTATCTCAACCAAATCCAGTATCTATAACGCTAGAATTAGCAAACCAAGCTCCAACAACAGGGAACTTTTCAAAATCTTCAAAGAACTGGAATCTCCAGTAGCTCCCACCACCAGCCTCCTCAAAGACAAAGATTGGTGCACATGTAACCAATCTGCTCTGACCAACAAAATCAGAGAAAAAAACGAACTCAAAAGTCTGTTCTCCTTGCAAATGATGTACCCCTCTCAGACAGCTTGAGCCTCCCACTGCCACCCCACCATCCTTCAACTTCACCCCTGTCACATCCTCAGACATCCAAACTATTATCCAGCGACTCAGACCCTGCAACTGTAAGGGAGACATCCGCCTGTCTCATCATCAAAATGTGTGCTATTTCCCTCTCACCTATCATCTCCAAATTCATTAACTTGTCCTTCTCCTCTAGCTTGGTCACAAGCACCATCAAATAAGCCTGGGTCACATCCCTACTGAAGAAACCCTCCCTGGACCTTACCCTCCTGACAAACTATCGCCCAATAACAAAAGTACCCTACCTACTCAAAATCCTGGATCGCACTGCCTACACCCAGGTTCGAGCCCACCTAGAGGAACACAACCTACTGGGCTTATGCCAATAAGGATTTAGACCTAGACACAGCAGGGAGGCTGCCCTCCTAGACCTCAAGATACAGATTGATGAAATACACGATTCCGGAGAGTTCACCATCCTCCTTCTCCTCGACCTCTCTTTGTCCTTTCATCTTGTTGACCACTTTCTGTTGGTGACCAGGTTAGAAGAGCAGGCTCATTGTACCAGTATAGCCACACAATGTATATCATCTTTCCTCAGGTCTCAGAATGCTAGAGCGGCTATGGCGGCGCCAGCTCCCTACCAGCTGCCATTACATGTGGGGTCCCTCAGAGGTCATGTATCTCTCCTACGCTGTTCAACATTAACGTCATACCTCGTGTTCAGTATACCAACTACGCTGATGACACTCAGGTCATCCTTGAGTTGTCAGGCATCTATGCTCAGGACGCCTTGGCCAGTAACTCAATCTATGAGTCAATCCAGGCACGGATGGTAACCAATTCTCCTGCCCTTAATACGGACAAAATTGAGTTACTAATCATTGCCTCAGGGCAAAGACTCCAAAACTCTGCACCGGCTATGAGTGCTTCACCATCTTGGGCAAGTAGAATCACAGTGGCTAGGAGTGTCAAGACACTGGGCGTCATCCTGGATGCCGAGCTCACTCCGAATCCACAGGTCACCCACATTTCGGCCACCTGTGGCTACATTACAAAACTCAAACTGCATTTGCCCTTATATCTCTTTCAGCAATAGATCTCTGCTTGCCACGGCCTTGGTGAATTCACCCCTAGACTATTGCAATAGCCTGCTTCTAGGCACATCACAAGCCAATTTCAAGTCACCCAAAATGGTGCTGTTCGTGCAGTCCATGGGTTATCTTGAAGAGATCACAGCACCAATACCAGGAAGGATCTTCACTGTCTCCCCATAAAACATTGAATCACACACAATCTCCTTTGCTTGACCTATAAGTGTCAGAATAATGAGGTGCCTCAATACATTGCACATCGCCTCAAAGTTCTCCACCCTACTCGCAATCTACGGTCTCAAGGCCCACACAAGTTGGTGCAACCCAGGTTTAGACTCGTTAGATTTGGTGGCACCATATTTGTGGTCCAGGCTCCTTCAGCCTGGAATGAGCTTTCACTGGATTTAAGATCTGCAAACACTCTTAAAGAATTTAAGAAAATGAACAAGTCCCTATTGTTCAACCTGAAACCTGGATGAAACCGCTGCTATCTTAGTTGCCTCCTTCCACATGACATCTCCCCTTCTCTGTGTCGTCTGTCTTGTCTCCTTTTTCTGTGAGCCCTGAGGCCCATGAGCAAGTGGCGCATAACAGAAATTTTAATAAATAAAATAAATAAACATCCTCTGTCAGCACCTTAGCATCTAGTTCAACTTCACCAACGAAGCCACCGGCTGGGTTGAATCTTTTCTGTGTGATTGCTTGTTTGGGGTCTCCGATGGATCAGAAGCAGGTGATCCCATATCAGTACCCTTCAGATTCCCTCAGGGCTTGTGCCAATCCCCCCCTCTCTACAACATGTATACAAAACCCCTATTTGACCACCTCGACAATCTTGAAATCCCATATTCAAACTTTGTTGATGACACCCAAATTCTGCTGAAACTCTCTGGGAACCACACCATCAACTCTGGCAACATCAAATTCAAACAGGTCTACAGCATCATTCAGGCCTCGATGGTGGGGTATTACCCCTACCTGAATGATGACAAAATAGAGTGGCTCATTGTAGGCTCCTCTCATTTCCTAAAACAACTGGATCCTGCTTTTGCTGCCTTCTCCATTGACAGCAACAGCACCTTGGTTTCCAGCCACATGAAAACCTTGGCCATCTACCTGGATGCAGAACATTTTATGCACAAACATGTTAAGGCATTTACCTCATCCGCAGCATACTCCACCAAACTCAGCTACAGCACAAATTCAATGCAGACAACTGTCTCACATTAGCCAGAGCTATTATTGGCAGCAAATTGGATTACTGTAACGCCATACTCTCAGGCACTTGTGTGAAAAATGTAACTTCAACTGATCCAAAACAATGCCCTTCAGGCAGCCTGGGGCATAGAGAGAACTGATCACATCTCAGAAACAAGGGGGGATGCCCACTGGCTACCCATCAAAGCTTGCATTGAGTTTAAAATCCTGTCGATTACCCATCGATGTATCCATAACACTGCACCCACCTTCCTCAGAAGCGCATCTTCAGGAAAGCACACCAGCATTGCTTACGCTGTACCATAAGAGGAAGAGGGCCGGAGGAGTCAGCTTCCCGGTGACAGCACCATCACTGTGGAACACCCTACCTCCTCTCCTCCAAGATGAGCCATCATACCTTATTTTCAGAAAATTACTCAAAACCCTGTTGTTCAACAGGTATGTATAAGCTTCGCCCCAGCGCATAATTCTTACTGTCTGTTACCAATCATGTACCAGCACCATGATATCTCTGGGTCTGGGTGCTGTCAACAAATGAAATAAATAAATATATACCCGATAAAGAAATCAAAGGGGGAATCATGGAGATTCATACAGCAGTTATGACTCCTGAGGAATATTATAGAAGCAGAATGTCCACTGGTACCAAATCCTGCCACAATATTATTATGAATCATTCAGACCAAGTCAAAATACTTCACATAATCGATCTGAAGAACTCCTTCTTCATCATCCGACTACACCCAGACTCTAGATGTCTGACAGCATTCACGTATCGGAGGATCAGAATTGAACACACTACGTTACCACAAGAGTACTGCAAATCAGCCAGTATCTTCATCAAGGTGATTCAGATGGACTAAAGCATCTTGCAGATGCCAAGCATGGTGATACAATATGTTGATGATCTATTGGTGTGCACTGAGACTGAGGAGCAGTGCAGGGCAGACTCGGCGCATCTCTTGACATTACTTGCAGACAAGGGGTACAAGGTAGTCAAGGAGAAACTACAGTACTGCCAGGAGGAGGTAGTGTATTTTAGGCAGATAATACCAATAGAAGGCCTCAAGATAACACCAGAGAGTGTAGAAGCAATACACAAATCCCCACGTCCCTGCACTGTGAAAGAGATGCAATTATTGCAGGGCGTGGGTATTAGACTATTCCACCTTCACAAAGCCTCTACTGCAGGCACTCAAGGAGGTGCAGAAGGTGACAAGGGTAATACAGTAGACTTCAGAGATAAATGAGAATTTTGCCGAACTCAAAGACGCATTGGCCCATGCGTCAGTGTTGTCTACCCCAATTACAAAGATACATTTATCTGTTTTTTCATTCAGACAGCTCAGTGATGACGGCGGAATAAGCCACAGGGACACAAGCCTCTGGCCTACATTAGTGGTCTCCTAGATCCAGTAATGCACGTATACTTCCGCTGTGAGTAAGCGCTTGTGGCTGCAGCATTTGCAATAGAAAAGGCAGCTACTATTACCATGGGTTGGCGGGTAGTTCTGTACGTGGAGCATTCTCTTTTTGCCATACTAGAGAAGTCAAAGAGTACACTCACCACACAGAGGGCTTCAGGTTATGAAATTATACTGACAAATCCAGTGATTGAGGTAGAGAGGTGTTGTGTGGTCAACCCAGCAGCATTCAAAGGAGAGCCGACAGAGAAATGGGATTACATGCATGACTGTGCAGCATATATGGACCGAACGGAGGGGAACATCCGGGTAAGGGAAGAAGAGATGGAGGGGATATGGTCTTCATTGATGGTTCATCAAGCATAGATCCGAATACAGGAAGAAGACATACTGGTGCCGCAGTAGTCTACTACAGGGATGGATGTTTTGCGATTGCATCCCAGGGGAGGCTACTATCGCTTTCTTCAGCACAGGCAGCAACCAACTGGCTATGATAAGAGTGCTGCATATGACAGAGGGGCATGTAGGGATTATATTTTCAGACTCTGCTTATGTCACGTCCACCATACATTCAGGATTAGCATGATGGGAATGAAGGGGGTTTAGGAGGAGTGACGGGTCCCCGTTACAACATGCTGAATTACTAAGTGAAGGAATTGAAGCATTGACAATGCCAGTAGAAGTAGCAATAATAAAGTGTGTTGCCCACACAGGAGGGCAGAACCTAATCTCCCAAGGGAACGACATGGCCAACAGAGCAGCAAAAGAAGCGGCCTACTTACCTAAAGGGACCACCAAATTATACCAAGGTGCAGAGGGAAGGGTGCTGATGATGGCGGCAGGCACAGTAAGGAATAAAGGGTCTGAAAATGCAGATAATGTTAGCTCAATAACAATTGTTCAAATAATTGACCTGCAGGGGGAAGCTCCCCAGGAAGAAAAAGACTTATGGATACAAAGGGGATGCTCACACACCATCTGACTTGGTGTGGAGGCAGAATATCACAGGGAAACCAGTAATGCCAAAGAAATAGCTGGCTGTAACGTTGGAGCAGCTACATTTTCCGGCCCAGATATCCAAAGTACATGTAGCAGCAGAAATAAATGAGGGGTGGTACATCCCCAAACTGCATGAACTTGTTGCATAACTTAACGGGAATTGCATGGTGTGTCAACAGTTTCGGCCGGCATACATTAAAGACAGTACATGGAAAATTACTGAGACCGGAAGAGCCCTTCTGGCACTTGCATATCGACCATGTCGAAATGCAAGACAGATGTACCTCTTATAGTTATAAGCTTGTGGTTGTCTGTCCTTTTTCACATTGGCTTGAGGCGGGACCCTGTGCTCATAATGACGCAAAGTCAGCAGCCAAATTCTTGGTGTGGGAGGTGTTCTCGAGATGGGGAATATACGATGAAACAAGGTTGGACAATGGGCAACATTTTTCAAGCAACCTTTTTAAGGAAATAAACATCTTGAGAATAAAGCACTGACTTTGCACAGTGTACTGGTAACAAGCAAAAGGGATTGTGGAGCATTTAAAAGGCTTGCTTAAAGAGTGCTTGACAAAGCTAACAACAACTTTGTACAAGAATTGGCTTTACTGCCTCCCTTTAGTACTCCTTGCACTATGAAATTCACCTGGTGCGGATCATCATTTGACTCTGCATGAAATTGTTACTGGCAGAAGGAAGCATGTGCCAGTCCCACCTGCACATACAATTCTGGATGCCAACACAACAGCACAGGTGTTGGGGAAAGAAATGCAAATATATCTGACTGAACTCACCAATGCCCTCAAATGTGTGTCCCTCCAGGTTCAACAAGTCGCCGGCCAATGAGGTAACAACCCCAAGTGCACAAGACGCAGAGACTTTCCCACAAGTGTCGCCCCTCTATCCTGGTGACAAAGTGTTTGTCAGAAACTTTGTTTGGAAGTGGCAGGATCCAAAGTTTACGGGTCCACATGAGGTGGTGTTTATAACATCCACAGCAGTAAAGATTAAAGAAAGAAGAGCATGGATCCACATTTCAGAAATTCGAAAGACAACAGTGTAGCCCTCTCTGGGAAGGAAGTGAGGGGACCAACTTAAGGAGAAGTATCACACAGTTGTCATTAACACTTCTCTCTGCTATAATACTTTACAGGAGGCCCGTAGAAGAAGAAAAAGAATGCCACACAAGCATTGGGGGGGGATAGGAGAAAATGTAAAAAAAGATGTGCAATTGGTAGGGATATGGTTGTTTTGTGTCTTTCTTCTCTGTCCTTTTCTCTTCTGGTTTCTATTGCATAAAGAGTATGGTGGTTTGCCTAAAGACAATGAAAAAGGGATATGCAACAAAAGAACTATACTTAGTGCTGAAAAGTTTTATGACACAATTGGAGGGCAGAACATGGCATCTGGGAATGCCTGGTATGACGAGATGAAACATGTGGGGTGAGAGGGGGCTAATGGCAGTTGTTGTATGTGCTTGCTAATCCCACACGTCACAGGGGCACCAAAACAATTCCTGCCCCAAGAGGTAATAGCGGAGGAAGGGTATACCTAATGCACCGATATTTATGTAAAGCTTGTGGGCTGTTTCAGGGGCAAATGGTAGAGGTCCATAGGATAGACGAAGGTGAGGAGGTATATGCTGATAATTAGGTACATCTAGAAAGCATGTAAAAAGAAGAAGCCATAAAGCATATAATACTAGAATATGTGACAGAGGGGGCGCGAAGGGAAGAACATCTGCCTACGACTCACAGGAGGGTGTATTGCAAAAATTCAACAAGACACGATATCCTGAGGTGCCACACCAGACCTCTGATGAGAATGGGGGGTTTGGTGTTTCACAATGGGAGATGGATAAGGGGGATGGTGCAGTGTCACACAGATGGGTTACCCAAATAGGCAGTGTGGAATGCCAATGTACATGCTTTGACCTGGATAGACAAGAGACATAAACCAGTACACAGAAAGCCCCTTACACAACTTTCTTTGTGTTTCAGGGCAACAGGGATGGTCATAGTAGAGGTGAACACTGGCTGCGAGAGGACGATGAGCATCCTGGCGTTGCACAATGGGGTGGCGGCAGTGATGAATCAGTGGTGGGCCTGTGGCTCCAAAGCGTATGCCTAGTTACCCCCAGAGTGGGGAGGAGAGTGCGCCCTTGTCACGCACCCCAACCCTGATTTGGTCATGCCTCGAGTGGACTTGTTACCTTTCAACAATCTCTCTGAATTGTGGTGAAAGAAGAGATGAGAGAGCAGAGAGAACAGGGAGGAAAGAAGAGAAAAATTACCAGAATGAAAAGAAGTAGCAAATACATTTCTGAAGAATCCTCGCAAAGCTTGGATGCCATCTCACAGCACTTGAGGTTAATCAGCAAGGCATCTGTCTTTTTTACATCACTGCTACTTCCTAGAGTGCAAGCAGCCATTATCACCCAGTGGTTGCAGATCACCAGGTATGAAGTGCTACAGCTGGCAAATGCGACCGAAAAAGGGCTGAATGCAGTAAGGGAGGAACTCTATGCCCTGCGCGTGGTAGCACTTAAGAATCATTTTGTTCTGGACATGATGATGGCAAAGCAGGGCAGGGTCTGCCAAGAGAAAGACAGCAGTTGCTGCACAGCGATACACGCTAATGATGCCACCAATGGGGCACTCTCAGAGGCTGCCAAGGCGATTTGCACCTTGCATGAAAAAATGACAAAAGAAAAGCATGATACCACATCAGACAGTTGGCTGGACTCATTGTTTGCCTGGGTGCCCAAGTGGCTGGCTGCCATATCCAAGATAACTGTCCCGTGCTCGTTGCCTTCTGTGCAGGACAGTGGATCATCAAAAACTGTAGTTGCAGCAAAAACAAAGTACGGTATATAATGTATGCTAATAAGGTGGGGAATGAGGATAGCAAAATTTAGGCTCAGCTTCCTGGAATGAATGATGGTGAGGATGAGGTGCAGGTAGTCTTTGCAGTACCGTCACTGAATGCAGAAAATTATGACACCTATTGGGTAGCATGTTCCTGAGACGGGCGCAATTGCATGATAACATGATACACATTGGAGGGGTACGAAGATGAGGGAGGGGACATGGCTAGGGTAACATGGCTATGGATGCCCAAGACAGCGAGCAAAGAAATGGCAGGAAAAAGAGTGTTGATCGCTGGATCGAATGAAGGAGGGAATGCAATAAAGGTGCTTATACAGCGCCATCCAGGAGGAGCACATTTACCAGTTGCGACAATAACGGGGTCGGAGGAGGCAACCATCTGGGTGGGACAAGGTAACTTTGTTGGCTGTAATACAAGTGATTAGAGCCTGTACATAGCCCGAGAAGCCAGGGGTTGGGAATGAGATCGGGGTGCTCAAGGGGAAAGATGGGGGCTGCGTTTTGAACTAACTGTGAGAGACCAAGCAGAATCTAACAGAAAGGAGCTATTCACAATCCTCAAAGAATTATAATCCCCTTCCCCTGCACTTGATACCTGCAGCAAGGACAGCACATGGTGTAATAACATCCAAAGCGCTCTCCTCAACAAAATCACCACCTTACAATCTAAAATTATTGCCAAACAAACCACCCTCATTTCCTCTCCCCTATCCAAACTAGTGTCGCCCCCCACACTCCTTTCAGCTTCACCCCACTTAGCATCTCAGAGGTGGAACACATTATCTGCAACTTAAAACCATCCAATTGCCAAGGTGACTCCTGCCCAGCACCTATCATTAAGGAATCGGCACACGACTTGGCGCCCTTTATAACAACGTTTATCAACTCATCGTTCAAATCTGGAATGGTACCCAATAACCTGAAGGATGCCTGGGTTATCCCTCTCCTAAGAAAACCCGACTCTAGACCCTGAGGTACTCACAAACTATAGACCCATCACTACTGTCCCATTCCTTCTATAAATATTAGACAGAGCAGCATACCTACAGATACAGAACTATCTGGAAACTAACAACCTCCTTGGCACAAGACAATCTGGTTTTAGACCCAAACACGGGACAGAAACAGCTCTTCTAGACCTTAAAACTCAAATTGAGGACCTAAAAGACAATGGCAAACTTGCCCTCCTACTCTTATTGGACTTATCCGCTGCCTTCGACTTGGTCAATCACCAAATCCTATGTCAGCACCTAAAATCTGCTGCCCATTTCTCGGACAATGCCACCAATTGGATTAGGTCATTTCTTGACAATAGGCAAATCAGAGTCTTCTCACCTACCGCCTCTGCAGATCCTGCATCAGTCCCCTGCGGAGTCCCTCAGGGGTTGTGTGTCTCCCCCACACTCTACAATGTATTTACCAAATAACTGTTCGATGTGCTTGACTATCTGGGTGTCACCTACACCAATTTTGCAGATGACACCCAGATACTCATTCCCATTACCGGTGACTACATTGTCGACTCTAAAGCTCTGAACGACATTTACCAAGTCATTCAAGCGTGGATGGCCCAACATGAGTTGTGTCTCAATGATGATATGACAGAGCTCCTCATCTTGGGAACACAAAAGAGACTAAACAAACTGAACCCATTTTTAAGCTCTTTCAATATTGACTGTAACTCCATCAAAGTATCTAAAGATATGAAAACCTTAGGAATCTACCTCGATTCACCACTCTCCCTTACCCGACAAACTAATGCAGTTGTAGCTGCCTCGGCCTACACCTGCAAGTTGATTACAGCCTGCCGACCATTCCTCACCACACAAAATTGCATCACCATGGCCAGGACACTGGTCATGTCCAAATTGGACTATTGCAATGCTTTATACCAAGCCACTAATCAACGGAACCTCAACAAACTCCAGATCACCCAAAACAGTGACATCAGAGCAGCCCTCAACATCCCCAGATCAGCCCACATCTCAGAAACCAGGAAAAACCTTCACTGGTTATCAGTCTCCCAAAGGATCTCCCTGAAAGAATTGGCCCTCACTTACAAATGCGTAAATAACCAGGCCCCTACCTATCTAGCTTCCTGTTTCACCCAGTACATTCCTACGCGGACTCTGAGATCCGCCCAAACTCAAGGTGTCACGATCCCCATTTATAAGCTGCAAACAGCTGGAGGTGTCAGCTTCCCAGTCCAGGCGGCTAAACTCTGGAACACCCTGCCACTTACCATTAGAAATCTACCTTCATTCAACTCATTCAAACACAAAGCGAAGCTCTGGCTAACCACCACACATGAACTATTGGTTACAGCCTGACGCTCAGCATGACCGTGGGGTCTATTTACTGCTCTGAATGATACTGCTCCATTGTATAAATTGTTTGCTACTTTAACTGTAACTATGCCTCGATTGTAACCACTTGTCTGATTATGTGTCATTCTTGTAATCTACTGTTGAAGATAGGCGCCCGGTTGCCTTCGGGCCTAGCTGCGCTATACAAATAAAACAAATACAAATACAAAATGGACTAAGACCTGAGCCGTATAGCTGACATGTCCCAACACAATGGTTAGGCAGATTCAGGCAATTACTGATAATTACACAAACCCGACTTCCATCACACTTCCCCACATGGATAAAAAGGCGGAGCACGAAAGCACACGAGAAAGCAGCAGTTCCAAGATGGCGGTTTAATACAAGGAGAAAGACGGCGAGACCGGAGAGGGTTGCAAGGAGGGAAGTGCCCTTGACCTTTTAAGAGAACTACCGTTACTTTTAAGAGCCTTCGAGAATAAGAAATATAAGACCTGGAAAGAAAGCTGAAGAGACCTACATTGTGTGTCGGAGGTACACAGGGCTCTCCCAGGTTGATAGCCAGGGCGGGGAGAAGCGTTTGTTGCCATGGTACTGTCCTTGGCTCATACAACAAAGCAGCGCTAGTAAAGTCAGCACAGCCAGTGAGTCGGGGAGACTGATACCAAACCGGGCTGTATTAGTGCCAAGGTTGCAAGCAGCAACATTGTATAGAGAAATCTGAATAAGAACAGTGTGTGAAACGTATGTGACGAGCGATGTGAATAATTAAACAGCGGATGAGTGACTGAACTTTTGAAGCAAAAACAGATACAGTAAACAGAGTGGTCCGGCTCCACTTGGGTGCTCATGTCATGATCTCTGCTTCCAAAAGATCAGGACCTGCCCGACTCCCTTGGAAGCAGACCCATAACCCCGGTTCCGAGTGCCAGCCAGTCCCAATTGGGACCTTTTGGACCCTGTCCTGGCGCCAGTGGCACCAGGCTCATAAAAATGCCCAGTCCCAGCGCTGGAAGCGCCGGGCTCATAATGCTTGGGTGGACTTACCTGCAGCAGACCATGCTGCTTACTTACCTGCCAGTTGAACCCCTGATCCTCTTCTGTTTGGGACTACTTTTCCTGTTGGGTGGGGCAGGAGCCACTCCCTAGGTTCAGAACACTAGAACTCTTCTGGAAAGCAGGAACTCTTTTCTTACCTAGGCGTGGCTGTGGAAGGAGACACCTAAGCACTACAGGAGGCTATTTAAACCACACCCGATGGATGAATCTTGCTTTGTGTTATTCTGCATTCTCTGCAGCAGAACGCTCATCGTGTCTTCTGCTTCTGATCCTGAGCCTAAGGGAACAAAGGCTTACCATCCTGGAATCCAGTCTTCAGCAGCACCTGTAAAGACAAAGAAAGAACAGGTTAGCACTACGGTCTTCAGTGGCAGCGCATCTCTTACCTGGTCCATCGGCTGTCACCAACGCCTCGCGCTGCATTCCGGCATCTGAAAGACAAAGGCTTACCTACTCTTTGCATGCTCCGGAGGTCTTCGCACTGCATTCCGGCATCTGAAAGACAAAAGCTTACCAGCTCTTCGCACGCTCCGGAGGCCTTCGGCGCTGCATCCCGCATCTGAAAGACAAAAGAAGGTGCGTTTAAAGACATTGGGCAACTTTATTACTCACGTGCCATTACTCCTTCCCACGCCGAATCCAGTGGGTATTCCAGTACCCTTCAGCTTCTCTAAAGCTCCGAACTTGTACCTGCAAGATAAAAGGGACAGTTAGTGCGCATGGTGAAGCAGGCTACAAGCGCTTACTTACGTGCTTCCAGGCGCTTCTATTCCTCACGCGGGTTCGATCCTCAACTCTCATCAGCCCGCCATCCGCCATCGCCGGAACCCTGCAAAACAAGAGATATCATTACAAAAGACTTTTAAGACATTTGAAGTGCCCAGAACTTACCGTTCGTGCAGTTAACGACGGACAGCAGTCCTCTGAGGTCAAGAGGCCTGCACCCTTATCCAGTGAAGAAACTGGTTACGGCACCCTGCCCCGAGGCAGATGGAGAGCTCGGTGTTCACTTACCTAAGGTGAGGGCGTTAACCTTTGGGGTTCTACAGGAGAAGAGAAAGGGAAGAGGAGAGAGGCACCCAATAACCCCAGTTCATTAATCCCATATTTTCTATCTGCAGACATCTTACTCTTCGAGTCAGACATACAGTGCACAGAGGTCCAGCCCAAAGAGCCAACCGTGTGTTACACATCACCTTTGAAGATACGGCATTCACCCAGTCAAGACCGGCGCCTCTGCGGGAATCAGGTGAGCGTTACAGAACACAAAGCCTACCGCAAAACTCCCACCCAGGCGCTATGGAAACCTCGGATACCTCGGAGACCAGCTAGCCCAGTTACTTGGGGAACTAAGAGCAGAAGTGCATGCAGCCCGTCAGGAAACGAATGCTCTAAGAAGGGAACTGATTATTTCCAAGGAGCGAACAGACAATCTCGCTAGACAATTGCTACAGTCACAAGCCAGACAAACTCCGTTACCCGCATCAGGGGCAAATCTTCCTTCAACATCCTCTACGAACCCAGTGCAGATCAACCTACCTGGGAATGTACCTCTGGCTCCGCCCGAACGATTTTCTGGTGACCCAAAGAGGTTTGCAGTATTTATTAATCAGTGCCGGTTGCACTTCTTATGCCGGCCAGCAGCCTTTCCAACTGATCAAGCTAAGGTAGCTTTCGTGCTTTCGTACCTTAGTGGCAATGCGGCAGACTGGTCGATCCCTCTAGTTAATCAAGATGATCCGGTTCTCCATGATTTTCAAGCTTTTCAGCTCAGTATGGAAAAACTGTTTGCAAGACATTCACAGGGGCAGGCCTTGGACAATGAGCTCCTTTCATTGCGACTGGGTAATCAAGACCTTTTGGCTTATATTGCATCTTTCAACAGACTGATAGTGGAAACTCGATGGCCTGAGGACAAAAGGATTACGCTGTTTTATAGAGGTCTACGTGGAGAGCTCAAAGATGTGTTAGCCCAAGTAGTGAATCCCCCGCAAGACTGTTCGGACTATATTGACTTAGTCGTTCAAATTGACCACAGACTGCAGAACAGGAAGGCCGATCGTTCCAAGTTTGATGCTCGAGTATTTTCCAAACCACCAACTCCTACCAAAGGAGTAGACTCCGGGGAACCCATGCAAATAGGGGGCCTGAAAGGACCACTAACACAAAAGGAGCGGGAAAGGAGAAAACAGCTGCAATTATGCCTCTATTGCGGAAACTCGGGGCACTTTCTTCGAGACTGTCCGGTGAAACCAGCCAAGAAGGCAGTAGGAGCTGCAGTTACCAGGGTCACAAACTCTGAGCAGGGAAACGACCTCGCCCGACAAGACTAGAGGTCCTCTTGCCGAGCGTTAAAACCAGTTCAGTGACCTCGCATTTCGTGATACCTATGGTCCTCATTAGCCCTGAACATCCGGATCGATTACATGCGATTGAAGCTTACGTCGACAGCGGTGCCATCGGCAATTATGTGGATCATGAAATGGTTTTGAGGATGAATCTGACTCTTTGTCCAAAGGCTGTAAAGGACGTCATTACTACGGTGGATGGTACGGAGATAGCCTCCGGACCAGTAACGCATAACACCCAAGAAGTGACGCTAGTAAGTCAAGATGGACACCATGAGAAGATCGTGTTCGATGTGATCAAGGCCCCTCAGTTCCAGATTATTCTAGGAATTCCTTGGTTAGAGAAGCACAATCCTCAGATCGATTGGCGAGCAAGAACGGTTCAGTTTCCAGAATGTGTCTCTACTTGTCACCCTCGACCTGGTGTTGCACTGGCAGCAATTTCCTCGGAGGCTCCCCAGTTACTTCCTGAATACCTAGAATTCCAAGATGTTTTCCGGAAGGATCAGGCTAACTCTCTACCTCCTCATAGGTCTTATGACTGCCAGATAGACCTGATACCTGGATCTACTCCTCCTTGTAGTAGAATTTATGCCCTCACCGAGCCTGAGAATCTTCACCTCCGACAATACCTGGATCAATACCTAGCGAATGTGTTTATTCGTCCTTCCAAGTCCCCTGCTTCCTCAGCTTTGTTCTTCGTTCCAAAAAAAGAAGGGGACCTTAGAACTTGTATAGATTATCGCGCCCTGAACCAGATCACCGTTAAGAATAGATATCCGTTACCTTTGATCCCTGAACTCCTGGACCAAGTCAGAAAAGCATGCATATATACAAAGCTGGATCTTAGAGGAGCCTACCACTTGGTACGAGTAAAAGAGGGCGATGAATGGAAGACGGCCTTCCGCACCAAGTATGGGCTATTTGAATATCAGCTCATGCCCTTCGGACTTTGCAATGCCCCGGCCGCCTTTCAATATTTTATGAACGATGTCCTCAGAGAGCTCATAGATGTGTGTGTTGTTGTTTACATTGACGACATCCTCGTTTATTCTTCATCGGAAACTGAACATCGGAAACACGTGAAAATGGTCCTCGAGAGATTGCGTCAACACAAACTTTTCGCTAAGTTGGAAAAATGTGTTTTCAACGTGACTGAAGTTGAATTCTTGGGATTCATATTATCACCTAGCGGAGTGCGTATGGATTCAAAGAAGGTCGATGCAATTCTCAAATGGCCATCGCCATCCTCCGTAAAAGGTGTTCAAAGCATGTTAGGCTTCGCTAACTTTTACCGCAGGTTTATCCCCGAATTCTCTCGAATAGTCCAGCCCATCACCGCCTTGTTAAAGAAAAACAAACGTTTTGAATGGTCTACCGAGGCGGATCAAGCTTTCCAGAATTTGAAGACTAGATTTATCTCTGCACCGATCTTAAAACATCCTCGCCCAGAACTCCCCTACATCATTGAAACTGATGCTTCGAGCCTTGCCATGGGGGCAGTTCTATCACAAAAGGACCCAGTAACCAATCAGTTGCATCCCGTGGCATTTTGGTCCCGCAAATTCTCGCCTCCTGAAATCAATTAAAATATTACTGATAAGGAACTTCTAGCTATCAAGTCCGCCTTTAAGGCTTGGCGGCATTATCTTCTGGGGGCCCGACACACCGTTACTGTGATTACAGATCACCGAAACCTGCAATATTTGAAAACCGCAAAAGCTCAATCCTCTAGGCAACTCCGTTGGGCACTATTCTTTGCCGAGTTTGACTTCACAATTACCTATCGACCTGGTACAAAAAACGGTAAAGCTGATGCCCTTTCTCGGATGGGAGTGGAAGAACATTTGATCAATCCTAAACCTGTACCTATCATTCCCGAACAAAGAATTCTAGGTGTAATCGCCACACAATCCATAGAGGAAGTTAAGGATAAAGCCAGGCTACTGGTAACTCCAGCAGACATACAGAATTGGCATCTGCAGGGAAAGGACTTTACGGTGAAGGACAACCTATTATATTTCCAAGAACGGTTATACCTGCCCAGCACAGATTTACAGAAAAAGGTAATCTCTTGTTATCACGATTCTTTAATGGAAGGACATTGTCATGATCTCTGCTTCCAAAAGGTCAGGGTTTTCCCAACTCCCTTGGAAGCAGATCCATAACCCAGGTTCCGAGTGCCAACCAGTCCCAATTGGGACCTTTTGGACCCAGTCCTGGCGCCAGTGGCACCAGGCTCATAAATATGCCCAGTCCCAGCGCTGGAAGCGCCAGGCTCATAATGCTTGGGTGGACTTACCTTCAGCAGACCATGCTGCTTACTTGCCTGCCAGTTGAGCCTCTGATCCTCTTCTGTTTGGAACTACTTTTCCTGTTGGGTGGGGCTGGAGCCACTCCCTAGATTCAGAACACTGGAACTCTTCTGGAAGGCAGGAACTCTTTTCTTACCAGGAACTCTTTTCTTACTTAGGCGTGGCTGTGGAAGGAGACACCTAAGCACTACAGGAGGCTATTTAAACCACACCCGGTGGATGAATCTTGCTTTGCGTTATTCTGCAACCTCTGCAGCAGAACGCTCATCGTGTTTTCTGCATCCGGTCCTGGGCCTAAGGAAAAAGGCTTACCATCCTGAATCCAGTCTTCAGCAACACCTATAAAGACAAGAAAGAACAGGTTAGCATTCCGGCATCTGAAAGGCAAAGGCTTACCATCCTGAATCCAGTCTTCAGCAACACCTATAAAGACAAGAAAGAACAGGTTAGCATTCCGGCATCTGAAAGGCAAAGGCTTACCTACTCTTCGTGCGCTCCGGAGGTCTTCACACTGCATTCCGGCATCTGAAAGACAAAAGTTTACCAACTCTTCGCACGCTCCGGAGGCCTTTGGCGCTGCATCCCGCATCTGAAAGACAAAACAAGGTGCGTTTAAAGACATTGGGGAACTTTAATACTCACGTGCCATTACTCCTTTCCACATCTAATCCAGTGGGTATTCCGGCACCCTGCAGCCGCACCGAACTCGTACCTGCAAAATAAAAAGACAGTTAGAGCGCATAGTGAAACAGGCAACAAGCGCTTACTTACGTGCTTCCAGGCGCTTCTATTGATCACACGGGCTCCATCTTCAACTCACTTCAGCCCGTCATCCGCCATCGCCGGAACCCTGCAAAACAAGAGACATCATTACTAAAGACTTTAAAGACATTTGAATGACTCGAAACTTACCGTTCGTGCAGTAAACGACGGACAGCAGTCCTCTGAAGTCAAGAGGCCTGCGCTACCTATCCAGTGAAGAAACTGGTTACAGCACCCTGCCCCGAGGCAGATGGAGAGCTCGGCATTCACTTACCTAAGGTGAGAGCGTTAACCTTTGGGGGTCTACAGGAGAGGAGAAGAGGAAAGAGATAGGGACACCCCAATAACCCCAGTTCATTAACCCCATATTTTCTATCTGCAGACATCTTACTCTACACGTCAGGCATACAGTGCACAGAGGTCCAGCCCAAAGAGCCAACCGGGTGCTACACATCACCTTTGAAGATACGGTAGTCGCCCAGTCAAGACCGGCGCCTCTGCGAGAATCAGGTGAGCGTTACAGAACGCAAAGCCTACCGCAAAACTCTCGCCCAGGCACTATGGAGACCTCGGATACTGACCCCCTAGCCCGGTTACTTGGGGAACTAAGGGCAGAAGTGCATGCAGCTCGTCAGGAAACGAATGCTCTAAGAAGGGAACTAATTATTTCCAAGGAGAGAACAGACAATCTTGCTAGACAAGTGCTACAGTCACAAGCCAGACAGACCCCGTTACCCGCATCAGGGGCAAATCTTCCTTCAACATCCTCTATGAATCCAGTGCAGATCAACCTACCTGGGAATGTACCTCTGGCTCCGCCCGAACGATTTTCTGGTGACCCAAAGAGGTTTGCAGTATTTATCAATCAGTGCCGGTTGCACTTCTTATGCCGGCCAGCAGCCTTTCCAACTGATCAAGCAAAAGTAGCTTTTGTACTTTCGTACCTTAGTGGCAATGCGGCAGACTGGTCGATCCCTCTAGTTAATCAAGATGATCCGGTTCTCCATGATTTTCAAGCCTTTCAGCTTAGTATGGAAAAACTGTTCGCAAGACATTCACAGGGGCAGGCCTTGGACAATGAGCTTCTTTCGTTGCGACAGGGTAATCAAGACCTTTTGGCTTATATTGCATCTTTCAATAGACTAATAGTGGAAACTCAATGGCCTGAGGACAAAAGGATTACGCTGTTTTATAGAGGTCTACGTGGAGAGCTCAAAGACGTTTTAGCCCAAGTAGTGAATCCCCCACAAGACTGTTCGGATTATATAGACTTGGTCGTTCAAATAGATCACAGGCTGCAGAACAGGAAGGCCGATCGTTCCAAGTTTGATGCTCAAGTATTTTCCAAACCGCCAACTCCTTCCAAAGGAGTAGACTCCGGGGAACCCATGCAAATAGGGGGTCTGAAAGGTCCTCTAACACAAAGGGAGCGGGAAAGGAGGAAACAGTTGCAATTATGCCTATATTGCGGAAACTCAGGGCACTTTCTTCGAGACTGTCCGGTGAAACCTGCCAAGAAGGCAGTAGGAGCTGCAGTTACCAAAGTTACAAACTCTGAGCAGGGAAACGACCTCGCCCGACAAGAATAGAGGTCCTCTTGCCGAGCGTGAAAACCAGTTCCGTGACCTCGCATTTCGTGATACCTATGGTCCTCATTAGCCCTGATAATCCGGATCGATTACATGCAATTGAAGCTTACGTCGACAGCGGTGCCATCGGCAATTATGTGGATCATGAAATGGTTTTGAGGATGAATCTAACTCTTTGTCCCAAGGCTGTAAAGGACGTCATTACTACGGTGGATGGTACGGAGATAGCCTCCGGGCCAGTAACGCATACCACTCAAGAGGTGACGCTAGTAAGTCAAGATGGACACCATGAGAAGATCGTGTTCGATGTGATCAAGGCCCCTCAGTTTCAGATTATTCTAGGAATACCTTGGTTAGAGAAACACAATCCTCTGATCGATTGGCGAGCAAGAACGGTCCAGTTTCCAGAATGTGTCTCTACTTGTCACCCTCCACCTGGTGTTGCACTGGCTGCAATTTCTTCAGAGACTCCCCAGTTACCTCCCGAATACCTAGAATACCAAGATGTTTTCCGGAAGGATCAGGCTAACTCTCTACCTCCTCATAGGTCTTATGACTGCCAGATAGACCTGATACCTGGATCTACTCCTCCTTGTAGTAGAATTTATGCCCTCACCGAGCCTGAGAACCTTCACCTTCGACAATACCTGGATCAATACCTGGCAAATGGGTTTATTCGTCCTTCCAAGTCCCCTGCTTCTTCAGCTTTGTTCTTCGTTCCAAAAAAGGAAGGAGACCTTAGAACTTGTATCGATTATCGCTCCCTGAACCAGATCACCGTTAAGAATAGATATCCGTTACCTTTGATCCCTGAACTCCTGGACCAAGTCAGAAAAGCATGCATATATACAAAGCTGGATCTTAGAGGAGCTTACCACTTGGTACGAGTAAAAGAGGGCGATGAATGGAAGACGGCCTTCCGCACCAAGTATGGGCTATTTGAATATCAGGTCTTGCCCTTCGGACTTTGCAATGCCCCGGCCGCCTTTCAATATTTTATGAACGATGTCCTCAGAGAGCTCATAGATGTATGTGTTGTTGTTTACATTGACGACATCCTCGTTTATTCTTCATCGGAATCTGAACATCGGAAACACGTGAAAATGGTCCTCAAAAGATTGCGTCAACACAAACTTTTCGCTAAGTTGGAAAAATGTGTTTTCAACGTGACTGAAGTTGAATTCTTGGGATTCATATTATCACCTGGCGGAGTGCGTATGGATTCAAAGAAGGTCGATGCAGTTCTCAAATGGCCATCACCATCCTCCGTAAAAGGTGTGCAAAGCATGTTAGGCTTCGCTAACTTTTACCGCAGGTTTATCCCCGAATTCTCTCGAATAGTCCAGCCCATCACTGCCTTGTTAAAGAAAAACAAACGTTTTGAATGGTCTACCGAGGCGGAACAAGCTTTCCAGGATTTGAAGACTAAATTTATCTCTGCACCAATCTTAAAACACCCTTGCCCCGAACTCCCCTACATCGTGGAATCTGATGCTTCAAGCCTTGCCATGGGGGCAGTTCTATCACAAAAGGACCCGGTAACCAATCAGTTGCATCCCGTGGCATTTTGGTCCCGCAAATTCTCGCCTCCTGAAATCAATTACACGATTACTGACAAGGAACTTCTGGCTATCAAGTCTGCCTTTAAGGCTTGGCGGCATTATCTGCTGGGGGCCCGACACACCGTTACTGTGATTACGGATCACCGAAACCTGCAATATTTGAAGACCGCAAAAGCCCAATCCTCTAGACAACTCCGTTGGGCATTATTCTTTGCCGAGTTTGACTTCATAATTACCTATCGACCTGGTACAAAGAACGGTAAAGCCGATGCCCTTTCTCGGATGGGAGTGGAAGAACACTTGGTCAACCCTAAACCTGTACCAATCATTCCCGAACAAAGAATTCTGGGTGTAATCGCCACAGAATCCATAGAGGAAGTTAAGGATAAAGCCAGGCAACTTGTAACTCCAGCAGACATACAGAATTGGCATCTGCAGGGAAAGGACTTTGCAGTAAAGGACAACTTATTGTATTTCCAAGAACGATTATACCTACCCAGCACAGATTTACAGAAAAAAGTAATCTCTTGTTATCACGACTCTTTAATGGAAGGTCATCCCGGTATAGCCAAGACCTCAGAAAAGATCAAGCGCTACTTCTGGTGGCCGTCTTGGAAAAAAGATATCAGAGACTTTATAATGTCCTGTGGAGTATGCGCCCAAAACAAGAGTCAAAAGGAAAGACCAGCAGGCCTCTTACGCCCTATTGACATCCCACCTCGCCCTTGGCATACGCTTTCTATGGACTTCATCACCGATCTACCTCCATGCTCCGGATACAATACGATTCTAGTAATCGTGGACTTATTCTCCAAGATGGCACATTTCATTCCGCTCAAAGGCTTGCCAACAGCAGCAACTCTGGCCCGAGAACTTCTCGAAAACATCGTCCGACTGCACGGTTTTCCTTCGGTTCTAATTTCGGATCGAGGTAGTCAATTTATTTCTCATTTTTGGCGAAGTTGCTGTCGGTCGGCTCAAATTGATGTGAGACTATCGACCAGTCACCACCCTCAGACCGACGGACAAACCGAGAGGACCAATCAAACTCTGGAACAGTATTTACGCTGCATGCTGCAACAAACTGAAAAAACTTGGAAAGATATCCTTTGGATAGCCGAGTATGCCTACAATAACTCTGTCCATTCGGGAACTGGGAAAACCCCGTTTTTTCTTTTGTACGGCAGTCACCCTCGAACCTCGGAGTTGGATCCCCTCCAAGATCCTGAAACACCAGCAGTAGACTACCTGCATTCTACAATCACCCAAGCCTTTAAGGAAGCTGTTTCTCACCTTCAAAGGGCTAAAGAACAATACAAGAAAGGAGCAGATCAACATCGGAAGGAAGCCCCTCAATATCAAGTAGGGGATCAAGTCTGGTTATCCACCAAATATCTACCTCTAAAAGGGCCACGCACATTCAACCCAAGATACCTTGGTCCCTATTCCATCACTACCATAGTAAACCCAGTAGCGGTCAAGTTGGACTTGCCCCCGCACATGAAGATACATCCGGTCTTCCACGTCTCTCTATTAAAACCCGTGCAACCTCAAACCCGACTAACCAAATCTCCAAAACCTATCCTAGTGGATGGAGAACTCGAGTTTGAAGTCAAAAGCATTCTGGACTCCAAGATCTCCAAATCTAAACTATTCTACCTAATTGACTGGAAAGGCTACGGCCCCCAAGAGAGATCCTGGGAACCTGCTGAATATGTCCACGCTCCTCACCTAATCAAAAGATTTCACCGAACATTTCCTGACAAGCCAAAACCCCGGGAGAAGCCCGGTTTGGGAGGGGCCTTGAGGGGGGGTATTGTCATGATCTCTGCTTCCAAAAGGTCAGGGTTTTCCCAACTCCCTTGGAAGCAGATCCATAACCCAGGTTCCGAGTGCCAACCAGTCCCAATTGGGACCTTTTGGACCCAGTCCTGGCGCCAGTGGCACCAGGCTCATAAATATGCCCAGTCCCAGCGCTGGAAGCGCCAGGCTCATAATGCTTGGGTGGACTTACCTTCAGCAGACCATGCTGCTTACTTGCCTGCCAGTTGAGCCTCTGATCCTCTTCTGTTTGGAACTACTTTTCCTGTTGGGTGGGGCTGGAGCCACTCCCTAGATTCAGAACACTGGAACTCTTCTGGAAGGCAGGAACTCTTTTCTTACCAGGAACTCTTTTCTTACTTAGGCGTGGCTGTGGAAGGAGACACCTAAGCACTACAGGAGGCTATTTAAACCACACCCGGTGGATGAATCTTGCTTTGCGTTATTCTGCAACCTCTGCAGCAGAACGCTCATCGTGTCTTCTGCATCCGGTCCTGGGCCTAAGGAAAAAGGCTTACCATCCTGAATCCAGTCTTCAGCAACACCTATAAAGACAAGAAAGAACAGGTTAGCATTCCGGCATCTGAAAGGCAAAGGCTTACCATCCTGAATCCAGTCTTCAGCAACACCTATAAAGACAAGAAAGAACAGGTTAGCATTCCGGCATCTGAAAGGCAAAGGCTTACCTACTCTTCGTGCGCTCCGGAGGTCTTCACACTGCATTCCGGCATCTGAAAGACAAAAGTTTACCAACTCTTCGCACGCTCCAGAGGCCTTTGGCGCTGCATCCCGCATCTGAAAGACAAAACAAGGTGCGTTTAAAGACATTGGGGAACTTTAATACTCACGTGCCATTACTCCTTTCCACATCTAATCCAGTGGGTATTCCGGCACCCTGCAGCCGCTCCGAACTCGTACCTGCTCTACCCTGTCCTTCACTAAACAGGTAAACTCCCTAGCCTCCACTACTGCCTACACTTGTAAATTGATCAGAGCAGGCAAGCCCTTCCTGTCCAATACCAGCTGCCTAATCCTGGCTAGAGCCTTAATTCTTTCCCGACTAGACTACTGTAATGCCCTATACAGTAGCGCCAATAAAGCCACTACCCTAAGACTTCAAATTCTACAAAATAATGCTCTCAGAGCTGCATTAGGAATAAAAAAGAGGGAGCATATCTCCTCGACTAGGCGGCAACATAAATGGCTCTCTACGGAGAATAAAATCCAGCTAAAAATGATCTCATTAACCCATAAGGCCTTAAATAATGCAGCTCCCAGCTACTTAATGGACAAAATAAAAAGAAAAACTTCTAATAGACCCATGAGAATCGCCAATTCCAATTGTTTGGCAGTACCTAGATTCAGACTCGCCAAAATTGGTGGCGCCTGCTTCCCTGTGAAAGCTGCTAACCTGTGGAACGCCCTGCCACCTAACCTAAGAGCTGACCAACCCTTCCCCCATTTCAGAAGGAACCTTATCAAACACATTATCGCCAACAACGACTTAACACCCGAACACTCACAAGTGTAGTCCGACCCAATGCACCCTGACGTGACATCAACCTTTATGCTTATTACCGCAAATCCTGTATGTTGCTAACTGTACATTCATGTAAATACGGCAAATCTTTATCTGTACATTCTTGTAATTTGTGCAATATGGTGTAATATTGTAAATTCATTTATATAACATTGTAACATTGTAAGCTTTGCATATACTTGTTGCTGCGCCCGGTAACCTAAGGGTCTGGTGCGCAATATAAATAAATAAACAAACAAACAAACAAACAAACAGTTAGAGCGCATAGTGAAGCAGGCAACAAGCGCTTACTTACGTGCTTCCAGGCGCTTCTAATCATCACACGGGCTCCATCTTCAACTCACTTCAGCCCGTCATCCGCCATCGCCGGAACCCTGCAAAACAAGAGACATCATTACTAAAGACTTTAAAGACATTTGAATGACTCGAAACTTACCGTTCGTGCAGTAAACGACGGACAGCAGTCCTCTGAAGTCAAGAGGCCTGCGCTACCTATCCAGTGAAGAAACTGGTTACAGCACCCTGCCCCGAGGCAGATGGAGAGCTCGGCATTCACTTACCTAAGGTGAGAGCGTTAACCTTTGGGGGTCTACAGGAGAGGAGAAGAGGAAAGAGATAGGGACACCCCAATAACCGCAGTTCATTAACCCCATATTTTCTATCTGCAGACATCTTACTCTACACGTCAGGCATACAGTGCACAGAGGTCCAGCCCAAAGAGCCAACCGGGTGCTACACATCACCTTTGAAGATACGGTAGTCGCCCAGTCAAGACCGGCGCCTCTGCGAGAATCAGGTGAGCGTTACAGACATCCCGGTATGACCAAGACCTCGGAAAAGATCAAGCGCTACTTCTGGTGGCCGTCTTGGAAAAAAGATATCAGAGACTTCATAATGTCCTGTGGAGTATGCGCCCAAAACAAGAGTCAAAAGGAAAAACCAGCCGGCCTCTTACGCCCTATTGATATCCCGCCTCGCCCTTGGCATACGCTTTCTATGGACTTCATCACCGATCTACCTCCATGCTCCGGATACAATACGATCCTAGTAATCGTGGACCTATTCTCCAAGATGGCGCATTTCATTCCACTCAAAGGCTTACCAACAGCAGCAACACTGGCCCGAGAATTTCTCGAAAACATCGTCCGACTGCACGGTTTTCCTTCAGTTCTAATTTCGGATCGAGGTAGTCAATTTATTTCTCATTTTTGGCGAAGTTGCTGTCGGTCGGCTCAAATTGATGTGAGACTTTCGACCAGCCACCACCCTCAAACCGACGGACAAACCGAGAGGACCAATCAAACTCTGGAACAGTATTTGCGCTGCATGCTACAACAAACTGAAAAAACTTGGAAAGATATCCTTTGGATAGCCGAATATGCCTACAATAACTCTGTCCACTCGGGAACTTGGAAGACCCCGTTTTTTCTTTTATACGGTAGTCACCCTCGAACCTCGGAGTTGGATCCACTCCAAGATCTTGGAACACCAGCAGTAGACCACCTGCATTCTACAATCACCCAAGCCTTTAAGGAAGCCGTTTCTCACCTTCAAAGGGCTAAAGAACAATACAAGAAAGGAGCAGACCAACATCGGAAGGAAGCCCCCCAATATCAAGTAGGAGATCAAGTCTGGTTATCCACCAAATATCTACCTCTAAAAGGACCACGCACATTCAACCCAAGATACCTTGGTCCCTATTCCATCACTACCATAGTAAATCCAGTAGCGGTCAAGTTGGACTTGCCCCCTCACATGAAGATACATCCGGTCTTCCACGTCTCTCTATTAAAACCCGTGCAACCTCAAACCCGACTAACTACATCTCCAAAACCTATTCTAGTTGATGTAGAACTCGAGTTTGAAGTCAAAAGCATCCTGGATTCCAAGATCTCCAAATCTAAACTATTTTACCTGATTGACTGGAAAGGCTACGGTCCCCAAGAAAGATCCTGGGAACCTGCAGAATATGTCCACGCGCCTCGTCTAATCAAAAGATTTCATCGAACATTTCCTAACAAGCCCAAACCCCCGGAGAAGCCTGGTTTGGGAGGGGCCTTGAGGGGGGGTGCTGTCATGATCTCTGCTTCCAAAAGATCAGGACCTGCCCGACTCCCTTGGAAGCAGACCCATAACCCCGGTTCCGAGTGCCAGCCAGTCCCAATTGGGACCTTTTGGACCCTGTCCTGGCGCCAGTGGCACCAGGCTCATAAAAATGCCCAGTCCCAGCACTGGAAGCGCCGGGCTCATAATGCTTGGTTGGACTTAGCTGCAGCAGACCATGCTGCTTACTTACCTGCCAGTTGAACCCCTGATCCTCTTCTGTTTGGGACTACTTTTCCTGTTGGGTGGGGCAGGAGCCACTCCCTAGGTTCAGAACACTGGAACTCTTCTGGAAAGCAGGAACTCTTTTCTTACCTAGGCGTGGCTGTGGAAGGAGACACCTAAGCACTACAGGAGGCTATTTAAACCACACCCGATGGATGAATCTTGCTTTGTGTTATTCTGCATTCTCTGCAGCAGAACGCTCATCGTGTCTTCTGCTTCTGATCCTGAGCCTAAGGGAACAAAGGCTTACCATCCTGGAATCCAGTCTTCAGCAGCACCTGTAAAGACAAAGAAATAACAGGTTAGCACTACGGTCTTCAGTGGCAGCGCATCTCTTACCTGGTCCATCGGCTGTCACCAACGCCTCGCGCTGCATTCCGGCATCTGAAAGACAAAGGCTTACCTACTCTTCGCATGCTCCAGAGGTCTTCGCACTGCATTCCGGCATCTGAAAGACAAAAGCTTACCAGCTCTTCGCACGCTCCGGAGGCCTTCGGCGCTGCATCCCGCATCTGAAAGACAAAAGAAGGTGCGTTTAAAGACATTGGGCAACTTTATTACTCACGTGCCATTGCTCCTTCCCACGCCGAATCCAGTGGGTATTCCAGTACCCTTCAGCTTCTCTAAAGCTCCGAACTTGTACCTGCAAGATAAAAGGGACAGTTAGTGCGCATGGTGAAGCAGGCTACAAGCGCTTACTTACGTGCTTCCAGGCGCTTCTATTCCTCAAGCGGGTTCGATCCTCAACTCTCATCAGCCCGCCATCCGCCATCGCCGGAACCCTGCAAAACAAGAGATATCATTACAAAAGACATTTAAGACATTTGAAGTGCCCAGAACTTACCGTTCGTGCAGTTAACGACGGACAGCAGTCCTCTGAGGTCAAGAGGCCTGCACCCTTATCCAGTGAAGAAACTGGTTACGGCACCCTGCCCCGAGGCAGATGGAGAGCTCGGCGTTCACTTACCTAAGGTGAGGGCGTTAACCTTTGGGGTTCTACAGGAGAAGAGAAAGGGAAGAGGAGAGAGGCACCCAATAACCCCAGTTCATTAATCCCATATTTTCTATCTGCAGACATCTTACTCTTCGAGTCAGACATACAGTGCACAGAGGTCCAGCCCAAAGAGCCAACCGTGTGTTACACATCACCTTTGAAGATACGGCATTCACCCAGTCAAGACCGGCGCCTCTGCGGGAATCAGGTGAGCGTTACAGCTCATTCGAAGGTCTCTGTCAGGTATCCAACTGAAAGAGGTTGTTGTAAAATGGACTTGTGAAATTGAAGTGGTCCTGCAATGGGTCAAGCTAAACCCTGTGCACATTCGAAAGTCTTCGATAGTTAATACTTGAGTAATTGGTCTGAGCCCTGCTGGGGGAGACTAATTGTATAAAAGGGGATCTGAGCCCGGAAGAGGGGGATCCAAAGTATGAACATTGTATAGAGGATATGAGCCCGGCTGAGGGGTATCGGGGTGAATAATGAATCACCTGAATTGAATGCTTATAAGAAGAAAATATCTTTTTGCATTTGCTTTGTTACATCAGGTCATCTGAATCAAGAGACTTTGATCAGTAAAGAGACTTGAGCACAGAGGCCCTGATGCTAGTGATTGAAATGTATCCTCGTGCTGAAGAAGCCAGAGATTGTGCTACGCTCCAGTGAACCGCCTTATTCCGTGCTGAAAACGTGGGGAAGGGAGGACAATGGCCTGAGCATCCTGGCATATCATTTTTGTGAACACTTCTTTCATTTTCATAAACACTACCCCCACACTATTTGTATTTAGAGGTAAGGATTGGCAATAGTTTTTTTAAAATCTAAGCCCTTTTCTATTTGACAAGACACCACTAGGACTGCATTATTATTATTTGATGGTCGTAGCTTGCTCCCATCTGTAGATTTAGGATTAGGTAGGCATTTATCATACCATTGTTGAAGTTCAATAAACACCTTTGAACTGTTGTCAATTGTGTAAGTCTTAATGTTGATGCTATGCCGTACTTACAGAACAGAACTAGTCGATACATACAAGGTCGGCTGTGTCTTCGATGATGTCTATGGGGCCCCTCATTAGTCGGATGCCATGTGAATGTCTCCCTTCCCACCAGCTCTGGGTGTCTCGTATTTTTCCTATGTGTGCTGACCAATGGCAGGTTAATAAATTTCCGGTGGTCAGCACAATTTGGTCGTTTCTAACAACAATTAGAGTGTAGCAGGAAGTAATATGGTGCCACAAGGGGAGGTGACGAGTCGGGGGGGCAGCTCTGTTTGGTCCAATCATTTCTAAATAACTTATGCCTAGCGATAGGGGACTGATGTGACCTCACCAATCAGCTTTGTCGGACACCCAATGACTTGAAACACTGTTTGTAAACATGCAAACATTGTATTCGCTGTATAAAAGGTCTAATCTCCTGGGTGTTTTTTTCAGCTCTCATCAATCAGTTCTGTTCCACTGTGCTATTTGATTTGTGCTTACCCAGCTGTAATAAACAGCGTTTCTTCTTGCCCGGTGTACGCTCCTTTTTGGATAACTTCTGGTAAATTACTGATTGCATGCTCTTAGAGGACCCCTGATAAAGCCTTCTGTAAACAAGGTGGTAAGGAGTTCACATACTTTTCTAATGTCAGGGTCTCTAATACGTCTGGCAGGGATTTATTTCCGAGCCATAAAGAAATGGTGTTTTGCACTCAAGCCCTCAACTCTATAGGTGTTTCTCCAGGATTCAACTTGATTCCCCTCAATTTTTGATTATAATATTTATTTGTTTGTCCCACCCTTTCTAGTAATCCTTTTTTAATTTCATCGAAGGTTTCTGTCCCCAGAGGATTTACAAGTTGGTATGAATTCTGCAATTCTCCTCTTAATAGTGGATCTAAATAGCATGTTTTTAACTCATCTCTCCAGTGGAATTGTTTTGTCAACCTTTAGAAATTGAGGAAACAATCCAAGTCCTCTCTGTCTCAAGAAGGTTGAAACACTCTGTGGGGTAGAATAGATTTTTTCTGGTAGGCAGCAATCTGATCTAGTTCTGCCTGAAACTGTGTCTCGGCTTGGATCTGATGGGCTGTTAACGGGTTTGCAGATTTTCTATAGTGGCCATTTCGGGGTTCAGGAACATTTTGTTCTGTTTGTCCTCAGTGGGTTTTCCTTCGAGGAAATACAGTTCCTTCTAAAAAGCACAGATATCAGAGTTCTCAATGGGGTCCTGTGCTTGGTTAGTTGAAAAGGAAAATAATTCCTTCCCCGGATCTTGAGGGTCCTCTACCTCTGTCTGGGTTATTGGGTTAGGTGTACTGCTTCATTTTTATAAGCTTCCCAACATCTTCCTACTCTACAGGAATTTTAGTGGGTTTCCTAAGGCTTGGTTTAATACCTAGGGAGACTACTGATGGGAGGACACCACTAGCCTTGACCCCAAGGTTTATTTTATTGCTGGGTTTTATAGCATAGTCTGATACCTTTAAAGCATCAAGCAAAGGGCACCCTTGAAAAAGAAGCCACTGGTACCCAATGGGAATATGAAACGTACTTACTATAGTTCTTTTAACATTAAGAATCATTTCACCTGCGGCTACTTCGATTATAAACTCTTCTCCATGTGGTTGTTTGTTAAGTAATATCATAGAAGGTACTAATTAGGAAATTTAACGTGATTCTGATGGGTTCCCCAGCTTGTGTGAGAAAAGTCTGAATCCAACACTCGACACCATATGGGAGGAGCCAGGAGGAATGAGACACGGACACAGAGAGCTCATAATATCGACTATAAACTTTTCTTTAACAAATAGGAAAAAGGCCTTGCTGTACCAGTGCTAAGAGGTGTTTCCCTACCTCAACAAAAACTAACGGTCTGTCTGTTGTAAAGATGTCCAAAACAAAACAGGTAATGTCTTTAGCCTTGGTAGTGCACAAATGGTTCAAGTGCAAAAGTAATGGCGTAACTTTAACACAAAAGGGTATAGGTTTTCCTTAAATGTCTCTGAATAACAACAACAAAAGAATATTACTTGCATGTTGAGTAACTTAACTTCACCTGGTATACTCTCCTGACAGGTCTTTATTATATGCTTCACTTGATAATATTTACAAACTTAGCTTTGTAAAACTCCACTGTGCTGCTGGTGTAGCCTTCTGCCATGGTTTTTCTTGTATGTGCTACATTCAATACACTTACAAACTTCACTGTGCCTGGTATACTCTGCTACCAGGGCTTTATCATACGTTTCTCTTGATGCACTTGCAAACTAGAGTCACAAAAGTATTTGGTGGAGGGTTTAACATTTAATATCCACCTGCTTTCATTACAATGGGCCTCATTACGAGTCAGCCTGTCCGGAAAGAACGGTGGTGGTAAATCCGCCGCCACTGCTCTTTCCGGACTGGCTGATTAAGAGTCCTGCAGGCAGGAGGTGTCACTCCCGCCAGGTCGGACCTGGCGGGTTTAACACCACCCGCCTGCAGGCGGACATGGAATCACCGGCACCATTAAAACATGGTGCCAGTGTTTCCACTTCCCCATTCCCATGGAGTCCTATGGGACTCCATGGGAATGGGGACTTACAGAATTCCACCTCCGGAATTCCCAGCTCACTGGGGTCGTAATGCCCCGGTAATTCCGGGAATCACAGAGGCAGAATGCTAATACGAGTCCGGCGGTTACCTGCCGGATTTTCCGGCTCGGTTACCGCCGGACTCGTAATGAGGCCCAATGTCTTGGTTTACCTCTTTACCAATATTCATTAAATGTTCTTTGGCTTATTTCCTCCCTTGGGGTCCTTCGCCCCGTTATTCTTATTTGTTTACAGTTAGCGTACATGTTTCTCTGGTGCACAGCGCTCAGAGGGAGGGGCTTCTCTCTGTCTGGTCAGTGGCATTTGGGTTTCTACAGTTACTTTGGCTCCTTCATCTCTTCCTTCCCGGGAGCTTCTCTACTGGGATCTCGAGTCTTGGAGGCACCCTGTTTCACCTCTTGTTTTCCGCTTGGCTCTCCCCCAGTTCCTGGCTTCCCCGGGATAGCCACTTCCACAGCTGGCTTCATGTCTGGGGATACTGTTCCCCAGCCAAAGACGGGCCAGTGCTCTAACAGGAGGTTGATTCGGGCAGTGTGACCATGAGGTCCTTCTCCCTGTGTCATCCTCTTGCTCCCATTCTCCTTCCTCTTCAGTGGTCTTGGCTCTCCGGGACTCCTCCAGGCAGGGGTCTCTCTTCCAGCCATGCTGGATATGCATTTTAAAAGTCCCATCACCTATCAGCGGTTCCCTACAACTAGACCATGTTCTGTGCTTCTCACTGCCAGTGATCTTCATTGCTCTATGCAGCTTTCTCGCCTCAGTACCTTTGTAATCATAAGAGTGGTAGTTAGTTTTAAGTAACCTATGCACAACTCAAGGGATGATATCTACATTGGGGTCCCTGGGTGGTGGAAGGGAGTCATGACAATATGCCACTAAAGCACGGGGAACAGAATGGCCATACCTAAAAGGACAAGAGAGGGAATACCATGTCTCCTACAATGATGCACCACCCCCTTGAAGGTCACCTCCTCCGATGGGACCCTCCCTCATATAGCCACCCCCAGGGTCAGCAAAAGGTATCGTCTGCCATCCCCTGACGACATGGGGAGAGGCAACTGCTGGAAAAGGAGTTATGGCATCATCCAATTCTTCACAATTGTTACAGGACATGAGGAGTTGAAATTGGTGCATATGGACAGTGATGGTATTCATGGGAAATGTAGTTTGTCTATCTTTGTACTACTTTCAACACAAAGAAAAGTGTGGGGGTGTGGCCTGCTGGAGAAGCATGAGGATGTGCCTTCGGTGAACTCTGTGCTCTGCCGCCTGCCAGCCTTTTCTCCAGCACACCAATGTGATCTACAGTGGTTTTATAAGCCCTCATTGGTGTCAGAGGTAGCCACTGACTGAGCGGTGGCTCCTGCCGATGCAGAAAACCAGATTAAATTAATAATTTTCAGCAGGCTCAGACACTCTCATGCCAGGAAGATGGTGCCCAGAGTAGGATTGGAGCGCTTTGACCGGGAGGCGCTCATCGTCATCAACAGTGAAGACTGCCCGGGGCCAGTGTGATTGGGCAATGGGGCAGAAAATCACTTCCCAGACAAGCATTGAATGGTGATCCGATTCCCCTTCAGCTATAGGTGGCATCTGAGTGCCGGAGGCGACAGCACAATGACAGCTGAGCACTGAAAGCAGACGAAAGCCCGATAACAGCAAGGCGAGCGCCGGGGATAGCAGCTCCTGGGGGCTTCAAGAAGTGGTGCTGAGGTCCCTGAGGGCGCGGTCTGCTGTGCTGTGATTCAGACAGGAACTCCAAAGCACAGGCTAAAGCACGGAGTGACCTGCTTTGAACTGGGGATTTCGGAGAGGATCTGTGCAGCCAGCTTTACCATCCATTGCAGAAATAACATGGGGTTGAACGCAGCAGAGTCCCCATGCACTGGCTATTGGGCTGTATTGCCGGAAAACTGTCCTGAAGAGCACCAATTCACAGGGGACACTGCGCTGATCAGTTTCCGGTAGATGGTCAGAGAAATAGAGGGAATAATCCAGCATTTGCTACCCTTGTGAGCATCTGACCATGGGAAAGGGTTGTGTGTGACCTTCCGCAAAGGCCAAGGAATCAGCTAAAACCGAGGGGCTGCTGGCCGGGGACATTAAGTCACTGCTACAGGGACAGGATGGCCCATAGAAGAGCCAAGTGGTAGAGGCAGCTCAGGTCCACTTGCTGACTGCCCTGCAGTTGGACTTTGAGGATGCATCCACAAGGAAATCCGATCTCCAACTGATGTTAGCAGAAATTAAGAAGATCAAGGATCAGTGTGGCAAAGTTGTCGAAGACAAAGGGCCTCATTATGAGAACAGTGGCAATCCGCTGGTGCGTTGCCGCCATCCTCGTAACACTGAATCCGCCACCAGATATCCCTTTGTCACTGGCACATTACAAGTCCTGGCGGCCCGGGATATCAGGTGGCAGATTCTGGAAGTCCCAAAGAACTCCACGGGAATGGGTTCACGGAAGTACCGGCACCATTGCTAATGGTGCCGGTGCTTCAGTGAAAACTCTCAGACCTGCTGGGGCGTAACGGCCCCCCGCCTGCAGGGTTGGTGTGACGGTCCAAAAAGGGTGCCAGTAAGTTGCAACCGGCACCCTTATTTCTAGACCACCACACTCATAATGAGGCCTAATATCTGATCTGAGTAAGCTGGTGGTGGCAGTCAAAAAGAGAATGGATGAGGTGGTAAATACACTATGTAAGCAAGGTTTTTAGCAGGAAAAGATCCCGAAGCACTTTGGGGAACTGGAACAGCAACTAGAACTGATAATGAAGAAACATGCAGAAAATAGGTCCAGACAAAATAACATTTGGTTGCATGGGATCTCTAAAGCAGTATCAGACGCTGACTTGGAGGACTATGTGCGTGATTTGTTCTGACAGATCCTGAGCAGGCAAGGACATTAGTATTGCAGCCAACCCATCGCCTACTCATCGCAGAGGGTCCCACCGCTCGTGCTACATAGACACTGCTTCACGGCTGCTGTTGTTACACATACCATTGGTACTACTTAGGTCCACGCACCATTCCTTCCAACAAAAGAGCTCCCACTCCGGAATTTTTTTCCACCTATCGTGTCACTCCTAGAACATAAAAGCCTTCCTTAATGCAGATAGATTCCTCCTTCCGTGAATGATGCCACTATACAAGAGCACACCTCTTACCAACCAGTGGATAAGGGCTTGCACTCTCTCCAGTGGTCAAACAGTTTAAAGGTCCAGATGAAGGCAGACTAAATTACGAATTTCCGAAACCTCCAAGACAAAGACAACCACTTTCTGTCCTCACTTTAGACTAATTACAAGTGATGTCGACCAAGATTGAGGTTTCATTGATATATTTATGTCTTTTTGAATATATTTAATGTCTAATTGTTTACATTCTGTTTTGTGTGCGTTATACAGACTAGGAGTGCTATTTGGCTCCGACTTGCCTTTTAGGATTGTGTATATGTAAACATTGAGAGATTCCTGTCTTTTTTTTATTTCATTATGTCTGTTGAGTTTTGATGTTTCTTGTCATTTTATGAAAAAAAACTGAGGACAAAGATGATGTCCCTCAACAGTAATAAAGAAAAAGAAATGAAAAAAGATTGAATGTAGACAATGCTAAGGAAGGGAAAATAAAAAAACCCCTCCTGAACATTGTGTCTGGTAAAAGCTGAAGTGAGTATGCTTCTTTCCTGCTGAGTTATAAATTAGAAGCCACTGACCATCTCCTTTAAAAACAGTTGCACACCTGGTGCACAAGGAATGAGTCTATTAGGACACTCCTTTCGTTATAAAGTATTTGCAAATCCCAAGCCCTAACATAGGGGTTTTCCCTTTAATTACTATTGCAGCCGGCCCCTGCCAAACCCAAGCAGAGGCGAGTTTGAGATTGCATTTCAGAGTGTGTGCATCGAGCACAGTTGCAGGGCTAGTGCGCTTATTAAGAGTGGCCTGGCAGTATATTAAACACCATGCTGGGCATGTTTACACTGGAAAAATGTTGCCACCTAAGACTTGTCTTCCTCTTCATGTGGACAGACGCTTGTGGGAGTCGGCATACGCCACCGCGCATAAACTGTCAGAATTTCAAAATAAAGTGTTTGACGGCATTATGGATATAGTTGCATAGGCCACTAATCATACATACATACATAGCCACGTTATGACTCATAATATGTTTAGGTTTAGGTTTTTGCTACGTTATTTTTGTTCCAGCAGTGTCCTCTGACTGTCTTGTTTTCGTGAGCATAGGCAAGTCAGACAAGTGTTCCCGCAGACGGTGCTCTCTTAGGTTTAGACTTTTCCCAGTTCTTCATAAATAGCCGACTGGTCACTTGCAGTTTTCAGGAATTAGTGTCCATTGGTTCAGCATTCCGAAGGTGATCCGCAGTAAGGTTTAGAATATTTAGTTCACATTGTTATGGGTGTTTTAGCTGGTTGGGCACTGCACTCGCTTGTCTTTGTCAAATCAATGTTGTTTTCAAGCAGAGCATTGAAGCTAGGCTCCGGTTTGTGTGAGTTCAATAAATACATTCAGTGATTCTTTGTATGTCTCCTTCACGACTTCAGTCTGCCCTTGTCTGATTTTAATTATAGCTCCTTGATGTCCAATGGTGTGTGCAGACATCCTTCTACCCTCTCAGTGCGAGGGTACATTCGATATGGTTGTCTATGTGCATATCGTCTCTGATACAATCGATGCAGTATTGGGATTACACCAGGTGTCCCACATAGGCCTCTTTTCCGGCTGTTCCACTATGACGGAGGTAAGGGGGCAGGAGCTAGGGATGATGTGCCAATCTACTCCGGTCGAGTCCTCAACCATCTCCCCAATCTTCTCCACCTTCTCTTCACACTGTGGCCTCTTTGGGATCCATTTCTTCATTACCCCCCTCGGGTGATCTGCATTCTTTATATCTTCATCCACATTTCAGGTCATATGGCCGCACTCCCCGGAGGGTGGACAGAATATCCAGCATCCCACATATTTCTTGTGATCCCTAGGGTAGTAGAATTTTGTTCCTGGGGGTGCTTGGGGACTTCTTTTTAAATTCTCATGAGTGCTGTCCCCTTCTTGCATGCTTTCACCAGTGTCAGCATTCATATAGCTTCATCCCAATAGCTTTCTTGTCTATCTTCTGGCATTGTCCCAAAATTATCCTTATGAGACAGAATCCTATCAATACCAACACTAGTATTGCTCCAAGTAGCTTGAATGCGTTTGCCAGCCATGTTGGAATCCACAAAAATAGAGATGAAAAACCAGTCATCTCCTGCTGTCTCATCAACTTCATCCTCCATCTTTGTATGCAGGGTTGTCAGGATAGTTATTGCTTCTGTCCGGGTTCCATTTCTTCCATCATGAGAAGGTGTGAAAGTACAGCAAGAAGGCCCAAACCTGACGCCTACGCCTCCTTCCATTTCTGTAATTGAGTCTAGGACATACCTTTTCTGGAGAGTCATAAGCCTAATGGCCCTCAGTTCTTCTCTAATTGCATTGCATAATTTTATTGTTGCGTTAATTGTTTGTAACAGCTCCCATCTGGTAATCTGCAGCCACTTGGCATTCACTGCAGTCTGAATTCCTGTCATAAATATAGATGTCATTATCTTAGCTGTCTTGCTGAATAATGTATGCTCATCTAGTATACCGTTATAGGCTACTATTAACTTCAATGAAAAATAGTTCTCCCTCTTCATCCGGCAGAGGTTCAGTGACCTCTTCTTTCTCTGGTGTTCATTAATTTTTGGAAAGTATTCAATATTGTGGTCACTTTGAGGAATCACAAATGCAGGAACGTGTATGACCACAATAGAGCATAGCGCTCCCCAATTTTTAGGCAGCTGCATGTAAGCTCTGGATCCACAGGCCCAATATTGATCCATCAGCACAGAAGTTCCTCCGTTCAGTCCTGGTACTTTGATTATCTGCTCATATCCTTTATTTTCTCCAACCAGAGCCAGGCCTTCATTCTTGAAGCATGTTGTCACACTTCTTATGGGTATTACAGTGTCACCACCCGAGCCTGTGGCTGTTATGAAATTGCTGGGCTTGGAGCCATTAATGGGCCATCACGCATTCATGTCAATTTCAGGATACACTCTAGTCTTTTTCCAAGATGGTGCGGCCATACCTTTTTATGCACATTCCTCGGTCAGCGCTCTGCGTTGCAACCCAGCTCTGTTCCTATCAGGGTAAGACGCTGTTTTCCGTAGTGTTTCTTCGGTCTTGCTCTCTGCTTTTGCTCTTGCTGCCTTCTCCCCCTCCTCTAGTCTCACTCGCCTCAGCTTGCAGCTTTGAACTGGGTCGGCCCAACCCTTCAAGATGAGTAGCAATACCCTGGAGATGGATGGGGATGCAGATTGTATTCATAATCAATAATCAAGACGACTCAGGTAGTTTGGCAAAGGGAGTCAGTTTTAATATCAAAAGTCTAAAACAGGGAGTACAATGAACATCAGCATTCGCTCGATCCTCTTACTTGACTCATTTTAGTAGAAGCTGAGGTTATATAACAGTGACGTATTGACCTGCGTCACTACCTACGTGGCAAACTACAAAACCTATCGAGGAAACTGATAGGCTCTAAGTGAATATCTAAGTATAAGTTCCATATCAGTATAGAACCGTGAAGGAGAGTGATAGGGTACTTAACATCAAGTGGGGCAACTAAGCCCTCCCCTCAAAATGGCCACTATGAACATCACTAAATACACGACGTTCCATTGGCTACACAAACTATAGGACCCTAGATTACACGGTCCTCTACAATTGTTTGGTTCTAACCCCCGACAGAACTTTTCCACCTATATCTATCAGCATGCAGACTGAACATCCAGGTGCTAGTGGGCTCCTCTAAACACTAGCTTCCCACCAATTAATATATCAATTCATCATCACCTCAATGGTCCAGTGTCAATTAGTGCTTTGAAGTTTGGCCTTGAGTTTGTACTGTGATCTGAGAATTTTTAAGGAGTGTAGGCACAGCCTGCCCTCATGCATAGGTGTGACCACCTCGATCGTCCAACGTCCTTGTTCCACGTGAATGGACACCATGAAATCGAGCCTTTTTGTGTATTTATTATTTTTTAATAGTCCTCTGACATCTTTTGTTTTTCTCAAGCATTCTGAACAGGAGTCTCTGTTCTTTCACACAATTTGTATCCAATGTCAGCCAATTCCTATTTGACAAGACCAGGGCTTCTTAGCTCATTCAACTCTTTCTGCTGAGATGTCATATAATTTGCTTTTAACTGCGCCACACTGAAGTGAGGCTTTCTTGTTAATGTTCAGCACTGCTTTCTGTTTCTGTGGCAAAAGTTTCTTCACCTTGATACCAAGATGTCACTTATCCTTGGTACCTTCTAGATGCCTTATAGAGTATCTGCATTATCTGGTCTCTGCATCTGTTCTGTGTGTGTCACTTCAGCTCAGTTGTGACATCACCATTCATCTTTGCCCTTCATCTGCTCTGCTTCTTCAGGAATCTCATTCAAATGGCCATCATATTGCCTTGCATGCAGGTACGGTTTTCTCAATGGGTATTATTCCTCCCAGATTCTCTTAGGTACTGGTATTCTTATGGGTACTGCACAGAGTACACGCTCTGCTCTTTTCTGGTTCAACTGTTCCGGATACATCACATACTTTGGATCCCACCATATAGGTAATAAGGGCGGGGCATTTGGAGGGGTGTACTTGTCTCCTCCTCTACACTCTCCCCACTGGGCGATTCATTGACCAGTTCCTCATCCTCCTTCACATCTAGACACCCTTGTCTGAAGAAATGTTTTTTGGGGATCCATATCTTTGACTCCTTTTAGACAACCTGCTGACTTCACATGCTCATCCTTGTTCCATGTCATGAACATGCACTGTCCTCTGGGACTGCAATAGATCCATCTTCCCACATATTTTTTATGATTCTTTGGGTACAGGAACTTCGTTCCCTCAGGTGCATGGATACTGGCCTTCACAAAGTCTCTGATCTCCTCATCTGTTAGATCTCTGGGCTTCCATCCTGGTTCAACATCAATCATAATCTTCATCCATATGGCTTTCTTTGCTGCCTTTTTGCACTGCGAGATTATTCACTTAATCACACAAAATCCAAGCAATGCCAACACGATTAGGGCTCCAAGAAACGTGAACATGTCTTTTGGAACCCAAGAGAAGAGTGATCCAAACCAGCTGTCATCAGCAATGTCTTCTACTTCGTCTATCATCTGGCCATGGAGTTTCATCAGCATGTCTATGGCCTCTGTCAAGGTTCCATTCTCGTCATCATGAGAAGGTATGAATGTGCTACATGATTCTCCAATTTTTGCACGAACACCTCCATCCATTGCTGTGATCATGTCCAAGATGTATCTGTTCTGGAGAGTCATCAGTCTTATGGCTCTCATCTCTTCTCTGATTGCATTGAATCCCTTTATTGTAGTGTTAATTGTCTGCTGCAATTCCCATCTGGTTATCTGAAGCCACTTGGCATTTGCTCCAACTTGGATTCTTGGCATGAAGATCAACGTGAACACTGAAGAAGTCTGGCTGAACAGTGTGTTCATAGGGGATAGAGTCAAAAACTTCTATTGATTTGGATGGAAAGTAGTTCTCTTTCTTCATCCTCTTTATAAGCTCCACAGATCTCTTCTTCCTCAGGTGAGCATCTGCTTTTGGGAAACTGTCGAGTTTCAGATCACTCTTTGGGATCACTAATTCTGGAACATGGACATTCACTGATGTGCATATTCCTCCCCAATTTTTAGGTAGCCTTATGTATACCTTGGATCCACAAGCCCACTAATGATCCATGATTACTGCTGTTCCATGCACCATTCGTAATGTATCAAAGATAAGATTGCATTTCTGATTCTCGCCAACTTTTCTTGTGCCATGATTTCTTAAGCACAGCTTTGAGCTCTCCAAAGGCACTATTTGCAGGGGTCCTCCTCTATCTTCGACCCATGTCAGTAGTTTAGAAAGTCTTGGCCACAACGGTTTGCACACCTCTTGTGCATTCAAAATTGTTGATTCAGGATGACTAGTTACCATCCAGGCTCTGCAGATCACCACTCCTTTTTCGCATCCATCTGGTGATAACACTGATCCCCAGATCTGCATCTGGCCTATGTTCTTCCAAAATTGAATGTCGACAAAAAAATTCAGAGTTCGGGAGGATATCTCGCGCTCACACCAACAACTTCTTGTAAACCCTATTATCACTAGTGCTACAATTCTTCTGAATAGGTACAAAAAATTTCTTCAAATTGCATAACAGTTGTCAAATATATTATTTAATTTCGACTTTCAAAGTGTAGAACAGCCGACACGTGTTTCGACCTTTGGTCGTTATCAAGGCTGCATAAATCATTAAATTCATAAAATATATCATAAAAAAGAAAGAGAAAATTCAAGAAACCATACCATATAGTGCCAACATGTCAGATCAGGATATGGGAAAATTCACGCCATAAGCAAGATGTAAAATGAAAATTCAAAGAAAAATAAACAAAAGGCAATAGTTTCGTTTTTCCACATAGAAAAAAATATATAAAAATAGGTAAATAAATACATTAATTCTGTGTATTCAACATGGTACCCAATTATCATCTGATTGTATAATAATACTCAACCCCAATATATTAGTTACACAAATTACTGGTTATCACCCTGTGACGCCATTCCAACATGACCAGAGAGTATGTGAATATTCCAAATACATCATTGAACAATAAAGTTGCAACTTACCCTCTCTATATCAATAGCTTATATCTTCTGTCTTTGTATAGTAGACCCTTTAGGTTAAAATTGAGTAATATGAATTACATAAGCATTTTATCCCATATTGGAACATAAATTAAAAAATAAAATATTCACCAACCTGAAAGTCTATGTTGCTAACATGCCATATGTTCCAATGGTCTTAACATTCCAAAAATTTTTTATTCCAATATTGGCTTTCTCCTACAAAAAATATATGTATTATGGTACTTGTGCTTCATAGGGTTAACTATAGATCCCCCATGTGCTGTCATTTCAAATATATTGTTGAGCAAAATGATATTTTATTGTGTTTAGTTCCCATACACACATCATGAGTTACTTAAAGGACCTCCCCGAAACATACCAAAAGGAAAGTTCATTATATCTTGTTTATGAATCTCCATAGGCTTACCTATACATGGGCTGGATCCCCGAACTTCAATATACTAAGGTGGTCCCACGAGGTTGTCCTTCCATTTAAATGTATTATCACTCGCGAGGTCGCGGGCCGCAACGTGATGACGTCACGCGCACGCACGCGTGATGACGTCACGCAAGCGCGATGACGTCACGCGCATAACCGCACGATGACGTCACGCGCACGTCCGCGTGACGGCGCCTAATATACGCACAATTAGCGTGATACGAACAAATATAAATAATTCTTGTTCATTAACTAAATCGATCAATTGTGGTTATCCAATGTCTTAATAATGATAAGGCTACTCTAACTCGAATTTAACTTGCTGTATTGGTTAATACAAAATGAGACAATAAAACCACAATTAGTTCTACAGTTACATCCTCATGATGTATATGCGTCCATGAGACATATGAATTTCATTACAACCCTTAAATTATTTGTATAATCTACACTTTCACTAACAAATACATGGGATCCTATCTTCTGATACGAGCATTTATATCTTATTCCTTGGCTGCTACTTCCACTCGAATTTAACTAGCCGTATTGGTTAATAAAAAATAATACAATAGAACCATACCTAATTCTACACTTACATCCTCATGATGTGTATACGTCCACCAAACACATAAATTTCATTACATCCCTGAAATTACTTAAATGATCTATACTTTCACTAATGTGTACATGAGATCCTATAATTTCTGATCCCATATTTTCAAAGCTCTGGTAAGGCAGGAACAGCATCACAGGTTGTGATAATTACAATTGGTGACATTACCGATAATGCTGGTTACATTCATTTGTAAATCAGAAAGGAGAAAGATTGTCAATCATATTATTTTATAAGAAAACTTTGTGGGAAGTTTGAGGGAGTGATATCACTTGCTGCCGACCCCTCCGTATTTTTATTATATATATTTTGTTTGAAATTTGAGAGTGGAAAAGAGCGCACGCAACTTGTTAGCGATCCCACAACTTTTTGTATTTCAAAATTGAATGTCATCTGCAGATTTTACTGTGATCTCAAGTTTCTTGTTCACTTCCCTTCTGATTGCAGCTCCTTTTACTCCAGGATTTTCATATCTGATCACAAGACTCCTCGTCTTTGCATTGTTTCTTGTCTTTATGTCTTCTTGTATGTAGTCATCTTCATCTTGTCATTCAGTTGCCCATTTGAGAGAGGCATCACTAGCCATGAACTGACCTCTGGTCTTGCAAAGTGCTACGTGTGAAAGACAATGGGCCTCATTACGACCCTGGCGGTGACGGTATGAATGGTGCCGGTAAGGTACTGGCACCGTTCATACCGTCCCAATGCATTACGAGTTCTGCTCGTGGGTTCCTGACAACCCGTCAGGTCTTACCTGGCGAACTGTTCGGCACCCGCGAGCAAAACTCGTGATTGCACCGGCACCATTATCAATGGTGCAACCATGCTCCCCACCCCCATTCTACACTATCGGGCAGAATGGGGATCGGGAGCCAGGCATTACCGCCACCCGCGAATGGGCAATTACCGGCCCATTCAACTTGTAATGGGCCGGTTATTGCCCAGTCGCGGTTGGCGGGGCCAGTAGCTAGCATGGCAGTAGCCGAGTCTGCCATTCAAGCATGGCTACCGCCATGCTCGTAATGAGGCCCAATGTGCTGTTTGGACATCTATTTCAACAGCTATGAAGATTTTTGACTTCCCCATGCTGTATGGCAGGAGTGCACACATGAAGCATTCCTCCTTTGAAGTTCTTCTCCACACTTCCTTCATGTGTTGGTACCATATATTATTTCCCAAGTGTGCCGTGCTGTCCAGGTAATCATTCAATTCACAATTATCTTCCTGTGTGCTTCTTTTAGGTCTCTTCTTTTCATATGAGCTTCCATAATCATATAATGAAGTGTACCAACATAGCTTCTTCTGACTGAATTAATCACAGGAACATCTGTTCGGGTTCCCTTTGTAGGAGAAAGTTCAGCCAGCCTTATTCTCTCAACAAGTCCTTTAGGTATGAAAATCTCTTGCATAATCTCCATTTGGGATCTTCTTTCGAAACTGCTTTTGGGTCAATTGTCACTGGACCAGGTGTATTTTCATGTATTACTTGTGTAGGCTCACCTTGCATCAACCTTTTGCCTTGCCTGTTTCACTGAGCATGTCTCTGGCATCCAGAAACAGTCTCTAAGACACGTTTTGCATGTGTATTATTGCTAATGACATCCATCTCAAGCTCAGGCAATTTACCATCTTTCTTTGGAACAGGAATGACTACATAGGGTCTAGGCTGCCTAGTAGTAAATTTTCCCTCTGCTCAGAAACATGCACAGGTGTGTTATCTCCATTTGCACCAATATAGAACACCGTTCGCACAGTCAATGAAAGCAGCACAATTATGAACACAATCCAAGTGTAGATAACACAGTGGTACGTCAGCCTACAACATTTAGTTATTGGACAAGGTGAGCGTCTGCCTTCATGCGGTAATACGATGTTGCTGCTGAGATTTCCCATCTTGATTACCTAAGGAAGGAAAACCTTAACTTTAACACATCAGCATTGTGAAGTGCTTCTGGAAGCTGATGTCTTGACTCAGCAACTCGTTCTCGATCAGTTGTCTGCTTACTGGACAACAAAAACAACTTTCTCTGTATCTCTGGAATCAGTCTTTCACCAGCCGAAATGTTGATGCTTCTTTAGTGTGAAGAATAACAACCTCAGTAAGTTAACACAAGTTCAATTACATAGATTATCTCCCAATCTATGCCTCGAATCTGCCTCAGCCCTGATGAATTGGCGAATTTCTTTCAGCAGGAACCAAAAGTTCTTCCTTTTATCAGCAACCTTTCGATCTGTCCCTCGAAGGAAAGGTTCTACACCGACCTGTGATTTCTCTCAGAATAGATGCTTGCTTGAATGATAATACCCCTAAAAAGGTGAGCACATCAGTGTGCCTCCCAACAAGATGCGGATACTCTTCAATCAGACGAAAGAACACCACAATGACTAGTCTATGAGCTGCTTCGTTTTAAAGGGGAATTTGTACTTTCCTCACTCTACTCTGGTAACTGCAAGAATTGTTCAGTGATGACTATGAGCAATCTTATTATAAGTTCTTCATTCTTAGGATTTTGTAAGAAAGCTGGAATGCGAGTGGTTCTCTTCACCAGCAAAGGGTAAGAGCGCAACACCAACTCAAAATAAGTAAGAATGTGCCTAGAAAGGTCATCACTGGGTAACACCATAGGTAAATCCAAACAGGAACTCAGTATGGAACGAGTCTGGGTACTGTACCCTTTTCCAATTGCTGTATCCACGATCAGAGTCTGGCATACTCCTCTTCTTATCAAGGCTTAAACATGCCTCAGTCCAAAGATTATAACCTCCTATAACTTTCTTCTTATCAAGGCTTTTAGCATGCCTCAGTCCAAAGTCAAATAAGCTACTGTGGCTTTATAAGCAAAAGATCTACTTTCACCCTGAAATGACAGCACAGAGTGTTTAAACTAGTTTTCCTTAACCCTTTTATAAATGGCTTAAAAGGAGTGTCCCAAACCAAGCCACAGTCCAATAAACTCTTTGGGCCTCATTACAAGGCGGGCGGAATGGGATTAACGGCACCGGTAATGGTGCCAGTGCCGTTAAACCCACTCCGCCCTATTATGAGGTTCCCTCGCGGGACTCGGAAAGGACGTCTGGTCAAACCAGATGTCCTTTCCGGGTCCCGCAAGGGGACCAGGGAGCTAACAACAGGCTCGTTATTAACGGGCCCATTGGTAGCTCCCTCCCCATTCCCATTGAGTCCTATGGGGCTCAAATGGGGATCAACATTTTCCAGCCCCATGGGATGGGAAATTACCGGGTCCCCCAAGGTTGGCATGACCTGGTAATTGCCCATTCCATGGGCCCGGTAAAAAATCATTACCGGCGGCAGCCGTGCCCTTAATAAGAGGCCCTTTGTCTTTCTACTTGTCAGCTTGTGAGTCCTTCTTCCTCATCATAGATCTTGTCTGCATGCGCTGTGGTTCTTCCCCAATGCTTGTACTTGCCTCATCGTGTAGGGGTGCAGACAGAGGGGTTTCTCCAGCAAAGATTTTAACGTCCCCCAAGAAGATCCAGGCACACCTGCCCTGCACTTTGACAGCAGACTGCATGATGTCTTCCATCATGAACAGACCTCAAAAACAGGGTTCGTCCCACTTTTTCCTTACGTGGTTGCGGATCAAAAACGCTTCCCCAGGGAATAGTTGGGGAACACAAAATTCTTGAGATTGGTTTGTTGCAGCATCTCCTTCTGTGTTCTGTACTGCTCTACACGCTCGTCTGTGCACCTGACCTGAAATTACAGAAATACTGGAAGTCATACAGTACAAGTAATCACGCAATGCCAATCCTAACAGTTCTGCAGTTGGCTGAGCATCACTTCTGACTCTGAACGGAGGCATTAGAGAGGTTCCCATGTGTCTCCCTGTCACTATTTCATGGGGTGTGAGATGGTGGTCAGAACCTGGTTGGTTCCTTAAAGCATATAATGCCAGTGGTAGGCAATGCAACCACCCTTTCTTCAAGGTAAGCTTCAATTTGGCTATTCTTTCTTTAAGCAAGCTGTTGAGCCTCTCACAAAACCCAATTCCTTGCGGATGATAAGCCAAAGAAAACTTGTGCTTTATACTAAGCAACAAGCTGATCTGTTCAAAGACCTGATTTACAAAATGCGGGCCATTATCTGACCTCATAACTTCACATACTCCCTATCTAGGAAATACTTCCCGTACTAGGAATTTTGCTGCACAGGTAGAGTGTTGGTGTGTACATGGACCTGCTTCTATCCTCCTCGAGGTCGGCCAAATCTGTACAAGAACCGCTGGTCTACAAGAAAGAAGAAGAACCCTCTTCCCTTAGAAGAATCGTCCTTGTTCGACACTGAAGAGGAATTAGGAGAGGAAGACCCTATTGCTGGAAATAGTGACATATAGATATTGGTCCTGCTTCATTGTCAACCCGTGTTAGCAGCTTAAAGTACTTGGCCAATGACTCTAAGGACAAGTCATTTACTATTTCCACTACGCTTACTGGTTCCTTTGTTAATAAGTGTGCATGTCAGGATAACATTCCTTCTTTCCATCCTGTAGTGGTGGCAACTCGTCCATACACCAATAGCTGAGGCCTCTCCCAGCATTCTGGTACTTCTGATCTTTCCACTATGTCTGAACATTTCATCCTCTTCATTTCAACAACCTTTATTCATTCTCCAATCTGGGATGGATACATATGTTTTTTGCTTGTCCAACTGATCTCTTTTTCATATGGAAATGTTCCTCTTGATTGCCATCATAAGGTTGCCCAGTTTCCTTCAAATTACCCACTGGTTGTGAACGCTGCTAGATGACTAAGGCATCATGTGCATGCATTTCTCTTGCAATACATGTTCTGGCTGAATTCATGGCATAGGGGATGAGAGAACACAAGCAGCAGCTTTCGTCTGATGTTCTCTCTCCCACCTCCTTCATATGTTGATACCATAGGTTATTCTTTAAATGGGCCAAAATATCAAGATATGTCTTTATATCTTCAAGAACCTCCCCGGCAACTCTTTTTGCTTGAACAAATTGTTCAGAAATAGCAGGGAAAATGTCACTCGTACCTTTATCAGGGATCAAAAGAGATGTGTCATTCTCAGATAATTCACTTGCTTTATAAAATAACATCTCACGAAATGAAAAAAGCATAAGAAAATAAAAGCAACATATAAGGCAAAATGTAGTTGTGAGAAGTATTGCCATAGTATTTAAATGCCACTCAATCTCTTGTGGAATAGCTGCACTCCTTGTTAGTGTGCATTTTAGATACTGAAGTATTCTCATGCTGTTTTAATTCAAAATGTAATTTATTTTTATAAATCACATTTTTATATTAGAAACTGTAGGATAATGGCAACAATGATTCTAAAAATATTATGATTGTTCTTAAGACTGCCAAAAAATGTCACAATGATTACGTGTCATCTTACCAGAGGTGGGTAAGACTGTAATATATCGATGAAAACAGCATACAAGAATGTGTTTAATGTTATTACAATGGGCAGCATAGAAGATGCAGTATGCTCCTTTTCTTTTAGCTCTGGTACATCAACACATTGTTCCTTGTTCCTATCTGAAAAAGTTCCAGGATAACTGCAAGTCCATTCATTCTTTATTAGATTTAAGAAATGTCAATATTTATTTGAAAGCGTTTTTGTATTCCAAAGACTCCTTTACTTTGCTCTTGGTAGCCGATCTTGTTTGCATGCATGGAACAACTTCTCTCGCATCACTGTCAGCAGATGCAGGAGGGGTCGAGGTTTCTCCTTTGTATGGCTTGATGTCATGCAGGTGCAGCCAGACTCTTCTTCCTTGAAGCTTGACAGCTGTGGGAGTGACTTCTTTGACTTGAAATGATCCTTCAAAATAGTATTTATTTCAGGTGCATACAAACTTGCGTACCAGCACTGGGTCGCCTGGTTATAAACAAGGTTAATTTAATAAACAGCATGGATCAATTGACTTAGCTTCCTTCTTCAATCCTCTTTGATCCCTCCTTCCGGTTCTTGATCTGTTGAGAAATAAAACAAACACCAGCAGTCATATTTGTCAAATAATCATGCATCTCATCACCTCATGTCTTCGTTACACTGTGGGCATCAGTTTCTAACCTAGTTGGAGGAGGAAGAGGGGCTCTCATTCAGCATCCAGTCACCAACTCATGAGGAGTTAGTAGTGATCTGAGCCAGGCTGATTTCAAACCTCTTCTTTAAAGTGATCTTAATCTTAGCTATCCTCTCTTTAAGGAGTCCATTTAAATGGTCACAAAGCCCAACCACCTGCGGGTGATAGCAGAAGAGAACTTGTGTTTTATCCCTAATAAAAGAGTAACCTGCTCAAATTTTTCACAAATAGTGGTCCATTGTCAGACCACAAGACTTCAAACAACACCCCATCTTGGAAACACCACACGTGCAAGAAACTTGGCAGTGCATGTGGCATTGGGGTGTGTACATGGGCCTGCCTCAATCCATCTAGAAAAGACACATACCACTACCAGCATGTACCTATATTCATTGCATGTCTGCAACATATCCACATAATCTATATGCAGATTCTGAAATTGGTCATTGGGTCTAGGTAGTGCTCTTCTCACTGTTCTCAATGTGTACCCTGCAGTACATTTGAGGCACACAATTCAATTTACAATAAACTGTGCCACATGTTCTAATAAATTTGGTGAAAACCAATCTTCTGCAATTGTAGCAGCAAGACTCTCTCGAGTCATATGCGCGATAGTGAATCTGTTCCAGTGCTACTCTCAATAATGCTAGAGACATAACTGGCTTTCCAGTGCTATCCTGCCTACAGATTGCCTCAGTGGGGGATAAAGAACGCCCCCATTTTCTCCATAAATCTTGATCCTATTGTGGGGCCCGTCCTTGAAACCCAATTAACTGAATAATAGACAATATATTAAAACCCTCCTTTACGATCATGCAGCGCCCTGACATTCTTTTAACACTTTTTCATTCAAAATTCTAAATGTTTGGGAAATATGCTGACTTTTTAGCTTCTATGTCTGCAGCTTTGTTTCCACGAGAAATGATGTCTGCTCTTTTAGTATGCGCTGTGCATTTCACAACTGCGATAGCCAATGGTAGTCTCAGTGCCGCAATAACTTTATTCAATAGGGGTGTGTGGTGCACTGGTGTGCCGGATGCGCGGTTAAGCCCCTCCTTTTCCAGCGTGATAAACCTGTGTGTACAGTTGACGTCACATAGAGAGAGTCGGACTGTGCAGTCACTTCCTCATCCTCATACCTCTGGAGTACAGCGATAAGCTCCACTAATTCTGCAGCCTGTGCTGAGCAATGTAAAGGCTATCTCACACTTGTCATAACATTGAATTCACCTTCATGGTCCAGCTTTACTACTGCCGATCCTGCATGTCTTTCTCCCATTGTTTGGTCAAGTTATGAAGACCTGTCAATGAAGAGAGTCTCCTCCTCCCCCCTGTAAGTGGTTTCAACCCAGCACTCCACCTGAGTCAATGCCTAGCATGAGATGCCCACCTGGAACCCTTAATTATATATTTTTATGTCTAAAGTTCTTTTATTTCTGAATGATGTACCTTTATATCACACCCCTCTCTTTGAATCCCCCCAGTCTCCCGGATCCAAGAAGTAGGTGGTTTTGCAAAGTTAAAAGATTTGATGGATTTGAACAAGATATGACAGTACTCAATCCCCCCCTAATGTGCAATGTAGAGATGGAAGGAGAGAAAACAGGTTTCAGGAATATACAATCTCAACAAATGCAGTTTCAATCCCGATTCCCCCCAGCAAGCTCAGATAGAAACAGGAATGATTTCAAAACAGGTCAAATGGTTTTGAATGTGATTTTAAATGAATGGGAAAAAATGCTAAAAATTGATTTAATTCTCTAAATTAGATTCAAAACTAGTGGGAGCTGCTTTGGATAGTTCCAGGTAGACACTAGCAATGAGGATTGAATGACTGGCAGATAGGAAACTGAATTCAGAGGTTGAGTGCGAGAAATAGCTATTTTACATTTGTTGAGATTGAGCCAAATGCAGAATCGCAGCAAACTTTTCAGCGCGCGAGAAACACGATTACAGCAAAACTATAAGGACACTTAAATTTCGTTTCTAGCATGTACGGTTCAAAAGTTATGAAGGTTTTTGTAGAGGTCGATTTTTTTCAGAAAGAGTCGTGTTTTCAAATGAAAGATGCGCTTTTGAATATTATAATCAATAATTTTCTTGGCACTAAGGAGGCTATGAAGATGCAAGATACCCAATGGTACAGCCACCAGAACAGGGCGCCTCCGCTCTGACCTTTGCCCGCCGAGACACTTGTCTTTCTTCAGCAAATATATTAGCGCAAAGATATTATCACTACAATTACCAAAGGACTATATGGATGAGGGAAAGATTCAGAACAGACAAAAGAGATTCTACAATGCAGTTCTGGATATGTTGGAATGGGTTGGATAGGATTACTTAAGGATAAGAGATTGGCTATGGACAATTCTATGCTAAATACTCACAACTATGGTTTTGGAATAGGCCCGTCAGGATCTGGTCAAAGGTTTTGGACTGGAATTCTGCTAGCCCACCAGACAGGATTCAGGCACCCAGTTCTGCACTCAACACAGCACTCTGGTCTCTGCACGGCACTCTGGACTGGATCTGACGGGTTGGTTCTGGAGTTTACAGCCATCTGGTTTCAGCTCTGCTCTACTGGTTTGGATCTCTGGGTTCTGGCAAGAGTTCTTGGCTAGAAGCAGAAAACAGCAAAGCCAGGCTGTTCAATTTTTGATGTGCCCCTTGGAAGTCTGGGGTTAAAATCAGGTTGCAAGATTTAAAGGCCAGCTGAGAAGGGTTCAGCTTTAGAATTGGGCCTTCTGCTTTCAGAGTTCTCGAGGCTTGGATCTGGGTTCTCCTGCAGTGCGTTTCACCAGTAAATCAGTTGATGGGTGAATGTGTGTGTCCTAAAACAGTCCCTATTTTTGTATTTCCCAAAGGGGTGGATAGGCTGATTATACTAAACCCACCCTCTAGGAATCCGATTGGTCAGAGTATTCCCCCTCTCCTGATTTGAGAAGGAAACCTAGTGTCATAGTGATGCTGCAATTTACAATCCAGGGAAAAACCTCCCCTCTGTTCCTACACAGAAAATCTATTTTTCATATAAAGCATATCTACAATATCACAAATTTGCTTATAATACATATTCACATCACATATTTAATAAAGCACGTATCCATCCGAGTCCCATCTTCTTGAGAGTTTCGGTTCAAAACTGACAGTTTTTCGTGCTTTTGGTTGGTTACCCAGTGTCAGATCTGTAGACATTTTTCCACATACATGCGCATGACATCTGGGCATAATCCTGTAAACTTTCATATTTTTAGCATGATCACAATTGCTACAATATGAACATTTTAGTAGTCCGGTCTCTGAATATCACACAGGGTTCAGAGTAGTTCCAAATTGTGAGCAGCATTTTTATATTAACAACCTATAAAACACAGATTTTTCCAAATTGTTCACAGTTTTCCATGTGTCTTTTTCCAAAAAGATATTTCCTTGAAATTTCAGATACATATATCAGTCTAGCTCCGCCTCCAAGGTTTGGCTGGGCCAGAGCAACCTGAGCCACTCTTCCTTTGGCAGTTGGTTTCTGTTGACGCCCGAATTTGCATTTCCTTTCAGTCAAGGGAGTCTTTTGTCTCCACTCAGATCAACAGGCCAAAATCCCCTCTCACTTCCATTAACAACTCAATGCCAGTTCCTGAGCAGAGAGCAGGAGGAAGATTCCTTTGTTTGGGGAGAAGCTGTGGAATGTCGTTGAAGTCCAGTGTGGCTGCCATTAGTTCACTTTTAAAACACTGTTTAAAAATGGGCTTTTCTAAAATACAATTTACATTTTCTACAAATATATACACAAATCTCTTCATTCCAGTCTTTTTGAAACATAGAAATTGAATTGCAGCAACCCATATTACTTTTGATGGCAAGTCTGTTCTTTTCTACAATTTAATTTTAAGACACAAGTTTTAAACTGATAGTATAGGCAAATGACAGCTAGGACGCAGGCGAGCGGCAGTATTGCGTCCATATCTGACATATTTTTCCAAGGCAAGCACCTTTTGAATGTGGATTTTTTTTTACGATGAACAGTGTTTCTCCTGACATTGTGCTTATGGGGATTCATTAAATAAGGTTATGGTGAACACCCCACAAGGATGTAGGATCTTCTCTGCTGTTTGGGAGCCATGATTTTGCACTTTCAACAGCCAAGGACATATGGATTTGAAGCACTTTTGGATTTTCTGGCAATGCAGCATTGCCTTTTCAAGCGGTTCTATTTACCTCTGTGGGCAGCCCAATGATATGTTTTGGCAATGTGGTCTCCTGTTTTACCACTGACATAGGCAAAATGGATTGGCAGCCTATTTTTCAGGTTTTCCTGCTCACATCTCAGTGATTTCTAGCACGCATAAGGCTTTTCGGCGGCCATTCTGTTGTTTTTGATGAAAGCAGCACACAGTAATGTTGCAGGGCATGGACCAGTGGGTCAGAACATCCCACACCCCCAGACCATTTTCTTTAACACAGGGAATGTCATCATAGAACTCAGTATAGGTTGTGCAGTCATGTGCACAATCATCCTCCCCTACTGGTTCTGCTATGAATGCTGCTGAGTTCACTATTCTGCATCTAACAATCTTGATTGCAGGGTTCAAGATAATTACCTCGTACCCTGATGCTCTTTGTGTAATCAATGTAGTTTTGGGTTTCTCAAAAATAGCAAATAATGCATGCTCAACAAATAATGTTACTAAACACCCCATTGTAACACTTGACTCTTTTTCAATAGCAAATGCAGCAGAAGCTAAAGCTTGTTTGCAGGGGTAATGCGTGTTCATAACTGGATGTAAAATCCCACTGTAAAGAGCCAATGGTTTGTGTCCATGTCCTAATGCCATTTTCTTTGTGAAGACTGATGGCATGACTTCTCTATTTGAATGAGAACATAGATAAGATTCTTCATGATAATCTGGAATTCCTAACACAGTGGCAGTACAGATCGCTATTTTTTATTCTTTGAATCCTCCAGTCATTTTATCTGTCCGTGTTATGTTACTTTTGTCTACCTGTACTTCTTTAAGTCCTTTTAAAAGTGGTTAAATATATGTGATATAATTGAAACCCAGGCTCTGCAGTAGTTACATAGGCCTAAAACCCCTCACTGTTTTAGGTTCTGGAGTCTTCATAATTGCTTCTGCTCTTTCAGGTGTCAACCTTCTTCCTTATTGTGCGATTAACTGCCCTATATATAGGACCTCTTCCTGATAATATGTTAACTTTTCTTTGTCCACTTTATATCCTTTCTCTGCTAGTATAGTCATGAGTTGAACTGAGACTTCTCTGCATCTTTCGTCTGTCTCACTGCACAATAAAATGTCATCCACATACTGAATTATTGCACTCTCAAGCTGTACATTGCCCAGATCCATCTGAAGAACCCTGTTAAAGATTGAGGAGGACACACAGTACCCTTGAGGCAAGCAAGTATGTTTCAGGCAGATATTTCCATACAAAAAATGAAGTCAAATTTTGTGAGTGCTTATTTTTTATTTATTTATTTATTTATTTTAATTTTTGTAACACACCACATGCCCTTGCTTATGGAAGGGAATTGATAAGAATGCGTTTTATAACTGTAAAATATGTGGCCTTAGATGGGATATTACATGATATTGTAGCATGATTTGGAACTAAAGGAGAAACTGCTTCAACAATATTGTTTAGCAGGTGGAGATCCTGAATACATTTCCATGACCCCCAGTTGATTTCTTCAGTGGGTACACAGCCGTGTTACACGGGGAGATGGTACCAATATTCCTTGCTTCATTAAAGCAGAAATGGTCTCAAATATACCTCGATCTGCTTCTCTGGACATGGGATATTGCTCCTATTCTTTTCAATATACCAATCATATGGACTAGTAGTCCATAAAATATTTGTCACTTTCTCTTAATCTTCCTGGAAAAATGACAGTTTCATTTTCACCATCACCATTCTCTCTGGTATTGTTACGCTCACCTGGTATCCACAGGGTCGCCACCCAGCCGGGTTACTCGCTGGTATGTTTCTCAGCTTTGCCCTAATGTGGTCTGCGGGGAAGGTTCTGCCTGAAAATACAGGAGGACTGTGTTCAAGACTGACCAACTTGGGTAAGTATTCTCCCTCCACCCTGTATGATTTCAGTCCCTCTGGCGCCCTCTCCTCACCTTGTGGTAGAATTAGGCGTGCTCTCCGTCCTGCCTTCTTTGCAGGGGCGCGTTGTATTTCATGGGCGAGTGCGGTCCAGTTAATTCACTGACGCCAGCCCATTTGATGTTGTTCAGGTAGGTCTTATTGCTGTTCTTTAGTTTTGTTGCTCTCCTGCATGCCTTTCTTTGTTTAAAATGTCTCTTTTTTCTCCCTTAGGTATGCGGAGCTTCAGCGCGGCGAACTGGCTTGGTTGAGCCCCACTGGTAAACGATGGCGCATTAAGAGCGCTATGATGCGGTGAGTAAGCGCTATGCGCAGCGCTGAAAAGTCTTGCCTTTGCTAACCTTTGTTTTCCTTCCTTGTAGGTCGCAGTGTTCTTCGGCGCGAGTGGAATGTCCGGAGTGGTGCCAGCCGAGAGGCGACCAGCCAGGTAAGCTTTTTGAGCAGTTCGTAATTTGTAAATGTCTCTACTGCTTTCTTTAATGTTGCCTCTATTTTCCTCTTTCATGTCGTTCTGTCCGGAAGGCGTGCAGATTCAAGGAAGCTGTTCTCAGTAGCTGCAAGTGTTTAAAGATGAAGATTGCGGGTAAAATGCTGCTGCTAATGATGTTCCTTTTGTCTCCTTGCAGGTTCTGCTTCTCCGAGGGAATAGCTGGACACGGTGAGCGTCACATTGCAAGCTGCAAAGTAACGCGAAGCGTGCTGTCTTGCTCGGGTGTGGTTTAAATAGCCCCAACAAAATAGTCCAGGTAAAGTAGTCCCTAGGCTACCACACCCAAAACACTAGACCGCATAGCTTGGTTCTTAGGAACCAAGCTATGTGGATGCTTCCATGTTGGCTGACAATATAATAAAGTAGTTCCCAAGCACATTGTTTTTCATGGTGTATGAGCCTGGCGCCATATGCGCCAGGACTGGCCCCATGAGGGCTTTTGAAGAGGATGCCAGGCTCTAGAGGCCCGAGTCCTGACTCCACCTGGCCAATGGGTTTGCCAGAGGGGGTTTTGGGCAAGGGTTGTGACAGCACTCCCCCCTAATACCTCTCCCATGGTGTTCCTGTTGACGAGGAGAGGAAATTACTGATGGGCCCATTGGTCAGTACTCACCCTCGAAAACTAGTATACAAGATAGCTGCACCATGTGAGGACAGAGTGCAGGATTCACATACTCCAGCAAGATTCAATAACCAAGACTCAATAAATTGGCAAAGGGAAGTCCGTTTAATGATACATACATCAGCTAATGGAAATCAGCAGCATCACAAACACCTGCCTCACCCCGACTTCCCCGAACTTCAGTCAAACAGCCTCTTTTATGGGCAAAATTCATCATCATTGACGTCTAATTCTACAAAAAATCATCACGCAATATAATTGGTTGGGAAAGGTAACTTAAGTATAGGTGGTATATCTGTATATGGAAATAAAGCGAGTGGATTAGATAACTCTTATCAGCTGGGCGTCTATGCCCATCCCTCTACAACACACGTGATTGACGTCACTACAAGTACGACGTCTTATTGGTTACAGTGTCTATAGGACCCTAGATTACATGGCCCATTGTGATTGGGCAAGTTACACCCCGAAACATAAATCTCCATTTTAATTAGCAGCATGCAGAACAGACACCCAGGTGCCTACTGTCCCAAGATTCACCCTTCCTCCCTTCCATCAATCAGTGTTTTAGGGCTATGTGTCAATTAGTTGGCTGGGTATGGCCTCGGATCTGTCGTCTCTTATCAAGAAAAGTTATGGCATCCTTGGGTTCTGGATGACATCAGGCGGTGGTACATCTTCGCGCCTGTCTGGTCACGTGTTGGTTCACCATGAATCTGCTTCAGTTTCCAACCTTTTGTGCATTTAATTCCGTGTTCGCTTGGCTACCTGCATGGGCCTCTCTTATCTTGACCTTCACGGGCGGGCTGGTATGCTCTGTAGTTGGAGTCTCGTGAGCTCATGCTCACCTCCCCTTCTCTGGTCGATTTCCCTGGCATGAGCCTCTTTGCTGAGTTTCGAAACTTGGCCTGTCAGGGTACATTTCTGCTTTCACAAAATGGAGACGCACGTGTACCTTGTGCTGTGTTGAGGTAGATATATGGCTGGCGCTTGCCGCTCTATTCTTCTACTAAGCATTGTAGGCAGTATCGATTTCTTAGCATCTTGCGTTTCAAGCTTATTTACACACCTTCAACAGGGCAGTTGCTTCCATCTTGTCTCACGGCACCATTCTCTTACGTTTTACCAATGTCTCCCCCTGTATCCGTTATAATTATCCTTGTAGTTACTAGCACTGGCATACATGCTATCAGTAGCCAATTCTGTTTGTTCTCGGGGCTGCTCGGGCCCTTGGTTTATTTCCATTGGCCTTCCATTAAGGCTTTAGGGGTCTCCTCGTGGACCGTGTGCAGGCATTCCTCATTTCGCATCAGCGGCTGGTACGGCGGTCTGATAGGGTACCGTGCTGCCCAGGGTTGTCGTGTTATGGCTGCTTCAACCGGTACCGATCTCCTTATGTACACGGGGCAGAGTCCCAGTGCGGCTCTCTGTTGGTTCATTTGCTCCTCATACGTCACGTACCTCTGCGAGTACCTTACTGGCAACTCACAATGGAGGGCAGGGGTGCAGGTCATATCTGGGACCTCCTCTACACTCCTCCCTCTGGTCGGTTCATCGACCACTTCTGCTTCCTCCTTTATATCCAGTTTCTTTGATTCCTCAGATTCTTGCTCATCGTCTCCTGGGTTTACACAAGAAGGCGTGAAAGTATGCAATTTTGGTGTCATATCTTTATCACCCCTTTCAAGCTTCCTGCTGTTCTCACATGCTCATCTTTGTTCCAGGTCATCAACTGGCATTGTCCATTTGGACTGCAGTAAATCCATTTGCCTTCATACCTTCTTTGTTTCTTGGGATAAGTGAATTTTGTTCCCTCTGGTGCAAATTCACTGGCCTTCACAAAGTCCTTTATCCCCTCATCTGTCAGGTCTCTGGGCTTGCAGCCTGGCTCGACATCGACCAGAATGTTCATCCCAATGGCCTTCTTTGCAGTTTTCTGGCACTGTGTGATGATTATCTTGGTAACACAGACTCCTAGCAGCACCATTGCTAGCAAGGCTCCCAGAAACTTGAATATATCGGCCATCCATTGTGGGACCCATGAGAATAGGTTTCCAAACCAGCTGTCATCATCCACTTCATCTGTATCATCGATCATCTGGTTCTTTAGGGTTGTGAACATGCTTATGGCCTCTATGAGGGTTCCATTTTCTTCATTGTGTGATGGTATAAAAGGGCAACATGATTCTCCATTTTTTGCACAAACACCTCCATCCATCTCTCTGATCATGTCAAGCACATATCGGTTCTGGAGTGTCATTAGCCGGACTGCTCTTAGTTCTTCTTTGATCGCGTTGAATCCTTTTATGGTGGTATTGATGGTCTGAAGTAATTCCTATCTCGTTATCTGCAACCACTTGGTGTTTGCATGAACTTGGATATGCGGCAAGAGTATTGTTGTAAATACGGATGAAGTTAGGCTAAACAGCCTGTGTTCGTAGGGAATGGCATAAAATGCGTCCTCTGATTTGGCAGATAAGTAATTCTCTCTCTTCATCCATGACTTTAGTTCCACATACCTCCTTTTCCTCAGGTGAGCATCTGCTTTCGGGAAACTGTCCAAATTTAATTCATTTTTGGAATCACTAGTGCAGGAACGTGGACGTTCACCAGTGTGCATATGCCTCCCCAGTTCCTCGGTAGTCTTATGTATGCCTTGGATCCGCATGCCCAGTAAAGGTCGATCAGGACTGCGGTTCCTTGCAACATCCCTGGCGCTTCATATATTCGTCCGCAGTTTTGATTCTCCCCCATTTTCCTCGTGCCATTACTTCTAAAGCACAGTTTCGGGTTTTCCAGCAGTACTATTTGCAGGGGGCCTCCTCTGTCTTCGACCCACGTTAACAGCTTTACCAATTTTGGCCATAGTGGTTTACAAAGTCTTTGTGAATTTTCTATTGCTTCTTGGCAGGCTCCAAGGACCATCCAAGCTCGGCAGATTATGACTCCAACCATCTGGGGAAACCACTGATCCCCAGATCTGCATTTGGCCTCAGTTCTTCCAGATCTGAGCTTCTTCTGCCGTTTTCCCTTGGACGTTCAGTCTTGAGTTTATTTCCCACTTTATTCCTGATCCTTTGATGTCAGGGTTTTCATATCTAATCACATGATTCTTGGTGTGCGCCCCGTTTCTTGTTTTGAAGTCCTGGACATACCCATCTTCATCAGGGTAGTCGCTTTCTTTGGCCCATATCAACGAGGCATCTCTTCCCATAAATTGTCCTCTGGTGTTGCACATCACTACGTGCAACATACAGTGGGCTGTGGGGACATTGATTTCTACAGCCACAAATATTTTGGACTTGCCAATGCTGTATGGCAGGAGTGCACAGACGAAACATTCTCCTTCTGATTGGCTTTGTCCAACTTCCTTCATGTGCTGGTACCAAATGTTGTTTCCAAGATGGGCTGTGCTGTTTAGGTAATCGTTCAGCTCATTATCGGTTTCATATGGACTTCTCTTGATCCTTAGCATTTTTCTGTAGTTGGCTATCACTATGTCTCTGAATGCGTCTGTACTGCTCTTCCGTTCAGGCAGGCTCTTGGGTATTATTCTTGGAGGGGCAGGTTTCATTTCCTGCCCTGCGGTAATTGGGGGAGGTTTTGTGTTTCTTTTCCTACCCTCATACCTTCTTTTGTAGACCTCCTCCCACCGCATTTGGCTTACCATCCTTCCAACACGTGGCAGTGTCGTAGGCTCGGTAGTTACTTCTGGCATTGGAGCTGGCTCGTTATCACAGTCGTGGTGGTTGTCTTGCTTAGCTCCTCATGTAGCTTTTTTGCTCTAAGTATGAGTGGAAAAACATACTCAACTACCGCATGTGTTTTTTCAGTGAGTTCTATCCTGGCTTCCTTCGTTCTATTGAAGGATTATGCTATTTCACCGCTGTTCGGTTTCTCGCTTAGTTCCCTGTTTTCTGGAGCTGTTTGTTCCAAGGGTGACTTTTCTCTTACATCTGTTTTGGCCTGTGCTTGCGCAGCCACTGACACTTTCCCTTGTTTGTGTGCATTCAGTGTATGGGTGCATGCCGTGGAAAGTGCTATATTATCATTCATTCCGTGCTGACCCTGTCCCCAGGGTGTCTCACCATTCATTACTTCACGAGTATATGTATTACTACTAATTACATTCAACTGTAAATCATTTGCTTTACCATCTGTTTGTCTTGGAACAGGGATGACGATATAAGGTCTGGGTGCTTTTGTGGGGCCCAGACGTTCATTATCTGGTGGGTGCACAGACATTGGGACACTCCGCGCACCAATAAAAAATGCTGTTCTGATAGTTAGAGACAAAAACACTACAATAATCACTATGCATATACATACAATGGCTTTGAAAGACAGCTTACAGCATCTCCTTCCAGGAAACCTGGGGCGCCCTTCCGCTGGCGGCACGACTAAGTTACTGTTTTGGGCCCCCATTTCAACCAAGTCCATAGTCAATAGTTTATTTTTCTCCTTATTCTGATCTCGTCGCTCAAAAGTTCAGTAAACACTAAAGTGACAAGTGCTGTTCAATGTCCCCCCTATTGCAAGTACTTATGATAGTCTCCAAGTATGGGGTGCGGTTCCTTTGCTAGACTATGGGAAAAGGTTAGACTATTGTTTTCAGCACATCATATTCATTCTGTATTTGTATGGCCAACATATTCCCAGGGCACTTTCCAACTCGCCTTGGCCCGGAGGACAGAGGAATTTGTTCGCAGTGACACCATGAAAGGACAGATTTGCTACAAATCATGTAAAAATAAAATATTGAAAAAATACAAATAAAAACAAAAATAAAAGTGAATATATGAGAAGGTAGGAAAAAAATAAGAAAAAGGTTGAAAAAGGTAAACACGGCAGTGAATATCGTGTTTCTGTTCCTTTCACTTGGTCTTTCGAGGTCGAGTTGATGAACAGACTCTCTCTCCCCCATTTACTCCACTGCGGAACGATGATGGAAAAATAGAAAAAATAAGAAAAATAGGAAAAGGAAGTACAAGATGTCGTTATCCTCATTTCGGCTCTTTTCGATCCATTCTACGTTAGAAGCATGAAGAACTGTGCCTTTGTTTCCTTTCTCTATCCCGGCGGGAGGATGATAAAAAGTTATCTTGGATCTCCCCCTTCTAAGGCACTTTTTAACAGTGGATGTCCATAGTTGATTCTTAGTTGTGATGCAATAGCCCTCAGGAGCCTATTCAATTGAGCATTTTTTTCTGGATCATTAAGAAAAGCAGGCACATCAATGTTGTGGGGTCTGCCCACTAGTTCTGGAAAGTCTTCAATGAGATGAAAGAAAACACGAAACGCATACCGACTGTCTTCAGGTGTTAATGACATTTGCTCTGATTCTTTGGCTCTTAGGTCACAGGCCTTTCTTGCAGTGTGATCAGTCTTTGTCTCCTCGATCTGTCCCTCAGCGAAAGGTCTCACTGGAATCTCCTTAGGAATTCTCACTGGAAGTTGGACAGTTCCACTTGGAGCATGATGCCATGGAGAAGGGTCTTCATATGTAGGAAATTGACTGGATCTCTGAGGAAAGTGACAATGTCAACATCAGCAGGCCTTCCCACCATTTCTGGATAGTCTGTGACTAGCCTAATCAGGACGTTGTGGGCTAGCTGCGTGTCTGCAGGGGACAGGGACATTTGCTTTGTTTTGCTGGGTCCTGATTACAAGTCGTTTTGTTGTCATGAGCAGTTCTTGCACTTTCCTGCTGCGTGGATTGCTACCACATGATTCAACTTACTCCATATTTGATTCAAGAAGTCTTTATTTCGGGGATCTCTGATGAAAGTCAGTGTACCTGTGGTTCTCCCGACAAGTTCTGAGCACTCCTCTATGATTCGAAAGAATAACGTGTAGGTAAGTTCATCAATGACTGCTTGAGGCGGGAGCATTAGTCTTTAGTTCACTGTGTTCGGGCAACTCGGCGAAGACCTCTGCGATGACAGTCAGTAGTTGCCCGATTACCTTCTTATTTTCTGGATCTTGAATGTATTCTGTGACACTTGTTTCTCTCCCTATGAGTGACGGATAGGACAGTATTACTAGCTGAAAATAGGTGAGCACATCCCACTTGAGGCGTCTGCTGGGGTGAACCATATGTCCGTGAACAAAGTCTTGGTACTGGATGCTTCAGGATAAAAGGTTTTAGTTTACAGGAGTGTCCTATTTTACTGTTTATCAGAGTCTGCGAGTTTGTGTTCAATGCTTTGTGCTCAACGTGATCAAGCTACCAGTGTCACTACGGTTTCAGAGTATGGGGTTTTCTTCCTCTAGCCTGCAGGTTCAGCTGCACAGTGTGTTCGTTTGACAGTCTTGTGTGTCATTCAGTGTTTAGAGGAAAAGTTCAGTGCATAGCTACAATTTCACAGTGAATTCTTTAGTTTGTCTTTTCAGTTTGTGCGTCCTTCTTCCTCACTATAGACCTTGTCTGCACGTGCTGAGATCCTTCCTCGCTGTCTGTGGACTCCTCGGCGGTAGATGCAGTAGGAGTGCTCTCTCCTAGAAAGGGTTTTATATCGTTCAGGAAGATCCAGGCTCTTCTGCCTTTGAGCTTAACAGCGGACAGGGTACAGTCCTCTACGATGAAAGGGCCGTTAAACCTCAGCTCGTCCCATCTTTTCCTTGTGAAATTCCTCACGAGGATGCTGTCTCCAGGGAAGACAAGAGGTGCACAAAGGCTGTGAACTGCGCCTGCATCAGCACTATCTGTTGTGGTTTGCGCCGTGCTGTCCCCTTTCTGCCGTTGCTGCAGCTGGCCTGTAATGACAGTGGCATTGGATGTGAGACAGTCCAGGTAAGCTTTCATTTCTTCTCCTAGAACCTCCCTAGTTGACTGGGCATCATATCTAGCTCTGTCTCGGGGGGGTAAGGGGAGTCCTCATCCTTCTCCCAGTAACTATTTTGTGCGGCGTGAGATGATGGTCGGAGCCTGGTTGGTTCCGAAGCGCATACAATGCCAGTGGTAGGCAGTGCATCCATCCCTTTCTTAATGTGAGCTTCAACTTGGCTATCCTTTCCTTGAGCAAGCCATTGATTCATTCACATACCCCATTTCCCTCTGGATGATACGCCGACGAGAACTTGTGCTTTATACCAAGCAACAAGCTCATCTGTTCGAACACTGCGTTCACAAAATGAGCCCCATTATCTGATCTCATTACCTCGCACACCCCCCATCTAGGGAAAACCTTCCTCACTAGGAATTTAGCAGCACAGGCAGCGCCAGGGTGTGTACAGGGACCTGCTTCTACCCATCTGGAAAAGGGACACACCACCACAAGTAAATACCTGTACCCATTACACACCTGAATCATATCGACATAATCAATATGAAGGTGCTGGAAAGGTCCACTTGGTCTGGGGATGACTCCACTCACTACTTATAATATGTGCCCAGAGGTGAATTGTTGGCAGACAATGCAGTTTACCATAAAGAATGCAACATGCTTTGCTAAATTCGGTATAAACCAGTCTTCGGCAAGCGTTGTGGCAAGATTTTCTCTTGGCATGTGTATGGGGTAGTGAAGCTGTTCTAGTGCTACTTTTAGAAGGTAATACAGTAATGTGCAATTGTCAACTGGATTTCGACCCACGGTTTAGCTTCTATTCCTACCAATTTTTGTAGCTGTTTTTGCACCTGTTCTGGTAACCCTTGGCACAATATATGGTAGAATACAGGGATAGATTTCGTCCAAGACCGATGCGTTTCGAGCACCCACGCGTCTTGAAAATTCTGGATATAAAGCAACGGATCCTCTGACTCTTTCATTTTTCAAGTCATTATAGCTCCCATATCAGATGTGTCTGGATATAGCGTATGCAGCGCTTTCCACACTGCTGCTCTACAGTTGTTAAATGGCGCTCCATCATGAGAGGTGTTAGTTATGGTTACCCTAGGGTAGCCTGCCCTTTTCCATACATCATCTGCTCTTTCTCTGAGTATAGCAATTAGGAGACCCTTGAAGTCCCCTATGGCTAGGGTGATGCCCCCCGTCATTTTTTCTAGCTCGTGTATCCACTTCCCGGCTCCCGATGTCAACATTGGAAGCTTATTTTTAAGATTCTCTCTGTCCATGTGTGGCCATGGAATATATTGCGGTCTTGCTCCTCCCTTTTCTAACAGTGGGAATTGGAATGCATAATCCTCCTTTTCCTTCTCTATACCTCCTCGGTCTCTCGCCGGGGTGGCATTCCCGCCTTGCCTTCTACCTGGCAAAGCCCTTAACCTATCTGTATAGGCAGGTGCTGCTGCCCCCCTCTGACCGTGGGGTGTTTCTTCATGTCGGCTGGACTGTCCTACCCGCTAGCATCCAACCATCGTACCTCTCGGTTCCCCGGGAGCCACTTTTTGCACCCTGGCTGTGCACTGGGTTACTGGCCTGGAAGCGATTTCTGTCCCATCCACAGTGGTTACCTTGTACATAGTTGGCTTAGAACACAAAGGAAGCCCCATCTCTGCTGCCAGTTCTTGATCAATATAATTTCCAACTGCCCCTCTATCGATGTATGCTTCAACGGCATGCATTCTTGACAACTGTTGGTGGTTAATTAAGATCACTGGTATTGCAAAGTGCGAGGTCAGCAACTCTTTCTTCTCACTCGACAAACTGACCTCTACGTTTGTCGAGCTTGGTAGTTTTCCAATTCCTTAGCTTCCTCCTTCTCTGTGGCCCTGACTGTTCTTCTTGGGGGTTTTACTGGACAGTCCTTCGGGAAATGTCCTGGCTTCCCACAATGCAAACAAAGCTGTTGTTGTCTTCTTTTGTCCCGCTCTTGTTTTGTTAATGGAGGCCGTATCCCTCCAATCTGCATGGGTTCTACAGCATTTTCAGGTACACGGGGTGTGTTTTCCCTTGGTCGAAGATAAATGGTCTGAGGGTCCGTCTTAGACCAGTCTGCCTTTCGGTCCTGCAACCGGTGGTCTAGCTGCACAACCAGATTTATGAATTCTGCACAGTCTCTGGGTGGATAAACCACCTGGGCTAAGACATCCTTTAATTCGCCTCGTAAGCCTTGATGGAATAACGTGGTTCTTTTGTTTTCTGGCCACCTAGCTTCGGAAACCAGTCTGTTGAAGGTAGCAATGTATGTTAACAAATCCTGATTCCCCTGTCGGAGGGACAAGAGTTCATGGTCTACTGCTTGTTCCTGGGTATGGCGAGCAAAACATTTTTCCATTTCTCTCTGGAACCCCCCAAAGTCATGTAATAGAGGATCATCATGGGTTAGCAACAGCACCGACCAGTCTGCTGCACTACCACTCAGGTATGTTAAGACAAAAGCTACCCGAGCTTGGTCGTTTGGAAATGCTCCAGGCCTGCAAAGAAAATGATGGCGGCACTGATTGATGAATGCCGCATACTTCCGTGGGTCGCCTGAGAACCTTTCTGGTGGTGCCAGGGGCACTGTTCTAGGAAACGTGATCTGTACCGGAGTGGGTGGTATGGCGGGGTTTTGCATTGTTGGATTGTTTCCAGGTAGAGGCGTCTGTCCTGCCTGTGATTGCAAGTATTGCCTGCTAATCTCTTCAGTGCCTTCTTTGGACACAATTAGGTCTCTTGTCGGGCAGAATGAACCTCAGCACGAGGCTCTCCTAGTAATTGGGCCAATTGGTCCATTTCTGATGTCTCCATGGCTCCCAGGTGGATTTGTTATGGTAGGCTTCGCATTCTGTTACGCTCACCTGGTATCCACAGGGACGCCACCCAGCCGGGTTACTCACTGGTATGTTTCTCAGCTTTGCCCTGATGTGGTCTGTGGGGAAGGTTCTATCTGAAAATACAGGAGGACTGTGTTCAAGACTGACCGACTGGGGTAAGTATTCTCCCTCCACCCCTGTATGATTTCAGTCCCTCTGGCGCCCACTCCTCACCTTGTGGTAGAATTAGGCATGCTCTCCGTCCTACCTTCTTTGCAGGGGCGCGTTGTATTTCATGGGCGTGTGCGGTCCAGTTACTTCACTGACGCCAGTCTGTTTGATATTGTTCAGGTAGTTCTTATTGCTGTTCTTTAGTTTTGTTGCTCTCCTGCATGCCTTTCTTTGTTTAAAATGTCTCTTTTTTCTCCCTTAGGTATGCAGAGCTTCAGCTCAGCGTACTGGCTTGGTTGAGCCCTGCTGGTAAATGATGGTGCATTAAGAGCGCTATGATGCGGTAAGTAAGCGCTATGTGCAGCGCTGCGAAGTCTTGCCTTTGCTAACCTGTGTTTTCCTTCCTTGTAGGTCACTGTGTTCTTCAGCGCAAGTGGAATGTCCGTAGTGGTGCCAGCCGAGAGGCGACCAGCCAGGTAAAGCCTTTTGAGCAGTTCGTAATTTGTAAATGTCTCTACTGCTTTCTTTAATGTTGCCTCTATCTTCCTCTTTCAGGTCGTTCAGTCCGGGAGGCGTGCAGATTCGAGGAAGCTGTTCTCAGTAGCTGCGAGTGTTTAAAGATGAAGATTGCAGGTAAGATGCTGCTGCTAATGATGTTCCTTTTGTCTCCTTGCAAGTTCTGCATCTCCGAGGTAATCGCTGGACACGGTGAGCGTCACGTTGCAAGCTGCAAAGTAACGCAAAGCGTGTTTTCTTGCTCGGGTGTGGTTTAAATAGCCCCAACAAAATAGTCCAGGTAAAGTAGTCCCTAGGCTACCACACCCAAAACACTAGACCGCATAGCTTGGTTCTTATGAACCAAGCTATGTGGATGCCTCCATGTTGGCTGACAATATAATAAAGTAGTTCCCAAGCACATTGATTTTCATGGTGTATGAGCCTGGCGCCATAGCTGCCAGCACTGGCTCCATGAGGGCTTTTGAAGAGGATGCCAGGCTCTAGAGGCCCGAGTCCTGACTCCACCTGGCCAATAGGTTTGCCAGAGGGGGTTTTAGGCGAGGGTCGTGACAGGTATTTCTCTATTCTACACTTTAATTCAATAATTGAGACTTATGAAAAAGACTGACTCATCATCTGAATACTCATCCCTAAAAAGCTCCTTGTCTGTCAAGTCTGTCAACCTATATCCTTCACTGAGGGCTATCACTGCTATCCATCCTCTCCCCTCATCGTCTGTTCCATCGACAACCACCCTTTCCTCTCTTACCAGTGATGCTGCTAGCTCTAAAGGGATAACCTGCCCTTCTTCATCATCAATAGGTATTTCTGGTGTAAACAAAAACTCTTTAGATATTCTCAATATTTACCTACCAACATGGGTAACCATGATAATAAAACAGTCACTCCATACAAAAACACTTCTGGATCTAAAGGGACTCCTCGTAATGACTTTGATCTGTAAAGGCTGAAATGAACTCCTTTAAATTTCATGTAATGTCTCCCCAGAGTGGAACACACTATGCCTCAATGCCTGTAAAACAGAGATCCTTCCCATCGGGACCCCTGCTCCCTCCTTCCCTTCAATCTGGCCTTCCTCTTTGTGGTCTCCCTCTGCTCCTTCCTCTGAAGCCAGAAACATTGGAGTCATCTTTGACTCCTCTCTCCTTCCTCCGTCACACTAAGGACATTGCTAAGAAGTCCCACTTTCAGCTCTTGCTTCTCAAAAGAATTCTCCCTTTTCTCACTTTCCCCCAGAGGCTCAATGTTACCCGACCCCTGGTTCTCTCTAGGCTTGACTATTGCAATAGCCTCCTCCTGAATCTACCTTCTTCCACTTTGCGAAACCTCCAGCTAATCCAGAATAGGAAAGCAAAACGTATCCTTGGCCGTAAGCTCAGGAACCGCAACTCTCCTGCCCTAAAAAGTCTTCATTGGCTCCCAGGTGCTCTACAAATTAAATTCAAACTCTGCATCATCCACAAGGCTGTCTGGGCCCACAGACCACACTATCTTCAACTTTATCTTACTAAATACTCTCCCTAAAGACCACTTCATTCCTCTGACACTAACTCTTTGTGTTTAATGCATTTCTCTAAACAGAGGGTAGGTGGTCGATCACTTTCCTAAACTGGCTCTCTCCTATCTAACAGCCTCCCCCTGCCTTTGCAACTTGAGCAGGACTTTCTTAAATTCTGTAAGCTTGTGAAGACCTTCCTCTTCACCTCCTCCTTCCCTTCTTCTCTTCTCTGCTAATCCCTGTAAGGAAGGCATGGTATCAACAATAGACAGACACAAGTGATCACCGTTAAAGGGTGTTTATTAAACTGTATAGGTAGGTTGGAAAAATGCCATCTAAACCTAAATCTAAGATGGGTGCAAGCTACGATCATCAAATAATAATAAGGCAGTCCTAGTGGCGTCTTGTCAAATAAAAGGGCCTATACAGAAACTATTGCCAATCCTTACAACTAAATACAAAATGAGTGTGCGGTAAGGTTCACAAGAAATAAAGAAGTGTTCATAAATGATACATCAGGATGTGATAGCCGGGGTTCTCACGTCCCCACGTTTTGAGCACTGGACAAGGTGGAACTCCGGAGCACAGCACACGCTAAAGCTTTCCCAGCACAAGACTACAGTTCTGTTCTCAAATATCAGGTCTTTTGGTGGTTAAGTCTCTTTTCTACAAAAAATCTCTTGCCTCAGAGGACCTGATGTGTTCAAAACAATAAACAAACGGTTCCTTTTCGTCTACACGTTGGGTGATGAGTTTTCACCCCTGGGTCTGCCTCTTCTGGGCTCTGACCCTTCTTGACTGTTTGCCTCTCTGGGTGAAACTTCTTCACACCTGGGTCTCCCTCTTCCAGGCTCAGACAGCTCTGGAATGTCAGCCTCCCTCCGTTGGGTTCACTATGGCTTGTATTCAAAGATATTTTCACCTTTCGCCTTCACAAATCTTAATGTCTTTTTAAACAGTTCCCTGTGGACATCCCTCTGTTGGGTACACTCTTTGTCAACACAGTGTTCATCCGGCATCATGCTTTGCCCCATTCTACAGGTATCCCTCCGTCTAGTTCACTCTTACCAATCTTACAGTTCCTTTTATCTTCTCACTATGCAGGATTTGCTTCCCTTAGTTTTCCAATGGTTTGGCGGTCAAAGACTTTCAACTGTACAGAGGATTTTGCTAGACCCCTGTATGACCTCTTTGACCTTTCTTTTGCAGCTCTCATGCAGCCATCTGGTTTTGGTAGATTCAACAGTGGGGGAATTAACCAGAGTCTCCCGAGTGAGCACCCACGTGGTGCCGGACTCCTCAGCAGCTGGTTTCCCCTTGAAGAGTTAACAGTTCTTTCATTTCCCTTTTCCTTTTCCATTTGCAACTTTTGTTCAACACAATTTGGTTTCTTGCTGGTTCTCCCCTCGACTCACTGACTGTGATTAACGCCTTGGCTTTTCTTTCGTCTGGAATCAAGGACGGTACCAGAGTAGCAAGCGTCTCTCCCTGTCCTTATTATCAGCATAGGAGGGCTCTGTGTACCGTTGACATCTGCTGCAACACACCCTGGCCATTGCTCACGGTCTTACGGTTCCTTTCATGTAGGCTTAGAGGGCTAAGCCTGAAAAAGGCAAGGTCACTCTCCTTGTTGCCCCTTCAGTCCTTGCCGTCTTTCTCCTCCTCCTGAACTGCCGTACTTGGATAGCTGTCTCATCGTGCAGTTTTCCTTGTTCGTACTGTGCTCTCGTGCTCCACCTTTTATCCCTGTGGGGGAAGGGATAGGGCTGTTAGGTGTGTGTGATTCTGGTCAATTGCCTGACCCTTGTGTTGGAACATGTCTGGTAAATGGCTCTTGTGTTAGTCCATTGTCTTTCGTACTGTACGAAAGTGTTTGTGTCGGTAAAAGGGGGAGGGGCAACATTTTGTGTATTCTACATGGCAGGATGGGGAAAAGGTGTTAGAAGAAGGGGGATACCGCGTCTCACCCATCAGTGTCCCCATTCCACCCCCCGAGGACCCCCCCATCCAGGTGATCCTCCCTCACTGGTCTACCCCCAGGAACTAGATCCAGTAGCGATGGCTGTGTCCTGACCACCTGGTTGACAGATCCCTGGGGACTAATCGGGGAGATACCTTCAGGTTTCTCACATCCCACAGTTGCTGTGATTGGTGTCCGTGGCCCTTGTGCATCCTCTGGGCCCCAAATGCCCCACTCCCAATTGGGTCAGCTCCTGTCTTCCCTCAGCACTTGCCCTGGCACACCCTCTACCCTGGAGTATCGCACCGACTCCTAACGTGGCCCTTGGCCATGTAGCACTGAACAACCAAGCACTTAATCTATCTGTGGCTCACCCATGAGCCAGGACCCCCCAGCACTTACTTGCTCTGCCCTTTTCCTTGCTGCACTTGCATGATCTGAATCCTCGCAAGCCATAGCAGGTTTGTCCGTTCTCCCTTTCTCGCCACTGCTCATTAATTATTGTGTTATGTAATGTATTTCACTCCCTTGTGTCCCCAACTCGTCCTGTGGGTGCTTTGATATTTTAGTTGCTGTATAAGAGCCTAATGAGCAAACAATAAATGAATAAACAATATCGTCTATTTAAATTTTGTCATTAAGTCACGTCCTAATATGTCAACTGGTGTCTGCCGAGAATATGTAAAACTGGCCTAGACGCATCATGTTCTTCTATAGAGATTGGCAATTTGTCTTTAAAGGGAATCCAAGCCCGCATCTCTGCGGCATCTAACTTCTAACAATTCGGCCGAACTCTTTAAAATCTGCAAGGAGCTTGCCAACCCTGCTGCAGTCTCTACCTCTCCTGTCCCCTCCCAGGCCCTCTGCACTGGCCTCTCACTTCATCTCTAAAACTCAGGACATCCTGTCCTCACTCTCCTCCTATCACCTCCCTCCCTCTCTTCCTGGCTCTTCCTCTGGCCCTTCTGCAGCCACCCCTCCTCCCTCCTTCTCTGTCTTTCCCCTTTTCTCTGCTGATGAGGTTTCCAGACAAGTCCGATCTATGAAAGTCTCATCTAAACAGGTTCATCACTGTCCCTCCAAAACTATCAAGGACCACATCGACTCCCTGGCTCCTGCCCTGGCTGACTTTTGCAACCACTCCTTCACCTCTGGAGTCTTCCCATCCCCCCTTTAGCACTCCCTTGTGCACCCTCTTCTTAAGAAACCCTCTTCCGACCCCTCCTGCCCGGCTAACTATCGCCCAATCTCCATCACTCCCTTCCTGGGCAAGCTCCTGGAGAAACTGGCCATCTCCCAGCTTACCCTCCATGCTGAATCTGTTGGTAGTCTTCATGACCATCAATCTGGCTTCAGAGCTGCCAGAAGCACGGAAACTGCTCTCCTGAACATCCGTGAGGACCTGCTCTCGAACCTCGACTCCAATACTCCGTGTGTTCTCATTCTGCTCGATTTCTCTTCTGCCTTTGACACTGTAAACCATGCCATCCTGCTCAACCGTCTCCGTGATAACCTGGGTATCACTGGTCAGGCTTTGGCGTAGCTGACCTCTTTCCTTTCCAATCGACCCTCCCAGGTCCAACTGGGGTCCTTCCTCTCTGACATCTTTTTCTCTACCTGTGGTGTCCCCCAGGGATCTAATCTCTCTCCCTGGCTGTTCAACCAGTATCTGGCACTCCTTGCCCACCGCATCGCCGCTCTCTGCCCCAACTTTCAGTGCTATGCGGACGATACCCAGCTCATTTTCAGGCTACCCTCGGCCTCCCCCTCTCCTTCCCTCATCTCTGACTGTCTGTCTGCTATCCAGGAATGGTGTGCCGCCAATGACCTCTGCCTTAATGCCAGTAAGACTGAGATTCTACTCATCGGCACACCCACTCCCTCCTTCCCTGCAGCTCTCTGGCCAGCCTCTCTTGGCCCTCTTCCTGCTCCTACCTGCAAGGCAAAAAACCTTGGGGTCATCTTCGACTCCACACTCTCCTTCTCTCCTCATATATCTGACGTCTCTAAGAAGTCACACTACCAGCTGCACCTCCTCAGAGGTATTCTTCCCTTCCTCTCCTTCCCCCAGAAGCTCACTGTCTCCCGAGCCCTGGTTCTCTCGAAGCTGGACTACTGTAACAGCCTCTATCTTAATCTGCCTGCCTCCGCTCTCTGCCCTCTGCAACTCATCCAGAACAGGACTGCGAGACTTGTCCTTGGCCTCAAGCCCAGGGACCGTATCTCTCCAGGACTGAAATCTCTACACTGGCTCCCTGTGGCTGCGAGGATTAAGTTCAAAACCCTCTGCATTGTCCACAAGGCTTTCTGGGGCCTGGGACCTAAATACCTTCAACTCTCTCTTCCTAAATATCTTCCTTCCCGAGCCCTTCGCTCATCCGTCTCCAACTCCCTCAGGGTCAGCCGCTTCTCAAAGCAACGAGCTGGGGGTAGATCTCTCTCCGCGGCAGGGGCCTCCCTCTGGAACAGCCTTCATGCCTCCCTGAAACTTGAAGAGAACCATCTCCGGTTCCGGAAGCACCTCAAAACCTTCCTCTTTGCTTCTGCTTTCTCTCTCCCTCTCCCCTGCTAAATTCTTCACTGAAACTGCACTGAATCTGCAACTGGGCCACTCTCACCGACCTCGGTCATTGGCCCAGCCACTCTCCACGTGCACTGCCTCCCTGGTAACCACTGCACTGCGGGACTGTCTCTGTATCCCTACAGCCCCCCCTTCCCAGCACTTGTCTGCACTTACCTTGCACTTGCCACCAGCTGGCCCTATTATTTATTTTTATTCTACTTACCCTGCACTTCCCCCTCTCCCCCTTCCCTTTGTACTTTTTCCCTTCCCCCTACCCCTGCACTTGCGCGATCTAAATGACACCGGGCCTAGTAGAATCGTTGTCTGTCTTCCCCTTGCTACCCCCCCTGCCTCGTCGCGCCTTGAAACACTTGTGTATAGGCGCGTTACAAATGCCATATCATATCATCATATCATAACAAAACTCATCGCCCCAGAGAATCCCTGCACATTCATGGCAATGCCTGACATTGGGTATTTTCCCTTACAAACACAGGAACGAGTTGCTCCATTGCCTACAAGAAGCAAAAATGTCTTGCCTCCTATCATTACCTTGAACATTGGTTCCTCTTGGGGGTCCAGTGTCCTTGATAGAACTGAACACATCGGGTCGCTATGTGGGCTGTCCTATTGTGAATATAAATCCATCCCTGTACCCGTGAAAGGATTTCCTCCTACATCATTCACACTCCCCAATTTAGCTGTAGGTGCTTGCGGGACTCCAGCATTCATATTTCATTGTGGTACCATGCCCTGTTACGTCAGTACTTGAGGAGTTTGTATCTGTTGTGCTTGCATAGGCCCTTGCTGCGATTACCTTTGCGGCAATTGCATTTGTAATGGAGCCTGCTGCGTTTGTTGTGGTTGCGGCCCACATGGCTGATTCTACATGTGATCTTGGGCATAATACTCCTGTGGTTCTGCATTATATTGTGGAACATAGCCCATACCCCTCTTGGAGCTTGCCAATTTTGCTGCATGCCCCCTCTACTTCTGCATGTTTTGGCTATATGTCCAATCCTCCTACAATTCCAACATTGCTGCGGCTGTCCACCATTAAATCCTCCTCCCTGACGGTTTTGAAATCCACCTTGTCCTCCCCTAGGCCTGTTCCCTCTCCATCTTGGCCAAAAATCATACCAACTCCGATCCATAGGGTACACTACATTGCTTTCCTGTGCTGGTCGCATCTCTTGTGTCATCACGGCTTCACCACTCGTCATTACCACTCCCTCTATAGCTAGTTTTGACAATATTTTATTAATTAACTTTGCTTCCTCCTTCTTTCTACTTTCTTCTTATTCTTCTCCTGTAACAATCAGCAATGGTGCACGATAGTCAATTGTATTTCTGGCCATGGCTTAGCTTCCATCCCTACCTGTTTTTTCATGTGACTTTGCACTGGCTCGGGCAGTCCTTGGCATAAAATGTGGTAAAATAATGCTAAAATGTTATCTCGCACCTTGAAACACTTGTGTATAGACGCGTTATAAATGCCATATCATGTCATATCCCATGTTTCTCTCATCTCAAGACGCCATCTCTCTTGAACATCTTCAATAAAAGCAACAGGATCTTCATCCTCACCCATTTTCCTAGTCATAATCACACCCATAACTGATGTATCAGGATATTGTACTCTGAACGCCCACCCTACATCTGCTATGCAATTTTTAAATGGTGCTCCATCGTGTGTCATGTTTTGCGCATTTAAACCCACATACCCTTCTTGTTTCCAAATGTCATCAGCCGTCCCCCCTAGAATGGTTGCTAGCAGGCCTTTTATGTCACCTATTGCTAACATCATTTCTGATGTCATTATTTCTAACTCATAAATACATTTTACTGCACCTGAAGTAAAACTAGGTAATTTACATTTCAAATTATCGTTGTCCATTTGTGGCCACGGTATATATTGTGGTCGTCCTCCTCCTAATAATAATGGGAATTGTGAAACACTGATCCATAATATTATCCACCTGCGGTCCTTGTTTTCCAGGTGGGGCTAGTCTCGCCCATTTGTCTCTGTCCCAGTAGTGACCTTAATCTGCTTACCTAAGGCAGGGATATATCCCCTGGACTACGCGACCGTGCTACTTGTAGTCGGTCAGTGCATGGTGTCAATTCTGGTGTTTTTTCTTCAGGGTCCTCTAAATATGGCAAATTGCACCCTTTTTCTACACTTAATTCTTTCAAAAAACCACATGCGCGCTTTCTCCTTTTCCTCCCTTTCATAGTCTGACATCATTATGCCCCAGCTTGTATGGCTTTCATCCCTTTCCACATCATCAAGATCTAGTCTACATAAAGACAAGGTTCTATGCACGTCTGTTATTACGTCATCTGATCTACGTCCCGTTTCCCTCAATAGAGATCCTTCGACAGTCTTTTTAGTTCTACACCCATCTTTATCCCTCATTTGCCTATATATATCCCCAAACCTTTTCCATATGTTTTCTGCTTCATGCTCGTCAGACCATGTCTGTATTCTCAGTATCCCTTGCAGCTCCCTGCAGGGCTGTTGTGACCCTCTCTCTTCTTCAGGCCATTCTTGTGCTTCAATCAGCACTACACTTCTATTGAATTGATGATCTATGTTGTCATCATTTAGTCCCCTACTTCTGTTAATCTCTTCTTCCATTCTCCACATCTCTTCTTCCTCTTGCCTTCTTTGCAACCCATGTACTTTGAATCTCTGTATTTCTATTTCCTTTTGTTTCTTCTCTTCTAGTCTCTCCTTTTCTTTCCTTGCCTTGTATCTTCTTTGTTCTTCTTTTCGCTTCCTCTCTTTTTCTTTCTCTTCTTTGTATGCTCTCTCGTGTTCTCTTTCTTTTCCCACTCTTCTTCCTTCTCTTTCTCAAACCCCATCAATGCCCTTATCGTCTAGTCTGAGTAATATCTGTCCTCCCATCCACTTATTCTGTACTATTGTTACTCCCTTAACCTTGTATTTCACTTCCATGTGTCGCCTTGCTTCTTCCTCTGTCTCCTTCTGTCTATCCTGCCTGTGCTTTCTCTCCTGGCTATCCTTTCTCTCATCACACCGTTTACTTTAAACGTCTGTTGACATATATTTGTGTTGGCTACTTTTGCTGTCTTCTTCATTATCCTCACTGTTATAAGCGGGGGACTCATATGTCGGATTAACATACCTTGTCACTGCTTTCAATTCCTTTAAAGGATCAAATTCATGCTCCTCAGTATCTGCGCTCTTATTTTCAGAACGGGAAAGATAAGCCAAAGCCGTTACCTCCACCTCTTTATGCTGATTAAGCATCCACTCCTTCTCCAGAGGATCTTCTTTCTCACTCTGGTACATTTTCCAAAACTCTAAAACAGCCAATCTTTTCTGTAACTTTGTCCCCTTATTTGTAGCATGCAAGTATGTTGTCATATGTTGCAATACCGTTTTTGACAATGAACCCTCTTGGTGCCACAGCATAAGTGTTTTATTGATCGGGCCCTTTACCCATTCCACGTGGTGCTGTCTTATCTTGGGTGTATACATCGGCAGTGTCCTGCATAGGTTTAAAAGAGGAGTGTCCCCCATGATGAAAAGCCGATCTTGACTGTCAATACTTAACTGTCATGATGCCTGCCCCCGGAAGACCAAACCAGGCCCAGCAGCCCCGGAAGCAGGCATCATGCCACTTGGAGCATGCCCAAAAGCCCCAGTTAGTGGCTGTTTGGGTGCAGTCCTAGCGCCTATGGCGCCAGGCTCATAAAGATAAAGTCAGTCCTGGCGCCATGGGCGCCAGGCTCATTATTGATAACTTACCTGAAGCAGACCATGCTGCATACTCACCTGAGGCAGACCATGCTGCATGAAGACTCAAGCCAAATGAGGCTTAGGAGGGACTATTTTACTGAAGGGACTATTTTGTTACTTGGGTGGGGCTGTGGAAGAATACTTACCTGGATCTTCTTCCAAGGCTATTTCAACCACGCCCGGACAGCCACACGTGCTTCGCGTTATTCTGCTTGCTGCAGCGTAACGCTCACCGTGTTTTCAGCAGCTCCAGTCTTCAGCCATGCCCGCTTCAGTCCTGGGACTCCTGAAACAAGAAGAAAAGAAGGATAAAGTTTATTATTAAAGGTTAGAACAGGAGTTTTAACTTTAATCCTTACCTGAATCCTGATCCATTTCGCTACGGAGCTGAAAGACAGAAGTCTTTGAAGCATCGCTTCGCATTCCTACGGTGCCGCGCTGAACTCACCTGCTTGGCAGTACTTCAGCATTCCATCACGCTCTCTCCATCTTGCGGCCGCCCTCCCACACCTAAGGAGACAAAGACAGCAAGGTGAGCAAGGGGACTCTCTAAGGCTATACAAGCTACCCCCAAGAACTTACCTGATTTACCACGGGGGGTACTCACCTCATCTCGGGTCGGCGTAGTCAACTCTGCTTCATCGCCGTACCCCGGCCCCTAAGGGGAAAACCACAATAGACTTACCTGAATCTTACCAATTGCCATTTGGAAATCTTCGAGTGGATTAATCAGCAACCTACAAGGAATCGGACAGAGTGAAGATCAGACATTTGAACTCTTATGAACAATTGGACTTTAGAGTCAATACTGGAACTCACCAATTCCTCTACGACAGTGAAGTAACTGGTCATCAACGCGCCCCTGCGGTCGATGCAGGATGGAGAGCTCATCCTTCCAAACCATCAGGTGAGACTAAGGAGGGGACATCAAGAGTGATCTGTGGGAAGACAACGGGAGTGGGGAAGGTGGGTTGACACTCAATTCCACGGGTGGTTAATTCCTCTTCTCCTTTGCAGAAGAATATTCCTGCGAGCCAGACAAACTAGGCTGAGCGGGCCAGTCCAGTCAGTCATCTCGGCGCTACACGTCACGCTGGTAGAAACAACAGCAGCCCAGTTCCGGTCGACGCCCCCGTGGGAACCAGGTGAGCGTAACATTAACAGATCTTTTATTCCTTTATTTTCTTTGTCAAATATACCTCACTGTTTAATCTAAACAAGTACCATCAGTCGGTGCTCATTACCAAAAAAGTTTTTAAACCAATTTAAATCTATGCAATGATGTTCTTTTTACTCCTTCGTTTACACGTTCTGTCAATTTTTACTATCTCGTTGTATTATTATTGATGTTTTAAGAATCTCTTCTTTATTTATTTATTATTCTCCTTTGATGTTTACCCTCCTGATTGACGTCAATCTCTTGATTTAAAAATCTGATAACCATGATTTGTTACTATTGTTTTATATCTCTTAGTCTAGACACCATAAAAGCTTTATACTGACATATTTATAACCCCAGACAAGTTCACCTTTTAGATTTTCTGTGTACACTTTCCTTTACTATCTCTAGTAAATGTATCTCTTCTCACTTTTTACCCCATCTTGGAGTTTGATACACACTCTTCTTTTTGGCCTTGCCGCAGGAATCCTTAATGCCCCTACTTGGAGTTTTTTTTTAGTGCGTACCCCTCCGCCCTTCTTAGAACCAGGAAAGCAAGGTATCTATTTCTCTTCTTTCTAATCCCCCAAAATCCTGTTACTTCTATACATATATTTACAATACAGTCTCTCCTACTATTTTTGCCATTTTCAATGCTCTACTTACATACGTGGCTCAGCTCGAGTCCCTCAGCATTGACTCTTTCCCATTCGACCAGTTAGCTTTCAGTCCGCGGGACACCTGTGGGGATCAGACAGGAATTTCGTCAAAGGGGCACCATTGCCGACCGATTCATCTCACAAGTGTGTTTGTGTGCTGATCTCCTCAGGAAGCTTCATGGTCTTCTGGCTAATGGTGGAAGCAATCGAGTGTGTGAGAGTCTAGATCTGGGCCGAGGTCGACTGGATCAGAACCATCCGCACAACTTCCAAAATGTGCTCTAGCACCTTGAAGCGTCTTGTGTGCTGTGTGGAATTACTTATAATGATCTCAGACCCAAAAAAAGGACAGAATCAAAGAATATGGCAAAGTACTACTTTGCTATGAGCATAAAATAAAGTAGGGCAATCTGGCAAACAAGCTGTTGACCACACACTCACGCTCAAACTTGATTATAAAAAGGTCTTATACCTCAAAGTACATCAGCTATGACGTCATCTTAAATGGCAAACTATAAAACCTATTACAGGGAGGGATTGATTAAGGCAACTGTAAAGACTGGAGGGGGTATCTCTACTTCTGCCCTCTATATGGTAAGGTAAAGGCACAGAGCACCTCAGCCAGGGCTCTCAATTTGGTAGCAATGGATGAGCAGCCAGGCTTAAGCTTTCAGGAGGTGATGCAGGCTGTTTCGGAAGTACAGTGTTTCCACCCAGCCCTCACAAAGGAATGTCCACACACTATATTAGTTGATAACACAGCTTCTTTCTATAAAATAAGAATCAGGAACATATATACATTTAAATGATAACACTTTGTACTTGGAAATACGTATTCAAAGAATGACAAATATATACACTCTATGTGGTACCACACAATACTTAAATCCAGTAATAGATGCACTAACTGCAGACAGTTTTAAATGGGCATGTGAATTCTTAAGTGACGTGTATCAGCATAGAATTGGGAAGAAAGGCAGGTTCGTTGTGAACAGTGGCAGAATGCTTTCTTTACACTAGACATACAATTCTGTGTGAAGATCCCCCCAACTGGGTAGCCTGTATTGGAAAAGTTAGGGAGCAACTTATCTTGTATTTTACAGACCAGTCCAATAATGCTCAATAACCTTCTTCTTTCTTTAAAATGTTCTACCTCCCCAAAGTACCTGAGAGGCCATAGGAGAACATGATCCAAGATGAATCTGTGACCCCTGGATGACTCCTGAGGCTAGAATATGCTGTTCCTCGTCACAGTACTTTGGTGCCTTGGTAGGCAAAGTGGCAGAGTTTCTCGATTTCACTTCCTCTGAGGATAGACCCCCCCCCCTTAGAAGAAGGACCCACTGGGGTGTTGAGTCCACAAGAAAAATGGAACCAAAGTCTTTCTGAAGTGCAGCAGTTTTACTCATCGCAGTGCTCTCCTCTCGACGAGTTCTCCGACTGTAGAAGTCCTGTGAAGATGAAACTTGCTGTGGGCTCCTTTAAAGGCTTGGCAGATGTGTAAGACCCCCGTGACCCTTCAATTACATCCGACCTGTGTATAGGTCACTTTTGGTGTCGGGTTTCGTAATACCGCAGATTTCCAGCTTTCCAGCTTTCGGGTCTTCGATACTGCAGCCGCATCTAGGATATCTAGACGGTTCCTGGCGACCAGCACTCGACCACTGGAGTGGGCCTCAGACCATCACCAAGTCTGGTCCAGACCTTTGGGACGTCTTTGTTTGCTTCTGTTAGCGGGAAACCTACCGACAGACCTTCCTCTGCACTCAGTAACTCTGGACTCTCTCCAGTGGGGAAAAGGTAGTCAGTGAGGATGACAAGGATGTCCCTTGAAATGTTCTTAGGCAGCTTGGAACTTTCACTGCTTTGGGTGTCCAGCAGCACTATGCCAGTATACGCCCTTGTCTGGGCGGTAGACAGCAACAGCTTCTGGCGGTCACGAAACAAACCTCCAGACCCTCGGCGACACCAATGGACTTCTTCAACTCAAGATGTCTTGGCACTCCTCTACAGGACTCATGAAGACTCCTCTTTTCAGATGGCAGGCACACAGGACTGGCTTCCAGGGTACTTAGGATGAAGAGAAGCAGTTTACACGATGGTCCCTCGTCGCACGAGGAGAGGTCTCCTTTGCAGGTCCTCTCTGGATCAGCCCTTGGAAAAACACGGCAGCTTTTGGATTACATGAAGAAATTGCAGCAGCAGACTTCTCCTCCAGCTTGGCATCAAGGAACGGTTTCTTCTTGCTTCAGCTTCTGAACAAATTGGTGAGTGAGAAGTCCCCTGTTATATACATTGGTTCCCATACACTCAGGCTGAGCCGGGCTCAGTCAACCTGTCACGCAGAAGGGCATTCATTCATGCAGACAGGCAGCCAATCACGCTCACAGGCATTCAGACCAATCACTCCAACCAGACACCCATAACAAAGAATTTTGATTGGGGTAAGAATGCAAACTTTCAGCATACTACACTGCATTCATGTCAGTTTCAGTCAAGGCTGTCTCGGTCATTGTGTCACACACAGAATCCAGACACCCATAACACAGAATGTGAGTTCACTTCAGACTCCACACATCAGGACTATTGAATCCCATGCAGCCTTCCTCAAGGCCATCAAAACCAGACTGTTTGTATGAGCCAGCCTGTCGTCACCCATAATTATCTGTAACTGTAACCTAGTAACATGATGTCTGATGTACCTTGCTATAAGTCTATTTATGTTGGGCAGCTTCATTGTAACCCAGAATCAAGCCTTCGTAAGCACTGTTATAGAGCCTTGATGCCTGCGGGTTGTTGTGCGCTCTACAAATAAATAAATAAATAAATAAAATAGCCTGTTCTGTGGGCAAAGCACAGATGGCCAAAAACACACATAAGTGGTACAAGGAGGTACAAGGGTGTACTCCACCCACCCATGGGTGCCATAGGGGTATCCCATGGGTGTTGTTCGCCAAAAGGAAAACATTAACAGCTGCACTACCAGACATCCAGGCTGGACCTCAGCGGCAGAAAACAGAGAAAACACACCCAGAGAAGGGGTAAGACAAGGGCTAGGACGCCTTGTCCCTCCATAAGGCATTTCCAGCATCACAGAAACATATTTGCCTATATACTATCATATAAGTATTAGAATGTTTACGGGATGCCCTCCTTGAACCACCTCCAAATACTTATCAAATGGATTATAGCAGAATAATGGCAGCAGGTTGGCCATTGTATAGCATGTTGCTACATAGACTCTATAATTGGTTGGCATGCTTTCTTAACTTTGGACTTTCGACTCGTTAGTAGCACGTAAGCAAAACGAAACTCGGGTGCAGAGAGTAACGTCAGACTACTGCCCACTTGCCCAATTAGTCCATCATCTGTCATCAGCCAGGCCCCAAGCCAAGGCTTCTTCTTTATAGTTGACCTTGCAGCCCGTTCTCTGTTCTTGGAACATTCAGGGTAGTGTAGGTACACCACTATCTTCGTCTAGAGCTTAATGAATAGCTTTCGTTTTCAGCTTCTGCATCACATGTGAGGAGACCACGATTTTATCCATTTCAACCTTTTATATACTGCTATTTGATTGAATTGTGCTGGGTGGCGTTACTCCTCTCGGCCTCTAGAGACTTGCTCACTCCACCTTGTATAGGCTTTTCGCATCTTAAATTGTCCAATTCTTGGCTATTGCAAATGTTTTATTCTTTGCTTAATATAAAAGAAACATGTCTTACGTACATGGCTTATCCGTTTGACTCCCCTTGTGCCTTGCAATTATTCCTTGATGTGGCATCCTTGATCGTAGGCCAATCAACTCCTCTTTATTCCTCACACAAAGCTGTTTTCCAGCGTCTCTTGACTCTGCAGCCTTGGTCTATCTCTTCGTATCCGATTACATGTTTCTCTTGTTACTCCAGTTACACTATGTCCTTTATTTTTATATCGCTTCAGTGCGTCTTCGTATGTCTACTTCATGACATCACTTTGCCCTTGTCCGATTTTACTTATAGCTCCTCAATGTCCAATGGTGGGTACAGATATCCTTCCACCGTCTCAGTGCGAGGGTAGGTTCGATATGGTTGTCTAAGTGCGTATCATCTCTCACAGACTCAATGCAGTATTGGGATTGCACCTGGTGTCTCACATAGGGCTCTTCTCCTGCTGTTCCAATATGATGGAGATGAGGGGGCGGGAGCTAGTGATGACATGTCCACCTGCTCCTCTACAATATCATCCATGGCCTGTCTTCAGACAGCAGAGATGTCGCCCACCCAAATTGCACCTACTGGAGACCCTGAAGGGCCCATTTGCCACAAGAAAGCAGAACAGGCACATACAACAGGATTAAATGCATATGGGGGATGTATGCACAAAAGCCAGTGTTAGGAGTGCAGTGAGGATACCAAGTCGTTTTGCCTTGTAAGCAATTCACCTTTCTTCCCCCATATTAACAGACTCCCCATTAAAATCTGCTACCACTTTACACTTCACACACTCATAAATCTCCCACTGGTTGTCGAACTCCAGGCCTTGAGGGCCAGATCCAAGCCGGGTTTTCAGGATACCCCTCATTAATATTCATGACATACATTTGCATACAACAATTCTAAATGCAAGTAAATATTCTCATGAATGTTAATGAGGGATATCCTGAAAACCCATCAGGATTCCAGTCCTCGAGGACCAGAGTTGGACAACCCTACATTAGTACATCACTGGTAGAGTTGTGGTCATGCACTCCTCTATAGTCGCATTACAATCCTCCAGATCAGTGAATAGCCTAGTCCAACGCACTTCAGCCTAACAGACACTGGGTTCTCTAATTTGGATAACATATATACAAGTGTCTCTGCCAAAACCATAGATGCAGATGAGCACTCAGGACAGGGCTACGCCTGACATGCATCCATCAACCATCACATCTGCCTCTCCTGGTGTTCCACTACCACCCCACACCACCCTACCCTACCCCACCCTCCTTTCTTACAGAGACATGCACAGAGCCCAACAAAACATGTCAAGGGTACTCTATATAATGCCACTTTAGATTACTCTTTCTGCATTTCTCAAATTTTTCAATACATGTATTGAAATTCTTTATATATATATCAATCACAAAATATGCACCACCAGCCGCCCTGCTTTCAAGTAGAACCAAATGCGCCCTGTCCGATATTCTATGACTCACTCCTTCAGGACCTCTCACCCTTCTATGAATGCGCACACATTCCCTTCAAAGCCTAACATCTGCAACTCTCCTAAATCTTTTAATAGCATCAGTGCAGTTGTTGCCATGACTACTGACGGTCTTTCCCTATTCAGTGTTCTTTAGTAGGGCTTCATCTCCACACTATATTTCGCACATTTCCAGTGTCGCTGACCCACTGGTTCATTGAAATACTTGAATCACATCCTCTCTTTGGTTTGAGACTTCCTTGATTCTGCCACCCTATCGGTTACATCTGGAACGTATTTAACATAAACTCGTGACTTTGCAGTGCATAACCCAACCTGCTATTCTCCTTAAAACTCTGCCTGTGCCGTTGTAAACAAATAATGGGCTTGAGTTTTATGGTCTTTTTTGTTTTATGAGAAATGGTGCGAGGTAAAAAAAAACGTCTTGAACTTGTTTGTGAACCACAAACAAGACACTGCCTCTTTCTCAATCACCTACCATATCAGCTCTGCACTTTGCAGTGCCCTCGAAGCATATACACTAACCTGCTATTTTCCACTTTTGTACCTCATCCAAACTCACTTTCATCAGACTACAGCATATTTTGATATTCCCTGTCAATTCTTCCTAAGTCGAGTGCAGTGCCTATGCTTGTTTGTCCTCTTCCCTCAAATGAATTTCAACTGTTTTCTTCAGATTTATGGTACGGTCGAGTCACGTGTGCACTGACGTTCAAGCTCCCGAGCGGGGGTCCCGGACGTCTATTCCACAGTTTCGTCGTTCCTGATGATAATTTAATACACCAGGTGCTGGTTTTCGCCTGTCCCTGGCCAACCTGCTCTGGTAGACACATTCCCCTGGCTCTTGTTTTCAATCAGTTTCCAAAAGATGGCGAAGTCCTCTTGGTTGATGTTAGTCTTTGGCTTTCAATGTTCACAGGACTTAACACCAGATGAACCCCTGGTTCTTCCCTTGCCCAAGACCATATCTTCGCGACAGTGTTCATACTTTAATGGATCTGAATCTATGAGTTGCCGGTTAGGGTGCTGCCCCTACAACCCTTGTGCACCTCTCTCTTCTAAGTCTGAGATCACATCACTTAACTCCAATGCATGGTTCTGAAGGTAGAGGGGGGCTATTCACTCCTAGCCTGAGCTGTCTCTGAGCTCTGGCGATAATGCCCTGTTACCATGGCTTTCATGGGATGCAGAATCCCCTCCTGGCCTTGGGATGAAGGTAGGGGTCTGACTTCGTCATACTAACTACAAACCCTTGGCTCCCTCCACAAAGGTTGAGCAGTATTGTAGGGAGTGGTTACGCTTTACTGATGCAGGAAACTGGCTTACATATATTTAACAGTTGTGAGACATGTCTAATATAGTCAGAAGAACTTCACCATCTCCTTGCCCTTTAACCAGAATAGGTCTTAATAGCGACCTATGGTGCAACCAGAATCTTAGCTGTACAGGGGCAACCTACTCATGTTTAAGACTGAAACCCTGTCAGATGTGCATAGCTGCAGAATTATACTAAAGCGCCATTAATGAGTGGAAGCAGGTGTAGGTGGTACTAACTTTCAACACAGCTTTAGTGCACTACTGTCCTGTGACTACTGCAGTTTCAGTGTAGCCACAGTGTCCCTTGGAATTGTTTGGACACTTCCGGATTAGAAAACAGTGTGCGTTTCTGTTCAGTACTGAAGATACTATGATGCACTTAATCCAGAAGGCAGATTTGTATAGCCTTTTGGGGAATCAACAAACAGTAATGCAGGTTTGACCAAAAGCGGAGGAGTTGTGTAGCGCCTTGAAGTAGTTACAGATAGATAGCCTGAATAATGTCGATTTTAGTGGCAACGTGTGAATTATATGCCTGGCTATCAAGTTGTTCGTATACTGGGGTTGCACAATATGTTTGTAAACTAGGATTGTCAAACTGGTCGTATTCAAGAATTGGCTCTACTGGTCGTATACTGGGATTCAGCAAACTTGTTGCAGACTTGAGTTGTTCAACATGATACTGGGGGATTGATGGGATTATGTAAACAGAATTATACGACTGAGAATATACTGGAGTTGTGCAAAATGGGAATGTGCTTGGATTTTGCGAATTGAGAGTACTCTAGGATTATGCGAACTGGAGTTGTCAAACTAGCAATATAATGGTTTTCTGAAAATGTATTTGCATTGAATAACTGGTAGAGGGCTTATACTATTTATCTCAGTAATATGAAAATACTTAAAGGACAAAGTGTAACTGGAGTAACAAGAGAAACATGTAATCAGATACAAAGAAATTATATGCACTGAAGAAATAAGTGAGTGGCAATGAAGCAACTGTATATACGCAAAATGCAAAGGTAGATGAGACATATAGAGACTTGCTGCAGAAGAAAACATAACGTAGTTAGGAGGCCATGAGGAAAAGATGGATATCAGAGGCGTATTAAAAGCAATCAAGCTACCTCAGAGACAGAACAGAGCTGCAGAGTCAGGAGACACTAGAAAAGCAGCTTTGTGTGAGGAATAAAGAGGAGTCTATTGGCCTAGGATCAAGGATGCCACATCAAGGAATAATTGCAAGGCACAAGGGGAGTCAAATGGATAAGCCATGTACGCAAGACATATTTCTCTTAGAAAGATTAAGCTAAGAAGAAAACATTAGCAAGAACCAAGTATTGGACAATTAAAGATGTGAAAAGCTTATACAAGGTGGAATGAGCAAGTCTCTAGAGGTCGAGAGTAGTAATGACACCCAGCACAACTGAATCAAAAATAGGTCGAAATGGATATAATCATGGTCTCCTCAAATGTGATGCAGAGGCGGAAAACAAGGGCTATTCATTAAACTCTAGGCGAAGATAGTGGTGTACCTACACTCCCTTGAAAGTTCCTGAACAGAGAATAGGCTGCAAGGTCAACTACAAAGAAGAAGTCTTGACTTGGGGCCTGGCCAGTGAGAGATGATTGGGCAAGTGGGTAGTAGTGCGACATTGGTCTCAGCAACTGAGTTTCGTTTTGCTTACGTGCTGCCAATGATCTGAAAGTCCAAGGTTAGGAAAGCATGCCAACCAATCAGAGGGTCGATGTAGCAACATTCTATACAATTTTGCATAGGTCAACCTGTTGTCATTATTCTGCTATCATCAGTATTATACATATTTGGAGGTGGTTCAAGGCGTGCCTACAAGATAAGGGGCATCCAGTAAAAATACTAATACTTATATCATACATAAGCACATATGTTGTCTTAACCAATCCCTCCCTTCAATAGGTTTTATAGTTTGCCATGTATAATGACATCATAGTTGACGTACATTGAGGTATAAAACCTTTGTATAATCATGTGTGAGTTTGTGGACTACAGCTTGTTGTTCGCCAGAATGCCCTACTTTATTTTATGCTGATAATAAAGTAGTACTTTGCCATATTCTTTGATTCCGTCCTGTAATTTGTGTTTGAGATCATTATTGGTAATTCCATCTAGCACAAGAGATGCTTCAAGCTGCTAGAGCACAATGCAGTATGTGCAATTTAGTGGAATGTCTGCACAGTCTAAAACCTGGCCATGCATGGTGCAGTATGAGCGATTTAGGGAAATGGCTTTAGACATTAGATGGCTTTAGACATTAGAACTTTATACGGTTTAGGGGGCTATCTGTGCAGTCGGCCATATATGATTCAATATGTGCTGTCTAAAGGTTGATCCTGTATAGTGCAGTATATGCAATTTAGGGAGATAGGTTTGCTGTTTAAAGCCTTTCCATATATGGTGCAGTATGTAATACAATGCATATAGCAAATACTTCAAACAAGAACACCTCTTAAGCTGTAGAAACTAACCACACTTCCCTGGGAGTGTGTTGCATTGGAATCCTCGGGTCCCATCACAGTGAGAAATGCTAGAAACATATGTGGGGTAGAGATGATTGATTGATGGAAAAGGTACCCAGAAGGGATTATTATCCCATTAAATCAATTATCTATACGTGAGCACAATTCATCTTAAAGTAAACGGAGGACTGCCTGAGAAAAATGGGTTAGGACACTCACAGTCTGCACTGTATCATTCAAAGTCAAATGGTTGTATTTGGAGATTCATCGTTGGTTGATGGATAGCATCACGATTGCTGGAGAGCAGTGGGAAGGACAGGGACAATGAATGAGAAGGACAGTGACAAGTAATGGGAAGGGCAATGAGAATGAATGGGAAGGGCAGTGACAATTAATGGGAAGGACAGTGAACATGAATGGCAAGTGTCAGAGCAAGTGCAGAAGGTTTGCTCTGTAGTTCATTACTAGATTGGTACCTTTTGAAGCGCTGCGCTCAAGGGTGTTGCAGGTTTCCCAGTGGTTGGAGAGCACAAAGTGTGTCTTGTGGGAGGAAAGGAAATTGAGAAAAAGTGTGGCAGAAAAGATGTTAACAAAAAGATATATATATTTTTTAAAACATGCTGTTCACGGTGCCCAAGTAAGAGACGGTGCTGTGAGTTACCTGGTTTTGTTAAGAGAGAATTCAAATAATTTTGCAGACCGATAAAGTTTATTTAAAGCAAAATGAGCACAGTCCCTACAAATGGAATAAACATAGGGAACAAGGTTAGAGTGGTATTGCAAATAGCTCTGTGTGTATACAAGAAGGTAGGGGCAGAGGCGGTGCTATAACTAGGCAAGGTTAGGCGCTTGCTTATATGTGCAAAATGTTAGAGCGGCAAAATTCTGCTTTAACTCTCACTACGTTTCTGCTGCCTTGCCTGTGATAGCACCAGCCCTGACCCTGTACACTGCTTGCAGGCTGGTGCTGAGCATGAAGGTTGGGGTCAGGTCAGGCATGGGTCATGAGCTGCATCATGGGTATGGCAGCTCTGGCTGGCACCTGCGCATTACGAACAGAGCACCCCACATGCCCTTCTGCACTGTCTGTCTTCTGTGCGTCATTAGAAGTGACTACCAAGCGTCCCACAATATTCAAAGAGACATTGTGGAAAAAGCAGTGAAGGCATCTGCTGAACAAGAAGAGTTTCCGGCTAGTGCCTTGGCAGAAGGAGCAGATTAATCAGGTGAGACAACCCGGCCCTTTCCCCCCAGCTCTGTGTCACACCCTTGTCCCTGTTGCTGTTGATACCCCTCTCTATCGTGCCTCTACAGTTTCCGTGCATACCTGTAACTTGTAATAATGCCTCTATCCGACCATCAAAATGAATCTCCCTGCCCCCATCAAACCCTCCCATCAGTGTGTACATTTTTACCCGCCTCTGGATAGTGCCCCAGTTCCCTCGTAGTGGTTGACTTGACCACTGTACTTGGGCTGACCCCTCTGATTTGATCGTATTTTAGGCCCCATGAAACACTTTAAAACTGTTTAGAAACATCAGTGCTGATCCTTAACCAGATAAATTCCAAATCCTCAGAGCAGGGATCACAGTCCATCATATCTGTGACCTTAGGAAAAGCACCAAGGGCAGTGTTGCTAGTCCGGCCTTCAAACATCACACATTTAACATACACGAGAATGTAAGAGACTTGCTGAGAATACAGAGGAGTATGGCTTTTTGACTTTGAAAGATAAATGCCTACAAGTTTGTTGGTCGGCTGTTCAGGGATGCTGGTCTCCGGCCCATTAAGAAGTACCCGTCTTGCATTGCTCATAGTGAGGAAGAATACAGAGAACACAGGAACTGGCAACACCACCCACAGATGAAGAAATCACTACGAGTCTGGATAAAGTCCTAGAGCTCACACTTTTCCACTCCCCTCATTCTGTATTAGGGGACAGCTACAGCTGCCCAGCAGCACCTCCAAGGGCTGTCATTTGTGATTGTTTGCAGTTGTGGCCTTGAAGTAGTGTGTACTTACCTATGGAACATCACAAATCGAAATAAACTGAAAAACACATAAATAACTACCGAGATCCGAGCCTTCCATAAATGCAATGTCCGGAACTGCAAGGCATGGTGATTTGGTGGTGATTTACAGAGTGGGCAGTGATCATAAGTCCTCGATTGCCTGATGATTTGTTTGGTAGCAATTTGTGAGTAGTGCATTTGCTAAATGAAAAGTGTCTACTGAACAAGCATTGGCAATGACAAAAGTTTTGACTTTTGTGTAGGCTAGGGATAGGTATTTGCCGTAGGTATTTGCCAGGCACTGTTGTAATGGTACTAACTGGCCATTATTGGCAGCTGCTGTAAAATGATGCGAGTACCTGGGCATATAACAGTAGTAGTGCCTGACAAATTATTATTTAATATCTATAAGCAGGCCAAACCTGTTGGCTTTGGCAATGCTTGCTTTTAACAGAACATCAGTGAAGGACATGCACAATGCATATAAATCAAGTGGCTAAAGGCACACTTGGTTAAGACATGTTAATTACACCAGTAGTGCATGTAAAGGTCCAATAAAGCCATTAATTTGCAGAAGACTCCATTGAAATAACTCTGACAGGCATTTCAACCAAAGGTTAATGCTACTTCTTGATAAAGCTAGCACAAAGAGATCCCAAGAGAATGTGCTTGTAGCGGATAGAGGCACAAAGTGGGTGGAGTGGCAATGGGGATTAGCATGGCTATGGACAGTTAATGGGTGGACAAATAACCAAACAACACCTACACTTTTTGTGTCCCTCAACACATCCCATCACCCTCCTAGCTGTACTCCTATTCAATAGTTTCCACGTATAGGTGGTGCTTAGGATCACCTACTAGGAAAAACTAAAAATGTCAATGTCTTCTCTATTGGTACACCAATGATCAAATTGTTACGCTCACCTGGTATCCACGGGGACGCCACCCAGCTGTGGGGACTCTGGTGCCCTTCTCAGCCACTCCCAGGTATAGTCAGCAGGGAAGTTCTGACTGGAAAACAGGTGGGCAATGTTCAAGACTGGGCAACTGGGGTAAGAGCCTCCCAACACCCCGTATGCCCGCAGCCCCTCCCCGGACCTTTCCTCACCTTGTTATGGGTTTTGGCGTGCTCTCCGTCCTGCCTTCTTGGCAGGGGCACATTGTCCTTTGTGGGCGAGTGCGATCCAGTTACTTCACAGATGCAGGCCCTTTAGAGTCTTTCAGGTAGGTCTTATTACTGTTATACTGTATGCCTTTCTTGGATTTAAATAATGTCTTCTCTCTCCCCTTAGGTGCGCGGGAGTTCGCTGTGGAACGTTGGCTGAATTGGGACTCACCGGCAGGCGATGGTGCTTCGAAAGCGCCTTGATGCGGTAAGTAGACGCTATGCGCAGCGCTATGATGCCTTCCCTTTGCTAACCTGTTGTCTTTTGTTCCCGTAGGTTGCAGTGCTCACCCGGAGCAAGAAGTCTCAAGGCGATGCTGGTCGATGGGCGACCCGTGAGGTAAGGTGCCGGCACAATTGTAAAATGTCTAAAGTCATGTTTCTTTCCTTTTGCAGATCCAACGGTCCGGGAGGCTCGCTGTTCCTGGGATGCTGATTGTAGGAGCAGATGGCAGCTAGCTGTGGAATCACAGGTAAGCTGCTGCTATTAACGATGTCCTTTTGTTTTTCAGATGCTGTTCTTCCGAGGTTCGCAGATGCAGCTGAACACGATGAGCGCCACGTTGCAGGATTGCAAAGTAACGCAAAGCGTGTTCTCCAAGTCGGGTGTGGTTTAAATAGCATCAAGAAAGTAGTCCAGGTAAAATAGTCCCTAGGCTACCACACCCAAAACACTATACCACATAGCTTGGTTCCCAGGAGCCAAGCTATGTGAATGCCTCCATGTTGACTGGCACTGAAATAAAGTAGTTCCCAAGCACAAGTTTTCATTAAGTATGAGCCTGGCGCCAAAGGCGCCAGGACTGGCCCCAAGAGGGCCTAGACAAAGGATGCCTAAGCTTGTTTGGGGGCCCGAACTGAGACCACTCCTGGCCCATGGGCCTGCCGGGGGGTTTTCAGGAAGTGGGTCGTGACAGCATTCCCCCCCAAGGCCCCTCTCAAGGTGTTCCTTCTGTCCGGCCCTGGTTTAGTTGGAAAGGTGCAGTGATATGTTCTGATCAGACGTGGTGCATGAATGTTTCACAGGGTTCCCAGGATCTGTCTTGGGGTCCAAATCCTTTCCAATCAACTAGGTAGTATAGCCGTCCCCTCGAATACTTGGAATCCAAGATGCTTCTGACTTCGAATTCTGGTTCTCCGTCAATAAGTATGGGTTTTGATGGTGTCCCAATCCGTGTACCGGGCTGCATCGGTTTTAATAGGGACACATGAAATACTGGGTGAATCTGTAGGTTAGGTGGTAAGTCTAGTTTGACGGCCACTGGATTGATAATTGCCTTGATGGTGTAAGGTTCTAAGTACCTGGGTTGAAAAGTCTGGGTTCCCTTGATGGGTACAAACTTGGCAGCCAGCCAAACCTTGTCTAATACCTGATAGTCTGGGGCCTTTTTCCGGTGTTGGTCGGCAAATTGCTTTTGTTTTTGTTTGGCGAAAATAAGATGTTCTATGGCCTTTTTGAAAGCCTGAGTGATGTTGGTGTGAAGAGTTTTTACTGCTGGCATTTCCAAATTTGTTGGGACATCTAGTTCTTTGGTACGTGGGTGTCTACCATAAAGGGTATAAAAGGGTGTTTGTCCGGTACTGGAGTGCAAGGAGTTGTTATAGGCGTACTCGGCTATCCATAACAAATCTTTCCAGTCCCTTAGTTCATGGTGTAACATGCACCGTAGGTATTGTTCGAGGGTCTGGTTGGTCCTCTCGGTCTGACCGTCTGTTTGGCGGGTGATGGCTAGTGGACAGCCGGACGTCAATTTGTGCCATTGCACAACATTTTTTCCAGAAGTTGGAAATTAACTTGCTACCTTGATCGGAGATCAGGACTGATGGGAAGCCATGTAGTTTTACAATACCATCCAGGAACACTTTGGCTAGAATGGATGCGTCAGGGAGACCTTTGAGCGGAATAAAGTGCGCCATCTTTGAGAACAAGTCCACGACTACCAGGATGGTGCTAAACCCTTGACTGGGAGGTAAGTTAGTGATGAAGTCGAGGGAAAGAGTGTGCCAGGGAGTGGGAGGAATGTCCAAAGGTTGCAGAAGACCGAATGGTTTTTGTTTTTGCGATTTGTTTTGCGCATAAATGCTGCAGGACTGAACATATTGGATGACATCCTTTCGTCAGGCAGGCCACCAGAAGTTCTGTTTTACCTTGGCTAGAGTCTTGGTGATTCCAGGGTGCCCTTCGATCAGGGAATCATGATAACTAGCAACAATTTGTTGTTGTAAGTCTTTAGTGGGTACATACAACCGATCCTTAAAAAAGGGTAAGTGATCTTTAATGGAATATTATTCCCCTGGCGCTTGCCATGCGAGGAAGGCATCTGGGTTCATGGTTCGTTGAATCTGATCCCTCAGTTCAACTTTGGTTAGGGCCGTAGTGAGGCCCAAGAGCTTGTCTTCCGGTATGATGGTGACTGGATCTGGGGGTGTATATACCAAGTCATCAGTGCCTGTACGAGAGAGTGCGTCAGCTTTTCCATTCTTGACCCCTGGTCGAAAAGTGATGACATAGTCGTATTCGGCAAAGAAAAGGGCCCACCGCAATTGGCGTGAAGACTGGGCTTTAGCTGTCTTAAGGTATTGCAGGTTTTCGGTGGTCGGTGATAACTGTAATGGTGTGTCTGGCCCCCAGAAGGTAATGCCGCCAGGCCTTAAAGGCGGATGATTTGATCGGCAAGAGTTCTTTGTCCGTGATGGCATAATTCATCTCCGGGGGAGACCATTTCTTCGACCAAAAGGTCACTGGATGTAGCTGGCCTGTTACTGGGTCTCTTTGTGAGAGGACTGCTCCCATCGCTATGCTGGAAGCGTCTGTTTCCGCGATATAAGGAAGATCTGGGCGAGGATGTCGCAGGATTTGCGCGGAGGTGAACCTTTTCTCGAGTTCCTGAAAAGCTTTCTCTGCTTCTTCGGTCCAGGCACATTTTGTGTTATTTTTTCTTAGCAATGTGGTGATCGGGTGTACGACCTGTGAGAAGTCTGGTATGAAACGGCGATATAAGTTTGCAAAGCCCAACATGCTCTGTACCCCTTTTACTGACGTTGGTGATGGCCATTTCAAAACGGCGTTCACTTTATGCAGGTCCATTCTGATGCCTCCTGGAGTACGGATAAAACCCAGAAACTCAACTCCGGTGACGTGAAAAAAGCACTTCTCCAGCTTTGCAAATAAACGATGTTCCCGGAGCTTGGAGAGGACAAAGGACGTGCTTGATATGATCCTGTTTTGAAGTTGAGTACACTAAGATATCATCTATGTACACTAGGGTGCAGATATCAATTAGCTCTCTCAAAACATCATTCATGAAATACTGAAACGCTGCAGGTGCGTTGCATAACCCAAAGGGCATGACTTGATATTCGAACAAACCATATTTGGTGCGTAAAGCAGTTTCCATTCGTCTCCGCTTCTTACCCGCACCAGGTGGTATGCTCCTCGAAGGTCCAGTTTGGTGTAAATTTGGGCATATTTAACCTGGTCCAGCATTTCTGGGATGAGCGGCAAGGGGTAACGGTTCTTTACAGTGACCTGGTTTAATGCGCGGTAGTCAATACAGGTTCTTAAATCCCCTTCTTTTTTCAGTACGAAGAACAAAGGACTAGCTGCAGGGGACTTGGATGGGCGGATGAATCCATTTGCGAGGTACTGGTCTAAATAAGCCTTCAGATGAAGGTTTTCGGGTTCCGTGAGAGCATAGATTCTGCCGCAAGGAACTTGAGCACCGGGAACAAGGTCGATCTGGCAGTCATAGGGCCTGTGCGGTGGCAGCGTGTTTGCTTGGTCTTCTGAAATACATCCTGGAAATCGTGGTATTCCTCTGGCAAGGTACTAGTCACTCCCAAAGTTGCCACTTCAGGAGTCGTAGAGATACCGAAAGCAGGTTTCTGTTATTGGTAATAACAGGCTGGAGAGCAGTCGCTGGGAAAGGTTAATTTTCTTGCTCGCCAGTCAATCAAAGGGTTGTGAGCAACTAACCATGGCATCCCTAGTATGAGCCTGAATTGAGGTGCCTTGATGAGATCGAACGAAATAAGTTCCCGATGTCCGTCCTGGCACAGCAAGGTTATCTCGGCTGTACGCTGGGTTACGGGTCCGGAAGCGATTTCTGTCCCATCCACCGTGGTTACCTTGTCTGTAGTCAGCTTGGAACACAGGGGAAGCCCCATCTCTGCAGCCAGGTCCTGATCTATATAATTCCCAACTGCTCCGCTGGAGATGTATGCTTCAATGGCATGCATTCTTGACGACCATTGGTTATTAATTAAGATCACCGGAATTGCAAAGTGTGAGGTTGGTGGCTCTTTTCCCTCACTCGACAAACTGACCTCTACGTTTGCCGAGCTGGGTAGTTTCCCGACTGACACTCCTTCTCTTCATTTTTTTCCGTGGCTCCAACGGTCTTCCTCAGAGGTTTCACTGGGCAGTCCTTCAGGAAATGTCCTGACTTTCCGCATTACAGACATAGTTGTTGTTGTCTCCTTTTATCCCGCTCTTGTTTTGTTAGCGGGGGTCTTACCCCTTCAATTTGCATGGGCTCCACAGTATTTTCTTGCACTCGAGTTACATTGTCTCTAGGTCGAACATACACTGGCCGAGGGTCCATTTTAGAACAGTCTGCTTTTCGGTCTTGCAACCGGTGGTCCAGTTGCACAACCAAGTCTATGAATTCAGAACAATCTCTGGGAGGATTAACCACTTGAGCTAGACGTGTTTTGATTCGCCTCGTAAGCCCTGATAAAACAACGTGGTTCTTTTGTTTTCAGACTACCTGGCTTCAGCAACCAATCTGTTGAAAGTAGCGATGTATGTTAACAAATCCGGATTCCCCTGTCAGAGGGAAAGGAGTTCATTATCCACAGCTTGTTCTCGGGTATGGCGAGCAAAGTTTTTCCATTTCCCTCTGAAAGTCCCCAAAGTTATGTAATAAAGGGTCATCATGGGACACCAATGTTACCGACCAATCTGCGGCGCTGCCACTTAGGTATGATAAAACAAAGGCTACCCGGGCATGGTCATTTGGGAATGCTCCCGGCCTGCAAAGAAAATGAAGGTGACACTGATTCATGAAAGCTGCGTATTTTCGTGGATCACCAGCAAACCTCTCCGGTGGTGCCAAAGGAACTGTACCTGGCAACACAACTTGTACCGGAGTAGAGACAGTCGATGACATGCTAGGATTTTGCATCGTGGGTTGTTCCCAGGTAGAGGCATCTGACCCGCTTCTGATTCAAGACTTGCCTGCTGATATCTTCGGTACACTCTTTAGTCACCAATAAGTCTCTCCGGAGAGCGTTAGTCTCCTGTCTGGCAGAGTGAACCTTGGCACGAAGTTCTCCCAACAATTGGGCTAATTGGTCTTATTCTGATGTTTCCATGGCGCCCAGGTGGATTGATTTGGCAGGCTTTGTGTTCTGTTACGCTCAACTGGTATCCACGGGGACACCACCCAGCTGTGGGGACTCTGGTGCCCTTCTCAGCCACCCCCAGGTATAGTCAGCGGGAAGGCTCTGCCTGGAAAACAGGTGGGCAATGTTCAAGACTGGGCAACTGGGGTAAGAGCCTCCCAACACTCCGTATGCCCGCAGCCCCTCCCCGGACCTTTACTCACCTTGTTATGGGTTTTGGCGTGTTCTCCGTCCTGCCTTCTTGGCAGGGGCTCGTTGTCCTTTGTGGGCGAGTGCGATCCAGTTACTTCACTGATGCAGGCCCTTTAGAGTCTTTCAGGTAGGTCTTATTACTGTTATACTGTATGCCTTTCCTGGATTTAAATAATGTCTTTTCTCTTAGGTGCGCGGGTGTTCGCTGTGGAACGTTGGCTGAATTGGGACTCACCGGCAGGCGATGGTGCTTCGAAAGCGCCTTGATGCGGTAAGTAGGCGCTATGTGCAGCGCTATGATGTCATGCCTTTGCTAACCTGTTGTCTTTTGTTCCCGTAGGTTGCGGTGCTCACCCGGAGCAAGAAGTCCCAAGACAATGCTGGTCGATGGGCGACCCGTGAGGTAAGGTGCCGGCACAATTGTAAAATGTCTAATATCCTTTTGCAGATCCGACGGTCCGGGAGGCTCGCTGTTCCTTGGATGCTGATTGCAGGAGCGGATGGCAGCTAGCGGTGGAATCACAGGTAAACTGCTGCTATTAACGATGTCCTTTTGTTTTTCAGATGCTGTTCTTCCGAGGTTCGCAGATGCAGCTGAACACGATGAGCGTCACGTTGCAGGATTGCAAAGTAACGCGAAGCGTGTTCTCCAAGTCGGTGTGGTTTAAATAGCATCAAGAAAGTAGTCCAGGTAAAATAGTCCCTAGGCTACCACACCCAAAACACTATACCGCATAGCTTGGTTCCCAGGAGCCAAGCTATGTGGATGCCTCCATGTTGGCTGGCACTGAAATAAAGTAGTTCCCAAGCACAAGTCTTCATTAAGTATGAGCCTGGCGCCAAAGGCGCCAGGACTAACCCCAAGAGGGCCTAGGTAAAGGATGCCTTAGCTTGTTTGGGGCCCAAGCTGTGACCCCTCCTGACCCATGGGCCTGCCAGGGGGTGGTGGGGGTTTCAGGAAGTGGGTTGTGACACAAATCCTGTGGCCTAAATAAGCTCAATTTAAAATAACTCAACAGTATTTGCACTCTGGTGAATCGGTGCAGTGTCTTCTAGGGAAAATGTCACTCCATTTTCCAGTCTTCTCGATCTGCCACTGCTTGCAAGCACAGAATCCAGAACCACCGTCCACATCCATCCATGCCTAGACTAGAGGTGTGTGCTACACAATTACAGTATTCACTGTGGTGTTATATCAGCTGTTTCGATCAATTGCATTATAAATGCAATCCTGATTTTTCCACTGTCTGTTTCCCAGTGTAATGGCAGGAGCAGGGATGACACTTGATCAGAAATACCTTTAATACATTTATGCTGCTGCTATGCATAATATTGCTGGCCCATTAAAGTCTAGTAGGCTGGTGCCTCAGAGTGGGCGCACCACGCCTGGGAAAAGACTGGCCAAGGGTGGCTCCCTCCATAATCAATGTGGTGCCAGCTCCCACTCTGCCATTGTTGTGATGAGGTGCTGGTTGCTAGAGTGTTTAAGTGTGTTATATTTTAGAGGGCATTGGCCCTTGCATCTGGTAGGAAGAGTGGTAATTTGCTATCCTGTGCTGGGAATGACCTCACTCCTTATTTGTCACTCTGGAGGGTGATGATTTGTTGGTCTGGTTTTTGCACCCATTGCCTTACCTGTTTACAGGCTACTATGAGCTCATTGGCCATCCCATAGCCAGGCACGAGGCTCTAGACCCCTCTGTAGCGCTTGGGAATCAGGGGTATTCAGTGTGGTCATGCCTCCAATGTAGGAATGTTTCCCACAGAATTGCTGGGGGTGATTTTGGCTTGTGGGTGGGTGACCCCTCAGATGCTGTGGCAACAGCTGTAATTCACAGTGTGGGTATTATGCCAGACTCTTGATAGTTCTGACCTATACCAAAGGCACTGCATGCTACGCAAATGAGGTGGTGGGTCTCAAGTTCATTGTATCTGACATGACAGAGTTACGGAGCTGACTTTGTTCTACTGAGCACAGCCGTCGACACATTATTCCTCCTTTACCTTGGAGGACAGACTCCATGACAACAGAGCGATGTGGGATCTTGTGCTTCATGCTGGCGTCACCTTTACAGGCCACTTCTGGAAACTTTGCCTGTAAAGGATTCTGACAGTTCCCTGGTGTTCCAGTGTTCTTCAAATGTCGAGACATGCATCCTGACAGAAGGATCCTTGAAGCTGTTGGACACAGAATGAGGGTGACCTGATATTTAGAAAAGGTGTCATAAATGCACAGATTCCAGTGTGAGGGCAGAGTAGGTCAACCTGAGGACATCCTTCACAATGGGAGCTTGAGGGTGGTGGGCCTCCAGGTTCATCCTGGTTAGCTCTCCACCAGCTCATCATTAGTTTTGGCTATTAGGTGGCACTTCCAGTGCCACCTATGAGCTGAAACTATCTTCATGGGGATGGGAGATACAGGAGATGGGATCCAGGGAGAAAGATATTTTGGGACTTGCAATCTGTGGAGGTACACACAATAAAAAGGTTATCTTTATGAAGATAGTGACATGTTCTTAACATTAACATATGCAACAAAAGTGCATAACAAAAAGATGGAAGTTTGTGACACAATCTCCATACCGAACTTAGTTAATTACACAACCTCTTTCAGTGTGTGTCTGAAAGCGGAGAAAGTACATTGGTGTTAAAAGGAATTATTTCAGGCTTGTATTATTTAGCATTCTGGGAATATACATGAACCTACAAATTGAAAACCTAAAATATTTGCACCAAATAAATCTTTGCAGGTGTATGGGTTAAAATCACTGCTTCACTGTTTACCCAAAATGTGTGATCTGGACAACTAATTTAATCTCCCTCTGGCATAACTGTGCAAAGTGCCTAGTATGTATTACTAAAATCAGTTTCCTACTGCCTGTATTGCCTATGTATAATTTACAGAAAGGATTAGATCCACATGCTCAGCATTACATTTGTTGTTGCTATGGGATCATGTACTCATTTAATCAACCTGTATTTATGAAGCACAGAGGCTTTAATTTGACTTCTGAAACATAACACTCTAAATGTGAGGGTAAGGAAAGTGCAATGGGATCCATCCACAGAAGAACACGTGAGCAATGTGTTAGGTGGGGGTAATGGGTTTGCGGCAATCGGTAACACAATGAAGACGGTTGGGTGAGAACAGTTACAATCTGGAGTGGGGTGGTTGGAGGCGGGGTTGAGGGACGCCAATCTGACAGTTTACCTAGGGTGGCAAAATTCCTTGCACCGGCCCTGGGTAGGAGTGTTATATAGGCCACCCTGTGATACACACTAAATAGGTCAGCAATATTGCAAATAGAAGTGACAAAGGCCCTCAATATATATTTACCTGTATCACTTCAGTATTACTAGCGGGATACCGGCAAACTGTACTACCACTTCTGCACTTGGTCTGCCGGAATTACTGGCAGATTCCAACCGGAGGAAATGCCTGTAAATCCCCATTCCATGGAGTCCTACTAGGACTCCATGGAATGGGGATTTACCTCTATTACCAGACCAGTAATACCGGTAGTTTTTTTTTCCATTGGGGTGGTGGATATTCCTCGATCGTTTAGCTGGAGGTAAATCCTCCACCCTACAGTTGGCCGGTCCAAAATAAATGCCGGTACACATTATTACCGGCACTATATTTCCAGACCGACTAACTTATAATGAGGACGCAAGTATTGTGGAATGTAATGATGAGGTTGCTTAGTTCTGTGAGGTCAGCAAGGCAGCTACTATACAAGAAATACTTTAAAACAGTAGCTAATTCTGCTGTCAGGGACCATATGTCCTCATCAAACAAGCCATTACTGCAACAATACCGTGGAAGTCTACGTTATTTCACACTCTTATGGCCATCAAGGGTACTCTACAGAGCAAGTGTTGGGAGCATCTCAACAACACTGATACATTGGCACATCCTAGACAATTCTGGCTGCATCAAGCAGCCATAGACAAGACCAAGAAAGCACTTAATTCAGCTGGATTCCGTCTACCTACTGCCCAACCAAGGAAGTATAAAAACTCATCTCAGAGTCCAGAAACTCCTCAGAATGTGCTGAAGTAATATCTCCTTCCCAAGCACTTTGTGACCATCTTCGACACATTCCCTTACAAACCCTCTACCTCAGAGATCCATCACAGCGAGGCTACTAACCCTCCCTTGTTCTGATCATCTTCTCTATCATTTCCCCTCCTCCCGATTATCTGCTCCCTCATGTCACCCACGCTGGAGCCTTTACCATTTGATGAATTTAGGTAGAGGAATTACGGAGAAAAGTTGTAGATCCTACCGATTTAAGAAACCTCCTCACTTCAATGAGAAATTTCTTTCCATCCCAGCTGCCCCACTGCATCCTGAATAACTTGCATGAATGCAGGATAACGTCAGAAAAGGTAAAAACGTCCTACATAAAGCCTCCCCTTAAGGTACCCTCCCTACGCCTGGCAGAGCTCAATATCTATAGGGCACCTGCCAACATAAGCGTTATGGTCAACCGCTTAGTCCGGCTGACTATCTTCAACTCCTCCTCTTCATTTAATCTTGGAACATATGCAACCAGATGCACGTGGAGTGCTAACAAAGTAGAAGTACCAAAATTACCTTTATTTCCTTTTGAGATTTCCTCAAGACGCGGTTCAACTCCTTTCTGCTGCTTTTGACACTCTGGGCCACTTCATCCTACCCGACCAACTATGCCTGTCCAGAGTTCCCCTCTTTAATTTCCGACAGATCCCAAATAGTCTCCTTAACACATTTCTGCTTCCACCCAAACTCCTTTTTTTCAGGATTCTGCACGCGTCCACTCTACAATTCAATACATACCCACCCCCCTCCCTACCTCCGTGAATTGCTCCTTCAGTATAAACTGCTTAAACCTGACAGAACTGAAATCCTGGCATGTTGCAATGCCCCTCTCCTGCCTGCAGATTTTAAGAGGCCACTTGAGCTATGCTCACCCTGCCCCTTCAACAACGCCAAAAATATCCGGCACAACCGTGACGGCCCAAATCAGGGCAGAGATCAAGGCATCTGTTGAGAAATGGGGATGAGGGTCAGGAAGACACAGGAGAGATGTGGCAGGCAGGAGCCAAGGAGGCTTATTCTAAGCAAGTGTGATATGAGTTCCCTGGTTCAAGTCTTCAGTTACACATAAGAAGTAAGATTATGTTGAAAGGAACATCCGCGGGGACATGCACTCTTCAGCAGCTCCAGATTGAAGTGTCGCTGCTGGAACATTCTCTCAGGTTTCAGGCATAACATTCCAAGACCCATAATCCAGCCACTCATGCACACAGCATCACTCAGACATTATCACACAGGTACAGAGGGGGAGAATAGGACACATCTTCCGCCATTATATGTCGAGCAGCAGGGGAAGAGAAGCAGTCAGATGGACTCGGGAAAGAGCACCCATTCCGCAAGAGGAAAATAGGGCGGAAAAGTTGATGGGAGGTGGACTGGGGTCCTCCTGATGGAAATCCATCTAATAATGGCAAGCAACGGAAGCCCTGTCCCAGAAACAGCCCACTGTCATTGAGGGCCCTCAACGCCACCAGGAATAGGGACAAAAAGCATGAGAGAAATAAAGACCCTTAGAAAGTAGGGAGGTCCACCAGAGAGAAGGGGCCAGCAGAAGAAGGGGCGATGGTCCCTGAAGGGAGGGAGCCAGAGGGTGGGAACCTGTGGAAAGGGGAGCAGAGGTGGAGGCCCAGAGTGCTACATGAGGTGGTGGGGGGGCTGTAAATAAGGTGTTGTACAGAAAGACCTGTTCACCTTAGGAGACATGTGAGGGTATCCGTGCAGGGAAGGACTACAAGTGGGGAATCCCTGCTAAAAAGATTTAGAGATGCACGAGACTCCCTGGCAATAGATAAGACAATACATTCCTGGACAGAATGCTATAGAATTCAGCTCTGACACAGTTGTTTGTCTCTGTGCTTGAGTTCTTGCCCAAGTCTCTAGCTTCCTTTTCCTGTCCAAAGCAGATCCTGAACAATGTCACATGAGCAACCCCCAGCCACTCGTTTTGACTAACTACTTGGTTAAGGTTTTTGATATCAACCCACGCTGAAAAGCCACTTTTAAATATTGGTAGCTGCATATTACCCAGAAAAAAACAACTATAAGAATACCACAAAATATGAAAAACAAAAGGAAACCTTAGGGTCCCCCATAATTAGAAATATCAAAACCATAAGCAGGCTTACGTCTCTGGACCGAATTACCTGCTCCTGGAAGTTGTGGGGGTCTAATGGTGGCTGTTGCAAGCTGGTGGTATTGGATTAAGTTGGTGCAGGCTGGCTGTGGCCTATTTTTTATGTATGTTAAGCTTCTTCCCTCTTCAACATGTCACATTGAATACTGGGTAACGCGCTTCTCCATATTTCCCATTTGACAATTTTATGGCCTGCGCCACCAGCTCCTAATTTAACACTCAAGTCTCCTGTGTTCAGTGTCTCATTTTGTATGGTCGCACTGACTTCAATGATAGATTGTTATCTTTGATAATTGAGCATTCGGTGCTACTAGTCCCTCCTTGTCAACTCTGCCATTGAACATGTTAAACATATTATAACATATCAACATAAATAGCATTGCAATTGAGCCATTGCAACTTGGTGTGTTGTACATTTGTGACGCATACACAACTTCATCCACCAAGGTACCAGCACGAGTAAAGATTCATACCTTCAGCATGCCAGTGCTCATCGATTGTAGTTTCAGGGATCTTCAGAAACCCATTGGCTCAACAGGAACCACTGCCCAGGTCTTTATCATGACAGCAATATCATTGTCATAGACAAAGAGGATCCAGTCTGTATTAGTCTGCAACTTGGATTACCTTGTTAGATCTGCGCCAAGAAACACCAAAGTAATTAAGAGCTGATGTGTGAAGGTCCATGAATAGCTGCTCCCCTACACAAGGCACACACCAAGATGCCTTTATTGTTACAAAATATCCATCTATGTGTGAGAGCGCTATTCCAAAAGGAATATCTATATTTAAAATGATTCAGTAGGTCAGAATTATCAGGAGATATTTTAATCATTGCAAAAGGTTATATTCTTGTAAAGGTACAGGATCGACAGCTTTTTCAGTAAATTATGTGCAAAAAATAAGGTACATTCACGATATCTGCACGCAACGGCTCCCCACCGTCAAATTACGCTACAGAGCAAAATAAGCCCCTGAATGTTCACAACTACCTTGATAAATACCTTTGGTCGAAACACGTGTTGACACGACACAAGGACAATTGATTAGTGGCACAAAGAGAATTAGATCAATCTTTGGCATATAGTTTACTGAAATAAGTTATCGATCCAATGCATTCATAAGCATATAACCTTCTGTAATGATTAACGTATCTCCTGATAATTCTGATGTACTGAATAATTTTGAAAATAGATATTAATTTTGGAATAGTGCTCTGACACAGATAAGTCTTGCAATATCCCAAGATATTGCTTTTAAGACAGTTTTCTTGGACCCTTCGTGCCCGTCTTCACTGCAAAGAACTTATCCCAGAAAAAGGTTCCTTAATCCAACTTCTGATGATGTTTGCGCAGGAGATACATTGCTAGACTACAAACCTTGGCTTTTCTGCTCTGCAAAATGTGATCACCGACTCAACCAAATCTACCAGTACAGGAGCCAGTGTAAGTCAGGAAGGAAGATCGGTGTGTTGGCAAGCAAGTCTGAAAACGTCCATCAGTCCAAGAGTGTCTCTGAAACAAAATGCTAGACTTACATTCCCAAAAAAAGCATATGGAACTGTACATAATTATGAGGATGGAAAACCGGACTTCAAGCAGCCTCTGTTTACGAAGCGCAGGTGGACCTTGCACTTTGCATGGGATGTGGTGACAAGTCGGTTAGAAGAGGGGTCACTCTGCTTCTCTAGTGCTTTAACATATGCTGTTTTGTCTGTGCAGGGGCAGTGTAAATGCCTTTTCACCTCTTCAGTTGAAATAGGCCTCAACCCTAAAAGGGCCACCTGAGTAGCTGCCCCTATGTGGCAGTATTATGATACTGCAACAGACTTATTTTTTTAGGATATTACAGGTGTGCTTTGCAGCAGGCGGGGGCTTACGGCCGGCGGGGGCGGCCCACTATGTGCCACTGGTTCAGTCCCCTCACAGTGGGCTGGGACCCACATGGTTAAAAATTTCCTGACACCTTGATATGGTTGTGCCTCTGCTCTCCTGCCCTCCCTATGTGACCTAGCATTATTTGGCAACATCCGATCTTTTTGAATTGTCTTGCGTTGCCAATTTCCAGTGCTAATTCTGGCTTCCCCTCTTTGGTCTCTTTTAATCCACAGTGTTTGCAGACACCTTGAATGTAAGACACTGACTACATCCAGTGTCCCCTTGATGCAGAATATAGGGATCATGCGTCGATGGCCCCACACCCCCTGTACTAACTGGCCTGTAGTACACCTGGCCGGGAAAAAACAACACCTTGGTGGAAAACGAGAGACAACCTCAAGGTAAATCATGACGCAAGTGTACTTAGAATGTGGGCTCCGTGACACATGGGTGTATCAAGGCATAATTGCTTGGATTAGAACCATGATTCTTTGGAAAAACTTAGACAACAATGCCCTGATAGGATGCATATATATCTGTAATTGCAGATACAATAACATCGCAAGCAAGAGGGAACTCTGTCTTTGGCTCGGTCCTGCTAACATTGCATGAGGTGACTAGATTCGAAGCCACTGCACTTTTGGGTGAGAGAACATAATAATTTTTTGGTTATTCAACATGGTGTGACTTTTTGTAGCTCATAACTGCAAAATTAGGAAATGGTCACCTTACCCACCACTCTTTGTCTTCGAAGCCTTTAATGGGTCGGGTCAAGAGTGTGAGGGGTAGATGTGTGCTTTTGGATTTCTTGACTTTCATATTCATTTGTTGTCTCATTTTCTATCTCTTATTTCTGATCTCTCTTGATTCTCACTGAAGCTTGTTTGCTATATATTCCTCCCATGGCAGAGGGTTGGGGGTTTTGCATGACGTCCATGGGAGTCAATGCCATTTTCCTTCCAGAAATTTCAATGGAGAGCAATTCTTTTGCCTCACCTGATAAAAACACAGGTAGATTAACCCGATATTAAGACACACCCAGAGTAACTATGGGTATGCCTATGATAGGGCAGTATGTTGAGATTTACAATAGCTAAGACACATGCAAAAGAAAATATGAAGGAAACCATAGAGAAGGATTGTAAAATGTGTTTTCTCTCTCTCTCCCTCTGGTTCTTCTCCCTTTTGCCCTCCTCCATCGGTAGAAGTGGCATTCCGGGAAACTCACTTGGTTTACTGCAACTTCACACCTAGTAAAAGCGAAAGAAACATGCTTTTGAAAATTGGACAACAATCAATTGCACACCAACTTGAATTCTTTTTCAAACTGTTTTCTGCTTGTAATGTTTATGTCCTGATGAGGTGCACCCAGACGGAAATTGTCCAGACCGCTCTGGTTGCCCGAAACTCGAGTCGACAACACCATAGAGCCTACTCCTCCCAGAGTTGGCTCTAACTTGGGTTTTACATAGACAAAATGTGGGAATTGATATGTGTTCATAAGTAACCATGTTGGAACATTTACCCAGTGTTTTACTCTTTTAAAATTGTTAAATAGGCACTTCTGAGTAACCAAGATATCAACCCAAATAGATGGGATGTTCCGAGTCACAGAACAGAACTTTCAGGATTGCGTATATTGCATAAGTACGAGTGGCATTTTTTTGTATGTATGGGGATGAAAGAGTATGTGAGGAATGATATGTGAGCCTTTTTTTGATTGTTGGTGTTACAATAATGTGTGTTTTTGATAATTGGTTTTTAATAGATGTGGTATCAATGTATTCGATATGTCTTTTTGTAAATGTGTCTTATGATCAAAACATGATTAAATAAAATACATTAATTCCGACATGCTGCCTTGTGTCTAAAGCATACACCTATTAAATGGGGTTGTTGTGTTGGAAGGTATTATGCAGCGTTTCTTTACGCATGAATTGTATGGATTAATAATAGGAGGGTGTGCACTTATCTACGGATAATTGCAGTTTTGTTTTGCAGCAAGCACGTAACAGGCTGCACTTTCTGTTCCCCTCAGGCTGTCATTTGCCTCTACGGACCTTTTGCAGCATCCACCAACATTCTTATCACTGTTGTCTTTTTACTTCAGTTTCGTCTACGTTAGCCCCTCGTTGACAAAGTGAGATTAATAGCTTTTCAGGGGACATTTAGACTAAATTATTTAATATTTCAGCTCTCCGCTGATTGCCCATCCTGTGATAATCTTCAGCTATCAACCCCCTTCGTTGCCAATATAATTGAAGCACCCCAGGGGTGTCTCAGGCGGGTTGCCCAGCTGTAGCCCAGTGAGCCCCCAAACATTGTGGGGTGTAATGATAGCCCCAGCACACGAAAGGAAAGGCAAGGTTAGGCCTCCAATTTGAAATACATTGTTCGGCTAGTAAGGCCCACTAAATAAAAATGAAAGGCCTAAAATCTTAAACACAGCAAAGGGGCCTGGTGAGTACAAATATGTGTCTTGCTGAAAATGACACAAAGAAGTATGTGAAGGTGGAAAAGACACATTGTTGGCTGAGAGACAAAAAGCTGCATTTTTCATTGGAACAACCACACATCGAAATGCTGTGCATCATGATAAATGAAGAGCACAAACTGGGCCTCACAGGCAAAATGAAAGCCATGTTCATATTCTTCATGTCGGGTGACTAAGGACCACTTTTCAACACAGAAACTGACATCATTTTAATTAGAAATGCCCATTTTGAATGATCAAAATGAACAGCATCCCTTCCCTTTCAATTTGCCACCTTAAATAAAGTGTGGTACAGGGAAACAAATGCAATCCTTGAAAAGGCTATTTGTTTTCAGATACCACAGGTAAATCTCTTCTGAGCCTGAGGAAAACATGTATTTATTTTGGGTTGCTGGGCAGATCTCCCATGTACCCTTCCCCCATAGCCAGGTCTGTGTGGTGTTGTCTCTGAAAGCCCATTTCTTCGAAGGGCAAATGGCCTAACTGATGCAGGTCAGGTACTTATTGCGGACTGAATCAACAATCCCCCAGACCTCTGCATCACGTGGTTTCAGGGACATTAAAATTAACAGAGCTAATGGGAAATGAAACTAACTTTAAGTTAATGGGGGAATATGTATCATGTATTTTGCCATTGAATTGCCCATAGGACCACATTTTCGTGATTTTCTCCATCATTGCAAGGGCATGAAAAACCATTGAGGTGTCATTTTGAAGATATCGAGGCGGTTCTGTGGGGGAATCATCATGGACATCCGAATCATAGAACTCTTGCACCAAGCTAGAAAGTGCTCACAGCTCCCCTGAAGGTGAGAGGAAACTGAAACCTGGAGAGATGTTAGCCTGGGGACTCACCTAACTGTGTACCAGATTTAGAGATACAGACATTTATCATGTTTTAATAAATAGGGAAAAGCTACCATTTTGCGTGTAACCTTGTGTGAACATGGGAGTTGTGTCATTAAGTCTGCCCTGGTTATGGGATGTAAAGAATCCTACGGATCCTTCACTAAAACCCTGCCTAAAGTCTCCTGCCAGGTGGCAAGGGAAAGGTATTCCTGATCCTGACCTTGGGGGTGGTGTACTGCAGGAGGATCAGGCCCCATCGTGGTGAGGGGATCCCCTGGGATGAGAAGGGGTATTTGTCCTCAAAGGGAGTGCCTTTCTGGGTTGCCAAAACAGATAATGGCATATTGCCATCATAGTGTCTCTGATCAACATATAAGATCTCGGGTACAAGCTCTGTTAGATCTGAACAAACCTTGTCAACAGAGAGACCTGTTAAGGATAAAATCCCTCCATACTCCCTAAGGTATAACACAAAAGGATGTAGAAAAAATGTCTTAAAATCATCAAATATCCACTTTTACATAATCAATATCAAATCAAATATTTCCCAAATTATTATACAGCAAAACCACAATCTAATAGCATCCTCAATGCCTCCAATCCAACACACAATAAAACACAACAAAACAACACAATACCCTAACACAAGACAACAAGAGAGAAAAGAGAATAAAGAAGAAAAGAAAAATAAATAACACAAACTCCCCCAAATCTCTCAACCATACCAATCATTAAATGGACTCCACAAAGAAAGATAAACCTCTTAACGATTCTTATTCTTCAATGATACCTTCTCATAGTTAGACAATAATTGCATTTCAACTATCTAATCCTCCACCACAGGCTTTTTCCTACTCTTCCAGACCTTCAAAATCAATTTAAATGCAACAATGAAAGCCTTATCTATCCACAAATCGAATTCCCTTGCAACGGAACATCTTCCTCTTCTCATGAATAAAACCATATTCCCCACTGACCTAGGAATAACTATGTTCAAGGTAACATCTATCTTATCCAATACTTCCTTCCAAAAGACTTGCACTCTCGGACAATACCAGAGCAAATGTAAGAGAGAACCCTTATTCCCTGCACAACCCCAACATAAATCATTATCTAAGAGATGAAGCTTTTGCATCTTTACCGGCATCCAATATAATCTCCCAATAATCTTTTGTCTAATGGTCCTTAAATTCATATCAATTTAAGAATTAAAACCAACTCGAGATAAATACTCCCACTCCTCTTCAGATATCTGTAGACAAATATCATTTGACCATATATCATTCAATCCTAACCACGAATCTGTATATCCTTGTCCCATACCCATAACTTTCATTTAAGTAGACACTGCATGTTCTACGCCATCAAGCAATTTACTAATACCCGGTTTCTCTTCTAAGTCTCTGTCAACCAGAATCATTATTTGACATATGAGAGTTTTTAAATCCTTGTAACGACTCATTCCTTTCTTATTCAGACCATATTTATTCCTTAACTCTTCAAAACTGAAGACCCTACTGCCTTTCCATAATATCTCTCACCTTAAGAATACTTCTCACGATCCAACTCTGCCAATGCAAACATTTGTTTTTCAACTGTATAGCTTGGTTGTACCATATGGAAGCATCATAGCTAACCCCAAAATATTGATTGCGCCCCTTAATCCAGGCTACCAAGGAATTTCTGGTTGCCACCATTGGCTGAAGCCTTATGCTTTTCTTTGGGATTTTGTCCATTGTATATACAGTATCTAAGGCATATGGGTCACAGATCTCCTTCTCCATTTCTAACCAGATCAGGATTCCACCCCCTTCCCTATTAAAGTAATGTGAGCCCTTGTTAATGAGAAAGTCCTGATAATATTTAAAGAGATCTGGATATCCAAACCCGCCCTCTTGTACCTTCCACAACAAGATATATCTGGGGAAACATGGCCGTTTTCCAATTCCCCATAGAAAACTTTGAAAATCCTTATCAATCTTCTTCAGATGCTTTTTCCCAATTAATAACAGGAGTGATTGAATAAAATATAAGTCATTAGGCAACAGTACCATCTTGATTGCATTTATCTTTGCCCATAACGTCAGAGATAGGCTTTCCCATTTGTTAATAACTTCTGATATTTTACTCAAGACCTTATCAAAATTCAACCTCACAAGTTCCCTCAGATCACGTACAATGTAAACCCCAGATACTTTACTCCATTTGGAGACCATTTGCATTGCCACGACTCTAACACTCTCACATCATATGTATTTGAGACTGGAAAAATATCAGTTTTAGCCCAATTAGTTCTATGTCCCGATAACCGCCCTTCCTCTTCCAGCATCGCCTTTAGAACCAATCCAGATCCCAAAGGGTTTGAGATAAGAACAGCCATATTGTCCGCATAAGTCAATGTCTTCACCTCAATAGTACCCACTCGTATTCCTTTTATGTCCTTATTCTGCCTAAAATACGCAGCCAAAGGTTCCAATGCCAAATCAAACAAAAATGGTGACAGTGGGCAGCCTTGCCTAGGTCCTTTGAAATAAGAAAATACCCCAAATATTGTTCCATCAACACGCACTCTTGCAGATATGTCCAACTGTATGCATCAGACCGCTTGTAGAAACTTCGGTCCAAAGCCCATTTCCCTCAGCGTGTAGTCTAAACATTTCCAATTTACTCTATCAAAGGCCTTTTCAGCGTAAAGAAAACTATGAAACCATCTGAATCCTTACCATTATTTGAACTTATTACATTTATAATTGATCTAATATTATCATAACCATATCTTCCGGGGATAAAGCCAACTTGTGATTTATCAATTGGGTCTCGCATATAGTTATATAATCTATTCAACCATATCTTCGTAAACAACGTCAAATCGACATTTAACAACGATATCAGCCTAAAGTTCTCACATATCCGACTATCTTTATCTTGTTTTGGAATTATCATTATTAAAGCTTCTTTCATCGATTTGCATACCGTCCATGATGACAAAAAATGATTAAAAACTTTACATAATATTGGTGCCAACTGTTCTGCAAATAATTTATAAAATTCCAATACCAGCCCATCCGGCCCCGGTAACTTCCATCCATTAAGATTTTTTATTGCCTCTATTACCTCACACACTTCTATATCTGCTTCCACCCTATCATTGCCTTCCAAAGACAGTTTTGTAATTTTAATTTTATCAATAAACTTTCTCAAATCATCATTACATGGGGAACCATCCTCTCTGTGTAACCGCAAATAAAATTCCCCGAAGCAATCACACATTTCTGCATTCTTAATTACTACTGTCCCTTCGTCTGTTAGTAGAGACGTAACAAACGATTCATCCATCTTTCCTTCTAAATCTATTCGCCAGAAATGTCCTGTTTTTATCCCCTTTCAGAACCAGAAAGAGCACATAATCTCTGCAGATCCCTAATATCATACTCTATCTTCTTAATTGTTTCCAAATCCCTTCCTCTAGTAGTGTCTAATCTACTAATCAGTTTCACTCTTATCACTGCCTTAAAACAGTCAAAGACCACTTTTATTTCAGCTGTATCTATATTTTCATCAAAAAACGTATTAATATAAATGTTTCTAACCCTTCAGTGAACTTTGGGACTTTTAACATTCCCGCCTGTAATCTCCACATCTTCCTAGTGTTTTTCGAGTCTTTGACTGACATCTTCATGTAAATAAGTGAATGATCAGAGATCACTCTCTCCCCAATTTCTGAACACAACACATTGGTAACCAAACAATCAGACATAAAAATATAATCTATACGCAAGTACGAATCAAGTACAGGTGAATAAAAGGTATATACTGCCCCCATATGATGCATTTCCCGCCACACATCCACTAAGTTATATTTTCCTGTAAATTCACGAAACAGATTGCTATTCCCTTCTCCATTATACCTACAGTCAGATAGCCTATCTGACTTACTGTCCAATATATTATTAAAATCTCTGCCTAGAACTAGATTTTCCCCTTTCATCTCCTTCAACAAATTACTTAAAGTAGCAATAAATTGTGCATTCACGGAGCGTCGTCAGACCCTATAGTCATCCTCTCCCCATTATGTATCACATCCGTCAATAAGATGCGGCCCTCAACATCCTTTACTACTGTTTCAATTTTTACTACCAGCCCCCTTCTGTTACGTTATGTTACTTGGCATTTACATAGCGCTCTATATATCATTGGTATGACCTCAAAGCGCTGGTAGGTTGAACGACCTCAGGAACCATAGTTCTGGTCAGTAGAGAGAGATAGAGTCATAGGGTGCGTGGGTCCAGATAGCTGATGTAACTGCCGGATGGTAGCTGCATCCTAGTGTTAGGTGTGGTGCTGAAGATATCAGTTGAATGTGTGCAGTCTGGCAGGTGGACACCCAGACCTGGCTCTGGCTGCGTTAGGCCTGAAGTACGCATATGTGAGCAATTAGGCCGGAATGTGCTTGGCTAGCTGCGTTTTATTAGGGTGATGCAGTGTTCATGGGGTCGTATTCATATGTGAACAGCTAGGCCGTATTAATCAGGGGTATAGCTGTGTTCTAGTTGAATGATGGTGTATAGTAGAGAATAAGCGTTGTGATGTGATATGATGGTTATCTTCAAAGCGCCCAAGACCAGGCATGTGAACAGGATGGCAAGGAAACAGGGCGACACACGGACACAGAGACATGGAAAGCAGGGTACACAGCTATACACGTGTGGGGCATGTTAACATTTACATTCTTATCCAGATGTGATTCAGGCTAATGTTCACAGCTCCATCCAAGTGTGGGACATGCCAACATTTTCATTTCTATCTAGAAGTGACTCAGGCTAACGTTTTCAATCCTGTCAGGTTCTGGCACAGGCTAATGTTCACAATTCTAGCTAAGTGTGGTACTGCTAACATTCGCAGTCTAGTATGGGTAAGGGGCAGGCTAGTATTCACAATTCTGACTAAGTGCAGAAGTGTTGTTCCTAACATTCAGAATCCTGTCTGGTCTGGCGCAGGCCAATTTTCCCAAATCATCTGTGTGCAGCATTGCTAACTTTCATAATCCTATCTAGAAGTGACGCAGGATATTGTTTACAAGTCTAACTATGTGTGGCATTGCTAACATTGTCAATCCTATCTAGAAGAGACGCAGGATACTGTTTACAAGTCTAACTATGTGTGGCATTGCTAACATTAACAATCCTATCTAGAAGGGACGCAGAAAAAGGTGAAGCAGGCCAATAATCACAGTTCAAACTAAGTGTGGCATTGCTAACATTCACAATCCTATATTTAAGTGACATAGGGCCTCATGACGAGTTGGGCGGTAACCCCGGCGGTATTACCACCGGCGGTATTAGCCCTACCGCCAAACCCCCGGCGCTATTAGCGCCGGATCACAGGTTTGGTGGTGATGGAATTCCCCATTCCCCACTGAGCCCATTCGGGAATGCTCCATTCCCCATTGGGTTCAATGGGGAATTTTCGCGCTCTTACCGCCGGCGGATTTCCCGCCGGCGGTAATAGCGCGAATATTCAGCGGATTTCCCCCCAGCTCAGAGCTGGAGAGAAATCTGCCGAAGCCCTGATTTGGCAGACCCTTAAATCTGGCGGTAATAGCGCGACTACCGGATTTAAGGGTTACCGCCAAACTCGTGATGAGGCCCATAGGCTAATGTTCACAGTTCTGTGTGAGGCATTGCTAACAATCACAATCCTGTCTGGGTCTGGCGCAGGCTAATGTTCACATTTCCAACTAAGTGTGGCATTGCTAACATTCACAATCCTATCTAGATGTGATGCAGGCTAAAGTTCACAGTCCTATCTATAAGTGACACAGGCTAAAGTTCACAGTTCAAACTAAGTGTGACATTGGTAATATTCAAAATCCTATCTAGATGTGATGCAGGCTAATATTCACAGTGCAGACCAAGTGTGGCAATGCTAACAATCACAATCCTATCTAGATGCGACGCAGGCCACTGTCTACAATCGGAGTAAGTGTTAACAAATCTAACGGGATTGCTAATATTCACAGTTCTGAGATAAAATAATGTTGAGTGGCAGAATAATTGCTCTACTCCCCGCCCATGCCACACTTACTTTTGGGTTGCTGCTGGTTGACGGCTGGTCACTGGCTTCACTGGCTTCCCCTGTGGACACCTGCTGACACAGCCTGGAGCCATCTCTTGTAGGAGCCGCCCTTTGCATCAGGGCCCTTAGCTGCAGGGGCTGCATGAGCAGGAGGCTGCCCTGGTAGAGTGAATTAAGAGCCAAGCTCGGGCCAATCAGGGCCACGGGAAGGGAGGTGAGATGAGGGCAGGGGAGAGGGGAATGGAAGGAGAAATTCAAGGCTGCCAAGGGGGCTGAGGCCTCTAATTGTTAAAGGAAATGGTGGATTCTGGGGCTCTGGAGGTTCTGGGGACCTGCAAACACACCTGCTGGCCACGCCGTAAAGATGACCACCGGCGAGCAGTGCCTACACACACACAGCCAGGCAAGCTACTCAGTTAGCCAATCAGGGCAGGGGGGTGGGAAGGGAGGCAGGATGAGGGTCGGGGAGAGGGGAATGGAAGGGGAAATTCAAGGCTGCAACTAGGGCTCGGGCCTTCTGAACAAAATACTCACTCCTCTCGATTTAGAATCATAACAGTTAGACACTCTTTGTGCATATCTAAAATTGGCCAGATATTGCTCAGATTGTTCAATCAAATGGGTCTCTTGAAGAAACACTATATAGCCTCTACCTCTCCAAATTCGTGATAACACCTTTTTTCTCTTCGATACAGAATTCACCCCTTTCCCATTCCATGAAATAAAATTCAATGACATCCTGCCCTATTAAGTCCTAATATCTTACTTGGCATCAGGAAACAACAAACACAAAATACCATTTTCCACCACAAATTGTCCGTTACATAAAGAACAAAGAAATCACGAGGAATAGGAACAAAGAAAAACAAACAAACCAGCGCAATACATAAACAAAAAAACAGAGACGTTCAACAGAAAACTGAAACACAGATTCAACAACACTGTCCGATATCCATCAGACTCCTTATAAGCTCCCTTATTTACATGACCAATAGTATCCGGAACTATACCTACCAGTTATCTATGACCAAACACTTAAAGTCCTCTATCATCAATTATCTCCATCCTCCTCAATACTCCCATTTCCTTTGAACCTGACCAACCTCCTTAATAATCTTTCACCTAAACTATTGTGCAGCCTTCAATCCCCATATTCTTACTATCCTCATTATTTACATCACCCCCAATCCTAAAACATTAAAGACACCTTAAGGCCCCAAAATAACTACCTAAAAAATAGACGAATCTACATATTCACCATTCTATAGCTTAACTAACTAGACAGACCCTCAACTAAGACCTACAGAATATAATTTCCCAGCAGAAGTCTGCAGCTTAACTATCAATCTAGAAACTTCGCCAAATCCCCCTATCCACAATGAACCCTCCCACATCCCACACTACGTCCCAAATACCAAATAACATATACAGCACACCATATCCTTAGGCATGACGAACCCGGCCAGCTCCCTTCCAACCAAAAAACCCCTAGCATTTCTATGTAACTCAACTCTAGTACTTGCCCCTAAGCTGTCATCTTAAATAACATATTCGCAGATCCAGTATTTCCTAATCCACTTACCCGCACTACAGAACAACTTAAAATGCAACGCATATTTCAAGATGCCATAACATACTGTTCCCCAGATAATCATTTGCTACTCCAGGAAGCACATGTGTAGGAGCTGCATCTTCAGTCCCATACAGTTTCCATACATTTTAGTCAACATGTAAACAGAATACCTTCTTAACTGTCTGTGATGGCATACATACACAATAACAAAACAGTCACCCATCAGACGCTCCCACGAATCATACCAGATCCTCTCCAATATCCAATACAATGGTCAAGCAAGCACTTCACAACACATCTCCTTCCTTTCCAATGGCACACATCCACTTGACATTCACCAACAAGCACTTCACAACACATCTCATTCCTTTCCCACATACACCGATAAACACATCACAACACATCCCTTTCTTACCACAACCATCACTGACACAGGGAACACAACAGAAGGCATTCACACCTCAAAAAATATCCACACCGTGCATCTTTTTAATGAGAGATGCAACTCAAAATAAAACTTCAGGGACAGTATCCCTACCTAACTGGGACACTATCCCTACCCTCATGTTGAGAGACGCTATCCCCCACTCCGGGTCTCTACCCCTTTACTACACTTAACAGGCACGCTATCCCTAAACATTATGCTAAGGGATGCTACCCCTTCTCAAAAAGGACGCTATCCCAACACTCCTTTTGAGGGACGCTATCACTACCACTTACTTGGGACGCTATCCCCATACTGATACCTAGTATCCCTACTTCACTCAGGAACACTATCCCTATACAGATGAGGAATGCTATCCCTAAACTGATAGGGGATGCCATCCCTACTTCACTCACTCAGGGATGCTATCCCGATACCAATGAGGAACGCTATCCCTAAACTGGTGCGGGAAGCTATCCCTTCTCAACAGGGATGCTATCTCTATACAGATGAGGGATGCTATCCCTAAATTGGTGCAGGACGCTATCCCTACTTCACCCAGGGACGCTATCCCTATACATACGTGGGACGCTATCCCTACTTACACACTGGATGGGACACAATCCCTCCTTCACACTAAGGACGCTATCCCTTGTACATCAAACGGGACGCTATCGCTCTACTTAAACACTGACTAGGGCGCTATCCTCTAATGGGGCGCTATCCCACCACTTCACTTCAATTATGTAGCCTACCATCCTTACACTTCTGGGACGCTATCCCACTCTTTACAACATTGGCGACACATACACACACCTCAGGCAAATAACATTTTCATTGACATCACTGTGTAGCTATACTCAGCCAATATCTATATGTGGCCCTAAAAGTCCATGCTGCTTTATTGCAGCCTAATTTTACTCTTTGCACATTCCTTCCAGCTGCCTAAAAGTCCTTGTTGCTCTGGGCAACGTAACCCTAGAATGCCTCAAGAGGTTACGTCTAGCCTATTCATCCTCTCCTTCTTGATTCCCCAGGCATGCATCAAGCAACTTCCTACTTTGTCACCTAAGTCACATTAAATATTTATTTAAATATCCTGAATGTCCACTTGTACCTGAAAATCCTCAAAGGGTGACACTACTCTTAACACAAACCTGACCTATCCACATCAACACACCCATACTGCTTTATGCACACAGCTTCTTCACCTCTTTAACCTGTTAGCAGTTCCATAACCCATCCTAAAACACATTATCATAACGTGCACCGCTAACAGTAAGAGTAACAGTAAGAGTAAAATCATTAAAGGATACTTTAATTCTCCCGCAACACGGGAGCCTCCTCTTCCAAGTCTCGTACAGAGGCGCTTGGATACCTTTTCAACCGGAGCTACGTTGTCCTTCTCGGACGCTTCACTTCCACACCTGCCACATACTGTGCCTCTACGCCGTTACGCAGACCTCTCAACTGCATGCCGTGACTGATCCTTGTGCATGTTCCAACAGTTTCATTACACTTTTCTTAACTTCTAACCACTACTCCCTCTAACCCTCCCCCCTTTGCGAGTCTATTGCATTAAACCTTCTGTCTCCGCATCCTGTGGTTCGGTCCCCTCCTCTACAGGCTCAGCCGGGTCAGCTAATGACCCAAACAGTTCGGCTATCAATGATTTCCAGGCCATCAGGGACTCATTCTCCTCCTCCTCCCCCCCTGTGCTACTCGCTTCTGGCCATGCCATGGTTTCGGCTTCCGCCCATTTTTGCAAATCTTTCCACCGCACCTCTATCTTCGGCACATGGCATGACTTCCATCCCATGGCAATCCTTTTTGCGAGCACATAAGCCAGATCCCTCAGCTTACTTACATGCCTGAGCTTCTGTGGTCTGGGGAACCCCCCGAGCAGACAGGCCCACACTGTATCCACTACTATCTTGACCCCTTTTTCTTCCAGTTTCTCTTTCACTCCCCTCCAGAATCGCTCTATGATCGGGCATGACCAGAACATGTGCACCATGCCTGCATTCTCCTCATCACACTTGGGGCATGCTTGCCGCCCTGCATTTTCAAACCTCGATATCCTCCAAGGCGTCATATAGGCCCTGTGTGTTATGTACAGCTGAATCTGTTTCAGCCTCGCGTTTCTAGACACCTTCTTATGATAACCTTGCGCCCGTTCCCATATCCCGTCTCCCATTGGGGCCCGACCTCCATTTCCCAGTCAAGCCTCAACTGCGTGACCACCTTAACCACTTTAGACATCAACATTTCATACAATCTGGAAATCTCGTGCCCCCCCCCCCCTCAGCAATGTCATATATCACGTCTATGGTGGCATCTAATTCTTCCTCCAACACAGTTTCAGGCCATGTTCTCTTAATCCTCCGTACCACTCTATGATACGTGATGTACTGGCCTTCGTGCAACCCAGTTTCTTCCCGCAGCCCCTCGAAATGAATACTTGAGCCCTCCTGCCAAATATCACCCATTGTTGCCACCCCAGCCGGTTCCCAGTGGGTCCTGAGTATCATTCGTAGCTGAGGGTCTGCCCCCGTCAATACAACCAATGGTATCTGCGGTGAGCATGGGGACGGGTCCTCCATCATTTGGCATGCCCTGTGCCACACCTTCCACCCCAGTAGCATCATTTTAGGGCGCCCCACCATTTCCGCCCTGGGTACCCACATCATCTCTTTCAAATAAAAACGTGCACAATCACGCCCAAACAGCCTAAATTCAGAGGTATCTTCATCAGAGAGCCAATTGGCAACATACTGCAACTGGCTCGCCACATAGTACGCCTCATAGTTGGCCAGCTTTATTCCTCCTTTGTCATGGAAGTTCGGAAGCTTCCATAACGCCACTCTGTTTCGCGTGCCATGCCAAAAAAAGTCCCTACACATGCTATTCAATTTGGTGAAGAACTTCTTAGGAATCAGGTACGGTATGTTGCCGAAGTAATGTAGGAGCCTCGGCAGGACCACCATCTTTAGCATTGCTCCCAGCCCCATCATCGCCAAAGGCAGCTTTGCCCAAAACTGCATGCACTTCTCAATTTTCTTGATGGCTACTTCTGTATTACACCTATGCTCTTCCTCCACAGTGTAATATATGTCTATCCCCAGATACCGAAATGTGCTAACCACCCACGGTACCTGCAATACCGGTAACCGCTCCGCTGGAATCCCCATGTACCCCCTAAAGGGAACAAGCTAGACTTCTGGAGGTTCACCGCTATGCCGGACAGCACAGCGTATATCCCGAGCACTTCCAGAATATACTGGAGGTTTTCTTCTGGGAATCGCACGTACAGCAGTATGTCATCTGCATATAGGGAGATCAAATGCCGCTCCCCTTTCACCTCGATGCCTATGGTGTCATATTGCTGCCTCAGATATATTGCCAGAGGTTCCAGGGCCAGTATGTAGAGCACAGGAGACCACGGGCATCCCTGTCTGGTACCCTTGCTGAGCTGCCACCTCTCTGATATCACAGATCCTGTCTTAACTCTAGCCAGCGGTTCGCTATATAAAATTTTCGCCCACCTTACATATCCAGGCCCTAACCCGTAGTGCTTCAGGGCCGCCAGCAGCCATGGCCACTTGACGGAGTCGAAGGCCTTGATCGCATCCAAGGACACGATTGCCATTTCCTCATCACTTTCTCTGCTAAACTCAATGATTCTCTGGAGTCGCCTATGATTATTGGTAATGTTTCTATGGGGGACATAGCCCGTTTGATCCGGATGTATTAATTTGCTAATGACCCTCTTCAGTCTATTCGCTAGGACAGCAGTTTGTATCTTGCCGTCTTGATTCAGCATTGACAAGGGTCTAAAGGAAACACAGCTGTGCCCAGGTTTATTAGGTTTAGGGAGAGGTGGTATGACAGCCTCTCTCAGTGACTCCGGTAAGCGTCCCATCTCGAACGCTTCGTTTATCACCTCTAGCAGCGGGGGGAGGACCTCTTCTATGTATACTTTATAAAATTAACTTGGGAGCCCATCTGTCCCTGGGGTTTTACTAGTAGGCAGCTGCCTCACCACTTCCCCCAATTCTTCCAGGGTGATCGGGGTGTCCAATTCCTCTCTCTCCTCCTCGCTCATCTTGGGCAACCCAATATCCTCAAGCGTTTCTTCCATCATAGCGTGGCTACTTTCCCCATCCTCTCCGTATAATGCTTTATAATAATCCACAAATGCTTGATTAACTCCCTCCTGGGTGTCCTCTACGCTACCGTCTTCTCTCTCTATAGTTCTGATTGTGGCTCTGGGGGGCTCACTCTTATGTAACCACGCCAAAAGTCTGCCCGGTTTATCACCTCCCGCATGCTGTCTCTCTATGTATTTTTTATAATTGAGGTTACACAATCTCTCCCAATATTCTGCACATTTTTGCTGTAGACTAAGTATCAATTCTAGCTTCTCCGCTGTATCGTCTCCGGCCTTTAAGGCCTCTTCTAATTTTTCTTCCGTCTCCCGCAGTTCAGCCAAAGCCCCACCTTGTAGGCCCTTGGATTTCGCTATGGCCGCACCCCTCATGACAACTTTGAAGGCCTCCCATAGTGTTCCCGCAGAGTCCACGCTCCCAGTATTCGTTTCAAAATAATTTACGATCTCTTCCCTCAAGTCCTCTCTAAAGAAGGGGTCCCACAACGCCTCCGCTCGTAGGCACCATGTCGGGATCCTCGCTCTCGGGGGGCAGTATTGCCACGCAAGAATCAGGGGCGAGTGGTCCGAGAGGACCCTGGCCCTGTACTCTGTGTGTACAATCTCCGCTATCATTTCAGGTGATGCGAAGACATAATCCAGCCTCGTTGTTAACTGCTGTGGGGCAGAATAATGTGAATATTGCCTTTCCTGGGGGTGCCACACTCTCCATGCATCTTCCAACCCAAAGTCATCCAGCATTGTCCGTAGCGCCTTGGCTGCAGGGGCCGGTCTATCCAACTTCCCATCCGATCTGTCCACTCTTGGGTTCAATACGCAGTTGAAGTCCCCTCCCCAGATCACCGCACTTCCCACACATGCGCTTAGGTTCGCACTCAATGTCCTAATGTACGCCGCTGTGTTCTGGTTCGGGGCATACGTGTTAACAATGCTTATCTCCCTGTTCTCCTCCAGTCCCCTCAGCATAACCATCCTCCCGTCTGTCTCAGCCACCACTTACAATCGCTGAAACGGGACATGTGGCGCCACCCATATAAGCACTCCTCTTGCATAGCAGAGTACGATGAGCCAACCAGCACCCCTTTCCACTTCCCTGCGATCGTGTCCATCCTCTCTCGTGTAAGGTGGGTTTCCTGCAGCAATGCAATATCTATTTTCTGCCTGCGCAGGTACAGCATGACCTTGTTCCTTTTTAAGTAGCTGTTGAGCCCCCGCACATTCCATGTAAGTATTTTAAGGTCCCCCATGGCCTGTTATAGTCCCATTCCCTCTCCCCCAGGTGCAGTTTGACTTTGAATTCCAATCCAGTCTGTATAGGCTCGCATCCCATTCTAAATTCCCTTTAACCAAAAACACACCAAACTTCCGCTCCCCCTCCCTCCCGCCTCCCATCCCTTCCCCAACATCACACCCCCCAACTGTTGCCCAGCTCCATCCCTGGATCTCAGGCTCCCCCGCATCTAGCTCTTTCTGGCTCTCGCCTGTACTCGAGGCTCTGCAGGGTGAGGCCGCCCTAGTGGTCAACCTACTACAACTACAACTATAATTCGGGGGGTAGGGTGCTTTCGCCCTGCCGCTCCTATAGCACATCAGATAACTACACATTGCTATACAGTTTAAATATATGTGCCCGACACTATATTCCAGTCCATCAGGTCCGTTACAATCAGCGGTATTTCATCAAAATATCAGCCTACTGCAGCCGCGCCCATTGTTCTTCGCCTTCACCTAAGTGCCCCTGGGATGTTCACATGCCGCCTTAACAGTATGCATACCGTATCCCAGTCACTTATCGCGTCTTGTTCCGGGCAGCCCTACAGATCCAGCCATGTCGTTGCTTCTTCCGGAGTGTCAAAAAAATACGTTTTGCTCTTGTGCACCACCTTCAATTTCGCAGGGTACAGAAGCATATATTTGATCCCAGCCGCCCGCAACCTCCTTTTGATGGTCACATAGCTGTACCGTTGCCTCTGGACCAACATAGTATAATCCGGGTACGCCGTGATGGTGCTCGAGGCCCTTTCGATTGTTCCACCTTTTCGGAAGTACTCTAGCATTTTCTCGCGGTCTTTGTAGTTCAATATTTTGGCGATTATCGCCCGTGGAGGGGCCCCTGGTCTCGGCTTCCTCATAAGGGCTCTGTGTGCGCGCTCCACTGCAAATCCCTGCGAGAGTGTGCCAGCCCCGATTCCTTGCAGGAGTATGTTCTCGATGTAGTCTGTCGGGGTCCTGGCCCTCTTCACCCTCCGGCAAACCCACCACGCAGATATCGTTTCTCTTCGCTCTCCCTTCGGCTTCTTCTGCTCGAGACTCTAAGTTACCCACCTGTTGTTTAAGGACATGGATCTCCTTTGAATTGTTAGTGCTGGTGTCCGTGTTAGTTTTCATTGCACCTTCCAGGCTGCTTGTACGTTCCGCCAGCCCCCTAACATCTTGTCTCAGCAGGGAGACTTCAATGCCCACTGCTTCAATTTTAGCCTCCAGGGAAGTGCGCAGATCCAACATCGCAACCCCCCCGAGAGTCTTTCAGCTCCGTAATGGCCTCTAAGATCTGATGATTATCAGCCACTGTGACGCCCTCAGGCCTTTGGGTGCGATGGCTGCAGGAGAATGCTGTGTTTTAGCAAAAATATCCATCGTGGGTTGTTTATTCTTATTCTTGCCCACGGCCCCTCGCGCCGACATTTTCCGGCCTTCGTTAGGCCTCTCTATCGCGATTCAGCGTCCGCGTGCCTCCCCGACCGTTTTATCCACCCTTTTCGGTTGTTGTAGTGGTCTTCAAGCAGTCGCACCATCCACCTCCTCTCGCCGCAGCTTGCTGCTCATCAATGCCGAGCGAGCACTTCTCGTGCCTGTCGTGGTGCGGCCTATCTTTTCGCACCTCCGCTGCCCTCGGGCTCCTGCCTTCCAGGTCAGTACTCAAGCCATCGCGACCCAAGGCTCACCGCCACAGGGGTTTCGCTCCGCCTCCACTTCGCCATCATCATTCTTCCCCGCGGCCGCCGCCTCTATTCGTCCTCTTCAGGTGCTCTAGTTTCATTTCCTTTGTCGTCGGCCATCTTGTGTGACAATGGACTGAGCAGCCACCATCGTTCACCGAGCAATTTCTCCAGAATCCCACTTACGATTCTCCCGATCTTTACACAGTGAGCAGAATACACGTTCCCATGCATGTGTGGTCAATTCTGGAACCAGTGGCACGTTTTTAATGGTAATTTCCACGGATCATCTGTTGGATCCTCCGGAGCTGCTCAGGAAGCACGTCCTACTCCATGGCTGCCCAAGCCACGCCCCCCCGTGTGACTGATCCTTGTTCACCTTTTCACGCCTCTGCCACCTTCACTTCATATCTTTTATGAAATCTGTCTTCCTTACGCCAATCACTGATTCGTTTACAAATACAGATTGAACAGGATACAAGTTTCCGGACTCACCCCACTGCGTCTTCATCACGCAGATGGGTCCTTTCCTCTGCTCATACAGCACTTTCAGTCTTTGTATACAAATCGGAAGAACCTTCGCTCGTTCTGCCTGGCGTAATAGAAGACTCACACTGCGACCCGCAGTACACGGCAGTTGACATACGTCACCACAGAACCTTCCTTCACCATCACCACGGTAAGCGGATGACATCACCAATAGACACAGTAAGGCCAAGCTCAACAGAGCTACGGTGCCTTGCATTTTTCCAATGGCCGTACTCTTAGTCACCCTTTTCATTCTTTCCAATGACCTTACTTTCAATTTTACAGTTTCACTCTGGATGCGGAATCTTTCGATAAGGTAATATTCTATTACCGGACCACCCTGTTATTCTTAGCATATTTCAGTCTTAAACACATTCACAATTTTGCAGGCATCCCTAACGGTTTTCTATGATATGTACAGCTTCTGCATTCATCGTTCTGGTTACAATGTACTTTTGTTTACGGTTTCACAAAACCCTGCGAGCCTCAAACGCTTTAGTATCTTTCACTCGATAACACCAGCCGGTCTCATAGTTCACTCACTGAGAGCATTCAATACCATTTGTCCAGTGTTTCCTTGAAGCCAAGGCTGTCGGCACAGCACAGCTCGTCTCCTCCCAACTCCGTTGTTCACCCCTTCACCCTGTGCATTAGCAGGCAGGTTATCTTTGAAAAGTCTGTGCAACCTTCACTCTGCAGATGGCCAGTCCATGCCCCTTCTCTCACCTCTTGGCCCCTTCTGCCCTGCTTCGATAGTCGCTCCAATTTCACGGTATCTGCTCTCCTGCTGCTTTGCTGGTTCTGCTCGCCTTTCTCACCTGGCCTCTCAAGTGCTCTCATGCTCCCCCTTTTATCTCAGTGGGGAAAAGGAACAGGATTCAGGTGCAAATCACCGAGATTAAGGGCCTGACTCTGCCTGACCCTGATATTGGAACATGTCAAACTGACTGGTTGTGTGTGAGTCTGTCTTTCTCCAAAGCGCTTTGTCCGTGCAGCAGAGTGTGCGTAGAAAAGGGGGAGGATATGGTGGGATGCTGGAAATGCACTGGAGGGACAGGGCTTCCGTATCCTTGTCCTTTATGCCTTTATCATGTGTTCGGTCTTATTTTCCGCCCAGGAGTTCATGTGGGACTGCTGGCAGTGCAGCTCTTCCTCTTTATGGTTGTGGTGAACAGACCCTTCGGATACCCTTATGGCACCCATCGGTGGTGATACCCAGGCCCTACCATTGGAATCTGTTGATTCCTGATAGGAGACAAGATGGCCCCTGTGGGCCCTTGCTTTCTATCACCTGTTACCTTGTTTTCCTGAAGTCCTGAGAAGCCCTGACTCTGTCCCTTCCCCTGACTGGCTGTTGGGTGGAAGTTCCATATATGGTATTGTGGGGAATTCCAGGCCAAACAGGCTGGAGTCTTCCCAATGACTGTATGTTGTGGGTACGCCCGTGGGGTGCGACCTGGGTGAATGGAGTGTGTGACGAATAAGCATTTCATGTTGTGGGTGTCCAGTTTCTGGTGTTTGACAAAATGACTGAGACAGCCCTGCCCGAAAATAGTATTAATGCAGTGTGGAGTGCTGAATCGCTGGGTACTTGTTCCAATACACATTCCTTGTTGTGAGTGTCTGGAGGGAATTGAATGGCCCGAATGCACTGTGAGCCTGATTGGCTGCCTGCCTGCCCGAATGCCCTTTTGAATGAATGGTTGCCTGAGTGTGACCCAGCAGAGTGAATGAGAGACCAAACAGTATATCTGGGGACCTCTCACTGATGGAAATCATTCAGAAGCTGAAGTCGAAACTTGATGCTTACTCTCGAAGTCAAGCCGGAAGAAGAAGGTGAACTGCTGTTCCCTTCGATGCAATCTGAAAGCTTCTGTGCCTTCAAGAACCTGATCCAAGAGAGGACCTGGCTAGGAGACCTCTTCCCGAGCTACGAGAGACCATCGTCCACCAGCTGATCTTTGCCAAAGCTCCCTGGAAGTTAGACCCTTGAAAGGCTGCCGACCGGAGAAGGGGACTGCCGCGGAATCCGAAGGGAAGCACCCAGACATCATGTCCATCGTTGTTGACCAGGGTTCGCAAGTTTGCTATAACCGCTGGAAACCCGTCGAAGGGTGTTGCTGAGACACAGGGACAACTTGACGTTGTGCTGCTACGCTCCACCTTTGCCTAAAACATTTGATTAATGACTCCCTTGCTCATCATCATCGACTGCTTTGTCTGGCTGGAGAAAGTCAAGGTCGTTGACGACCGAGGAGAATCTGCCGGTGGGTTTCCCGCCACCAGAAGTCCTCAAAGATGCCACCGAAGATCCGACAGCCAGCTGTGGTCACGTCCCAATTGCCGACGCCAGACGCCGATGACCCAATGTCCTTGCTAGGCCAAAGTTCTTCATTGACCCTTTGCTGCAATGAACTATCGTTGTCAAGGTATACCGCATGACTCCTCTTCACAGGACGTTCACAAGCTTTCATCAATGAGCACTGTGAGGATCGAAGCTGCTTCCCAGACAACAGCGTTCACCTTTTCTTCGCTTGAAATCTCGATGAACCGTGACTCCTGCCTTAAAGGGAGTTCACTCAAGAAGGGCCCGTCGACGACTCATAGAAGAACTCTATGAAACCAGTTACATTGTGGTCGTAGAACCTTTAGAAGGAATCGAGACTATATTAAGCATATCTGAACTTGGATGGTCAATACACTTTATTTACAGGTTGCCCAGGTGGGGGGATCCTCACACAGAACTGTCTCTAGGTACACAGGAGACTGTTCTGCCATTGCTTGATTTAACTTGCATTCTTTCTGTGGTCTATCGTTGATTCATTTTATAATCTGATTCGTATGTCATTTGAGCTGTTAGCAGTTAATGCATTTCAAAGGAATCGATAGTTAAGAGTGGTACCATGTAGACCTGTGTATATTTGCCATTATAGTATTGCCAGAGTACAAAGTGTTTTATTGTGATGGTGTATATAACTTTGAACCTTATTTTTATAAAGACTGTGTCATCACTAACATAGTGTGTGGACATTCCTTTGTGGGTGCTTGGGGACTACACAGTACTTAAGAACCAGTCCGCATCACCTCCTGAGAGGTTAAGCCTTGATTGCTCGTCCATGATACCAAATAGAGAATCTTGGCTGGGGTGCTCTGTGCCTCGACTCTTCCATATACAGAGCAGGAGTACAGCTACCCCCCTCCAGTCTTTACATAAGCTTCCTAGATAGGGTTTTTCTCCCCTCGCAGGATTCTCAAACTTAGGTGGCCTCTCCACTGGTTACCTAATACGCATTTACTGTTATTCTCTGAAATGTGGTAAACTAGGGTTTTTCTCCCCTCGCAGGATTCTCAAACTTAGGTGGCCTCTCCACTGGGTACCTAATACGCATTTACTGTTGTTCTCTGAAATGTGGTAAACTTGGGCTTGCCGCTCACTTCCTGTCCGCATGCTCTCGTCTCGTCGGTCTTCCCCCCACTCCCTCCTATTACATGGTGCTCTCTATCTCGCCTACCTTCTCTAACTGCTTCTCTATTGACTATCCTGCTCTCCTCACTAAATCTGGAAGGAAAAAGTTTAAAAAGGGCATCCTGGTCTCCAACCCAGGCCTCCCTATTGCTGACACCTACACTAGTGCCTGCTCCAAGGTAACTCTCATTGACATCCTCTTTTTCGTGCCTTCGCCTGACCTATGGACCCTTCACATGGTCTCTGTGCTCTCTCCTTTCTCCTCTTCTCCCATTAATGGTGGCACCCGTAGGGATGTCCTCTTGGCCCCCTTCCACTCCTCTAAGGCCATCATTAATGTCTACGCTAATGGCACCGTCTTTGTCCAAGGCCCTCAGACCAACCTTCACCTCTTTGATAGATGCTTCCCACGCCTCATCAACTTGCTTTCCTCTCCTGCTGTCCCCCCTCCTCGGCTACCTTGCCTCTACCCTCCCTCCCTGCCCCCTCTCTTGCTCCTTCTTCACCTCCTTCTTCTTCACCTCCGCAGGGCGTACCTCTGATCTGTACCCCTCCCCGGAAGTCCTTCAAGGATGGCAACCTTCTCCACATTGCCACTCTTAACTCTCGCTCTGCCACCAAACATTCCTCTGATATCTGTCGCCTTCTTGAAGAACTGGACCTTGACGTCCTCGGTCTCACTGAGACATGGTTCACAGCCAGCTCTGTCACCAGCTTTGACACACTCCTACCTGATGGTTACAAGATCCTCTCCGTGCCCAGGCCCAACCGTTCAGGGGGGGGGGGTGTGGCCCTTATCTTCCCTGAGTGGATTCCTGCCACTGTCACTCCTACGCAGACCTACTCCTCTTTTGAATGTCTTGTCTGCCGACTCCCTCTCTCTCCTAGCCATTCCCTTACCGTGGCTACTATCTATCGGCCACCTGGTCAAATTTCCTCCTTCCTCTCTGAGTGGGCTGACCTCTCCTCCTCACTCCTGCCCTCAACCACTCAACTCCTCTTTCTTGGTGACTTCAACATCCACCTGGATGCCTCCTGTCCCCCCTCTGGACTCTTTTGTGACCTCTGCGACTCTCTCTCACTCTCTATTCTCCCGTCTGGGCCTACTCATTTTGCAGGGCACACTCTTGATGCTCTGATCTCTTCTGACCTTCCCCTCTACGTTCCTCTCTCCACTCCTCTCTCCTGAAGTGATCACTTTCTCCTATCCTCCCAGCTCACCCTCCCTACCCCACAGGCAAAGCCACCCTCATCACTGCCACCCACCTTCTCGGTCATCTGACCCATGAAGCGCGTGTCAGTTGAGGCTTTCGCTGCCACCTTCTTGCCCCCCCTCCGGCTGACTCCCACCCTGACACAGCCCTCTCCACGCTCCACTCTGCTATATCTGATACTCTTGATATCCTTGCCCCTGTCATGAGAATCTGCCTGAAGCCCAAAGCCAAATGTAACTCCTGGTATGACTCGGATCTCGTCACCCTAAAACGCAAGTGCAGAAATGGCGTGCTTCATGTTCATCCTCTGACAAACTGGCCTGCCGCCTGCTCCAAAGGCAATACCGTCTCTCCGTACTCACCAAGAAGAGAGCCCTTATCCAAGCCTGCATCTCTGCGGCATCTAACAATTTGGCCGAACTCTTTAAAATCTGCAAGGAGCTTGCCAACCCTGCTGTAGTCTCTACCTCTCCTGTCCCCTCCCAGGCCCTCTGCACTGCACTGGCCTCTCACTTCATCTCTAAAACTCAGGACATCCTGTCGTCACTCTCCTCCTATCACCTCCCTCCCTCTCTTCCCGGCTCTTCCTCCGGCCCTTCTGCAGCCACCCCTCCTCCCACCTTCTCTGCCTTTCCCCTTTTCTCTGCTGACGAGGTTTCCAGACAAGTCCGATCTATGAAAGTCTTGTCTAAACAGGTTCACCCCTGTTCCTACAAAACTATCAAGGACCACATCGACTCCCTGGCTCCTGCCCTGGCGGACTTTTGCAACCACTCTTTCGCCTCTGGAGTCTTCCCATCCCCCACTTAAGCACTCCCTTGTGCACCCTCTTCTTAAGAAACCCTCTTCCGACCCCTCCTGCCCGACTATCGCCCAATCTCCATCACTCCCTTCCTTGGCAAGCTCCTGGAGAAACTGGCCATCTCCCAGCTTAACCTCCATGCTGAATCTGTTGGTAGTCTTCATGACCATCAATCTGGCTTCAGAGCTGCCAGAAACACGGAAACTGCTCTCCTGAACATCCGTGAGGACCTGCTCTCGAACCTCGACTCCAACACTCTGTGTGTTCTCATTCTGCTCGATCTCTCTTCTGCCTTTGACACTGTCAACCATGCCATCCTGCTCAACCGTCTCCGTGATAACCTGGGTATCACTGGTCAGGCTCTGGCGTGGCTGACCTCTTTCCTTTCCAATCGACCCTCCCAGGTCCAACTGGGGTCCTTCCTCTCTGACATCTTTTTCTCTACCTGTGGTGTCCCCCAGGGATCTAATCTATCTCCCTGGCTTTTCAACCAGTATCTGGCACTCCTTGCCTACCGCATCGCCGCTCTCTGCCCCAACTTTAAGTGCTATGCGGACGATACCCAGCTCATTTTCAGGCTACCCTCGGCCTCCTCCTCTCCTTCCCTCATCTCTGACTGTCTGTCTGCTATCCAGGAATGGTGTGCCGCCAATGACCTCTGCCTTAATGCCAGTAAGACTGAGATTCTACTCATCGGCACACCCACTCCCTCCTTCCCTGCAGCTCTCTGGCCAGCCTCTCTTGGCCCTCTTCCTGCTCCTACCTGGAAGGCAAAAAACCTTGTGGTCATCTTCGACTCCACACTCTCCTTCTCTCCTCATATATCTGACGTCTCTAAGAAGTCACACTACCAGCTGCACCTCCTCAGAGGTATTCTTCCCTTCCTCTCCTTCCCCCAGAAGCTCACTGTCTCCCGAGCCCTGGTTCTCTCAAAGCTGGACTACTGTAACAGCCTCTATCTTAATCTGCCTGCCTCCACTCTCCGCCCTCTGCAACTCATCCAGAACAGGATTGCAAGACTTGTCCTTGGCCTCAAGCCCAGGGACCGTATCTCTCCAGGACTGAAATCTCTACACTGGCTCCCAGTGGCTGCGAGGATTCATTTCAAAGCCCTCTGCGTTGTCCATGAGGCCTTCTGGGGCCTGGGGCCTAAATACCTTCAACTCTGTATTCCTAAATATCTTCCTTCCCGAGCCCTTCGCTCATCTGTCTCCAACTCCCTCAGGGTCAGCTGCTTCTCGAAGCAACGAGCTGGGGGTAGATCTCTCTCCGCGGCAGGGGCCTCCCTCTGGAACAGCCTTCCTGCCTCCCTGAAACTTGAGGAGAACCATCTCCGGTTCCGGAAGCACCTGAAAACCTTCCTCTTTGCTTCTGCTTTCTCTCTCCCTCTCCCCTGCTAAATTCTTCACTGAAACTGCACTGAATCTGCAACTGGGCCACTCTCTCCGACCTCGGTCCTTGGCCCAGCCACTCTCCACTTGCACTGCCTCCCTGGCAACCCCTGCACTGCGGGACTGTCTCTGTACCCCTACAGCCCCCCCTCCCCAGCACTTGTCTGCACTTACCTTGCACTTGCCACCAGCTGGCCCTATTATTTTTTATTTTACTTACCCTGTACTGCACTTCCCCCCTCCCCTTCCCCTTGCACTTTTCCCTCCCCCCTACCTCTGCACTTGCGCAATCTAAATGACACCTGGCCTAGTAGGATCGTTGTCCGTCTTCCCCTTGTTCCCCCTCCCTGCCTCGTCGCGCCTTGAAACACTTGTGTATAGGCGCGTTACAAATGCCATATCATATCATCATCATATCATAGTATATAGAATGAGGATGTTCTACAGGGAAGTGGGTGTAGGGATACCACATCTCTCCTCCAGGTATCCCACTTCCACTCCCCAGGGACCCCCCTCCATATAGATGATCCTCCCGCACTGGTCCAACCCCAGGGTCTGGATCCAACGGCGATGGCCATTTCCCTGGCCACCTGGATGACAGATTTCAAAGGACTAGTTGGTGATACACCGTTTGGTTTCTCACATACCCTTTCCCTATGCGATTTGACAATTTCTGTTTTACAGGGGAATCGTGAAAGGAAATCCACGTTTCCTTGTTCTTTTTCTTTCCAATGTTTTAGGATAAAACAGTAAGGTTGAAGGTCTAGAAACCATCGCATAATTTTAGGATTGGAGTCTTTTCTCTGGCTGATCCAGACTAGCAGGGAATGGTCAGTTATCAATCAGAATTGCCTACCTAATAAATAGTTGCGAAGATGTATAATGGTCCATTTTATAGCACGGGCCTCCAGTTCTATCACAGAATAATTATTTTCTCTAGGGAATTTCCTACTGGCAAATAGGATGGAATGTTCAAAGCCATCGCTAACTTGGGATAATACGGCTCCTAAACCTGCCAAGGAGGCATCAGTTTGTAGGATAAATTCTTGGGTGAAATTGGCTACTTTTAAGATAGGGGCTTGACACAGAGGGCCTCATTCTGAGTTGGGCGGTAAGGGATACCGGGCACCGGTAAGGAGACCGCCGCCGGTAAACCCTTACCGCCCAATTCCGAGGTCCCTCAGCGGGAGCCGCAAAGGACATGTGGTCTGACCACATGTTCTTTACGGGTCCCTCTAAGGTACCAGAGTGCTAATTATGGGCCTGCTATTGGCAGGCCCGTAATTAGTGCCTTCCCCATTCCCATTGAGCCCTCTGGGGGCTCAAATGGTTGGTTGAATGGGGATTTACCGGGTCCGCACAGGTCGGAATGTCCCGGTAAGTCCCCATTTACCCAGACCGGACACGGACCCGGGTTTGGAGGCTGCCATGGCACAACTAGCGCCATGGCTACCTCCAAACTCAGAATGAGGCCCAGAGTTTGTTTTAAGTTGGTTTAATAAATGTCTTCATCATCGGTCCAACAAACATTTAGCGGTTCCGCATTCTTAGGTTTGTCAGTTAATCGGGCCGTCTTATATAAACATTTTGGAAGGAATTTTCGATAATACCCGATGAGGCCTAAAAAAAGCTCAGAGATCTCTCTTAGTTTTTGGAGTTGGTAGATCTAAGACTGCTTTTACTTTTTCGTGCTGTAGTTGGACACAGTCATTACCCACGAAAAATCCTAGCTATTTGACTGCCGAGTGGGCAAGTCAGAATTCTTTGGGGTTGGCTGTAAATCCTGCCTGTCAGAGGGCCCTCATGATTGTATAGAGATGCGAAATATTTTCTTCCCAAGTCTGGCTACATATGACGATATCGTTGAAATAGGCTATGCAAAATGTGGGAGTATGGTTTGAATAAAGTATCCATGAGTCTTTGAAAGGTCGCTGGAGCCCCATGGAGTTCAAATAGTAGAATTGTAAATTGAAACAATCCAATGGGGATAGAGAAAGTGTTTTTTTCTTTGTCGGGTCCATGCAATGGCACCTGCCAGTAACCTTTTGTTCAATCCAATGAAGATAAGAAGACGGCACTACCCAGCCTGTCGATTAGATCATCGATTCGTGGCATGGGATAGGTGTAGAATTCCGAGATGGTATTTACTTGGTGGAAGTCAATACAAAACTGCCAGGATTGGTCTAGCTTGGGGACTGGAATGTTTGGGGTAGACCGGGAACTAGAGGAGAGTTCTATGATATTGGCCTGTAACATAGTTTCTACTTCTTTGATAACAAATTTTCTCCAGGACTCAGGTAGTCGGTAGGGTTTAAGATGGATTATTTCCCTCTAGGGGTTCAGATGTAATGGTATGTGCCGTGGACTCTACCTGGCTTTTCGCTAAATACATCCGGGAAGAATTCAATAGGATCCATTGGATCTCCCTGACTTTCTTTAGGTATATCTTGGGGAATAAGATCACTATAATTATTTTCTTCTGGGGTTATGCAAGCTAGAATGGAGGAGGTCGTTGTTGGGTTCTCCTTCCACTCCTTCAGGAGGTTAATGTGGTATAACTGGGTTGTCGTCCTTTTATCCAGTTGTGCCACTTCATATGTGCACGTGCTTGTACGTTCTAAGATTTCATACGGACCGTGCCACTTCGAGATGAGCTTATTCTTTGAAGTGGGTAACAGAACTAACACCTTCTGCCATACAGAGAAGAAAGGGAGCTTTACCTTTTTATCAAATGCTTCTCCATATGAAATTGTACCAGGGTTCTAACCAAGGACATATGTTCCTTTAAACAAGTGGCTGTTTGGGATAGAGTTATAGTGGCCTCTTCCCTTTCCTCTCAGGTCTCTTTAAGCATATCCAAGACATCTCGGGGTTCTCTCCCGTAGAGTAATTCAAAGGGGAAAACCCCGTAGATGCTTGGGGGGGTTTTCCTCATGACAAACAGGGCCCAGGGTATCATTCCATACCAATCCTTCCCATCCTTGTTTATTTATTTCGTCAATATCAGTTTCAGGGTTTTATTAAATCTTTCTACTAACCCATCACTCTGGGGATGGTAGACGAGGTTCTTAGTGTGGTAATGTGCAACAACTCTTTTACTTCTCCCATTAACTTGCTCATGAAGTTAGATCCTTGATTAGCCAGGATCTCTTTGGGAAAACCCACTTGGGAAAAGAATGTTATTAGAGGTTTTAAAATCTGTTGAATAGAACTGTTTCTCATCGGTAATGCCTCAGGGTATCGAGCGGCATAGTCCATTATCACTAGGATGCATTTATTTCCCAGTTTGGAGGTTTCCAGAGGATCCACAATATCCATTCCAATTTGTGAGAAGGCGATCTCTATTATGGGTAAAGGATTCAAAGGGGCAGAAAGGGGAATATGGGCACTGGTCTTTTGGCAAATTTGGCAGGCTTAGATATCGTTTGTCACATATGAGGGAATGCCTGGACAATAGGAGGTGCCCCCAACATGAGCTTGGGCTTTGGCCTGCCCTATATGTCCCCTGAACAGATGGAAGTGAGTAATCTCCAGTATAGTTTTCTGGCGACTAATCAGTATCATCAACTGGGTTCGGACCAGACCATCCACAGTGGTGTGGCCTCTATTTAACAAAACCTGATTCAGGAAGAAGAAAGGTCCAACTTTCCCCCATCCTCTTTCTTCTGGTAGGGCCTGTAACAAAGCTTTAGCGAGCATGGGATCCTTTCGCTGGGCAAATGCTAAAGCTGGGAGAAGAGTGGTCTCACCATCCCTGAGATTTTGGATGTCTAAGGTTTTATCTACTTCTCCAAAGCCCAGATTCCCTCTTTCTGTCTCTTCAACTTGGATGACTTCCTCACACTGTGGGAACATTGATTTTTCAAGAATCTCCTGGGCTATTTTATGTCCAGGTTATATTTCAAACAGGATTTCCCCATGGTTCTGGACCAATACCTTTACATCTCCTCTAAAATCTGGATCTATGACTCCTGCCAATATGTCTATACCAAACTTCCAGGCTGGGCCAGACTTCAGAGCTAACCTGATGTAACAACCAGTGGGGATATAAGACTAAGTTGGTGGGAACCATTCCTCTCTTTCCGGGAGGAATCATGGCCTCCCTACTGCTGCAAATATCGAATCCAATTGACTCCCTCGTGGCAACTGAGGGATAGGAAGCTCGACTACTAGGTTTCTGAAGCTTGAGAGTCCCCAATTTTTGTCAATTGAGTTGCATCCCACACTGTAACCATATGTAAGGAAGGCATGATTATCAGAAGCACGATAGACACAAGGGGTATAATCCAAGGGTGTTTAATAAACAGTTTAAGGGTGAGAAGAAAGCCTAATCTAAACCAAAATCTAAGATGGGAGCAAGCTACAACCATCAAAATAAAGAAAACGCTGTCTTAGTGGTTTTGTGTAAAACAAAATGGCCTAGACTAAAATAATTATTGCCCAATCCTTACTCTATATAACAAAAGGGTGTGGGACAATGATATATATAACAAAAAGAGTATAGTATAAACTGAAATGTCCAAAAGGGTTTCGATAGTTCAGGACTTCTGAACTAGTGTACTCCCTTCCTGACATTACGGGACAAGGTGGAACAGTGGCATGTCTGTGAGCACCCCTTGGGCCTATAGGCATCAGGAAGCTGTTTCTTCAGAAAAGGCAGGATCCCTTGAATCAATGTCCTTTGCTTGGTGTCACAAAACTTTCCCAAGCTTTCACCATGTAAGATTCTCCTCTTCCCCAGCTTCCTCGTGATAACCCCTCCATTGGGTTCACCTTCGTTTTCACACCACTGTTCAGTCACTTTAACAAAATGTGGGATTCACTTTCCCTTGCTTTCATTTGGCATTCCTTCATCGGGTTCATTCTGCCTTTACAATATAGTTCATGTAGCTTTACTTTAAAAATGTTCACTTCGTTTCCCACTTGTCAAAGACTTTCGAACATACAAGGATTTCGCTTGCACCTTTGTATGACCACTTTGACTTTCTTTTACTTGGGTTGGCCTGTCCTAAAGCCTTCTGGTATTTCCAGTCTTTCCAATTATATTACTTTCAATCTAACAGTTTCACTCTGGATGAGGAGCCTTTCGAGAAGGTAATATTCTATTACCAGACCACTACATTATTCTTAGCATATTTCAGTCTTAAACACATTCGCAATGTTGCAGGCTTTCCTCGTGGTTTCTATGACACGTGCAGCTTCTGCATTCATGGTTCTGGTTACAATGTACTTTTTGCTCATGGTTTGACAAAACCCTGAATGCCTAATCAAATGCTTTGGTATCTTCACTCGATAACACCAGCCATTCTCATAGTTCACTCACCAGTAGCACTCGATACCATTCGTCCAGTGTTTCCTTGAAGCCAAGGCTATCAGCATAGCACAGCTCGCCTCCTCCAAACTCTGTCGTTCACCCGAAAGAGGGCCGTCCTTCACCGTGTGCATTAGCGGGGAGGTTTCCTTTGAAAAGTTTGCACAACCTTCACTCTGCAGCTGGCTAGACCACAGCCCTTCTCTCGCCTCTGGGCCCCTTATGCCTTGCTTCCATAGTCGCTCCATTTTCACAGAATACGCTGCCGCTTTGCTGGTTCTGCTCGCCTTTCTCGCCTTGCCTCTCAGGTGCTCTCATGCTCTGCCTTTTAACCCAGTGGGGAAAGGGAACAGGATTCAGGTGCGAGTCATCCAGATTAAATGCCTGACTGTGATATTAGAACATGTCCAATGGACTGGTTGTGTGTGAGTCTTTCTCTGAAGCGCTTTGTCCATGCAGCAGAGTGTGTGTAGAAAAGGGGGGATACGGTTCCTAGATAGTATGTAGAATTAGGATGTTCTACAGGGAAATGGGTGTACGGATACCATGTCTCTCCTCCAGGTGTCCCACTCCCACGCCCTAGGGACCCCCCATACAGGTGATCTCCCGCACTGGTCCACCCCCGCGGTCTGGATCCAATGGCGATGGCTGTGCCCCGGCCACCTGGATGACAGATCCCAAGGGACTAGTTGGTGAGACACCCTTTGGTTTCTCACAGATAGTAGTGCCACTATTGCATAACTGGACACATCCGTCTCTACTGTGAATGATTGTGCTGGATCTGGATGCAGTAAAACTGGAGCCATGCTAAACACCTTCTTCAGATGTTGAAAACTGTCCTTCGCAGTTGCATCCCATGTAAACTGCACTCCCTTCCGTAACAGACTTGTGATCGGCAGAACCTTTTCAGCGAAGTTCTTAATAAAACGATGATACAAGTTGGCAAATCCTAACACCGCTTGGACGCCTGTCACTGTTCTGGGAGATGGCCAATCAAGTATAGCCAGTACCTTCTTTTGGTCCATTTGAACCCCATCTGGTGATATGATAAAGCCCAAGAACTCTACTGTGGTGATGTGAAACTCACACTTCTCTAACTTTGTATACAGGTGGTGGTCCCTCAGGCATTGTAGAATGGCCTTTACATGCTGGTCGTGTTGCTCCTTGGATGGCTAGAAGATTAGGATGTCATCAATATAAACAACTGCAAATACATCCAAATACCCCCTGAGGTCCTCATCTAGAAAGTGCTGGAAGGTGGAGGATGGGTTACAGAGCCCAAATGGCATGACCTAATACTCATATAAGCAAATTTTTGTCCTGAATGCGGTCTTCCAGCCGTCTCCTTCATGCATCCGTACCAGATGATGTGCTCCCCGGAGGTTCAACTTAGTGCAAATCAAGGCACCACATTCTTGGTCTGGGAGCACTAGAATCAAAGGCAAGGGATACCGGTTTTTAATGGCTATCCGGTTCACCACACGGTAGTCAATGCAAGTTCTGAGGTCTCTGGTTTTCTGGGGCACAAAGAACAGTGGTGAGGAAACCAGCATTGTGAAGTGCCGGATAAAGCCGTTTTGCAGATTTGTGTCAATATATTCTTTGAGGCACTTATTCTCCGCCTTCATCAAGGTATATATCCGACTGCACGGCAACACTGCCCTGGACCGACAATTGAAAGGACAATGAGGTGGTAAGGTTTCAGCAGCAGCTTTACTGAACACATCCCTATATTCTTTGTACTCGGGAGGTAAGTCGACTATGGTTCCGTTTACTGCATGTGCTGTTGTGGTTTTTGTGTTCCCTGAAGTGAGTGGGAAATGTATGATTTATTGAACCCAGTCTACAGCCGGATTGTGGAGATACAGCCAAGGGAGGCCAAGTATCAAACGGAACTGAGGAGCGGCTATGACATCGAAAGCTATGGTTTCCTTAAGCCCCAGCGTTTCAAGAAGTAGTTCATCGGTTTGTTGAGTGATTGGTCCCGAGGTAAGGGGCGAGCCATCCACTGATCAGACTGCCTCCTGGTGTTGTTTTGGGTAAAATGGGAGGCCTACACCCTGTGCATATGATTTGTCTATAAAATTGCTGGTGACCCCCGAATCCAGCATGAGAGATACCAGGATTCTTCTTTGGGGAGTAGGTAACCAACCAGGCAAGGCAACGTGCGATACAGTGGGTTGTGTTGTGTTGGCTAGACTCTGTCCCATGGTGCTGCTGCTATGTGGGCTCGACAGTTCTACCCATATCACTGGCGAGCGTCAGAGTTTCCCGCTGAAGGATTTCCCTTAGGCTTGTTTGTGCATTGTCTAACAAAATGTCCACATCACAAATGCAATCTCTCTCGTCGCCTTTTTTCCTTCTCTTCTTTTGTTAGTGGCCCCCGGATGGTTCTGATTTGCATGGGCTCATTCTCTTGGGTTTTTTCTGGCACTTTTACAGGGTGTTGGTAGTCCAGACGTGTTGGGACAGTCGTCGTCCCATCGCCTATGATCTTGCTTGCGTTCGCTCTGTTGGTTGTCTAGCCTTAGGGCAAGGTCTATCATAGCTGGGCAATCGGTTGGTTGTAGATCTATTTGTGCTATCAAGTCCTTGAGTTCTTCTCCAAGACCCTGGTAGAAGAGGACTAATCTTTTTTCATGTGGCCATTCAGCTTCTGCCACTAACTGATTAAACATTGTTACATATGTGACTAAGTCCTTACTTCCCTGGCGTAACGTGAGCAGCTCCCGATCTGTCACCAGTGAAGCCAACCTATGGTTGAATATCTTCCCAAGCTCTTCTAGGAAGCCCGGCCAGTCATAAAGGATGGCATCGTCCTTCTGGACAAGTGGCGCTGCCCAAGCCGCAGCATCCCTGCTTAAGAAAGAAATTACAAATGCTGTCCTGGCCTGTGTGGCCCGAAACACTGCTGGCCTAGTCAAGAAATGCAACTGGCACTGCATTAAAAAGGTTCCATACTTTTGTGGGTCACCATGTTACCGTTCGGGAAGGACTAATGGCATTGTAGGCTCTGTTGTGACCTGTACATTCACTGGGGTAGGGGACAGAAGTCTTACTGCAGGACAGGATGTTCCCTGTGCTGTTAACTCCTGCACCTGCAAAGCTAAAGAGGCATAATCCTGTCAGGTAGAAGTTAACTCTTGTTTAGGTCTTGTAAGACCCTTAGGACGTACTCCATTGTAAGTCTGTGCTACCCCGAGCGTGAGGAGTCACGTGTTTTCGTGCTTCTTTCAGATCTTGCCTCTCGCAGAGGTAGCACATACTCCTGCCTCCCCTAAGAGGTTCCTGGCATCTGCACTAGTGATGACACAGGTTGGCTGCAACCCCTGTGGGCAAAGAGGTTTAGGGCCCACAGATTGGATAGGTAGGGGGTTTAGGGTATACGGAAAGAGGATTAGGTAGAGGTTATGGATGGGTAGGGGGACATAGGGTAAGACATGCTCCTTGGTTCTTTTGCATTGGCAATAGTCACACGTGTTCTTTTTGATGCCCTTGCACACTGCTCACTCACACATCTCACAGTAAAACATTGCCAGAGGGGGCATGAATGCTCATGAGAATATTTGTACACTTCCCCCAACAGTAATTATGTGCAGACACGTACAACCACCTACACTTGTCACCCAGTGGTCTCAGTGGATGTTACTCAAGACTGGTCACCCAGTTGTCTCAATGGATGTGCACAACTGACTTTACATGCAGAATTCCCCTGCCACTGTGTTATTGACATGACATGCTGGATATAATGAACATAACAAAAAGACATGGACTTTGCTTCGCATTCTACTGCTGTCCAGTGCTGTGCAGGGCTCCCAGTACTACAGGTCAGGTGCAGTCACGCCACCACGAATGCTGTGAGTCTATGGAAAAGGCACAATTAGAAGCTGATGATATGCAGACAAGCGTTCAATAACTGAGCACTGCGATTGTTGCATACAATCATTATCGAGTTAGCAACACGACACATCTGGCATTACAACTGCGTGATTAGTGATTTCCAGTCCTGGTTAGTGTTCCCCCAAATGTACAGGATCAATAATCCCCCACGGATTAGTTATCTGCCGAGAACGGCAAAGCCGCATTACTTATCTGTGGTGAAGCGGCCCTCTAATGAGGATCAGCCGATGCTGGAGTCGAGGAGGAGAGACTCCGGAACACATACGTTCTGCCCTGAAACTCATGCACCAACGTCCTTCCTGTACACACTCTAAGGAAAGACGTGGTATCATTAATGAAGACCGACACAAATGAGACATAGTTCAAGGGTTTTTATTGAACTTCAATGGGTTGGATGAACGCCCAACTAACCCTAAAACTAAGGATGGAAGCAAGCTACAACCATCAAAGTAATAATAATACAGTCCTAGTGGTGTCTTGTCAAAATAAAAAGGGCCTATACTAATAAACCTATTGCCAATGTTTACTTCTAATTAGTACCCGGCGAGAGACAATCTGAATGCAACACGCATTCTGATTGCCTCTCGCCAGGTCCCTACCCGGCCGGGAATCCCTCCGTCGGGATTCCACGCCTTTGTCCCCGGCAGGGGGCGTGGCAACCCCTCAGCCAATGAGGAGGCTCGAAGCGGGGCCATCCCGGCTTCGAGCCTCCCCGCAGCTGAGAGGCTGCCTTTGCCCCCCGCCGGGGACTCTGGTAAGTCTTTTTTTTGTTTTAAAATTCCCTTCCCTCCCTCCCACCCGCCCCCCCCCAACTTACCTTCTTGGTCCTGCGTCCCGGGCGGGGGACGAAGGAAGCCTCCAGCCGTGTGGAGACTCGGAGCGGGGCCATCCCCGCTCTGCGCCTCCACACGGCTGGGGCTTCCCTCGTCTCCCGCCGGGGACACAGGTACTTTTTTTTTCCCCTCTTCCCCCGTCCCACTCCCACCCTCCCAACCCCACTTAACTTCTTTTTGATCCTTTTTTGGGAGCGGACGCGCTGGGCACACTTGTGTTCCCAGCGCTTCCGCTCCCGATGGCCGCCATGGAAAAGGAAAACGGACTCCGTTTCCCTTTCCATGGCGGCGGCCATTTTAATATATTTTGTTTCTCCTGAAACACTGCAGCGTTTCGGGACAATAAAAAAGCTTTTAGTGCCCCGGTCACGCAATTTTTGCAGGCCGGGGTACTAATAGCAATAGAACCCTCGCGTCGGGGGTATTACCGACTCAGGTAATGCCCCGGGTCCTTCGATAAGGCCCTCACTTCGCTCGGGTCCTTACCTATGGGACCGGGCCATTACCCGAGTCAGTAATGACCCTGACGCTCGGGTTCTATTGCTTAATTAGTAACCCGGCGAGAGACAATCAGACAGCAACAAGCATTCTGATTGGCTCTCGCCAGGTCCCTACCCGGCCGGGAATCCCTCCGTCCGGATTCCACAGCCTTTGTCCCCGGCGGGGGGCGTTGCAGCCCCTCAGCCAATGAGGAGGCTCGAAGCGGGGCCATCCCCGCTGCGAGCCTCCCCACAGCTGAGAGGCTGTCTTCGCCCACGCCGGGGACTCGGGTAAATCTTTTATTTTTTTTTTATTTTTCCCTCCCCTCCCCCCAACTTACCTTCTTGATCCTGCGTCCCCGGCGGGGGACGAGGGAAGCCTCCAGCCGTGTGGAGACTCGGAGCGGGGCCATCCCCGCTCTGCGCCTCCACACGGCTGGGGGCTTCCCTCGTCCCCCGCCGGGGACGCAGGTACTTTTTTTTTTCTTCCTCCCCCCGTCCCACTCCCGCCCTCCCAACCCCACTTAACTTTTTTTTTTATCCTTTTTCGGGAGCGGACGCGCTGGGAACAGAAGTGTTCCCAGCGCGTCCGCTCCCGATGGCCGCCATGGAAAGGGAAAACGGACTCCGTTTTCCCTTTCCATGGCGGCGGCCATTTTCTTGGTAGGTTTTTTTCTGTCCCAAAACGCCGCAGCGTTTCGGGACAGAAAGGAATTACTTTTAGTACCCCGGTCACGCAAATTTTGCGGGCCGGGATACTAATAGCAATAGAACCCTCGCGGTGGGGGCATTACCGACTCTGGTAATGACCCGGGGCCTTCGGTAAGGCCCTCGCTTCGCTGAGTCACTAATGCCCCCGCCGCTCGGGTTCTATTGCTTAAATAATACTTGTAGAAAGGGAACATGTGGTGAAATCCGAAAATCAGTGTTAAACAATAATGTGATCAGAATGGCCTGAGAAGGCTTGTGCCGACGTTGAATATAGCATGTGAGTTAGGTGGAGCACTTGGCTTGTGAGTACACTTTGATCTACAGGCACACCTTGGCAAGCTGGATTGGACCCCAGAGCCAGCTTGGCATGCGAGCATTCAAAGTCTGGCTTGTGACCTCTCGGGTTTCCCTTCCCCAAGTCCAGGCCAACCTCCTGCAGTTTGCAATATCCACGCCTAATTTCTGTGTTTTTAACAATTCCTCTGATTTGTACAATGTCCTTTAACCTTCTCCTTCCTCCCTCTGAGTTACAGCCTTGCATGCTTTTCTCAGAGTCTTTCGATAAGGCACTCGCTTCTGCCGGACCACTCTGATACTTAGCATTCACTTCAGCGAGCTCAAATAGTTTTTTCTTGCTTTCGTGTCTCTCCTGCCTTTGCGGCAACCTTCGTTCTGAACTACAATGTTGCAAATGTTCCCAAACCTCAATGCCTGTCTTTTGTCAGTTTAATTAACTCAACGGTTGTGGTTGAGTATTTCAATCTTTGCGCTGGTTTAATGTCGGAGTTAAGAAAGTCACTGATAAAGTTGCATCATCTCCCCAACTCTGCCGTTCACTTAATTGTCCCTTTCTCTTGCAGCTGGGCTGGCAAACGCAACCTTCATGATTTTGAGAAGAAATCATACTTTCAGACAACAGGCCTCTCAGTGTCCAGCTCCTGATTCTCACCCCTTTGCTTTCTGCTCTTCTGTGCTTTGCACGCCGCCGCTCTGGAGGGAAAGCCTCCTCTCATGCCTCACCATGCGCTTGACGCCTTAGGGGTCTCCCTCAGTCTGGCCAGACTCCTCCTTCACTGTTCTCAAAATAAATGTTCTTGGACTTAAAGTCCCAGAGTGCACCAATGTTGAAATAGGATTTCTCCTGAGGTCAGGGTCTCAGCACCTGCCCCTCAAGGGCCTGGGTCTTCAAGTCTGCCCAGGGGAGGAGTTCTGGGTTGGGCACTGTTAGGCAGCCTCAAATGCTCCTGGGTCAGCCTTCTGGGTGTATAGGTTCCCCACCACACTGCAGCCTCTCTTCCTGTGCTTACAAGCTCAGTGTTCTGGCAATCCTTCCCACTACCCGCCTTCCAGGGTTGCTCATGCTCTGGCTCCTTCCTCCTGGCTTCTATGATTCCTTAAGCATCCCAAGCTTGTTCAAAGTGTCTCAGTGCTCCACCTTTTATACTGACAGGGAGTGTTGATTGGAGTCAGGTGGGAACAGTTGTCCAGCCATGCCTGACTCTACCTGACCTTTTTAATAGGACAAAATGGTGACCGCCATAAGAATCCTTAATGCATTGATTCCTATGGGTAATCTTTCTAGCTCTTGGTTTCTTCTTCCTCGTCCCAGTGGTTTCTGAAAAATGCATTGGGGCAATTGTGGGAGTTGTAGTGTTTTACCAAAAAAGGATAACGATGCAGATTTTTGTCAGGAAAAGAGGTTTGAATTTAGGATTGAAAAGTGGGTTCAGAGGAGAGAGGGGTAAATCGCATGTTGGAATTGCAGAGTGGTCTTTGTTTTCCCTGATGGTTTCGCCTTCTTTTCGGAATGGGAAAAGGTTGGGGTAGAATGAGACTTTGGTGACAATATCCCATACAGACAGAGGGGATGTCAGGTAGGTGTGTCAAAAGAAAGGGGATATGGTGTCACACCCAAGGGCATTTCTTCTGCATGTCCCCAACAACCCCCTGCCCAGGATTGGGTTCCAAACGCGATGGCCCTTCCCTGCTTCCCTGGCCACGTGACCAAAGGATCCCCAGGGCCTATCCATGAGAATACCATCAGGTTTCTCACAGCGTGCATGCCTATTGTCAGGGGTGAGGCTCAGGGAAGGATCTAAGCGAACGTTTGTTCCTGAGGGACACTGGGGCTTGTGGTTTCCTGCTGCAACTTTCCTGCATTTGGATCTCTGCTGTGCTCGGTCCCTTTTCTTGTATCTTGGTGTTTTTTCTGGTTGGCTCTGTCTGAATGAAATAGGTTGCACCTGCACATGGGGCAAATGTGGCACCTGTGACGCTTGGCAGATTCAAGCTTCTGCATATCCCCCCCTAGACCACCATGGAGCATATAATTGTGATTCCTGCTGGCAATAGTGCCTGCAACTGCGTGTCCCCACCTCCTTGCATGTCCCTGCCTCCTCCTGCCCCTGGCAGCAGGTTTCGGGCGGATCCTCATCAGGGACGTCAATTCACCAAAATGCCAGTAGTAGCGGAAGTTACATCACAACCCTTGACCTCTGATGACATCACAGGAAGTGATATAGTTTGACCCCCCCACCCGGAAGTGACATCACAGGAAGTGATGGGACATGACCTTTCACCCCTTGACAAAACAGGAACTGGCAACAGATAGCATTATTCCTAAGTACACTACGAAAAATATGGTTACAGCATCACTGTAATGTCATTTACATTTCATACAAGAATGGATCACCATCTGCATTGCTAATATCATTGTATACAGGCCCATATTACCAATTTACATTGAATGCAAGCAGATGTCCAAGGCCAAATGATGATGTGTTATTATATAGCACTTACGCTTAAGTGCTTTATATAGAACAAATAAACATACAATATCACCCAACCTGTGTTGGTACTCATTTATCAACCTCAGAAGGATGAAAGGCTCAGTTAACCTTGCCGGGATCTGAACCTGCAACCTGCATATCTCACACACATCGCAGAAGCGAGCGTTCAATCCACTGAGCTATGTTACCGGCGATAGTAAAATGAGCAATTACATGTCTGAATGTTCTCAAAGTCAGAAAGCAAATTATACTCTGTAGTGGATCTTGTTAAACTGATAACTGTGATTTAACAGCAGGCCAGTTCATCTGCAGGACTGGTGCAAAGTTGCCCACATGTTAAGCCTGTGTGGATCTACTTTTCAGGCTTCAGAGGATGGCAACATACATACCATTGGGAGGGTTCATAACTGTATTAAAGAATTTAGAGAAGCACAGGGAAAGCAGTGCACTCACACGGCATCCCATACTCTGGACACGTGTTACCTCATACATGCAAACAAACATCCTGAACAGCATTCCATGGAGATAGGAAAGATGAACACATTACAACAAAAGCATTACTTGTGGCACAATGAAATCAAGGGACACCTTATGTGCTATGGCCAAACATTTCTACACTGTACACAAGCTTTTAGGCACAAGGATCTTGTCAAGAGACCGAGGACACCGAGATGGAATGTCTTGTGATGATCGTAACAGAGACAACCGCAGAAAAAAACATGTTATAACTGCAACTTGTGAAAATCAAAATGCATAGTCCGAAATGGATGCTTATTCTACTCTAAATACCTCTTGGAAGTTTTTGTCTGCATTGTGAATTTGAGGTGTTTAAGAACAGACCAAAGTGGTGAATCATCTCCTAAACTGTGTGCCTGAAATAAACCTTTAATAAGTCTAACAATTATTGTATAGAATTCCAGAAAGAATTTGTTTGTCCTATTCTTTCTCATTTAGGGTCACTGCTCAAAGTGTTACACCTGTGGAACACCCTGTTTATTTAAGAGGCCTGAACAAGAAAGTCAGACACTCCAGAAACAAAGAGCCACATGCCACTGGCCACAGCCCAAGAGCTACAAAAAAAAGAAAAGAAAAGCTGTTTTTAAAAAAAAATCATTTTTTGTGGGGTACCAAGGGAGACCAGAGGGGTAGCAAGAGAGACCCCCAAATGACGTCCCTGATCCTCATGACAGGGGCAAGTATGTCAAGAGTGTTAGTGATAGCAAGATGAAGATTGGCATGGACAGGGTCAGTGGAAGAGTGAAGAGGAGGGCTGAAGGTGGAGGCAAACGCAGCATCTGACATTTTGTTTCATTGTCGGATGACCGCGAAGGATGCTGGCAGTGCTGGTGGAGGCTCGGTCAGGGGCTGAGAGGTCCCAGATGAGAAGAGAGGAGAGAGTCATCAGACCAAGAGAGGGGAGTAGTGAGAGGGTTAGAGAACGGGAGATCAGCACTGATGATGGCATCAAGAGTGTGTCCGTCAGAGTGGGTAGAGCCGGATGGGAGAATATCGAGTGAGAGAGAGATACAGAGATCACGGAAGAGTGAAGAGGCAGGAACAGTGGAGTAAAGGTGGATGTTGAAGTCTCCAAGGAGGAGAAGTTTAGAGGTAGAGGTCAGAAGAGAGGTGAAGTCAGCCCATTCCGACACAGGGCCAGGGTGCCTGTAGACTGTGGCAAGGGTGAGAGTGAGAGAGTGAGAGATACACCAAGCATGCAGACAAGAGGTTCAAAGGAGGGGTAGGGCTGTGTGGGTATGAGAGAGGTAGGGACCCACTCAGGTAAGATCAGGGCTACTTCACCAGCAGGTCGGTTGGGCCGGGGCTTGGAGAGGATCTTGTAGCCACCAGGGAGAAGGGAGTCAAAAGCAGTGACTGAGCTGGCATTGACCCCCATCTCGGTGAACCGAAGACATCAAGATCAAAGTCTTCAAGGTGGAGGAAGATGTCAGAAGAAGGTTTGAAGGCAGATCAAGCGTTCAGAGTGTCTAAGTGCAAACCTTTGAAGGTTTTCCGAGGAGAGGTACCGGGAGGTGGTACACCCATCAGAGGTGGTGAAAGAGGTGCAGAGAGAGAGAGGAAGGAGGAGCAGCAGGAAAAGGTAGAAGTTGATTAGGGCGGGCAGGTGCCGGTCAAAGAGAAAAAGATTGGGTTGAGAGCCTTGGGCCATGACAGTGCCATTGTGATAGACGTTAATGAAGCACCCAGAGGATTAGAAGTGCGCCAAGAGTACTTCCCATCTAGTGCCTCCATTAATGGCTGAAGAGGAAAGAGGGGAGAGGGTAGAGATCAGATGTGAGGTCCATAAGTCTGGAGAGGGGACAGAGCAGAGGATATCACTGATAGTCTGTCTGCTGAGTCAGTGTTGTACGGTTTGTTCCCAGACACACACACACACAGCGAGATATCCAGGCCTGCTGGAGAATCATGTGCTGAGCTAAAGATGTACTCCTCTTTTCCAGGAACAGTTTGGTGGTGGGAAAGAAGGAAACTTTGACCAAAGGCTGCCGACGGATGATCCACAGCCTCCTGAGGGACTACGAGATCATCGACGGGCCCGACAACGACAGTGACAAGGAGGATTGAGTAATGTACACTTTCATTACAGGTTTGTGTGCTTTCTTTTTCAGGAACCACCCAGGGGTGGTGAAGTAAGAAAAGCTGACCAGATCCTACCTGCAGAACTTCCACAGCCTCCCAAGAGACCAGCGGTGGGGCAGAAGGTGTCAGGGAAAAGGAGGGGTGAGTAATGCGTACTTTCATGTGTGTTATATCAATGGGTACTCCCAAATTTTTTTGTTATCGGGGGGTCTAGTCTCTGAACAGGGAGATTCTTGAGAGACAAAGAAACACAACAGACTGACTACCCCTCTCTCTTTGGTCTTTCGGCAACACAGGTGTAGGTACTAAGATACTGTTACATCAATCTACAGCAATAGTTTTTATGGCATAACATTTATGCAGGGAAATTTTTTTTTTTTTTCTCATAGACCGTTAATTTATGAGGATATACATCTTTTAATAATCAGTTAAAAACTATATGTTTTTATATGTATAAAACTTGTACATGTGTGGGCTTTTTCATACGTCACTCATACCTTTCATAACTATACATTCATGCTGTGACATAAGGGTTTAACAATTTGAATTTTCTTGTGGCATATTAGTCGTTAATAATATGCATGACAAAAGGAAAAACATTTAGTTTTTCTATAAGTCGACATATGTTTCGGCCCCTTCTATTAGTACCACCGTTGTCTACGGTAGTCTTAGGACTTGTTAATCGGCCATCTTCAGGACAGTACTGGTTTTTATTGAAGCTTTACGTCTTCACCTCTTTTTCTTTTTCGTACGAAAAGCCAAATCTAAAAACATAAATGATGTTTATGTTACATTGAGGAACGGTCTATACTCTTTTGGTTGTTTTTAAGATAATGGCCAGATGACTTTGCCAAGAACGCAGCACCCACCTGTGGTCGAAATGTTTTGTTCTGGACCACGGAGCTAAAGTTGTAGGGTATCTTCTATTTTACCCCTTGTCTGGAGCCCTATTGAAAAGGGGACAGATGTAGGGAAGTTTCTACCTTATATATATGCTAAAGTCAACATATCGGGAGGAGACATCCTCATTTTACATTTGGAAAAGAAACTTACATTAGGCTTCTTGATCTAGGTGAATCTTCAGAATTCTCTGCTTCTGTGCCACCAGATAAATAGTGGATGTATCGCAGCCGTTTACATAGGTGGCATCGGGAGTTAGTGCCTAAAGAACAAAGGCTCAATTAGAGGTCAATCTGTTGTACTCCTCTTTCAGTTATTATCCAAAACAGTAGTGTTATCGCACTGCCTTTGTACACTTTCTTTGTTAATGGACTACTGATTTTGTCTTATGGATGATAGTCAAACTTCATATATCTACCTGATCTTATAAGGCGTTAAAAATTGTATCTATCAGTGACTTAACAACTTTTGTTAAGCGGGCTCTGAATCTGTATGAATCACATTTCTGACACGAACCGCGTGTATGCGGTGATGTGGGCTTCTATGTTTCACTGTACAGTGAATTAGTAATGGTTATTTCAAAGGCTCGTACCCATAAGGTCTCTTGTCTTAGTGATACAGATTTTACTTTGGGGGAGTGCCTCTGTGTAAGTTCGTGCTTACTCGCATGCCGCCGGCCACTGGAATTTAACTACCTGCAGGAGTCGCTACACGGTGGCAAACAATCTAGCTTACCTCTGGTATTTCTTCGCGGCGAGTATTGTTTGAGTTCTGACGATGTCCCTTCGTCTGTCGCTGATACGGTAGACAGAGACGAAAAAAGGGGTGGGACGTGTAGATTTATATGCGTCACATGAACAAAATGCACGCATTATTGACGTGCGTTGACGTGAGCTGCTTTCGGCAACAAAAATCGCGGCCATTTGTAAGCGTATATGGCTAGACAGCGGAATTTAATTATATGCAAGATGTTGTGGCTGCTGTTTATACGTTTGATACCGCTATAGGCCACTTTGCTTGGCGAAGGATTAGTCTCAGGGAACATTATTTACAAAAATCGAATATGGAAGGTTCCACTGTTTTGGAACCTAGATCTATGTAAATGATTTTATCTATTGTTGCATAGCATAATTTGGCATTCTCATAAAGCAAATCGGATGCTGCTTCTGTATGTATGTTTACTGCCTGATGGTTGGTTGTGTCAGGTGATACTGAAACTGATATTGTTCTACGTGCTGCTTATAGGCTGTCGGTTAGTTGACTTACTGATGTATAAAGGGCTGTGTCTTGACATGAATTGATTCTTCAAAGAAAGGCACCCCATTCTACAGCTATATTTAGCCCCTTTTGGACAGTTTCCAGATTGTAAATCCATTTTTGTTCAGCTTGAGTGAGTATTTTATCTTTATTTCCATTGCGTGGCGAGGTGTATATCACCTGCATAATGCACCATATAAAGTCTGTGCATTTGTGTTGTTTCTGAACGAAGTGGGTCACTAATGGTTTATTTTCTACCGAGTTACGAATACAAGATTTGTGTTCGTTAATACGTTGGCGGACTGGTCGTTTAGTTTTGCCTATATATACCAAATCACAAGGGCATTTGATGGCATACACTACCCACGGTGTCAGACAGTTGGTAAAATTTCTCAATTCTATGGTTTTGTTGCACAAAGTGATTTGCTTGAAAGTGGCTGTTTGTGCACACACCGAGCAATGGCCACATCGGTGGTGGCCCATTACAGGCGGTAAGCCCCACAGTGATGTTTGTGCAGACTTTTTACGTTTTGTAGGCTGGTAAGAATGTACCAGATTATCTTTGATGTTAGGTTGTCTTTTGAATGCAAACCTGGGGACCGAAGGATTAAAGTCTTCTGTACATATCATTTTCCAGTGTTTGCGTATGATCTTTCTGAAGTTGTTACTAATCGGACTGTACGTACTTACACAAGTTATTTTATCTTCTTGCTATCGTTGTACTGGTTCTAGAGTGCTTGTGCGATTTATATGTAGCGCTCTTTTATATGCTCTGTGTATAGTTTTTTGCGGGTACCCTCTTTCTTTGAGTCTCAACTTGAGGTGTTTAGCATGTTCTTTATATTTTTCTACATTCGTACAGTTTCTGCGAATACGCAAAAACTGACCGTAGGGTAAACCTTCTTTGAGACTTGATGGATGGAAACTTGCATAATTGAGCAGGGTATTTCTATCAGTGGGTTTTCTGTATAGAACTGTTTCAATTGAACCGTCTGTGGTTTTCTGTATTTCTAAGTCTAGAAATGGTATTTTATTTAAGTCAGTGTGGATCGTAAATTGAATATGGGAATTCTGAAGATTCAGCCATTGATGAAAAGAGGCCAAAAGTTCTGAGGTGCCGCTCCATATGAGGAATATATCATCGATATATCGAAGCCACTTTTTTATGCATTGTCTGAAGGGATTGTTCAGACTGTATATGGACTGTTGTTCTAAATTATCCATATACAGATTAGCCAAATCTGGGGCAAAAGTTGCTCCCATACTTGTCCCCTTCAATTGGTTGTAGAAGCGATCTTTATATAAGAAAAAATTTTCTTTGAGGGCTAGCCTGATACATTCTACTATGAAAGCGGTCGGGACCGAATTTAGGGTCTCTGTGCGTCGTTCTAAGTAATTGGCCATTACCTTAAGACAGTCATCTTGTGGGATACTGGTATATAAACTCACCACATCTAAAGTTACTAGAATATCTGTTGAGTCTACACATATGTTTTCTAGCATATTAATCATACTTGTGGTGTCTTTCACGTACGATTTAATTTGTGGAACAAATGGTCTCAAAAACCAGTCGGAGTACATTGACAGTTGCCGAAAGACCAAAGAGAGAGGGGTAGTCAGTCTGTTGTGTTTCTTTGTCTCATGCGTACTTTCATTACTGTGTGTGTGCCTTTTGTCCAGGTACCGCCTGGTGCGGGAGAGGACAAAAACATTGATGGCCTCCCGAGGTACGACGAGCTCATTGGAAGACCATTCGATGACAAGAGATGAAGCGGGAGCGGACGCGTGAGTAATGTATGCTCCTACCTGACCAGACTCTTCCAGGCAAGGGTCCGGGCCAGGCCCCGTACATGCAATGTTGAACAAAATAAGACTTTTTCACAGAATTGCAGGTATACTAACCTTCCCTTGTGTCCAAAAACAGCACAATGGCAGAGTGAGGAAAACTAGATCCAAATTACAGGCAGAATGGAACCACCACGCCTGTACTATTCGGGTTTTTACCAGAATATATTAAATCAGAGAATAGTTGTAATTGGCGTTTTTGATTGGGCTCACCCTTGAATTCTAATTGGCTTTTTCAAAATTCCATTGGAGGAATGGGACTGTTGTAAGGAGAGATGAGGAGACCGTAAAATAAATATTGCTTAAGCTTGGCAAGTCTTCTGAAGCCTGGAACAGTGGGTGAGAGCTGCTGCCCAGGAGGAGATTTGGGGGTCTGCTGGACTAGTCTGGCCGTTTTTTGGCTGCTTATTTACGGTGGAGTGTTTGTCTCTGGCTCACAAAGTGTTAACAGATTACCTGCACTTCTTTCATTCCATTTCAAGCACTGTAAACACCCGACTTCACCAAAGTAAGTACCTGCTGGACTCGAATCGAGAGCAACCCTTATACAAGCTGGTGGGGGTGAATGGTGATAAATGAGGAGCAGCTCATCCGGAGAGCTGGCAGTCCTTTGTTTACGTCTGTATGTTATTAATGACCTTTCACGCTATCTTGGTTATAGATAACCTGCCAGCGGCCGCCATTAATTCCTCATGGAGATAAATCGGTGCGCAACTACACTGGTTGCTGCAGGATGAGATATTTTTCGACAGCAGACACCACCTACACAATCATACAAACAAGAACGGGGGAAGGAGGGGGGCATCTCTGTGATAGGAACAAAATCGTTCGAAGGCACTTAGACAAGATGGATAGACAAACAGTAAACATAACATTTAAAAGGCAATGAACACAGAACATTAGGGTGAATTTACCAAACATAGAAAACATAATTTGCATGCGTTTCTGAGAGGAAAATAGCACAGGCGTAAAGTCGGAGGCCTTATAGTAAACAGTCAGATGGAAGAATGATAATGAATTTTTTTTTTGTTTGCTGTATAAATTTTCATATTTCCTTCTCTCCCATTTCCTTTCAATCAAATACTGTGAATATGTGTATACATATGTATTATTTTATCCCGATGGTGATTAATTCAGTCAATTTTAATCTTTTTCAATTGTTTTATTTTTTGTGAGCTTTCTCTTATTTTATATTCTGTAAGTATTGTATCAAAATTGTAAAGTTGACTTGGTTCAGCTAAAACAATTTAAAATTTATTTTAAAATTGTGACAAAAATACTGGCTCTAAGCATGTTGCACCAAAAGAGAGCACATCATGCTAGGCATACAGGAAGCTGTAACCTTTACAGCTCCGCGTGACCACTGTTTACAGCCAGTCTGTGTGGGTTCTTAAGAAGTGATTAAAGGAGCTGGTGAAAGCGTGTTCCAATCTAGAAAGAGATTTGGACTTGGTCACTTCATGTACTCCTACATTCCTATTCCTTTCGAAAGGTCAAGGTTAAAGAAGCATCAGGAAGCAAAGCAACTAACCTAACATTTCTGAGGACAGTGACAATGTACCTGCCTGGCCTTCTGGGTTTAGGCTGGAGTGACCATGGGGCAGTGCTTTATGTGGGAGAAGGATTCGTAAGTGGGAGGGGCTCAATTAAGGGGCATGGCCTAAGTGGGGGGACGAAATTGCAGGAGAAATGGGGCGCACTGCTATTATTCCTTTAGGTGAGCCCTCTCCTTTTGTTTCTTAGTCACAGGCTCTGAACCCCGCCGTCAGGTCGACTGCTGGTGTCGAGTCTATGATTAAGAAACTAAAGGAGAGGGTAAGCACCAAAAGCAACAGTGTGCCCTGTCTTTCCATTTCTTTCGTCAGGAGAGGCATCCACCCCTCAAGCAGCCATTTGACTCCATTTAGCTGCATGGTTAAAGGGCCTGTGGGGCTGCCACCTCTGATAAAGAAACAAAAGGAGATTTTGGTGCTCCCATCTCTCCTTTTTTCGTATCAGAAGCGCCGACCCCTTCACCGCAGGCAGCCCTTTAATCATGCGGTTCTGTGGAGTCAAAGGTCTGCCTGAGGGGGTTGGCGCTTCGGGCTAGTGGGGGGGAAGCCTGGCAGAGCCCTGGCTCGGGAGCACTTTTTGGAGACTGCCAGGGCTCCACCCAGGATATCCATGACCTACTTAAAGCCCCTTCAATGGGGACAGAGTACTACCGCCTGCTACGTTATGTTGCACCTGGGGTGGCATAGGAATAAACCCGCGGGCCCATCACCTGACCCTTTAAAGAGACCCCAAAAATAAGTACGTTCACCCACCAACTTGCAAACACATGGTCCCCGTTGCCCTCAGGGTCTGACTGCCCAAAATTGTTACTCGGCATTAACCTCCCATGAGACGAGAGGACTGTCTCATTTGCACAGACAACAGAGTATTTTGTTATGGTTGCACAAGGAGAAGAGTTTAATGTTCATAAACAGAAAAAATCCTAGAATTTAATAAACACTTGGTGAATGCTCTGTGCGAGGTGACCGTGTACCAAGAGACTGCAATTTCATTAAGCCTCAGTAATCACAGAGCACTGTTGTGCGCAGATCCGAACACAGGAGCGCAAGGAGCGCCAACAGGCTATGCCACCCCCGATGGGCAGAACATGCAGATACAAATTATCAGCCAGCCTTAATCAAGGCATCGGTCGCAGATTTGTGGCTGCAGGGTTGGACCATGAGAGCATCAGAGATCCCACGAACAAAAGCTATCCAGACAATCATATTTGCAATACATTTATGAATCACACCTGAACATGGTCAGCCACTGATGGTCACTGAGGGTCCGGTCAAATACCAATATGAGCAGGGAGGGTGTGGGTGTTTTAGAAAGGAGATGGAGCACTTGGAGAGAGGTGGGGAGAAACGGTAGAGCGGGACGATGAATAGTGGAGAGGGGTGGCCCAGACTCGGAAGAGAGATTGTCCTAAGGGGTAGATGACGGAAAGCAGAGGACCTAAGACAACAGCAAGAAGTGTGAGTGACTTAACATTGAGAAAATACACCAAGAGTGGGACACCTAGGATTGAGAAACCCAGAGACGTTTAATGACATTATTTTCTTAGTTTGCCTACTTTTTTTGCAATCCCTAATAAATGTGTATGATGTGTCACAAACCTCTGCGTTGCTCCTCTACTGATCCTACTCAACCTCATAGCCAGAAGGGACACCCTGTCTACAGGATGTGTCTAATGTCTAATCCAAGCATAATTCAGGTGGGTTGCTCAAGCACTATCTCTTTTTTCAGTTTTATATAGTGTTTCATAAAGTGCTCTGAGAGAACTGAGGTGGCTACCTTGTGCTGAAAACCAGTGCACATCTGAACAGATATGGGTTTGACTGATTTAAAATGGAAAAAGGAAGGTTTTAAGAGCTTTCCTAAATTGTATATGACTGTTGATTGCTCTAAGATGAGTAGGGAGGATGTTTCACAGAGTAGCAGCACATACTGAAAGAGGTCTACAAAAATTAGTTTTTGCAAGATAAACCTATGTCCTATTAATATTATTATGGTATTTGATTGCAGACCTAGCTTCGAAAAGCAATAGAGTGCTTTACATAGGTATACAAGAATACAGATACACAACAGAGCGCTTTGCATAGGTATACAGCAGTACAGATGCATAATGGAGCACTTTTCAGAGGTAACAACAGAACAGGTATACAGCAGGGGGGCAGTATAAAGAGGGGTGCAGAGGAGGGTTACAGCTGTACAGGGTGGCAGGGAGGAGAGGTGCAGACGGAATCTAGCGGGTCAGGTGGTGCAGGGGGCAATGTGATGTCGTAGGTGTTGAGGAGGAAAGACTCCTGGAAGAGGTGGGTCTTGAGTTCTTTCCTGAATTGTTGGAGCGTGGGGGCGAGTCTGACGTTGACGGGGAGGGAGTTCCATTGTCTTGGGGCGTAGGCAGAGTAGGCTTGTTTTGTGGTCCTTTCCTTTTTGCAGTGGAGGATTTCAAGTCTGCGCCTGTCCCGACTTCTGGTGGTGGTCTGTCCGCCTGAGATGCTGATTTTCTCCACAAGATAGTCTGGTCACTTGAGGGCGACTACCTTTTAGATGTGGTATTACATGGCAGACTTGATGCGCAATGCACAGTGGCCTGAAATTGTCACAATTTTCCATAGGCAGCCAATGAAGCGGCCTAAGTGTGAGAGTGATGTGGTCAGACCTGCTCAATCCCTGCAAGAAACAGGCCTCAGCAATCTGCAGTCGTTGAAGGCAGTTCACCATAAACTTATCAAGGGCCAGATAAATACTATGAGAATAATCAAGAATTGAGAGGATCCAGTCTATAATTGCTGATGTGTTCATATGAAATGTGGGAAAGGGGAACATTTAAGTTAGAAGGTGTAGGGTAAAACGCTTTATTTTTTTATTTTATTTATTTTTAACAACAGCGCTCATCAGGCTCCACTTAGTCAAGTCTACATCCAACCAGACTAGCACACGTTCTCAATGAGGAGGTAGGTTGAGCATAGTTTCCAGGTGGTGGTGAGCAGAGTTCAAATAGCCTACAGTCAGCCGATTTTCCCACCGCCAAAAATTCTGTTTCGGTGGGATTGGTTTTAAGACTCCTGTTCTATATCCATTTATGAAGGGCTGGGAGACGGTCAGAAAGCAGGGTGAAATCATTTGGGTCGTTTACATTCAAAAAGTAAAACACCAAATGTTTTAATTAATCTAAGGAGAGTACTAATGGAATTGTTAAATACAATTGGGGCGGGGGAGCTTCTGCAGCTCTCTGCAGTGTTTAGTGGCCAAATTACATAACTTTAGATTTGAAAGGGGGATATAGAAACCACTTGTTGTTAATCAGATAAAGAAAGGACAAATCCAGTCTTGAACTGTACTTCCACTTCCTATTCCAGAAAGTCGAGCAAACAGGATCTCGTGTGATACAATGTAAAATGCTGCGGCAGATCAATGAGCGACAGCACGGCAGAACCACCTTCTATCACCCGCATTTGCAAGTCATCCATAATAGAGGTTGTAACGAACTCTGTACCGTGAAAATATCTAAATCTTGCCTGCAGAAGGTCCAGAATGTCATAGGATTCCAGTTTTTGCAGCCGTGTATTACAACTTTCTCTATTATCTTGGCCAGAAAGGGGAGGTTTGACATTGGATGAAAGTCAGATAAACCCAAGGAATTCTTTGAGAGTTTCTTTAAAATGGGGGCCACTAGTGCAAACTTCAATCTTTTGAATTATCTCCGTGAAATTAGTAAAGAATTGTAATACTTCACTGTGGATGATCACAAATTTGATGTTGGGTTACAGTGTTTTAAAGACTTTTGGAAATCAGCCATCTCTGTAAGAACTAGGGTATTTGCTTAGCTCAATTGGTTTTATAAATGGAAATGGATGAAAAGGTTCGAATTGGCCAAATGTAGCTCTACTGGAGTTCTGTATTTGTGTTCAACTTTCATTGTGGATTTCAGTGCATAGTTCCCTAATTTTGTCACAAAAAAGTTGGAATCATCACTCTGATTGTAACGGTTCTATCTTGTATTTAGTAATTGGGATATTCCTCAGTTCATCAATGATGCCAAAATGATCTTGCTAAAAGTTCTCTGAAATAAGTATACAATTGTGATGATAGCATTTCTTGGTCAGTAAAATTACATTTTGGTAAACCTATCTGTACTCTGAGAGGTTGATATTGTCTGCGTGATCATGTTTAGTACTACATACCCATACTATTTTCTTTCTTTGAACCATTTCTTTCCTGTAAGTGTCTCGGACAAAGATTAGCTAAAATCTTTTATTGTGATTAAAATGTTGATACCTCTGCTAAGCTGCCCTACAAAAGTGATAAGAGGGAATGGCATACACGTATTCCTCTGACCTATTCAACATGGAGCCATTGTCTATCACAAGATGCTTTAAGAATTCATAAGATACTACCTTAGCCTTGGTAGGAGTTAAGCTGTGTCGAAGGCAGGAATGTTGGACACATTAAGCACTTCGCTCTGCAATACTGCATTTAGAGACCATTTGTACACCTCTTCCCCCACCACAGGTCACAGAGAGGTTAGGAGTACAACGGGAAGATGCAGCCATGTTACAAACAGGAGTGCATACCAGGCACACAGACTGAGGAGCAGAACCTCTGACAAGAACATGGGGATTTAGGATAAATTGTTCAAGACCTACTTATTTGTTAAGTTGAAATTCAGACCAAACCCTTGCAAAAAAAAGGGCTGGGTTGGTTGCAAGCATCGCCTTGCCTTGATGGGACATTGAGAAAGGGTCTGATGTACAAAGAGCTTGGAGTTCACCTTTGTATCTGGTTGACAAAGCGTTTCCATGAAAAGTGTCTAGCCACACAAGAGCCATGGTCTGAAATGGCTTATTGAACATGTACAATGGGACTAGGTGAGGACCCTGTTATCAAGTGAGTCCCCCAATTGAAGGTCAAAGATAAAGAGGTGACAATTTATCACCTCATTATACTTCTAGGGTGTGCTCCTAGACTGATACTGTAGTTGCCAGTTACACAAAAGTTGCATTTTGCAGGTTTCCGCCTGAACTTCAGATTCAATAAGATATTGGCTTGATGGCATTAAGCACTAAAGGTGGGATGATTACCAAGCTTGTCCTCATGATCATAGAAGCCTCCGATCGGATCCAGTGGACCGCCCTGTTTTTTATTTTATTTTTTTAGACTTACTTTTTTGGAGACCAGTCAGGGGAAGAAACGCTTAGGACTTTTTGGCGTCCTGCAGTGTCTCATGTTCTCAGTCATATGATTATACAATTAAAATATTGTAAACGTCCGCACAAAAATAATCTACAACTCCCTTTTAGTTGTGCGCATGCTCAAAAGAGTGGAGAATCCCTTTCTGATGCACCTGACTGTACCTGGTGCTGGTTACTGAGTCTTGACAAACTGACAAAGGACTACAGTGCTTTAAGAATTTACCAGCATCTGCCTGGGCGTTGTGATGCCCGAATTGCTTCCGGAGTACACCTTCCCACACTCCGTCCTCTTCACAGTGATGCACGCGCAAGTCTAATTGGGCAAATGGTCATTCTCCAGGAGACATATACTCAAGATGAGAAAAATGCAGGAAGGGCGGAGGACTCGGCTCTCTTTCTTGATCAATGTGTTATGACAGTGGCAGATTCTATAAATTGCTTCACTTCAAGCGAAGGTCACAGTATGACAACTGGAAATCCGTTCTCACAAGATCAAACTGCTGAAGAAATCTTGGCGCTGGGAGAGAATGGCATACAATCATTCCCCTGACCTATTCAGAACGGAGCCTTTATCTATCCAAGATTATATCTGTAGGCAATGCACCTGACCGGCTTCTTTATAAACAGTTCAACAGATGGGAAGCTCTAAACCTTCCAGGGATAATGGACCGTCAGGCTCAACCATGTTTAGTCAAAGGGATGTGTACATGACAGTCAGACAACCATGGATACACACAGGTATGTGGTGTGCTTCTAAAACACTTTCTCTTTGTAAGCCAGTGCTGTAAGTGGGGCGGGGCTAGCCGGGGCAGAGCCCGGCAGTCTCAATAAGCTGGTCCTGAGCTAGGGCTCCCTGCCACCGATAATCAAGCCATGCATTTTTTTCCTGATGTGCACAGTGAGAGTGGTGCTGCCTGAGCTCCTATCACGTCTCCCATAAGCAGCCGTGTGTACAAATCGCATGGAATTGATGGTGCTGCTTGAACATGTTGGGAGCCGAGCACAGTAAGATGGGAGGGATATAATGTGGAAACTCTTCACCCACAGCCTCACAATAACTCTTCGAAGAATAACTCAACGTGAGTCCTAAAGTAGAAATCGTACGACTGCAGGAACAGCATAACATAATTCAAACGTACCCTTTTCACGACCTGCTTAGGGTAGTCGTGACATTTTTTAAACGTGGACATCACAATTGGAAGCTCAAAGGCTGAACAGGGCCATCAGCCATCACAAGGAATGGCCATGGTCGTCCTCTGCATTGATATGCAAAAACCCAGTGATGCATGACGTTTGTCTCTGCGAGCATGCCTTTAAGCGTGCTTCATAGCCGGTGTTCCCGGGCCATTAGCACCTCATTTCCCTTAATCAGGGCCACAGCGGGGTGGTAGATGTCCACAAAGTAGCGTGATTCCAGCCAGCTCCCGTTGCAGGCACAGCTGTGTCCCCCACACACAGATCAGTCCTAAACGATGAATTGCTGTAGGCCCCAGCTATTGTCCACAACTGCATTCAGGCCTTTTCAATGATCCAATAATTCATTCCCTGTCCTCTGCAGTTCATCTGCTTTGTGCATTCAATATAGCACAACTTGTGTAGCATTCTACTCTTTCGCTGAGGAATACGGTGATGAAATTCAATGATCAAGTGCATTCTAAGTTTGTGTGACACCATGGTTAACAAGGCAGCCTGGTGTGCTCATTACATGCTGCAGAGTTCCGTGTTAATAAGCCATGTCATAGTACCTAACCCTAAAATATTACATAGAGTTGTTCCCAATTGGAATTATTCAAGGAAATATGCTTACAAACTACTTACAAACCATACTAAAGTGTCGTTTTACTGTAATCCTTTCTAAATAATTATTAACATGATTAAAAAGGACTGCCTAACAAACAAAGGTGAGTAACTCACCCTTAGTTAGAGGGCAACACTGTGATATAACTGAAGTACCGGAGCCAGGTAAGTTATATATACGTGAGTTTATTGCCACATCCAAGATAACATGTAGAGAAAACATCTAGAGAAAATACCGGGCCACCCTTTCCCATCCAGAGCAGCAGCACAAACTGCCATTCTCAAAATCCCTAGGCACCTCCCAGGTTCCACAGTGACATCACACTCTCATAACAAGACATGGCCATAATCAGGCCCCAACCCCAGATTATAACACATCTCCCTCCTTACCACTGACACAATATTGCACGAAAGATTATGACCCACCTCCCACCTTAAACCAGCCAACACAACATAAGCTAGAACATAACACTTTGATTGCAACACTGCGCCACAACCCACAAAGATGGAAGAACACCCAATCGTAAAAAGAGAAATGCGTGGCTCACACAAGCTCAGAGATAACTACCACCGAAACAAAATGCCACGCCACAAAAATCTCACAAAGATCTTAAACCGAAATCACAAGATAAACTAGAACAAAACCACAGACCACCCCAAAGCCTGAACACCCACACCAGCTAGAGAACCCGCTGATGAGCAACAACAATGGAAGAAACCAAACAAAAGATCCTTCCCCGGTGGAGACCCTGCACACCACAACCGCAAACTAACCCACTCAACTCTTAAACTCCCCACACAGACATGTGGCCACCATGTCTATGTCCAACTCGAGAACTCCAAACCAATGACCTAAAAACTCAAAAACAAAACTCCATACCTACCGCCAGACATCATCACACTATCCCCACAACCTACCTAGACAGCACCCAACTGCCCCTTAACATTGACAACACCTAACTGCCCCTTAGCCTAGACAGCACAACTTAGACAGCACCTCACTGTCCTTAACCTGAGCAGCACCTAACTGCCCCTTAACCTAGCTAGCACCTCAATGCCCCTTAACCTACAAATTGACAGCACCTCACTGCCCGTTAACCACCAAAAGCAAATATTACCTCACTACCCCTTAACTTAAACAACACACTTAGACAGCACCTCACTGATCTTAACCTGCGAAGCACCTAACTGCCCCTTAACCTAGACAGCACCTCCCTGCCCTAAACCAGGAAGCACCTAACTATAACATAAAAAACAGCACCCCACTGTCAACCGCCAAACAACACAAAACTGTCAACCTAAAATAGGCATCACTGCCCCCCCCTCCTCCAGAGGTCACCCGGGCACCCCAGAGATTACCAGGGGAAATCTCCCCTACGAACAAACACAACACACACAAACAGATAAAACAAAACATAAATTAAGTCCCAACATAAGATGCAAATAGACATACCCCTAACCATATGTTCATTGCGCCACAGTCCAGCACTGCACCCCACACCCTCAAGTCCACGATGCAAATAGACATACCCCTAACTATATGTCCATTGCGCTAGAGTCCAGCGCGGCACCCCACACCCTCAAGTCCACGATGCAAATAGACATACCCCTAACCATATGTTCATTGCGCTACAGTCCAGCGCTGCACCCCACTCCCTCAAGTACCCAATGCAGGAAAAGAAAAAACAAAACAATAAGTCAATCCCACAGAAAATGTTCAGACCACCCCCCTGCAAAAGAAAATAACATATATACACTGCAAATCCAACGACCCCGCACCCACCAGTCAAAAAATCACCCCAAGGAGGAGTCCTAAACAAAACAGGCCACCACATGAAGACAACCGTCCACAATTCATCATCACAGGCCTTAAACAAACTAACATGACCCAGGACCATACCAATACATATATTAACCCAAGAGGCCACAACATATACACAAGCAGCTTTGACAGCAACAACGGCCTCACCCAACGCATACCTCTGATTAGTCCTTCACCTCGATGCATGCCTTCATCCTGTATGGACCCCAAAGGTCCGGATCCAACTCTCTCAGATTCAGCGCAAACACACGGCACTTGATGCAGAATTCCCATACAGGTTCCACTCCTTGGCACCCCTCAAACTCTTGTTCACCGCTGGGAGCTCACTGAAGCTGTCCCTCATGCTTTCCGCACATCCAAAGAAGAATTTACCAGTTCCGAGCCACCGACCGACATCCTCACACAACCCAACAGTTACTGCAACCCCTCCGGACTGCCCTCGTTCTTCCGGACACAGCATATACGACCTGCCACACCGGCAACAGGCCCCTCCGTGTCAGATCCAGGAAGAACTAACAGGTCTGCGCCCTTGGTCATCCTAGCATCATATCTCATGCCCGCCACACCTGCAACAGGCTGCGCTACACCAACGAGTGACCCTGGCTCCTTTGGAGATACAAACAAAACCTGTGGGCTCGCGCAAACAGCGTCTGCGGTGCGTTCCAACTGAACATCACCTTCAGATCCAACGTCGCGTTCCAACTGTTCATGTTGGAACGCACGCTCACTGCTAGCCGACGACATTATTCCCTGCACCAGCACCAAGCAGCAAACACCTCCGCTCCCCAGCATTGACTTCAGCAGCCCAGCACCTCCTGACCGCTGCTCCTGAACAGCCATCACAGCCCCCTCGGCTGACTCATGTCCGACATGTCCACAACGGGCATTCACTTAAAAAAAAATACAGCCCGCATCTGAGCCACAATGGAGCATCCAATGACTGCCTCCTGAGCACGGCCACCGCAACCGTGCAGCACCTGACTGGCGCTCTTCAACCCCCATTGCCTCGGCCTCAGGCAACACCAAACCAGCCCGTTCCTCGCCAGTTAACGTCCGGGCCACCAACACTGCACAGACCTTCCCTTGCCAGCCGCAGCAACCTCAGCCTCCTGACAACCCGCCTGGGAAGACAATCCTTGCTGTCCTGCCTGGCAAGATAAGGACAACTGGACCTTTGATCCTTGTACCACACCAAAGCTCTCCTCCTGGACACCAATGCCGCACTTTTGCTTCCCTCTGCCACCGCCCGGCTAGCAGAGACCCACCGGCCAACCTCCTCTGGGGGCAGGATCTGGAACAGATGTCACCACTGGAAGGCGGTATTACTCAAATAGCTTCCCCTTCCCAGCAGCATCCCATCCTCGTCGCCAGTGATTTAACTGAAGTACCGGAGCCAGGTAAGTTCCGTATACAAGGGTTTATTGCCACATCCAAGATAACAAGTAGAGAAAACATCTAGAGAAAATACCGGGACATCCTTTCCCATCCAGAGCAGCAGCACAAACTGCCATTCTCAGAATCCCCAGGCACCTCCCAGGTTTCACAGGGACATCACACTCTCATAACAGGACATAGCCATAATCAGGCCCCAAGCACAGATTATGACACACTGCTGTGAAGACAGGTCAACAACTGGTAGGGCCAATTGAAACTCCTAGACCTGAATAGGTGGTCAGTTGGTTTTCTTAAAAATGTAAGTGCAAAGAAAGTGATGAAATTATCAAGCTTCTGAGATGAAGTAAAGGGAAATGGAGGAGACAACACATCAAACAGTGTCATACATGAGTATAAAGCCGTAAAGCTATCCATGCTAAAGAGCGGATGGTCAGGGGGAAGTCTTATTTTGCCCTTGGGCTGAGCAAGGGGGCATGCCCAGGCGAAGAGAGAACACGTCTTCTTTGGATGCCAACCAGCCACATTTGAATCTCATAGCAAATCATAAATGCACTAAAAAAATGTGATGTTTACAGAATACATCACATCAACAATTCCCACATAATGCACAACACCTATTGGCAAGTGGTCCAGGGCAACCTCAGCTCTCTGCCCTGCTGGGTGAAACATGGTGGCAGGGCCCTGTCCCCTTCCCACCGTGACCTTCACGGGAGGTGCAACCGGGAGGCAGCCCCCATCTACCAGGCCCAGCTGACTCCCAGTGCCGCCACCCCTGTCTCCCGCAGAGAGCCTTCCAGTCACCGTGCCCCATTGCTTGCCCCTGCTGGCTTGCCCTCGCTGGTGGAGCACAGACTGCTTGGGTCACTTGGCACCCCAATCCTTCCCCTCTGTCATTCCCAGAGCTCCCTGCCATATTCATAGTCCCTGCTGCCTGAGCATGGGCAGGTGGCCCCGCTGCTGCCCTAATTGCCAGGGGTGAAGCTGTCTTACCCCCTCCTCTTTTTAGCTGATGGAAAATCTGCCCTGGGAGCTAAATTCTTCCTTCGTGGCCTGGAGGGTGGGGGCTCCACTGTGTCACCCTCCACCCCCAGTCTGAGACCCCCTGCCGGTCCTGTCCCCACGTTACCCAGGAGTGATGCCAATACTGATATCAACTCCTTCCCTTGCAATAAGACAATTATGGCAGCCACTGTTGCTGGGTCCATTCTTTTTTTTTACCTGAAAAAACTTCCTACCCCCAGTTACACCTTAGCTTTTGAAACAATCTCCTATTCTTGTCCTTCTCCTTGCAACAGCCCTCCTTTCTTTTTTTACAATCACAGAATCCTTGAATATATCAGTACAACCAATATAATTACAGCTCTCTTTACAACCTTTTGCACCAGCCCTTTTGTAAACACAACAAAGGTCTTCCGAGCCCTGGGCCGTGTTGCCACGGTAACCTAGCTCTCCTGATCAGCGCTGCCTCACCCTGCAGCTGTAACGCTCACCTGATTCCCACGGAGGCGTGGGTCTTGGCAGGAAGGTGTCTGTGACTCGAAAAGTGATGAGCAGGACTCGATTGGCTTCTGGGGTCGAACCTCTTCGCACTGTGTGTCAAACTCGAAGAGTGAGGTTTCTGCAGGTGAAAGAATATGGGGGTTAATGGTCTGGGTTGTTGAATGTGCCTCTCTCTCTCTCTCTCTCTCTCTCTCTTCCCAGCTTTTCTGTAGAGCCCCCCAGGTCAACGTGCTCTCCTTAGATAGGTGAATGCTGGGCTCTCCATCTGCGTCTGGTGCAGGGTGCCGTTGCCAGTTCCTTCACTGGTGAAACATTGGCCTCTTGAATTCAGAGGATGGTTAGCGTCGTTATCTGCACAAGTGGTGAGTTTCTGGACACCTTTTGTCTTTATAGTCTTTAAATGCGTGGCACGTTAATATTGAAGACTCTGTATAATGCTTTTCCCTTATGTATTGCAGGACTCTTGAGATGGAAGATGGAGAGAAGCGCCTGGAAGTTCGTAAGTATGGCAAGCGCTCTAACTGTCTCTTTCCTTGCAGCTTAGTTCGTGTTAAAGAGACGCCGGAGTATTCGCAGGCGTTTTATTGCGACGAGCGTGATGGGCGTGAGTAAATACCTGCTTAATGTCTTTTTCTTTTGTCTTTCAGATGTTGGTTTGCAGCGCCGGAGTCAGCGGAATGCCAGTAAGTTTTAACTATACTTTGTCTTCACAGGCGACGATGCAGAATGAAGAAATCCGGAATTCACGGCGTGCCGGTAAGTAAAACAATGCTTTTGTCTTTGCAGGCGAAGGTGCAGCGTGAGACACGGCCGCTGCCGATGGATCAGGTGAGTAAGCACTGCGTGTAAAGTTTGTCTTGCTAACCTGTTGTTTCTTGTCTTTTGCAGGTGCTGATGTTGACTGGATACAGGAATGGTAAGTATAATTCTTGCAGGTTCAGGATCGAAAGAAGAAAGGCTGGAACAGACTCGGTGAGCGTTCTGCTGCAGATGCAGAATAACGCGAAGCATGTTTCATCTATCTGGTGTGGTTTAAATAGCCTTGGAGTGATGAGGCATCTTCTTCCACGGCCCTGCCTAGGTAAGAAAAGAGTTCCAGTTTCTAGAAGAGTTCCAGTGCTGTATCCCGGGAGTGGAGCTGCCCCACCCAGGTAAGAAAGTAGTTCCTGTTCACAGAGGGCTTCTAAGTGGCTGGTAAGTAAGCAGCATGGTCTGCTGCAGGTAAGTCCACCCAAGCACTTTCACACCAATTATGAGCCCGGCGCTTCCAGTGCCGGGACCGATGGTTTTGATGAGCCTGGTGCCACCGGCGCCAGGACAGGGTCCAAAAGGTCCCAGTAGGGACCGCCTGGTGCCTAGGATTAGGGTTAGGGGCCTGCTTCCAAGGACGTTGGGCTGGTCCTGGCTCCTTGGAAACAGTGATCATGACAGCAGCCTCTTAATGGAGTCTCTGTAAAACAAAGAACAGGCAGCAAATAAAAGCCCTGGCGTTTTCTTTCCACACCTCAATGCTAATTCTCCCCTTGCTGTAAGAAATGCCCAATGTGCCCTTTCTATATCGGAGAACCATTGCCCTAAATAAACAAAGGACACCACACCGTAATCCCAATTGCTGCATTTTCACAATGCTGGTGCACAGCCCCCAGGAAATCCAGTAATCATTACAAAGGAAGCAAAAATCAGCACCAAGCAACACAAACACACCCGGCCCTGGTACAACACCCCCAATCCTGGTGCCAATGACGAAAACCACACCCGGCCAAGCCCCTTGCTGCCCCCCAATCTGACCCACCTTACCTCGCAGCACACTGTCCCCGGCACAAAGATCTTGCAAAATTCTCAAACAGGCAACATCCTCGTTGGGGGACAGCGCAGCAACGACAGTGGCAGGATCAATGTCAATGCAACAAAGGAGATAAGAACTCAGAGGATGACTCTCCAGGGCTCCAGGTGGTGGTGCAGGTACGGCGACGACAGTCCGGCAGGATTAAGCAGATCATTATGCTCATCTTGTCCCCCAGGGCTCTATTTAAGCCCCCAGGATTGGCACGGACATGCCCAGCCCCGTCGCCCCATGCAGCCAAAACCGCCCTACCACCCACCCACTGAAAGACCGGTTTCAACAGGTATCTGCCTGCCCCTTCCCCCCGGGCCGCACCCTGCCCACTAAACCAGAAGACCCCGTAATTGCGGGCTTTCGCTTTTGAAAAGTGAGGAACCCAACATAAAAAGGGTTGTGGTATTGCATGGAGTGTTTTAAGCTACACAAGAACAACATACAGTTTAGTTAAAGGTAGGGCCCCTGCTTCTTACCTATGCAGCAAATGCAGAGTAGAATTTCATCTATGGGGCAGCATTCAATGGATGAAAACACTGTCGTATAGACGCGGCTCGTAAATATACAGCCGTGACTGAATATGTGCCGAGATCACTACATAGGGCCATATTGACATCATCACGTGCTAGCATGATGTGGTCTATCATGGCACGGCACAAACATCAGGATTGGAAAGGTGTGAGAGAATTTCCCTAAGTGAATCTAGATACCTGAAATATCATTCAAGTTTTCATTTAAAAATGTCTATCGTGTGGTGGGAGGACTCACCGCTTCCCATAAAACAGACTTTCTCCCACAGAGCGGCCGCAGATTGGACTGTGAGTGGTCTGCAGTCTTTGGCAGTCCCCCTATCCTTTTGCTGGTGCTACAGAGTCTACCTTGACTATCGTGTGGTGGGAGGACTCACCACTTTCCATAAAACAGACTTTCTCCCACGGAGCGTCCGCGGAGTGGACTGCTGAGTGGTCTGCAGTCTTTGGCAGTCCTTGGCCGTCCGGATGGAGGATGAAACACGACACCTCAGGAGTAGTCGCCTCCGTGGAGCTGATAGCAATGTACGCCCTCCTTACACTAACTCACAACGGAAGCCCACGTCGTTGGGGCCCTTTGCACTGAACCCAGGTAAGAGCAAGGGTTCAAAGGATATGCTTGGTAAATTGATCATGGCTGTTGACCAGCCGACAGATACTAACATGATGAGCCCTCCCAAACCCAACCCGACCCAGATCAGGTCACCGCCTCCAGGAATAATGCTCGTTCAGACCTCAGGCCGTTCGGTGTAGAGGCAGTGGTGGAGGGCTCACCGTCTGATGATCAAGCTGCAGAGGAGCCTCCAATTGACTTTCAGAACGACTTGGAAGCTTTTCATTCAGCCCCGTCGGCCGCAGAGTCTGGAGTGGGCCAGGGGACGGGGACGGAGAGCAGGACCTTACCTTGTGACTCTTCTTTGCCAACGATGTCGCCCTCCTCGACTCGCTCGACTGGGGATTCCGGCGTTGCCGAGGATCGGCCGCGAGGAGTCCCAGTGGTTCTGCCAGACGCTTCCCTGCAGCGCTCCTCCCCTCCCTACCCAGCCTAGCTTGACTGTAGACATCGAGATGCACTCGAGCATGGAGCAGGAGGATCTGATTTTGCCACCTGCCGATAGCCCACCCAGGCCTGGCTCCAGCAGGGGGGACAAGGGCGGCAGGCCCCCCTAGAGCCATTCCCTGCCCCACCCCTAGAAAGGAGGCCATGTCAGTAGTGTAATACATCACTAGTAACCAAGGGAGTGGAGGATGGATGTCACTCTAAACCTTCATCAGCAACCTCAAAGACATCATTCTGAGAGGCTGAACTGCAGGAGGCCCTGCCAGGATTTGTTTTCTTGCCCTAGACAATGATTTATGCCCCACAGCCATGAAAGTACAAATGACTCAGGAGATGGAGGGCCATTCACACCTCTAAGTGAGGTAGCACACGTATTAAAGCAGGCTACCTACAACTATTTTCTCAAACCTAAAATCACAATTTTGGTTTCTGTAATTTAAAATATGTTTATTGTTTGTGGGAACATAGTGGTTTTTCATATCATGCTTAATAAAATGGTTAATTATATCAAACAATATAAATGACAGGTAAAGTTGCTTGAACACAGATTTCTGCAGAAGGTGCGTCAACTGACTGGTGGCTCTTACAAATTACATTCAAAGTATATATTCTGCTGCATTAACTACTTGAGTACAAGTGAAAAGATAAGGTTGGTAGTAACACAAATTTAATTCTGGATGGGAAGAGTTTAGTAACATCAAAAATTGATAGATGCAAGACCTTGAATTAAACATTAGCACTACCGTTTCTCTGCACAACATTCCACGGCATAATTCTGTAGTATGTATGTGCCATTACAGAAGGGGACAAGCTATTAGCAAATGACTTTTGGTGCTGCCACCAAAAGGTGCAGTTCGATCTCAATTGCTAGGCCGTGTTCCATCTGCACTGGAACACAAGTAACCACATGCATTTCTAAGCCCTGTGGTCTAGCAGTTTGGGACGGGCTTCTGATATTAGTGACAGGGCCAAGGCTGATATGCAAACAATGCTATGGAAGGCTGGCCAGAGAAATGACGGTGGTTCTAATTGATTGAGAGACTTTTTACCTGTTATGTACAACCAGAACGCATGCTGTGGAACACAGATAGGATGGCAATAAAATGTGAGGGGAAACACATCCTATGGGTGTGTCTGGTCATTTACCCACCTAATGACTAACCATGGCTATGTTAATGCCTCACCACCAAAACCTAACCTTTCTAGAACTCTTTGAGCAAGCTCTATCACAAACTAACACCAAACGTGTTGCTGCATAGGGCCTGCCAGTGTTATATCTAAGCATTCTTTTGAGGGTTTAATTACTTAATTGCCTCTGTAAATGAACTCCTGGTTTCTCTTAATGTGTTGATTTTCAATATATTTGTCAATGCCTCAGTGACTTGCACTGAAGTCCTGTCTTAAACAAGCAATCAGATTCCATCAGTTTTTGCTTGTGCATAGGTATTAGCCGACATTTGCCAGGCAATGCAATCATATGCCCAGTTACTGGCACCATTTTTCAGCTGTTGCATCTTATGGACATGTGGTACCCTTTTCTGGTACCCTTATGGCAGTGCCTGGCAAATGCCTATCCATGCCCAATGAAAATCCCAAGCTGTTGGCTTTGCCAATGCATGTTGGCTTCCGTTTGTCTCCCTAAGTGAATGTGTATATGGGCAGATGTGGGTGTCTTGCTTGCTACGCCTAGGGAATCAAGCTGCACCTCACTGAGCTGGTCCAACAAGGCCCTACCTGAAAATGATAAGGCTAGGTTGGCAAGTATTGACCAGTTTCAGATTTTCTCATACATACTTACCAGTGGGGTTGTGACTTAAATTGAATGTATGTTTGTTTGGAAGCCTAGTTTATTCTGCCAGAACGCTTCATGATTCAAACTGATAGCTACTGACTTGATAACCTCATTCTGTTTGAATAACTTTACAGAGTTTGTATGCAAACAGAACATGTAATGCTTGTTGTGGGATTTGTTTGGAAAGTATGATGTAAATCCTGGGTGCTGGGTGTTTATGCAGTGCTGGAAAGAAACATGAACACCCGTAAAAAAAAAATAAAAAAAAGAAGAGCGTTTTCTATAATGTCCCGGGCAAAGTATAAAAGGTGCACATCTTTTATAACTAAAAATCAGTATTTCAATATTTTCTAAAGAGTGCAATCAGAGGTGGATTTAACATCTGGACAAGGGACAAATGCCAATGACCCCCGTTCTACCCTCTCCCCTTAAATGCAAACAGCAGGGCTGAACAGGCACTACCACTGATATTGTATCTTTTTAACGTGTCTCAGAGGCAGATTATTTACAACAGGAAGTGCAGGGGCAACTATGCTGGTGATACTGTGCCTTTTCCCTTTATCAGGTGACCACTCCAAAGACACTGAGGTCATTAGTGCCACATACAACCAAATCCAGCTATGGATGCTGTATAATTGCCTAGCCCTGAATAACTAAAAAACTGAGATTATTATCCTGGCCACCGACCCCAAGTGGCGCCAGCTTGATCAGTCCTATTGATTCTTTCAAATTGCAGACTGTCTGCTCCCCACTTTGAAAAAAGTAAGAACCTTGGGAGTCACTGTTGACCAAGAGCTCTCGGTGTCCCATATCAGTTGCCTAGTGTCTAACTCAACATACTAGATTACACTTTCAGCACAAATCAGACCATTCCTTGAGGCCTCCAGTTGTGCCACCCTATCCAGGGCTATCATTGGAAGCCGCCCGGATTTCTTTGCCAGCAATCTACTTGGGGTAGGTAAAGGAGAACTCAATTGTCTGCAAGTTGTGCAGAACAACGCAGTGAGGGTCGTTATGGGTATGCGTAAAACAGATCATATCTCAACAGCACGCAGAGCATTACATTGGCTCCTCATTACAAAGAGTATCAAGTTTCATACCCTTCGCATTGCACATGCTTGCGTGTATGGACTAAGCCCTTCTTATATGGCAGCACAGTTGAAGTGGCTATCTAACGGGTGTAATCTAAGATCCAATACCACAGGGATGCTTTTCACCCCAAAGGCCAAACTGGTACAGGTCAAAATGGATGCTTCCCAGCCACAATTCCTCACTTGTGGAATACTCTTCCGCCTGATTTGAGGCTGTGTGCCATTCTTCCCAAGTTCAAACGTGTCCTGAAAACCTTTCTTTTCGAGTAAATTGATCCTTGGCCTCCACTAGTTTACCTCAGGTTTCTCCTTAGGCCTCTCTGAGCTTTATGTTTTTTATTTATGTCAGCGCTCTTATGCCTCCAGGGCCACTGTCCTAGCGCTTTAGAAATAAATGAAAGATTAAAAATAAAGGTAAAAAGGCAGTGACCATTGCTGTGGCACATTAAAAACAAATTATATAGGGTTTTAAGTAGCTGTTTGGGTGATTAGTAATTAAGGAGATACAGAACAAGCTGTGTGAAAAAATAACCTTGTCATGCATTTCATTTCACTTTGTGTCTGTATCAGACTTTTTGTAAGTTCTCATTCATTTCTATGCTGGAGCTTGTAAGCTTCCATTCAGGATGGTGAAAATAAAGCTACAGTCATAGGGGATTATTTTCCAGGTCAAGCTGAGTGGAAGAAGTAGCAATAAATGCATTTAGCGCCACTTTTTATGAGCTGTAGAATTTTGTATGATTTGATAGGTGAAGTTGGAGAGCAGATCAGACTTAACAAGGTCCCCCTGCCAAATCCGATTGGTATTCCACCAGCATATATTTTTACGTTGGAAGAAAACCAATGGATTCCAATGGGATCTGCCTGACTTTTACAACTGGCAAAAGTGGACAGAGTCAAAAGGAATCCATTGTGGATGGCTCCCAAAATCGTTAATTGTGGAAGTGATTTACACTTTTCCAGACACGTAGTGGAAAATTATAGAGCAAAGGCGATTTTCGCCTGTGTCTTAATCTTTACTTTTCCAGTACTTGGTGGACACAATTTAAATTAATAAATAGCCCCTTTTTCAAAAGGTGTAAACAGGAGAATTCTGCGCTATGCAGTTTAGAATTCAAAACAAAATGCCCCCTCAATCTTTTCATCAACATGTTTCTACAATGATGAATAAATTGTCAGGTTGATTTATCATGTGACTTGTTCATTTTTTAAAGTAATCTGCATATAATTGACTATTATTTTAGGTATTCAAAGCCAAACTTCAACACATATTTGTACCAAATTGTGCTCAGATGATGTGTAGTATCTAAATTTCAGGCTAGTCTGAAATTATGACTTTACCGCTTAACCAAAGTGTGTGATCCTGAGCATTTTTTTTTTATTTCACTATGCCTTGCCAATTAAAATTACGTGCCCCTAGAAGTGATTCAGTTGGCAATATAAGCTATTCCAAAAAGCCTCACTCATAGTTTGATAGATGGGCAGCACAGGCATTAGGACACACACACACACACACGCGCACACACATATCTAACTTTGAAAATATCCGGGCCACATCTATAGAACAAAATGGTGTCATTCAATACCAAATCAAAGTAAACACATCAAGCAAAGAGACATCATGTATCATTCTATATTATAACCAGTGTGTAAACAGTATGTACCAGACAATTATGTACAGGGGCCTGGCAGGGGAGCAAGGCTCTCTCCTTCATGCCATGCCGCACCAGGAGCGATACCAGGAGGATGGGAACCCCTCAACCAGCACTGCCTGCCTCCTGATGCACCCCTAACAGCCCTAGCATGGCCTTGCACTCTCAACTCAATTAAATTGTGCTGCAAAAATGCAACAAAAATAACATTTTGTGTTTAAAATGTAATTTTGGACATGAACCATTGATGGGAGACATTCAGAATGGGACTAATGTAGGGGATCAGTTGGAAAGGAGGGGGGGTGGTTGTGGACTGGGTGGGTGAAGTGAGGATTGTATAAATGTGTATATTATTGGAGGATATGTTTTTGTGCTCTAAATATTGTTAATATCAACAAGATTACCTGTATTGATTGGGCATGGTATGTTCTGTTCTTGAAAATAATAAGAAGTTTGAAAAAAATGTAATGTTGTAGGAAACAAAATCTCCTATTCCATGCTTCAGTATTCTGGAGTTTGGGGGTCTATCTTTCACAACAAGATGGAGGGAGCACAAGCATCTCCTCCGGGGCCTTCTGGAAGTAGCCACAGTGCTCAGGAAGGTTTTGTTGGGCAGAAACCATCTGAGATGGTTCAAAGACTGGGGGCCTTACTACTCAGCCCTCTCAGAGGAAGAGGAGGAGGAGGAGGAGGAGGAGGAGGCATCACTCTCAATTCTCCCAAGCCAGGCCAGGAAAGGCATACTCAGTGCTTTTGTGAATAGGTGGAGGGTAGGTAAATGGGAATGGTGGTTAGGGCAGCTGTAGGAAGGTGTCTGGATGGTGAAAGGTGAAGGAGGATCAGATATAACAAAGGGGAGAGCAGATGGGAAGGGAAGATAGGTAGATTGAAGTTGCAACACTATTTGCCTTGCTTCTCTTTTGCTATGTACTGTTTTTTATAGAGCGGTGCAAATTTAGTTTTGCAGATCCGGGAAAATAAATTGCTGGATCACGGATCTGGGAAATCTGGATTCACGCCAGCACGTTGATTAGGGTACTCCTAGACCCACACCCAATGGAATGTGGGCCGCCCTGGTCAGAACCCAGGCCCACCCAGATGAAAATTCCTGGAGCCGGGCCTGAGCCCTCCGGGGGTGGAGGGGGTTGGGGTGGCTTTTTTGAAGGGTTCAAGCAGCAGGCACATTGGAGGCGGTGACCTTGAAGAACACGAGCGGCAGCAGGAGCCCAACAGCCTGGGGGAGGGGCCTGCCTCTCGTTCTCCACTGAGTAAACATGTGGATTTGCTCCCGCAGAAAGCACAAACAATGGGGGCCAATCACAACCTGTTGAATGCTCACCAGTACACCATCAAAAAGCCTGGGAGAAAATTGAAAAAGGCCTCCAAATCAATAAAATCACAAGCTAAAATGATTAACCCACGTGTAAATAAAAAAAAAGTGATTTCCAACACGCTTCAAACATTTTTCAAAACCAAATTGATGGCAATTTGTGCACAAAACAACAAAATTTCTGATGCCAAACTGATTGAAGGAGCAGAACTTTTGACTGTCCCGCTGATACTTAACACTCCACTCTCCAATGAGGAGAGTGCAGAAATGACTAATAAAGGGGGGCGCTTAACAAACAACCCACAAACAACAGGCAACGCGAACAGAGAAAGTCTGTCGAGAGAAATCTCCTCCAGTGTGGAAGTGGCACTTTGGTAAACCACAGTCAAACAATCTGCATGAGAAGAGCCCCATTATTCCACCTCCATCAGAGGGTGAAGATCTGGCACCGCGGGATCAACTCCTTGTTACACCAGCAGTAGACGGGAACAGTGCGAGTGATCATGGCACACAACGATCTGCCTCTCCTTAACGACCCCCTACCAACAAGTCAATGAGTCCCAGGACAGGTAGCTACCCCTCCATCGATGAGGACCCTATCATGCCTCCAAGACCCACGCGCTCTCACTCTATACCCAACAACCTGGGTGCAAGTCCCTGTTTTCCACCTAGAGTGCGAACAGAGAGGAGGGATCACCAAGTATGTGATCAGAGGACAAGAAAAAGTTCTGATTATTTCACGCCAAGGGAATCTTTGGCATTAACTACTCCCGTGAACAGATGGGCTAGTGAGCTAGTCAGTCCACCTACAAAAGAAACCCCTTCCAAGAAACCAGACTTAATGATGATAATGTCAACAATAAGGATGGCCCTGGCAGAGTTTTGTAAGTTGTACAAGTCCTTGAATGACACACTGAAAGATCAAACGTCTCTCCTAGCCCTAATGCAGACAAAACTAATCTTTATCGAAGGCTACGTGATGACCAACAAGGATAACAAAAAAACACCTGGAGAAACAACTTTTATCCTAACAAAGGATGCCCCGACTGACTGCGTAGGGCTAACTGCAGTAAAGATAACCGTGGCATCTCAAACGGACAAATTGTCTGACCCGCTTATGGAAGGTCGTGACTCCACGCCGCCGAGCATGTCTCTCCCAAATGCTGGATTGGGTGTCTCCATTGAGGAAGGCCAACCGAAAGTACCTAATACCAGATGTACAAAGAGAAAGGTTCTGAGTGCTACGGCATCGAAACCCCACTCCCTGGCAAAGAAGGCTAGAATCAATGGCTCTGTAATACCTGCCACATCCAGCCTCAGCGCTATCACCAGTCTACCATCAACAGAAGCCCTCAAAACCTTGGTCGCTGTGGAGAAAGGGAATGACTCTACCTCTTCCTATGGAATCTTCTCCAAAAGATTAGGAGGTATCTTAGGTGACTCGGCAGGGAACGCCACAGTGATTGACACGAAGAAGCATTCCAACAAAAGCTCTTTAATTGAGAGGGCTAAGAGCCCCGCCTCAGTGATATTGAAAGTGTCCGATAAGGATGCACTTTCCAATCAAAATCTCAATCCAGGCCACAGGGCTAATGAAAAGCACAACAAGGACGTATCAACATCAGATGAGGAGTCCGTTGACCTTGAACATGAGTCTCTACACGATAGAGGACTCGGAATCAGAATTGATGGTGCAACCCCCAAAAAAAAGGAATGCCGAGTCGCAGGAGATTGACATGGCCTCGAAATTAATTCGCAGGAAACCAGCTAAATACGATTCCTATCCCCCCCCCCATTTCTGACAGTTGCAGAAAAATGCAACCAGATACATGGCATCTATACCTCTTCTGCACGTGCAAATCGTAGATCAAGAAGTGTGGAGCGTCCTTCCTCGCCCAGGTTCTACCACAGGGGTGACCAGCAAAGTCAGAGTATTAGGGGGTCTCACAGCCCTAGTCGCAAAAATCATTCTAGGCATTCGGGGACACTGGCTAAAGTCTCCCCCGACCGTCTAACGAAGTGGAGAATCTCGCCTTCCGATAGAGTGACGAACCGTCACGAACACAGAGATAATCTAACCCCAAGTGAAGGCCAGACGAAAGCCATAGGCTGCAACAAACCCACGCCCATTGAGTCGAAAAGGGAGTTCAATTCAAGATTCAAGATCATTCAACATGGAGAGAATTTCTTACAAAAAGGACAGCCTAACTTTGAATCGCCGAACTCTAATGAAGCTTTGTGACTCAATTCCAGGTTTAAGAGGCCTCCATCCTGATGACATCAAAATAGTTGAACCAGTGTTCGAAGACTGTAAAGATGCCTCCTTTCTTCACATTTCCTCCTATAAAGTAAAGACTTCATTGAAAAAGGTTGCAGAGAACTTTTGGTCCCTTGGCTACGATCTCAAAGAAATCTTACCTGGGGAGTCTGCTACATCTTCCCAAAACATTGTCAAAAAGACGCATGTAAGGAGAGACTCAGAGAGATCACTTCCTGCAAAAAAATGCAACTCAGGCAAATAAAGACCCTAAGATCCACAATGGAGCCGTTCAGAGAGAACAGAACGTTGACCATAGAAAAGTGTTCTTTTCAAAAACGGCCCAGAAGCACAAATCCCAAGCAGAGGAAGAGCACTCGTCAGATAAGATGAGACGGCACCATGATTCAGCCGAGGATGCAGCTCAGAGTGAGGGAAAGGGCCAGACTTTTAAAAGGTCCAATTGCAGACCTCAAAATAACTTTCAAGCAGGATACGCCAAAAGGTAAAAAAGCTCCTCAAAGGACAGCGGCCCTGGATCCCCAAGTAACTCACTGTGACAGGAATCAAATAAAAAATTGGACCTGGACCTCAAGAGTTCATACGGACCACACATCAACTTAGCCACCAAAGCTATTTTGGTCCAAGGGGGAGGCGGAGCACAGGAGAATCCAACCCCCGAGCTCGGAGGAAACATTGCTTACTCCTGGGTCTTGGAACACTCGTGGTTTGCGCCACCTCACCGGGCCCTCTGACGTGAACCTGGGAGCTTTCGACGTACTCTGTTTGCAAGAGACTTGGCTGGTGTCTGAACCAACTTTAAACGGCTATGAACTGGCCTTTTCTCCAGCTACAAAAGGCCCTAAAAGCAGCCCCTCCTCAGGTTTGCTTACTGCCATACGATCAGGGAGTGGACTGCACCTGAAAACCATCATATTAACATCAGACCTAATCTTGGCGATCCTAAATATCATGGAGTTCCCAAAGAATACCAACGAGAGGGCCCCAGAAGAGTCGATACTCATTAACTCGTATTGGAACCCAGCAGCAATTTCCACAGCGTGCTACATCGAGCAGATGGATAAGCTTCTTGAAGATGCCCAGGATAATTATAAAATTGATCACTTAATTATTACGGGGGACCTAAATGATACATGTATCGATGGAGATACAAAAGCATTCTGGAAAGGCATCAGCCACCCATCACAAAGAAGGGATATAAAATGGAACCCACTGATGTCCGCTAAGGATCTTCATAATTGACACAAACTCAAAGACTGTGTAGACCCATTGTGTCCCACATGGGAGAGAAATGGCACAGGTCTGACATTGGACCACAACTTTGTATCATGTGACTTTCTGGCCTTGATCGATTCTTTCAAAGGGAGTAGAACCAAGAACAGTGACCATAATATCTTGACAGCAGTTTGGAAATCATCTGGCTTAACATCTTCATTTATGACGGCCGAGGCTGAAAGTTGAAACGGCAACGGACGCCTTACAATTACGGCAAAAGCTATCCAAAGATCTCTCAGAGACCTACAAGTTGGCCACAAATCAGGTAAATAGGGAGGACAGGTCCAAAATTGACTATGATCCCCTACTTGTAGCGTACAAGACAAGGAAGTCTCTGCACCCTAACTCGACGAAATCCAACCTTCACACCTATGATAAAATCTTGGTTGACAAGAGACGGTTGGTGAGACGAGCATGGAGGATAGCTAAACAATCACGCAACCCATCACTGGTTGCCAAAGCCATGGCTTTGGAAAAAATGTGTAAATCATGGTTGCGACACCGGCGTTATGAACTTTACCAATCTGACTCAGAAGCGATGTTACGCACTTTGTGCGGGAAGAGGTCCAGGGACTTTTGGACCAATACTGCTCTGTAAAACAACATCGCCGAACACACCTGGGTAACTCACTTCACTGAACTATACAAGCTACCAGTCAATTAACATTCTCCGACCAAGCCTTCTTATGAAACAGATTGGGATATTCCCACTAAGATAGCACATATAACGACAAAGATCAAGAAACTAAACAACTCTAGAGTACCCGGCCCAGATGGGATTACCAACTACGAGCTGAAAAAACACCCAAAAACGTGGGCAACGTTCGTTAGCGCAATCTTTCGAAATTGTATTAAAAACAGAGAAATCCCACCATCTTGGAAGCAAGCCCACGTTGTCCCTATCTTTAAAAAAGGGGCCAAAGACAATGTAAATATCAGCCTATTGCACTTTTAGACTCTATCAGCAAACTCTTCAGGTCCTTTGCTTTGGACAAACTGCAGCAATTGACACTTAATGCTGGTTATCAAGATCCCCTCCAAGCGGGATTTGTCAAGGGCTTGGGCACCACAGCGAATATTCTACTACTCAACTCCTTGAAGGCCAAGATTCTGGAGGGGAATCCTCCAGTCTACTTGGTCTTTATGGACCTGGTTCAAGCCTTTGACCGGGTCAACCGGGACCTACTTTGGAGGAAGTTAGCCCTGCGGAACTGGCAGGATTCGATTCTGGCTCCAATAAAGGCCCTGTATTTATCTACATCTATGAGAGTTAGACTCAACAGGGCGGGCCTTTTATCCAAGGAAATCTCTACAGCGCGTGGAGTTAAGCAGGGTTGCCCCTTGGCCCTGCCGCTGTGTAATGCATGTATAGCTGACTTTATGGATTCACAGGAAAATTTCTGAGCCTTTCGGCCAACGCTAGCAAACACAAAAATTCCAAGACTACTCTATGCGGATGATATAATCCTAATTGACCAGACGCTGGTGGGTCTTCAGAGACAGCTGCAGAATTTAATCACTTACTTGAATGAAAACAACCTACAGTTAAACGAAAACAAAACCAAGGTTATGTCTTTCGCCAAAAGCGGGACCGAGAAGAAACCTACAAAGTTTTTTGCGGACGGGATCCCGCTTGAGAGGGTTAACATTTTTAAATAAATTGGAATAGTCTTGAACAACAGCAAAACGGAGATCCAGAGGCAAGACTTTCTTGACGCCAAGAGGGTATCCTTGATAGCTCAAACAAAGGCAATCAATAGAAAGTTTGGCCGTTTCTCCCGGTTGTATACGAATTTGTTTGAACTACAATTGTTTGAATCACAATTGACCTTTGCACAATTGACCAAATTGTGAAGGTCAATTGTTACATATATGCGGGGGGAAACCCCCCGCAGCCCCATATATATATATATATATATATATATATATATATATATATATATATATATATATATATATATTGCATGGACACTCCAACCCATCGCCCCCTATTTATTGGGATTCGCCTTGGTTCCCATTGTCCCCCACCGCCGCCCCCATTCTAACATGGCTGCCACCCTTTCCATCCCTCCATGCACGCTCACAGTTCCACTGACATAACAATAGGACTACACCCGTCAGATAGGAGTGTGCTCTGGTCCTTCTTTCCTTCACGTGATCAAGCACTCAGTTGAGCGTGAAACGCGTTGTGTGCGGGTCGTGCCTCTGGCGTCCTGCCTCTGTCTTTGCTGCTGCTTTTCCGGCCGTGTTTTTACCCAGTTTTTGTATTACTTATTAAATTTATGACCATTCCTCCGTTGTGAGCTGCGCAATTTTTTCTCCACTTTGCTGCTTTTATTGTGTCCGCGGAGAGTGCGGTTCCCCTTTCCTCTTTATCTTTTCGATATTTTCACACGGACCGTACCGTGTTGGACCAGCACTGTGACTTTGACTGTGGTGCGCCTCTGCTCAGAGTCTTTGTTTCGAGCAGACCCGCTGCCGCTGGTGGCAGATTATTCTGTTTACTGGAACCGAGTCGCACCCACAGGGAAGTTGAGCCAGAGGACCCCTGCCTGCTGGTTCGTGTGAAGCGTGCCGGAGGATGCGCAGATCCTGGCCGTACGGTAGGTGTTTGCCTCTTGTGCTTGTTTTTCTTCCCTGTCTTCCATTTGGATGGTATTGTGCCTCTCATTCCCTCCACACCAGCCTTCTCTGTTGCCATTCTGTACTGCCTTCGGCAATAGTTTGGCACGCCGCGGCTTTATTCCTTAATACAGCGCATTACAGCTCATGCATTTTAGGTTTCTATTCCCATTTTTGGTCCCACTTGTTATTTTGTTTATACAGGGCTCGGGTTGCAGCGGCTTAACATGCAGGACGCCTGGGAAACAGCTCGGCTCATTCAGGCCAAGGATCTGTTCAGTGAACAGCAGGAGATGCCCATTTCTTTGCCCACTATTGGGGCAAAAAAAACTAATCTGAATCTTAGTATGGAAATAACTTTGCTTAAGGACATAGAGAAGCTGCGAAAAAAAGAAATCTCAAAATGGTGGGAGGAGCATTCACGGCAGAATTATCTTGATATTGGACGTGTACCTCGAGGATTGCGCATTTTGACAATGCCATCCTTTTAGGTCCAATATCCTCTCATGCTCCAAGAATGGGGAGAATACAGCAAAAGTTGCTCTGTTTTTTTCCTTACCATTTTGGTCAAGTATGCAAAATCTGATCGAGCTATGGCCCTTCAAGAACTCAAAAAAAAGGAAACTGAACTCAACAAGGTTTCCAGCACTGAGGAAGGCAAACAATTGCATACAAAAATCAATTAGGCTTTGATTGCATATGAAGAAGATATCAAACAGTGAAAACATCGAAAGTTTATAAGGGAGAAATGGGATTACGAGACAGGAAGGATATTTACCTTTGCTAAACGCTTTGACTCTTTACGAAAAAATCCCGCTATCCAGCCTGCATCTACTGCATTTGGTGATCTTGGCACCATTTCGTCTGAATCAGATGTTTCAGCTTCTGAAAATGAGGAGCCTGTTAAACTGAATTTTTTTAGACGAGATGCGCCTTCTATGCCAAGACGGGAAAAATCAAAAACGTGGCAGAGGTCGAGGCAAGGGAAGAGGAAAAGGCAGGGGACAGAAATCACGACGAGAAACAAAACTCAATGAGGCCGGCGTGGGAACCGGCTCAGGGGCGTACCAGAAGAGCAGATCAATGCGCTCTGGAGTCAAAAAATAACCATCGACACCATGAAGCTCTGCCAAATCATTAATCTGTCCTCTCATGTCCTCACTAAGCCTCAAACTTCGGTCCTTTCCCTGGGCCTTAATTCTTGTCCCACTAAGGCTTTTGATTACGTTCAGGCACGTCTAGATTTAGACAAATATTTTTGCAAAATCAAACTAAAGAAATTCTTCTGCATAAATCCTACAGCCATCAAGCCCTCTGTACCTCGCACTGGTCGTACCGACCTCCTCATCTCAGACATCCCATCATTAATGGATCTAGCCTGTCTTGAAGATACCCAGTTTGATCCCATAAATGTCGACTTCACCGACTTTGACATTAATCCTAACTGGGATATATATACAAGGCTCAAAGACAAATCCAAATTGAATCCACAGTTTCCCGTGGGCAGAAGTATTGAAGCATTCTATGATTTATGTGTCAGCGATCTTAGAAAATTACGGACCAGTACTGTCAGTGCTAAACACAATCTCACTTCCTTACAACTTCAGGCCATTGGTGAACTACAAAATCTTCCTAGCATCGTCATCAAGCAGGCCGATAAGGGGTCGAATATAGTGATTCAAGATAGAATCCATTACGTCACTGAGGCCAATCGTCAACTAAGGGACCGACTGTGCAATGCCAAATTATCAAAAAATCCTTTTCTCGATATTCAGTCGGAACTCAATAGCCTGTGTACCAAGTGGGCTGATATTGGACTCATCGAAGTCCAATTAGTTAAATTTCTTGTTCCCTCCTGCCATACCGTACCTACTATCTATTTTCACCACCCGGGAGACCTATTGTTACGTTATGTGGTTCCCTTCTTGAGCACGTGGCACAGTTCATTGATGAGACTCTGTTTCCTTTTGTTTCGGCTCTGCCCTCTCTGCGGGACACTAAGAACTTCTTGCAACATGTTACCAATACACCCTGGGAGGATGGGCTTCTTTTGGCCACCCTCGATGTTGTTTCCCTCTACACTTCTATCGATCATCAAGTGGGAATGGGAGCTTGCAAACATTTTTTGGATACTCGTTCATTGAACTATCATGGCCATAGCTCTATGATTCTGGAGATGTTGTCTTTTTGTTTGACGAACAATGTTTTCCTGTTTGATGGTGCCTTTTATCGGCAAGTAAGGGGTACTGCTATGGGCAGTACGTTTGCCCCATCATACGCAAATTTGACGATGGGATGGTGGGAGGCTACTTTTCTGTGTGACTTGCTTGCATCCAGTTTTTCTACTCAAATTATCGCCTGGTGGCGTTATATCGACGATGTGTTTGTAATCTGGAGGGTAACGAAAACTGATTGGCAACTGTTTGTTAAAATCATTAATACCAACATGGCCAATCTATGGTTTACAGAATGCCATAGCACCACCGAAGTTATTTATCTTGATGTGGTTGTGACCCTTGTAAGATCTGGTTTTCACACAGTTTTGCATAAAAAACCCTCCAATACCGGTCTACCTCTGCATGCCACTAGTTGTCACCCTATGTCATGTAAAAGAAGCATTCCCTACGGCGAATCTATTCGCTACCGTAGGAATTGTACTGACCTGGCATCGTTTGATTATCACTGTGCCCAAGCGGCCATGGATTTCTTACAACAAGGATATGAAAAACGTACTATAGAAATGGCCTATATGAAGGCCCGTGTACTCTGTAGGGATAAACTATTGTATGGCATCAAGTCTGATAAGATCACTATTCATGATGAACCGAGACTCATCGTCTCTTTTGATAATGCCTCAAACCATGTCCGCGGGATCATTGAACGGCACTGGCATGTTTTGATCTTAGACAAAGATCTATGCCCCTTACTTTCCAAACGTCCTACCATCACGTATAAAAGAGTTCCATCGCTCAGAGACAAGCTTATTTCCAGCTTTCTGCCACCTATTGACAGAAGTCCTCCTCTTTCAAATTGGTTGGCGGTCTCCCCATTGGCTTTACCAAATGCTCTAAATGTGAAGCCTGTGCTCATGCCACTGCTTGCAAATCTTTCACACATACGGTCACCAAATTTAATCAGACTATCAAGTACTCTATGAATTGTGACACTACTTTTGGTGTCTATGTCCTCTCGTGTCCCTGCATGAAGTGGTACGTCGGGAGCACCACATGCAAGCTCAAACTCAGGATCTTGCAGCATCTCAGGGCGATTAAAAACTCTGATCCCGCGTACCCCATGGCCAAGCACTTCTGGCAGGAACATGAGAATGACCTGAATCTGCTTACATTTTTTGCAGTGGCACACATTCCCATTCATCCCAGGGGCGGTGACTGTGTGTTAAAGCTAAGACAATTGGAGACCAGATTCATTTTGGACTTAGACACCAAGTCTCCCAATGGTCACAACTTAGATGAGGAGTTATATACGTTCTTGGGCACTTAAGCTTGATCTACATACATCTATGTTGTTTCCTTTTTTTCTCTGATGCCTTTTGAGTCTTTTCTGGTTTAGTTGTTTCCTCTTGGCATTTATTTCCGCTTACTTTATCCTTGGCCTGCTTGTGTTATTTTTATTATTATTCACCTTATTTCATTGGTGATCCTGTCTTTTCTGTTTTTAGACTTATTTTGTCTAATTTCTGTGCTGCTGCACTCACGATTCTGTGGGAAACGAGCCCTCTATTATCTTTTTTGATTATGTCTTTGTAGTCCTTTGCTCTCTTAATCCTAGTTTGCTCCTCTGTTGCTTTCCAGTTTTGCCATTCTTGCTTTGCATATTTGGTCATTTAGAGGCAGCCATTTCTCCCTTTATTTGCATTCCAATCCCCCCCTAGCTTGTGTTACAATCATGACTAGTGTTATTTCCAGCTACTGTGTATGAATTTTATGAATTTTGGTTAGAAATGTACTTTGCAACTTTGCACATGTGTATGCTGCTATTTTGGCTTTGCATATTTGCACATTTTGATGCTGCTACGCTCTTCCTGAGCCAGGGTTCTATTTTGCAATTTTGCACACATAGATGCTGCTATCATGTCATTGCATATTTGCACATGCTTATGCTGCTATTTTTTGTCCGCACTTGCACTTTACCCTAACCACTGCTTGCGTCATACTGATATATTGATGTCCAGCTATTTGTCACACGCACAAGCTGTTCTATTTCAATATTGGGTTGAGAAATGATCGCCTTTTGTTTTGTTTTTATCTATTGTTATTCATGTATTTTTATTCTTGCATTGTGTGCAGTATTTTTACTCTACCAATTGTATGCATATTATGACCATGGGTGTTTTCCTTTTTGAACTTGCAAACTAAACTGGATTCACAGTGGAACTGTGGGTGTGCCTGGCGTGGATTTGTTGTACAGACCATACAATTTTGGGTCTTTGACCATTCTTATGCCACTGTCCTTTTTGTGCACTACGCACTGCATGGACACTCCAACCCATCGCCCCCTATTTATTGGGATTCGCCTTGGTTCCCATTGCCGGCCACCGCCGCCCCCATTCCAACATGGCTGCCACCCTTTCCATCCCTCCATGCACGCTCACAGTTCCACTGACATAGGAATAGGACTACACCCTTCAGATATGAATGTGCTCTGGTCCTACTTTCCTTCACGTGATCAAGCGCTCAGTTGAGCATGAAACACGTTGTGTGCGGGTCGTGCCTCCGAGCGTCCTGCCTCTGTCTTTGCTGCTGCTTTTCTGGCCGTGTTTTTACCCAATTTTTGTATTACCTATTAAATTTATGACCATTCCTACATTGTGAGCTGCGCAATTTTTTCTCCACTTTGCTGCTTTTATTGTGTCCGCGGAGATTGCGGTTCCCCTTTCCTCTTTATCTTTTCGATATTTATATATATATATATACATATATGTATATATATGCGGTCAATTGTGCAAAGGTCAATTTGGACCCTTGACTTTCCGTCAGTTAGGTCATTCGAACAATTGTGTTTGAACAATTTGGGTAATACTGTTTCTCCCTACACTCGATACTGAACTTTTTCAGAGCTAAAGTCATTCCTACTCTCACTTATGGGGCCAAGGCCTTTCCAGCACTACCAACAACGGTGTGGAAGAAATTGGAAGGTCGATTCTGGAGGAGAGTTTTGACTCTTCCACAGTCAACTCTGATGGCCCTAATTCGTCGAGAACTCTGCACAACGTCTCTTAAAGCCATAGTGGAGCGCAATGGGCTAATGCTCTATAGAAAAATCATCTCACCTTCGCCAAAGACTCTTCTTCAAATTATTAGAGACGAAATGGAGGGTGACCGCAACGCAACTTTAACCTTAACTGAAGGGACAAAAACAAACAAATCCTGGACAAAATCCGAGGAAGAACTGTTACAAAACCCCTTAAAAGTTAACAAAAAAGCTACTTATCTGTCACTGGATCGAAACACAAGAGGAAGCCACCACGTACGTTCTCACTAAAGACCTTCCACCGAGACACAATAAATTGAACGAACTTCCTTCCTACCTAGCCAAATTCCCTAATCAGGGATTTCGGAACAGCTTTTTAAGGATCCGACTTAACCTCCTTCACACCAACGAAATCCAAGCCAAAAGAGGCCTAGTACCTTCAAACAGCTGTCGTTTTTGTGAAAACACAAATAAGGCTGAAATGATAAAGCACCTCCTCCTATACTGCTCGGGAGTTACTGAAGCGAGGAAGACCTGGCTAAGTCCACTCTTCAAGGACCTTCAATCCTTTTGTGAGCACGAATGGTGAACCCGCCTAATGAGTGGAGAAAAAACCCAATGAACAATTGCTGTAGTGGGTTTTTTCAGGCAAATAGACTTGGATGGTGCAACGGAGAAGGTCCTCTCCTAGTCCAGTGATTTTGTGATTAACCAACAATCAGGATAAGAGACTCAAACAGCATGACCCTCATCTCGCTAGCGGAAAAGGAGGCAGGATGGGATGAGAACACACCAGTAATTCATTGAGCCTTCTTGAATTATTTTTTTTTCCGATTCTACGGACTACCCGGGATTGGACATTTCTCTTACAGCCCCTTTTAGGGATGCTGGATTGCTCTTTTGTAAAAATTGGCTTGTACAATTAAATCAAATCAATTCTTTTTTTAAAAGAAATAAAAATGTATACATATATGAATTAACTGGCCAGAGGTGTCACTGGAATCTAGAGACACATATGTGAATACTGTGCATTAGTGTAAGGTGGACAGATTTATCACATCAATAAAGTAAAACAACTGATCCTACCTCACAACAAACTAGAATCCTTGTTCTATATCAGTGAAGGTAACTGATCATTCAAACCTGATAGATAGCTCAGGGGCAATGCGCTCGCCTTGGAAGCAAGACGATGTGGAGCACCATGGGTTCGATCCCCGGGTCCGCACATATAAACCTCTGGGTATTAAGTGCATTATAAATAACCTATCATATTATAGATGGGTCTGCATGTTGTGAATCCATAGTGCTTCTTTTCGGAGTAAGGAATGTTGCACATTAGTGGAGGCTTTAACCACATGATAATAATAATAATTTTATTATAATAATCCAGATCCACCAACATAAATAATTGGATGTGTGATAAAATTCTAAAGTGAAGAACCATGGGTGCTAAAAGTGTTCTTGCATCTGATCTGAGAGCAGTGTTCAGAAATGCGGAAATGGGCTGCCCTCATGATTTGGCCAATGTAAGGAAGGCCACATGGACTTTCGATGGAGCATACAACTTTAGTTGTTTTGCAGTTGGTCACATTTCATAATTTCCACACCTTATCTCCCAAGTGGAAGGAATCCATTTTCTTGGTGTACTTGCAGACTGTACAAGAGTTGCATGGGAAATTACCGGTTAATGGTCGCAGAACCCACAATGTGGTTCTGTGGCATTGTTTCGAGAACTGAGTATACCAAATGGTCCTGTAAATTGTTGGGTCTTTTTAATGAAGACATGTGGATTTGTTCATGAGGCAGTCTCAATTGAACTAAAGGCCAATATTGTTTTACTTTTTACTTTAAGTGCAGGGTGTTGGGGCAATGAGTAAAGACGCACATTATTCTCTGATGGGTATTAGGGACAGCCGTGCTGTAATTAATGTTTCTCTTGGGTGTAGCAGGCTCGTTTTCTGGAGTGGCTGATACATTTCTTAGGATAAGCTCTAGCTCTCAAGCGGTCATCTGGACTATTGGCATAAGGGTAAAAATAGGCCAAGGAAGTACAGTTTTGTCGTAATCTCAAATATTGGCCATAAGGAAGGTTCTCTTTAAGGCTGCGTGGATGGAAACTATTAAAGTACAGAATGGTGGTGTTTTAATTGCTAGATTTTCTGAACAGCACGCAGGCTAGAAGGCCATGGTCATTTTTGATGATTAAGTCCATAAAGTTACTTTGTTGGGTGTTATATTCAATGGTGAAATGAATAAATGAATGTTCCGATTACACACATTCAACCACTGGCAAAATTCCCTAAGCCTACAATGAGTACCTTGCCATATGAAGATGATGTTATATATATTGCACTTCCAAAGTTTTATATTACTATGAAGAGTTGCCCTGTGAAAAAATAAACCAATCTTCAAAGGTAGCCATCTATAGGATGGCTAATCTGGGGCAAATGCTGCTCCCACTGCTGTATTTTAGATCTGCAAGAGAAACTGATTGTCAAAAGTAATACAAATATTTTGAAGTGCTATCGTTATCAGATCAATAATGAATTCTGTGGGTACCCTATCTGGAGTGTGATGATGGGTAGGATGATGCCTTATGCAATCAATGACGCCCTCCTGTGGAATGCTGGTATACAGGGATTTGATGTAAGTCATAACCAATAGTTCTATATTGGAATCAAAAGTCAATCCTTCAAAAATGTCTATGGCTAACAGTGTCTGTAAAATACAAATTTGTGAGCTGGCTCAGCAGCTTGAGAAACAAGTCTACACATGAGCATATGGGCTCAAGAATGGAGCCACAACCAGCTACTATAGGTCTGCCAGGTGGGTGAAAGCAAGCGTCCCCAACCAGCACGATCCTCCCCGCAATGAGAGACAATGAAGGACTCTCCCAAAATGGGAATAAGGCCAAGACAGAGTGCGGGTGAGCGTAAGTGGGAGTTTATCAATCAGAATTGGGCATGCAAAGAACTCTGCAAACTCCGAGAGCGCTCTGTCTGACAATAGCAAAGACAGGCGTATATATTTACAAAAAACGTCATCAAAACCTACATACTATAGGGGGCACAAGTTCATTGGGATTGGGTGGCGACGACTAACTATAGGTGCTGCTGCGGTGTGGTTGGTCTTGGCTGGAGGACGTCACTGGTCACCCTCGTGGGTTGGGCTGGGCCTGGCAGGTCGGCTCGAGTTCATCCGGGCGGTGTTGGTGTGTCGAGGCGGCCTGTGGCAGAGATGAATGCCTTTTCTGACTTACTCGCCCTCTGCCATGCACACTGCAGTCATTCAGTCATTTACAGTTTTATTCTCTTTTAGTAAATCTTTTAATAGGTTAAATGCAACACAGGAGGAATGCACCTTGTGAGGGATCTGGAGATAATATATCGTGGCCTGGTTACTTGTGATCTGTTGACCGGGACCGTAGGTCGAGGGGCTAAGCTTCAGGGACTGGGGCTGGTGGTACAGGTCTTTCTGTCTTGTTAGAAGTGGTGATGGATGTTTCGCTGTGTGTTGTGAAAGTGTTGGGTGTCCTGATTGCACAGGGCCATAAGTCTGAGACAGTCCAGTCCGGTGGGTTGTGGGGTTTACGAGGGGGTGCTTGAGTTTAAACTAAGGTTTACTACTGTGCTGTAAATAATGCAGGTGGCTGGCCGCGGCCTTGGGTGCTGCAGTGGGGCCACAAGTCTTTGAAGCGGCTCCAGTCGGGTCGGGGGAGGCGTGATAACGCAGAGCAGGGCTCTGTTCTCATGTCTTGGCAGCCTTCTGAGGGAGGGAGGGGGATACATCGAGACCTTGTACGCTTTCACAAAGGTATCTCCCTCGTGCATTGCTGAATATAAGTAAAGACATCGCAAACATTTGAATACTTTCTATAATACTTATTTGAAATCACTTCGAAACATGCATTTAACCTTTGCTGGGTGCGTTTCGATTATTCCCAGTTCGAGCATCATATTTGTACATTAGACTCTAGCAGCTACAGTGTTTCAGTTACATTCATATACATTCGTAGTAAATGAGGTAGTGGTTAAATAAGTGGAGTACATAGAAAACAACCCGCCACTGTACGTGACGGTGGTGGCATATGAGAGGCTCAGACATTCACACATGATACGTGCACTCTCGCGCATTCTTTACATGGGTTCATAGTATAGTTGCATCCGCTTTCTCGTGTACTCTAGCAGCATTAGCTTTAGTTATGGCGCGAAACCACGTGAGGTAGGCTGCCCAGTGATACACACAACAAACAGATCCCTGGAGCGTTCCTTTATCATTGGCATCCACCTGCAATGGTGCGAGCTCGCCATAGCTTATATCATGGGAGCATACTCTCTCATTTTAATACATTCTACAGGCATTTGTATTTTGTGGAGGAAAGAAATAATGCAAGAGGTCTTGACATCAATATATACATATATATAAAGACTGTCTGCCATTAGAGGACCATTTTACTGTTCTTCTCATTGTTCAGGCCTGCTGGCCGAGTCATGCTGATAGTGATAGTACACTGCGGGAGGTGAACTGTTACAATGTTAGCGTATTGCGCTAGCTCATGTCCGTCTTGTTCGTGGGAACGTGCTCGCAGCGGATCTGCCAGGGTGCTGCGGCAACAGGGATGTTCTCCAAGGGTGGGGGCCGCGCTACAGTGCGCTGAGCTCACACCATCTTTACCGGGCAAAGAATGGTTTTTGGGCCTAGCTAAATTTGTGTTGTAATCAATACATGTGGGCATTCGATACGTGTGGGCAATGTCTCCAGTGGGTGAGCCCTCCACCACCTGGGCCCGGGTGGCATGAGGGAACGCCCAATGGGCCATAGCCCTCACCTGGGGAAGAAACGCAGGCGAGAGGGGTCTCCTGGACCAGTCCTCCCCTACATTTCCCCCCTTTCGTTACTTAAGTAACGAATTCTTTAACTCCTCTATCCTCCTACATTCTGCTTCGTCCATCACCGCCTCATCCCATGCAGGGGTTCCTTTGATAGGCATCCATGCTCTGCACACCCCCCTTAAACTCTCACCTCTCCTGGCGTATTCATCTGGAGTACACATAAAATATATGCACCCACCATCTCCTTCCAAATCTACCCACACTTCCTCGTACCATTCTAGTATGCGGGGTTCTTTGATGGTGGTGTGCCAAAGCTTATCTACAATATCCTTGTCATGGTACATGGGCACCAGTTGGTACCTTGGTGTGTTGTCTACCCCTGTTTGTACTTGTGCTTCTTGCACCGTTTTTATTGTACCGTGTGAGTTGCCCATTGTCACCATCATCATTGCACCATTTGGTACTGCGCTAGCACAGACTCGAAGACCCACCTGGCACAGGCAGAAAATCAAAAGCAGGAACACCACAGCTGGCAACAGAAATTTCATCGTTGTTCCAAGCCATGAGGGGACCCAGGAGAAGAGGTTATCGAACCATGTACTATCTTCTGCTCCGCCTTCCATCTTCATTTTTTCTCCTAGGTTATGGACTGCTTCGATCACATGGGACAGGGAGCCGTTCTCTGCGTCTTCAGAAGGTACGAAAGTGCAGCAGGCACTTCCTATTTTTCGGCAAACACCGCCGTCCATCGCCGTCAACAGGTCCAGGACATACCTGTTCTGCATGGTCATCAGTCGCAAGGCTCTTAGTTCGACCTTTATTATGTTAAAACCTTCTTCGGTGTCGTTTGCCAGCTGAATTAATTCCCAGCGGGTTATCTGGAGCCATTTTGCGTTAGCCCTTGCTTGGACACTTGATACGAGCGAGGCAAAAAATGTTTCTGCTGAGCTGAATAATCGATATTTGTCTGGGATCTGGGCCAATAGTTCTGATGATGCCTTTGATATATAGTTCGATGCTCGTCTGTTGCGGGTCAGCACCTCTTCTTTGCTTCCAGAAGACAGAACATACATTTGTGGTTCTGCAGTTGGTTGAGCCACACTCTGTTGTGTGCGTTCCCGTGTCCTTTTGCTTCCATCGATGTGGCTTTCTGGTATCACCATTAGAGCTGAGTGCAGAGTGGCCATTGAGCAGCTGCCACTCCACGACGGGGGGAGGTGTAGGTATGCCTGTTTTCCACATACCCAATACGTGTCCATAAGGGCCGCAGTCCCTTTTCTTAGGTCTGGGATAGTGAGGGTTTTGTTGCACTTCTTGTTTGTCCCCATGGACGTTCTCCCCTCTCCTTTGAAACATAGTTCATAGTCTATTTCATTTTGCAACTTGAAAGGCTTTTCGATGGGCGTAACCCAGGTTAGTTTTGAAATGTGTTCTCTCCATACGGGTGTGCATGTTTCTTCTATCCATTGCAATTTCTCCGGTGCCACACCCCTCAGTGCTTCAGCTTTACACATTACTTCTTCATTCTTCCACTTGTTATCAGAAAAAAGTGTCCCTTCGATTGCAAAAAATGGTTCTCTCAGACATACAACCCCTGACGGTTTTGGGTAGCACGTTTTCTCGTTCTGCAGCATTTGAAAAGTCACTTCATGTGCCTGGAAGGTGTTCTTAATTCTGCATAACGTGAGATGAAGGAGACATTGGGCATCTATAATCGGCAACTCTTTGGGTAACAGTACTTTGGGTGTACCTGATGCGTGAGGGATGAGGGAGCAAACATAACAGCTCTCGTTTGTTGTTTGTCTAGCTGTGGCACTCATGTCTGCATACCACTTATTTGTCTGGTGGGGGTGTTGCGGGTCTTCCATCTTATCTACACCTAACCCATAGTACTCATCATACTTCTTCCTTCCTGCTTCCCTCTTCCGTCTATTGTTCTTATTCCTCATATTCTTCCCGATTCCCTGGGCAAGAAACAAACTAGACCCCCCTTTCTCATTCCCGCCCCCCTTCACCCAGTCATCATATAATATTTCATGTGTTTCTCTCATTCTTTGATTCTCTATGGCCGTGGGGGCAGGTTGGCTGGTGGGGGTATTATACAACCAGGATATGGCAGAGGGATTTCGGTCGTTTAAGCTGTGAGCATTGTAATTGGACATCTCAGGTGGGGACAGAGAGTTGTTTTGTCTTTCACCCTTTGGCCCTCCATCGTGTGAAATGCCAACATTGGATGACGTAGTATAGTAGCCCCACACAAGTTTAGTTCCATCCCATCTCTAAAAATCACCTTCCCTTGTAGTTGCATTGACACTTGCAGTTGTATTGGTCCCAGTAGTTGTGTTACTCCCTCCCCCCTCGTTCATCTCGATAGAGATGAACGCTATGAACCAGTATGTAACCAGACCGAATAATAGTGTAAAGAACAATATAATGCACGCAGATAGTCCACATTCATACGAATATATACATTTCGCAGTTAACCATTCTCTAATTCTAGAACATCTGTCCGTTGCAGGCCGCCCGTTAGATGCCATGGAAGCTCCTGTTTAAGATATAAAAGTGCATTGAGTGCATACATGTAAACATTTTTGTTGGCACCAACAGTGCCAATATACATGTGACGGGGAATGGAAGCGGGTGGGGATACGGGGAGGGGTATTCACAGACAAGGGTGTATACAGGTTCATAGTTCAGCATTCCATTTTATATATGTGTATATATATATTTACACTCAACAAGATGAATGTTAAAACAAAATGTTTCCTCTTTTTTTTTTTTTTTTTTCTTTATCAGTTGTGCATTTCTTCAAATTCAGTACCAGCACATACACGCAAGTTCATATTCAGTCATTCTACTCAGCTGCAGCGTTTGCTGTTGTCTGTGCCTCCCCATCTACCTCCTCTTGTACGTTGCTATATGCCTTCCATACATCGGTCAAGTGCACCCAGTACCTTAACCCTTTGACTTTTACCGCCGTAGGTGTGCAAAATATTACTTCATATGGGCCATGGAATCGTGGTGCATTCCACCGACACACAAAACTTCTGACATATATCCAGTCGCCTGGCATTAGCTATAGTTGTTGCTCCGGCTCTGTGACAGCGCCTGTTACATTTCCCTCTTCTCTAGTGAAGGGTGGGGACAATTGCTTTGCTATCACGCGCGCTGCCCTTGTCAGTTTCTTTAAATAGTCTGTGAACTCATCTCCCAATATCGCAGCACTTCTGTGAGCGTCTGAGTGTTCGCGCAGTGGTGAGTGTGCAGTGTTCATCCGTCTCCCAGTCACGATCTCGTGCGGGGACAAATGGTGGTCTTTGCTTGGCTGGTTTCGTAACTCAAATAGCGCAAGCGGTAGGCAGTAAATCCAATTCTTTTTCAATGAGAAGCATCATTTTGATAACCTGCCCTTCAACAATCCGTTCATTTTTTCCACTACACCATTACTTTGAGGATGTGATAAATTGAACATAATTTATGTTTTATTACCAACAATGCAGTCACTTCCTTGAAAAGCTCATTCACAAAATGAGTGCCATTGTCTGAGCGGATGACGTCACAAATTCCCCAGCGCGGGAATACCTCCCTTACAAGGAACTTGGCGGCGCTCTTGGCATCAGGTCGCGCGCAGGGTCCTGCTTCCACCCACCTTGAAAATGGGCACACGACCACAATCATGTACCGTGCACCATTACACCTTTCCCCCATATCTGCATAATCTATGTGTAGTTCCTTGAATGGGCCAATGGGCTTAGGGATTGTTCCCCGGAGAGTACGTAATGTCATCCCTGAATTGTATATTTGGCATGTTGTACATTCCATTGCCAAACGAGACACGTGCTCCTGGAGACAGGGCACGAACCATTCTTCCTGTATTTCTGCTGCGATGTGTTGTTTGGTGTTATGTGCAGGGAAGTGTAGCTGTTGAAATGCAATCTCTAGTAGCTGAATTGGCATTACCACCTTCCCCGAGTTATTTTGCCTCCACAGCAGGTCTGTTCCTGACTTGCTGCACCCTCGCTTTGTCCACAATAGTTTTTCCTCTGCACTGGCACCTTCCTGCAATTCTATTATTTGTGGTATGGGCATGACATTATATCCCTCTGGGGGCTCTTCGTTTGTTTTGTCCTTAAGCATGTATTCACCTGCGTCATTTTTCTGAAAATAGGAAGCCTCTTTGGCGGCAGCGTCCGCTGCCGCGTTCCCTAAAGACACAACATCTGTGTTGGACGTATGTGCTTGGCATTTTACTATTGCTACTGCAGTGGGGTGTTGCAGGGCCTCAATTAATTCTTTTAACAATTCTGCATGCTGTACAGGTGTTCCATCTGCCCTCCTAAAGCCCCTCCGCCCCCATCTTGCTAGGCCTCCATGTACCGTTGTTGTCATGTAAGCTGAGTCTGTGTATATCGTCACTGCACAACCCTTTGCTGCATGTAGTGCTTCTATGAGTGCAATCAGTTCTGCTGCCTGCGCGGAGTAATGTGATGGGAGACGATATTGTACCAGTGTTTCATACTCACCGTCTTCTAACCTCACCACTGCCATGCCAACGTGTTTTTCTCCCGTGTCCGTGTCAATAGATGCGGACCCATCCACAAAGTACACTTCCCCTTCGCTTAGAGCGTTCTCACACACCACTGTCTCCTCCCCACTTCCTCCTGTGTAGGTTGCGCAATCGTGGTTCTGCATGTCTTCGAGCGTGCACGCTTCTGTAATGAATGTGGCGGGGTTCACTGTCTTGCATCTCACTATATGGATGTTGGCACTGGACAGTATAATCTCGTAGGCAGTTGCCCGCTGTGTGGTCAGTGTGCTTTTTGATCTCTCGAGTATGGCAAATAATGAATGTTCCACAAACAATGTTACAGGGCAGCCCATTACTATTGTGGCACTTTTCTCAATCGCGAATGCGGCTGCAGCGAGTGATTGCTCGCACGCGAAATGGCCCTGCATCACGGCATCTAAAGTGCCACTATAGTAAGCCAATGGCTTGTGCCCTAAGGATGTTTTTTGTGTCAGGACTGCTGTCATCAGTGTTTCCTTGCAGTGGGAGAATAGGTAAAACTCGCGTCCATAATCAGGGTTTGCGAGTACTGGGGCGCTTGAAATCAACTCTTTTAGTGTTTGGAAGGAGGAACTCATCTCTTCCGTCCATTCCACCTTCCTGCTCTCCTGTTGAGCCACCTTTAATGCTTGTAATAAGGGCCTAGTGTATGCCGCATAATCTAATATCCATGCTCGGCAGTAATTGCACATTCCCAAAAATGTCTGCATGTCTTTTACTGTTGTGGGTTCTTGTACTGATCTTATGGCTTCCACCCTGTCTGGTATTATTCTTTTTCCATCTCTCGAAATCAGCTGTCCTAGGTACAGGACCTCTGTCAGACAGTATTGTAGCTTTCCCTTGTCCACTTTGTACCCCTTGTTGGCCAGCAAAGTCAATAGAGTTATGGAATCTGTTCTGCATGTCTCTTCGTTTCGTGCGCAGACTAGTAAATCATCTACGTACTGAATAATGGTGCTCTCAACTAATAGGTTTCCTAGGTCTTCATGTAATACGCGATTGAAGATGCTCGGGCTCTCGCAGTAACCCTGTGGTAATCTGCAATGCTCATACCTTTTACCCCCCAGTGTGAAGGCGGTAAGGTATCTACTCTCTTCAGCCAGGGGAATAGAGAAAAATGCGTTTTTCAAATCCACTACTGTGAAATGTGATGCCTCTTTCGGGATGCTGCACAGTATTGATGCGGGGTTCGGGACTAGAGGGAACTCCTTCTGAATTACATCGTTGAGGGGGCGTAAGTCCTGTATCATCCTCCAAGACCCCCCTTTTGCTTTTTTGATCGGATAAATACAAGTGTTACATGGGGAGCTTGAAGGCACTATTATCCCTTGTGCTAGTAGGGCGTTTATTGTCTCTTTTATCCCCTCTTCAGCTTCACGAGACAGGGGATATTGTTTAACTCGTGGTAAAATTGCTCCTTGTTTCAGCTTTATTACCACAGGCTGTACTCCATGCAACAGTCCCACATCATGGGGGCCTGTTGTCCATAAGTTGTTTGGTACGAGCCTCATGTCGTCATCAAAAAACGACGGTGGTGCTCCTACCACTGTCATCAATTGGACGGGAGTCTCCCTTGCTTGTATTAAAATATCACAGGGCATCGCTATTTCCATCACTATTTCACCATCCCCTTCTGAGTCTGAGAAGAGATCCTCATCTGTTACCTCTCGCAGGGCGATGTTGGCGTTTGTGCATAGCACTGTGCGCCACTCACACCCTTCCTCGTCCACTCCGATCACAGCTATTCTTTTTGCTGACACTTGCACAGCGTGCAAATCTAACGATACCACTGATCCTGGTGCTGCGTTGGGGCATACTATGGGGCGGAAGAGGAACTCCGCCGGGATCCTCCAGTCCATGCTTCTCAGCTCGGGAATTATGAGGGCCAGACTCTTCAGCCCTTTGATAAACATTTCCTCATTTTGTGGCAGTCCTCGTATTTCCTGCGTGGTTGTGTAGGCTTGCACTACCAACATTGCACGCAAGGGGCATATCCCGGGTGTGGAACACACTATCCCTCTCTCGGTAAATGATATGGTCATGTTGAGTTTACTCAGGAGATCCCTCCCTAGCAAGTTAATTGGGGAATGTTCGTAATATAATAAGGGTGCCTTCACAGTCTTACCTCCCACTGTCACATCCAAAGCTTCTGTGTAAGGAACTTCAACTACAGCCCCAGAGAACCCCTGCGTCTCTAACTTCCTGTTAGATAACGGGAATCGGCCCTCTCTGATACATGATTTCTCCGCTCCCGAATCAACCATGAATATAAACTGCTTGTCTCCTATCTGCGCCCCTACCAATGGTTCCTCTGCTGCATTGTAGGTGGTGGATAGAACTGGACACGCAAGTGTTCTCTGTGGGCTGTCCTATGCGGGGTATCTCGTCGCCCCTCCCTCATTAAAGACATTTCCGGAAACTACCGACGTGCCGCTGTAAGGCACTGACGCGGGGGCCCCGTTTGCTGTTGTCGCGAAAGGGTTACCTGGCGTGTATTGCATGCTGTCATTGTTTTGGGGGTGGTTCTGTGTCCTATACTGGTGTCCTTGTTGCTGGCCCGTGGTACCCTGGCCGGGGTTTCTTAGTTGCTGCTGTCCCATTGGGAGACCGTATGGGCTTCCCGGGTGAGGATGACCATAACTCTCCCCCTCCTGGAACCCATTGTTTTGTCTACTTCTGCACTCTCTGGAGTAATGTCCCCATCGTCCACAGTTCCAGCAACTCCCTTGGGGGCCCCTGGGACCCTGCCATCCATTTCCCCCCATTCCTCCATACCCCTGTCCGCCTCCTCTCCGGCCCCTGTACCCACCTCGTCCCCCTCGAGGGGTCCACTCTTGCCACTGCGGGCTTCCACCTTGCTCTTGCTCAGTCCACTGCCGCTGTGCTGGTCCTGCCCAATTAGTTGCCACCCTTCCTTGGAGTGCTATCAGCCCATCCTCCTCCTCATCTCCCTCCCTACTGTGTGGGAGCGCGGCTACTGCTGCTGCAACCTTCACTAACTTTGACTGTACTAACTTCGCCTCGTCTGCCAATCTTTTCTGCGCCACCTCCTTCTCCCTCTCCTTGATTCTTTTACAATGGTGTACTATTATGCTTTGAATTTCAGGCCATCCCTTTGCTTCAATACCTGCTATCTTGTCAAGCGCCTTCTGCACTTCCTTTGGGAGCCCTCTCTTTATAATAAAATAAAATAAAGATGTCGATTGATGCCAGGGTGTGCCCGTTTCTGCTCTCCACATCTCTTGGACCCGAAAAATGTAATCCATAGCCTCTTCCCCGTCATTCATTGTACACTGCATCACTGACTGCAAGTCCGGTGTGTCTGGGAATGTTTCGCGTAAGGCATCCCACACCCTGGCACGCACCGTGTTAAAGGATGCCCCATCATGGCGGTCACAGTCTAACGTTACTCCCGGGAAGCCGGCCTTAACCCATACCCTGTCAGCCTGGTCACCTACTGCTGATACGAGTAGACTTTTTACATCTCCTATGGCTAGGGGTACTCCGGCAGTATGTTTCTCAAAGGCATATATCCACTTACTTGCCCCTCCTGACAACGGGGGCAATAGCTTTAATAAATTGGCCTTATCCATCTGTGCCCATGGGATATAGTTAGGCCTCCCTCCTCCCCTGTGTATCAATGGGAGCTGTAGCCTTCCTTTTGTCGTTCCGTCAGGACCCGTTTGATCTGTTGATGTCCCTAGTGATGCCATTTTTCCCACTCTGTACCTTAATCGCCCCGTCCACTCATCGTCCAGGGTTCTCAGTGAACACGTACCTTCCCCCCCTTCGCTTCCCCCTCCTATCGCCATACTCAACCTGTCGCTTTCTTCTACCTCGTCCCTTATGTCACACAGCAACTCCTCTCTAATTCCCCCCCTCCTTTCTTCACTTGCAACATCTCCCTCTCCGGGCCCTATTTCTATTATTCGCGTTGGTTCTTCCTCAATTCTGAACAAAATCTCGCCCTTTTTCCACCCCTCTTCGGGCTTTCTATTTTCACCTAGCGCTCTAGACGTACGCCCTGATCTAGTTGCATCTAGTGCTGTTCGTTCGCATATGTCTTTTATCCTCGAGAGCTCATCCTTTGCTATCGTCAGTCTTGATTCTAAATCATCTGTGAGCTTCTCTATATCCACCCTTTGTGCGCCTGCCTGGGCTCGCTCCCTCGTGCTTTCGTATGGCGGAGGTGCCGTGGGCCGGAGAGGTGTAGTATCTCTCGGGGGAGGTATGTAAGTGGGATCACTGTACCCCTCTGCGGGCACAGGCTTCTTTATTATCGGGTACAAACTTATTACCTCTACTGGTGGCGCTACACTTGGGCCTTCTTTGACATCTCTCTGTATTAGCAGTGGATTGTCTGTGGTGGACGGGAGATCAGAATTTAGTGCTGGTGTCTTAGGCGGTGGTATCTCTTCAAATAACCTCCAAAGATCTAATATTTCCCTCCTATTTTGCAGCTGCTTTCCTTTGTATTTTAGATAAATGCATGTGGCCACTGTATCCAGGACACTTTTATCAAACGACCCTCCCTCGGGCCAAATCTGAGGTAACCCCTCCCCCTTTAGCTCGGTCACCCATTGGTCGTGATATTTTTTAATCCGCTCCACGTACCCCGGGAGATTCTTACAAATATGTGATAAGGGTGTTTCAGCCCCCATCTCTATGCCCTCCTAGTGCTGATGTGCCTAGTGTGTTTGCAACTACAATGTAAATGTCGTATCAATACTATTCTTTATATTTTACTTCACGTTCAATGTTGAGTCCCTTTGGGCTGTCCCCCTCCCTATCTGTACTATACAATACTGGCCGTACACAATGTCTATTATGTTCTTTTTGAGGTGCACATACAAGAGCAACCCATCCTTTGGTTTGACAATGTCAGACTGGAAATCAAAAAGGTACCCACTCACTCCACTATATTGGCGTTGTCTGAAGAGAGAAAAAACTTTTATCCGACCACACTTATCATGACCATTTAATTATTATGCACTTATAATCGTTCACACATTCACAACGTCAAAATCTCTTCTAGCACATACGAGGTGCACACACCTCTTGGCACCATTCACCATTCAAGCTGCCCTCCCTTTCCTCCCTAGCCGGCTGTCCCTAATCGCCTTATTTGAATATCTAGATGCGCATATATATATATAGGTATTAACCTGTTTTCCCCTCCTTCTATTAGGACTTTGTTTCTCTTACTGTCTCCCCAAGTCTGTGCTAATCACAGTTCTTTTATTCTCCCCCCCTACCCTTAAGAAAAAGGAAGAAAGTAATAGCGGTCACTAATGTACTCTCAGTGTCCCCTTTTGCTGAACACTTTTATTTTATACTCCACGTCTTCATATATTCCCAGTACTAGCCAATATAGCACTATGCGGCGCCGCCTTCCACCCCCTTTCGGAGCTAGGTTCCCGTCACTTTTTATCTCTTATTCACCTCTTAATCCTAATGGCCATATGCAAAGAAAAAGCAAGGAAATTTTAAGACGATCTTTAGTAGATCTGCGTACCCCCTCTTCGTTTCCTGTCCTACACTTCACTCCCCGCTCCCCTTAAGATCGTTCGCACTCAGTACTCACGTGCCCGTCTTGAACCGACACTCTCCGAAACTGGGTCCGTCCAGGCAGTGTCACCGTCAGCTCAACAGTCAGCCCCGGCTCCGGCGAGCGGTACTCAAAGGGGATTTTTCAACCGGGATCCCGTACCCCCTCTCTATTGAGTGCGCACTTCTTAGTGTACCGGTCGCCGTTGGCGGGCAGCCTCCTGGAGCCGGCTCACCGTGCGTATCCCTTTTCGACCGGAGATTCTCGTGCCAAACGGGGACGGTTATAAGGAGTTTAGGAAGAAATAAAAATCATGCTATCGGGGTCACCACTGAAAGCAAGCGTCCCCAACCAGCACGATCCTCCCCGCAATGAGAGACAATGAAGGACTCTCCCAAAATGGGAATAAGGCCAAGACAGAGTGCGGGTGAGCGTAAGTGGGAGTTTATCAATCAGAATTGGGCATGCAAAGAACTCTGCAAACTCCGAGAGCGCTCTGTCTGACAATAGCAAAGACAGGCGTATATATTTACAAAAAACGTCATCAAAACCTACATACTATAGGGGGCACAAGTTCATTGGGATTGGGTGGCGACGACTAACTATAGGTGCTGCTGCGGTGTGGTTGGTCTTGGCTGGAGGACGTCACTGGTCACCCTCATGGGTTGGGCTGGGCCTGGCAGGTCGGCTCGAGTTCATCCGGGCGGTGTTGGTGTGTCGAGGCGGCCTGTGGCAGAGATGAATGCCTTTTCTGACTTACTCGCCCTCTGCCATGCACACTGCAGTCATTCAGTCATTTACAGTTTTATTCTCTTTTAGTAAATCTTTTAATAGGTTAAATGCAACACAGGAGGAATGCACCTTGTGAGGGATCTGGAGATAATATATCGTGGCCTGGTTACTTGTGATCTGTTGACCGGGACCGTAGGTCGAGGGGCTAAGCTTCAGGGACTGGGGCTGGTGGTACAGGTCTTTCTGTCTTGTTAGAAGTGGTGATGGATGTTTCGCTGTGTGTTGTGAAAGTGTTGGGTGTCCTGATTGCACAGGGCCATAAGTCTGAGACAGTCCGTGGGTTGTGGGGTTTACGAGGGGGTGCTTGAGTTTAAACTAAGGTTTACTACTGTGCTGTAAATAATGCAGGTGGCTGGCCGCGGCCTTGGGTGCTGCAGTGGGGCCACAAGTCTTTGAAGCGGCTCCAGTCGGGTCGGGGGAGGCGTGATAACGCAGAGCAGGGCTCTGTTCTCATGTCTTGGCAGCCTTCTGAGGGAGGGAGGGGGATACATCGAGACCTTGTACGCTTTCACAAAGGTATCTCCCTCGTGCATTGCTGAATATAAGTAAAGACATCGCAAACATTTGAATACTTTCTATAATACTTATTTGAAATCACTTCGAAACATGCATTTAACCTTTGCTGGGTGCGTTTCGATTATTCCCAGTTCGAGCATCATATTTGTACATTAGACTCTAGCAGCTACAGTGTTTCAGTTACATTCATATACATTCGTAGTAAATGAGGTAGTGGTTAAATAAGTGGAGTACATAGAAAACAACCCGCCACTGTACGTGACGGTGGTGGCATATGAGGGGCTCAGACATTCACACATGATACGTGCACTCTCGCGCATTCTTTACATGGGTTCATAGTATAGTTGCATCCGCTTTCTCGTGTACTCTAGCAGCATTAGCTTTAGTTATGGCGCGAAACCACGTGAGGTAGGCTGCCCAGTGATACACGCAACAAACAGATCCCTGGAACGTTCCTTTATCATTGGCATCCACCTGCAATGGTGCGAGCTCGCCATAGCTTATATCATGGGAGCATACTCTCTCATTTTAATACATTCTACAGGCATTTGTATTTTGTGGAGGAAAGAAATAATGCAAGAGGTCTTGACATCAATATATACATATATATAAAGACTGTCTGCCATTAGAGGACCATTTTACTGTTCTTCTCATTGTTCAGGCCTGCTGGCCGGGTCATGCTGATAGTGATGGTACACTGCGGGAGGTGAACTGTTACAATGTTAGCGTATTGCGCTAGCTCATGTCCGTCTTGTTCGTGGGAACGTGCTCGCAGCGGATCTGCCAGGGTGCTGCGGCAACAGGGATGTTCTCCAAGGGTGGGGGCCGCGCTACAGTGCGCTGAGCTCACACCATCTTTACCGGGCAAAGAATGGTTTTTGGGCCTAGCTAAATTTGTGTTGTAATCAATACATGTGGGCATTCGATACGTGTGGGCAATGTCTCCAGTGGGTGAGCCCTCCAACACCTGGGCCCGGGTGGCATGAGGGAACGCCCAATGGGCCATAGCCCTCACCTGGGGAAGAAACGCAGGCGAGAGGGGTCTCCTGGACCAGTCCTCCCCTACATGGGTTAGTCTCATCCTTGTGTAGGGATAGCATAAAAGGATGGAATACGGTCCTGGGAATTATTGAGGTACTGAAATTGATATTTAGTTATCCAGTGTCTCTGGAAACCATACAGAGTTGTTTCCAAAATGATTTGTTGAATTTCCTGTGTAGGGTCTTTTCTAAGTATGACCATTTTCTGGATCATTCAGTAAATTCAACACCATCTGTTTGTACTGATTCACATTAACCACAATATTCCCTTCTCCATAGCGCCTAACCCTGGCATGGACAACTCTGCTATTCCTCTGTGTGATGTTGACATTTCTGTACAATACTGTTGGTAGCAACAGCTTACCTGCAGGAAATCACAAGTTATAACACTAACAGCATCAAACCCTAAATTAATTTGTAATATACAGACTGGATGCATTCAATACCAGCTGAGGCCATTCTTAGTACCTCAAAGTACATGCTTGCAGGGTCTCATGGTGTGTTGTTTGGGTCAGGCGGCACCCCCTTTAGGCAACACCGAACATTTAGGCCACACCCATTTTTATAGCCTCTGTCCCGCAGTTTCGCATTCCACTTAAGCCACTTGTAAGGACCTAATGCTCAAGAGTCCCCTGATAAAGGGAAAGGCTTCTTTATGGAAAGGGGCAGGGTGAAAAAGCAGACAAGAGTAATTTATTAAGATATTTACTCACAGTTGCAGTTTTCATACAAACGAGCATGAAGCAGAGACAGGGTACACGAAAAAGTAAATTAATTTAAAATGTACTCAGACCGACAAAAACAGGTATTGGAGGGTAGCGGAGCAATGGTCCTAACACACTTGATGGGAGAGGGGTAAAGGCAGGCACAGCAATACACTTTGTCTTATATTTGAATACTTAACCCACCTCTTACTTGTCTCCAGCAATCCCCTGCTTACCTGATCTTAAGATCACCCTTGGTGCATCCCTGTTGGAAATGGACTTGGGCAGCAAAGGTAAAATTTAGTATTCACCAAACCCCCTTAGAAATAAGTACAATAATATAATAACTATAAACCCCACACAAGAAAAGTCAGACAAAGGAATCCTGGTGTACGATTCCTTTAGTAGTTGTTGATATATACATACTTCCTTTCACCCAGTACACTAGCAGTTTTGAAATTTGTACATAGAGGGAATTACAAAACAGTATATATAAGACTATAACTAAGAAGTTGTGTAAAACTAAAAAAAAGAGAGAGTGCCTTAACACTAAAATGTCTTTTAAAAATACAGAGTTCGTTAAAAATATATATTTTTAAAAGTCCTTAAGAAATATACAAAAAGAGTCCTTATAAAGTGCCCTTTCTGCAGGTCATAGTTTTGCTGCACCTAGGTGGTTATATGGCAGGCAGGACAGCAGCAGTGTGTGAGGGGCCCCCAAAGTCTTTGTATGATGGGCTGCATATGTCTCTGCAGCAGCGAAGGGCGGTGGGCCTTCCTTAAGTTTGAGCCGGGCTGCATGTGTATGCCAGGTGCAGCCCCTGTGCTGATTGCAACAGCATGGGGCCCCCAGTCCTTGCTCTCTAGCAGGCGCTGGGCGTCGTATGCCAGCAGGGAACTGGGGAGTCTCTGAAGTCCCCCTTAGCAGGAGGCATGCCTTAAATGTTCACCGGTAGCACCACAAATGGCAAACGCAGGCCAGGATGCAGAGGTGAAGAGGTGCTCCCCATCCTCACAGGGAGCACCGGTGAGCCAGGCCACAGTGTTGACTGAGGTGCGATGCAACGCCTGGCAACAGAGTGCTGCCTCTTTGGCAGGATCAACCAGGCAATTTGTCATTTTCCCCAGCAACGCTAAGCGGAGCACCGGATCGTCCCTCCATCATGAGGGTCAGGCAAGCTTTAACTGTCAACGGTGCGCTACTCACACCGTTGCTAATATTCCTTTTTGTTTAGAAGGGACCTCTGCATGGCTTCTCACACTGAGGGATCCTACATTTTTTCTAATTTCTTTATTTAAATCTTTTTTTTGATGTGTAAGTGAAGGAAACTAATCAGGGATTCATGGCTTACATTTTCTCAGGGAAATTACAAAGAATTACTCTTCTCAGCCTACGGCAGCTATTAACTTGATAATTTTGTGAGGTAAGCTGTAGGTATAGACTTTAATTGGAAACAATGGTCATTCAGAAAATGTATTTGTGAACTAAAAGCAGCAAGTAATTAAAGCTGTGTTTTGTGATGCAGGTAGCAGGGCTCTCTACAGTGAACCACATCACCTATGGAATTCAGTGTTATAAGGGATCAGAATATATCGAGTATGGTAGTTAAGTGACCTAATTATATGTTATCCCATTATTCAAGTGAGTTAAAGCGATAATAGCGAAGAAGACTAAACACCCTGAAGAATTTCCTGATATTCAAAACATTGATTTAGAAATGAAACATGTTGGGTTATAAATTACACACTTACATATAAGGAGTGTGGCACTATTAGTCATTTTGACAGAGGTTGTCGAGAATAACTTATAATAAGTACAACTGGTCTATAGTTTTGTATATGTATTGTAGTTTTTAGATGTATTGCTGTTTTTCCTACTGTATGAATTAACAGTTTTAATTGTTGATTGAATCATGAACTGTTTAATGTCTTAGCAAGCACACGTCACTTTTTGGATTGCACTTTGCATTTGGCTAGTATATTTCAGCAAGCTTTTATGTCGTATTTTTGCATTGTTTATTATAATAAAAATTTAATTTATAATTTGTATTTAGAGTGGGTTCATTGTATTTTTTATACCCCTTGGGTACTGCTACATCCCGCATCACAAATAGTTAGCTACACACACATGCTCAAGTTCCGTCTAATTTGTGTTGTATATTGATTGACCAGGAACGACCTTGCTGCATTCCATCCTGGTGTCCCCTTTTTGTTATAAAAGCAACATAATATTTACCTTAGAATTCAAACCCACTGCAACCAGGGCCATCTTAAGCACTTTTGGGTCCCTGGGCACGGACATCTTTGGGGTCCTCTGCCACCAAACCAAAATAATTAAGTGATCAAGAATATCTGCCCCACCCCACCCCCGCCGACACCACAACCCATAGGTTGATATACTGCCTCGCAGAATTAAAAATAAGGATGTTTACTCCCTTTAAGTCCCCTTACCCTTTTCAGTCTTGCTCTAATCAGACTGATAAACAAGCACCATTTGAAGGGCAACATCATCAGTCTAGGAAGAGGTTACTTCTGTTCTAGCATAGATACAGGAGACTTTTTTATCAATAGAATCCAGGAAGGTATGCAACCTGTAGTATTAATGCAGGACTGTATGCAAAAGTTACATGTAACCCAGAATAGACAGATAACTCACATTTGCTGCCTCGCAGCATGCAAACGGGCTCAAGCATGGATAGAACACCCCAATTGGTAGGAAGGAGAAAGCTACACATACCATAGCATGGATAGTGGGTGCAGATTAGAAGCTACCAGGAAGGTGTCAGTATGCAGACAGACTGAGATTACAAGTGGGACATGGTTTTCAAATAGTGTTGCCATTAGAGATCAAAAGAATAAAGGGCCTGTGGTGTGCACAGTGGTCGAAGTGTACAAAAAGAAGTAGTGGAAGTATGTTCCTTGCTGGCCTGCACCCACTCTCCACAAACCCCATCGGCAGGCCCCTACCACACACAATACAATCCCCCAAACACGTGCACCTGCTGTTTAAGGGAAAGTTCAATGCAGTGCACTGAAATTGCAAGATGCAATGTCTTCCTACACATTTATTTTAAAACTAAACCATTCCGGAACGGTTCCTTTTTCAAATAAAAGTATAGGAGCTGTAAAACGTAATTTTAAAAAGTAGAGGAGCACCCCTCCCGACCGCTCCCACTCACTTCGACTACTGGGTGTGCAATATATCAATGCTCACTATTAAAGTGGAAGCAACACTATAGCCAGTGAAACCATGAGTGAGGCTGTTTGGAAGATCATACCCTGAGAAGGAAATCTCTCTGAAGGGCTGACAATTTTGAAAGGTTTAGGGACTGGCAGTTTCCAGAGGCTTGGCAATACAAGATTAAATTAGATGCACAGCATTACACACATTGGTTAAGGGGTGAATCTGGGATTTGTGCCAACTCAGCAATTTCTGCATTTGAACACTTTGATTACCAGTTCTTACCATGAACTAAAATAAACTCATTTTTATAAAACTGAGTTGGAAAGTACACACAGCACTTTACGAAACATGACAATTTTTAAAAACAATTGTTATAGAAGGGTGTAACACAGAATGATTCTAGCTTCATTCTTTCCATTATCAAGAGAAGTATGTAAGTACCAGCATACCAATCAGTGTGATTTAACAGATTTAATCTGGGTTGGTCTTTTGCATTTTAAAACTTTACATACTTCCAAAACACTGGCTTGTCAAATTGTCATTTATAAACGTGCAGAAAAACCTTTGACTTTTACAAAAATGCAAAGGTATTTTGTGTCAACCAGCAGACTTTAAAATATGCTTGCCCAAGTCCATCTCCATCTGGTCCGCTCCCTTCTGTCTACCACCCCCTTCCACTCAAATGGCCTACATAAGAAGAAAGATCATGTAATGGGCTAAACAATGCCACCAGCAAGACAGTACAATAATGTACGAGATATAAGATGATTGATCAGGATCACTGTATTGTCTGCTGGCAAAGCCAGGATACAAGCATGATATAATATATGATACGATAATGTATTTATATCGTGCTCATATACAAGTGTTTCAGAGCGCGATGAATGAATGCTTTGGTTCCAAATTCTGATACTTATTCACCTCTTGGACTAACAGTTTATGCTCATCATTCATCATTGGAGGGGATTGCCTAGGTTTTACAACACCACATCTGAACAAACCAATTTCGAGACCTTCACCATAAAGAGGACATGTTTGTTTGTATGGCAACCCCTATCTGGTGGAGGTATATTGCTGAAAATAGCACGTGTTGTACTGCAAGACCAAGTAAATATGCAGGCAGGTTTATAAACTTCAGACATAGGAAAGACTCAGCCAGCCTTACATGAATGTGGTATTCTAATCTTGCATAGGAACACTTATCACTGCAACGAGTGCTTAACACACTGAGCTAACTTCTGAACGATTGTGGTGCTCAATTTTCCAGTATGCACTTCAAATTTGGCTATTGCACATGATCAACATAATTCCCAAAGGAAGGAAAGAATGCTACAGGAGTTGTGCCTCAAGGAACACACAAACTCTATATACTACAGTGAACACAGAAAGCATTATATGATGAATTGATCGAGGCAGAATGTACTTGCCACCAGACAGGCAATAGGTTTAGAGCCTCAGCACCATGCAATACAATATCCTGATGTGTGCTATTTAAGTCTGGTGTACAAAGGAATCTTACTTCTTTAGATCAGGCAGCCTTGTTGGGCCCCCTCCAAGGTGGGGGCCCTGGGCAAATGCCCCTTTTGCCCTCCCATTAAAACGGCTCCGACTGCAACTCCTCCACTAAGAGGAGCTGAGATTAGATCAATCTCATAATCCGCTGTTAGTGTCCGAAAAATCAGCGGACCCGAGGAGACCCTCAACCAGGGTTTCAGTAGGACAAACAAGATCAGGCAGAAATTCAGAAACAAAATCATACAAAAAAGGCTGAGTGTCCAACTAAAGAGTGCACGTTCACAAGAAAACCCCTCAGTGATTGCTTACTTGCAGTGCCATTAGCCGCACTTGCCAAGGAAGCAAAGGCACAAGGCCACAATGTATGCAATGGCGTCAGCCGTAGCAAGTCATCTTGCGAATAAGTGGCAATGCTGATCGTGGAAGGAACAGACATAGGTTGCAACGTTCATGGCCCATCCTGTGCACGGGCCAGCACAGATGGGCTGGACTTGGGCGGGACTTGAACCCGGACGTGATGCCTCCACTGCGCTCGTCCGTGGCGCTTATAGCGTATTCAGTGTTATTAAATAAGGACAATTATATCGCTGGAGCCAATCCATGTGCTGTAATCAGGAGGCAGCGAGAAAAGACTGCCAGAGGTACGGTGCATGCATATCTGAAAGTGAAACAAATACGGCGGCCGGGTAGGAGACCCCGGACGACCATTAGAAGCCAAGCACCTTCCACCGAGCAAGCCCAGAATACAAGGAACACAGCGACGTAAGGAGACAAAACACTTTGAGGTAAACAATAACATTATACTAAAATAATAATGCGAGTGCGTGCTTCTGAAAATGATCTCCCACTTCAGTTGCATTCCTACCGCAAAATATAGACTGAAATAATGGTAGGGGAAGAACTCCTTCACAGAACTGGCAACGCTCACAAACACTTTGCTATGACCATCTCATGAAGGTCCTCTAGGTTGCACATTATCAAAGCAAAGGCTAAGGGAACAGGGCTGGTGGCCAGGCATGGACAGTGAAGTGGTGAGGCACATTCCTTATTGTGCAACATGTAAGGAAGGCGAAAAGTGTCTTATTATCCACACCCCACCCATGACAGCCATAGAATGGACTCGCCATCCCTGGCAGAAAATGGATTTCATTGGGCCAATGGATCATATGCTACACCTCCAAATGGGTTGAGGCAGAATTCATGAAACAATGACTGTTTTCAGGAGAGAAGGATGTGCCAGAGAAATAGTCTGACAATTAAGTTTAATTTGTCTCAGGTGAAATGGGAAACTTTTTAAAATGCAACAACACAATGTACGTTTGTGTAACACTCTACCACCCAAAGGGAAACGAACAGATGAAACGAGCCAATTGCATGATCAAAAAAGTGATCCAGCAAGCCATAGCGTGCGGTGCCAATTGCCATGAGGCTGTACAGAAAACAATATCCGCTCACAGATTGCCAACGAATTCTACCACATGAGTTACCCATTTCCAACTGATGAGAGGATGATAGACCAACACGAAACTGACTCCCGCCTGGACATCCCCGAAGAGCAATGATCAATGATCAATCGATAGTCATACCACGATTCATGAGAGCAGTGAAGAAAACTCAACACCACCAAAGAGAAGCATTCCATATACAAAGTGCAACAGCAATGCGAGAGATCAAAGTGAAGATACCAATGCCCCAGAAGGCAAGTAGGCCAGTACACCTCTTAGAAATGTAGTCGCCCCGTGGCAGTCACAGAGGTACACACAGTGGCACCGTATCAATCAACTGCAGCAAACAAATGGAACATGGGCAGGATAGCGATCTACCAGAGAAGGGAAAGAGTCGGCACATGTAACAAGTGTGCACAAGCAAGAAACTTCAATCAGCCAACTGAACACAACCGCTCATGAACTGAAGAAGAGGAAGTCCTGCATGGTGGTGGTGGTGGTGGTGGTGGTGGTGGAGAAGATTCCAGGAGGAGTGTAGAGACCACTGAAGGAGATAAGAACGAAACACAACACAACCAGAAAGAAAATGACACAAAACAAGACATATTCCTGAAAGGATGTAGGGACGTGCCTTTGACGCCTGCGCCGCCAGCGATGCATCACGATGGCACGCTGCTCGAGATGCGGCATGAGGGCAGCACGGGGCGCCGCCAGATGAGAGCGACAGGGAAACACACGTCTCTCCGAGGCTCCATCAAATGATCATGCATGCATGCATATATTATCGGGTGTGGGCACTTAGCAATTACTTTAATTAACAGAATTAAAGAACATCTTAAACAAGAAGCCTTCAATAGGTTATTACGAATGCACATTTCTACAAAGAGGTTGTTTTTAATGTATTCATTTACTGTTTTTGTGTCCCCAGTCTCTGCATCATGCTTGTTTATATGAACACTGTAATCTTTGTCAATACAAGTATTTTAGCCAATTACTCGAGTGCCCCTTTCTTCCCTACCCCATTCCTTTTCATTCTGCACATGACAGTCAGGCTTGGAAGAGGCTCCCGGCAGTGCAGGGAGAATGCAGTGGCATGGCCGGCAGGTATATGCCAGTTTGCAGGTGGGAAAGTCACAGGGTGATTGGAACATGCCGGCCTACCAGAAGGGGCAGAAACAAATGAACCTCCCACCCCTCTCCCTAAGCCCCATGTATGCAGGTCAGACTAAGAGACACACTCTGCTGGCACTTCCTTCTAGCTGCGGGGCTATTGAGATGGATAGATGGATACCTGACAGCCAATAAAATGATGAGCTGTCAGACTGGTGGAGAGCAGTGTCAAGGGATGGTAGGTGTGGTGTCTGGCTCCTTTAAGATGTGTTTTAAGATGTTAAAAAAAAGGCGGCAGCCTCCAAGAATGGTTTTACTGGTCTGTCTCTAATTTCGGCCCGTAGGCCCGCAATGTGGGATCACGGTCCTGTAGCCCTGGCCTGGAGGCCCATACTGTGTGATCACGGTTCTGCAGGCCTTGCTGCCCTGGGTCCGCCCAGGCCACTCCATCAGCCAGACGCTCCCGGCATCCCTGGGTGCACCCGCACCCCAGGCCCATGCCCGCCACAGCCAATCGGAGTCAACCCTGCACCATAAAATCGGGTGATCCCGGCAACCAACAGAGGTGCCCCTCCAGCACGGATCGGGCCGGCTAGTGTGAGCAAGGCCAGCCCCATAATAAAGGTGACGAGTGAGGAGATGGACCCTGTGATGCGTCCCGTCCCCTGAAGATGAGAGGCAGGCAGCACCCTCTGCCGCTGAGGAGCGTGAAGATGTGCAGCACCCTGCCTGCCGGCTACCTCACCCCAGCCTACAGTTAAGAGGGTGCTCGTGCGGCTGGGATGATGGTGAGCGCGCAACATCTGCGCCATCCGCCGTCATGGCGTTCGTTTGCGCCCGCCACCGGCCCAGCCCCAGATCGGAGCTCCGAGATCAATTACTGGTGAGAGTGATACTAGCGGCGCGGCCCCAACACAAAACCATTCTGCCACCCGAGGCAGAGAAGCTGCTGCTCGCCCATGTGCGAGATGGAGGCAGGCGAGTGCCTAGCCCGCCCCGGCCCGGCCCAGCCCAGCAAGCAGCGGTAGCACATGCCTGCACTCTCGCCGTGCCGCCAGCCCATACCCGGGCCGCTGGCGGTGAACAATAACGCACTGCGGTGTCGGAGTATTTGAAATCAGTGGCCCAAGGGCTCGAAAGAGATCCCAGGCCACCGGGGCGGTGAAAAGATCAAGCGCTTCAAGAGGGCGCAATGAAAAGAACTATATCTCCCGCCCGGGCGGAAACGCAGTGCTCCATGTAGGCGTGTAGAAATAATGAGCCCGGGCCTGTGGCAGTGAATTCAAGAAATAAATGAAGGAAAACACCACGGCTACCGCGCTCATATGTGGCCCTCCGGTGCGTCCCCGGGCCAAGTAGGCGGGGATCCAATTGTAGAACTCCGTGATCAGAGCTCACAACATATGAAGGAAAGAGATAACTACAAGAGGATGGGAAGGACGCTTTCCCGTTTGACGTTGTACACAGAGGCCACCAGTTTAAAGCCTGCAGCATTGAGGCACAGCCTAACAGGTGCCCTTCGTGCTACTGTTAGGGGCCAATTAATATGAGCCATGGGAGACCGATTGCCTTTGTGTTGATACATCTGGTAAGTAATCGAGGTCGCCTGTGATTGGAGGAAAGTACATGCAGACACTCTGCCTTGCCGGCAGAGACGTCAGAACACGATTCCGCAGTTCCGTGTCGCTGTCTTTCCCTGACAGATGGCTCCTCGACCGAAGACAGGCAAAGTCCCCGCTCGCAAAACAGGGTGAGGGAACATTTCACATCGGTCGTGGACCAAGAGCTCGCTCTTTTTCCCGGCATGTTTTGTACCTCTTTACTGACACCCGTTCCATAAAAAATGAAACATATCTGCAAAGATAAGGAACGTGTAGAGAACACTCCCATATATAGACCCCGAAGACCTTCCCAAACAGAACCCCCAAGCTGCAGATGGTGTGAATGAAAACTGCAACCTTTCCTTAAGGAAAAGAAAGTTGAAGCAGGTGCAACTAATGAACGTATCTCCTCCCTGGATCAATCAAGATGCCTGTTAGTGGCTGCACACATGAACCGCAGAGAAGAGGGGCTGGTGGCACTCCAGTAAGGAGACCCAGCACCGGCATAAGGCAGGAGCAGGTGGGGGTTGCAGCTCCTTGGGAGTGTGTGCGCGCTCTCAGCTGTAGCAGGTGGAAACACTCCTGCTGAGAGGAGGAGGAGGAGGAAAGTGCTGTTCTGAAAGCAGTTGCCAACATCCTAAACACTCTGCCACCAGTGCCCTGATGAAAGCGGTTGTGGGAAGAGGCTGCAGTTTGTGCGCCCGTATGCCGGCAATGCCATACCAACAACCCCTGCCTTCGGGAGGTAAATGTGTGGCCTCAGACACCTTGCCTACCACCCCAATGCCTTGTCAGCATCCAGAGGGGTCCTCCCCGGGAAAGAGGAAGCTGTGCCCAGCCAGGACTGCTGCCTCATCAGGTGAACATCTCCCGCCTGGAGGAGGGAGAGACTGAGGGCAGCCTCCTGCTGCCACGGGAAGATCAACAAAAGTGCAGCTGCCCTGGCAAGTGGGCAGCCCACCCCCCCCCCCCCCCCACACCTCAAGTCAATCACCCGGCTACGGCTCTCACCCCGAAAGAGTGTTCGTGCAGCCAGGTCATGAAGAAGAATATCCAGAGGCCTTCCTGCCAGGGGGAGCCGAACAAGCAGTGGCCCGTCACCCCGACACTGCTCGCCCCAATATCCATGGACTAGGCCGACATGGCCTGTGGTGCTCCCAGGTGCGGCTTTGCTGGCCTCTGAACTGTACCACCAACTGCCCCTAAACTGTGGTAATGCCTGGTTTGAACGGATACCAATGCAAGTTGAACTGGTCTCCTGCAGTCCCGCAAATGCTTAAAGTGGACTCAGTAACTATCTGAATGCTGCAAACCGGCATATTCTGGACATGCTTAAAGTGCCTCAGTTATAGGGCATGCGAAGCTGCGCTCCTGCAGTTTGTCGGCATGCTCTATATGGTGCCAGTAGCTGACAATGGTGGCATTCAGTGATTGAAGTTCCACTCACCCCAGGGTAATAAAGGGTCTCGTATAATGTGGTGAAACCGCCAACGTTCCACCAGCAGTCCACCAACCCTGACCGTCACCCACAATGTCTGTATAGTCTGCCCAGTATATGTTTGGTGTTTGCCCTGGAATTAATTCCAATGTAGGTGTTTATTGTGTTGTGCCTATAATTCAAAGTATCGCTGTTCGTGACAAAATTAATTTAATGTCCAGTGATATTTTATGTTTGTTTAATTTGTTATGGAAAAGGAGGAGAGTGGTGTCCCGCTCCTTTAAGATGCGTTATGACTGTGTCATGACTGGATGTTAATAAAAGGAGCCCCCTGCACGCACATGTGTTAGAACATCAGCAGACTCCAAGAATCGATTTACTGCATCCGTCTCTCATTTCGGACCCACAGGCCCACACTGTGTGATAACATCCTGCAAGCCCACACCATGTGATCACGGTTCTGCAGGCCTTGCTGCCCTGGGACCCTCAGGCAGCATGGTGCCCTGGTTCTGGTCAGGCCACTCCTTCAATTGGATGCTCCCAGCACCCAACAGTGCACCGACACCCCAGACCAGTGTCCACCATGGCCTATCAGGGTCCGCCCTGCACCATAATAAAACAGGTTGATCCCTGAAACCAACAGAGGTGCTGCCCCTCCAGCACCGATGGGGCCAGCTCGTGTGAGCAAGGCCAGCCCCACTGCAGGAGGGAGAGATTGGTTGCACCTCACCGCAGTAGTGGAAGAAGCCTTATATGGCATTATAAATGCCATATATCATATCATATTAGGTGTGGGTGGAACAGGCAGAGTGAAGCTTTCTCCAGCATCAGGCAGCTTGGGGAGTGGAAGAACGCTTACTCCTCTCTCTCTGTGCTGCTCACCTGTAGATAGATGAAGCAGTTGGGCGGGTTGGCAGACGTCTGGTAGTCAACACTGTGGATCGCCAAGCCCTCTGCAACACACAACATCTGTAGGGGCAGTGGCTCCCAGCTGCTGTGAAGAAGGTGCCGCTCCATGCTCATGTAGCCTCTCAATTCTTAGGGGTGGATGGTGTCTCCATCATGGGCTCTGGTCAGGGGTGGATGGTGTGTCTGCCATGGGCTCTGGTCAGGGGTGGATGGTGTGTCTGCCATGGGCTCTGGTCAGGGGTGGATGGTGTGTCTGCCATGGGCTCTGGTCAGGGGTGGATGTTGTGTCTGCCATGGACTCTGGTCAGGGGTGGATGGTGTCTCTGCCATGTGCTCTGGACAGGGGTGGACGGTGTCTCTGCCATGGGCTCTGGTCAGGGGTGAATGGTGTGTCTGCCATGGGCTCTGGTCAGGGGTGGATGGTTTGTCTGCCATGGACTCTGGTCAGGGGTGGATGGTGTCTCTGCCATGGGCTCTGGACAGGGGTGGATGGTGTCTCTGCCATGGGCTCTGGTCAGGGGTGGATGGTGCGTCTGCCATGGGCTCTGGTCAGGGGTGGATGTTGTGTCTGCCATGGACTCTGGTCAGGGGTGGATGGTGTCTCTGCCATGTGCTCTGGTCAGGGGTGGATGGTGTCTCTGGTCAGGGGTGGATGGTGTCTCTGCCATGTGCTCTGGTCAGGGATGGATGGTGTCTCTGCCATGGGCTCTGGTCAGGGGTGGATGCTGCGTCTGCCATGGGCTCTGGTCAGGGGTGGATGCTGCGTCTGCCATGGGCTCTGGTCAGGGGTGGATGGTGTCTCTGGTCAGGGGTGGATGCTGTCTCTGCCATGGGCTCTGGTCAGGGGTGGATGGTGTCTCTGCCATGGGCTCTGGTCAGGGGTGGATGCTTCGTCTGCCATGGGCTCTGGTCAGGGGTGGATGGTGTCCCTGCCATGAGCTCTGGTCAGGGGTGGATGGTGTCTCTGGTCAGGGGTGGATGGTGTCTCTGCCATGGGCTCTGGTCAGGGATGGATGGTGTCTCTGCCATGGGCTCTGGTCAGGGGTGGATGGTGTCTCTGACATGGGCTCTGGAGTGTTGCATCAATGGAGGGCAATGACTGCCCAGAGAGTGCTCAGTGCACTTGAGGGAGAGGGCGACTGACCAGTGTTGGGTCCTGGCACTAGCACGCTGAAGCCTGCGCGTGATGCGCATTGTACACAGGCTGCAGGAATACAGAGCCTTCCTGCATCCTAATACCCGACTGGCCGATGTGTGAGAAAACCACACAATGACGGAAAAACAACGTGTTGCATACTCTATTCATGGATGTTGCAAGCAATGCCAGCCAAATATTATTCCCAACACCCCTTCCTCTCTGTGGCATTGTATTAGGCGAACAGTGGCCAGAAAGTACTATATGAACAAGAACTAAAAAAAATAAGAAATCACGTGGAGCAGTAAAACAAGGTAAAAATCACGGAGCACACAACAGCAGCCTTCCATCAACAATAACCGGTGAAAAAAATGCAAATCGGTGTAAAACTGCAGCGGTAATAGGCACTTACCTGTTTGCCCTATGTGTTACTCATTAACAGTTTTAGAGGTGTACAGCATTGGTGTAACATCTCTTGATCAGTTTCCGGTGTTGCCACTATTTAGCAGGCCTCCGAATGGTTGGTAAAGCCCTCATTAAAGGCGATAATCTTCATTACACAGAGTCCTGCTCCGCCTCTTCACCTTCCTCACTTATGATGGCTGCCTGCATCCTCACCAGACATGCTCTTTGGATTTTGAGGAGAGACTTCCAGCCCATTCACTATCTTCCTATCCCCTTCCCGGCGCATGACCAAGTAGTTTCTGCAAGCCCTGCTCAGACTGAAACTACCCAAGCTAACAAACACTGCGGGCCGTTTAAATGTTCCCTGGGAGAGTAGGCAATGAAGGTGACGAGGAAGAGTTACCACCTGTAATCAGGGTATTACCTCCTCGTCACCCTTCTCACCTAGGATCAAAGCAAAGCAACGCTCAAAAGAGCAGGTAACAAAAAATAAATCCAACTCACACAGGGATTGCTGCAACACACACATTTATTTGCCAAGCCTGAGTTTTTGCAAAGTGCTTCTGAGAGAACCCCTCCCCAAAAGAAGGCAGACGGTCCCCTCCAACCCTCAAGCGGTGATGCAACACAAAGGTGTGTACTGAAGCCTATGTGAACGCCCTACACACACCCTGCAACAGAATTCGCTCAGCCCAGGATACTGCCATACTCCTGGTAGACCTACCCTACCCTAAAGGAGGAAGAGCCACCCCAACCCTCGTGCATGGCTCAACAATGGCCGCTCGGACCCATTTGCTTAACATGGCCGAAGAATGGTGCGCGCCCATGCCATAGGTCACCAGAAGTGAGTCACATCTCCTAAAAGGGGTAAATGAGTACCACGCAACAGCCGTCTAATTTATGCAGATGGGATTCTACTTCTGATGAAGAGTTAGGAAAGAAGTTTTGCAGACCAATCTCTTAGTTTATATGAAATGGTGACAGAACCTTACGGATAAAAAAAGGCACATGCGCATAACTGTCCTGTCAGGTAGGACCTACAAATAAGGCTGGGAAGCCAAAAGGGAGCACATTTCACCCAAGCGTCCAGCTGACTTAAGGGCAATAAAAGAACGTGACCTTTCAAAAAAGGAATTTAAAGGGAATATCCTCAAACCGATCATTTTGGTCCAGCAGGCGTGTCCTGAACAGAAGAGGGAGATCCCATGGAGGCAAAATCGTCTTGACTGGAGGCCTGAGGAGATCAAAACTACGAAGCAACTGAGAGACATAAGTACTGATTGGGGAGCGGGCAGACCACAGTTCCCAGAACGTCTGAAGGGCCACTGACTGGACTGTAAGGATGGATACTGAATGCCCCATTATGAAACCCTTAGGCAGGAAAGTCAGAATATGAAATGGATCACTTTCCAACAGACATGTAGCCTTCCACCGACACCAGGTATGCAATGACTGCCATTGTAGTGCGGAGGGGAGCCTGGACTCTAGATTTCTGTGGCCAAGTATTTGGACAAGCCTTTCTTCCGTAAATCCTCCCTTTCACACTCCAGACCAAGAGGAGCGTCCACAAGAGTGCTACTCTGCCTAGGGGAGGACATTCCAGCAGAAAAGAGTCCAACGAGAAGATTCATCCTGGCTCCTTGGCCACGTTCTTCAGTAAAGGGAGCCAGGTCATCTTTCCCCAATATGGCACCAGTAGGATCACGTGACTCCCTCCAAACCCATATCAGTACTATCCTGATATGAGGGATTTCATATAGAGGGTAAGGGGGCCAAGCCACTGACATGATATTCAGAACCCTGGGGTTTCCAAAACCTTGAGCAGCACCAGGGTATCCTAGCACTGAGGGAGGAGGTGAAGAGATCTATCTCGGGTATGCCAAACCTGCCACGTGTTCTCTGGAAAATCTGTGGCGTCAGAGAGATTGAGATGAGAGGACAATCCATTTCAAGGAATCCACCACCTGATTGCCCACTCTTCACATGTGAACCACCAATAGCTCCGATATATGAGCTTCCGCCCACGTGCCCATCTCCATGGCCAGTCTGTTCACAAGGGGGCACTGCCCCCTCTGTCCTGCTTTACATAGGCCATGGACATGCTGCTGTCTGTCTGGACCTTCACACACTGAGCCTGCAATTCGGATTGGAAGTGCCAGAGAGCAAGAGAGATCTCTGCTAACACCTTCCAATTGAAGGACCTGACCAGCTCCCACCAGCTCTGCATGGACTCTGGTTCCCCAGGGTAGGGTAACCCCCCACCCTCTTGCACTGTCATGCATGTTCACCACCTTGAACAGGGAGTAGGGGACACAACTGAACGAGTTTCCGGAGACTGCATGAGTCCAACTGCCCCTCCAGAGTATGTTCTTTGGACGGGTAGAGGGGAATGTGAGTTTGGAGATGGTGCGGTAAGGGAGACCAGTGACATAGAATGTGCATGATTACTGCATTAAGAAGCCAGGGAGCACATAGAACCACAACGATGGCTGTAGCCATGTCACTCCCCTTTTACCCACATATGTCTGTAGCCACTGGTGCTCGAGGGAGGGTTGGACAGCTCCTGGAGATGCTGGTGCATTCTGAAATTTCTGTCCTCTTGTAAGCAAACCAACCCCTTTGTGTCTGAAACCTGGCCCCAGTGAGCCTGAGGACCTGGGATGGTATCAGGGAGATCGTCCCCTAGTTCAGCAGGATCAAAGGGTTGAAGTGAGGAGATCTCTCCCTGGATGTGAGCAGACGCCTCCCTGCATCTTGGAGCATGAATCTTCCAGTCGTCCACATACGGGTAGGAGATTATGCCCTTTGAATGGATGTGGGCCACCACCGGGCCAAGAGTCTTCGTGAACACCCACATACTTGCCAGCATGACTCATTACAATCTGTAGGTGCATATCCAGGCCTGGTTTTTTTCTTTGCATTCTGGGAATTTTATTTCTACTTTTCCCATTATAAAAATCGGACTACAAGTCACAAAATGCAAAGAAAAAACCAGGGCTCGATAAGCACCTACATATTGGAACTTGTCATGTTGGCAAGTATGCACCAGGGTAGCAGACTTCAACCGGAAGGGACGCACTTGAAATTAAAAGCTCCGTTCCTAGAAAGCAAACCATTAAAATGGACAATGTTCTAGCCATATCGGAATCTGGAGATATTCCTACTGCATATTTATGGCATGATGGTAATCGTCCAGGCTCACCCTGGGGATAGTTTCCTGAAGTTTAATAATTGTTTAATTGAATAGTCCTGATGAACATTTTGCAGTCCAAGTCCAACACCCTGACCAAAAAGTTTTAGTGGTGGATTGTGTCCATCCCTGTGCCCTGAAACAGCTCCTGCAACAGCCTTCGTTATCCCAACCATCTATCTGCAGATAGGGCAATGCAAGCTCCATTCTTACCATTACTAATCACTACTCCTCGATTGAAAAGGATTCCGAAGAAGCCTTCCATCCTTGTTTCCTGAAGTACTCATTCTATAGCATGCAGAGTAATGATGCCTGCCAATGGCATTTGACCCATGTTCGTTTACACCAGAGGGGCTCCCACACTCCTCTGTAATTTTGGAAAAATTGGGGGTTCACCCTAAGAAACCCACTGTAATCCAGACGTGAACCCCTTGCTCACCCTGCCTTTGAGAGGCTCAGCTTCACCTCACTGAGGAGGCCCAGCAAGGCCAAAATACGTGCCTGGGGTTGGGTTGCGGATAGCACTCTTGTTCAGAGAAGAATTGCCTAGCATTTCGGTGCTGGACAGGCCTTGTGGGTGGGACCAGACTGATATGCAAATGGGTATTTCCCCTCTCTGAAGGCTGCAGTGAACTAAAATGTGGTTGTGGACCCTCCTGAATGGAATAAATTCCATAGAACAGGGTATTTGACCCATGTTCGTTTTCAGTAGATGGGCTCCCACGCTCCTTTGTAATGCCTGCCAATGAAGCCTTCTTTTTTCTGCAAGCATTGGTAGAGGCATCTCTCAAAACATTGAAGGCAGAGCGGTAGAACCAACCTCTATTCTGTAACCTTCCTTGCCCACTGAAACCATCCAGGCATCCGTGGATTCTGCCTCCCAAATTTTTGAAAAGCAAACTAGACCTCCCACTCGAATATCTAGCACTGACAGATAGTCAGAAGCCGGAAGTGGAGGGCCTGCGACCGTTAAAGGATGAACTTTTGGCATGGTTAGATGTGCAGGTTTTGGCTGATATTGAGGTTTAATTGCCTGATGTAAGGGACTCCTGAAGCTTTGCTTGAAAGACTGAATCTTGGATGCCAAGGGCTTCAGCTTTCATAGGCCCTTTTCATGACTATGCTAATTTGTACTTCGAGCAGTGCTTACTGAAAAACGGGAACTTGACCGGTGACCTTTCCATTTCAAAGTCTACGATCGATGCACCTGAGGCTAGAGATACCACCCGAACATGATCAAATACCAGATCAGAGATCCACTCTACCTGTCTCTGGATCATTTCAGTAAGTGATGTGCCCTCTCAACCAGGTCCTGGAGACAGGCTTCAATGTCCTTTAGGACCGAATAAGCAATGTAAGCTGTATACGTAGCTGACAGCAGTGCCAGGTAGAGCCCCCGAAAGAATTTTTGAAGGCAGTCTCTACTTTGCAGTCGATTGAATCTGATGCGGTTGCTTCCTTGACAGACACCACTGTGCGCCCGATTAAATCCAACAGGCCTGGATCTGCTTGCACAGGTGTGGCCAGGACCATGTGCATCTTCATTTGGTCTTGTCCGCCTCTGCGCACTCCTACAAAATATCATCTCTTATGTCATTGTCCACAGATAACCAGTCAGGCTTCATTCACCTATGATGGTGCCTGACTTGGGAGGAAGGAGGGGCAGCAGGCCGAGGGAAATCAAGATTCTCCATAATGTGTGCTATGATGTCCAGAACAGTCTCCTGATGAGCATAGCACCCTATGACAGTATAATAAGTGGAGGACATAGAAGAAGAGCTGGAAGACCTTCAATGGGACCACCTCCTTAATTTCCTCACTTTTGCCAGAATGTCCATAATTATGTCCAGCTGCTTCTGAGATACCTTCTGTCCATGGGGTCGAAGGAACCTTTGTCTGGATTTCCTGTCCCTTTTTACCAGCCATCTTCAGGGAAATTCTGTGAATTGTAGTACAAAACAAATGTTCCACCTCGCACACTGCCTCCACTTACCTGCTTCCTTTTTAAATGTAGCAGTCCTGCCGGGGAAACTCTGTCGCTGACTTCTCCATCCAGAGAAAACATTTGCAATTGGGTTGCGCTGTGCGCTCTTGAGGCAGATCCGTCCCCCCCATCTCCAGGGGCCACGTTGACACTTTCTGTGTTCATGCCACAGCCCTGTTGTCAGCGGAGCCTCGGGGAGTGATGTACAGCCTTGTCGACCGGTTGCACTGCTGCAGCAGCAGCTCCCACTCATCAGCAGCCCAGCCGGTAACTGGAGCATCCGGGGGGCCCAGCCCGCAACATGTCTGCATAAGCAGACAGAAAAAACATAGTCCGAGTACTCACAGTGCTACTTAGTGAAGATCTTGAGAAGAGTAGATAGAGGGGGGAAGGAACGGAAGTCCCTTCCCAAAATAATGTTTTCTTTAAAAGAGAACGTGTCTGGTGAGGTTGTGGGCACCCTTAATGAGTGAGGAAGGGGACAAAACGAGGAAGAGGAGCAAGGAGGTGATGGGAGATCACCAGGATGTGAAGTAGCCCACTAGTAGAACTCATTGTATCCACTTCAGAAGGATGACAGGCTCACTTTACCTCTTCAGGACTTGATCTGCTGGATTGCAAGCTGCACACAGATCTCTGTAGTAGACCTTCAACTCATTCAACTGTTTTACCGTCTAAGAACAAAGGAACTTAACTTAAAAATAATGTAGTAACCTATCCGCGGTAGTAGATAGCGAGGGTATGAACCCCCAAATCCCTAACTACCTCGAAGTTACCTTGATTTTGTCAGTGCTCGGACACAGCTTGAAGCAAATCACCATTTTAAAAAACTGCTGAGAAAAAAATCTTTAAAAAACACAAATTAGGGCCATCATACACATGAAAAAAGCAGAAATAGGGGTCATTCCACAACGATGCAGTTATAAGGATTGTATTGAATTGTATCTGAATCCCATTATGGAGCCAAATGAAGTACTGTAGGCCTCTGTATGGATCTCCGACAATCTCCGGGTTATCGTCTGCATGCCACAAACCAAAGCACTATCCATAAATTGAGCCTGATTGCAATCTGCCACAAATGTAGAAACAAATTGATCATAGTTGATGACAGGCAACCCCTTTGCTGTGAATCACGATGAAAAATGATCCCCGGATAGGCAGATGTGGGAAAAGAGAAGGGCACACTTAATCCTATGAGCTGTCAGAGGGAAGGTTTACATCTCCAAAAATGACCGCCATGGGGCTACTAATAGCAAATTGGAAAATGATGCATATGCCGACCATATAGAGTAGAGTGGATACTTTCCATGGCAAGCACGCCTGCACTGGAGGTTTGACCTTCAAATGTAGATGCCTACGGCACACATTTGAAGCCGTCTGGAAATATTTCATGGGGCTGTACCATATGTTACAGATGACAGTAGAAGCTATGTAAATATCGCCTCAGTTGCGATCAAACTTCGCAACTCTTGATTTCTATTTAAGCGTGGCAATAAGCACTCAATATAGATCACCTGTTACTATCATTTAATTTTCAGTTGGTATTTGATGTGATTTCCTTTTCTTATAAAAAGATAACTATCAACAATGGATTCCAGGTACTGTTCTTCTTTCTATGGCTGGTTACTTGGCAAAGAGTCCTGATGTCATGTTAAGTTGGCTTGTACCGGGCACCATTACCATTAGTATGGTCTCCAGGCGCTCTGGTGTCTTTGCAAGTCTGCTTTGTAGGTGTGTTTGGATTGTGTGCACTGGGGTGTTATGTCATAAGGGTAACGTCTAGTGACTGGGATGTTTGTTTCTAGCAGTTGGTTATTAGTGGGTTTATGACTTGTTCGTTTGCCTGAGGTGAAACTGATCTGTTTGGATCATGTGAGGTATTTTTGGGGTATGCTGGAGACGAGCACAGAGCGGGTAAGGGTATAGGTTGGTATGATGCGTTTGATTGAAGTTACAGGGTTTGTGCTGTTGTTGGATGGTCTCAGGTTCCTAGTGATAATGCTGGCAGCTCCCGGTTTATGTTAATCACTGAGTTGAATAGCCAGGTTTTCACTTTTTTTTTCTGAAGGGGGAGGTGTCAGTCTTATCTCCTTTATGATTAGATTCCATAGATTGGCAATTAGATGTGAGATTTTGGTTCCTCTGAATTTCCTTTTTTTGTACTGTTCCGTTTCGATCTGGAGTTATGCGCTTGATCTTAGGTCTCTTTCCTGGTTCGTAGCAGTTGGTCTTGGGTTGGAGGAATTTGGCTCCTTGTCCATGCAGTGATTTGTGGGTGATGCAGAGGGCTTTGAATCTAATGTGTTTTTTTCACTGGCAGCCAGTGTATGCTTCTCAGGGCTGGTGTGATGTGGTCGCTTCTGTTTAGTCTCAAGAGAATACTTGCTGCAGTGTTTTGTATGCGTTGAAGTTTTTTAGTGAGTCGTTCTGGCATCCCAAGATAGAGGCTGTTCACTTAGTTTCTTGATAGTACTATAGAGATGATTCCAAGTGTTCTTTGTGGGAAGGAGAGGTGGGGAGCATCCCTCTAAGCAGTTGCAGGAGGTAGAAACATTTCTTGGTAATAGCGTTGAATTGTGGCTCTAGTGAGAGTCTGTTGTCCATGAGTATTCCCAGAATTTTTATCACGCCAATGCTTCCGTTTGGGTTCCCATGCCAGGCAGCCAATTCAGTTGTGTGTCTGTTGCGTTGTCCTCAGGGGTGATGTCATTATTTCTGTTGTGGTGGGTTAAGCTTGAGGTTATTGGTGGTCATCCAGCTGTATATGTCGGTGAAGCAGTTGTTCAGGATGTTGTTTGGGTCTTGTGCTGTGGTTATCTTGAAGATGAGTTATGTCATCTGTGTATGCTGTAGGTGGTCAGGCATGGATTCTAATGATTTTCATTAAGGGGGACAGGTAGATGTTGAAAAAGAGTGCAGAAAGGCTAGAGCATTGTGGTACGCCACAGGAGATGTTTTTGGTATTAGAGGTGAATGGCAGTAGGTACTTTTTTCCGTTTGTTTGGTGAGGAAGCATTTTAGCCATTGTAAAGCAGAGTTTTTTACCCCACATTTCTCCAGTCTCTCAATTAGGGTTGTGTGTCAAACGTGGCGGATATCCAGTAGTATGAGGGCAGATTGTGTGTTGTCTGCATTTATTTTTAGGTCGTACCATATGGATAGAAGTGCTGATTAAGTTACTCTCATGGGTCTAAAGCCAACTTGCGAGTGGTCGAGTATTCTGTTAGTTTCTACGTGGTTGAGTAGAATTCTGTATGCATGGTTCTCCAGTAGTTTCACTGGGTAGGGTAGGTTTAGATACAGGTCTGTAGTTGGTGGTGTCTTCCTTCCGGTTACATTTCTTAGGAGTGGCTTGATGCAGGCAGACTTGAAGGAGTTCAGTACTATTCCTGTGTTTAGGGATAAGTTTATCAGTAGCCAGAATTAAGAGGCTGGGGGGTTGATTCACGGGTCGTTTAGGGATCTGGCAAGGTTGGCGTTTACTAGTGTGGGAAGGATTCTTCATCTCTGGGTTCATATTGGTTGAGATTTGTTATGGTTGGTGGCATGCCGGTTGCTTGTATTTCCACACTTGTGCTTGTGTTTATTGTTGCGTGGCTTGCTTCAATGGTGTGTTGGATTGTTTCCATTTTTGTTCTTAGGCACTTGGTGATGGTGTCACATAGTGCTTGAGATGGTAGGCTCCTTTTGTTGCAGGATGTAGGGTTTTTGATTTCTTTGATGATTTTTAAGTTTTTTTGAGGGTTGGTTGCCGATTGGATTCTTGTGGCACAGTATTTTATTTTGCTTTGAGGACTGCTGATTTGTGTATTCTAAGTTGTAATTGGTATTTTATTTTGTCCAATTGATTGTAATGGTTTCCGCATAGTTTCTCCAGTTTGCATTTAGTTTTTTTGAGCTCCTCAATTCTTCAGGCGCGCTGTGACTATAGTAATGGTAAAAGGCGCTATTATAAACGACAATTACAATTACAACCAGCTTGCAGCCATTTTTTTGCAGTGGCTTTAAACGGTTTTGTTGGTACTAGTTGGTCTAGGGCCTTAGTGATCCAGGTATCAAGTTTATTTACAGCTGGGTCAGGGGTTATTCTATTTAGTTCTGCGATGTTTAGTTTAGTTGATTCCAACAGTTCTGTTAAGGAATCCAGGTCAAGATTCATCCAGTTTCTATTGTTGGTAGTGTGCAGAATTGTGTTTCCTGGCAGTATGCGGGTAGGACGTTTGACGGTGAAAGGGATCAGGAGGTCATCACTCCATATTATTGGTAATCATGGGGTGGCGATGGAGACTCTGTCTCTGCAGAAGACGATGGTCTAAGATGTGCCTAGAATTGTGGGTGGATCTGTTCACTATTTGCTTTAAGCGGCGTGTATCCAGAAGGGTGCTGAATGAGTTTGTTGTGGTTTTGTTTTCTCTTTCAAACGAGATGTTGAAAACTCTGACTATTAGGTTATCTTCATTGGTGAGAAGTTTGGTGAAGGAGTCAGTGCGCTTCAATGCAATGTTTGGGTTGTAGGATGGCGGTCTGTAGATCAGAAGGAACAATACGTTTGTTTGTTCGCTGAGCTTGATCTCTACGAGGATTGATTTGCAGTCTTATATGTACGTTGAGTTAAGTGGTGTGGCATAGAAGTGCTCTTTGTGTGCCGTTACGTTTCCTCCTCCTCCTCGGTTTTCTGTTGTCCTGTATTAGTATGAAATTATTTGGTATGGCTGTGTGCGCGATTGTCTTGTAGTTGTCGGATATCCATGTTTCTGTGAAGAAGATTGCGTCAGTGCCACCTTCGCTTAGGTCATACATTTCTGTTGTGTGTTTCGCCATGGATCTTACATTAATGTCACTGAATCATTAATAATAGCTTTGAGTAAGGTCTGAGGGAGGGCATTTCTCACAATGCACCAGTACATGCCCTAAGAAAGCAAGGACTTTAATAATTGGACAGATGGTGCACTCATTTGATATCTTTCAATTGATTGTGGCTAGCTACTAGCAACCAGCGGATCCGTCTGCCTCCTATACACAACCACATGTGCTACAGAGTGCTAAAATCTCAGAATACAAACAATCTTTAGGCAGGCCAAGCTCAAAACTATTGCAATACTTTGCAGACAATAGTAGAGTTCTTAACAATAGGTTTAAGATGGGGAGAAACAATGGGAAAATCCTGCTGCCCAGGTTGAAATGGTAAAAGCAGCACTTTGCTAAAGCATTCCTGAGAGGGACAACACACCAGTGAAAATATGTGGGGCACGCTATGGCAATCTCTTTCAATCACCTTGACACCTTGCAATATTTGATTGTGAGATAGCATTGAACGTTTTCAATATATTTGTAATTTTTGAATTTCACAGTTGAGAATTGTAATAAAATGACAAAATGCATGCATGCATGAATTCATAAAGCAAGTTAATGTGGCTCCTGTGGCTTTCATTCAAGCTCACCGGAAATTTCTGGGCAGGTCATAGTCCCCAGAGCATGGCTAAGTTAATTGCCCCGACACAGTGACCCCTCTCACCATGCCCCATAGGCATTGTAGGCATGTTCCCTGGCACAGTCCATGCCACAGGTACCGCTGTGCATGACCTTTGTCTACATCGAGTGGATACTACAGGTATGTTCAATGTGTGTGTGCGGCATGGCCAGACCCAGAGGATGGTGAGAGATGGGCCTTTCATTAGGCCACAGAGTGCATGTAGGTAGGTGTTGGCACTCTAACCACGTTCACTGTCCTTTGCAACTGGCCTAGGCACCATCATGTCTGTGCAAGAATGCATGCCATGCCCAAAGCATCTTGTAGCCATGCACTGTGTCCACTGGGCACAGCTGGTTTCCTTCACTGCCTTTGACATTCTATTTTTTAGAATCAAACAGATGCATTTCTAATGCATTAATCCACTTATTTTACTCCACTGCCTTTGGAAGATAGGTATTCCCTGCGGTAGCAATTCATCCTCTGAAAGTGAACCATGCCAGTTTTGACAACATTTTATAAATTATGTTTATTTATGAACCCTGGTCGTTTCACACAATAGTCAAACAAACGATAGGCTACAATGTTTAGTTGGAGGGGAGGTTCTCTTGGGGATTGGTTCTGTGGTGGGTCAGAAGGAGAACACGGACACTGAGGGCATTTTCACCAAATCTTTATTAAAGAATAAGGCCTATCTTTCCCTATCACTATTGGGTATTCCCTACCTACTTTACTAACTAAGGTGCTCGTCAGTCATCAGTGAATGGCCAAAAGGAATACGTCTGCTTTCCAGAACTAATCCCAACTGACCCTACCACTAATAAACTGAGGCCAGGAGAATGACCTCATCCTTATGGTTGTGTTTCTGCACTTGTCTTCCCTTCTTTAACTATTCTTGTTGATATGCATTTTTTAAATAGTCTATCAGTAACCTTTGTATCAGTTCCTGTAATTCCCTCATGGGACTGGTAGTCTTTCTCTCCTCTTTAGTACGTGTTTTCCTTGCCCTTGTCTGAATCCTTTACTGTTTTAGAGAGTTCTGAATTTTCCTGTCTAGTGCCTTCTCCTCTGGGGCTTTGGATTTCCAAATAATTATAGTTCACCTTTTCCTGGTATGGACTTTCTTGTACACTCTTTATACAAGGGACCTCTCTGGTCTTTAGTTCACAGTTATCTCTATCTGTTATGTTCCACTCTTGGTTTATTGGATAATGGGTTTTTCCCGCTCTTCCCAAGGTAGTGATACTCCAGTTCCACTCTTTGAGGTTTGTGGGTTTCTCTTTATCACATTCATACAGTTCAAGTTCATCAACTTGGTTTTCACGCTTTAGTCATTTGTACTGGGATGAGTTTCACTGATTCTATAACTAGTCCCTTTTGGCTTCCCGGTATTCCCATTCAGTATTGCAGGAGAACCTTTCCAGTGCCTGTGGATACTGGGGATCTCCTCCTTCCTTCTCGGGAGGATAGCCCAGGGGCAACGTACTCACCTTGGAAGCAAGGCGACACTGAGTACCACGTGTTTGATCACCGGGTCCACACTTAGAAACCTCTGGGTATTAAGCGTGTTATAAATAACCTATCATATCATATCCTTCTGTTTGCTTCTCAGTTCACTGTCGGTGCCATCCGTTTCTTACCCTTCTCGACTTCCCAATAACGCTATCGGTTACCGATCCCTTTGTTGCTTCCTCCATGAGGTGGTGTGTCAGCATCGTTGCACAGGCAGCCTGCCCACCATGATTGCCTCGTGGTCATGCCTCCACTGAGTTTTCTGCTCTAGCTGTCTCAGCTTTTGGCTTCTCGTACACACCAGGTTTCGAGTGCTTTCTTCTCCTGCTCACAGCAGTTCTAGCGGGCCTTGCAGTCTGATTCAGCTCTGCCTCCTTCAGGTGTTCTATGCGCAGTGGACCTCCCCTGTGGGCTTCTGGCCTCCTCTCTCGCTCATTCTCTCTCCTTCTCCCTTGTCGTTTCCTCCCTCTTTAACACACTCATCGCAGTTAATTGGAGATTTTGTTTTAAAGGGACAAATGCTCTTTCTTTCTGGTAACGGCATACGTTCATTTTCTCATTGTCCCAGCCTTGAAACTTGTAATTACTTTCTGTATTAGATAGTCACAAATATGCCATCACGTGGAGGGCATCATGGCGTCCATCACAGGAATGGGAGTATCTCCCAGTGAGATATCACTTGCCTTGAAGCCTAGGGAGGGTGTTGAAGAGCGGGCTCACTTCTCAATCCTCTTAGTGGGGTGGGCTCCCCGCTGGGGAGAAGGGACAAATTTCCTCGATTCGTCAAAGTTCCCTAAAATATATGTTGCATCCTTAGCAATAATTTCTACTCAATGCACAATAACAATTTGGTGTGAGGCTTGATAAATTTGCTTGATGTATTATATTTGGTAAAACTATTGTACGTGCAGGTTTTTAATCTTGAAACAGGGGAACTTGTTTTCCCATATTAACAAAATTGTGTGAACCACGACAAATCACCCTCTCCGTTTGTGCCGCAGTTAATTTAAGTGTTGAAATTGGGAGTGCATAAAACTGTGACCATGTTAAGATGCACTATAAAAAAAGTAAACAAGCATTGGCAAGGCCACCAGTTTTTACTTCAGTATAGGCTTGGCAAAGAAGGTGAATAGGAGGACCTGCTGCATTGAAGGTCCCCCCATGAACCTCGACATCTGTGGATTTAGGCACTTGGAGACAGGACACAGGAAGAGACAGACGCCCGGATGCAGTTTCACAGTTATCTTTAATATCACTGGAAGCACACACAGAGCTCCTAAAATCACTGGGTTTATATACACATATTTCAGTGACCTCATATTTTCATGCAAATTCAGGATACATTTCCCATTGGCTCTCTTAACTACCATAGAAGCCCTCCCTGTATTTCATTGGTTGGCTTAGTTATCAATCACAAAGCCCACACGACTTCATTTTGGCAAGCATGGTTTGGATGACAATCTGATAGCTTGCGTGAGACTCAATCGGAACTCCTTAGATGTCTGTAAAGGAGCAGCCCCTTATATGATTGCCAAGACCTGCCAACTTCACTTGGCAGGCTATACTGTGCTTTTCCTGCTAAGAAATTCCAAATATACACACAGGACATTCTTTTCTACAGTGAACTGTCAATGAACTGCTGCTATAGAAAATTCCAGGTCAAAATGAGTCAGCCCTCCTGACACCTGGACTTGAAGCCATTTTGTTTCAGCATCCATCTTAGAAACTAACCCAGTCTAGCTACTCAGCCACTCTACCAAATGACAGACCAACCTACTTTTGTATATAACTCTTCTTATTCAGTTCTCAACCTACATTTTTGATATGCAAGATGTACGTGTAATACCCGAGACACCCTCCACTGCTTGGGGAATTCTGACCCTAAATAATATATGTTGCCCTTTATGTACCCTTTGTCTTAAAAGCACTATAATTTAGGTGTTTACAATACTGAAACCATTGATCAGCCTGACATGGTGCCTGTATTTAGCTTAGGGGTGGGTGTGGGGGGTCTAGAACCTGCTCTACACTCCTCGCTCTGGTCTCTATTAGACGCCTATTTAATGCATGACCACTACACCCAATGTCCACCCTCCCCCATATTCAGTATACTTATGCATCCCTTTTCCAATCACCCCCCTCAGTATGGTGCTTTGTTTCAACATGGGAGATATTATAAAAATGTTTCTACAAAACCAACAATAATCTTGATCCTAATACATTCTCCTAGTCTAACACGTGTGTATCCTTAAAGAATACCTTTGTTTGCTTCCTTCCATCTGGATCCCACCTCTATTACTCAATGAAACAAACTAATTATATACAACAGGCAATTACGGCCACCATGATAATCGAGAGAAATCATTAATTGAGGGAAACCACAAGCCCATTATTTAATTGTCCACGTGTGATTTGTACTGCACACTTTTTCCTTCCTCCCACCCCATGACACTTCCTGGTTTCCCATTCTCTTCCCCATGCACATTCTTAGTACTCGTCTTCTTTTTTTCATTCGTCTTTCATTGACATCTTTCACCAGATTTCTTTATTCTCCTTATTCCAAGTCCACTGACTGTCTCCATTTAGTCCATAGTTTATTTTGTCCTTCATGGGCCCTTTAAACTATATTTTATCACTTGTTTCTTCATAGAGTACTCAGACTCTTAGTTCATTTATTTGAAGTCAGATAGTCAATAAGGGGGGAATTCAAATACTTCTTGGGAACACAAGGATGGGGAGTCTTTGCAGGAAATCTTTGTAAGCACTCAGAGCAACTCTGACTGGGCATCTGGCTGGGTCCCTCAATCTTTTTCTCTCTGCTCGCATTGTTGAGTGCTGCCAATCTCCTGGTGTATAGGCCTCTCCCGTCCAGCTGTAATATAAAACTGAAGGAGTTTCCTTTGAAAAATAAGCATGTCTCTATCATCAGAACTTCTTCAACCCCAACCTTTAAAAAGCTACTCGTGCATTTCTTTCAAACATTCCTGCCTCCTAAACCATATCTACTGTATTTTCCCGTCATATAATATAACAAAATGGCTCCTTCATTTTCTTTTTTGACACATTTTAGTGTCCATTTATATTTAAATACATACCGGCTGATATCAGAATGTGGCTATGATCTGTGCTTATACAGTAAATATATCTTCTCAAATAATCTAAAAAACTCATCGCAAGCCATCTTTCTGGGAGACATGAACTTAGGCTGAACACTCGAATGGGTAGCCAACCACAACTGTAATGTAACAATTACCGATGTCTGCCCACAAATCTGGACAGATCATGCACTAATAACCTTCCTCATAAATGAAAACACTACCCAACCAAAGGAAAATATACTGGCTACATAACCACGGACAAACTACTACCACTCATCCTCCCAACCCTAAATTCCCTACCTGACTCACTAAATCCATCAGCCCTAGTAAACAAATTCAACTCAACCATGGCCAAAGCCTTGGACACTATCACCCCTTTGAAAATGAGAAAAAGTAAGCCCAGAGCACACTTAAACAATTGGTTCACCCCTCATCTCAAATCCCTAAGGATTGAAAAACGCAAATGTGAATCCGCCTGGCAACTAACTCCATCGGAGACTAATAAAGTAGCTCTCATCAATGCCTCTAAGATTTATAAAAATGAAATAAGGAAAGCAAAAAAAGAGAACTTTAACAATAGAATACTACAGGCTAAATCCGGAACCAAAGAGCTATTCATTGTACTAAAGGAACTGGAAAACCCCACCCCTATTCCGGACAACTGTGACAAAAATAAAACGTGGTGCTCTAACATCCAAAAAGCTCTATACGACAAAATCACCACACTCCAAACCAAAATTGAGAATAAGAAACAAAATATTCCTCCCTCAATCAACCAAAATGGTAAACCACCAACCTCTACCAAACCAGAACATAAATTTAACTTCAACAAAGTAACCACTTTAGAGATTAAAATAATACTTTCGCTCAAACCAACCAACTGTCGAGGTGACATATGCCCAGCACAACTGATAAAAGACGCGGCCAGAGACCTATCCCCATTTATTTCCAAACTTATCAATGTTTCCTTTACATCAGGCACAATACCAGACAACCTCAAACAATCATGGGTCCTTCCCCTCCTTAAAAAGCAAACCCTGTACCCCTCCATCCCGACCAACTACAGGCCAATTACTACAGTACCCTTCCTGCTAAAAATATTAGACACAGTGGCTTATCTACAGATCCAAAAATACCTGGAGCTGCATCAACTATTAGGTACCAGACAATCAGGCTTCAGGCCTCAACATGGCACCGAAACTGCGCTCATCGATCTCAAAACCCAGGTCGATGAGCTGAGAGATCTTGGAAAAACTGCCCTACTCCTCCTGTTGGATCTTAGCTGCATTTGACCTGGTGGACCACAATGTGCTCTGTACCCACCTGGAATCTGCAGCCCATTTCTCCACACATGCCATTTCATGGATCAAGTCGTTCTTAAGTGGCAGAACCATGAGGGTTTTTCTCTACCTCTGCAGCAGCTGACCCAGTACCCATCACATGTGGCGTTTCCCAGGGATCCTGTGTCTCTCCGACCATGTATAACATCTTCACGAAGCCCCTGTTTGACAATCTGTACCTTCTGGGTGTCACCTACACAAACTATGCAGATGAAACTCAGATTCTCATCCCACTTTCGGGGGACTACAAAGAGGATTTGGCCTTGGTGAACAGGATATACCTCATCATCCAGGCATGGATGGCCGATCACGGTTTATGCCTGAATGATGACAAAACGGAACTCATCATACTGGGGAACACACAAAACATCAAAAAACTGAACAATGACTATTCAGCATTTGTTATAGATGGCAACACCATCAAAGTAGCAAAAGCCCCGCCTCTCCCTAACAAAACAGGTGAGTGCGATGGCCTCTAGCACCGCATACACCTGTAAGCTGATTAGAACAGCCAAACCTTACTTGTCCACCACCAGCTGCCTCAAGAGCTCTGGTGTTATCCAAATTGGACTATTGCAACGCACTATACTTAGGGTCTAATAAACACACACTGCAAAAAATCCAAACCTTGCAGAACAATGCCCTTAGAGCCGCACTAGGAATCCCAAGAAGAGAGCATATATCGGATATCAGAAGGCAATCTAACTGGCTCTCTACAGCTGACAAAATTAAACTTAAAACAGTATCACTAACGTTCAAAAGTATCAATGGCTCAGCCCCCAAATACCTAACAGAGAGATTCAAAAAAAGAACTTCCAATAGACCCACCCGAGAAGCATATACCAACCAGCTAGTTGTACCCCCATTTAAATTGAGCACAGCCGCAGGCAACAGCTTCCCTGTCAAAGCAGCCCAGCTGTGGAACTCCCTCCCATCCTCCTTAAGATCGGACCAATCCTATCCACACCTCAGACTCAACTGCATTAAATGGCTCAAAGAAAAGGACCCATAACTGACCGACACTAGGACTACTCACGCCTTACCCACCCGTTAACCTGCAACTAAACGTACACGGACATGCTCTTTTAACTGTCAATGTATACTGTGTATACACCTATGTGTACAAACACCTGTGCATACAACCATGCATATTGCCATCCTTTTGCTGTCAATGCATCATGTAACCTGGAATGTGTAACTGTGTGCAACTGTATATAACCATGAATACTGTCACCACATTGCTATCAATGTATCTTGTAATTACTTGGAATGTGTAACTGTGTGTAACTGCAACATGTAAGCTTAAAGTATTCTTGAAAACACGCCCGGATACCTCCCCGGTCTGGCGCGCGCTATAAATAAATAAACAAACATCTTTCCGTTTGGCATTGCCCTGCTTTCTCATGGGCTTACTTTCTTCAGAAAACTGCAGGGATCAATGGCAGTCAAGAGCACAATCTTCGGTTAATGCTGCAGCAATCAGCAACTATGATTTATCAGGCCACAACACGCTAAAAGAAAATTTGAGGCTTGGGCTTGGATTATCAACTTAGAAAAACGTGACAAGATGGCCACAAACACCTGGCTGAGCTCTGGCCAAAGAAAATTAAACTTACAGCCCTCCTACTTAGTCTGTTGCTACTCTCGCTACTACCGTGAACAGTTCCTAAGACTTCGTTTAAATATTTTGGGCTCTAAAGAAATCCTATGGCAAAGAAAAGATCCCTTCACAAAAGACAACCAATTTCGCTTCTGCTCAAGAGCTGTCGAATCACTAAAACATCTAATAGTGGAATGCTTGGCAACTCGTGACTTACATCTTGGGCTATTCGAACCCCTAGATGGGGACATGGCTACCTGGTGGTGTGTGATCTCCTCTGGCAATAACGTCAAACATATCTGTGCGATTGTAAACTACCTAAATGCACTCTTGAAGTCCCCTTTGTGATCTACGTCCCCAATGCAGATAGAACGTGGTTCTTTCGAGCCCAGTGCTCCCACTGATATTTAGACATGTGAATAGCGTGCAAATTGCTGGTCATATGTTGATGTACTGATGGAATTAAATTTTGAAACAAACGTTTTTTTCTTGATGTAAAAAACTGTACTTTTTTTCAAATAAAAAAAAACTGCATAATATGTTAAAGGACATTTGCCCTCTATGTTCGACATTCTCAGACCAAAGAGTCAAAGAATAACAAACGACAGACAACATAACGAATGCAGACATTTTCCAAAAAAGGAGGTCGTCTTCTTTAGTTTCTTTCCTTCTGTCTTCTTGGTGCACCCGTAGCTGATGAAGATGAAGACACTTCTTTGGATTCTTGCTCCCTGCAGAAACCAATATAGAGGCAAAGTCATGTTGGGACTGGCAAGTGGTCAGGTATTTCCCTAGCATCGACCCTTGTTACTTTCTCAAAAATAGCTTTACTGAGATCATCTCTGGGATTCTCAGCCCACTGAACTGCAAGCTACTCTTCTGTAAAATTTTAAAAATATGTTGGTGTACATACACATTATTTATCACTTAGTGTAGCAATTAGGCCCGTCTTTAATTTTTCCTGTTATGCTGTAAGTTCTTCTCAGTGTTTTCAAAGTCCTCTTCTGCTAGCGTAGGACCGCTGTCTTCTTCCTTTGCTGTGCTTTTATCCTATTGAGACATAATTGACATATTTTGCCGCTTGCTGCTTGCCCTACACTAATCTTGCCTATCCCTGTCATTTGGAACCCAGCACTGTTCCTATTACACATGCAACTGTGACATAAGAAATGCATTGTTTTGCCTATCCTAAATATTTCTATACATTTTACCAAATGTATCCATTTGGCATCTCGCCATTTACCATAATTTAAAAAAGGTTACTCCACATTTTATCCAAAGTATTCTGTGTCCTTGTCATTAAATATGGCCATACTCATATATACATATATACTATCCTGTGCTCACACCTGTTTGCACCTATAATGGGAGAAATGCTATCTATCTGAAAGACTGTATCCCTTATTGCCTTTTTTCTGTACTCACCTGAGTCCTCTTACTCCTAATAGTGATCAACAATGTGTTCGCACACTTGCGTTGTGAACCAATAGTCACCTCTTTATTCTCTACCGGTTCACTAAATACTTACGTTTGTCATAATATAATGTCTCTTCTCATTATATTTCCTATTCCCTGCTAAGGCCATGTAGACACTCCTCCTGTTCTCAACAATAACAATATTTTGTCATCTGTAAAACATAAATCAACATCATCATATTCATTCTCAATGTTTTGTTACTTACTCTCATCTGTTCTTTCGTGCAGTTCTACTAAAGGTTTTTCTTACTTGTTAAATCAATCTTGGCCATCCACACTCTTTTGGCCTTTAATTAAAACATTTCTTTTTTAATAAAATACACTACACTAGTCAATTTATAGCCAGCACCATCCATTGTGCTTTTCACTGCTTTAATATCCATTGATTGTTCACTAAATTGACGTTGGTTTGAGCTCCTTACTCCTGTGATGTTAGCCCCATCTATTTATGACTAGCCTACATTAGTCTAGTTACAATGCAAACCTTCATATGTTTCATATTATAAACCCTTACCTGTGTGTATTTTTTATTTTGTTCCCCTATTCGTTTTGATAGACCCTTTTCATAAAGGCCTATGATTCACAGAACACTTGGCATCCTCTCCCCAAGTCTTCTGAAATTATGCTGAGCACTGCTGCCTCATTTGTCATGCGTTTATGAGATTTCCTTTTCCTCTTTCAGTGTGTGATGCTCCTAAAAAACACCACTTCATCATGTATTGAATCCTGTCTAAATATGTCGTCATCAGTGACGTCAATCAACCTAGACCCCTCCTTGAGAAGTATCACTGTCCTCCATGGTCCACTCTTTGTCCATTCCTTCGAACATTGCCATTTTCTTTTTCACTTATGGCTGCTTCTAATTCTAGGGGGATTATCTATCCCCACTCTTTATCCATAGGTATCCTTTGTCTAAATAAGGATACATCAAATATTCGCACCATTTTCTCCACCATGCCAAATAGCCATGTTAAAAGCAATGCTCACCTCATGATACAAAAGACCTCTAGCTTTACTAAAACACCTCGCAGAGCCACTTGCCCTGTGAATGGCAACATAAATACACCAGCATTTAAATGGTGTTTCCCAAAAGTGGAACACACTATCCCTTGATCAAATAAAATCATCATATTAAATATTGTCAGTCAATCTCTTCCCAAAATATTTAACTGATATCTGTCACAAATATAACAAAGATCAGTCATAACACACTCTCCTATAAAGACTGATGATTTATCAACAAAAAAACTGAATTTGTAACTCCAAAAAACCCTCAATCTTCTGATAATTCCCACCATTTGCCACCTTTTCCCTCCTTTGTTCATGGACGTGCAGTCCCAGTGTCTACAAATAGAGCAAAGATTTTGCCTCTTACCGCCACACCCTCAGTGTTATGCTCACCTTAGCTCTACAAGGAGCACCCGGAGCCTCTTTCTCTGCGGCGTGATAAGTCTGGACCCTCTAGAGCCTGGGTTCTCTGGAGCTGCTCCTATGAATGTGTATACGGGACAAGGTTAGAATTCTGGTGTATGTGGCACTGTTTCTGCTCCCCCACCCTTAAGGCAACATTTAGTGTTCCCAGATTTGACTGCTGGTTAACTCACCAGATATATTTGAAAGGATGGCTCTCTGTCCTGCTCTTAACTCAGTCAGACGCGCGAGTCTGTTCAGCATTGGAACCAGTTACGTCACTGGTTCAGATCTCCCAAGCCCAGTCCTGCTGCGGCGTTGATGAATGTTCGTTCAGGTGAGTCATTACATAGTACTGAGGATTCTCCTCAGTAAGTGTTCATACCTTCTGTCTGTCTTTTATGTTCTTCTTGCTTCAATGTGCTCTTTTATGCCTTCTTTTCTGTGCTTTTTGTTTGTCTGTGCTTATTTTACTTCTAATAATCTCTGGTCTTTCAATTGCAGGCCTGCCGGTGTCGGGATGATGGAGTAAACAAATGCATGCAGCAGCGAAACAGTTCTGGTAATGCTTCTGTAACGTGCTTAGCCTTCTGTGTGCCCGCGGTATTTGTTATGGCCTGTTCTTTGCCTTACAGGTGTCTGCCGATGGTGTCGAGTGGATCCACAACTGTAATCAGAGCCAGGTAATGTTCTTGTATTCACGCGGCGTTCTTAAAATATGCGCAATGCTGTTCTGTTGAACTTTGCTTACTGTTTTCTTTCCTTTGCAGGTGTCTGCCGAAGTCGCGGTGCATTCCAGGCTGGAGCGTTACAGATGAGAGTTGCACGAAGTCCTCGGGTAAGTATCTTCAGTAGCTGTGCCGGTGAGCGTCACGCTGCATCAAGCAGAGTAACGTGAAGCAGGGACAGTATGCATGGGTGTGGTTTATATAGCCAGCCACACCCAACAGGCAGAACTACAGTCTTGTGTTCTGTCTTAGGCTATTCCTCCTGCATGTTGGAGGAACACAGGAAGTGCTTGGATTCTACTCACCCAAGGTGTGATGTACATGGCGCCAGATGTGCCAAGCTTGGGCCCAACCCACCTTCATCTGTTCTCTGACCCAGTGGCTTTTCTGGATAGTACGTGTCCCTTGGAAAGACCCCAAGCTATGTGTGTGAGTGGATGTTGTGGAATGGAGGCTGGTGTCAGGTAGACAGCCCAGAGTCGTGACACTCTGCTCCTCTTGGGGCCTAGCATCACTTAATAATTCTGAACACCTCAAGTCGTCCTGTGATCTGTCCTACTGTGGGTGCATGCATACCCCTGTCCCTGTGAAAGGATTTCCTCCCATCATAATGGCACCTCCTATCCTGGGTGTCAATACTTGTCCTGTGTTTGCATATTGCTTCATTTGTATGGGGGCTCACTGCACTTGCCCCTGTAGTGAATCTGTTTTATAATTGCTCTAGTTGCTCTACCTATTGTACTCTTAGTGCTCATATTTGATAGACTGTCTGATCCTGGGCAAATGCTTCCGTAGCTTCTGAGCTATATACTGGGAGATAAGCTGTCCCCTCTCTTGAGAATTGTCCACCTTGTGCATCTCCTTGGCTCCCACATGCGCAGAATGTGCTCTGTCATCCCACATATCCAATACACAGGAGGAGCCCTGTAAAACCAGATATTATGCTTGCCTGTTATGTTATCATTAGTAATTCATTTATCCATCATTCATTCCTACTAGTGACACATTAGTTACCCATTATATCCACATTGTTATGCCACATTTGAATGCTACATTTTGTCTGCATGTGAAGAGAGAAATAGCCTGTCATATGAAGAGGACTTGCTTAGACACATGTTGTAATGTATGCACTTAGACACGCATGTATGTGCTCTTAGGAATGAACACATTGAGTCCATTATATAGTGATTGGGTTTGAGAGAATGCGCTAAATGCTAGAATGAATGAAACAGGATTTTTGAAGATATTCTGAGACAATTAGCAGCTTCGCTCTGTGCGCGAAAGGATTGGAATGTAAACAAAGGCTGGCAGGCAGACAGATAAGGCTGCAGCTCTTGGCATAGTAGAAGTGAATGAGATGGGCTGGCTTATCCTTGGGTTTGCAGACAGCAGAAAGGTGCAAGGGAATTTGGAGTGAGGCCTTTGCACAGTTTTCGGTAGAGCAAGCTTATAGCTGAAGCACAGAGCTGGATGGGAGGATGGTATGTTTACAGATAGGGGAGACGCAGTTTGAAAGTGGTTCCATCTTGCTTTGCGATGTCATGATGACAAAGAACATAGTGAGCTAAGAGGAAACAACATGGCTGACGTTGACAGTCTGAAGCTTGATGTAATTAGAAATGCTTGCTTGCAGAAAGAGTGAATGCTTGCAGAAGAGATATGTTACCATAGAGATGTATGTACGTCATTGCATTGTATATCCAGGAGAAGGGTTTTGCAGTAGAATCAGAATCGGATGGCTTTTGGCTGACATGCAGCTTGGGAGAGCAGTTGGCAGAAGATCGGATGAGCTTTGCAGAGGCTTGAGGCAGTTCCAGTGAGCAGTTCGAAGAGGAGACCAGACCACTGAGAGGCCAAGAGAAGAGGCCCGGTGCGAGGCTGTGCAGGGAGACTGGCTGGCTGCAAGGAAGCTGGAGAGGAGAGAGAGAGACGAGTCGTCCTGGGAGCAGATTGACCACATCATGCAAATGGGGAGTATTGCTGAGGTTTAGGCCTAACTGATTGGCTTGTTGGGACATGGGAGATAGGCACACACACACTAGAGATGGGATTGATACACCGATTAAATGGGAGATTCATGCAGGCAGATTGTCTTATGAGAGAGAGATGATGTGCAATGTGTGGTGATGAGAGAAATGCTGACGCTCTCTCATTGTTACTAGGCTGCATTGTTGTTATTAGGCTACAATGCATGTAGAATGGTCTAGGTTGCTAGGCATAAGCTGCCAGAAGAGCTGGAAATTGTAGATTGCACTGCATTATAGTTAAAACCCATGCAGAAAGGGTTGCAAATTTGTTTTGCTAGTACTGTTTATCATGCACACTGTTGTGCATGAATAAAAGTGTTTTTATTGTTGAATCGATTCACGTGTTTTCTTTGTGTCTTATGTTATTTCATCATGTCTATTCTTAGTGTTTGGGTTTGTGTGTGTATCCTTAGCATAGCAGTAACACAGTGCAGTGTACAACCGCCCTGAGATAGATTGGCTGGGGAAGATAGTTGCATTTTGCCAAAATGGTCACCTACATAGGGCTAGGCCAAAGGTAGATAGAGTTTAATTTCCACATATGCTCTGTCATCCTACATATCCAATACACAGGAGGAGCCCCACTGACTAGTCCCCCTTTGGCTAAATGGCCCTTGCGCATTCTGATTATCATTCTGCATTTTCTGCAAACTGCCCTGGTTATTCTGCGAACCACCTCCTACTCTATTTCCAATTTCTTTGCCTTGTGGCACAAACCCATTCCTTCCTTGGTCCATTTGGTGCTGATTATTCACCTGTGATGTACCCACTGCTTGCATGCTTCAAGAAGTGCAGTGCTCCTGAATATAAGCAATCAGATTTTTTTTCTTCTTTATTTATTTTCTTCAAAAAATAAAACATAATGTTCCCATCGATTACTCTAAATGTACAACAAAGCATCCTGTGTGTGGGTTCTCATTGCAATATTGAAGTCCTTCTTCTAACTGCCTATGTTGTGTTTTTATGTGCATTGCCGCTTATTCATTGATTGCCTATACTTCCATAAAATCATATATGTATGTGTACATGTGTGTGTGCATGCATGTGTCTATGTATGCATGGGTGTGTGTGTTTGCATGGTGTATGCAAGGGGCGCATGTAGGTATGTGAATGCATGTGTGTATGCATGAGTATGTGCATGCATGTGTGTATGCATGGGTTTATGCGCATGGATGTGTGTATGCATGAGTGTACGTGCATGCATGCATGCATGTCATTTCCCATGTTTTTGTAAGCATATCATAACGGAGATTCTATCCTTAATCATCTGTATTTTGTGTAATAATACTCCATGCTGTGCTCACTAATTGTGCCAAGCCTGCTTGTACTTTTTCATAAATACATTTTAATTTAAACAACCGCTAAATAATGCCCTCCTTATTCTTAAAGGCCAGACCATGAGGGTGTGTGATTCTACAAAAAATACTTTAACCTAATGTTTTTCTCAGTGCTACTATTTTAAATGCATCCTGCCCCTTACTCGTATTGTGTGAGACCTTAGCCTCAGTGTGCTTTTTGCGAGCACTTCTCACTGCCCACTGTTTCCTCATTCCCAATACAAATCTTTGCATCTTTTCATGCACTTCCCATATTTTCCCACAAAAAGTGTTTTTGTCTCACTTATCCTTGCTATTCCCCATAAATATTCACTGTGCTTAGTTCAATATCATCCACTAACACATTAACCTACTTATTACTCTAAATTGAACTCCTAATTCAAACTTTTACTCTCTGCGTCATTTTCTCAAATTGTCTGATGCTGGAAACAATTTTTTCATTGCCTTCTCCAAATGCCCCAATATTTTATAGATATAAATGTATAGTAATGGAAACATTGTTCCCCTTCCTGGCACCCCTCCAATCTGATCTGGTCTTAGTGTACATGCTTAAACCTTCAAGTATGACACCCATATGATTCTCCATTTATAGTGCATATCCCATGCCTTTTCTCTGTCCCCAACAATCAATATTCTTTCTATTGTGGTCACCTTACCACGCTCCTTTGTGCTTCCTTTTGGTAATCTTTCTTTTCCTTCCATAGCACACTGAAAATTGCTTAATGAAACATTCTTCCTTTTTCCTTCTCATCTATACAACTGGTCCATACCTGCCCCAGAACCTATGCCCTTTCCAAGTGCCCCATCCCTCCTCAACAACAGACGGCTACTTGCTTAATACAAAATGAACATTTCAGGGGAGCCGAGTGTGTGCCCAACAAAGACAGCATCCAACGCCACCCTACTAGATGACCAGCCAACCCCCTTACAATGGGAAATGACCTGGACAACCTTAAATCAGTGTCCCCACTAAGGAACACAAACCCTACGCATTTTTAACTTAAAAACCTCAATAAATAACAAATTAATTTAAGGCATTTGGGTTCAAGTCCACATTTCCATATCCTTATTCCATTCCCATATGCGAGCCCCAGGCCAGTATTGGCCTGGCACCAAAAAACACATTTTCCAAACTTACATAAATGAATTACTAAACCTATTTCCTATATACTTACACACATACTAGCTCTAGCCCTACTAATAGCTACATATTTTAATCATTTTTTCATGATTTGTTTTTTATATATACTCTCCTGTTACAATATAAATACAAATATATATTTTTTCTCCATTCTTTTCCACCATAAGCAACAGACTGCTCTATTTATACATAAAACGTAACTCACAGTTATTTTGACTTGAAAGGCTATCCTTTTCCCAAACTTCAAGTAGATTGGAATTTCTACAACCATACATGTTTCCCCTAACTCTGCCAACTGCTTATCTCTCAGCATTGAACAGACAGTTTAGCTACTAATTTACTGTGTGTCTGCGCTGGCCTTCCACCAACTTCGCACATTGCATGAAGACAAATAGTCATAGCTCTTTGAATCACATCCCCTTCCCTTCTTACTGGAGGAAGGAGATCCGATGTCGGATTTAGTATCACTTTGATTTAAATGCCCTTAAATTCCTTTATTTGCAATTGTGTAGTTCCCTGTGTTAAAGCAAGATTAATTTCCCTCTTATGTCAAAACTTCTGTGTTCTTTGTTTTTATATAAAGCCATGCCCACATTTTTACTGTTTAAGATTTTTTGGATTCCTAAAGATGTCAAGTATGTAGCTATATAAAAATTAACCCTGTGGCTCCCAGCACCTGCCCGCTGCAGGGGTGCAAAGCAGCCACACTTTTTGGCTGCAAATTCATTTTTTTGCCTAATTCTTTCTTCATAGCATTTCAGAAGTAACACATATGAATGCCCTCATTAATGGCTTACTCAAACTTCTATCGTTTTCACAAATCCCTGCCTATTTTTGGATTGTTGCACACTATCTACCTTAAATAAATAATATATTTTCTTGACCCATCTCCATTTGTTATACAATTCATTGTCACTTTTCAAACATACACCTCACAAACAAGACAAACTAGTCAACTTTCCACATTAATTACAACCAGCGCTCTTTGCTGCTATCTCTTGCCCCTAAATACTCTGATAGGGGTTTGAGACATTCCCTTCCATAGATCTATCAATGCATCGCCTAGGTACCCACTTGGGTTTCTGAATGTCTCCTTCTAGACGCTCCTTGGGTGTAGGACACTGGGCTTATTTTAGACGCTCTTCGTCCCTGACCCTCGTCATATATCTTTAAGCAACACCTCTATATTTATTCTAAACAGCCCCTGTTACTCATCTAAAAACGACCACGTTGCTCTTCTAAACTACCAGGTTACTTTAATATGGTTTATAGTCATAATGTCGACAACAAAAATGTCGACAGTCAAAAAGTCGAAAAAAAAATGTCAAAAAAAAAATGTCGACTTTTTTTTTCAATGCATTTTTTTTCGAAATGGGGGGTTCCCCCCAGCCCCCCTTTTTTTAATTTTTTTTTTAATTTTTCCCTTTTTTTTTAGTCCCGAACCCCTAAAATAAATATATAATTTAAAAAAACGAAAGTCGACATTTTTTTTTCGACATTTTTTTGTCGACATTATGACTGTCCACCCTTTAATATATATCACATGTTATTTTCTCTTCATTTTCCCCACCCCTTTCAATACATACCATAATCCACAGACATCAAGGTGCGCCATCATCATAACATGCTATCATTCATAGGACACCTCCCCCAGCAATGAGGGCACAGTGCAGATTCACTTACCCCTCCACTCTTCCTGGGCACATCTCCTATCCCTGCCAGCATGCACACATCTGGATTCTTTGCTGCCTGGAAGGAAAATCTTCAGGGTCCCTTTGCTGGTCACCAAGTGAATAGGAAGACCCTCTGCATTCCCCCATGAACCTTGACATCTGTGGACATAAGCACATGGAGACAGGACACAGGAAGAGACGGATGCCCGTATGCAGTTTTACAGTCATCTTTAATATTGTTACGCTCACCTGGTCTCCACGGGGGCGTTGCACGAAGCTGAGCGATGAACGTCTGCGTGCGTCTCTTCCTGTCCCACTGCTTCACTCACGCTTGGGCGCTATCCTAAAATGATAAAACGGAAAAATTAACTTGCTGCGTAGGGTGATCCTAGGGCCTGTAAGTGGAATCCAGACCAGCTGTGACTCTGTAAGTCTTTGTACCAATTTGTTCTTGGTAACTGTTTTTGCTTCATGTGTTTCTTCTTGTTGCCAAAGTTCCACTATTGCCCTTATTATTTTGCAGGAGCGGTCTTGGAGATGCCAAGTTAAGCAATGGACTCCTAAATGCGGCGCTGAGCAATATGTAGGTAGGTAGGTCGGTGTTAGCGTGTGAGCGTGGCATCGAAATGTATTTTAAATGGGTATTTTTCTATTGTGCGGCTAACCTAGTGTCTCTTTTTCCTTCCTCTGCAGGTGCGCTGATGCTCCAGAGCAGCGACCGTGTGGACCGCTTCGATGGAATCCTGAGATGACTGATGCCTCCGGGTAAGTTTTCGTTCTCCCTTCTTGTCTCCTTTCTGCAGGTGCGGTGGTCCTCAGGAGTGGCGGGAGATAGAGCCGTTCGGACGGAATTGGAAAGACCGGTTCTCTCAGGTAAGAACTTAACCAATGTTGTTCTTGTTTTTCCCTTTTTGGACAGGTGCTGATGGTCTGTGGTTCCTGATGAAGATAACAGGGTGTGGCTGAAGTCCAGTTAAGCAGGAGCAGAGCTGGCAAGGTGAGCGTTACGCTGTAGGAGTGCAGAATAACACGAAGCGTGTTCTGCTCTTTGGGTGTGGTTTATACAGCCCAGGTAAAGTAGTCCATGGTAAAGTAGTTCCAGGCCCAGCCACATCCCTAGAAACAAGACTGCATAGCTCAGTTCTTCAGGACTGGGCTATGTGTGCCTCCATGTTCACTGGAACCTCATTCTATGTCGTCAAATAGTACGAGCCTGGTGCCAAAGGTGCCAGGACTGGCTCCAGGAGACCCTCTTATACCGTTTTGTAGTCTTTAAAGCCCCAATGGAAGCCTGCAACTTGGGAAGGCTGGTTTGGCCCTGAAGACTGGGGACATGCATCATGACAAATATCACTGGAAGCGCACACAGAACTCCTACAATCACTGGTTTTATATATGCATATTTCAGTGACCTCATATTTTCATGCAAATTCAGGATACATTACCCATTGGTTCTCTTAACTAACATATAAGCCCTCCCTGTCTTTTCATTGGTTGGCTTAGTTATCAATCACAAAGCCACTTGACTTCATTTTGGCAAGCATGGTTTGACTGACACATAATCCGATAGCTTGCGTGAGACTCAACCGGAACTCATAAATCCTTAGATGTCTGTAAAGGAGCAGGCCTTTATCCGATTACTGAGGCCTGCCAACTTAACTTGGGAGGCTATAACTGCTGCCATAGAATATTCCAGATCAAAATGAGTCAGCCTTCCTGACACCTGGACTTGAATCCATTTTGTTTCAGCATCCATCTTAGAATCTAACCCAGTCTAGATAGTCAGCCATTCTACCAAATGGCAGACCAACCTACTTTTGTACATAGCTCTTTTCCTATTCAGTTCTCACTACTTTTTCGATATTCATGATGTGCGTGTGATACCTGAGACACCCTCCACTGCTTGGGGCATTCTGACCCTAAAAAATATATGTTGCCCTATATCTACCTTTTTGTCTTAAAAAGCACTATAATTTTGATGTTTACAATACTGAAACCGTTGATCAGCCTGACATGTTACTTGCATTCAGTTTGAGGGAGTGGTGGGGTCTAGGCCCTGCTCTACAAAGGTCTATGAGGAGTGAGGGAAATTGTGGCAAAGGGAAATAAGGATGAAAAGAAATGCGGGAAAGAGGGTAGTGATTAGTAAGGGAAAGAGTGAAGTGTGTGAGAAACCTGATGGTATTCTCCCAAGTAGACCTCAATAATCCCTTATTCAGGTGGCCAGGGAAGGGCTGGCACTCTCAGATCCCAACCCTGGGGGCGGATGAGCGAAGGAAGATCACCTAGGTAGGGGAACCCGGAGTTATGCTCAGGGAAATGCCCCAGGTGAGACACGGTATTACACCAGGGAGGAGAATGGCCTATAAAGGTCTTAAGGCCTTTATAGGCTATTCCAAATTAAACCCCTTCCCACACAGTCATTCTCCCTCATCAAAATCCAACAATCCCTCCTTGTCTGTGAAACTAATAAGGAACCTGAACAATGTTACCATGGGTAACTACATCTCCCAGAGTCCCTGTTTTACAGTTACCTAGCTGAGTACTCCCAGAGATTCTTCTCCCCGTCCCTCTGATTATCATTTTCTGAACTTCCATTCGACTGTGCCCAAAAACTATAATTCCCACAAACCCTCCTACTCCTTTCAAACCCTACAAAACCCACCCTTCCGAGCTCACTACAAACCCTAGGGCAAGGGATATAATTTCTTATGACACTTTTTCCCCATCCTGCCCAGCAGGACATTTAGAAACTCTAACCCCCCCTTTTTCCAACACAGACACTTCCCCATACAGTGAAAGACAACAGACTAACAACAAAGCCGGTTACCTGACATGTCCCAACACAAGGGCCAAGCAAAGTCAGGCAATTGTCAACAATCACACACACCTAACGTCCCTTTCCCTTCCCCACAGGCATAGAAAGTGGAGCACGAGAGCACACTACAAGCAAGGCAGACTGCATGACAAGACAGCTATCCAAGTACGGCAGTTCAAGAGGAGGAGTAAGGCAGTGAGAATTGAAGGGGTGACAAGGAGAGAAGCGACCTTTCCCTTTCTGACCCAGACCTGCAAAGACTCAGTGAAAGGAATTTTAAGACCATGAACAATAGACAGCGTGTAATGCAGCAGGTATCAATGGTGCACAGAGCCCTCCTCAGCTGATAACCAAGCCAGGGAGAGAATCTTGCTACCATGGTACCGTAATTGACTCCAAAGACAAGAAAGGCCAAGTGGTTCATCTCAACTGGTGAGTGAAGGGGGGGACCGATAAGAAACCGAACTATGTCTAACAAAAATTGCAATCGGCAAATTAAAGAAAGTTCAAAGAACAGTTAACATTTTAGGGCAAAGCCAGCTGCAGAGGGGTCCGGCACCACGTGGGTGCTTACTCGAGAGACACTAGTCAATTTCCCTTTTGATGAAACTACAAATACCAGAAAGCTTTAGGGGAGCCGCAAGGAAAAGGTCAAAGTGGTCCTACAGGGGTCTATCAAAATCTTCTGTACAGTTGAAGAGCTAAGGGTGTTAAATCCCGCTTAGTGAGAAAGGCGAAGGAACTGTGTGGTTAGCAAGAGTGAACCCAACTGAGGGATGACGCCAGGAAGGGGCGAAGCATGATGCCTTAAAGAACATTGTGATGACAAGAGTCAACCCGACAAAGGGATGTCCACAATGCGTTGTTTAAAAAGACATTTAGACTTGTGGGGATGCAACAGCTGAAAGTGTTTTTGTGAAAAGCCGTAGTGAACCCGACCGAGGAAGGCTAACATTCGAGACGGGTCTGAGCCCGGAAAAGAGGGATCCAGGGGTGAAAAACCATCAACCAATGACACGTGAATATATTAGAAGAAATCTCTTTTTGAGTTTAAGCCATAGTGAACCCGACAGAGGGAGGCTGACATTTGAGAGGGGTCTGAGCCCTGAAGAGGAGGATCCAGGGGTGAAGAATCATCATCCTAAGTGCGATCAGAAAGGAACTTTTTGTTTATTGTTTTGAACATATCAGGCCCTCGGAAGCAAGAAAGTTAACCACAGAAGGTTCTGATATTGCCCAGAAACTTTGTGGATCAGAGCCCGGAAGAGGGGGATCGAAGGAGGAAAAGCCATCACCCAAAGTACATACTAAGGGAAACTTTGTGTTTGTTATTTTTTTTTTTAAACTTTGTTTATTGGCAGAAAGTTAAGACAGGCATAGAACAGGGTACATTACAGTTATCAGGTAATATCGCACAACATCCAGCAATACATAACGGTAGGGTGCCGCCTCATTGGAGAGAACACTTAGCTTTTGGAGCAGCCCAGCCTGGGCGAAAAGGAACACGAGTCAGTGACATGGTGTGGCGGAGCGTGCTTAGGGAGGGGAAGCCGTCCACTCCACTTCGTCTCTATTATTCAGATAGCTGCGGAATTCTGTCCACACATTTTTGGGTCGTGATGTGGAAGGCAAGGACCCAATGTATTCCTCTTCACACAATTGAGTCCAAGTAAGGGCTTTAAGCCACATCGAGAAGGTAGGGGGGCTGTGCCTCTTCCAGTTTTGCAATATACACTTTTTTGCGACAATGGCTCCAACATTTAAAAACTTAGACATTTTCCTTGCACTTTCCCCCCCTCCCAGACTCCAAACAGTAGTGCAAGTGGGTTCACATCCACCGGGGTCTCTATTATTTCGGAGAGCGCCTCCGCCACAGCCACCCAGAAAGCGTGAATTGCAGGGCATGTCCAGAACATGTGAATGTGGTCAGCTTCAGGAGATTTACACTTTGGGCATGCACAGGACAGGGCGCCAGCAAATTTTGCCACCCTATGCGGTGTGTAGTGAAGCCTGTTGAGGAATTTAAATTGAATGCAGCGGAATCTGGCGCTTAGAGAGACTGTGCGTGTATGTGCACACATCTTCCTACACAGCCCCTCAGGTATTTCTATTGCGAGCTCCCCAGCCCACGCCTCTCGGGGTTTGAGTGACCCAAACACCTTCTTCCCCAGCTGCATTTTGTACAGATTGGATAACACCCCCTTGGATCCCGCAGAGTTCGCTATGTACTGGAGTTCGGGTGAATCTGGGGGTTCGTTTGGATACGAGGGCCACATGGCACGAACTGCGGCTCGGAGCCTGTAATACTGAAGCATCTCAAGGAGGGAGTTAGTGTGTTCTGGGCGCCATGTTTGGGGGGTGATAAACTTTCCCTCTGGGAAGAGGTCTGTCAGGCCTCGATAGCCAAGTTGTTCCCAGTATCGTGAGAGGTGCCGGTCGTGTGTGGGGGCGAGTCCCGGAAACCGCCACAGGGGGAGCCACTTACGGGTGCAGCTTCTGCTCGGTGTGTAAGATAGCAGTCCAAGCCCTTATCGTGGCAGTCACTGGGTCTGCCTGGGCTTCCGTTTGGAGCCCGCGGTGCAACAATAGGGTCATAATGTTAGTTCCCTCCCCGGCCATTTTTTTGAGTTTTACATGCGGAGGGGGTTTCTGAAGTGCATACCAATGGGAGGCATGCTGGGCCTGGGCCGCGTACCAGTACAGTTGTAGGTCTGGTGCCGTAAACCCCCCTTTATCATATGGAGCTGTCATGTGTTGCCACTTCATGCGGACCGACCCAGGGTGCCAGAGGAACTGGGCGCACTCCGAATGAAGCACCTTGAAATATTGCTTTCCGGGCCAGATTGGGACATTAGTAAAAACATAAAGGAGCTTGGGGACCACTATCATCTTTATCAAGGATAGTTTGGCTGGCAAGGATAGTGGTAAGTGTCGCCACTTGGAGAACTTGGAAATGATGAGCTGAGCCGCGGCTTCATAATTGTCCTTTAGTAGGGTCTTTTTGGACAGCGACACCTGAACCCCCAGGTACTTGACCCCATTCGGAGACCAGCGCAGGGGGTAATCACATGTCGGCTGTTGTGTCGCTGCATTGAGGGGGAAGATTTCAGACTTTGAGTAGTTTATCTCAAACCCAGAGAAAGTGCCTATTTTGGTGACGTCTCGAATAATCGGGTTCAAGTATGTGGAGGGATTTCTGATGTAGAGGAGGACGTCATCGGCGTAAAGCGAGATTACTTCCGGAACATCAATTAACCGAATGCCTTTATTGGAGTGACGCCCTCTAACATGGTCTGCCATGGGCTCGATGGCGAGCGCAAAAAGGAGGGGGGAGAATGGGCAGCCCTGGCGGGTCCCACGGTGTAGTTTAAAGAGGGGGGAAGGAACAGAGTTTACAAGGACCCTGGCTACCGGATCAGTATATAAGAGCTTTATGTAGGAGAGCATGTTTGGGCCCACACCCATCTTCTGTAGCACCGCCCACAAGTATTGCCATGTGACCATATCGAAGGCCTTTTGGGCATCTATAGTTACAGCCACCGCATCAGCGCTCGGGTCAATCCTGGACATCACGTTAAATAGACGACGGATGTTGAGTGCCGTGGACCTACCAGGGATGAACCCGCTCTGGTCCGGATGAACCATGTGGGTCATGAAAGGGAGAAACCTATTTGCAATTATTTTGGCGAAGACTTTCATGTCAGTATTAATGAGGGATAGTGGTCTATAGGACCTGCACTCTTCCGGGGGTTTACCCGGTTTGGGGAGGACTGTTATTAAGGCTTCCCGTAAGGAGGGGGGGGGGGATGCGTAACCGAAGTGCTTCGGTCCAGACCCCGTGTAGTGCTGGTGCTAAAACTGCCACATGTTCCTGGTAAAACTCAGAGGTGAGTCTGTCCGGGCCAGGGGCCTTGTTTTTGGGAAGGTCTGATATCACCGGGACTATTTCCTCTAGTGTGAACGGGGCTTCAAGACACTCTCTGGTATCCTGGGAGATAACCGTCATAGGGATGCTTTCTAGGAGGTCATCTAGATCTTGATCTGAGTGTCCGGGCCGGGGGCCATATAGCTCGGCATAAAAGGTAGCGAATATGTCAAGGATGGAGCGGTCAGACCAGTGTTTCAGTCCCTTCTCATCCAAAATACAATCGATCCTGGACCTGCCGCCTTCCGCTCGCACCAGTCTGGCCAGTGTTCTACCCGGCCTGTCCCCCTCTCCATATCTGCGGGCGGCAACTGGACGGGCGTGGTATTGCACCTCCCTCATAGCATGTGACTCAAACTGTTCCAACTCAGATATGATCTCTGCTAGTATCTCTGGGGACGGTGTAGCAAGGTATTTCTGCTCAAGGGCTTTGAGCTTAGTTTCCGAAGTGTTTAGGGATTTTCTAATGGCCTTCAGGATGCCTGCTTCTTTAGAGATGCACATCCCCCTGATGTACACCTTGAATGCCTCCCACCTGACCCCCTCCGATGTCTCCGACGTACTGTTATTTTCGAAGAATGTGGTAACGTCCGCTAATATTTCAGCTTTGAAAACAATGTCCGCCAGGGCGGCAGACTTAAAGCGCCACGCGGGACGTGTTGGGCCCACGTTGCCGATCAGGATCTGTAGCAGCACAGGGGAATGGTCAGACAGCGTGCGTGCCAGGATCTTAACGTCCGAGACCCTGCCCACCAGCCCTCCAGAAAGCAAAAACAAATCGATTTGTGAGGAACTATCGTGTACAGTGGAATAGAATGTATAGTCCTGTTCGTGAGGGTGGAGGGTCCTCCATATATCATGCAGATTAAGGGCATCCATATGTGCACGGAGTCGAACTGCAGCTCGCGTCGTGGTTCTGCGAGTGGTTGTTGTTCTGTCTAGGGTATTATCAATTATCAGGTTCATGTCTCCCGCCCATATGATAGGGATATCTGGGTATCTCATTAGGCCACATTATCGAAGAACTCGGGGGGAATCAGTGTTGGGCGCGTATAAGTTGACCAGTATGCAGTCCTCATGAGCCAAGGTACAGTGTAAAATAACATATCTGCCTTCTGTGTCAATGTGGGACGTGTGGAGTGTGAAGTTTAAAGATTTATGGATAAGTGTCAGGACACCCCTAGCTTGAGTGGAATATTGAGTGTAATACCTATTGAGACCCCAGGTGTGTGCTATATTGGACGATAAATGTTTCCGAGCGTGTGTCTCCTGTAGCAGGAGGACCTTAACCCCATGTCTCTGTGCATATGCCGCAATCCTTCGTGTCTTCGTGAAATTTGTCAGCCCCTGGACATTCCAGGACATCATCCTGACCGCAATATCACCGGTTTACGGAACATCCCAGGTTAAGCATCTAACATTGATTCTTATGATGTGTGCCGTACCAGAAAACACTTGCCACCCTTTGGAACCAGTCCCAACTCCTCTGCCGTTTTGTACACAATCTACCCCAACTTCTGCCACCCCCTCCCTCATCGCCCTGCCCCAACCAGCAGTGTGTGAAAACCCACCCAAACCTTGACCCATTGCGCACCTTCCCCAACTTGACGGCACCGGGAAACTAGCCCTACCGGGGCCAAAACACAAACATTTAGACTCAGAAGGAATTGCAGCCGCAGTGGGGGCTGCCGCTGCCGTTCTACCCACTTTTACTAATATCAGTTACAATAACATCATATCTGACTGGACTTCAGCTGACAAGCAAACAATTTCAGAGAGAGGATACTGGAGCACTTAGATTCCATGGGACAAACCCAGTTGGTATGTAGCCGCAAAAGTATGTCTTACATCCCTAAGGTCCGTTTTTACACAATGCTGTACAGTTTTGCGGATCAAGGCTCAGTGTGTGGTGTTACAGATAAATGATCTCCCTGTACATTCCCCTCACTTAAATATGCTTACGCTGCAGTGTTGCAGGGCCACTAGGTGCCCGCTATCTGACAGAGAGGGGGGGTCAGAGCCCACCAGGGCAGCTCATAGCACCTACACCACCATCCCTAGTATCCACTACGGGATATCACAGGTCTAGACATTAGACGTCTTCCATCCGCCCCCCAGGAGTGTCAGCCGGCGGGATCTGCACCTCAATAAACTTGACGGCCTCATCCAGGACAGTGAAAAAGTAGTGTTTGTTGCGGTGGGTGAACTTGAGGCGAGCAGGGAAGAGCATTGCATATTCAATTTTCCGCTCTCTCAGCAGCTTCTTCACTCTGTTGAATTGACGCCTTTCCGTCTGGACTGCCACCGAGAAATCCGGAAAGATTCTGACGACTTGTAAATCCATCCTAAGTTCCCCTTTTTCCCTGGCCAATCGGAGGATATGGTCCCTGTCCTTGTAGCTCAGAAGTTTTGCGATTATTGGTCTAGGGAAATCCCCAGGTTAAGGTCAAGGTGCCAGGGAGCGGTGTGCCCTTTCCACAGTAAAAAACGGTGAGAGTGGCGGGTTGTCAAGGAGGTCTCTGAGTAGTTGTTCGACCGCAGTTTCCATGCGGCCCTTCAGCGCAGATTCGGGCACCCCCACAATGCGGACATTGTTCCTCCGGGACCGCGATTCTAGGTCATCACATTTAGCCTTTACCTGCTTCATGTGGCGGACAAGTTGTGAGACCGTGTTTTGTAGGGTGTGGACGTTGTCCTCATTAGCCCCGATCCTCTGCTCAGTCTCGGCAATTCTGGTCCCATGCTGATCGATCTTCACTCTCATTGAGGCGACGTTTGCGTTGATGTCGTCCAGCTTTTCATGGACGGCGGCAAAGTTCTTAGCCATGGATTCTATCATCATGGAAAGGTCTGCCTGAGGGGGGTCCTGGGTGCATTCCTCCTCCTCCTCAGGTGGCAGAGAGGATGCTGCGTGCTCCGCTCTAGGCGCTAACTTTGCGAATCTGTCCATGGCGCCTGGTTTACCGTTAGGCCTCGGCTTACTGGGCATTGCGGCGGAGGGAGCTCCCGCCTGGGTATGCCCGATGACTACTTTAGGATGGCTCGTCGCTGATGGGACGGAGATTAGACCACAGTTGTAGCACTTAAGTCGCACGAGAGCAGTGGGTGCAGTATTATGTAGCCAGGATGTGAGGGCACTAGTGGCGTAGGCACTGTTGGGGGTGATCCAGGAAGGGCTAGGTAGTCGCCAGTTATATGGTACCGTCTAGATGTGCCTAGGGTCCGCCGGCGGGGCAGGTCAAAACGTTGTGCAGGGCCGTTTGACTGGATGGGGGGTCCCAGATCTATCCGCACCCCAGATGTTACATCACATTTTACAGACCCCGATGAGGTGTCCAATGGAAGGTAGTGGCAAAGTGTTGACTCCTGGAGGGCTGGGAGGCCTTAGACAGGCCGGGCTGGGGAAGCAGGGCCAACGTTCGTGAGTGCACACCAATACAATGCAGGGGAGTGTTTGGGGGCCCCGCCAGTCCAGAGGGAATGAGGCCCAGTCCAGGTTTGTTCACCCACCTTGCAGCTGGATCCCCGCCGCCCTTGTATTTCAATGCGGCGCCGGAGCAACGCGGCCCTCCAGGAGTGTCGCCCGCCTGGCGATTCAGGATCGGATGTGGCGGCCGCGAGCACACACGGGCGCGGGGGCCGGGCTGCCCAGCCTGCCGCAAGTGGAGACAATCCGAGCCTCCGGCGCACCCGCCGTGCGGGATGTATACTGGATGAGGGCCCACCCAGGCCTCCGCCGCGCGGAGAAGAGGTGCAGCAAAAGAGCCCTGCAGGGCCGGTGGAGGCGTCCCGTCAGGGGGCCACGGTCTGTCACCGCAGGGGTCGGCGAGTGTCCAGGAGGAGATGGGGCGCTGATGGCCGGGAGCCCAATCCACGGAAGCTGGAGCCGATCAGGTGTCCGGGGCCGGTAACCGCCCCGGGGACGGCAGCGGGGCGAGAGTCGCACAGTGTGCAGGCCCCGACTGTCGGGCCCTCACGGGGGATTTGCGCCGTCCGGGGGTGCCTCGGAGCGGGGAGCCCAGCAGGCCAGCGAGGGCGGCGCGTCAGGAGGCCGCAGGTCGCCTCCTCCGGGGCTGGCGAGGAGGGGACGTCGCACCACAGGGCCCGAGGCCCGTAACTCCCTCTTCCAGCACCGTTTCTCGCCCAAATTTCACTCGGGTGCACAGGATGATAGGGGGACTAAAATCGCTGTGGTTTCGTAGTGGAAGTATACGGTATACTGCCGATGTCCAACAGATTGCAGTGGGTAGAGACGGAGCTCACTGGCTAGGCAGCCATTTTCTTCGGCTGCTCAACAACGCCCCCCTGTTTGTTATTTTGAATGCATCAGGTCCTCTGAGGCAAGAGACTTTTTGTAGAAAAGAGATTTAACCACTGAAGAACCTGATAGCTGTGAACTGAACTGTAGTCTCGTCCTGGGAAATCTCGAGCGTGTGCTGTGCTCAAGAGACACGCCTTATCCCGTGCTCAAAACGTGGGGAAGGTACACCCCCGGCTACCACATCCTGATTTATCATTTGTGAACACTTCTTTCTTTCTCGTGAATACTATCCCACGCTCTTTTTTTGTATTTAGTTGTAAGGATTGGCAATCGTTTTTTAGTATAGGCCCCTTTTATTTGACAACTCCACTAGGACGGCCTTATTATTTGATGGTTGTAGCTTGCTCCCTCTTAGATATAGGTTTAGATTGGGTGTTTTTCCACCCTCCCTATACAGTTTAATGAACACTCTTGAACTGTGATCACGTGTGTCTGTCTTTACTGTTGCCACCATTACTTCCTTACAAGCTTCCTAGCCCTGTCTGCAGATATATGATAAGGGGGGGATAGGCAGTTGCAGTGCACAGGTATGGACACAATTCACAACTAAAACATTAAAAGTGGGTGGGGACTTGTCAGGAACTGGATCCAATAGAAACTATTTGGCGCTAGTAAAAATGGGGCTACCATCAGACTACTCTGTATTCAAGTAAAAAAACCCGAGACAGCAGGGTTTGGTTACAGCGGGAATGGTATATCACACATGTATCCATGTCAGTGGCAGTAGCTCATGCTATTAAACTTCCAATTGAGGGAAGAGGTACTAGGGAGCCAGCCTAAAGCAAGGTGGCCATGTCATCTTGAGGCTCACACGTCCCCAAGTTGGACTGCCTTGCGTGCAAAGTCAAACTATTACAGGCACAACGAGATCACAGCACCAGGATGGGTGAGGTAGAAAATAGGTTCTGTCAGGATGAAGAAGTTTCAAAGACCTCTAAAGGAAAAATCACACAGATGGTTAACATTCTTAAGTTAGTAGCGGCATAGAATGAAGACCTAGAAGGAATATCAAAATGCAATAACATTCGTATACTTTCACAATTCTGAGAGTGCCAATATGAATAATTTGGAAGGATGTGCAGAATCTCTGATAACAGAAATGTAGTAGAAAGAACCCACCGCTCCTCAGCTATAAGCCCTGTGCTGGGGAGATCACTGTCTTCTATCGTGAGAATCCTTAATTACTGTGACAGTGACTCCTTACAGAGACAAACGCACTAGAAAGGTAACATTTCATACAAAGGGGACACTATCGCCTTTTTCCTGGATTTTACTTCATCTGTATAGACAGCCCAAAAATCTTTTATAGAGTTTAAGAAAAGGCTACAGATTAGGCAGATCCAATATTCCATGAGGTTTACAGCTAAACTAAGAGTAACTTGTAAAATCAAAACATATTGTTGTCGACAATGGAAGCTATGAGTGAATTTCTGGATGGAGTCTCAGGGGGAAAAGTTGGGAATGTCTAATGGAAGAAAAGAAGGGGCATCACCAAAGAAGTGAGTAGTAGCTTAAAGGACCTTAGATCTGGTGGTAAATAGTTTTTTTCTTCTGCAGGTGTAGCGACACACTCAGCCTCATTATATGTTTGGCGGTCTCGAAGTTACAGTGCGTTAGCAACGTTCTGGCACCCTTTCTGTACCACTAAGCTGTGAGTTTGCAGGTAGGGGCAGAGAACTCCCGGCAGGCCTGACCTGCCGGGGGTTAAGGCCCCTACCGGCATGCTTTTCCCTCAAGCACCGGCACTGTTACTAAAGGTGCCAGTGCTTCAGGATTTCCATTCCCATGCGAGGAAGTGGAGAGCATCTGGCACATCCTCTGACAAACTGGCCGTCACCTGCTCCAAAGGCAATACAGACTCTCTGTCCTGTCCAAGAAGAGATCCCCCCCATCCAAGCCTGTGTCTATGTAGCCTCTAAAAACACGGCAAAACTCTTCAAAATCTGCCATGAGCTGGCTAATCCAGCTGCAGTCTCCACCTCTCCTGTTCCCTCCCAGTCCCTTTGCATGGCTCTGGCTTCTCAATGCACCTCTAAAACACAGATCATCATGTCCTCTCTCCTCCTCTCTTTGCTCTTCCTCTCCCTTTACCTCTCCTGGCACACCTTCTGGCGGCCTCTCCCTCTCATCCTCTTTTCTCCTCTTTTTATCTGATCACGCCTGATGACGTTTCTAGACAAGTTCGGTCTATGAAGGTGTCATCCAAGCAGGTGCTCCCCTGCTCATCCAGAGCCACGAAGGACCACATCGACACCCTCGCTCTAGCCTTGGCCAATTTTTGCAATCACTCCTTTGCCACTGGAACTTTCCCCTCTCCTCTTAAGCACTCCCTTGTGCACCCCCTCCCGAAGAAACCTTCTGCCAATCATTCCTACCACCCGATCTCCATCACTCCTTTCAAATACTTGGAAAAGCTGTCCATCTCCCAGCTTACTCTCCACACTGAATCTGTTGGTTGTCTCCATGACAATCAGTCTGGCTCAGAGCAACCAGAGGCATGGAAACCGCTCTTCTGAATGCCTGTAATGATCTGTTCACTAATCCTGCTCTAGCCTTCCTTCTGTCCTCATCCTCCTTGTTCTTTCCTCTGCTTATGACACGGTCAATCAAGCCATCCTGATCAATCAATCATCCCTCTCAGGTCCAACTGGGGTCCTTTCTCTCCACCACCTCTCTCTCCACTTGTGGTGTTCCCTAGGGCTCCAACCTTTCGCCCTGGTTGTTCAACGTCTACGTGGCTCCTTTGGCCCACCTCATCTCTACTTTCTCCTCTAACTTTCAGTGTTTTGCGGATGACACTCAGCTCCCCTTCAGACTTCTCTCTGTGTCCTCTCCTCTCTCGAAGAACAAAAACGGTGTGTAACATTTAAGACACTCCCCTCCCCTGCACACCCTTAAAACTGAACAAACAGTCAATATATTTATATCAAATATTGAGTTTTACTTGCATATTATTGTAGTTCGCAAACGAAATAGTACTCATTACAAACACATCAAAATATATTCTCAGTTTACAATTTCACAACTATGTTTTTGTAAAACAGTTTAGCTCCCACAACATACGAAAAAGTTCTTTGTTGTGAAGTATTCAAAGCTCAACGCGTTTCAGGAGTGAACCCCTTCTTCAGGGGCAAATCATTCTGAAATAATATATACAAAAAGACCATTTGGGGTTGGGTTGTCCTAGAAATTACAACATGTACATTAGTCAGTATCAGATGTACTAGCCCTATTAGTTTCATGATCATCATCACATCGTATCTGTAGAGCAATTACTCAGTAAGAGTTATGTCAACACTCTTACAATCATATGTCAATGAGGATACAAATCCAAATGACTATTGTGAATACCAGTGTTCCACGATGTGAAACTCAGTGCCCACTCTATGGGATGATTATCATCTTCATGTATGTACTTTAGTAACCCCGATAGTCCTGACCTATTGAGTAATCTGTGGCCATCAGCAATCAACATACCTCCTCACCAGTGATCCATTCACCATATCTTGTGACATCCAACAAAGGCAAGTGTCGCATATACCTAGTTCAAAATTAAGAGTACATCTCAAATCTCTAGCTCAATCGAGAATTTATGTCACTTAAGTTCTATTCACAGCATTCCGCGCCTACCTGTCATAACACGATGACGTGTAGGTGCTGTAGATTGGCTTAGGTACGTCAAAGAGAATCCACACTGTTCTTCCTCAAATGATTATTCCAATATCAATCAATGATTCAAAGCTTTCGTTCTCCTATATTTAGATACCAAAATGAAGTCTCCTTAGGGTGGAGTGCGCATTAAAAAATACATGTTACACTGTACATATATAGCACTCACCTATTGCTATAGGTAGGTGTTCAAAATTGGTATAGAATTCTCGAAGGTAGTTTGTCAAGACTTCAGGGCATCGCATTCAAACACGGACTGCTAGTATAATATGCCTGAAACCCAATAAAGTCCCATGTTCAAAAGCCTCTCAATGCATGTAGCCAATCGTCTCGCATCTAACTAAGATGCTCATTAGTGACAGCAATTCCACATCAGCGCACATGTTTTTAGCTTCTAATTCAAAGATATTATCCATACCTAGCACTGTGATAGCGCAATAAGGGCTCAAAGATACTTGTCATCGCTTCTCTGCATTCTCCCACTGGAACACTCGATATTTGGTAGCATACCAAGTGAGTCATCACGTGTGACGCTAGTGCGCTGTCTTCATTAGTAGGAAGCCATATGTAAGGAACTATTACCCTGGATATGATTGGTTACCAATCTCGAGACTCGGGTCGGATAGACACGAATCACATATTCAATCCCATAAGTATATTTCAAAGAATGCATTTATGTTATGCAACGTGTGTTTACTGATGCATTGCCATAAACCAAAGAGGCAGATTTGTATAGAGTCATCACGTCAAACATATTTACATCGGTAATTGCAGCACTGCGCGTTGCGTACCGTTGTTACATTGTCTCCAATGATAGGGAGTGACTGCACTGAGTTCCATAGATAATCAATCTAAACAATAGGGCTGGATAGGTCCATGTCACATGCATTCTCACATGTGTCTACTCAAAATTACACTTGCATAGCACAACACTGTATGAAAACCAATCCATTGTCGTATCCAAAGGGAAAAACATTTTTATAAATGTGTGATATTCAATAGACATTCGATCCATTGTGCAATATCAGATTTTTGCAAACGCTAATGCGCAATGTGCATTCAAAGGGATATCATATTTGTCACTAACCATGGAACAGAAGGTGGAATATCACTTTTGAATTGGAACCATATATATGGTAAATGTTCCATATATATATATATATATACACACATCAAGGTCTGAATGGGTAAATTCTTTTGACATTATGGGTCAACCTATATTTATAGATGGTTCTGTCTATTTCCTTGTCCCACACTCGTCATGGGGATGAGTATCAAAATTCTCCCTACCTTTATTTGGTATTTGATGAAACAGTTTAGTGAAAAGAAATCTCATTCATTCCTCTTGGATGTACTGTGTCCAACAGGTCAATCCAGTCCATCTCCCTCTGTGCGGGTCGTGTGTTGTAGTCACCATCTCTAGAGGGGTGTCCCACCACTTTCAAAATGTTAAATTGTATTTGGGCAATTGAATGTCTCAATGCCACAAAGTGTCTAGCAACCGGATTTGACATTCTTGCAGCAGATATTGAATTTGTGTCCGGTCCATCATTCACGGGCAGACTTTGATGTTTGTCCAACGTACAGAAGCCCACAAGGGCATTTTATACTGTATATTAACCCTATGGATCTGCACGTATCTAAGTGGAATTTTCTTACCTGTATGAGGATGTATGATATAATCACCCTTTACCACATTATTGCAGTGGATACATGATAAACAGGGGAACGTACTGTTAGGGAGAATTCTCTGTTTAGGCTGAATTTCCTAACCTAGTGAGTCCCCTAGCAGCTTTGCTGGATTTCGGGAGTTTGTTTTTTTCCATCCTGCCAAGAGTGGGACTCTTTTTCTCCCACTCTTGGACATGTATGTGTGTAATTCCTTTGAATGTCAATGTGTTCTATGGGCTTTGGGGTCTTTTACTCCATGGGTTCTCATGTTTTTCTATGTGTGTTACACCGCACCCTATGTGCTGTAGCACTGGGGCGTCCTAGCGGACCTCCACCATAGCCTCCATACCCAGGGACTGACTACTGTCTCCCCGGGCATGTAAAGTCACCATTCGCTTTACTGGACCCAAATTTACTAACAGAACTAGTACAAACCATCTTATTGTGGAAGTACTAGTAGGGGTAATTCGATTACTCCTGGATCTGTTACTCGAGGGGGCACTGTCCCGTCCCCCCTCGTCGAGTTTTGGCTGGTGGCAGTGGAAACTACTTGTTATGTTCGACCCCGAACCTAACCCTATGGGATTCGTCCCATTGTTGGAGATTGATACTTTTCCTCGTTAATCTCTAACATACCACCGGTCTACTTATCGTAAATAAGTTTATCGGATGGTATTTTCTGCCAGAACTCGGCTTTTAAAATGGCGTATGTGTTCGTCTCTGTGACTCCTAAACCAAAGGTTGAGCCCTTTGTTCCACTTTTGGCGGGCTCTGTACAGAGACCCTCCAAAGTGGTGCCATTCTGTCTGGGTTACCACAGGGGTGTGGGAGGGGGTTTAGGCACCCTGGACCGAGTTGCCTTGCCAACTCCGGTCGCACTCTGGAGTGATTGGCCCAAGTGGTGAGCCTTCCCGCTCACCACTTAGCATGTGTTGATTGACAGCTAGGCTGAATGAATGGGGGTTTTCTGCATAAAAGCAGGGTTTTTGGGACTGGATCTTCAGAAGTCGCCACAGGACCTAAGAATCCGACGAGGGTAACGCTGCGCCGACCTGCAACGGCAACACCTCTGGTGGAGCCCTGCTGAGCCGACTCACCACTTCCCGACAACAGAGGAGATCTCCCTGCCGGAGAGTCTCTTCCCCTGACTGGTGGGAACAACCAGTCCCCTTTGCTTTTTATTCGCCTCAGGACGCAGTGGTCGAATTGCCCGTGCAGCGCACCTCGGCAACCGCATAGCCACTACCCCTGTACCTCAACCAAAAGGTGGTGCCTTGTGACGGAGCACTCCGCGGCTGGTCTCTTCCCTGGTGGTGCACCGGACTTCACTTTTCTTCGACGACGAGAACCTCTCTACTCTTGGCAAAGACCCGACGTGCCCCCACCACCAGGAACAACTGCCCCCCGCCGGAGCTGCCCTCCACAACAAGGTACCGTGTCCGCCTGGCTTCCCTTTCGATCGGTTCGAGTGAGGTGTCTTAATCCTCTCCTTTCCGTTGGGTCGCCTCCAAGCTTTTCTCATTTATTGTTCTGAACTGGTTCAATCTGCCGATAACAATTTGCTACAAAGACTTGAATGCATCTCCACTAGAGACTTTTTGGGACATATCGCCTTGCCTCTCTCCGAGTGGGCCTGGCCTCTGAACTTTATGATCTATTGTGGTTCTTGCCTTCTTACCGTACATTTTGCCCGTGAAGTATTGAACTGTGTTGATTTCGTAACCTGCCTATATTTTTCTCTCCCGTCCTAACTAATATTAGAGTGCCATCTAGGTTGAGGTATACACCACTGTCTGTAAATAAGTGGTGCCGGTAGAACCTAGACTTGTCGAAATATTGCTAGGGGGATTGATCGTTTCTTCTTCGTAAAGTAATTGTGTTTGATTTGTTTGCCGTGAAAGTGCCATAGTGTTTTTCAAAGAGGTTTTCGTTATAAATAAATACCTTAATATCTTTACACTAAGCCTCGTTGCGTGTTTATTTGTCTTGCTGGGAAGAATTGCCCTATTTTGTATACTCCAAATACTGCTCAACTCTTCTTGAGGGAAGTCTGACTGCTCAGCCACAGCTACCAAGTGAATCTGTGTGGTACAGACTGCTACCAAGTGGGTTCACCGCCAAACGCCTGTAGTCCTAAATCTTTTGCAGTGGTCCCAGAGGGAACTGCACAGGTTTCCACCTAACACTGGTGGCAGTGGTGGGATTGTATCGAGTATACAGTTTAGAGTGCTTTTCGACACTGTAGGATAACTAACCACAAAACTTTGCACAAAAAGCAACTTTCAAAAAACATGTCTACGATGGAAACTTACAGTCAAGGGTCCTTGTCAGAGAGTTTGCGAGCTCTCTGTAGGCAAGAGAATCTTTCCATAAGAGGCAAGAAGTCAGAACTAATCGAGAGATTGCTGGCGAACCAAAGTCTGGGTACTGGTTCAGAGGAAACAAGCTCTCCAGCAAATGTAGATAACAGTAATGGTGTTGATCTAAATCATAATTCTGATGATAGCGATGAAGAGGCTGACGAGGACGGCAAGGCTAACGAAACTGTCTCCCCTGCTCCTCTACCCGCCTTACCAGCTGTGCCTACGGGGCCCATACCAGGTCCCACGAGTAACCCTGCTTATTTTGAACTAGAAAAAATGAAGCTCGAATTAGAATACAAACGGTTCTTGGCTCAATCTGAACGAAACCAAGAGCTCGAGTTCAGACAGATGAATGCCCAGGCTGAGCAGAAGCAAGCTGAGTTAAGACTCAGGGAAATATAACTTAATCACGAGTTAGAGATGAAAAAGTTGTCTATGGAAAATGCTTCTCTCTCCTCTGGTTCCTCTAGGAGCTCCAGTCCCAAAAGACCCCGGATGCCGAAGGAATTAGTGGGTATGTATGAACCAAGATTGGATGTGTTGGATTGGTTGAAACTGTTTGAATACAATCATGGGCTCCAGGACATCACCGGGAATGCTTTACTTCCCTGGTTGTTCTCTAGGCTCCCTCCTGTTGCGACTGATGTGGTAATGGAGTTGGGGGAGGCGGATAAGACGGATTACGAAAGTGTGAAACTAGCTTTAATAGCTAGATTCGGGAAGACCCCTTCCCAGTATCTTAAGAGATTTAGAACCCTCAAAAAGCATGATGGTACCCCTTGGGCTACCTGAGTGAGTGAAGGGTTGAAGAACTTAGAGGGATGGATTAAGGGTTACAAAGTGAACACTTATGAGGGTATGAGGAATCTTTTTATGTTGGAGTCTATTTATGATGCCTGTTCTCCTGAGCTCAGACAGGACTTGGCTGATTCGAACAAATTGGATTCCCGGGAGCTAGCTAAGGCTGCTGACTTATGGGTTGCCAACCGGGCTACTCATAAGGATTCTGGGGCAACTCAGAAAAAGGATGAGGGAAAACAGCCTAAAAAAGACTCAAAAGAGAATTCTAATAACTCACATTCCAAAGAGGGCCCCAAACAAAACCAGAAGGGTAAGCCACAAGGAAAACCACAGCAGAATAGTGTGTCTTCTGGTGCCAAACCGGAAGGAGGTCAGAACAAGCCACCATTCCAGAAAGCATTCGGTAAATGCTTTGTTTGTGGCTCGACTGATCACGTGAAAGGAGATCCCAGATGTAAGGGTAAACCTTCAGGGGTCCAGCTTGTCTCCTTAGCCTTCGCTCCAGAGGAGGAAGTCCAAATGGCAAGTGGAAACTTTCTACTGCTAGCTGACGAACCCATTGGAGTCTCAGCCAGCGTTTATTTAGTATCTCTGGGGTTGTGGGAACAACAGAATTTAGATGTCTATAATTCTATCCCCGATAATACTAAAGAGTATTATAAGGACAGTGTCCAGGTGAATGGTCAGGAGACTCCTGCCATTAGGGACACTGGGGCCAGCATAACTGTGGTGGATAAATCGTTTTTTCAGGCTGAGGATGTTGCTAAGGCACCCAAACGCCTTACCAAGTTAGCTGGAGGGCCTGTGCAGATGCTTCCCCAATTACCAGTTCTCATCCAGTGTAACGACATGACTGAAGATACCTGTCAGCATACAGAGTGAGGTACCAGGACGCGTACTGTTGGGTAACGATTTAAAAACTCTCTGAGTTGTATCGCATACTCCCAGACCTCCTAGTAAATGGTTACAGGAGCTAACCAGACCCGCAAGAGAGAGGACCATGCGCGGTACTCTCCAGGAGATGATGAAGAAAGAAATCACTCCTGCTCCACTGGAATTGTCGGCCGCTGTCTCCAAGAAATCAGAAGCGAAAGGGAAACCTAAGGCTTCTATCCCGAAACCAGCAGCCAGCATTCCAGTGCAGCCCACTTGGACTTCCCTGCGGTTGTCCAAAGTTACACCCGTAACTCCACCTCCAGCCGAGGCTGAGAGGGAGGTACAACCCTGTGTGGTAGAATTAGACTCTGAGGAAGAGCTAATGGAGGGCCAGGAACTCATTGGCGATCTGGATCCTGTTGACCATCCTGAGCTGCAGTCTTTACTGGCAGAAGGTGGACCCAGCAGGGCAGACTTCAGTAAGGGACAGAGAGAATGTCCAACTCTGGAAGGTCTCCGCCACCAGGCAGAAGCTCAGGCTGAAGGGCAAGAGCCTGGGAAATACAGGTTGCACTGGGAAGATGGCCTCTTCTACAGTGAACCGACCGAGTCTGCACCTGGAGACTACAAACAACTTGTAGTACCCCAAGAGAACAGACCACAGTTCTTGCAGTTAGCCCACAAGATTCCTTTGGCTGGTCACTTGAGTTTGAAGAAGACTAAGGAAAGGCTCTCTCTCTACTTCTATTGGCCGAAGATGGGGGCCGAAGTAGAAAAACACTGCAGGAACTGCCACACCTGCCAGATCTCTGGTAAGGTTGGCTCCAAGAATGTGGCACCTTTAGCGCCTCTCCCAGTTGTGGGAGTCCCATTTGAGAGAGTAGGGATTGACATTGTTGGTCCCCTTGATCCTCCAACCTCCTCAGGCAACAGGTTTATACTTGTTGTAGTAGACCATGCTACTAGGTATCCTGAGGCAATTCCTATGAGGACTGTTACAGCTCCGGCTGTGTCTAAGGCCCTCCTTGGTATTTTTACTAGGGTCGGGTTTCCTAAGGAAGTAATCTCTGACAGGGGGTCAAACTTTATGTCCAACTACATGAAAGCCATGTGGAAAACCTGTGGAGTTACTTACAAGTTCTCAACAGCTTACCACCCACAAACCAATGGTTTGGTAGAACGGTTCAACCGAACCATGAAGAGCATGATAGGTGCTTTAGAGGAACCCCTTAAGCGCAAGTGGGACCTTCTACTACCATGCCTTCTCTTTGCTTATAGAGAAGTCCCTCAGGAGGGCGTAGGTTACTCACCCTTCGAACTACTCTATGGTCATCCCGTCAGAGGTCCATTGGCCCTGATTAAGGAGGGGTTGGAGAGTGCTCCTTCCCCCAAGCCAGTCAGAGTGACTGACTACGTGATAGGCCTCCGGAGGAGAATGTCACATATGATGACGGAAGCAAGCGATAACTTGAAGGCTGGACAAGCATTGGTCAAGCACTGGCACGATCAAAAGGCTAACATGGTTGAGTTCGCCCAAGACCAGCTCATTCTCGTTATGATCCCAACAAGGCAGAGGGCCTTGCAAGATAAGTGGATGGGACCCTTCCGAGTCGTGGGTAAACTCGGAGAGGTTAACTATCTGGTGGACTTGGGCAATCCCAAGGAGGCTCCGACAGTCTTTCACACCAACCGACTTAAAGCGTATGTCTCGTGACCTGATGTAGGAGCATTGCTTCTAGCGTCATCCGAGGAAGAAGAAGAGAGTGAAGCTCTTCCGGATCTCCTCAGAGGCTTACCTTTAGATGAAAAAGTAAATCTCTCCTCCAATCTGACACCGAGCAACAAGAAGAGTGCAAATCTATGTTGAATCAGTTTGCCTCTCTGTTCTCGCTTTCACCAGGCTTGACCCCTTGGGGCCAGCACGACATACTCACTGGTGACTGTCTGCCAGTCAAAAGCAGAGGATACCGCATGTCAGAAAACGTACAAACCCACATCAAAGGTGAGGTCAGCAAGATGCTTGATCTCGGGGTAATAGAGCCCTCTACTAGCCCGTGGTCTAGCCCAGTTGTGTTAGTACCAAAGGCCGGATCTAAAGAACTTAGATTCTGCGTGGATTATAGAGCTCTTAATGCTGTCACCAAGACTGATGCCCACCCTTTGAAAAGAACAGATGAGTTGGTGGATAAACTTGGCGCCACCAAGTTCCTCAGCACATTTGACTTGAAGTCAGGCTATTGGCAAATAGCCCTGCCAGACCATGCCAAGGAGAAAACTGCATTTTCTACCCCCGTTGGCTTATACCAGTTTAAGGTAATGCCTTTCGGATTGAAGAATGCACCTGCTACGTTTCAACGGATGGTAAACCTGGTTCTGAATGGGATGGAGGACTTCTGCATGGCATACTTGGATGACATTGCAGTGGTCAGCAATTCCTGGGAAGAACATGTAACCCACCTGAGAGATGTTTTGCAGGCTCTTGGACGAGCCAATCTGACCATAAAGGCAAGCAAATGCCAAATTGGACAGAGTAAGGTAGTCTATCTTGGGCATGAGGTAGGCGGTGGAGAAATAAGGCCTTTGCTCAGTAAAATTGAAGCTGTGCAAAATTGGACAACACCGACTACTCAAACCCAGGTGAGAGCCTTCCTAGGCCTCACTGGGTATTACAGGAATTTCATAGAGAACTATGGGACCATAGCTTCTCCACTGAATGTCATCTCCTCGCCCAAATTTCCTAAGGTGGTTAAATGGAACGAGGAGTGCAATCAGGCTTTTGAAAACCTGAAAAAGGCTCTTTGCCAAGCCCCAGTACTCAGAGCTCCTGATTACCGCCAACACTTCATTGTGCAGACAGATGCTTCAAATCTAGGAATAGGTGCCGTACTCAGTCAACTGGATGGGAAAGGTAGGGAGCAACCCGTTTGCTTCATCAGCCACAAGCTGAAGGATCCTGAAACAAGGTGGGCAACAATCTAAAGAGAGTGCTTTGCTATCGTGTGGGCTCTGAAGAAGTTTAGGCCGTACTTGTATGGTTCTACTTTTGTCATTCAGACTGACCACCAACCCTTGAGATGGTTAATGCAAATGAAAGGGGAAAACCCAAAACTATTGAGATGGTCGATCTGCCTGCAAGAGTTTGATTTCACCATTGAGCACAGGTCAGGATGTCACCACCAAAATGCTGATGGTCTCTCTAGGATGTATGTCATCGACTAGAGGTATGAGATTCATCCAGGAGTGGATTAAATCCTCCTGTCCCTTAGTCTGCGGGGGGCGAGTGTTAGGGAGAATTCTCTGTTTAGGCTGAATTTCCTAACCTAGTGAGTCCTCCAGCAGCTTTGCTGGATTTCGGGAGTTTGTTTTTTTCCATCCTGCCAAGAGTGGGACTCTTTTTCTCCCACTCTTGGACATGTATGTGTGTAATTCCTTTGAATGTCAATGTGTTCTATGGGCTATGGGGTCTTTAACTCCATAGGGTCTCATATGTTTTTCTATGTGTGTTACACCGCACCCTATGTGCCATAGCACTGGGGCATCCTAGCGGACCTCCACCATAGACTCCATACCCGGGGACTGACTACTGTCTCCCCGGGCATGTAAAGTCACCATTGGCTTTACTGGACCTAAATTTACTAACAGAACTAGTACAAACCATCTTATTGTGGAAGTACTAGTAGGGGTAATTCGATTACTCCTGGATCTGTTACTCGAAGGGGCACTGTCCCGTCCCCCCTCGTCGAGTTTTGGCTGGTGGCAGTGGAAACTACTTGTTATGTTCGACCCCAAACCTAACCCTATGGGATTCGTCCCATTGTTGGAGATTGATACTTTTCCTCGTTAATCTCTAACATACCACCGGTCTACTTATCGTAAAAATAAGTTTATCGGATGGTATTTTCTGCCAGAACTCGGCTTTTAAAATGGCGTCTGTGTTCGTCTCTGTGACTCCTAAACCAAAGGTTGAGCCCTTTGTTCCACTTTTGGCGGGCTCTGTACAGAGACCCTCCAAAGTGGTGCCATTCTGTCTGGGTTACCACAGGGGTGTGGGAGGGGGTTTAGGCACCCTGGACCGAGTTGCCTTGCCAACTCCGGTCGCACTCTGGAGTGATTGGCCCAAGTGGTGAGCCTTCCCGCTCACCACTTAGCATGTGTTGATTGACAGCTCGGCTGAATGAATGGGGGTTTTCTGCATAAAAGCAGGGCTTTTGGGACTGGATCTTCAGAAGTCGCCACAGGACCTAAGAATCCGACGAGGGTAACGCTGCGTCGACCTGCAACGACGACACCTCCGGTGGAGCCCTGCTGAGCCGACTCACCACTTCCCGACGACAGAGGAGATCTCCCTGCCGGAGAGTCTCTTCCCCTGACTGGTGGGAACAACCAGTCCCCTTTGCTTTTTATTCGCCTCAGGACGCAGTGGTCGAATTGCCCGTGCAGCGCACCTCGGCAACCGGATAGCCACTACCCCTGTACCGCGACCAAAAGGTGGTGCCTTGTGACGGAGCACTCCGTGGCTGGTCTCTTCCCTGGTGGTGCACCGGACTTCACTTTTCTTCGACGACGAGAAACTCTCTACTCTTGGCAAAGACCCGACGTGCACCCACCACCAGGAACAACTACCCCCGCCGGAGCTGCCCTCCACAACAAGGTACCATGTCCGCCTGGCTTCCCTTTTGATCGGTTCGAGTGAGGTGTCTTAATCCTCTCCTTTCCGTTGGGTCGCCTCCAAGCTTTTCTCATTTATTGTTCTGAACTGGTTCAATCTGCCGATAACAATTTGCTACAAAGACTTGAATGTATCTCCACTAGAGACTTTTTGGGACATATCGCCTTGCCTCTCTCCGAGTGGGCCTGGCCTCTGAACTTTATGATCTATTGTGGTTCTTGCCTTCTTACCGTACATTTTGCCCGTGAAGAATTGAACTGTGTTGATTTCGTAACCTGCCTATCTTTTTCTCTCCCGTCCTAACTAATTTTAGAGTGCCATCTAGGTTGAGGTATACACCTCTGTCTGTAAATAAGTGGTGCCGGTAGAACCTAGACTTGTCGAAATATTGCTAGGGGGATTGATCGTTTCTTCTTCGTAGAGTAATTGTGTTTGATTTGTTTGCTGTGAAAGTGCCATAGTGTTTTTCAAAGATGTTTTCGTTATAAATAAATACCTTAATATCTTTACACTAAGCCTTGTTGCGTGTTTACTTGTCTTGCTGGGAAGAATTGCCCTATTTTGTATACTCCACATACTGCTCAACTCTTCTTGAGGGAAGTCTGACTGCTCAGCCACAGCTACCAAGTGAATCTGTGTGATACAGACTGGTAACAAGTGGGTTCACCGCCAAACGCCTGTAGTCCTAAATCTTTTGCAGTGGTCCCAGAGGGAACTGCACAGGTTTCCGCCTAACACGTACCCTTTCTTTTGGAAGTCAATGATAGTTGATCTTGACCTGGTGCCCTTTCAGCTTTAACCAATTTATCACGGAGATTCGTGCCACATTTATACACCATCAATGGTAGCTCAGGGAATAATTTAAGCAGAATGGGGTCATGATGAAGAATTGGCCAATTCTTGTGGATAATGTTCTAAATATGGTAACTCTGTCTAGAATATTTGGAAATGTGTAGGAGAGATCTCGCCTCCTTTTTTGGTTTGGAAGTTAGCAATTGCTCTTTCGAGAACTGAGAGGCTCTCACATGAGCCTCTTGTAAAACTTCCTCTGGATAACCTCTGTTAGTGAATCTGTCCGTTAATGGAATACACTCTGTGGAGAAGCACTCTGGATCAGAAATAATTCTCTTTAGTCGTAGTATTTGACTGTAGGGTAAGCTTTTCATCATTGCTTTTGGATAAAAACATGCAAAGTGAAGAAGATTATTCACATCTGTTGGTTTGTGATATATTGTCATAGTAATTCAAGCATTCACAATAGTCAACTGCACATCCAAAAAGTGCAAAGTAGGGTCACCAATGTCCAACGTGAATTTGATGCATGGGTGTACTCCATTCAAATAATTTAAGAAATCTTTCAATTGATCTTTTGTGCCGCATCAAACACCAAAGATATCATCAATATACCTTTTCCAAATCACTATTTTAGAACACCACTCTATTTGGTCCAGTACATACATTTTCTCGAATGCATACATAAAAATATTTGCATAAGCAGGGGGCATTGCAGACCCCATAGAGGTTCCTGATACTTGAGCCTAGAATCTACGTTGGTACCTAAAATATTTATTTTATAGAATAATGGTGATAAATGTAATATTAAGTTGTCGTTCACACTTTACATTCCTTGATTGGAGTAAGATCCATTCAACTGCTTCAATCCAATCATTGTCTGGTATAGAGGTGTATAGGCTACAGACATCCAGGGAGAATAATATGCAGTCAGATGATAAGCATGTGATGTCATTCAAACAGGACAAAAAGTCAGTGGTATCTCTCAAGTAAGTCGGAATCCCTAGTACCAGCGGTTGCAAAATCCCCAATGTTTGTGCTGTCGACCTGTGTGCGTGGTATCAGTCTATTTGGTGCTATTGGATTCCCTATGCTTCCATCACTGCTGTTTCTCTGAGCTAGATAAGTTCGGACGTGGATTTGGGAATCTGGTCTTGTTTCTCTGGGCATAGTATTCTTGCCAAGAGTATACAATGTCATTAATATAGTAAAACGTATCTCTCTTAAATTTTCTGAGCTTCCTCTGTTCTGTGTGGTTTTTGTACGATGCTAATTTCCCTTTGATATCTTCTAGAATTGTTTTTAAATCCTGTTCTCTTTTGAATTTGAGAAGTTGGTTTTTCAGTTCCAAGATTTCTTTATCTATAAAGTCTAAAGATTTCGCTAGCTCGTCTATAGTTAAAAGAATTAAATCAAGCAACCACTTGCTAAGAATTTGATCCCATTTAATGATGAACTCTTTATTGTCCTTACACAATGTTGGGCGAAGATACACTAACACCTCTTGGTATACGTTGTGATTTATAATTCTCGACCAATGGGGTCTTTGTGAAATTTCACGTCTGATGATACGTTCAAGTTTAGATATCAACCTGTTAGGGTCTTCTTTCTTCTTGTTTATCAGCCGTTTCTCTGCCTGTCCTATCAGTGAGAGAATTCTCTTTGCTTCCACTCTTGAAAAAGCTAATGTTGTTGCGCGGAGTTCGGTGCAAAATTCAGTCTGTCCCATTCCCTGCTTGGTGTGTGCATCCAGAGAGGAGCTGCAGCGACGAGATTATTTGGTGCCGGTGACTGTGCCTTTAATTCCAAAGACAGCCTTTAAAAGTGAACAGAGTTCAGTGCAGAGTTCAGTCTGCCCAAGGAAGCAGCAGGGCACTGAGATGAAGTGCGCCATGGCAGGAAGCGCCAGCCTGCAAGGTCCGCAAATGCGACCTAAATGGTTCCAATACCGGCGAAAAATTGAAAATGGATCAACACTAGAGGTAAGCATACATTCGACGAAACCTGGCAGACACATTGATGTTTCTGTCAGCAGTGACCGATATGTACCCTTGCTAGCTTCACTAGCATTAATAACTTTGAATCTGCGATCAGAGGGAAGTGAAAGAAACAGTGCAGACACGCAGACAATGTCCATTGAACGTGTCAGTATCTCTGCTGCCCCATCAGATGTGTCGAATGAACTAAGACCACCACAGTCCTCAGTTTATGTGGATGCTTATGATGCCCCCTTTAACTTCGATATAACCGATTTAGATTTATTAGAGATGCGGCTACCACTCGATGCTGAGCCGTCGGAAAATAAGCTTCCAGCAGATTGCACCCCAGATGAAACAAATAAACCAGTAGTGTTACTGGAAGCTAAAATGAAGTATCAGTCACCATTCACACCTGCTGCTTCACTGTCTTCGGCGCTGTCTATAATTGCACCATGCAAACAGTTTCGACCATGTACACTTAAAGAGGCGGTTCAAAGAAACAGCATATTGCGGCTAGGCTCTGACGAAAGTTCAGAAGGTGCAGCTAGTCAAGAACTGCCTCTTGATAATGAATCAATCAGCGCCGCTGAAGTCGCGAATGATGAAGTAAATGAAAAAAATACAAGGTGTGGAAAGGAAGCTGATTTGCTTATAGCGGATGTGTTATCTAGTCACATCGCAGTAATTGATGTTGCGGCTCGTGTAGCCCGTCTGACAGAAAGGCTGAAAGCAGACTTTCTGCTAATGCAAGAGCGTCTAAATGCCAGCTACATACAAAAATATGCAAACACTCCTGAAAAAGGGAACCAAGACAGCGTAGCAAATGTGATCAGTCATCCATCAAGTACGCCGCTTATCCATGCCCGGCCATCAATTGCAGTACGTGCAAAGTTGGACTTGCCGGATTGTAGACAAAATGAGGAAAAGAGTCGACATAAATCGACGTCTCCCTGATAAAGTGCATGTTGAGCGAGCTAAAGAAAATAAAACAATCAGCTCACAAACATCAGCACATCAAGGCGAAGTTGAAAATGAGCCAAATAACAAAGGAAATCTTTGAATAGCTGCTGGATTACAGATTCACAATAATGTACTAGCAGCCACTTCCATCGCCCTTCTACCTTTTTATGAAGCTTTACGCGTCAGTGATTGACTCAGTGCACAATCAAGGGTCCCTACTGGTAAGAGCAAACAATAAGCTTCTGGCTTTAGAAAAATTCACCGAAAACCTCACTGAAAGGCTCAATTATGAAGCTGAAATATCACCACAATGGAAATCTCGCCTTAACGAGATCACAAGACGTGAGGCATGTGAAAAAATTGACCTAATCGAGGCAGTGATTGAATGCACAAAGTGGCTGAGTCACAACATGTCCACAAGACAGCCCTGCAGCTAATATGCGTGTAATTGCCCCTGTGAGGAAAAAAAGTCAAGGTTTCTAGCCGAAGATGCACAACTCGCAATGCAAATGGTGAATGAAAACCAGAACCACTTGGTGCACAGAAATAGCACTGCAGTGAAAACATGTTTGCCCATCTCAGTTAATGCCCCAGAACCTCACGGACATATAATTGAAGGGAAAGCAAGTGCGCAGAAAACAGTCCTTTAAACGCTGCCGGCGAAAAAATCAGGCGGAGTCTTTGTTGACAAAGTTGGTTCTGACATAATTGTGAACTTAACTAAATCGAGACAAGGGGTCCTGGAAGCACAGGAACCCTCTGGCGAAATCGAAGAAGAACGCCGTCTGGTTTGCCCTGAAATACAAACTTCATCAAACAAATCATCATTTGGAATTTTCACAGGAGCAGCAAAATCGTTAGACAAAACAGTCAAATCAAATTCTAAATCTAAAGACAAAAGTAAGCAGCAATTACAAAAGTCCAAAATAAGGCCAGCTGCAAAAAGAGCTCGCACAAATGAAGCAATGTACCAGGTATTGTGAATGTGGCTGCTGACGTTCTTTCTCGTTTTCAGTGGGAGAGATTTCGGAAGGCCCACCCGAGGGCACAGCAGAAGGGCACAGAGTTCATGCAGGAGTGGTGGCACCTGATGTCGTGGACCCGACGTTCTGGAATCTTGGGGAGCAGTCGCTCTCACCAGGAGTGCGGTCCAGGTATCAGAAAGGCTACGCTAAGTTTGTAAGGGTGATGCAGGAGGCAGGGCACACAAACGTGGGTCTTACAGCCCAGGTAGAGTGGATTGTTGTGTGGGCACACAACCAAGGGCAGAGCAGGAGCTGGGTCACAAGCAATTTAGCTGCTGTAGCATTCCATTCCAAACTGAAAGGAGAGGGAGACCCAACTAAGGAATTCTCAGTGAATGAAATTCATCAGAAACCTTACAACGCCACCTCGGATCCAGCTATTCCAGCATAGTGGCAAAGAGTGCAAAAAATCAACTCAGTTTACTACATTACAGAATGAAGCTACGGTGATTCAAGTAGCTTCGAAGCCCTATAAAAGATCAAGAGATGAAGCTGAAGTTTCAGATGAATCAAATTCTGATTCTGCTATTGACCTCTGCAAATTTTCAACATATTCGATAGATGACGACGTGGAAACAGTTTATGAAACTGTAGAGACCTCTGACAAAAATCGGGTTTCACAGAAAATTCTGATCGAAGCAGACAGACATAAGCTAATTGCGCGAAAAGTGCTAACTGCAGCCGGGTAAAAAAAAAAGAAAAGAATGCCGGCACCTCAGAAAGTTCGGTTAAAGGCAGAAGAGAGAATCAAGACAGCAAGCCTAGGAAAGATGAAAATCATATGGCACCACACACTGCTTCAAAATTAAATCCTAAACAGACGAAGGCACAATTATTAAAACAAGAACACTCAACTAAAGATTTTGGGAAAATGCTGATAGCGTTACCAAAAAATGGGCTTTGGAATTTGCAACTAGAAAACATCCTAGAGGAAAGGAATGAAGTGAATTTAAACAGGAACGACATAATGAAGCTGTTGCATAGTATCGCTGCTTTGCGTACAATCAGATCAGACCACATTGTGACTGTAGAATATAAGTCAGAAAGTAATTCAGATTGGCTGATTTTGCATATGAAATCTAAGTTCATTGTAAAGTCCTTAAACTGTGGCAAAAGACCACCTGATATTCTTTGGTTTTGACTTAGAACTACATAATGATTCGTCTGAACCCCAAGAGCCATTACAAAACTCACAAACTGAACAAACTGTAAATGAACAAAGAAGGTTGGATTTATGGGAGCAATGTAATGCAAATTCAGAACCAGCTTTGCCTAATCGTCAAAAAAGATCACATCCCCACAGTGCCCGACCAACAGTAAATCAGCAAAAAATTACAATTAGCATAAAAATGAGGATATCGAAGCAACCCATCTATTGACTTCATGGAACACCCAAGGATTTATCCATATATTCCAAGATGATTGTCAATTAAGTGATATGAACTTTATAATTTGCCTCCAGGAAACATGGCTTTGAGAAATTCCAATTCGTGATGGCTACTCAATCTACTTAAATGCTGCAGGAAAAAATCTATTTGGACGGGTGTTTTCTGGTCTAATCACAATGATCAAACATAACTGTAGTTGGAAGGTAATAAGTTCCTCAAATCCAAATCTGTGTGTACAAGTAACCATCTTACAATACAGTCACATTAACCTCCTGAAACCGAAACAGTTAATGATCATAAATACATATTGGAACCCTGCAATGATTTCCCAACCCAAATTCATTTCATCAGTAACAGCACAAATTGATGATTGTTTATTAGCCTTTGATGACCCATTCATCCTAGTGTGCAGAGACCTAAACTTCTCATGGTTCAACGACGCAAAAGAACCCATTACTTTAAAAGACCTAAACAACCCTGATTAATGGTCTGATCGTAGTCGTCGTTGGACACATGAACTGGCTTTGAGACAGTGCAAAATGTTAAATGGTTGCACTAATGGTGATATTCCGGCAGCCGACACTTGGCATCGAGGTTCAAGTAAGAAGACGTTGGATTACATCTGGGCTTCAAGAAATTTGCTAAGTAAAATCTTTGAGCAAACAACGCTGAAAACGACGAAAAGTGATCATGACGTTTTGGTGTTGTCTTGGGTTTGGGTAGATATAATACAAGCCTGTCTACAAACAGTGGAAAAAACAGACTTCGGATAAATGCTAATCAAATAAGTGAATTAACATCTAAATTCATTCAAGATGAAGTCTGCAATGACCAGGTCAATTACGCTCCTCTGCTGATGCATTTTAAAACGAGACAACATGGTGACAAAAAAGAAATAATAGGAAATAAACACCCTTATAGCATTTCAGTAGGAGAAGCAAGGAAGGCATTCCTTATGGACCTGAGGCTTCTAAAGAAATCCAGAATTAAAACTGCGAGGAGTTGAGAAAAACACAGCGTAAACGTTATCGAAACTGGCTGAAATATTTCAACACAATTTGTGATCAAGACCAGGCTGAAAAAATGTTACGGCTGATTACGCAAAAAGACAGCAGGCATATCTGGGAAATAATAAACACCGGACAGTTGAAACAAGCCTTTGCAATGTCAAACGGAGTAAACCCAGCCAGCTGGGTCAAGCATGTCTCTGCAGTCTTTGATGCTGAAGATCATGCAGTTAAGACATCCAACTCTCAAACATTAACAAGTTGGAGGGTCACCGAGTCTCACGAGAACATCGAAATGGCTATTCAAAAACTAAAAAACTCAAGGGCAGCCAGTACCGACGGCCTATCAAATGTGATGCTTAAACGGGATAAATCCCATTGGGCACTTTATTTAAGGCTTTGTTTGATCATTGCCGAGACACAGGCTCTCCCCGATTCTTGGAGGGGAGAGGTGGTTGTACCGGTGTTCAAGAAGGGCAATCGAGATGATCCGACAAACTATCGTCTGATTGCCCTTCTTGACACTATGGGAAAAGTATTTGCAACATTTCTGCAAGGAAAACTTGCAAAATGGGCTGAAGATGCAGCAGTGGCAGACAATCGAGCAAAATTGGTTTATGAGGGGAGTCGGAGTTGGACTAAATCTGATGCTGCTTAATATGGTAAACTAGAGGCCTTGAAAAGTGGAAAAAAATTATTTCTTGCCTTTATCGACTTAAAACAGGCTTTTGACAGCATCAACAGACAGGCCTTATGGAGTAAATTGAAAGCCTGGGGGTGCCCTAATAATCTACTACAACCTCTAATGGCATTATACTCAAATACTTCGATTTGAGTGCATTTAAATGAGCAAGGAGATCACAAGAGATCCAACTGATGAAATACAGACGAAAAAGGGGTGAAACAGGGATGTCCATTGGCGGCACTGTTGTTTAAACTTTTATTTCAGATCTACCAATGACATTAAAACAACCCAGGATATTTCCCCCAAGAGTAAATGGTCAGCAGCTGAGTTGGGTCATCTATGCCGACGACATTGTTCTCCTCGACTCAACACAAATAGGGCTACAAATATTACTTACAGCTCTACAAGGGCATCTCGAGAAAAATGAACCAGAAATAAACGTTAAAAAATCAAAGATAATACCCTTTGGTCCAACAACTCACCAACGTGATAAGAATTTTACTTGGCGGGTGAACAATGAACCTTTAGAACATACATACAGAATACGTTATTTGGGTGTCATATTTAACACTTCTATACGCGAATGGAGTTGGTTGCAAGATTTAACTTCACAAATGCAGATGTTTGCCCTACAAAAGGGAAAATTGCATGCTAAGTACGGCAAATTTACATATAGACGGGTTCTCACATTACCTCCAAAAAGTGGTGCCTGCAGTAACTTTCGGTAGTGAAGCGGGTTGGAATATTGATGCAAGATTCTGGTGCCAACTTGAAGGGAAGTTCTGGCGAAAGGTGCTCAAACTCCCTCAGCGCGTGTCAATAACCGCAATTCGCTACGAATTATGCATAGAATCTTTATACAGCACAGTTCTGTGGAAAGCTATTACAGCTCTGCGCAAGATGCGCCTTGTTCCAACTGTGAAACCGTACGAGATACTAAGCGTGAAGAGTAATCACACTTCTGCTGATTTATTTACAATCTGGGAGAAGAAACTATTAAAGATACTAAATGACGCAGATGGATCAATAGAACAAGTATTGCAAATGCCGCAAATTACAAAAAAACGGATCCGATGTTGGAATTGGATACTTTATAATGAAAAATGCAAGAATTTGGCTACAGCGTTAGACTTTGGAACCTCCATGCATGAAATTGGTGTACTCCCAAAACACTTGTCAAAATTTCCGTCACAATATCATCGTGGTCAGTTTATAAGACTACATTTGAATCTCTATAAAACCAAAGAGAGTCTGATGTTGAAGCATGACAGTAAAACATTAAATAATCATTGCCGTTATTGCATGAAGGCAGTAGAATCGGTTAAACATTTGGTGATTGAATGCACAGAAATTTCAGCCCTATGCTCGTTACATTTGCAATAATTTGCTCCTAAAAACGGCAATATCGATGAGTGGTGGAGCTACTTAATTTCTGGCATAAATCTGCAATTGACTTGTGGAGTTATACATTTTATGGATGGAATAGTGACGGATTTATAACACTTGCAGTAGATCATTTTAGTTTGATGGTTGATTGAAATTGTAGAGACATTGATGTGACAAAATGTTTGTTTTCTTTTTCAAAACTAACATTACAAATAAAACTAAACATTTTTTTTTTAAATGTTGCATGCTTCTCTGTAATTTCATTAACTTTAGAGAATGACGCAGTGAAATGGATAAGGGTGCTGCTTATAGTTTGTGTCACACTGTGAAACAGAGACAGACCTAATGTACCTAAAGTCTATATGCGCACACCTATGTGTTACCAACAGAAGCTAACAATTTCAATCAGCAAAGGTAAATGACCACTTAGGGTGCAGGGGAGGAACACATGCCCTGACACGAGGCCTGAACAACACAAAGTACAAAAACAGTGTAACATTTAGGACACTCCCGTCCCCTGCAAACCCTTAAAACTGAACAGTCAATCTATTTATATCAAATATTGAGTTTTACTTTCATAGTATTCCTGACTATCTATCCGCGATTCAGAAATGGTGCACCTTCAGCGATCTCTGCCTCAATGCCAGCAAGACCGAGATCTCCTCATTGGTACCCCTTCTCCCGCTTTCCCTCTTTCGCTCTGGCCGCCCTCCTTGGGCCCTCTCCCTGAACCTTCCTCTGAGGCAAAGAACCTTGGGGTTATCTTAACCTCCACTCTCTCCTCCTGTCCTCACATCACAGATCTCTCTACAAAGTCCCACTACCAGCTGGCCCTCCTCAGAGATATTCTTCCTTTTCTTACTTTCCCCCAGAGTCTCACCGCCTCCAGAGCCCGGGTTTTCTCTAGGCTGGACTACTGTAACAGCCTCTTTCTCAACCTGCCTTCCTCTACTCTCCGTCCTCTGCAACTAATCCAGAGAAGGACTGTGAGACTTATCCTTGGCCTCAAGCCCAGTGATCATATCTCTCCAGCACTGAAATCTCTCCACTAGTTCCCAGTGGCTGCCAGAATCAAGTTCAATACCCTCTGCGTTGTCCAAAAGGCTTTCTGGGGCCAGGTCCGACACTACATCCAACTCTCTCGTCCTAAACATCTTCCTTCCCGAGCCCTTCGCTCAGCTACCTCCAACTCTCTGATGGTCAGACGCTTCTCCAGGCAGAGAGTGGGATCCTATGCAGTGACCTCTCTCTGGAATGTTCTCCCTGCCCCTCTCAAACTCGAGCAGGAACACCTCAGGTTATGGAAGAAGCTCAAGATCTTCCTTTTCACTTCTGCTTTCTATCTCTTGCTGACTCACCTGCCTGCTGCGCTGACTGGTCGCGGGCTACCCTCGGAACCCAATGGGCACAAGGCACCTCCACAACCTATTAAGCACCTGCACTGCCTCCTGGCCTCTGTGCACTTGGGGTTGTATCTGTAACCCTACAGTCCCCTGCCTGATTTCACTAGCCAGAACCGGCTCCCCTGGCTGCACTTTACTCAGAGCAATGCTGCCCTGATCGCACTTCTCCCTTTCCCTCCCCCATGGCACTTCTGCTCTCCCTCTCCCCCCTGCACTTACATAATCTGAATGACACAAGACCTAGTAAGATTGGGTTTTTTTCGTCCTCCCTATGTCTCCCTACCTTGTCTTGTCACGCCTAGAAACACTTGTGTACAGGCGCATTATAAATGACTCATCATATCTTTCCAATGGCGTCCTAAGGGACACCATGGGAATGGGAATTAACCCTTCTGTCGCCGCCTATGATATCCTGGTAGAACCGGGATATCAGGCAGCCAAAACCGTGTTACGGGGTTGACGGCAACCCGCCGGTAGCACCGGAAGGTTACTGCTAACCTCGTAATGAGCCTCACTGCTTTACATTTTTCAAACATCTAGTTTTGGATGCTGCAGGGAGACCGATGGCAGAGAAACACTGAGTCATAAGATCAGTCCAAGAACTTTGATTTTGCTTTGTGGGCTCTACTGGCTTGTCTCCAGGGGCAACACGCTCGCCTTGGAAGCAAGACAATGCAGAGCAATAGGTTCGATCCCCGGGTCCGTGCTTATAAAACCTCTGGGTATTAAGTGCATTATAAATAAACAATTACATTTATATTGTCTCTCTCTCTCTGTGTCCGTTTGTCCCTGTGTCTCTGTGCGTCTGTATCCTCTCCTCCCTTGGCATCCCTCCATAACCAAGGCATCCATAACCCCAAGTTAGTATGGGTTGCCAATTGGTAGCGTTATCCAATAGCTCAGTTTGGTTACTGATGCTTCTCTAAGTGCATGCTATATCAACTCCCTCAAGGACTTGCTAGATTGTCCTACTTTGACCAAAGGTTAGTGTTCTAATGGCGGTTAGGATTGTGCCTTACCCTTGCTCAGTTGGACTCAAACTAGTTCACTCCTGCTTATGTACACCTCTCCCTCTCTACTCTCACAGCTCTCCTTTTCTGTTCCCACCAATCATCTATCCCTCCGGTCTTTCACTACTTCTAGTTCTCAGCTCCACCCGTTGTTGTCACCACACCTCCTACTACACTTCACTACCCTCTGCCTTCTACTACACTCCTCCACAACACCACTGTTCCCTCCTCAACATCAACACTACTCCCCGCCCACCACCAGTACTACCTCCCCAACACTACTTACTCCATAGCACTATTACTGCTCACCCACTGCCAATACTCTCCTGCTCTCCTCCCAATACTCTGCCATCTAACCACTACTCCAATTGGATGTCTCCCCTGATCTCAGACCCGACTTGCCTCAGTCCTGACAAGCCCTTGCCGGGTCCCCAGCTTCCCCGAAGTAAGCTGGGGGCTGGGTGATAGTGAAGCCGGGTCGGTGATAATATCGGCAGTGTTCCCGCGCGTTTGCAGGCCTTATTTGCTGTGCTGTGGGGGGAGAGGGGAGTGGGGAGGGGTCACTGTTAAAAGCAGGCTTTATACATGCTGGTCTCACTATTTTTTTCAAAATGTGCATCTTACACTTTGGGGGTGAGGGGGAAGTCTTTTCCAAACTTAAAAATGCTGCTTTAACTTGCCTTCACTAGTTTTCTTTGAAATGCGTTTCTTTTTCGTCGGACTACCACTACCCTGTAATTTCTGTGCCCCTTCCTATGTGTTTTAGCACAGGTTATATTTATAAACATGTTATATGCTTGTCAAACTGCTTAATCATAAATAAAGGCTTTTGTTTTACTGAGAACAGGATATTAAAACTGTGGGTTCAAGGTGCCAACTTTTTTTAATCAATCTTTTTATTGGAAGGGAAGCAGCATACAGGGGATTCAGAAGAATCAGGCATAACATATTCAACTTTACAAATCATCTTCCATGGGCACGCTGCTTGCCACTCAAACATTTCAAGCCTGTGTATATAAATGCAATCCCGCCATATTCAACCTCCTCATCAACCTGGACAGCATCCCCCACCCCCACCCCCACATGCGAACCCCAATGCATTATTTGAACAGATTATTATGTATATACTTATTTGCTCATATGCAGGTCAGCATAGGTACCAACTTTTGATTTTCACTACAGGGGCAGAAATACCCCCACCTCCACCCTGAATATAAGCAAGCGACCAGCCCAACCCATGCCCTGGCCAGACACATTTGATAGCGCTTGTTTTTTTTTTGTTAACAAGGAATGACAAAAGTAATACGATTTAGAACCAGTTTTTAATGTGTAACATATCAGCAACAGTAACTCAACCCGCTGGGCTACACCATGGTAGCCTTCTACCATAGTGCGTGTCTACGGATCCCAGGTCAATGTGTGCCTTTGTCCTAGCCTATTGGCCTGGTGCAGTAATGCACTGTAAGAATGTGTTTTGTTTCCACTAGGACGAGGGCAATGGTTGCCCTAGTGATAATTCTACTTTCAAGGCTTCTGAAATACCGCCTGTGCACCTCAATTTGTGGGTGCTTTTCCACAGGGGTGAAAAAGCAGCTGAATCACATTGCTTTTCTTCCAAATTGGAAATCTTGTATTAGCGATGGAAATACTAAATCCATATTCTATAAATATTAACAGAAAATAGAATTACAATTCAAGAGTTTAAAGACTTTTCATAGGGGGGAGGGGGATAGACATTTTATTTGCACAAATCTAGATTAGGATTTCTTTAACTGAACAAAGGAGGAAAATGTTGGGGCGCAGGTGGGGGTTAGGGGGTCATGTTATCACTCTATTCTGAGTCGCCAAGGTAACAAAGAAGGGGCTCAGGTCAAGGCTTTTCTGTGACAAGGTAATTTTATTTTTAGAGCTAGGACACTTATTCCAGTATGAAGGTGGATGCTTCACAAATTTCAACCAGTAGTTTCTGCAGAGAAAAAGTACGTGGGGCACGGACAGGTATACTCCGAGGTGTCGCCCAACACATTAAGGGGAGGGCTTGTGGGAAAGGGGTGAACAAAGCTGTAGACGAAGTATCCGTGCAGGACTAAGAGATAGCGAGGGGCAAGCTGCGCAGGACCAGTGATGCTCCTCTGCTGGTAAACACCGGGGACAGGGATACAAGGCATTTCCGGCAAGCGAGCTGTGGTGCAGCAGCCACGCGCGTGCTGCATTCCCGCCACTTATCTTCTTCATTGCAGTGTAAAAAGGGGAAGGTCAATAACTCGAGATGAAGTAACAAAGCGACTTCACGACCCTTTCCCGTGTCAGCAAAAACTATTTGTGGATTGCCCCGTTCCCATGGGAGAAACTGAAGCCGAGCCCTTCTGGCCCTGACAGACCCTCCACCACTAAAACCGAAATGTCGCTTAAAGGGAAAAGGGGAGGGGCGTGCCCAACAGCAGCCAGCCCAAGACAACGGAAACTGGAGGCGAATATGTGTGTGGTCATACTTCACCCGTGACCTCTATTTTCACTTAACATTGGAGTGACTGTTTATATATCATGTTGGAATAAACATCTGGTCTTGGCCAATCTGCTCTAGCTCACTTCCGCCTGGCTCATCAAGCAGGGAACTGTTCGAGCGTCAGGCTACTGGTGAAAAGTAAACACCTTTCTCATGGGCGATGTGAATTATGTGCTGTGTTTTTGCAAGATAGATTTGACATCAGTGTTTGGAATAATCGCTGCATTGGAATCGATAATAAATGCATTTCGGGGTCAGAAGACAATCCATTGTTGCAATGAACTACTGCACAGCTGAGACGTCTGAGAAACCGGTGGCGACCGCCTGTCTCAGGTCCTCTGTGCACTGCCAGCGATTTGTGGCATGCCGAAACCTTGGCCATGCTACAATATTCAGTTTTACACAAAGTTCTGTGTTCCGGCAACATAAACGGCGACTTTTTTTTTTCGACCCCCATTTTCACAGCATATTTATGTGTGGGTAAACCCCTGCAACCTCCCACACTCCCACAACATTATTTACTGTGTCCCATCCCCCACGTATAGATGCTGAGAAATGGGGTAAAAAGAAGGCTGGCGCTGTAAACTGGGTGCAGTAATTGTATGATCCCCATTACATTACATTTGTTATGCGCACTATTGGCCCACAGTCATAAAGGTCATAAAGTCATAAAGAGAGACAACACAGAACAGGCAGCAGAGAAAACAGAAGAGAGAAATCAGAGGACCAACACATGAGTATTTGCTGGAATCGCAGCAAAATATGGATGCAGGTGGTAGCATTAATGGCATAGCAGTCTCAGGCGAATAGGAGGGTCTTCAATTCTTTCTTAAAGGCTTGGAGAGAATTGTGACTCCTCAGTCTTATAGGCAATTTGTTCCAAAGGGAAGGAGCCTTCAAATTGAATGCTCCATTTTCCGCTTTTGATGTCTTGCATCTTGGCTGTATTATCAGATTTTGGTTTCCTGATCTAACAGTTCTTTGATTGCACTTCTCTTTTATGGGGTTTTGTAGATATGCCGGCATTATTTGTAGCCTGCATTTAAAAGCAATGACCAGCACTCTGAACTTGATCCGGGATTTATGCCTGGGAAGTCTGAGCACTACTCTGACCGCCCAATTCTGAGCAACCTGCAGCCTATGCATTTCTCGTTTACTGATGCCAGCAGAAGGCTGCAGCTATAATCCAATTTAGCACTGATTATAGCCCTTGCAATTGTTGCTGCACTTTCTTGGGAAATCATGGTCCTCAAATGAGCCAACAATTTGACGCAGTATACTACCCCCGCCACCACTGTTGAGACATGAGCTTTCATACTCGGCATCAGGTCCAACGTCACTCCTAATATTTTTGTTTTGGGTAAAGGACAGATAATGTCATCTCCCAATTTAAAGGCGCTAAAGGCTTGATTTAAGTTATTTAGGGCCTTTGGGCTACCTACAATCAACAGCTCTGTCTTACTATGATTCAGAGCTAGGAAGTTGTGCAACATCCACCTTTCAATCAGTGAGAAGATTCTATTAACCTCCAGGTCATCATTCTCCTGATGTCCAGTTAATGAAATTACACATTGGGTGTTGTCTGCATAATTTGAAAGCACAACCCCTCCTCTTCTAACATGAAGAAGAAAGGGGCCATGAACAAATTATAAAGACAAGGCGACATACTTGCCCCTTGTGGTACCTCATACAAAACTGAAACTGCAGTGGCTTCATTGGAAGTTGAGCAGACTACTCGTTCTATGCTCTAAAAATGAGGCAATCCACATAGCTGCCGAATCAGAGAGGTTTGCAACCCTTCTGTAGGCTGGGTATAAGGATGGAGTGTTCAATTAAATCAAATGCGCTGATTGAGCTAATGAAATAATCAAGGACAGACCACTTCTATCCATTTCTCCTAGAAGTTTAGTTTACAGCTCCAGGAGAGAGGTTTCCGTCCCAGATTTTTTCCTGAATCCTGACTGGTTAGAATGGAGAATGGGGTAAAGATCCAGATGCTCTGCTAACTGACCATAAGCCACTCTATCCAAAATTTTAAGTAGGAAGGGCGTGTTGGAAATGGATCAAAAATTTAGTGGGTTGTCCATTGCCAGTCCCGATTTTTTAAGAATGGGAGTAACCATTGTGGATTTAAGCTCATCCTGTACACTGCCTTCCTTCAAGGAAGAGTTTATAAAGGTACACACTGCTTCAATCAGATGCGGTGGACATGTTTTTATAATCATGAAAGAACAGGCATCTCCTCTACAATGAGAGGGTTTAATTTTCTCTATGATTTTTATTAGTTCACTTTCCGTTATCGGATGAAAATTGAACCGAGGAGTTGATGGGTCATAACTAAATCCTTTATTCAATTCCTTGCTAGAGGAAGTGGTTAACATTTTTTTTTCTAGTATTGTTGTCCTGATTTTATGTAGCTTGTTATGTAGGCTATCTTGTATGATTTGACACCATTTCTCATCGTTTTTTACTAGGGATTCTGAGGGAACAGAAGTAGTCTCCTGTTCCTTTAGTATCTTAAAGGTTTCCCTTGTATTTGACTTTGCAGTGCTAATATGATCATTATGAAAATCTCTTTTTGCTTCCAAGATAGATATTTTGTACTCTTGTACTATATTTTTATAACTAGCTAAAAAGACTAGATTACGTTCCTTTTTCCATGCACAAAGGCTTTGCTGACCTTAGTTTTTTTTCTGAGATCCGCAGAATACCAAGCCTTGCTTTTGTGCTTGTCATCTTTTATCTTTTTTAATTTTAGTGGCGCCAGCTTATCCGATATGCAGGGCAGATTGTTTATCAAGATTACAGCCATATCCTGAGGGGACATTTCTGCTTGAAGGTTTAAAGTTCTGCAGCCACAATTTAGGTTGTTTGATTGGAAGCTTCATAGGAAAAGGCATATGCAGTGTAAAATGCACAATAAAGTGATCAGACCAAGGACAAGGACTGGTGTCGATATTACTATAGTTGACATTAAGACTACCCAGCCAATCCAAAGTATGGCCCGATTCATGTGTGGTAGTTGTTATTAGTTGGGAAAAACCCAAATTAACTAGTCAATGTTTAAGATCCACAGCCAAATGGTCAGTTTCTACTCCCAACCAATGGTTAAAGTCACCAAAAAAAATGAATCAGAGCTGTGGTAGTAAATATGTACTAAGGGCCTCTGCCAGATGCAGTTTAGAAGAGGGTGGTCGATATAACAGCAGAATGTTTATTGTGGTCTCAGCATTCATACCAATCTTAAAATGTATTGATTTGATGCCTTCTAATGTAAACCCTGGCGATTCCCACACTGAGAGTCCTTCACAATTATTGCTACTCCTCCCCCTCTGCCTTCTATTCTGTCATTCTGCATCATTACATATCCAGCTGGTATAGCTAGATTGAGAGCAGGCGAGGCTGCGCTAGAGCCCCAAGTCTCTGTCAGGGCACAGAGATCGAGATTGTTTGCCTCAATATAATTGGAGATCTCTATTGAGTGTTTTACTAATGATCTTGTATTTAAGAGCAAACAACGTAGCTCTGACACAGGATTGATTACCTGAGAAGGAGGTATGGTTGTCCATTAGGACTCGCTGGAAACTCACAAAAGAAAAGAGCTAGCATGGTGGTAGCAGACGAGGGGTGGATTGACACTATCAAAATGGAGTCGCTCCTCTGTCAACCTGATGAAGATTACTAAACCGCCATTGCGATCTCCATGCCTTTAACACAATCCAAGATGGCTGTAAACACTTCCAGATCACGGATGTTTCCAACTGATCGACCAACAGTATGTAAGCAGCAGGCACAAAACACTCTGCGGCCTGCTATTCTCCAGGCTCGGTCATACTCGGTGTCCTTTCAGCATTTTCCTTGGGTTTTTGCATCTTCTTGTACATTCTCAGTGGTCACAAATTGACATGCACAGACCCATTCATTGCACTCAACAGAATTTGATGGCATCCAATATATGGGAATGTTTTATTTGATATTGTATTGTTTTTGAGTATAGAACACAGTGAAGAAACACCAATTCAATTGTTAGTAACATAACTACACCACATTGTCACGTTAGTAGTTCAGATATTTTTAAAGTGCTAGTGTAACAGTACCATATACAGTACAATATTCCTATAAATGTCTCCAAGGGTCAGTGCGACAATAACAAATAAACTATAATTTAATACACAATTTCAACATATTTAAAGAAATATGTCATCAGAAATCATCTCTTTCTCATCAAGCATCCAATTTGAGCATTTTGAATTTAAATATGCAATCTTCTTTGATCATTTTTTTCCACAGGGCTTTCCTAATTTAAGCTGGTTATGCATGATCCCGCCAATTGTCGCATGGCATGTAGGACAAACTCCCGCGTTTTTCTCCCCCAAAGTGTTATCCCATCACCCAACCGACCTGTAGAGTGTATACCAAAACAAACACATTACTAATAAAGTGTTAAGTCAAGTGTATTACTGTCAAGTGCCTCACAAATAACAAGTGCACTCACGTGACTTAAGAATCCACAGTGTTTCACTTTTAAATAGGGAGCCGCTCTGCTGACAATGAAATCGAAATAAATCAACGAAATTACCCAAATGACTCAAAATTCCCTCTGCCAGCATATCAAAATGATTTGCTGCATGGGGGCTTGTATATCTTACTTGTGACCTCCAAAAACTCGGCGTAGCAACCCTCATTTCTTTTGGGCTGCCTTCAGCCATCCTACCTTAGCTTACAGGGGAGGAGACCAAAGACGGATTACGTGGTCCAGACTAATTTCACCTTCTCTGTGGTCATCTTTTGGGGGGGGGGGTGCTTACTGCCTCAGCTTTCCTCCTAGCTACCTTGAAACCTGATGACATTTCAGGGGTTCCGGTTGGCAGAGTAAACAAAATTACCTCCACTTTTTTTTCCTGCAGTGTCAAACTTGTAATGATCCCCTTTAAATTGGAAGTGAACATTGTACCATTTTTAAAAGAGCCAGTTTGCAATGTTACTACAATTAAATAATTTCCTTTTTTTGGAGCACCTTTTGCCAAGAATACACACCATTTTATTTCTCAAAATGTTCTTACTTCTTAGAATAGAAGATGCTCTCATTACAAACATGGATCCAGTTCTTCAGTGAACACACAGGCAATATGTAATGCTATATACTGGCTCTGATTGGTTGGATAGGAGGTTAATCTGTGCATTTGTTACAGTATGCACAGACACAACTATTGAACATAAATACAATTTTAGGTCCTGCCGCCTGGTCCTCTGGTCCCTTACATGACTTGTCAGAACCCTTCACAGCGCCTATCTGCATTCCCCTTCCCTACACACATGGAGACCGTGTGCCTTCAATTTGATGACAACATTCCTGCTGGACACACGCAGCGAAAAAGTATGTCTCTGAATACCTGCCCCCCCCCCGACCTCGGGGGAGGCCTCTGTCACTGCTGCTCTCATTGTACTTTTAAGCTTAAAAAAGTATAGTCCCCAAGCCCCCTTTCAAGAGACGTGGGTTTTTCCTCTGGTTGCGGTACTGTCAGCAAACACACAAATGACAACTCAACCTTTGCCCACAGTTAAGCCAGAAAAGGAAAGCAAGAGAAGGAGGGAGGGGGAGAACATGCCATATTGGTGTATGACACACCATGTACGGCGCCTGTGTGAGAGAATAAAGATATATATTTTATATAGAGAAAGGGCGAAATAATTTAGTCTACAGATGTGACTGATAAAAAAACAGCCCATCTGGAATGCCCTGTGGCCCAACTATGCCAGTGAACAACTCTTGAAGCATTCATATTGTGGGATGTATTGACCCACTTTGCTGTGCTATGCGTTAATACTCTAATACTTATGGCGCAAGAAACTGCAACAATGGCGGCAAAACTCTTGTGCGTGCCAAAAACCTACACAAAAACCTACAAAAACCGCGTTCTCAAGCACACAAAAAGATGAATGCACAACCAGCCACCCACAGTGCATGTGTGGCGGAATAGCGCACACCCTGCAGAAAATGTGCCAGTGGGCTCCATGACCAGCAAACAGAGTGCAGAGAGAGAAGCAGCACTTTGCAAGTGAAACCCCAAAATGCGCCTATAAATGACATTTGCTTTGTTGCTAAAAACTCCAAAATGCCTATAACACAACATTTCTTAACATTCAAAATCTTGATAACATACAAAGTCCTAATGTGAAGAGCAAAACATTCATCAGACAAACTGGATTGTATGTAAACTGACAGCCCCTGGCAAAAACTGGGTGCAGTACCTTCGGCTACCTGAATGACAGCTGTCAGATGAGTTACTGATGAAACTTTAAAGTGATCTAAACTAAAAGTCTGGATCAGCACACATAAAAAGGATTGTGGCTAAAAAGAATACAGATCTCAGTTGCTTTTTATCCCTCAAAGTAAAGCTAAGAAAGTAATGTATTTATGTTTGATGCAACACGTTTGGTTTTTCCTGGATTTTTTATTAAGAATAAATGTAGCTTGGCTGAGCTGCCACCCTTTGAAAGTGGACAAACAGGTTTTTCCCAGGGAGAGGGATATCCTATCAGCTGAAACTCATGGGGAGGTCCTAATTGTGGGTTGCCCCAGACCTTTGTCTACAGAGAAAGAATGAACAATAGCAGGCCTTTCAGCCCAGGAAACGGAGGTGTGAGAGGGTTGTAAATGGGGGGATGCTACTGGACTCCCAGAAGACACAAAGGGGTGGAGCCAAGCAACCATCTGCTGTTAAACATGAAGAACATTTTTTAAAGACTCATAACTTATGATTCAAGGTGGTGAAAAATATACCAAGGACATATCTGTTAGTCTAAATTTTGGCTGCACGTTTTAAGAGGCGGCAGAACCCTGTAACATGTTCTGGACAGGAATGGCAGTATATGTGGTTTTATGTGAAATGTGTTAACACTAGAATTGTGAAAATTACACACACATCCCTAGGTTAAACACACACATTTGTGGAAAGTTGCATAAAGTTTGGAAATCGTGTTCATAGCAAAAAGGACAAAATTCTGTAGAAAGTTGAAACAAGATCCTACAGCTGTGAGATTTTGATGAACAGCTACTACATCAAATATGGCATATTTGTGTGTGATTTGTGTAAAAGTGACCAATGTAGAAATGTGTATTTAGTAGAAAATCCGATTTTAGGACCAGCAGCTAAAGGGGGATCTCTGAGAACTGTAAAGCAAACCATAAAATGTGACATCATCCGGCCTTGATCCAATCACTCAAAGGCAAGGCGGAGATGCATTTTTGATCCAATACCAGCTCATAGGGGCAAGCATAGCTAAGCCGGCCCCATTCACGCACTTTGTGATGTTATTTTAAAGCATAAATAGACACAGCTGACAACACATAGGGACTGACAAGTCCACTCACTTTCCAGATTCCGGCAAAGCACTCTGATCCAACATTCTGCATCCAGCTTTAACATCCTTCCAGATCCAGATGCCAAGACTCTTGCAAGCAGTAGAGAACTATTGACTTTCTGCAAGGCCTAAATCTTCAAACTTACTCTTGCAACCCGTGAAGCGCCGTGGTGTGAGAAGGCTTTTTGAACCAGTATCCAGAAATTCTCTGGCTTGCTACCACTAGGCTTGCCTGAGGAACTTGCTATCCAGCTGATTGAAATATCCACAGACTTGAAGGACAGATCCTGTACAAATCCAGTGACCGGCCAAGCTGATCCAATCCTGTGCCTGATGTGCGGTCTTTCCTAGACCAGATCCAATCCCTGACCAGAACTGACGGTCCCATTTAATAACCTATCCTGTGAGAATTAATAGGAAGAACTGTGACCCATAGTATATTTGGCATTGTCTTATCCCAATCTCATCCCATCCCATCTTTAAGTCAGAACAATCATATTGCTAGAACTATCTTTGCGCTGACTCTTCTCTCATCTGTGTTCCTAAACCCTAACTTCTCATTGATTAAGAAAAGTAATCCCCAAACCAAACGGAAACTAGAGTATCACATCTGAATTGTTATGATCGGCCGTGAATGACCTTCCTGTGTGGCATTCTCCTTTTTGTAGTCCTTAATATAGCGTAAGAAAACCTACCGGTCATTTCTAAACCCGAATTTCTGTTTCCCCTTCTTGCGCCTATTTTATAAAAACGACCTTCACTAAAACCTCTATAACTCCCTCAGTTGTTATGATAGAAACGAAAATTCAACTCCTACTTGTACCTAACTTCCTTAGCTATTCACAGAACTCAAAACCGCATTGCAAGACACTGTGATTCTCCCACTATAGCAAATATCACGTAAGGAAAAGTTTGCTGCAATTTTACATTCTGGGAATCTTTACACGTGTGAAACAGCTTTAATTTGTTTCTGACTTGGACTTTAAGATTTCAAATGTTTTCTTCTGACTAAATCATTGCTTGCAATTGTTTGCACCTATTCAATGTGGCTCCCATAGGAATTTGTAACAATTTAAGTATTTTTGACCACATTTGGCGTTTTTGCTCAGTCAATTCCAAAGACAATTTCAAAGCCATTCTGGCAGCTGAAAAGTCAATTCCGTTTTTCTTGTGTTTGAAGGGGGAAGGTGGGACTGATATTCTATTTGATTTGTGCTATTCCTGAATACCTGCTCTCTACTCCCATCTCTTTACATTGTCTATTAGAGGATTGAGTGGGTTGCAGGGGGAACTCCTAACCATAGTGCCATCTGTTCCAAACCCACACAAAAGTATACTTTTCTGTGCTGCATTTGTTTTTGTGCTCATTACTTGATTCATAGTGTATTAAAGTGTCATGACCACTGTGAGAGGGCATAAGTTGTGCCACAAGCAGGCTCCCACCAGAACCCAGAGGGCCTTAAAACCACTGCAAAAGGGCTCCTGGAGCCAGTCCTGGCGCCTTTGGCACCAGGCTCATATGTAGGAAGGAAGGGCTGTTCAAACTAGGTCCCATTTATGTACATCAGCCTTTAAATCAACATGGAAGCACCCACAGTCTAGTTCTAAGAACCAAGCCATACGGTCTAGTGTTTTGGGTGTGGCAGGCCTGGAACTACTTTCCCTGGTACTACTTTCCCTGGGCTATATAAACCACACCCTGAATGCAGAACACGCTTCGTGTTATTCTGCATCCCGCAGCGTGACGCTCACCGTGTCCAGCTCCTGGTCTTCAGCATCTTCCTGTAATCCTGCAAGAACAAGAACAAGATTATTCTGTCTTACCTGAGAAAACACCATCCAGCACTCAGCATCTCAACGGGGCTGCAATCTGTGGAAACCGAGAAGAAGAAGAAACATCACTCACCTGTGAGTACTAGCTTAAGGACTTCCGGTGAACCGCTACCAAAGCTGCTGTTCGAAAATTACAACCTGCAATAACGAGAATGGAAAAACAATATTAGAACGCAAGCTTCCAAAACATCGAATTCCATCAGTCTTACCTGAATTCCATCGCGCTACACTGCGCTTCCATCCGGAGCACCACAGCAACATCTGCAAAGGAAAAGAGACATATGCAGGTACGCTTTCAATATTAAGCAACCGCACAGTGCTGTACTTACCTTAACGGATTCCAGGGGCCTGTTTTTCATCGCGCTCTCATCCACTCGCAGCACCACAGCTGCCTGTGAGGAGAAGAAGAAGAAAACACAGGTTAGCTTTAAAAGACAATAAAGGTGCTGCGCTTCACGCTTTCTCTTACCTAGAAAACGTGCCTCTCCATCCGGCACGCCAGCATCAAGACCTTTGCACCTGAAAAGAAGGAGATAAAGACATTAACGAATTCCCACCATAAACAGAACAAAGACTTACAATTAACAAACTTACCTGCCTACCAGCAGATTCGGTGTCACAGCAGGCCTGGGCCCAAGGAAGGTGTACTGCACCAGTGAAGCAACTTCGGCAGCTCGCCAACAAACGTCAAGCGCCCCTGCACAAGAAATGCAGCACGGATAGCTCACCCTACAAATAACTAAGATTAATTATTCAGCACTGGTCAACTACGCATCCAGGGTTCCAGATCTCAGAGCCTTCCAGACGCCCCCAGGGATATCAGGTGAGCGTAACAAAGATATCAATCAGTGTTATGTCACCCCATTGGTGATTGTTGTTTACCTATTCAAATATATTGTGATTAAATTCTAAATACATAAATAAATATTTACCTTTGCAAACTAGCCTCATTCCTGGTTCAGTGTGACCGAAGGGGGTTCCAGGAGAAGACAGTGATACGAGGGGTATATCGTTCAGAATATTCAACTTATAGATAAAAATAAATAAGGGTTTCAATTGTGCACTACATGCTGGGCTTGACTTGGGTGTGTGCCGGATTGAAATCACTTACAGCTTGGGGGCTCGTCTGCAGGATGCTGAATTTGACATACCACTCGTGTCAGTCTACTACAGCGTGCTAACCAACAGGTTACATACACCTTGTTGGGTTACCATACTGTGCTACACTGTACACGCACCCCTCAAAAGAAATACTCTAAGGAATTGGGCCTGTTTGCAAAAGTAAAAGAAACCTGAGAAAGTCAGAAGGAAATTAATATTTCCGGAATGGCGACCCCAGTGGAAATGAATATTGCTAGGGAACACCTACTGCACAAATTGTTTGTCAGGGGTGAATGGCCAGAACAGGACGAACAGGTATGGCGGCAGGGAATAAAACAGCAAATCACTGAAATCAATCTTGATATCTGGCAGGACAAGGGGCCATTACATCAAGCACTTAGCGAATTGTAAATTACCCCTAAAATAAAAGAGGAGCAATGCAAAATTGCCAAAATAGCAGCCTACCTGTACCTCCACATAGGAGTCATACAGGAAAAGTACACAGACCATGTAGATTTCACAAAGAAGCAAGGGGAAGCACTGCAGTAAATCCAGAGCAATCTGGACTCTGCAGAGCAAAGGCTCCAAGATAGCAAAGAATCTGAAACAGAAGCTAGGCAGTATGTTACCAAACTCCAAGAAGAGCTGGCTCTCTTACTGCAAAAGAATGCAGAGCAAGATGCCCAGGTATAGACACTGCAAAAAGACTGTCAAGAAAGGTTGGATTCTCTACAACAGAGTCAACAAAAGTTGGAGCAGCAATTAACCTTTAACAGAGCATGTGCAGAACAGATGGTCACTTTAGAGAACCGCATAGACAAATTAAAAGAGGAAAATAATAAATTAATTATTAAAGACCTAGAATCCCAAGCAGAGTTTGATGAGGAGTGCCAGAAAGCTGGTGCCTTTAAAAAACAGCGGGACGACCTGGCTGAGCAGGGGGACACTCTAACTCAGGAGAGGGACGCCTTAGGCCAGGAAGTCAGCTATATAAAAACAAAGTTGGAGGAAAGTAAGCTGCCCCTTCAAGAGTTTGGGGAAATCAAAACTGATTATGAAAAGCTGTTAGAGCACACCAGGCGGCTGGAGGATGCTTTGGCAAAGAACAATCAGACCAGTAAGGAGGTGAGTCTTCTGCAGCAGAAATTGGCCCAATACTCCCAATGCAGGCAGGAAGCACAGAGAGACGATGAGGCTCTCTGTGAAAAGAATGACAGGCTTCACAAACAGATAGCCATGCAAGAACAAATAATAGAGACCTGTAAGGCCTTAATAGAGGAACAAAAGAGTCAGATTGTGGCATGTCATCAGGGAGTAGGGGCTGAAAGAGATGAGGTAAGATAGGAAAGAGAAAGCCCCGAGCATAACCTCAGGACCCCTGGAATCAGGGACTTTAATCCCTTCAGTCCATGGACTCTGCCAACCTCATGTCCACTGGCTCATATGAACCAAGGACCACGGGGATGGTAGACTTCAACACAATAGGAAATATGGGACTGACAGATCAGCGCCTCCCAGAAATGGATGGGCGGGAATCTATGTACAGGTTCCCAAATATTAGGGCCAGCCCTTCTGATCAGGGAGACCACAGTGAGGGGAGGATCAGAGAACTGGATCCTCAAAAAAATCACCTACCAAGAGATCAGTCAAATTTGGTTGGGGATACCATGAGACTAGGCCCACAAAGAGCATTTTAAAAACCTCTTCCCAGCTAGGACAGTGGGGAGGAGGGGTACTCGGCCAATACTGGGAGCAAGGAAGAGTCAGAAGACTCTTCTGAGCACCACAGGTTTCAAGAGACTAGGCCCCCACATTGTGCCAGCCATTCCCAAGCCCGCAGAATCAGGGAAAGCCTAGAGGATCAGACAGCCACCTCTGGGAGCAGTGCCTCCGAGTCAGAGGATGAGTGGACCAGGGTGACCAGAACTAAAAAGGCCAACAAAATTAAGAGGGCCCTACTGAAGCATCCCCTGAAGCAAATCAAGGCTATTAAAGCGTCATGACGCCCTACCACAAAAATGCCAAATATTGAGTTTGGGAGCACCTCAAATTGTTTGAGCAAATGATGGAGACTTTCCCCCTGAAGGACAGCCAAAGCTGTATTCAGTATGCCAAGTGGACATTTTCACCTGAATACTCCAGCTTCTTTGCGGGGCTGGAGGATCAGAACCATTCAAGATGGTCCACCTATAGGGCGGCCATCTTAAAGCACTTCTCAATACACAGAACCCCTGAGGGGGCCCGCAAGGCGGCCTACAATCTGCAATGTGGGGAAGACCAGCTCCCACAAGAATTTGTCCAAGAGCTGAAACGTGCCTTTGCGCAGACCACCAGGAGATTGAGCACTGACAGTAGGGAATTTATCAATACCTTCTTTCACGCCCTCCCTAAATGCATTATGACCCAGCTGGTGAGGGACTTTCATGAGAAAAGATCACTAGACTGGGTCATTGAACAAGTAACTCACATCTACGAAGTGCAGAAGCCAGTAGAAAATAAAAGTGCCAATAAAAGCCCAAAACCAACCAACACCCCTGCTGCTGCTAAGGTGGCAGAGGTGAAGGTTGCCCCCATTTTAGATCTGGAGATGGGTGGGGCCAAACACATTCCTATGCAAAATCCTACCAATCAAAGACCCAGAAGGCCCTAGGGCCAATCCCAAACAGGGAGTCAAGGAGGTAACCCCACAAATGGGACCCCTAAATCCCCTGACTACATCAGCCCCCGTTACAAGGGCAACAGACCCATCCTGGGCTATGTGTGGACTCCCCCAGCCCAAAGGGGGGGTCCAACCAGGCAGCTGCCGACCCAGGAAACTTCTCTCCTCACTTTCCCCAGGAGGGCAGTAATTCCCCAAATGCCGGGATGAATTTCTTTCCCCGGTACCCACCAAACACCAACCCCCAAAAAAAACACGGGTGGAGGGGTACCAAAACTACCCCAACCAAGGGAATTATGGAAGGACGGACAGTTACCCTTCCCGTGATCAACCAAGGGTCGACCAGAGGACCCCGTACCAGCCAGAGCGGGTGTCCCAATTGGAGCGCCAGGTCCAGAACTTGGCACAGTATCTGGGTTGCATGCTGAGGGCTCAACAGAACCCTCAGATGAGCATGGCGACTCAGAACTCCTCAAATCAAGGGTCTGGTGCTCCAGAGCAATGACTGGGAGAGAAACCCAACAACCCACCAGTTCCCAGGGAGGAGGCATAGGGGTAAGGGGGTGTAAATCCTTAGAGGAAACTTCCTTCCCCACTTGTGAAAAGCCCCTGGAAACCCAGGAACCAGAACAAATATCCCCTGCCCCCGAAAATCTGCAACCTAGGGAACAGAGGGTGGGTAGGAGAAATAAAGAGCTTAAAAAGGCCCATTTTGTGGAGGAGGTTTGAATCTTCCAAATTAAAGGAGAGCGGTCCTCAGAGGATTCTGGGGAAAGGATCTTCTCCTTCAGGGATGGGGGAACTCCCCCAAAGAAAAATGGGTCTCAAGAAATGCTTATCAAGACTGGGTAGATGTGGGGACTGAGTTAGAACCGCCCAACATTGAACCCCAGGATGACCAGCAAGAAAGTCACCTTGTTCAAACCAATTCTTGTGACTCCCTCCAAAAAGGGGGGGCGGCCCAGAATCAGAACCAGGGGAGCCCAAACCCCCCCCCCCCATATCCAACTATCCTGTTTTCTTTGCAGATCCCCAAGTTCACACCCAGTATCATGCCCAAACCTATCCTGGGGACTGGCTCCAGAAAGGGGAGGGCGGCCCAGAACAAGAGGAAGAAGAGTCCCTAGCTCCCCAAAACCCTTCTGAGGACTGTCTCCAAAAAGGGGGGAGACAGCCCCGAATCAGAAAGGGAGGAGCCTGAGACTCCTCAAATCACTGAGTATCAAACAGTGTGCTCAGATACTTAAACCATCCAACTCCATTTTTGGGACCGCCTCCTAGAAGGGGGGAGCAACCCAGAACCAGCCCTAGAGGAATCACAAACCTCACCACCCACTTCTGGTGACTGCCTCCATACCCTTATCTACGCATTCCTCAGAGTCATCCACCGGGGAACAGCTCTCAGAAAGTTCCAGATCTGCTCCACTTGCAGGAAATTGTAGACCTGCTGGAGAAAGGTGCTATAGAACCGGTACCTGTAGCGGAGAGGAACAAAGGCTGGTACTCCCCCCCTACTTCCTAATACCGAAGAAGGACGGAGGACTGAGACCCATCTTGGACTTACGAGAATTGAACAAGTTCCTCAGGAAGGACAAGTTCAAGATGGTAACTCTTTCTCAGATCCTTCAGGCCCTCCAGCTCCAGGACTGGCTGGTATCTCTGGACCTTCAGGATGCTTATTTCCATGTGCCAATCCATCTCAAACACAGGAAATACCTGAGGTTCACAATTGGCGGCTCTCATTATCAATTTCGAGATCTGCCATTTGGGCTGACCTCCACCCCGAGGGTCTTCACCAAGCTAATGTCGGTAATGGCTGCAAGTCTAAGGAGGGAAGGGATTCACGTCTACCCCTACCTGGACGATTGGCTGATCAGAGCTGTATCTCCGGAACAAGCTCAGATCCAGCTAGATTATGTCTGCCACTTCCTTCACAAACTGGGCTTCTCCCTCAATTTAAAGTCGTCACAGATGATACCATCACAGAGACTCCAGTTCATTGGAGCGCTCCTGGACACTTCCCTGGGAAAAGCCTTGCCACCAGAGGTGAGGGCTCAAGATATTCTGCAGATGGTCACCAAGTTTCAAAATGCCCAACGTCTCCCAGCCTTCGACTTTTTGAGGTTGCTAGGCCTCGTGGCATCCTGCATCTCCCTTGTGCCAGAGGCTCGCCTGAGAATGAGATCTCTTCGGTGGGCACTGAGAACTCAGTGGTCGCAATTCTCAGGGAGAATGTTAGACCTCCTTCAGGTTCCGGACAAGGTGGCTCGAGACCTTCAGTGGTGGGCATGCCAGGAGAACATCTTGAAAGGAGAACTGTTTTGGCAACCATGGCCGGAGATAACAGTAGTCACAGATGCCTCAGTCACGGGGTGGGGAGCCCATACCAACGACTTGACCATGAGAGGTCGTTGGTCTCCATCGGAGTCCAGATTACATATCAACCTGTTAGATCTGAGAGCAATCAATCTAGCGCTGAAGGCTTTTCTGCCATCTGTACAGGGGAAAAATGTCCTGATAATGACGGACAACACAGTGGCCATGCACTACCTCAACAAAAGAGGAGGCGTATGATCACTGCCTCTGTGCAGAGAGGCGATGCAGCTCTGGTTTTGGGCAATCCAAGAAGGAATCTCTCTATCGGCAGTTCACTTAGCCAGAGAGAAAAACTTGACAGCGGACGCTCTGAGCAGGCAGAGTACAGTCTCCCACGAGTGGGAACTAGCTCAGGAAGTCCTTCAACAGATCTTCATCCTTTGGGGAACCCCTCAAGTGGATCTGTTCGCCACCAGCATCAACAGGAAGTGCGATCAGTTTTGTTCAAGGGAATTTCCCCCCGAGAGGAGCTCTAGGGGATGCGTTCGTAGTGGACTGGGAGTTTCCACTTCTATACGCGTTTCCTCCAGACCCTGTCATTCCTCAAATGATCAGGAGGTTGAGAAGGTTCCGGAAAACCATGATCCTAATTGCCCCCGACTGGGCCAGGAGAACGTGGTACCCGGACCTTCTGGACATGTCCATCTGCCCTCCAATTCGTCTTCTACTCAAGGAGAATCTTCTCCTGCAGAAGGGAGGTCAGGTTCTCCATCCAGACATCAGAACCCTCAACCTTCACGCTTGGTATCTGAAAAGTTGAGATACAAGGATTGGGACCTCCGAGATGATGTCATGGAGGTTTTGCTTTCGGCAAGAAGGGCAGCAACAAAGACTTTATACCGCTGCCGTTGGACCAAATATTGCAGCTGCTGTAGAGAAAAGAATTTCGACCCCTTTTCATGTGGTACACCTACGGTGTTATCTTTTCTACTCTATTTGGCAAATTCGGGCCTTCAGGTTGGCACTATCAAGGGCTATCTCGCAGCGCTATCGATCTTCAAGCGCACTGCAGAGGAACCATCGTATTTCAAGTTACCCTTAGTAATACAATTTCTGAAGGGATTAACTAATGTCTATCCTCCAAGACCATTCCAAGTTCCCTTATGGGACTTAAATTTAGTCTTAAATTTCCTGATGGGTGGGTACTCCTTTTGAACCACTCCACTCTTGTTCACTAAGGTTTCTCACCCTTAAAACTGTCTTATTAGTGGCATTGACATCTGCTAGGAGGGTGAGCGAATTACAGGCTCTATCTTGTAAACCCCCTCATACAATTTTTCATAAAGATAAAGTTGTCCTACAAGTGAAGCCTAATTTTCTCCCAAAGATGGTTTCTGAATTCCACATCACTCAGATTACCTTGCCTTCATTTTATCCCCCTCCCCATCCGAGTAAAGAGGAAGAAAGGCTGCATAGACTGGACCCAAGGCGGGCTTTGAGCTTTCACATCAGCAGACTTGCTAGGATTAGGCAAGCAGACAAACTGTTCATAGGTTACTCAGGGCACAAATTGGGATTACCGATAACAAAACAGACCATTTCCAGATGGATTATTTTAGCCATTCTGGAATGTTACAAACTGGCAGGGAAAAAACCTCCTCAAAATCGTAGGGCTCATTCAACCAGGAGTATCGCAGCCTCTTCGGCCCTCCAAAGAGGGGTACCAATTCGAGACATATGTGCGGCTGCCACATGGTCGTCTGCACATACCTTCACAAGATTTTACAACCTGGATTCCCCTCCTCTAGCCAAGAGACTAGATTTGGCGAAGCTGTGTTGCACTCTGTTCACTCTTGAAGGGAAACATGGCAATTTTACTCCCACCTCCAGTTACACACCACTGCTATGGGAGTCTATCAAGATAAGGAATATGTCGGAGGACACAATCCCTTCGATGAACAAGTTACTTCTTACCTGGTAACGTTCTTTTGATGGGATGTTCCTCCGACGTATTCCTTATCGCCCCTCCCATCTATCCCCTCAGTAAAAGTTCCCTTGTGGTGACAGCTTACGCTCCTTCTGGGTCACTAACCAATTCATGTAAAACAACTGTTAACATCAAAATGGAACTGAGCAACGGACGCTGCGCGAGTCTATTTATACGCATGATGACATTGGCGCCGATACGGAGGCTGTCGAGGGACATCGGCTCGAGGGACGTCGACGCGCAGCGCCCTCTACTGAAAAAAGAATTCCGAGGCCAGCAAGCTGGAGATGATCTATCAAGATAAAGAATACTTTGGCGGACACATTCCCTTCGAAACATTGAAATTTTATACTGATGTACAATACGAAAATTCCAAGTCCATAGCCAAAATTGATATCAAACCAGCACAAAACCTAGCTGGCATTCTGAAAAAGGGTGAACAGCTCTTCCTCCCAATTCAGTTAAATGACGGGAAGGAGTATGTCCTCGCCCGAGTTGATTTGAATAGCGAAGAAAGCTTCATCAGCGAAGCATTATTAAAAAAACTCCCAAAAGACCAGACCCTACCCGCCGTAGAGTCAGTGCAGCAAGGGTACGGGACCTGGAAGTGCCCCACTCCAAACATCCTCTGCTTAGCAGTTGTATGATCAAAATTTCAAGGGATGACAAAAGCATAATAGATACTTGTTGGGTTGTGTGAGGTGTTCCTTACGCCTTTTATATGACCCGTGACCACCTCAACCAACTTGAGATTAATTTGGACCCTAGTTATTTATGGAATTTCGGAAATGGAGGGGAGGTGACCATCCCAGTACTCACCTACAGAATCCGTATCGCCAAGGGCAGTTTGACAGAAGGGGAAGACAAGTGGGTCCACATAAACTAGCTGAAGAGTTGCCATCCCAAGCATACTTTGCAACAAATAGAGGAGCTAACCGGAAACCTAGAAGGGGAAAATCCGGAGACATAAAAGAATTACTAAATGTTCACTGTGTATGTGCGAGAAGAGTGTTAAGACCATTAGTAAACATAGGTGGGGAATATTGCCAAATGCTAACCAATGCAAGTGTCTTTCCCACTGCTGACATCCCCCAGAAGATGTGTGGACACAGTAATGGGAACATTTCCATAACCATGCTATGATGTTCTATTTTCTAGCATTGGAACTAAGAATCATCCCAAGAATCCCCAAGGAGGACCACTTGGGGACCGGGAGGAAAGACTCAAGAAGCCCGGAGTGTCGCTCCATACTCCCAACCAGAACCATCAATACTCCCAACCAGAGCCAGCAATACTCCCAACCAGAACCGGCGAGAAGAGCGCGTCGTTCCATCACTGACGGACGAAGCCACTGAAGTTCTCCACACGGACAGAAAAAGAACATCCCAATCTCCCGACTTCCCCTTGACGGGAGGTCAAAACCAAGTCGGGAGGGGGGGGGTTCTGTGGGATGTATTGACCCACTTTGCTGTGCTTTGCGGTATCACTCGAATACTTATGGCGCAAGAAACTGCAACAATGGCGACAAAACTCTTGTGCACGCCAAAACCCTACACAAAAAACACATTCTCTAGCACACAAAAAGATGGATGCACAACCAGCCACCCATGGTGCATGTGTGGTGGAATAGCGCACACCCTGCAGAAAATGTGCCAGTGGGCTCCATGACCAACAAACAGGGTGCAGAGGGAGAAGCAGCACTTTGCAAGTGAAACCCCAAAATGCGCCTATAAATGACATTTGCTTTGTTGCTAAAAACTCCAAAATGCCTATAACCCAATACTTCTTAACATTCAAAATCTTGCTTGGTGCTAAAATTCATATAATCTAATGAAGCATTTCGAACATACAAAGTCCTAATGTGAAGAGCAAAACATTCATCAGACAAACTGGATTGTCTGTAAACTGACAGCCCTGCCAAAACCTGGGTGCAGTACATTGGGCTACCTGAATGACAGCTGTGAGATGAGTTACTGATGAAACTTTAAAGTGATCTAAACTAAAAAGTCTGCTGGATTAGCAAACATAAAAAGGATTGTGGCTAAAAAGAATGCAGATCTCAGAAATTAATGTATTTATGTTTGATGCAACAAGTTTGGTTTTTCCTGGATTTTTAATAAAGAATAAATTTACCTTGGCTGAGCTGCCACCCTTTGGAAGTGGACAAACAGTTTTTTTCCCAGGGGAGGGATATCCTCTCAGCTGAAACTCACGGGGAGGTTCTAATTGTGGGTTGCCCCGGACTTTTGTCTACAGAAGGAGAATGAACAATAGCAGGCCCTTCAACCCAGGAAACGGAGGTGTGAGAGGGTCATAAATGGCTCCTGGAATGAACTTCTCCAAGGAGGGGGATGCTACTGGACTCCCAGGAGAGACAAAGAGGTGGAGCCAAGCGACCATCTGCTGTTAAACATGAACAAAGAACAATTTTTAAAGTCTCATAACTTATGATTCAAGGGGGTGAAAAATATACCAAGGACATATCTGTTAGTCTAAATTTTGGCTGCACGTTTTAAGAGGCGGTAGAACCATGTAACATGTTCTGGACAGGAATGGCAGTATATGTGGTTTATGTGAAATGTGTTAACACTAGAATTGTGAAAATGTACACACACATCCCTATGTTAAACAAACACATTTGTGGAAAGTTGCATAAAGTTTGGAAATCGTGTTCATAGCAAAAAGGACAAAATTCTGTAGAAAGTTGAAACAAGATCCTACAGCTGCGAGATTTTGATGAACAGCTACTACATAAAATATGGCATCTTTGTGTGCGATTTGTGTAAAAGTGACCAATGTAGAAATGTGTATTTAGTAGAAAATCCGATTTTGAGACCAGTAGCTAAAGGGAGGTCTCTGAGAACTGTAAAGCAAACCATAAAATGTGACATCATCCGCCCTTGATCCAATCACTCAAAGGCAAGACGGAGATTAATTTTTGACCCAATCCCAGCTCACAGGGGCAAGCTTAGACCCACTTTGTGATGTCATTTTAAAGCATAAATAGAGACAGCTGACAACACCTAGGGACTGGCAGATCCACTCACTTTTCCTGATTCTGGCAAAGCACTCTGATCCAGCATTCTACATCCAGCTTTAACATCCTTCCAGATCCAGATGCCAAGACTCTTGCAAGCAGTAGAGAACTAATGACTTTCGGCAAGGCCTAAATCTTCAAACTTATTCTTGCAACCCATGAAGCGTGGTGGTGTGAGAAGGCCTTTTGAACCAGTATCCTGCAATTCTCTGGCTTGCTACCACTAGGTTTGCCTGAGGAACTCGCTATCCAGCTGATTGAAATATCCACAGACTAGAAGGATAGATCCTGTGCAAATCCCATGACCGGCCTAGCTGATCCAATCATGTGCCTGATGTGCTGTCTTTCCTAGACCAGATCCAATCCGTGACCCGAACTGAGGGTCCCATTTAATAACTTATCCTGTGAGTATTAATAGGAAAAACTGTGACCCCTAGTATATTTGGCATTGTCTTATCCCAATCTCATTGCATCCCATCTTTAAATCAGAACCATTGTATTGCTAGAACTATCGTTGCGCTGACTCTTCTCTCATCTGTGTTCCTAAACCCCAACTTCTTATTGATTAATTAAGAAAAGTAATTCCCAAACCAAACAGAAACTAGAGTATCACACATGAATTGTTATGTTCGGCCGTGAATGACCTTCCTGTGTGGCATTCTCCTTTTTGCAGTCCTTAATATAGCATAAGAAAACCTACCTGTCATTTCTAAACCAAAATTTCTGTTTCACGTTCTCGAGCCTATTTTATAAAAATGACCTTCACTAAAATCTCTATAAATCCCTCAGTTTCTATGATAGAAAAGCTATAGCGAATACCACGCAAGGAAAAGTTTGCTGCGATTTTACATTCTGAGAATCTTTACACATGCGAAACAGCTTTAATTTGTTTCCGACTTGGACTTTAAGATTTCAAATGTTTTCTTCTGACTAAATCATTGCTTGTGATTGTGTGCACCTATTCAAGGCAGCTCCCATAGGAATTTGTAACAATTTAAGTATTTTTGACCACATTTGGTTTTTTTGCTCAGTCAATTCCAAAGACAATTTCAAAGCCATTCTGGCAGCTGAAAAGTCAATTCCGTTTCTCTTGTGTTTGAAGAGGGAAGGTGGGACAGATATTCTGTTTGATTTGTGCTATTCCCAAATACCTGCTCTCTTTTCCCATCTCTTTACATTGTCTATTGGGGGGCTGACGGGTGTTGCAGGGGGAACTCCTAACCATAGTGCCATCTGTTCCAAACCAACACAAAAGTATTCTTTTCAGTGTTGCATCACCCCATTGGTGATTGTTGATTACCTATTAAAATATATTGTGATTAAATTCTAAATACATAAATAAATATTTACCTTTGCAAACTAGCCTGATTCCTGGTTCAGTGTGACCAGGGGGGTGGGGGGGAGTTCCAGGAGAAAGGTGTGATACGAGTGGTATATCGTTCAGAATATTGAACTTATAGATAAAAATAAATAAGGGTTTCAATTGTGCACTACATGCTGGGCTTGACTTGGGTGTGTGTCGGATTGAAATCACTTACAATATGGACATTCAAAACAATCTGGTTCCAAATTGTCCTTCCTGCAATAATCCAAGATATTATTTTGAGCAATATGAACCTGTATTATTGTTGATGGCCCAGGCAGTGGGAAGCCTCTAAGTATTCCATTTTAACTATATATTGCGGTGTAAAGATATGTGTTATTTTGAAAGATGTTTTGATATATTTGATGTAAACTTCACCTTCCTCGGCCTGGTGACCAGTAGTGCGTGGTACACCAGGTCAAAGGCAGCGAACAGGTCCAATAACATAAGTAGTGCAGTTTGTCCCTTATCCATGATTTGCAACAATCTCAATTTCAAATCTAATAGGGCCATTTCTGTTCTGTTCTCCATAAAAGCTGACTGCCACCTATTTAAAATCCTATTTGTCTACAGATAGATCCCTGGTTGTGTGTATGCTACACAATCTAGGATCTTCATCAGGAAAGGCACATTAGTGATAGGCCTGTAGTTGGTAGGTGTATCCAGACACATGACAGGATTTTTTAACAGGCGCGTAATCCAGGCAGTCTGATTGCAAGTTGGTACATAGCTGTCTCCGAATGAGGCATTGATAAATGTGTACAACATAGCAATCAGCAAGGGAGAGCATGCTTTTATTACTATTGCAGGGCATACATCCCCTTTGCACATTTTAGATTGCTAATTAGTACTGCGAGATCCGATTCTGTAATAGGTTTCAAATAAAACTGATTTTCCAGTATCAGATGTGTGTATGTTGCAGGGGCTGAGCTGTCTGCTATAGGGCCAACAGTCAGTCTGTTTAATTCGATATTATGTTTTATGTGGTTATGTTTTCCACACACCACTTCCTGTATCGAAGTACACCAAGCAACATCCTTCGTAATCATATCTGTTTTAATCGGTCCTGGATTTTCTAGCTCCTTTAGAATCATAAAGAGTTCCTTGGACCCAGACTGGGCTTTATCTATCCTAGAGTCAAAGGTTTTTTTTTTGCCAGTATTACTGCTTCTTTAAACTTTTTTTGCTGCTGTCAAATAAGCCTCCTTACGACAATCGCCATGCGTGTATTTCCATAGGTACGGACAATTGATTTTAGCGGTCTTGAGGATTTGCAGATCTGGGGTGAACCAAACATTCCCATATCTTTCCACCACCTTCTTACTTCTCAGTGACGCAAGAGTATTAGTAGCTTTTTCTAGAGTTTGCTAATAGGCACAAACAATATCATCGACCCGGCCCGGAAACCTTGTTATCCTTACCCCTCTCACTCTTCTCTTCTATCATTTGGAGGCGTCTCCAATCCGGCTCTATTGCTTTAACACTACTGCTCTTTGTTCCTATACTCCTGTTCTATATTTCTCTCACCCTCCTCCTCCTCCTCACTGCACTTGATATTCCACTACACCTTTCTATTCCTTTCACTATCCTCCTCTCTTTCTGATGCCTCTCCACACATCTCCTCTCAACCATCTCTAGTCTTCTCTCTCCAGCTTCCTGACTCCAGGACCTATGCTGTACTCTCACCAAATCCAAATGCTTCTTTTCTAACAAACCACCCCATGTCTGCACTAAACACCTGCTCTTCACTGAATCCTTGCTCTTTCCACTGGACCTTCCTCCTGTCAGTGAGGTTCATCTACATGTTGTAGAGGAGCAGCCAAGTACCCCCACCTCAACCACTTCACCCACTTTGCCTATATGTTGAGAACCAGAGTGTGAGACACATGCAGTACCAGTACGAATACCAATAACTAAGAGAAGCCTGGAAGCAAGGTTCCCATTGAGAAAACCATACCTGCATACGAGACGATATGATGGCCATTTGAATAAAATCCCAGAAGAAGCAGAGCAAATGAATGGCCAAGATGAATGGTGATATCATGAAGAATCGAGCTGACGTGCATAGAGGAGATGCAGAGACAAGAGAATGAAGATATTCTATAAGGTGTCAAGAAAGAATCAAGGATAAGTGACATCTTGGGATCAAGGTGAAGAAGCTTATGCCATGGAAACGATGACAATATCAAGTTGTTTTACACATATACAGATGCAGACAAACGCAAGCAGAGAAAGTATTCTTGAGGCTAGCTAAGTAGTGAATAAATTGCAGCATGCGCAAATATATATATATATATATATTGTAAAACAAGGGGAAAAGTAATTGCACTTCTCCACATAAGGACAGCACTCTTCGCGGTTAAGACGCCAGTATGGATCTCCAAGAAATAAATCAGTTCACCATTCCCCAAATGTTTGTTTGTTTGTTTATTATTTATAGCGCGCACCAAACCCGAGGGTAACCGGGCGCGTTGTTCAAGGATACTTTAAACTTTACAGGTTACGCATGCTTACAAGTGTTGGTTATACATCGTAGAAATTACATAATGCAGGACAATAGGGAGAATATACATTGTGCATAAAATAAACATATAACATAATATGTACAGGAAATATGCAGTAGGAAGATAGAGAGTATTTAATTATGTGCATAGTACGTCTGTAGGACAGTAGTTATGTTAGTGTAGGGCGGGACTATCGGTCATTTTCTTTGATCCAGTTGATACAGTTAGATCTGAAGAGAGCGTAGGATTGGGTAGATCTCAGGCCGGGCGGGAGGGAGTTCCAAAGCTGGGCCGCTTTGACCGGGAAGCGGTTTCCTCCGGCCGTACTTAGTTTAAATGGGGGTATCACTAACTGGTTGGAGTATACTTCTCTGGTGGGTCTAGTGGAGATTTTTCTGTTGAATTTAGCAGTTAGGTATTTGGGTGCTAGGTGGTTGATACTTTTGAAAGTTAGAGAAGCTGTCTTGAGTTTGATTTTGTCCGCTGTGGAGAGCCAGTTGGATTGTCTTCTAGCCTCTGAGATATGCTCCCTTCTTGGAATTCCTAAGGCAGCTCTAAGAGCATTGTTCTGTAGTGTTTGAATCTTTTGCAACGTATGTTTATTGGCCCCTAAGTATAGTGCGTTGCAATAGTCCAATTTCGACAGCACTAATGCTCGAGCAAGGGTTAGGCAATTGGCAGTGGATAGGTATGGTTTTGCGGCTCTAATCAGCTTGCAGGTATATGCGGTGCTGGATGCCATTGCGCTCACCTGTTTGGTTAGGGAGAGGTGGGAATCAAGGTAAAACCCTAGTGTTTTTACCTCTTTAGCCACCTTGATAGTGTTGCCGTCTATGACGAAGGAGGAGTATTCTTCTTTTAGTCTGTTGATGTTTTGTTTGTTCCCCAGTATGATAAGTTCCGTTTTGTCATCATTCAGGCATAGCCCGTGGGTGGCCATCCATGCCTGAATGATGAGATAGGTCTTGTTCACCAATGCCAAATCTTGTTCATAATCCCCTGAAAGTGGTATGAGAATCTGAGTGTCATCCGCATAGTTAGTGTAGGTAATACCCAGATCATCTAGATCATCGAACAAGGGCTTCGTGAAGATGTTGTACATAGTGGGGGAGACACAAGAACCTTGTGGGACTCCACATGTGATGGATACAGGGTCAGCAGCAGCAGAAGTAGAGAAGACTCTCATAGTTCTACCGGTTAGGAATGATTTGATCCATGTGATGGCATGTGTGGAGAAATGGGCAGCTGTTTCTAGGTGGGTGCAGAGCACATCATGATCCACTAGGTCGAAGGCTGCAGAGAGGTCCAGTAAGAGGAGTAGGGCCATCTTTCCCGAGTCTCTCAGCTCATCAACCTGAGTTTTAAGATTGATGAGCGCGGTTTCAGTTCCGTGCTGAGGTCTGAAGCCTGATTGTCTTGTGCCTAAAAGGTGGTGCAGCTCCAGATGTTTTTGGATCTGCAGGTAGGCTACCCTGTCAAGGATTTTTAACAGGAAGGGTACCGTTGTGATAGGCCTGTAGTTAGTCGGGATGGACGGGTCCAGTGTTTGTTTTTTTAGGAGGGGGAGGACCCAGGATTGCTTGAGGTTATCTGGTATAGTGCCTGAAGCAAAGGAGGCATTAATAAGCTTAGAGATGAATGGGGAGAGGTCTCTGGCCGCGTCCTTTATTAGTTGGGCTGGGCATAGGTCGCCTCGGCAATTGGATGGCTTGAGTGAAAGTATTATCTTTTCAGTTTCGAGTATAGTTACTTTCGAGAAGTTAAATTTATGGTCTAGTTTAGTGCTGATTGGTGGTTTGCCTCTTGGGTTAGTTGAGGGTGGAATATTCTGTTTCTTTGTCTCAATTTTTGTTTGGAGTGTGGCAATTTTGTCATTTAGTGCTTTTTGGATGTTTGAGCACCATATTTTATTTTTGTCACAGTTATCTTGGACAGGAATAGGGTTTTCTAGTTCCTTTAGTATAAGGAATAGTTCTTTCGTTCCAGATTTGGCCTGCAGTATTCTGTTGTTGAAATTATCTCTTTTTGCTTTCTTTATTTCATTTTTGTAAATCTTGGAGGCATTGATGAGTGTAATTTTATTTGTCTCTGTTGGGGTTAGTCGCCAAGCAGATTCGCATTTACGTTTTTCAAGTCTTAGAGATTTGAGGTGAGGAGTAAACCAGGTGTTTAGGTGGGCTCTGGGCTTGCTCTTTCTCAGTTTCAGTGGGGCAATAGTATCTAGAGCTGTAGCCATGGAAGAGTTGAATTCATTTACTAGTTATAGTCAGCAACCCAGTCAAGTATACGGCCTTTTTCGTGTGTGGGTTGTAGGATTTTTTGGGAGAAGCCTAGTTCTGAGATGACATTAGTGATATTGGTTGCTTGCAGGTCTTTAGGGTCATTGTAGCCTAGGTTTAGGTCTCCCAGAAGGATAGCTTGGGATGAAGTTTTTAGGTTGTTTGAGAGGATTGTGGAAATGTCCTCCTCGAATGTGCCAATAGGGCCTGGTGGTCTATAGATAAGGTGAATAGTAATAGTTTGAGAGGGAGATGCGAGGAGTTTAGCAGTTAATGATTCGCAGGAGTTAGTCGTTGAACTTGATTCAATTTTTAGGGTGAGATTATTTTTAGCAATAATAGCTAGGCCACCTCCTCGAGAGTTGACTCTGTCTACTCTAAGTATGGTGTAATTATGGGGTAAGGCAAGCATTAGGGCAGGTCCTGCAGATTGGTGCAGCCAAGTTTCTGTTATGGCGAAGATGTCGTAGTCTCCTATTTGAATGAGATCCGCGATTTCGGTAGCGTGTGCTATTAGTGATCTGGCATTAATAAGGGCGCACTTCAGTTGGATGTTAGGCTTTGCTGTGGCCTGGGTGGTATTACTTTTCTTTTTTGGTATGCTATTATTAGTGTTGGGCTGCTTATTTAGGCGGTTGTTGCAATGGAGGTCAATTTTTACAGGAGGAGTGTTTCGGATGTTAGCGTTACTTCTATTGCAAGAGGTATTGAGTCTAGCTAATGGTTCGTAAATTTTAGGTAGTCTTGAGCGTAGTTTTGCGTTTCTATTTGCAATGTCACAGGGAAGGTATGTTAGTGATTGGTGGGTAATAAGTGAGTGTGAAAGTTGATGGCTGGGTTCTAGGGGGGGAGTTAAGAGTCCTTCATCCACAGGCGGTAAGCCCTGTAGTGTGGGCCTCGGATAGTAGTTTACTTTAGGCATTGTGGTCCAAAAGGCTGACAGGTAAATAAAGGTTAGTATCATTGTGGCCTGGTTTTAGGCTCGAGCAGTTGGTTTGCAAGGTACCTCTAGGCTAGACGGAGCAATCATATGTAGGCTAGATGCAATCAGAGACAGGTTAAATGCCGTCAGGGATAAATGTATATATATGCATAAAGAATAAGGATGGATGTTTCCACTACCTGTTATAGCAGAATTGGACTGGAAAATGAAGGCCTCAATTTCAGTGTGTCGCAGTAAAGAAAACAAGTGAATTAAAAGTGAATCTTGGAAAGGCGAGGCTGGATGAGCCATGAAGCCAAGCCAAGAAGTCAAGGTCTTATCAGGCTGGAGCGAGCAGGTATTGGATACAAATCGTGTGAAAGAACAAAACTTCTGTCCAGAAGGCATGAACCAAACAAGGAAGACGTCAAAGGTCTGTTAGAAAATAGTATTTTAATACACAAGAAGTGCAAAATCATGGTCTACAGTCACATGGACAGATGAAGTTGGCCGGACGAGATGGTCACACCTACACATGAGGGCAGAGCGTGCCTTCGCTCCCTGAATTCTGAGCTAAGAACACTCCCAAAGACATGTTCAAAGTCTTAATTGCCTGCAGACCACTGAGGTGATGATAGATGGATATGCTAATTGGTGGGAAGCTCTGTTTTAGATGAGCTCACTAGCACCTGGAACTCCAATATGCATTCTGCTAGACGTAGGTGGAAAAGTACTGACTAAGGTTAGAGTGCCAACCAATTGTATGAGACCACGTAATTAGGGGTCGTATAGTTTGTGTAGCCAATGGGACGTCGTGAATTTAGTGACGTTTATAGTGGCCATTTTGAGGGGAGGGCTTAGTTGCCCCACCTGATGTTAAGAAGCCTATCACTTTCACTCATTGTCCCATAATAGTATAGCGTGTACACTTAGATAGTTCCTTAGACCCAATCACTTTTCTCAATAAGTTTTAGTAGATTGCCACATAGGATGACGTTGGTAAAACGCAGGTTGAATGTCACCTATGATGATTCTTTGCTATATAAGATTACTTTTTTATGAAATGCATTGAGAGAAATTGCTATGTGACGTTGGATGATGTCCGTTGTACTCCCTGTTTTAGATAATTGATATTAAAACAGTTATCCGTTTTGTCAACCACCTGATTATTGATGTATGAATAAACTCTGCATCCCCATCCATCTCAAGGATATTGCTACTCATCTTAAAGGGCTGGAGATAACCCAGTTCACGTGGTAGCAGAGAGAGGATGGTTAGATATCCATCAAGATAAAGTAAGCTTTGGGGTCCCGGAAATATCGTAAAACCTCTGCCATTCAGCTGAAAGGACGTGAGGCTCCCTGTAGATAGTGGTTTAGATAAAAATCTTTTATGCTTGCAAGCGTGGGTGTGACGGGTCCCCCGGTTTCTAGGCAATCTCCTCCCGGTGTCTACAGGAAGCTGAAGGAACAAAAAGTTGAAGAGGCGATAACGAGGCGGACGGTCCAGAGAATCAGAAGACGAATATCCGAATGGTGAGTAGAACTGAGAAAGGTGGCAAAACTGTGTTTGGGGCAATGAATGAGAAAAGTGACAAGGAGAAAAACGAGTCATGGAGGGAGGTTGGGGTAAAATTAACTTGGAGACTAGTGGGGGTTGAATATTAAGCAATTGGCTTGAGGAGATATGCCAAGCAATTGAGATATCGTGAGGAGAATTCACGAGGGAGGATCATAAGAAACAGCACCTAAAGTCTCATAGTAGACTTATACAACGGTCCCGGTTAAAGACGGTTCTAAAGAGGGAAGTTCATACTACGTGGGAGTATTTTTGAAAAGGCAAGACAGATCTTAGTGAGAAGACTGAGAGATTTATGTAGCCGGCAAAGTGTGGTTGTCCGTCTGTTTTGTTTTTTGTGATTGTGTCATGATGATGACATAATGAATGAGATGGATAAACGTAAAAAGAAGAAACGTGAGAGTTAAAGAATTGAGTGTCTTTTTTGAAGAAACTGAAGTGATGATATTTTTTTTGCAGATTTAAGTAAAAAACATGATGTAGAGGGATTAGAGCCTGCAACGATTTGTGCACGCTCATATTATTATTTTTTTTTTAAAGTATTGTTAAAAATTGCAAATAGTAAAGGTGAGTATTGACAATCAATGAGTGACACATCAAAAAAGGGAGGATATTACTCTGCTTATACACTTGTGTAAAAGGCTGCCGAAACATGCACGTAAACTCAGACAGTACAGTGCATAATGGGTTAAGGGCACTGCAGATAAAATGTCATGCCGTGGCCAAAAGGGGATCACTATCGAGGGTAGTCTTCCAGCATATGATGACATATTTGCATGCTGCATATACGGGGAAAAGGTTAGACGAGCGACTAGCGAGTTTAGAACTTTGGAAGATGTACCAGAAGGAGAGAGAAGTTTCGCCTCCTGTAGACTGGATACTTAATGCATGCAGAGAGGGGGGTGAGGAGCCTTCCGCTCCAACCGCCGCGCCTGAAATAAATGGCAATAGTAAGAAAGATGATGGGTTGTACCCATTAAGGGAGTTTAAGGCAGGAGCCGGGTATAGTAACCCAGCATATGAGTCTCCTGCACAAAGCAGCGACTAGGGCCCAGAGAAAAATACTGAGAAAGATGTAATCTCCAAGGTCCCAAAGGAGAAAGAGAGAAGAGATAAATAGAGAGGAGATCGGACGAGCATGTCTTTAGACATAGGACGAGAAAAAAAGGATGGAAAGGAGAAAGAGACTGATGAGTTAGAACTTATACAGAACAAATGAATGGGTGGTCAGATTTTGCTCAAACTCGCTGGTAAAGGCATCGAGGACGTACAGCAAAGGGAAGATTGAGACGAACAGGATAAGAAAGATGAAGAAAGGGAAGAAAGATTGAGAGATGAAAGGGCAAAAAGGAAGGATAGGCAAAGACGGGAACACTTGTATCAAGAAGAACAATTGAAGAAACAGGAAAGAGCAGAAGAGCAAAGGAAATATGACAAAAGACAGCAATCGAAGAGCGGGAAAGATCGGAAAAGTAAAGAATGCAAGAGGAAGAACAGAAATTAAGGAATATGAGAATGCAAAGGCGGAGAGATGAAGAAAAATATGAAGGGCAAATGAAAGAAGAGACATGAAAAAGAAAGAGGAAAACAGAATAAGAGAGGAAGCAAGAAAGCAAAGGGAGTTTGATGAGGAGCTAGAACGAAAGAGAAGACAGATAGCACGCGATCTTGATCGCATGCAGGAGGTGGTAAAGAATCCTGATCAGGTAGTACCATGGCAAGATTTAGAAGAGTTCTTCCCAGAACAGGAGCGAATAGCGGGTTTGTCTACAATAAATCTAGAGGATGAGTTTGATTCCAGAAGCATTGGAGGTGCTATCGATAAGGTTTATCATGATATGAAAACTCAGAAAGCGGTGCAAGGAAAGGGAAAAATGACCGACTTGAGAGCACGCAGTTGTACGACAAGGAAGGAGCCTTGTGTAGTTTTGAGCCCAGAGAGCTGTCTTCAGATAGACTAACTCTGGAGAAAGACAAAGAGGAGGTAGATCACACAAGTTGGGCACAGGAGATGTCAGATGAAGACAGAGAGACCTTCCGTTGGGAGGAGGTAGATAATGCATGTGGTCTTGAGGGATGTTTTACAGTGGATAAAGAAGTTTGATGGTCAGACTTGAACCTACCTAAATCGCGGGCATCAGAGTCACTGATGCAGCCAAATCCACCATCTAAAAGGGCGGTCCCATGGTCAGAGGGGGGACTCACCACTGTATGTGTGCAGGTTAACGTCACTGCCGGGAAGAAGGTGGTGTGGGACCATCGTTCCTACTATGGATAGGCAAATGATGAGAGATGAAGATGAGTTTGGGGTCTCACAGTTTCCTTTGCTAGAGAAAGGAGAAGCCAGACCGCTGTATATACCTTGGCAACAAATGGACAAGGATAATTGAAGGTGTAAACTCCTGAGTTTAACTTCTGGCGCTGGGAAATGGATACATGAATTAGAGAAAATGACGGGAGGGAATAGGTTGGCTATAGGGGACATTAAGGGTCCCCTAAGGGCTGATGACGTTTGGGCACGAGCAGGGTATTCTGGCTTTACCACGATTAATACTGCTCATGATGGGAGCGCTGTTTAATAATTGCAGAGCAGCAGTTTGGAAAGTGCTTAGAGTGCTGTATCCAGAGTGGGACGTATTAACCCACTTATGCTCTGCCTTGCGACATCACGGTGTGCTGATGGTGCCAGAATTATCAAAATGGCCGCAAAACCCCTGGGCGCACCAAAACCTATGGAAATTGCACTTTGCAACACGAAAAGATGGCTGCCAAATCTGCCATGCATGTTGTCAGTCATGGAACGGAGACCTCACTGCTGAAACATGACACTGGGTTTCACAACAAGTAAAAATGGAGACGGCATAAAAACCAGTGTTGCTGAAAGGAATCCAGAATCTTGTTTTCAAATCTTTTTCTTGGTTGCTGAAACTACAGAATGCCGGTACAAAACACCATCAAACATCCAATATTCTTGCTGGGTGTCACAATTCACTGAGTTCAAGAAATCCTTGTGAAATTGCAGTATCCTGAAAAGCTGAATTTGTCATAAAAACATCCACAGCCAGAGTGCCTGCCTTTGGGATCTGTCAAAATCTGGGCGCAGTACCCTCAGCCGCCTGAATTACTATTTTCAAAAGCCTGCATTGAAACTGTAAACTTGTACCATTGAAATCTAATGTCTGAAATCTAAGTGACCTGTTATCAAGAGTAACCTAGGTTGTAACTATTTAAATCCCCTGGTTTAGAAGCTGGAATAAGTGTTCTAGCTGCTTGTTTGAAAATTGCAAGTTTATTTTAAACAAAGAAAAATGTAACAAAATGACATTGAAATTTAAGCCTGACTCCAAGACAAACCAGTATAACAACCTTCCCCCAAGAGGCCAGGCCTCTCTCTCCAAGGGCAGGAACTCACACCCAGGTGATGATTAAGGGGTGGGAGGAAAATTTGGGCTGCTGTGGGAAGAGACTTCCTCCAACTCAAGGAGATGCTAATTAGGAAGGATCGTAAATGGCCTCTGCCAACAAGGAAGGGGGCAGAGATTGCTTCTGAGCTGCAAGAAGAGGAAGGAGGTGGGAACAGACAACCATTTGTTGATTCACAAGGACAAAAAGCACATTTTCAAAAAGACTGATAATTTACTGTGTAAAATTGGGAAAAATATGTAAACCCCGGACTTGTGAACCTAATTTTTGGCTGCACAGTTTAAGAGACGCCAGAACTCTCTGAGATGTTCTGGGAAGTATTAGTGGAAAATATGGTCTTACTCCAAATGTATTTATGTCAAAAGAACGAAAGAACAAGTTAATTTCTTACCTGGTAACGTTCTTTCGATGGGATGGTCAGACGACGTATTCCATATCTATAACAGTAATCACCACAGCTGTGCTGCTTCGGAAAATCTTTCTGCGTCCTGCGTCGATGACGTCGATACGCCGTCCTCGAGGACCTCCTCTGACGGCACCAGATGTTATAAGTAGGACACACGACGACCGTAGCCTCAGTTGTAGTTTTTTCCCAGAACGCATTGTACCAATCTTCTGCCAGTATGACCACAGAGAGCCTTGCGGAAACATAAGCTGCAATCGCATAAGAAATTCTGTAGCAGGGTAGGCAGGGACGGAGCGATATGGAATACGTCGTCGGACCATCCCATTGAAAGAACGTTACCAGGTAAGAAAGTACCTTGTTCTTCGAGGGGATTGGGTCCTCCGACGTATTCCATATCCATGACAGACTCCCAAAGCAGTACCAACGTAAGGAGGTGGGAAAAGAATTTAGAATATACAAATTTAGAATGCCCAATCAAATTGCAGATCCTGCCCCCGGATAGAATCGAGGGAGTAGTGACATACAAAAGTATGGACCGAAGCCCAGGAGGCTGCATCACAGATGTTACAAACAGGAACACCGCTCTGCAGGGCAGTAGAGGCAGCCATACCCCTGGTAGAATGGGCCGTAAGCCTACCGGAGGGTCCTTACCCGCCAAGCGGTAACATTCGGAAATTGGCAAGATGATCCATCGAGACAAAGTCCGCTTAGTAACAGCTTGTCCCAAACGCCTACCAGCGTAACCAATAAAGAGTTGATCATCCACTCTGACCCGGGACATGCGTGAAATATAAAAGCTTAAAGCTCTCCTAGGATCCAGCCTATGGAGCCTCTCCTCGTCCTTACCAGGATGCGGAGGAGGATAAAATGCCGGAAGAACCTTCTGGCTTAAATGAAATTCCGACACCACCTTCGGAAGAAAGGAAGGACAAACTCTAAGGACAACCCTGTCCTTGTGAAACACAGTGAAGGGTGGCTTAACTGAAAGTGCCTGTAACTCACTCACTCTGAGAGCTGAAGTGACCGCAACAAAAAATACAGTTTTAAGAGTTAACAGTCTCAAAGGGCAGGAATGCAAAGGCTCAAACGGAGCACCCATTAGAAACTTCAGATCCCAACCGGGCACCTGGAAAGGTGACGGACGGAACACATTAGTGAGCCCTTTCAGAAACTGATAAATAAAAGGGATTTTAAAATAAGAACACTCCTCAGACGAGCGCTTAAATATTGACAGTGCTGCCAGGTAACCTTTAATGGTACCCACTTGCAGGCCCTTGCGGGCCAAAGAAAGCAAAAAAGACAGAACGACACATGAAAAAGGATCCACATTCTGAACCCTGCACCAGTCGCAGAACTTTCTCCAACGGCAACGGTACAGAGACTTTGTTGCCGGCTATCTGACCAAAAGCAACATCTCCATCACATCTTCAGGGAGGTCCCCATCCTTATACCTCAACCTTTCAGAAGCCAAGCGTGAAGTTTGAGGGAAGTGACTTATGTATGGAGAACCTGACCCCCCTCCCGTGAGAGCAGATCGTCTCGGTAGGGAAGACGACGTGGAGGGCAGATGGACAACTCGAGAAGGTCCGGGTACCACGTCCTCCTGGCCCATGCCGGAGCAATGAGGATCATCCGGGAACCGAACCTCTGTAACCTCTGCAGCACTTGCGGGATGATGGGGATTGGAGGAACTGCGTACAGCAGTGGGAATGAAAACTCCACCACAAACGCCTCTCCTAAGGCTCCTCTTGGAGGAAATTCCTGTGAGCAGAACCTCTCGCACTTCCGGTTGACACTGGAGGCGAAGAGATCCACTTGAGGGGTCCCCCAAAGGGCGAAGATTTACAGGAGAATCTCCTGAGCCAGCTCCCACTCGTGAGAGATTGTGCTCTGCCTGCTCAGAGCATCCGCCGCCTCGTTTTCGTCTCCGGCCAGATGAACTGCCGAGATCGAAATTTCCTGCTGGATGGCCCAGAACCAAAGCTGCATCACCTCCCTGCACAGAGGAAGTGACCCTGCCCCCCCCTTTTTGTTGAGGTAGTGCATGGCCACCGTGTTGTCCGTCAGGATCAGGACATTCTTTCCTCGCACCGTCGGCAGAAAAGCCTTCAGGGCAAGCCTGACGGCCCTCAGCTCCAACAGATTGATATGGAGTCTGGACTCAGACGGAGACCAACGACCGCTGACTGTCAACTCGTTGGCATGTGATCCCCATCCTGTGAGGGATGCATCCGTCACGATTGTCACCTCCGGCCAGGGTAGCCAAAACGGAGCCCCCCTCATCAGATTGCCTTCCACGGCCCACCACAGAAGGTCCTGGCCGACCGAGGGCGGCACCTGAACGGGGTCGGACATCCTGCCGGAGGACTGTGACCACTGGAGCTTGAGAGCCCATTGCACAGATCTCATCCGCAACATGGCCTCTGGCACCAGAAGAATGCAGGATGCCATGAGGCCGAGCAACCTCAAGAACTCTAACGCTGGGAGACTCTGGGCATGTTGAAACTTGTGCACCATCTGCTGAATGTGGTGAGCCCTCACCTGGGAAGGAAAACACTGCCCCAGGGACGTGTCGAGCACTGCTCCGATGTACTGGAGCCGCTGAGTTGGTGTGAAGTGGGACTTCTTTAAGTTGAGGGAGAAGCCCAGCCTGTGAAGGGAGTGGCAGGTGACGGACAGATGATCCAGGACTTGCTCGGGAGAGCGCGCCCTGATCAACCAATCGTCGAGGTAGGGGTAGACGTGAATCCCCCCTTTCCTGAGATGCGCTGCCACCACTACCATGAGCTTGATGAAGACCCTCGGGGCGGAGGTCAATCCGAATGGCAGGACCCGAAACTGAAAGTGCGAGTCGCCAACCGCGAACCTCAGGTGGTACTTGTGCGTGGGATGGATCGGCACATGAAAATAAGCGTCCTTGAGGTCGAGAGACACCAACCAGTCCTGAAGTTGAAGGGCCTGGAGGACTTGAGAGAGAGTAACCATCTTGGACTTGTCCTTCCTGAGGAGTTTTTTCAAACCGCGCAAGTCCATGATGGGTCTCAATCCCCCGTCTTTCTTCGAAATCAAGAAATAAGGGGAATACCATCCCTTGTTCCTCTCCGCTACAGGCACCAGCTCTATGACGCCTTTCTACAGCAGGGATTGAATTTCCTGCGCAAAGAGCGGATCCGGAATCTTCAAAGAGAGATTCCCTGGTGGATTGTCGTGAGGCCTCTGCCGGAAAGGAAGACAGCAGCCATGGGCTATGATCTCCAGAACCCACACATCTGAAATAATGGCACGCCATTCTCCAAGATGCTGCGCCAGCCTTCCCCCAACCGGTGAAGCATGGGCCTCATGACTGAGCAGAAGGGACTGTGGCCTTGCCTGAGGGCAAAGAGGCAACTGCTCGCGCGGCCTTGGCACCTCGAGTACCTTGTTTTCCACCTCTGGCACTCCTACGGGTGCCTCTTTGACTTGCAGCTCCTCTCGCTTTACTAAAGGATGAGTAATAACGAAAGGAACCTCCCTTCCACTGCTGTCCCCTAGGACGAAAAGGCGGAGGTTGGCGGACTGCAGCGCCCAACGACTTCGCTGCAGCTTTGGAGGTCTGCAACCTCTCAAGGCTCTCGTCAGCCTTGCTGTCAAAAAGATGTTCACCATCAAAGGGCATGTTGAGGAGCCTGGCTTGCACATCAGGAGCAAACCCTGGCTTCCTCAACCACGCAAACCTGCGTATTACGGTGCTCGCCGCCATAGACCGGCTGACACAGTCTGCCATGTCCAAACCCGACTGAACGGACTCACACATGGCATCCTTGCCATCCTGAATAATAGCAAGAAAACCATCCCGTTCGTCCCCTTCGGGAATATGCTCAGCCGCCAAGGAAATACAGTTCCACAGAGTGTGCGTGAAATGTGACAAAGCACAGTTGGCCGCCTGAAGAGCCATACCCCCTGAAGAAAACACTTTCTTCGCCCAGCCATCAAAACGTTTGTCATCCCTATCAGGAGGGATGGTAGGATATGACGCCTGCTTTGCTGGGGCCGTAGCCACCTGCACCACCAAACTCTCCTGAATGGGGTGCGTGGTCAAGTAGCAGGGGTCACTAGTGGCTGGGCGGTATTTTCACGGCAAAGACTTGCCCACTGCTGGGAGACTCTCCGGAGCAGTCCAAGCCGCTGCCACCCTTCTTTGCAGAGCTACATGGAATGGCAGTACCGGGTCAGTGGGTGGACCTTGGTCGAGGATATCCGTCAGGTCATCCTGCACAAAATCAACTGGGGGCGCCGACCACCCCAAGTAGTCCGTGACCCTCGACATAAGTCGCCGGTACGATGACTCGGCATGCGTGCCAGGCTCAGGCCTACAGAACTCCACCTCCGGAGAGGTGTCCAGACCACTGGCGTCATGCAGTGACTGACGCAAGTCCTCAATCTGGCTATGACCAGAAAGAATCGCATCTGGTACCATGTCCGGAACCAACCCATCTTCAGAACCCTCTTCCACCTCAGAAATATACTCCATAGGCTGGAAAGTGGGTATTGAATAAGGGAGAAAGACATGTTTTGCCTTGGCCAGTGCCTTTCTAGGGGGTTCCCCCGTGCCATGGGGTACCTCCGACACCACAGCCTCGAAAGGCGTCGAGGGCGTTGAGTGAATCGGCGTCGACAGCTTCGACACAGGCCTCGAGGGCGGAGCCCCGAGCGTGTCCTTCGACTGCCTGGGCACCGATCGCGTCGACGACTTCCTCGGAGGCGGAGCCCCGAGAGAGTCCGTCGACGACCTCGGCGTCGACGTCTTCTTCGAAGACTTCACAGGTGCACATGGGCTCGAGCGTATCGAGGACCGGGACCTGGAACGGGCATGACTGGAACGATTCCCCTTGTTCGAGCAGGACCTCTCCCGCGAATTGTGCCGACCACCCGAGCCCGAAGGCGTACGAGCGGTGTCTCCAGTACGGTCACGACCGACCACTCTCGGAGACGCGGACGGACCGGAGCCCTGCGATTCAATAATCGCCAACATTTTCTTCCCGAAGGAAGCCCATTCCTCTGGAGAGGACCGCTTGGTTGGATAAGAAACGCGCCGACGGGCGGAGTCCTCAGATGAGGACGGGGAAGGCGACTGATGAGGGCGCTTCCGAGAGTGCCTCGAAGAGGCAGAGGAGTGGCTGGACCCACTTTGGGACCGAGACCCCCTAGACTTACGACTACGATGCGGAGAGTCGCCCCTTGACTCGTCCGTTGAAAGCCCAGCGGGGCTTGGACACCTTACCGACAGCAGCTTCTTACGTTCCCGCAAGGCCTTGGACGTAAGTGACTGGCAGTCGACACAATCATCCGTGACGTGGGCCTCCCCGAGGCACCAGAGGCAGGCGTTGTGCGAGTCCGTCACCGACATCCTGGACCCGCAGTCCCCACACTTCTTGAAGCCCGGACGCGGGGTGGAAGAAGAGGAAGACATCCCGATACACTCCACAAACAGGTTCGAATAACCGAAAGAACAGAAACTCCAAAGAGTCGAGGCAGGCCGAGATCTCTGAAGCAAACACGTTGGCGGAAAAAACGGAACTGAGGCTACGGGCGTCGTGCGTCCTACTTATAACATCTGGTGGCGTCAGCCCTCGGAGGAGGTCCTCGACGGCGTATCGACGTCATCGATGCAGGACGCAGACGCCGAAAGATTTTCCGAAGCAGCACAGCTGTGGTGATTACTTTACAGATATGGAATACGTCGGAGGACCCAATCCCCTCGAACTTCATACTCTTATGCCCATATGCCATGCGCACATATGTACAAATGTTTGGATAAATTGGACCATGCTTTCCGGACAAAAAGGGCGAATTTCTGTCAAAAGCAGACCCAAGATCCTACAGTGACAGGGCTTGGAAGAGCATCTGCTGCACAAAATATGTCATTTATGTTATTGTTACAAAGATTGCACACATGTAAATATGTATTGTACTAAAAGTAGATTTTATGTTCAAAAGGCAAGGGGAGGATTCTCTGACTCATAAAACCGCATCATCATGGTGACACCCTGTTTTCTCTTCCAATCAAGGGAGAGGGGAGACTCTAGCCAATAGCCTACCTAGGAGGCGCGCTTAGGATAATGTAACGCTCACCTGACTCCCACGGAGGCGCTGGCCTGGTTCGTGCTGCTGTGACCTCTTCTAAGGTGATGCGCAGGGTTCGGAAAAAGGACTGGACGGTGTCCCCAAATCTGGCTTGTCTGGCTCGCAGAAGTATCTTTCTGTAGGCGAAAATAGGGGATTAACTGTCTGCGGGGTAATGCAATCGGCCTCCCACTTTCCCCTCTCACCCTCCTCGAAACCCTTCTGTGATTCGTAGCGTCTCACCTTAGGGTCTGGAAGGGCGAGCTCTCCATCCTGCTTCTGATGCAGGGGCGCGTTGGTATCAGGTTACTTCACTGGATTTTCGGCTTGGTGAGAACCAAACTTGCTTGGCTTCCAGGTAAGTTTTTTGATAAGAGGTTCCCCTTGTGTCCATGTACTAATGCTAGTGTCTTTTTCCCCATAGGGGCCGGGGTACGGAATGCCGGGGAACAGGCACCAACCCGAGATGAGAGGTGAAATCCTTGTAGAAATCAGGTAAGTCTTTAATGAGCGTTTTTTGGTACTGTCTTTTCATTCGCTCATTAACGCTGATGTCCCTTTTTCCCCTTAGGGGCCGGGGTCCGGAAATGCCAGGATGCGGCGCGGACCCGAAATGGAGAGGGAATGAATCAACAGGTAAGTCTTAACATGGAGATTTAGCTTTCCTTATTCCCTTCTCTCTCTCACCTTTTGTTCTGGTCTTTTTCTCCCTAGGCGCTGGGGCGTGACTGCGAATCCGGATGATCGCTGCTGAACATGGAGGCGCCCTGTAAAGGTGAGTGGAATGCGGCGCTGCAGCGATCGACGCAATGAGCTTTTAAATAAAAGTCTTCCTTTTCAGGATTGTCGGCGAGATGTCTCCGGGATGCGGTTTTAGCAGGTAAGGACTTTTCCTTCTTCTGTTCTCTTCTTCTCATCCTTTGCAGGTGATCCAGGATGCTGGCAGGCGTGGCAGAAGTCAGGATGCAGGAGCAGATACGGTGAGCGTCCAGCTGTTAGATGCAGAACAACGCGAAGCACATGTGGCTGTTCGGGTGGGGTTTAAATAGCCTTGAAAGAAGTTCCAGGTATGTATCCTTCCTCCAATCAGGTATGTATCCTTCCCCGACCACACCCGGATGGTAAATTAGTCCCACAGGTAAAGTAGTTCCTTTTAGGCCTTAAGGAGGCCGGGATCCTGCAGCATGGTCTGCATCAGGTAAGTGCACCCAAGCACTCCCATAATGAGCCTGGCGCCTATGGCGCCAGGACTGATGTCTTTTATGAGCCTGGCGCCATAGGCGCCAGGACACTGTCCAAAGAGCCCCTATATGGGGTTGCTGGGTCCTTCCTTGGGGACTGGATGTCCGCTTTCGGGGACGCAGGGCTTGAACCGGCTCCCCGGGAGCGGGCATCATGACAGATAAGCCAGCATACACACCCCCTCATGATAAACATAAATAGAGACAGCTGAGGACTTAGAAGACACACAGATTCACCCACTAACCGATTGCTGGCAGAGCACCCTGCGAGAGAACGACATCTTCCCTGCTCCAGACTCCAGAAACATGGCAAGCAGAAAGGCCCATTCTATAGCAGAACCATTCTCAGCTTGGCCTTAAAATTCCAGAAACCAGAATTTACCTCAGACACCTAAGGGGAACAAAAGAAACAGCCGGGCTGTGCTGTAACTGCTTTCCTGCTAAAGAATTATTACCAGAATCAAAAGACCCAATCCAGTTGTGCCGTGCCGTGCTGTGACCAGATAGCTGTGACCAGAGCCATTGCAGACCCAGTCCAGTCCGGTGTGCCCAGCAGAATTTCTGAGCAGAATCCCTGATCTTGACGGACCTGAATTCCTGACGGTTCTGTTCAAAATATATATAGTGAGTATCCATAGTATAGGACTGTGTCACTAGCATTTGTACTATCCATAGTAATCCCTGTTTTAAACCCATCCTATCTTATATTCAGAACTGCATTGTTAGAAATATTTTTGAATTGCCTGAACTCTCTATATTATCCCTACTATCTTCCTTCTGTACTAGTAGTGCTAAACATATCTTTGCGCTGATATATTTCATCTGAAGGCGGCAAGCTCCTCGGCAGGCCGTCGCCCTGATTCAGTGGTGCCCTGATCTAGTGGCTGTGCATCCGTGTGGTATTTGCTTCTTCATAGTCATCCCCTAGTGTAAAGAAATTCTGTTTGTCTTTTGAAAGCGCATCCCTGTTTTCTCATTCTTGCGCCTATCTCAGAAGAACGACCTCTACGAAAACGTCCACAACTTCTTCAGAAACAAAAGTTAAACGTCAGCTTGTTGCTAACATTCTCAGCTATCCATAGAACCAAGAACTGCATCTCAAATCCATATAGTTTTCCGGCAACCGCGATTACCGTGCACAGAAAAGTTTGCCGCAAATTTTGTTTTAGGTAAAATTCTGTCGCATGTAAAACAGCTTTCAATTGCACCCGATTTCAGTTTTCAGTTTTCACATTGCTTCTTACTATCACATCATTGCTAGTGTTTGTCTGCAACCATATAAAGTGGCTCCCATTAGAATTTAAACAATTTCTGTGATTTAAGCCATATTTAGTGTTTTACCCAATTCATTCTCAAGATCACTGTAAAACCATTTTGCCAATCGATTCCGTTTCTCTCTTGTGTTTGCTGGGGGGAAATTGGGATTGACATTTGTTTGAATTCTGCATTCCTGAAACTTGTTCTCTCTCCGCCTATCTCTCTACATTGCATATTGGGGGGTTGAGGGGTGTGCAGGGGGAAATGTATCCCCTTTAAAAATAGTGTGATTATATTGTGAATATATAAATACATATTTTAACTTTGCAAACAAGCCCGATTCCTGGTTCAGTGTGACCGGGGGGGGGGCATGGAGAGGTTCCAAGAGAGGGGCGTGATATAAGTGAACCATCGTTCAAAATAAAAGAACTTTTAGACACAAAATAAATAAGGATTTCAGTTGTGCATTACACGCTAGGCATTGACTTAGGTGAAGTGCCGGATTGAAATCACTTACACCAGACATGTCAGATATGGGAGCTATAATGACAAAAAAGATGCAGGAGAGGACGATACGCTTGTTTACATTCAGAATTTTGAAGAGCAGTGGAGCCTGGAGACATGCAAAGCTCGGGGGGAAATCAATACCTTTGTTTTATCATATACTATGCCAGGGCCTGCCAGAGCCCGTGCAGAAGCAGCTCAAGAAATTGGTGGGCATAGAGGCAAAACCATGGTCAGAGATACAGCTGACAATTGCACATTATTGCAGACCCTTGCAAGAAAAAAAATCGCAAGAAAGACAATGCTAGGAAAAGGGAAGAGGCGAAGTGAGTGCAGAAAAAACTCTCTAAGTATGCCATTGAAAGGGCAATGCTAACCAGTGGGGATGGATTGAGCTCACAGCAAGCGGCAAACATACCAGAGATAAATAACCAGAGGCAGTTTGATCAAGGAAATAATGGGTTTATACCTTGGGGAAGAGGAGGTTTTCGAGGAAGAGAATTTCAGAATAATCAGGTAAATGTCCAGAGTAATCAAGGTAGGTTTCAGAATGATAATCGGGGCATGCACGTAGGACAAATAGAAAGGCCTCTGCCTGTATGTTGGATGTGTGGCATGACAGGGCATATTATTTTGCGTATGTAGAAGTCAAGGATTCATGCAGAATAATCAATTTTCGAGAGGGGGGACTCACCTGCATATTCAGAGCAGAGATGGGTTTGCCCAGAATCAAACACTGCAACAGACACAAGCGCCGAGAGAACAGCAAGGTTTACAAACACAGCAGTCGACAATGAGTGTGCCACAAGGGCAGTCGAGCATTCACCTATGCAAATACAGCAAAGCACGAGCACAGGGCATTTAATGACTCCTAGGGGGTGTCGCGGTCGATGGAGGGAATCACTTCACAGGCACAGGGATGAGGCTGAATCCACAAAAGGACAGTTCACTGGGGGACATGATGTGTTCAGTACTATCTGTGACACTTAATCCTCAAGAGGAACCAAGGGTTGAGGTCAATATAGGAGGCAAGTCTTTTTAGTTTTTAGTAGACATGGGTGCAACGCGCTCATGTATACAAGAGGGAAAGTTTTCGATGTCTGGAAATGCCATGAATATTCAAGGTTTCACAGGAGCTACAAGCAGAGTTCCTTTTACTAAAGATTTACCAGTTTCTATAGAAGGTTGTGATATGTTGGTTCCATTGCTATATTCAAGGCAGACGCCTGTTAATATATTGGGTCGAGATTTAACCCTTCAAGTGCCATGGAAGAAAAGGGTAGGAAGGCTGAATTGGAGGACAGAAAGGCATACATTTCTGAAAAGTAGACACAATTCCAAGTTTAGGAAGGGCCGATTTGCGCAGGTCGGCTAACAACTAGGTAGATGAAAATGCCATAGTTTGGGGAAAAAGCGGGAAAATGACAGAAAAAAAGTATGGTGGACATGGTTGGCTTGGTACGGCAATGGCTTCTATGAATTTTGAGAAAAACAATGCTCTGCTACATTCCCCCAACTCGTGCAGTTAGGAAAGCACACATTTTTTGTAGTGTTTCACAAAACAAGCAATACCACAAGCCAAAAACTGAGCCATGGTGCACAGGGGTTTTATGCTTACGGCCTGAACAGATATACCTAGCATGTGTAAATCAGTAAAACCAATGTGGTGAGGAACGGCAAGCATACATTTTTTGAAAGAGCAAAGGCAGACCTTTTCAAGGTTAGGTGACTTGTGCAGGTTACAAAAGTGCATGGTGCCTAAAGCAGAAAGTAAATGTAGGGCACATTTGGGAAATTATAAGGTTGTGTAACAAAGGGCACCGGCAAATGGGTCGAACGAAACGTTATGAAAACCACACAAACACAACAAATGTCATACCTTCCCACGTTCCCACACCTGTCCCAATAAAAATGGTACCTCACATGTTTGGGTGCCCCTACTTGGGCGCCAAGAGGAAAGCCTAAAAGACCCCTAACCACAAGTCTTTTCTGACAGTTGAATTTCACGATTTTTGCAGACGGGCATACCATACAGATATGGGCCTAGGGTGTCCAAGCCACCAAGGAAAACAGGGAACCCCATGCATTTCCGAAAAGACACCCGTGGTAATCCGCAGAGGTCTGACTTGTGCAAATCGGCACAGAATTTATCACCCAGAAACCCTGGCAAAGTCCGAAATGTGGCGGAAAACAAACACATTTTCCGCACATTTCACTCGGCTCACCCACCGAAACACGCCACCAGAGCGAAATGTCTGAGAATTGTCTTTATTTCCAGCCAATTTCAGAGACATTTCGCTCTGTCCACTCACTGAAATAGGTCGCCAACAACAGATGTCATACCTTCTCGCGTTCCCACAGGTGTCCCGACGAAAATGGTACCTTGCATGTGTGGGTGTACCTACCGGGCGCAAAGGGAAAAGGGTAACCCACTGGTAACCCCAAGCCTTTCGGCACAACACATTTTGTTTGTGTGGGCAACCTACAGATTTGGGCCTAGGGTGTCGAAGCCAGCAAGGAGAACAGGGAACCCCATGCATTTCTGAAAAGAAGACACCCGTGGGAATCCAAAGATGTCTGACGTACGCAAATCGGCCCAGAATGTATTACCCAGAACCCCCAGCAAAGACCCACATGGGAGAAGGGTGCCCAAGGCAAGGGATATTATCGCCAACTTTGCTGGAGCTCTGGCTGCCATGCGTTACAGCTTCTCCCCACCAGGGATTCCCGGCAGTGTGCCAATACCTCCCCAAAGGGAAAAGCTGTAATGCAGCCCAGCCGCAACTCCAGGACGGTTGGAGGTGATGTCCCTGGCCTTGGACATCCATGTACCATGTGGGTGTACCATCCCCTAAGCACAGCGGCAGCTCCAGGTAGCCCCGGCAGGATCCCCATTCCTCCCCGGAGGTGGCATCTGTAACGTAGCACAGACAGAGGTGGAGCCTGGGCTTGCAGATGGACAACCCACATGGGAGGGATCCGCTCCCAGGGAAACACCAATGTTCTGCTGGCATGGGGGGCAATTTGTGGCCTGCCCCTGCAATTGTGTCCCAGCCCACCAAAATATCTGCCCAGATGGCCCATTTTCACCCACAGCACCAACAATCCAGCCCCAGTTTCAGCCACCCCACTGACAGTGGGCCCTAACCATAGAATTTTTTTTTAAAAAAACAGTACTCACATAACATTGCATCTGCTCGTGTAGTAAAAGCTGTAAACAAAACAAAAAACATGTGTTACCTATGGTCACACCAGCAAAAAAATGCCCCCAACCGCTAGCAAGCCATCCCTGGTGGTCTACTGAACCTCACTTTCCCCAGTGAAAACCCATTTTCTCCTTCCTATGGGCAGATATCTGCCCCCAGGGAGGGCTGCATGAGGTCCCCCCCACACTCCATCTGGGGTGGGGGGGAGAAACCCACCCCAAAACATCAGACAGTCTCCCCCCCCCCCCCAATGGATGGGAAAGTAGGGTTTGGGCACCCTGGGGGCAGATTAGCACACCAATGTGCCCCTCTGCGCCAAGGCAAGTTTGGGAAACAAAGAACAAATTTGAAAATGGCAGGCTGCACTTTAGGGGGCGGGGCTGAGGGGCACCCTACATCACCAGGGAATTTTGTAATGCGAAGGGGGGTGCACCTCTCCACCCCCACCCCAATTGGAGGAGCGGCACATCTCATGTAGCCCTCCCTGGGGGCAGATAAGGGGGGGGCTGTCCTGCACTCCTCCCTGGGGTCAGGTGTCCCTTCCTAGGAGCAGACATCTGCCCCCAGACAGGGCTGCATGACATGGCCCCCACTCCATTGTGGGTGGAGGGGGAGAAGGCCACCAAAAATTGTGGGACAGGCCTCCCAGTGGGTGGGGCAGTAAGGTTTGGGCACCCTGGGGCCAGATTGGCACACCAATGTGCCCCTCTGCGCCAAGGCAAGTTTGGTAAACAAAGAAAAAAATGGAAAATGGTACACTACACTTTAGGGCAGGCTGAGGGGCAACCTAAACCACCAGGTAATTTTCTAATGTAAAGGGGGTGACCCTCTCTCCCCCTACACCAAATGCAGGTGGGGGCATCTCATTCAGCCCTCCATGGGGGAAATAAGAGGGGGGCATCTCATGCAGCCCTCCCTGGGGTCAGATGCCCTTCCTAGGAGCAGATATCTGCCCCCAGGGAGGGCTACAAGGGGTGCCCCCATCTCCCCTTGGGGTGAGGGGGAGAGGGCCACCCCCCTTTTCCGTAAAATAAATCCCTGTTTTTACATTTTGCCCCCTTCCCTGGGGACAGATGAATCAGCCATCTGCCCCCAGGGGGGTCCTAACCTGCAAGCCCCATCCTTTGAGGGCCCTGCACACTTATTCCTGGTGGCCCTGCCCCCTCCAATTAGATGGGGGGCCACCTCATGTACTCCTGCCTGGGGGCAGAAATCTGTCCCCCGGGAGGGCTACAAGGGGTCACCCCCCCTTTCCACTTGGTGTGGGAGGGGGAGGGCCACCACCCTTTCATTGGAAAAAAAATCCCTGCTGCCTAGTGGCCCACTCGCCCCCACCCCCATCCCGTTGCATTTTTATTTTATTTTTTACTTTTCAATTTGCCCCCCTCCCTGGGGGCAGATCAGCCATCTGTCACCAAGGACTTTATACATATGTGCCCCCATGCTTTGGAGGCCAGGGGGTGGGGGAGAGGGCTGCTTACTATAATCAGCCCCCAAATCCCCCCGCCTCTCAGACAGATCCTTGGTGTCTAGTGGGTATTGCTGGGCGCGAATCGAGCGCTCTACGCCCTATCCGTGCCCAGCAATGCTTTCACAAAAGGTGTCGTTGGAAAGGGGAAAATCTCCTCTTTCCAACGACACCTCCCTCGATCTCCGGCTTGAAATACAGCCGGAGATCGAGGGGGAGAAAGGTGGAGACTCACCTTGTATTTTCACTGCAGCAGCCCGAAATGGCTGCTGTAGGGAAAATTACTTTCACGCCAGCGTGCATTACGCACGCCGATGTGAAACTGAAGGTAATCCAGCCCCCTGGCAGTGAACTCCCCCTCACATAGCCCGGGGGTTGGATTACAGTTTTGAGCGGGATCGCTCAAAACAGGATGCCAAAAAGGACAAGCTATCTCGTCCTTATCACTTAAGGGGTTAATGACTAAGTTAAATATGACAATTTTGTTTACTAGTGAAGGTATAGTGTGTTCAAAACCAGGAATGCATTATTTAAATGTGAGTGAATTTTTTATGGCATTTGCAGGGAAAGTGGCCATACGAGGAGTACTGTTAGAACCAGAAGTGTTTCATTACGGTGTATGCATTTTGTTAACATGGTTGCCAGGGTTAGTGGGCAGGACTGTGAGACTACCTGAGGAGTTCTTATTCAGGCCAAAGATACCTATGGATGAAGAGGAAGGGCACATTTTTCCTTTAGAATTGCAGGCAGCCATAGTACGAGGAGAAATGGCCTTGCTTGATACGAATGATTATGATGGCAGACGATGGTGCACAGTGATTGCCATTGGGGAGGGTTACAGATTGACGTACGTCACTGATGAAGATATTTTTGGGAATCATCCATCAGATGATGAAGTGATATTTGAGATGAGTATTACTTACTGGGTGAGAGCAATTAAACCTGAGGTTCCCCAGAAAAATGATGTTAGCACAAAAACGTCCTGAGTATTTTGAGGAAGACATGACGAAAGTGCCAGCCACATTATGGACAACAGGCACCTAACGACGTAGGATTACTAAAGGGGGTTGGAGAAGTGAAGATTAAACAGAAACCAGGAGCAATTTTACCTCAAGTAAGGCAGTATCCCATGTCTCGAGAGGCAGATGAAGACTTTTTTAAGACAATATCCGCTATGATGGAACAAGGTATCTTAGTGACATCAGAGTCACTGTGTAATACTGCAATGTATCCTGGCAAAAAGGGGGAAGGGGGTCGTGGAGGCTAATTCAAGATATGAGACCAATTAACCAATTTGTAGAGGCCGAGTTCCCTCTAGTTCCTAACCCTGTGACAATTTTGTGTAATATATCTGTTGAGGCATAGTATTTCACTGTGATTGATTTGAAAAATGCGTTCTTCTCAATTCCATTGTATAAGGACTCGCAAGATCTGACGTCATTCATGTTCAGGCAGGCTCGTCTGAAAAGCACTTGTCTACCCCAAGGGTACTGTGAGTCTCCATCAATTTTCAATAGGGTCCTGCAGACGGACTTGAGTAATATTGATTTAGAAAGTGTTGTGTTGCAATACGTAGATGACACATTGGTCTGTAGCACCACAGAGGAAAAGGGCAGACGCGATTCTGTTCAGCTAAGGATTATTCTAGCTGACAAAGGATATAAGGTTGACAGAGAGAAGTTACAGTACTGTCAACAAGAAGTGTTGTACATTAGTCAGTTAAATCTGCATGAAGGAAAGAAGGTTACTCCTGAAAGAGCTGAGGCTATTTTGAAAACAGTAAAACCACAGATGATAAAGCACATGCAGAGATTTTATGGGACTTTGTAACTATGTGAGAGCATGGGTCTTTGATTATAGCACATACATAAGGCCCTTATTGCAAGCTCTGAAGAAAGCACAGGCAACTCAGTAAAAAATAGTTTGGCCTGAGGAGATGGAATACAGATTTGATTAACTGAAAAGGGCAATTTGTACTGCTCCAGTTCTAGGGATTCCTAATTATGCTGAGGAATTCTTTTTGTTTTCACACACGGATGGTACTGTTATGACAGCAGTCCTCACGCAGAGAACCACGCTGGGGTACACGCCCCTTGCATTACAGTGGGATACTGGACCCAGTAATGAAGGGTCATTTCCCTTGCGAATAATCTTTGACTGCGCCGCGTTCACCATTGATAAAACTGCTAGCATAGTAATGGGGTGTTCCATGATATTATTTGTTGAACATGCATAATTTGCCATTTTGGAGAAACCTGAGGGTACGTTGACTTCTCATAGGGCTTCTGCTTATAAAGTGGTCATATCGAATCCAGCGATTAAAATAATTCGATGCAGAATAGTGAATCCTGCCATGTTTGTAGCTGAACCACTGGCAGAAGACGAGCATGCGCATGATTGTTTGAAGTATGAAGAGTTCTATGATGAGATTCCGAGAGTAAAGGAGAATGCATTGGCAGCTGGGAGATTCTTTGTATTGATGGTTCTTCAAGAATCAAAGTAATGAACACATTTATACAGGTGCCGCTATAGTGAAGCACAGGGCCAATGGAGAATTTGAAGTGTTGGTAAGCGCACGGCAGCCATCTCACTTTTCGGCACAGGCTGCAGAACTAGTGGCGCTGATTGTCACGCTCGAGAATCATGCAGACTAGGAAGTAACAGTGTATAGTGACTCTGCCTACGTTACATCAGCGGTGCACGCTGGACTAGCGCGCTGGAAAAGGAGGGGCTACCTCCGAGCGGATGGCACTCCAGTGCAGCATGCAGCCCTATTGTACAGGCTTATTAAAGCACTACAACTCTCCCAGTAGCCATTGCAGTTGTCAAATGCGCAGCTCACACTAAAAGATCAGATTTTATTTCACAGGAAAATCAAAAAGCAGACAAGGAAGCCAAATGAGTTGCATATTTGGATGACATTATGTCATTTGATACACCGAATGTGAATGAAAGCATGGTGGTGATGAGGAGTGTGACTGGATGTTATAATAACCTGTCTAAAACCCAATTGTAGAGATCCAGTGGGAAGCACCCCAAGATGAGAAGGACTTATCGACGTGAAGAGGGTGTTCTTTAAACCCCTCTGAAGCAATGTGGCGACAAGACTGTACTGGTAAACCAGTGATGCCTTTGCCCTTATTAAGGGTGGTGTTGGACCAGCTGCACTACCCTGCACACACAACTAGAGAGAACCTCACTGCAACTATTGCAGAGGATTTGGTAGAGCATATTGCGTGCTATGTAGTGAATTACATCGTTTGTCAAAGGTTTACTGCTGGGCACACACTGCGCACGATCAGGGGAGTTATTCCTAGACCCTTTTCAGCATTTGCATACCGAGATGCAAATTTGGGGCTCAGTGCTATCTCCAGACGGCTGGGAAGAGGGAGTGGTTATCTGCAGAGCCTGGGTGGTCATTGGTTGCTATAAACCAGCCATTGACATAGTGCAGAATGGATGCAAACCATTATGGCCGAGACTTGCTAAGCTACTGACCTGGGTCGAAGACAGAGGAGGACCCTTGCAGATAGTGCCTTTGGAAAGTTCAAAACTGTGCTTCAGAAATAATAGCACAAGAAAAGTTGGAGAGAACCAGAACTGTGGTTGAATTTTTTAATGTACCAGGAATCAAATTTGGGACAGCAGTGATCATGGATCACTACTGGGCTTGTGGATCAGGAGCATATATGAGGCTACCCGCAGAATGGGGAGGACGATGTTCACTGGTGAATGTTCATTTTCCAGCATTAGTGATTCCGAAAAGTGACCTGAATATTGGTGAATTTCCAAAAGCAGATGCACACTTAAGGAAGAAGAGATCTACTGAACATCTGAATAGAGTAAAGAGAGAAAACTATTTCTCAGCAAAGTCAATAGAAGCTTTTGATGCTATTCCCTATGAGCATAGACTGTTTACCCAGACCGCTTCAGTCTTCACATTGTTCTTTATGCCAAGTGTCCAGGTTGGAGCAAATACCAAATGGCTGCAGATTACCAGATGGGAATTGCTGCAAATGATTAATACAACTATAAAAGGATTCAATGCTATCAAGGAGGAGCTGAGAGCCATACAACTGATGACTCTCCAGAACAGATATGTCCTAGACATGATCACAGCTATGGATGGAGGTGTTTGTGCCAAAATTGGAGAAACATGTTGCACATTCATACCTTCTCATGACGACGAAAATGTAACCTTGACGGAGGCCATAGGGATGCTAGCAAAGCTACATGTCCAGATGGAAGACGAAGTAGGGGGTATTGCTGATGACACTTGGTTTGGATCACTCTTTTCTTGGGTTCCACAATGGATGGCAGATATGTTCAAGTTCCTTGGAGCCCTGATCGTGTTGGTGCTGCTTGGAGTTTGTGTAATCAAGAAAATAATTACACAATGCAAGAAAGCAGCAAAGAAAGCCATAGGGATGAAAATCATGATTGATGTTGAATCAGGATGGAAGGACAAAGATTAGCAGACAAAGAAATCAGAGACTTTGTAAAGGCCAGTATCCATGCACCTGATGTAATGAAATTCCTGTATCCAAAGAATCATAAGAAGTATGTGGGAAGATGAATCTACTGCAGTCCAAGCGGACAGTGCATGCTCACGACTTGGAACAAGGATGAGCATGTGAAATCAGCAGGATGCCTGAAGGGCGTCACAAAGATTTGGATCCCAAAGAAGCATTTCTTCAAATAAGGATGTCTAGGAGTGAAGGATGATGGGAGAGTGGTCGATGAATCGCCCAGAGGGGGTAGTGTAGAGGAGCAGCCAAGTACCCCCACCTCAACCACTTAACCCATATTGCCTATATGTTGGAAGCCAGTGTGTGAGACACGTGCACTACCAGTAAGAATACCAATACCTAAGAGAATCCTAGAAGCAAGGTTCCCATTGAGAAAACCATACCTGCATACGAGACAATATGATGGCCATTTGAATGAAATCCCAGAAGAAGCAGAGCAAATGAATGGCCAAGATGAATGGTGACGTCATGCAGAATCGATCTGACGTGCATAGAGGAGATGCAGAGACAAGAGAATGAAGATATTCTATAAGACATCAAGAAGGAATGAAGGATAAGTGACATCTTGGGATGAAGGCCAAGAGGCTTATGCCACGGAAATGATGAGATATCAAGTTGTTTTACACGTGTACAGATGCAGAGAAACGCAAGCAGGCAAAGTATTCTTGAGGCTAGCTAAGTAGTGAATAAATTGCGGTATGTGCCAATATATATACATTTGTGCATAAAGAATAAGGATGGATGTTTCCACTACATGTTATAGCAGAATTGGACTGAAAAAGGAAAGCCTCTTTTTCAGTGTGTCGCAGTAAAGAAAACAAGTGAATTAAAAGTTCATCTTGGAAAGGTGAGGCTGGATGAGCCATGAAGCTAAGCCAAGACGTCAAGGTCTTATCACGCTGGAGCGGGCAGGCATTGGATACAAATCGTGTGAAAGAACAAAACTCCTGTTAAGAAGGCATGAACAAAACAAGGAAGACATCAGAGGTCTGTTAGAAAATAGTATTTTAATACACGCGAAGCTCAAAATCATGGTCTACAGTCACGTGGACAGATGGTCACACCTACGCATGAGGGCAGAGCGTGCCTTCGCTCCCTGGATTCTCCAGAGCTAAGAACACTCCCAAGGACAAGTTCAAAGTCTTCGTTGCCAGCAGACCACTGTGGTGATGATAGATGGATATGCTAATTGGTGGGAAGCTCTGTTTTAGATGAGCTCGCTAGCACCTGGAACTCCAATATGCATGCTGCTAGAAGTAGGTGGAAAAGTACTGACTAAGGTTAGAGTGCCAACCAATTGTATGAGACCATGTAATGAGGGGTCCTATAGTTTGTGTAGCCAATGGGATGTCATGTATTTAGTGACGTTTATAGTGGCCATTTTGAGGGGAGGGCTTACTTGCCCCACCTGATGTTAAGAAGCCTATCACTTTCACTCATTGTCCCTTACTAGTATAGCGTGTACACTTAGATAGTTCCTTAGACCCAATCACTTTTCTCAAAATGTTTTAGTGGTTTGCCACGTAGGATGACGCTGGTAAAACACAGGTTGAACGTCACCTATGACAATGTTTTGCTATATAAGATTACTTTTTTCTGCAATGCATTGAGAGGAATTGCTATGCGAAGTCGGTGATGTCCGTTGTACTCCCTGTTGTAGATAATTGATATTAAAATAGTTATCCTTTTTGCCAACTACCTGAGTCGTTTTGATTATTGATGTATGAATAAACTCTGCATCCCCATCCATCTCAAGGGTATTGCTACTCATCGTAAAGAGCTGGAGATCACCCAGTTCAAGGTGATAAGTGGGCTTTGGTAGGATTGACTTGCTGTGATTTTGTGCCTCTCCACACCAGTAAGCAATATTGACTTACTGTGATACATGGCAGTGAGACCCAAGCCTATTTTAGGCTCAACCATCATACTGGATTTGGTTTGTTCTGTGGTAGGCTTTCTTAAAGGGTTATCAGTGATTGGGAAGTGCAAGGGTGCCGTGGTCAATAACATGGGTTGCTGCACACAAGAGCCACTTACAGATGGCATGCAATGGTAATCTAACTTACCGTGGCAATCTCCTTTTATCTTTTCATGGCATAGTGTGGTTGGCTAATGGATCGTCTTCACACCACCCTGGATACCAGCATCAGAACGAGAGTGGTGGCACCCAGCCCACTTCACCATCCCAAAAATCACTCAAGAGGGAGGCAGAAGACAATCACAGAAGTCAGGATTTTACCGATTTAGAAGTGGTGACACCACTGGTGCCTACAAGTTTGCACAACTGAGGGTTTTTAAGAAAAAAAATGAAAAAGCAGTCAAAAGTAACAGGTTGTTGCAGAAGGAGAGCATTCAAGATGCAGTCAGTCGCTGGAGGTGTACATTTAGTGATAGTTGCAACATGCTACACTATTTGGTGTGCAGCAGGAGATGGTGCCGTGGGAAGTTGTGCAGTATGGCCACAGGGTGCAGTGCGTCCGTAATGGGAGTATGGAAATGGATATGGTTGAAGTGCAGCTTATATGTGGTTGGTTACTATGCTGTGTGCAGATTTATTGAAGTAGGCCCAATATTGTGCAGCTGTTGTGCATAGGTTGCCAGTGAGACAATACTTTGTGAATGGCAGTGTGTAGGGGTGATGCAGGCAGTGGTATGTTTGTGGATTCTGCTAAGTGTGACATGTTTTCGTGAATGGGTGTTTTATGGTGTGGGGGAGTTGGGTGGAAGTGCCTCTACATATGTTACGTTTGTGCATAATGGTAGGTGCCCACGTGGTTGCTTGCTTGGATGTATAGTGTTGTGGTTGGTGTGGAAAGGGCTGCAATGTTGTGTGCATGGCCAAAAGTGTGCTGGGTGTGTCTTTGTGGATGCTGCAATCGTGCATTATTTAGCAGAAGTTTCTGGTGGAGGGGGCTTTTCAATGAAACGGAATGTGTACTGCGAGTGTTCAACGGTAAATATGGAGCTGTATAGAAATGACAGTGTGCAATGCAGAGGTTTTGTATGTAATTGCTGCATGCTTGTTTGAAAATTTGACATCACCCAATGGGGGAGTGCTGCAAAAAGTAACTGTGCATAGGGAAGAAGTATTGTCTCAGCTTTACTGGCCCGTGGCTCTGACTGTAGATGGGAAAGCGCACGTGTGCATCCTGCTATTATGAGCAGGCTGGAAAGGGAAATTAAATTGTGGGAAATAGGCAAGTAGGAGTTTAGGGCATGGTTCACAGGAAGGGGCAGTATAATTTCCTCCCAATACTGTGTTGTGAGGGTAGTCGAGATGGAGAGACGCACATGCTTATCTTCTGTGATACCTTTGTGAGCCATCTGCACAGTGTTGTGTGCAAAGAGGCGTTGCTGGTAATTTCGGGTTGGAAGGAGTGGACGCTCTCTGGGCCTGTCAGGGTGACTGCAGTTTCGGCAGGATGGGTCGCCTTTGCAGATATGTGGCGTCGGTCACAAACGTTGACTGTCGTGCTACACACAAACATTTGGGTCACATTTCGTGTGGACGATTAATCTGTCACCTGAAGAGGTTGCTGACCGCAGTGATGCATATTTTTCCTACTGCGAAGGTCATTTACTCATGCATAACACCAAGAGGAGTTTGGGTCCATGACGGTGTAATTTGTCCGCAGCCAGAAGTCGGAAGGTATGCTATAAACAGAATTATGCGTGAGTTTATGCAGACTGCTGGCATGTTCTCCACCCACTATGAGATCATGAGGTTGCAAAATATGCAGTGGTTCCGTAGAAATGGCATTTATTTGAGCGCCATTGGCAATGCCGTTTTCCTTTACACTGTGCAAGAAGCATTGACCAAAATGTGGCAAAAATGTGATGAGGCCAACAAAAATGCATATAAAGAGAAAATAAAAAAAAAGTTGCAGGCACGCGCGTCACAAAAAAAAAAACCCCACCTTAATACATCTACGCTGGAAGACTGAATCCCCTACTCTGATATTGTTTACTCACCCCACACTAGCACGAAAAGGTAGTCCATTACGTGGTACTTTCAGGATTACACGTGCCAAATCCAGGGTGGCTATGTGGATGTACACGGATGGAGAAATTGTGCATACTTTCATTGAACTTTGTAGTGGACGGGCTTTGGAATGGCATGACATTTGTACTGTAAATGTTTAACGGTACATTTCAAGTGTTGTACAAGTGCGACAGTGTTGGATGATGGCGGCTTCGATGCGACTGGTGGATGCGTGTGTGCCTATTTACACGTAACCCAATGAAGTAGAGCTGCAGAGAACATATTGCAAAGGGAAGAAGGACTGCTCCAGCTTTACAGGGGTGCAGCCCTCGCGCTACTTTGGGAGGCGCACCTGCCAAAATGTGCCCTTTACACCACCTTGCCCAATTGCTATGGCAGTGTGGGGATTAGCCAATCAGGTAGTGTGGGTGTGGTTAACAGGAAGGGGAGGTGTAACTGTTGTACATTATATTCTGCGTACTGAGGATGGCTGACATGGGGAAACGCATTGTGTTGACTGTAGGTGATCCCTTTGTCATAGATATGCACAACTATGCCCTGCAAAGACACTTTGACTGCAATTTTCCTTTGGAAGGAGTGGACGCATCGTGGAATGCTGTGTATGAGTGCAATTTTGCTGATATGCATGCACTTTGCAAAGACCTTGCCACTTTTCCAGTAGTAGATGTCATCATCATCCATTATGGCGGCATGTATATGGGTTACCTGCCTTGCTTAGATTTGTTCCATAGACTGAGGAGATTGGTGAATGTTGTGAGGCTGCTTTTTTGCCACCGCCAAGGTGCTTTTCTCATCCATAATACCACGAAGAGTATGGCCTACTGCTCATGGTTGTTGTTCCGAGCCAGACGGAGGAAGGTGTCTCTCAACAGAAGCATGTATATTTTTTTTCTGCTCCTGGAATGTCTTCTGCAACAATGACCTCATTAGTTGTGGAAATGCAGAGTGTTTCCAAGAAAATGGCATTTTGTTGTCACCCATTGGCAATGCCGTTTTGTTTGCTCGTCTACAGCTTGCGGTGAAGAGTTTACTGTACTAATGTGAGCAGAAGAACTCACAAAAGCTAATGAAAACCAAAAAAAGTTGTTTCTGTAGAAGCATCTAAACAAATCAAAAAAAACCAACCGGCTCTTTGAAGAGTCGCCCCTTACCACAAACTACCCCTACCCTGGTTCTAAGTTATTCCCGCCATGCCCGCACGCAGCGCGAAAGCTACATCCGGGGATTTTGCGAGTGGCAGCCATGAAAATGGAACTGTGGGGATTGTCAAATCACATGCTTAGGGTGTGCGCCAATAGGAAGAGGGACTCCTGCTGCACTCGCAACTGCCCCTCGACGTACTTGGGGACCTGCACGTGCCACATTCAGCACTTCTCACCATGCTGGCCTATGGAAGTGGGACTGCAGCGATTGTCCTATCAGGTGGTGCTCAGGGTGTGCATCACAGGAAAGCACATCAAAACGAAGAAGGACTCCTACTGCTGTACTGGGGCACGACCCGCGCGGTACTTGGAAAAAGGCACGTGCCACATTCTGCACTTCTTAGCATGCTGGCCAATGGAAATGGGACTATGGCCTTTGGCCAATCAGGTGGTCAGGGTGTACATCCAGGAAAGAGCTCCAATAGGGAGAAGGAATCCTCCTGCCTCACCGCTCATTGGGGAAAGGCACGTGGCAGATGTTGCACTTCTCACCATGGTGGCCAATGGAAATGAGCCTATGGATTTTGGCCAATCAGGTTCTCTGGGTGTGCGTCACAGGAAAGGGCGGCATTCAGTTTCCCCATTACTTTGTGCACTGCGGCTGGCAAATATGACAAGATGCATAGTTTCCATCGTGGGTGATGGCTTTATGGAAGATCTGTGCGTGTATATCATATCTCAGGGCTCAGGATGCAGATCCACTGGCTCCCAGTCCAGGAAAGGATCATTTTCGAAACCCTTGCCTTGACACACAAGTGTCTCCACGACCAGGCACCCCCTTACCTGGTCCAAAGGATCTGCAAACTATTTGCTTCCAGGCCAGCCAGAACGCCATACTCTAACATGATAACCGTTCCCAAAACACGCAAAGTTTGTGCTGGTGGCAGCAGCTTCCCAACTATGGCAGCGAACCACTGGAACACCCTTCCTCCACATACCAGGCTAATTGACTCTCATGCAGCTTTTCGTAAGGCCATCAAAACCAGGCTCCTTGTTTGACACTGCATGTAATTATCCTGTATCTCCCTCGGCTGCTGTAACTAAGTAACATGTACCGTATCTACTTGTGTATTGCAACCCTGTACCTTTGTTAAGAATACTTCTTTGGGCGGCATTTATGTAACCTGGAATCAAGCTTCTCGAGTTCCTCTTGTAGCGCCTTGATGCCTTTGGGCTGCAGTGCGCTCTGCAAATCTAAATAAATAAATAAGACGACTTGGCTGGCAATGTCAGTTTGGAGGGAGTGGATGCTTTTGGGTTTAGTGTCGAATCGTGCCGTTTCAGCGGACTGCTTCTAGAATGTCGGCGCATGGCCTCTTCAGCAACTGTACATTTTGTGATTGTGCACTTTGGAGCGTTCTTTTTTGGGTTGCATGCCTTGTTCCTGTGTGTTTAGTCAACTGAAGATTATGATGAAAGCAGTGCAGTGCATTTTTCCTACTGCCAAGGTGCTTTTCTCACGTATACCCCCGAGAATAGTGTGGAAGTATTCCAAGGATTCCTGTCGCCAGCCAGAGGTCGGAAGGGGTCTCCTCAACAGAAGCATGCGTGACGTCTTGAGTGCTGCTGGGATGTTCTCTTGTCAGAATGAGAACTATGGGTCGCGAAACATACACCTTTTCAAGGCAAATGGCATGTCTGTCGCACAGTGGCAATGAAATGTTGTTTCACAATCTGCAAACTACAGTGAAGACCCTATTAGAAGAATGTGCGCTGACGTTGAAAACACACATTTACGTATGAAGACCGCAAAAAAAGTGTTTCCACAGAAGCACCTTTACAACAAAAAAAAAAGGTTCTTTTAAGGGCCACCACACCTAACAACGTCCGCTCCCCTGATTGAAAGTTAATCCCCAACTCCCGCGCCCAGCAGAAAAAGTCTGCAAATGTCGCAATAGTTGCAGGGTGGCACGTGTTACATACGCCCCTTTTGCAGATGTCAGACATAGAAATGGGCCTGCAGAGGATACGTTATTGGGCTATAAAGTTTCTGGGTGCAGTGTTTATGGACAGACTGTGGTATACAGTGTATTTGTCGACAGAAATGCAGAGCGTGTGGTTATGGCTGTGCGTTTCACGAGGCACAGCGTGCAGGTTCTAGGGGATTCCGACATACATTGAGTGAAAGTGAATGGAAAACACTGTGCAGTGGCTATTCATTTTGCAATCTATCATGTGCATGTGTAGGGCTATGGAGTAGCTACAAGGAAGTGCCAGATTTTGGTTTCTCTGTGTGACACTTTGGTGACACGCAATCTTGCTGATATTATTGCCGTTCATTGTGCAGGGAAAATGGCGCAGCATGTTACACAACCTTAAGTGCCGTTTCAGATGAAGGAGACGCTTGCCCAGGTCATGCGTTTGTTTCAGAACTCTTGCATACTTTTCTATCGCATTATGCAGCCACCGATGTGGCAGCCTCATTTTCTATTTGGTCCGTGAATGCAGACAGCACGGGAACATTGCAAAGAAGAGTTTTTGTGGCTTTGTTCGACATGTGCCAATGGCATACTTTGCCCATGGGACTATGACGTTTCACAGCACAAATACTTTTCCCCAGCTATAACCTTTTTCTTACTATGCCAGCCATTCAGATTTTTGCACACCCCATCTAAATTGGCTTGGTGCCCTTCTTAAAAGTAGTGACTTTTTGAAAACGCTCTGGAACACCTAAAAAAACCTCTTTGTACAGAGATCCCCTTTGTAACCGATTGCACTACAGTGTTTACCACACTGCCACGCCTCCTGCCCTGCATGTGTGCATTGGCAATTCTGTTGTATATCTGTGAAAGGTGCTTTATTTACCTTTTTCACTTTAACAGTTCATTTTCATTTATTATGGTGTTCTCACACATGCCACAGAAGGAACGGCAGGAAAGGTCTGGTACAGAAGGGGCAGCACCTGTCTGGATACTATAGGGGACGTGCCAGGAGACGGAATTATTGGATGGTCCTCACCTACATAGGCGGCACTCATTGCAATTCTCCCGTAAGGACCGCTCACACGCATTTCCAAGTACCTTCCCTCTGCACAGTAGCGCGTTGCAGTATATGCACAATACAATGCAGTTTACCGGGTAAGGGTCTGTAGCACTGCATATGGTTTGCAAAGGTTGTTTTACAGCTCTGCTGCCCTACATGAGTGCCCCTCTTGCTGCCCCAAGCAGATGTGCAAAATGCTGTACATGAAAGTACCCTACATAATTGCTGGAACGGCGCTAGCCTGTCCACTGGTCCCTTGTGCTTTGTTTTCAGTTGTCACATGCAGTAGAAACACTTTATGCTACGCCATTAGTGTTAGGGTAGCATTCTCGGATATACATACATTGTGGAATACAAGAATGTTCACAAGGACGGGAAACAGCTTCATTACGTGCAGCAGGAAGCCATGTATTCTGTGCGACCCATGCAGCTACAGCGCTTTTCTAACCGGCACTAAGGTTGTTTGCGCTCTGCATATTTTGCTGTTTCCTTACTTGCCTTTACATGCATTAGCATGTGCGTGAGGAAGGTGCAGCAGCTTCGCCATTTTGCAGACTAAGTACAAACTGTCCCTCCTGCAGTTACATGTTTTCTTCAAATGTACGACGGGCAGGTGACCTCTTGATACTTTCCGTCACATCGCTGAGTGCAGACACAATGTATTTGTTTCACGGGTCATGCAAAGGCAAGCAGCAAATAAATAAAAGTAATGCGACATTTAACACGGCCACATGACAATGCAGGTTGCTGTTCCTTGTTTAACAGTGGCCGTTATATAGTTAGGAGTACTGTAGCCACACGTTGGTAGGTTTGCAGAGCCACCCACAAAGTCGGCAGCAGTACTTTAAATGCGGTAGCCAACTGCATGATTCCGAAGGGCTGGTAAAAGGGGCTGTGTTACCAGCATACAGCGGATGACCTGTGCATGGGTCTAGGTGTGGAACGGAAACACGTGCGCTTCCACAACTACTTAAAAGTGGATTTGAAGATGCGGCCATGCGTCCACTAATGGAGTCCTACGGATACTTGCAGTGTGATTGCACATACACCAACCAGGTGCTGTGTCCATATTGCTCATTTGTACTCATCTCGTCCAGTACTGTGCAGCACAAAGTTCTCATGCCCTGTTAACACAAAAAGAGACCCTACTGCCACACTGCACATTTACTATGTACATCTATAATTGGTATGATATGCCAACACTATTTGGAAAAGTAAGGCGTAGCGCAAATGGATACATATACTATACAATTTGCCCTTTCCACGCATTTATCATGAGGACAGCCAAGGAATTAGTAACAAGCCGTTGTTAACGAGACATTCTGGTTATGTTGCCGTACGAAATACCTATCCTCTTTTACAGAAAACAGTATGCTAAAGCAACGTTCTGCTTACAGTGCCCTACTAAAAACCTATGAAATTCACTAATAAAAACATTCTTAAAGGGACGTTATGGTTAAATTGCACTAGCAAAAACCTATGAAATTCTATGGAAAAACGTTGTTACGGGGCGTTATGGTTACAGGTAAAACCGAGAAAAAAAACAAAATTCAAAGATGACATCAGAAATACCATTGATGACATCACACCTGAAATTATTTTTGATGTAAAGTCCCTAAAAGGGGTTGAGTTTATAATGTTGGTAACATGATGTCAGGGGGTATTGTATAATGTTAAAGATGTAATAACTAGCTAACAATTCAAGACTTACTACACACTTGTGCTAGTACAAAGTATACTATGAAGACCCGCAATGCATACAAATCAGAGGCACATACAGGGAATCTAAAGTAAGGAAGAAAGAAACAGCATCATCAGAAAATGTTAATAGCATTAATGTTTATTTTCATGTATAAAAATGACTTGCACCATGAGCTGAGATCTAACCCTAAGGAAAGTACTTTCAGAACATATGAAAAGGTTTACGTCTAGATCCGCACCTTTTGATTTTTAATATTCTGACTCTGACCAAAACAACAGGCCTAGATATTTCAGTGACCAGAAATAAGTGGGCCACATATGTGATGTCATCAATGACATTTGGGATGTCCTCTTTGATATTATGGGTGTAGTCTTAGCAGTGCACAGTGGTGGCGCGAGTTATGTTTGCTTAGCTTAACATACCTGTCGAATTTCAGGGGGGGGGGTCGGTTTTACCTGTAACCATAACATCCCTGTACCAACATTTTTCCATAAAATTTCATAGGTATTTGCTAGTGCAACTTAACCATAACGTCCCTTTAACAATGTTCTTGTTAGTGATATATATATATATGATCCAAAACAAAAGGAGTCTTGAACAAAAGACGTCTTCAATTTATTGTGAAGCTATTAGGCATCCATTTGCTTTGTGGATTCAGGTTAGTGCCTGCACGTCCATCGTTCCGCCGTTTAAGTCTGGCATCTGCCAAGTCGTTCTTGATCTATTGACTTCTTCTAAGGAGGCAATGTTAATACAGCTTTCAGAAAAAGAGAAAAGAAAAGTGCTGCAATTTTCTGATGGAATAATAAAAGATCCCCAGATGTCAAATCAGAGTTTTGAGGGGAAGCACACACCGCCTCATTGGCTGACAGATGATGCCAGCAAATGGCTGTTACTATAGAAACACCTGGGTTTAAAAAAAAAGAAGACATTTTTGCTCTTGTATTTCTATATTTATAGTCCTCTTTTGACCGTCTCCTCGGAAATTATAGGGTGTTTCAAGGATCACTTGAAAGAATGCCACAGAGCGTGCGTGAAAAGCAAGCGGCCTTTGTCCTCCTGCAAACCGCGTAATACAAAGGCCTGTAATCTTGAAAGGCAGGGCCCAGAGGCTATAGAAATCCTGCGTATATTTTTCGTATAGTACCATTTTTTATTAAACCTAACATTTTTCTCCACTCATTTATTTGGACACATCATTATTTGTTCAGTACATGTTGCATTACATCACTTAGAAGCCCTGGCCACGAGGCAAGACACATCAGGCTGTCTTTCGTGCATTCACACAGACTGATCACAAACATTGTCTTTAATCAGGAGCTGCCTAAAACAAGAAAAGTAAGACAATTATAAAAGAGAATAGTGCATTATGGGGCAAAACAACGCCACTAATGAGTCGACTGGTTAGACGGGGGTTGTTTCAGTGTCCACTTTCTCAAATAACGCACACTAGGAGCTTGGAGCAAGGCTTGAGGACAATGGCTGCCGCCCGGCTATGGAGGAAATGAGCTCCCCAGATTTGTTAGGCCAGTTGGAAGCACTTACCATGAAGCAGGCCTTAAAACTATTTGCTTCCTAACTATACTGCATGTATAAAGAACATATTGTCTTAAGAGGCTTTACTCCTACAATGCATTGTTGCTTTAATGTCTAAAAGCACACGTGGTTAAAGTGAAACAAGCTGGAAAGGAACCGAATTTGCTTAATTGGGTGTTTAGAATCGAAGCCTGATCGTACACACTTCTTTTCTAATTAACCTTTGTTTGGAGGGCGTGGGGATAATTTTACGAAGCCTCCTCAGCTAACAGTGACCACTGACGAGGGTTTAGGTATGGGTTTAGGTATTGGTTTGTATGCTTCGTGAATACGTTTTCGGCCAAGCATCTGCGTGTGACGAGGGGTAACTATTTGCATACCAGTTTAATCCTGTGCATAAGGCCAGTCCAGCACCAAATTGCCAGGCAATTCTTCTCTGAAAGAAAAAGTACCAACAGAAACCCCGGACGTGTGTGCCAGGTGTCACCAGTGAGGTGCATCTCTCTATGTAACAGTAGCAAGGGGGTTGATGTCTGCCTTACCCTTACAAAGGTACGGTTACACCCCAAGTGTTTCAACGATTTCCAAAAACGTGAGTGCCCCGACATTTCGCATCCCTTGTGTAACCCAACAAAGCAAAAACATGTGCTAGGGGATGCTGTTGCTACTCTTCATCATAGTAGAATTTCCTGGCATTTAGGTGCTGGACTGATCTTGTGGGTGAGACAAAACTGATATGCAAATGGTTAATTTCTCCCCTGGTGGGGCAGAGCCCTAAAACAGGATTGTAGGACTCCCTGAGTAGGCACCTTCTCATAGAGCAGGTGATGTAGCCAATTCTGTTCTCAGTAGAAGGGCGGTCACATTTTTGGCAAAATCCGAGCATTGGAAACACTTGTTGTGGGGAAATGAAGTGAGGGAAATTTTCAATGTGTGGAAGAAAGCCACACTGTCGCATGGTTTGGAGTGGTAGTTCTCAGAATATAAAGGCATCTCACGAAAATTGGGTAGAGAGGGAGGCACGTTTAATAGAGCATTGAGGTAGTTGAAATATTTTAGCAAAACAATTATTTATGTAGTAGTGTGCCATATCTTTCATTTTGCCCATCTGTGTTAGTAAGCCCTTTCCTGCATTTAGCCCATCTGTGTTAGTGAGCAATATCTCACATTAAGCCCATTTGTGTTAGTGAGCCATATCTCGCACGGACGCTCCACAGGGAACACATCACTTCTGCATGTGGTAATTGCTGCACACCAGAATGTATGACAAGGGAAATGGGCCACATTTGGAGAGAACAGCAGGGGAAGGAACGGCACTGCCACTAACTAACCCTACTAATAACTCACCATTCTGCATACACCATCTCAAGCTCTGAACTAAACACAACCATACCTCTGCAACACAACAAACCCCACATACTTCACAAAAATTAAACAAACTACACAGTCTCGTCCAACACCACACGGCGGCTACCAACCGAAAAACACACCTTATGTGGGGTGCATTCAAAGGCCCCAAACAGAAGTCCCTTTCACATGAACAGCAGCATTTTAAACGCTGGAACAAAAATGACTTGACCTTTGTTTTTGTTTTTAAACACTAAAACAAAAACGGCTTGCACAGGTGTGTGCGAATAAAAGCTGTTTAAATGTGAAATGTATCACTGCTGAAAGAAACATGTCAAGGAAAAGACATGATGCGTAGGTTGACAAAAAGCAATGTATATAAGGTTTCACATACAAAACTCCAGTGACATTTGAAAAGCCATTTTATGTTCATGAAAAAATGTCAGCCCAAGACAAACCCTTTTGCTGGCTGCAGAAAATTTCACAAGGATATCTCCCACTCCCAATCTTGATGTCAACTCCCATCTAACTGCAACTGCATTAAAGTATTCTGCTAAAGGTGTTGAAATTCAGTGTTCTCCAGACCTACTGGCTCTGAAGGCATTGACTGCAGGGAAAGTTCCCTGTGTGAAAATGGGGGCAGCAACTTCAAAGATCAAGCTTCCAACACAAAGAGATTGAGATTAAAACAAACAACTCTGGGTAGAGAGGCTGACCCAGTGAAAACAAATTGCCAGAAGGCAGGAGAATTTCCATTTGTCCCACATGAAGATTCTCAATTAATTTAAAAGGACTATTATCATTTAAGCCTTTTTCTCAGCAACCATAAGGCAAATTGATTTAATCTATGCATCCTTTTTTATGTCATTTCCAGGTGATTTTGGAGATATAAAATCCATCCACCTGTGATTAGGGGAACTGTAATGGCCATCTAAGATATGTTTCTGGCTGATCTGAACATCTTCCAAATGTGAGAGTTGGTGAGCGGGTGTAGAATAAAATTAGGCATATGGGTAATAACTCACATTTTCATAACTGTTATGCTTTTTATGGAAACATCAGAAAGGTACCATATGCCCGTGCTACATGGTACGGACTTGGTGGTCGTCTTATCTAATTCCCCGTGATTAGCCCAATCAGAAGATATGTATATCATGGCAGTTGCTAGTAAAATTATGAAGTTGTGATACATAGCTAGTTTTTGCCCTAAACTTTAAAGGAGAAAAAATGGTGATTACAAATGGGAATTGTCATACGTTGCTCCAGACCCCTAAACCAATCCTGACTTGGAAGCTGGGTTTGGGAGGAGAGAGAGAAGGGTAACTGTCCAATCCTAGTTGCGGGAATTATTGCAAGGTACTTTCCTAAGATTGTAAATTGGTGGTGTCATTGCTGCTATAAAAAGGGGGACAACACTAGGAGGAGACAGGCACAGAAAAAGATAGAAAGGAAAATCTAAATCACACAACACTACATGATAATTGCTTTCATTATTGATTAGTGTAATTATTTCTTGAAGTGAAATTTGTAGAAAGTGAAGAATTGTGATTGTGTTCTGTTTGTTTGTGATGAACAGATACAAATGGCTCAGCTAACTGCTCAGTTATTTTTTCATTTGCTTTTAGTGGAAGAGCGTTGGCAAAAATAGTGAGGTTAGTAGGAAGAATGAGGCTAGAGACCTATCGCATGCCCATGATCTTGTTCAAGAACTCAAGGATGAGCCTAAAACACGGCAGCAATGGAGTGCTCAGAGTGCAACACAGTTTTCGCACTGAAAAATGCACATAGTGTGTGTAGAAAATCTGTGCACACTGCTACACAAGCTAAATGACCAGGCTGCTCATCATAGAGTCATTCTGGAGGACATTATGGTCTTTCAATTGCAAACAAAGCAGTTGAAAAATGAAAACAGTCAGTTAACTAACAAAGGGGTTGATTCCCAAAATGACTTTGATTAGATACATCAGCAGGTAAGTACGCTGAAACAACTGGCTCAGGAAAAAGACCTCTTGATTCAGGATAACAGCGTCCTATTATAGAGGATACATCAGTTGGAAATGGAGGTGGAAAGGGACAGTCAGGTTCTCAGGAACTGACCAGAATTAGAGAAGAAAGGAATGAGCTGTTAGAGCGAGTGAGGCAAACAGACGCTGAATTATTAGAGGCAGCAAATTGTAGGGATGAGTAAGCAAAATAAATTAGTCTCCTGAAGGAAAAGTGTCTTGAATATGCACGCAGCATACAAGGCTCACAGAGGCAGAATGAATCACTAAAGCATGAGGTGTAGCAAACAAATGAACGCTTGGTAGCTCAGAGGAGGGTGCGTGTGATTAATCAGGCCTAAGTGTCAGAATTAAAAAGCCAACTCTCTCACCAGCAAAAGCAAATAAATAGAGATACAGGTGTGAGAGCCTCACCAAGGAAAACGATAAACAGGCCCTGAGGCACCCTGACCAACCAAGATATGGGACAAGGCCCACTGATCAAGCTGAGGCACCCTTCCCAACAGGGGCCTCATGTTAGTCATTTACAACTTCTCATGCACAAATAGGAACCAACCTCATGCATGCCACCTATCAAGAATAGGGTGACGTGAGGCAGTTAGACTTACCCAGCCCTAGCAAAACGGATCAAGAAGGCCAGTCCCCATCTGATATTGGTGAGTATCACACAGAAGGGAAAGTGGTCAGACCAGTGTCCAGGGAAGTAAGAAATAATACTAAGTACTTCAGACCATGACAACACTTATGAGGAGAAAGTCAAGGAGTTAGATTGGCTGAAGATGAGATTACAAAAAGACCACCTTGCTGCTTCACTGAAGTAGAAAAGCCAGACCCTCAACCTTGAAAAGGCCCTCTAAAAACCTCTGTTTATTCAGGGGAGGGGGGGATTCCCTAGACTCCCTGGCAGGAGAGATGAGGAAACTGGGTTCTATCCTGGTCCAGAAAGAAATCCAGGGAGAGTGACCCTTAGCATTCACTTTAGTCCAGGCGAGGGGAGTCCAGACCCTGTGGTTCTGGGAGATATTCCCAGTCTCAGAGATAGAGAGCGCCTAGAAGACAGGGAAGGGAGTACCACTAACAGCTCTGAGTCAGACGGTGCATGAACTCAGGTGCAGAGGAAGAAAGACAGCGAGGCAGAGCAAGGGTTTTGTGAAAGACCTAAAAAGACAAATCTAGGCCATAAAAATCTTCTTGACCCCATACCACAAGAATGTGAAGTATTTGGTATGGGAGCACCTGGAACTTTATGAGCAGGTGATGCCATCCTTCCAGATCGGGAATCTTGTGAATTGTATAGCATTTGCTGAATGGACTTTCTCATCTGAGTACTCGTGTTTCATTGCAGGACTGGAGGACCAGGATCATTATAAACGGTCCACCAATAATGCGGCCCTATTGAAGCATTTTTCCACCCATAGGAACCCACAGAGGCTCGTAAGGCTCCATTCAACTTGCATTGTGGGGAAGATCAGGTGCCTAGGGAGTTTGTACATCAGTTAAAGCGGGCATTTGCTCAGACTTCCCGGTGGGTGAACACCAATAGTAGGGAGTTTATAACTACATATTTCTATGCTCTCCCCAAATAAATAATGACTCAGTTGGTGCGTGACTTTCACAAGCATAGGACCCTGGATTTGGTGATTGAACAGGCCACCAGGATTTATGAGGTCCAAAAGCCTACTGAGAGTATAAATATAGCCAAAACACCCAAACCCTTTAACACCCCTGCTGCTGCAAAGGTGACTGAGGTAAAAACTACCCGTCCATTGAATCTGGAGATGCAGGGGCCTAAAAGTAACACTCCTGCTAACAAGTAAAATCGAACGCAGAAGGGACCGTCCCCCAAAACGGCCCAATCGAATGGTAGTCAGACAGGGGCCAGAACAATGATCCCTCTGACCCTGCCACCTATATAAATCCTAGGTAAAATGGTACTAAACCAATTCAGGAGAGAAGTATCAGTCCACCTCCCAGTATGAACGTTTTCCCCCAGATATCCCCCGAATCAGAACTTCCAAAACAATCTTCCTCCCTCTCCCCAGTTCCAGTACAATAGATCCCTGAACCCAGGAAAAGGGAGATTCAGGATGGAAAATTATGGGGGGAATTTCCAGTACCCGAGCTACTCTGGGAGAAGGGACAGTTACCCTTATCAGCAGCAGCAGAGGTATGACTTGAGACCTCCCTACCAGCCAGACAAGGTCTTGCAACTGAAGCATAGGAGCGCTAGGTCCAGCAACTGACCAATGACCTGGGGTGCATGCCGAGTGCTCAGTCCAACTCTCAAACTAACCCTGCTTTCCAAAATTCCCCAACACCCAGGCCTCATGACCCAGGGGGGAAATGACAGGAGAAAACCTCTGTCAAACCACAGGTTCCTGAGGAGGGGGCCAGGGTGGAGGGGAGATGCCAATCCCTTGAGGAAGCTGCATTTCTCACCCAAACAGAAACCCTAAAAACCTCTCAGCCTGAAAGAGGCTCTTCTACCCCCGAAATGTTAGAACCCAAAGAGCAAAGGGTACGTAGGAGAGGCCAAAGAAGACCTCATTTTGTGGAGAAACTCCGGATTATCCCCTTTGAAAGAGAAGAATCCCTCGAGGATTCAGGTAAGCAGACCTCTTTCAAAAATGGGGGGATCCCTCCCAAACAGAAATGGGTCCCAAGAGACCCTGAGTGGGACAGGCTAAGTATGGAGACAGACTCAGAACCAGATACTATTCAGCCCCAAACATTGGCCAGACAGAATGAAAACAGAGGGAGTTTTCTTTCTCAAAACAGGTTCTGAGAACTGTCACCAGGTAAAAGTGGACATCCAAAGAGCTGGGAAAAAGGAGGATTCCCCAACAACTCCCATTGTGAGTTGCACGTTTTTTTTTTTTTCATTTTTCTACAGATTCCCGAACTCGGCACAGAAAACTGCCCAAGATCACACAGTGTCGGAGTTCAATATTAAGAAGATGACCACCAGGCTGTCAAATAACAAACACTTTCTTTTCACCTTGAAGGAGAAAGAAGGCCAATTTTATGCACCGGTCAAGGTACAGGATCAGTGTGAAGCCACCATCCTGTCAAAAAGGGCCTTTGACCAACTAAACTCAAGACAGGGGGAGGGCCACCAAATTCCACTCTCGCCACTTCCTGGACAACTCAAAAATTTCAATGGGAATGATATTTACAGCAAAGGGACTACGAGTCTAGTCATAAAAATTAAACGGCACCGGCTGAAACATCCGGTGATTGTTGTGACTCCAGAGGGCCCACCTTGTTTACTGGGGAATGATCTCCTGAGAAGGTTATCACCTCTGATCGATTGTGTAAATAAAGTCCTCTGGACTCAGACTAACCGCCCTATCAAATTGAAAATGAGTACCAATTATGTAAGCCTGAATGGTACCTGTCATGTAACTGATCAACGTTCTGAGAATGCAGAGTTTCATTTCAAGAATAACTGAGTCACAGACATCACTGTAATCTCTGTAGGAGAACAAACTGGTGAGTCTGAAAATCAACCTTCCTACCAGTTTTAAGAAGCAATCCACACTGGTAGGGAACACCCTAACATTTTACACCAGTCCAAAATCAGAAGAAACCTTGGGTCCCATGAAACCAGACAAGGAAGAGTATGCTCAAATTCTGAAAGACAGTCCGAAGTTTTTCCCCATTCAGTTAAATAGGGGGGAAGGAACTGGTGCTCACCAGCGTATGCCTGAATAATGGAAGGAGCTTCATCAGTGAAGATTTATTCAGGAACCTCCCAAAAGATCAGAACATTCCCACATTTAAATTGATTGACAAATGGGAAGTAGGTCTGGAAACCCCAAATTCCAAACATCTCCTAGTAGCTGTATGGTAAAAATGTCAATTGGCAACAAAAGCATAGACCATAATTGTTGGGTTGTGAAAGATGTCCCTTCCGCCTTTTATCTGGGAAGTGACAATCTCCACCTAATTAATAATAATAATAAAGCCTAGTCCCACCTGAGGAGTAATTCCATGGGCTTTGACAACATTGAAAAAGCATTTTGGTCAGCTCAATTGCTGCCTTATGCCGTTGAAGTTCAAGTGTGAGTAGATGTTACCATGCAAGGACGGGTGCAACAATTTACTCATCCCCTCAAAATTAAGCAAGGACAGAACCTCAAACACCAGGACACCTATATAAATATAAATTCCCATCTCCAACAACAAGGTTTGCATTCAAATCTGACACTTCTAGTAGGCATGAACACGACATCATTCGAATATTGTTGATAACAGCGACCCTCGAAATATCATTTTGGGCACAGACACCTTTATTGGAATGGCGGTTGATGCCCAACATTATTCTATTGATTTAGGTAATGAAATCATGGGACCAATCCCTAACAACTGTTTCGACATCAGCAATGGTATTCCTCTAGAAAAGATTTTTACTAGGCATGGGAAGAATTTCCTGAAGTAATCTTCGTGCCCCTACAGTGTGGAAGAGGTGACCTGTGACATTAGGCGGGGGAGGTAGTGTTCAGAGTCAAGGACCACTAGCTCGAATCCCCTGTCCAGGTCAACACCATCAAAAGATCTCTCTCCTCCCAACTGGAGGATACCACTGAAATTGCCATGCCCAAAGTCTTTACAGGTTTCAAGCAGATGGTCGAGGAAAGACTCAATCTTGCCGATGCCTGTGAGACCGAGGAGCAATGACAAAATCTAAAACAGGGCTTCCTGGAATTCCAAGATATGTTTTCAGTGGACTGATACGACTGTGGATGCACATCCATTCATTCAAACACCACTCCAACGGACCTCGAGATGGCTCCAGTATTTGTGAAACAATACAGGTTACCTCTCGCATCCATGGAGTCACTCACAGAGATTATTACGAATTTTGAATCCTGTGGGATAATTCATCCAATCCACAGCACCTTACAACCTGGTACTGGGCATCCTCAAATCAAACGGCCAATGGAGACTATGTGCAGACCTGAGGAAGTTGAACAAAAGGGTCCACATGTGAAGGTGGACCCTTCTCTACATATTTTATAGACTGGCCCAGATCCAAGAGTAAAAGGTGTACACCGCCATTGACCTGACCAACGGTTACTGGACAGTATCCGTGTGCAGGGAAGCTTGACTTTACCTTCAGGGTGCAGTAGTACACGTGGAACCGAACGGCCTTTGGATGCATAAAGTCTGGCAATGAGTTCAACATCTTCCTACATAAGGCCATGCCAGATTTGGGTGAAAGAGGAAACTTGGCCTATGTGGATGATGTTTTGATCAAGAGCTCAACTGTGGAGGAACATATAGCAGAAATATGTTATGTTCTAACCCAATTACAGAAAGCCGGAGCAAAACTGTCCTTTCAGAAGGCACAGTAGGTGTAAGACACGAGTGAACTTCTTAGGGCACAAGATCACCCCCTGGGGGTCTTAATCCCCAGGCGAAGAATGTGGAAGTCTTAATGAAATTAAAAGACCGTACCACTCTGCAAGAATTAAGAAGCCTTCTGGGACTTACTAATTATAGTCAAAAATTAATTGAAGACTATGCAAAGGTTACTCAACCCTTGGTCCATTTATTAAAGGCCAGAGTCAAGTGGAGTGGGGTCCAGAACAATCAGAGGCAGTTAAACAACTGAAAAGAAGCCTTTCCCAGGCTCCTTGTTTGGCTTACACCATAAAGAACAAAGTGGAATTCTTGGAGACGGGGTTCTCATATACTTGCCTAACAGCAGTATTGTACCAAAAGCATGACAAGGTCAACAAAGTCATCTCATACGCGAGCAAGACTTTGTCCTCTTTAGAGGAAAAATTCAATGACTGCGAGAAGACATTCCTGGCAATGGTGTGGGCATTGAAAATGTACCGCCCATTCATGCAGCGGGAGCACATCATTGTCAAAACTCCTCAGCAACCCTTGCAATATCTACAAAGTGATGGAATACAGGCAGAGAACGTTAGTAATTCCAGAATTATTTCCTGGATTCTGTCCATGCAAGGCTTTTCTGTGGAGGTCAGATATCGCCAAAACAAGAGGAGTCACATAGCGCAAGGGTTGGTGGACTTGTATGATTGTGCTCAAGAAAACTATTTCGAATACGAAAATCTAATGACCAACAACAAAATGGAGGCATACTTAACTTCCCCACACAATGTCTATGAAGAGGACACGTGTCAGGGGATACCCACAGATTATGTGGATGGGTGCTCCTACCATGTTGATAGCAATGGGGAAAAAACTGGTGGCTGGCATTGGGAATGCCTGGGTGAATGATAAACCAGAACCCTCTGCTGGATATAAAATAGGACCCCGAAATAGACAGGTTGCAGAGTTGATGGTCGTTTATCAAGCCATCCTCACTGTAATGCACCACCAACTCAGTGAACTGGTCACAATCACTGACTCTGATTTTAGGAATGGGCTTGTGGAGCATATAATTAACTGGAAGAATTGAGGCATGCTTTGTGCCAACAACAGAATTGTAAGGACTAAAAGACATATAACCCTCTAATTTATGCTCAAATCTATGCATACCTAACTCACACGAAAATCCACACAACCATCAACGTGCTGAGTAAACTGCTCGACTTCACCACATCAACAATCGTACACATAAACCGCAACAACAGCACCCAAGGTCTTCCATCGGTCCAATATTCCCACCAAAGCTCAGCACACAGTGAAAACGGAACTGAAGCTGTCAACAGCACACCACTTTCTCACTTTCGTACTCCCTCATCACCTGACTAACCCATTCCTGCCTTCTTGTTTGCAGATCCGCCTGAGAGTCTATGGGCCAATTCCGTTGGTGACGGTGCGCAGTACAAATATATTTATCATTAAAATTAACAACAAAACATTAAAGCATGCCAAACTGATCCAGTCAATCGACGACCTGGTGACCTCCAATGAGATGACCATCTATTGGAAGAAGATAAGAGATCATTCCAAGATAGAGGGGCCAGATAAGACTGGGTATGACCTGGCTGACCAGCTGGCTGAAACCAGAGCTCTGCAAGGGTATTTCATAGAAACAGAATCCCTGCTGGGGGAAATCCAAATTGCTTCCGTCACCAGGTCACAAATTTGTGCGAATGGCGAACTCTCAACTGCCCAGTGAAGTAAAGATACCCCAGATGCAGATTTGATCATTGCACAGAAAGAGGACCCGATCATTGGAAAGTTTTATCGACACATTGAAGAACCCGTAAGCTTTCCTCTAACAGAGTCTGATTATAATGGTAAAGAGGATATCCAGGTGTTGATGAAGTTTTCCAAGACGTTCCGGATCCAAGACGGTTTGTTAGTAAGGAGAACCCTATCTGGCTGTGACCAGTGGGTGGTACCTACCTCATTCCGAAGCCTGATGTTGAACCATGCCCATGACATGGCCACTGCCCATCATAGGGGGTTTCATATGACATTGGAAATCCTGCGCAAGGTTGCCTATTGGCCACACATTGGCCAGGACCTCCACATTTACCTAAAGGGGTGTCTTGTGTGTGCTCAATTTCAACCCAGTTCACTCACACACAGAGCCCTCCTACAAAAAAGGGGAATGACATTGCCGTGGTTAGATTTGCAAATCCATTTCAAGGTGCCAGTGATTCGTTTCTCTAGAGGAAACAAGTACATGTTGACTGTGACATGCTTGTTCACACAGTGGGTAGGATGTCTTCCAGTCCATACTTGTAAGGCGGAGAAAGCTGCTGCACTAATGATCAACCACATCTTCTCTCGCACCGGCCTCCCGCAAAGGATTAAGTCAGACAGAGCAAGCCATTTTACCAGTAAGGTGATGGCGAAGATGTGGGAGATTCGGGTAAAAAGAAAACTCCACACTGCCTACCGCCTTGCCTCAAATGGGGGGGGTAGAGAGATACAACAAAACAATGCTAAGTATCTTAAAGAGGTTTGTGGCAGACGCTGGGCCCAGTTGGGACATCCAATTGCCACTTGTTCCGAGGTCTACACCATCTTCTGCAACAAAAATGTCTCCATTTGAGCTCATGACCAGACAGAAAATGGTATTGCTGCAGCATCTGCTCTACAGGACTCAGGAGTAGACACTGATAAACGTTTCCACTACTCATGAGTACATTGAACATTTAAGGAAGCACCTCCAGAATGCTTTTGCTTATGCTGAGCGCAATTTAGAAAAATCAGCTGAAGGAATGAAGACCAACTATGATCTAAAGACCATCAAGAAAGAGTATGAAGTAGGGGGGCACTGTTGAGCAACCTGCAAGATGGCTGCCTAGCTTTCAAGCTCCGTGCCCGACTGCTGTATATCCGCCCGCATCAGCGGTTCCCTGCACCATCCGACGCTGGGAGTGAGCGCATCGTGTTTGCCGTCCTCGGAGCAACATATTGATCCATGTCGGGGTGGAAAACGTAACTATCACCGAGCAGGACCCCTTTTTTCTCCTGACCCTGCCCCCCGCTCATTGAGGCCTACCGGGCCGCGTGTTGTTGCTGCGAACCCGACCCCTGTATGCTGCTGTGTTTTTGACTTCCTGGACCTAGCGGAGCGGCTGTCTGCCTCTGGTGCCCTGAGGAGCCGCACACTATCGCCGCGGGGTTGGCCCACTGGAGGCCGCTGGAGCGGTGACTATATTTCCTCATTGCCTGGCCGCCTGCACACCTGACCATCTGCGCGTCGCTTGGGCGGCACTTCCCTCCCGGTCCTGTCCCCCCTGGGCCTAGGAGCACCTAAAGTTGTTTCTGTCCTGCGCGGCTCCTTGTTGCTGGCTGGCCAGAGGACGGGCTGGCGCAGCGGATGTGACCGGTGGCGCAGTGGTGACTCTGGCTGGTGGCTGCCGAGGCGATACCACTGCCCCGGAGATAACACGGCCTCCCCCGCCTGTGCCCGGCCCGCCGTCCGCCCCCCCCCCACGAGGCACCTATGGTGCGATGCTGACTGCTGCCACCCGACACGAAATTGGGCACTGCGGCCCATCTGCATATCTTCTTCTCGATCCCCTGAGAGCGGTCCGAGGCGGTGGAGGCCTTGGCCGTGGCTGAAAGACTTGAACTGCGTGCCAGCAGTTGAGGAGGTGGGGGGCTGCAGTTGGTGCGTTTAACCCGCGCTGGGCTGGCCTGCAACGTGAGTCCCAACGGATCAGGGGTCCCTATATTAATCAAACTGCTGTGGAACTGTGGGCCCGGGGCGATAAACTGGACTCTGGGGCCCTTCTGGCCTGCGACTTGGCACGACGCCGCCCCCCCCTGCATGACCCTCGATGCTGCTGAGGATCCAGCCCTCCTCCTATGGACCCAACGCCCTCGGGGACCAGCCCTGGCCGCATCTGGCCGCCCACACTCTGTGCCTGCCCTGCGGCCTCTTTTTACGCCCTCCTCCTGCTGCTTCTGCTACTAACGAGGTCTGTGGCCCTGCTCTGGAACGTCGCTGCCCAGTGAGCAGCTCAGTCCTACCCCTACCCCGAATTTGAATTCATGGTAACGGGAGATTGAGGTACCCCTTCTTGTCTCAATACTATTGTACCAAAGGGGCCCAAGGACCACGGACCTAACACCCTGCAAGGGCTGCCCTGCGGTGCTCCTGTGCACTCCCGTAGCATGCCAAGTAAATCACGTGGGACCAATAAGGCGGGAGCAATGGACAAATACGCTAAGTCGCTTCCCAGACAGGAGCGGGGAGGGTCACCACTGAACCAGAACAATTCTGAGGCACCCTCGTGCCCCCATCAGCCTGACCTCACCACCTTGATGGAAACCATGGCGAAAAACTTTGCATCATTCCACGAGAAGCTGGATGACATTAATGCAAGTGTTGCCTCTAAGCGGGCCAAACTGGATCAACATGGTACCAGGCTGGCGGAGGCCGAGACACGAATCGGGGCCAATGAGGATGAAGTGCACACTCTCCAAAACACTGTTTCTGAACTGGTGCGTGATATGAAGCAAGTGAAGGCAAAATGCGATGATTTGGAGTCCAGGTCCCGTCGGAATAATCTCCGCATCGTGGGGGTCCCGGTATCCACCCTCAAGGGCAAGATGGAGCAGGCTGTTGAAAATCTGGTGAGAGACCTCCTGGGTAATCCCCAACTCTCCCCGTTCTTCACGATTGAACGCGCTCATCGGGCACTGACCCCCCTGTCCCAAGCCGGGGGACTTCCCCAGGCCGATCATTGCCAAGGTTTTGAGTTTTCGGGACAGAGACCATATACTACGCTTGGCCCGGGAGAAGGGGGAACTGAAATTTGAATCTCAGACTATTAGAGTTTTTCCAGACTTTTCCACCAGTGTGCAAATGGAGCGCAGGCAGTTCAATGGCATGAAAAAGTTGCTCAGGGAGAGGAATATTGAGTATGCCATGCTGTTCCCGGCACGCCTGAAGCTTACTCATCGCAATAAGCTATACTTTTTCACGGTGCCAGAGGAAGCAGTGAAATTCATCGAAGCCCACATCCCGCTTCCTGACTCGGTCGAGGAGCCAATAGTTGATGGCTGAAGAGGCGAACGTTGACCCGCACAGGTGGTCCGCCCTGGGCGCTGTTAACACATGCGTCGTCTATAATTCCCTTGTTGTACTCATGAACCTTGCATCCTCTATATCCTCTGCTAATTGTAACCTGTTGTTAAGGCTTCCTGTATTGTACTAATTGATACCGCTGCATGATAGACGGTGCGTTGCACCAATCTCACACTCAAGTTGGGTTAACGGCAACAGCGACCCCCGCTGCAGCTGTAATGCCGAGTTTGTCATGTTATGACCGTTGTATGCCCCTCAGTTGGGCGTGCAGGCAGTTGTGCCCCTGTTCCGTTGGGCGCACCTTTGTTGTGTCTTGGGGCGGGTTCTTGTGCACTGCTTGGTTAGGGAGGGCAGTGAGGGTGGCAAGGTTGAGGGATGTTATCTTAAAAATGGCAAGGAGAGTGTGGCTTGGAGGGTGGAAGGGTGTGTCACTGCATTTATAATCACCACATGGTCAACAATCAAAGCTACGCGATGCTGGGATGTCCCATAAAGTCGTAACATGGCTATTAGGCTAATGTCATGGAATGTTCGGGGGCTCAGTAATTTCACTAAGACCCGCAGGATAATGGCATACGCCCAGAGGCATGGGGCCAATATTCTCCTTCTACAAGAAACCCACGCACTTGCGCATCTCTCCTCCTCTCTGGCGCCGGCATGGGGTGCCAATAAATTCTACACCGCATATTCCTCTCAGTCCAGGGGAGTTCTAACCTTGATTCACAAATCAGTGGAATTTTTCTTACGCACTAGCCACATAGATCGAGAGGGTAGATACGTGATCCTCCATTGTCTATTAGCTAACACGGAGTGCCTGCTGGTCAACACATACGCCCCGAGCATAGACACCCCTGACTTCTTCGATGATATCAATATCCTACTTCTGAGATACATCGGGATCCCGGTTATTTGATTTGGGGGGGGGACATGAATCTCATACTAAACACTGAGCTTGACAGATCAGGCACTGCACACAGGACGATGTCCAGAGCCGCTCGTCGGCTCCAGGCACACATGGGCCCAGCTGGCCTAATTGACGCCTCGAGAGCACTCAACCCACTGGCCAGGGAGTATACGTTTTACTCTTCTGCACACGACAGTCATTCCAGAATCGATCTCTTCCTCCTGTCGGCCAGACTGATGGGGAAGAACCTCAGCATGCAGATATTACCACGCACGCTCTCAGACCACTCCCCAGTGACAATCGACATTACCCTGCAGCCTGCACTACCTCATCACTCCAACTGGCGCTTTAAATCTGAGGCACTACATGACATCGTTTTTAAGGCCGACATCCTTGCGGATATCAATTCATTTTTTGACAACAATAAACGTCATGACAACTGATGGGGTCCGGTGGGAGGCTTTCAAGGTATTCATCAGAGGGATGTGTATCTCTAGGGAAGCAGGGATCCTGAAAGACATTAGCAACTCTTTACAATGCTCCGAGTCAAAGCTCAAGGAAATAGAGCGTGAATACGCCTCTGCTCCCTCCCCGCCCAAGCTGGCACAGATACGTGCTGGATTGGAGACCTTTGAGGCGCATGCCCTCAGGGAGATACGATATGATGCATGACCCATTGAGGCTCGTAAGTATGGCGAGGGGGAAAGACCCGGTTGAACCCTGGCCAGGCTGGCCCGGATTGAGGGGGGCAGAACCCGTATTGACAGTATTAGGAGCAAGGACGGTGTCCGACATTGGGCTGACCAACCCATTCTTGAGACCTTTTCGGAATTCTATGCTGCCCTCTATGCCCCGCAGAGTGAGCATAGTCCTCAGGATCTGGATCGTCTCCTTGACAGTATCCCCATGTCCTATATATCCCACACCAATAAAGAGCAGCTGGACGCTCCCATCTCTCTCGACAAGATCACTGAGGCTATTTCTGCCCTCCCCAAAGGCAAGGCCCCCGTCCGGATGGCCTGACCGCTGAATTTTATCAAGAGCATGTTGCTCTACTGGCCCCGCGCTTGCGTGAAGTGTGGGACGAGTCCCTCCGCCTTGCCACTCTCCCCCAGTCCCTGCGAGAGGCGATCATCACTGTACTCCCGAAGCCAGGCAAACCCCCGGAGGAGTGTGGCTCCTACAGACTTCTTTCTCTTATGAATACAGACACCAAAATTGTCACCAAGATCATTGCGAAGAGGTTCCTCCCCATCATGATGTACCTAATCCACCCGGACCAAAGCGGCTTTGTCCCTGCCCGCTCCACTGCTTTAAATATCCGGCGCCTATTCAATGTCATCTCCAGAATTGATCCTAAAGCTAACACAGTTGCTGTGACACTAGACTCCCAAAAGGCGTTCGATATGGTTTCATGGCAGTACTTGTGGGCGGTGCTGGAGAAGATGGGAATCGGCCCACGCATGCTCTCCTATATCAAACTGCTTTACACAAACCCAGTAGCCAGAGTCCTGGTTAATTCTCATCTCTCAGCTCCCTTCGCCCTCCACAGAGGGACGCGCCAGGGGTGCCCATTCTCCCCGCTACTATTTGCGATGGCTATCGAGCCAATTGCGGACAGTGTAAGAGACAAACATACTCGTAAGGGGATACGCCTGTGCGACACACCCGAAATTATATCATTGTACACGGACAACGTGCTTCTGTATATCAGGGAACCCTCGGTCCACTTAGACTCAATCATCCATGAGGTAATCAAAATAGGTACATTTTCGGCCTTCGCTATAAATTACACCAAATCAGATATCTTCCCTCTCACACCTGCAACCCCTCAACCATCATGCGAATTCCCACTCAGGTGGGCCCCTGAAGGCATTAAATATCTTGGGGTTCAGGTCTCTCTGTCTAGGGCCTCCCTATTGGCTGACAACTATGGTGCTGCTGCGCAGTACGCGGAAGCTAGAATGAAGAGGTGGAGTACTCTCCCCTGTCCCTAGCGGGAAGACTGTCGCTAATAAAAATGATTATAGTTCCAAAGCTCCTATACATATTCGCCAACGTCCCACTCTGGCCCGGTAAGCACTATTTCACAGACTTACACGCAGGGTTTGCCAGGTTCCTGTGGCACGCCGGGGCCGTCCGCAGGAAATGGCAGCATATGACTTTACCATACGAGAAGGGGGGTCTCAACGCGCCGGATATAGCTCGATACTGGATTGCGGCACAAGCCCAACACGCAACTCACTGGTATAAACACCAAGACCCACCTCCTCATGTCAAACTCGAGATCCTGGCAACCGAGGAGATAAATGTTATGTCCCTGATCCTCTTCCACTCGTATCATTCTGACGCCCCAGCTGACCCAGTGTCCACCACAATCAGGGCATGGAAACAGATGCTGCAACCCCACTCTAACCTCCATCCGTACTATAAATGGCTGCCCATATGGTCATTCCCAGGCCTCACCCCCACGCAGGATAAACTCCACATGCGACACTGTCTGAACCTGGGGTATCGGGCGCTTTCCGACCTATTCCCTGAAGGGAAATTCATCACCCCGCAGACATGGAGGCCAGGGCACTCTGGCTCACCACTAGAGTTACTGCAATACTTTAGACTCAGAGTGGCAGTGCAGGACATGTGGCCCTCATACCCGGACGAACCCCCAGAGTCCACTGAAATCTGCTACATTGCTAACTCTGCAGGGGGCAGGGGCATGATATCCGTCCTTTACAAAATTTTGATAGAACGTACTGCAGAACCATCCTATAAGATTTGTGCTTCATGGAGCCAGGAAATGGGGTTGACAATCACTGATGAGATGTGGGCGAAAATGTGTACACACACACACAAGTAAGGTTTCCCTCAACTCCAGATTTAGATGTGTGCAATTTAAACTCCTTAAACGCCTGTATTATACTCCTCATGTGGTTGGGAAGTTCACGCGAAATCAACCCCACGTTTGCCAGAGATGCAAATCCAACGAGGCGGATCATGCACACATGTTCTGGTCCTGTGGGGCGCTGGCCCCGTTCTGGGAAGCTGTGCTCGAGGCCCTCTCAGAGATGGTGGGGTTCCGGATTGATCCTGACCCCCTGGCTGTGTTGTTCGGGCGGTGGGAGGGAGAAGGGGCTAAACTGGTTGCTAAATTTTTGAACGTGGGAGCCATATTGGCCAAGAGATGCATCCTGCAGTGTTGGAATCGGCGATCCCCCCCTATGCTAGAAATGTGGCTTAAGGCTCTCACTTGGACACAGGTGTGTGAGGAGGACTATATCAATACATTGCCTGTGAATGCTCGCCCCAAAAACGTGTGGACAGAGTTCTGTAGCTATTTGAACAGCAAAGCTGATTTGGTGCTCTTATCCTCGCCCCCATCGCCGGATCAGACAGGGGTGTAGGCTGAACTGTGACTCCCCCCACTGGGCTCGAACTGTTTTTGTGAATGTGCCTGCCCTGATACTAATGCACTGATTGTTTGTCCATACCCTTAAACATGTAATACATTTTGTTGATGTAGTATGTAATGCACCTGCTACTGCTCCTTGCCAATAAAAAGAAGTTAAAAAAAAAAAGAAAGAGTATGAAGTAGATGACAAGGTTCATCTGTACAATTTTCAAAGGTATCAGGCCAAGGAGCGGAAACTCCTCCCATCTTGGCGTAGTGCCTTTGAAATTATAGATAAAATATCACCTGTTGCTTCCAAGATCTGCATTCCAAAAGGAGAACAGACAGAAGAAACATGGGTCCATATCATCAGTTGAAAAGCTGTCACCCCAGACATGCTTTACGATTGATTGAATACCCAAATGAAAGTCGAGCAGAGGAAGCATCTGAAGAATGAAAAGGACGGATGAAAAATCAGATGGAAACTAAGACTAATATATATATATAACCGGAAGTAATTTACTTGGTGTTATTGTACAAATGAAGAAAATAAATAAAATGTGTTGTAAAATGGTGAAAATGTCATATTATAATTGTATGCTGTTGTAAATTCTATGTAAATTGTCCAGGGAAATAATTGTGTAGAAAGTACAGAAACTCTTTTTCTATCTTGTATTAGAGAACTAACCTCCTTAACTTCAAGCCTGGAGGTGAGAGTGCAGTCCTGTGCCGTGCCATACCCTCAAACCCAAAGATGGAAGTGGAGGCTGGAGTGCCCACTCCCAAAAGAAGGAACAAGCGGGGTGCTATGCCATAACCCCCAACCTAGAGATGAAAGGGGAGACTGGGGTGCCCACCCCCTAATGAAGTTAATTACACCTAAGACACCTCACTCTGACCTGCTCTTCCACAAAAAAGTCATGAAAGAACAAGGAGGGGGGGATGTGGGGTGCATTCAAAGGCCCCAAACAGAAGTCCCTTTCACAGGAACAGCAAGATTCTGAAACAAAAACGGCTTGGCCTTTGTTTTTGTTCAAGTAAAATTAAAGAGCCATGTGGAAAGGGGCCTAGCTGTCATTACCAAAGGAAAAGCAGCATTTTAATTTACAAAAGGAGAAATCAAAGATCCCTTTAACATAGAAAACAGGATTTTTAAACACTGCAAAAGAAAATGGCTTGCACAGGTGTGTGCAAATAAAAGCAGTTTAAATGTGAAATGTCTAACTGCGCACAGAAAAATGTCAGAGAAAACACACAATGTGCAGGTTGACAAAAAGCAATGTATATAAGGTTTCACATACAAAACTCCAGTGACATTTGAGAAGCCACTTTGGGGTCATGAATAAATGTCAGCCCAAGACAAACCCTTTTGCTGGCTGTGGGAAACTTCACAAGGAAATCTACCACACCCAGTCTGGATGTCACATCTCCCATCCAATTACCAACTGCAATAAAGTGTCCTGCTAAAGGTGTCGAAATTCTGTGTTCTGCAGACCTGCTGGCTCTGAAGGCATTGACTGCAGGGGAAGTTCCCGTTGGCTGGAGCATGACTATTATGTGTGAAAAGGGGTGCAGCTTCCTCAAAAGCAAGCTTCCAACACAAAGAGATTGAGATAAAAAAAACAACTCTGGGTACAGGCTGACCCGGTGAAAATAAATGTCCGGAAGGAAGGAAGAATTGCCATTTGTCCCACATGAAGATTCACAATTAATCTAAAAGGACTATTATCATTTAAGCCTTTTTCTCAGCAAACATAAGGCGGATTGATTTCATCTATGTACCCTTTTTTAATGTAATTTCCAGGCGATTTTGGAGATATAAAATTCATCCACCTGTGACTCAGGGAACTGTAATGGCTATCTAAGATGTGTTTCTGGCTGATCTGAACATGTTTTAAATGCGAGAGTTGGTGAGCGGGTGTAGAATAAAAGAACAAGTTACTTTCTTACCTGGTAACATTCTTTCGATGGGATGGTCCGACGACTTATTCCATATCTATGACAGGTAATCACCACAGCTGTGCTGCTTCCGAAACTTTTTTCGGCGTCTGCGTCCTGCGTCGATGCGCCATCGTCGAGGACCTCCTCCGACGTCATCCGATGTGATAAGTAGGACGCACGACGCCTCTAGCCTCAGTTGTAGTTTTTTCCCCCAGAACGTGTGACATTAGTCGACTGCCAGTCAGACACAAAGCCCTGCAGAACGTAAGCTGCAATCCCAAAAAGAAATTCTGCAGCGGGGAAGGCAGGGAGGGAGCGATATGGAATACGTCGTCGGACCATCCCATCGAAAGAACGTTACCAGGTAAGAAAGTAACTTGTTCTTCGAGGGGATTGGGTCCTCCGACGTATTCCATATCTATGACAGACTCCCAAAGCAGTACCAGAGCAAGGAGGAGGGAAAGAATTTAGAATCAAAATTTAGAATTGCCAATCAAATAGCAGAGCAAAGGACCGCCTTGCCAAAGGCCAGATCCTGTCCTCGGATGGAATCGAGGGAATAGTGGCGTACAAAAGTATGTACTGAAGTCCAGGTGGCTGCATCACAGATGTTGCGAATAGGAACACCCCTCTGCAGGGCAGTAGATGCAGCCATGCCCCTGGTAGAATGGGCCTGCAAGCCAGCCGGCGGGTCCTTACCCGCCAAGCGGTAACACTCCGAAATGGCCAAAATAATCCAGCGAGACAAAGTCTGTTTCGTCACAGCTTGTCCCAAACGCTTTCCAGCGTAACCAATAAAGAGTTGATCGTCCACTCTGACCCGGGACATGCGTGAAACATAAAAGCTTAAAGCTCTCCTAGGATCAAGCCTATGGAGCCTCTCCTCTTCCTTACCAGGATGCGGAGGAGGATAGAATGCCGGAAGAACAACCTTCTGGGCCAAATGAAATTCCGAAACCACCTTTGGAAGAAAAGAAGGATGAACTCTAAGGACAACCCTGTCCTTGTGAAATACAGTGAAGGGTGGCTTAACTGAAAGTGCCTGTAACTCACTCACTCTGCGAGCGGAAGTAACCGCAACCAAAAACACAGTTTTCAGAGTTAACAGCCTCAAAGGGCAAGAATGCAAAGGCTCAAACGGAGCACCCACAAGAAACCTAAGAACAAGGTTTAAATCCCAACCGGGCACCAGGAAAGGTGACGGAGGGAACACATTAGTGAGCCCTTTCAGAAACTGTGAAATTGAAGGGATTTTAAAGTGGGAACACTCTTCAGGCGAGCGTTCAAAGATGGACAGCGCTGCCAGGTAACCTTTAATGGTACCCACTTGCAAGCCCCTGTGGGCCAAAGAAAGTAAAAAGGACAGAACCATGGGGATGTCACATGCAAAAGGATCCACATTCTGAACTCTGCACCAGTCGCAGAACTTACGCCAACGGTACAGACACTTTGTTGCTGGCCGTCGGCCCGAGAGCAACACCTCCATCATGTCTTCAGGGAGGTCCCAATACTTATACCTCAACCTTTCAGAAGCCAAGCGTGAAGGTTGAGGGATCTGACCTCTGGATGGAGAACCTGACCCCCCCCTCCCGTGAGAGCAGATCGTCTCGGTAGGGAAGACGACGTGGAGGGCAGATGGACAAGTCGAGAAGGTCCGGGTACCACGTCCTCCAAGCCCACGCCGGAGCAATGAGGATCATCCGGGAACCGAACTTCCATAACCTCTGCAGCACTTGCGGGATGCCGGGGACTGGAGGAAATGCGTACAGCAGCGGGAATGACCACTCCACCACGAACGCGTCTCCTAAGGCTCCTTTTGGAGGAAATTCCTGCGAGCAGAACCTCTCGCACTTCTGGTTGACACTGGAGGCGAAGAGATCCACTTGAGGGGTCCCCCAAAGGGCGAAGATCTCCAGAAGAATCTCCTGAGCCAACTCCCACTCATGAGAGATTGTGCTCTGCCTGCTCAGAGCGTCCGCCGTCACGTTTTCGTCTCCGGCCAGATGAACTGCCGAGATCGAAACTTCCTGCTGGATGGCCCAGAACTCGAGCTGCATCGCCTCCCTGCACAGAGGAAGTGACCCTGCCCCCCCCCTTTTTGTTGAGGTAGTGCATGGCCACTGTGTTGTCCGTCAGGATCAGGACATTCTTTCCTTGCACAGTCGGCAGAAAAGCCTTTAGGGCTAGCCTGACGGCCCTCAGCTCCAACAGATTGATATGGAGTCTGGACTCTGACTGTCAGCTCGTTGGCATGAGCTCCCCAGCCCGCGAGGGATGCATCCGTCACGATCGTCACCTCCGGCCAGGGAAGCCAAAATGGAGCCCCCTTCATCAAGTTGCCTTCGACGACCCACCACAGAAGGTCCCGGGCGACCGAGGGCGGCACCTGAACCGGGTCCGACATCCTGCCAGAGGACTGCGACCATTGCATCTTGAGTGCCCACTGCAAAGATCTCATCCGCAGGCGAGCCTCTGGCACGAGAAGAATGCAGGATGCCATGAGGCCGAGCAACCTCAAAAACTCGAATGCTGGGAGCGTCTGGGCATGCTGAAACTTGTGCACCATCTGATGAATGTGAAGAGCCCTCACCTGGGGAGGAAAACACTGCCCCAGGGAAGTGTCGAGCACTGCTCGGATGTACTGGAGCCGCTGTGTTGGCGTCAATTGGGACTTCTTTAAATTGAGGGAGAAGCCCAGCCTGTGAAGGGAGGGGCAGGTGACGGACAGATGACCCAGGACTTGCTCGGGAGAGCTCCCCCTGATCAACCAATCGTCCAGGTAGGGGTAGACGTGAATCCCCCCCTTGCCTGAGATGCGCTGCCACCACCACCATGAGCTTGGTGAAAACCCTCGGGGCGGAGGTCAATCCGAACGGCAGGACCCAAAACTGAAACTGCGAGTCGCCAACCGCGAACCTCAGGTACTTCTTTTGCTTGGGATGGATCGGCACATGGAAGTAAGCATCCTTGAGGTCGAGAGACACCAATCAGTCCTGAAGCTGAAGGGCCTGGAGGACTTGAGAGAGAGTAACCATCTTGAACTTGTCCTTTCTGAGGAGTTTGTTCAAACCGCGCAAGTCCATGATGGGTCTCAATCCCCCGTCTTTCTTTGAAATCAAAAAATAAGGGGAATACCATCCCTTGTTCCTCTCCGCTACAGGCACCGGTTTTATGGCGCCTTTCTCCAGCAGGGCTTGAATTTCCTGCGCAAGGAGCGGATCCGGACTCTGCAAAGAGAGGTTCCCCAGTGGATTGTCGCGAGGCCTCCGCCGAAAGGGAAGACAGTAGCCGTGGGTTATGATCTCCAGAACCCACACATCTGAAGTAATGGCAGGCCACTCTACAAGATGCTGCGCCAGCCTTCCCCCAACCGGCGAACCATGGGACATGGCCTCATGACTGAATAGTAGCGGCTGCGGCGTTACCTGAGGGCAAGGAGGCAACTGCCCGAGCGCGGCCTTGGCACCACGGGTACCCTGTCGTCCACCTCTGGTACCCCTGCGTTGGCCTCTTTGACTGCCAGCTCCTCTCGTTTTACTGAAGGACGAGTAATAGCGAAAGGAACCACCCCTCCATTGCTGTCCCTTAGGACGAAAAGGCGGAGGTTGGCGAACTGCAGCGCCCAACGACTTCGCTGCAGCTTTGGAGGTCTGCAACCTCTCAAGGCTCTTGTCAGCCTTGCTGCCAAAAAGGTGTTCACCGTCAAAGGGCATGTTGAGGAGCCGGGATTGCACATCAGGAGCAAACCCCGACTTCCGCAACCACGCAAACCTGCGTATTACAGTGCTCGCCGCCATGGACCTGCTGACGCATTCAGCCATGTCCAAACCCGACTGAACGGACTCACACATGGCATCCTTACCATCCTGGACCATAGCAAGGAAACCATCCCGTTCGTCCCCTTCGGGAATATGATCAGCCGCTAACGCAACACAGTTCCACAGAGTGTGTGTGAAACGAGACAAGGCACAAATGGAGTTGGCTGCCTAAAGCACCATACCCCCAGAAGAAAACACTTTCTTCGCCCAGCCATCAAAACTTTTGTCGTCCCTATCAGGAGGGATGGTAGGGTATGACGCCTGCTTTGCCGGGGCCGTGGCCGCCTGCACCACCAAACTCTCCGGAGTGGGGTACCTGGTCAAGTAGCAGGGGTCGCTACTGGCTGGACGGTATTTTCGCGACAAGGACCTGCCCACCGCCGGGAGACTCTCCGGAGCAGTCCAAGCCGCCGCCACCCTTCTCTGTAGAGCCATATGAAACTGCAGTACCGGGTCAGTTGGGGGACCAACATCAAGGATGCCCGTGAGATCATCCTGCACAAACTCCCCTGGGGGAGCAGACCATCCCAAGTACTCGGAAACCCTAGCCATAAGGCGCCGGTACGAGGAATCGGCATGAGAGCCAGGCTCAGGCCTACAAAACTCCACCTCCGGAGAGGTGTCCAGTCCACTGGCATCATCCAGTGACTGTCTCAAATCATCAAACTGACTATGGCCCGAGACCATTTCATCTGGAACCTGACTAGGAACCAGGCCATCGGAATCCTCATCCACTTCCGAAATATATTCCAGGTGGCGAAAAGAAGGCACCCGAGAGTGCTTGCTCTTAACCAGAGCCTTCCTAGGGGGTTCCCCCGTGCCACAGGGTACCTCCGACACCCCGGCCTCAAAAGGCGTCGAGCGAACCGGCGCCGGCGTCGAGAGAACAGGCATCGGCGCCGAGAGCATCGGCGCCGACGTCGAGTAAATCGGCGTTGACGTCAGATGCAGCGCCGCCAGCATCAACGGCGTCGACACAGTCCTCGAAGCCGGAGCTCCGAGCGTGTCCTTCGACGACCTGAGCGTCGACGGCTTCGACGACTTCCTCGTAGCCGGAGCCTCGAGAAAGCCTATCGACGCCCTCGACGCCTCAGACGTCGATGTCTTCCTCGAAGACAACACCGGTGCACACGGTCTCGAATGCGTCGAGGACCGGGACCTGGAACGGGTACGTTGAGAACGAGTCCCCTTGTCCGAACGGGACCTCTCCCGTGACTCCTGCCGACCACTCTTGCGAGCGGTGTCTCTCGGCCTCTCACGGCCGACCCCACTCGGGGGCGCGGACGGCTTAGTACCCTGCGACTCGAGAATCGCCAGCATTTTCTTCCCGAAGGAAGCCCATTCCTCCGGCGTTGCACGGCTGGTGGGGTAAGCGACGTGCCGGGCAGAGTCCTCGGAAGAGGACCTGGAAGACAACCACTGTCGGCGCTTCCGAGAATGCCTCGAAGAGGCCGAGGAGTGGCGAGACCGACTCCTAGAAGGAGACCCACGAGACTTCCGACGATGACGCGGAGAGTCACCTCTCGAATCATCTGTCGAAAGCCCCGCAGACTTCGACTTCCGGGGCTTGGACTCCCGACCTACTGACAACTTCTTACGTTCTCGTAAGGCTTTGGACGTGAGCAACTGGCAGTCGATACAGTCATCCGTGTCGTGGGCCTCCCCGAGGCTGCAGAGGCAGGCGTCTTGCGAGTCCGTCACCGACATCTTGGACCCACACTCCCCGCACTTCTTGAAGCCCGGACGCGGGGTCAAAGACGAAGTAGAAGACATCTTCACACGAAGGATTTACACACAAAAACGAACAGGTTCGAAGAACCGAGAAGAACAGAACTCCAAAGAGTCGAGGCGTTAACCGAGATTCACGAAGCAACACGTTCACGGAAAAAACGGAACTGAGGCTACGGGCGTCGTGCATCCTACTTATCACATCGGATGACGTCGGAGGAGGTCCTCGACGACGGCGCATCAACGTCATCGACGCAGAAAAAAGTTTCCGAAGCAGCACAGCTGTGGTGATTACCTGTCATAGATATGGAATACGTTCGAGGACCCAATCCCCTTGAATTAGGCATATGGGTAATAACTTGTATATTCATAACTGTTATAGTTTTTATGGAAATGGCAGAAAGGTGCTACATTGTCATGCTACATGGTACGGACTTGGATGTTGGCTTATCTAATTCTCTATGATTAACTGAATCAGAGAATATGTATATTATGGCAGTTGCTAGTAAAATTATGAAGTTGTGATACATAACTAGTTTTTCCAAAAATTTCAAAGAAAACAAACGGCGATTACAAATGGGAATTGCCAGATGTTGCTCCAGACCCCTAAACCAATCCTGACTTGGAGGTTGGGTTTGGGAGGAGAGAGAAGGGTAACTGTCCAATCCTAGTTGCAGGAACTATTGCAGGGTACTTTCCCAAGATTGTAAATAGGTGGTGTCATGGCTGCTATATAAAGGGGACAGCTCTAGGAAGAGGCAGCTACAGGAAATGACAGAGAGGAGACAGAGAAACAAAGAGGGCTGTTGAAACATACCATTTAACAGCTGTAAGGAAGCACCTCAGGAGATTGCTGAGAGTGCATCTAGGTGGAGCTGTCTATTTCTAGTAAGACCTCAAAGCTGACTGGGTGCTATGGTGGAGAGCGGGAGGCAATCTTTGAGAGTGGAGTGACCAGACCACTGCCATATCTTTCTAGAGTGTCCTGAGAGGCAGCTGGTTTTCCTGAACTTTTAAAGAGGCTTTCTATGTAAGTAGAACTGAGCCCTGGGAAAACAAAAGTTGGGGGAGGCAGCTTGCCTTAAATCCTTTCCCTTTGTAGTGGGGGTTTGTAGGGGGGAATAACTGTGTAGATCCTTAGCCTATAAAACCAAAAATATAAATTTTATTAATTCTCCATTTGGCAGAACACTACCGGGTGAATTTTGTTAAAATTCAAAATTAACCAAGCTCACTTCCCAGTGTGTGCTGAAAACTATAGCCTATAGTTTAATTGGGTAATCCTTTTTGTCCTGCTGACCCAGACTTCTTTAAGGAAGAGGGGTGTCGGTTCTTAAATCAGTCCAACCTTTTTATCCAGCTTCCCCAATGCAGGTCTTTCAGTGGATGAGGGTCTGCAAACCAAAATTCCCCAAATCATCCAAGTTTTTCTGCTCGACTTCCCTAACACAGACCAAAACAGGGGGTGGGGTCTGAAAAACAAACCGCTAAATAACCCTGTGTTTATTTTAAACCAAAAGTGTGAGCAAAATCATGATTGCTGTATGTACATGTACCAATCTTGAAATCCTACTGCTAGCTTGTAAAACCGCAGGAAAAATCAAAATCGCACAACACTACACAATTGCTTTCATTATTGATCAGTATAATTATTTCTTGAAGTGAAATTTGTAGAAAGTGAATAATTGCGATTTTATTCTTTTCAACTTACTCTTGTGATTTATTTATGCTGAGAGAAGTTGATTTTGTTGTGCCACGGATAAAGTGGTGTTTTGGCATTTTCATGCACATTTCTATTACTTTTCATTTAAATAAATACCAATTTATTTCCCGGACACTGGGCCTGGTTCTTGGCTCATTGTTAGCTCAGGGGAGAGAGGTTCAAGGGGCATTATATGTGTCTGAGATGGTGCTAAAGAAAATAATCTGTTAAACAGTTTGTTGCATAACCCCTTGAGTGGGGAGGGAAGGAACTCCCTGTGTTGATGGTAGCTTCTAAATAAACCATTAAACTACGCTCATTGAACTGTGTCACCAAACTGCAGCTGCCAACAGCACACCACTGCTCTCTTGCTCTTTTTCTCTGCTCAGTCCTGCTAGCTTACCTGCCTACCTCCTTGCTTTACAGATTCGGCAGAGCGCCAAGAGACCACACAGGTGGCAACAGTGCGACGGTATAAGAACCTTTATCGTAACATTTCTTTCTCGATCCTCAAGTGTAAGTGGATCAGTGGACCCTTATTGGCAGCATCGAACAAACTAATCTGCATTCAAGTTCATTGGTGAAAGGGCAGGAAGGAATCTCCAGGCTACAGGAGACTTTGGTTGGTCAAGAACCCAACATGAAATGGTCTACACTCTTTGCATACTATTGTGAGAGGATAGGACTGGTTGTTATGTTAATGTGATTTTTACCGCACCGCTGGCATTTTCATTATCTCCATGCGCTCTCGCAGATCTGAACAGGAAAGAGGGTTGGAGGGCTTAGTTTGTGGGACTGAGAGGGGGAAGCACAAGAGAGCTTTGATGTGCTGTTGGCAGCTTCAGTTCGTACAAAACGGTCACTGTGTGCTGGTTTGTGTTTAGATGGTAGACGTTATGTGGTGTTTGCTGCATGAGTGTGTATGGGGCGATTTGTGTGTGATTCGTTTGGCCTTCTGTTGGGTGTTGCAGAGTATGTGTAGTTTGTGGTGGTTTTCATTTTTTTTCTCCGCGGCAGAGGTACGAGTGTGATTTTTTTCAGTGTTTGAGGATAAGTATACAGAGTGTTAGAACGTTTTGACTAAGGTTACAGGGGAGTCATCAGAGACCTTTTGTGCAAGGATCCATCAAGTTAATATTATTCAGTGGCGATTTGCGGTAGAATTATTTATTTGTTTGGGTGGCCCCGTTTCGGTTCATCAGGTTTCAGTTGTTTTTGGTGTTTCTATTGTGATGTGCTTGCAGTTTCCCTTCGATGCTTCCTATTTAGCTTGGTGAGTGACAGAGCCTTGTTTAAAAAAAAAAAAACTCTTAATTTAAGGTGAGCCTCTGTTGCTCATATGTCCTTTGGGAGCAAGTTCCAAAAGCTTTCTGCTATGCAGGAGAACGCTGCCCCGCCCCCCAAATTTCCGTTTTGAGTATTATTTAGGTTTGAGGCGAATGCTGTTGATGGACCTTAGTGTTCAGTTGGTTTGCAAATGGACATTTTTCCCTGTATGAATTCTGCTTCTTGTCCGTGGATTGCTCTATGTGTTATGCAGAGTGTTTTGAAGAAATGTTGTTTCTTGACCGGTAGCCAATGTAGGGTTCTCAGTGCTGGTGTGATGTGTTCTTTCTTAGTGAGTCTGAGGCGTAGTCTTGCTGCTGCGTTCTCTATTCATTGTAGTTTCTTTATAAGGTAGTCTGGCATTCCGAGATGGATGCTTTTGGCATAGTCTATTCTTGACATGACGAAAGAAATGACGGTGAGTGTTCTATGTCGGAAGGGCAAAAAGGAAAGTATCCGTTTGTGCGTAGGTGCAAGAAATATTTGTTTACTACTGCTATGGCTTGCGGTTCGGGTCTCAAGTAATTGTCCATTAAAATACTGAGATTTTTGACCACTTTGGATGATTCTGGTTGGTTTTCCAATTCAGTAGGGCATGCAATGTGGTGAGGGTTCAGCGTGATCATGATTTCTGTTTTGTCCGGGTTGACTTTAAGGCTTTTGGTAATCGTCCAATGTTTGTTTCTGTGAGGCAGTTGGTATGGGTTGGGTTTTGTTCAATGCTAGCAGTTATTTTGTAGATTTGTGTGTCATCTGCGTAAAAGGCTGTCTCTTTTGATGACGTTGATGAGAGGGGTCATGTAAATGTTGAATAGTAGTGGTGAGAGGGATGAGCCTTGTGGGACTCTGCAGGTAGTTGTGTGGGGGGTTGGGTTGAAGGGGGTTAGCCAAGTTCTTTCCGTTCTTTCTGTCATGAAGTATTTTATCCAAAGTAATGCGGATTACTATATCTTGAGTCTTTTGATGTGTTCATGGTATACTTTGTCGAAGGCCGCTGATGGATCAAGTAGTACTAGTGCTAATTTGTGATTGGAGTCTGTTGATTTTTAAATAATCCCATATCGATAGTAATCAGGATCAGCAATTCACAGAAATGCCAAAGGCAGCAGAAGGGACACTACATGGAGCAGGCCCCCCCCTGACCTTGATAACAAAAATCAACCGACCCCCGACCTCCATGACACCACCAGACATGACACCACATATGCACCAGAAACAATGAGACCTCCCCATGAGCGACAACACATCAAGCAGCCACCCAAACAACATTTGCCTGCTTCAGCCACCAACCACAGCCAAACCTGGCGCTACCATGATGAGCCTTGTGCCAGGCCACCAAAGGTGCATACTATGAAGATCCATACAGGTCAGGGACACCACCACCACCCCATGCCAGGTGAAGTCATCACTGGCTAAAAACCAGCACAACACTCCCAGACACTGTTACAACATGCCAAGTGCAGCACCCACCACCAACCTATGCCTACCACAGCCACAAAATGCAAGGTAGAACCCTGCACATCCACTCTCTGGCACCAAACGCCAAGCCCAGGAATACTCCACGTAAACCAAGTCAATACCCCAGATTCACGCTAGAGCTACCACTCAGCTGTGTATCCCTATGCATCCAGCTGCTGCCACATGCCAACTGCAGCCCCAAATCCCCAGGATCTGCCATCCATCCGAACACTGGCCAAAGCCCCACACAAATGCACGACAACCACAGATGTCAAATTGGTATGCCGAACCACATGCCAACCCGCCACCACAACACCGCTATAAACACTCCCATCAACCACTGCCAATGCCATGCACCCACCAAACGCAATGTGCAACCCCACATATCTTCCCACCCCCACCACTTGTCAAACCAGCCAGCAGTGGCCCAGAAATGCCAGCCAATGCATCACATGCACTGTACAGCAAACAACGTACCACATATCCTGCTGCCCCACCACACCACTCGGCTCCCAAAGAACAGATAGCCAATGCCCCCCACATGCCACTCAGTGATCACAAGCAATGCGCAGTAGCTGCAGTCCTACCCCACTGGCCTCTATCAAAACCCATCAGCCAGACCCCCACTCAGGCCCAACAGGAGGGAACACACAAACACTGGCTGTGAGAGAACCCAAACGGCTTCCAATCCAAAACAGTGTCCAGTCCAAAGGCCCTCCCCACTGCCCACAGAGCACCCGAAGACCAAGGAGAAGACCCCCTCCAAAACAAAATCCCACTCCACCCATCACCCAACATCAAGAAACTACACACCACTAGAAACCAGAAGATCCCACAGAGCAACACACTGAGGCTCTGCCCCCTCACCACGGTGGCCAAAACCCAGGAACGAGCCACCAAGAGAAACATCGCCTGGCAGGACCACCCAAAACCCATGGAAAGTCCAAAAACCCGGTTCTACAGTGCCCAACAGACAAAGTCCAACCCACAACCATCAAGCAACGGAGATGACACTCCCCAATAGCCCAACTCCACATACAGACCCAAGCCAAGGGAACACTGCACCGGCACCTGACAACACATGGCACCAACAATGACCAGAGCACATCACATCAAGGCACTACCAAATCCACAAGAGAACACCTTCACTGCTCCACGAAACTCAAAACCTCAGCACAGGGCATCCCCAGAGCCAAACACCTCCCACCCCAGCAAATCCAACAACAAGAACACACCAGGGAAACCCCAAGAACACGCCCCCACCCCAGCCAACCCTCAATAGCTCTCCACCCCAACTACCACACTCAAACGCAAATGAGCCACACACACAGGTTACAAAAATGACCCACTCTCCAAACCTCATACACCACAAACTCCACACAACCAACAGCAAACAACACACTCAATCCCCAGCCAGCAGAGAGAGACTATTCCACAAGCACAAGGCCGCCCCCAGAACCAAAGCCATCAACACCTCCCAGCCAGAAAGCCCACAGAGCCCAGGGTCCCACCGATCCGCAACCCCAACACAAAGCCCTGCAATTACGCCCCTCCCTCTGCCCCCAACCAACTAATCTCATCCACTCCCCCCAAATCCACCAGAGCGCCCAGAGACCACGCCAACGGCAGTGGCATGAGACACAAACCTCAACAAAACACCATATGAAGCCTCAAAAGCCCCCAAAATGCCACACCACTGCAGGCGATGTGCAGCACCACATGTCCAGCCGCTGCAACCACACACCAAGCAAATACCCCAGAATGGCAGCAAACACCCCAAACCGTAGATCACCAAATACAATACAAATCCCTACGTCCATCTGCTCCAAACACACACCAAGACAAGTGCACCCTCAAATGCCCCAACAATGCATGCCCAAACTGTGAACTATGACGCCCCAAAACCAAGATACAATCACCAGACGAAACGCGTGGCCCGACACCCACACACATCAACCAAGCCTCTGACAACCACCCCCCCCCCCCCCGAGCACCACCACGGCCCACCCGCCAACTACACCTCTGGGCCAACGCCAGCCCCGCACTCTGCTCCTGAACAACTCAACTCCTGCCAATCTCCAACCGCAACCACACTGCTGTCCAGCCCAGGCCAAGAAACCTCATGTGCCTCAACGACCACCCTGCACACCACATCCACATGACGCGGCAGCCACATGCCATGCACTGCCCCAGTCCCACTGAAGCCAATAGTAGCGGAGAGAGGGACAAATGGTGGGAGCTGTGGAAAGCAAAGAGTCCTCCTCATCCCTGGCCTCTCAAGCAGTGCTCCCAAGCACCCCAGGCCCAATAAAGCGCATGCACCCAACTCAACCCAGCTCCACCCCTTCGGCACACCCTGCCACGCCAACCGCATCCCACCACAACCCCTCTCTCCCTCCACTTACCAGTGCCCTGCAAACCACCGCCGATTCCCACCAAGGCACCCCTCCCTGCAAGGACCCAGAGGTTTGCCCAAACGCACCCCTGAAAACAAAGAAACGCGAGGAGTTAGCCTGCCCCCCAAGTTCAAGCACCCAGCAAGAAAAACAGTACAGACCACACCCACATGTGAATGCCCCCACAAATCTCCAGCCACACCCACCCACACACAGGTCCTATGCCCAGACAGTCCAACCGAGACACGAAACACATCCCCATACTTTCCAAATCGCCACCCCACATTACAATGCAGCATGCCTGCCCGCACGCAAAAACATCCTCCCTGCAGAGATTCAAACCTGCAAAACCAGAATCTGCATGCCCTCGCCAAACAATGACAGCAGAAAGGCACCTCCCACAGTGCCTGCCACACACACTCCATCAGCCATCAAAGACGGCTCTGTCAGCCCTGTGCAGTACGTCTCATGTCCCCTCCACAAAACAGCGGTGTTCCAGTCCCCAAAAGCCAAATGCCACAACATGCAACGATACCAACCAGATCCAAGAAGACACATGGCCAAGAAAACAGGCCAAACCCGCAGCCAGGGCTACAACCCTGGCCCCATCACTCAGTATGTGATCCCGGCAAATCACTCCACCGCAAGGCCCAAACAGGGAACCTTCACCCATCAACACCACACATCCCCACAGTGCTTAACAAAAAGAAACCCAAAGATGGCCAGACAAATAGATGCTGCCGTGGACACTGAGAAACCAGAGGGTCTCTCACCCGCTATGCCCCGGGGATCTCTCTCTCAGGTGGCCAGGGCACGGCCATTGCCTTTGGATCCAGACCCTGGGGGTGGACCAGTGCAGGAGGATCACCTGGGTGAGGGGTCTTCCGAGAGTGGGGGTGAGGAAGCCGATGGTGAGATGCGGTACTCCCCCCTCTTTTGTTTATCTAACCCATCCTATTTTTTTGGATTCTCTGAGGTCCCAACTCCTCCCCTCCCTTTTTAACCAAAGAGTAGTCCGTGGAATAGGGTGACTGACAGTAACAACACTAACTTTCACACATCGTACTGGGCATGTCCCACTAATCGTGTCAGGCAAAGTCAGGCACTTGTCTTTAAGTGCATACAGCTGACATCAATTAGCTCTCCTCACACAGATAAAATGCAGAACCTATAGACACTCTAAGCAAGGCAGAACAAGAGTACGAGCAGAACATGCGGGCGAAGGCAAACCTACTGGAGCAGAGCGACAGATCAAGGGATGAGAACAGCGGGTCAAAAATCCCAAGAGTTCCCTACTGGAGTTCGTTGCCTCAGACAGGCTGCGAAAGACACGTGGAAAAGGCCAGATCCCAAATCGGAAAGCTGCATTGTGTTTCAATAATGCCAGCGACCCTCCGGGTGAACGGCAGAGTTGGGGAGGCGAGGCCAAGCCTGTGGTACTAACCTTGACAAACGGTGAGTTGGCAAGCGACCTAAGAGACCGGTGTGTGTTAAAGTTTGAAGTAGCAACATTATATCGCAAGTGAAGGCTGCACGCATGTGGATGAGACGCGAAGAAAGGCAGACCTGTGAATGAACTTTGAAGTTAGGACAGATGTGAAATCAGTGATATTAAGTAACAGAGTAGTCTGGCGATGGTTTCTTTAAGAGGATGGAGTACTTTCTCCATTGAAGTACTAAGAAATGCACAGCATAGCCCTTTGGTTTCCTTTATGTCTAATTTAAATGGCTGTTCTTTTGATTAAATACAAATCTTCAATCAGTGGTATACATCTCTAGTAACAATCTTTACAATAGCTGAATATCGTTTCAATGCATACACTTGGAAATATTGTACAACAGTTTATGATGCAATATCTCAAGTTTGCTGATTATGTTCACACTAGTTTAACACTGTTGGCTGCTCAAGCCCCTATTTTAAATAAAATGCAGCTTTTATTGCCTCATTCAAGTCATTCTCCTCCCTTTATCCCTTTAATTCAGTCCCAGGCAGTTCTAAAGGGGTCAATGAAATGCTGCTCAGTAATTATTCACTTTTTGACTCCACCAGTCCTTCTGTTAACATTTCTGGAGAAATAGTTTTGTAGTTTTGTGCGCAATATATATACATATATATACATATATATATATATATATATATATATAACATGGCCACCGTAGTGGCCATGTAGTTATGGATAAATTGTTGTTTCCATAGGAAGAGCACTTTTTGGTTGGCTTATAAATTCGCACCCCCTGGCCGAAACCTCACCAAACTTTGCAAAAAAAGGATATGGCCCACTCTGAATTCCGGGGTGGATAGAACTTCATAATAGAATGCTATTTATATCAACGCATTGCTTAATGTATGTACTAACTAGCACTTGATTTTTATTCCAATATTTCTTGCCACTTTTTGGGCAACATTATAATGACAATACCTTCTACAAAGTTTTCATGAATAATAAATGTACAGGTGATGTCATCAGTGATGTCATCAATGACATTTGTGATGTCATCTTTGATGTCCTGGGTGTTAGTCTTAGCAATGCACGGTGGTGGTGCGAGTTATGGTTGCTTAGCTTACCGTAACTGGCGAATTTCTGTGGTTTTTCGGTTTTACTTGGAACCATAACGTCCCTTTAACAAAGTTCTTTTACTGAATTTCATAGGTTTTTAGTAGCGCAACTTAACCATAACGTCCCTTTAACAAAGTTGTTTTACTGAATATATATAGCCAAAAAATCATTTATTTTTAAAAAGTTAAGGTTACTACTACTTGCAAAAAGTTGAGTCTAAAACATGAGAAACACCACAGTTAAGTATAAACAGTGAGTAAAGAATAAATTAAATATTCATGAATACAAGTACAGTGTGTGAGCTATCTGTCTTGCACAGACAGATCCGATAGACAGCCACAGAAAGAGCGCGAGTGATGGAAGCCAGTTTATGGGTAAGGATAGACATTCATGTAAAAATGTACGAAATGCGTTTACAAAAATAACTGAAAACCTTTTTTCCACCCATGTAAAGTACACCTTCAGTTGTGCAAGGTGCATAAATGCATGAAGGACAGACACATTCGATATATTCCAGTGAGTCTTGTTATCTAACGAGTTGCACACATTTGTTGGTCCCAAAATGTGTATTCGTAAATTGTTACGTGAAAGCACAACGGTTTTAGCTTCGTGCCATTCTATCATCACACAAAGAAATGCATGTACCTTTGTAGGTTAAACATTAGTATACCATTTGTGTATTAGTATGTGTACAGTGTAATTATAGTGTGGCAGTCGCTGCACTACAGTACTACAGTTGAGTAGAGTATCGAGATACATAGGAAACCCAAAAATGGATTGCTAATTACTTTCAACTCGCATGATAGATTTGGCTGAAATTTTGAAAACAAAACGCTTGTCACGCCCCTTGCCCCCTTGAGACTGGAAATTTTGTTAAAGAACCTTTAAAAAATAAAATGGTTAAGAAAGTCAAAAATACCTAGCCCTCATTCATTTCCCCATAGAGGAAAAAGTCTATATCTCATGGTGCTTGGCAGGAGAGAGGCTTTTCAGAAATTAAAAGCAGGCATTTTTTTTGTTTGATGCGAGAGATAACCACGGTTATTACGTGGTTATTACAGAAACAATCACGGTGAGCAGAAAAGAAAAGTGGATAAAATACTATTTTGAGGGTGGAAACGATGCAATGGCATCAGGCTAGAGGTGGGAAGGGGGAAAGAAGACACTACGTGAAATTGGGGAGTTGTGGGGAGCCTGGGGACCAAATTCAGAGCACATCCGTTTTATCATAGCCATGGCTATTTGGTAGGATAACCACGGCTATAAAAGAAAACCATCTGAGGAATGTAAGTGCATCAAACGAAAAACTGAGTGTTGGTGGTAGAATGGGAGAGGCTAGGGAGGGAAAGAGGAGTTGAGGGCGGCGGAGAGCATGCCAAAAGGGAGGGGGAGCACTTGAGTGCCTGGGACGATAGGGAAGATTTTATTTGTCGCTGTTTTTATGGATAACTATGGTTATTCATGGGCAAAGGGCGCCGACAGATAGCTACGGTTTTGTGTAGTGCATTCCAAAGATAACAGTGGTTCTAGGAACAAAAGTTTTTTTAAGAGAGTTAAAAAATGTGGATTACCAAAAAAAATATTTTTACAGCTACAGAGGGAGGGGGGTGCAAAGTGGCCACAGCCAAAGGCATGGCTAGAGGCCGAGTAGAGTTTTAAAATATACCGAGGGCCACAGCCGAAGGCCATGGCTAGTGGGCGAGTTGTGTTTTAAAATATACCGAGGGTCACGGCCGAAGGGTGTGCTCACTCACCAATGGACTCAAAATAATGTATAGTGACCATGGCCAAAGGCTGTGGCCACCTATTAGGACCAAAAGAAACATATTGGGGGAACATGTACAGTGAAAACGGCCAAAGGCCATGGCCTGGTAGTGTTTTAAAATATACGGTGGAAACGATGGTATCACAAAACCATTGACATTCAATAAAAAAATGTTTACAGTGCAGTTGAACTGAGCAGATTTAACGCAACAAACCTCTTGAAATTCAGCAGATGTGGGAAGTCATGACCAGCCAAACTTGGCGTGTGCCCGTTGCAAACACATGAGCGGATACATATTATAAGAGAAGGGATTCAAAAGGCCATATAAAATGGCATTATGTGGGCCATAGCATTATGGGGGACATTAACAGGAGCATAAAGAATATATGAAGGCAGCACAAACAAATGGCGGTACCTTCATATCTTGAAAACAAAGATATTAAAATAGGTCTGTGAAATAGAGATCCAAAGCCATCTACATCAACACAGCATGTTCACTACTAAGAACTGTTCTCACACTTTCGAATTCAGACCCAAGTTTGAGAGTGACCATTAACTCATTATCTAGATAGATGACTAGACAGATGGGTGGATCGACAGATGGACACGCAAACTGATAGATTAAATAGACAGTGGTCAAAGTGGGCGGAAGCGGTGCTCCTCTATATCTTTATATTAAGTTTTACTGTTCCTATGATAATTTTAAAAAGAAAATGTTTCGGAAGGGTTTCGTTTTAAAATAATCGTGTAGGATGAAGTTGAAACTTGCACTGCACTGAACATTCCCTTAAACAGCATACAAATTTGTTTAGGGGTTTATATGCACGTGGGACGGGGTGTGGCGATGGGGTTTGTGGGGAGCAGGGACAGGCCAGCAGGCCAGATAGTTTCTTTTCATACACTGAGACCACTGCAGATACTCACAAATATATAGACAGGCAACTGAAAACGCATCAAACAAGCATTGTCAAAGCCAGAAGTCTTGACCTTTGTAGTTCACTAACAGACAAATAGGAATAGCTTTCTATCACCTTTCAAAAAGTGAAATACTACACTTCTAAAGACATCTACAATGACTCAATACAAGAAACAAATATTGGCAAAGTAAATGGCTCATGTGTTTGTACTTCATCAAAAAACAAATGGTTGTAGCTTAAACGTGGATGTAGACCCTCCAGAGTGTAAAACATTCTATACACAGGGTATTGGACCCATGTTCGTTCTCAGTAGAGGGGCTCCCACACTCCTTTTCAAGGTTTTAGCTTAGTATCTCAATTTTTAAAATTAAATATAATATATGAGCATTGTTAGGACTAATCTAACAGGCATTTGCAAAGCTAATAGTTGTGCCATGTGTAGATCTTCATAGTCAAACAAAAGGTTGTAACGTTATATCTCATTTGTAAAGGTATCATAGGCTATAGGGACATACGACTTAAAATGCATCAAACAAGCATTGGCTCAGCCAATAATTGTAGCACGTGTAGTCCTTCATTTAACAAATGATCATACCTGTGCATCACTTTGCATAAAGTGTAACAGGATATATGAAAATACAACCGAAAACTCATCCAAGAAGCATTTGCAAAGGTAATATTTTTCACATTTGTACTTGATCATTGAAAATAAAATGGTCATACCTTCATAACCTAGTCTAACCTTAGTATCTCGCTTTGTAAAGTGCATTACAATATACAAAAATATAACTGAAACCCCATCCGGCAAGCATTGGCAAAGACAATAGATTAACTGCAGGTTTTTGGCAAATTTTTCCTGTTATTAGGCACTGACATTTTCGCTTGAACACCCACAGAGCGACAAAAAGACAAAGTGATCGAATCAAAACTCAGGCACAGCACCTACGCCGTTACTGTTTGCAGCATACGGATCATTGTTTCTACCTACCTCCTTCTTACAGTAGAGATGGGTTATATTAATGCACCACCACAGGGCCTGACTGGCATCTTGCTGTCTTTTGCCACATAAGGTGTACATCCACACGTTACCCATACAAATCCCACATGACACTACTATAACTGCAGCTCTTGATATTGTTCAAACCTTTCCTCGCGTTCACCCGCGGGTCAAGGCACAACTTGTTGCAGGCCAAATAAAAGGCTCGGGACTGCAAGTATAATTTCCCCGGCCCAATGCGGTCAGTGAGGGATAACGCCTGGTGGCACTTTTGAATACTTAGCAGTCGCAATCTACTAGCCCATTTCACAGGGCCGTGCCAAATCAGCAGCCTTCGTTTTGCGCCAACCCCCAGCTTGGGGATGCATGTCATATAGCCTTGCTTAAATCCTGCAAACGCAGCATCCGGGACAAACGCAGATCACTGCCAAGTTGGGCTTTGGGGCAGCTCAAGAATGGGCGTTATGTTCCACCTAGAGTATCAAAATAAATAAAAGATTTTCTTTGACAGTGAAATAGCTCAATTAGTTGTGATACAGAAGTGTTATCAGCGAGGCCCAGGTTTGTATCCCCATTAGGGGACAAGTCACAAAATGTAATTCCTTGCCGTCCTGGAAAGGTTATCAGGGTGCCATCAAGTGAGGTAAGGATGCCGGATTCCCATGAAAATGAAGGCACATTTTTTTTTAAAAAAATGTATGTGGGGGCTGGACGATTTACAGTGATGGAAGCGCTCGCAGATCTTATGGACATTAAAGAATGCCAGCAGTTTAGTTCGATCGTTTTAGTTTGGGTTAGTGGGGGCACGGAATGACGGCACTCTCAAACGTCTGTGGATTCTACAGCCCGTCACTGTGGACTGGTGATGGAGCTAAAGTTATACTTGTAATCCAATGTTGATCTTCCACCCTTCATGTTTCTCACATCGTAGTTGTTTGGCCCATAAAGGTGGGGTTCGTTCGTCGGGCTTCAAAGAGAGCTACTGAGAACATTATTTATGTAATTTAATGATGTGAGACTCATGCGCTGCTCATTACGGGCTCTCTTCCCATGTCCACACTGGCCTATCTTTTTCCAGAGCTACCTTTTTTCCTTTAAATTGCAGCTTGTTTTCGCTTTGATTTCTTGAGGACTAATGTCATTTCACCTAAGCATTTATACTTTAGTCACCTTATCTAACAAAAGGCGAGAAGGCTTTGGCCCAGTTCATGCATGTTGGAGCTTGGTGAATCATTTCGTTTTCCCAGATTCTTTTTAAGGACGTTTCTAATCCATCCCGTGCTGGCATTACTACCCTTAGCATAGGGAATCTCTCTCTGGGTGTATCCATACAAAGGGCAATTGTCACATTTGATGGCTCTGGGAGGACATTCTTGCCGATAGATTTTTATCCATCAGCTGTGATTTTTGGATACCGAGGCTTGAGCATCATTACTCCATCTTCTCGGGTTGAGTGTGTAGTCGTGGGTTTGTATTTTTCTTGGTCTGTGTGGTCTTGTCACAGTAGGGTTGGTTTCACAGGGTCTTTGCAGTGATGGGCCACGGGTAGCGGTCAAAGGGATTTGCACGGGAGGCACTAAGTCTTCTGATCAGAGGGTTCGGGTTCTGATCCAGTCCTTGGCAGAAGTTCTTACTCAGCTTTGCTAGATGTTCGTCCAACATCTCGATGTCCAGGTCTCTGTGAAGGTCTGCTATCCTTGTGAAGATTGGAGCTCCAGACGATATTCGCAGGGCCTTGTTCTGGACTATCCGAAGACTCTTCCGGAGTCGCTCATGGCAGGTCATCCATGCTGGATAGGCATACGTCAGGGTTCCCACCAAAATCGATTGCACTAATTTATACTCTGATGCAAATTGATATAATTGTTGTCAGTTCTTGCCTGAAGGCTATAAGCAAGACAATAAATCAGTTTCCACCACACCCCAGATTAGCCCTGCTACAGCCATGCAGGTATGCAGAGCCGGCCTTAGGGCAGGCACGGGTTGGGCGACCGCCCGGGGGTCCCTGTCATTAGACCCCCACCACACCAGCTCGGGGGAGTGTTAAAAGGTCTCCTCCAAGCTGGCGTGGTGGGAGAAGGCGCGTCAGGCACCCTATTGAATTAATAACAGTAGGGCGCCTGACGTGCGTATTGAAAAATGTGGTGTTCCCCCTACCCCTGCCACAAGACCAGGGGTGCGAGGGGTAGGGAAGCACATTTTTGGTTTGCTGTCCGGGGCGTTGCGGCTCCCAAGGCCGTCCCTGTGGGTTTGGGTCTCGGGACCCACCCACTTGGTCACGTCCGTTTCACCGCATTTGATGAATCAGCCGTTTTGCTGCATTTTTCATGGCTTTTTTTATTTTACATTTATTATGGAGGCGGAGCATGTTAGGGTGCATTTTATTTTAGATTTTAGCATAGCAGGGGTGGTGAGGGTGTGTGGTGAGGGGTATTGGTGGCCTTCTCCCATAAGAAAAACAGCAATAAATGCAGCACAAAGACCAAGGCGATCAAGTTGTCCTTGATCCATGGCTCTTATACAGTGGATTCCACTCCGTTTCCAACATTCCCCTCTCCCAATGTGGCACTCTGCTTTCACATTTTGATACAGCCAATCCTTGGCTTTGTCACTTCCGACAGTTTGGCCTGGCATGCACAGATAATATCCCTGGGGAATTGTGGGGGTGCCTTCAAACGCTCGGTGGCAATTCTGGCCCCACAATTCAAGAGTTGCCAGAGCACCTCTTGGGCTATCACACAATCATCCTTCCATTAATTGTAGTCATTTCCACTAAGGTACTACACACTGCCATCATAGGAAATACTTGTTACTATAAGACCTCTTATTCTCACCTTTTCTGTATCAGTATGTCATCTAATCCACTGACTACCATTACACACCCAGCATACTTATACAATCATTTTCCCTGTATCTTAACTCCTCATACCTCCCCAATCTGTTTGCTTTGTGTGTCCTTTTTGTAGTCCCGCTCCACCTTTGCACTTATCTCTTTTCTTAGCCTCAGACTAAAGTCAGGTTCACCCCAGCAGGGGTTCCATACGCCTTTTCTCAGAGAAGGAGCCAGCGCCGTAAGACCACTACGGTGGTGTTGGCATAGTATAAATGATTAATAACCTAAGAGCTGTCGTTGAAGTGATTGGTGAAAGTTTTTTGGCATGCTTAATTTTTACCTTCCCTCACAAGTAACTGCACTCTAGATTTTTGATGCTAGATGGGAGTCCCAGTCTCACAAGAAGTTTGACTGAGGTGTTGGCCAGATGAGTGATGGAGACCAAGGCATTTCCAGTCTTTTAGCATGGCAAGTCATGATTTATTGCAAAACAGAAAAGGTACATTTATTTATTTTTGCACTAAACCCGGGGGCTTCAAGGCGCTGGTTACACAAGGTCATAGCAGATGATACCTATAGAAAGTACATGTTACATTGGGTTAGCTCAGAACGGCAAGTTCAAGCAGAAGAGTAAGGTCTTGAGAGGTTTCCGGAACGCCCAGTAGGATTCAGATCTCAGTGACAAAGTTAGAGCGTTCCAGTTCATGGAGGTGATGAACAGGAAGCTGCCCCCAGATCTCTTTCGCGTGAATCTTGGGATAGTGAGTTGGTGAGAGTAAGACGAGCGGGTGGGCTATACATCATATCGGCCACATATCATATGGCACGTAGCCCAGAGACCTACTGTGGCAGTAACAGTCCGGCCCATCAGCTAGTATGTGTGGCTTGACAGGACCTGGTGTATGGTCATGCCCCTGCAGTGTAGCCATAGAACATGGCCAATCCCGGTGGCTTCTTTGAGTGCCTTGTCAGGGCCTGGAATGACTTTGGGCCATGCTATGGGCAATATAGCAACAAGCCATAGCAGTCTTCGTTGTGCTCTAGTTTCCAGTGATGTCATTGATGATATAATAAGTGATGTTCAAATTAATCTCATCTACGATATCATCAGTGTGCTTATGGGCTGTGTAATGGGGGTCTCAGAGTTAAGGTGGTGAAGCTTCCAACACTTTACTAATTTCAAAAGATTTGTCACAGTGGTTACACCATCTCTTCAACGTTTAAAGTTGTTTGACTGAATTTCAAGGGTTTTGTTGCGTTTTTAGCCTGCAGTGATTGCGCAGCCTACACCCCAAGGCCTAACGTGGAATGGGGAACGCTTGATCACTGAAGCGAGGTGGTTGGAGAGACAGTTCAAGGAGAAGAGATGCAGCGGACCGTGGCCACAGGTTTTATTCATATGAATACATTTTGGAAACTATCAGCCGACTCGCCTGTTTCCGTATGCCTTCAGAAGGGGCACACTTCACTTGGCGATGAGCGTCTACGGTCAAGAACTCAAGTAAGACTCAATCTGCGATAGAAACCTCAGCGAACCCAGGACACTGGTCGGTGTCGAAGGACACACAGACCTGAGGCACCTCAGGGGAGAGGAACAAAAAAAGAAACGGATAACAAGCGCTGCTGAATACCAACGACAAAGCATATCGGCGCAAGCGCATATGAATAGGAGACATGCACGTGCAAGCGTTAAAGCAAAGGACCTCTGAGCACGTCTCCTTAGCAACAGGCACAACTGAAGTGCTTGAAGTTAGGCAGGCACGAAGAACATTAACAGGAGCGCAGACCGCACAGAACGAAACGAAAAAAGAAGACAACATAATGAAGAATAACATAAGAATTCAGGGCATTTTTAAGTGCAATAATAAATGGACACACAGAGCGCAGAAAAGTATTGAAGAAAAGTACACAGAAAATTACATAAGATACAGTGCACCACTGTTCACCCTCCAATGAATTTGCTAGCCAGCCATGGACAACCCCCAACCCCTTGGTGCGAATGGAAGGAGTATTGGAGGAAGTATGTGAAAACAATTGAGCACGACGGGCTGACCTCCCAAAAGAAGAGTTAATTGAGGCCCAGAAGGACAGCGCAAATACAGAGAATTGCCCACACTATCAGAAGCTGAAGCAGGAGACATGGACGACCAGGAGGAGACAATTAGACAACTAGATAAATATTGCATTCCAGATACAAATGTGACAAACAGATTTAATTTCTACTGTAGGATGCAACATGAAGGAGACAATTGAATAATATGGGTCTGCCATTGACATGCAGGCTTGTTACCGGAATCGCCACGAGGGAATGGATAATGGACCAAATCATAATCCACACTAACAATTCGGTACTATAACAAAGACTCTGAATGTGTGGGGACCCGACATTACAGAAAACTATTGTCATAACCAAGAAAATCGAACATGCAGAATTATATTCCAGAGAAATAAAAGAAAAAGGAATTAACACTTAGAAAGAATGACACCAGCAAGAATGAGGATACAAATCAACAAGACAATGTAGTAAGAAAGGATAGTGAAAGGAGAATTTTCAGAGACAAAGACAATAAGAGTAATGAACCAGTGAAATAAGAAAGAGACCACAAAAGACAGCCTTTCGTCAGAAGAACAAAGAATATAACAATGGGAAGAACAGATCTTTCAGGTATGGGAGACTTGGACATTACGCCAACCCAAGACAATGTCCAGCTCTCAATCAGGCATGCACCTAGTGTAAGAGATGTGGACACTTCGCATTTGTTAGTCAAAATAAAAGAAGGGTATCAGCAATACAAAAGAGACAGATGAAGAGCATGCTGTAGCAGTAAAAAGCCAGGATAGAGAAGATAATGACAGCAAGTTGCGGGGACCCAGTTCTAATGTGATCATACAAAACTGGAAGGCCGAGGTGATAGTAGACAGCTGCTCACCATATACAATACACATCTGGAAGAAATGGGAAGAGTTGCAAAACCTAGGTTTAAAATCCAAACTCAAAAATTCAGATATAAAGAATCCTGGAGGGTTGGAAGGGTGGTTTAATAGTACAGTAGAACTCCAACAGTAATTGAAATAAAAGTGTATATACCAAGGAAGGGAGTCAACGTTTTGGGTTGGAGAGATCAATCAGCCTTTAAGATAAGACTTGACCCCTGCCAGCCTGAACCAGTGTTGAGTGCGAGTGTGTTGGTGTATTCAGTGCAGGAGTAGGGAAGCTAAAGGGCTCTGCCCACAGGATAACGCTGTTGCTTCCCCACACATATTCGATACACCCAAGACTATATGACGATTCGCAAAGCTCTAAAAATGTGGCCCTTTCCATAATACCACCATGACTATCTGAAGCAACTGAACCCTAGCAACCCGATGACTAATTGCTCAATGAGATCCCGAGCAATGTCACCACTGAATATGCATATTAATTTGCTATTAAGCAACCCATGCCTGAAATCTGGAATATCTATCTCATTAGATCATAACTCCACCCAAACACTCCTCTCCCATGTCACTATGCTTACTCTCTGCTCTACACAATCACACAATTAGAGTGCAGCTACACCCCTTGATCAATTCGGACTAGCTGCTCACATACGAACATTACCCCATGAACACTTCATCATTCTAATTAAATGCAGCTATAGAGAGGCAGAGGAGGACAAAACCAATGATGTAGTGATATTGCTGGAAGATATATCCAACAATAAATAGGATAAGGAAGCGGTCAATGATGAGTGTGAAGGCATCATGAAGTAAGACACAGGCAACAGACTTACATTTCAAACCAAAAAATATTTATTAACTCAAAGATCAGGATGGTTGAAGGCCTAACTTGCCCTATACTAAGGCGGTATTATCCAACCTGAACAAAACTAAGCAAAGTCTGAGTCAAAGAGTTCATCTTAAAAGTCTGTCCGTGGTCATCACCTATCCTTGTCCTCACAACTAAAGCTAATAAGTGAGTAGGGATGTCAAAGTAAAAAAATAAAACAGTGTTCAACTCAATGTTCTGAGCTTAGCCTCTTCCAGCTCACAGCTTTCTCTCAGCTCCCCTTCCCCAGGCATAAGAAAGCTCCATGAAAAAGTCTCAAAGTTTACCTTTCTTTGGTTCAAGGTGATACAGTTCCACACAATCCTCTGGGTTGTCTCCCCAAGTTTAAGGTAAAACAGTTCAAAAGAAGAGGGGCTTGAGGCTCTGTCCTCAAGACAGCATCTGCAACTCATCATGTCTCAGGGCTCCTTTCCCCAAGACTTCATTCAAAGTTAAACACAACTCCAGGTCAACTTGACCCTCCTCCTGGTTTTCGTCAACAGTAGTTCCTCTTGATGTGTTTCACAATGTCATTGACTTTCACAATTACGGGCTCCCTGGTCTAGGCACAGTTGTCATACCGCATGGTGCACCCATCACAGGTTGCACAACCAGGAACCTGGGGCTCCTCAGCTCACATAGGTTCCTTCGCACTTGTTCCTTTGCAGCAAGTCACCCTGGCTTAGTTCCTTTTAGCGATCTCTTGGCTTCAGGCTTCTACTTGATAGTCCCTACCCTTGGTATACCTCCATGCCAAGACTGATCTAGCACTACTACTCTGTCCTTTTCTGCTTTAAATCACAATTAGCACCCTTTTGGCTTGGGAAATGCTGTTTTCCCACTTTCTTCATATCAAAAGTAACTGGCTCAACAAATCTTTACAATGTGCCTTTCATTGAAAAAATCCATTTACATTTCTCTTAAAAGGTTTCCCAACATTTCTTTAGTTCCTTTAGCAAAACACTCAAACCATTTTTGTGGCTTGCGCAGCATTTTTATTCCCTTTCTGGGTTTATAAAACTTTCTGTGTAAAGCCTTAATTGCATCACAATGGCAAAGTTTGTTCGCAGATATTTCTCTTCTTAAGCCTTCTTTTTGTTTTAACAATGGCTTGTCTTCATTACTCTTAGTTTCTTCTTTTTCAACCGAGTAATTTCAAGGGTTACATGTGGGGAAATGAGGGGAACTGGCTAATATCCCATAAAGGTTTGCGGAGGGTTAGGTTGGTCGTCAATAGGGAAAGGGGATACCAGGTCTCATCCAAGGGCACCCCCCTCCCATTCTTCCAGGACCCTCCACTCAGGAAATCCTCCCTCACTTCTCCACCCCCAGGGTCATGATCCAAAATCGATGGCCTTTCCCTGGCCACCTGCACAGAGCACCCAAGGAGAGTAGGTGTGAGAGTACCCTTACAGAAGTGAAAGGATGTTATTCAAGGTTGGCTGTGGAAATAAAATGAAGGTTTGGTGCCATATTGGGAAGTGAGAGGAGAATTGTCAGTGGAGGATAGTGTAATGTTGAGAGGCCACAAGTGTATACCACCAGGAGCGATGAGAACTAGCATAATAGAATTAGCACACACAAGTCACCCAGAGATTACTGGAACTAAGCAGAGAATGAGAAAGACAGACATATTGGTGCCTAGTATGGCTACTAAGAAAGAAGGAGCAGTAAGAGAATGTTCGGGATGTCAAAATTCAGACAAAATGTGTAGTTATTAAACCAGAAATCAAGCCCATTTCAGCATCCAGGGTGAGCATGGAAACCTAGGCGTTGGTGTGTTAGGGCCATACTATGTACTATGGCCACAAATAAGTTTCATGTTAATAATGGTAGACCATTACTCCAAGTGGATCGAGGTCAAATTTGCAAAGGAAGCAACTTCAGGAGAATGGGTAAAATTCCTTGAACATATTAGCAGGAGAGAAGGTTATCCTGAAGTAGTCATAAGCAACATTGGCACGCTATTTAAAGGAAATGTCAGAATATGCTAAGGCAGTGGGGATGAAGTGGAAGTTCACAGTGTGTTATCATCCAGAATCAGATGGGTTGGTTGAGAGGTACAATCGAGTGTTAGTGGAAATGGTTGAAAAAGCCACCAGGAATGGCATGGATGTGTTAGTAGTGGGACAAGTGTGTAGCATGAGGGTGCACATGAACAGCTTGACTGGAGTGTCCCAGTTTAGACTTATGAGGGGCAGAGATCCTAACACTAAGTTGCCTCTGAGTTGGGTAAATGAGAAAGGCCGTCATAGAGAAATGAATCACAAACAGGTCAGGGAGTCATGGCAGAGAAGAGATTCATAAATAAGATGACGGTACATTGGGAGAGAGTCAAACCTGGAGATTGGGCGAGAATAAAGAAGGCAAGGAATGTGCAAAAGGGATTTTCCAAATGTTCGGACCCTGTTGAAGTAAAATAAATAGTTAGTACTGCTGTGAGAGTAGCTAATGGTTTGTATGGAATTTAAACAGATTGAGAAAATGTGGCAGTGACGCTGTAGGTGTGGAAGGCAAAGAAAGTGTTGTCTAGTACGAGTTTGATGAGTCGATGAGTGTCTAGTAAAGAACAGGGTGAACTTACGAGGGAAGAAGGAATCGACTCAAGCAATCAGATAGGGGAAAGGTTTCTTTGCAGTGGTGTTGGAAGCTGTGTCCAGAGTTCGAGGGAGAGCTTGACAAGGAGAATGAGAAGACCACCAGTGTGGTCCAAAGATCATATTATGTCAAACTTTAATGTTCAAGGAATTTCATGCCTTAACAATTTAGTGTTCAAAGAAATTCAAAATATCTTGTAGGTCCATCTTAAGTGAGGGGAAAAATACATCTGTTCGATTCATGTTATTACTAGTTTAAGTTGGTTGAGGAAGTATGTAAGTTGTTGAATTCCAGAACAAGGGGGTGACACCAATTGGATTCTGCTCTGCAGGAGTACAAGGATGAGTAGGGGTAAAATGTCCCACTCAGCCCTCACACTTCTACAAACCAAAACACAATGCAAACAAAGGTAAAACAGTGACAGTTAAGAGACATATCTCCTTCCCCTTATATGGTAACGTGGCCCGAGGGAAGGCTATGCTCTTAAGAGGGATGCGAAGGTGAACCAGTAGTGACCCAATCAACGCAGTATCACAGTCAAAATAAAGGGAATGTCCAATCAAGGTTGTATACAAATATATATACTTTAATCAAACACACCATCAGCAAATAGAATGAATAGAAAATACTGTACAAAACCCCATCCCACAGGAAGAACAGAGAAGATGCAACAGACTGGAGAAAGTAGAACTCTCAGCATAGTTCCAGGGGTGGTAGTTAAATCACTAGCCACAAAAAGGATACAACTTGGATGAAAACAGGAGCAATTGTGACCTAACCCATCTCTAGGGTCCAACTGGACTGAGAGTGTCTAACATAGATCCGACCAGATGAAGCTTAGTTCAGGCACGATGGATGGCGTGTGTCCAAGCAGCAAGTGGGCATCAAACAGGGATTACCCCAGTCGCTCTGTATAGTCCAAGCACGGCTCTGAAAGATGCAGGTCAGGGAGGTCCCAAGATCACTGTGCAGTTGACCAGAGCGAGTTGGGCTTTAGTCACCGGTAGGGGTCGATGAGTGATGCTACAGCAGTTCTAGTTGGAGGACGACAGTCGTCGAAGTGGGTAAGTTGGGTGTGTCAATGTGTAGGTTGTTGAGGTGGCAGTTCAAGGGCTAGCTGGGTCGAGCCGTGGTTTTAACACCCATTCTGAGTCAGCGTGATACTCCTCAGTGATTCGGTTTAGACCCTGGCATCGAGCTGTCTTTTCGGGCCTAGCAGGTGAGGAGTTTTAGCTAGGACACGATGCAGTGTCAAGCGGGTTCAAAGTGCAAGCAAGTTCAAAGCGGTGAAGGAGCACAACAACCTGTGCCTTCAACCTCTCTCTTGTTCTGTGTGCAGCGACCACAGAGCAACCGGTTTGGTGGAGTAGAACAGGGAACTTCGGTTGGTATGGGCCTCACGCTGCTGGGAGGCCCGCACAGGGGGACTTGAGGGAAGGGTGGCACCAATCAAGGTCTGCTCTCCAAGCTCTACGAGATTCCATTGCATAGTGGTGGATTATGGACCACAGCAGAGGTTACTCCCGGTGTGCTCTGGGAGTGGGTAAGTAACAGATCTGCATTCAGTCTTGGTCTTAGACGATTCCTTCTTCACCCGAGTCTGAGGGCTTTGGAAGTACAACATTCCCCAAAGGAAGTTTAGTTCTTCAGAGCTAATCTGCGGCTTTAAAGGATCTGAGAGGATCTGATAAGAATCTGTTGAATGGGTGGAAGACCCTTTCTTTTAAGGGCACACGTCCCCAGGTGATTGGCCTAAAGCTAGCTTGCCCTTGTGGTTAACTCCCTGCTCTTGGAGTGGACTTTGCCCTTCTGATGTCACACCCAAAGTGCTTTACTCCAAGGAAGTGGAGGGGAGGGGACAGGAAAGTGGGAGAGAATCAAAATGGTGGATGTCTCCTTCCATTGACTAAAGCACGCCTTCCTATCATAATCCCGCCCCTTCCATTCTCACTAAAAACAAAAGCCTTTAAAGATGCAGCACCATGGTAAGTGCCTGATCCTTTTGAATGGTGTGCTCCTTTGATGCCCAGGCCCAGGACAGCTGCCTGCTGTGTGACTGTCAGCCGGACGGTGTTACCGGTCCTCACAAAGAGATCAAAGAGGAGGCCCAGCCCTCCAGGTTCCTGTCCTGCCATTTGGGGGGCTACACCCAGCTGACCAGAATACACAGCTGTCTCACAGGAGGCGACATGTGCGATATCAATTGGGATGTGGACGTCATGATCATAAGTAGTACCATGCACTATGCCTAAACTCAGCCATAGCTTTATTTTAGAGATTATCCTGCCACCATCATGCGTTACTTATTATCATCTTTGTTTTGGTACAGGGGTGCATATCTGCAATGCAGCCCCAATGCGGCAGAGACTTGTCGGTCACTGCCACTGTCAAATGGGCATATGGGACCTCTGAATCTGCTCAGTGCCACTGGTAGAGCAGGCACTACGAATTAGGATACTGATGAGGCAGGCTACAGATATATACTATGCTTTTGGCATGGAGCTTATGAAAGGAGAACCTGATTAGCAGATTACACTTTCAGAGATGAAACTACCGGCATCTTTTTATTATTCAATAAAAATAAAAGCCAGGGCCTTGCACCCTTTCCAGATGGCAATTCCTAACAGCTGTACATATGGCATGCAGTGATCACCCGGCCTACAATCCAAGGCGTACGTTGGAATGTGGAACACGTGATCACCAAAGCAAAGGCTGTTTGAGAGACAGTTCATGGAAAAAAGGTGTAGTCAGCCATGGCTGCAGGTTTTAGTCACACAAATATATTTTGGAAATTAACAGCCGACTCACCTGTTTCTGTGCACCTGCATATCCTATTTCTAACCTGAGGCACCTTCCCCAACACCTAAAATGTGTATATATGTATATATGTGTATATATGTATATATATATATATATATATATATATATATATATATATATATATATATATATATATATATATATATATATATATATATACACATATGGGATACATTACTCACCGTAATCGTATTTCTGATGCTTGTATCTGCTTAGATTCACATGCTGTGCATAGGCCGACATCTAGTGGAAGCTGCGGAGTATTACAGTTTGTTTTTCGAAACTCGAAAATGGGCGTCGACACAGGCGTGCCAGTAATACTATCCCTAGTGTGACGTCCACTGTACCCAAGATCCCTCACGCGTCTGGGATCCTCAGATTGTATTTTTTCTGACATGAGGAAGCATGAGGAGTAGCGTGAGTACAGATAATCCAAGCAGATATACAGAAAGGTAGGACTACAAGCAATCATGCGCCTTCTCTCGGAGGGGAGGAAGGGTGGGTCGCATGTGAATCTAAGCAGATACAAGCATCAGAAATACGATTACGGTGAGTAATGTATCCCTTCTGAGGCTTGTGGAATCTGCTTAGATCACATGCTGTGCATAGATTAGCGAGCAGTACCCGAAGAAGGAGGTGGGATGTGAGAAGGGTCATGAGCAAACAGGTGTCTTAGAACCGCTTGTCCCACTTGTGTATCTGTCTTGGAATGAGTGTCAATGCAGTAATGCTGAGTAAAAGTGTGAATGGAGCTCCAAGTAGCTGCCTTGCAAATGGTGTCGAGGGGAACATTTGCAATGAAAGCCAGAGTGGCACCAATGCCTCTAGTAGAATGGGCCCTTGGCGTAAAAGGCAGAGTTTTTTGAGAAAGAGAGTAACACAGCTGTATACAGTTGATAATCCACTTCGAGATCGCGCCTTTAGAGACGCGATCCCCCTCTCTGCCTGTAGCTACGGAGACAAACAGTTGATCTGTTTTTCTTAGCGGTCTGGTCTTATTTACATAGTAGAGGACCGCCCTACGCACATCAAGGGTGTGTAGTTTCACCTCAGCCGAGCTTTGCGGGTTCTGGAAGAAAGCCGGAAGCTCGATGGACTGGTTTACATGGAATTTAGATATAACTTTAGGTGAGAACCTAGGGTGTGTGCGTAAAACCAGTTTGTCTTTGTGGATAATAAAGAAAGGATCTTGCACTGACAGAGCCTGAATTTCACTGACTCTTCTTATGGAGGTAATGGCTACTAAGAAGGCAGTTTTGTAAGTCAGGTGTTTGAGACTACTTTTATGCATGGGTTCGAAAGGGGGCCCCATGAGCTTAGCTAGCACCACATTGAGGTCCCATCCTGGCGGTGGGTTCGAAATAGGAGGGTGAAGTCTCTTTACTCCTTCCATAAAGGCTTTAACTACTGGTACTTTCCACCACGATACCTTGTTATGGGATGTGGTGTAAGCCGAGAGGGCTGCCAGGTGTACTTTCAGAGAGTTAAAAACCAACCCTGCATCCAGCAGGTGGAGCATGTATGTTACCACGTTGGAAGGAGTGCAATCAACAGGGTTGATTTGTTTATTCTGGCACCAAATAACGAATCTTTTCCACTTGTCAAAGTAACAGTGCCTTGTGTTTGGTTTCCTGGATTCTTTTAGGATGTCCATACACCTCTGTGGTAAATTGAGATGGCCAAACTCTATGACCTCAGGAGCCATGCTGCTAGGTTCATAGAGTTGGGTTCCTGGTGCACTGTTAGACCTTGTTGCTGGGACAGTAGGTTGTACCAGGCTGGGAGTTTGATGGGCTCGCACAGCGCCATCCTGCGTAGGTGTGGAAACCATGGTTGTCTCGCCCACATGGGAGCAACTAGGATGAGCGTCATTGATTCCTTGTTCATCTTGTACACCACCTTTCTGATGAGAGGGGTTGGTGGAAAAGCGTACGCAAACATCCCTGACCAGTTCATCCACAGGGCGTTCCCCTGGGAGTCTGGCTGGGGGAACCTGGATGCAAATCCTGGGCATTGTTTGTTTTCGCTTGTGGCGAATAGGTCTATAGTGGGGAAACCCCACTGAGAGAAGAGATGTTCTACGATATCTCTGTGAAGGACCCATTCGTGTTCTTTTGGGAGGGAGTCTCTGCTTAGGGCATCCGCTAGGGAATTGAGCTCCCCTGGAACATGTTGTGATGACAGGAAGATGTTCCGTCTGAGTGCCCATATCCAGATTTTCTGGGCAAGCTTGGACAGATTTGGCGAACGAGTCCCTCCTTGTTTGTTCAGATAGAACATGGCTGTCGTGCTGTCCGTCTGGATCTGCACCGACAAGTTTAGCAGATGGGGCTGGAACGCCCGAAGCGCTCGGAATACTGCCAGAAGCTCTAGCAGGTTGATGTGGTTCTTGGCTACTGAGTGAGACCAGAGACCCTGAGCTGTGTGGTGGAGATGGTGAGCTCCCCACCCAGTCAGGCATGCATCTGTAGTCACCACTGCTTGTACTTCAGGATCGTAAAAGGGTTTTCCCCTTGCGAGATTCTCTCTTGTCCACCAGTGTAAGCTCTGTACGAGTGTTGGCGAAACGACCACTAGATCGTCCCACTGACCACTTGCCTGAGACCACTGTTTCGCCAACCATTCCTGCATGGGACGCATGCGCAGACGCGCGTGGGGGACCAGGTAAATGCATGACGCCATCATGCCCAGTAACCGCATTGCTTTGCGTACCGTTATTTGTTGACCTGACTGATAATGTGGAATTTGCAGTAGTATATTCCGAATTCTCTCTTCCGAAGGGAAGGTCAACCCTTTCTGAGTATTTAGGATTGCTCCTAGGAACTGTTTTGAGGTGCTTGGCACCAGACTTGACTTCTTCTCGTTGATAGAGAAGCCTAATTCGTGGAGGAGGTCGATAGTCCTCTGAATGTTTGACCTGCAAATTCCTGGGGTTTCCCCCGTTATGAGCCAGTCGTCCAGATAAGGGTACACTGGGATTGCCTCCCTGCGTAGGTGTGCAGCTGCCACCGCCAGTACCTTGGTGAATACCCTTGGTGCTGAAGCTATCCCGAAGGGCAGTACCTTGAATTGGTAGTGGCAACTGTCCACCTTGAAGCGCAAGTACCTTCTGTGCGCTGGGAGCATGGAAATATGAAAATAAGCATCTTTCATATCCAAGGTTGCCATGTAATCCCCCTTTTTTAGGAGGGGGATTACCTCTTGTAGCGTGGTCATACGGAATTTTTGGGGCTTGACATACTTGTTGGCAGGCCGTAAGTCCAATACTGGGCGCATTGTCAAATCTTTCTTTGGCACAAGGAAGTAAGTTGAATAGATACCCTTGTTTACCTGGTGTCCTGGGACGAGTTCTATCGCGTCCTTTTCTAGCAGAATGGCGATCTCCTCTAGAAGGATCTTCTGATGTTCTAAGGAGTGTATTCTTTGTCGTGGAGGGTGGTTCCGGGGACGCTGCAGTAATTCTATACAGTATCCTGCGGACACTGTTGACAGCACCCATCTGTCTGAGGTGATCCCTTCTCAAGCCTGGGTGAAGTTGGAAATGCGTCCCCCTACTGGGGTTGCGTGAGAAGGGACCTTGAACTGAGCGTCACTGCTTTGGCGGAGGCGTGCCACCTCCCTTGTTGGGGCTGCCTCTGCCTCTTCCACGACCTCTCTTGTTACCTTTACTGTAACTTTGGGTAGACTGCTGGTTGTTGTTCCATTGTGTACCCTGTCCTTGGGCATAGTTGCCTCTTTGTGAATTTTGGCCGCGTGGGCGACGAAAATTACTGTTCCCCCTCTGGTTTGGGGGTTTGTTGGTAAACTGGCCAAGGGATTTGAGAGTCTCATACTCGTCCTTGGCATTTTTAAGTGCGTCTTCGACCGCTTTCCCAAACAATAGATCGGGTTCCACCGGCTTGTCTATTAATGACGCCTGTGTTTCTGTCTTGAACTCCGACTGCCGCAACCACGCATGTCTCTTGATAACAGTACCTTCTGCTATCAATCTTCCTGCGTTGTCTGCAGCGTCGAAAGTTGCTTTTAAAATGCAACCAGACACGGCTCTCCCTTCTGCCGAGATCCGAGCCAACTGGCCCTTTAACGGTTCCGGAGCAGAGGCTATGAGCGCCGCGACCTCTTCCCATTGATGGCAGTTGTAACTTGCCAACAGGGTGGTGGAGTTAGCAATCCTTGCTTGGTAGGCGGACGTTGAGGCTACCTTCCTGCCAAACCCGTACAGTCTTTTGCTCTCCTTGTCGGGAGGAGCTTCTGACGACGATAAGGGTGTCCCAGCCCTCTTCCGAGTGTTGGTGACCACTAGGGAGTCTGGTTTAAGATGACCTCTTATATAAAGAGGGTCAGACTGGGCTGCCCGAAAAAGTTTTTCGACTCTGGGGTTGACGGCTCTGGTGAGGTTAGGATTCACCAGGGATGGATCTATTCTACGTTGGATGGATTTAAGGATAGGGATGGTCTGAGCGACCGGCCTCCTCTCTCCCACCAACTCTTCTGCAAAGTCCCTTTCCTCCTGTACACCGTGGGTGTCGATGTGAAAATGTTCTGCTGCGCGAGCGAGAACTTCATTAAGGAGGGGTTGGTTATCAACTGGCGAGTCGGTAACTGGGGCTTCGCTCTCTACCTGGGAATCTACTCTGTAAATTTCCTCATCTTCTACCTCCTCCAGGTCCTCATCCTCCGCATAGTATTCTGACCCGGTTTGTTCCTCCATAATTGAAAACTCCTGGTCCCCTTCAGGGAAAGGTTGTCCTTGGTATCTGGGGTGAGGAGTAGAGTATGGAGTAGAGTAAGGCTGCACCTCGAAGGGGTCAGGTCTTTCGACCCGGGCCTTTTTACTTAGGGGGATATGATCAGAGGAGCCTGAGGGTGTGGCCCCTTGAGGGTCATACGAAAGGAAATGCTCTGGGTTTTTGTCATAAAAATCCGCTAAGGAAGACATTCTTGACATGACCCTGTCTATGTCCTCACTGGACCATTCTTTGGAACAGGGTAAGAGTTTAGTAGGCAACTTAGAGGACTTATCAAGGGTACCCTTGCTGGATGTTGCTGTCCCAGTAGATTTATGTTTATCTGTCTGCTTGGGGTGGAAGGATGGTCTTACAGGAGTGGAAGGCTGAGCTTTCCGCTGTTTCCCTCCCTCCCCGTGCGTGGAAAAATGTTTTCCCTGCCCCTTAGAGGCCCCAGAGACCTTCGACGCCTGGCGCCGAGGGTCTGGAGAGGTATTTTGTTTCGAGCGTGGGGCCTCGCTGGTGTTAACTGCGCTCTCGGTCTCTTGGAGCGCGGCCTGGGGGTGGAAGTCGTCTTCGTCTTCTGACGACGGAACTTCCGTTAATCTAGGGAGCGAGGCACTCTTGGCAAGAGTGGATGATTGCCTTGCGTCATGAGGCGATCTCGATCGAGAGCGCCCAGAGGACACCGAGTCGGACCGTTCTATCCGTGCCTCTTTCCGAGAAGTCGACGTTGTCGAGGTTCGGTTGGACTTAGTGTGCTTAGTATGTGTAGGTGTAGCGCTTGCGTCGCCGGGGGTCTTCCCCATAGCCACCCTGCCGGGCAACCTTCCGAGGTCGGGGACCTGCGCTCGGCAGTCTTTCGACGCCATAATGCCCTCGCCGTCCGAAAGTACGGCGTCGCTGCCATCGCTGAAGGCGCCCTCCGCTGCCATGGCTGCCTGCCTGGCGTGGTGGGCCCAACGCTTTGTCGAACGGTCCTTAAGTGTCTTAGGTTTAAACCTACTACACGCTCTGCAGTTCGCTTCGGGGTGGTCCCTCGGCAAGCAGAGATTGCACGTGGCGTGCCTGTCGACCCAAGGGTATTTGCGATTGCACTTGGGGCAGAATTGGAAAGGGGTACCCTCCATACGCACCTTGAGGCAGCGGGCTGATAAGTGTAGGAAATATATAAGGTGTACCTATATACCAAGAGTGAAGAGTATGTACCACCCCCCACTCTCCCTACTTGCAGGGCCGAGGCCAGCGGCCTACTAGGCCCGGGCCGAGGCCAGCGGCCTACTAGGCCCGGGCTGAGGCCAGCGGCCTTCCTAGGCCCAGATCCGTCGTGCAGCAGCCGACGGTCGATGTCTTCTCCAGCCGTCGTCGAGATCGATGGTCGACGTTGGGGTGGGGAAGGATGTCAATAAATAATTTTAAATTGCAATATAATAGCAAAAGTATGGCTAAGGCCAGGGGACTCCGCAAGATGCTTCCGACCAGTATGGCGGAAAAAAACAATCTGAGGATCCCAGACGCGTGAGGGATCTTGGGTACAGTGGACGTCACACTAGGGATAGTATTACTGGCACGCCTGTGTCGACGCCCATTTTCGAGTTTCGAAAAACAAACTGTAATACTCCGCAGCTTCCACTAGATGTCGGCCTATGCACAGCATGTGATCTAAGCAGATTCCACAAGCCTCAGAAATATATATATATATATATCATAGATCAAAGACTTTGGCTGGAGGTTTGGAGGCATTGTTGCCCAGGTTGATACATGAAAACCAATCTGGTTTTATAAAAGGAAGACACGCAACTAGTAACATGAGAAGGCTTTTGCAAACATTATTAGAGGCAGCAGATAAATGTAAAGATATTGCCCTTTTCTCACTAGATGCTGAGAAAGCATTCAATTGAATACATTGGAATTATTTGTATGATATGCTGGATAGGATGGGTTTTGGTGAGGGCTTCATAACTTGGGTTAAATTACTATACTCTGGCCCGACTTCTGATATAGGAATAAAAAGGTTGAGATCTGCTCTGTTTCCACTAGAACGAGGAACTAGACAGGAGCTTCTTTTATCCCCACTTTTATTTGTGATCGCAATAGAACCTCTGGCGGCTACCATTAGACAAGATAGGAATATAAAGTGCATGGGCTATGGAGGTGTAGAGCAGAAATGATGGCTATATGCGGACTTATTGCTGGTGATGAGGGATCGGGGGAATTCTTTACCTGCTTTGATGAAAATTATTTCAGATTTTAATATATGCTCTGGCTACAAAATCAACTGGGCAAAGTCAGATACTTTACCTTTGACAATGTATTGTGATAAGCAATAGGTTACTTCTCTTGGATTAAATGATGCTCAGAGAAAATAAGATACTTAGGGGTGTGGTTGACAAACTAGAAAGAATGACCCATGAAAATATGAAGGAATTAAGGGCTGGTTTAAAACAAGATTTAGAAAGGTGGAAATGACTGAATCTTTACTTGTAGGGAAAAGTGAATGCACTAAAAATGAATTCCACGCCAAAGATTACATATGTATTGAGCATGCTACCATTAAATACCTGGAAAGGTTATTGGAAGGAATTGGATGGTCACATTCAGAACTTTCTCTGGGACAATAAACCGCCTAGGATGAAATTATGGAAATTACAGTTGCCTGATGAGAAAGGTGGTCGAGGGGTGCCAAATCTTTATGCATGCCATTTAGCATTCGTGGCATGATTCTTTGTCTGTCCATTGAGAAGGAACCGAATGAATGGGTAAAAGCAGAAACGTGTTTATTAGCAACTTTGGCGCTAAGGGCTATCTTGTCTACTACATCCAAACCAGGGAGTAAGGTTAATTCAATGACTCAATTTTTGAGGACTTCCTGGAAGCAGCTTCTGAACCTACTGAGGGAGAAAGTATTTAAGAGCCTGAACTCCTCCATATGGTATTACACCAAAATAAAAGATGGTGGGAAATCAATTTTTTGGCCAGACTGGTTCTTGAGAGGAATACAATGGGTGGGGGATCCGAGACAGAATGGAAGATGGCTAACCCTAAATGAGGTCAAAAGACAGGTGTGAAATGCCAAACTGCACTCTAAGTGATTACAAGAGATTAAGAAATGCTATTGGTGAAATTGATACTATGAAAGGAACAGACTTCGTAGCTTTAAACACTGGGAACAAGCATGTGGAGGTGGATTGATGAGTAGCTATTATAAGTTGATTGTTTCTAGATCGAAGGACAATGGCTTGTTGTTAAAAGAATGGAGTAAGAGATTACAGTGTGAGATTACGAAAGAGCGATGGGAGACCATGTGTAAGAATGTGTGCCTTTGTTCTTTAAGTCTATGCGAAAGATTGTGTCAGATTAAAATCTTAAATCAAGTGTATTGGACTCCAGAACTAATGCACAAAAGAGGCCTAATGGATACGAATGATTGCTGGGGATGTGTCCACAGATGTGGAACATTCGAACACATGCTTTGGGAATGTGTGCGAATAAGTGACTTTTGGAAAGGAATATGTGACAGTTTTGATAATGTGTTGGGTAAAAACTTAGAATATAATTTCTGCACCTTAATTCTCAACTATGATGAACTATTGGGGAATTTATGTATTTCACAAAGGAAATGGCTGTTTAAAGGGGCTACTATTGCCAAAAGGTTGAATATTGGGGGATGGAAAGTCAAGGTTGTCACCTGCAGTGGAGGTTTTGATGAAAGAGATGGTAAAGTTGGTAGATATGGAAAGATTCATTTTTGGTCAAGACAAAAAATGTGCCATATTTGAAAGGATTTGGGGGAAATTCCTGGACATGTATTAGCTCTGTTAACTAAGGTGATCAGGCTGGGGGGTGGGTTTGGAGGATTTGGGTGAGGTAGGTAGGAATAATTAATTTCAGAAGCCTAGGTTAGTGAAAATATTGAGTCTTGTTGAAGAATGATGTATGTTGTTTACTTATGCCTTGATTGGATTAAGCAATTGTAATTAACGGGGTGGGGAGGGGGTTGGAGGATTGTAGGAATAGGTTTGAGGTTTAAAAAAAAAAATGAAAATATAGAATAAATAAAGGAGTCAAACTATATCATCGGTAGGTAGATCAAAAACATTCCCCTGGACGTCAGCATGGAGCTTGATACCCTTCTTCTATGCTTGATGACATATGTCGAGATTGATGCACCTCTCCAAACCAACCTCCCACTCCAAGGAAATAGTATCATCATGATGCAGTGCAGAAAGTCCCTGGTGGCATATTTCACATCTCCTAAAGAAACAGGGATTGGTGGTTTTTAGATAAATCGCTGGTGAACTGGGTCAATCTTTACAGATCCCCTGATTTCAACTAGTTAAAATTGCATCAGAGTTGGCCTACCCTGATAGAAACTCCTGCTCACATTATCTAGGAAGAACAAATTACTTACCTGGTAATGTTCTTTCTGACTGATTCTCCTCCCACAAATTTCTCATCTTGGATATATTTTGCAGCAGCAGATTATTTTGGATAATATTTCAACCACTAGGGGGCAGAGTGTGGTTCCACACTAGTTCTCATGTGGGTCAACTCCCTGGCTCCGGAAGGGATGTCATGCTCAGTATACACAGAGCACACCATAAACCCTAACCACAGTTCCACCTTTTTCACTCCATACTCAGCACCTGAAGGAATGCAGAACCAGATGCTGAGGAGACCTCTGTACGTGGGTATGGCTAAGAGGTCAAAAAGGAATCTGTGGATGTAGAATCCATCAGAAAGAACATTACCAAAGTTCAGTAATTTGTTCTTCTAAGGGATTGCATCCTCTCACAGATTCCTTATCCTAGAGTCCCGAAGCAGCAATGAATCTGGAAAAAGGAAGAAAGCGAGTACCACCACCTAAACTAGAAAACTTTGCAACCCAACCTGACCAAAAACAGCTCTCTGGCCTGAGGAGAAGTCAAGGGAGTAATGTTTGGCAAAACTGCAAAGGCGCCCAAGCAGCTACTTGGCAGATGTCAAGTCCAGTAAAACCCCTCTGCAATACAGTGCTGGCCGCTAGTTCCCTGGTGGAATAGGCCTCACGGCTCTCAGGCCCTTTCCCTCTCTGCCAGGTGGTGGTATAAAAAATATATAGTATACATCAATTAAATACGATTTGACTGGAAACTGCTTTACCCATCTTGGCTCTGGGCAACCTTCCTGGAGTGTCTAGTTCATGTAACATACCGGCTGAGAGGTATTTTCTGATCTAAACAATGGAAAATCTCCATCTCATACTGGTGGGGCAGAGGATAAAAAGGTAGCCGATTCAATTTTTCAGAAAGGTGAAACACTGACACCCCTTTCAAAAGAAAGGTTGGCCTCAGAGTCACTTTCTTTTTAGCAAAAAATCAGGTAGGCATGTTTGCATGATAATGCTTGGCACTCAGTTACTCTCATGGTGGAGCTGATGGTGACCAACCAAATTCCTTTGATCATCAGTATTCAAGGGGCAGGAATGTAAAGGCCACCATAAGAAATACGGAAAGGAGAACTTCCAGAACAGTGGCTGTAGGCCAGAGCAAGGGATCCTAATCACTCCCTTAATCCCAAGCCAAAAACATATGCAATATGCAGGTATGGGTCGACTTAGTGGTGGGTCTTTTGACAGAAGGGAGAACATCCAGGACGTTGCTCATTAGGCCCCACACTTTATATATTCACCTCTGAGCAGTCAGGCATGATGGCTGAGAGTGCTCAGATCTGGATGGAGAGCACACCCGTGTGTCAGAGGGTAAAGAGGACAGATGACAAGTCCAAGAAGGTAAGGGTACCACACCCTCCAAGCCCCAGGGCAGTTAGAATCGTGGAGGGAGGGAACCAAAACTCCTCAAATTCCGGGGGAAAAACAGATGAGAGAAACTGGCAAAAACACACCCAGAAGATCATAGTCCGAGTCCACAATCAATGTACCCAGGGCCCTCTCAAAGGAAATTCCCTGGGCACAGTTCCTCACACTTTCTGTTGACACTGGAGAAGAGGTCCATTTGAGGGATCCTGTAGAGGTTCAAGATATGGTCAAGGACTTCCTGCACAGTTGCAACTGCCTGCTTAGGGCACCACCATCATATTGGTACAGTAAAATTGGGTTGCTGGCATCTTCATCGCTTACCTACACAGAAGGAAGACCATCTTACGCCACTTACTTATTGAGGTTGTGCCTGGTGTGAGAAACTGGAGGGTGTTCTCACTCAGACCCCCCCCATGATCCTCTACGCAGGTGGCCAAGGAAAGGCCACCACCTTTGTATATTACCCGTGGAGGTGGAGAAATAAGGGAAGATCACCTGGGTGGGGGATCCTTGGAAGTTGGGAGAGAAATACTCTCGGCCAGTATGCAGTATCCTACATTTTCCCTTCAGGAAGAAACCCCTGTTCCCGAAGTAGTTATGGGATATTGTTCCACATGTCCCCATTACCCCAGGACTGACAGGAGAAATAAGTCTAGGCATAGTACAAAGAAGAGGAAAAGACCTAAAGATAAGTTAGGCGAGACTTGGTATCCCCTTTTCCCAGTAATAGTCAACCTAACCCTCCCCCAACCTTTATAGGCTGTTAAAAGCCAACTCCCAATGCCACACACAATACCTGAGAGTACTGAGACGAAGAGGCAAAAGAGAAATGAAGATTACTCCTCTTCACCACTTGGGTACTGAGACAAGGAAGCTGCATCCCAAACAATGGAAAGGTCAGGCAGGTTTAATTAGAGGGCTGCAGGTGTATAAAAAGCAAGCCCGCTGGGAGAAACAGATCAGAGAGCTGTGAAGGAGAAGCAGAGATGCCAGCAAGGGATCCACTCTTCGAGGGACTGCTGTGGAGGGGTTAGACGCCAAACCAGGACACCAGCAGACCCAGGCCTCACAGAACGCTGTCCGCATTCATCACAAGCAGCAAGGCGAGATGGGCTCGCATCAGCGGTGTTCCCGGTACAGAAACAGAGCGGTAACCGCCACAGAAGCCGTTGGGAACAGGCCGCTGGTGAGTGTCAGTGGGACACGGGAACACCAGTGACTTCAAGGACGACTCAGAGGCAGCAGGAGCAAACCACCGGTGAGTGTCAGAGACACAGGCAAGCACCGGGGTGCTCTGAAGATGACTGCAAGCAAGTGCCCTTTCACAAATTAAATGTTGAACTTTTTTGAAAAACCGAATATTATAAGAAACCAAGGTATACTGGATACCAAACTATATGAACCTTTAGCATTGAATGAAACCAAAGTATGCTGAATAGGAAACTACTTCAACCTTAGCATTGCAAGAACCCATTGTATGCAGAATACCCAAATATACGAAAATTTTAAATTCCAAGGAAATACAAATATATCAACATACGTGAGATTGAACATTGCATTATAGAGAAACTTCTCATTAAGATAAACAAATACAATGAATTACGAACTTTAAAACGTCTTTACCCTGAAACAATACAAGTGGCGAAGGGTGTTGGATACATTGTGGCAGGGCCTCGAGACAATCCAGGAAAAGCCAAAGGATATAAGATTTCACCCTAAAAGCCAGAACACCCACACAGCAGAGTCAAGTAAGAATGACTTAGTGCACAGGAGCAAGTGCCAAGAAAGTTATTTGTTAGGCTGAGAAGTCCGGGAACCCTGGTTGTGCAACCTATGATGGGTGGACAGTGTGGTCTAACAACTTCGCCTAGAGCAGAGGACCCTGAATGGTGAAAGTGAAGGACACCCTGAAACCAGCCCAATAAGAGTCCAGGAATCCTGGTTGCATGACTTGTAACTGTTGGACCATGTGGTCTAACAACTGAGCCTAAACCAGTGAATCCTGAATGGTGAGAGCTAAAGATATTACGAAACCAGCTCAACAATAACGATTGCAACATTTTTAACTCTACTTGTCTTGGGGACAGACTCCTGAGACCTCTTTTGTTCTGGATTGTACTATTTAAAACTTGGGGAAGGGAACCCAAAGGATTGTTCTTGCACTATATCGCCTTGAACTGAAGGAGGTATTTTATTCTTGCGGAAGGGGAGCTGAGAGAAAGCTGTGAGCTGGAAGAAGCTCAGAACTTTGAGTTACACACGGTTTCATTTGAGCTTGATATGCCTACACATTGGTGTAATATAGTTGTGAGGGATAGGATAGGTTTTGACTAACAGACTTGAGTTGAACTCCTTTACACAGACTTTCGTTAGTTGTATTCCGGTAGGGAGAATCCACATTACTATAGGGCAAGTTAGAACTTCAAACATCCTGACATATCAGTTAAATAAACCTGTTTTGCTTAAACTTAAAGTCTGTTGTCTGTGTCGTACTACATGATGCTTGACATTGGCCACAGTGTCGCCAGTCATAATAAGGATATGCTTCCCCTGAATGGAAGGAACACTGGACTGCTCGAACAGTTTGATGTGAAGATGTATCTCTGCAAGGGACGAAGGTTAGTACACCATGAAGTTGGTCAGGTGAGCACCTCATCTCAGAAGTGAGGCATCCATGAATGCGGTCGTCAGACAAAAGTTGCCATAAATGCTCTCCCCCTTAGCATGTTGGGTCCACCACAGGAGATCCAGTGACACACTGTTTGAGAGTGTAAGTAGGTCTGTCATGCTGCCTGAGAACCAAGGACACTGACAAAAAAGTAGGCACTGGAGCACCCTCATACGAAGCTGAGTGTTAGGACCTTTAAACCAGACCAAGGGAGCAGCTGGAGCCTTCTGATGTGATCTGTATACCCCCTATCTCCAGACCCTTCTCTCCACCTCTGGGGCTATGGTAGGAGTTGGGTAGGGAAAACATGTACCCATCACTGTACAAAAGACAAGAGCAGTCAACAACCCTTGCAATAGGCTGCTGCTCTCAATTGCCAACACAGGAGCGATTTATCAATGTCACATATATTTGTATTGATAGTCCACTGCTCACACCATCCAGTAACCCATAATGTGTATTAAATGGCATGTACCATTTATAACAGATAAATACACAATGCATTTAGATAGATTCCACACTCCTTAAGATCATGTTCAAATACTTTCCACTCTGTAATGAACAATCAATTAATGCTTCTTAAACCCTCATGTAAAACATTAATCTTTTGTCACGACCCTCGCCCAAAACCCCCTCTGGCAAACCCATTGCCCAGGTGGAGTCAGGACTTGGGCGTCTAGAGCCTGGCATCCTCTTCAAAAGCCCTCATGGGGCCAGGCTCATACACCATGAAAAACAATGTGCTTGGGAACTACTTTATTGTATTGTCAGCCAACATGGAGGCATCCACATAGCTTGGTTCCTAATAACCAAGCAGCGCGGTCTAGTGTTTTGGGTGTGGTAGCCTAGGGACTACTTTACCTGGACCATTTTGTTGGGGCTATTTAAACCACACCCGAGCAAGACAACACGCTTCGCGTTACTTTGCATCTTGCAACGTGACGCTCACCGTGTCCAGCTATCCCCTTGAACCTCGGAGAAGCAGAACCTGCAAGGAGACAAAAGGAACATCATTAGCAGCAGCATCATCTTACCTGCAGTCTTCATCTTTAAACACTCGCAGCTACTGAAAACAGCTTCCTCGAATCTGCACGCCTCCCGGACAGAACAACCTGAAAGAGGAAGATAGAGGCAACATTAAAGAAAGCATTAGAGACATTTACAAATTACGAACTGCTCAAAAGGCTTACCAGGCTGGTCGCTTCTCGGCTGGCACCACTCCGGACATTCCACTCGTGCTGAAGAACACTGCGAACTACAAGGAAGGAAAACACAGGTTAGCAAAGGCAACACTTCGCAGCGCTGCGCATAGCGCTTACTTACCACATCATAGCGCTCTTAATGCGCCATCATTTACCAGCGGGCCTCAACCAAGCCCGTTCGCCTCGCTGAAGCTCTGCATACCTAAGAGAGAAAAAAGAGACATTTTAAACAAAGAAAGGCATGCAGGATAGCAACAAAACTAATGAACAGCAATAAGACCTACCTGAACAATATCAATCGGGCCGGCGTCAGTGAAGTAACTGGACCGCACTCGCCCATGAAAGACAACGCGCCCCTGCAAAGAAGGCAGGATGGAGAGCACGCTTAATTCTACCACAAGGTGAGGAGAGGGCACCAGAGGGACTGAAATCATACGGGGGTGGAGGGAGGATGCTTACCCCAGTCGGTCAGTCTTGAACACAGTCCTCTTTTATTTTCAGGCAGAACCTTCCCCGCAGACCACATCAGGGCAAAGCTGAGAAGCATACCAGCGAGTAACCCGGCTGGGTGGCGTCCCTGTGGTTACCAGGTGAGCGTAACATCTTTTAATTATGAGAAATTTGTTATAAAAAAACTATCATCATCATCAGCATACACGCCACTCATAAAAATGCAAAAAATCATTAATGGAAAAGCTGAACTGTTGTCATTAACTCTACCTGAAATCAAGACTAAGACTGATCAATCTTCTCCAAGAAATCAGTCTAATCTTAAACACCAACTAACTTCATCACAAAATCATGATACGCAATCTCATAGAAGCATCTGTTTCAATCAATACTTAAATACCTTTCTCAATGTGATATCAAATGAAGGGTAAAAGGCCTCTTCATACTCACTAACTGTAGATGACAGGGAGTTGAAGAGGACTGGAGCAGACTCAGTGCCTGGGATTATCCACAATTCAAGGAAAAACTGGAAAATTACTAAAATATTAAGAAGCCACCTATTAACGCACCATGGTGTTTGCATAAAAAAGTATCAAAAATAGGATAAAATGCTTCAAAAAAGGTTACATGTCCATTGGACTTACTGGTGCAAGCACATAGCCAATACAGAATAAGGTGTCTGCTCTTAGGCTGTGAGCTGAAGTGCCTTGGAGGGGAAAAAGGAGAGATCTTTCCTCAAACAGCTCAATACGAATTCAAGTTCTACTCAACATGGTTCCAAAATAGCCAGAATCCAGCTTGGGGCTTCAAAAATCTAGAAAAAGAATTAGGAGCGAGTTGACCCTTCCCATCTGGAAAGCCTCACTGCTCTTCCTCTCATTCCAACCATCTGCCTCCTGGTCTTCCTGCTCTGCTGCCCCGAACAAATGTGTGCAGGGACTGAGCTTACTCTTTTCACATCTTTTTTGGGCAGTCCCTTTTCCACGCCTACAATCACCATAAAGAATAATTCTTCCAAAAGAACATGAGTAATTTGTTCGCTCCATCCAGCACTGAAAGTTGTTGTAAACAAAAATATCAAGGACACAATAGTCATTCACCACCAGGCATTTTTCCAACAAAAGTGTTCAGTGGACAGCACCTTTTTTGTGTAAATATTAGCCAGGGATGGCTTTTGTCATTCAGAACTTGGCATTTTTCCAATAAAGGTTTCACGGGAAGAAAACTACAATTCGGACAGGGATGTGTGGTTTTCCTGGGGAGCCGTTATCGGTTTGTTTTATGTTTACTAGAACATAGGCTTTGCCTAGAAAAAATCCTACATAGCAGTAAACGCAGTATTTCCACAATAAGAGTGCAATGTAACCAGCTCAAGGCCTTTGATAGGCAGCCGGGGCTATTGGGAAAAAATGTACTGTACAATACATTCATATTGCAACACGCAAAACCAAAGCTCGGGCCTTCATTTCACTAAATATGAAAGTGTTTTCATTGCACTGTGCATTTATCCAGAAGGCCTTATCTGCGGGTCAGGCCACATGCTATTTTAAGCAGGGCTAATATGGGCAGACCTGGGGAATACATGTCACTTCTTGCATGCTCCCCTTGCGCCCAGGAGGCTGGGTTCCATTGATTCCAGTTGGTACGTCGGAACAGTCCAGGCATGGAAACAGGACCACAATTAGGTATTGTATACAATCAACGCATGGTATACAATCACGCTGTGAGGTGCCTTCCTCTAACCGCAGTGGTTGCATCCTACATTACCACTGTGCAGCTTCTTCAGTCTGGAGAAGCCGTTCTTGCAATGGTTTATGCTGCAGACTTCAGGGCAGGGTCATGCTTCAGGTCAGTTAATTTATATTAGTTATTTAGCTATACATCTAGTATCGTTTACATGTTTCTCTACTCAAACCCTTTAGAAGCCAGTGCCCCTCTTCCTACAACTACTTTCCACATTTTTTAGAACAGTACTTTCCTGCTGGAGCCTGGACACATCCAGAAAACCCTTAAAATTCGCCAGTTATGATGAGCTAAGCAACCATAACTGCCCGCACCACTGTGCACTGCTAACACTAACACCCAGTACATCAAAGATGACATCACAAATGTCATTAATGACATCACTGATAACATCACATGTATAGGCCCTTCGTTTTTGTTCACTGCCATATCTAGGCCAGGTGGGTTTATTTACAGACAGGCAGAAAGTTAACTTTCAAAAGGTATTATATTTATAGATATTGCTATTCTCACATGTTCTTACAATACTTTCCTTATAATTTAATTGCATCTTATGATGTACATATATAGGGGAAGAAGCAGGCCTGAAACACAGCAATCATTTTTGTGCGTGAATACAACCATGTACATTATACACATTTGCTAATGATAGTACCTCTTATTTGCTTACTTTACTTTCTACATATAAGCCCCATATTTGTATGCATTGTAGTCTATTTATGTTTCTGTGTTTATTAGTAGAAATATATAGTAAGTGATGTATTATTAGCTACTTAGTACATGTTTGACAGTACGGAAATGTCTCATACAGAAGCATTCAACTTTTTTTTATATAACTTTGGAACATTACAAATATAGCTCCTCTGTGGTGTATGTTGCAGCCAATACCTACATTCTGTACAAGTCGGTGCCTGTACTAGAAAGAACACTGCAATGGAATGTTCTTTAGAACACTACATTGCGTAATGAAGTATGTTGTTTATTACACATCTTCCTATAATCCCTAATACTTTTTTTCCAAAATTACATTCACAACCCCATGTCTAAAAAGTAAATGCACATGTGATGTCATCAATGACATTTGTGATGTCATCTTTGATGTCCTGGGTGTTAGTGTTAGCAGTGCACAGTGGTGCGGGCAGTTATGGTTGCTTAGCTTACCATAACTGGTGAATTTCAGGGGTTTTTCGGTTTTATTTTGAACCATAATGTTCCGTTAGCAAAGTTTTTTTGTGTGAATTGCATAGGCTTTTAGTAGTGCAACTTAACCATAACATTTCCTTAACAACATTTTTTAGTGAATTTTACAGGTTTTTAGTAGGGCAACTTAACCATAACATCCCTTTAACCATTTTTTTTTACTGAATTGCACAGGTTTTCAGTAGAGCAACTTAACCATACCGTCCCTTTACCAAAGTTTTTTTGCTAAAGAGCATCGGTTTATAGTAGTGGCACGTAACCATAATGTAAAGTAACTTCTGACTTATTTACACACCTTGCGGAGAATACCACATGACAATATGCTGGTGTACAGCACAGTGACGTGTCCGAGAATCCGTAAACACTTAACAGTAAGATGTATGCCTCATGGACAGTGTGGAAACAGATTTTGTATCAACTTAACCATAACTACACAGCCACTACTGTGGCTGTGTAATACATATATATATATATATATACATATACACACATTGCACAGCCACGTACACATACAAAACAAGACACGAATGCACTTGTTATACTTATGAAATACTGTTTCCAAAGGTGAGCTTTAATTAGGCTGGGATGGGATGTGGCAGCACACACTCAAAAAGTGGCGTTTTCTTGTCACCAAAGTCATACGGTAAAGTGGAAGTTGGTGCTCCATGTATGGTGAACAATTACTGCGTTTGTGTTACAATGTCTTTAGATTAATATTGTAGTCAGACTGGCGTCCTACGTTTTGAAATCTGAGGCCGCCTCCCTGACTATTTAATGGAAACAGCGGTTCTGGAGGCTTATGGGAAGTAGCGGTTTTCATGATTGGATTCTCATGTGTTGTTGCAAAGTGAGAATGTATTTGCCTTCCGAGTGAAGGACACTTGATTTGCTTTTTTGGTTGCGAGCTCAGTAGGCCCACGCATCCGAGTGAATACATAAGGGGCACTTGTATTTTGCCCTTGAGCGAAAGGGAAACTTCAAAAGGAATGAAAGGTATGACTGGTTGGAAAAAAAAAACAGTTGATAAGGTTATGTTTTAAAAACGTTTGTATGAAATTGTACGCTGTACTTTTCCTCCAATAACAGAGAGTGCAGAATCATGCTTGCCCACATAGCTTTGTGTATCACTTTGCATATTCTTTTGCTCGTGTTTAAAATCACGAGACGTAATTTTCTCTTGCTTGTCCATTCATTTTGGCTCCATAACTGAATTACCATCTCACTGTGTAGGTGCCATTTTTTTAAACCATACGGCCACTGCTCATTGTCGGCGTTTGTAGGCTGTTACTATATTTACCCATGGTCAACGCTAATATTTCCTTAAAGTGTCATGTTTGACCACTTCGATTTGTGTACTACTTTCCACAATGTTTGTGTCTTTTTTGAAATTTTTTGCTAAAAGGTTGGGTATTGATACATATTTTCTCTTACGTTTTCCACCTAGCTACATCTTGCCGTACTGTGCGTGCCATGGATTCCAGATGCCGAGTGACGGCTTCTATGGACGCCAAATGCAACTGCTCGTGACCGGCTGCCTGTCCATTACAATATTGTGGGATGACCGGCCAGGCCCCCTTTGTCCCTACGCTGAACTAGCTATAAGGAGTAATATAACATTTATGGTGGTGTAGGGCAAGGGTCATGGCGCCGTCTTGGAAATCACTGTGAAAACAAAGCGGGTGGTTTAACAAAAACGCATATTGTGCCTATGAGAAAATAATTACATGTGCCTCACCACGAACATTTTCAGTGACGCACTTACAACCATTGTTACAATGTAATTGAAAATGGGATTAATGTGATGGTCTCTGACAGTTGTTAAATAAAACTACTTTACAAATTCTAAAATGTTAACGTTTTCTTTTAAAATCCAGTATATCATTTCAAAATGTAAAGTACTACGTTGTAAGTCGCTGTATGTTTATTTACAGGTTCTGCGTCACGGCACGTACCTTTGCTTTTTGCAGGCTGCCATGGAAAGCGAAGAGGGGCCATGGATGGAACAACCACCTTCTCTTTCTATGGTGGCGATCTTGAAAATGGATTTTGTGTTGTAATCACTGTATGTTTATTTATAGGTTCTGCGTCACGGCACGTACTTTTGCTTTCTGCAGGCTGCCATGGAAAGCGAAGAGGGGCCATGGATGGAACAACCACCTTCTCTTTCTATGGTGGCGATCTTGAAAATGGATTTTGTGTTATAATCACTGTATGTTTATTTATAGGTTCTGCGTCACGGCACGTACTTTTGCTTTCTGCAGGCTGCCATGGAAAGTGAAGAGGGGCCATGTATGGAACAACCGCCTTCCCTTTCTATGGTGGCCATCTTGAAAAAGGATTTTGTTTTGTAATCGGGCCCGCTGCAGGCGGGCCAGATTATAACCAAAAATCCTATTTTTCCGTAGCACAGGTTATTGCTTTGCAAATCTATACTATTACTTGCAAATCGTATTGTGTCTATGTCCTTTGCTGAGAAATATAAAGTACATGGAGTGTATGATATTGATTTTTTTCAATATACCTACACTGTGAAAGGTGGTTCTTAACGGAACATTTACTTTGCTAACGGGTGGCTTTCTTTTTTGGTAGGACAGGTAATAAGGCAATTTGCGAACGGAAATAAGGAAAGAGGCACCAAATGGAAATATGGGTGGTTATGTTTATGGCGCAAAAGTTTTGTGCGCTAGTATTTGTAAGGTAGGGGCAGTGTTTGTCATGCTCCTTCATTACAGCAGTGCTGCTGTTTCTTGGGGAGGAGGGATGGCCTTAGCTCATGTCATTTTCAGATAACTAGAACTTTTCGTAAAAGTCTGTAATGTGTAATACATTGTTAATGGCTGACTACCAATACGTGTTGGCGCTGTGAAAGGGAAATGTTGCAGGTGGACGTTCTTATATCAATATAAAATTTGTTTCCACACTGTCCACGAGGCATACATCTTACTGTTAAGTGTTTACGGATTCTCGGACACGTCACCGTGCTGTACACCAGCATATTGTCATGTGGTATTCTCCGCAAGGTGTGTAAATAAGTCAGAAGTTACTTTACATTATGGTTACGTGCCACTACTGTAAACCGATGCTCTTTAGCAAAAAAACGTTGGTAAAGGGACGGTATGGTTAAGTTGCACTACTAAAAGCCTATGCAATTCACTAAAAAAAAAAAACTTTCCTAAAGGAACGTTATGGTTCAAAGTAAAACCGAAAACCCCCTGAAATTCGCTAGTTATGGTAAGCTAAGCAACTATAACTGCCCGCACCACTGTGCACTGCTAACACTAACACCAAGGACATCAAAGATGACATCACAAATGTCATTGATGACATCACTGATGACACCACATGTGCATTTACTTTTTAGGCATGGGGTTGTGAATGTAATTTTGGAAAAAAAGTATCAGGGATTATCATGAGATGTGTAATAAACAACATACTTCATTACGCAATATAGTGTACTAAAGAACATTCCATTGCAGTGTTCTTTCTAGTACAGGAACCTACTCATACAGAATGTAGGTATTGGCTGCAGCATACACCACAGAGGAGCTAGATTTGTAATGTTCCAAAGTTATATAAAAAAAAGTTGAATGCTTCTGTATGAGACTTTTCCGTACTGTGAAACATGTACTAAGTAGCTAATAATACATCATTTACTATATATTTCAACTAATAAACACAGAAACATAAATAGACTACAAATATGGGACTTATATGTAGAAAGTAAAGTAAGCAAATAAGAGGTAGTATCATTAGCAAATGTGTGTAATCTACATGATTGTATTCACGCACAAAAATGATTGCTGTGTTTCAGGCCTGCTTCTTCCCCTATATATGTACATCATAAGATGCGATTAAATTATAAGGAAAGTATTGTAAGAACATGTGACAATAGCAATATCTATTGCATGTCAGTAAATAAACCCACCTGGCCTAGATATGGCAGTGAACAAAAAAAAAGGGCCTACCCATTTGATGTCATCAGTGATGTCGTCAATGACATTTGTGATGTCATCTTTGATGTCCTGGGTGTTAGTGTTAGCAGTGCACAGTGGTGCGGGCAGTTATGGTTGCTTAGCTTACCATAACTGGCAAATTTCAGGGGGTTTTCGGTTTTACTTTGAACCATAACGTTCTGTTAGCAAAGGTTTTTTTTAGTGAATTGCATAGGCTTTTAGTAGTGCAATTTAACCATAACGTCCCCTTAAAGTTTTTTTTGTGAAAAAAATAAATTATATATATATATATATATATATATATATATATCTGCAGACTACCATGGATCAGGAGAATGGGGTGTGTCCCTTAGCACTCCCATCTTGGGGAAATTATTCCACAAATTATCACAATTATTTCCATCCAGCCTGTGGGTTCTTTCCTTTATGGGTTGGGGGTATTGATTCCCAGATCCTACCACCCCTGAGAGGTTCAGCATCCATCTTCAGGCTTCCAAAGCGGATACCAAGCCATTGTCACTAGGAAGATATAGGATGCAATGAGACCCAGGAAGGCTGGTTCTGGAAAACACTGACCATTTTGTTGATATTTGATACTATGCCCTCGGGAGGGAAGGCCTGCCCAAGCGAGTTTCAAGAACTGCACCAATGAACAGTCAGTGTTTGGAGGGGGGATTAGACTTTTTGAAATTGAGGGGGGGAACAGTACAGGCTGTACCTCATTAAATAAGCGCATTAACAGTTTGGAGAACTGACTTAGATGAGCCAGTCGTCTAAGTAAGATTAGACGTGAACCTCTATTCGGAGACATGCAGCTACCACTGCCAACAATTTGATAAAAAACCTAGAGATGAGGTAAAGACAAAAGTGAAGCACCCTGAATTGGTAAAGGGTTTTCCCGATCACAAACCTCTTTACTGTGCTTTGGATTTAAAGGAACATGAAAGCATGGATCTTAAAAGGTTCAGTAACACCAACCAGTTTTGTAACCCGATGCCCATAACCTGCTTGGGTGACAATGACATTTGAATTTTGCCCTTCTGACAGAACTGATTTTCCCAGTATCAAGTCCAAAATGGGACATAGACCACAGTCTCTCTTCACCAGTAGAAAATATAGGAAATACCTTTCCATAAAAAGGTTGATTTCCTCTAAAGGCAGCCAAGGTGGGAAGGTAGGTGGTTTGGAGGTCTCAGTAAGAAAGGAAGGCAGTAGCTCTATGACACTACTTGAGGAGCCCACACATCAGTAGTGTGTTATGATTCTTCAGTATATAGGGAGAGCCTTTAAGCTCACTAGGGGAACAGATGAAGCACTCACTAAATAGTTTTGCTGTCGAATCAGCCATGACTTGATGGGTGTGTGTGCAGTGTAGTGGCAAAACGGATGCCACTTAAAAGACAGAAGAAAAAGTAGTATACATGGAGGTCTGCTGCACCAGCAGGGCAAGGGACTTCACTATTGATTAGCGCTCCTTGAATTTCTTAAAGAATTCTTTGGATTTAGCTCTGAAGAGATCCCCATTAAAAGCTATCATCTAAAAGCATTGCCTTGCCTGAACATCCTTGGCAACCCAGATGTTCTTTGCAACAAAGGTCTCTAAACCATTGAGCATGATCCACACCTGGTCGCTCAGCCAGCTGTATAAAGGCTCAACCTCTAAATATGGAAAGCAGCATCTTTTCCAACTCCCAGTTAAATCGAATCCTTAGTTCCCAAGCCGGTATATTTTCCTCTGTCTCTGAAATTGCATTCTATAGAAAGTGAGAGCATTTGGATGAGACACACAGAGTTTAATCCACTTAAGGCTTAACTGCCTTAAGCAAATATGTTCCTGCTCTTTGCATCAAGTTTTTTCCTTTCCCTATCTTGAGGAATGTGGTGACAAGGAATGAAGAGAACTACGAACTGGTGTCACAGTGATTGGTATAGACTTATTTAACACAAAAAGAGAAACCTATCTGTCCTTAACTGTAATGAGTTTTCCCTACCTAAATTAAAGAAACTCAGGTGCTCGACTTGAAGTCTGTGAAAATCCAAATCAAAAGAGACTGTCCAAATCCAAACGTTGCAACTCTATTCCTGTCGCTAAAATAAACAATAATAAAGTTCAGGTTCTGATTGTGACCCAAGAGAATAATTTCCTTCTCCTGGATATAAAGTATCTCGAAGACACCAAATCTTCTCAAAGTTAAAGTTGCATTGATGTTCCAAGCTTTTCGTAACAAACAGTTCTACAAGATCCTTGTGGGGCTAGGACAATGCCTCCCTTTCCCCCAGCTGCTTCCCCAATGTTCCTGATAGTTTTCAACAAAACGTTTAGTTCCTTCAAGGAAGTTTCAACACATTTTGCTTCCTTTATACTCTTTATCCTCTTTATCCTCTCCCATCTGGGATGACAAAGGTGCTCCCAGAGTCCCTCTCGACTCTCTAGCACCACACTCTTGTGGAACTGCCCAGAGAAGTGTGCTACAAAGTGATTCAATACTTCATCTGCTTCTTCATAATTTACAGTCTCAAGTCTTCCTGGCCCCCTACCAGACTTATGCTCGTTTCCTTCATCTTCTCCCGGGGAACTCTTCACCTCTTCTCTCTGCTTCAATTTCCTCTTTCATGCTACTTCTGCGGCCACTTACTGTTGGCAGTCTTGGCGCAGTTGTTGGACCCTTCAGTCCACCCATGACAGGTCACACCACCACCAGTCTTTTGTACTCTCCTCACAATCACCTACATGGCCCTGCTGTAGGCTACAGTAGGCAGTCTCTGCATTGTTGTTTAACCCGATGGACCACCCACTACAGGTCACGCCACCACCTTTCTGTCTCTCCCCGTCTACTGCGCAGCTTCCCAATCGATTCGCAAGATGCTTCTCGGGCACCCCGCTGTTCCGTCTCTTTAATTTTGGAGACGTTCCACGTTGCAGTGTCTCGAAGCCCAATTTTGACCTCACAGGTTCTGATGCGGCCACCTCGCTCGCTGGGTTCTCCTTCTATACATACAACAGCTCTCAGCATAACAGACCCGCACGTGGCATTGCCGGGCGTGTTAGAAGATGAAGAACCCAGTCCTCGTTTGCTGTTCAGTTTAAATGGCGGTGGCAGCCCCAGCGTAATGTCAGACCAATTGACAGCAGTTGGTCGAGCATTCCTCCTGCTTTGATATTTTACAGTAACAGTTTCGGATGTGATCTAATGTGTAGAAGATTCAGGCATTAACATCAGCCTGCAGGGTTGAGAGTTGAAGGGGCCATATCTCCAACTTGCGTCCTTACCCCCTGGGGGGGAGTTCCTCTCCATGAGGTCCTCCCACATGTTACCACCCCCTAGGAGGCCTATTGGTTAGCGGCCTCGCATTCCTGGCATCATGGAAAGGGGCTCCGCTCTGGGGAGAATCAATGCTATCTGAAGGATCGTCCCACAGGAATTCAAGGAAAAGTAGAGGTTTTGGGAAATGGCAGGACAGCTTGACCACCAGGATTTCTAGGGTTGAAAGGAGCAGGCCAGAGTATTTTCACCAATTCAAAAATGCACTGCCTGATGCTGGCCCTCTCCTTTTGTAAAGCACTCTGCTGCTCTTGAATGGACTCATCCCCAACATAGATCCCAAAATTGGAATAAATGGACACACCCCAGTAGGGAATGAGACCAGGAGAACGATTGCAAGTTGAACAAAGTTTTATAACAGATAAAAGATGCATGAGAGCGCTCTTCCAAACATTACACGAGCAGCACATTATAAGAATGAAACGTGTCACTGCTGACGCTTCGATATAGGTACATAATACTTGAATTTCATAGGCTGGGCATATGGATACATTACAGAAACACAGGGGACAGTTGCACCAGATTGGCTCAAGGCGTGGGTGATCGTATAGCAGCAAGTGGGTCAGCTGGGCTCATCTCGGTGGGTTGAAGGTAAGACACACGATGGAACATAGCGAACAAATCTATCTTAGCAAAACAGGAACTGAAGGCATGCAACAAATAACTATTGCGACTGTCATGGGGATGCTCTGGAGTTCATACTGTTAGATATTTGATCGATTTTACCCTTTGAACCTTTAGGGGCTGTGAACCCTGACACCCATGTGCCCACCTGGGAAATTTTGATTTGCTTGATGCCTCATGATATAAGCCTACATATGTTAGGTTTACTAGTGTAATACAACAGTAGAGGATTAGGTCTGGTGTGGGTGGTTGGCTTGTTCATAAAATGGGGGTCAGATGTGTATCTGAATCAAGAGAGGTTGAGGGACTGTGGCTTCTCAAGGTGGGGGTCGAGAGACCATAGACAGGTTTGTGGAGACGGATGGGCACGCAGGCGATGGTTCTGCTCCGGTCACACACAGGGCAGTGAGCTCAGAGGAAGAGAAAGAATACTGTATCTGTTTGCAACAATTCACGCCTGTGCTTCTGTGAGAAAAGAGCTTGTGCAGTGTAGGCAGAGGAGGTGGTGGTGGGGGCGGCTGGGCTGGTTGTGCGCAGCACTGGACAATGGGAGAGATGGCTTTTAGAAATCATTGTGCAGCCGAGTAAAAAGATGGAGTTTTGGGGTAATACAAAATGAAGTCTTTATGTGTCATCCAATGGCTCCTGTCCTCTGTTTTCAGGGGACAAGATGGGGGGATGTCTCCCGCGATTGGATGAGCATAGGAGTCATTCCATACAGAATGTATAGGGGGGTCAAAAGGACCCTTCCTCCTTTACACGCTTGAGCTAAGATTGCACTAGAATCAATCAAATTAATACAAATTCTTTATCCACTGACTGCAGACTCTAGCGTTTCCTAGGGTATGGTGACCAGATCCGCTATGGTAGGACTGAATTGTGACCAGGGTCTCACATTTAGGTGGCCCCTGGTAAAAAATGTCATTAAGGGCTATTGAGCAAGTGACTTGGAGCAGACAGCCTTAATGAATCTACCACCTTGGAAATGGTTTTCCTGTAGACTGCATGCTTGTGTTGAAAGTATGGAGCATGCTGAATGATGTTCAGCTCTGCTGACTTAACAGGGAAGATGGAATCCTGACAATCTGAGGCCAAAATCACCAAGAATTGCAACCCGTGGGTAAAACTATTTTGGCAAGTCAGCGCACTCCGCAGCGGTCAGCTCCAGGCCAAAGGATACAGGATCCCCTTCCTCATTGAAGTTGTGTCCCATTCTAGATAGAAACTGTGGTTTAGAGGCTGGAATAAACTTGGACACTAAACCAGTGCCAGATGGGCCAATAGTGTGAAGGATTCCAAAGAATTCTGGCCAAGTAATTCAATGCCGATGGCGAGAGCCTATTCATCCGTGTCAGTAGAGCGGAGCTGAATGTTGCAGAGGGATGTCAGATTTGGTCAGAGTGCAGGTGCATTTGCTGGCCTTGGAAAGTGTGACGGGCCCTGCGTGAGCCACTATAACCAAGGAAGATGCGGTGTTAGCGGAAATTGACATCATTATTATTATTTTTTTATTTGCGTTTGGTTATACAAACCCTTATACAAAAGAAACACTAACGCTTCATATTAATAAACAGACAAACGAGAGAAAAAGAGGAAAAAAAGAAAAGAAAATTTACTAATGATAAAAACAAATAACAATAGTGCTACAGACCAGATACAACATTTCAATCTCCTTTTCCTTCTCCCTTACTTGTCTTTTCCCATTTCATAATATAGACAGGAAGATGATGTAAATAGTTTTCCATTCAGGTATCATGGGAAAGAGGGGAGCTACAGAAATTTCACGGTCCTTCTAAAGTTCAAGAAGAAGGAGGAGGATAACAAGAGGTGAGGATAATGTGTTCTCCCCAGGGAGGCAGCTAGTATATACTGAGGATGTTATTACCTTCTTAGGTTACTTCTTTCCAAGACCTGAACCACAGCTATGGTAAGGGCTGTATCATAACCCGAAATCATTCTGTCCCAAAAGATCTGTGACTATGCCAGCCTCTCCAGTTACGAATCTGATGAAAAGGGTCAATCTCATCTGCCAGGTTCCTTCACATTCCATCAAAAGATGTTTCAAACTTTGATTTCCCAGGGTAGTGCATGAGCTACATAATTTAGTAGCTACACCCCCCTAGCCCCTTTTGAAAAGAATTTCCCCAGTGTGGACAAGGTTAAGGCAAATTCTCAAAAGGTTCTGTCTAATTTTCCAGTCTGGGAACTTCACCAGATATTTTGGCAAGGTGCCCAGTTTTTTATCTAATGCCAAAAACCTGTTCAAAGGTGATATAGACCGAATATTCTCAATTGTTACTATCCAGTCCATCGTTTCATGGGCTTTTTTTACTTTCATTGGATTGGCAATCCAAGTATCCAGATCAGTCTGCTTTTTCGTGGATTTCATTAGTTTTTTGTGCTAAATGAGACAGTATTTTTGAATTACGGTTCTCCAAGAGAGCCTTGATATCTTCATAAAGTGCATCTTTCTGGGCTGTGATAATAAGTTGATAAAGGGAGACCAGTCTTCATTCTGAAAAGATTTCCAACGATTTCAGGCTCAGCTCGAATCTTAGGCTAGACATTGAGAGGCCTAAGATTGGAAGTCCTAGATCTCTCTTCCATACCGAGCCCTTTAGTTTTTGCCAGTTGGTATCCCATAATTGGGGTTTGCTTCCAGCCCATACAGAATTACTGGTATAGCTTTTGCTATGTAAAATGTTGTTAGTGGTAGAATTGAGAATTTGAAGAGAATCCCTTTCATTTGAGGTACCAGCTGGTCGATTATATACTGAGCATCCTGTTCCACCTTGATTATCGAAGGAGAAGCGTACATTGTGCATCCTAAATACAATACTTCCTCCACTCTATGGGTAATCTGGCCATCCAGTACCCGTTGAGAAAAGTTGACCTGTTTGCGTGGGTGTATAAATGCCACTACTTTGCATTTCTTTGGGTTTATGGTAAGCCCGTTCTCCTTGGCATAATGGCTCAGCTTATTTAAGAGATGATGTAAGCCCACTGCTGTGTTGTCCACTAGAACAATATCGTCGCCACAAGCCAGCCAGGGGACCCTGGTCGCATTGATCCTCGGGCTGGCCAATGCCAACGATCACAGATAAGGGCCCAAATCTGCCAAGTACAGGTTGAAAAAGAATGGTGCTCCCAGAAACCCCTGTCTAACTCCCTTCTCCACTCTTATAGAGTCTGATGGATGCCCCGCCTCGTCAAAGCAGACCCACAGTGTGGTGTCCCTGTGCAGCTCATCTAACATTGATAGCAAACCTTCTGGTGCCCCCCATTTCCTGAGTTTAAGCCAGAGGCGTTCCCTGATGACCTGGTCGAACGACTTTGAGATGTCCACCAAGGCCCCATACAACTGAAGATCTCTCTTATCCTTGGTGTTCTCACTAATCAAGTTGAGGGCAAGTCCATTAAGGGACGCTGACAAACCTCTCCTAAACCCTGTTTGGAATTTCAATAGTGCTTGCACCCCTTCGTCCCATTTTTCCAATTCTCTCAGCAGAATTGTCCCAAACAATTTACTTTCAATATCCAAGAGGGCGATCAGACGGTAGTTCCCTAGTTGTAAACGGTCGCCCCCCCTTAAAACAATTGGATAACTGTTGCTGTTTTCCAAGAGGGGGCAAACTTCAGCATTGATTCTCTGTCTTTTTGTAGGTGCAGGATCCTTCTGCCTATTGACCATTGCTTATATTCAGAGGATAACTTTTTGGCTTCTATTTTGGATATTTCTGGGCCGAGGTTTAATTTCCTTAGCTTTCTAAGCTTCTGTCTAAGTGCCTTTTTGTGGAGCCAGGTTTCCTCATCGAATATATGGCAGTGGTGGGAGTTTGCCTTGGGTCCAGATGATGTCTTGCTTGGATGCCACTGATCCTGTTTTCTATTGCTCATTTCTGCTGGTGCTGAAGAGGAAACGATTATGTTATATTTCACCAGTTCACTTGTTGCATTCAAAATGGCAATCTGAGCTTTTCTTGATGTTAAGCCAACCTCTGCGATATATGGGTTATGTATATCGGGGAATTTCACAAATTCCATGTCCCCTGAGTCAAATAGGTAGAGGTTTGGCACTGTTACTCACCACCCAACCGGCCGGGGCGTTGGGTAGTGGACCTTAAGTCGACTGGACGGATAGGTAAGACAGCAATCCCTCGGGCTTCCACTCGTAAGCCGGAGTTCATCCAGAACCTAGGCCTTCTCAACTTGAGGGAACTCTTTTACGATACACCCTTCTGCTGTTTGTATTACACAGACAGAAGAGTTGTTCACACAAAAGAGCGGGCAACACGCTCAACGCTACACCAAAGCTGGTTGAAAACAAGACAATGGTTAATACAAGCTGAGACAGAACAAATATAGAATGTTCCCCAGTGGTTACCTGAAGTATCTGGTTTTTTGGTTACTAGGGCGTATGGAATATGACCGAAGAACCACCAAAAGGTAAGGATGAATCCCTTGTATCCCTGTGACAGACCACAGTAGTAGGACAGGAGAAAATACAGAAAGAGTGGCTTACCGCACAAAGGGAATGGTGTTGAGTTATGAGAAAATGCAGAAATCCAGAAACAACAACGGCAAGGAGAAAACAACAAACAGGATGGTTAGTACGGGTAAGTTCCTCGGGCGGCACAAGGTTTGCACTAGTTATGGGTAGGTGCACAAAAACCTGCAAAGCATTTATGGGTGCACTTGTTGGTATCCAGTAATATTGTGGAGGAAGTCCCCTTTGATGATCACAATGTGATGTAGCACGATAAGAGTCAACAAGGTATGGGACTGGCTGGTCAGCAGAAAAGAGCGTGGAACCAGGAATGCGCAAACCCCTGTTATGAAGGAGCTAACAGCTAAGGATTAATCAGGCTTTGCCTGGCAACTCAGAGTGTAACCCCGTAAATAAAAAGTTGTAATCACAGACACATAAGGAACCACAGCAGGCTTACCGGGTGGTCTGTAGTTGTTTCTACGATGAATTGACAACAAGCGCCAAGCAGGAGGAATCCAATACACGGGTTCAGGTCGGCAACAGCAGAGTTGTAAGAGGCAAAACATGAGGATGTGGAAGTCCGTGTAACGTTCCGGGTTGGCAACAGACGAGTCAAACGAAGCAAAGGAAGAGGCTGTAGAAGGTCCAGTATGTGTAGCCGAGGTCAAAGATCAGGATTCAAAGTAGAAGTGAAAGGTTCGGAATAACGCTACAAAAATAAGCAGCATCTTACACCATGATGCTTCTTTTAATCGTTATGCAGGGAGCGGAGCCTTTCAGGTTGCGTAGCGGGTGAGTGCAGATGATGCATCACATGACACTGCCGAAGCTGCGTAGCAGGCGAGCGCAGCTGATGCGTCATCTGAGATTGCCTATGCTTTCGCACCATGGGAACGGGAGCTACTGCTCGACACCATGGCAACCTTCAATGCTGCCCACAGGAGCAGCCCTGCAACAAGCTGCAAAAAACACATGTCTATTGGTCCGAGGGTACTGCTGTCCCCGAATATAACAGACAGCCTTTTGAAGTGTGATAGAATCGCACTTCTACAAAGAGTTGTGCCGTCGATTCTTTCCCCACTAATTTTAGCAAAACTTTCGGTGTTTCCCCAAGTTGTTGTGGGCCAGGCTTGCTTTCAGATCAGGTACCGTAAATGTTGTCGTTTTTCCAGTGCCATTTAGATTTTCAGTAAGAGCAGAGGTCTTCCCCTCCCCAATCATGACTTCCTCTATCATGAGGGATTTTGCTTGCTCCATACCCAGATGTTTTAAGAATATTGGAGCTATTTTCAGACTTGGGTTTTCTCTTGGAATGGTGCTGTCTTCGACCTTGCTAAAGGGTGTTTTTTCTTCAAGAATATTGGGGTCAATGGCGGCCCTGTGGCCAGTGGGACAGACAGTCTTGCAGGACCCACTTTTTGTGGGGCCCCTGTTTGACGTATTGGACCACTTGCTGTCTCCTTCTGCCAACAAGTCTGAGCCTTCAGTGTGTTTTTCTTGTGGGTCCGTCTAGAGCCCCACACTCAAATTGACAATCTCAATCGTTTGTGGTGTGTCTCCTGAGGGGGCAATCTTCGCTGACTTTTGCTTCTTGCCTACCTTTCCCCTCCAAATTCCCTATTGGGGAGACATCTTTGAAATCCCTCCTGGTTTTCCCCGCTGGACTCAGATTGTCCTTTCCAGCTTAGTCGTCCTCCTGAGATGGTTTCGAGATGGACTTAAGGAAGGAATTTGTTTTCGATTTATTTGGTTTTGTGTTTTTCTTGAGCGATATCGGGAATGGGGTAGAGCGCTTCTGCCTTGCTGCTCTTTTCTTACATTTCCTTCTGCCTCGGGAGTACTGTACCCCCACCTCTACCCACTTTGGGTCTGGATATTCCTGCCCCCTAGGGGGCACTTCTGGTAAGGTTTGCAGGGGGATATCTTCCCTTTCTACCACCCCTTCTGCCACATTCGCTAATCTTCTAAATTCCTCTAAAACTGATTGAGAGAGGGGTGTCGTCGAAAAGGATTAATCGATTCTTCATTCCTCTCCTCCTCCCCTTCTTTTTCCTTCGGCGATATTGAGGATTTCCACCGAGTCAGAAGTTCTTGTAGCAAATAATTGTGGCCCTCTTCTTCTTTGTGTTGAGGGAGACTTGAATTGCTGAGAGATCCAGCCCCTGGTTGACTATCTCCAACCTTGAGTGTTTTAAAGTAGGGATCAATGCTGAATTGATTAAGTTGGTAATACCCACTAGTGAAGATCTGCAGTTTGCGGTCTCATTAGTGAGTACCAGAAGGATCCCTGCATGGGACTGAACTTCTGCTTTGAGATGCTCAAATACTGTGACCAGGGAGTTCAAAACAAAGTTCAATGCTGAAAGTGTTACTGCATTTGTTTGTGAGTTATCCGACTGTAACAAAGTGGTCGGTAGGCGGCTCTTCGGCTCATTTGAGTGCGTCTCTCTCCTTACTTGATCATGTCTAGGCTCTCCCTGGGTAGTTGGGCTTTCCATTTGTGGGGCACTATTTTGTAGTCCCTCTTTATCCACCATGCTTGTGTTCAGGGTCACACCTCCTCTTTATAGATCTTGTGCCAACACTCCTTGGGGGCGGAGGGGGAGAAGGCTCCTGAGGGATAGTTAGAGCTAGTTCTCCTTCTAGGTCCTTCAGGCTCCTAGTCCTTTTTTTGCTAAAGAGGTCTTCAGTCTTCCTCTGTATTTTTTTTGTAGTAATCGTATACTCCAGGCCACGTTTCTATGCATGGGCTATTTTTGCAGCGCTCTCTTTGTTAGTTGACCCTCCCCGGGGCGTATTTTGGAGCTGCTGTGCATGTACTTGCGCTCTAATCTGAACTGTTGAGGTAAATGGCATAGTGTTTGTGCCCATTTGCAACATCTCAGCACCCTGTGTGGCCAGTTCGTCCACATAGGATCCGTCCCACTCAGGGCTTCTATTATTGTCCATAAGGGCCTTGCTGCGCAGCTTCATTGTGAAGTATGATGCGCCTGATGATCTTTTCTTTTATTGGCTGATCCTTTCTAGGTGTAACGCTTTTGAATTTCCTGAGGCCTGGGTCAATGATAAATGCTTTTAAGCTTCATGCAATAGTAAAATATTTTCAAGTGTTTTGTTTCTTCAAACTGGTAGAAATAGTTATTGTCAAATGACAGATTGCACGCTTCGCAACGCAGCGGCCAGGTGTCGGATCACTTTCTGGAGTTTTTAAATGCGTGAATATATTAGTATTGTGGCCCCCGTCAGAGCCAGTGATCAGACTAGTGTGCCGCTGAAGTGTTCCACAACCACCGGATCTCGTACGCAGGCTGTTTGGACTCAGTGAGGGGAGAGTGTACTTTAGTGTCGTAACTGATTGACATTCAAACTCCCCCGCCCCCCCGCCAAACCCCAAGTCACAAGCTTACCGCCTTGCTCCTTCGCTTCCTTGAGCTGCTTCTTGATCCGCTCAAAGACACTTCGGGGAGTTGGTAGAAAGGCGAGCAGGCGGCCGATGAAGCCAACACCGGTCAAGCCGAAGAGCCCAAAGACTCTCCACAGACTCCGCAGCCACTGTGCGGTGTCGGGTAGCTTATAAGCTGTAGCTACCAAAAGAGGACTATGCAGCAGCACATTACCTCTCCGCACCTGAATCTGGGTGAAAGTAGAGTCACCTGCCAAAGACTCTGCCATTATTTATCCCTGCTATAAAGTAGAGGGGACTTTGGGGAACTGTATCAGTTTCTGTTTTCCTCTTTTAGTTGAGGACTCCTCTGAAGAGCCATATAGTCATGAAAGCCCTGTTGGGAATGGTGGTGTTTCTCTTGTGGAAGAGGAGTGGAAATGGTGTGACGCCCCTTTGGGTGCAAGACCTCTTCTTGGGTTTTCTTTTTTTCTGGGCTCATTGTCTTTGTCTAGAGTCATGGTTTCCTCTGTGCATAACAAATCAACAGATTTTTCTTTCTTCCCTTACGACTCACAGGGAAGCTTGGAAAGGGTACAACCTAGAGACTTCATAGGTGGTTGAGAGCTTCCCCCTGTGCAAGGCAGAAAAGAGGTTTGCTGCCCTTTCCTGAAGATCCTTTTGGTGCATGGCGTGACAAGAACCGCATTCATCTGTTTTGTGGTTAGCCTCATGCACCCAAGGCACATCCAGTGGGGGTCCGACACAGACATTTTTGGCACCACTTTCTTTACAGTGCTTGAAGCCCAAAGTCTGTAGGGGAGGAAGGATGGTGCAGAAAACGAAGCCTATGAAGAGATGTCATTCAGAAACAGCATCCCGTGTATGCGGAAAGGAGGAACCGAGTTCAGGGGGTGCGGTATGCTCTATATAAACTTAGCATGGCATCACTTCCAGAGCCATGGAGACAATGGCATTGATGAGAGCTGGCGTGGAGCCGCACTCCACCCCAAGATGTCTGAAAAGGTAAAAATAAATCAGTTTACGCTAATAGATCAAGAATGAGACATTTCTGGGAGGACGCAATCTAGTAGATTATGTAATTTTTTACCAAGAGAGGGGTGTGAAAGTCACATTCATGAGGTTAAGGGATGGTAATTGGTTGATGCTGTGGACTAGGGTCTGTGATTCAAGCACTGAATGGGCAATCTCTCAGGTACACCATCACATCTCTAGTCCCATGTTTCTGGAGGACTGGTGTTGTCCTATAGTCAAGGTTGCCTGGGAATTATATATACAATTATGTATTTCTAAAATTATCAATAATTGCACAAATCATAGATCAGTCGATGATGGAGTATGCAAGCCATTGGCACACTTAAGGAATCATTTTCAATGAACAGAGAAGTTCACAAGCACTGCTCAAGGAGAATGCTCTCCGAGTCGCTCTTAGCCATTTAAAGAGACAAAAATCATAGCAGGGAGAGCATGCCAAAGCAGGGATGGCAGCCTTTGGGCAGAATTGTGACAGGGAAAGGGGCCGTTGCACTACTCGCTATATCGCAGGCTTACCTTTGGAACCTCTGTGAGCAGGACGGTCTTGTTACATACTCCAAGCCAGCTAAGGAATTAGTAGTTTGCACAGTTCCTATGCAATCACCAGATATGCTTGGACAATGCACACAACAGACACTGTTCAACACAGATGCATCCGCAGACCCCAGCCCCTCAGTCAAATACAAGCAGTGCATGGCAGATGAGTGGTGTGGGATTTAGGAGTCCGGTTGCAGGGTCAAAGTACAGCTTTGCAGAGCAGTGAGGTGGCGACGAGAAGAGATTGAAAGGAATAGAGGAAGCAGAGAGGGGAGATGAGGTGCAAAGTAAGTGAAGAGGAGAGCATAGCAACAAAGCAGGTGCAGAGGAGACAGGAGAGGGGCAGAGAGGAGGAGATGGGAAATATGGAAGAGGAGGTGGAGAAGAGAAAAGGGAAGACAGTAGAAGAGCAAGAGGACAACAGTGAAAGTACCTTGGAGTTCAACTAGCAGGACGTTGCTCATTACTTGACCCTCATCGGAAGACCTAAGGGTTAAGAGCCCAGGGACCCACACGGGCCTAAACCAATATAGAGGCTGCCATGTGGGCTCACATGGTTAAAACTACCATTTTAAAGCCAGCTTGTGGTTGCCCTAAACAACGGGAGCCTCAAAATACAAAATGGCTGACAGCACAATAAAGGAAAATGCATTGGTGTCCCAATGGCTACCAAAAAGGCACATTGGGCTGGCACTGCAGTAAAATAGCCATCATCACTGGTGAAGCTAAAGTACAGTTACCCCCAACCTATTCCCATGAACCACTATAGTGTGATCACTATATGGCAAATCTGGGGTGCCTGATTGGGCCCACCTGGCACTGAGCACCTTTGTGGTGTCCAAATACTATGCACTATAAGGTCAAAAGGGTTGCATTGGAATGGGGCTTTAGTGATCCAAAAACGAAAGTGTAAAAGGGTTGAGGGGCCCCCACAATTTGCCCTAGAATACCCAAAAATAGAAACTTTGTCTTAACAATACCAGATGGAGGACCTGGTAGGATTATTCAGGAGGTCCAATGCACAACCCTGAGATGATGACAGCATCCAAGAAGAACACAAAGTTAAGGAGGACATGTGGGACACTATACATTCTAGAGACCGACTATTTTCCAATAAAGAAGGCAATGGAACAAAGGAGAGAAAGGGCCAGGGACCACGGCACCCTAAGATGTGTGACCTCGGTGTGTTTACCTGGACTCTAGCCTTGCTTGATGTGAACAAAATAAACAGGAGTGTGAATTTTAACCTGACCTCGCTCCTCCCACGTATTCCTCACCTTCTGATATCTTTGTTTCCAACTTTAGCTGCCTCGGAAGATATTTCTCTCGGCAGAGGGCACTGTGCGTCATGACGGTCGACTCGAAGGCTTCCATCTCGGCTGATGTCATCGACACGCGCATCGTTTGTTGGCTTCAGTTCTGTTTTTTTCGCCACAATATGCAGAATTGCCCGCCTTGATAAGTGCCTCTTTAAATTATAAGACCATAAAAGAGCGCAAAGTTCAAAGCTTGGAAATTCTACAGTGAGGTAGGTCAGGAGGGCGATGAATACGTGGGAGGACATCCAGTCGAAAGAACGTTACCACGGGTGAGTAACTTGTGCTTCGAATGGAGTGTGTCCTCCCACGTATTCCTCATTTTATGATAGACTCCCAAAGCAGTATTAGGTTCTTTTGGAGGAGGGAGTAAGAATTGAGCGTTACTCTTTGTCCAGAATGGAGCATAGAACTGCCTTCCCAAATCTTCCTTCATTGTTAGAAGTGGCTAAACAGTAATGTTTAGTGAACGTGTGGAAAGTGGACCAGGTAGCTGCCTCACAGATGTCCTTTATCGGAACTCCCCTCTGAAGGGCAGAGGAAGTTGCCATGCCCTTAAACCTTCTGGGGAGTCTTTGAGAGCGAGCCTGTAGCACTCTGATCCAGCCAGTATGATCCATATGGATAGGGTCTGTTTGGCGAGTGACAGACCTAGTTTGTGTCCAGTATATCCAATGAAAGGTTGATTGCGCTGTAGCAATTTAACCATCCTTGAAATATAAAAGCTTAGAGCTCTCCTCGGATCGAGTCTATGGAATCTTTGCTCTTCCATGCCAGGATGAGGTGGGGGATAGAAGGTCGGAAGCGCAATTTTCTGTGCTAAATGGTAATCCGACACAATCTTCGGTAGAAAAGAGGGTTTGACATTAAGGACAACTTATCCTTATAAAACATGCTAAACAGAGGTTTACAGGATAATGCCTGCAACTCACTCACCCTGGGGGCTGATGTTATCGCTACTAACAAAATAATTTTTTAGCAGCCTTAAAGGGTTCGAATGGAGTGGCTCAAAAGGAGCGCACATCAAAAACTTTAAAACCAAGTTAAGGTCCCAAGTTGGTATTTGGAATGGTGTAGGAGGAAACATTTGTGAGTCCTTTTAGAAATTGAATTATTAAGGGCATTTTGAAGTAGGATGCCTCTTCCGTGGTGCGCTTGAATATGGAAAGCACTGCTAGATAAGCCTTGATTGTTCCAATCCAGAGCCCCAGATTTGCCAAATGTAGTAGAAAAGATATTGCACCGTAGGTGTATCGCACTGAACAGGGTCTTCATCACTTTCCCTATACCAGCTGCAGAACTTGTTCCAATGGCATAAGGATTTTGTTGCTGGCCTTCTGGGCGAAAGCATAATCTCCATTACGTCATCTGTGAGTGCCTTGTACCTCAGCCTCTCAGAAACCATGCGTGAAGGTCGAGTGTCTTGACCTCTGGATGGAGAACCGACCCTTCTCTCGCGAAAGAAGGACCTCTCTGTGTGGAAGACGTATTGGAGGGCAGATAGACATGTCCAGAAGGTCTGGATACCACGTCCTCCTGGCCAAATCCCAGACAATTAGGATCATGGATTTCTCAAACTTTCTCAACCTCCTGATCACGTGAGAAAAGACTGGGACTGGAGGAAATGCATACAGGAGTGGAAACTCCCAGTCCACTATGAACAAGTCTCCTAGAGCTCCTCTTGGGGGGTAATTCCTGGAGCAGAACAGTTCACACTTCAGGTTGATACTGGTCGCGAACAGCTCTACTTGAGGGGGACATCCTGAGCTCGTTCCCACTCGTGGAAGACTGTGCTCTGCCTGCTCAGAGCTTCCGCAAGTTCTCTTCCCTGAAATGCCGATATGGAGATTGCTTCTTGAATTGTCCAGAACCAGAGCTGCATCGCTTCTCTTCACAGTGGTAGTGAACCTATGCCTCCTCTCTTGTTGAGGTAGTACATGGCCACTGTGTTGTTCGTCATTATCAGGACATTCTTTCCCTGTACAGAGGGCAGAAAGGCCTTCAGCGCTAGTCTGACTGCTCTCAGCTCCAAAAGGTCGATGTGTAGTTTGGACAACCGATGGGAGACCAACAACCGCTGATTGTCAGATCGTTGGCATGAGCTCACCACCCCATGAGTGAGGCATCAGTCACTACTGTTATCTCTGGCCTTGGTTGCCAAAAAGGTTATCCTTTGAGAATGTTGTGCCGCGCAGGCCCACCATAGAAAGTCCAGTCAGACTCTGCTCAGATTCTGAAGGAGGTCTTACATCCTGCCTGAGAATTGGAAACACTGTGTTCTGAGAACCCATTGAAGGGATCTCATTCTCGGGCGTGCCTCTTGCACCAGAAAAATGCAGGATGCCATGAGGCCTAGCAACCTCAAAAAGTCAAAGCCCGGAAGACGCTGGGCACTCAAACTTGGTGACCATCTGCAAAATGTCTTGAGCCCTCACCTCGAGTGGCAAGGCTTTTCCCAAGGAGTCATCCATGTCTACTCCAATAAAATTGAGTCTCTAAGATGGTATCATGTGAGACTTCTTGTAATTGAGGGAGAAGTCCAGTCTCTTGAGGGAGTGGCAGGTGATACTTAAGTTCTTGGGCCTGTTCTGGTGAACGTGCCCTCATTAGCCAATCGTCCAGGTAGGGGTAGACGTGACTCCCTCCTCTCCTGAGACTTGCTGCCACCACTGTCATTAACTTGGTGAAGACCCTCGAGCGGAGGTCAGCCCGAATAGCAGAACTCTAAACAGATAATGAGAACTGCCAATAGAGAACCTCAGGTACGTCCTTGTGATGGATTGGCACATGAAAGTAAGTATCCTGAAGGTCCAACAATACCATCCAATCCTGGAGCTGGAGGGACTGAAGGATCTGAAAAGTGCTACTATCTTGAACTTGTCCTTCCTGAGGAACTTGTTCAAGTATCTCAAGTGCAAGAAAGGTCTCAGTCCGCTGTCTTTCTTGGGGATTAGGAAATAGAGAGAATACCATCCTCTGTCCCTCTCCATCACAGGCACTGGTTCTATAGCACCTTTCTTTAGCAGGGTGAACATTTCCTGCAACAGGAATGGATTTGGCACATTAAGCGAATGGTTTCCCGGCGGACGATGCAAAGGTCTTTGTATAAAGGGATAACAGTAAACCTTGGATACTGTTTCCAGAGCCCAGGCATCCGAAGTAATACCTCGCCATTCTTTCAGATGCTGTGACAGTCTGCCTCAAACCGGGGTGTCGTGAGTCAAGACCTCATAGTGGTTCTGAGGCAGCAGAAACAGCGGCTGATGGTAAATACGCCGCTGCTTGAGTGGGCGTTGCAACCCTCCCTCGCCCATAACGATGGAATTTTCTCTGTCCTCTATGACAAGCATGTCTTCTCGCTCTTCCAACTGAGGAGTAGTAGCGAAAAGACCTTCCCCCTCGAAGATGATCTGCTGGGGTGAAATGGCTGTGGCTGCCTGACTGCGGCACTTAAGGCCTTGGCTGCCGCCTTTGAGGTCTGCAGCTTTTCAAGTCTTTCATAAGCCTTATTTCCAAATAAATAAGAGCCGTAAAATGGCATGTTAAGGAGTCTGTATTGTACATCAGGTGCAAATACAGAATTCCGCAACCACACAAATCTGCGCTGTGGGTGCTTGCCGCCATGGCCCTGTGGACGCTGTCAGCAGTGTCCAGGCCTGATTGCAGAGACTCACACATGACCTCTTTGCCATCCCTTATCAGGTTCATGAAGCAGTTTCTTTCCTCACCCTCAGGGACGCGATCAGCTGCCATCTCTATGCAGTCCCACAGGGTGAATGTAAACTTTGCCAGGGTACATGTGGAATTAGAAGACTTTAAAGCCATGCTCCTAGGTGAAAAGACCGTCTTTGCCCAGGAGTCAACGCGCTTGTCATCCCTATCAGCAGATATGGTTGGGTACTGGGAGAAACCCGAAGGTGTCTCCCAGTCTAAACCTCGAGAATCCGTTATCCATTGGCCAGGACATAGCCATTGCTATTGGATCCAGTTCCTGGGGGTGGACCAGTTAGGGAGGATCACCTGGATGCGGGGTCCTTGAGGAGTGAGAGAAGGACACCGACTGGTGAGACGCAGTATCCCCCTTCCTTTAACACCTTTTCCCCATTCTCGCACGTAGGCCATTCAAAGACACTGATCCCCCCCGCCCCCTTGCCACACAAACACCTTTGCACCACACAATAGATAACAGACTAATATGCAACCTGGTTACCTGACATGTTACAAACAGAGGGTCAGGCAGTGTCAGGCAATTAACCCAAATCACACACACCTGACGGACCTTTCCTTTCCCCGCAGGGATAAAAGGTGGAGCAAGATAGCGCAATACGAGCAAGGCGAGCATGGCAGAAAGCACAACAAGACGGCTAAGCAGGCGCAGAAGTTTGAGAAAGAGAAAAGCGGCAGGAATCTAGACGGTCGAGAGAAGAGAAGTGACCTTGCCCTTTTCTTCCCAGACCTGCAGAACCTTTGTGGAAGAGAGCCTAAGACTGCAAACAATAGCAATAGTGTCTTGCTTCAGATGTCATCAGTACACAGGGCAAGCTTACGCCGATACGCAGGAGCGAGGGAAGCTCCTGCACCCGTGGTACCGGCCTCGACTCCAGAGAAGCCAAAAGCCAAGCGGTTCATCACAGCCGGGCAAGTCGAGGGGAGAACCGATAGGAACCGGGCTGTGTTGAGTGAGAATCGCAAAGTGGCAAGTTTTTGGAACCAAATTTGATGAAATATGAAAGAACTGTAAAAGTGTTAAGAGGAGACTGGCTACAAATGGAAACAGACACCACGTGGGTGCTAACTCAAGAGAGACTGGTCGATCCCTGTCTGAGCGAAACTACAAATACCAGAAGGCCGTAGGAGGGCCAGCAAAATAGGTCAGAGTGGTCATACAGAGGGTCAAGCTAAATCCCTGTACAATCGAAAGACTTTGATCTACAAGCAGTGAGAGTAAGGGAGGTGAATCCCACAAACATCGAACTGTGTAAAAAGGAGAACATTAAAAGTAAAGAGGGGTCAGTGTCCAGAAGAGGGGGACCCAGGGGTGAGCCACTATCACCTGATGATCGAGAGCCACTGTAAACTCAGTTAAGGCAGGCTAAGACTCAAGAGGGGTCAGAGCCCGGCAGAGAGGGATCAAAGGGTGAAAAGTCATCACCCCAAGATTGAGAAAAGTGAAAGCAAAAGTTAAGGGACACCAAGATGAAGCTATCACCCAAGTACTAGAAGTTAAGAGGGGTCCAAGCCCAGCCGAGGGAGATCCAGGGGTGAAGCTAACATCCAAACTTCAAGTAAGAAATGAACTGACCTACAAATTGAGCAATACGATACATGAAGGATCAGCGCCCAGAAGAGGGGAACCCAGGGGTGAACCATTATCACCCTAAAAGAACTTTCATTTGGTCAAAGAAACCTTCGTTATTTTGTTAGTTGAACACGTCAGGCCCCGAAGGCAAGAGACTTTCAAAGGAAACGAGACTTGGCCATCGACGGTCCTGAGAACTGCCATTTGAATTGTCGTCTCGTTCTGGAAAGGCCCAAGACTGTACTGTGCTTCAAGCTCCCATTTTACCCCATACTCAAAACGTGGGGAAGGAAGGCCAGGCTACTGCATCCTGACGTATTATTTAAGGACACGTCTTCCTTTTCTCGAGAACTATCCCACACCCCTTTTTGTATTAGTTGTGAGGTTTGCCAATAGGTTTCTTAGTATAGGCCCTTTTATTTTGACGCCGCCATTAGGACTGCCTACATTTTCATTTGATGGTTGACACTTGCTCCCATCTTAGTTTTAGGTTTAGATTAGGCATTTTTCCAACCCGCATACAGCATTCATTGTTCAATAAACACCCTTGAACTGTGATCACTTGTGTGTGTCTTCCTTGTTGCTACCATGAATTCCCTGCAGTACGCAGCTCGCTTGGAGGCAGCTGTAGCTGTTTGTACTAATAGGCCTTCTGGAGTTCGATGTATTGGCAGGTAGCCAGGGTCACTAATGGCTGGCCTGCATTTTCTGGTCAAATTTGTGCTTACTGCCAACTGGATTCTGGAGCCTCCCAGTTTGCCACAACACTTTTTTGCAGTGCCACATGGAATGGTAAAATGGGGTCATATTGAGGACCCTTGTCCAATATGTCAGTCAGACCGTCCTATTCAAATGTAGGTGCTGGTCTACTCCACCCCAAGAATTCCACCACTCTAGACATTAGGCTTATGTGGGATGCATCTGAATTATCAGCCGGGTTCGGTTTTCCAAAATCTAGTTCTGGGGAGGTGTCTACATCACCACCTGTCTGTAGGGTGTCTTGTAGTCCTCTAATCCTGGTCTCTTCTGAAATAAAGCCTTCAGGTATATTAGTATTATTTTGAATACTAGGTGTATCCAATTGGAGACCACATGGAGGGGTAGCATCAGAGGTCTCATAGCTCTCATATATTGAAGTCAAGGACCTGAAAAAATCCTTTTCAGGTAAAAGGTTTAAAAACCATTTAGTGGCTTTTCTGAGGTAAAGGCGTCAAAGAATGTACAATCGGCGTAGATGTTTTTTGTATCGACGTCAAAGGCGTCAATGGTGTTGTCGGCTTGACTTGTGCTTCGAGGGATTTACCCCTCGACTCAAGGTTTTCTTTGACGACTTCTCATCTCGTCGAGTACTCAAAGACTCTCGAGTAGTCTTAGGCTTATGACCCAGGCTGGGGGCACGCAGGGTTTTGCCTTGGTGTCATTCTCGTCTTCGACCGTCACATGGCACCTTTTCTTATGCTTTGAGGCGGTCAGGGCCCGATCCTCGAAGATTTTGTAAACTTGCTTCCTAATGAGTTCCCACTCCTCTTTGGAAGAAGATTGAGTTGGGCAGCCTACGCTCCTTTCTGAGGACGAAGAAGGTGATCTATGCCTTCTCTTCTATTTTTTTGAAGACGACAAGCAGTTTCGGCTCCTGAAGTGGAATCGTTTCTTCGATCTTTTTTGTGAAGAGAGGAATCTCTCAACTCATGGGATGACCCAAATTTAGAAGGAGTGGACAGGGATTTGGGAACAACCCTACCCACTGCAAGTTTAGATTTGTGCTATTTTAAGGCCTTCCATGTCATCGACTGACAGGATCGACTGTCGCCGGTTACATGCTCGACGCCCAGGCACCAGAGGCGTATTTTATGCGGGTCCGTGATTGAAATCTTGGTGCCGTATTTTATACACTTTTTGAAGCCCGTCTTCGGAACTGAAGACGAGGCCATTTTCGATACATTTTCAAAGAAAATTGAAGCGCGCCTTTAATCTCGAAGCAATCGCATTCACGGAAAAACAGAACTGAAGCCAACGGGTGCACATGGTATTTGTACTCGACAATGACATCAGCCGAGATGAAAGCCCTCGAGGGACATCGAGTCGACCTTATTGACGAACAACACCCTCTGTCCAGAGAAAATGTTTCCAAAGCGGCAAAGCTGGAAGGGAATATATCATAAGATGAGGAATACGTGGGGGGGACACAATCTATTCAAAGAACCTTTCACTCACAAGGTAAACCCTGCCACTAAATAGGTCTGTGTGAATCCAAGGCTTTGTACACTATCGGAGTAAAGTGGCCTGTATCTTGCATTCGTTTTCTTATTTCCTGCCGATTTTGAGTGCAGTTTCTGCCAAATCTTTCACACACATGTAGGATATATTTTTGGATGTGGATTCCAGAATACACTGACCCCTTTTATGATAGCATAGGTTGCAGCACTCGCATCTCAACTGCAGACATTTCCAAAACGACCAGGCACAAAAAAATCCATGACCCCCATCGCATCTCACAGACAAGTCATAATCTTTAGGTTAAGACATACGATCTCCAAATTGGGAAAACCACAGACTGCGCAAAATGAATATACCAAGGTGAACATAAGTTTGCATGTGTGACTACATTTAAGCAAGCCACGAATTTCTGGTTGTAGAGTCAGTGCAATTAAGAGGGTTAGGGCTAGGCTAGTGCAATAACAAATTGGTTGCCATTCATTCCAGTGCCTGGTCAATGCAACAGGGCTTACATGAGCAGTACTTGGTCGTTCTGCTGGAGCAACAATTAGCAGTGCAGATGCAATTAAATGACGATTTGTGCATCGATAGAAGTAGATCAAAGGCAAGACTTGTGGTGCTTCTAACAGTGCGTATCCTGACAATACACCTGTATGAAACTGAATCATAGTGACTAATTTCACTGGCACTATAACCTGCACAAATCCAGTCACTGCTAGAGCAGGAAGACCACTTCAAAGTCAGACATTTCTCTGCTACCACTCGTAATGTTTGTGCGTCATAAAGAAGTTCACAGACAGAAGCGCTCTCAGAGAGTCCATCCAGGCGAGTCTGCAGGCACATTTCCATGTTGCAGAAAATATGCACAATCCAATAAAGCTTTGTCTGATTACTTTCTTAATGACTCATTTTATATGCCTGACCACCCAATTCCTCTTTGCTTATTCCCTGCTCCTGCCTGTTTCCATTTTTTTTTGCATTTCATTCAAATGCATTTCTGATCTCTGCAGCCGCCATGCTACCTATCCCTCTTTGAAAGCTTTTCTTAGATGCCACCTAAACTATGGGACCCCGCTACTCCCACTGTTTCCTCAGCCTCTTACTGTGCCCATCTTCTATGTCTACGTTATTTTGAGATTTCATTAATGAATGTATGTTTTCTTCGTTTTCACAGCATAACCAAATAGGAGAAAATCGAAACAATATACTAAATAATGAATAAAACAGCCCACTCAAATAAATTAAATACTTTATTTGTTCAAGTTAGCCCTATTAAGGGTTGGGGTCATGTGTCTGTTTCTGTACTGTACAAGGGCAATGTAACATTCTCCTACTGAATTCATTTTTAACGCACACCTGCCCATTCTCGTTTAAGGCAGTGCACATTTGGCTGGATTCTCCATGTTCGATTTAAAATTTTCCAGGAACTTGGAAGCTAGTTCATCGTCGACCACTCGTCCGTCACTTGAGAGCGTGACTTTCATGAGCTGTTGCTTCTGCAGTTTGGGGTTCCCCTCTTCATCTTGTCCTAGCCGAAGTTCTGGTCGGGAAGCACCCACAGCCAGGATGCAAGACTGAGGCGGATTGATCACAGCAAGAAACTCACTGATGCCAAACATTCCCAGATTGGAGATACTAGAAAAAAACAAAAAAGATTAGTGGCAACAATTGGATCTATAGAGGTCTGTGATCTTTCAAAGAGTGTGACCACATTAAACATTGGAGAACTTTACCTTAATGTAAAATAAAGTCAATAAAGTGAGGAAACCATGCACAATCCTTCCTAGTTCTTCTCCAGTGTCATTTTTACCCAGACACAGCACTTCGGACACACTACTATCCTGGAGGCATCAAGTTGGGAGTAGTTTCGAATTACATTGCTAATAAATGTTTTCAAAAACATACTTTTTGGACAGCAGCTGTTGCCTCTGACAAACATTTAAGCGCTTCTGCCTGCGCAAGCGGGCTGTACAGTCTCGTATGTGCCCACAAGCCCCACGTACGGACCTGAGCAAAGCAAGAGCGCACGGATGGCTCAAGGCCACATAAGGGGCCATATTGCCAGGCAATAATTGCCTGCGAGCAATAAAGCCACCAGCACCCGCCCAGGTGTTCATGGCAGCCACGCGTGGGGCCAGCTGGCTGTCTGCCATCTCCCCAGCTCTCTGTAGCACCACCTCCATAAAGAAGAATAGACTTCTGTCCCTCGGTGGACGAGTGTCTGCTGATGAGCGGCCGAGGCAGTGAAGTCTGCTCTTCTTTGTATGGCATGGAACCAGCAACACAGGGGAGCTGGGGAGGTGGATTACCAGTGGCGGTAAGGGCAGCAGTAGTGGCAGGCAACGACAATGGCACAGGAAGATGCCAATACTGTAGGAGCGGCAATGCGTGGGGGAAGCAGGGAGCGGCAGGGCAAACGCTGGAAACGTGACGGGTGTAGAAATCCATGTATCGTGTTGGCAGTCAGAATTCCAACATTCAACGCAGGGTGCTACTTCCCAATAAAGCTGGTGGACAACACAGCGCCAAGCTCTACAAACAGAAAACCTGCAATTCCTCAACACAATGCAACCGTCACCAACGCGAGCCTGCAGAGGAGCCCACGCAGCTTTTATTACACACCAATGCTCTCCAATCTATTTGGGGACATTTCATACTTATGACAAGGCCTCAGAGCTGAGCCCATGCAGGCCGACTTGCGAACTGTCCTGGTAGAACATTACACAAACTGGAATTTTTGTTACAGTGCGCCACCATTGTTGACGTGAGGCGGGCACACACAAGGAAACAAGGCAGGGCCTAGACTCCCTTATATAGATTACACTGTAAAAAGGTCTGGGCTGGGAAGAGCAGCCAAGATTGTACAGGGGTAGTAGAAGGGGAGTGCCAATGGGGGCAAAAGAGGGAGGATGTAAGAAAGGGCAGGAAACAGGAAGTTGTGGGTTGTTCAGCAACAGGTCAGAGGAGGAGGAGGAGGAGGGAGACCAAGAGACTAGAAGGAGAGAAGGGTGGTGGAGAGGAGTGTGGAGGCGATTTGCAGTGAAGTTGAGGTATTGGTTGATGAGAGAAAGTGGTACTGTACTGTCATTGTGTAAGGTGTGTGAGGGGTAGTGGAAGAGAAGGGTGCGACTGAGGGAGTGAAAGGGAAGCAATTGAGGAGAAGGTGGGGCGGAGCAGTAGTGTAGAGAAGAGAAATTAATGGTAATGTGAAGAGGGGAGAATATTGGAATTGTGGCAAGGGGAGAGTAGTCGTGGTGTGAAGGAAGTAGAGGGGATAGCAGTCGTTTGAACAGGAGGCAGAATAGAAGGAGAGAGCAGAAAGATCAGAGGCTAGAGATGGGTGAGTGAGATACATGGAGTGATGAGGAGAAAGCAGCAGGAAGAGAAAGAGGAGAAGGTGGGTGGCGTCAAAGGGACAAGAGTAGGAGAATGGGAGAGGGAGAGAAGGACATAGGGAGGGAAATCTCTGCGTGCGAGAGGGAAAAGAGAAAGGTTGGAGTGTCTGTAAGGCACTCCCAAAAAACTGTAGAACTAACCCCGGAAGTAGAGAAGGTCACACCTAGGAAGTACTTGAGGGGGTGAGGAAGAGAGCGAGGGAAGGGGAGAAGGGGAGGGCGAGGGAGTGGGTTAGAGGGGGAGGTAGGGGTTGGAGCGGTGAGAGGGGGAGAGGGAGAAGGAGAAGGCCCTTAAAGCTCATGTCATCATATTAATAAAGACCCATGAACTGTCTTTGGGAGTTCGTTATTGCGCCATCTTTGACAACTGCCATATATTGTGGGCAAAGGCATCAGGAAAATGAGTTGTAAAACGCTCCTGTGCACTGTTGCTGACGTTCATATATTAGATTTTTTCATGAGTTACCCTACAAAACCGATTGCTATTACCCAATTTCCTACAGCTATTGTGCTGAAAATGCAGTATTTAAACCCAATATTGGAAAACTATTTTCTCCGGGGGTGGGGGAAATCACCACGGCAAACCCGTCTTGCTTGGTTCGGGCTCCCTTACTCTACTCAGTTGCTACCACATTAACATTTACACCGCTCCGGTGAAAAAAATTGACCTGTTTTAAACGCTGCCACTGTTTGAAATACAAAAACAATGAGTAAAGGATCAAACTGCAGTAGTCATACTTTGCCCGGGAGTTTAGCTACAGCCGTTGAGCTTACAGTGTGCTATAACTCACACGAGCACCAGCATGGAAAGACCACGTTTTTGCATACAGCTCTCTTAATTGCGCCAATTGTAGTGCCCTAGGTCCACTTTGCAAGATGATGTTTTTGGGAAGCAAAGCTGCTCTCTTGAGAGCACATACATTTTATCTCTGCTTAACTCTGGGTTTGATTTCCGATAAGGAAACTTTGGTGAGAACTGCCTTAAGAACCTCGACTATGTTAGACAAATGACTCATTGACAACAGCACAGCGAACAAGTTACCAACTCTGAGCCATACGCCACAAGACAGAACAACAATTCCAATTGATAAATTAAAAATAAATGAATTTCTGTTTTACCTGAAAGAGCCGCCTTGGTATTCTTCAGGTAAAAGTTTACCCTCCCGTGCTTTCTTTGCAAGGGCCTGGAAATAAAAAAAATAAACGAACTATATGGTTGCATACATTTGCTACATAGATGCTATTGATATTTTATAAGAAAAAAGCAAGGGCACACTTGTACAATATCAAGCCATAGCAGTGGCTTTACTTGACAAAGAAGCTCAGTGGCCATCTTAATCTGAAACGATAATATGTCTGTCCAAATTGTTACACGGTTTTATACTATTGGATTTCCTTTTTTTCATTATGTGATGCATGACGGTCCTATGCAATTCTATGACTGCGAACAGTCTTTCACAGTGGCTTCAGGTGTGCATTATATCAAGCATTAATACTTTGAGAGACTCGCCCATGACACATTTTTACATAAAGTTATTAGTACGGCACACCTGGGACAGAATTCAGGACGCACGTATAAGTACTGGTTCCGAGAAGCAGCCACCAAAAGAGCCATTCTAATCTGAGCCGGAGCAGTTCTACAGAAAGGAGAGTCTAAGCAGCTGCGTAAGGCAGCACCAACATAAGGGCCAGCACTCTGTGGTCCCAGATTGGGCCATGAAACAGCAAATTTGGACCCACTGCCACAAAGGATGGTGCCATCTCCATAGATGCAGGAGCCCTGTTCAAGGAGACTCGGAGATCAAGTGCTCATCATATGACCAATTCGGTGGTCAACGTGAAACTACGTGAAACGAACTCGGCATATTTGTTGAGCAGAGTATGTTGCACACAAACATGACAGCCACTGACAGCCACACCCTTTCACCATCACAAACCCCCTTCTACAACTCTCAGAAAATGGATGCGCCACATCTGTGCTGCCACAGTGTTGGACACGTTTTGGCTTCCTGAAGATGTGAGGAATATTAGTGTGGTAATGATATCACGGTTACAGTTGAATATGAAACTGGTTCACAATAAATGGAGGACTATTAACCAATTCACAATCTGGTACCTAAGCCTGTGTTGAATTAGTCGTCCAAATCCCGAATCACCAGAATGTTCACTGTATTCGCTATGTGCCAAACTTGTAAAAGATTCTGGTAAACCAGTTTGGGCAGGCATATTCACCTTGCTACATATAGCAGGGTCTGCAGGAGCTCTTTTAGAGAGGGAGGAGGGTGGCGTGGACAGGCGTTTGTTGCCGTTTGTGAGCTGCAGCCTTTTACTTTCTTTTCTAGGCAGGACTTTCTGAGTATTTATGTATTTACACAGAGAGGATGGAGGAGCTTTAGGTGTCTGATGCTTGAAAGCTTACTTTCATTTTTAGGGAAGGCTTTTTGCACTTTTATTCAAAACATCATTGCATGTTGTGCATTTTATATATTTACAGGGAGTGACAGAAAATAGGAAACATTCAGAAGGTCAACCGTTGAGGGCCCCTGTTTCTGTCCCCTCCGCAAGTGCCTGTATGTGTCTGAATAGAACCAGCATGCATCACCCGATACCTCTTCAGAACCATGCTGGCCACTGTCTCTTTCTCGTAGACTAACTAATAAGACAGCCAAAGTCTGGACAGACCATCTGCAAGAGAGAAATCCATCAGCACCTCACATTAGAGAATTCCAGTCATCCAACTGCCGGAACCCACAGAGGGAGAAAAAGCCGGCAAATGAAGGAACGGAAAGTCTGCACAGCCACCAGGACCGCCAAGCACAGCTCTCCAAGCACCGGCGTTGGACCTAGCAAAAACAATGCAAGACAGACTTGCCGCAGAGTGGCTTCCACATCCCTAACATGAACTGGAACACTCCGCAACACATGCCACCATTGTTGCAGCATGGCAGCCCTGTGAGAAAGAAAGGGGCAGCAATTATACCCTGAAGTGTAAACATTGTGTGTAGAAAGACCTCAGGAGCGGGGAGCATAGCATCCGATTGGTTAGGGGCAAACGTTCAATAGGAGAAGGTAGGGGACGAGGTGGCAGACCATGGGAATAAGGATGGTGGACTGAAGTATGTAGGCGATTTAGAGAAAAGGTGAGGGCAAGTGGTTACATGCAAGGTGGGTGAGAGTGCTGGACGAGCATAGCGGGTGAGTGGAAAGTGCTTGTAAAAGTAAAAGAAGGGGGGCTGAGTAGCGAGTGGAGTAGTAGTAGCAGCAGTGTGGAGAGGGGAGAGTTGATGTGTGAAGGAGGGAGAATAGTAGTAGCATGAAGAGGAGAGAGAGCAGTAGTGGTGTGGAGAGGAGAGAATAGTAGTGGTATTGATTAAGAGGAGATTTGTAGGAGGGAGTGTAGTAACATTGGAGAGTGGAGGTAGGTGGTAGAAAGAGAGACATCGAAGGCACAGAGGAGGAAGAGGTATGAAGAGGGAGGAAATCATGTGGGTGGAGTTGGACTGAAGAGAGTAGCAAGCGGATGATAGGAGTAAGCGACGGGGAGAGGACCATTAGTCATCAGAAGGAGATCGTGTTTGGGTACAGTGTCTGAAAGGCACAACCCTATATTACCTTGAGAACTAACAACATTGATACTGTAGGTCTAGCTTAGAAAGTCCCAGAGGGGACTTAGATACATAAGGCAGTTGCCTCTAGACCCTCAATTACAGCCAATTAGAAGATGGCAATAAGCTCTTGACACTAACCTGGGGAATAAGGGAGAGGGAGGAAAATGCTATGTCAAGACGAGAGAGTGAAAGGCGGCCCTAGTGCCCAGCTGAAAAAATTAAATGAACCCTTGAACCATTCCTGAAGCTGTAATTTTCTTTGGGCCATCTGTGACACTCGCTCCTGCTTTGCCTACAAACTCCCACACTTCTCTGCTCCCCTGCCATCCTTTCAATTGGGTCTTGTCACCCCAGAGAGAGGGGTTCTGTTTCCATAAGGCTTAGGTGTGTAAAATTCTTATATAGGATTTTGGAGTGGGTGCTTTTTGTTCTTGGGCAGCTCTCTTGCTTCCTAGCATATTTTGGCCTGCTCGTTCCGAACCTCTGGGTTGAGCCTTTCTGAAGGCAATCTGCCATTTCGGAATCTGAATGCCCGTCCAAGAAACACTAACCTGCCCTTCGCTGTGCAAGTCAACGAATCACTGCATACAGCAGACTGCTTGATCCATTTCTCTCTTTTCCCGTGTCTATCTTTGTCTGCCACCCTCGCCATCAAACTGTCTTGCGTCGGTCTCTGGTCCTTGCGCACACTTTCTGGCCTTCCGGCTTTCCCTATCGCTCTCACTCCGTCTGTCCTTAATGCCCTTGCCTTGGCTTATGTGATCAGGCTGCAATCTAGGCTACTTCTAGTGATCTATTTGAATAACCTTCTGTCTGACCACTATCATTACGATATCAGGATCCCTTAAAGGGACATGGTCCTGAGGTAGTTCAATGTGACTGTTCCCTGCTTCACTCTGGTGGCCTGGCAGACGAAGGCGGGGGATCTTTCCCACACTGTCCATAGGCTCAACATCACAAAGTGGGTGCCAGCACTGGCCCCCTTGGTTATCATTCAGTCTTAGGTTTAGTCAGGGGAGTTCGTCAGAGGCCTCAGACGGGTTCTGGAAGGACAAGAAGCATCAGAGCACACCCTGCAGACTGAACCCCGTATGAAGGCTGCGAGAATTTATACAATCAGGCAGTGAAGGCACCTTGGTCTTCTCCATTGAGATGCCCAGATTGAACAAGTCGCTGGGGACCAATGGACTAAAGAAGTGAGGCTCAATCAACTCATGCTTGGTCACTAAAGAGTCCTAGAAAACCAGTAAAGTTCAGTGATAGGAGGCCTCTCATGATGCTTTTGCCCAAGTCCCAGATCCTCAACCAGAACTTTTCATGAAAGGGTTTCCTTAAAATGTCTTGTAACTCACCCAGTGCCACAGTGGTCCAGTTCCAGGAGGGGAGTCGGGCAACAGAAATACTAACAATCTATTGGGTTATACAGGAAACTGCCCTCACCATATAGGGTACTTTAGTGTGCAGTTAGCAGGTAGGCAAATGGAACCTTACTGGATTATAACAGTTACTTTAAGAGATGTCCAGTGAATGATATAAATGCCTTCTATGTGACGAATGAACTTCTGCCCTTCATGTGTACAAGGATGAGTAGAGGCTAAAGTGCTACTCAGCCCTCACACACTTCTACAAACCATGAGTGAACTCAATCGCAAAGGTTAAACAGGCACAGTTAAGAGATGCACAACCTTCACCTTTTGTGGTAAGGTGTGACCGGACGCCCGCCACAAAGAACCATGCTACCTCGAATAGTAAACCCAAGGGTCTTTATTGATGACTTACAGATAGATTGGCTGTAAATTCTTTAAAATGGTCTTTTGGGCCTAGCTGGTTCTTCTGGGAGGTTTGGCACTAGGGCTTGCCCGGTCTGTCTCTTCTTCCTTGGTCTTTCCCACTTCCCTAGCCCAGGTGTCCTTAACAGGGATTTTAGTTCTTGCCAAAAGCAACACCTGGCTGTATTTTGCTGCCTTGCTCTATTGGTGCCCCTCCACCCCCACACCCCCAAGACGTTGGCTGAGTAACTCCCTAGGGATATTTCAACTTTCCCTGACCCATACCACTTAGTGTTGTGGGGAATTAGGGATGGTGTCTTCTTCTGCCTGGTGTCCCTCCTCTCGCACTTGCTTGTACCTGACCCTTCTCTATATATGCTCTCCTCCCACTGTACTACTGTCCCTCACACCACCCTTCTACCTCCACCCTTTGATCCAACTTCTCCTCTCACTACTCAACTCCATCACCTCTTACTGTTGTTACCTCCTGCTACCTCTGTTGTTCCTCTCCTCCCAGCCTACTTCATTGCCTCTTAGTATTCTTCTGTTATTCTCTCATGCTCTTTCTACACTTACTAGCTACTCTTATTCCCCCACTCATTGTTGCTTACTTCTCTTCCTCTACTGCTACTTCCTTTACATCCTGGAACTATTGTCAATCTATTTATCTGTCTACTCACCAGTGCCCACTATCACCCACTACTACCAACTACCACTCTACTACCTGTTTCTCTCAATCACTCGCTCCTCGGCTATGCTTGCTACCTACTTTCTCTACTCCAACTACTACTACCTCTGCCACTACTACCACTACCGCTCCGCTACTCCTACTCTACCTCTACTCCTCACACTCTCCACTCTCACACACACACACTCCACAGATGACCTCCTTATAATACTATCCACACCCCTTATGTCCCCACCTCCTCTGGTCTCTGAGATGTCCCCCATCACCTCCTGTCCTCACCAACTAACCCACACTCAGCCACTTGTGCACAATAACTTAAACACCCCACCACGCCCTCACAAGACTGGTTATTCACCCTGGCGAATCACCTAACTGTCTCCCGAGGTGTGACATGGGAAAGGTCTGGGAGTGCCGTTAAGCACCGCCCGTCTCTTGCAGCAATTCTCACAATGGCCTTACACTGGCCAGAAGGGAACCTTTGCTCCCTCTTCCCTAGGCCTGAAGATGGGTCTGGTTTTATTTCACCATTCCCTGATGGTTTAGTGGGGACCTTGCGAGTAAAGTCTTTGTTTTTTACAATAATCCTTCGTGGGTTAGTGGTGGTGTGAAGGCTCAATTTCTGGATGCTGCGTTGACACCTAGAGTCTCTGCGGCAACCTTCTTCCTTATGGCTTATGTTGTGGACATAGACAGTAGTCTGCTCCACGGCCCCTGCCGGTGTTGCCACGTTAGGCGCACCCTGCTGCATACGGCACCTGGTCGTACCGCGTAAGACTTCTTCTGGGCTGCACCACGACCTGCTACAGCCCCGCCAGCTCCTTTCTCCACAGCGTGGTCCAATGTTGTCCTGCTGCCATTAGGTAAGGTAAGGGAGGGGAGGGGGCCTGCCCACACACACTCCAGCACCGTGGGTGGGTTGCGATGAGCTCCCTCCCTCTCCTGGGCCTGTCACAGTGGGCCTGAGGGAAGGCTATACTCTCAAGAGGGTTGTGAATGCGACCCTCACATAGCTACCCAAACAGCAAAGTATAACAGGCCAAAACAAAGGTTCTATGAAATATATATTTTAATTAAACAAATACGCAGTAATAACTAAATGAAAACAAACTGGAGAGGCTGACATGGGGGTGACATTTTTCACAAATATTTATCGAGATGTTAAAGAAAAGCCTATCTGGCCCCATCACTATGAGGGGTTCCCATGCCTCAACCAAAACTAAAAGAACTGTCAGAATAACCGTCAAACAAGTAGTCACCGTCCTGTGTCCAAACATATCTCTAATGCTTACACTCTACAATTAAGGAGATCTAATAACACATACATTCTACTCGACAACTGTCAAAAAGGTACTCAAGCCAGGGGGAATGACTCCCTTCCCCGTACGGCGATATCCGATTCCACAAAAGTTCACACAAAGTCAATAGATCCTGATCCGGGAGAATGGCTACCTTCTCCTGGATTGGGTATGGACTTCACCTGATGCTCTCCGGTTCCCCAGGTATGTTAGACAGTCATTCAACAGAGTTTGTCATTCCTTTCAAGTTTAGGGAAACTTCCACTCTCTTTCATTGGTATTCTCTGTCTGCCTTCTAGACCCTTTTCACACTTCAGAGTCAGAGACCCTTCTATTGTGTTCAGCAGGCTTCACCTCCCCACTGATTTGAGGAAGATTTTCTCCTTGGCTCAGTTCTTTATTGTTAGGGTCCCTGACCCTTCTTTGGTGGTCAGTGGTTTTTGGTTTGTCACTGACACAAGAAAGCTTTCCTCGGAGGCACACTTTGTACACATCGCCTCCTTTAACATTGGGGTTCTCGACCCTTCTATTACGAGTAGTGGGCTTGTGCCTGCCACCACGATTGGGATGGTCTCCTCTGTACTTGTTTGGGGTCCTTGCCCCTTCCCTGGTGGTCAGTGGGCTTATTGGTATGACCACTAGAACAAGGAATTACTCCTCAGATGCAGTATTCTTGATGTTAGGGGTCCTCAACCCTTCCCTGGTGGTCATTGGACTTATTGGTACAGCCAATGGGATGAGGAAGAGCTGTGCTACACGTTGGGCCTTTTGGGATCCCCTGAGCACTGAGGGGAGTTAGCCTTAGCCTGCTTTACTTGCACCGCTGCGTCCCCTCGGGTCTCCCGCACAACTGGTTACCTTGATTTGGGTGTAGGTGCGTCGCTGGGGCTTGCAAGGAGAGCATCCCTCCAGCTTGTTTCTGCAGGTTCTTCAGTGTAAGCGACTTCAATTCAACACTACAGCTAAGTCAAGGCCTAGTCTGGGATGCTGATGGAAGCCCTTATTGATGTATTTTTATGTCCAGTTCATTTACTCTGGATGACAACCCTTATATAACACCCCTCTCTCAGAATCCCCCCGACCCCGCTGAGCCAAGAAGTAGGTTTGTTTTGCAAATTTAAAAGGTTTATTTGAAAATTAAACTATATATATATGGGATACATTACTCACCGTAATCGTATTTCTGATGCTTATATCTGCTTAGATCACATGCTGTGCGCATAGGCCGACATCTAGTGGAAGCTGCGGAGTATTACAGTTTGTTTTTCGAAACTCGAAAATGGGCGTCGACACAGGCGTGCCAGTAATACTATCCCTAGTGTGACGTCCACTGTACCCAAGATCCCTCACGCATCTGGGATCCTCAGATTGTATTTTTTCTGACATGAGGAAGCATGAGGAGTAGCGTGAGTACAGATAATCCAAGCAGATAGACAGAAAGGTAAGACTACAAGTAATCATGCGCCTTCTCTCGGAGGGGAGGAAGGGTGGGTCGCATGTGAATCTAAGCAGATACAAGCATCAGAAATACGATTACGGTGAGTAATGTATCCCTTCTGAGGCTTGTGGAATCTGCTTAGATCACATGCTGTGCATAGATTAGCGAGCAGTACCCGAAGAAGGAGGTGGGATGTGAGAAGGGTCATGAGCAAACAGGTGTCTTAGAACCGCTTGTCCCACTTGTGTATCTGTCTTGGAATGAGTGTCAATGCAGTAATGCTGAGTAAAAGTGTGAATAGAGCTCCAAGTAGCTGCTTTGCAAATGGTGTCGAGGGGAACATTTGCAATGAAAGCCAGAGTGGCACCAATGCCTCTAGTAGAATGGGCCCTTGGCGTAAAAGGCAGAGTTTTTCCAGAAAGAGAGTAACACAGCTGTATACAGTTGATAATCCACTTCGAGATCGCGCCTTTAGAGACGCGATCCCCCTCTCTGCCTGTAGCTACGGAGACAAACAGTTGATCTGTTTTTCTTAGCGGTCTGGTTTTATTTACATAGTAGAGGACCGCCCTACGCACATCAAGGGTGTGTAGTTTCACCTCAGCCGAGCTTTGCGGGTTCTGGAAGAAAGCCGGAAGCTCGATGGACTGGTTTACATGGAATTTAGATATGAATTTAGGTGAAAACCTAGGGTGTGTGCGTAAAACCAGTTTGTCTTTGTGGATAATAAAGAAAGGATCCTGCACTGACAGAGCCTGAATTTCACTGACCCTTCTTATGGAGGTAATGGCTACTAAGAAGGCCGTTTTATAAGTCAGGTGTTTGAGACTACTTTTATGCATGGGTTCGAAAGGGGGGCCCATGAGCTTAGCTAGCACCACATTGAGGTCCCATCCTGGCGGTGGGTTCGAAATAGGAGGGTGAAGTCTCTTTACTCCTTCCATGAAGGCTTTAACTACTGGTACTTTCCACCACGATACTTTGTTATGGGATGTGGTGTAAGCCGAGAGGGCTGCCAGGTGTACTTTCAGAGAGTTAAAAACCAAACCTGCGTCCAGCAGGTGGAGCATGTATGTTACTACGTTGGAAGGAGTGCAATCAACTGGGTTGATTTGTTTATTCTGGCACCAAATAACAAATCTCTTCCACTTGTCAAAGTAACAGTGCCTTGTGTTTGGTTTCCTGGATTCTTTTAGGATGTCCATACACCTCTGTGGTAAATTGAGATGCCCAAACTCTATGACCTCAGGAGCCATGCTGCCAGGTTCATTGAGTTGGGTTCCTGGTGCACTGTTTGACCTTGTTGCTGGGACAGTAGGTTGTACCAGGCTGGGAGTTTGATGGGCTCGCACAGCGCCATCCTGCGTAGGTGTGGAAACCATGGTTGTCTCGCCCACATGGGAGCAACTAGGATGAGCGTCATCGATTCCTTGTTCATCTTGTACACCACCTTCCTGATGAGAGGAGTTGGTGGAAAAGCGTACGCAAACATCCCTGACCAGTTCATCCACAGGGCGTTCCCTTGGGAGTGTGGCTGGGGGAACCTGGATGCAAATCCTGGGCATTGTTTGTTTTCGCTTGTGGCGAATAGGTCTATAGTGGGGAAAACCCACTGAGAGAAGAGATCTTCTACGATCTCTCTGTGAAGGACCCATTCGTGTTCTTCTGGGAGGGAGTCTCTGCTTAGGGCATCCGCTAGGGAATTGAGCTCCCCTGGAACATGTTGTGCTGATAGGAAGATGTTCCGTCTGAGTGCCCATATCCAGATTTTCTGGGCAAGCTTGGACAGATTTGGCGAACGAGTCCCTCCTTGTTTGTTCAGATAGAACATGGCTGTCGTGCTGTCCGTCCGGATCTGCACCGACAAGTTTAGTAGATGGGGCTCGAACGCCCGAAGCGCTCGGAATACTGCCAGAAGCTCTAGCAGGTTGATGTGGTTCTTGGCTACTGAGTGAGACCAGAGACCCTGAGCTGTGTGGTGGAGATGGTGAGCTCCCCACCCAGTCAGGCAAGCATCTGTAGTTACCACTGCTTGTACTTCGGGATCGTAAAAGGGTTTTCCCCTTGCGAGATTCTCTTTTGTCCACCAGTGTAAGCTTTGTACGAGTGTTGGCGAAACGACCACTAGATCGTCCCACTGACCACTTGCCTGAGACCACTGTTTCGCCAACCATTCCTGCATGGGACGCATGCGCAGACGCGCGTGGGGGACCAGGTAAATGCATGACGCCATCATGCCCAGTAACCGCATTGCTTTGCGTACCGTTATTTGTTGACCTGACTGATAATGTGGAATTTGCAGTAGTATATTCCGAATTCTTTCTTCCGAGGGGAAGGTCAACCCTTTCTGAGTATCTAGGATTGCTCCTAGGAACTGTTTTGAGGTGCTTGGCACCAGACTTGACTTCTTCTCGTTGATAGAGAAGCCTAATTCGTGGAGGAGGTCGATGGTCCTCTGAATGTTTGACCTGCAAATTCTTGGGGTTTCCCCCGTTATGAGCCAGTCGTCCAGATAAGGGTACACTGGGATTGCCTCCCTGCGTAGGTGTGCAGCTGCCACCGCCAGTACCTTGGTGAATACCCTTGGTGCTGAAGCTATCCCGAAGGGCAGTACCTTGAATTGGTAGTGGCGACTGTCCACTTTGAAGCGCAAGTATTTTTTGTGCGCTGGGAGCATGGAAATATGAAAATAAGCATCTTTCATATCCAAGGTTGCCATGTAGTCCCCCTTTTCTAGGAGGGGGATTACCTCTTGTAGCGTGGTCATACGGAATTTTTGGGGCTTGACATACTTGTTGGCAGGCCGTAGGTCCAATACTGGGCGCATTGTCAAATCTTTCTTTGGCACAAGGAAGTAAGTTGAATAGATACCCTTGTTTACCTGGTGTCCTGGGACGAGTTCTATCGCGTCCTTTTCTAGCAGAATGGCGATCTCCTCGAGAAGGATCTTCTGATGTTCTAAGGAGTGTATTCTTTGTCGTGGAGGGTGGTTCCGGGGACGCTGCAGTAATTCTATACAATATCCTGTGGACACTGTTGACAGCACCCATCTGTCTGAGGTGATCCCTTCCCAAGCCTGGGTGAAGTTGGAAATGCGTCCCCCTACTGGGGTTGCGTGAGAAGGGACCCTGAACTGAGCGTCACTGCTTTGGCGGGGGCGTGCCACCTCCCTTGTTGGGGCTGCCTCTGCCTCTTCCACGACCTCTCTTGTTACCCTTGCTGTAACTTTGGGTAGACTGCTGGTTGTTGTTCCATTGTGTACCCTGTCCTTGGGCATAGTTGCCTCTTTGTGAATTTTGGCCGCGTGGGCGACGAAAATTACTGTTCCCCCTCTGGTTTGGGGGTTTGTTGGTAAGCTGGCCAAGGGATTTGAGAGTCTCGTACTCGTCCTTGGCATTCTTAAGTGCGTCTTCGACCGCTTTCCCAAACAATAGATCGGGTTCCACCGGCTTGTCTATTAATGAAGCCTGGGTTTCTGTTTTGAACCCCGACTGCCGTAACCACGCATGTCTCTTGATAACAGTACCTTCTGCTATCAATCTTCCTGCGTTGTCTGCAGCGTCGAAAGTTGCTTTTAAGATGCAACCAGACACGGCTCTCCCTTCTGCCGAGATCCGAGCCAACTGGCCCTTTAACGGTTCAGGAGCAGAGGCTATGAGCGCCGCGACCTCTTCCCATTGATGGCAGTTGTAACTTGCCAACAGGGTGGTGGAGTTAGCAATCCTTGCTTGGTAGGCGGACGTTGAGGCTACCTTCCTGCCAAACCCGTACAGTCTTTTGCTCTCCTTGTCGGGAGGAGCTTCTGACGACGATAAGGGTGTCCCAGCCCTCTTCCGAGTGTTGGTAACCACTAGGGAGTCTGGTTTAAGATGACCTCTTATATAAAGAGGGTCAGACTGGGCTGCCCGAAAAAGTTTTTCGACTCTGGGGTTGACGGCTCTGGTGAGGTTAGGATTCACCAGGGATGGATCTATTCTACGTTGGATGGATTTAAGGATAGGGATGGTCTGAGCGACCGGCCTCCTCTCTCCCACCAACTCCTCTGCGAAGTCCCTTTCCTCCTGTACACCGTGGGTGTCGATGTGAAAATGTTCTGCTGCGCGAGCAAGAACTTCATTAAGGAGGGGCTGGTTATCAACTGGCGAGTCGGTAACTGGGGCTTCGCTCTCTACCGGGGAATCTACTCTGTAAATTTCCTGCTCATCTTCTACCTCCTCCAGGTCCTCATCCTCCGCATAGTATTCAGACCCGGTTCGTTCCTCCATAATTGTAAACTCCTGGTCCCCTTCAGGGAAAGGTTGTCCTTGGTATCTGGGGTGAGGAGTAGAGTATGGAGTAGAGTAAGGCTGCACCTCGAAGGGGTCAGGTCTTTCGACCCGGGCCTTTTTACTTAGGGGGATAGGATCAGAGGAGCCTGAGGGTGTGGCCCCTTGAGGGTCATACGAAAGGAAATGTTCTGGGTTTTTGTCAAAAAAATCAGCTAAGGAAGACATCCATGACATGACCCTGTCTATGTCCTCACTGGACCATTCTTTGGAACCGGGTATGACTTTAGTAGGCAACTTAGAGGACTTATCAAGGGTACCCTTGCTTGATGTTGATGTCCCAGTAGATTTATGTTTATGTGTCTGCTTGGGGTGGAAGGATGGTCTTACAGGAGTGGAAGGCTGAGCTTTCCGCTGTTTCCCTCCCTCCCCGTGCGTGGAAAAATGTTTTCCCTGCCCTTTGGAGGCCCCAGAGACTTTCGACGCCTGGCGCCGAGGGTCGGGAGAGGTATCTTGCTTCGAGCGTGGGGCCTCGCTGGTGTTAACTGCGCTCTCGGTCTCTTGGAGCGCGGCCTGGGGGTGGAAGTCGTCTTCGTCTTCCGACGATCGAACTTCCGTTAATCTAGGGAGTGAGGCACTCTTGGCAAGAGTGGATGATTGCCTTGCGTCATGAGGCGATCTCGATCGAGAGCGCCCAGAGGACACCGAGTCGGACCGTTCTATCCGTGCCTCTTTCCGAGAAGTCGACGTCGTCGAGGTTCGGTTGGACTTAGTGTGTTTAGTGTGTGTAGGGTGTGTAGCGCTTGCGTCGCCGGGGGTCTTCCCCATAGCCGCCCTGCCGGACAACCTTCCGAGGTCGGGGACCTGCCCTCGGCAGTCTTTCGATGCCGTAATGCCCTCGCCGTCCGAAAGTACGGCGTCGCTGCCATCGCTGAAGGCGCCCTCCGCTACCATGGCTGCCTGCCTGGCGTGGTGGGCCCAACGCTTTGTCGAACGGTCCTTAAGTGTTTTAGGTTTAAACCTACTACACGCTCTGCAGTTCGCTTCGGGGTGGTCCCTCGGCAAGCAGAGATTGCACGTGGCGTGCCTGTCGACCCAAGGGTATTTGCGGTTGCACTTGGGGCAGAATTGGAAAGGGGTACCCTCCATACGCACCTTGAGGCAGCGGGCTGGTAAGTGTAGGAAATATATAAGGTGTACCTATATACCAAGAGTGAAGAGTATGTACCACCCCCCACTCTCCCTACTTGCAGGGCCGAGGCCAGCGGCCTACTAGGCCCGGGACGAGGCCAGCGGCCTTCCGAGGCCCAGATCCGTCGTGCAGCAGCCGACGGTCGATGTCTTCTCCAGCCGTCGTCGAGTGTCGATGGTCGACGTTTGGGGTGGGGAAGGATGTCAATAAATAATATTAATTGCAATAATTAGCTAAAGTATGGCTAAGGCCAGGGGACTCCGCAAGATGCTGCCGACCAGTATGGCGGAAAAAAACAATCTGAGGATCCCAGACGCGTGAGGGATCTTGGGTACAGTGGACGTCACACTAGGGATAGTATTACTGGCACGCCTGTGTCGACGCCCATTTTCGAGTTTCGAAAAACAAACTGTAATACTCCGCAGCTTCCACTAGATGTCGGCCTATGCACAGCATGTGATCTAAGCAGATTCCACAAGCCTCAGAAATATATATATATCACACTTGTATAATAAATTAATGTTTGATAGCACACTTGTGAAGATGATAGTGATCAACAATGGATAATGTTACAGTGGTACACCCTTTTTGATGGCTTAGAAGTGATATAGAGAGGATGAAGTAGCTGAGAATGCTTTTATGGCTTCAAGGACAATGCAATGATGAATGAAAATGCAGTACAGAAAATAAACTTGATATGACTTCAACAAAAGACAATGTGATCACTTTTCTTTGACAATTCACCCCCCCCCCGCCCTTTATGCAAGGTAAAGCGATGGAAGGAAAGCACACAATTCTCAGGAATGCAATCAAATATAATTCAGTTCCCCCCCCCCCCTAGCAAGTTTAGAGGAAAAGGGATGATTTTAACACAGGCAAAGTACTTTAAAGGTGGTGTGCAAAGAAGTGAAAAATATGCTAAAATGATTTTAATTCCCTCTAGAGGTTCGGGGTGGGTGACAGCTACTTTGCATTAGTCCAGGATCACTTTAGCAATGCTCTATGAATGATTGTCAGGTTGCAAACGAATTTTAGCAAAGGAAAGCAAGGACAAATATTTTTACACGTGGCTGAATTTAAGCAAAATGTCAAATCGCTGCAAATTTAGTCGCGTGCGTCGAGCGCAATTACGGAGGCACTATAAGGGGTAGTAAGTTTAGGTTTGTTGGAAAGCTTAGAATCTTAGCTTTAAGATGACAGTTACAACTCGCTCCTAGCACAAACAGTTACGGAGATACGGCCGATTTAGTAAAGGTAGTTTTTCGGATTTTAAATTTTAAAGCTCAGAATGACAGATGACAGTTTTCAGTTCTAAAGATGACAGAATGACACAATTCTAGGAGGCAGTTCTAATAGGCTAAAATAGTTTGGATTAGATTATTTTAAACTAAGAGATTGGTTTTGGCACAGTGCTAGCTGGGTACTCACACTAGATTTTGGACAGGAATGCAACGTCATCACTGAACGGGTCAGGATTGGCTGGACTTCTGCTAGCAGTTCTTCACAGCAATCTGGTCTCTGGTTCCGGATACAGCATTGCTTTCTGGATACTGCTACAGGTTCTTGCAAAAGTTCTTGGCAAAGAATTCAAACAGCTCACCCGGCTGTTGAATAGTTTGGTTGGTTTTGAGGCCTGCTGAAGAGGATACAGCTTGTGGATTCAGGCCTCTCTGCTACAAATTCTGGAGTTAATTTCTGGTCTCTGGGGATTGATGGATTTGAAGTCTGGATCTCTGGATATGAAGTCTGAAGTCTCCCGGCAAAGCGTCCCGCAAGAAAGTGGAAAGTGAATGTGTCTACCTGGGTTCCAGTGTTCCTTTTATGTGTTTTGAAAATGGGTGTGTGCCTGGGCCTAGCTAAGCCTGCCCCTCTCACTTATCATTGGCCAAGCTTTCCTCTCTCCCTTGATTGGGGGAAAGAAATGGAGTGTCAGAGTGATGCTGTAGGTTTTATGGTCAGAGGAACCTCCCCTTGTCAAATTGCACACAAATCTATTTCTGACCCAAATACATATTTATCTATGTACCATTTTTCTAATGTTATAGGTCCAGTTAACATATTTTCTGTAGCACCAAACCATCCGATCCCTGTGTTTGTACGATGTCGTGTCCACTTATGACAGAATTCTCCCCTTTTGATCCAGATAACCTCTAAACCTTTCCAGATTTTACACAAATGTGCCCCAGGGATATGGGTTTCAGATGATAAAGTGTCATATTTTTAACATGCATACATTTGGAGTAACAACCTTTTTTTCCGCTACTATCCCCAAGAACATACCACAGGGTCCTAACACCTCTTAAAATGTGCACAGAAAACTCACAAGAATGATGATGTTATTTATATAATTTTTACAAGTCCGCACTATGAATAACCCATCTTTTTAAAATCATGCTCTGGCCCCAAAGGGGTGTGGTTTTCCAAAGCACATGGTGGAATTTCTGGTTTATCCACTTCCCCCAAGCTCAGCTTGCTTTCACAGGCACTGCCTCTCCCAGTTTCTCCCAAGAGGAAGCCATTTTACGACCCCCCCAATATAACATTTGCCTGAGCCAGGGACAGTGCTTTGTTTAAGTTTCCTGTAGTCCCCAGGTGCCACTCCCCTAATTCAATCAGAGAGGTGTCATCTCCTTTTGACAGGGGCAGCAGAATGCAGCCAGGCCTGGGAAAGTGGCAGAGCAGGTTTCACTCCTGTCGGGGGTAGTTGCCGGGCAGAATTCACTAAATGTCACTTTAGTTCCCAGTTTTCTACATTCAAAATCCAACTTACAATTTTTGCACATGCAGCTAGAATGCTGATTCTAAGTTCAAAACTATGACATTTAAACAATTGCAACCTATGTGACACTCACAAGTAGGTCACTCAGTTATTCTAAACATTTCGGTTCTAGTGGCTTTAAACCCAAATTCACTTAAGCTGCTGACATCCCCAACTATTTTTTATATATACATTAAATAATTACTTCCTTCAAGTCATTTCAGAATATAGTTTTACATTGTATCCACCTCTTAGCAAGTCTTTCCTTGGCCTGGTTTGGGTTCATTTGTTCAGTTTTACACAAGAGTCTGGTGGTTTTAAAACGCCGGCTTTCTGATAGTGGTGAGCACCAGTATTGCATCCCTTTTTGACATTAAGAAAATTCATTCCCCACAGTTCTGGGTTGCTTTTGTCAATCAGCATTGCCATTCCTAATGGTTTCAGGCTGTGCCCTCCTGTGCTCACAACATAGACAAAAATGGGTGGCAGCCTATTCTTCATGTTTTCCCTGTGCACTCTCTGGGGAGTTCTGGCCATCATGATGTTTTCAATGCCAGTAATGCAGAGTTTTATGGTAGGGCTTGGATGCATGGGTAAAAACATCCCACATCAGGCTACCTTCTGTTGTCAGATGGCGACTCCACGACAGCTTTCCTCCGCTCACCTTCCCTCTGGCTGGTTGCACAGGCCTGCTTGTACGAACCTGCCTGGACGCTCACACAGCCGACTGCTGGTGTCCTCCGTTCTCTCCTTCTTCGGGGCTGCCTAATGAGTTTGAAACTCCTGCATCGGACGAACTCCGTATTCCCAGCCAATCCAGGCTGGGCTTGACACATTACTTAATCCTTTGTCAGTGTTTATACAATGTTGCAAAGTCTCATTCGACCACTTGTGTAAGTCCTTTTTCTCTCTCTTGGTCTCAATCATCATGCCTCTGTGGGGCCACCTCCTATCAGTATTTCTATAATTAGTGATCTTCATATTTCCCAGGTTGTTCTTCATTGTGGTACTTGCGATCACACTGAGGTCTTCTGTATTACAACAGTACATGGGTCTATAGCCTACAAAGAGGTTAGCAGAGGAAAGAGGACCTAGTGTATGTGCTGGTACAATGGTGTTTACCGAGCGATACCCCAGGTGGTTGGCCTTGTCCCCAGGAGGGGAGTTCTTCTCATGAGGTCCTCCAGCATTAAACCACCCCTAGGGGGAATGTTGGGTAGCAGCCGCACCTCCCTAGCCTCAAGGGAAAGGTCTTGCTTCTGGGGAGAAGTGGTGACACCTAATGACTTGTCACAAATGTTACCCACCATACTGGTACTCTTAGTCCATAGTCCCATTTCCTATTTCCTCCATACTGTTGGGATGTCCCTTGGAACAGTGACAGGCTGAAGCATGTAACTAAGCAGCAATTTAGAATTTTTTTGTATGTATTCATGCCTGCACATGCCTCGCACAGTACTACCCCTGTGCGCCCAACCGTCAGTCCGTTTCTTATAGTCCAATATTGGGACTATAATATATTTTTTTACAGCGGGGATGGAGGGAGAGCTTATGGAGGAAAAGGTACTATGAACTAAGAGTACCAGTGTCACTACAGTGACTACATTTTCTGCATCTTCCGTCCAGTCTCCTTTCCTCCATTCTGTTGGAAGATTCAAAATTACCCTACTCAAATTGGGCGGTTGGATTTAATGCGCAATCAGGTTACGTAAAAGCACCTGCCCGAATTCTGCATCATTTCTTGAACTACAGTCTAGGGAGTTGTCGCTTTACAAATGTGTATTGGTACATGCCCCAGAAATGCACCGATGTGGCTTTACCTCTTAATAAGTGGGCATGAAGCTCCTTTGGAGGGCTCTTGCCAAGAAACTTCTATGCTTCTAGTATGGCTGAAACAACTCAGCCAGCTACGGACGCCTTCGAAGCAGCTGTGCTAGGAGTATTCTCGCTAAAAGTCACAAAACGTGTTACTTTGCGTAAATCGTTTGTTCTGTCTAAATAAAACTTTAGTGCACTGGCTACATCAAAGGTATGAGGCGTCCTTTCAGCCTCCATAGATGGAGATGGGGAAAACAACTGGAAAGGCAATTTCTCCATTTGAGGAGGGGAAGGGGGGACTGCTAACAACCTTGGGTAGAAAAGCTGGCTTTAAGTACCATAGTTTCCCCTGTGAAAAGGTGAAATACAGGTCTTCTACACATAAGGCCTGAAATTCGGAGATCTACTGGGCAGATGAGACTGCCAGGAGAAAAGCGTTTCATTTTTAGTAACCCATTTCAACTCCGTGGAGGCCATAGGCTGAAATGTATTTGCACGAGCTGAATGTACAACGTTTAGGTCCCACGAGTAAGACTTTCTGCTTGGGGGATACAGTCTCATTGGTCCAGCAAAGTGTCTTTTAATCCCCTTGCTGAATAACAAAATGTCCATATCTCCGATATGTAGATAAGCCATCGCTGATAAGTAGGTCCTGCAAAAATCTACGGATACACCAGATTCTGCCATGTCAGTGATGAAAGACAGGACGTCATCGTGTGTCGCTCGTCGAATCCACTTGCTTGCGTACTGAGCCCTAGTGCTGCTCTATCGTGCGGCTTTAATAATCTTCACATTTTTGTCTGACGAACCCATTTGAACATATACTATAGGTCCTCGGGGTTCAAGCTGCCAAAGACGGCGGTTATGAGCTGGAGTATAAGACTCTGCCCTGTTGTTGAGAAAGTATGCCCGCCCGGGCATTTTCTACGTGTCCCAACATTTGAGAGTTTGAAGATTGAAAACCAAATCCAGTCAGAAAGGTGCAACCAGGTCATATGACAAGCCTTTGTGGTTTCAATGTGTGTCACACTTCGGTTATTATTGGAATCGCAGGGAAAGCATAGAGGGCCTGGCCATCCCATGGGAACAGAAATGAATCATCCACCGAATCATGGCCCTTCCCTTTGCATGAAGTGTCCATTTTTTGTTCTCTTTGGTTGCGAAGAGGCTCACCATCAGTATGCGCCAAGCTTGGAAAAGTGGCAACCGTGCCCTGTTGATTTCCAATTCATTTGGTATATGGGTCATACGACTAAGCATGTCCGCTCTGATATTTTCCACCCCCGTTAAGTGGGAAGTCAAGAGCCAGTTAGCATGATCTAGACACCAGGCCCAGATCACCATAACCAGGCGGCACAGGGTTGGTGACTTTGTCCTACCCTGTTTACATAAAACAAGTTGGTGGTGTCTGTGTAAATCGGGGCCTGACTGCCACACAATCCTGGTAGAAAGCCCTGAGCCCAAGAAAAATGGCTTTCAATTCTAAGTAATTATTGTGGTGTTGATGGTCTCCTCTTCCCCAAAGATTGTGTCCTTCACATGCATTTAACAAAGCGCCCCATCCCGCAAGGGACACCTCTGTTGCAAGCTCCACCTTGGGTTAAAGCAGTGTGACGGGGACTCCATCGGGAGGTTTCCCTCTTCCAGCCACCACCGTAGATATGAATACAGAGACAGTGGGATTGTGATTTGTTGAGTCTGTAACCGATTTTCCTGACACCAAGCGGACTTCAGATGTAATTGGACCTGCTGCACGTGTAACCTGGCTTGAGGGAACACTAGGATACACATGCCATTACATTCAAAAGCTGTTGAAATGTCAAAGCTGGTAGTGCTGTATTGTTCATGAACTCCTTGCAGAGCTCCCTCGAGTTTTCCAATCGGTCGTTCTGAGGACAAACCCTTCCCTGTGTGCAGTCCCATATAATTACAATGAACTTCAGTCTTTGTGTTGGAGTCAGAATCAATTTCTCCTGATTCAAAGTCAGGCCCAGCGCATAAGCCTGTTGCATAACAATCAAGATGGAATTCTAGACTGGTCACAGAGTAGGACCCCCCCCTATCAGCCAGTCATTTAAATATGGGTATATATGCACCCTTGAAGGCACAGATGAGACATGAAGGCGTCCAAAGCCTGTGGTGCTGAGTTTAGAGGGAAGGGACTTGTACTGGTAGTGTATCCCCTGGATTGTAAAAATAGGACACTTCCGCTGTGGGCAGAAAATGGGTATCTGCATGAACGCATCCTGAAGCTCCAAGGCGCACAACCAGTCCCTCTCTACCAAAGTGGTTAGAATTTGGGCAGGGCTGACCATCTTGAGCTTCACTGGGAGGCTTTTTTTGAAAACTGACAGGTTTAAGTATCATTGTCCACCCGGCCTGGTCGTTCTTCAAGAGTGTGAAAAATATAAAACCTGTACGAGATACTCTGATCTAACCTGCTCTACAGCATCCAGTTTTTACAGCTTCGTTTATCTCTCCAATAGATTTTATGAAAACTGTTGGCGGGTGGTAGGTAGGAGGGGGAATGGGAAGGTGACAGCCAAAACTCACCACTGATGGGGTCCACGGGTCGGATGTTACAGTCCTCCAAGCCGGTAAAAGGAGGGCTATTTTCCCACCACCTGCTGTCAGATGTCGCTGGGCCTGCTGTGTGTCAAACTTTGGCTTTGTCCGACTGTCAGCGCTGTGCTCCGGAAAAGTTTCCCTTGCCCAGCTTTCTTTGTTGGGGGATGTTTGACAACTGTCCTCATCTGTCCCTGTCCCGAGTGTGTGCGAGGAAGCCTCTGAACGTGGTGCGTTGTGCTTTTGGATTTTAGGAATAGCTGCTCGCTTTGCAATTTCGCTGACGGGCTCTTTGCAATAAGGGTATGCGTTTTTTCTTTGGTCAGTTCCTCATTGGTGGATGGATGAAAGATATATCCCAGAAAATGGAAGTGCACAGACTTTCCTGCATATCAACTAAAAGCTTTGTGCTCTTCAACCAACCACTGCTACACAGATCCACGCCCATACCTCTGGCCACCATATCTCTATGACCTGCAGCTGCCTCAATCATAGCTCAAGCCATCACCTTGGCATCACGTAGGCCAACCAGAAATCTTTTCTGACGCCCGTTGGATCTTGTGTGAATATCTCCATTTCCCGCCACAGTTTGTAATTCTACGCAGCGAGTATGGCATCACTATTTGCCTGCATCAGATGAAGGGCACTCGGAGTAAAGCCCTTGCCTCCGTACCCGCAGGTATCATTGTGGTAGGCGATGCACCAGAGGGTGTCTTTCCTTGTGTCAAGACTGCAGACATTGCTGCAGAATCGGCTGGCGGGTTAGATGACAATCACTGTAGGGTCTTGCCTGTACCGGGAATATATATTTTTGTTGACATGCGGAACATTGTCTGGTTTCTGCCAGACATTTTTAGCATCAGCAAAAATGTCCTGCTATACCTCTGAGAGTACACCAGTTTCCACTGGTAGGGTTTCTGGGATTGGTAGCTGGAGAAATTCCACTCTGTTCCAGACCCAGTCAAGGAACATCCTTGTCTTGGAAGTCTCCCCAGCCGCCTCATCGTCGGTGTCTGTGTATTAGGATTTGGGCCCCTTCAGAGGGGACAAAGGGGTGGTGTAGCACTACCTTCGTGTTATATCCCCCCAAGAGGACTATAATGTGGTCCCACATAAAAAGTCGGTCTATGTTACTCAGGGCTCAAAACAATTCACTAGTGTCTCCTGTGATGTTGGCACCCGCGTCTCTTGCAATGTCAGTGGTATGTGTGTTGCAGCCTAAAAGTGGTTCCGTCTGACTTTTCATCTGGGGCTTTTCCCCAGTGATACCGACACATGACTCTTTCAAGGGTCTCCGATCTTGAAGATTCTGACGTGTAAATCCGTGATGTTATTGGGTATTGATGGGGAGCGATGTCTGTAGCCATGCTTGACTGAGGCGGCACATGAAACTTCTTTGGATTGTGTGTTTTTCTCCTTCTCAGAGTTAACATGAGTAATTTTCTTGTAAAGAGGTCACAGTGCAGGCATATGTCCCTCCCGTGGATCTTGAGACCAGAACAGAGTATCTCGCTATGCCGGTTAGATGTATCCCTCCCATGACTCAGCCACACTGGCTGTGCGCAGGGTGCCATTTTTGTATGTGCACTCAGAGGCATGCCCCATCCGGGGCCATAGTGCTGTAAGCATGGCGCTTGCCGCCTCAATCGGTTGTCGCACCTTGGTCCCATGCCCGGTATGCCCATGTGTGTGAGGGGTGGAGAGGGTCTGTTGACCCACGCCCCCCCGCCCCCTTGTGAGGCACGACGCCCCATTAGGTGTCCCCCGTGCGGGGAGACTTAAAAAAAAATGGAAGTTCACTTACCTTTATTCTCGACACAAAGAAATCCTCATCTGCCTTCGGTAGCTGCCCTGAGGGCAGCCTCCCAGCACGTACGCTGGTTAAATAATGACAGAGTAGAGAGGGAAGCACACCCGCCACAAGATTGTCTCGTGTGTGACTTCTCCAAACACAAGGTGTGCCTGTTCCCGGAGGAGTAGCTCTGTGGGGACCCAGTACACTGCCTAAATCCGTTGAGCATGAGCAGCGGGAGATCAAATGTTTGTGCAACATGGTGCAGCTGCTTCTCAATGCTCTGTCCCGTCCGACACAGTGGCGCACGGGAGACGTACTGCACAGAGAATGTCAGGGAATGCACGCAAACACAATTTTACATTGCTGCAACAAGCTCCTGCCCCATCCTGTGGGACATCCCAATAGCTTGGACTAAAGGGGACAAGACACCAGGGCAACACTAGAAAAACCCATCCTGGTAGAAAGAACACAATTAAACAAGATAGCAACACTCTGGGTAACGAGGTGGTGAAGAAATGGCAATACAAATCACAATGTTCAAAAAGGATATGCTCTTGAGTCACAAAAAGGGATTCATGTGACCTAGCGAGTTTCTAGGGATCAAAATGGACTAAGGGGGCAGTAACCCGGCAATAATATCTTTGTAGTGTCTTGGTGGATTGAGAACAGCGAACCACCCATCTCTGTGCTGTTCAGTGGTTCAATTCAGTTTGAAATGCAGTAGTCGTGATGGCCCAAGCTGCAAGCTGTTGTCAAGGTGGGGTTGAATTGTCCAGCGATGCGGATCGTGTATGCCACCAAGTTCGGTTTGACGGTCTAGGTTTGGTGGCCAGGCTGATGACAGGATGCACAGGCGAGCTAGAGCTAGTTCGATGCGGGCACAAAGAATGTGGTTCGGTGCGAGAACACCAGAGTTGGTTCGATGGTCGACTAGATTGGGGATCAAGAGGCGGGTAGTTCGAACAGCAGTTTGAGCTATGCAAGCGCAGAGAGGCTTCTTGGCTCGAGTCAAGGCAATTACATGTTTCAGGTGGCTTGATTCTGCGGTGAACTGGTTCGGACGGACAGAACTGCGGTTCAAATGTTAAGAGTGCCAACAGCAGTTTCAGATGGTCCTGTTGGTTTGAACTGGGTCAGGCTCGAATCACGGCAGCAGTTTGACAGCGAAATTGCAGAAATCCTGACTGTCTTGACTCTCAGGAGTTGAGTCACACTCCAGGGACACAATGACGAGAGGAGTTCTTTTCTAGGGCTCCCAAACATGGGAGAGGCTGGTACACGCCTTCAGTGGACCTTCATCATGGTAAGGTCCTGGGAAATAGTGTGTCTGGCAGCGATACAGGTTTTGTTATAGCAGCAATTCACCCCCAATGGTCCCTGGGGATGGTTAGGAAACAGAGCTTGCCTCTTCCATGGAACACCTGCCTTCTCTGCACAACTGTAGGTCTTTGGATAGAACTGCTCTGCCAACAGGGTTCAACTAAATCTTCATGAAGGTTTGAAGTCCAGAGATGATTCAAAGAAGGAGTTCTTTAAAAGGCAAAAGTCTACAGGTGATTGGTGAAAATCAAGCCTGCTTTAAGGGTCCAATCCCTGTCCTTGGAACAAGTGGGCTTTGTTTCCAGATATCACACCCCAAGTGTTTTGTGCTACAGGAAGTGGAGGGAACAGGAAGGAAAGAGGGAGGCAGCAAGAAACAAGATGGTGTAACTCGCCCCTCCCCCAGTGTAGAGCTCCCTCTGTCTAAACTAACCTGCCCCCTCCCTTCTCAATAGAATCAAAGGTCATTTTGGAACCCTGGTGAGAGGCTACTCCTTTTTTGAATGGGTGTGCCCTCGGATTCCTGTTCGTAGGACAGCTTCCTGTGGAGTGGCTGTCACACTTGGGAGGTTAACTTCCCTTACAAAGGAACAAAGGGAGGCACCCCCTCCCCCCCGGCTACAGTCTTGCTGGCAGCAGCATAGACAGCCTGGCTGGGGGAACCACACAACAATTCCACAGCTGAACTGGGCTCTTAGGGCTGATATGTGTGATATCAAATTGATTTGGCTGGGAGAATGAGAGATGCTAGCCACCATACCTCAAATTCAGGTAATGGCTGATTTTTTAAGTTTAGGGTGGCACCAGGATAGTTTTCTCATAGTTACATAGTTTTTGGAACATATCTTAAATGCCACCCCTGCAATGCGGAGACTTTGCTGTCACTACAGTTGTCAAAATGGCACATGTGACCCCTGAACCTGCTACGTGCCACTAGAGAGCAGGTGCTGCAGATCAGGCTACTGATCCAGTAGGGCACAGATGTACACTATGCTTTTGGCATGGAGTTTATGCAAGGGAAGTCTGATTAGCAGATTACCCTTTCTGAGATACTATTACCTGCACCCTTTTATCTATCTATACTAAAAAAAATCAACATTTGTTTGCGGGTTTGTGGCTTTGCAAAGCATTGTTCCTTATACAATTCCACACTGTTTCACCAGTCTGTGCCAAATTTTGCATAGTTACCTGTTATGACCGTCTGGACATTACTGGCTACATGACATTTGGATACCCCATCCCCTTCTCAGAATTTCAGCACCGTCACACATGAGACGGTTGCCTGAAATCGGCAAAACATCAATGTAGTCATAGATGGACTGGTCCCGACACAAGGAACAAAACTCGAGTTCCCTATGGGACCTCGAAAACCACATTTCAAGGCCCTAGGATGCACGGTTTCCAAGATATTTGCACCACAATCCACTGCAAAACAAATTGCACCACACCAGGCTGAGATGACAGGAGAGGAGAGAACACAGAAGGTCCCAATATGCATCAGCACACCAACTACCAGCCCCCCCCCCCCACATCTGCTCCAGGCTATTTCAGCCAGCCACACGCGCCCATTCTCAGTGCAGTTTACTTCAGGGTGTAAAGCACATCAGGCGATAAGCAAATCGGAACAGCGACCTACAGGATAACGGATTTTCAACAATTGATGAGTGTTATGTCTGTCTACAGAATCTGTTTGGAGAACAAGTTCCTTTGCTAGTTAATTAATACAAATAAATCAAGCCACGGTTTCTGCACCCTTGCCAGATTCTACTATGCCCAGAGGTACCCCCAGATGTAACTGTAATTATTGTCGAGCGTCACAAGAAAGGTGCTTAAGAATGTTTTTGTAGGTAGGTAAAGGTAGGCCTAATCATTTCATTTGGGCCAATGTGGTCATACGGGGAATCTAAAGACAAGGTTCAAGCAACTTCTTTTGCAGGTAAGAGTTTCTAACCATGGCCAGACAGCCTCCAGACAACAATGACACCCAATGGTACAATAATGTGTCAGGTTCTTTTTTTTTTAATAGAAGCTCCACCTGTTTCTAACCCACAGATAGTCTTTGGTTACTGGAGAGCAACTACTGGTGGTCCTTGAATCCCAGTGGAGTTTTCCAGTGGTGGACAACAACTTGAATGGATGAAGAACAACAGGAGGAAGGTACACAGCATGACGAATTATGCAAATGTAGGGAAGAACAGTCTGTGTTTACTAGAAAGAGTTGGGACCAAACCGGCGAAGAAGAAGAATAGTTCTGCTGATGGAGCCAGTGCCTTCATGGTACTATGACAACATGTAGGCATTCATGCCACTTAAGGCTGTGAAGGCTTGGTTCCCCACCCAAGACAATGAGGCAAGGACAATGAGCAGGAATAACACTTGGAACTAGCGAGACCATTGGGTTTGAGGTTACAGCAACTAGACAAAGGCCCAAAGGCTCTCGGAGATGAGAGATGGTCAGAAGAAGGCAGACAGTTTTCCCCACCAGTAAGAACTACCTAACAGTAGGGATGGTGAAGAACAAGCCGTGCTAAACACCTTGTGCAGACTGAAATAGACAGGTTCCCCATCACAGTGTCAATGTGAAGGCCCAAGCCAAGAATAGATGGAGTTGGAGGGCAAATGGGATCAAGCCCCACCCCCCGCACCTAGTGAAAAATGTGTGCCACTTGAAGGCATAGATCAACTTGGTGGAAGACCTCAGAGTAGAAATGGGACCATTCAGGACTTTTGCTCCATTGCTCCCTTCTACTTCCTCTTTCCCTTCTCTCATAGCCTTCATCCTCAATTTGGTTTAACTTCTGCATCACTTGCCCTCACCCTGCCCCAGCACTGCAAACTTCAAATAAGACACTCCCGTGGTCCCAGGATTTCCAACTGCATCTATCCCGCTCGCCTACTGCACAACACCTGCTTCTCTCCCCCATCTCCTTTCACTCGGTCTCTGAAATGCACAATCCCTCTGCAAGAAGTCTTCTGACATCACTGACCCTTATCGCCCTAAACTTTCACTTTTTGCTATCACAGAAACCCGAATGTCTCCGCATGACTCTGCTACCTTCCCCGACTCTCCCAGACATGTTGGGAAGTGATACCTTCTTCTGCTCTCCCAGACCTGCTGGGAAGGGTGGTGGTGTGGGTTTCCTGATCAATAAGGCCCTCAACACTGCCCCTCTATGTCCCCCAACATCAACTCTTCCTCTTTTGAATTTGCAACTATTCCAACTCTTCCCTCCTACTCCTCTCACTGCTCTGGCTCTCCATCAACCCCTGGTCCTCTCAACTCATTCTTCCCATATCTGATCTTTCCCCTTGAGTCACTTCCTAAAAACATCCCCATTGTCATTCTAGGGACTTTGCAAGCGCCCTGCAGTCACTTATGTTGAACTTAAATCCCTCCTATCCTGCCATCCCATCTACCTTCCCTCACGACCCGCCTACCCACTAAAGTGGGAACGGCCTTATCCTTCTCTCTAATTCGCTCTCCTCCTCCTGTCCATTGACCCCCTCTCCCTCGGATGACCCCATTTTTCACTTTAACAACTAATTTTCTCCACCTTCTACTCCTCAGCTCCCTTCTTCAATAACTTGGAGGAAATTCAGGCAGACTCTCTTGCCGCTTATGATGTGAGAACCTCCCTCGTCTCCCCTATTCCACTGCCTCCTCCATTGATTGTGCTTTCTCTGACTTTCACTATGCACTTGACTCCATTTGACCAACACTATCGTACTCACACATTCACACCTTCCCGCCCCGTCCTCAGCCTTGGATCATCCCTGAAATTCAGACCCTAAAAACAAACATGCGCCATGACCTATGATGCTGGAGCAAAATTATGGACACTTTCCCTACACATAGCCCATAAAAATTCCCTTGGTGCCCTAACCTCTGTAGTAGACTCTGAAATCCTACTTCACAAACCTAATCTCCTACCTTCGCAATGACCCCCGTAAACTTTAATTTACCCACCAATCTTTGCTCACACCTCCCAAGCTAATATCCATCGCTTCCTCCCTTTCCGCTTATAACTTTGCTCACTGCCTTTCCTCTAAATTCTCTACAATTTGTGACACACTCGCAGCCCTCCTCTCTCCCTTCCTTTCTTCTGTCCACGACCTCTCCCACTACATCTTCCATACTCTATTACTTCTCCCCTTCCCCTCCTATTGAATTAGCACTCATCCTTTACAGTGGTAACTCATCTTGCACTCCTATCAACCCTTTTGCTCCCCAAATGGTCAAACATTAGTCTCAATCACTTGCCCTCATCTCTCTGGGCTCTTTATCCTCTCTCTTTCTGCTGGACTGTTACCGGCCTCCTTCAAATCTGCACCTGTCTAACCCCTATAGAAAGAACCATCTGCTGGCACAAATGTCCCAGTAAACTATCACCCAGTTACTCTCCTTCCCCATTATTCAGAAGTCCTTGAGCGGGTCATCTTCAACAGCATCACTAAATACCTTCAGGAGAATGGCCTTGGAGATCCACTTCAATCTGGCTTCTGGAGTAAACACTCCACCAAGACTGCACTCATGCAGGTCTCCAACTTTCTCGCTAATGCTCACCACTCCAAACCCTCTTCTATATTCATCATTTTGGACCTTTCTGCCACTTTTGACAAGGGTCCACCTCTCCTCTCTCTTACTCACTCTCCAGGACCCTGGGTTTCAAAAATCTTCTCTTCCCTGGATCATCGCCTGCATGGAAGGTCGATCTTTTAAAATCTCATGGAACTTGCATAGATCTGACCTCAATACTCCCCCTGTCGGCATCCCCTAAGAATCAGTCCTTGGACCTCTGCCCTTCACCCTTTATAATCCTATCCTAGGAAGACTTATCTCATCCATTAGGTTTCACCATCACTTTTTTGCTGATATTCAAATATTTTTCTCCTTTCCCTCTTTCACACCAGCAAAAGCAGAAGTAATTTTTCTCCCAGCCAAAATGCCATTCCTACTCTCCCCATCTCCTTCCTGTCTGACCTTCTTGCACCCTCACACAATGCTCGAAATCTTGGGGTCCTCTTGGACAGCGATCTACGAATGCAACAATTCATCACTGCCTTTGTTGCCCGTATTTAACTAAGCCTTTGGAAAATGTGTCCTTTCTTACTAATCACTATACAAAAACTCTAATCTCTACTCTTGTGCTCTGCAAACAGGGCTAATGCTCAAGTCTACTCTTTGGCCTTCCTCTCTACTCGCTCCTCCCTCTAGACAAAGTCCTCTTGCTACACCCTATCCAGATCCTTCCCTATTCTATCTAACGGCATACTGCTGGTTGGCACTCCATGCACAACTGCCCTCTTTTCAAGTTTCTTTTCCTAGTCTACAAAGTTATCAATGGTATTGGCTCTTCAGTGCCTGCCTGATTGCATCCCTATTTACTCACCATTTTGTTCCCTCCAATGCTCCTCTGCTCTCAACCTCACTATCCCATGCCCTTCTTGTGCCTCCTCTGGCTTCCGATCTTTCTCCAAACTTGCTCCGCTCTACTAGAACCCACTTCCCAGAACAATCAATTCCAGCCCAACTGTGGATCTCTTCAAAGCTCCCCCCGTCCTCTTCCCCCATCCTCCCTAACTGACCACACCACTGCCTCCAGCGCTGCTTAATAATGTGATCTTGAATATTGAATTAAGTACATGTAGAAAGGTTGTCAACCTCTAGCCAGTGCACTGCTCTTCTAATTCATGAAGCAGCAATGCCACTGTTGCATATTTGGTAGTTTGCACACAGTAGGAGTACCCATTTCATACTTTTAGAATACAAAGTAAAGGATCACGTATGTCTACATCGTCTAAACTTGCTGAGTTCATGCTGGTCATGTCATTTTAGATTATAACTAAAAGGTAACTCCCTTCCCTGCATAGGGAGGAGAGGGTATATTCTCTTGCTATGGATGGTTACATATCTGTAAGATTTTATCGTTTACACCCAAATACCACATTATATTTTCACTACCACCCTTATTGGTCACCCACTCTTATCCATCAAGTGGCTAAATTGTTATGGCTGGCTTTTGGATGATCAAGTGCCTGAGGCCCAAAGCAGCCACCACTCTGGTGCTAGCTGCATCCCAAGATCAGGAGACATGTTGTGGCGACTGAGATCATGAAGATCTGTTACTAAATTGGATATATTTGCCTCGTTGGCCATACATTCTGGTAGTGGACCCTTGTCTGCTCCATTGTGGGGTTCCAGATCAAAAGAACAGCAACCCCTTCCTCATCAAAGATGGCCTGTATAAAGTGGAAGCACCGGGCCCTAGACTCTCTGGCATAGTCAGTCAGCTATGACTGACCAGGCAAGGATGCCAACACATCGACCGCCATCAGCACCAAAAACCTCAGTGTCTATCCTAGTGGTAGTTTCCAGAGCCGGTGGAGTCAAGCTAGAGAGCATACAGCTACCTCCTTGAAGATAACTACAGCACCTGCACAGGCGCTGTGGATTTAGACAATAGGTCTTAGAGTGTGGGGAGTCTGAAGATTCCTCACTATTGTCCCTCCTCTTCTAGTCAGCGGAGGAAGACGAGTGAGGAGGTACGCTGGAGACGTTCAATGGCTTTATGCCTTCTTATGCCTCTTACTCTTTCCTCTCATCCCGTTTTTCAGGAGCAAATTATGTGCCTCCAAAGTCTCTGATGAGATGAGGCCAGCAAAGAATGTGGGGGAGGGTGGAGGGCAGGTCGACCTAGCGCCAGTTTGGCAGTCCTATCCCTGAGAGCTCTAGAGTGCAATGACTGACAGAACAGACATTGCTACACATGTCCCAACCCGAAACACCACACACCCATTGTGCGGTTTGGTAGAGGAGTTGCAGTCCCTGACAGCACTTAAATCCTGAAGGCTTGGCAACAAGCATATTGGCACAGCAAACATCTCAATTATTGTTCAAGAAAAATCAGTGTGCTAAACATGCAGGAAAAAGGAACTGAGACAATAGGGCATCATAGTCTGCTCCATTTATAAAGAGAGGACGCCATGTACGGAGTGCAGGAAGCTTAACGCCGAGATGGTGCTCGACGAGCCAAGCTACGCCACCTAGTGTATGTTTCCTGAGAAGACTGTGCTGAAGAATATCTATATCGAGGAGGAATATGTGTGATGATTTAATCCATTAGGAGGTTACTTATAGTCTTTTCCTCAAATCAAGTATCAAAATGCAAGAAGAATTATTGCTCTGTGGTTCTATTCACGTTTCAATCAGAGGAAGTGATGCTTCCCGACTGGAAGTATGAAAGAGTGATCCCACATACAGTGGCAGAGTCAAACGGATCGGTGCAATAGGGTAACAGCTGTGTCCGCAGTGTACCTTTTCACAAATTGCACTATAATGCTTGATACGATATGAATTGCAGAGCTGGGAACAAGACTACTGAGTTGAAGTTGGGGAACTAGCAGTATTAAGACCACTTACAACCTTCGATTTCCGGAAGCCATGACTGGGCCCATCAAAGTGTTTGCTCGCCAAGCGCTCTGAGGTAGTTCCCAGTGTGGATTATCTAAGTGCATTTGCTGCTCCTAATGGAAGCCTGAATTCAGTCCTACGACACAACAATAGGAGTGGTTAGATGGTGCTCACAGGGTTCTGCTCTTCCCATCAGCAGCTTGCAAAGCGATGATTTTAACCTTCTTCACTAGGCTCCCCACATTTTAACAGAGTAGCAGTAGCTGCCATGCAAAATGTCCCAACCAACCTTGAGGAAAAATAAAAAGGGGGTCCTTGTGTCTGAGGGATGCCTGCATCCTTGACCCGCAAATCAGTGATTCCCTCCCCCACACAACTGGGTATGGAATGTTTGATCTGATTCACTGCAAGCTATGGGGGCTCCAGATCGATCCTCAGCAGGAAGAGGAGGGTGCCTGGAGCCACACACAACAGTGGGTAATGCCCACTACCAGATGTGGAGAAAACTGCTCACGTCCCAGTCACGAGAAACATTCCCCCGGGAAGGGCACAATACATTTGGGTTGGTATTAGTAGGCAACACTCCTGCACTCCTGGAGATCTGTTGCACCCACAAGCCGTGCTACCCTCTGGAAGGCTGCCACCGGCTCGCAGCATCTCAGGTGATCCTGGCCACAATGACAAGGTAATTATGGAACACTCATTCTTCTGCTCTCAGATTGTTCACCAGTGAGTCAAGAATGGCGCATTAGAAATTATACATTTAGAATGAAGAACAGAGTGCGTGGGAGCCTGTAGCTCAAGCTCCACAGCACACTAATTTCCCATTCCCCCTTCAGAGGCAAAGTTGTTTGTCAAATATTGAATAAGGTCGCACAGAGCATATAAGTAGCAGGGCATTGCAAGCTTTAAAGAAGCATTGCATAAAGTTGAAAACATCTCATAATAATATAATACAGCATAGCATGCAAAACATTGAAAATGGGATACCAGATGGTGGGCGAGAAAGTCAATGTGCATATGTCTCCTCCAGACCCAAGTAGATATGCTGGACACATTGTGCAACAGGGATCAGTAGGGGAAGAAAGTATAGCCGCCTAGCAAATACGGCCACTTTCCTAAGTGCTGTTCTATGGATTCTGGAAGGCATGGACTTTTAGGGTGAGAGAAGGGGATAACAGTGATATGAAAAACACAGACTTTCACTCATTTCTCCTTTCTTAGAGTGCAAAGGTCAGCGAGAGAGCAATTAGATGCCTTGCATACCTTACAAGGATGCTGTGCCCAGTGGGGCATCATTCGTATTTTCCCACCAGGGCAAAGTACAGCATTTGTCAGATGTTAGGCGGGGCTGAGGTCTAGCAGCTGGCCATTTCCACCTCAGATCTGAACCAGCGATTCCTGCATGCTGGGAGACTCTTGGGTTCTGAGATAATTTCTCAATATACGCATGGAAACCTGGCAGGAGGCAGAGTTTGGAAGATTTTGGCCTGCCATCTGGAGTAGCAAAGAGAGGGAGAGCTTATCTGAACACGCATATAATATTCTGCATGAACAAAATAAGTCTCTCTCGGACAACACGAAAGTACATGCAAACAGATGTGCGCATACACAGGCCAAAGGACCCCTTTTCCCTTTCTGTGGTTCCCAAGTGTTGTTGAGATGTTCCCTTTGTGGTCAGTTTGCAACTACTGGGATTACAGTTATCTGGAAGATGGGAGCAGGCAGGATGTACACAGATAGAGAGGGAGGTAGGGTTGGAAATATATTAGGATAAAATCGGGCAGACATGGAATATTTGTGTATGTGCTAGGGCAAATTTCTTTCATAGTGATTTCAGTACCCTTGGTCCTTAATATCAATTTTTCACAACTGGTTTGGTAAGCCTGCATAACAGGTTGGATGGGGAAAATGCTTCTCTAAAAGAATGCTGTCACTAAGAAATTTAGATTGAGGCCAGTACATTTAGGCATCCCTTCACACACCAGGTCCAGCCCCAAACAGCGTTTGACAAACTATCACCTCCCAATTACACATGCTTTTCTGATGCGCAGTTCGTAACACATCATATGCTGAGAGAGGCTTGCTGGGAGGATACTGTGAAGGATGGAAAGTAATGACTAAGAGTACTGGAATACGCATTGTGGGATGTTTTTATCCACGCATCCAAGCCCTACCTCAAAACTGTGCAGTACTGACATGGAAAACATCATGATGGCCAGAGCTTCCCAGAAAATGCACAGGGAAATGCATGAAGAATAGGCTGCCACTCATTTTTGCCGATGTTATGGGCACAGAAGGACACTGCCTAAAACCACCAGTGGACTACCCACACAGTAGTCTGAAACCATTGGGAATGGCAATGCTGATTGCCAAAAGCAAACCCATAACTGTTGGGAATTCATTTTCTTAAATCCCAAAAAGGGGTGCAGTACCAGTACTCACCACTATCAAAAAGCCGGCGTTTTAAAACACCAGATTTTACTTTTTTGTGTAAAACTGAATAAATGAACCCAAGGCAAGCCAAAGAAAGACTTACTGAGAGGTGGATACAATGTAAAGTTATTTCTGAAGTGACTTGAAGGTTTATAACAAGACTGGCTGAGCTGTGGATTTCAGCAGTTTAAGTAAATTTGGACTGAAAGACACTAAAAATCTAAATGTTTAAAAGAAATGAGTGACCTACTTTTGAGTGTCACATAGGCTGCAATTGTTTAAATGTCATAGTTTTAAACTTAGAATCAGCATTCTAGCTGCATATGTAAAAAAATTGTTAGTTATTTGAATGCAGAAAACTGGGGAACAGAAATGACATGTAGCTAAAAACTGGCTTAAAGAGATTCCAATTTTGCCTGGCAACTACCCCCCATCAGGAGTGAAACTTGAGTCACAGCTGTGTTCCCAGGCCTATCTGCCTTTTGCTGGCCACACTAAGGATATGCCATCTCTCTGATAATTGAATTAAGGGGAGCCCCCACAGAATACAGGAGCTCTGAACAATGCAACCCCCTTCACCCAGGCAGATGGTTTATTGCAGATGTCGTAAAACAGCTTCCTCCTGGAAGGACAGGGGAGGGGCACTGCCTGTGAGAGCAAGCTGGCTTGGCAGAACTGGAAAAACCAGAAATTCAACCTTGTGCTGGGGGGAAACCACACCCCTTTGGGGACAGAACATAACTCTAAAAAGATGAATAACTCATAGTACGGACTTGTGAAAATTATTTAAATGACACCATAATTCTTGTGATTTTTCTGCCCACATGTTAAGACGTGTTAGGACCCGGTGGTATGCTCAGGGGGGTTTTAGCGGAAAAGAGGATATTACTCAAAATATGTGCATGTGAAAAATCTGACACTTCATCAACTAATGTCCATACTCCTTGCGCACATGTGTGTAAATTTGGGTTAATGTCCGAAATTGCAAACCAGTTAAAAAGTGCAAAATATTGCCATTTCTGAATGCAAGCTCTCAGGAAGAGCAGATTTGGACAGGGTATACCTCCTGTGATATGTGAAGGGTGCATGTAATTTTAAACAAATATGTACCTGTGCAAATATGCCTTTTGGATCAAAATATAGATTGTGTGTAAAGTTGACAGGGGTGGGTTCTCTGTACCATAAACAGACCTCATCATGATGACACTTCATTTCATTCCCCCAATCAAGTGGAAGCGGATGAAGTGGCCAATGACAAGGGGAGAGGGGTAGGGCCTAGGAAGCTAGCCTCTCCACCCATTTTAAAAACAGATAAAAGCAGACAGACAGGACAGATAGGGACCTTCAATTCCATTTGCTGCAACGCACTCTGCCGGACCATACCACATCCAGAGATCCAGACTTCAAATCCATCAATCTCCAGAATCCAGAGAGGCTAGAGAGAGAGAGAGCTGACCCAGATCACTGTGAAGTGCAGAGACCAGAGTCCAGTCTAAAACCTGACCAGATCCGTGGCGAGGCCCATTTAATTCAAGAATATAGTATGAGTACCTAGTAGAACTGTGCAGAACCAATCTCTTAGTTAAAATAATATAATCCCAGCTATTTTAATCTAAGTAGAACTGCCTCCTAACTGTCACCTGTCATTTGTAAAGCTGTCACCTGTCATTTTCTAGTTGCAAGCTGCACTATCTGAAAAACGACCTTTATTTAATCGCTCATATCTCCGTGACCGTTTGTCCTAGAGACTTGCAGTAACTTTCATCTGGAAGCTGAGATCCTAGGCTGTCCTAGGACCCCAAAACGATATTGATAGTCCTTGTAGTTCCTCTGTAATCGCGCCCGGCGCACTCGGAAAAGTCTGCCGCGATTTGACATTTTGCCGCGATTTGCAAGTTTCTCCACGTGTAAAAATCTGCTGCTGCTTGCCTTCCGTTAAAGAAAAAATTTGTTTAACCTGCCACTCATTCCTGAATCATTGCTAGGGTGAGCCTGGACTAATATTAACTTGATACCACTCACCCTGAACCTCCTAGAGGGAATTAAAAGCAATTTAGCATATTTTTCACTTCATTGCCAGCACATATAAAAGCATTTTGGGCCTGTGTTTCCAACTTCTGTAGTGTAAGCTTGCTGGGATGAACTAAATTACAGTTGATTGCATTTCTGAGAACTGTGTGCTTTCCTTCCATTTCCTTGCATTGCATAAAGGGGGGGGAGGGGATTGCCAGAGAAAAGTGATTACATTGTTTTGGTGAACGCATATTGAGTATTTTCTGTACTGCATTTTCATTCCACCTTGCATCCATTTGAAACCATAAAGTATTGTTGCTATCTTATCCATCCTATAACCACTCATCATTGATTATAAAGAAGTGTGCTAGTGCCAGACTATCCATTATTGATTACTGCTCAGATTCAGTGTGATATCCAATTATTAATTTATTATAAAGTGTGATATGGGATACATTACTCACCGTAATCGTATTTCTGATGCTTGTATCTGCTTAGATTCACATGCTGTGCATAGGCCGACATCTAGTGGAAGCTGCGGAGTATTACAGTTTGTTTTTCGAAACTCGAAAATGGGCGTCGACACAGGCGTGCCAGTAATACTATCCCTAGTGTGACGTCCACTGTACCCAAGATCCCTCACGCGTCTAGGATCCTCAGATTGTATTTTTTCTGACATGAGGAAACATGAGGAGTAGCGCGAGTACAGATAATCCAAGCAGATAGACAGAAAGGTAAGACTACAAGCAATCATGCGCCTTCTCTCGGAGGGGAGGAAGGGTGGGTCGCATGTGAATCTAAGCAGATACAAGCATCAGAAATACGATTACGGTGAGTAATGTATCCCTTCTGAGGCTTGTGAAATCTGCTTAGATCACATCTGTGCATAGATTAGCGAGCAGTACCATAAGATGGAGGTGGGATGTGAGAAGGGTCATGAGCAAACAGGTGTCTTAGAACCGCTTGTCCCACTTGTGTATCTGTCTTGGAATGAGTGTCAATGCAGTAATGCTGAGTAAAAGTGTGAATAGAGCTCCAAGTAGCTGCTTTGCAAATGGTGTCGAGGGGAACATTTGCAATGAAAGCCAGAGTGGCCCCAATGCCTCTAGTAGAATGGGCCCTTGGCGTAAAAGGCAGAGTTTTTTCAGAAAGAGAGTAACAGCTGTATACAGTTGATAATCCACTTCGAGATCGCGCCTTTAGAGACGCGATCCCCCTCTCTGCCTGTAGCTACGGAGACAAACAGTTGATCTGTTTTCCTTAGCGGTCTGGTTTTATTTACATAGTAGAGGACCGCCCTACGCACATCAAGGGTGTGTAGTTTCACCTCAGCTGAGCTTTGCGGGTTCTGGAAGAAAGCCGGAAGCTCGATGGACTGGTTTACATGGAACTTAGATATAAATTTAGGTGAGAACCTAGGGTGTGTGCGTAAAACCAGTTTGTCTTTGTGGATAGTAAAGAAAGGATCCTGCACTGACAGAGCCTGAATTTCACTGACCCTTCTTATAGAGGTAATGGCTACTAAGAAGGCCGTTTTATAAGTCAGGTGTTTGAGACTACTTTTATGCATGGGTTCGAAAGGGGGGCCATGAGCTTAGCTAGCACCACATTGAGGTCCCATCCTGGCGGTGGGTTCGAAATAGGAGGGTGAAGTCTCTTTACTCCTTCCATGAAGGCTTTAACTACTGGTACTTTCCACCACGATACTCTGTTATGGGATGTGGTGTAAGCCGAGAGGGCTGCCAGGTGTACCTTCAGAGAGTTAAAAACCAAACCTGCGTCCAGCAGGTGGAGCATGTATGTTACAACGTTAGAAGGAGTGCAATCAACCGGGTTGATTTGTTTATTCTGGCACCAAATAACGAATCTCTTCCACTTGTCAAAGTAACAGTGCCTTGTGTTTGGTTTCCTGGATTCTTTTAGGATGTCCATACACCTCTGTGGTAAATTGAGATGGCCAAACTCTACGACCTCAGGAGCCATGCTGCCAGGTTCATTGAGTTGGGTTTCTGGTGCACTGTTTGACCTTGTTGCTGGGACAGTAGGTTGTACCAGGCTGGGAGTTTGATGGGCTCGCACACCGCCATCCTGCGTAGGTGTGGAAACCATGGTTGTCTCGCCCACATGGGAGCAACTAGGATGAGCGTCATCGATTCCTTGTTCATCTTGTACACCACCTTCCTGATGAGAGGAGTTGGTGGAAAAGCATACGCAAACATCCCTGACCAGTTCATCCACAGGGCGTTCCCTTGGGAGTCTGGCTGGGGGAACCTGGATGCAAATCCTGGGCATTGTTTTTTTTCGCTTGTGGCAAATAGGTCTATAGTGGGGAAACCTCACTGATAGAAGAGATCTTCTACGATATCTCTGTGAAGGACCCATTCATGTTCTTCTGGAAGGGAGTCTCTGCTTAGGGCATCCGCTAGGGAATTGAGCTCCCCTGGAACATGTTGTGATGACAGGAAGATGTTCCGTCTGAGTGCCCATATCCAGATTTTCTGGGCAAGCTTGGACAGATTTGGCGAACGAGTCCCTCCTTGTTTGTTCAGATAGAACATGGCTGTCGTGCTGTCCGTCCGGATCTGCACCGACAAGTTTAGCAGATGGGGCTCGAACGCCTGAAGCGCTCGGAATACTGCCAGAAGCTCTAGCAGGTTGATGTGGTTCTTGGCTACTGAGTGAGACCAGAGACCCTGAGCTGTGTGGTGGAGATGGTGAGCTCCCCACCCAGTTAGGCATGCATCTGTAGTCACCACTGCCTGTACTTCGGGATCGTAAAAGGGTTTTCCCCTTGCGAGATTCTCTCTTGTCCACCAGTGTAAGCTCTGTACGAGTGTTGGCGAAACGACCACTAGATCGTCCCACTGACCACTTGCCTGAGACCACTGTTTCGACAACCATTCCTGCATGGGACGCATGCGCAGACGCGCATGGGGGACCAGGTAAATGCATGACGCCATCATGCCCAGTAACCGCATTGCTTTGCGTACCGTTATTTGTTGACCTGACTGATAATGTGGAATTTGCAGTAGTATATTCCGAATTCTCTCTTCCGAAGGGAAGGTCAACCCTTTCTGAGTATCTAGGATTGCTCATAGGAACTGTTTTGAGGTGCTTGGCACCAGACTTGACTTCTTCTCGTTGATCGAGAAGCCTAATTCGTGGAGGAGGTCGATGGTCCTCTGAATGTTTGACCTGCAAATTCCTGGGGTTTCCCCCGTTATGAGCCAGTCGTCCAGATAAGGGTACACTGGGATTGCCTCCCTGCGTAGGTGTGCAGCTGCCACCGCCAGTACCTTGGTGAATACCCTTGGTGCTGAAGCTATCCCAAAGGGCAGTACCTTGAATTGGTAGTGGCGACTGTCCACCTTGAAGCGCAAGTATTTTCTGTGCGCTGGGAGCATGGAAATATGAAAATAAGCATCTTTCATATCCAAGGTTGCCATGTAATCCCCCTTTTTTATGAGGGGGATTACCTCTTGTAGCGTGGTCATACGGAATTTTTGGGGCTTGACATACTTGTTGGCAGGCCGTAAGTCCAATACTGGGCGCATTGTCAAATCTTTCTTTGGCACAAGGAAGTAAGTTGAATAGATACCCTTGTTTACCTGGTGTCCTGGGACGAGTTCTATCGCGTCCTTTTCTAGCAGAATGGCGATCTCCTCGAGAAGGATCTTCTGATGTTCTAAGGAGTGTATTCTTTGTCGTGGAGGGTGGTTCCGGGGACGCTGCAGTAATTCTATACAATATCCTGTGGACACTGTTGACAGCACCCATCTGTCCGAGGTGATCCCTTCCCAAGCCTGGGTGAAGTTGGAAATGCGTCCCCCTACTGGGGTTGCGTGAGAAGGGACCCTGAACTGAGCGTCACTGCTTTGGTGGAGGCGTGCCACCTCCCTTGTTGGGGCTGCCTCTGCCTCTTCCACGACCTCTCTTGTTACCCCTGCCGTAACTTTGGGTAGACTGCTGGTTGTTGTTCCATTGTGTACCCTGTCCTTGGGCATAGTTGCCTCTTTGTGAATTTTGGCCGCGTGGGCGACGAAAATTACTATTCCCCCTCTGGTTAGGGGGTTTGTTGGTAAGCTGGCCAAGGGATTTGAGAGTCTCGTATTCGTCCTTGGCATTCTTAAGTGCGTCTTCGACCGCTTTCCCAAACAATAGATCGGGTTCCACCGGCTTGTCTATTAATGAAGCCTGGGTTTCTGTTTTGAACCCCGACTGCCGTAACCACGCATGTCTCTTGATAACCGTACCTTCTGCTATCAATCTTCCTGCGTTGTCCGCGGCATCGAAAGTTGCTTTTAATATGCAACCAGACACGGCTCTCCCTTCTGCCGAGATCCGAGCCAACTGGCCCTTTAACGTTTCAGGAGCAGAGGCTATGAGCGCCGCGACCTCTTCCCATTGATGGCAGTTGTAACTTGCCAACAGGGTGGTGGAGTTTGCAATCCTTGCTTGGTAGGCGGACGTTGAGGCTACCTTCCTGCCAAACCCGTACAGTTTTTTGCTCTCCTTGTCGGGAGGAGCTTCGGACGACGATAAGGGTGTCCCAGCCCTCTTCCGAGTGTTGGTAACCACTAGGGAGTCTGGTTTAAGATGTCCTCTTATATAAAGAGGGTCAGACTGGGCTGCCCGAAAAAGTTTTTCAACTCTGGGGTTGACGGCTCTGGTGAGGTTAGGATTCACCAGGGATGGATCTATTCTACGTTGGATGGATTTAAGGATAGGGATGGTCTGAGCGACCGGCCTCCTCTCTCCCACCAACTCTTCTGCGAAGTCCCTTTCCTCCTGTACACCGTGGGTGTCGATGTGAAAATGTTCTGCTGCGCGAGCGAGAACTTCATTCAGGAGGGGCTGGTTATCAACTGGCGAGTCGGTAACTGGGGCTTCGCTCTCTACCGGGGAATCTACTCTGTAAATTTCCTGCTCATCTTCTACCTCCTCCAGGTCATCATCCGCATAGTATTCAGTCCCGGTTTGTTCCTCCATAATTTCAAACTCCTGGTCCCCTTCAGGGAAAGGCTGTCCTTGGTATCTGGGGTGTGGAGTAGAGTAAGGCTGCACCTCGAAGGGTTCAGGTCTTTCGAACCGGGCCTTTTTACTTAGGGGGATAGGATCAGAGGAGCCTGAGGGTGTGGCCTCTTGAGGGTCATACGAAAGGAAATGTTCTGGGTTTTTGTCATAAAAATCAGCCAAGGAAGACATCCTTGACATGACCCTGTCTATGTCTTCACTGGACCATTCTTTGGAACAGGGTATGACTTTAGTAGGCAATTTAGGGGACTTATCAAGGGTACCCTTGCTGGATGTTGATGTCCCAGTAGATTTGTGTTTGTCTGTCTGCTTAGGGTGGAAGGATGGTCTTACAGGAGTGGAAGGCTGTGCTTTCCGCTGTTTCCCCCCCTCCCCGTGCGTGGAAAAATGTTTTCCCTGCCCCTTGGAGGCCCCAGAGACTTTCGACGCCTGCCGTCGAGGGTCGGGAGAGGTATCTGTGTGTTTCGAGCGTGGGGCCTCGCTGGTGTTAACTGCGGCCTCGGTCTCCTGGAGCGCGGCCTGGGGATGGAAGTCGTCTTTGTCTTCCGACGATCGAACTTCCGTTAATCTAGGGAGCGAGGCACTCTTGGCAAGAGTGGATGATTGCCTTGCGTCATGAGGCGATCTCGATCGAGAGCGCCCAGAGGACACCGAGTCGGACCGTTCTATCTGTGCCTCTTTCCGAGAAGTCGACGTCGTCGAGGTTCGGTTGGACTTAGTGTGCTTAGTGTGTGTAGGGTGTGTAGCGCTTGCGTCGCCGGGGGTCTTCCCCATAGCCGCCCTGCCGGACAACCTTCCGAGGTCGGGGACCTGCGTTCGGCAGTCTTTCGACGCCGTAATGCCCTCGCCGTCCGAAAGTACGGCGTCGCTGCCATCGCTGAAGGCGCCCTCCACTGCCATGGCCGCCTGCCTGGCGTGGTGGGCCCAACGCTTTGTCGAACGGTCCTTAAGTGTCTTAGGCTTAAACCTACTACACGCTCTGCAGTTCGCTTCGGGGTGGTCCCTCGGCAAGCAGAGATTGCACGTGGCGTGCCTGTCGACCCAAGGGTATTTGCGGTTGCACTTGGGGCAGAATTGGAAAGGGGTACCCTCCATACGCACCTTGAGGCAGCGGGCTGGTAAGTGTAGGAAATATATAAGGTGTACCTATATACCAAGAGTGAAGAGTATGTACCACCCCCCACTCTCCCTACTTGCAGGGCCGAGGCCAGCGGCCTACTAGGCCCGGGCCGAGGCCAGCGGCCTTCCGAGGCCCAGATCCGTCGTGCAGCAGCCGACGGTCGATGTCTTCTCCAGCCGTCGTCGAGGGTCGACGTTGGGGTGGGGAAGGATGTCAATAAATAATTTTAAACTTCAATAATTAGCAAAAGTATGGCTAAGGCCAGGGGACTCCGCAAGATGCTTCCGACCAGTATGGCGGAAAAAAACAATCTGAGGATCCTAGACGCGTGAGGGATCTTGGGTACAGTGGACGTCACACTAGGGATAGTATTACTGGCACGCCTGTGTCGACGCCCATTTTCGAGTTTCGAAAAACAAACTGTAATACTCCGCAGCTTCCACTAGATGTCAGCCTATGCACAGCATGTGATCTAAGCAGATTTCACAAGCCTCAGAAATATCTATATTGTTTAAATTATCAAATAAACCTTTAAACTTGCAAAACAGAACTACTTCTTGGCTCAGTGGGGTCAGGGGGATTCAAAGAGAGGGGTGTTATATAGGGGTAGTCATCCAGAACGCATGAACTGGACATAAAGATATATCAATAAGGGTTTCCATTCAGTATCCCAGACTAGGCATTGACTTAGCTGTAGTGTTGAATTGAATCCTCTTACAGCATTAAGAAAATGTTTCCTTACTGTGGTGTTCTGCTCTCTGTCCTTGCCACATATCTTGCATGGAAGAGACTGTATGTGCCCAGCCAGAATGAAGCAAAGAGGGTGCACAAGACTTCCTGGCCAAAGTTAATATCTTTCCACGAACATGTATCAAGAGGAGTGGCCGAAGTGGTTGCCGTACAAACATCTGCTATGACAACATGTCTCTGGAAGTGCAACAGTGTGTAGCTCTGCGCTGAAATGAGACTGTTGAGATGTTGACATTTCATAAGACTTGGATATGCAAGAAACTAGTCTATTAATGGCAGCAATTGACATGGAATTAAATTATAATTTATTTTAGCAAACCTGCCTGAAGAAGGTTGGTTACTTGTTCCTTGCCATTTGCCGAGTCTTAAAGGCTTTACAAGTGGAGAATGAATTGTAAAACATCAATGACCTTGCACTTAATTGTCAGTTTGCAAAGGTGAGGTATTAATATAAGCATGTCTCCTCAAACTGTGCACTATTAAAGTAAAGTTGTGTGCAATAAACCTTTTTTTAACCTAGACCAGTTGTAAATCAGCTTCCTTGCCTTCGGAGACCAAATAAAAATATTACTGTAGGATCCCCTGAGGAAGAAAATGTGCTAACTTGTCCAAGATTTTCCAATTTTGAATGTTGAGGGTGGCCAGCACAAAGACAATTATTTTGCTTCAGAGTTAAGGCTGCATTTTGGTAACTGTAATACTTTGAGCATCTGACTCTTTCGCATCTTTGCACCAACACAGAAAATGGGTTCTACATTGGACCTTTACCCATGTTTAGATGTACAGAAACCACCACAGATTGAGCGGACAGGTTTCCATTAATTCCTTTGCGAGTGCCATACAATGTGTCCAAGAATTTAGTTATTACCAGCGGCGAATGAGGTTTGGACCAATTATGAATGGATTTCTCCATGGTTGAAGACTCCATGGAAAGCCTGGGGATGTTAAGAGATGATAGAATTAGCCTTGCAAGAAAGGCCAGAAGATGCTGACTTGTATTGTGTAAGCAAATCAAAAGCCTGCATGGCATCTGGTATGAAACTATGAAATTGCTTAAAATGGTGAAAAGGTGTCTCTCTCACTTCCTCTGTAGTCCGTGTCATCATAATCCTCCACGTTTGGAATATTTGGAGAAGAGGGAGCTGGAGGCAATAACATCCAAAAAAGGCTCTGAAAAAAAAGATTGCATAACTGCTTCGATTATAGACTTAACTTGCTAATTTTGGCATGAAGGCTTACAATGTTATCCTCCTCAATATAGGCAATTGGAGAAGTGGGCAAATTGACTAAAAACGGAGCAAGAACACTAGAGAGTCAAGGAGCTGCAGTCACGTTCAAAACTAAAGACCTTGGAACCTGCACATTAATGAGGAAAAGGTTAAGCAAAAGATGTGTCCTTTTCCTGTTCGGTGCAGAACCAAGATGGAGCAGTCCTCGGTGTTACTGGTGGAATTTTTTTACAGTACGAAAAGGTCAACATCTTGTGTTGTAGGCAAAGCCTAATGCCTTCAGTCTTCTCCAGTAAGGTACTTGCAGCAATCACGTGTGTCAGAAGTGAATTCCAGAAAGTGTGGGGGGGAGAACTGGTGGGGCACCTTTACCACTGGCGCCAAGAGGTGGTGCTGATGCAGAGACCATGGTCTGTCCAGAAAACCCTCATACCACATGGATGCACAGTCTTCCATCCTTCCACAATGCTCATAACTACTCCTCTATAGAAAGGAGAATAGGTGCATTCCCTCATCATTCCAGGATTGCGTTTCAGTCAGTTCTGTGTATGAACTATCAAATGGAAGCTCCAGAGACAGTGAGCACAGGGTGTATTAGTATTGGCAATGTATATAGCCCTTCATGCCATACCCCCCAGCTTCTAACCATGTAACCAATGATTGGACCCATATTGCACAGCACTGGCCTGTTCTCAAGGTAACTTATTGCCCCTGAGCTATGGCCTTAGCTCTGTGATGGCCATTAACTGTTTTGCACTGCTGGACCCTACCCTCAAAACCATGCTCGGAGAAGAAGCATTTAAGAAACATAGTAGCCAATAGAATTGAAAATACGCCCATTATCGGGGGAAAAGTGAAAATGCCACCCAACAAGTGGGCACTCTAAGAAACTCCTTGTTGAGAACAACCATTAATGTGGAAAAACATGAACTGGAAGGTGATTATTGGTGAAGTAAAAGTTGGGGGCAGTGCTTGGCAAACGAGGGGTTACTCGCATATGAAGGCCTCATTCTACATTTTTTAGGTGCATGAGGGGATGCTTGCAGAGAAGCAATTGTTCTTCTCGAGCCTGCTGCACAGGCGTAGCTAACCAACTGGGAATAAAGGAAAAAATGATGCCCGAGTTGCCTGTGGACAGTGTGTGATTTGTCATTTGACACTGAAGACACAGAAGTCGACATTGGCCTGAAAGAAAAATGGGTCATTAAGGAACAAACAAATTGTAATAGTGACAACGTGGTGTATATGATTATGTGCCCGTGTGGACTGCGATACTTTGGGAAAACAAACCGGAAATGTAAGATAAGGCTGATGGAAAAATGAAGTTGCATTAGAAATAATGTGTTTCAAGCTCCTCTAGTTAAACATTATGTGGAAAAGGGTCACACCCTCGATGACATGAAATGGGTAATTGTAAAAAAAATATATATATATTGGTGCAAGTAAGGAAGTCATAAACCAGAGACTTCTAACTTTCAAACAAAAATGATTTAAAAAACCAATAGTCGCATAAAGGTTGTGAACGAGGCAATATAGTGGCACAATGCATCTTTGACGCATTCACTCTATGAATAGTAAGAATGTTTCTCTACCTAACTTCTTCCCTCATGACCACAATTTTTATGTTTACCTCTGTAGATGAATGCATAATTAAGATGGGATATGGAACAGCACTGTTGTGAATTCCATTATGTTTGACAAATGTACTCCATGTAGGTTACACAGCATGGTGCTTGTTTTTGTGGATACTGAAATTTTGAGATGAATATACTCCCTGCATTTGAATTTTGTATATTTTGCGGGACCATATTTTGAGTTCCCCATAACAGTACGGCTATATGAATGTTGCACTGTTTGATGCCTCCTCCGATGGGCATTAAAATCGGTGTCTAATCCTGCAGAATGGATACAGAATGGTACGGTTGTGAACCTCACATTGTTTGATAACTGTACTAGACGTATACGCTACACAGTGTTTTTCCTGTGTTATGGGTCCTGAATCATGTGGGTCATACATACTATCTGTATTCGAATTTTTGTCTACTGTGTGGGATTACACATTTTGTGTTTACCATAACAGTATAGTTAGACCATATATTTAATTTCGAACAGACAGTTTGGACAAATTGATTATTATCAAAAAGATCCTGTTGGTAACATATACTTTGGTTCCTATTTCAAAATGTCAAGTCTACAGAGAGTGAGCAGACAGATTGCGCTGTGGGAAGATGGGTTGGCTGTGTGTAGTTGAACAAGTGTCAAAATGGCTCTCTGGTTTACTGGTTCATTGAGTGTCCTTGTGACAAGAGTCCCTCCTCCAAATCTGGAAGTTTTTTTGGGTGCTTACTAAACTCGAGGCAGGCCACGCGAATTAGGTAAGGGATACAGGACGCTGTACTACTACTGAGAGACGGCTTTCGAGAATGATGAGAACGATACAAGTGTTTTTGTGCATTGCGACACGGTATGTGTTTTTTTAATGGAGTGTACGGTACAGCATATGGACACCTTGTGGAATGCGTATTTCTATTATGACACTACGTGTGAAAGCCTTTTTGTTTGAATGAAAAGAACGCTATAGGAGGAACGCTGGACTGGTGGAGCTTGTTTTGTAGATTTAAGGATTACATTATAGCTCCTTGTGATTTTCCAGAGATGCTATTTTAGCAGTGCTCCCCAGCTCCGGTAGTACGTATACCAGCGGTTCTGTTTGGAGACAGAAGGAAAATGTTTTTTTTTTCTCAAAAAAGTCGCTATGTGATTTTGCATGTGCAATATCTAACTTTGTTATTGGGCCTGTGCTTTGATGTAATGCTGCAATTTTTTATGCATTATAACTGTTTGGATGCTCTAGACGAATAAAGTATATGTGGATGTTCTTTACAGATACTTGAACCGCTTATTTGGGCACTGTGTGGAAGTTCATTTTCGGGCGAGCATACAGCCTTAATGGTATTCAGGTGGGTAACCTTCTGCCCTTCCCCTGGAGGGTGTTCTGGGGTGTGTTTTCTGGTCTGGGAACCTAGTAGTAAAGTTCTTGTGTTCTGAATCAGAAGTGAATTTTGTTATGTGAAGTAGGAAGTATGGGATACCCCAAAATGTCCCTTTTCTGTTTGTGCAGTGGCTGCTGGTGTGGGTCACCTTACGAGATCCTTTCTAAAGATTAAAAGTTGCCCTATTTTTTGAGGCGCAAGAGTGCACACGCACAACAAAGAGAGATAACGAGCAATAGAAGCAGGTATGATGAACACACTAGTCTGTTTTGTGTGTGTAGTAAGAGCACTGTGTATGAGTGTTGCCCATGGTGGTACAGTTTAAGATCGATTTCTTGAGGCATTATGAGATACATATATCCGGTGGTGATTGGATTGTCCCATCTCTCACTTTTCCAGTGTTGCGGCTGGTTAAACTGTTGTGGAGACCACAGTTTGCATCCATTAACATACATTTTGTGGGTTGGTGAACCCCCGAAGAATGTCCAGTTAGGCAAGTCTGGGGACTGAAACATGTCGGGCTGTCTGTATTAGGACACAACTGGGCCAACCTTTTGAATTCATTTGTTTTACCTATGTGTTCTGTAAGAAACTGTAAAAAATCATGAAATATGGCATTGTTTATAAATGAGTGTAGATTTTTCTATGTCTAGTCGATGTGTTTAATTTTCCATCGTTTTCTATTTTTACTCCTTTACGTAGATAGTTTTAGGGAGAATCAGGGCGTGAACTACACTTCCCATCAGGCAGTGGGTCATCATGTAGTTCGAGGAAGTGTTCGCGCATCTAATCAGGTGTTCTGTGCCTTCTTAACTGCCAACCGGCCGGCACCTGATGCAGATAATTAATGTCTGGATGGCATGGGCGGCAGCAGTGTTGGCAGCATTAGGAGGGAGCCGGAGAACTGCTGACGGGAGTATTGCAGCAGAGCTCATTCTATTAAACCCGCGTGCCTGCGGGATTTTCCCAAGCCGCCGATGGTGAGCGTGGGTAGCTGCTTTATCAGGGTGATGTTGCCGGGCGCCTCGTTGCACTCGGCTGGCGTGCGTCGCAGCTCCTGATTCCCCGGACCGCAGCCGTGAGACCGTCAGACTGGTTGATCTCCTGCATCATTTTCACAAGTCCAGAGTGTCCCCTGAGGCCTCCGGACACTGAGATAAGTGGCATTATTTTATGTTTTACAATGTTTGATATTAAGTGCATGGGAGACATGGAAACACAGACTCTCTTGCCTTCATTTTTCCCTTCCTGTATGGGAGTGTTCTGAGTTCGTGAACTGGGCCATATTTTCATTATGAACAGAAGGTGCACAATCAGTCAAGGAGAGTTGGCTTACACCCACTTTATGTTTTGTTACGTGTTGCTTACGCTTGCCCAGGAGGCCATGTGTGTTTGTTTTCTCATCTAAGGGAATATCCCCTTTGTTTTGTGCCATCACGCTTGCAATTCATGTTACAGTCCAATGCTAATGTTTTGTATATGTTCTGTGCCAGAAATTAACCTACATGTGGCATGTGTTCTTTATGGGAACTAATACAGCATACTAGGGCATTTAGGGCTACAGGAGGTCAGGAAATAAGGCGTAGCCTTGTGTATAGGAGAGCAGGTCAACTGTTATGTTGCTCATGTGGTAACATTGTGTAGGTATATGTATGTTTTCTTCCCTTCCTTTCCTTTGTCTTTCCATCCCCTTTCCTTAACTCAGTCTTCCCCTCATTGGTTGCCACGTGGTTACCTTTGTAAATACAATTCAGGTGCCTGTGCCAACCACGGTGGGAGGGTCGATCATTTCGGCTTCTGTGGCTCGGGAGAGGGGATTGATACCCCAACCCCTCAGTAGTCTTGACACAAAGGGATACAGTAACAGAGAACAATGAGATCCGTGGTGGGGAGGAAATTCCCAAAGGGGATTCAAGAAGAGTAGATGAGATTAGAATATCAAGCTTTTGAATGCCTTTGGAACTTTGATCTTCCATCTTTAGTGAGGGCTATATGTTCTCTCTATTGATACAAAGACAAACATTGGGCCTCCATACCGGGTTCAATGGGAATGGGGAAAGAGCTAATAACGGGCCGTTAACGGGCCCGTTATTAGCTCCCTGGTCCCCTTGTGGGACCTGCTAAGGACGTCTGGTTTGACCAGACGTTCTGAGCAGGTCCCGCAAGGGGACCTCGTAATAGGACATCCCGTAATGAACGGTGCCGGTCCCGTACCGGCACCCTTCATTACGGGAGCGCCAGGGTCGTAATGAGGCCCAGTATCTTATTAGCAGCCTCGGCAGCCAATCAGATTGTTCCAAACCCAGGCTGAATCTACCAATGTAAGCTCAGGTTCCGATCTACCTGTGAAGTCGCCACACCAAGCGTTGCTGTTTTTCCTCCTCTCCTACCTCCCGCCCCAAATTCAGCCCCTTCCACACTCCCTCCTCCCCCCCCCCCCATACAAGTCTCCTGGTGAAGCCATGGAAATGGAAGAGGTGGTCATAGCAGAGCCCCACCTTCCATTTCTATGGCACACCTGACTCTCACCGGCCAATGCGAATGAAGCAGCAGGAGCTTGTTATTTCTTCTATTGCTATTAGCACCTCGAGTGTTTGCTTCAGGGTGCTGTGAAGAATCCTACGGATCCCTCACTGAAACCCTGCCTAAGGTCTCCTCCCAAGTGGCCTGGGGAAGGCAGACACTTCCTGATCCTAACCCTGGGGGTGGTGTACTACAGGAGGTTCACCTGGGAGGAGATAGGTACTGAATAAAAAACACTGAGGATGGTTGCACTCTAGACAATGACCCTACAAAGGTAAGGAAGGAGGGTTAGTCTCCGGCCAAATCCAAAATGGCTGCAGAGACTGGAATGTAGGGCAACTCATATGAAACTGAGCCCGGCACCCTGCGCCTGATAGGACAGCATGACTAGCTCTTGGGGTAGAACCTGTGTCACCATTCTCTATTCCAGGATTTCCCCAAGGGGGTGTGGAAAACTCTTTGACCAGGAAAAAAAGCTTTGGCTGCTCAGAACATCCACACGTCAGGGAAAGTCAGATCATTTCATCCCTAAGAAGAACTGACAGCAGAACAAAACACGCTGTTGCAACATTCCAGTTAAAGCCGATTCCATCATTACAATGCTGGAGAGCACTTACATAGGCTTCATAAGGAAAAAGTCCCTAAATGAACTGCTGATCTTAGGAATAACTACTTGCTGTTTGAGTGCAGCAATGCCAAGGATCAAGATTCAGCAGAGTCTGTGGTCCAGTAAATTTGCTCAACGACCAAACATCCTTTGCCAATGTTGTGATGGATTTTCTGGACTGGACTGTAGTATGTCCTCCCTCGAATGAGGCCATGTGACAAGATATGTGCCAACTTACTAGAAATCATTTAACAGCACTGGCCATGCTGCTAAAGTGATTGAAACATACCCAACCACTGCAACGCATCTGATGTTTTATTCCATAAGTCATTATGTAGGTCTCAGCTCGAGGTAGAAATTGTTGATGGAAAGCTGTAAACCCTCAATTCTGTCATGTGTTCTGGGTATGATAATCTCACACAAAGGTTCAGAAAGATTTGATGAAATCATAATAGTGGTTAGCTCAAAAGCAGAGTAGAGAACAGCCTGTGGACAGTATGCAGAACAAGGTATTGTGAGTGTTTATTACTAAACAGACTAGGCTTAACAGTAGACAGGAGGAGGTGGAGAACAACCCCTCGTTAATGGTAATATTGAAAACCTGGACAAAGAAATGTACCGGTATTGTGAAATTAAGACTGTACATGAGTGTTGAGGAGAATAAAGTGACAAACTGTTTTTGGTTTCCTTTTAAGTGGCAATAGTTATCAATGTTGTATATTTAAATGATAACCCTATGGGCCAGTGTGTTTAGACCTATTGGCTATGGTTCCAGTTCACTGTTTAGGGTCTAGATGTTTTCAGGATAACTCATGTACTCCAAAATATAGTTGCATTTATAAACTGACAGATTGGTGCACTATATTGCTAGACCTGAACTCTGTACATTTTATACACAAGAGTTCAATACTAAAGGGAAGGTATGGGAGATATTGTGAAAGGTGCAGACACAGGACGTCAGGAGGTCTTCACAATGATCATGCATTTTGCCTGCAATGACAAGGGTGACCACCACTGCTATGAATATTTGTCCAGCAGCCTGTGAATAATTGACTGTGGAGGCAGGGAATAGAAAGGGATCTTTGAGCATCCCAAGAAAAGCACCCATCATAGGAGCAAATGAAAACAGAATAGAAAGTATAGGTGAGTAGGGTAGCCATGGAGCAATTATCTCGATAAAAAGCCTCCCGCTTTATCGGTGCATTTTCTGAATGCAAGTGTCAGGTGGACCTACCACTCAAGGGCATGACCTGTGGTTCCATACTACAGTACCACTGTGGTCATTACTGTAGGGTGTGCTTTCTCCTTACCAACAAGACTTTCAGTTGGTTTGATGACACTCAGGCGGTTGGTTAGTCCCTTGCCAGATCTATAATGGGCTCCTTTTTCAGTGTAATCTCGGACAGGAAGCATTCTGTAAATGTTTTTCGATAACTGGATTGGATGGTGAGCAAGTTTGCTCCTAATGTAGAGGATTTTAATAAGATCATGGAAAGTATTCAGAAAAAAGAATTTAAAATACCTCTTCTAACTATCACATAAGCCATATTTACCAAAGAGGAGGCCCTTTGCCGCAAATCAGATGGTAGTGCTGCTCTGAAGTAGTACTTTATTAATTTGAGAAAATAAAAATATAGGAAATATCCTCTTAATAAATCCAAAACCCATATCTTGTGTCTGCTATATGAATTCCGGTTGTGTATTATTTTAATTCATAAAATGAAAGAAGGCAGTCTCCAGATCACTCCCCAAATAGCTGGACAGCAAAGTAAACTGATGAATTTTGGTGGAAAGATATAGAAGGGAGAGTCCCATGGCTACAATGGGATTTGAAAAATAGAGTGGCAGAATGTACTGTGGTAAGTCAGAATCAGGAGACGGACTCGCTTGTCATTTTCTTAAGGCTTCTTAATTTTCACATGTTTCAAATTCTTATCTGCCGCTGATGTATGGAGCCCTACACTAGAGTAAAGAAGTCTAAAGGGTGCTCGCCAGGATGTCATACAAAGAAAACCAAGTCCATCATCCAGAAAATCTACCCTAGTGTGTATTCTGTCGCTACCACTTTCAACACAGGAAAATCTTAACAAAAACACAAACTGGTTGCATCCCCTACCCAAGAATGGTGACCGACTTCTCACCCCTTTGTGACCGCCCCTATTCGTAGGTAGAACAGGCTGCTGGCCCTTTTCAGAGTTCCAGTGACTACAACAAGTCTCTCTTCCTTTTCACCCTCTTCGGGTTGTATCGTAGTCTCCGATTAGTCTATTCCGTATTGCACTTTACCAGATAGTTTGTTTCGGTAATGGGCCAAAATGTTGCCCTCATAATTGCGACCGCCGAAATTCTGACTTTTTTCAGACTCCCCCCTACACCAAATGTATATGTGGGGGGTATATGATATAGTAATATGGGGGGGCTGCAGGGGTCTCCCCGCATATGTATGAGGTGTAAAGGGGGTTAAAAAAAATAAAAATTAAGTCAGCATTTTCGGCCATCGCAATTATAGGGGTCTCAGTCATCACATAGATCTGTTTGTTTCAGTCTCTGGTTGCTGAACCATTTTGAGTTGTTTTCGGATTTGCTGGTCAGTACTAGGTATTTTTTCCTGGCTTCCACACCAAAGAGTATTGCTCAGCTCTCTCCAGTGGCCGTTAGCCTTTAACTGGGGTTGTCGGGTTCTTCAGCCCACCTTGGAATTTTGATTATGTCCCTTCTTGGGATTGGGTTGCTCTTACCCTGTCTTGTGGTTTGGTCTCCCATACCCTACCCTGGGATCGGTTCGTCTTTCCCCGCTTTGCGGTATAGTCATTCTCACCCCTCCCTGGGGTCTGATATCTGGTACCCCACCTTGGGGTTTGGTTTCTTGTAACCACTCCCTTGGGTTATGGCTTCTTTTGCCCAGTCTTGGCTTATGCTCATTCCCACCCCACCTTGGGGTATGGTTTCTGGTAGCCTGCCTTGTGCTATGACTTCCCTTGCTCAACCCTGGAGTATGTTTGCAGGTTCACAGACTTGGGGTATAGTTGGCCTTCCCCTCCCAAGTGTCCTGGAGCCACAACGTGCTTCTTCTCTGTTAAGGCTGTCAGGCAGAAGGGGAGCTTCGGGGTAGGTAGCTCTTCTGCAACTTCTCACGTCTCAGCCACTCTACCAGGGGTCCCTTGCAACTCAGTGGTTTTTATTCATTGACCCACCGCGCTCTCGGCTCAAGAACCTCCGGGGGTCCCCAACTTCTTCCTCTGTGTCTGTGTTCCGAGGGGGCCTCTGCGTGGTGAAACGCCATGCTAGTGGTCAGTCTGCCTCTTCTGGACACACCTCCCGGGGGGCTCTTACTGCCTCTGCTGCTCCACAGGCAACTCACCATCTACCTTATCATTTATTCCACCTCAACAAAAGGATCATGTTTATTCTCCACATTCTCAATCCAGGCACTCATGTATGAAGTTGTGAGTTAGTGCACCATTCAATTCCCATGTTACCAACAAATTTGTTATCTTTTTGGGATAAGGGAGGATAAGAAATATCCCCATCTGTCTGCTAAGGAGGGGATGGGGGCACCCCCCCCCCCCCATGAGATCTGGCTTGCCCTGTCCCCTAGGAGATGTTAAGGTTAGTGGGCTCACTCCCTAGTCCCAAAGGGGGTGGCTCCCCCTTGCAAAGAGAGGACGAATTCCCTGGATTCATCACAATACACTTTTAAAATGGGGTTGGGGGAGGGCCAATCCCTGCGACACGATAACAACTCCAATTGGGTTTTTTGATGTTTTTGTATTTAGGTGAAGCATTTGATGGAAAACGACCTTGTCCTGGATGACTAATGACCCTCAATGTTATGTAATACAAGCTGTTGCGTATCAAATAGTGATTATATCTTTTGAGTTATAAAGGGACAGCATTTTGAAAGTGGGCTGGAGAAGCAGATGGTAAAACACACTGAACTCCTAATCACAAGACTAAACCACACACATTCTCTTTCTCATCCATTGAGAGACTTCTCTTTTCCCACCAGTTCATTTCTTCCCACAGTTGATTGTTTCGTAAGCAATATTCTGTTTGGGCAACACATCTTTTACCAACCAAAGTGGGAGTCTTAACTACTGTAATTCCCCCCACAAAGGCTTTGAGAACACATGCAATTTAATCAGCTATGCACTTTCCCAGCAGCTTGTCCACAAAACTCGAAAGAATCAGTAATTACATACAGAGCTCAAACTGCACATGATATTAAAGTAATCATTCACTCTGGGCAGGTCCTCAGAGACCTTAAATATAATTACCACTGATATACTCTTCAAGTTTGGCCGCACAGCAAGTGGTCACTGTTGGTCTGATTAGTAAACATGTGGCAACACCCAACGCTGCAAGTTGCATTTATGAAATGTAGAACTGTTTAATAACTGCTAGTCATTTGTGTGCATATGTAATGCGTGTGAAAAAGGCTTTCAGCCAGCACAAATTACTATCTTGACTAACACAAGTCTGAGAAAGACTCTTTTAGGGATCAGAGTTTCCCAACAAATATACTGTGATTATTGAAGGAGCATTGTTACAGGTTACTTTGCAATAAAGAATATACATTCTTCATTGTTATATAAACACCACAACTAAGCATGTCTTTTCTCAGGTCAGGAGAGCATCAAGGTAGGCTTGCATTGGACTAATACGCTGTGACATTTTGCCTTTACAAGAAGAGGAAATGCTGTCCTCCTTTGAGTCATCTTTTAACTCTTCTAGACAAAGGAGGAGGAATCACTGGATCTCCACTGGGGATCCAGACTATACTAAGGTCCTCTGCCAGAGGAGAGAACAGTGAAGGCTTCAAACCCAACCACCAAGTATTTGCTTACTGGAGGTGGAGGGACACTGCAGGTGTGTTCCACAAACCTTCCTGGCTGGGAAATGCAAGAAAGGACTTTCCTTGGACCCGAGAGCTTGGACTGGGACTCTCAGAAACCACAGAACGAAAGAAGTTAACCCTGGCTCTCTCCATCTCTGAACCACATCCACACTAGCATCCCCACTGATTTGATAAAGTTTGACGCTGTCCAAGCTGCTGCATGGGAACCAGCACAATCCTCTCCAACCTCAAGTTGCGCTTGATGCCGAAGCTCCGCTGTCTCCACATCTGAGAAACTTTAAATTGTCTAGCATCCCCAACTCAACGCCACTGCCTGGTCACCAGCTACTTTGAGCTACTAGCTGATGCTGTGTTGAGCCAGCCGAGTCTGTTGACCACTGGCCAGTCTCTGCTTCTCCACACTGGAGGCCACAGAGACTTCCAGCACCACCGACCAGACATCGTCTGCTGTCACCAGCATGTTTAACCAACAAACAATTAAACAGTAATGCATCATTGGACCTGCAGCCACTGCACTCAGGCTTGACACGGCCCAGTTTCAAAGCACTCAGACTTCCCATTCATCAATGTCACTGAAAGGCCTGGCTCGATGCTGTTGAGCACCAAAGACAAAACATAAAGGTACTGTGAAGTGGCCCTGTCCCTCTGGTTCACCTTTTGAGAGCATAGTACCTGTTAAACACCCCTTCTCTACTAAAACATATCCTTGCATTATTGAAATTGTTGCCAAGTCTCTTTCATGAACACCCATGTTTATCAACCTAGAGTGCCCGTTCACACACCATTCTGCATTCATTCCGTTTCCTTTAACAGGGTGAGTTTTTAGTTTGATTGTTGCATTGATTGTTTTTATTGCAGTCCCTATATTTGTATTGGATCTTGTTTAGAAACTCTTATTTGAAATCATTGTACTAAAGCGGTTTGGTTTGCTACTGATATCAGCTGACATCCCTCATGAGGAGTATAGCCCGTCCTTGCCTACGTTACCAAAAGAGGCATACGAGGTGTACTGGTCAGGCTGTGCCTGTTACCCAGTTATGATTGGGACCCCTGCTGGTTTAGTAGTGGTTTGGGGTGGAGTATGTAGGTTAGCCACTAGTCATCTCTGTACTCCTGCAGAGCAGTAGTCCTTTCATCGCAAGAGTCCCTCTACTTCCTTTTAAGCTGACAATCCTGGATGGCTAACTTTTAGGGACTAGTCACACCCACGATGCTCTCACTTTGACCCTTCCCTGAATACATATTTCCTACCAGACTGACCGAACACAGCGGGTGAAGATAGCAGCCAGAATCACCAACACCAGTGAGTGCCTGTTGAATGGGTGGAGCATAGAAGCAACATCCTTATAATGCCCATTTAAAACAATTGAACATTGACCTTTCATTAATGTGCAGAAACCAACATCTGAGGGCTGTAGACTCCATAGTGTGATTGAAAGGTGTCCCTCTCTCCAAAGCTGCATATGGAGCCTTGGCATGGCTCTGAAGTTCTGCCTTTGTGATCATCCAGCCTAGGCCAAACTACTTGGCAGCTGCCATTGAATTGAGGATGTTCCTCCAACCTAAAACAACCACATTTATACACAAACACAAAGCATCTGCGTGGCTTAACAAAACACCTTTACGTTAACATGCTTTTATACAGTGCCAGTTCACCACTGTAGTAGTAGTAGTAGTAGTAGTATCAGAATGCTTATGCTTGTCCGTGGAGTGGCGTACTGTGAACCCGCAACGTGTATCCAGACCTTAGTCTGCTGGAAAAAAGAAAATGTCAGAGGACAAGACAAGAAGATGAGAAAGCAGGAAACCGATGCTATAAACACATTGGGGGCGGGATGTAGTGGGGGAAGGACATTTTGAGATTGCATGGGTGTGTGTCACTCCTGTTAAGTAGACCATGGTTCTGCAACAGTGTTGTGATAATTGGGATATTTTTTCAAGGCAGATTTGGAGACCTTTAAGTTAGTACACAATGTAATGTTGGATGCACGAGGGTGGCCACATACACCTGTTTACAAGTTTGGTATTATTGCAAGGAACACCGCTTTTCCAGTTCATCTTCCACCACTAGCACTACATAAAATATCAATGCAAGCCAACCTTGTAGGGACCTTCATAGGTAGATCCTTCAAGGAAGTAAGATCAAAGGTCGACAACCAAAAAAAGGGACTGACTAAAGTGAGACTGCTAAAAGCAGTTCAAAATCGGCCCAGTCCACAGTTAAAAAGCAAAGGAGGCAAATGTGGTAGAGAAGAAAATAGTGGACATAGGGGTGACTATCTGGAAAAATAAATAAATAAAATAGTTTAAAAAAATCAAAGTTGACTTCCAAATGTCGATTGTACACATTCATTTGTAAAAATAGCAAGCCAAATTTTGGAAGGTCTGCTACATGCCCCCCCCCCCCCCAAACGACTCTGAAACTGACATGGAATCCTTGGCTACATTTGCAGAAAATTCTCTGCGCTAGAGAAACTATGCAATCTCAAGAAGAAATGCAATGATTATAGTCAAGTACAAAACTGCACAAATCTACCCACCTCGTCCTGGCTGTTCCACCACATATTTTTAAGGTGGTCATGATAATGGGGAATATATTAGCTATATTTAGGGTTGTGTGTCGTGGCGAACAGACATGGGGTGCAGGACGGGGTTAAGATATCTTGCCCCGAAACATGCCACCACAACGTGGTAAGCCAGATCTGTTTGTTCAGTCAATGATATATGCTTTAGATGACAAATGTGTTCAATAAATAAATGCTTCATGGCAGCTGTTAGGCGGCCGTTAACAAAGTGCTGGATGTGCTTTTTCTGTATAATGGACATCATTTTAGTGTATCATGAAAAAGGCATCAAATGAGAAATGGACAGTCAATATGGAAGGTGAACATTTTGTGTGGGGGCGCATGTGTAAAACCTGCGTGAAACAATAAAGACCCTCCCTTTTTGCAATGAAGCAGGACATTGCTTACCCATGGTTTATTTCTGAAAAGCTGTTAAAAACGTGTCGCAAATTCTTGAGCACCGATCCTGTGGCATCAGGGAAGTTGGGAAGTGTAGTTTGTGGGTGGATGCAGAATTTGGGGAGCAGGGCGGGAGATGACGTAGCAGGAACAGGGGAAGGCAGTTGTATGGTGGTGTTCTACTAAAGAAGGTGTGATACCATAGTCTGCCTCCGATTTAATGAGACGCTGTGCATGCCTAAGAGTCACGGGCAGCCCCTGTGAACTCCGAGTCGATATTGGTGACAAGCAGGCAACCTACGCTGCAGTTGATCGTGGGGGGCTACTGTTCCTGACTGGGTACGTCAGTGACTGAGGCATTTGCGTGGCAGGCGCACAAGTTCTCAATGTTCCTGGGAAAGCAGCTTGGAAGTCCTGGTGCCGTGGCAGTGATTGCTATGCAAAGGAGACAGATCTCGCCCTGGGTGGGCAGGCTGTGCTCGTGCCTGTAAGGCGGCTGCCATTTTAGGAGGTTGCACAGGTCTCCTGGATATGCAGGTGAGCATGTGGGGCAAGGATCGCCCTGAAAGACTGTTGCTTGCCCAGAGACACTGAATCATACATTATTGCTGGGCCAGCTGCATTGACAATCACAAAACTCTTATTAAATCACGTAAAGCATCTAATTATCAACATTTTGGCTTCTCAGCCCTGTGACACCTCACGGACCGGTCCTCACACTCACCATGTCTGATAAGGACATACAGGCCCATGTCACACCATAGGTGTAGATACAGAAGAGGGTCCAACAATCCCTGGCAGTAGTTTCCTGGGGTATTTGATGTCAGACACCAGCAACATGGGGCCAATGTGGGCCAGGTGGATCAGGGATTTCGACCTTTATGTGGGTGCTATGGGGCCCATGGAGGACAACAGACAACAACGCCTATTGAAGGCGGCGGTAGGTCCAGCCACCAGGGGCATAAAATGATGAACTGCCGGCTGACTCCATAGATACTATTCAAGGTTTAAAGAATGCTCCATTTCACACCACATACTAATGTGGATTACGAAAAACAAGTTTGTCCCACTGCAAAACAACAAAATGTTGAATCCATGGACGCATCTGTGATGAGGATGCAAATCAAACAAAAACACTGACTTTAATAATTATTCTAACACTGAGGCTTTGCGATCTCAGATAATCGCGTTTTAAGAGTCGCAAAATTTCAGAACGAAGCTACTGCATGAATCCAGGACACCAGAGATATGGATGCAGGCGAGAGCAGAACTAGCGATGGAGTCACAGGTGGAGGCCATGGGCAACCTGAAGGGTTTACACATGCACCCGGAGATGATACAGAAGCTGATTGGGGGCACAAAGGAGAGCCATTTTGTTACAAATGTGGATAGGAAATTCCCCATGACTGCACGCACCCGGCAATAGGACAGAGGTGCTCAGCGTGTTGGGGGGACGGGGCCACTTCAAATCGGTGTGCCGGATGTCTAGAGGCTTGGGAAAAGGAGACAGCTAAGGTGGCAGCATGACTAGGCCCAGGGAGAAGGCACCAACCACTGTCTCCAAGGAGTTTGAGATTGCGGCACAAGTAAACAGGAAACACAGAGAAGTGAGACTACGATAGCATGATTCAGGAGACGACAAACCAGTGAAGGATCACAGAGAAGACAAGCGAGGGATTGGAAGAGATACAGAGTCTGGTCCTCACGACCAAAGAGCCATGTACGATATTTGGAACAATCACCGTCTGAAAATGAACTGAGCTCCTCAGAAGGATAGCAATGGTGGAAAGGATAACTATATGCTCAGGGCAACAAACAGGCCACGGAACACAGCCATGTGCTGCTCATGCACCTACATGAGCGGCAGACACAGTTCCTGATAAAATACTGGCACCACAGTGAACATCATTAATGAGCATATCTATAAGACCCTTGCTCAAGCACCCAGACCCTGCTCATCTAAAGTGGACATCTACCCATATGGGTCCAAATCCCTGCTAAAGTGACTGGGTCAGTTTGAGGCAAGATGCCGATAAAAGAGGCAAGAAAGAAAGATTCCAGTAGATGTGATCTCCACGTCAACAGAATGCGGGTGCATCCTAAGTTTTAAGACCGTTATTTACAGGGTCTAATTCATGTACTGTACAGGCTGATGGTTAAATACATTGACAGTGGACACGATTGACCAGTTGTTCACTCTTCAAAGGTATAGGCAAATCAAGCTTCACATTGACAAGGATGTCCAGCCGGTGGCACAACACTACAGAGGCATTCTTGTCAACATACATCAAGTGGAGGAAGAACTCCACAAACTGCTGGAAAAAGACAGAGAGTCAGCAGTAGGCCCCACACCTTTGTGCCCGTTCCAAACAAAGGCTCTGAAGCCATCAGGCTGTGCGTGGACATGAGACGGCCTAATCATGCCATCAAGACGGAACTGCATTTTCTCAAAGAAAGTAATGACCCCAGATACTGAGAAGTTTGCTGCACTCAACGAGAGGCTGCCTCCAACAAATGTCTCGGAGCTTTAATCTTTTCTGGGGCTGGCAAGTTACTGCACAAGCTATGTTAAAAGGACTTTGCCACCATCAGTGAACGGTTGAGAGCCCTCACAAAGTAGCAAGTACCCTTTCTCTGGTCAACAGCGTGCAAAGAGGCATTCAAAACCATCTGTGACTGAATAGCAGAGGCAGAGAACATGCCATACTTTGACGCAGAGAGAGAGACCGAGTTGATCATAGATGCAAGCCCTGTAAGATTGGGCGCAATTTTGGCCCAAAAGGCGCTGCACAACTCCCAACAGAGACATTGTTTCTTATGCCAGCAGGAGCCTGTTGAAAACAGAACGAGTCTACTCACAGGCTGAAAAATAAAGTTTGCCGTTGTTTGGGCCTGTGAACATTTTCATCTATTTCTGTATAGGAAGCCTTTTACGATAATCACAGATTACCGGCCTTACTGTTTCTGTATGGGAAACCCCAGGCGAAAATGCCACCTTGCATTGCTAGGTGGGCCGGCGGCGTCAGAGTTACGCATTTAACGTAATGCACTGGCCAGGCAAAGAGGACAATCCAGCCGATTTTCTCTCCATCATCCAAGGTCAGCAGAAGTGCCAGAGCCGTCAGTGGCTGATCGGTACATCAGGTACCTGGTACAACAAGCAATTACCTTAGGGGTGGATCCGATAAAGCTGACGCAAGAAGCAAAAAGAAACGTAGCTATCCAAATCATCATAGAAGGGCTGCGGTCGGGGAGGTGGAGGAGAGCCAAAGAGAAGGGTCGTCTCACTCGGAAGAAGTGAAGAGAGACAGACAGCCTCCTGCATGTGAAAGATGAACTGGCTGTGTCGGATGAAGTATTGCTGCTCAAAGGTAACAAGATAGTGGTGTCGACACCGCTGAGGAAACAGGTGGTGGGTTTGGCACATGAAGGACACCGGGGAATTGTGTTGACTAAAAGGATGTTAAGAAAGAAGGTATGGTTCTCACGACTGGACATGATGGTAGAAGATTTACTTGAGTGCGACATATGTTGTCTGATCATAACCACAAAGCACCCTGACCCTCAAAAAATGACTGAACTTCCAAAAAGGTGTGGGAGAAAGTGGCCGTCGACTTCTTTGGACCCATTGAAGGGGGGAAATGTGTGTTAGCAGTCATGGACGAATATTCACCATTCCCTGAAGCACATATGGCAACTTCCACAGCAGCCCACCATGTAATTCCAGTACTGGACAGAATATTCACAGCCTTTGGTATCCCTAAACAGGCGAAGTCTGACAGCTGGACCCTATTTAAAAGCCAAGACTTCAAGACATTTGCAGAATACATGGGGTTCAGCCACAGAAAGATAACACTGCTATGACGTTTGAGCGTTTTACGGCCAACTTGAGGAGGGCACTACAGATATCTCACCTGATGGGACAGCCATATGAAAAGATGTTACAATAGCTGCTGCAAGGCTACCGGAGCACGCCACACAGCTCCACAGGGAAATGCCCTGCAGAGGTAATGTTTGGCCGCAGCATTCGCACTAGGCTGCCACAACACTAAAGAATCTGAGAAATATGTGGAAAATTATGCAATGAGAGCAAAGGACGTGGCTGCCAAGAAAAAGATGAAGCACTATACCGACACCAGGAGAAGGGCAAAGGACTCCTTGCTGATGCCTGGAGATGTGGTAGCTGTATAACCGCCCAGAACCAACAAACACACTGCCACGTTCCACGAGGATCCGCAGGTCACCACAGGAAAGAAAGGCTCCATGATCACTGCAGAAGGAGACTAGCACCAGGTGACGCAAAACTCATCACACTTCAAGAAATGTCAGTGACTGAACAGACACCGAGGAGCAGAAGTCATAAACGCGAGACCCTATAATCCTCAGATGAGTCCCATCGGGTTGACAGTGAGGACTCGGATTGGGCCGAGCAAGATGACCCGGTGTCTGCATCTAGAGCAGGACATTCGGAAGTGAAATATGAACGACCTCAAAGGGTAAGAATAAGGCCCCGGAGAATCATTGTAGAAATAGGGTAATGAGATGCAGTTGGTAGTTAAATCGGGGGGATTGTAGTATTGGGGAAGTAGGGAAGTGTAGTTTGGGGGTGGTACTTGGGGAGCAGAGTGGGAAGTGACATAGCAGGAACAGGAGAAGGCAGTTATATGCTGGTGTTCAATTAAAGAAGGTGTGCTACCATACCCGTAGTCTGTGCCTTATTTAATGAGCCACTGTGCGGGCCTAGTAGTCACAGGCAGCCCCGTGAACTCTGAGTCAACAGACCCTGACTTGATTATTAAACTCTTAATTGCTGTGTCGCATAACATAATGTAGATCGTTGCCCTTCTCATAAAAGTAGCATTAGCTCTAAAAATACACATCGGAATAGCTACGAGTTTCTAACCACCTCACATAATGAGATGAAATCATTGTTTCCGACATAATACTTGCGTTGATTGGGACCTATGCATACATTTTCTTTCTCTGAATGACAAGAAAAGGTGCACTACAAATTGTTCATACGGGCTACGCATTTGTTTTTTTGTTTTTTAAATATCCTTATGAATAATGCTAACTGTACAATGGTTTTAACAATAACAGCTATATGTGGCTCATTATAATATCAAGATAACTTGTAGACCTCTTGATCTATTTCCAAAGATGCATTCCCAAAGATTTATCATTTTGTAATTTTAAATACTGGCACATTTTCTAAATCCACGTTACAGAATCAAAGTTTGGATCTGGGACACCTCATCGCGATGACCATTTCACCCATGAGGTGCTGGTATAAGAAAAGTTTACAAAAAACCCACTGAAGTTAAGGTTCCTAGCAACTTGAAGGATAGCACTAGAATATGTATCAGCAACAAGTTGATCCCTTACAGATGGGGTCCCTGGGCGTCAAAGCTTAATCTGACAGGATGTGACTGAAGACCCAGACACTAGCACTGGCTCGCTCCTAAACCACTGTCCTTGTCTTTCGGTGCAATATCAAATTGTTGCTATCAGTTTCAAAGAAAATATCACCCAGCTGCTCTAAAAAGATTTATCCATTCTCGTCTTAAAAAACTGTTTTGGATCCCTCTAACCTGGCTAATTTCAGACCTACTGCCACTTTTGAGAAAGTAATTTTGTCCCAACTGCAACCATACTGATTTGTCCAAGTAAGTGGTCACCACTTCAAATTACGATTTTGTCTGCGATACGGGACTGAAATGGACTTGCTTGTGTTCTGGGCTCCTTAAAACTAGTGGGCCAAGATGGCACTATTGGCAGTTTTCGATTTCATGGATAATTGACCTTGTCATTAAAAATGTTTAACTTTTTAGCCAGTGCCTATCCCACCCTCTATAAGGAGGTCTGCAAACCCATATGGGCCGGAGAAATGTTTTAGCACCAAAGCATAGCGCTGAACCTGGCCCAAAATATCAGAGTTGGTAAGGTTCTGCAGTCAGTAGCAAGAAGCCTTTTTCTCTTTGAAACTGCCAGATTTGTTCTAGGTCAGCAACCTAGTCACAGGTTTACAATGTACAACCCAGAGCAGTTAGATTACAATTCAGAAGATGTAATCAAGAAATTAATTTAAAACATAAGAGATTAGAAGTTCTCCATTGAACAATACCTACAAAATTTGTAATAGGAAATTACATAAAAATATTATTAAAGTTTATGGATATATATGCATTTTTGTTATAGATGATTACAGTAGCATGACAACCGTCATAATGACATATTACAGAAAGAGCATATACATCGACATGCAGAAACTGAGCTTTAGATCTTTGTGTCTGAAGCGATTTGTGTAGTGTTCGTGATTGTTTGCTTGATATTGAAGATTGGGTGGCTTCCAATTTTTTTAAACTGAATCCATCCAAGACAGAATTTTATTCTCTCACTTGAATCTGTTCTTCCCTATCGATCATTGGTTTGTTTCGGCAAAGATTTCTGGTGCTCAATCCGGTTGATTCCATTTGCTAAATCTCTGGGTTTTACTTTGGACTCATTGGTATACGATTCCTCATATTAATTCTTTAATCAAGTGGACTAGTTTTCATTTATTTCCCTTAAGTTTGGTTCCATATTGATTTTGACAATTCACTTTTGGTGGGGCTCCCCCAATCTTCTGTAGCACTATTTAAAGCTGTGCTCCATGCTGCTGCGAGACTGGCATTTGGCACAAGGAATTTCAATAGGATTACTCCCATTTTGAACGCTTATATTGGCTTTGGTTATATGCAATCATTTCTTTTATATTAATTTGCATGAACTATAAGACCATTCACAGGATGGCCCACTCATAGTTGGCTGACAAGAACATCTCGGGGGTAGCCAGGAGCTGTTATGTCTTGAGGTTCCTAGGTGTAGATGTTCAGCCTTCTGAAAGAGATCCTTTTCAGGCCTTTCAGTTTCATGTTTGAATGTTTCCCATCTGAACTACAGACTATTCCAGAATACCTGAATTTTCAAAACAACATTTTAAAGCCATGGTTTTGGAATGCTCTCTTTTTTTTTTAAACGTGCCTTTATTGTGATTTTATAACTAAAGAGAAAGTAACATGTTACACCTGATAAAGAAACAGCATTCATCCACAAATGAATGCCCCTGCCCCAACCCCGCCCCATGAGGAGGCCTCCTACTAACCTGAGCACATACACTGTCAAGAAATCAATACAATTTCACACCCTATCAGTTTGTGGCACATGCGAAACCTGGTGCCAGCAAACGCATTAGAACAGGGGCACATCCAAATCACCCGGCCCCTGAAGCAGCTTCTCCTCCACCTGCATTCTCTGGTCGAGCCCCTCTCAGGGCCTCAATAGCCTAGCCAGCAAAGCCATACTTCTGAAGGAAAGGGGGCCCATTTCATACAGCCCACATGTGATTTCTTCCATGTCGGAGAGATCCCACATCTTGAGTGACTGCTCTCTTTCATTTGGTAAAACCTCCACTTCCACTTAATAGTTAAGCAGGCTCTTGCTGCCATCATGGCAAAATTAACCATATGCGGAAGGCTTTGCTATTCATCTTCACCTCCCCCCTCAAGACTGAACAATACAAGCATGGGGTCCAAATTCCTCTGAATCCCCTCCAAGTCTTTTATCCATCCAAGTACTTACTTACAATATCCCTGGACTCTGCCACAGGTCCACCACATATGCTGTCTTCCCGCACCCCCTCTAACAGAGGGCGAATGCTAGGTAACATTTGGGATAGCCTCACAAAGTTCTACTGCCATCTGTGCAATAGCTTCATACTGGCATGCTGTCAGCGTCTTATGCGCCTCTGCATAACCTAGCCCACATCTGGTCATCTAGCTCCCCTCCCAAGGTCACTGTCCTATCTCTTTCTTAAGCCTTCTTTTTCCTGTAGCCAATATCAACACGGAACAGAGGTTGGAAGCAAGGCAGGTTTTGAAGATGTGCTCTGTGGGGGTCAGCTTCCATCGGAGTTCTAGTGTCCATTTATTTAAAAAAAGGATAGAACTAAAAATCGACAAGGTAGCAATATACAGGCACTCTTGGAGTTCTTTAATAAGTATGAATTTCCCTCCAACCCAAAGTTGCCCTACCCTCTCCAACCCAGCCTCAAACCAGTCTTCAAAACGCAGGTGGTCTGGAATATCATCAGTTATGGGAGGAGCCTAAAGGTCACTCAACGGGGAGGGCCACGTGGTGGGCGACGTGGTGACCCCTCTCATCTCTCTCTTCTTCCTCCAAACTCCAAACTTCTCATAATAAATCCAAAATATTGTGTTCTCTCCTGTGTATCTCCTCTCTGGGGACCCATAACCATTTACCAACAGTCACAGGCCTCTTCCAATATTTCTCCAGCTCCAAGCACCGTTTCTTCATGTCCACTCGCAAGTGTTGCACCAGTGCCCTATTTTAGAGGCTCTATAATAACCCACATCGGGAAACCCGATCACCTCCCCTTAATTTTGAGCAAGATAAGGTTTAACTTACTTACCTGTAACTATTGTTCTCCAGCATGGGTCTGGCATGGATTCACATGCACCTGAATATTCCCTTTCAACAGGCTCGGAATCGTCAGTAAAAGAAAAAACATTTTCACTTTAAAACTGTATTTCTCCTCTAAACCAATGGCTGTCTTCTGGGTCATAATGCCCCCATCCAATGACAGCCCTATCCCTAAGCTACACTCCCCTGGTGGCCATCTTCAGATTGGGCAAGCACATTATAAGTGGCAGTATGAACCACGATGAGCCACACAGGGGAAGGAGGGAGAGTTCTCATGTGAATCCATGCCAGACCCATGCTGGATAACAGTAGTTAGAGGTAAGTAACTTAAACCTTCTCCACCATAGGGTTTGGCATGATTCACATGCTCATGAATAACGATTACACAGCAGTACATATACCCAACCACAGGAGGTGGCAAGGCTCAACAGAAGCAATAAACACTCACCTCTGGAACAAACTCACCTCAAACAGGTTGCGTAGCACCACTTGGCCAACTCAGGACTCTTCCCTCGAATCCCTGTCAACGCAGTAGAACCTCGTGAAGGTGTGCGTGGACCTCCATATAGCAGTCCTGCAGATGTCGAGCAGGAGCACATCAGAGAAATGCAGTGGCTTGCTAGCCAGACAAGCACAGTGCATGATGCAGCCGGAGAGCCACCTGGAGATGGAAGTCTGCTACAAGGCCTTTCCTTGATTTACAGGTCCACAGTTGACTAACAACTGAGAAGTCTTCTGAAAATTCTTCGTTCGTGCCATCTAGAACTTCAAGGTACAGGGAACGTCCAGTGAATTCGATGCCCTTTCCGCTGACGACTGATTCAGAAATAATACGGGTGACACCAAAGGTTCGTTGAGGTGGAATTCCAATGGTAACTTTGGCATAAAGGTTGGGTGTGTATGCAGTACCATCGTTGAAAGCGCGGAAAGACAAGTAAGGCGGCTTGCAAGACAGGGCCTGAATCACCCCGACCTCACTGGCTGAGGTGATAGCAGAAGTTGCAGAGCCGTGACAAGCAGAGGGGTAATCTTCTGAGTCCGGCACCACACAGAGAAACGTTTTCATTAATGTCCGCAGCACTTAATCGCTGACGAGGCTCTGACCCAAGGCAGGATATCCCTACATTCTGCGGGTAAAGCATAACCTCCAAACTCCAGGGTTGCAGGAGCCATGCCATTAGGTTCAGAGGCCCTTGGTTTGCGACGCAGAATCGCCCCCCACACCCTTCTCTGGCGAGAAGATCCAGGGACAGTGGTAGCTGGATGGACAGGGCCACCGACAGACATAGCAAGTCAGGATACCAGATCTGCCTCGACCCCACCAAGGCGACGAGTATTAGCCTGCAGTGGCACTGTCTGAGTGTTTTGATCACAGGTAAGAGGAGTTGAAACGGAGAGAAGGTGTACAGGAACTGTTCCTCCCACGCAACTCCCATGCTCCAGAGCTGAGGGAACCTGCTGGTGAACCTTGGCACTTGGTGTTCGCCGCTGTCGCGAAGTGAACGATCTGAGCAGGCCCCATTTGCCGAACTGAAAATCCACCCGGTCCTGGTGAAGGTCCCACTCGTGGCAAGAACACATTTCCCTGCTGAGAGAGTCCACAATGGTGTTCTTGATTACTGCTAGGTGAAATGGGACAACGAACATGCCTTGACGAACGGCCCATTGCCACAGGTCCTGGGCCTCCTTGGAAAGCGCTGGTGGGCAGGTCCCCCGTTTCCGGATGTAGAACATGGTGGTGGTATTGTCTGTGAACATCCTCACCACCTTGGCTTCAACGACGGGAGAAAAGACTTGAGGGCCCAGAATATAGCCCTAAATTCCAGGATGTTGCTGCGTAGGTCGTTCTCCGGTTGCCAGAGGCCTCTGGCGTGCAACTTTCCAGTGTGGGCTCCCCATCCCTATAGAGAGGAGTCTGTGGTGACCATCTCCTGGTATGGAGGAACCTGAAATGGAGCTCCCTGGATGAGATGTGGCTGTACGCCCCACCATTGAATCTGCCGACGGGAATCCTCGTTGAGCGAGATTTTGTCGGCAAAATTTCCCGACACCTGCATCCACCTCGCATTAAGGAACTCCTGGAGAGGTCTCCTATGAAGTCTGCACAGACGAAAGAGGCTGATGCAGGAGGACATCGTGCCCAGCAGCGACTTGATGGACCGAACAGTCATTGTCTGAACCGATGACAATCGCTGTACCGTGTCTTGTATGGCTCTCACCCTCTTTTCTGCAGGCGACACCAAATATTTCAAGGTGTTGAGTCGGGCACCTAGAAACAGCAGGTCCTGAGATGGCATCAAGCAAGACTTCGGATAGTTTATGGAGAACCCCAATTCCGTCAGCAGACATACGGTCTTCGATGTATGTTCGCCAGCCAGAGTGTGTGAGCTGCTACACACCAGCCAGTCGTCCAGGTAGGGCAGTACATGTGCCGCCAGCAGGCCAGGCACTTTGTAAAAACCGGCATGGCTGATTTCAGGCGGAAAGGCAGAGCCTTGAACTCGTAAAGCAGACCTTGAACTACGAACCGTAGGAACTTGATGTATTTCTTGTAAATGGGGATGTGGAAGTAGGCGTCCTTCAGATCCAAGGTTAGAAAATCTCCCACTCCAGCTGGCCGAGCACATGTTGCAACGTGACCATCCAGAAGTTTGGGGACTTCAAGTACTTGTTGAGACGACAAAGATCTAGGATCGGCCTCCACCCACCTGTTTTCTTTCGAACCAGAAAGTATCTAGAGTATACTCCGGAGCCCCGGAGACGCTGGGGGTACGGTTCTATTGCCGCTGTCTGCAAAATGGCTCGCACTTCCTGTAGAAGCCGTGTTCAGTGTTGTTCTTGTCGCTGAATCAGAGTAATCTGAGGACACCTGCGTTGGAACTACAAGGTGTGTCCCTTTCCGAGAGCGTCAAGTACCCATCTGTTCATGGTGATCTTTTCCCACGCGCTGACAAACTTCGCCAGCCGGCCTCCCACCGGGGTGCATAAGTGGTGGGCTGAGGCCATGGCTGGTTCAGGCCTGCTGGGGAGGGGGGGGGGTCGCAGCGCTGTCCTGCGTCCTCCGCTGCCTTGAGTGTGACCCTGTACGCTTCTTACATGAAGGAGTGTGAACGAGTGAACGATGTCGGTACGGCGTACTATACTCCTTGGAGAATCTTCCTTGTTTTCCGCTGGCAGAGTGAAAGGATGGCGACTGTCGCTGCTGCAAAGTTCCCGGGGAGCATGCTGTCTCAGTGTTGGTCTTTATTGCTTGCAAACACTTGTTGACTGCCTTTACAGAGAGGTTCTACCCGAACGGCATATCCAGCACCTTTGTCTGAATGTCTAGTCCGAAGTTTGTTGCCTTCAACCAACCTTGATGCAGGGACACTCCGTTCCCCATCTGACGGAAACCTGTGTCCTCAATGTCTACTGCTACCGTGATGGCATTATCCGAGGCCACTTCCACTTCCTGAAAGAGTTCCAGTACCTCGACCGTCTTGTCTTCGGGCAAGAAGTCCAGAATAGGACCCAATTTAAACCATAGTTCCTGGTCCTATCGGGACAACATGGCTAGGGAGTTAGCTACGTTGATAGTAGAGGCTGCTATATAAATTATCCTCTTGCCCTTTGAATCCAGCCTGTTCCCCACCTGGTCCTGGGGTACCATAGCTGCCAAACACGGGTTCGCTGAGCGTTTCCTGGCTGTGGCCGAGACCACCAAATCCAGCAAGGGCTGAGACCTTAAGCACCTGGGGGCGGAATCTGGAAGCCTGTACTACTTTTCCAACCTGCCCCGCTTGGTCAGGGCCGTATTCGTTTTCTCAGTCCACCTTCCCAGATGTTGTCCAGGAAGGGAACCAACATGTAGGTTTTCTTTCTCGACTCATGCCATTGTTACAGGAAGCCTGCTTTCTTGGCCTCCTCAGGGACTAACAAACAGTTCAGAGACCCTTGACATGACAGAATGAAAGGATTAGTCTTCGTCGGGTGGGGAAGCCATATGGGGCTCGTCCGCGTGCAGCGTTTCCCCATCGACTGCAATGAAGTCCTCGTCGGTGCCCGTAGCCGTGGTACCCGTGTTCGTGTGCGGGGCTGGGGCCTTTACTCAACAAGGTGGTGGTGGTGAAGCGGGATGATGGCGTGGACCAGCGCCCCATTTGGCCTTTCTTTCGTGGGGGCGAGCCTAGCCTCAGAGGCTCTTGGGTGTCTCGTAAAGGCATAGGTGCTGGAGGCATACGCAGCTGGATTTCAGTGACCAGTGTGTGCAGGGTCTTTACAATGTCCAGCGACATGTCCCTAGGTGGGGTGAACGGAGCCAGCGGTGTAGGATCTGGGCTGACGCGCCTCCTCTTGCGAGCAGGGGGCCCTTTGTGATCTGCACAGCAACCGTCCTGCCAATCATTCTCCTCGTCGGTACTCGAGTTGATCTGCTCAGGCTGGTCCGGAGTAGCCAGCTGGTCCACATACCAGGCAAGGTCCACAGGGGTGACCATCTCTCTCTCGCTTTCTCAGGAGATTGCTGGGTCTGTGGGGCTGCCGGGTCTTTCCCTGATCCCGGACTGGTCACCGCCTTCGTCGCTGCCTCTGCAGCTGTATCTCGCCTCGGGGGTAAGGACACACGTGGAGCGGCCAACACTTCCTTCGCGAATCCACTCTCCTACAATGCTGTCGCATGGACGTCGACCGTGTCATCGTTGACACAGTTGACCTGGCATGCTGCAAAGTCTTAGCCAGCTTTGACAATTCCTCTCGGGACTTTTCCCTCGTCGGCTTATTCGCGGAACACAGAGTTGGACAGAGTTTGATACTTTCTCTTCGGAGAGGCCCCCTTCATTGGTGGGCTCACTGCGGAGGCTGTCAGTGATGGCGATCACCTTCTGCCCAACTTGGGACCCGCATCAGCGGCGAACCCACCGGTGCTAGCGTCGCAGAGCTTGGCCTTCTCTTGGACCCCCGCGGACGGGGAGTCCTCAATGGATCTCAACCTTCTCCCGGAGGGAGTTCGCTCCTCAGGCTGGCTGGTCCTAGATGAGGCTTGACCCTGCCCTGTGGCTGACTCAGTGGCCTTGCTCGACTTGAGCCATGCTAACAGTCTGCTACAGCAGTCCTTGGTTTTCCTCGAAAAACTATGGCACACCTCGCATCCCTTCTCTTCATGGTGTAGATGCAAGCAATATAAGCATTTATGATGCAGATCTTCCACAAAGACGTTTCTTAAACCAGTTCGCGCAGAGTTTGAAGAGGCTTCGACTTTCCTTCTTCATTCTTTCATTCAGTCATGGATGAAAGGTCGCGAAGTAGGCCCAAAGCCAGGGGTTCTTGAAACTTCGATGACGATCAGGCAGTGGATGAAGATCTTCGCCGGTAGTGGATGCCTGCTGCCAGTCTCTGTCCTTCGTCGAAGATGATCAAGCAAAAATCGCCCAAAACTAACTATTTGGGTCAAAAATTCTGAAAAAAACATGAAATTAGCTCTGAGAGCAACTAGAGGACTCAACACTGAAGCGTGCTGTAACAATTTGAAAATGTGCACCAGGGGTGGAGTTTAGGGAGTGGACTGTCATTGGATGTGGGCAGTATGACCCAGAGGACAGTGATAGGTTTTGAGGATAAATACAGTTTTAAAATGAAAGTGAAACTGTTTTTTCTTTTACTGAGTATTCCCAGCCTGACGATAGGGAATATTCATGCGCATGTGAATCCATGCCAGACTCCATGCTGGAGAAGTGTATCTTATGGTATCCTTTGTTTCTTTCCCCTGCCATAGGAATCGGAGAAACTCCCCTAGCCTCCTTCAGCAGCTAGTCTGAGACAGTGACCGGCAACATCTCAAATTAATAAAACAATATGGGCAACTGAGTTATTTTCAAAACATGTAAACGACCCAGCCAGAATATGGTCAACCCCTCCCATTTCTCCAGAGTTTAAGGCAAATTAGAAAGCAGGAAGAGCGGGGGGACAGGTCATTCGCATCAGCCGGACCCTCCAGTGTTCTAGTATTCTGTACCCCTAAATACTTTATTCCATCGAGCTGAATGTCCAACGATAACAATCTAAGATCTGTGATTTCAGCGCCAGGATTCCTTTTAAAAGGGAAGGGGATCAACTTGCCTACATTAACCTTGAACCCTGCTAGAACCCCATATTCCTTAATGGTAAGCATTGCTGCTGGGATGGACACCAAAGGGTTGGATAAATGCAGATAAATATTGTCTGCATGCATTCCCATTTTCTACTTTCCTTTCCTCAATCTTTACTCCCCTGAATCTGCTCAAATTTCCTAATACTTTAATAGTAAATTTTCACGAGCGCATTGAGGGACAAGGCAAAAAGAAGGGGAGAGAGGGGACAGCCCTGCCTAGAACCCCTTTAGTCCAAAGGATGCAGACATCTTTTCATTTACCACAATTTTGGCCCACGGCTCCAAGTACAGCACCGCAATCCCCCACTGGAACCTTTCTCCAAAACCAAATCTCCTCAATACCTCATGGTGAAAACACCTATCTACCCTTCTCAAAGGCCTTCTAAGCATCCTAAGTGAGAATTACCAGATCTCCACCCATCACTCTAGTGATTGCTATCAGGTTTAGTGTTTTTCACACAGAATTTCTGCCCCCTGTCTCTCCGGGATAAAACCAACATGGATCCTGCGGGCACCAATTCAGGCACGAGCTTCTTGAGCCTGGCGGCCAGCGTTCACGTGAAAATATTCTCACCCACATTCAAAAAAAGAGATAGGTCGATGTGAGTCACACTGAGTGGGGTCCTTCCCTTCAATGAATCACCAAATTAAATGCCTCCTGAAATGATGGGGATGAACGGCCTGCTTCAAGTATGCAATTAAATAGTTTTGTTAAGTGGGGCACCAATACAGACCCATACGGTTAGTAGAACCCAATGGCAATTCCATGTTCCCCCGGGGCTTTACCTGCCGGCATTCTACGTATAGCCACCACACACTCTTTCGCCATTATGGGGCTTTCAATTCCAGCACCTCCACTACGGACAAGGTTGGAAGGCCATCACTGTCCAAATATTCTGTGGGGTGCATTTACAGGCTCTAACAGAAGTCACTGTCACCTGAAAAACTACATTAAACATTGCCAACAAAAACGGCTGTGCTTTGTTCCCTGGCACATGTGTGGCAAGCATTTGAACCCTGCATTGAAAAACGGCTCTGCGTTTGCTTCTCTTTCATCTGTATAACCAGAATTTATACACTGCATTGAAGAATGGCCCTCTGTTTTATTTAATATGCATCACAAAAAGTTATGCACCACATCAAAAGAACGGCCTTGTCTTCCTGTTAATTCACATGAGGGGCAAGGATGTCTACATTGCAACCCGACACAGCTTTTGTTGTACCCTTCATGTGAACCGCAGCGCTCAAAACACTGCAAATGGAAAAAAACTGCTTGGCTTTTCCTTTTTATTTCACGTCACATCCAAGAACCTTGTGCCGTACCCCTCTGTGTCCATTAACCAACAGTAATGCAGACCCAATCAAAAGGTCAAATTAAAAGAAAGTCCCATGACCTACAGAACCACATTCCAAACATCAAATGAAATACGGCTTTCACAAATGTGAAAGCAAATAAGGAAAAATGATGCTTAAAAGCCAATGTGAGACGGTGGCTTTTGCTTGCACAGAAATGTCAGTTTGTGGTTGGGGGGTTGGCTACACAATGTACATTGCTTGTCCCCACAAGATTGCAGTCAGCTTGGAAAAAGACTCAGAATACCAGTAATCATTGCCAAGTTAGCTCGTGTTGGGGGGCGAGTGATCCAGGGGGAGTGCTTAACATTGGTGCTATCATTTGCTTTAAAACCGTTTTTCCTGTTTTGTCATTAAAGATCCATGTGAACTGTTAGGATTTTGAACCAATTGTTCTGTAGGAATCATTGCATTTGTGTTGCCACAACATTGGTGGCTGTTGTAAAATTGTATTTCGAATATTTTTCCTTTTCTGTAAAAAAATCTATTAATAATTATCTTATTGATACACACCAGCCTGGTTCCTAGTGCAGTGTGACACAGGGTGTTCGGGAAGGGGGGTGCGAGACGGGTTGGAGGCTTACTCAAAATGAATCTGTGGTTTATTAAAGATAAAAAGCGTTTTTATTGTGTGCCACGTTCATTTTCGGGGAAGGAGTCCCTGGCTGGAGTGTGCCTTGTTCTAAAACCATGACAAAGTGGGGGCTCGTGTCATGATTGAGGTTAGGGTTTTCACCCGTGACAGTCCAACAAGGCAGACTAACCCATTGAAGTTAGTGTTACTTTTAAGGGCTAGAAAACTGTTTTACACTGTAAAGGCGCCATCCAAAAACTTGTACCCTAGGTACCAGGCCTGTGACTCAAAAGAAAATAGTTTAACCCTAAACTAGGCAAGAGCATGGTAGAGATTTTGTCCTTGCATAGATAACTAAAGGAAGACCACTCTTCATAATGACCACTGTGAAATTAACATGGCCAGGCAGCACCTTCTGTCCAAATTATTCATTAGAGGGGAATGGGCAGAACAAAAACATGAAACCTGGCTATCTAGTATGATGCAACAGGTGACCTCTATAAGCATGGATGTGTGGCAGGACAGTGGCCTGTTACATCAAGCCCTGAGTTTTATATGACTCAGAACATCAGAGATGAACAAATTAAGATGGTCCAACTCGCTGCGTACATGTACTTCCACAGATATTCATGGAACTAAAGTGCTAAGAAAGTGTAACCTCTGGGCAAAACCAGTCTGAGCTTTTAAGTCAAATACATAGTGAGTTAAGGCATGCAGAGGAGAAAATGTGAGAATGCCAACATTCTGAGGTAGAATTAGGAAACTTCATCAATCAGCTCAAGAATGAGTTGGCAGTTCAGCAACAATCTAATTCAGAACAGGAGGCCCAACTATCTGCATTAAAAGAGGAGTGCCAAGAAACCAACAAGTGATCTACAATAGAACCTGCTTAGAGGATATGATTGCTTTGCAAGATCAGATTAAGCAATTAAAAGATGAGAATAATAAATTAATCATTAAAGAAGTTCATTCCCAAACAGAATTTGACCAGGAACGCCAGAAGTTAAGTGCTATACACCAACAGAGAGTTAACTCTAGTGAACTGAATTGCACACTGTACCAGGAAAAATATGCCCTATGCAGGAAGTGTACAAATTAAAGAGACCTGGAGAGAAGTGAGCCAGGCCTTCAGGAACTGACTGACCTAAAAGTAGAGAATGAAAAGTTAATAGGGCACATAAGGCAAATAGAACATGATCTAGAGCAGACAATGCTGAAAAAAGCGCTTGGAATGAGGAGATGTCTCCTGCAACAGAAATGGTCTGAGTACTCCCAGGCAATACAAGAGACCCAGAAAGAAAATGTGGCCCTTGTTGATGAGAACAGGGGACTTCAGAGCCAAGTAGTAGCATAAGGGAAGATCATAGAAGCCAATCCCTGATAGCAGAGCACAGGGCTCAGGCCTTTGCATGCTATCAAGAAATAGGGGCTGAGAAACAGAAATTTGAGAGGTTAGAAAAAGTGTGCTAGGTTAAATAAAGACTTGAGGAACCCAGAACAGTTAGAGTGGCAGGGCAACCCCTAATCACAGTGTGATGCCCTATGCACCAAGGGCCTCAAGCCAACTTACCACCCTGTATGCGCAAGGCATTGCTAACTTCATGTCCACAGGTTCACAAGAACCAGAAACCATGAGGCAGCCGGACTCAATTAGGCCCAGCATGATTGAGCTGGCAGGCCAGCGTTCATCAGAGATTGATGGGTGTGCGTCCCTGTTCAGGTGAAAAAATATTGTGACCCATGTATCTGACTCCCATGAAGAGAAAAACGGGGAGGCAGACTGGCAGAAACATCAGCTACAAAGGAAACACCTGGTCCAATTTGCAGATCAAAAGGAGTCAGAGTTTAGGCCCCAAAAGGGTATTCTGAAAAACTCCACCCAATACGGGAGGTGGGGGGGTGGAGTGGGGGAGTTCTCCTCCAACCCCGGAAGAAGGGAGGAGTCAGATGACTACTCCCCTGTGCGAAAGAGGGAGTCCAAGGGAAGTGACCCAGAGAGCCCACAATACAACAGGGGAGAAGAGACTAGGCCGCATCATTTTGGGAGAGGTCCAAAATCACGGAGCATCTAGAGGATAGGGAAAGGACCTCAAATAGCAGCAGCTCCAAGTCGGAGGCCGAATGGACATGGGTGCAGCGGAAAAAGAAGGCTGCCAAACAAAATAGAACTCTGGTGAAAGACCCCATTAGATAAAAGACATTAGAAATTTCATGACTTTGTATCATAAAAATGCCTGGTAAAAATTATCACAATTCTATGGAGTTTGCCAAATGGACATTCTCCCAAGAATACTCCAGCTTCTTTGCTGTGCTGGAGGATCAAAAGCATTCAAGGTAGTCTACCTACAAGGCGGCCTACAACCTTCAGTGCAGAGAGGATCAGGCCCAGAGAGAATTTGTTCAGAAATTGAAGCGGGCATTTGCACAAACCACTAGGCGGGTGCGCACAAATAGTAGGGAGTTCATCACTACCTATTTCCATGCACTCGCTAAGTACATTATATGACACAGTTGGTTACAGGATTTCCACGACGAAAGGACCCTGGATTTGGTAATAGAGCAAGCTACCCGGTCAAAAAACCAGTAAAAATAAGAATCCTCCCAAAAACCCCAAACAAACCAAAACCCCTGCCGCTGCCAAGGTGGTGGAGGTGAAGGTTACCCCCATTTCGGACCTAGAAATGGGGTGCTTAACATACACCTCCCACTAACCAATCAAACCAGAAGCAAAGAAGGCTTTCTGACCAGTCTCAAGCAGGTGGTAGCCAGGCAGGGTACCCCACAAATTTGTCACCCGGCTCTGCCACCTACATCAGCCCCAGGTACAAGAGGAATAGGCGCCCATCTTTGGGTACGTATGGACTCCCCCGGCCCAGGGGGGGGGGGTCCAATCAGGTGACTACAGCCCCAGGAAACTTCCCTCCAAACCTTCCTCAGGAGAGCAGTAATCATCCACCCTCTACTTTAAGTTTCTTCCCCAGGTACCCTCAAAACCCCAATGTTCAGAACAACCCTCCTTTCTCTCCCCGCTTTCAGGCGTCTAGACCACCAAATCGGGGAGAAGGAAGGCTAAGAATGGAGGGTTGAAAGGGAAACCTTCATTATCAAGGATACTCAGGGAGAAGGGATAGTTACTCTTCCCCTCTTCCCGAGCGCAGCAAAGTTGACTCAAGACCCCCATACCAGCCCAAGAGGGTGTCACAACTAGAGCGCCAGGTCCAGAACTTGACCCAAGACCTGAGTCGCATGTTGAGTGCTCAGCGGAACCCTCAGGTGATCATGGCAGCTCAGAACAGCTCGAATCTGGGGTCTGGCACCCCAGAACAATGACAGGGAGAGTACCCTGCCAAACAGCAGGTTCCAGAGGAGGAGGCCCGGGAGGAAGGGGGATGCAAAGCCCTAGAGGAAGCTTCCTTCCTTACCCATGAAAAGCCCCTAGAAACACCTGAACCCAAATCTCCTACCCCCGAAAAGCTGCAACCTAGGGAACAGAGGGTAAGTAGGAGAAACAAAGAAGACCCATTTTGTGGAGGAAGTAAGCATCCTCTAGTTTGAAGGGGAAGAATCCTTGGAGGGTTATGGGAAGAACGTCTTCTCTTTCAATGATGGGGGGGGGATTCCCCCCCAAAGAAAAATGGGTCCCAAAAGACCATAACTCAGACTGGGTAGGTATGGGGACTGCCCAAGAACCGCCTATCACTGAACCCCAGAAATGTCATCCTGAGAACTTAGAAATAACTGAGGGATCCTCCCCACAAACCGGTTCAAGTGACTGTCTCCGGGAAAAGGGGGGCAGCACAGAATCATAGGAAAAAGGGGATTCCAGAACCCCCACCAATCTCAGGATTCCAAATTTTATTTACAGATTCCCGAACTGCCCAAGATTCCCCAGTGTCAGAGTCCAAAATAAAGAAATGAACTGCCCAGCTAGCCCAAAATGCCCATTTCCTTTCCCGCCTAGAGGAGAAAGAAGGTAGGTTTTATGCCCCCATCCGGGTGCAAGGGCAGTGTGCAATTTCAGCGCTGGTGGACACCGGATCCCAAGCCACTCTTCTGTCCAAAAGGGCATTTGTGCAACTTAATTCAGGAAGGGGGGAGAGTCATCAAATTGCCCTCACACCTCTTCCTGGACAACTCCAGAACTTCAACGTGAATGACATTCCCGTTGAGGGGACTGTGGATCTGGAGATCAAAATTGGGCGACACAAGGTGAAACACCAGGTTATAGTCGTAACTCGAGAGGGGACCCCCTGTTTCTTAGGGAATGACGTTCTGAGGTTGTCTCCATTAATAGACTGTGTGAACAAGGTCCTCTGGACGCAGGATAACTGGCCAATAAAATTAAAACTGAGCACCAACTATGTCAGTCTAAATGGCACATCCCACATGGTTGAGCAGCGATCTGACAAAAATGAGTTCCATTTTCAGAACAATCATGTCCCTGACATTACTGTAATTGCTGTAGGACAGCAAACTGGTGATGGGAACTCTTCTGAATTCCTGAAAATCAACCTTCCATCCAGTTTCAAGTGGCATTCCACACTGGAAAGAAATACCCTGAACTGTTATACTGGCCCACAATTTGAAAACCCAAGTCCCCATAGTAAAAAGTGATGAAAAACCAGCTGAAAGCTTGGCCGATATTCGTAAAAATGTTGAACAGCTGTTCCTCCTCATTCAGGTAAATGAGGGGGGGAGCATGTCCTCCCTCACCACAGTATGCCTGAATAATGAATGGAAAAAGCTCCATCAGCAAAGCGTTGTTCAGGAAACTCCCAAAAGATCAGACCATTCCCACATTTAAATTGATTGATAAGTGGGAAATGGGCCTGGAAATTCCCAATTCCAAACATCTCCTGTCTAGCAGTTGTATGCTAAAAATGTCCATTGGTGATAAAAGCACAGAGCATAATTTTTGGGTCGTGTGAGAGGTCCCCTCTGCATTCGACTTAGGCAGTGACATTCTCAATCGATTCGCAATCAATTTGGACCTCAATCAAACCCTGGTCCCGACTAGGGGGCACCCCCATGGGCTTTGACAATCCTCAAAAGGCATTTTGGTCAGCTCAATTGCTACTGTATGCAGTTGAAATACAGATTGGAGAGGAGGGCACCATCCCAGGACGGCCCCTACAATTCCCAATTTCCCAAAAAATTGAGAGGACAGAAACTCCAAAACGCGGACGCTTATGTCCATTTAAATCACCATCTCCAACAGCAGGGGTTGGGTTTGACCCCGACAACATTAGTTGACTTACAACATACCACCATTCCAATAGAGGTTGATAACAGCAACCCTAGGAGTATCACTCTGGGCACAGACACCTTTATTGGAATGGAGGTTGATGACCAACATTTCTCCATGGACTTAGGGAATGAAATCATAGGACCAATCGCCAACGACTGCTATGACTGCGATGATGACCTACCGCCAGAAAAGATCTTTACCCGGCAAGGGGGGGGGGGGGGGATTTCTTGGTGTACTCTTCCTGCCTTTACTGGGGGGGGGGGGGGCAGAGGTGACCTGGGAATCAGGAAGGATGAATTGATATTCCAGGACCACAATGACTGCCTCTCCTACCTGAAACCTCCTATCCAGGCCAACACCATAACCAGAGATCTCTCCACGCAGATGGAGGATACCGCTGAGATTGCAAAACCCAAGGTCTTTCCAGGCTTCAGACAGATGATTGAGGAATGGGTCAATCTCACTGATGCCTGTGAGACCGAGGGGCAAAAGCAAAAGCTGAAGCAGGTGTTTTTAGATTTTCAAGAAATCTTTGCTGTGGACTCGTACGACTGTCGTCACACTGAGATACATTCTACCTCCATTCCCACAGACCCTGGGATGACTCCCATATTTGTGAAGCAATATCGTTTGCCTCTGTAAAGGATTCCAATAGGGCGTCACAGACCGGACTAGGACTCTTGCCCTTATCGTAGGATGTAGCGCTCAATTAGAATGCTTTTTTGGTCATTTTCTATGAATTCGGATTGAGCTGGCACCCAACCCATCTCACACTCCCTTTTACAAATACCCCGGGTCACAATGGACCATGAACCAGGCCGGTTGGTGGGAATACAATATTTACATATTTTAAAATAAAATAAAATCACAGTTTGAATATTGAGCAGCAATCACCAATGGAGTGCCAATTACAATGTAAACTAATGAAACACACTTGGTTTGACCTTCTACAAGAAAATATCCAAAGCACAAATGAATAAGGTGCACTTTTTCTATTCGGGTAGATAGCACCAGAGTTAAGATTTCCCACTGCAATGCTCCCTCAACCCCCAATTAATTGAATTCTGAGTGGATAGAAAGGAGCAGCAAGGAGTCAGGGATATCAGGCAGCAAACAATTACAATCCGACCTTCCCTCACAAAATAAGAGGCAAAATCCTTTGCAATTGCATAAAATGACACTCGGAATTGACAAATAATTAAATTAATGTCCGGTTGAATCAAGGAGGTAAATATGATTTATCACAGTATCAGGGATGTAATATAACTAGCAACTACAAGGCAAGGTATCAACAAAGGGCATACAGTTCAGAAAGCAACTTGAAAGTAAGAAACTAGTGCAACCAAAATCACACGTCGAAAAGTTGCAATTTACACTTGTTTGCAGTTTTAAATGTCAAAACGTTTTTTTAAAAAAAGACGGGTGGAAGACAGAATCGGAATGCGGTTTTTAGGCAGGGTGATAGATGCACATCACGGATAATATAGTGACTAGCTGAATAACGGTGAGATTTTCAAGGTGAAAGAAATTCGGTTTTGGTAAAATAAAGCAATTAAAAGGCAATCGGTTTGGAAAGAAAGGACAAGTTTTACTTAAACTAGATTATCAAGAAGATAGCGCTGCCCATGAAACAGGTTAAACAGCCGTCTTAACCCCTTCACGCCGTGTGTCTCTTTATGTGGAAATTAAATAAATTATTCAAAATAGGTCTAACGATTTATGCAAGACAGAAATGAATGGAAGAATTGCGCTAACACTAGAAAATCGAGGACAGGATGCACAGAGAATTCTGACAGTTTTGGACAAGTTACCAATGTATGGATACGATTACTAAGAATAGGACAAATACAAGGTATCAAGATGGGATAGGCTATGTGTTGCTATGGGATGGGGAAATACTCACAATCCGCACTTGAGTTTGGGATTTAGGACAGGCAACTGGATTCTGGACTCAAAGGCTGCGGTCACAGCAAGGCAGCGGGCTCTCCTAGCAGAAGACAGCTGGGCAAAGGTCTGGTCACTGGATCTCAAGGGTACAGCTGGCATGCAGGTAGTGGGACAAAAAGCCGGTCTGGTCACAGGATACTCTCCAAAAGGGTACCACAGCTTTTCCCCCTTCACCCTTAGTAATTGGGATTTTGTTATGGGGTTTAGTTATGAAGGGTGGTTCTGCCTGGATAGGAGGGCCTGAACCAACAATCAGTTTTCTGGCAGTGGAGTCTGGAATCTGCAGGGTGGATCTGGAATGTCTGGATATGCAGGTGCTGGAAATTTCAGAAGAGAGAGCGTCCTGTCTCTGTGAGCTCCCCTTCTTTTTATAAAGCTGGTGACATCACAGGATTTATTGTTGGGCAGAACTAAGCTAGACCTACCCCCAAGAACCGGATAGATCAGCCTATGTTGGTCAGTTTATGGGGTTGTGTTTTATGAGGTACAAAGCCATCCCACAGTCCTTTTTGACAAAAACCAATCTTAACATAAATCACACATTTGTACAGTTGTGGCACTTTTGCAAATTACATAGGCAGATTACATATTTCACATAGAGCATGGCAGTTCAACTTCCAAGTTTGTAGGACTTTGTGTCGTCCGTCTAATCTTTTTTCATCATTTGCAGTAAGAAATATTTTACCTTGTGCACATATCATAAGGCATGTTAGTATTGAATTTCAAAGTGGCACCATATACACTTTCCTCAGAATATCCAATTCTCTGCCATTTCCGTCCCCAAAATGCCAGTGAAGGCTACCATGTCTTAATTTAAAGCCACCAAAATTGCATCTAAACTGTGAAACTTTCGCACTACTGCGTTATCCAATTTCAGAGATAAAAGTCTCAAAGTTTTATTAATAAACTAGTCTTTTGAGCCAGATGGCCAGCATAGTCTTCCAAAAAAGTAACACGTAGGTGTCCCAGAATCTTTTGTGTCAAGCTGGAGCACAGACACAAGTCTGACGAGTGTTTGAGATGCATCCACCTGGACCAAAGTTTCCAAGGGCAAAGAGACGTAGGTGTCCCAGAAATGCCTTTGTGGCTTCTTTTGGGGGGAGGCCACCCCTGGTGTCAGCACACAAATGTCCATGTAAACTGAGCAGGAAACCTGTTTGTCTGGTTCCCCAGTACAGCCAATGCATTTAATTATTTATTTTATTCTGAATCAGAAGCAAGTCTGTTAAAATAAAACCTTATTTAGATTTTACCCAAACCCACCTTACATTTCTAAGCAAGGACAGGGCCTTATCCAACATTGTACTTTTAAAACCGGCATTTTGACACGTGGTCAATTCTGTTGGGATGTCCCTTTCAAATTCGGTTCTCTCTCTCCCATCTGGATTCCAAACATTGTTTGCAGCCCTATTCAGTTTCTCTTACACAGCAATGATGATAACGGGAAAAGGAACTGGTGGCCGGCGTTGGGAATGCCTCAGTGAATGATTCCCCGGAGGCCTCCTCTGGGTACAAGATCGGTCCCCAAAGTTGTCAGGTGGCAGAGTTGATGGCAGTTCACCAGGCCATCCTCACTGCAGGCAACACCGACTCCACAAACTGGTAGTAATCACTGATTCAGATCATGTCTGGAATGGGTTTGTGGAGCACCTGATTAATTGGAAAACCAGAGGCATGCTGTGTGAAAACAATAAACCACTCAAGCATGGCAAACTAACACAATCCATTGATGATCTGGTCACCTCTAATGGGATGACCATCTACTGGAAGATCATCAAGGGTCATTGCAGAATAGAGGGACCAGACAAAACCAGAAATGACCGGGCTGACAAGTTGGCCAAAACCGGAGCCATCAAGGCAGATCTCCTTGAGATAGAGTCCCTGTTGCGGGGAAATCCAGGTCGCTGCCGTCACCAGGTCCCAAACACTTGCCCAAAATGAGCTATCAACTGCCCAGTGGATTAAGGAGACCCCAGATGCTGATTTGATCATGGCACAAAAAGGGGATCAGATTACTGGGAAATGTTATCAACACATTGAAGACCCTGTGAATTTTCCTCTGACCGAAACTGATTATGTCGGGAAAGAGGATCTCCGGGTGTTGACGAAGTTTCCCAAAATGTTCAGAATCCAAGGCAGTTTGTTGGTAAGGAGATCCATCTCTGGATATGACCAGTGGGTGGTGCCTACCTCATTCCAAAGCCTGATGCTAAATCACAGCCATGACACGGCCACAGTCGGTCATCAGGTGTTTCATACTACTTTGGAAATCTTGCGAGAGGTTGCATACTGGCCACACATGGGGCAGGACCCAGACCAATATTTGAAGGGGTGTCTCGTGTGCATACAATTTCAGCCAAGTTCACTCACACACCGAGCTCCCCACCAGAAAAGGGGGATGACACTGCCTTGCTCAGATTTACAAGTAGATTACATCAGGCAGTGATTCACTCCTCTAGAGGAAACAAGTACATGTTAACAGTAACATGCTTGTTTCCAAATGGGTGGAATGTCTCCCGGCCTCAAATTGCAAGGCAGAAACAGCAGCTGACCTGATGATCAACCACATCTTCTTGCATTTCGGCCTTCCACAAAGGATTGAATCAGACCAAGGAAGTCACTTCACCAGCAAGGTGATGACAAATATGTGGGAGATACTTGGGGTAAAGAGGAAACTCCATATTGCCTACTGCCAAGCCTCTAGTGGGGGGAGTTGAGTGGTACAATAAACAATTGTGAGAATTCTTAAGAAGTTTGTGGCAGACTCTGGGCCTAGTTGAGACATCAGACTACTGCTTGTCCAGAGAGCCATCAGGTCTACACCATCTTCTGCAATCAAAATGTCTCAATTTGAGCTAATAACTGGACGAAAAATTGTGCTAACCCAGCATCTGATCCACAGTAGACATGGGCAGACACTGATCAACGCTTCCACAACACATGAATATATTGTGAATCTGAGAAAACACCTTCAGCATGCTTTTGCATACGCTCAGCGGAATCTGGAAAAATCGGCAGAGGGAATGAAAACCCACTATGATTTAAAGACTACTAAAAAAGATTATCAAGTAGGAGACAGGGTCTACTTGTACAATTTTCCTAGGAACCAGACCAAGGAGTGGAAATTCTTCCCCTCCTGGCGCTGTCCCCTTGAAATTGTAGACATAATCTCACCTGTCGCCTATAAGATCCACATCCCCAAAGGAGCACAGGCAGAAGAAAAATGGGTCCACATCAATCAGTTGAAAAGCTGTCACCCCAGACATGCTTTGCGGCAGATTGATGAGCCAAATGAAAAATCGAGCAGTGGAACCATCTGAAGAATGAAAAGAAAGGAGGAAAAAGCAGATGAAAATATTTAGATGCATAGGTATATCTATATAACAGGGAGTAATTTACTTGGTGTTATTGTAAAAATGAAAAAGATGTTATGAAAATTGCAAATTGTTGTCATTGTTCCGTACCTGGTGTTATTGTAAAAATGAGAAAAAAACAAATGTCATGAACACTGCAAGTTGTTGTCATTGTGCCATCGTTGTAAATCTTCCCGGAATAATGTCAGTAAAAAGTACTAAAACTAGTTTTTTTCTATCTTCTATTAGAGAATTAACATCCTTACATTCCAGCCTGGAGAGGAACACACCGGGGACCTGGAAGGGAAGGAAGGAAAGGGGGTGCTGCATCATACTCTCCAACCCAAAGACGGAAGGGGATACTGGAGTGCCACTCGCTGGTAAAGGAGAATTCCACCGAAGGAAATGTCATGATGCCTACCTCCAAGGAGCCAGGTCCGACCCAGCAACCCCAGAGGCAGGCATCATTCCCCCCAGGGAAGTGCCAGCGGGCCCAAGCTGGGGCCCTTTGGACACAGTCCTGGCGCCTTAGGCGCCAGGCTCATGTTAGACCCCTGTCCTGGCGCCTTAGGCGCCAGGCTCATAAAGCTAGACATGTGTTCAAGTGTTTTAATGTGCACTTACCTGATGCAGACCATGCTGCTACATCCAGGCCCTCTTGAGGCCTGCATGGAACTACTTTAACCTGTGGTACTACTTTCCACCTGGGTGTGGTCGGGGAAGGATACATACCTGATCGGTGGAAGGATACATACCTGGAACTTCTTCCAAAGCTATTTAAACCACGCCCGATCAGCAACTCCCGCTTCGCGTTGTTCTGCTCCTCGCAGCTGGATTTCAGCCACGCCTGTCAGCATCCTGGGTCGCCTGCAAAGGGAGATAAGAGAGAATTGGAGAGAAAGAAGACCTTACCAGCTAAAGCTGCATCACGGAGACATCACACCGACGATCCTGAAAGGGAAGACATCATTTTAAATGCATTTCGCTTTGATCGCTGCAGCGCTGCATTTCACTCACCTTTCCTGGGCGCCTCCATCTTCAGCAGCGCTCATCCGGATCCGCACCCACTTCTCAGAGCCTAGAGAGAAAAAGACAAGAAGACAAGGTGAGAGAAGGAAGGGAATAGGAAAGGCTCAGTTTCCTTCTAAGACTTACCTGTTGGGTCATTCCCATTTCATTTCGGGTCCTGCCGCTTCCTGGCATTCCGGACCCCGGCCCCTATGGGGAAAAAAGACAGACAGTGAATGAGCAAATGCAAAGACTTACCTGTCATTTACTGGAACTGCACGTTTTACTTCGGGTCGGCGCCATATCTCCGGCATTCCGAACCCCGGCCCCTAAGGGAAAAAAGACATAAGCATTAGCGCTTGCTGCAATAAGACAATGAACATTATTATTAAGCTTGAACTTTTGAACTTGCAACAGAACTCTTACAGCGCCTCACCTGAATAGTCAAGTTTATTTTGAACTCCCATCAAACCTCAATCCAGTGAAGTAACTGGGTTTCAACGCGCCCCTGCATCAGAAGCAGGATGGAGAACTCATCCTTCCAGACCCTAAGGTGAGACTTCACGGGGAATCGTGGAAGGGTATCGTGGAGCGTTGGAAGGGAGTGGGAGGCTTGAGCATTATTCCGTCAGTAGGTAATACTCCCTTTTCACGCACAGGGGAATATTCCTGCGAGCCAGAAAAGCCAGAGTAGAGGGGCCCTTCCTGTCCATCTTCAGAGTCCTGCGCTTCACCATTGAAGAAGCATCAGCACTCGAAGCCAGACCTGCGCCTCCGTGGGAATCAGGTGAGTGTGACAGGAAATCCCACTCTGCCCTACTTTTCCCCAACAAAAAGTCATGGAAGAGCAGGGGGGAAATCTGTGGGGTGCATTTACAGGCCCCAACATAAGTCCCTGTCACCTGAAAAACTACATTAAACAGTGCCACCAAAAACGGCTATGCTTTATTCACTGGCACATGCATGGCAAGCATTTGAACCGTGCATTAAAAAAAGGGTCTGCGTTTGCTTCTCTTATCTGCATAACAAGAAGTTATGCACTGCATTGAAGAATGGCCCTGCGTTTGCTTCATTTCATCTGCATCACAAAACGTTATGCACCACATCAAAAGAACAGCCTTGTCTTCCTGTTAATTCATATGAGGGGCAAGGATTTCTACATTGCAACCCGACAGGGCTTTTATTGTCCCTTTCATATGTGAACTGCAGCCCTCAAAACCTGCAAATGGAAAAAAACGTCTTGCTTTTCCTATTAATTTCATGTCACATTTAAGAACCTTGTGCACTACCCCTCTGTGTCCATGATCCAACAGTAATGCAGACCCACTCAAAAGGTCAAACTAAAAGAAAATCATATGACCTACAGAACCGCATTCAAATACGGCTTGCACACGTGTGAAAGAAAATACGGAAAAAGTTACATTTAAAAGCCAATGTGAGACTATAGCTTTTGCTTGCACAGGAATTTCAGTGTGTGGTTGGGAGGTTGCCTACACAAAGTACATTGTTTGTCCGTACAGGATTGCAGTCAGCTTGGAAAAAGACGCAGAATACCAGTAAAACCAGTTTTTGGGCTCAGGCATAAAACTCAATTGAAAGCCAGGCCTCCCCCTGAAAGTCGCATTAATAAGTGAACCATACCGCAATGACATGTTATGTGGCGGATGGCGTGATGATCCTCTGCTCTGCCAGACTAGAAGGCAGTACTGGCAGAAAAGAAGGAAAGCAAGTGCGGCTAGTGCTTGACCAAGAAGTGCGAGTTCCTTTTGACCCACTCCCAAGGACAAACTTCAAAGGAGGTCATAAAAGTATTTTGTTACAAGCTGAGCCAGGGGGAGACATTGGGCGGTGGGGGAGGAAGCACCACCCCTCCCATATGCGACAGATCCTACAAATTGACAGTAAAGGATTTATGCATTTTAGGCATTTTTCCCCAGCACTCAGAATGAGAAATAATTGTGTTTTATGATATTTTTCCATGTGATTTCCAGGTGGATATTTAGAGACTAAATGCATGTTCCCTGGATTTTGTGAACTGAAATGGCCAATAAAGACTTGTTTTTGGATAATTATAAATGGGACAAATATTACAGTTGGTTGAAAGATGGAGATGTACATTATGAATATGCTTAATCATTTTCAGAGTGGTAACTATTATGTTATGTAAAATGTTGACTGGAGAACAAAGAACTCTAATAAGTGACAAACAGACAGATGATGTTTCTCCCTCCCCTTGGATCAATGACGTCCGGGGGCGGAGGGAGGAATGGCAGGCTGTCCTATCCCAGGCTAGGAGTAATTCTAGGGTATGTGCCCCAGATTGTAAAATAAATGATGTCATTCGGGCTACATAAAGGGGGAACTGTACGAGACAGGCACACACAGACAGCCAAGAATCCAGGGAGACCGGAGAAAGAGGACAGAGGCAGGTGAAACCATCCAAGAGAGTGCAGAGACCAGACCCTTGCTTAGCTGTCCAGAGAGTCCCAAGATCCAGCTGGCTATCCAGAATCCCATCCAGGCGGAGCGCAGAGACCAGATCCCTTGCCTAGCTGTCCTGATATCCAGCTGACTGTCCAGAATCCCAAACCAAGACTTACTTTGTAAGTAGCAAATAACACCAGTCCCAAATTACATACCCCTCTCCCATTTGCAACATAACCCCAGAGAAAATCCAATTGCAAGTCCCAAATTGCCAGTATAATTCCTTCACCTTTCCATAGAAGAATCTGTATTAGCCTGTGTATGTTAGTGTATTCCTTAGTATCATTTTGAAATAAATCAATTAATTAATTCCCCCATTGAAATTCACGTTCAATTTTGTTGCCATTCGAAATCAACAATTTTGTCGAGTGTTTTTACTAACTATAGTTATTAAAGTATAGCCTCAACAGTGTTAGTCTCTGTGTCACTGAAAACTGCATTTGTCTGCATATTGTGTGCATTCCCCACAAATTCCTAATTTGCATGCTGTCATGATTCCTGCCCCTCATGTCCCCAGCCCTCCAAGATGTCAGGCTAGAGCCAAGCCACAATCACCTACATGGCCCTCAAGGGCCTCTCCATCCCTCCAAAGACCCACTTGGAGTCAGACTTGGCGCTTGTGGCACCAGACTCACTCCCTCCCATAGGATAACATTGGGGATTGGACTTGTAGTGCATTGATGGGGACAAGATGGATGCCCCCATATATTTCGGTTCCCAGAACTGCATGTGCAGGCTAGTCTTTTGGGTGTGGTTCAGCCCAGAGACACCTGGGATACCCAGAGACTATTTAAGCGACGCCCAGGCTGAGAAACATGCTTTGTGTTTTCTGCACCTGCAGCGTGACACTCCAGTAGGCCTGCATCTTTCTTCTGCGCTCAGCTCCTGCAAGAACAAGAACACAGTTCGGAACAGCCTTACCTTGCGGCGCTGCTGCCCATCATTCATCACTCCTTCTGTTCTGCGGGCATCTTCGGCAGTGTCATTCCCATCCCGGCATGCCTCTTCCTAAGGAAAAGGGAAAAGAACAGAAAAAAGGCATTAGTAAGCATTCAGCAAATCTTTGCTTATTTTTAAAGACTGTACGAGCTTCAAACGCTTACCTGAATCCCAGCCGCTCTGGGGGAACTCTGTCTCCGGTACTTCTCATCCATCGGCAAGAGGGAAAAGACACTCCAGGTTAGCGTGGAAACATCTAGAGGTGCCACATACCGCGCTTACTCACCGCATTTCTTCTTCATAGCCGGCATCCATGCTGAAAACGTTGCGGCACCTAAACGACACAGAAAAAGAACTCAGTTCAATACAAATACGAAAAGGGTCGCATCGCGCTCTCACTCACCTTCAGCGCTACTCATCTCAGCAGCACGTCGCCATCCCCGGACGCCGGCCATCATCTAAGGAAGGAAAGAAATAAAGTTAGGAACTGTTCAAAAGACTCATTATACTTACCTGTCGGACTCTTGCCAGTGAATTAGCTAGGCAGCAACGAGCCTGCATCAATCAACGCGCCCCTGCGCTGAAAGCAGGACGGAGAGCACACTTTCCAAGAAAACAAGGTGAGCTGTGGATCAAAGGGAAGGGTTGGACCCCGGGGAAGAAGGGGTTCAAGCACACAGAGACAATAGGGAGTTAAACTCTACCAATCCTGTGTTTCAGGCCCAGTCTCCAGTTGAGTAGACTCCAGGGAAGGGTTTGAGGTTGCAAGAGGTCAGAACAGGCTGAGTGACGTCCCCGTGGATACCAGGTGAGCGTTACACAAATGTCCCACTGAAAGGTCCAAACGGTAATCCCATTGAGAGCAATCCCTTTCTGTTAGAATCCTATCTTTTATGTGCCCCTGGTCTTAAAAACCGATTTCCGATTTTGACAGCTAAGTCCCTTTCCTTAGCTGCCTGTCGTTACAAATCAAGTGTAAAACAAATTTCCACTTGACGTTTGTATTTCTCTTTTGCATTTGCTTTCTTCCCCAAAATCGATTTTCCTACCTTGTTTTGACTTTGCCCTGGTGTGTTGATTAGTAGTCTTTAGGCTTTCTCATCTCCTCAAGCAAGCAACACAAATTTCCTTTCTAGCTGTCCCTAGCATCCGATTCCGCCGTTTTGCACTAAAAGGAACAAGTTACTTACCTGTAACTGTTGTTCTCCAGCATGGGTCTGGTATGGATTCACATGCTCATGAATATAAGAATACATAGCAGTACACACATGCACAACCACGGGAGGTGGCAAGGCTCAACATTAAGCATTACTTACCTCCTCACCAGGCCCACCTTCAGGCGAACAGGTTGTGCAGTACTGCCTGGCCGACTCTGGACTCCTCCCTGGAATCCCGGTCGACGCAGTAGAATCTCGTGAAGGTGTGCGTCGACCTCCACGTAGCAGCCCTGCAGATGTCCAGCAGGGGTACACCAGATAGGAATGCCATGGTAGCAGCGATCGCTCTGGTTGAATGGGCTCTCAGACGGCCGAGCAACGGTCGGTTTGCCAACCGGTGACAGTGCATGGTGCAGCCGGAGAGCCATCTGGAAATGGAAGCCTTCGAGAGAGCCTTCCCTTGGTTCACAGGTCCAAAGTTCACAAACAACTGTGAGGTCTTCTGAAAACTCTTTGTGCTGTCCACGTAGAACTTCAGCGCTCTAGCTACATCCAGCGAGTGCAAAGTCCTCTCGGCCGGCGACAAAGGCGACGGTAAGAAAACTGGCAACACCAAGTGCTCGTTGAGGTGGAAGTCCGACGGCACCTTGGGCATGAAGGAGGGGTGCGTCCTCAGCACCACCCTTGTGTCGTGAAAAGTCAAGTATGGAGGCTTGCAGGATAGGGCCTGGATCTCTCCCACTCGTCGTGCGGAGGTGATGGCCACAAGAAATGCTGTTTTCCACGACAGGGACTTCAACGGTGCCGAATGCAGAGGCTCGAAAGGTGCCCCCATGAGCCTGGTCAGCACCACGTTGAGGGACGTGATTTTCCTTCCTGGCCACGGGAGGAATGCAAGGGCACTTCTTTACAAATTCGAGAGTGTGCCCATGGGCCAGGGCATCCAGCAACTAACAGTCGGTGGAGATGGACTCCCACATGCTGACAAACTTTGCCAGCCGGCCTCCCACCGGGGTGCTCAGGTGGGGGCCCGACGCTACGGCCGGTTCAGTCCTGCTTGGCGGCGGCCTTGCCTCCTTGGCGACGACGACTAGATCCTCCTGACTTGCCGCGTCCACTGTAGGCCTCCTGCAACGAGGAGCCGCCGCCGGATCCCTTGGAGGCACCTTGTCTGCCTCCGGCGTTCCGAAAGGGCGGCCATCGTTGCTGCAAAACTCCCAAGGCCCGAGCCATCTCCGTGTCGGTCTTGATGGCCTGAAGTGACTCATCCACTGTCTTTCCAAACAGGTTGTTCCCATCGAAGGGCATGTCCAAAACTCTGGTTTACACGTCCTGGCGGAAATCTGTTGTCTTGAGCCATCCCCGCCGTCGAAGGCAAATACCGTTGCCCAACTGGCGGAACCCGGTGTCAGCGATATCCGTGGCCACCGTTATGGCATGGTCCGACGCCACCTCACCTTCCTGCAGGATCTCCAGGGCCTCTGCCCTCTTGTCCGGTAGGAAGTCCAGCAGGGGATTGATCTTGTACCACAGCTCCCTGTCGTAGCGGGCCACAATCGCTAGGGTGTAGGCCACCTTAATTGACGTCGCCGCCGACGAGATGACTCGTCGTCCCATGGCGTCCAGTTTCTTTCCCTCACCGTCAGGTTGAAGTTGAAGCCATCACCACCGCCGCCTTCTTCTTGGCTGCCGCTGAGACAACTGAATCTGGGGTCGGTTGTGCCCTAAGGTACAAAGGGGCGGAATCGGGGACCCGGTACTACTTCTCGTACCAATCCGTCTTGGCGGGCGTCGTGGACGGGTTCTTCAAGAGAGCAAGTGCCTCGTCCCAGATGTCGTCAATCAACGGCACCGCGAGGACCGTCTTACTCTTGGTCTCGCGCCGCTGATAGAGGAAGCCTTCCTTCTTCTGTCTGTTCTTTGGGGCAGAGTTGGAAAAGCTTGGATGCCCTGGCAATCATTGCGTCGAAGGAGCCAATTTCATCGGGTTGGGAGGCCCGAGGGAGTGGTGACGGAAGGCCCATCCCGTCGTCATCATCTGTCCCCGTCGTGGCCGTATCTGTTCCCGTGTCATCCCTAGGATCAGGGGAAGGAGACGAAGGCTCTGCGGGCCACAAGGGCTGGAAAGGTGGGGGGGGTGAACTCTCCTCCGCTTGTTTGGAGGGCTTCCCGACGGGCCCGGTTCTGCTGGATCATCCGTTGGGGTTAGAGGCAACCTCGTCTTCATCTCCGTGCATAAGGTTGGATTGCCATCAAAATGGCCACCGAGTTGTCCTGAGGCTCGGGCACTGGCTGTGACGGGTGCAATGGTTGCTCCTCCTCCACGGAAGCCTCGTTGGCGCCACCGTCGCTTTTCTCGTCCGCCTCCTCGGGGTTCCTCCCGTGGGACCGGACCTCCTCAAACCTTTCGTTGAGGCCCTTCACGACTTCAACCAGCTCCTCCTCAGAGGCTGTATCCGTGTCCATAAGGGCCACAGGCTCCCCCCTCTATTGCCACCAGGGTCTTCACGGGGGTCTTATGGATGGGCTTAAAAGAGGATTCCCTCCGTGGTGGCAGGGAAACTGTGGGCCCGAGGTCGCCTCCACTGGGGTAGCCTCCACAGGCTTTGCCAGTGCCGCCGCGACTCCCTCGACAGAGGCCTTAGCCGAGTGAATCAAGGCCTTCACCACCTTGGGCGCGCTTGAGGCCTTCACCGTGGGGGAAGGGTCACTGCATCGCTCCCCCTCGGCCGATTCCTTCGAGATCAACCGGTGCCTCTCTAGAAGCTTACCTGGGTTCTCGGATTTTCTTTTCCCCGAGCCAGAGCGTTGGCTCGTGGTTGATGGCATCGGTGAAAGTGCGCCCTGCCTGGCAGCCAAGGAGCCCGATCTTTCGGCGCTCCCGGTGCCCGCGGACTCGCAGTGCTTTGCCTTCTGTTGGGGCCCCCATCGCTGGGGCGCCCTCACAGGACTTAGAAGACCGCTTGGATGACTTCTTCTCACCCGACGATCCCTCATAGTCTGTTCCGACAAGTTCTTGCAAAACACACAGTCCTTTTCCACGTGCGTTTTGTCTTCGTGAAGGCAGTAGAGACATCTCGAATGCTCATCCTCCTTCAAAACATTCTGTAATCCACATCAGGGCAGTTCCTGAACAGCTTGGATCCGGGTGTCGAGCTTCCCTTGTCCTGAGCCATGTCCACGAGGTAGGCCTCAGATCTTCTGGAATCCTCCAAGAAGCGTAACTCGATGAAAACTTCGCCCTTGAGGGGTGTAGAAAATTCCGAAATGGGTCCCTGTTGATCGGAAGTAGAAACGGTTGAGCTTGAGGCTCGATTGACCTAAAAAATTAGATAAAACTCTTTGAAAAAACACAAAATGCAGTAAAAGCTTGTGAGCTATAGCACGAGGACTCCCAACACTTGAACGTGCTGTAAAAATCTGAGGATGGCTGTCAGGGGAGGGGCTTAGGGAGAGGGCAGTCATTGGCTGGGGGCAGTATGACCCAGAGACCAGTGATTGGTTACTACTAAGAAAGACAGATCAGAAACAAAAGTGATACTGATTTTTTCTTTACAGAGGATTCCCAGCCTGACGACGGGGAATATTCATGAGCATGTGAATCCATGCCAGACCCCATGCTGGAGAAACGGGTTTTCATTTTCTTTTCTGGCTTCCCATGGTTGGATGTATTCCAAATCCGATTTTTCTCTCTTTATCCTTACTCCTTGCCACTGCCTTCCATTCAAAGGGAATTAAGTTAACTGATGTTTGGGGGTGAGTGTTGCAGGGGGAGTGCTTAACCTTGGTGCTATCATTTGCTTTAAAAATGTTTTTCCTGCTTTGCCATTAAAGATCCATGTCAACTGTGTTAGGATTTTTAACCCATTGTTCAGTAGGAATCATTGCATTTGTGTTGCCACAACATTGGTGACTGTTGAAAATTGTCTTTTGAATATTTTTCATTAAAAATAATTAATAAATACCTTATTCATACACACCGTCCTGGTTCCTAGTCCGTTGTAACACGGGGGGTTCGATAAGGAGGGTGCGAGATCGGTTGGAGGCCTACTCAAAACGAATCTGTGGTTTATTAGAGGTAAAAAGCGTTTTTTATTGTGCACCACGTTCATTGTCGGGGCAGGAGTACCTGGCTGGAGTGTGCCGTGTTATAAAACCATGACAATTGACATACTGGGATGTCCACCCCTGCACACTTAAACTCTCTTGCCACCAAAGCACTTTTATTGAGGGAGTTTAAGCCCTTTACGTTCTGTGTCAACGCCACAAACACCCACCATATGTCTTTACCGTTCCACGTTACGCCATTCCAACTTAACCTTAGTCAGCCTCATTGAGGGTACTACACAGCTGTTTACATAACACATTGTGCATCATTTTTTATCGTATTTTCCCATTTCATCCGCACATCGGTTCTCTCCCTCCCTCCCCACAAAATACCCCAACCCTTTGAGACGCCCATTCAACTCCTTCCTCCGCCAAACTCTGATAAAAAAATTGTGCTTGAAATGTTTCAAATACATCAACATCCCCAACATTTTGTCCCCTTAAGTTCAAATATCATGCAGCTAGCTAGTTTCCTCACTGCCGTTTGCTCATCAACTAGCACCAGGCCCTTTTCTCTTTACAGGCGACTGAGTCACCAACTACATGAACTGACGTCCTCTTGTGCCTTTCTTTCTCGAGGTCAGGCCTCTAGGAGGTACCCATCTGTCCCCTCCCCTTGTATGTTCTGATGGTGATGTTCATGTCTAGTTACTCGAGAAGCTCTTCAGCACCTGGGTCACCTCAGCCCCCATTGTAATTCTGTAATCCTCCTCCTCATACTCAAATATCAGCACGAAGGGGAAGGCCCATCAATATCCAATACCTTTCTCGGAGAGCCATTGAGTGAGCTGCAGCAAGATTCCCCTCTTGACGTCAGAGCCTGGAAAAGACCCATTCCAGGGGAAGGGTCAAAGTTAATGAGTAGTTTCACTCTCATTCTGCAAAATGGGGAACATGGTTTTTGTCGCATACAATTGGTAATATCTGTCGCACCATATTCATGTTAGAATTTCTGAAAAGGTGTTGGACAGGCCCTTCTGGTCAACCAAAATCGATTTTGGTGACACCAACATACCAAAAGTTATGAAGAACAATTTAATGTGGGCCTTTGTATTAATGGGAGAACCATACAAATTTGAGAAAACATAGAAAATGTGATCCGTATTCCACCCACCGAGGGCCATATTTTTCATTAATATGGTTTGGGAGTAAATGAGGAAAAGCTGTATCTTCGCACCAGTAGGTCGCACAGACCCCGGACAAAGCTTCGGTGATTCACTGAAAAATAGTGTTAAAAGATGCATTCATATGTCACAAAATATGGAGATTACAGGCATTTGTCATGCAGTGGGATTTCCATGTGAAAAAACCCAGCCTCAGCCGCCTATCCAAGTGAGATGATAGATGGGTTTCCTCCCCTGGGTTTCCCAAAACACACCTACCTTTTCTGGACCTATCAGCCCACAGATGGGAGTACACTTTTGAACAGTGCCCTATCCCTTCTGCGAACACTATGACACATTTGTGATGTCACTTAATCCATCACTCTCCCTACTAAATCCTGAGGTGTGCAGCTGCCAAAATCTGCAACTATCCTAGCAAATTGAGGCCTAAATCTTGCAGTGGAGCCAAAAGCTGTATTAGCTGACTTGGGATCCCTTTGGAGGACAGAAAGAATCCTTGACTGACCCCCCTGGATGTCCCAGCAGTGGTGCCCTGATGCTCCCTGAGTCCCCATTCAGCCCTCCCTCTCCTGAAAGTATCAATATCCCAAGCAATAGATTGCATCAGCCCTATCCTTTTCAGCATTGTCATAGAGATTCTCCTATTGAATCCCTTTTCTTATTAGTCCGTGCATTTAAATAATTTCCTGTTGAAATTTCTGTTATTTGTCTGTGCCTTGTGGTCATTTTGCCATTGAAGAAGCCTTTGTCTGCCATTGTAGCCATTTTCTTATTGAAGAATCTTCGTTTGCCTGTGCATTTTAGTCATTTTCCCATTGAAGAATCCCCATTTGCCTGTGTAGATCCTTAGTATATTTTCCTCAGTAAATCAATTCATTTCCCCATTTATTTCACGGGATTGGGATTAACCAGGTTGCTCATCATAGTGACCACCTTACTCCTAGTCCATAGTCCCCTTTCCTCCATACTTATTTGACATTCCTCCGTCCTGTGGGACGGGACCGGAGCACTTTGTAAAAGCATCCAAAATGTTGCAAACATTTTAGTCCTTCCTCTCTTTCTATGCGGGGTACAGCACGCAGCCGTAACCCCGCCCATCTCGGCTGCGCCCCGCGCATTGCCCATCAGTCCTTTTCTATCGCCAGGTCAGAGACCTTTAAGCAATAACAGAGGAACCTTATTAGAGGGGACGGCGGGCGTATGGAGGAAAGGGCACTATGGACTAGGAGCAAGGTGGTAACTACGGTGAGTAACCTGGTTATACTCCTACGTCCCGTCCCCTTTCCTCTATACTTATGGGAGATTCCCAAGCACTCCTTACAGGAACTACTGGTGGATGGAAACACCCCTTACTGAAACAGGTTCTTCAGCACAGCCTGGCCAAACTGAGCATCAGAACTGGAGCTCAGGTCTAGACAATGTTTACAAAAAGCTGATGGGGAAGCCCAAGTAACCGTCTTTGCGATTGTCTCCCAGGGGACATATTTCTGAAAGGCAACTGCGGCTGCATTGCCCCGCACCAGGTGCATGAATACCTTTAGGAGGCTGCAGATCTTGGACAGTGCAAGACTCCGTAATACAGGCAGCAAACCATCTGGAGATAGTCGCCTTAGAGGCCTGCTTACTTTGTAGATTGCCAAAGGACACCAACAGTTGAGAAGAGCTCCTAAATTTGGATGTTCTGTCCAGATAGACCTTAAGAGCCCTTCTAACGTCCAACAATGCAGAACCCTTTCAGCTTCTGAAGCAGGGTTCAGAAAAAAAAACGGCAGGGAGATTGATTGGTTCAGATGGAAATCAGAGACCACCTTTGGCAGGAAAGAAGGGTTTGTCCGTAGGACTACCTTATCCTTGTGAAAAACCAAGAAGGGATGCTCCACCGACAAAGCCTGGAGCTCACTCACACGCCTTGCTGAAGTAACGACAACCAAAAAAGACACCTTCCACGACAGGTGTTTAAGGTCCACCGTGGCCATTGGTTCGAAGCGTTTATGGCACAAAACCGTAAGAACCACATTCAGATCCCACGCCAGATGCTGTTTACGAACCGGGGGATAACGGCGCATCAAACCTGCGAAATTTCTCTTAACCACTGGATTAGACAGAGAGTAAGAGCATTGGTCCGTAGCTAGGTAGGCGGATACCGCCGAAAGATAAGTTCTGCATGACAGAACATGAATGCCCGACTCTGCCAGGTTGGATACGAAGGACAGCACAGTGTCAATCGTAGCCACCCTAGGGTCCGGCTGTTTGTCTAAGCACCAATGACAGAACCTAAGCCATTTGCTTCTATACTGAGACCTAGTCGAGGGTTTCCTGGCTACTTCAATAATGCGCATGTTATCCGCAGACAGGTTGAGATGTTCTAAAGACCTGAACTCAGGCACCATACCGCCAAGCTGAACGATTGTGGGGAGGGGTGCCACAGCTGTTGATCCTCCTGGTGAAGAAGATCAGGAGTCACCGGCAGCCTGATCGGTGCACACACCGACAAGTGTTGATGTTCTGAGAACCAGAGCCTGGCCGGCCACCACGGGGCTATAAGCAGAAGAGAACAGTTCACCGTGTTCTTTAGCCTGCAAATCGTCCGATGAATCAGAGGCAGAGGCGGGAAAGCATAAGCCCTCATGTTGTGCCAAGGAATCTGGAGCGCCTCCCCCACTGAGGAGGCTCCCAGACCATTTCTGGAGGCACACAGAGGAAGTTTCTTGTTTGCCGCTGTTGCGAAGAGGTCAACCTCCGGAGTGCCCCAACGCAGGAAACTCCATGAGAGGATCTCCGCCTTCAGTTCCCATTCGTAGCTGACCATCGTCCGCCGACTGAGGGCATCGGCCCGGACGTTCAGCTGCCCCGGAATGTGTACTACTACCAGCCAGACACCATGACGAACCGCCCACTCCCAAATCAGGTCCACGAGAGGGGGAGACTTGGTGACCCTTGCTTGTTGATGTAATACATTGACACCACATTGTCCATGCGGATGCGGACCACCTTGTTGGTAATGATCGGTCTGAACACCTTGAGTGCCAGGAAAATCGCCAGAAGCTCCAGATGATTTATGTGAAGGAGCTGGTCCTGAGGCAACCAAAGGTCAGAGATCTGAAAAAGATCCAACGTTGTACCCCACCCCAGAAGGGAGGAGTCAGTCGTGACTTACCATCGGGGGCGGGTCCTGAAACCCCGCTCCCGCCGACAGGTTACTGAGAGACAACCACCACTCAAGGTCTGCTCTCATGGAAGCCGGAATCAATATCAACTTGGGAGTTGGGATCCACGGCCTGACGCCAAAAACTCTGAAGAGCCATCTGAGTCCGCCTCATCTTGAGACGGGCGAGTGGTAGAGTCAAAACACACGAGGCCATGGGGCCCAGAAGCCCCTGGAACCACCAGTCCGACATGCTCTCCGACTGCGCAAACATCTGACACGTGGCCAACAGATCCGCCATTCTGTCCCCGGTCAGGTAAACTCTGCAGTTAATTGTGTTCCAGCGAAAACCCAGGAAAATCAAGTCATGAGAGACCGTAATGGAAGATTTCTGCCAGTTCACCGACAGCCCGAGGTTGAACAGGAGCTGGAGGAGAGACTGAAGATTGCACGCGGCTTTCAACAGGCAAGGGCTGCATAAGAGCCAGTCGTCCAAATACGGACACAAATGGATACCCTGCAGACGAAGATAGGCCGCGATCACCGACATCATCTTCGTAAAGACACGCAGTGCCGAGCTGAGGCCAAAAGGAAGCACTCGAAACTGGAAGTGCTCCTCTCCCACAGAGAAACAGATATCTCCTGTGTGGATTCCACATCAGAATATGCATGTACGCATCCTGAAGGTCCACCACGCTGAGCCAATTGCCCATCTGCAAAGAAGACTGTATCTGGCCGGGCGTGATCATCTTGAATTTCTCTTGGGGTAGGAAAAGATTGAACTGGGAAAGGTCTAGGATGGTGCGCAGGTCAGCCTGGTTGGATTTGGGAACCGTAAACAGTCGGGAGTAGAAGCCTTCCCCTCGCTCCCCTAGGGGAACAGGTTCCACAGCTCAGTGGTCCAGCAGTTTCTGAACCTCGGCTTTTAGGGAGGATGACCCTGACTGCTGGAAAGGAAGGTTGAAGGGTGGGGTAGGGGGTAAGCGGAAGCCCGCCCGAGCAACTGACGAGACCCACCGGTCCTCGGTGATGGTCTACCACGCCTCCCAATGAGACGCAATGCGTCCTCCCACCGGGGTCTCGTACGAGCACGGAGAACCCTCATTTGGCTGGTTTTTCGGTGGTGTTACCACCTGAACCCGAGGAGGAGGCTGAGGAGCGGGAGAAAAAACAATTCCGCTGCTGCCTCCGGCGGGAATTTCCCAAAGGGGTATCCACTCTGCAGGATTTCCGATCTAGAAACCATCTGAAACCAGAGGAGGGCTGGCTTTGCGACAACGGTCTCTGGGTCCTAAAAGGGGTTTTAACCAAGACGGACAAGGACTTGGCCGTCTGGATGCTGTCCTTCGTTTTGGTGAGCTCTACATCCGTCGAAGAATGAAAAAGCTCCTTACCGTCAAACGGCAGGGCCAACACTTTGTCCTGCACCTCCTTTGAGAACTTGGTGGCGTGCAACCAAGCCTGCCGAGAGGTATCAACCCCAAGCATAAGGCCTCGAGCTGAAGTGTCAACGTGATGAGCCGCGGCCTGCAGCAGATCCTGGGCCAAGAGCCTGGCATCCGATAATCCCGCCTTAAAGTCGTCCAGCTTCTCGACCGGAATGAACGCTGCGAAATCCGCCAGACCTTTCCACATCTTCATATTCGCCCCCGCTAACACCAGTTCTGCTTTGGCCTGCCGCATCTGCAGGGCCGAGTTAAAAAAAATCTTCCTTCCAAGGGAGTCGAGAAGCTTGTCCTCTTTCCCCAGGACCTGAGTAGCCGTCGTAGAAGAGGATGCTGCAGGCCTGGACTGTAAAGCGGCCGCAGCCACTACCGTGGAGGAGGGGGGCGGACAAGACGCTAGAGACAACCCTTCTGAGGAATGCAGCCTGTAGCGCGTGTCAATTTTCTTATTGACGAAAAGTCCTGAGTCCGGCTTTTCCCAGAATCTACGAACCTCGGCCAAAACGTCCTTCTGCAAGAACAGGCTGATTCGCTCCAAAGGAGACAAGGTGAACGCCCTCGAAAGCACACCCTCCTGGCAGAGCGGGTGCCTCGGGCACTGGAACATCCAATAGGCACATCATGTCCAGTACCCGGTCATGAAAAGCTCTAATAGAGCGTGGCTGGTCTTCGCTGTCCTGATCGCCCTGCGCATCATCCGACAGGTCAGGGTCCTGCTGGACCACGTCGGGCACCACCTTGTCCACAGGGAACAACAGAGGCAAGGGCGGAAGGGTAGGGGGAGGCGGAATCACCGGAGGCACGGGTGGAGCCGGAGGCGCAGGCGGGCATATCTCCCTAAAAAGACCCTTGAAATACTCCCTCATGGGGTCGGTACGCATGAGTACCTGAAACTTACCGAAAATGGCATCCCCTGGAGAAAGCTTCGGAGCTGCCGGAAAAGGCTTCTCATGAGGAGGATAATTCCAAGGACGCAGAGGGGAGGGTTGCCAAGTAGGCCCATCCCCAGAGGTGTCCACATAAATCAAGGGTGCTGAACCCACAAGGCAGCGAGATGTTGTGCGGAAGGGGCATCCAAGCGTTCCAGTCGTAAACTGGACGAAACGGGTGCACACAAGGAACCTTATGTTCACCTACAGAACCGCTCCCCACACCGGAGGTCGATGGAGTAGTTGTAGGGGAAGCACCCAAAATAGCCGCCGTGGTTGTGGCAGAAACGGCCGCCATTTTGCTGTCACCTGAAGGGAACTGCAGCACGTGTGGAAATGAGGCAGGGGTCCCCACCGGTGGATCAGGGGTCTTCATTTTAGCTTTTACACAAAGAACCTCAGCCGAGCCGGTACTATGCGGCCTGGAATGTTTCTGCGATATACAAATAGCCAAATTAGCCTCCACAGGAAGGACCTCAGCACTGCCGATAAAGGAGGAACTTGGCTCACTCCTTGCTCCCTCAACAGTTCTGGCGTCGCCACAGGAGTGAGAACGGTGAGAAAAAACCTTTCACCGATAAAGCCTTCCCAGGCCTCTCTGAACTGTTGGTTTCCTTAGCCTCTGTACGAGGGACCTCGGACCCAGGTCCGGTAGCAGCCTTTCCACAGCGGACCTCGAACATATGTTCAGTATTACCAAGCCCAGCCGAGGCCTCGGTGCGCACCCCAGTACTTTTGAGGGAAGCCGATAAGGAGGCCTCAGAGAAAGCTCTGGTACCCCACGACTCAGTAGAACTAGGTCTACCAGCAGCCCCCACAGGAGGGGCCTCGGAGTGTACTACGGTATCCACAGGCCCCTTACGGAGACCCCCAGAGAAAACAGTTTTTAGGCCCAGAAGGCACCTCGGGGCAAGCCCCGGTGACAGAGCGTTCAACACCCCTCCCGGACAGTGAAGACCCCCGGAAGGGGTCTCCCGGCCTAGGTGCTCTAAAAAGTAAAGAATTCACTGGGTGTTTCTTTTCGTCGATGAAGGATTGAAAATTCGTAGGAGGAGTACACTGGAACACCTCCTCCCAGCGTTCTTACCGACGTTGAAGTGCCCGGACCGAAAAGTAATCGCAATAGAAACAGGAGTCCCAACGGTGATCGGGACCCAAACACTCTAAACAAAGAGGATGGGGATCTGCCCTCGTGAAGCGTCGCTGACACGAGGAACAATTTGGAAAGTCTAGTTTAAACGACATAGACAGACTAGTACGCGATCGCTAGCGAGAGCCAGAGAGGAGGAAAAAGAAGAAATTCTTCCGCGGATGTAAGTGCGTCCAGTCCCGAGCGAGCAGAGAAAAGGACTGATGGGCGATGCTCGGGCGGAGCCGAGATGGGCGGGGTTACGGCCGTGTGCTGTACCCCGCGTAGAAAGAGAGGAAGGACTAGAATGTCTGCAAAATTTTGGATGCTTTTACAAAGTGCACCGATCTTGTCCCACAGGACGGAGGAATACCCCATAAGTATGGAGGAAAGGGGACGGGACGTAGGAGTAAGTTCGAATTCGAAACCAACTATCTCTTCCTAGGGCATCGTGAATTGCTATAAGTTATAAAAGTGCTGCCCAAAAGTAGTAATCCCATTGTGAGCTGAAAAACGAATGTGTCCCTGTGTTTAAATTGTGCCCTGCTAAATGAATTTCCATCTGCATCTGTATTTTCCCCTCACATCTGCCATCCTAAAACCGATTTTCCTTTTGTGAGCCCCTTCTTTTGCCTAGAGCCTACCTGTTATTTACCTGCCATTTTAACTAAAAAAACGATGTTCCTATTACAAGCTACCCCATTTTCACGAGCTGCCTGTCACTGTCAGCATCAGTGAAAACAAATTCCGATTTGCACTTTTCTTGGCCATTGCCCACGTGTTGAAATCTCCTAAAAAACGATTTTCCTACTTTGTTTTTATTTTCCCTGGTGTGCTGACAAGTATTCTCTAAAGCCCTGCCTGTCTCCTAAGTGTAAGCAATACGAATTCCCTTCTATTCTGTCCCTAGCAGATGTGCTAAATCATTAAAAACCTATTTAATTTATTGTGCTCTAAAACGAAATGTCCCCTTCTTTGCTAGTTTCCCATCTTATGTCTGTGGGCACCACCCCAAAACCGATTTGTCCCCTGTATTCCTACTCCCTGCTTTCCATTCGAAGGAATTAAGTCCAATTGATGTTTGGGGATTTAGTGCCGCAGGGGGAATGCTTAAGCTTTATGCAATCATTTTGAGTTGAATTGTTTTTGTCTTGCTTTGTCATTGAAAAAAGGAAGTAGTATCACAGTATATCTTAACCTGGTTGCTTTCTAGAAGTCTGTTCATTTGTGTTGCCACAACTTTGGTGGCTGTTGAAATTTGTTTATTCTGATTTGACATTAAATACATTAATAAAATATTTATTGATAACACACCAGCCTGGTTCCTAGTTCATTGTGACAGGGGTGCTGGTGGAGGTTGGATGCGAGACAGGTTGGAGGCCTCCTTAGAAAAAGAATCATATTGTACAAATAAAAAGCGTTTGTATTGTGTGCGACATTCATTGGAGGGGAAGGAGATCCCTGACTTGCTTGTGCCGTGTATTATTTTGTGACAGCTGCAATCCTGCCGGGGGTTCTTCATGATGAAATGAGGAGCAGAAAAGATAGAAGGTGGTGTGTAGATTCATTAAAGGTGCAGCACCTTGGCTTAACAAGGGAGCGGCAGCTGCAGGATGGTGAAGAGCAGTATGTTGGTAGCGACAGAAAAGGGATTTGCGGGGAGGGGTAGGATGGAATTTCCAATAACACTCCGATCTCGAGTTTTCACTCTCTCTTGCCCTGTTGCTAGATAAAGGGTCCGAGGAGGCTGTGTGGAATGGATTTCCTGAAAAACGATGGAACCAGGACAAAAACAGCCAGGCTTTATTCATCCAAATTTTAAGGGCTGCCCTTGCAAGCAGAGAGGGGCTGTCAGGGATTAGCATATGAACAAGGTGTGAACTGTTCCCCAAAGGGGGGGGGGGTCTCCTGGTAAATGTAATAAAGCCCTCTAGATAATGGGTGCCAAATTGCCTATTGGGAAAGGTGGAGGGATGATGGCACCCAAAGATCAGCTAATGAACGGACATAAAGGAAGGCAACGCTGGCAAGGAATTTGAAGCAGTGGAGGCAATAAACCATTTACTGAAACCCAGGGGACAAATTAATCCCAACTACCTATCTCCTGTTGAATCTCGAAGGTTACAGAACCTTGAAAACTGGTTGCATTTAGGTCCGTCATTTGCACAAAGTACATAGTGAGATATTTTAATTAGAGATGTCTCTTTCAGATTTCCCATGAGAACATTAAGTTAACTCTCGAGTAATTTCAAGTATAAATGGGTCAAATCAGCTCACTTGACCTTTAATGCATTGATATAGCCATCAGGACTTAATCATAAAAATGGATGCTGCAATTGGCACATTTCTGTGAGACATTACAGAGTGCCCGCCCTGAAATGGAAAAGTTATACACGGCCAACAACCAGCTCACTTTATCAAGCAGCACCATCAAATATTGGCTTGCGAGCGTTTTTTCTAAGCAACCTGTGAGAGTTCATCGCTTCTAATTGCAGCTGTAAAGGTCCTACTTGTGTAATAAAAAATAACATGTGCGCCGTCAGCCAATTGATTTAGCGCTGTTAGTTGCAATGAAGTTCTGTTAAAAACTAGCATTTACAAAGCCAACAGTTTTGGCTTGAGTTAGAGGTATTTGGTGCTCGCCAGGCACTTCGATCATAAGTCAGGTAATCGCACTATTTTGCAGCTGTTCTCTTCTGGTCAGCAATACCAATATCGTAGTGCCCAGCAAATGCTTATCAGGAACAAAAACAAAATCCCCAAATGTTGGCTTTGCCAATGCTTGTTTAAACTGCAAGCACATGTTGCGCGTCCTCTAAACAAACTAAATCATTCACAATAGTGTAAATGTGCATTAGCCGAAAGAAGTACTTTTAACATACTACCAAATTCCACGCACAAAGAATTCTCCAATTTTGGACTGTGGAATTGCACCACCAAGTGTACAGAGCGGCACGCTGTTAAGTCACTGCAATATATGACATGGTTGGGTTTGCTCTTGTATGAGGAGAATGGGGGCTCAGAAACATCTAGTGTAGTCGAGGTCGTCACTTCGCTGAACGTAGTCACACGTATCGTGGCATTTATAGTTAACACATTCACCAAAACATAATACCCCAAAGTCATATCAGTGTGGGCTGTGACGTACAGAATTTATGGTGGTTAAATGAATGTTGACAGTTGTGTTCCGTGGCATAGGGGCGGGAGGCAGGGAGGGAAGTGACAGGGTGAGGGATGTGGGAAGGGCAGTATATTCTGGAAGTTCAAGGAATAAAGACGTATGTAGAGCACTCCTGGCTCCATCGAATTCTTCGCTGCATGGTGCGCAAACCAGGTTGGTGCGTCCCTCACATGGGACCGCCACTACACTGGTGACGTAGACGCGCAGGATGCGCGAACGGACCCACGCGGCAGCGGTGCATGGCGCTATTATGGAGGCCAGTGGGCAGAGAAACTCCAGGCCGGGCCACAGTGGTTTTCATTAGAAGTCCACGGGAGGTCGGAAGGGACCGATCTGCGTCGGTGCTACGCCCACATGTGACGGTGAGCGAAAGAGAGGGGAAGAGGGAGATGGTGCTCGTGCCTTATGGCGGCCATCCCTCAGCAGCAACTCTTCCCATCAACACTCAGGCAGAGGAGGGAGAATCTCACAGTGCTCGTGCCTTATTAGGTGTCTGTGTGGAGGACTTGGCTGAGAATCACCATATATAAAGTGCCAGTGCACACAAAATAATAGAAAATGTCTTATCAAGAGGCCCCAGGCAATCAACCAGGACATACAGGCACAGGGTCAGAATGCCCCACAAGCTGCTGCTCCTTACAGACTTCCATATTCGCTGGCAGTTCAATTGCCAGGGGCTTTTGATGTGTCCTACACAAGCAATATGGGGCCGAGATGGGCCATGTGGATCAGGGACTTTGACTTGTACATGGGGGCTACAGGGCACGTAGATGAAGACAGACAGAAATGCGTACTCAAATTGGCAGTGGGACCTGCAACAAGGGACATTATTGATGAGATGCCGGCAACTTCTATTGACTCAATTCAGGACCTGAAAGGTGCATTGTCTGCCTACTTCACCCCACATACTAACGTGGACTATGAACTTCATCTATTTCAATGCACGAAGCAGTTGAAGGGCGAAACCATGGACGCACAAGTAATGCGTCTCCGCATCAAAATGAAGCACTGTGATTTCGCCAACTATTCGAACACGGAGGCCCTGCGTTGCGAAATCATTGCAGGCTGCGAATTTCAGACATTCAGACGCAAGTTACTCCAGAAGGCCCGAACACTTGATGAAATCTTGACGCTAGCAAGGGCAGAACTGGCAGTGTTCACACAGGTTGAGAGCTTCAACACAGCCACACCGGCAGAGTCCATACACCATCTGCAGAACGACAGGAGACAGGAGGAACCCTTTTGCTATCTGTGTGGGTATGAATATCCACATGAGGGAACCTGTCCAGCTATAGGACAAAGGTGCTCCGCATGTGGAGAAGTGCACTTTAAGGCTTTGTGTCGCCTAGCTGGAGAAAAGGGGGGGGGGCAGCTCGTTACAGGCCAAGACCCCTCCTCACAGTGTCACACGCATCGCTAGAGACGGCTGCACCTCAACGTAGACCAAAGGATTCTGAACCAAAAGAGCAGTAATCGGGGGGCAAATATAGGAAGGACAGGAAGGAGAGAAGAAGATACGTCACACACCCATGACTGGAGCAAAGATCAGGACGTCATGTGCAATATCTAGTAGAGCAGTCACCATCAGACACAGACATCAGCTCATTAGAAGGTGAGCAGAGGAAAAAGGGCTACGTGTATGCATTGGGCAAATCCAAAGCGACGGAGCACAGCCCCACATTGCAGATGGGGCTGAATGAAAGGCCAACAGAGTTAATAGACACAGGTGCCACCGTAAATGTGATAAGTGAACAGATCTACAAGGAACTGCAGCGCCCCGCGTGGCTCAGACCGGTAACTGTTGACATATACCCCTATGGAGCAACGTCTCCCCTGAAGTGCTTAGTGCAATTCCAAGGCACATGCCGCTATAAGTCACAGGAAAAGAAAATACTTATACACGTCTTCGCTACGGAGAGTGAAAGCGGATGAATAATCAGCTTCAAGACAGCCGTTGACATGGGTCTGATAAATATGCTGTACAAACTGATGGTGTACAAGTACATTGACCCAGTGCACATGATTAAAGAACTGCATCCGATGCTATTCAAAGGGATAGGCAAGCTACGTAACAAACAGATTAAACTACACATAGACGAGGACGTCCCACCAGTAGCCCAACACTACAGGGGCATAACAGTAAATATTCAACGGAAGGTGGAAGAGGAACTGTACAAACTACTTGATCAGGACATAATTGAACCGGCCACGGGAACCCCAACATGGGTATTGCCCATCGTCCCAGTCCAGAAGAAGGGGTCAGATGCCATCCGCTTGTGCGTGGATATGAGGAGACCCAACCAGGCCATTAGAGGAGAGAGAAACATGGCACTGCGTATCACGGACAAGATACACTTGTTAAACGGCACCAAGGTCTTCTCAAAACTACCCCTACAAAAAGGATATCACCAGCTAGCACTAACCCCAGAAAGCTTGGAACATCACCACTTTCATCACACACCTGGGGCTCTAAAAATATAACAGAGCTTCGGCGTGTCTTCTGCCGTCGAGATCTTTCTATCGGAGATTCATAAGATCATTAAACACATACCCAATTGTATAAAGTACTGTGACATTCTAGTGTTTGGGACCGATGAGGGGAAAGATGACAAGACCCTATCCAGGGTGTGCATGGCATTGGAGGTGGCAAAGCTCACCCTCAACCATGAAAGGTTTGAGTTCCGAAACCGTCAGTTCAAGTTCTTCGGGCATATATTCTCGGAGAAAGGCATGACCCCCAGACCCAGGCAAGGTCACAGCACTCAATGAGACACCGCCACCAACAAAAATTTCGGAGTGGAGATCATTTCCTTGACTAGTAATGTTAAACTTGGATTTGTAGCACCCTAGGACTTCAACTTCAACCAAACCTGTGTATGAACAATGCCTCATTTCCCGATTAAAACAGACCATTTAAAAAAATAGTATTCTTGGTTTAAGTGAACAATATATGGACTGAAGATTCATGCACTAATGATTAATTGAATAATGAAATATATGCAGCTCGATTAGATCCTGGTGAGAGCACATGGTTTTCCAACAGCATACTTTGGCATATGGCTATATAATAAATTGTTGATCCACAACTCAAACACTATCTCAAAATTGTCTAAGCAATTGTGCCTTTGGTCCACTTTCTATTGTTGAAGTCCTAGGGTGCTACAAATCGAACTTTAACATTACTAGTCACTGCCAAAATAGTGTGTTAAACCATGACTTGGACCGTTGGTGCCGATATCACTTAAGGGCTTTACAGGCAGGGGTCAAGTTCTAAAAAATTAATTTTAAAAAGTGGGGCACTCATTAACATAACTATTGAATGGGGTGTCGCCAGAAATTCACATATCAAGGTGACCTCTGAAAAAAGTGGGGGGACTTTGCGTCCACCTGTGTGTACCCTCAACTTGAGCGCAAATTGAATTATTTTCTGCCAGCTTAGGCAATAATGCGAGAGGTCCGCCAGCTGACGTTGTTCATTGAGACGTGGAAGATTTTCTAGTTGGGCAAACTGGGGTGGAGGGCATAAACCAGAACTTGGAATGGGATTTCATCAGTCATACTCATTAGTATTCCCTCTATTTGTAAGTAACATGAAGCTGAAGCAAACAGAACAATATCAGGGGCCCTAGCACTGATATTTAATAACTCACTTGAAGCAAACAGTCATTGAAGAATCTCTATTTAATGTGAAATGAGAACATTGCGAGAAAATGTGCGGTTTCACTCAAAGTGTTTGAGGGCCTAGAATAGTCTTATTCATGAACACTTTGGATCTTTTAGTAAATGTCCAAGATGCCCATGAATCCAGTGTGTTGACTACTTGCTGAATGTATTTAATAATTAAATTTATTTAATTCTTTTTTTTATAACGTGCCTGAGTTCAGTTTATACGCGTGGAATTGGGATTTAAACCTCTGTTGCTCTGCATGGTCTTGCTACCAAGACCAGCGTGTTGCCCCTGTGCTATGCTAATTCAGTTTGCAATGAAGTTCTAAATAATAGGTTAGTGTTAACAGTTGGAACACCAACTTAGCTGGACTTTTTATATGACAAAACTCTTTTTAGTCTGACTGGGACGTATGATGGCTTATAAGATACTGTATCACCTTACACGATTTCCCTTCTCCTAACTAGAGTTATGTGTAAAGCACTGTATTGCCTAGAAATTGTGGCCAGTATTAAAGGGCATTATATTGTACCTGTTTATGTTATTGCATTTGTATAGTGCCTTATCTACCGTTGGTATGATCTCAAATCGCTGTGCGCTGAACCTCCTTGGGGACCGTAGCCCAGGTCAGTGGAGAGAGTAGGGTAGTATATAGTGCTTGGGTGCACTCAGCATGTGTGCAACCAGAGCGGTTTGCGTGGTGATTAGCTGCATTCTAATGCTAGGCATGGTGATTGTGAGATTTCAGTGGAATGTGTGCAGCAAGGTAGTTAGCCACCCGAGTCTGCATTTGGCGGGTGGAGCCTGTGTATGTGATTATGTGTGTAGCTATGTTTATTATTTCATGGGGTAAAACTGCGTTCTAAACACTGTTGAGGTGTTTCATGGAGTAGTGTAGGTATGTGTGGCGCTTGGCTGAATTGATCGAGGGTTATAGCTGCATCTAATTTTTGTTGTAAAGTAGAGATGAGCATATTGGTGTGAGTGAGTGTCTGTGGTTAATGTTAAGTGGCACCTATTCCGGGTTACTTTCCAGAGCAAACTGAGCTGACCGTGTCTGTTCTGGTGGTTTGTGGTAATGGATCTCCAAGAGAAAATCTCAGACTAATGCAGAGTATATTGTAATTACCCAGTTGGAGCATCCATAATTCTGAGGCTCAGTAGTAAGTGCCAGGGGGCCCATTTTCCGGATCCCTGGTCATTGTTTATTGCGGGTGTATGGGTATTCCTGATACATTTATGGTTTGAGCTGTGGATTTATATGTGGGATTATCTACAGGCGAGTAATCCCACATACTGAGGGTGCACATATTTAGGAGGTCCTGCAGATGTTCTTCTCAGGAGGTTGGTCCACTTCTCTGACGACATGCCATTGTCTGTATGACTGACCTGGGTAGTTTGCACAGAGGAGAAAACATTATTGTAGTGAATGGTTGCTCTAGCAAACATTTTAGGTTGTTTCTCCATTGTAAAGTTCTAACCACTATAATGTTTCACAGTTTAAAATCAATTTAAATGGCTTTTTCAACGATTATATAATTGTCAGTATATTGGTGCTTATACCGAGGACCAAAATTGATAATTATGTATATCCTTGTGTAGCAAGCTCCTCCCAAATAAGACACGAGGCGGGCTATATCGGGAGATGTTGAAACCTATGCGGACTAGGATTTCAAACTCAACCAATTTGTAGGACAGATTAACCAGAAATGGTCGAGACAATCAAAAGGGACCTCAGTGATCTCTCTTGCTACTTTTCCTGCTTACAAAATCGGTTGAGTAATATTTTGTGGATCCCTTGTGTGTTGTAGGCATGCTTACTGACGTGTTTACTCTGTTAATGAAATGCTCATTTTGTGATTAGGGCAGTCTATACTTGCGATACATATTGCTACTCGGTCATCTGTTGTTACAAAACCTATTGTTATGTTGAATAGCCCAGATCTCTTACATGTTTTAATTGGTCTCGATGGCTTCATGCAAGTTTTCACATGCATGTTTATAAATCTAGATTTATAAAAGGGAAATGTGTGGGTTTGTGTCTTGGCGAAGGGTTGTTCCTCCTACAGTTCCACACTGTTTCACCAATCTGCACCAAATTGTGCATAGTTCCCCCTGTTTGGACCTCCTGGACATTACTGGCTACATAACATTTGGACACCTCACCCCTTTGCCTGGAATTCAGCACCTTCACATATGAGAAAGTTGCCTACAATGGGCGAAACATCAATGTGGTCGTAGAAGGACTGGTCCTCAACTCTAGAATGCACGGTTTCTGGGACATTTTCACCACAATACGCCGCAATAAACTACACCACGCCAGGGTGAGGCAACAGGAGGGGAGAGAGCACTGTAGGTCCCAGTATGCAGCAGCAAACTCTCGCCTCTTCCCCCACCCCCTCAACATCTGCTCCGGGATATGTCAGTCAGCCACACACCCCTATTTTCAGTGTGGTTTACTGCAGTGTGCAAAGTAAATCAAGCGATAAGCGAATTGGAACAGCGACCTACAGGATTATTGATTTTCAACAATTGATGAGTGTTGTCATGTCTGTCCAAGGAACACATTAGAAAGGTACTTTTTGCTAGTGTAAAATAAATTAAACAAAAATATATTTATATTATTTTTAAATTGTTTCCTTATATGGTGGCTTGAGAAACAAAGTCTTTAAGTTAAACACCAGTAAACAGTCTATATAGTAGCCTGGTCAAATATTTTCCTTTGAATCTCCCTCTATCCATTCTCCTCTCCAGGGAGCAGTGGATGTTTTGAATTAATTTTGTCGCCCACAGCCAGGCAGACCACCACAAATCCACTCTAAAGAATTCCCCTAGTAGCCAAGTCAAAGTGGTAGACAAAGACTTCCATAAGGTACTGAGAGATGAAACGAGCTTCAATAAGACCAGAGTGAAAATCAGCCTAATAGGTGGAAGAACACCCTGAAAGTTAGAACTCGCACTCCACAACCTATAGTTGGCAGCTGCCAACATCACATAGCCATTTGCTTACTTTAGTAAGGCTATGTTGGAGTAGACCAACTTGTCAAGCTGATCAAGAGTGTGTGCTTTCTAGGAGGTGTTGACAGGGATTGGCCGTAAGGAGGAGTTTTGCATAAAAGGTGGCAATGGCCACCACGGATGGCAAGAGGTAGGGATTGGCTAGTAAAGCATACTTTGTCTGAAAAAAGCTGCTGATACTGGAGTGTTAACTTGGTGCTAGTGAGGGTTCTGCCAGATTCAGATGCTTCTGTAATTTCATCATTTTGAAGTGGAATGGCCGTTCACTCTGGGCTGCAAAGTACCAGAACACAGGACAGAACCACAGACTCTTTAGAAGGAATTTCAGAGACAGAAATGCCCAGATTTTAAGGCACTCCAGGCAGCCTGTCTTGGAAGACCTCCGTGTCATCACTTGCCTATGGTTGCAGGTGCTCATGGGACGTAGGACCCGAAGACTGGTAGTCCAGGACCTGTGGATTCCACGGAGCTGGGGTACATAAGGGCTCCGCTAGAGGTATGGGATCTTCTGGATACTGGGGATGTAGAAGCTGAAGCCTATTTCTGATAAAAAGGGGAGGAGGTGGTGGAACCAGTCCCACAGAGGTCACCATAGCAGAAGCTGCAAGGCGAGATCCTGAGGTAGAGGAGAAGGCAGCTGTGACATTGTTGAGACAGAACCTCCTTATTGTGGCCTGAAAACCTTTGAGAACCTACTCTTGCTTGTGGACTGCAATGGAATGGTGGAGGAAAGCATCCAAACGGAAATTGCACCACAGTACGAAATTGCCTGCTGCTGCTACATGGCCCAAGAGTAGGAGTACCTCCATGGATGGGGAGTATGTCATGACTGGGACACGATTGGGCATAGGGAACCATGCCAAGGCATAAGGGATTCCCTGCTCACTGCGAAGCATCATCAAACATCTAGGGAGAAGATACAATAACTGAAGGAGCAAAGCCATGACCAAAGCAGAGTCCATTATCGCAGTCAAGATGGCACCGGAATGGCCCTCGGCATGAGCCCTTGTGGCTGAGGCGCACTTGGAGCAAGACTAGAATTTCTGGACTTCCCTTTACTCACAGCCTTAGGCCTTCAAGCATCCCCGTATCAGGGCCTAGTAGAAGCTCTGGAGACTTTGAACTCCTGTAACAGGCATGCAGGCTTTGGAAGAGGATTTCCTAGTGGAAATCTCCAGACACTGAAGTATCACCTTAGATGGGAGCCGGGTACAAAGCTCACAAGGACACAAGTAGGAGCTCTGGGGCACTCCTATTAGAGATAATTTGATATTTTATTTGTATCGCGCTCATACACAAGTGTTTCAGAGCGCGACAAGGCAAAGGAGGGGAACAGGAGAGAACACAACAACGATCTTACTAGGCCCAGTGACCTTGAGAACGTGCAAGTGCATGGGAAAGGAGAAAAGTGCATGGAAGGGGGAGAGTGGAGAGTGCAGAGCAGAGGAGACACAGATAAATAATAAATAAAAAATAAATGGATATTAGAGTTAATAAACAGTGGTAGTGCAGCCAGCAAGTGGCAAGTGCTGTGTTTATGGCAGCAAACTGGGTAAATCTGATAAGTGCAGAAAAAGAAGAAAATGGGCGTTTGGGGGACTGTATGGGTAGAGATGCACTCCCCAGTGCAAGGGATGGCCAGGAGGCAGTGCAGGAGGGTGGCAGGGTGAGCAGATACCTGGGCCCAGGGGACAGAGGGTGGCCAGGTGCACAGTGCCAAGAGGCAGCAGATCAGCAGGGGAGAGGGGAAACGAAGGCAGAGGCAAAGAGGAAGGTCTTGAGGTGCTTCCGGAACCGGAGATGGTTCTCAAGTTTTAGAGTGGCATAGAGGCTATTCCAGAGGGAGGCCCCAGCCGAAGACAGCGATCTACCCCAGCTTGTTTCTTTGAAAAACGACTGACCCTGAGGGAGTTCGAGGTAGAGGAGCAAAGAGCTTGCGAGGGGAGTTATTTGCGGAGGGATAGCTGAAGGTATTTAGGACCTAGGCCCCAGAAAGCCTTGTGGACAATGCAGAGGGTTTTGAATTTAATCCTTGCATCCACTGGGAGCCAATGGAGAGATTTCAGAGCTTGAGAGATACGATCCCAGGGCTTGGGGCCAAGGACAAGTCTCGCAGTCCTGTTCTGGATTAGTTGCAGAGGGTGGAGGGTAGAGGCAGGTAGATTTAGAAAGAGGCTGTTACAATAGTCCAACCTAGAGAGGACCAGAGCTTGGGAGACAATGAGCTTCTGGGGGAAGGAGAGGAAAGGCAGAGTACTCTGAGGAGGTGCAGTAGGAAGTTTGATTTTTTAGAGACCTCAGAGAGGTGGTTGGAGAAGGAAAGTGTGGAGTCAAAGATGACCCCGAGGTTCTTAGCCTTGCAGGTGGGGGCAGGAGGAGGGCCAAGGGAGGCCGGCCAGAGAGTGAGGGGAAGGGATGGTGAAGGTGTGCCGATGAGGAGGATCTCTGTCTTACTGGCGTTCAGACAAAGATCATTGGCGGCACACCAATCTTGAATGGCAGATAGGCAATCAGAGATGAGAGAGGGAGAGGAGGTGGCCTAGGGCAGCCTGAAAATGAGTTGTGTCCTCAGTGTAGCACTGGAAATCTGAGCAGAAACTGGCAATGCAGTGGGCAACAGTTTCCAGGTATTGGTTGAAAAGCCAGGGCGAGAGGTTGGACACCTGGAGAACACCACAGGTAGAGAGGAAGATAGATGATAAGAAGGACCCAAGTTGGACCTGGGAGGGTCGATCACAGAGGAAAGAGGTCAGTCAGGCCAGAGCCTGATCAGTGATACCCAGGTTGTCTCGGAGACGGTTGAGCAGGATGGTATGATTGACTGTGTCAAAGGCAGATGAGAGATTGAATAGGATGAGGAGAGAAGGAATGTTAGCGTCAAGGTTGGAGAGCAGGTCTTCACAGATGTTCAAGAGAGCAGATTCCGTGCTTCTGGCAGCTGTGAAACCAGACTGATGGTCATGGAGACAGCCAACAGAATCGGAATGAAGGTTAAGCTGAGAGATGGCCAGCTTTTCCAGGAGTTTGCCCAGAAAGGGAGTAATGGAAATTGGGCGATGCTTAGCAGGACAGGAAGGATCAGGTGTGGGTTTCTTGAGAAAAGGATGCACAAGGGAGTGCTTCATATGGGAGGGGAAGGATCCTGAGTAGTTGCAAAAATCAGCAAGGGCTGGAGTGAGGGTATCAATGTGGTCCTTGATGGTTTTAGTGGAACAGGGATGAACCTGTTTTGACGAGATAAGCCAAAGAACCACAAGGATCTCTCTTGTGGGGTGAAATAGCCCTAAAATGCCATAACCACAGGCTGGAGTCAGAGGGGGAGATATGCCCCTCAGCAAAAGACCTGCGCTGTAGTACATGCAAAATGAGGCCCTTGCCCAAACACGAAGGAGCAAAATGATGCATCTAAGCATGGGGAAGACTGAAAATATTCTTTGTTACACATGAGGGCAAGACCTCATGATACTGTTGAGGAAGGTCTGGAAAGGATGAGACCCCCTTGGCAAAAACTGACATCCAGCATGTAAATGAAAGGGTAAAACGTGTAACTAGATTAAATATTAGGGCACCTGGCAAAACCCCGAAAAACCCAGGTAGGTATACTCGAATAAACAAAAAAACAAAATTCAGGGTGAGAGGTCACACCACTCCAGCATTCTAAAAATATATCGCAGTCACTGGAAATACATTTTTTTCACATGAATGAGTTTTAATAGCATCTGGATAAAACTGGTAGGGAATAGAGCACCCAGGGATGTTTGAGAACACAATACAAATAGGTATGATCCAGTAGACAGAACTGGATCTCAATGAAAAAACAGCAACAGCAAAATGTTACTCTTGGTCGATCATAACACTTGTGCGGTCACAGGAACGGACAAACTCAATTTCATGAACATGTATACAAAAAGTCACAAAGAACAACAACAATGCTAGAATGTGTGCACTGTTCAGGTGGTATTTAACGTCGACACAACGGTGTTTCGGCCTAAAGGAGCTGTGAAGTGCAGCTTGGTGGGCAGGCCTTCATCAGGACATGTGATGGAGCAAATGGTAGTCCCGGGATCTCTATCTAAAAACAACAAATGGAGTGTAGTGAGTGGAAAAGTGACCTCAAAAATAAAATGATAATTCAAAAGCTCCCACAGGATGCTTTATTGCGTAGCAAAGAAAAACTCCCTATTTGAGGAGCCTGATTCTTACCAAAGACTTATCCAGTGCAAGGGTAAGTGAAAGAAGCCATATTTTTCAGTAATGTAGTTTGGGTGTAAACGAGAAAATACGGTAGCTTCGCCCCAATATGTTGCACGGTCACCAAACAAGGTTGATGCGATTCACAAAAAAATTGAATGTCTGAATATGTGGGCATCTGTGTCGTAATCTGATGAGAAAAGGTATTTTTCAAAATGTGAGATGTCTAGGTACAAAAGCCAGATCCAACCCCATGCCTGTGTCATATGATCGATGGCGCATCTTCCCGCGACTGCTCAAATCACACCTACTTTCTCTGAGCCTACCGGCTTAGGGAGGGGGAGAGAACCCTTGACCATTGCCCAATCAGTTGTGCGAGGAGGATGACACAGCAATGATGTAATTTGGCTTATAAATAGGTTACTCCTCCTCAACTGGAGATTCTCTCTACAAACTCTGAGCTGTGCAGCTGACAGGAGGTCTGGAGCTATACTTGCAGAAATTGGGCCCAAACCTGGAGTGAACCAAGGACCTGGAGTAACTGGTTGGGAGCACAGAGTGAGACTTTGATTGACCCCGTTGATGATGCTGGCAGTGGAGCCCTGGCACCATTGATTACTATAGAATCCTTTCTTCTGTAGCTATAGATCTCCACAGCCATAGATTAAACAAGTCGTATCCATGTAAGTGCTAGCCTAGAGTGTCCATAAGGAAAAACCATCTATTCTATCTGTTTGGGAAATTTAGTCATTTTTCTATTGAAAGGTATTTTTATTGGTCTGTGTAATTTGGTAACTCGCCCCTTGACAAACATTGTGTTTCTCTGCGCCTTTAAGTCATTTTTCCCACGTAACAAAATCATCCCTTGTATATCTGTTGATCATAGTTCTCTTTCCCCCGAAAGGTCCTTTGTTTGTTTGCATTGTTAGGTAAGTTATTTCCCTAGTATTTTGCTTAGTAAATCAATTAATTCCCCTACTGAAATTCACAGAGCAAGATTGTTGCAATTCGAAACCAACCATATTGTGCCCGGTGAGGTTACTTAATTGTTATAGTCATTAAAGTGTTGCATGAGCTAAAAAAACAAATTTTTCCATGTGTAAATTGTATCTAAAAACAAATCCCCATTTGCATCTGTCATCATAAACCCAAACCATTGTTCCCACTGTGAGAATCTCTTTGTCCAAAACATCCCTGCGAGTTGCCCCTGTCATTTTCACTAAAAGCCAGGGTTTCTCTGTGCCTTTCCCAATGTTGAAAGTGTGCGTGTCATTTCCAGCTCCAGCAAAATTCATGGTGATTTACAATTTTGTTTCCAAAACCTTTTCTTCCTCCTTTCAAAAGCGATTTTCCACTCAATCCTTCTTTCTCTATCATGTTCTCAGCTCGGATTTAGCAGTGGAGTTTCCTTCATTCTTATGGTTTTGAGCTTGCCTGTCACTTTCAGCCCCATTAAAACTTAGCGTCATTTGCATTTTCGTTTTTCTAAATCTTTCTTTTCACCTTGGAAAACCCGTTTTTCCTACTTAATCATTATTTCTCTATCATACCCTGATTTCGAGTTAAAATTCTATTCCCTTTTATTTTTGACTTTAATTTTTCATGTGCTGCCTGTGTAAAAATCGGATTTCCTATTGGCGCTAGCTAGCCTGTTTTTGAATCCCTATTTGTTTTCTAGTGTAAGCAGCCTGAAATACCCTTGTGCTCTGGCGGCCCATGGTAATAGTATTGAATCATTGAAAACCCGAGTTTTCCATTGTGACAGGGGGGAATGCTTAACCTTCCTGCCATCAGTTGAGGGAAATTAGTTGCCATTGCTTTTCACAACACAAATTTGGTGTGGCATTGAAGTCTATCGTAATTTGGTGATGTTCTAGAAACCTGTGCATTGTGTTGCGACCTCAATAGTGGCTGCTGTCATTTTGTTCTGATTGAATATTAAAATAATATATTAATAAAGTTTTCATTGACACACCGGCCTGGTTCTTGGTCGATTGGGTCAAAATGGTGCTGGTGGAGGTTCGGTGCGAGATGGGTTGGAGGCCTCCTTAAAAAACCATTTGGGGATTGTAAAAATAAAAGGCGGTTTGATTGTGAACACACCCATTGCAAGGAAACAAAGGTCCACGTCTTGCTTGTGCTGCTTAATATACTGTGACAACTTGTGGGCTGGAGTCCGGGATTAAGCAGTTTTTCCACCCATGACAGTGTAGCACAGCATACTAGCCCATTGAAGTATTGTTACATTTAGTGGATGGTAGGTTGTGTTACACTGTGAAGGCGCCAGCCAAACTTGTATCCTAGAAATCAGGGTTGTGTGGCCAAACAAATATTGTAACCATAAACTAGGAAGGAGCAGGGTGGAGATGTTGCCCTTGCATAGATAACCAAAGGAAGAAAACACTTCATAATGAGCACCGTGGAAATTAACATGGCTATACAGCACCTCCTGTCCAAATTATTCATTAAAGGGGAATGGGCATAGCAGGGACATGAAGCCTGGCTATCTAGCATGATGCAACAGGTGACCTCTATAAGTATGGATGTGTGGCAGGACACTGGCCTGTGACATCAAGCCGTGACTGAATTCTACATGATGCAGACCACTAAAGATGAACAAACCAAGATGGTCCAACTCACTGCATACATGTATTTCCACATGATACATGATAATCATGGAAGAAAGGTCCCAGGGGAATGTAACCTCTGGACAGAATCAATCTGAGTTATTGGAGCAAGTAAAAGTGGAGTTAAGGCAGGTAGAGGAGCAAGTGCGAAAGAACCAAAACTCTGAGTCAGAATTAGGAAATACCATTCAGCAGCTAAAGGATGAGTTGGCAGTACAGCAACAAACGAATTCAGAGAGAGAATCTCAATTATCTGCACTAAAAGAGGAGTGCCAAGAAAGGGTTGATTCCCTGAAAGAGAGTCAACTCAAATTGAACCAAGTGACATACAATAGTGTGTGTTTAGAGGACATGGGCGCTCTTCAAAATCAGATTTAGAAATTGGAAGAGGAAATAAACCAGTTGATTATTAAAGAGACCCATTCCCAAGAGGAATTTGACCAGGAGCGCCGGAAGTTAAGCGCTATAAAGCAGCAGAGAGATAACTTGACTAAAATGAATGGCACACTGTATCAGGAAAAAGATGCCCTGTGCTAGGAAGTGTGCCAGTTAAAAACAGACCTGGAGAAAAGGGAGTCATGTTTTCAGGAACTGACATAAAATTAGAGAATGAAAAATTAATGGGGCATATGAGACAAATAAAATGTGATCTAGAGTAGACAATACAGACCAAAAATGCACAGAGGGAGGAGATGGGTCTCCTGCAACAGAAATGGGCTGAGTATTCGCAGACCATACAAGAAGCACAGAAAGAAAATGAGGCCCTCTGTGATGAGAACAGGGGACACCATGGCCAGGTAGTAGCACAAGGTAAGGTCATAGGAGCCAGTCAAGCCCCCTGGTAACAGAGCACAAAGCTCAGGCCTTTGCATACTATCAAGAAATAGGGGCAGAGAAAGCAGAGAGATAAGAGAAGGAGTGTGCTAGGTTCACTAAGGCACTGGGGAACCCCGAACTGGTAGGGAAAGGGAGGGCAACTCCTGGCCTTGGTGTGATGTCCTCTGTACCTGGGGCCTCAAGCCAACTCACCACCCTATACGTGCAAGGCGCTGCTAACTTCATGTCTATCAGTTCACAAGAACCAGGAACCATGAAGCAGCCAGACTCAATCAGGCCCAGCATGATTGAGCCGGCAGGCCAGCAACCATCAGAGATTGATGGACGTGCATCACTGCTGCAGTTCAAATATATTTTGGCAAATGTATCTGACCAGGTCTCCTCCTATGAAGAGAAAAATCAAGGAGTTAGACTGGCAGAAGCATCAGCTACAAAAGGGACTACCTGGTGCAGAGTGTTCTCACCACTTTAAAGGTACCGTGTCCGCCAGGCCTCCCTTTCTAAAGATTGCTACAAGGTAATAATAACTCCTTAACCTTCTGGACTGGGCTGGCCGCCTTGACCCTCTAACTGGTCCCTTTCTTTGGTCCAACTCCTTTTTGAACCGTTACAAGACTTTTGTGCACTGCAACCGTGTGACCTTGGACACATTTCGTTTGGATCCTCTTAAGCGGATCCGGCCTACTGACTCTGAATTCCTAGTGTTACTTTGCCCTCCCCTCTTGTTGTGTTCGTGAAAAAGTGTTGGGATCTGTTTCAATTTATTCTCTGCTTTTCTCTCCCTTTTTAAAATGAATTATTAGAGTGCCATCTACGTTAAGCGCTCACCGCTGTCTGAAAATAAGTGGGGCTTTACTTAAGACTTGTCTAATATTCTTTTAAGGGAGTGTATATCTTTTAGTGACCGTGTTTTTGAATTGCTTACTATTAGTGCCTGTGTGTTTTTACAGATGTGGTTTAAATAAATAATTATATCTCTTTTACACCAAGCCCTGGTTAGTGTTTACTTGTTCCATTGTGTTCTCTTGACCTATTGTGAATACTCTGTATACTGCCTAACTCTTCTTGAGGGAAGTCTGACTGCTCAGCCACAGCTACCAAGTGAATCTGTGTGGTACAGACTGCTACCAAGTGGGTTTACTGCCAAACACCTGTAGTCCTAAATCTTTTGCAGTGGTCCCAGAGGGAACTGCACAGGTTTCTGCCTAACACATGAACAGTAGGGAGTTCATTAATACCTACTTTCATGCCCTCTCTAAGTGCATAATGATGCAACTGGTTAGGAACTTCCATGAAGAAAGGACCCTGGACTGGGTAATAGAGCAAGCTACCCAGATCTACGAGGTCCAAAAGCCTGTGGAAATTAAAAATCCCCAAAAATCGCAAACTAACCAACACCCCCGCTGCTGCCAAGGTGGCAGAGGTGAAGAATACCCCCATTTTGGACCTAGAAATGGGGGGGACCTAAAAATACACCTCCCACTAACCAACCAAACTAGAGGCAGAGAAGACCCTCTGACCAGTCCCAAGCAGGTGGTAGCCAAGCAGGGTACCCCATATTATATGTGCTACCTGACTCTGCCACCTACCTCAGCCCAACGTACAAGCGGAACAGACCCATCTTGGGGTACGTATGGACTCCCCCGGCACGGGGTTGGGAGGTCCAAACGTACCGCCCCAGGAAACTTTCCTCCAAACTTCCCCCCAAGTTTCCCACTAAACTTCCCTCAGGGGGGCCGTAATATTCTTCGTAAGTTTCTTCCCTACATACCCTCCAAACCCCAACATACAGAATAATCCCCCTCTATCTCCCTGCTTTCAGGATTCTAGACCACCAAATCAGGGAGAATGGAGACCAAGAATGGAGGGCTACCAGGGAAATCCACACCAAAGCTACTCTGGGGCAAGGGACAGTTACCCTTTCCGAGAGCCGCAAAGATTTGACCCAAGACCCATGAATCTGCCAGAGAGGGTGTCACAACTAGAGCGCCAGGTCCAGGGCTTGACCCACGACCTGAGTCGCATGTTGAGGGCTCAGCAGAACCCTCAGATGAACATGGCTGCTCAAAACAGCTCGAACCTAGAGTCTGGCGCCCAGGAGCAATGACGGGGAGAAAACCCCAACAACCAACAGGTACCATAGGAGGAGGCTCGGGAGGAAGGGGGATGCAAAGCCATAGAGGAAGTTTCCTTCCTCACCCGTGAAAAGTCCCTAGAAACCTCTGAACCTGAACCCCAATCTCCTACCCCCCGAAAAACTGCAACCTATGGAACAGAGGGTAAGTAGGAGAAACCAAGTTAAAGAGAAGACACATTTTGTGGAGGAAATCTGCGTCCTCCAGTTCGAAGGGGAACAATCCTTGGAGAATTCTGGGAAGAAAGTCTTCTCTTTCAAGGATGGGGGGATTCCTCCCAAAGAAAAATGGGCCCCAAAAGACCCTAACTTAGACTGGGTAAGTCTTAGTTACCTACCTGTAGCTGTATTTCTCCAGAATTGGTATCTTTCATAGATTCACATGCTTGAATATTCCCCGTCATCAGACTGGGAATCCTCGGTGATAAAAATAATTATTAAAAAATGTTTTAATATACACACATTGCTACATAGCAATGCATGTACATAGCCCATTATGGCCTATGAGCCATTCTATTGTGTAGTTCCTCCATCTCACTTTGGTCCTTTATGGCCCTAACCAATGAGGTGGCAGGGCTTAAGCTCCGCCTCTGGCAGCCATCTTCAGATTTTGAACCATAGAGACTACAGTATGATGCATGCTGAGGGTAGGAGCAGCCTCTCAGGGGAGGCGGGTGGGCGCATGTGAATCTATGAAAGATACCAATGCTGGAGAAATACAGCTACATGTAAGTAACTAAGACTTCTCCAGCATTGGATCTTTCAGATTGAGATGCTAGAATAGAATACCAAGCAGTTAAAACATGCCACCATCATATACATATATGGATAAATACAGAAAAAACATATTTCTGATCAAACCTTTACCATGCAGCGACACAACTGTTACATACTTAGGGAAAGGTGGGAAAAGGAGGCTGGTCCTACCTTATGCAAAGAGATGGCGGAGCACTGCTTGTCCAACTGCAGTTTCTTTGTTGATGTCTTCAGCCAGGCAGTAGTGTTTAGCGAACGTGTGCAGAGTGTTCACGTGGCAGCTCTGCATATGTCCTTCAGGGCCACCCCTGCGTGGAATGCTGTTGATGCCGCTCTCCCTCTGGTGGAGTGCGCCGACAGTGGTTTGGAAAGGGGGGTCGCCTTTCAGCAGTGGGTGATGCAAGAGGAGACCCAGCGCGCAAGACCTGGTTTGGAAATATGCTGGCCCTTTGTATGGCCCGAGAAGGCGATGAACAGCCTATTTGAAGAACGGAACCCTCTAGTCCTTTGCAAATAAAACTTTAAAACTCTTGCTATGTCCAGAGATTGCAATGTTCGTTCTGCTTCGGAAGAATGATTCTCGAAGAAAGTTGGTAAGACAATGTGTTCTCTGAGCGTCATTTCCGATATTAGCTTCGGAACACGGTCCTTATGGAACAAGGTGAAAGGAAGTTCAGAAGAAAGGCTTGTAACTCACTGATCCTCCGGGCTGAAGTAATGGCTATTAAGAAAGCCGTTTTCCATGACAAGAACTTTATTTCGCACCTGTGGATGGGCTCGTAAGGAGACTCCATGAGGGCTGTTAGCACCGTGTTCAAGCTCCAGGTTGGGACCGGCGTAGGCAGGTATGTTCGCAGAAGTCCTTTCAGGAAGACCTTAACGGCCAGAAGACAAGATCTGACCTCGTGCCTCCTTGCTTGTTTGTGTAGTGCATGGAGGTCGTGTTGTCTATCTGTACAGTGAGTACCTGCCCCGCTACTACCGGAAAGAAAGCTTTCAGTGCCCACCAAATGGCCCCGAGTTACAGCAAGTTGATGTGGAGTTGTGACTCTTGGGATGACCAGGAGCCCTTGGTTTGTAGGTCCGCAAGATGAGCACCCCAACCCGAAAGGGACGAGTCTGTCCTCAAGAGAAGGGTTGATGTTGGTGCCTGAAACGGCATTCCCTGTAAAAGGTTCTGCAGAGTGTTCCACCATCGAAGAGCCCTGTGCAGAGACGTAGGAATCTGGACGATGTCCTCCTGAGAGTTTGTTTCCATTGGTGGTCCAGTGCCTCCGGAATGGGCCTCATGCGAAGCCTGCAATTTGGTATGAGGAATATACACGAGGACACCATGCCCAGGACGGACTTGTAAGAGCGCACCAATGTCGTTTCTCTCTAAGAAACAAGAAGTCAAGTGGAGAATTGCTGATTCTCTTTCTGCCGACGGTCTCACTCTGGGAATGTTGGTGTCGAGATCGGCTCCCAGGAAAGAAACTCTCTTGCTGGGAACTGTACAGCACTTTGCTTCATTTATGGTGAAACCTAACTCTCTTAGGAGATTTGTTGTCTTTGAAACCGCCAAGCACGTGCTTGAGGCGGAACTCGCTCTGATCAACCAGTCGTCCAGATATGTAAAGACTTCTGTTCCTGTCCTCAGTTTTGCAGCCACTCGTGCTAGGCATTTTGTAAACACCCTCGGTGCTGATCTCAGACCGAACGGGAGAACTCGGAACTGAAAATGAAGATCGCCCACTGTGAACCTGAGGAATTTTCTGTGTGCTTGATGGATCGGTATGTGGAAGTATGCATCCTCTAAGTCCAGAGTGGCCAAGAAATCGTGCATGTTTAGCCAATGGAGCACTCCTTGCAGAGTTGTCATCTTGAATTTGATGCGTTTGATATATTTGTTTAGCGCTCTCAGGTCCAAGAAGGGTCGCCATTGACCATTCTTTTTTTTGACGAGGCAGAAACAGGAGTAGAAACCCTTTCCCTTTAGAGAGAAAGGTACTGGCTCTATCGCTGCTTTGTGCAGCAATTTCTGGATTTTGGACATGACCTGCTTTAACATATGTACCCTGCACGGAGCCGGGGGTAAGGAAGGGGGCTGGTCTAGAAATTCCACGGTGTGTCCCTCGCGCACCACCTATAACACCCATTTGTCTGATGTTATTGACTGCCAGCATTGGTAGAACTGGCTTACCCCTTCCTCCCCCCCCCACCGGGGTGTGACATTGAGGGGGAGGAGCTAGACTGTCAGTTTTGCTTGCTCTGCGACTACCCTTGAGCGGCGCCCAGCCTTCCTCTCTGGGCGTACTTATTGGAAGATTGGTATTTGGAGTCCTGGTATGAACTACCTTATGACTTCTGGCCATAGGAAGGGCGGTTGAAACCTCTGTACTTCGAGGATGAACCTCAAATGGGACAAAACGACCGGCGATCCTTGTCTTTCTCTTTCAAGGAGCTGATGGCACGTTGCGTGTCCATATCCTTTTCATTCCTTTGAGGTGGTCATCGATCTTTTTCCCAAAAAGTTCTTGACCATCAAAGGGCATATCCATAATCTGCCCTTGGACCTCAGGTCTGAAATTGGTAGCCTTCATCCAGGCCTGTCTTCCCAGCACTGTACCGTGGGCCATCTGCCGGAAACCAGACTCTGCCACATCGACTGCAGCGTCAATCATGTGATCCGAAGCCGCTTCCCCCGTCAGCGATAATCGACTTGGCTTCCTCCTGGAGTTCTAGAGGTGGCTGTTTGGCCAGCTTGGACTTACAGAGCCAAAGCTTGTGGTTGAATCTCGCCATCATGGCCAGCGCGTTGCCCACCCTGATGGCAAGCGATGCTGATGCAGACACTTTCCTGCCCATAGCCTCTAGTTTGCGACAGTCCTTGTCCAGTGGGGCTGATAGAGGTGATGCTGGATTGGCCAACTTTTTCCTAGCTGCTACTATGATAACCGAATCCGGTTTTGTATGACCTCGAAGACAAAGAGGAGCAGAATCCAGAGCCTTGTACTTTTTTCTCTGGCCTGGAAACTAGAGCCGGAGTGCATAAAGGTGTGGCCAATATCTTGGAACCGGACTCTCAAATGGTGTTGAGGAGAGGAATGGTTCTCCTACGCTTGCCTCTGTGCTCATAGAGCACCGACTTCTTCTCCTCCGATGTGATCTGTAATTGGAACAATTCTGTGGCTTTGCCTATGATAGTATGAAAAGAGACTAGATAATCCGGTGGTGAAGAACCACCCGGAGAATCTTTCTTTCTGGGTTTTCCGACAATGTAATCGTCCCATTCACTAGTGTCCGGTTCTTGCGTGATGTCGCTTTCTTCTGGTTCAGAAAACTCTGAAAGGATCTTCTTGCCAGTCTGAGACCGAGACAGAGGATGGTACAACCTTTGGATCTCTAGCTGGAGGCCTTGTCCTGTGTGACGATGCCGGAGAAGGGACCCTTGTCGGTGAAGCACTGAGTGGCCTGCTCCTAGACCTGCGCGGTGGCTTGGCTTCAGTGGCCTACTCCTGGAAGGCGAATGTCTTGGCGTGCTTTGTCGAGGTGAAAACTCCCTCTGCGGAAGGTAAGACTCTCTCGGTACAGTTGTCCTGCTTTTTTCATTTTGTCGTCTGTTGAACTCTTCAATGATCCTTTGCATTGATAAGATTAGCACAAGATCATAAGGATCAGCAGGCATCTCTGTAGAAGGTTGCCAAGGAGGACTGTGTTCCTTAGGTTTAAGACAGTGTTGTTCTCAGTGTCTGAAAATTCCTCTTGCAGGATGACGTCAGGTAGCTCCGGCATGTCTCCTAAGGGAGATAATTGCGTTCCGTGTGGTTCAAGAGCGTACACAAACTGAGGTAGCGCTCTAAAGACTCAGGGAGACTGTCTTCATTGGTTGGCGTAACAGTGACATCAGAGAGGGGCGTTTTGGGCCCTACTTCTTTCGTCGGTAACGGAACCCGCGATGCCATCGCCAGAGCGGTGGTCGAAGTTTTCATCGACGGCAGATCCGTGGACGAGGATTTCGTGGACGGTGGCTTGCCCTTATCCATCGACGAGTGCAAGGAAGAAGATTTTGTGTACGGTAACTTCTCCGTCGGCAGTGCTTCGTGGACGAATGTCTCGTGGACGAAGCGGTTGACGTGGTGGTCGTCGATGAGGATGCGGTTGACGGCTTGGACGACGACAGGCCTCTACCTTTACTGCCGCCTGTAGACGGCCTCTCCGTGGACGACTACCCCGCAACCCCCCCCCCAGTTTTTTGCAAACTTCTCCTTACCTTTGGAGCTCGTTTTTGCTGTAGAATGCTTCATCTTATGGCTTGTAGAGTCCAGGGGAGAAAGGAAAGGTATAATTTCCAGCTTCCTCTTGGGAGTGGGAGTGGGAGAGGAGCTCCTTTCTACTAAAGAAGCCCTTCTTTAGAAGTTTGCTTCTCAGCCAGGCTGTCTTCGCAGAATCCTCATCAGAAGAAAGTTCCTTAGCTTCCAAATGAAGGAGAAGTCTTCTATGCCTGTCTTGTAGGGTTTTAGTTGAAAAAGACTTGCAAATGTGACATTTTTGGATGTCATGAGGATAAAGACAGTATATACAATGATCAAGGGGATCTTTCATGTAAACCACCTTCCTCTTGCACCTCGTGCAATCCCTGAAGAAGGAAGGCTTCTTGGTAGTCTGATGGTCAGCCATCTGAAGAGAAAGTTCACTTGACAAATTCTGGGTCAAAACAAAGTTTTCTAACACCCCAAAAAGCAGTGGTGATAGCGCCTAGCCAGGGGAATGTGGTAGAGTACATAAAAACATACACTACTGTGAAATTTGAAGTAAATTCGAAAAAGCTCAGATAGCTTGAGGATTCCCTGTGTCAATTAGACTGCGGTAAAAAATCTGAAGATGGCTGTCGGGGGTGGAGCTTAAGCCCTGCCACCTCATTGGTTGGGGCCATAAAGGACCAAAGTGAGGTGGAGGGACTACACAATAGAATGGCTCATAGGCCATAATGGGCTATGCACATGCATTGCTATGTAGCAATGTGTGTATATTAAAAAAACATTTTAATAATTATTTTTATCACTGAGGATTCCCAGTCTGACGATGGGGAATATTCAAGCATCTGAATCTATGAAAGATCCAATGCTGGAGAAGTATGGGAACTGACCCAGAACCACAAATCCCTGAACCCCAAAAATGTAATCCCTACGACTCAGAAATAAAGGAGGGATCCTTTCCCCAAACCGGTTCAAGTGACTGGCTCCAGGAAAAGGGGGACAGCACAGAATCAGGGGAAAATGGGATTCCAAAATCCCCCAAATCTCAGAATGCCAAATTTTGTTTACAGATTCCCAAACTCCGACACAGAAAAGTGCCTAAGATCCCATGGTGTCGGAGTCCAAAATAAAGAAATTAACTGCCCAGCTGGTCCAAAATACCCATTTCCTTTGCCCCCTGGAGGAGAAAGAAGGTAGGTTTTATGCCCCCGTCCGCGTGCAAGGGCACTATGCATTTTCAGCGCTGGTGGACACAGGATCCCAAGCCATCCTTCTACCAAAAGGGGCATTTGATCAACTCAATGCAGGAAGGGGGGAGAGTCACAAAAACTCCCCCACATCTCTTCCTGGACAACTCCAGCAATTCGACAGGAATGACATTCCCATTGAGGGGACTGCGGATCTGGAAATCAAAATCGGATGACACGGTTATAGTCATTAATCCAGAGGGACCACCCAGTCTCTTAGGGAATGACCTCCTCCGGAGGTTCTCACCCCTAATAGACTGTGTGAACAAGGTCCTCTGGACCCAGACGAACCGGCAAATAAAACTAAAACAGGGCACCAGCCATGTAAGTCTAAACGGCACATGCCATATGGTTGAGCAGCAGACTGACAAAATTGAGTTCCACTTTAGGAACAATCAAGTCCCAGACATAACTGAAATTGCTGTAGGAGAATAAACTGGTGATGGGAACCCTTCTTCTCCATTCTTGAAAATAAACCTTCCTCCCAGTTGTAAGTGGCATTCCACACTGGAAGGAAATACCCTGAACTTCTATACTGATCCACAATTTGAGGAAAACCCAAACCCGTGATAAAAGGTGATTAAACAAAACAGCTCAAGGCTTGGCTGATATTCAGAAAACGGGTGAACAGCTGTTCCTCCCCATTCAGGTAAATGAGGGGGGGAGCCTGTTCTCGCCAGAGTATGCCTGAATAATGGAAAAAGCTTCATTAGCGAAGCATTATTCAGGAAGCTCCCAAAAGATCAGACCATTCTCACCTTTAAATTGATTGATGAGTGGGAAATGGGCCTGGAATCTCCCAATTCCAAGCATCTCCTGCCAAGCAGGTGCATGCTCAAAATTTCCATTGGTGATAAAAGCATAGAGCATAATTGTTGGGTTGTGTGAGATGTCCCATCTGCCTTCTACTTAGGCAGTGACATTCTCAATTGATTCACAATTAATTTGGACTTCATTAATTACAAAGTCTAGTCCCGACTGGGGGGTAACCCCCTGGGCTTTAATTGCTACCGTATGCAGTTGAAGCTCAAACTGACAAAGAGGTCACCATCCCAGGACTGGCCCGACAATTCATTACCCTCCCAAAAAATCAAAATCCTGGACGCCTACATAAATTTAAATCATCATCTACAACAACAGGAGTTGTATTTGAACCCAACCCCATTAGGTGCCTTAGAACACAACACCATTCCAATATTGGTGGATAACAGCGACCTAGGAGTATCACTCTGGGCGCAGGCACCTTTCTTGGAATGGAGGTTGATGCCCAGCATTTCTCCATAGACTTAAGGAATGAAATCATGGGACAGATCCCTAATGATGGCTACGACTGTGACGACGACATACCTCCAGAAAAGATTTTCACCCAGCAAGTGGGGAATTTCTTGGTGTACTCTTCCTACCCTTACAGGGGGGAAGAGGTGACATGGGACATCAGGAAGGATGAGGTGGTATTTCAGGTCAAAAGTGACTACCTCTCCTACCTGAAACCTCCTGTCCAGGCCAATACCATAACCAGAGATCTCTCCATGCAGCTGGAGGATACCGCAGAGATTGCAAAACCAGAGGTCTTTCCAGGCTCCAGGCAGATGGTTGAGGAACGGATCAACTTCGCCGATGCTTGTGAGAAAGAGGAGCAAAAAACAGAAGCTGAAGCAGGCATTTCAAGAAATCTTTGCCATGGACTCATACGACTGTGGTCACACAGATGCATTCTACATCCATACCCACGGACCCCGGGATGGCTCCTGTATTCGGGAAGCAATATCGGTTTCCTCTCGCATTATGGAGTCCCTCACGGAAATCAAAGAACCTAGAGTCGGGGGGCATGGCCAACTGGGGGATGCGGTAGACTTGTGCCTCCGGAGCTCCTGCTGCCGCGGCTTACATCCTGATCGATAACGCCCACTTGCCAACACCTGCCGACCCCCAAAATATACCCTCCGGTGCGTAAAGACTCGGAGCACATCCACGCTCCAAATCAGCTTGTAACGCACCGGGGCTGAGGGACGGGAGGCCGGTGAAAATAGCGCCGACACCGCCCAGCAGGCAACCAAGATGGCCGCCGGAGCACTGGGCGCGTTCTGAGGGAGGAGAGGAGTGGCCCGTGCTCCGACGCCTGGCAATCTCCAGGGGTGTACCGGGGCTCTGCGGGCGATCGAGTGTCCAAGATTTAGGACCGACACGGCGGACGTCAGCCCGCGCAGGTGACGGAGATCCGAGTAGCGCTGACCGGGGATCTGCAGGAGTGAAGGAACGTAGGCGGAGCTCTGATGGATCCCTGACCGGCGGCGGCGAAGACCCGAGCCGCCCACTTGAGTCCAGAAAGGCGGAAAAGACTTCCAGAGCAACACTGCACCAGCCTGAAAACAGCGGAGACTGCCCCACCGGTGAGTGCCTGCGCCTCAACCCCCTTGTGCACGAGGCACACCTCGTCAGCTCTCCCAACCGGGAAGCTCCTCAGGCAGAGTCAGGCTTCCCCATACCGGAGGGCACAGCAGCGAGGGGGAGGCGCGGGGACTTAGCCCGACTTCAACCTACCAGATCGGCCACGCGGTCGACCTGTGGAGCTGCGGCTGCCGATACGCAACTCTCCTGAGGGAGCGGCGACCTCCTGGTGATCAACCGGGGCCCCTGGCCACCTGGGAAGACATGGGGCGCAACAGGCATAAGGGGAGGTCACTCCAGTACTACGACCCCCCCCGTACCCCCTATCAGGACATCCTGGAGAACACTGGAGAATGAGGGGCCAGTAGGGGCCTAACAAAGCTTATAACCACCGAGGGAACAACGATCGTCGGACATAGCAAATACTGCCTCCAGTGTCAGGGAGGGCGGGGGACCGGCCGGACACCGTGGCTGTAAGCAGGAAGCCATAAGTGGACCCGCCGCCGTTCGTGGGCTGGCTGCTGGGGGCAGAGATCTTAAATCCCCCGCAGTCAGTATAATAAACACCAGGTTTCCAGGGGGGAATATAAAGTGATTCAGCAACACACACAACCCAACTGAGATCGGTGGCCCCCCTGGGCAGCTGATCAAGCACGTAGAACGAACACCACAGCTGCAAAAACGAGTTAATCACCAAAGTCCACCACTGACCGGTGTCCAGCAATAAAGGAAGTGCCAACTTGCATTCTTTCCCACCCTCCCCGGAGCGAGGTGCCCCCTCGAACCGACATAGGGCTAACAAGTGGAGATTGACCAGTGTAACAGGTCTGTGCAACAAACCCTTTGAGCAGCGGGACAGAACTCTAGAAACAAGAGCGTGCCCGCAGGGTCTGGAAGCAAGTATGGGGAAGGACAAAACCAGGAGGCCCACCATGCAGAACCGGATTGACCAGTATACGGTTTCCCCCATCGCAATCCCCAAACCCCAACCGCTGCCTTCTGAAGACACAGACGCTGTACCCGCGCTCTCCCTAAGAGATGTCATGGCAGCCATAGCGGATTCCCGCTCATCAATGGAGCAAAAGATGGACGGAATAAGCTTGGATGTATGCCTCCTCCGACACAACATGCAAAAGCTGTCAGCGTGCACTGGAGAGGCGGAACAGTGTATCTCCAACATGGAAGATGGACTACACAGTGTGCAACAACAACTCCAAGGAGTCTCAGTCAAGCTCAAGATCCTGGAGGCCAGGGTCGAGGAGGGAGAGGGAAGATCCAGACGGAATAATATTCGAATTCTCGGTATTCCCGAGAAAGCCAAAGGACCGTGTATGGAACTTTTCCTGGAGCAGTGGCTAACGGGCCTGTTCGACCAGCAATCCTTTAAAAAAAAATGTCTATAGAAAGGGCACACCGAATGCCCACAGGCAGACCAACACCCGGTGCTCCCCTGCGAACGGTGATAACGAAGCTGTTAAACTACCGTGATCGAGATGTACTCTTACACCTTGCACGAACCAAAGGCACGATCACCTTCAATGGCTCTAGGATAGCATTCTTCCCATACTACACGAAGGAGGTGCAGAGGGCGAGGCAATCCTTTGAAAAGCTTAAAAAACAACTTCAAGTGCTAGGAGTCAAGTATGGCCTGCTTTTCCCTGCCCAGTTGAAGATATACCATAAAGGCACAATGGTCCACTTTAGCGACCCTAAAGAGGCCTGGCGATGGGCAGAGCAGCACATAGAAGGGGACTGGTCGACACCTCGAGGTAACAAGAGCAGAAACCCCAGACCACCAGTGGACCAGCATCAAATGCCAGACCAATAACTTCAACCGGACCACCCAGCAGACGTTGGGGACTGACCCATAGTTTATTCCCCACCAGAGATCTAGACCCTACCGCCAGGTATGAAACTGAACCATGGACTGTGCAGAACTATGTCACAGTAAGTCACATAAGGCGTTTCACACTTACACAATGCAGCAAGCGGGGGCATATCGCTCTCGCACCTGGGGAGAAGGCAGAACCCCCCCCACACAGCAACTTCTTTAGTTTATCTTATTAGGGAACAGGTTACGCTGACACCCTACCTCTTTTGAGTGTCAGCGATGTTGGGGCGACAGGTACTTCGTGTTAGGGTGGGGTATGGGAAGGGATAGTTATGGAGAGTTCTTTGTTACCCCAGGAGCAATGTACCCTTGCAGGTTCCAGGGGTGGTTATGGTTCTTGGTCAATCGAGGCCACAGCACTTCCAGACAGCAATCTAATCACCAGTTAAGGCATGTGCCACAGCACACCACCACACACAGGGATCTTGTCCCCGCAAAACACCCGCCCAACCCTCTAACGGGATTGCCAGATGTCATCCGTACAATCCCAGTCAGTGCTGACTGAACGCCCCAAGTTACTCAAAGTACTCACCTGGAACGTAAACGGGATGGGCACCGCGATTAAAAGACGCGTGGTCAAGCAATTGCTTAGTAGACACTCCCCTGACGTGGCTCTGCTAACAGAAACACACCTGGCAGGATCACACTGCACCCTCTTCCAGCATACCAAGTACATGTCCGCCTTTCATGCGGGATACACAATGGGATCCAGGGGCACTCTCATTCTCATACATAAGCGTATCCCCTTTGCTCTTCAATGCTTAGAACAAGACCCTCAGGGTCGCTACGTGCTAACCCTAGGAATGCTATTGGGTGAGATAGTGGCTTTTGTCTCAATATACTCCCCACCTGGACTGGGGCGGGAATTACTAGATGAATTGACTACCCTCATAGGCAAACATCAACCTGATAAATGGTTTCTGGGGGGAGACTTTAACGACGTCATGTGCAACGCCACTGATCGTACCCATCTTAGACAACGTAATCCGAATACCCCCACAAAGTTGTTTAACTTTGCATCCGCCTTGGGTCTCTGTGACGTGTGGCGGGAATTACATCCGGAGACGAGAGGCTACTCATTCCACTCCGGAGCCCACGGCTCCCTCTCTAGGATTGACTACCTCTTCCTGCCGCACGCAGATCTTTTCAGGGTAACATCAGCAGACCTATTCCCCCGGGGCGTCTCAGACCACTCACTCCTGCTGGTGGAACTGCAGTTAAGGGTGTATCCCTCCCTAAAACGTGGAGAGTGAATAGTTACTACCTGGGCTTCCCCGAGCTCGTGGACCACTTTGCTGAAGTCTCCACCGAGTACTTTGAGTTCAACGACACTGGGGAAACCGACCCAGTGGTGATATGGGAGGCCTATAAGGCCGTGGTGCACTAATCTCCTGGGTAGCGAACAAACGGAAAGAGCGACTCCAGGAAATAACAGAAGCAGAGAGGGAGCTGACCCAAAGGGGAGAACGAACACATCCTTGACCCAAATCCTCAGACCCAATTGTCCCTTAAACGAGCCACCAAGCACCTTCGAAACTTAATGCTAGACAACGCCTAACAAGCCCACTGGGACTCCAGAGCATGAATTTATGAGCTTGGAGACAAAGCCGGCAAAATGTTAGCTTGGCTGGAGAAGAGAGATGAGGGGCAATGCTGTGTCTGGGAGATCATCACCCCACAGGGTGAAAGGTGCCAGTCGGACACCGACATAGCGGAGGCTTTTGCCCAATTCTTTGCAACACTATATCAGGCCCCAACCTTGGCAATGGATCCAACCCTCCTAAATCCTATAACACTTCCAACTCTGTCTGCACAACAGAGGGAGACTCTGGACTGTGACCTCTCAGAGGCCGAAGTAGCCGAAGCGTTGGCACAATTGCAGACAGGGAAAATGCCAGGCCCCAACGGGTTCCTGGTCAAAACCTGGCAGAAACTGGGCGGGAACAATATAACGGCCGCTCTCCATAAAATGCTACTGAGCGCCCGTGAACAAGGTACCCTCCCGCCAGACCTATGTAAAGCCACTATCGTGGTTATCCCCAAACCCGACAAACCCCAGGAAAATTGTGACTCTTACAGGCAGATCTCGTTCAACAGCGAAGCTAAGGTCCTGGCCAATCTCCTAGCCAACAGGCTACAACCAATTGCTGACATTTTGATACACCCGGACCAATGTGGCTTCATGCCACACAAATCAACCCGAATGAACTTGCGCCCGCTCCACCTGGCACTAGAACGGGCTCCCATTATTAACAATCCACTTGCCCTTCTCGCAATCGATTTTGAAAAGGCCTTTGATTCGGTCCGATGGGATAGCCTTTGGGAAATCATGAGACGCATGGAGTTTGGCGAGGAATTTCTAAGATGGGTGAAGCTGTTATATACAAATATTCAGGCAGAGGTCAGGGTGAACGGGTGGACCTCTGGTTCCTTTTACTTGGGCAGGGGCACGCAACAGGGATGCCCCCTCTTCTCTTCGCCCTCGCAATTGATCCACTCACCATATGGCTCTGCCAGAGTGCATCCTGGACAGGATTTAAATGGCCAGAGGGATATGAAGACCGAATCTCCCTATAGGCAGATGACCTCCTGGTATATCTGGGTTAACAGCCCGTACCTGCCCCATAGTAACTCAGATACTCGTCTGCTACAGGGAATTTAGTGGCTTGAGGATCAATTAGAAGAAATCAGTTTTCTTCCCTGTGAAAGGTGGAGAACAGACCAACCCCCGGGAGGGCCCGTACCGTACGGAGCAACAGGGCTTCCGGTACCTTGGGATTTGGATAACAACAGACCTTACCAGATATGCAGTGCACAATCTCCAACCAATCACTGATCAGTTCATCAATGACGTCCATCACTGGAAGCTTCTCCCCTGACCCTCATGGGTAGAGCCGCACTTTTTAAAATGATGGCGCTTCCAAGATTCCTCTACGTCCTACAGAATGCCCCGCTACAGATTCCAAACTCTGAATTTGGTCGGGTGGAGGCCCGCCTCATGGAGCTTCTATGGGGAAGAGGCCAACCACGCATAGCACTGACCACACTCCAAAGGTCGATCTGGGAGGGTGGGATAGGAGTGCCCCGACTCCAGACCTATTACTGGGCCTCACAACTCACGGTGGTCAACGATTTGCTCCACGGGGATCGGGAGTTAACTAACATCAGGGCTGACATGGGGGCCATGCACGACATGGACCCAATACACTTACTTTATCAACCCCCTCAGAGACCCCCCCCCCCGTTGACCACTAGGACACATATCACCGCTATTTGGAGACACGCACATGTATTTGTGGGATGGGAAAACAAAATAACGGCAGCACAACCCCTACTGACGAAACAGCAATCTGAGGGAAATTGAGAAACTTGAACCATGGCCGTGCTGGGTGAGGGCTGGGATTATGAAAGTGGAGGATATCTTAAAGGACGGGAATCTAGCCCCATTCGCAGACTTGCAACTCAAATTCCACCTCCCAGACACCGAACGGTACCACTACATGCAAATGACCCACACCCTGAGAGCCCACATACAGGCAGCAGACACTATCCCAGACTTCACACCAATAGAACGCAATATATTACCCGAGTATATTCCCACCAAATGCACCTCCTGTCAAGACCGGTGGGGGGGTCTGTACTTCCGCTCTCTATATGGTAGAGGAGAGACACAGAGGACCCCAGCCAAGATTCTCGATTGTGGTAGCAATGGACGAGCAATCAAGGCCTAGCTTCTCAGGAGGTGATGCAGGCTGGTTCTTAAGTACAGTGTATCCCCAAGCCCCCACAAAGGAATGTCCACACACTGTATTACTGAAAACACAGTCTTTATATAATTAATATTCAAAGGTTATGTACACTTATCACAATAACGCACTTTGTGCTCAGGAAAATCAATAATGATAAATATCTACAATTCTAAAGTGGTACCACTGATATTAGACCTCATAACAGTGCATTCACAATACTGTAGCAATGGCACGCAGATCAATAAGCAGGAAACCAGCGAATAGAGAGAGGAGAGATAACAGATGGTTGAAACAATAGGCAGAAGACTGGCCCTTGCTACTGGACACAGTTCTGTGTGGAGATCCCCCCACCTGGGCAACCTGTAAAATAAAGAGATATAACACAAGCCCAGTCCATATATTGTTCAACAGTCTTATTCTCTCCTACAATGTTTTTACCCCCCCAATGTACCTGGTGGAGTCGAGTTCTTCGAAGAGGCGTCGACAGATCCTTCTTGAATGACCCCCTTTAAAGCAGGAGTCACGGATCGTCGAGAGGCGTCGAGAAACGTCGAAGACCTCGGGGTTCGGCGACGGGGAATCGACGGCCCTTCTTGAATGCCTTCCCTTTCAAGCGGGAGACACGGGGCGTCGAACGTCCGTCGACAAACGAGGTAGAACGATGTCGAGGAGGCGGCAGCTTCGTCCGAGCGGTGCTCGTCGGCGTCGGGGCGTCGGCGTCCTGCAAGGCGGAGGTGTGCGGGGCACCTCGATGACAATAGTTCTGGACCGCAAAGATTGTAGAGACGGGAGCCCAGCAAGGGCGTCGAGTCGCTCGAGTCTTTGGGATCGTGAGGTGGCGGGAAACCCACCGGCGGATTCTCCTCGGCGCGTTGGTCGTCCTCGACTTTCTCCGGCAGGGCAAAAGCGGTCGACGGTGCGGACGAGGGAGTCCTTCGAGTCAAATGTTCTTAGGCAAGGAGCGGACGGCTCCGGTCGTCGGCGGCTCGGCGTCAAGTGGTTCCCACGGCTGGGCAACACAACTTCGACGGGCCTCCAGCGGTTGCACAGACCTGCGAACCCTGGTCGACGGCAATGGACTTCGACAGCGTCGATGTCCGGGTGCTTTACTTCGGTCTCCTCGGCAGTCCCCTTCTCCGGTCGGCAGCCTTTCGATGGTCTGGCGTCCAGGGAGCTTCGGCGAAGATTCAGCGGTGCTCGATGGTCCCTCGGAGCACGGGAAGAGGGCGCCTTACCAGGTCCTCTCTCGGGTCAGTCCTCGACGATTTCGACAACCTTCAGTTCCGTCGAAGCAAATGCCACAGCAAGTCTTCTTCTTCCAGCTGGACGTCGAGGATCAGCAAATCCAGTTACTCTTGAGTGGAGACTCAGCTTCTGAATGCTTCTGAACAATTTCCAGTGGTGAGAGGTCCCCAGATATACTATTCTGTCTCTCATCCACACTGCTGGCACACACACAGCAGCCAATCACACAGAAGGGCATTCATGCAGTCAGTCAGCCAATCAGGCACACAGTGCATTCAGGCCACACTCCTCCCTTTCAGACACTCACAACAAGGAATGTGGATTGGGACAAGTACCCAGCCATTCAACACTACACACTGCATTCAGGCCAGTTTCGGGCAGGGCTGTCTCAGTCTTTGTCTCTCATGCCAGAAACCAGACAACCACAACAAGGAGTGTATATTGGTCACACACTCCATTCACCCAGGTCCCACCCACAGGAGGTACCCATAACATACAGTCACTGGGAAGGCTCCAGTCAGTCTAGCTGGGCCTTCACAACAACACCATATATGGAACTTCCACCCAACAGCCAGCCAGGGGGAAGGGACAGAGCCAGGGCTTCCCAGGACTTTGGGAAAAACAAGACAACAGGCAATAGAAAGCAAGAGGCCACAGGGGCCATCTTGTTTCTATCAGGAATCAACTGATCCCAATGGCAGGGCCTGGGTATCCCAAAATGGAGGACACCCAGAGCACCTGTCAAGTTTAGCATGGAGCTGCCACCAGCCCATACCCTGCTCTGTGGGCCACCCACAGGTGCCCAAAAACATACACTAGGGGCACAGGGTTGTACCCCTACCCATGGGTGCCATAAGGGTATCCCATGGGTCTGTTCACCAAACCAAAAGAGAGCTGCACTGCCAGGAGTCCCTCATGGACTCCTGGGCAGAAAACATGACAGAACACACGGTAAAAACAGAAAAAGGACAAGGATTCAGAGGCCCTGTCCCTCAGATGCATTTCCGGCATCACACCTCCATCCTCTATAATGCTATTACATCCTTTGCTACTCCTGAGCTGACCAGCTTAAAACCCAAATGGGAAAAAGATGTAGGTGAAATTGACCCGGAGGACTGGATCCAGGTACTAATGCACCCACGCGAAGTGGCCATCTCCTCTAGACTTAGGCTGGTACAACTCAAAATCTTACACAGAGTGTATTATTCTAGGACTGCATTGCATGGCTGGAAGAGGGCAACAAGCCCTAATTGTCTCAGGTGTGGGGAGGAGGAGGGAACCTTCTTTCATATATTGTGGTCATGTCCCCACATCCGCAACTTCTGGGACGCTTCTGCCGAGAACTGACCAGGGTACTCACCCGCACGATAGAACTGGACCCTAAGGTCCTAATCCTGGGTGCACCGGGCGAGAGCGATCTCAATAAATGCAAGAGGTTGTTACTGTATACAGCAGCGGCACTAATGAAGCGCAACATAGCACAGAAATGGGAAGTGCCAGAATCCAGGACGCTGGAGCAATGGGCAATGGACATGGACACAATCGCTATGATCGAACGCCGGATTAACAATGCTAGAGGCTGCCCTACCAAGGCCTCTAAAATATGGGGGACATGGGAAAAGGGAGGGCCCTAATGTGCACAAACTATTGGTGAAGTAAATCTGAATGCTCACACAGAGGGGCACGGAAGACGACCTAGGTAATTGGTGATACAAGTACCACTGCTAATGTAAGATTGGACGAGCTGGCCCTTGATTGCTGTTGTTTTTCTTTTATGATTGTTTTGTCTATGTTATAAATATTAAAAAATGTTTCATCAAAAAAAAAAAAAGAACCTGGAGTCCTGTGGGATAATTCATTCAGCCCACAGTACCTTTAATAATCCAGTGCTGGGTATCCTAAAACCCAATGGCCAATGGGGACTATGCGCAGACCTTAGGGAGTTGAACAAACGGGTCCACATGTCCCGATGGCCTCTTCCCTACATTGATCAGGGATTGGCCCACATTCAAGGGTCAAAGGTGTATACCGTCATTGACCTGACCAATGGATACTGGAAAGTACCCGCGAGTAGGGAAGACCAGTACAAGCTGGCCTTTACCTTCAGGGGCAGCAGTACACATGTAACCGAACTCCCTTTGGATATATAAACTCTGGCAGTGAATTGAAAATGTTTCTGCATACGGCCATGCCCGACTTGGGTGAAAGGGGAAATCTGGCCTATGTGGATGCTGTTCTAATTAAAAGCTCAACCGTGGAGGAACTTATAGCCGAAATCCGCGATGTTTTGACCCAGTTGAAGGAAGCCAGATCAAAACTGTGCTTCCAGAAGGTGCAGTGGTGTAAGACCCGCGTGAACTACTTAGGGCATGAAATCACCCCTGAGGGTCTATGTCCCCAGGAGATAAAGCTGGAAGTATTACTAAAACTGAAAGACCCCACGACTCTGTATGAACTCAGAAACCTGCTTGGACTGACTAATTACAGTAGAAAGTTCATAGAAGACTACGCAGAGGTCACGAGACCCTTGGTCCATATACTAAAGGCTGGGGTCAAGTGGGAGTAGGACCAGAATAAGCGGAGGCAGTGAAACAACTGAAGAGAAGCCTCTCACAAGCGCCTTGTCTAGCTTACCCAGTCAAAAACAAGGAGTTCTTCTTGGAGACAGGGTTCTCAAATACTTGCTTAACAGCAGTATTATACCAGAAGCATGACAAGGTCAATAAAGTAATCTCCTATGCGAGTAAGACTTTATCCTCTGTGGAGGAAAAATTCAACTATTGTTGAGAAGGCACTCTTGGCGACGGTGTGGGCATTGAAAAATTACCACCCGTTCATCCCAGGGGGAGCACATCATCGCCGAGACTCCTCACCAGCCTTTGCAATATCTCCAGAGTGACAGAAAACGGGCAGGGAATGTGAGTAATTTCAGAATTACTTCCTGGGTTCTGTCCATGCAAGGCTTTCCTGTGGAGGTCAGAAATGGCCAAAACAAGAAGAGTCCCCTTGCGCAAAGTTTGGCTGACTTGGATGATTGTGCTCGAGAAAACTGTCTCGAGGACAATAGTCTCAAAACACAAGACAACATTGAGGCGTACCTGAATTCCCCGCACAAAGTCTATGAAGAAGACACGTGCCAGGGGTTGCCCACAGTTTATATGGATGGGTGCTCCAACCATGTTGATAACAATGGGGAAAAGGAAATGGTGGCGGGCATTGGGAATGCCTGGGTGAATGATGCCCCGGAGCCTTGCGCTGGGTACAAGATCAGCCCCCGAAGTAGTCAGGTGGCGGAGTTGATGGCGGTTCATCAGGCCATCCTCACTGTCGTACAACACTGACTGCACAAACTGGTCATAATCACTGATTCAGAATATGTCCGAAATGGGTTCTTGGAGCACCTGATTAATTGGAAAACCAGAGGCATGCCGTGTGCAAAAAATAAACCACTCAAGCATGGCAAACTAATACAATCCATTGATGATCTGGCCACCACTAATGAGATGACCATCTACTGGAATAAGATCATGGGTTATTCCAGAATAGAGGGACCAGACAAAACTGGAAATTACCTGTTGGCCAAAACCAGAACCATCCATGGGGATCTCATTGAGATAGAGTCCCTGTTGGGGGAAATCCAGGTCGCTGCTGTCACCAGGTCCCAAACACTTGCCCAAAATGAACTCAACTGCCCAGTGGAGTAAGGAGACCCCGGCTGCTGATTTGATCATGGCACAAAAAGGGGAACTGATAATTGGGAAATGTTATGAACACATTGAAGACCCCGTGAATTTTCCTCTGACCAAAACCGATTACGTCGGGAAGGAGGATCTCCGGGTATTGATGAAGTTTCACAAAATGTTCCGAATCCAAGACGGTTTTGTTTGTACGGAGATCCATTTCTGGATGTTACCAGTGCGTGGTGCCTACCTCATTCCGAAGTCTGATGCTAAGTCATGCCCATAACGCAGCCACAGCCGGTCATGGGGGGTTTCATACTACTTTGCAAATCTTGCGGGAGGTTGCATACTGGCCACACATGGGTCAGGACCAATATTTGAAGGGGTTTCTAGTGTGTGCGCAATTTCAGCCAAGTTCACCCACACACCGAGCTCCCCTCCAGAAAAGGGGTTGACACTGCCTTTGTCAGTTTTACAAGTAGATTTCATTGTGCACTTGATTCGCTCCTCTAGAGGAAAGAAGTACATGTTACCAAATGGGTGGAATGTCTCCCGGCCTCAAATTGCAAGGCAGAAACAGCAGCTGCACTGATGATCAATCACATCTTCTTACGTTTCGGCCTTCCCCAAAGGAGTGGGTCAGACCGGGGAAGTCACTTCACCCGCGAGGTGATGACAAAGATCTGGGAGATACTTGGGGTAAAGAGAAATCTCCATATTGCCTACCGCATAGCCTACATTGGGGGAGTTGAGTGGTACAATTAAATGATTGTGAGTATCCTAAAGAAGTTTGTGGCGGACTCTGGGCCTAGTTGGGACATCAGATTACCGCTTGTCCTGATGGCCATCAGGTTACACCATCTGCTGCAACACAGATGTCTCCATTTGAGCTAATGACTGGACAAAAAATGGTGTTACCACAGCATATGCTCTACAGAACACAAGAGCAGACCCTGATTAACGCCTCCACGACACATGAATATATTAAGAATCTGAGAAAACACCTCCAGCATGCTTTTGTGTACGCTCCGCTGAATCTGGAAATATCGGCAGAGGGGATGAAAAGCCACTATGATTAAAAGACCACTAAAAAAGGAATATCAAGTAGGACACAGGGTCTACTTGTACAATTTTCAGAGGAACCAGACCAAGGAGCGGAAATTCCTTTTCACCTGGTGCGGCCCCCTTGAAATGGTAGACAAAATCTCACCTGTCGCCTATAAGATCTGCATCTCTAAGAGAGAACTAACGGAAGAGAAATGGGTGCACATCAATCAGTTGAAGTGCTGCCATCCGAGGCAGAATTTGTGACTGATTGAAGAACCCAGTGAGGGTAGAGCCCAAGAATCCTCCGAGGAGTAAAGGTAAGTAACTGGAACCTGAATAAAGAAAATCCTACCTTAACGGAGAGTAGAATAATTGTACTTATTTTGAAAAGATTACAAAAATGAAAAAAGTAAGGAACCACTGTTTGGGAAATATTTGTATGTCGAAAATCAAATGCTTGATGTATATGTATCTCCCCTGCTGTTTTGTGATCTATTTTCATGTCCCTACCTGGGAAAATGGTATAGTATAAAATACTTAATCTCTCCGTTCTTCTTGACAGATCTATTAACTCCTTGCCTCTAGAGGCCACAGGCGAGCCACCGGCCAGAGAGAGGCCCATGAATCCCAACCCAAAGGAAAAATCAAAATCTGAAGAGTGTGGGTGAGAACCAGTGCATCCCTCCATCAGGACCAGGAATAGAGCAGACGCACCCTGAAGGGGAGTCCTTGAATGAACCCAGGAGCAGGCGTACTCGAAAGGAGACCCCAGGGAGAACCCAAGCCATCCCGGAAGGAACACCCCACCTCTCTCCTAGCTCTTCTCTCTCAATAAAGTTGCTTCAGAGATAGGAGTAGGGTAAGTGGGGTGAAATAGCCCTAAAATGACATACCTACTGGCCGGAGTCAGAGGGCGAGATATGCCCCTCAGCAAAAGGCCTGCACTGGAGTACATGCAAAATTAGACCCTTGCCCAAACAGGAAGGAGCAAAATTATGCATTTAAGCATGGGGATGCATGACAATATTCTTTGTTACACATGAGGGGAAAACCTCATGTTACTGTTGAGGAAGGTCAGGAAAGGATGAGACCCCCTTGGCTAAAACGGTGACATCCAGCATGTAAATGAAAGGGCCAAAATGTGTGCACGCTTGCACAACCGAATGGGGTTTGAACGATTGCCCTCAAAAATCTGTTTTTCCCTCTCATTTTCAATTAAAGACCTGCTCTTCAAAATAGGTGCAGGAATGCCATCAAGGAACTGAACGTTTGTTCATCATGAGCCCATCACAGAGAATCTTAAATAACCAGAATCTACAAGGAAATGTGGAACTATAACAGCATGAAAGGTTTTACGGCTAAAACTGACCCCAGTGACATTTCAATTGGGTCTTAAAAATCAGCACTTTAAGTATTCAAATGTACAGCTAAAGTCTCTAAACATATTATGTTGCCTTCAGTAATCACTGTTGCAGGAAAGCACTGTTGAAAGGGTTTACATGTTAGATTGTGTGCATTTGCTAAAGGTGGATCAAATGTAAAATGCTGGGAAAAGGCAACTCTTAGATTTCACTTCCTAAGAAATGGACCCCAGGTGTGAAACCAGCCTTCCCAAGCTGTGTTACCATGGGAATGAGCCGAGACATTCTGTGGATCTTCATGTTTTACGACCCAAAGTGCTCAGGCTGTCGTAAACTTAGCAATTAGCCTTTGAAGCTGTAGGCTAACCCCAACAAAAGGGTGCCTTTTTACTTCAGAGCTAAGAATCCGATCTCTGCTTACAGAGGGGGAAGGTGGAGCTTCACACCCATTGTAAACAATGGGAGATATGCAATTTCTGGAATAACTTGGGAAGTATTAACCGTACATTCCTCATGTTTGGATTTATGAAAAGCTGTCAGTGAGCTGCTTCTGCTGGGTCCAAAACGTGACATCAACCTATCAACAGTTATCAAACAAATATTGTGTTCTCTGTATAAATCTCACAATCAGAGATTTTAGAAAAGGTGTTGTAGGTGATAGGTACTCTGCGCACCGAATGTCATTTTTCAGTAATGTAGTTTGGGCCCAAACAAGAAAATACGGTAGCTTTGCCCCAATATGTAGCACAGTCACCAAACAAGGTTTATGCGATACACACAAAAATTGAATGTCTGATAATGTGGGCATCAGTGGCATAATCTGATGAGAAATGGTATTTTATTTTTCAAAATGTGAGATTTCTAAGTACAAAAGCCAGATCCAACCCCATGCCTGTGTCATATGATTAATGGGATATCCTCCCCCGACTGCTCAAATCACGCCTACTTTCCCTGAGCCTACCGGCTTAGGGGAGGGAACCCTTGACCATTGCCCAATCAGTTGTGCGAGGAGGATGACACAGCAGGCTTATAAATAGGTTAGTCCTCCTCAACTGAAGATTCTCTCTACAAAATCAGAGCTGTGCAGCTGACAGGAGGCCTGGAGCTATACTTGCACATATTGGGCCTAATCCTGGACTGAAGCAGGGACCTGAAGTAACTGGTTGGGAGCACAGAGTGAGGCCTTGATTGACCCCATTGGTTGTCCTGGCATTGGAGCCCTGGCGCCATTTATACCTATGGAATCCTTTCTTCTTTAACTATAGATCTCCACAGCCATAGATTAAACAAGTCCTAACTATGTAAGCATTAGACTAGAGTGTCCATAAGGAAAAACCCTCTATTCCATCTGTTTGGGAAATGTAGTCATTTTTCTATTGAAAGGTATTTTTATTTGTCTGTGCAATTTGGAAACTCTCCCCTTGACAAATCCTCTGCAACTTTAAGTCCTTTTTCCTATTGAACAAAATCATCCCTTGTGTATCTGTTGATCCTAAATCTCTTTCCTCTGAAAAGTCCTTTGTTTGCACTGTTAAGGAAGTTATTTCCCTAGTATTTTGCTTAGTAAATCAATTAATTCCCCCACTGAAATTAATGGAGTAAGATTGTTGCAATTCGAAACCAACCATCTTGTGCCCTGTGACGTTATTTAATTGTTATAGTCATTAAAGTGTTGCCGCAAAAGAATGAATCCCATTACGAGCTAAACAACGAATTTGTCCATGTGTAAATTGAGTGTTTAATCATAAACCCAAACCGTTGTTCCCACTGTGATAATCTCTTTGCCCAAAACATCCCTGTGAGTTGCCTCTGTCATTTTCACTAAAAGCCAGGGTTTCTATGTGCCTTTCCCATTGTTGGAAACGTGTGTTTCATTTCCAGCTCCAGCCAAATTCATGGTGATTTACAATTTTGTTTTTCAAAAACCTTCTCTTCCTCCTTTAAAAGTTGATTTTTCCTACTCATTCCTTCTTTCTCTATCATGTTTTGAGCTTGGATTCAGCATTGCGGTTTCAGTCATTCTTATGGTTTTGAGCTTGCCTGTCACTTCCAGCCCCAGTCAAACTAAGCGTCATTTGCATTTTCGTTTTTCTAAATCTTCCTTTTCTTGAAAGCCTGTTTTTCCTACTCAATCCTTTCTCTATCATACCCTGATCTGGGATTCAAATTATATTCCCTTTTATTTTTTACTTTTATTTTTGATGTGCTGCCTGTGTAAAAATCAGATTTCCTATGTGTGGTAGCTAGCCTGTTTTTGAAGCCCTGTTTGTTCTCTAGTGTAAGCTACCCGAAATACCCTCCTGCTCTGTCCCATGGTAATAGTATTGAATCATTGAAAACCCCAGTTTTCCATTGTGAGAGTGGGGAGTGCTTAACCTTCCTGCCATCAGTTGAGGGAAATTAGTTGGCATTCCCTTTCACAACACAAATTTGGTGTGGCATTGAAGTTGATCACAATTTGGTGATGTTCTAGAAACCTGTGCATTGTGTTGCCACCTCAATAGTGCCTGCTGTCATATTTTGTTCTGATTGAATCTTAAAATAAATGAATAAAGTGTTCATTGACAACACACCGGCCTGGTTCTTGGTCTATTGGGACAAAGGGTGCTGGTGGAGGTTGGGTGCGAAACGGGTTGGAGGCCTCCTTAAAAAACCATTTGGGGATTGTAAAAATAAAAAGCGGTTTGATTGTGCACACCCATCGCAAGGAAAAAAATGTCCCTGTCTTGCTTGTGCAGCATAATATATCGTGACACTCCTGCGGTACCTCCTAAAAGGAGACGCTGCCAAACCCGGATGCAAGGGAGACGAGAGGCCTGCCCATTGTCTTCCCTTCCGCTGACATAACTGCTGCAGATGTTCCAGTGGCACAGTTGAGAAGATTTTCCCCCTGTTTCTAGAGCTACCGATAGGAAAGGGCTTGACTAGCAGTGCATGAGCCCCAGTGATTCAAGCCCAAACACTCGAGGCAGAGCAGGCGGGGGTCTGACTGACATGCACAAGATTTGCTAACGGTGAGACCAGTTTGGCCATACGTACACGAAAGGGAAACACTGGCAGGCATCTAGAAAAAAAAGAAAAATTAAAGTAAGGATAAGCGGGAGAGAGAAAATAAAGCTGCTGCTTTGCAGACATTCAATCCCTTCAGAAGAGAACAAGGTACTGGCGGGCATTGCTTGAAGGCAGAGACAGCATGTGTAGGGAACAAATCTCATTATTCTCAAACTGGCTCTGCACTTATATTCTAATGTAAAAACATCTGCTGTGCAAAATGCCCCAGTACTGTCTGCATGGGATGGACTCCAAGAGGAATAGGGACCGGACATAGGAGGAAACACACAGATCAACAATTGAAAAAGGCTACAGAAAAGTGCATAGGCTGCAAGCCTGTTTTCTACCTCTACTACAGACGATAGTTAAGGATCAGGGGCGATTCAAAAGTGGTGGGGCCAGAGGGCTGGGTGCAACCATACAAACAAGATGGCAAGATGATGGTGCAGACAGACGTTTGCCTTAAACAGCAGGTGGACTGGGAAAGTTACTAGACCATTTGATTGCATTCTTTTCGTGGTGTACCTTTCCGTGGGCATTAGTGCAGTTGAGCTGCCACGCATGGTAGGGGCAAGCACTGCAAATTATTAAAATCCCACTGTCCCTGCAGATCGAGTCCCTTATTTTGTACACTCAACCTAGGGAAAATGCACTCGTGCCATTGGGACAGGCGACACATAAATGTACTGGTGCTTTGTGTTAAATAGTGCATTAAACCAATTAACAGAATGCACACTTCATATTTGGTGCAATGCTGCAACCCAGAGGCGAGCAACCCACTAGCAAATTCAAATGCCATTTAATGCAAGGTTTGTTTGCAATAAAAGTCAAATGAAAGTCTGAAACATCCCCATGCTCGCCCCATATGTTGAGTACCATGCAAATGGCACTAGCCCTACAAAAAAATCGATTTAACTATACATTGGGTGAGCAGATCTTGCGAACGTAAATCGGTCTTGGTCCTGCCACCAATGGGTGAAATCCAGCCTGTATTGATAGACCACATACCATCTTCATGAATCCAAAAGCAACCCCACCCACGTTTTGGCTTTTTGGGCGTCCTCAATGAGGTGAAGTTCGGTTCCCTGTGGAGCAATAAGCAAGGGGTTTATGTGGAGATCTAGCCTCCTCAATTATGGAAGAAAACTTCAACCAAAAAATATAAGATGGGAGAAGGTTATGGATTAATCTTTACCACTGCCATTGCTCCAGGCAATCTTCCACACCATTGTTTTTTTTATCCTGCCTGCAACAGACATATGCAAATCTGTCATGGCCCTTTGACCAATGGCTGCAGTCCAGCCTGAACTGCCAGGCCACGCTCCCACTGCACAGAAACAGTTACAAATAAAGATACAGAAAACTAGCTAACAGGGAACAAATAAAGGCATCTGTGGGTGCGCCAGTACTCCTGGAAAGAGTGAAAACAGACTGACAGAAAGGACCTCCCAAACCATAACTGCAGAAAGAATACCGAGGGCGAATGCCAAGGAAGAGGGACACCGTAAAAACAAGTCGCATGTTAAGACGACCCCGATCTCTGGTGGGGCACTCTACCCCTATAAACAAATACAAAACAGAGATGAAAGCCCCCGATTTAACTGTACATCTTATGGCAAAAGACGTGTTAATTTTATACTGACTAGATTTTGATTGAGCAAAAAGCTACGGTCTATTGACATGAATTCCTTTAAATGAACAGTGATTAGCAACAGCTCTGTGCATGGGGCTGGGCTACTAGACAATAAATAAAATAATATGACAATGACAAGCCAATCTAACAAGGAACTACTCTGGAAGTGTGTATGTGCCAAGGAGTACCCGAAGTTTAAGCACATGTCCTAAAGGTTGCAGACCGTAGAGCGACAAACGCAGATTGCAATTCCAAGTCTCGGACATTCAGCAGTCCACTTCGAGATACTGAGGACTTGGTGATGGTAGAAACACAGATGTGTGTGTTTTAATGAAATGCTTAACGTAAAAACTACTCAAGATGTGTTGAATGCAAGCTTTCTTTAATGCGATTAGCTTCCAGTATATGCTTCGATAACCAGTTCATTATCTGCCTGAGTCATGGAATTATTTGCATGAAAAACGCACATTTGCGCGCCTTTCTGCCCGAAAATCCCCATACTTCAAACAGGGATTTTCGGGCAGAAAGGCGCGCAAATCTGCGTTTTTCATGCAAAAAATACGATGAATCAGGCTGTATATTTTTTAAGACGCATATACTGTAGGGTTCCTGAATTAAAGCCTGAAAAACTTGCTCGGCGTAACTGGTGACTGCCAGTGGCAATGCCATATCTAATTATTAAAGGACAGATATACAATCCGTTAAATGTTTCTGACACATATCTGGCCTGGCCTGGCACGGTATTCCTGGGTACTTGTACAAAGAAAGTGATTTCAATTAGAATTGCGAACGCTATTTTTTAGTTTTTAATACGCTTTAATAGACTATCAAACACATACCCATTACGTTGTGAATACAAAATATAGACCATATGCACGTTTTTTTCTGCACACTACAGTGTGCTTTAAGAAAGGTGTACGTAACACAATATCCGTACTTAATATTATTTAATAATCTTGTTAAAATGACCAATGGTACTTATATACTGGCCTTTTAAAGATGAATGGTTGAGATTTTAAAGAGTTACCTGCAGGTTACATAACATATGCACTGGACACACTGAACGATGCCCATCTTATTAGCAACGAAACAAAAAGAAACATTGTTTAAAAACAAATGATGCCTTCAACTGTACTCATACCAGGTTCTTTTGAGTGTTGGCGTATGCTGGAACGCACAGAATACATGTAATGTGAGCATCAGGAAGAGCTCCAGAGCTTCAAATAAAACAGAGATAATGTCCGTGATTACTCCAGCCTCTAAGAAACAAACATGTCATTCTCGCCTTTTATTTCCAAGACCCTGACTTCTTGTGACCCACCTTTGCAGAGGCGGATATTTCCTGAACTCCTTTGCCAGCGGCATCTCGGATGATGGGAGTCATGAGGCCTCTCTCTGTTGCCACGGCAATAGAGATGTCAATGGACTGCAGCTGTCGGGGGCCTTCTCCATCCCAGGTCACATTCACATCGGGCATTTGCTGGAAAGGAGAACAAAGATAAGTGAATACAACGAGTACGCAAATGTGTATGCACAAGAGGTTTTGAAATCGTGCAAACTTATCACAGACTAAACAAACAAAAACGCCCACATGTATACGAGCGACTGCACATTGTGCTCGCAGATCCTTTCTACAAGGAAACAAGGGTAACCTTGATGATGGGTCCACCAATCATTCTTAGCCGACAGAGACTTCACGTTTGTCCGGTAAGTTATTCATAAGAAGGCTTAGGAGCGTCTGGGCACATTAACAACATGTGTATGTGTTTTATTGTTTAGAAAGTGCTGCATGCCACCGAAGGTTAGAATGAGTTTCGTCAACACCAGAGCCGGCCGAGGCATGGGTAGTCTGTGCGGTGGCCCAGGGCACTGCTGTCAGATGGGGCCAAGCAGGCACCAGTGCTTGCCTCAACTATACCAAGAATATTGTTGTAAGGCGGGCTGTGAGGATTCCAGGTACTAAGCTTACGCAAGGCCAGTGTGTCGCCTCCCAACGTCCTGTGGCTCTCTAGAGACAGAGACCAACACCCACACCCAGTGGCCCCCATCAGGCGTTGCAGGCCCCTTAGTGACTACTTATCACTTTTGTTCTTTCTTCAAGCAAAGCATTTAAAGTAGGGGTGATTTACAAGTGATAGCCATTTGTGTGTAACGTTTCTTTGTTAAGAAATACAAATAGGCATTTTCCTTCTAAAAGCACACACAAAGCATCAGTTAGCTGCCTAAATCTATGCTTTCTTCCGGATCTATTACAATATATCATACAAAACAGTTTTAAATTAGCTACATTATTTTCAGATGTTCATATTTAACACACCAAAAAGCTTTTATTTCTGGTAGAATGTGATTTTTGTAATCGCATCATATATCGCACCAAAGATCACCTAAAATGTAGGAAATTACTAAAAACCTGGCTCTTCAACACCACAGACTCAAACTGAAAACCAAAACAGAAAGGAAAAGGGATGACTAGAGTGGACACGGACAACTCTCAGAACCAACTGGGAAGCTCCCGCAGCACAGGGACGAGTGATGCCGAGTATAGCGTGGAACTCAGGCGACACCCGTGGAGACAGAGTCAACAACCCCACCCTAACCCCACACAACACCCAACCCTTAGTTGCCACCAGATACCACAGTGTTGTGAAATTGTCGGGATATTATAAAACAACACAATAACTGAGCAGTGGTCATTGACAGGTACACTGGCCGTATGAGTGGGAAGGGAAGACAGATAGGGCTGCGAGGGAGGCGGGGGAGGAGGCGACCAGATGTGAAAGGGACCTTGAAGGCCAGACGGACCCAAATCAGGACAGAGGCGCAGGGGTGCTCCCGAAACCCATCTGGGGAGATTACAGAAGCCGAAGCCCAACGCCTCAAGTCAGGATAGAGATGCCAACTAACCAATTTGCACTAACAATTTCCCCCTCTGCATACATCTCTCAAACCAAACAACCACAAAACTACCGCACAACAAACCGCACAAACTTAACTACATTGCAACAACAAAACAAAAACACAGACTCGCACAACAGTACACTACTACCAGCCGCAAACGCCCCAGGGCCAGCCAACGGACCCACCGGGCTGAGAACGCCAACAGCACATCACTGCTCTCTTGCACTATTCCAGCTTCCTCCCACTAAACCCCCTCCCTTCCTCTTTCAGAGCCGCCAGAGCGCCAGGGTACCACTCCGGTGGTGGTAGTGGGCGGTACTAATGTCCTTTAACATTAACATTAACAAACACTGCATTTGTCAAACACAAACAGGTAACCTTTTCACACATTACATGTTATACGGCTTGAAAATAAAAAGCCCAATCTTTTGCTGAATTGCATTCGGATATCTGTAGTCTCCCAGTCAAGATGGGGAAATAATGCCACAATTGTACAATTTTTGCTCAACATATTTCTAGCAAGAGAGCCTCTGTGACAAATCAACTTCCTGGGGAACCAGTGGTCCAGGGATGAATATAAGTTTCTAAACCATTGTTAGTGAGAACTCTCATTCTATGGCTAATTTCCCTCACCTAGTGAGTCCCCCAGCAGCTTTGCTGGATTTCTGGAGTTTATTTTTTCCACTTGGTAAGAGTGTGAGCCTTTTTTCCACTCTTACATGTGTTTTGCCATGTGTATTTCTACTGTTCGTGTTGTTAAATGACTTCAATTCAGCAATCCCACTAAGTCAGTGCCTTGTCTGGGATTGCTCAAGGGAAGCCCTTATTTATATATGTTTATGACAAGTTATAATCTGGATGATGAACCCTTGTATAACACCCCTCTCTTAGAATCCCCCTGACCCCACTGAGCCAAGAAGGTTTGATTTGCAATTTAAAAGATTTATTGGAAAAATTAAACAATATATAGATATATTACACTTTTATAATAAATTAATATTTGATATCACACTTAAGAATATGACAGTGATCAGCACTGGGTGATGTTACACTAGCACACTGATTTAATTACTTAAGCGTTAGTATAGGGAGGAAAAGGTAACTGAGAATGCTTTTATGGTTTCAAGGAAAAACAATGATTGAAAGAATGCAGTACAGAAATAACCGGTAGGGTTTCACAAGTGATAATATGTTCACGTTTCCCCTAGTGGCAATTCACCCCCCCCCCCTATGCAATAGAAGATGGAAGGGAGAGCACACAGTTCTCAGGAATACAATCAAATGTAGTTCAGTTCCCCCCTAGCAAGCTTAGATCACAGGGATGATTTTAAAACACAGGCAAAATCCTTTTAAATGTGGTGGCAATGAAGTAAAATATGCTAAAAATGGTTTTTAATTCCCTACTAGAGATTCAGGGTGGGTGATAGCTACTTTAAATTAGTTCAGGATCACTTTAGCAATGCTCTATGAATGATTGTCAGGTTGCAAACGAATTTCAGCAAAGGAAAGCAAGAAGCTGCTATTTTATAAGTGAAGAAATTTGAGCCAAATCGCAAATCGTGGCACTTTTTCCGAGTGCGTCGAGCGCGATTACAGAAAAAGTATAATGAATAGAAAGTCGGTTCTGGAAAGCCTAGAATCTTAGCTTCAAAATGAAAGTTAAATCTCGCTTCTAGCACAAACGGTTCAAGAGATACGGACGATTTTATGAAGGTGGTTTTTCAGAAATGAAATAATGATTCAAAATGGCAAAATGACACTTACAGGTTTAAAATCGGAGAATGAACACACTATTCCTATGATGCAGTTCTGGACAGGTTCAAATGTTTTGAATCAGATTATTTTAAGCTAAGAGATTGGTTTTGCACAGTTCTGGCTAAGTACTCACACTATGAATTTGAAATAAGCCGTCAGGGTCTGGTCAGGTTGGGACTGCGCTCCAGGCGGTTGGTTCTGAAGTCACAGCTATCTGGGTCAGCTCTGCTCTGCTGGTCTGGATCTCTGGTTCTGCTCACAGCAATCTGGTCTGGTCTCTCTGGATACAGCACTGCTTTCTGGGTACTGGTTCTGTTCTGGATTCTGGAGTTCTCCGTCAGCGTGCTGCGCAGGAATTCAGTTGAAGGTTGGAAAATGAATGTCCCTGTCTGGCTTCCAGTGGCTCTTGCCATGTCTTTTGGGAATTGGGTGTGAAGGCTATCTTTCTATGCCCAACCCACTCACGATTTGATAGGTCAAGGATTTCTCTTTGACCTGATTTGAGAAGGTAGCAGTGAGTCATCAGGTGTCATCTTTATGGCATACAGAAAGAACACTCCCCTTTGCTTTTACCTTAGAAAATAATTTTCATAACTAAACACATTTCCCATATACACAAGTGGTTGACATTACATATACACATCATATCACAAAAGGTAGTTTCTGTTCCAACTCTGATGTTTCTAAGAGCTTGGATTAAGAAATGATAACATTTTGCGCTTTTTGGTTGGTTTACCAATATTGGATTTTTACCAAAATTGACACAGATGTATACCGCCTTTCTACACATATTGCAGTAAATTTTCATTTTTCTAGCGTGAACCCCGTGTTTGCAATCTCCATAATTCATGGGGTTTTGCCTCAGAACATGGTACAGAGTTCTAACACCTCTTAAAATGTGCACAGAAAAATCACAAGAATAATGATATTAATTATATAATTTTGACAAGTCCATACTATGAATTATCCATGTTTTTAAAATTATGCTCTGGGCCAGAGGGGTGTGGTTTCCCAAAGCACATGGTGGAATTTCTGGCGCCGTTTTCCTGGATTCTGGCGCAATGTGGGCTTTTCCGCCATCTTAGATTTCCTAAGCCCACAGCACCAAATGTTGCAGCATAATAGTCCAAACATGGGTCAATACCCCCGACAGTGTGATCTTGGGCTCTTGTATGTGCGTCACCCAGCACCTTCAGTGCAGTGACACAGGGTAGTCCTTGAGACTTCCCCCTGACTCCATTTTTCTGGGGCTGGCTACTGTCCCCCAGAAACAGGTAAAGTTGCCATTTACTTTATGTAGTCATTTAAAACTACAGACCCAGTACACCCCATCTTACATGGAGTACTGGAAAGGGTCAATTCCTATCCCTTTTTGTCTGTGCCTCTCTGAGCTTTGTTTTGCTCTTTTAACATTTAGACTTGGCTGGTGGCAGTGGTATCTACCCTAACTTTTCTACCGCGATTATATTATATAAACGTGGTATTGTTCCAGGCTATCATAGTAGCCTCGAACATAAACCCGCTTCACCAAATACTCTTTCTTTTGGCTCCGGTCGGGTTTATTCGCCATTTCTTTTTCTTAAAGTCCTTCTTGTGTTTTACTTTGCGCGGCAAACCAGGTATGCCTTCTATGTTCACCGTCTTCTGGCGGGCTTCTGTGAAGAAGCTCCCCTCTTGGCACCTGGGTGTCTAGGTGGGCTAAATGTGAGGAAGGGGTGCAGTCCCCCTGCACAGGGTATCCTAGGAAACCCAAGTCGCACTTTGCTATGATTGGCTGAGGTAGTTGTCAGGGCCGGACAACCCCCCTGCTGTGTGATTGACAGCCAGGCAGTGTGAATGGGGGATTTTCGCATAAAAGGCAGGACTTTTGCGCTGGAAGGCAGAGTCGCCACTGGAACTGCAAGGAACCGAAGAGAAGCGGAGAGGAAGACGGCTGCTGCAACTACCGAGTCCCGGTGGAGCTCTGCTGCAGTTCTGAGCCATCTACCCTTCAACAACAAGAGAAGATCCCTTCCGGAGTCTTCTTCCCTTTAGCCTGGTGGGATCAACCAGCTTATCTTCCACAGGCAGAGGATCCTCTTCTTGGTTGAAATTGCTGCATATTGCTGTAGTGGACAAATGTATTGCCTATGATTTTTGTCCCCAACTCTCTTGTGTTAACTCAGGTGCTAAGTGTGTTTTAACTCCAGTAACATTTCTTCCTGCGGGTACGCGTATCTTTAGTAAGACCGAACTGTCATTACAGTCAAAAAGTGATTGCATATGTATTCCCGGTAACGTCTTTTGTTTCATAACACCGGTCTGTCAAATCATAAGGTACTTACCTTGAGTTGTTCTGCACAAGGGGAATTGGTTGTGTATAGTGTATTTTACGTGTGGTTTTAATTTAAAAGAAGTGAATTGTTTTGCAAACAGATTGTCAAAAATAAATGTACTTTAACTTTTTAACCAAAAACCTTGAGTCAGTGTTTGCTTGAGTCACAATAATTGTAGTTCTTTTGTGTAATCTCTACTACTGCTCATTTGCTCTTGAGATAAGTCTGGCTGCTCCGCTACTGCTACCACTTTAACTATGTAGTACAGGCTTGTACCAAAGGTGAACTTGTATTGCCACTTCTAGTCTTAATTGTGTATAGTGGTCCCTAAGGGCACTGCACAGGATTCTGCCTAACAACCATCAATCAGCCCTACACATCCAGTACACCAGAATGGATCTGAACAGATTGGAAACACAAGTAAATTATAAACCTCCTTGTCCAATTTTGGTAACGTGGATGGAACGGCAAGCTCATCTACGCAAGGTCGTGGATTGTTGGTTAGTTTCAACATAACGAAAATACAATTACCCAATGATAAAAGGGACTGTCCAGTCAAGGTTGTATAAACAGATCTACTTTATTATTATAACTGACAGTTCAAGCACAACAACCCACCCTGTAAAGTAACACAGAGGACAGACAGTTTCACAAAGGAAAGGGATGCACTCTGAATACTGACAGAACGGTAGTTTGTAAAGCAATTAGTCTTAACTGTTTAAGGGTATTTGGTTTCAGCACCAAGGGGTCGTTAATGTCAGTATAGACCTTCGGAGAAGGATCAGGGGGACAAAACCACAATGTGCCTGGTGAGTGAGATGATCTTGATGCTCAACAGTATCAAGTCGGTTTCAGGACACTTTTCAGCTCCTGCGACAGAGTTCAAGACGGGAGACAGCTGCTGGTATCAGGCAGCTCGGCAAGCGAGGCTGGACGGACGGCAGCAGGCTGGCCTACACGGCGGCTCGAGGTCAAGAATCATTGTCTCTATGCTGGTTGGCTGATCTGGAACGCTGGTCGAGGCGTCTCAGAAGGCTTTAGTGACTGCAGCGTGACAACAGTCAGTGGTGCAGCCGGTCGCGGTTTGAGGGCTTGACTGCCTCAAAAATGTCCTCAAAACATGGACGCTGGTTGATGCTTGTTGTGGCACTCCTCCTAGCTTCTTTGCAGGGCTTGTGTCTGTGAAGACTAGAGGGGGGTACCTGTACTCCTGCCCTCTATATGGCAGAGAAGAGGCTCAGAGCACCCCAGCCAAGGTTCTCTGTATCGTAGCTTGGGTAAGCAACCAAGGCTTAAGCTCTCAGGAGGTGATGCAGGCTGCTTCTTAAGTACAGTGAGTCCCCAAGCCACCACAAAAGAATGTCCACACACTTATGTGCTAACACAGTTCTTTATATAGAAAGAAGGTTCAGAGATGCATACAAAATTAATAACACTTTGAACTCTGTTAATTCTAATATGGCAAATATATACAATGTCTATGTGGTACCACACTTCGCTTTAGATTCCTTTAAAATGCATTAACTGCTGACAGTTATAATGGCATACAAATCATGCAGCAAGGTGTAACAGCATATATCACAAGGAAGGAACGGAGGTTAGGTTAAACAATGGCAGAATGCTTTGTTTGCTACTAAGACAATTCTGAGTGAGGATCACCCCTCCCCCGCACCTGGACAACCTGTAATGAAAGTATTAACAAGCCCAGTCCATAAATGTTTACTCAGTCTTGTTTCCTGGTAAAAAAGTTCAATCACCCCAATGTACCTGGTTTGGAAGAGTTTTTTCGACGGTTCGTCGACAGATCACTCAATGGTGGACACCCATTAAAGAAGGAGCCGCAGGGCGTCAAGATTCCTTGACGGAAAGTGGAACACTGGCATCAAGGCAGCAGCTTTGATCTTCGCGGTGCTCTTCAACAATCGTTTGAGTAAGTCCTGGGGGAAGATGAGGCGTGCAGTCCACCTCGATGCAGTGTTCAGTGCCGTAGAGAAGACTCAGTGATGGATGTCGGCCCTGAAGCAGGCATCGAGGGTTGGGCGTTGCTTCACCGGTCCTCGGGCCTGTCCGTGCTGCAGCCACAACACATACCTCAGGATAGCTTTGGCGATCAGGACTTGACCATGGGCTGAATCTCGCATCTTCAGTCCGTCGGTGTCAACGGGACGTCATTGTCGGCTTCAGGCGATGGCAAACCCACCAGCGGACTTTCCTCAGTAGCGGCAACCTCAGCTTTCTCCGGCGGGACAAAGTGGTTGACGGTGATGGCAAGGGAGCCCTCATTCAAATGTTCTTAGGCAAGGTGTAGCTTTACGGCTGCGATCGTCGAGCAGCACAGCATCAAGCTGTCCCCGCTTCTGGGTGACACACGTCGACTGGCTTCCAGCGATTATGAAATCCTCCGAACCCTGGTCCACAGCAAAGGACTTTGATGATCTCGATGTCCCGGTGCTTTACTTCAAGATTCTCGGCGGATCCTTTCTCCGGTCGACAGCCTTTCGGGACTGGCTTCCAGGGTGCCTCGATGATGAACAGCAGTTTTGCACAATGGTCCCTCGTGGCTCAGGAGAGGTCTCCTGGGCAGGTTCTCTCTCGGCTCAGTCGTCGACAGACTCGATAACTTTTACATTTTGTGGAAAGAAATCCAGCAGCAACTCTTCTTCTAGCGGGGCTTCAAGGATGAGCTTCAAATTTCAACTTTAGTTTCTGAATAAATTGGTAAGTGAGAGGTCCCAAGATATACACATCTGTCCCTCATTCACTCTGCCTGAGCCAGCTAAGTCAGCCAATCATCCAGAAGGGAATTCATGAAGGCAGGCAGCCAATCAGGCTCACATGCATTCAGGCTAATCACTTCCACCCATAACAAGGAACGTGGATTGGGGTAAGCAGCTAGCCTTTCAGCGCACCACACGGCATTCATGTCAGTTTCGGGCAGGGCTGTCTCATACTTTGTGTCACACACAGAAACCAGACACCCATAACATAGAATGCATATTGGTCACACACTCCATTCACACAGGTCCCACCCCAAGGGTGTACCCACAACATACAGTCACTGGGAAGGCTCCAGCCAGTCTGGTCTAGACATCTCTGCACTACCATATATGGTTCTTCCACCCAACAGCCAGTCAGGGCAAGGGACAGAGTCTGGGCTTCCCAGGACCTTGGGAACACAAGGTAACGTGCAATAGATAGCAAGAGGCCCCAGGGGCATCTTGCCTTCTATCAGGAATCCACTGATTCCTATGGCATGCCCTGGGTATCCCAAAATGGTGGATACTCAAGAGCACCTGTCACATTCAGCACAGAGCTGTCACCAGTCCATACCCTGCTCTGTGGGAAACATACAGATGCCCAAACACATACACTAGGGGTACAGGGTTGTACCCCTTCCCATGGGTGCCATAAGGGTATCCCCCAAGGGTCTCTGTTCAACACAACCAAAAAGAGGAAGAGCTGCACTGCCAGGGGTCCCAACTGGACTCCTGTGCAGAACACAACACAGAATGACAAGGAAGTACAGGACAAGGACAGGGAGGCCCTGTCCCTCCAATGCATTTTCAGCATCACAGTGGCTTCCTTTAAGGCGGACAGCCCAAAACTGAGGAGAGTGTTTGCAGGCAATTGCCTTGTCCTTTGTTCAGAGACTCCCTGGCACTTCCCACCTAGGAAGCTTGCCGGCAGAACCTAGCAGGACATGCTGTGTGTTGGCTGGGTACTGGTTCTGGAGCTGCTGGACGGGACTTCTGAGCCAGATATCTCGCTCTGTTCCCTGGGAGATGTTTGGGGGAGGAGTCTTGCTTCCCTCTTGGAAATCCTGGCCTTCCTACACTGGCGGAAGCTGTAAGTGAGACTGTACCTTCAGTCAGGGTCCAAATTAGTCCTTCTTACTCCTTTCAAAGTCGTTGAATGACCTGCCAAAAGAGGGGTAAGCCCTCTTACAGCCAAATGGGCCCCAGTGATTGGTGCAGACTAACTAAGCCTACCTTACTGAACCTGGGCCCCATCAACAATCTCCTGTTATGCGTGAGGTCATAACCAGAGTGCTTTGAAACACGAAAGGTAAGGGGTGACAACATATACTAAGTTCCACCCACCTTCCTGTCTGTTGTGGATCAAGTGTCTCTCTGGTTAATTGAGCTCTCTGACTCCTGATCAAAGCGCAGGTCTCCCTTGAAGTTTGTGACGAGAACAGACTGTCTCCATCAAATCACATGCTTCTTTCCTCTGAAAGGGGGTTTCCCTGTAGGGGTTGCCTACTGTAGACAGTGGTGTCAGACATGACATTCACTGCCCTTCATACAGAGGGGTGGGAGCTAGCTTCAAGCTGACACATTGCATATGAAAAAGGTGTTGGAGTTTCCTGCCCTTTGTTAATTCTGTGAACAGGCCTCTTTGCAGGCCTGCTTCAATTAACTCATCAGTATACGCTGCCACCACACAGAACTAAGGCAGGGCAGATCTATGGAGCCTTTGAAATTTTGATTAGGCTGGCCATGGCCGGAGGAAGGCTTTGCATTCGCCCTTCTTGAGATGCTTTGGTGTACCCGTGGCTGTCATAGTGCAGCTGAATAAGACAGGACGACTGCAGCGGTTGGCTGGGTGTTTATTGTGCAGTGAGCATTGGGAAATATGTGCGGATTAGCCCCACACACTTCCTGGAGGTTTATCTACCAACATATAATTTCTTTAAAAAAAATATCAAAACAGCCATAGTTGGTGCACACTCCCTGTGCGGATGGTCCAATTCCTCACAGCCTTCCCATTGGAGATGCACGGGCTATATGCAGACTTGAAAATTTCACAACGACCCTGATAGAGGCAAGAAGCAACAGTAGTGTGTGTAAAAGCAAAGGCAAATAATTGGCTTCAATTTGAAAGTCGCCTTGCTTTACATGGTACTAGTTTGCCAAAGGTAGGACTCAGTGAAAGGTGGTGCTAGAATACTTACACATATGCAGTAAAACAAAGCGAACCCCTTGACCAACAGAAGTACTGGGCGGTGTAAGGTATTGTTCCAAATAAAGGACCAAGACTACCACGGGATGACAAATACAAATCCATTTGCAGTTGCAACACAACAACTTTAAATAAGTGGGTAATAGCAACCTTGCACAATGTTTTTTTTTCTGTGCAGTCATTTAATAAGTCATTATTAGCACAATGCACCAGTACGCAGTTACCAGACACATTTTGTATTAACCCTGTCATTAGGCCTGTAGATTATTTTTTTTCCAATTCTGCGAATTTAGATTAGCGAATAACTGAAAATCTGAATAAGGTAGGGGTCAAAGGGTGTTTTGTTTAATGGGTAATTGATTCTATTTACGACTTGGAGTCGACGGGGTTGATACACACAGTTGATCCCCCTCTAAACTAGCTGTGAACTGTCACCATCTTATTGTGTTCCAAGGTCCCCTACACATTTAAACTTCACTTTGAACTCTAAACACCTCTGAATGCCTGCGCTAACCATTATGTTTTTCACTCTGATTTTCCTGCTGGATGAAGAGGCCTCTGTGCTGCACTACAACATCCAAACAAAGACAGAGATAAACATGATTTTGGAGCCGAGGCGGGTGTGTGGGTTGGCACGTGTGACCAGGTATTCACGAAGACAAAGCCCTTGTCATCCAAAACACAAATGCCAGACGTCCACAAGTAATGTCATGTATTGTATATGTACAGACGACAAACCGTATGCACGATACAAATAGGATTATATTTGACATGGTGTGAGTAATGTATTTCTTCTTCATTCAGCCTTGTGTGCGATCTTCATTTATAACTTGTTAAATGTCTAAGCCACCTTGACTTAATGTGCCGAGCCGATAGTTTGGATATTACTCAATTTAAACTTTTAGACCGCCCTACCCAGAGGAAAAATAAGGTACACTTTTCTCAATCTGGGTAGATAATGGACAGCACGGGTGAGGTCTGGCTGGATTAGGTGGGGGAATTGGTCACTTTTGAGCAAGTGGCGGCATAGATGTGAGTCCTAGGATGGAGGTGCCCATTGGGTGAAGGCCTGTGTTTGTGTAGGTTAGCCTGAAGTGTGCAATGCCTAGGAGATATTCAGTTACTGTGTCTAACGTTTATGTGAGTGATCGGTTTAAGTTTGATGTCGAGACAGAATGGGGTTTTGAGGTGGATGGCTATGTATACGATGCAGAGTCCTTTGAAAATTATTATCTGCAGTATGGGGAGGAAGTGGGGCTGGGGTTACATGAAAGTGTTTGGGTAAGTGTGGAAGGAGTCTTGATGTTGCTTTCTGTCTGGCTTGCAAAGGGGGTCGGGGGTGGGTGGCAGTGTTGTTGGGACGTCCAGTGAGGTTTGCATTTCAGCAGTACAGCTTGGAGCGGAGCCTGGACAGTGGTACGAAAGTCCTCAATGGAAATATGTGTCGTATCTTGCATAGGAAGTGTAGCTGTAAATTGCATGCTTTCAGGACAGAAACTATGTGTTCTGTGAAGGACAGGTGGACGAAGTCAATGGTGAAGACTTGGAAGTTGTGTGGAGTGCGATGTGTGAGTTGTCGGTGATGAGTCACAGGGAACAAAATGAACATCGGATATGCAGGAGCTAAAAGCATCTCCTTGGTGTCCAGCATTAACCAGTGACCAGGAGCTATCACTGGGGAACGAGGAGCTAGTACATAGCGAACCGCAAATCTAACTTCAACAAAAGAAGCAAACTTAACATTTTCTACATTATTTATGATCCCTTATGCTTGAAATGTTGTGTAGATGCAGCCTTATTTATCGATTGTCCTAAATGCACAGAGTTAAATTTACATACATATATTTGTTCTGCATTAGTTGGCCTTGGCAGCCAAAAGTAGCTGCTGGTGTCAAGCCAACTAGGCCCTTCTTGGCTACAATCAGGAGCTAAATAGCCCCCCACTACTCTCAATTTCGAACCCTGTGTTATTTGGTCCAGAGGGTTGAGGTCCGGTTTAGATCTGGGGGAGGCAGACAGGGATATATTCCGCTTTGTATAGGTTCTGATTTAGGCAGCTGTGGCCATACTGTTGTGGACTGTGGAGAGACTGTGCAGGGACGTCATTCGCAACTAGCAACGCCGGCGTGGTTGTTTTGCAACCCCTACCAATCCCTTGTGACGCCCAGGCAAATCTTCCAGTAAGGGAATGCTTGGGGCATGGATAAGGGAGGCATGCACGGGCCATCTGCTCCGCAGCTTCGGCTCCTCCATTTTGTAGTGCCCAACAGCAGTAGCAGCCAGCAGCACGTGTATCGTAGTATTCGCCGAGAGTGTTAGACAAGCACTGTTTGGCACTCAAATGACAAGGTAGGTAAGTACAACTAGTAGCGTTGTGCAAGTACAACTGCGTGCATGCCGGTGGATGCCTGGAAAAGTCACTAGACTCAAGAGTACTCACCTTTTCCTACCGTGTTTCACAGAGAGCAAGGGACATCCAGACTTTCTCTAGGCTTTAGTTTATTTATGCATAAAAGAGTGAACTTTGCTGCGAAGTACTCTGAAACGTTTCAGAAACGAGAAAGGAAAAGAAAGGCTGCGCGGCTCCGACCTGGTCACCTGCATGCGTTTAGTGCGCAAAGCTGGGAGAGGGCCTGGGACCCGACCCTAAACACCACCTTTCTCACACCTCTTGAATACTTCAACACTCTACAAGGCCACTTAGGTGCCACCCTACTACGGAGATACGCCGTGAGTGACCTGTATCTCTGATTGCATTTTGAGCGGCAGGGGAAAGATTGCAGACTGCTCCTGTTACCGTCAGTGCAGGGAAGTTTAGCAAAAACGTGTGCGTTAAAATGTAAATGTTTGCTGTGCGCACTCAGTGCACATATCAGTGCCAACAAGCCTCCACTTGAGAAAGAATGGCCCGTAATGGAACAAACCATATAGTCCGGTCTTGGGACATTTATGAGGTCTAAACGGGCTCGAAAAAAATGTAAGTGCACATTCTCTCTATGCACTATGGTTACCGTATCCGCCAAATCGCAAAGGGCTTCGAAGCAAGTCTTCACAGAATAGCAAGCGTTATTTGAAGAATAAAAACGTCTAGGAGTATTTTGGATTGCTTAAGTGGTCCATTGTTTGGTATTTCCTGCAACGGTTTCTAGGCAGTGATCCCGAGGGGGCACACCAGAGCTTGAAAGTGCAGACAAGTAACCTGGGGGGCAGAGGATAAACTTTGATCTGTCAGAGATGTTGGAGGAGGCCGGACGATGGAAAATTCCATTGGCGTTAAATGTTAAATGTATTTGTACTGCGCACCGTCACCAACGGAATTGGTCCTCAGGGCTCAAGTGGATCTGCAAACGAGAAGGTGGGGTGGGTTAGTAAGGTCAAGAGGGAGTAGGATAGTGAGAGAAGTGATGTCCTGTTGGCAGCTTAACACTGTATGCTGAGCTTTGGTGCGAGTATCGGATCGATGTCAGTCCTCGTGCGCTGTTGGTGCAGTTTATGTGTTATTTGTTCGTTGTTGCGGAGTGGTGAAGTATTTGTATTTATTGTTTTATATAGCGCCTTAATCCAAGGTGCTTTACAGTTAACAACAAAGTACGTGCGGGTTGCTGTGTGAGAGGTGGTTGTGTGAGTTTTCGTGCGTTAAGTATGCAGACATTTTGAACTTTTTGGTTAGTGGGTTTTAAGGCTTGCAGCTAATCTTTGCAGTATGGCTAAATGCTTAAATTTGGGAATCCTGTTTTGTGGGCGGGGGCGGCCCAGGTCTCAATACACTACGTATGACCATGCAATAGACAAAGTTGTAGGCCACACCTAGATTTGGGTGTTCTGCAAAGTCACGGAGAGGCCTATGTTCCACAATACATTACGTTTCACCATACAGTCGACAAAGATGGAGGCTATATCTAGATTTGAGAGTCCTGTAAAGTGGGAGAGAGGCCTAGGTTTCTTAATACATTGTGTTTTGCCATACAATAGACTAGGTGTGGGCTATACTTAGATTTGAGAGTCTTGTAGAGTGGGTGTGACACAGGCACATTTTTACAATTCTATTTAAGTGTGGTTTTTGCTAACATTCACAAAGATATCTATATGCAACGCCAGGCAAGATTTACCGTCCTGTCCAGATGCGACACAGGTCAATATTCACAATTCTATCTAATTGTGGCACTTGCTAACCTTCACAGTTCCATCTAAGTGTAGCACTTGCTAACATTCACATCAGTCTAGATGCGATGCAGGACACCATTTACAATCCTTTCTAGATGAGACGCAGGTTAATGTTCACAATTCTGAGTACGGCACTTGCTAACATTCACAGTTCTATCTAAGTGTAGCACTTGCTAACATTCACATCAGTATAGATGATACAGAGGGCAACATTTAGGCGCAGGTTAATGCTCACAATTCTATCTGAGTGTGTTATTCAAATTGCTCTCTTATCAGCCCTCATATTAGATCAAGTGTCCCCTTCCAAAGGTGCACACCAGGGTGCATGCTCATTCTTCCAGGGCAATGCAGCGTTCAACGCTTTAGGTGCACACCAGTGAATATGGGTACCCATTCAGGGTGATGAAGAGTCAACCCCTATGGTGCTCACCAGGTGCATTTGCAGCCATTCAGGACAATGAAGTGTCCACTCACAAAGGTGCACACCATGGTACATTCAACAACAGCTTTCACATCAACATGAGTTATTAGAAAATTATGTACCGAGAAACAGCGTGCATACTTACACTCCTTGCACAAGATGCCTTTGCAAAGTCATCCCCCACCCCCACTCATATTCTGAAAAAGTGCATTGAAAATGTGGGGACGATTGTAATTAGCATGGACGCATAGCTCCATCCCTTGGAAAAACATACACCCAAACTGTTAGTTATACAATATCTGAGTGATGGGTTAGGGGGGTACTTAATACTTGTCCTCTTTCTCAGCGCAAACTGTTGTGAGTGGAAGCTTTTTGTGTAATCACCTACATGATAAACGATGATTTGCTTAAAATGTTAACACAGAGAGCAGGGAAACTGCAAATGTTTTGGGGGTCTTGGGTGGTCCCCAGTTACCCTCAAGGAAGACAGTCGATCCGGGAGACTTGGAAGACTGTGGGCTTGATTCACCGAGCGTTTATCAAAGGGTTGAACCATTGAAAAAAACACTTGGTGAATTAGGACATCTGAATCAACCAAGGAGCCTTGGGCTGTTTGATTTATAAGGGAGTGTGTTAGTCAATCAAGGAGAAAGGGAGCGTTAGACAATCAGGGAGACTTGGGCTGCCTCACCTACAAGAGAGACAGTGGGTCAATTGGTGAGACATGGTCTGTGTGATTAACAGGGAAGACCGAGTCAATTCAGGATACTTGGGCTGTTTCATTTATAAGGGAGACTGTGGTTCAACCAGGGAGGCTTGAGCTGTCTGATCTACAAGGGAGAGTGAAAAAGGAGTGTGTTAGTCAATCAGGGAGAGTGTTAGTCTCCCTTATAGGTCAGGCCCCCAAGTCCCTCTGATTAACTGTTAGTCAATCCGGGAGACATAGGCTGTTCGATTAGCAAGGAAGACTGAGTCAATTCAGGATACTTGGGCCGTTTCATTGGAAACTGTGGGTCAACCAGGGAGGCTTGGGCTGTCTGATCTACTCACACTGGAGACTGCGAGTCAATGCGGGAGACCTGCAATAGACCATTCTACCTGCATTCCTCACCATATACACTTTAACATCACAGAGGGCCGAGTCAGTGCTTCAGTAAAAGGGAGCAGCACTGATTTGTACATGTTTAGAAAAATGTCGGCCTGCTTTTAGGTCTCCATGAGAATGAAAGTGTTCCAATGAGATAACTCAAGCGGAAGTCAGGCGGCTGAGCGCCTCCTGCAAGGGCCTCATACTAACCTGCAGGTCATAGTCCAGCATGGTTGACTCAACCTTTCAGAGACGTCATTTGGAGGTTGCCCGATACCCCTCTGCTACCCCTAGATCTGTCCTTGCGACCCCTGGGCCACTGGACAAAAAGGTAATGCGAAGAGCAGATCTCTGTGTTGCACCTGAAAAAGGTGTTTATAAATGCAGCTTCTGTGTTAACTTATTCTCAAGTATTTAATACATTTACAGACCCAGCGATATGGAACTACCTGGCATAGCTCCTCCACTTCTTCTGCAGGTACAGACATGATGAGAATCTCAGATTGTGTCTCGTTGAATTTGAACCCACCTACTTTAGAGAACCTCTCAATGTACCCCATTAATGTTGGGAGGGTTTTATGTAATTAGGCGGTGTGATTATTACATCATTAGCAAAGACATTTTGTGAGATGTCCTGTCCCACACGATTCCAGATATGGAGAAGTTCGGGCGATAAAGGAGGCAAAGGTTTCAATTACAAGTGCAAAATTAGCTGCAAGGGAGGGTAGTCCTGCTTTGTTCCTCTTGGGAGTGGGACAATGTCTGAACCTGGAATTCACCATCACTCTCGCCTTTAAACATATGTAATTAGTCATGACCAAAGCCAAAAATCCTTCACTAAACCCAAATGATCAAGAGTGTGTTCTGAAAAGTTCCAATCCTCCAAGTCAAAGGCCTTCCCAGCACCTGGAGATAAGAAAACCACATGTAGACAGGGGGGAGTGGTGTGTGATTTGTCTATGAGATGCAGGAGCCTTTGGATGTTACCAAAAGCATTTCTGTTCATTAGAAAACCAGATTGTTTGGGATCAACTAAATCTGGAAGAATCAAGTCATCTGTTCATCAGGTGCGTAAGTAAAATGTGGCATCATCCTTTCACAACATGTGGATAAAAGTGAGGGTGGACAGGTTCACAGAGTTGGCCAATCGGAGGGACTTCTAAAATGATCATCATCATTAGGGTATTTATTGAGCGTGGACCTAGCTCTGGCAAGCAACAGAGCGCTTTAAAATCATAGATCGAAGCGCAAGGTTAGGGAGCAGAGAAACAAGGGAGCGGTGATCTAACAACAGAAGAAGGGCATTTGTCAGCAATTGGTCTACAAGTAAACATGGAGAGGAAACCTCACCCAGTCTCAGGTATGGTGGGGAGTAGATGGTGTCTGCACCTAGATGTTAGGGAGGAGCCATTAATTGAAGAGGAGGGCCTTGCGTTCCAAGAGGAGGGTTATGATATGATATATTTTATTTATATCGCGCCCATACACAAGTGTATCAGGTTAATGAAAATCTTGTTCAGAATAGGCATTACACGATGCACACATTTCTCATAAAAGGGTGCTCTGAACCTGCCTGGGTTGTCGTCCTTGTTCCCACATGGGTCTGTCCATCTAATCCTTTACATCCTTTTGAAATAATGAGAAGCTTGGCTTCAGTGTGATACCGAACCTGTTCAGGACTCTACAAATATTCTGCTGAGTACAGTTCACTTGCTTTTAATGTACTCTGTCACCTCCTCATGAACTTAGTTTCTTTTCTTTTAGTGTGTATTGTGATGAGTCGGCAGTGAGAGTCAGACACAAGGTTGTCATGTTTTGGCTAAAGACCTTTAAATGAAAATGGGTTGGGAAAACAACTTGCTGACCCTATTCTAAAGAGTAGTTTCCCTACCTAAAAAACAATGCTAAAGATCTGTCTGTCAGGATGTCAATAATGGAAAAGCTGTCCTTGAGTCCAAAATGTCCTATCCTACACTATAACTAAAACAATAAAAGGGTGCAAGGAAATGTCTTCAACCTGATATTGGCAAAAATGTGTTCACAGCTGAACATAAGAATAGCTCCAACAAAAATGTTCTACAAGGTGAAAGATCTTGAATCCAGAAGGTGTTCCCTTTGCATGGATTCTTAAGTAGGATGGCAAGCGCCTCTTTTACTAACAGTTTCTTTCTTGCTCTCCTTGATTCACAAGGTTCCCATTTAGGCAACACGTTCTGTAACAGTCTTTGTTTAACATAAGTTTCTCATCTGTTAAGAAAACCCTGTCCTTTATTATTTCTGGTAACTTTGTAACTTGCCTGGTATACTCCCCTGCCAGGAATATTTATTAAATTCCAACTGCCTGGTGTACTCTCCTGCAAGTACTTCTTATGCATTCAATTGCCTGGTATCTTTCCTGTGTCAGGACGTCTTATGAATTTCAAAGTTCCTCTGTATCACCAAAATATTATGTGTTGTTCTTGGTTTGGTATATATGTTTGCGGTAATGTTAGCAGAAAGCTTGTCCCACTCATCCATCTGTAGTTCAATGGGGTTTAAATCTGTACTGTCTTTTCTGCATTCAAACAATCTTCTTGCCGTCTTGTCAATGGTATCACATTCAAATTGTCATACCTCACTGCTTTGTGTTGACTCGCTGGTTCTCTCCACTGTCTCTGGTCCGGTTCACACTTCTGCTGTGAGGCTCTCTCACTCGTTTCCTAATCTGGAGTGAGCAGACGTCCTTAACGCTTTGCAGTCGCACAACTGCTTTCCTTCAGGTCCCCTTATGGAGAATCCTGCATGTTTGAGCTGCCCAGCGCCCAGGAACTCTCTCACGGTTCTCAGCATCTCCCTGGCACTTCCTGCTTGTGCACTGCATTTCTCCTACGATCTCAGCGGTCTCGTCCACTCCGCCACATCAGTATGTGTTTCTCACGGACAGGCTTCTGCAAACGCCTCTGCATACGAGTCAACGTCTTCTCCTGCAATGCCACACACAGTAGTGCGATTACCATCTTTAAATACCCTGCGCACAGGTAATTCGGAAAAAACAACTAGACTGCATGTTGTGCTTCGAGCTCTTGATAACTTGTACAAACTCCTTCATCCTCCTCGTCTCCCACTACTTGGGTGATTCTGGGAGTTGGAGTCCATGGGTGTCAATGGACACATGGCGTTTAATTAGTTCTTCGTAATGATTTTACATAAAGGTACCTCAGAAGCAAAAAGGGTTGTGTTGGAGCTTTGTGTATTTAGGTCGTAGGTGGGGGTTTCACCAGAAAATATGAAGAAGAGGATTCTTTACTTCCTCTTCAAGGGGGAACAGGCACCTGACAATAGGACATTAAGGTCTTGGGTTATTAGAGGGCCTCCCTCATGGGAAAGGGGGAGATACCACGTCTCGTCCAATTTAATCATGACATCTCCCTAGTAGTGGTCTCCTCCCATGTGATCCTCCCTTATACAGCTGCCCCCAGGGTTAGGATGAGATAGCGGCTGCGGGCCACATGGGAGGATGTCACCGCCGGGTAAGCAGTGGTGAGTCAATGGGATTCATCACAGTATACAATGTTTATTAGATTAGGTTCTCAAAACATTTGCTTTTAAAGAGCAGGTTTAGTTCTCATGATTAAAACATTGTCCTCAGTAGTGCCTCTTTGTTGTGAGCCTGTTGAGTTGGCCTCTCATCTCCGCTAATAGTCTGTGGGCCTCATTACGACCCAGGCGGTAAGGGGTTAACGGCAGCGTTAACAGCGCCGACCCTTACCGCCTGAGTACGAGGTCCCTTAGCGCCATGGCGCTTTTAACACCTGCTTTTAGCAGGTGTTAAAATCCATGGCGCTAAGGGACCATGGAGTTAATTACGCCACCGTAATTTACGGTGGCGTAATTAACGCCTTCCCCACTCCCATTATACCCTATGGGGCAAAAATGGGAATGGGGAAGGGTAAATGGGGATTGGGGACTTACCGCCCCGCCAAGGTCGGAATGGGGCGGTAAGTCCGCCAACCACCATGGCGTAAATGTAGTTTACGCCATGGTGGTAAAGTCACGGCCCAGGCGGTAACTTACCGCCTGGGTCGTAATGAGGCCCTTTATGTCTGAATGAAGCCATCTATATTCTGTTGTTGTGTCAATCTGGAAAAGTGAATATCCTTCATTTGGATGATAGACGTATCTTGATGGCCGAAGATCAACCGTCTTATGCACAGAATTATAGAAATACAGACTGCTATGCTTGACCAACAAGCGGCCATTTTAAACGTAGCAAGAATCGCCATTTCGCTTGTTTACCATTGCTTATTGCTTTCTGTCTAAACTGCTTTGCAGCTTGCAATTCTTGTGAATTCTGCTTACACTGCTCAACTGTTAACATTGTTGTCTGAATATGAAAGGTCAAGGCCGCGGGACTGAGGAGTTCGTTGAAACTCCTCATGAGCAGCCCAGAAAGGAATGCCCATGCTCCCTCTCTGTAGCCTTGAGAGAGAGCTGCAGGGCATTTAATCATTTCACAGCTGCCAGCCAGTCTCGTACTGTGGTAGAATATGTTAGAATAAAGCAGCTAAAGGCTTGAATTATGCTCTTCTTACGGCCCCCCTTCACAAAACCCTTTAGAGCGTGTCGGCTCCCAGGACACGAAAAGCACCTCATAGATAGCAAAGCTTGGAATGTGACTCTTCCCCCGTGTGCAGCTTGCTTTCAAGAACAGAAGCACCGTGTTCTGTTCAACAACTAGAAGATGCCTCCGCACTTTCTTAATTGCACATTGTTACTAGAATAGACATCGAAAGTGTCATAATTGTCATACTCGTCAGAAATGTCCATCATCATCCCGAGTTCAAAGAAACTCAATAAAAGGGGGGTGTTAAACATGTTATAGCTGATTGTATGATCTGCATTTTGTATATATGTAACTGATGTACGTAATTCGCTCTCTTGCGTCCCTCGAGGTCTAGAGAATACACGTCGCGGGGCGTGAGACCACAGTTGGCCAATTGGGACTATTTTGCTTGCAATAAACCCTACCATTGGGAATTTTAACCTTGTGTCTGGCGCATCCTTTCGTGTATGGTTATTGCCTTGTTTACATATCGCGAGGGACCCCTAAGGGCCCCTTTCAGTTGCTCCAGAACTGCCATCTCACCTCGGTTAACCCTCTCAGTCGCTTCGATTTTTCATTTATTTTATGGTATGGAGCCCAAACCGAGCTCGAGAGCAGCAGAGAGCTGTACATGATGTGGTTAGTCAAGCGTTTGGGCTGGCATCTTTTAACAGCAACGCAGTACTGCGAGTTGCGGTCTATGCGTCAGTATGTAGTGTGAGACAGGCATGGTATCAAGAGAGATACAGACTCAAAAGGCATTTGTTTTAAAACCTTTGTTTACCAAAGGTCCTGGGTTGGTGGAATTCCTGACTGGCAATTATGCCAAAGGGATGATTCCCTTAAATTATGTTTATAATGGCCGTCCGTGTCTAATAGTCCAAAATAAGAGTCTGCCTTTGTCTAAACCTATGCTTGCCCTCACACTATACAAAAACGTGATAGTAAGTCTTTTGAAAAGGAAAAATAGTGGTTCAACAAAAAAAAGCAAAACCAAAGTTGATTTCAGATGGTCTTCCCACCAGCTGTAATATGGTCAATGCCACAAAGATGGGTTCACTCGGTATTGTACGTTTTGGCCGTGGGGTTTGTTTATGTTGGGGGTGTAGGTGGGGGTGTGATGAGGGTGTGGGCGGGGGTGTGTTGTGGGTATGTACGTGTGCTTGCATGAGAAAGGTGCAAACTTTTGTTAGGTTTGTACCTTTCTCATGCAAACTTTCCGGGTGTGGGCAAATCAGCGCGGTCGGATCACGTAGATCAGGTTCACTCACCAGGACTGTTTGTAAGACCTTCTCCACAGGGCCCTTGCAGTGAATTCAAATACCTTTAACAACGTGCGTGTTCCTTGGGGTTCCCCCTTCCCTAAGCTTCAACTTGTTTACTTTCACTTTTCAATACAAAACACAAAGTCTACTCAGCCCCGCCCCCCTCCCTTAAGCTCAGTCTTCTTCAAACTTTCACCACAAAGTCTACTTTTATCAATGCGCCTCTCGGGGTTCCCTTCCCCAAGCTTGGGCCTCTCTACTTTCAAACACCCAGCCAGCTGGTCATGATGTGCCTTTTTCTTATGTACACTTGTTCTTGCATATCATCCTCTTATGTAGTAGAGTCAGAGGCTTTCGAAAACGCCAGGCGCTTTCCTTTTCCTCAGCGCGACCACTCTGACCCTTTGCCCCTCTCTTTGCTTCTGACTCTTACTCTCTTTTACACTTTTTATCTTTAGGTGCTTCCTGAACCAGTCTCATGTATTTCTTCCCCTTTCCATGTACACTTGCACTGCCCTTTATTCCTTATCTTTGTTGTGTCTCAGGCATACTTCTTTCGTTCTTTTGTGCACTCTGGCACTTGTTTCTTTCGTTCTGGGGCAGTTCACCCTTTTTATACTGTCCTTTCCTTTCTTGTCTTTAGCCCCTTTTCCCACAGGCTTCTGACCCTCTTTTCATTCTTATTCCTTTCGCTTCATTATTCAACTTCCTTTCATTTATTATTTCACACACGCGCGTCTCGCGCTTATACCGTTACTTGCATCTTCATTGCAGACTTCCGTGTCAGCTTCAACCGAATGCTCATTCAAACGCAGTCCTCTTTCTTACGCGTTTCTAGCATTAGCTTGTATCGCGCTCTTCACAACCCGGCTCTGTAATGTAAAGTAACCGTATTTGTAAAGCGCAGCAAAGGTCTGGTGGCATCCAGGTGCTACGAAACATGAGAGGGAGAGGAGGCAGCTTGTTTTTAAAACAGCAGTGTTTTGAAAGGTTTACGAAAGATGGCTAAAACATGGGTGGCCCAAAGATGCTAAGGAAGGGCACTTCACAAAGACGGAGCTAGCACAGAGAAGGATCTGGCCCCCGTACTAGCACATTGAAAACAGGGGACAGATAACAAAAACTGATCAGCTGAGCGAAGAGATCTCTTGGGTTGATGAAGAGAGTTTCGATTGGAGAAATTCGACCCCAGCAGAATGGATAGTGCGATTAACAATGAACAAAATCTTAAAATTGACCCGACTTTTAACAGGTAGCCAGTGAAGGCGCTGAAGAAGATCACAGGAGTGAGACATTCTGGGAGCATTTAGGGCAGGCCTGGCAGCTGAATTTTGCAAAATCTGAAGGCACCACTGGCTGACCAAGATAAACTCTGTTGCAGTAGTCTATCGAGCTCATTATAGAGGCAGTTACAATTTTAGCTCTGGCTTCGCTGGGAAGAAAGGGGAGAACCTTCTTCAGAACTTTCAGTTTGGCAAAGGCAGTTTGACCTACTGAAGATATCTGTGCTTCTCTATAGCCCAAGGACATGACTTATGCCCAGGCTCTTGACTACAACAGAGGGTCTAGGACAGTGGCCAAGACATGCCGGCCAGTACTCTGAGGTCCAGCAGGGGCAAACAGAAGCCTGGCCGACTACAAATATACCTCAGTTTCTGCAGTGCTTTCAGACTCACCATTTTGGGGAAGGCATGGTATCAAAAGCAGAACTGACACAATGGATGCAAGTTTCAAAAACCTTTACTTATCGCAAAGGGGTTTGGAAACTGCCTATCTTTCCCTCTCTCTCTAAAATGGGAGTAATCTCATCCATTAAAACAAACAAAACAGTCCATGTCAGTCTAGTCAAACTTAAAAGGTTTAACTAGCAAAACATAACCTTGTCCACCTTAGAATAAAACATGTTAAGGGAATATAAAATGAAAATAGTGTCTCAAAGGAAATGTCAGAATGGCTAAAGGAAATGTCAGAACGGCTTCAGCACCAACTCCCTTCAGTAGGTACAACCCCATGGGGTCTAGAGAATTTCTAAAAACACAAAGGATGGGTGGATGGCACAATTCTGTCAGTCTCACAGACTTTGGTTTACTGGTACAATTTGAACAGTTCACTCTTAGGCTTTCAACTTCCGGCAGCTAAATCATTTCTTGAGGCTTCGCCCGCCTTGCCATCAATACACAGTTCATGTATTCTCAATTTCTCACAGTTCTTCACAGGCTTCCCTCTGACGGGCTCAAGCCTGTTTTGCTTTCGTGGGGGTTCCCTTCCCCACGTTTTAATCTCATATCTTTGTCATTGTCGAAGACTTTCGAGACTGCAAGGCATTTACGTAGACCTCTGCAACAATCCTTGCATTTGTAATTTTCTCTGGTAGCACCAATGCCATTTGGTACTGTAAGAAACCTGGCGGTATTCTCTCAAGCAGACTTCGAAAATCCCTTATTCAGGTGGTCAAGGAAGGGCGGATACGTTCAGATTCCATCCGTGGGGGCGAAAGAGCAAGAAGGGATCACCCGGATGGGGGAACTCCGAGTTGTGCTCGGGGAATGCCCCATGTGAGACGCAGTATTATACAGAAGAGGAAGGTGAGGAGGACGGAGTCCCTGAGACTTTTGTAGGATGTACCACATCTGCCTCCCTTCCTCACATCACATCTCTCTTGCACAAATCCAAAAAACCCTCCATATTAACAAATCCCCTAGGATCCAGAATCCCTGTACATTCAGAAACTACCTGAATACACCCATTCAATCTCCTTCCCTCCCCTCTAATTATTATTTCCTGCACGCCAAGTCTGCTCCGACAAAACACTGCCATTCTCACAATTCCCCCTGATCATTTTATGATAATAATCCTGTTCAATCCTGTTCATTCCTGTTTGTTCCACAAACCCTACAAATCTCACCCTTTTTAATTTCCCAAACCTCTAGGAAGAAGAATATCATTCCTCATGACACCCTCCCCTCTTTTCCGACACCAACACTCTCCCACCACGAAAGACAACTGACTAACACTAAAACCGTTTACCTGACATGTCCCAACCCAAAGATCAGGCACAGTCAGGCAATTGACCAGAACCACTCACACCCGACAGCCCTTTCCTTTCCCCCACAGGGATAAAAGATGTAGCACTAGAGCGCGATACAAGCAAGGTAGATCGCACAACGAAAGAGCTAACTCAGCACGGCAGTTCAAGAGGAGGAGAAAGACGACACGAAATGAGAGGGTGACTGAGAGAAGCGACCCTGCTCTTTCTGAGCCAGACCTGTGAAACCTCCACAGAAGGAATCTTAAAACAGCGAACAATAGCCAGCATGTGTTGCAGCAGATGTCAACGGTACACGGGACCCTCCTATGCTGATAACCAAGCCGGGGAGAGACGCTTGCCACCATGGTATGGTCCTTAACTCCAGAGACCAGAAAAGCCAAGCGATTCATCACAGCTGGTGAGTCGAGGGGAGAGCTGATAAGAAACCGAGCTGTGTTGAACAAAGGTAGCAAACAGCTAATTGAAGAAGGTGCAAAGAACTGTTAATACGAAAGGGGAAAACCAGCTACAGAAGAGTCAGGCACCACATGGAGCTCACTCAGGAAACTGTGGGCAAACACCCTATTGTAGAAACTACCGTTACCAGAAGGCCTTGGGAACAATGCAGGAAGAGGGTCAAAGTGGTCATACGGGGGGGATCTAGCCAAATCCTCTGTAACAGTCGAAAGTCTTTGACCTGCAAATGAAGGTAAAGCTAAGGGAAGTGAACCCCACACTGTGTGAATTGCAAAAGTTGGAAACAGTGAACCCGATGGAGGGATGCCGATGAAAAGGGGGCAGAGTCTGAAGTCCCAATGTACAGTATGCAAACAAGAGTGAACCCGGCAGAGGGATGTCCACAGTGAACAGTTTAAAAAGACATTAAGATTTGTGAATTTCACAGAAAAGATTGTGTTGTGAAGCCATAGTGAACCCGACAAAGGGAGGCTGATATGTGAGAAGGGTCTGAGCCAGGAAGAGGGGGACCCAGAGGTGAAAAACCATGACCCAACGACACGTGAATAGGACAAGTGAAATCTTTTGAATTCAAGCCATAGTAAACCAGATGGAGGGAAGCTGACATTCGAGAGGCGTCCAAGCTCAGAAGAGAGGGACCCAGGGGTGAAGCATCATCCCTCTAAATACAATTAGAAAAGGAACTTTTGTTGGTAATTTTGAATATATCAGGCCATCAGAAGTGAGAGATTTAAACACTGAAGTTCCCGATATCACAAGGAACATTTTTAGTGGATCTAAGCCCGGAAGAGGGGGATCCAGAGGTGAGAAATCATCACCCAGCAAGCATTTGGAAAGGAACATTTTGTTTATTGTTTTATAACACATCAGATCCTCAGAGACATTTTGTAGAAAAGGGACTTAACAACCAAAGGGCCTGATATCTGCTGAGAAGCGGAACCGTTGTCTTGTGCTGGAGAAGCTCGAGCATGTGCTGTGCTCAGGAGTCACCTTGTCCTGTGCTCAAAACGTGGGGAAGGGAGACCCACGGCTACCATATCCTGACTTATTGTTTACATACACGCCTTTCTTTCTTATGAACACTATCCCACACTCTTTGTTTGTATTTAGCGTAAGGATTGCCAGTCGGTTTTTGTTAGCATTGTACCTTTTATTTGACAAGACACCACCAGGACTGCCTTATTATTCTATGATGGCCGTAGCTTGCTCACATCTTAGATTTAGGTTTAGATTAGGCATTATTCCATCACGCATATACAGTTTAATAAACACCCTTGAACTGTGATTACTTGTGTTTGTCTTTACCACCATGAGGTCCTTACAGTACTTGTAGTTCTATTCCATCCCAGTTGCCTTATTTGGCCTTTTTCCACAGTTCTTATAGTTTACTTTTGCCCTCTTAGCATATTTCACAGTTTCGCAAATATCACTTTCATCTTATTAAATCTTATTTCCTTATTGCAGTTTACTTTTCCCTCTGCTTGCAATATCTTTCAAATTCCATGAACATTTCACAGACTTTCGAATTTGCGACTTTCTCTTGCAGGACGACTCTGCTACTTTGTATTTTTGTCTTAACAATTGTCCTCTTCATTCGCGTCTTATCGGCACACACGCAACCTTCAACTTTATAAATTACAGTCACTTTCCCTCCCACATCAACCAGACTTTTGTTTCCATCAATAACTCACCAGCTATGTTAATTGGATTTCTTTCATCTCATTTCAGCAGTTCAAAGCTGTTAACAGCGCCTCTACTGCTCTTCCCCAACTCCGCCGGGGCGCTTTCTGACAATATTCGGACAACTTGAAAAGTTTCTTTCCTCCGCTCCCTCAGCTTTGCTTTTCAAACGCTCGCGGCCTCCCAAAAACATGGAAATCTTGCCTGGCTCTCTCTTGATCTGTTCCACTGCCGATTGGTCCGTTGGCATTCCACAGCCTGGTTCGCAACAGCCTCGGAAGAGCTATTCCTTCTCGTGCCCAGTCTCTCTCAGCTTCTCAAATAATTGTCTCTAATCTTCATATTTTAAACTCCAAGTCCCACAGTACATCAGTTTTGCTCCCACTTCACTAGCTCCCCTTGGCAGCATTCTGGCGATCTTGGGAGCACCACAGTTCTTTAAGGGTATGCAAATCAGGCCAGAGTCTCACCAACTGCCCCTCATATGCCTGGGCTTCAGTACCTCACACAGGGGATGCGCTCTGGCTTGGGCACTGCCAGCAAACACCAGCTGTCCCTGGTTTGGCTCCCTGCAGATGGTTTCCTCGCCACAATACAGCCTCCCCTCTACTCACAGGCTCAGTGTCTTGGCAGTTCGTCCTCCTCCAGGCTTTCCAGGGTTCCCCCAGCTGCTGTTCTCTCCTTCATGCACCTTTCAGCATCCCCAGTTCGCCTGTGTGTTCCACCTTTTATACTTGCTGGAAAGTTAATTAAGTCAGGTGTGAGTAGTTGCCCTGCACTGCCTGACCCTATTACCAGGCAACCTAGGGTTAGATGTAAATAAGTCTTTCCTCTGTGTCTCAAGGTGTTCACCAGAGGTAATCCTCATGGCTCTCAGTCACCTCCTCTGCGTCTCAGTCCTTTGGGGAAATGGAATTATGGGAGTTGTAGTGTTCCCTAGCGATTGTGAGTAAATTAGGTAAAATACTGTCAGGAAAAGAGGAATAATCGTTTGGCTGTAAAACACGGGGTAATATGTTTGATTCCCTTACCCTGGTTCTCCTATGCCTCCCTTTTATCGAGGTACCTGTTGTATTTGGGGTGGGGTAACGGGACAAGATTTACAAAAGTCTAACAAGGCGGAGAAAATGTCAGGTAGGGGGGTTGTTTGAAAAGGGGGATACCATTACTTGCCTTCGGACTCCTCCTTTTCAATCCCAGAGGACTCTCCATCCAGGTAATCCTCCCTCGGCTGTCCATGCCCAGAGTCTGGCTCTAACAGCGATGGCCGTCCCCATGCCACCTGAGAAGATAATCCAGATGGAGTAAGTAGGGAAAAGCCCATAGGTTTTTCACACCAGGCTGACTTCTGAGCTGCAGCTCCACAACGGCTTTTCGTTCTGAGGTCAGGGTCTCACTGCCTGCCCCTCAGACACTCTTGTGCTGTCTCATGGGCCCAGGGGAATGAGCATAGGCATGCACAGGCTTTGCAGGAGACCGGCACGCCTCTCGGGTCCCATACATGGTCCCTTTTTGGCTACCTGGAGACACGGCACCGTTGCCATGCTTCTGCTCTCTCGCACTGCAGTTTTTCTGCGTCTTGACATCCCGGTCTCTGACCTCCGGCCGGTCCGGGGCAACTCTGGCATCTTTTTTCTCTTCCCAGCTTGCTCTCCTGCTTGCTCTTCGATCCGCTCATGCATCTGCGTCAGGCCACACCTTTATTTTTTAAACCTTTCTTTATTGGCGATTCACGTCACACAACATTTAACCATACAGTGTGAAGTTGAGGTACAACATCAAATCAGTAAATTATGCTACCTTCAGACAGAGCATTATTTTGGCCGAACAGCCATTTGCCCCTTTGGGGCCACACACAATTTAAAAAGCAGAAACAAAGTCAGTGAAGCCAACCCCCCCACACATTTCAGGAGCATTCAAACTGCCCTGAGTGTATCATCTAGCCCCCACCCACATCTCATCGCACCCTCCTTGAGTGTCCGGTTCAGAACTCTGAGCCACCAAGTAGACCATGAAGGGGTTTGTGGGATGTTTTTACACCACTAGTCCATGCCCTGCAACATTCCTGTGCACTGCTTGCATCAGGAACATCGGAGTGGCCGCTGGAAAGCATTCCGCTCGCTAAAAATCACGCAGAAGTGCGCAGGAAAAATCTGAAAAATAGGCCACCATCCACTTTTGCCTATGTCAGTGGTAACACAAGAGTCCACTGCCAAAACTCACCATTGGCTGCCCACAGAGCAAAATGACTGCAAATGAAACAGAGCTGTGTGGAAATCCGTTTTTTTGGTTGTCAAATTTGCAAAAATCATGGCTCACAAACCACCCAAAAGATCCAACCTCCTTGTTGGGTGTTGATCATCATTCTACTTCAAGAATCCACATAAATATAATGTCAGCAGAAGTATATTTTATCAGAACAAAATCCACTTTAAAGATGCTTGCTGGAAAGAAATATGTCAAATATGGGTGCAATACCGTTACTCGCTTCTATCAGACGCTAGCGATCTCTAAATCTGTCAGGTGAAACGTGTGTCTCAAAAGCTAAATATGCCAAAGAAGGGACTTCCATCAAATGCAATATAGGGTGCCACACATTGATTTTTGTTTTGAAAAAGACTGCAATTGAAGATAGGTTTGCTTATTTTAAATTTGTAACTAATTTTTCACAAGGAACAATGTAACAATGTAACAATTGACTATAAGGTAACCTGATTCAGCAAAAACTTCAAAGAGGTTTCCCACCACTGAGAACACACCACCCTGTTCATTCCCACCAAAAGGAGAGAATATCGCATGGGGGTGCTAATGAGAAGGGGAGGAGACTTCCTCTGCTGCTCTGAGAAAGAGACAATGGGTCCCTTGAACTGAAAGAAAATGCTAATTCGGGTGTGACTGACACCAACTGCCCAGAAAGACAAGCCCATGTGACTCTCTGGCTCAGCCAAGCCTTGGAGGCGGGCCAGACTGAAAATGTGGATTTGAAACTGAACTAACTGTATGTTTGTGGAAAAGACTTATAGCAAATTGTACTGAACTGGTAAAAATATGGGATTTATAGGTTATTAAAATGAAAAGTTTGCTCACAGTTTAAAACTAATCTGGAATCTGTGCGACATTCAGAGACTGAACCACAAACTAAGAACCACATTCCAACTCCTGATAGTTTTGCTGTAATCGCGTTTTTCGTGCGCTGAAAAGTTTGCCGCGATTTCGCATTTGGCTCAATTTCACCACATGTAAAAACAGCTATTTCTTGCTTTTAACCTCTGAATTTCGTTTTCCATCTGCTAATCATCCAACAATCATTGCTAGGGTTGACCTGAACCAATCCAAAGCAACTCTCACTAGTTCTGAATCCCATTTAGCGAATTAAAATAATTCTTAGCATTTTTCCCATTCAATTCAAACCACATTTGACCCGTTTAAAATCATTACTGTACTCTCTAAGCTTGCTGGTGGGGCGGGGGAGAAATCGGGATTGAAACTGCAATTGTTGATTGTTATTCCTGAAACCGGTGTGCCCTCATTCCATCTCTTCATATTGCATATTGCATATATATTGTGCAACTCAGCAAATAAATCTTTTAATTTGCAAAACAAACCTACTTCTTGGCTCAGTGAGGCCGGGGGGATTCAAAAGAGAGGGGCGTTATAGGAGGGTACATCATCCAGAAATAAAAGAACTTTTGACACAAAAATATATAAATAAGGGCATCCCATACTAGGCATTGACTTGGGTGGAGTGCTGGGTTGAAACTACTTACAGGTTCCAGATATTCTTGGACCTATTCTGCAGCCCCCATAGGCCACCCATACTCCTTATCATTGTCACTGAGCCATGTTAAATCTTTCAGCCACATCTTTATCCCTGGTGGAGGTGGGCTAGTCCCTTTCAGTAATATATAGCACCTGCCAACTTTCATACTTCTTGCTAGCAGTTTCCGATATTGTTTATTTACCCTGGAGCGGAGCCAAACATGCAGCAAAGAAGTTTACACGGGATAACCTGTCCTAACCTTTAGAGACACTCTCCACTACTTCTTCCCAAAATTATCTCAATCTAGTACAGGCCCACATCATGTGCAAGAAGTCTGCCGGTTCATCTTTATATCTCGGGCAGCCGGCAGATCTGGTGTTATGGAACTGGTGAATGCGGGTTGGGGTCAGACACGCTCTTTGCAGTGTCTTAAGCTGGATCATCAGTAGTCCGGTGTTAAATGCCCCACTGTTTGTCCGCAAGGATGTCCCTGCATTCGCTTCCCATTTCTGTTTGCATTTTAAGGGTTCTTGGGGGGTGTCTTGTTGGATCAGTTTGTATAGTGTGGAGACCACCCCCCTACAACCAGGCAAGCACACAATATACTTCAACAGTGGGGTAGCCTGTAGCATCTCCGGGAACGAGGGGGACCATTCCCTGAAAGCTGCTCTCATTCTAAAGTAGTTCAACCTGAGTTGAAAACCCTCCCCCATCTTTTCGGTAAATAACTCCCGAGTAACAAAGAAGTCATTTGGGTACAGATCCCTCCATAAGGTTCATCCCCAACCCGTCACTCCTGAATAATGGCTTCAACACATGTTGGTGCCAGACTCTCTATATTCCACAATAAAATAACCAGATCAAAAGGGGACATCTACTCAGAGCCTTTTCAGGCCTCTTTTCCATGCATGTAGCGTGCATGCCACTGGGTCAAATTTACATTTGTCCACCACCATCTTGGAGACCAAGACCCCCTGTAACGAGAACGGGCGTAACAAGCATTTTTCTATGCTAACATGGGGGAAGCCGGGGCCCCCGGCATCCACCGTGAGGCAAAGTATAACCAAGACGCTAGGAAATATAATTCCGCATGTGGGGCTCCTACCCCCCCTTCCCAAGGAAGGGGTAATGTGTCCCAACTAATACGTGGGTTTAACCAGCTGGGCCTTCACCTCCGCAAAGTATCCGACCCCCGGCCGGACTGGGATATTCTGGAAAATGTTTAACAATTTTGGGATCACCACCATTTTAGCTACTACCATTCTGCCCTACAACGAGAGGGGGCGCCTGCACCACCTTTCCACCTTCGCCTTCTGCCTAGACTCTGCTAATAGTGTCTAGGCATCTCTATTGAATCGCACCCCCAGATATGTGACAGCTTGTTGTTCCCATCTATATCCCTCTGTGTTTGGTGGTCTAACCGTGGTCTTGTTCAGTAATAAAGTGGATTTGCCTCTATTTAGCCTTAGATCGGAGGCCTCTCTGAATCTCGTAACCTCTCGTGGCAGCAGACCCAGATTGATAGAGGGGTCTTTGAAATATAAAATAGCGTCCTTCGCGTACAGCGACACCAATTCCCCAGTGCCAGCCAAAGCTAGGCCCCAAGCTCCATGGTATTTCTGCAGTAGGGCCGCCATTGCCTCTATCTCTGTGGCAAAAAGCAAGGGGGAAAGAGGGCAGTCTTGCGTCGTACAACGCCCCAATACGAAGGCCCGAGACCTCATACTTCCGATCCCTATTCGAGCATTCGATCCAGCATATAGCAACCTCACTGCCAAAAGGTATTATTTCAGGACCCCCCAGCTGGCGCAATACCTCGAACAGATAAATCCATTCAACAGAGTCAAATGCCTTCTCGATGTCTAGCAGGGTCGCAGCAGCCTGCACTTTGGTGTCGATCTGGGCCAGAATCGCGAACAGCCTCTGCAAGTTTGATGAGGTCGGTCTCCCCAGTATAAAACCCAACTGGTCTACATGTATAATGTGAGATGTGCGGGAGAAGGCAGTCTGCCAGTATTTTGGTGAACATTTTTGTGCCACGGTTCAGCAGTGATATTGGGCGGTACAAGGAGCATTCCAATGGGTCCTTGTCTGGTTTCAGATTAGCATTATAACATTTTCACGCATTGGTAGGGGTGCTGTCCTACCTTTATACCCTCCTCCCACGTCAATAGCATATGCTGTGCCACCTCTGGTCCCCACTACTTATAGAACTCAGCTGTGATCACATTCGTGCCCAGCGCCTTGGAGGAGGGCAGGGCACGCATTGCGAGGAGGACCTGAACAATGGTGATGAGGCAGACAGTGCTTCCGCTGCCTCTTCACTCTTCACCGGGAGGGCTGCCTCTCATATATCCCTCCAATTCCCCCATAGGCAATTACCCATTTGATGCGTGCAAATGCTTGTAATATCGGCGAAAGGTGTCCGCTATATCCTCCTGCTTTACCACCACCTCCCCTTCGTGCGTCCTCACCGCTGCTATGTCTAGGCTCCCTCTCTCGTGCCTGATCATTGTTGCCAACAGTTTACCTTGTAGCCAGATGCGCTAGGTACTTGACCTCACGCTCCGCCAGGTCATTAAAATGGTCTAGTCCTTCCTTTAATTAAGCCATAGGCCCAGCCCCACCTCCATCGTCTACCGTCTACCGTCACTTCTTGTGTTTTCATTTCTGCTTCGGTTTCATTTAGCTGTCTGCGTATCAACTTTAACACACCCAGTAACACACCCAGTTCAAAAGACGGGCATCCCCCCCGAAGCACAGCCTTAAAAGCCTCCCATACATTTCTCCTCTCAGCTACTCAACCCAAGTTCTCACGGAGGTATGACTTAATCAAGTCGTGCACCTCACTCAAACACTATGTCCGATATTGCCGCAGGCTTGAATCTCCAAAAGGGGTGGGAAATTCCCTCCCTTCCCGGACTGAGCGACCAGAGAACCGGCGAGTTGTCAGAGAGCGTTCTTGGGAGGAGAATGCAGTCGATTGTCCGGTGTATCAGAGGAGGACTTCCCAGAATGTAGTCCAGCCACGAGGATGCCCCATGTACTGTTGAGTAGAATGAGTACACCCCCACACATCCCCCAGCTCTACCTCCCGCATGTCTCTCAGCACCATCTCCGCAAGCTTTTGAACGTGGCTGGTCCCCCCAGCCGATCTATCTCTTCGTGGGTCAAGCGCAATATTGAGGTCCCCAGCCCAAACCAGTCAGTTATGAAGGAATTTATGGCACCTGTTCACTAATGACTCAAACTGTAATACTCCACAGCTTCCACTAGATGTCGGCCTATGCACAGCATGTGATCTAAGCAGATTCCACAAGCCTCAGAAATATATATATATATAATTGTGACCATCGTAGTGCCCCAAAGTTCCGACACAATCACATACCTCCCGTTCGGGTCTACTACTGTTTGTTGTGTGAAAGCCTAGGGACTTGTGCATGAGGGTCATCACTCCTGCTGAGTACGATGAGTCGGAGGTGTAGTAATTACAGTCTCCCCAAGACCTAGCCACCCCTTCATTACCCCACCAGGTGTGTTTCTTGCATCAGGACTACCTTGACGCCATGCTGCTCGCAATATTGGACCACCTTATGGGCCTTGCATGGGTTATTGAGACCCAGTACATTCCAGGTAATCGTGTTATTCACCATTGTTTTCCCGTATGTTTGTGTGAACCTGCTCTGCCCAACTACTCACAAAAGCCAGACCTTGGCTGTTTACGAGACTTGAATAACTTTTAACAACTTGTGCCTAACATTCCCCACAACTGCCCCTCCTTTCCCCCAGCTCCAACCCCAAACAAGCATACCCACCCCACCCATACTGCCCACCACCAACTAGCAGTAAATAGACCCCCCTCATACTTGTCCCCAACTTGCCAACCAACTTGGGCAGTCGCCCGGGGACACCCGACACCACAACCAAGAGGTTTGCCCACTCCCGGATGCAGGGGGGAGGCGTTTACATTGCCCGTTTAGATTTTGCTTCTGGACTGATTCATTACATGGGCCCGCTTATATAAATATAACCCACCAGTAGAGGCAAGGGGTTGCACTCGGAGAGCAACTCGCACAGGCAGCCCAACCATTCAGACCACTAAACCATGACTCTGCACATCACACAAATAATGTATTCTTGGGGAGCTCCCGCTCTGGGGACCTCCATCTGACGTCACAATATCCCGGTCATACCTTTGGTAGTTTCTCCAGGAAATCATGCACCGCTCCATCATCAGTGAAAAAATTAGCTCAGCCACTGTGGTGTACACGTAGCTTGGATGTGTATAGCATGGTGTATTGTAACCCTTTCTCTCAGAGAGCTTGCTTTGCCACCAGGAAGGATAGTCATGCCTTCTGCACAGTCGGGGTGAAATGATACACAAGAGTTCTTGTAGGTTAAATCACCCAGTTCCCTGGTTCTCCGTAGGATAGTATTGAGGGCCCTGTAGTTTAGGAGATGCGCTATTATTGGGCGTGGGTTCTGGCCAGGTCTGCGGGCTATCTGTGACACCCTGTGTATGATCTCGATCAAAAACTGGGTCGACAACGTAGGTATATGCAACACCTCCCGGATGAACTGTTCCATAAAGACCTCCATGTTCTGCTGCGGTATGGCCCCCGGGACACCCATCACTCGAATATTGTTTCTCTGGGACCTCGCACTTTCTTTTATTGTGGGGACCTCCCGTTTCAGAGAACGGATCGCCTGTGTATTCTTGGCACTGGAATCCTCTAGGGCCCCCACCCGATGCTCGGCCTCTGAGATACGGCCACTCTCCTTCTCGATCCTTTCCTGCATGCGGTCAACCTTATATGCCATGCTGTAGAGTTTTGTGTTAAGCGATACAAAGCCAGATCTAGTTTCCATCAACACTAGGTCAAATTCTGAGGTTGGCACCCCCATGGCAGGCTCTATAGGGGCCTCACTCCGGCCCGACTGGCTGGATTTGTCTGTGTGGTCACTGCTGTCCACCACCTGTGGACTGACTTCCGGCAGCTCCAGTCACCCCAGCACCCCCTGGGCATCAGCCCGGGCTCCGGAGCCGCCCTGTGCTGACGCCAGGAAGAAGTTGAAAAACGGTGGGCCCAGGTGGAGAGGCTCCCACCACCAACGCAGCTGCCGCCAGCCTCACATTGTCTCTCAAATGCTATGTCTGACCTTTAGGATTACGGCTCCCGTCCAGTCCCTGCGCCTCCCTGTGCCATTTGGGTATAGTGCCTGTTCTTACCCGGCTAAGCTTTGCGTTGTGTTAGCGGCCTTCGCCAGGGTCTTATAGGCAGTGTGGTTACTCGTAGCAGCATGGGCGTTACAGTACTCTCGGCCCGCGGGGCTAATCAGTTTGCCTGCAGCATGATGAAACCAGAGACTGCCGTTCACTCAGGCGGTCCTCCTCGCTCCGTTCCCAGCCACGGCCAGGAGGTTGGCGTCCAGTGCCCACAGCAGGACTCTCTCTTGGGTGGCGTACTTAGTCGGATCCCCACCTTGATAGTTGCTGGAGGGGGGCCCCCCTCAGACCACGGGTTCTCACTCAGTCCCTCCGCGCTGAGAACAGTGCCTCACCAACCGCCAGGGCGAGGCATCATTTTCACTGAACGGGCTGGCCGGCCCCCTTAGCCTCCACTGCGAGAATGCCCAGTGCCCTGAGCTGCTCTCCCTGCAGCGGCTCAGGTGTTCAAGGGCTGCTAAACACCGGGGGTCAGCCCGTGCCACTCGTCACCGCTGATCTAGCTCAGCTGCAGTGCTATCGCGGTCTCCACTGCCCGGCTCGCCGATATCCGGTGCCAGCCACCACCTCAGACGTGCCACGCGGCTGCCTCTTCAGCGCTGCAGGACACTCCCCGCGGCCACCAGCCGCCACCAAATTCAGCTGCCAGCTGGGCTACAATGTCAGGCACGATCCCCCATTGTCGGAATGGGCTGCTCTCACCGCCGGGTGTGCGTCAGGGTTCACCCTTTAAGCATTCCATGAGGAGCTCAAAGAAAGGCGTCCATCTCGGTTCAGAACACACCTTTTATAGTGAAAAACTCATCAAGTGGAGTCAGATGTGAATGGTTACTATTAAATGCCTGTCCCTGCCTGACTGTTAATGGGACAGCTTCAGTTCTTTCCATGGTAGGTTTCCTTTATTTTCCCCATGTTATTGCTATGTTCCTATTGGTAATCTTTACTGATCTTTACTAGTAGCCTCTTCCTGGTCTCAGTATTTGTTGGAAATGGGGAGGAGGAGATGGGGTGAGATTGGAGATAATTGAAGTCACAAGGTTTCCCCTCCGGCAGTACACTCAGAGAGAGATTGTATTCTTGTATACACGCGTATGAAATAGATTTGAGTTTGTAACCACCATCCACTGAACACAGTGTACAGATGTGGAGACTAGCGTTTACCATACTACACTGTCATTTACACACAGATCGCTCATAAAATTGATGCCAGGTGACAGAGGCTATCCACTGCTGCCATAGCTGATGACACCCATCAGAAGCCCTGCAACTGTGCAGGAGGTGACATACATCGAGGAACACGCATAGACCAGGGTGTGCATGGTGTCAACATTTGGACTGCTCAAGGATAATGAACGCTGGAATTAAACATCTATTTTTATCTCTGTAATTGTTGACAGAGAGCGTCAGTGAAACCTGCATTAGGATCATAGGTGAACATAAATGTTGACTTGTGGATTGCCTGGATAGGAATCAAGTCAGCCCTCAAGTTGTGAATGTTTTGGAGCGGCTTTATACCGCATAAAGACTTCTGGCAAAGGTTCAATTAATCACAGAATTCGCCCTGATGAAGGACTATTATGTTAGGTCCGAAACTCATTGGGAATTGTTTGGAATTCAGCCTCCTCAACTAAAATGAACTTTAGAAAATAAAAAAAAAAGAGCCACAAGCAAAACCATAAAGGATCATTGCCTATCTTTTTAGATGGAAGTCTAACAATTATCATTTGTTACATTAAGCATCATATGAAAGAGTGAAATACGTTTCAGTAGTTTTCACTACAGCATTAGCGACCCAAGGTCTGATGAAAGCTTTTCATCAGACACATTTTTCTGTTCTGTATTTTTCCAGTGTAGTGTACACTGGGTCACTTGGGTTTGCCATTAATCACGCAAGGAAAGATGCAACCAATCATACGAAAGTAAATTAAATCAGCGGTCCCCCATCATATGCTTCATTTTTTAAATTTGCGATAACCCATAAGGGTTGAGGGAGAGAAGGTTGGGGTGTTTTGGGGACTGGGGAAATACCATGTCCCGCCCTTGGGTATCCTGCTCCCAATCCCTCGTTACTCTCCACTAAGGTCCACCTCCCTCGCTTGTCCCCCGCCAGGGTCGGGATCCAAAAGTGATGGCCCTTCCCTGGCCACCTGAATGGAAGATCTGAGGGAGTGGGTGGGAGAATACCGTCAGGTTTCTCACAGTAGGCACTTTGGAATTAGTCCTTGGTCAGGTGTTGAAAACGCCTCAAAACTGGAGAAATTGTGGGGGCATTCCAAATACTACGATAGAGTTCCAGAGGGTGGAGGTCCTCTCTTTGTGGACGTGTTGTGATTCGAGCCAGTTGGTAGATTTGCTGCGTGTGCCCCCAGATATTTGGAGCTTAGCCACCAGGTACGCTGGTATGCTACGCATAACTGCTTTTTAGATATATGCACTCTTGAACAATATCCTGGCTTAGAGAGGAAGCCAATGTAGTTTGTGTAGGAAGGGGGTCATACTGTCAATTTTCTGTGCACCTGCAATAAAACATGCTGCAGCATTGTGGAATGATTTTAAGGGAACCAAGTGAGAAACTAGGAGCTCTGTCAGGAGGGCATTTACCCAATCGATGTGCGAGACCTCAAGGGCCCGCACTATGATCCGGAAGTTTTGCGACGGGATGAAGGGTTTGATTTGGCAAAGAGTGGAGATTTGGAGCCAGGCTACTTGGGCCTTCTTGGCTATGTGCTTCTGAAAGACAGGCTGCTCTCAATGGTGAAGCCTAAGGATTTTGCTGAATCTGAAACATGCAGATCAAATCGTTCTAGCAAAGATATCATTGCTCCATTTTTGGAAAAGTTGTTGTTTAGCAGGGATATGGACGAGAATGTATTCAGTCTTGGATGGGTTAAGTTTGAGGTCAGACACAAAGATGTTCCTAGCGTACCGTTTCCAACAATTCTAACTATTTTGGCCATCCAATACATGGATGAGGTGGGCAGTCAGGAAAAAAAAAATCTGGAACACGGGTTTCCTTAACCTATATGTACATAAATTACAATATACATCAACAACCTAATGAAATCAAACAATTATTTACTTGAAATGCATTTTAATTATGAGAGGTAGAGATATAGCAACATTGCATCCACCAGTTCCAGGCCATTGGAGGGTAACCATAATGTGAGCATGCAGACGTCTAAAGGTTGATTGTTTTTCAAATGCCACCAGACCACTATGATGGCATTATAGGACCTTTTCATTGACCCCTCTCCCTCTGATCACTCCATTGTTCACTTTAACATCTCAGTCCCTCCACCATCTACTCCTCATTTCCCCGCTTCAATGACTAAGAGGAAATGCAGGCAGAACTTTCTTGCCCCTTAACTTCATGATGTGAGCAGCTTTCTTTTGTCTCTTGCACCAATTCATGCAGTTAACCATGCTTTCCTGACTTTCACTATGCACTTATGACCCCATTTAATCAAATTCCTTGCTACTTTAAATTCTGCCAAATCCTCCTACCTCATGAAATAACTCTCCTCCCTTAGAAATCACCCCCTAAATTTTAATCTACCCTACAATTTTTGCTCACAACTCCCAAGCCAATATAAATGCCTCCTCCATTTCTAACAAATACTTTGCTCATTACTTTTCCTCCAAAATTTGTGAAACTCTCACAGACCTCCTCTATCACCCCAACCCTCCTCCTGTCCACCACCTCTCCTCTCCATCTCTTCTACACTACTTCTCCCCTATTGAATTAGAACCCACCCTTTACAGTACCAAACCGTCTTGCGCTCCCATTAACCCTTTTGCTCCAGAAATGGGCAAAGACTTAGTCTCAATCAAACGACCTCCACACTCTCCAGGACCTTAGGTTGCAAAAACATTTGCTCTCGTCTGGATCGCATCCTACCTGGAAGGTCAATCTTTTACAACCTCTTGGAACTCACAAACCTCTGACTCCACCCCTCTTCCCGTCGGCATCCCCCAAAGGTCAGTCCTTGGACCCCTGCTCTTCATCCTTTAAACCTCTGCCATAGGAAGACTTATCTCATCTTCTGGCCTTCACTAGCACTTTTTTGCTGACACACAAATATTTGTATCCTTTCACCCCTTCACTCCAGCCATTTTGGAACAGATTACAAACTGTCTCACTGCAATTCCTCACTGCATGGCTCTCTGCTGCCTCCAGCGGAACTCTTCAAAAACATGAATCATTTTACTGCCAGCTTCCAAAGCGGTCCCTACCATCCCCTCGCCTATCTCGTTCCTGCCTGACATTGTTCCCTCTCTCACGCTCGCAATCTTGGGGTCTTCTTTGATAGTGACCTATGACCAACAATTCATCACTACCACTGTCTCTGTTGCTCGTATTAACCTCCTCAACATTTGGGAAATTCATCCTATTCTCACTATCGCTTCTAAAAAATCTCAAACCTCCACTCTTGTGTTCAGCAAACTGGACTACTGTTGAAGCCTGTTCCTAGCCTTCCCCTCTACTCCCTTCCTCCTTTGAGACAATGTCCTGAACTTTGCCACCTGCACTCTCTATAACCTACCCAGACCCCCCACACCCCCACTTCTACCTACCGACATCATGCAAGTTGGCTCTCAAAACACAACTGCTCTTTTCAAGTTCCTTCACCTAACTCAACAAAGCTTTTGATGGGCTTGCTCCTCAGTACCTGTCTAATTGTATCTCAGTTTACTCACCATCTCATTCCCTCCGACAATAACAATAAAAGCCAGTCCAACTATAGATTTCTTCAAAGATTGTCAAACTTCACTTACTTGCTAAAAAGGGAGCTCCACGATCCTCCCTTCCTGACCCTAACACTGCCTCTAGTGACGCTTAATATTTGTATTTAATCAATACTACTCTTTATTTTAAAGCACTTATACCCTTATATTAAAGTTACCTTTTGAGTCATCTTTTTTCATCTATAAATCTTGTTTGTTTATTTTGTCCCTGTTATATGTCCTAATTTTTTACAACCTCAAACTGGCTCACTACGTGTTCGCATCTTTATGCTATTGTACCCTTCATGGGAATGCTTCCGCCATCTTTAAATGTGTTTTTGTAAGTCATTTCTGAACAAAATTGACCTCCCTTTGTTACAAATAAATACAAATAGAGTCTAGCCATAAATAAAGCTAGGAAAATACCTGTGCAAGATCTCGGGTATGCAGCAACCTTTTACAGGGATTAGATGCCTCATTTTGCTCCAATATACAATCACTGCAAATATTGTCTCAATATCAAGTATCAAGTCAATTGAGATTGTGTGCCAAGGTTCTGGAGAGTCTCAGGGGTGGGAGGTGGGCACTTGCTGAAGTAGACCCAAGAGTTCTGTTTTGTCACACTTGTTTTTGGAAATTTAACACAGTTTTGTATGTAGCTCTGGATATCCTTTCAAATTGTTGGCCACCAGAAAAAGTATTAAATGAATTGTAAGATTCTTGTAATGCACCTTTTTCATGGCATAGCTGCCTGGTCTTTGGCTGCAATGCATCAGTGGAGAAGTAGAATGTGTCTTTGTAGAGCGATAAACCATCACAGTGCTGGTTTTCTGAATCCTTAGAGACAGTTTTGTAATTTGGTCATAGGAAACATTTTTCCTATTAACGGAATAAACAACCAAATAACCATGTCTGTGGGAAGTATTCGTGGAATTTCTGGTTAAGTGCCTACCACACTGCTAATGCTCATTAACAGGGGCAACACATCTGTCTTGTCATTTAGTCTCCTAGGGTTGTAAACAATGAAGAAAGCATAACCAGCAACAACAGGGGTCCATCTTAGTTGAGGTTTTCCTAACAAGCAAAGTGTTTTTGTACATTTTGGCCACTGATGTTCGAAGGCCCCCTATAGGATGCAGAACACTGAGGGTTGGAGGCTGAGGCCTCAAACGACATGCCGCCAAGATGCAGCTTGGGTTAAAACCTGGCAAGAAAGTTGTTGCGCCAGCGATACAAGGCCAGGCAAGGGGGGCTCGTCGGAGGGTATTATAGATTGTTGGAGCGCTCAGGGGGGGGGGTCAGGAGACGGCCATAGGGGGCAGAAGGGGTGATATAGGGTCTCCATGAGAAATAGGCCAGCTAGGTGCCACCACCAACCAAAAGGCTTGTATACATTTGGCACAACAGCAAGTGGGAGCGCATGGGTCATGGCAGCATGGAAGCACAGAGCAGGCATAGTTCAAACCTAGATCCCAAACCTCGCTGTACACCAATCAGAAAATCACATCAGTGTATGTGTGTCACGGGTTACCAGATGACGTGCACTCATCAAGTAGAGGCATCTATTTCATTAAAGGCTCATTATATGGCCTTAACAGCTCTTTGTCATAGATATAAAACATTGCTTCTGCTTGAATGGGTGGGGGGGGGGGTGCAGCTTCCTTGAGAAATGAGCAGCTCTCTGCAGTTTTTGGTTCGCCATAGGACCTCCCCGAGGACTGTAGTATACACTTCCACTTCTACTGCTAAGGGTAGAATTGGGTCGGGAAATCTCATGACTGAAGCAGAGGTGATTTGTTGTTTTAGTGATTGGAAAGGATTTCATTCTTTGATGAGTATAGGAAGTCCTTACCATTTCTCAGTAAATTGATAAAGGACTTATTTTCAAACTGTTTCTATAGAATGCCATAGGTTGTTCTTAAAACAGTGGAAACTATTTGATTCACTAAGGTAGGTGATTATCACTTAAATCAATGCTTCAAATTCACGGTTGTCCATTACAATGGCTTTAATGAACACAAATCCAAAACTTCACAGAGTTCACGCAGAGAAAATTGTTTTCAGGTTTGACACACAGATTATGTAGATGCAGCATTTACTTAATATACCTTCACTGTACACTACCACACAAAAGGTCTCATCTACTTTCAGCAACTGGTTTTACGGGACCAGAAGGCGAGGCAATAAGGCTCATCCTCCCTAGCAGTCACCTCACTTGCCTGATTGGGAACAGGCAGAAGAAAGGATACCAAGGGGGGCCAAAGAAGAAACCACGAAGGAAAAACCTCTCCAGTGCAGATGCAGGGACTGTAGCTGGTGGAGGTAGGTAGAGGCTGGCGATGATGCCAAAACAGGAATCCAAGATGAAATTGAAGTCTGTCAACTAGGACAGCAACAGAACACGGGGGAAGCACAGAGAAAGGGATCAAGGAGGAGGAGCGAGGCAAGGAAACAAACAAGGAGCAGGAAGGCAAGAGCTGGGACACGGAACACACAAGCGCCAATGCAACCAACCAGGCTTACCAGGAAGAGGGTAATGCACAGGTCCTGGAGTGCTACTGCCTAATATCCCTGCATTTGATGGACACATCTACCACGATGGAGGTGGCGATGTGACCTGCATGGCAACTGCTGGTGTGTGGTCGTTGGAATGGGACTGCAATGCTGCCAACGTTGGCATAGGGACCAGCAGCCCTCTGGATCTGTGACATCTACCAAAAAAGATTGGAACACTGCAGACAGGGTTCGAAATTTAGATTGGATAAGCCCGAGTTAAAAGTGGCTCACGAGTATCCCTCATTAACCAGTGGCCAGGAGCTACCACTGGGCAACAAGGAGCCAGTACATAGCATTCCCCAAACCCCACATAAGATGCAAACATAGAATTGTGTCAATTATTTATAAAGCTTGAAATGTTTTAAAGAGGTGTCCTAATGTTTATTTATAGATTGTCCCAAACACACACAGTTAAATGCACATAAATACACGTTTGTTCAGCATCAGTTGCTCTGGGGATGCCAGAAGTTCTCACATTTTCAGCAAGGCTGTTCACTCGAGCATAGTGCACACTTGAGCTTCTTCGGCACGAGGAGACAGTTCCATTACCAGCATCATTGCCTTCTATGCCCAAGTATCTTAAATTATCAAACTCTCTTGATGCAGAGGGCCCGATGTACCAAAACAAAAATTTCCTTTCCTCTTACAAAGCACTGAAGTTAGGTGATTCAGTTTTCACCCTGGATCACCCTCAGCGGCCTCAGATCCCCTTCTCCAATGTTCGGAGATTATCCTTTCTCGGGGTACTCACGGTTCACCCCGGATCCCCCTCAGCCGGGCTCAAATCCTTCCTCTTACACAATCAGTCTCCCTCAGCCGGGCTGAGACCAATTTCAGTTCGTATTAGCTATCAAAGCCATTCGAATGCGCACAGGATTTAGCTCAACCCGTTGCAGGACCACTTTGATTTCAAAATTCACATTTGCCACCTCTCAGTTGGATACCTAACAGAGACCTTCCAATGAGCACCTATGTGGTGCCGGACCATTCTGTATATGGTATCCATCTTAGCTTCAAAAAGTTCAGTCACTCCTTGGATGTTCAATTATATTTGCGTCGCTCATCACATAAGCTTCACACACTGTTTCTTCAGATTGCTTCATACAAAGTTGCTGCTTCCAACCTTGGTTCTAACGCAGACAGTTTTGCTATCAGTCTCCCCTACTCACAGGCTGTGCTGACCTTACTGACGCTGCTTTGTTGTAGGAGCCAAGGACACTACCACAGCGGCAATCGCTCCTCCCCGCCGTGAATATCAACGTGGGAGAGCCCTGGGTACCTCTGACACACAATGCACCTCTCTACAGCTTTAATTCCAGTTCTTATGTTTTTTTTTATTTTCGAGGGCTCATGAAAGTAGCAGTCTTCCTCCAAAAAGGTCAAGGGCACTTCCCGTCTTGCTGCTTTTCTCCTCGCATTAAACTGCCATCTCGGAACTGCTGCTTCTTCGTGTGTTTTGCCTTGCTCCGAGTGTACTTTCATGCTCTGCCTTTTATCTGTGTGGGGAAATGTGATGGAGTTCAGGTGTGTGTAATTTATCAGTAATTGCCTGACCCTTGTGTTGGGACATGTCAGGTATACGACTCGGGTGTTAGTCCATTTTCTCTTACAGTGAGCTATCCGTGAGAAAGTGTTTGTGTCAGGAAAGGGGGGAGTGGGGAGGTTGAGTTCCTAAGTATCCAGGGAAAAGGTATTACACTGAAGGGGATGCCACGTCTCACAGTTCAGTGTCTCACTCCCCGAAGACCCCCCCCCATCCAGGTGATCCTCATGCACTGGTCCACCTTCAACAACTGGATCCAAAAGTGATGGCCATGTCCTGGCCACCTGGATGACAGATCCCCGAGGACTAGTGGGCGAGACCTTCTGGTTTCTCACAATCTACAAGCTGCAACCAATCTCGTGTTCCTAACCGCTTCCCTCACAGAGATATGATTTTTGAAATGATTAAAGTTTTTATTAAAAAGGTACACAAAGGACTTTTCTTCAATTTGTATATGAAGAAGATGCAGACTTCGGCTTTCACATGTAAATGTTGATGCATGGGAAATGGGCTGTCCTCCATATTTATGGCCCAGAAAGCTCAAAGATTTGTAGCATTTAACATAACATCCTTGTGGTTTGTCTAGTGACTAATTTCTTTCCAATTGTCGAAAGCAGGATTCAAATCAGGGACATCTGACATGAACCCAATGACAAAGGCTAAGATCATGCCGAGATCTCATGACTGCATTCTTTATATGGGGGCTGCAAACCTCCTAGCTGAATACAGTGACTTGCTCAGGCATGTTCCATTTTGAGTTAAATAAAAGACAGTCTGCAAAGTGAACTGGAAACATGGGGAAAAGACAATGAAACGTTGAGTAATATTTTATTATCCACCACACATTTTCTCCCAAAAATATTACAAAACGCTAAATATGTCATCTTGAGACCTGCTCAGTTCCTTTAGATATTGAAAATACAGTCTGTATATGAAGCACATTTCTGTGTGAATTTTTCCACATGTCTACACTGATCAAGCAGTAGTTGAAGAAATGTGTGATTTCCATTTGTGTCATGCAGGCCGTTTGTTTAAATAATCAGTTTGCCGTCTGTCTAACACAGAGTAAACTGTATTGAAAAGGACCTTAGAAATAGTCAAAGTCTGTGAAAGTTTGTTACGTTGTTGAAAAATATTCTTGGACATGCATGCATTTATTCACATCGTGCAAGGGCATCGCATTTATAAGGGCAGTGAGCAAAATGTGCATTCCAACAGGAAGCACCCCTCTTGCTCTTTCGGAAAGGCTTGTCTCAGTTCAATTTATTCCAGGCCATTTTTTGCACTGTGTTCCAGAATTCTTTGCAACTGACTCTTCATTGATTTGTTTGATTGACTGCTGAAATGCGTGAGGCTTACCACGATTTGTCCTGCGTCAGCTGGTTTTAGTCTACAATCCGATGTGATGGCTTAGCTGTAGTTGTTTCATTAAGCTCCACTATTGTACCATCAGACTGTATATATGCTGCCCAAGTTTTTTCTCAACATCTTGGATTTCGGAAAGCCATACGATGCAGCCTGATACTGTAATTACACAGCCCCTCATTTAAGGCTACTACTGCTTGGATTGCTTTTATGTTTTCCTAAAAAAGCAACAGAGCACTGTAAGTTAGTTACTGTATGTTGTACAATGCTTGGCTTGCTACATCTGATTAGGAATGCAATTATGCCATGATGTCAAATGATTCAAATAAATGTTTCTCTTCCACCGACAATACCACCACAATTTGGATAGTGCTCCATTCTGGAGTCATCCTTTTGGGCCCTGCAATAGTTGTTGCCATTGTCCAATTTAATGATACCCTAAAGGTCTCAGCACATAGATGCACGGAGAAACAGAGATCAATGAATACTCACAAACTGAGTGGGTGATCTGATCTTCATGCTTCAAAATTATGCAGGTATTCCAATTGCCGGGTCCTATTTTAGTTGTTAGATTACACTGGCTGGTAAATTCGCATTGCTTTGCATTTTCTAAATGCCACACCACCATAGACAACATTCTGGGTGGTTATTGGATCTTAAATTTAAATGTTGGAAATTAGGGTTTAATGTAATAGGCCTGAGGTTTTCAGGTTAATAGAATTTCAGGGGTTAAACTTCTTTGTCTGGTAAAAAAATCTATTAATATGAAGTCAACAAGGAGACATTGGTGATTCTCAGAAACTGATGCACTGATCTAAAATCCATACGAAACATTTTAAATTATGTTGGTTAAACAAAGTAGATTTCTCAGTGCCAACCTCTGATCACCAACAAAGAAGGTCCATCAGGGAATTATAAGTGTATACATGCTTACTGAGTCCAAATCGAAGCACCCAGTATAAGATCAAATGAAAACCCAGTTTTGGAGTCCTACGGATACTATCCCAGAATATAGGTAGACAGGCAGGAGAGAAAAGGAACATCAATCAACACAATAACACAGACATTCCTATCACCACAAGTCAGTTACACAGGAGAAACACGTTAAGAGTGTGAAATGCTACTGCATCTGTCAGAATGTATCATGTCTGTGCACTTTAATTGCAGGGAATTTGGATCACATGGATAAACATTAGACAGGACCAGTGCATAATCCACAAAACCGAAAATAGTCGTCACGGCAAGAAAGAAGTGCTGTAAAAAGCACCTTTTTCAGATCAAACAGTAATTGAACCCAAGAACATCATCGAGACATACCAGAATATGTGCTCCCTTGTTTCTTGTCGTCTTATTTGTATTTTAGTTTGCTATTTCACAATACTGTATTAATTTCAACTCTACACCTGGGAGAGCAGTTGTTCGTTTCATGATTGAACCTTCTCTTTCCAGTTTAGACATCCCCGTTTTTCTTTACTCATGCTGCCGTATTATGTCAAACATGCTTGAGGCTTAGCATGAGTTGTCCTGCTTCAGCTGGTTTTAGTCCACAACCCCTCCCAGCCCCCCACACCACACGCTTGCACAAACGTATTCTATCGAAATTCTGGCGGTGCCAATTCATGAACAACTTACATGCCAAAAGTACTGTTCACAAGCTAAAACATTTATTTTACTTTGCGCATGACTAGTAATACACTTACTTTTAAAGTTGCAGCTGTCACCTTGATTATGAAATCATTCACTGAAACCTTGATATCATCTGAAAAATATTCAAAGTGTTTTTGTAAATCTTAGGCAACTTTTATATTGAAAGCACAAGTTAAACTTCGACTGTATAGGACACGTCACTGTGCAAGAAAATCTCGTGTTGAACTATCCAATTTCACGAAACGATTGTGAAATAGCAAAAGAAAACTTTAGAAAGATATGTCTCTGAAGGTTTCTTTACACACACTTTCAAACGTGCAGCTTCAGCCATATTAACGAGCTGCCCTTTGTCATGAAACTTTGCACTGTCTTTGATAATCGTGAGATTTAAGCCCAGCTGGAGCCACCACAGATTCTGGAGGGGATTCGACATGGGCGCTCTTCTTATCGAGTTGGCTTAATTAGATGGTATCTGGAATTCATTTTTGTGTCGACATTCATTGCATAAATTACAATAGTTTGGGGCGAAGAAGAATCATGTTACATGGTTCTGTTGACAAAGCTGTAAGGTGTTAAAATTACTTGTTCCACCTTTCCTACCTATGTAGTATCTTGAGGCAATTCAATTTGCAGGCCGCTCTACGTAAGTATTTAATTCGTGCAGAACTGCTTTATGGACCAGATGCACGTTCATTGCTATAGGCGGGACTAACCTGGAGACAACTGAAGGTTACCAAACAGTTTGGGAAACGGTCGTGCGATAAGAGTGCTCGACTGCAAATGTATCTCAAGTACCATCATCACCACCCCATCCACACCTTATAGTCTCTTTAGCAATCCTACCAGGGTGCTCCATCCTCACTTCGATAGATGAGGGTTTTCTGAAGTTAAGCCGTGATTTCTAGAAGGGGCCACAGATTATAAAAGACGATGTTCGGAGTCATGCAAGACGAGGTTATGGACCACCGGGCAACCCAGAGGTTCCGACAAGCCTGCTCTTGATGGATTATTGTTCTGCACCCCTCAGTTCTCACCATGGTCAACACTGGTTGTATGATTGTCTTATACTAGAAAAGGTTTTACTGTACAATTAATATCCTTTGTACTTGATAGTTATTGCCTGGTGCCAAAGGGCCCATTACAACATACATACAGCATTAGAAAAGTGAGCCCTTTAAATAATGCAAAGGAATATGCAGACTGAATGCCACTTACAACAGCAATCATTTATACTTTCCAGTGCCCTTCCTGTACACAAGTGTCAATGGCTTAGGACGGGAAGGACTTCATTAATTTAAATGTTGTCTTAACCATATACGATTGATGAGCTCTGGGGCAATCTGATGATCTGGAAAAGGGATAGAAATGGCTTAAACACTTTAAAAGCCCAACATTTAGAACTTCACTGACCAATGATATTAACTGTATTGTAACGATTGGACATGGTGAACCCCATAAGAAGGCAGACGTGAAATTATTCCTTGGTACCTTTGCTCATTAACAGAACTTGAGAGCAAGTTTGTTCCATTAAGTGACGATTTTCGGCAAACATCTGGAAAAAATGACATTACATTTGTTATGACATAAGCCCTTCTGCTTTACAGATTTTCTTCACAATCTGGGCACATGAATTGCCTTCTTTGTCAAATGGCAAAAGTGGGGTTGGGGGAATGAACTTTCAGTCAGGTGGTTTGTTGGGGGTCGCCTATCTTGTACCCTAAAGCAGTGAGTGTTTTTTTTTCTAAAGATATATTTGATGTCACCACCATAGACAGCAGGAAGAAAATCAACTTGGTCCATCAAAACGTCCATGACAAGACAATGGGGCCTCAAAACTACTACCCGGTCTTGATGCTTTCACAGAAGATCAAGTCATTCCTTGCATAGCCTTCTACAACAACTATTTTGGCAGTTATTTGGAAGATTTCTGGGATGTAGCATGTGCTGTTTGTCTCAAACTATGTGATTTTGCTGCATCCTTGTCTCTTTCAAGATTTACATTTAATGTGACCGGGGCACTAACCTGGCCCTGTCGCGAGGGGATAGTAGTCCCCCTCAGCTGGGGGTAGGGGCCTAAAAGGGTGGGAGTTAGAGCCAGTACTACCCCAGAAGTTGAAGGCAGCAGTTGAGAGGGACCAAATCTTATCCTCTCCCCAAGTAACTCTCTATACGTGGGCAGTGCCCACTTGTATTACCCCATGCCTCATAAAACACATGCTCACCAAGTTTTTTCTCTTTGTCCTACATCCACAAACAAAGCTACAGTCAACCAAAGAGATCATAGAAAAATGCAACCAATCATTGGCGCACAGCATCTGCATTCCAGCAGCAGGCCAGCGAAGCGAGATGGAGACAGCACCAGACACAAGAGAGCTAACACAGCTGCCTGGTATGCTACGCACCGGTCCCCAGCATGAACAGCAGCAGAAGCGCTACAACCTTCCTAGACCACCAAAGAATGAAACAAGGGATACCACCAACACAGGTTATACTTACCTAATACGAACTTGGACAATGTGCAACGTAGGTAGCATTGGTGCCTGAGGGCGACCCTAGAATTTGGAACCATTAATAACGCACCCTGAAAAGAACTGCTGGATACAGACAAGTATGCTGTTCCTTTTAACTTTATTATAAGCGGGCCCACCAGGAGCCTTACAAACAACCATTAAACTTGCATATCAACCGCCATTCCCCCTCTCACCGAGCCTGCATGGAACCCTCAGCTGAACTTGTGAAACAGGAACGTTCAACAAATGCAAACCACTACTTACAAATCATTACATATCTCCATCCCCAAGAACAACAAAAAAAAACTGATACCCAAAGAAAGATAAGAACAGAAAGAAAAGCACCTAAACCAAAAGTACAAAATAGTATAGGAGAAAAAAAAAACAGTAAGTGTATTCATTGGACATAATCACTCATCCAACCAGGTTTACATGCAAGCCTCTTGGAGTCACTCATTCTACAACTCCCCCTTTCACTCTCCCTGACATCAGGCCTCACTCCTTCATTCACCCTAGACTTATTGTTGATATCGAACTCGTCACTTCCAACTTGCTCATCATTCACTCCCTCAACTCCATCATCTTCGCCATCCCTCACAGTCTGAGCTCTTGCTAACCTACTGTAGGGGAGGACTGGCCGCGAGGCCCTCCTCACCTGCAGCCTTCTCCCCAGGTGAGGACCATGACTCGGTGGGCGTCCCCTCATGCCACCCGGGCCCAGGTGGAGGAGGGTTCACCCGCCGACGACATTGCCCACACGTATCCGTTCCCTGCATATACCAAAATTCAGTTAGGCCTAGAAGCCATCTTGTCTAGCAAAGATGGCGTGAGTTCAGCGCACTGTAGCGCGGCCCCCACCTTTGGAGGGCCTTTCATGCATCTCTGCCGCCGCAGCACCATGGCAGCTCCGCTGCGAGCGCGTTCCCATGAGAAAGTTGGGTACGAGCTAACACCAGATATTAACACTGTAACAGTCTGTTATCCACAATGTAATACTGCACCCCGTGTGACCTGGTCCGCGAGGCCAGGGCGACGCAGAAATGAATTCAAGTAGTGATATTAGTGAACTACTCTTCTTAAACAGAATCTGCAAACTATGAATTAGCCATAAAAGTGAAATGTTTATATGACTTCACATTGTGACTGTACTAATGCTGCTAGATCACAGAGAAAGTGTCTTTAAGTCATATGTAGACACATGAACCCCTATATGTCTTCTTAAGTCACCCATAGTGGCAACCGTCAATCTCTGTGGTCCATAATATAGTTCTACCTCATGTACCGTCGAATGTATATAAATACTTAAACACTGTAGTAGATATAATACCATGTAATGAAAAGGTACTCGGATCGAATGTATTAAAGAAATGTGTAACGAAATTGAAATATAGATGTGTGTTTAAATAAGATCAAAATAAGGCAAAACATTATAAAAGTTCTGCATTCAAAAGTCAGCAACGCACGAGGAAAAAACCTTTGTGAATATATGCAAGGCCATTCTCCCTCCCACCCTACGAAGCCTGCCAGATGAAGAAGCTAAGGCATGTGCCGTGCTCCCTCTCCTCCCCCAACCAAGCTGGAGCCGCTTCAGAGAGTCAGAGGCCCCGGTACCGCACCCAAGGCCACAGCCCGCCACCTGTGTTATTTACAGCACGGTAATAAACCCACGTTTGAATCCACAGATCTACCAGCACCCTCTCGTAAATCCCACAACCCCCCTAGACCTCCCCAAGAATCATGACCCCGTGCAAAGACGACCCCCAACGCTGGGACAAGACACAGAGACCCATTTATATAATAACTTCTAACGCAGCAGACAGACATGTATCATTCGGCTCAGGCCCCAGAGCCCAGCCCCTCGACCTAAAATACCGGTCAATAGGACACAGGTAAATCTCACCCCAACCGACAACCACCAGACCTCTCACGAGGTGCATTCCTCATGTGTTGCATTTATTTTATAAGATAAACTGCTGAGCGATTTATTGATGAACTTAAATGTCGTTTCTTGAATAACTGCAGTGTGCATGGCCTAGGGCAAACGAGTCAGGAAAGGTATTCATCTTTGTCACAGGCTGCCCCAGCATACCAACACCGCTCGGATGACCTCAAGCTGGCCTGCCAGGCCCAACCCAACCCACGAGGCTGACCAGTGACGTCCTCACGCCAAGACCAACCACGCTGCAGCAACACCTATAGTTAGTCGACGCTACCCAATCCCAATTAACTTGTGCCCCCTATAGTGTGTAGGTTCTGATGACGTTTTTTGTATTAGAAATACGCCTGTCTTTGCTATTGTCAGACAGAGCGCTCTCGGAGGTTGCAGAGTTCTTTGCATGCCCTACTCTTTGGATAAACTCCCACTTACGCTCACCCGCACTCTGTCTTGGCCTTATTCCCATTACGGGAGAGTCCCTTATTGTCTCTCATTGCGGGGAGGATCGTGCTGAAATTGGGGGCGCTTCCTTTCAGTGGTGACCCCGATAGCGTGATATCTCCAAATTATTTTTCCTAACTCCGTTTAACGACCCCCTTTTGGCACGAGAATCTCCGGTCAAAAAGGGAAACGCACGGTGAGCCGGCTCCGGGAAGCTACCCGCCAACGGCGACCGGTACGCTTAGAAGTGCGCACTCAAACTAGAGGGGGTACGGGATCCCGGTTGAAAAATCCCCTTTGAGTACCGCTCGCCGGAGCCGGGGCTGACTGTTGAGCAGAAAGGCCACACGGCCTGGACGGACCCAGTTTCGGAGACTATCGGTTCAAGACGGGCACGTGAGTACCGAGTGCGAGCGATCGTAAAGGGGAAGGGAGGGGGAATTGTGAACAGAAGAACGGGGACAGGTAGAGGAGGAGAATAACGGGGGTCTACTAAAGACGGGTCTTGAAAATTTCTTTATCTTTTTCTTTGCATATGGCCATTAGGAGTAAGAAGTAAATGAAGAAGTAGAAGTGACGGAAACCTAGCTCCGAGAGGGGGTGGAAGGCGGCGCCGCATAGTGCTATCTAAACTAGTACTGGGAATATATAAAGAAGTGAAAAATAAGTTATTAGTGTCTGGCAAGGGAAGACACAGAGTATATTTTAGTATTTGCTATTTCTTTCTATTCTTTTGCTCAGAGGGTAAGGGTCTGGACTAAAAGTGAGCCTGGGGTGAACTGATTAACATAAAATACCAAGACAGGGGGGAAAACAGCAGAAATAGGGATCAAAAATACTGGCACATGCAGACGGGTATCTAGTTACCCGAGTAGAACAACAGGGACAGCTGGACAGGAAGGAAAGGGAGGAAAAAAGCGAGGTGTGAGTGGGAAAGCATTGTGAGGGGTGCGCGCACCGTGTGAATAGTGAAGAAGAACGACTGACCGCGAGGGGGTGCCAGAGAGTGTGGACCATAACTAGCAGGTGGTTGATTGTGAATGAAAATTGCGCGGGATTGAACAGGGATGCAAAGACAATGAGGAATGGCGAGTAAGAAAGAATGTTAGTAGTGAATTTAACTTGCGTGATATCATTGAGAAGTCCGCTCTTGTCTGGGCCATAAAAATATACTTAGACATATCTATACGTAATCAAAAGCAAAGGAGGTGAACACGGTCAGTGCTATTGATTTAAAATATGGGGGCAGAAACTCCCTTGTCACATATTTGTACGAGCTTACCGGGATACGCTGAACGAATCAAGAAATACCACGATCAATGGGTAACAGAATTAAAAGGGGAAGGATTGCCCCAGATTTGGCCTGAGGGGGGGTCTTTTGAAAAAAGCGTTCTAGATATGGTACGAACGTGCATTCACCTCAAGTATAAGGGCAAACAGTGGCAAAACAGGAAGGAGATATTAGATCTCTGGAGACTATTTGAGGAAATACCCCCACCCAAAGCTCCGGCACCAAATATTGATCTACCTTCCACCACAGATAACCCACTGATGATTCCAAGAGAGGAAAAGGAACAGCTAAATACAGAACAACCTGCGGAGGTGATTAGTTTGTACCCGATATTACATAAACCAGCCCCCGCAGCAGGGTATAGTGATCCTACTTATGTGCCTCCCCCTACAACTACTACACCCCTAAGACCAACAGCCCCCCCCACCATACGAAAGCACTAGAGAGCGTGCCCAGACAAGCACGCAGAGAGGGGACATAGAAAAGCTAACGAGCGATTTAGAATCGAGGCTCTCGATAGCAAAGGATGAACTCTCAAGAATAAAAGACATATGTGAGCGTACAGCATGCACTCCCACTCGATCAGGACGTGTATCCAGAACATCAAGTGAAAGTAGACAAATTGAGGAAGGATGGAAAAAGGGTGAAATATTGTTCAGAATTGAGGAAGAACCGACAAGAATAATACAGGTGGAAACACCAGAGGGGAGCATCGGTGATGTATCACGGCAGACAGGGATCAGAGAGGACCTGCTATGTGATGTCCGAGGCGAAATAGATGAGAGTGATAGGTTGAGTATGGCAGTAGGAGGGGAAAGCGAGGAGCTGGACGGTGCATGCTCGCTAGGAACAATAGATGACGAGTGGATGGGACGACTAAGGAATAGAATGGGGAGGATGGCGTCATTGGGGTCAGCGACGACCAAAGTGGGTGAGGGCGCAACGTTAAAAGGAAAATTACAACTTCCACTAATACACAGAGGGGGAGGAAGACCAAACTATATACCCTGGGCCCAGATGGATAAAGCTAATTTGATGAAGTTATTGCCCCCGTTGTCCGGAGGGGCGAGCAAGTGGATATATGCATTCGAGAAACATACTGCCGGCATACCGCTGGCAGTAGGCGATGTGAAAAGCCTACTAGTATCAGCAGTAGGAGATCAAGCAGACAGAGTATGGGTTAAGGCTGGTTTCCCGGCCGTGACATTAGATTGTGACCGTCACGATGGAGCGTCTTTTAATACAGTGCGGGCACGGGTTTGGGATGCGCTGCGGGAGACGTTCCCAGATACTCCAGATTTACAGTCAGTAATGCAGTGTACAATGAATGACGGGGAGGATGCTATGGATTACATTCTCCGGGTGCAGGAGATGTGGAGAGCGGAAACGGGCACACCCTGGCACCAATCCACATCTCTATTTTATTTTATCATTAAGAGAGGGCTCCCAAAAGAGGTGCAGAAGGCACTCGATAAAATAGCGGGCGTTGAGGCAAAGGGGTGGCCAGAGATCCAAAGTATAATAGTGCACCATTGCAAAAGGATAAAAGAGAGAGAGAGGGAAGTAGCACAGAAAAGGTTGGCAGACGAGGCAAAGTTGGTACAATCAAAACTGGTGAAGGTTGCAGCAGCGGTAGCAGGGCTCCCACTCATGAGGGAGGGAGAGGAAGGAGAGGAGGGGCAAATAGCAATACAAGGAAGAATAGCAGCAAATTGGGCAGGACAAGGACGACGACAGTGGACTGAGCAGGAGCAGAACGGAGGTCCAATGTGGCAAGAGTGGGCCCCACGAGGGGGTAGAGGTGGGTACAGGGGCCGAAGAGGGGGACAAGGGTATGGTGGAGTGGGAGGAAATGGATGGCAGGGTCCCAGAGGTCCACAGGGGAGCTGCTGGAACTGTGGGAGGTGGGGACATTACTCGAGGGAGTGCAGAAGCAGACAAAACAACGGGTTCCAGGAGGCAGAACAGTACGGTCACCCACACCCAGGGAGCCCATACGGCCTCCCCATGGGACAGCACCAACAACAAGGAAATGCAGGGCAAAGAGGTAACGCACAACTACACGGACATCAGTACAGAACACAAAATCACCCACAGAATAATGACACTATACAATACATGCCAGGTAACACTTTCGCTACAGTAGCGAATGGAGCCCCCGCACCCGCGCCCTACAGCGGAGTATCAGTAGTTTCGGGGAACATTTTTGATCAGGGAGGGGCAATGAGACACCCCGCATAGGACAGCCCACAGAGAACACTTGCGTGTCCAGTTCTATCTACGACCCACAATGCATCAGAGGAACCATTGATAGGGGCGCAGATAGGAGACAAGCAATTCATGGTGGATTCCGGAGCGGAGAAATCATGCATTAAAGAGGGCCGGTTCCCGCTATCTAATAGGACGTTAGAGACGCAGGGGTTCTCTGGGGCTGTAATTGAAGTTCCTTACACAGAAGAATTGGATGTAACGGTGGGGGGGAAAACAGTGAAGGCACCCTTACTGTACTATGAACGCTCTCCAATTAATTTGCTGGGGAGGGATCTCTTGAGCAAACTAAACATGACCATATCATTTACAGAAAGTGGTATAGTATGTTCAACACCGGGCATATGTCCTCTACGCATAATGGCAGTAATGCAGGGCCACGCAATCATCACAGAAATTAGAGGATTACCAAAAAACGAGGAGGTGTTTATTGAGGGCATGCGAACATTGGCCCTCATAGTACCAGAACTAAAAAGAATGGATTGGAGGATCCCAGCTGAGTTCCTCTTTCGCCCCATAGTGTGCCCCGACACAGCCACTGGGGCAGTGCTGTCATTGGATTTGCACGCAGTACACGTGTCAGCAAAAAGGATATGTGTAATAGGGATTGACATGGAAGGATGCGAATGGCGTACAGTACTGTGTACAAATGCAAATATCCCACTGCGAGAGCTGTCAGATGAAGAGCTCTTTTCAGACGCCGAGACAGACGGCGAAATAGTAATGGAACTAGCAATACCATGTGACATCGTGATTACGGCCAGAGAAACTCCAATTGAATTAATGGCAGTAGTTGGAGCACAACATACATTTTTTGATGATGACATAAGGTTAATACCAACTAACATATGGACGAACGGCCCCCATGATGTAGGGTTATTACATGGAGTTCAACCTGTGGTGATAAAACTGAAAGAAGGGGCAATTTTACCCCGGGTGAGACAATATCCATTGTCTCGCGAGGCAGAAGAGGGAATAAAGGAGACAATAGAGGCACTGTTAGCACAAGGAATAATAGTGCCCTCAAATTCCCCATGCAACACATGCATTTACCCGATCAAAAAGGTGAAGGGAGGTTCCTGGAGGATGATACAAGATTTACGCCCACTCAATGATGTGATTCAGAAAGAGTTCCCTCTAGTGCCGAACCCGGCCACAATACTATGCAACATCCCAAAAACAGCATCTCATTTCACAGTTATTGACTTAAAAAATGCGTTCTTTTCGATCCCCTTAGCAGAAGAGAGCAGGTACTTAACAGCATTTACACTAGGGGGGAGGAGATTTGAACACTGCAGATTACCACAAGGATATTGCGAAAGCCCAAGCATATTCAACAGGATATTACATGAGGATCTAGGGAACCTATCTGTAGAAAGTACGGTGATTCAGTACGTTGACGATTTATTGGTTTGTGCACAGAGCGAGGAAGAGTGTAGAAAGGATTCAATAACACTCCTGACATTACTGGCCCACAAGGGGTACAAGGTGGATAAGGGTAAGTTACAATACTGCCTAACAGAGGTCCTATACTTGGGACAGCTAATATCAAAGGATGGAAAACGGATCATACCAGACAGAGCAGAGGCAATTAGAGCCGTTGGAGAGCCCAAAACAGTAAAAGAGATGCAAAAATTCCTGGGCATGTGCAACTACTGCCGAGCTTGGATATTAGACTACGCAGCATATACAAGGCCCTTGTTACAGGCACTTAAAGAAGCACAACAGGAAAACAGACACATAGAATGGACAGGAGAAATGAACACATCATTTAACTCACTGAAGGAGCTAATATCAAGCGCTCCAGTTCTGGCAAACCCAGATTATGGACGCGAATTCTTCTTATTTTCACACTGCAAGGGAACACTGATGACCGCAGTGCTGACACAAAAGACATCGTTGGGTCACAAGCCACTGGCTTACTATAGCGGCACTCTGGACGCAGTAATGCAAGGACATTTCGCGTGCGAGCAATCTCTCGCTGCTGCCGCGTTCGCCATTGAAAAAAGTGCCACAATAGTAATGGGCTGTCCAGTAACACTGTTTGTGGAACACTCACTATTTGCAATATTAGAGCGATCAAAAAGCACATTAACAACACAACGCGCCACAGCATATGAGATAATATTGTCCAGTGCAAACATCCATATAGTAAGATGTAAAACTGTAAACCCAGCCACATTCATCACAGAGGCGTGCACAATAGAAGACATGCAGAACCACAACTGTGCAACATACACCGGTGACGAGGGTCAGGATCAGGTGGTTTTTGAGAATGCCCTGAACGAGGGAGAGGTGTACTTCGTGGACGGGTCGGCCTCAATTGACATGGAGACAGGAGAGAAACATGTGGGTATGGCAGTGGTACGATTAGAGGAAGGTGAATATGAGACACTAGTGCAATACCGCCTCCCATCACACTATTCAGCCCAAGCAGCAGAACTAATAGCACTAATAGAAGCATTGCATGCAGCTAAGGGGTGCGCAGTAACAATATACACAGACTCAGCATACATGACGACCACAGTACACGGAGGGCTGGCACGGTGGGGGCGGAGAGGGTTTCGACGAGCGGATAGAACACCTGTCCAACACGCAGAATTGTTAAAAGAATTGATTGAGGCACTGCAAGACCCCACGGCAGTGGCAATTGTGAAATGCCAAGCCCATACTACAAACACAGATCTTGTATCCTTGGGAAACGCGGCAGCAGACGCCGCCGCCAAAGAAGCTTCATACTTTCAGAAAGGTGAGGTAGGGGAGTACATGTTGCACCACACAGTAAGCCAAGAGGTCCCCACAGGATATAACATGATGCTCACACAAGAAATACTGGAGCTGCAAGAGGGAGCTAGTGCAGAAGAAAAATTGCTATGGACTAAGAGAGGATGCAGCAAATCACCAACAGACTTATTGTGGCGACAAGAGAGTTCAGGAAAAGCAGTGATGCCAGTTACGTTGTTAGAAATAGCCTTTCAACAACTACACTTCCCTGCACATAATGCTAAGCAACACATGGTGGCAGAGATACAAGAGGATTGGTTTGCACCTTGCCCCCAGGAACACATCACTAGGCTGGCATTGGAATGCACGACATGTCAAATTTACAACTCAAGAATGACATTACGCACACTGAGAGGTACAATACCAAAACCCAATGGCCCATTTAGAGAGCTCCACATCGATTATGTAGATATGGGAGAAAGGTGCAATGGGGCTCGTTACATGATTGTGGTCGTATGTCCCTTCTCAAGGTGGGTGGAAGCGGGCCCCTGTGCACGTCCTGACGCGAAAAGCGCCGCAAAGTTCCTAGTGAGGGAAGTATTCCCGCGCTGGGGAATTTGCGACGTGATTCGCTCAGACAACGGCACTCATTTCGTTAATGAACTGTTCAAGGAAGTGACTACATTATTGGGAATAAAACACAAATTATGTTCAATTTATCATCCTCAAAGTAATGGCGTAGTGGAAAAGATGAACGGCCTGCTGAAAAGCAGGTTGTCAAAACTATGTTTTTCCCTAAAAAAGACCTGGATGTACTGCCTACCTCTGGCCCTGTTCGAATTGCGCAATCAGCCAAGCAAAGACCATCATTTATCCCCACACGAGATCGTCACGGGAAGGAGAATGCACACAACGCATTCGCCTCTCCGTGAACGTTCTGACGCACACAGAAGCGCTGCGGTATTAGGTGAGGAGTTTACCGACTACTTGAAAAAATTAGCACAAGCAGCGCGCGTAATTGCAAAACAACTTGCCCCGCCCTTCACAAGAGAGGAAGGAAATGCAACAGAAGCAGTAACACAGCCGGACAAACAGTCACAGCTGATGCCAGGCGACTACATATATGTCAGAAGTTTTGTGAGAAGGTGGAATGCACCACGTTTCCATGGCCCTTATGAGGTAGTGTTTTGCACGCCCACGGCGGTAAAGGTGAAGGGCCTGAGATATTGGGTGCATTTGACAGATGTACGCAGGGCGTATAGCGCCGTGGAAGGTGAGGTACAGGACGAGGCACAGGCAACAGCGGACAATGGAGTTGTGCAGAATGAATGATGGGAATTTTGTGTGCATTAAGTGATGAACATTGAACGCGACTGGCGCATGGCAAGTGTACTAAAATAAATATGTATGGGATACATTACTCACCGTAATCGTATTTCTGATGCTTGTATCTGCTTAGATTCACATGCTGTGCATAGGCCGACATCTAGTGGAAGCTGCAGAGTATTACAGTTTGTTTTTCGAAGTCGAAAAATGGGCGTCGACACAGGGCGTGCCAGTAATACTATCCCTAGTGTGACGTCCCCTGTACCCATGATCCCTCACGCGTCTAGGATCCCCAGATTGTGTTTTTCCTGACATGAGGTAGCATGAGGAGTAGCGTGAGTACAGATAGTCCAAGCAGATAGACAGAAAGGTAAGACTACAAGCAACCATGCGCCTTCTCTCGGAGGGGAGGAAGGGTGGGTCGCATGTGAATCTAAGCAGATACAAGCATCAGAAATACGATTACGGTGAGTAATGTATCCCTTCTGAGGCTTGTGGAATCTGCTTAGATCACATGCTGTGCATAGATTAGCGAGCAGTACCAGAAGAAGGAGGTGGGATGTGAGAAGGGTCATGAGCAAACAGGTGTCTTAGAACCGCTTGTCCCACTTGTGTATCTGCCTTGGAATGAGTGTCAATGCAGTAATGCTGAGTAAAAGTGTGAATAGAGCTCCAAGTAGCTGCTTTGCAAATGGTGTCAAGGGGAACATTTGCAATGAAAGCCAGAGTGGCCCCAATGCCTCTGGTAGAGTGGGCCCTTGGCGTAAAAGGCAGAGTTTTTTCAGAAAGAGAGTAACACAGCTGTATACAGTTGATAATCCACTTTGAGATAGCGCCCTTAGAGACGCGATCCCCCTCTCTGCCTGTAGCTACGGAGACAAACAGTTGATCTGTTTTCCTTAGCGGTCTGGTTTTATTTACATAGTATAAGACCGCCCTACGCACATCTAGGGTGTGTAGTTTCACCTCAGCTGAGCTCTGTGGGTTTTGGAAGAAAGCCGGAAGCTCGATGGACTGGTTTACATGGAACTTGGATATGAATTTTGGTGAGAATCTAGGGTGTGTGCGTAAAACCAGTTTGTCCTTGTGGATAGTAAAGAAAGGATCTTGCACTGACAGAGCCTGAATTTCACTGACCCTTCTTATGGAGGTAATGGCTACTAAGAAGGCCGTTTTATAAGTCAGGTGTTTGAGGCTACTTTTATGCATGGGTTCGAAGGGGGGCCCCATGAGCTTAGATAGCACCACATTGAGATCCCATCCTGGCGGTGGGTTCGAGATAGGAGGGTGAAGTCTCTTTACTCCTTCCATGAAGGCTTTAACTACTGGTACTTTCCACCACGAAACCTTGTTATGGGATGTGGTGTAGGCTGAGAGGGCTGCCAGGTGTACTTTCAGAGAGTTAAAAACCAACCCTGCATCCAGCAGGTGGAGCATGTATGTTACAACGTTGGAAGGAGTGCAATCAACCGGGTTGATTTGTTTACTCTGGCACCAGATAACGAATCTTTTCCACTTGTCAAAGTAACAGTGCCTTGTATTTGGTTTCCTAGACTCTTTTAGAATGTCCATACACCTCTGTGGTAATTTGAGATGTCCAAACTCTATGACTTCAGGAGCCATGCTGCTAGGTTCATAGAGTTGGGTTCCTGATGCACTGTTTGACCTTGTTGCTGGGACAGAAGGTTGTACCAGGCTGGGAGTCTGATGGGCTCGCATACCGCCATCCTGCGTAGGTGTGGAAACCATGGTTGTCTCGCCCACATGGGAGCAACTAGGATGAGCGTCATCGATTCCTTGTTCATCTTGTACACCACCTTCCTGATGAGGGGAGTTGGTGGGAAAGCGTACGCAAACATCCCTGACCAGTTTATCCACAGGGCATTCCCCTGGGAGTCCGGTTGTGGGAACCTGGATGCAAATCCTGGGCATTGTTTGTTTTCGCTTGTGGCGAATAGGTCTATAGTGGGGAAACCCCACTGAGAGAAGAGATCTTCTACTACGTCTTTGTGAAGGACCCACTCGTGTTCTTCTGGGAGGGAGTCTCTGCTTAGAGCATCCGCTAGGGAATTGAGCTCCCCTGGAACATGTTGCGATGACAGGAAGATGTTCCGTTTGAGTGCCCATATCCATATTTTCTGGGCAAGCTTGGATAGATTTGGCGAACGAGTCCCTCCTTGCTTGTTCAGATAGAACATGGCTGTCGTGCTGTCCGTCCTGATCTGCACCGACAAGTTTAGTAGATGGGGCTCGAACGCCTGCAGCGCTCGGAATACTGCCAGAAGCTCTAGCAGATTGATGTGGTTCTTGGCTACTGAGTGAGACCAGAGACCCTGAGCTGTGTGGTGGAGATGGTGAGCTCCCCACCCCGTCAGGCATGCATCTGTAGTCACCACTGCCTGTACTTCGGGATCGTAAAAGGGTTTCCCCTTTGCGAGATTCTCTCTTGTCCACCAGTGTAGGTTCTGTACGAGTGTTGGCGAAACGACCACTAGATCGTCCCACTGACCACTTGCCTGAGACCACTGTTTCGCCAACCATTCCTGCATGGGACGCATGCGCAGACGCGCGTGGGGGACCAGGTAAATGCATGACGCCATCATGCCGAGTAACCGCATAGCTTTGCGTACTGTTATCTGTTGACCTGACTGATAATGCGGAATTTGCAGAAGTATGTTCCGAATTCTTTCTTCCGAAGGGAAGGTCAATCCTTTCTGAGTATCTAGGATAGCTCCTAGAAACTGTTTTGAGGTGCTTGGCACCAGACTTGACTTTTTCTCGTTGATGGAGAAGCCTAATTCGTGGAGGAGGTCGATGGTCCTTTGAATGTTTGACCTGCAGATTCCTGGGGTTTCCCCCGTTATGAGCCAGTCGTCCAGATAAGGGTACACTGGGATTGCCTCCCTGCGTAGGTGTGCAGCTGCCACCGCCAGTACCTTGGTGAATACCCTTGGTGCAGAAGCTATCCCGAAGGGCAGTACCTTGAATTGGTAGTGGCGACTGTCCACCTTGAAGCGCAAGTATTTTCTGTGCGCTGGGAGCATGGAAATATGAAAATAGGCATCTTTCATATCCAAGGTTGCCATGTAATCCCCCTTTTTTAGGAGTGGGATTACCTCTTGTAGTGTGGTCATACGGAATTTTTGGGGCTTGACATACTTTTTTCTAGCAGAATGGCGATCTCCTCGAGGAGGATCTTCTGATGTTGTAAAGAGTGGACTTTTTGTCTTGGAGGATGGTTTAGGGGACGTTGCAGTAGTTCTATGCAGTACCCATTGGATACTGTTGACAGCACCCATCTGTCGGATGTTATCCCTTCCCATGCCTGGGTGCAACTTGATATTCGTCCCCCTACTGGGGTTGCATGGGAAGGGACCCTGAACTGAGCGTCACTGCTTTGGTGGAGGCGTGCCTCCTCCTTTACTGGGGCTGCCTCTGCCTCTACCCCGTCCTCTTTTACTACCCCTACCATACGCCTGGGTAGACTGTTGTGAGCTGGTGTTCCACTGTGTACCCTGGGTGTGGGAGTAGCTATTTCCTCTATTGGAATTTTGGCCGCGGGGGCGACGAAAATTGCCATTCCCTCTTTGGTTAGGTGGTTTGGTAGTTAACTGGCCAAGGGATTTGAGGGTGTCGAATTCTTCCTTAGCGTTTTTTAGAGCGTCCTCGACTGCCTTCCCAAACAGGAGATCACTTTCCACTGGTTTGTCTAAGAGCGCAGCTTGTGTTTCTGCTTTGAATCCCGACTGCCTCAACCAAGCATGCCTTTTGATGACAGTCCCCTCTGCTATAAGTCTACCCGCATTGTCAGCGGCGTCCAGAGTTGCTTTTACAGTGCAGCCTGACACGTTCCTTCCTTCCGCACAAATGCGAGCTAGCTGGCTTTTAAGGGGTTCGGGAGCAGAGTCTATTAGTGCTGCCACTTCTTCCCACTGGTGACAGTTGTAGCTAGCCAACAGTGTGGTGGAATTCGCGATTCTGGCTTGGTAGGCTGCCGTGGAAGCTACTTTCCTGCCAAAACCATAAAGTTTTTTACTTTCTTTGTCGGGGGGAGCCTCAGAGGAAGATAATGGTGTACCAGCTCTTTTGCGGGTGTTGGTTACTACTAGAGAGTCTGGCTTAAGTTGACCTCTAATATATAGGGGGTCCGACTGGGCTGCTTTAAACAGCTTCTCCACTCTCGGATTTACAGGTCTTGTCAGGTTTGGGTTGACAAGGGATGGTGCTATTCTGCGTTGAACAGATTTTAGGATGGGAATGGTTTGGGCTACTGGCTTCCTTTCCCCTATTAGTTCTTCCGCAAAGTCCCTTTCTTCCTGGACACCTTGTGTGTCTATGTGGAAGTGGTTAGCTGCCCGAAAGAGCAGTTCATTAAGGAGGGGCTGATTATCTATTGGGGAGTCAGACACTGGGGCTTCCCTTTCGACTGGTGAGTCCATTCTGAAAATATCTGGGCTATTTTCTGGCTCATCCTCGTCTTCGTCTTCGCCGTAATAATCTGATCCTGCAGGATCTTCTGGCGTGTCAATTTCCTGACCTTCTATAAGGGAAGAGTTTCCTTGGTCTGTAGGGAAGAGGTAAGAATAGGGTTGGACCTCGATGGGGTCTAAAGGCCTAAATGGTGTCTCGACCCGGGGTCTTTTATTTGAGGGGATAGAGTCCCTAGACCCTGAGGGAGAATCTTCCTGAGGGTTTAAAGCTAGGAGTTGTTCAGGGTGTCTTTCGAAAAAATTCGCCAAGGAAGACATCCTTGACATTACTCTGTCAATGTCCTCGCATGACCAGAGTTTTGAGCTTGGGGTGACCTTGCTGGGACTTTCTATGGATTGGCCCTGAGAAGACTTGGTCAGTTCTTTTGTAGTGGAGGACTGCAAGGGTTGTTTCCTTTGCTGTTTACCCCCTTCCCCGTGGGTGGAAGTGTGTTTCCCCTTTCCCTTATCTTTCGACGCCTGGCGTCGAGGATCGGAGGTGGAATCCCTGTCTTTCGAACTAGGCTTCGAAACTGGCCCCTCTTTACTCCCAAGTGAAGTACCCTTTTCCTGGGGTGCAGGCTGGGGGTGGAAGTCGTGTTCGTCTTCGGACGATTGATCTTCCGGGATATTAATGGTCGAGGCACTCTGTGCAAGTGTGGAGGCTTGCCTGACGTCGTGCGGCGACCTCGACCGGGACCGCCCAGAGGACGTCCTTTCGGACCGCTCCTTCTGTGCCTCTTTCCGAGGTTTCGACGACGTCGAATCTCGGGTGGATTTTTTGTGTTTAGCGTGTGTATGTGTAACGCTTTTGTCGCCGGGGGACTTCCCCATAGTCGCCGGGACGGACGACCTTCCGAGGCCGGGGACGTGCGTTCGGCTGTCCTTCGACGCCTTGGTGCCCTCGCCGTCCGAAAGTTCGGCGTCGCTGCCGTCGCTGAAGGTACCCTCCGCCTCCATAGCTGCTAGCTTGGCGTGGTGGGCCCAACGCTTGGTGGAGCGGTCCTTAAGAGTTTTTGCCTTAAACCTGCTACAGGCCCTGCAACCCGTCTCGGGGTGGTCTCTGGGTAGGCAAAGGTTGCACGTAGCGTGCTTATCTACCCAAGGGTATTTCTTATTACACTTGGGGCAAAACTGAAAGGGCGTACCCTCCATACGCGCCTGTGGGCAGCGGGCAAGTGTGTGTAGGTAATAAGGTGTCGAGTGTGGAAGTGTACCACCCCCCACTCTCCCTACTTGTAGGGCCGAGGCCAGCGGCCCAGGCCCGAGCCGAGGCGGAAGCCTCAAGGCCCAATCCGTCGGTATTCGACGTTGATCTCCTCCCCGGTTCGGCGTCGAGATGTTGATCGACGAAGGTTGACAAAAACGGGGCAAATTATAATTATTTTTAGTGAAAATATGGCAAAGCCAGGGAACTCCGATGAAGTGCTTCCGACCAGAATGGCGGAAAAAAACAATCTGGGGATCCTAGACGCGTGAGGGATCATGGGTACAGGGGACGTCACACTAGGGATAGTATTACTGGCACGCCCTGTGTCGACGCCCATTTTTCGACTTCGAAAAACAAACTGTAATACTCCGCAGCTTCCACTAGATGTCGGCCTATGCACAGCATGTGATCTAAGCAGATTCCACAAGCCTCAGAAATATATATATACTTTTTACAACTTTTGAAGGGTTTTGTGGGTTTTTTGGTTTTGGAGAAGTTTTTTTTCACTTTCCTTTTTATATATGAAATAATGTACGGATAGTAATGATTGTAAAATTACCTTGTCTGTGGACACACCCCCTCCCCCACCCACTGCCATAGTTTGTCGAAACAACGTCACAACGTTAGAAATGTTTACATGCTTGTACTTAATGCACTTTTGTGTTTCAAACAGGATTTACCATGGCATCCAATGGGCAGCCTGCAACTAATAGATTTGTTAGATTTAGAGAAATGTTAGTAGATAGATTTACATATTCATACGAATGTGGTTTATCAATGTGTGTTATTGTGTTCTTCATATCGATGTTTTGCCTGGTGACATATTGGTTCATAGCGTTCATCTCTATCGAGATGAACGAGGGGGGAGGGGGGAGTAACATCACCCTGGCCCCTGGGACGAATTCAACTACAAGTATGAATATTAAAGAAGGTGATTTTTTGGTCTGGGATGGATCACACTTTGTATGGGGTCACTATACTGCAACACCCACTGCTGCCCTGTCACAATCAAGAAATTTCCAAAAAGAAATGGAAAATGACACAATGTCCCTACCTGAAATATATAACAGCCCCACTACCCTTCCCGCCCCGATACAAAACAGTGATTTGTTGTTTATTGAGGAAAACGGAAAAGTAATTACGATGACAGAACACAAGTTCCTATATGAGGAACTGGAAAAGGGGGGTGGGAAGGAGGAAGGGGGGCCTATTTTTTCACCTATCGAAACTAAAAGGTATAGGAGGAGGGAGAAAAGTAGGCGAAGAAGAGAGACAAGTAGGAGGGGGTATGATGAGTATTATGGGTTAGGCTTAGACAAGATGGAAGACCCACGACACCCCCACCAAGCAAATAAATGGTATGCAGATATGAGTGCAACAGCTAAACAGACAACCAATGAAAGCTGTTATGTCTGTTCGCTCATCCCCCATGCATCAGGCACACCCAAAGTGTTGTTGCCAAGAGAATTGCCCATTGTGGATGCCCAATGTCTCCTTCATCTCACACTGTGTAGAATAAAGAACACCTTCCAAGCACACGATGTCTCTTTCAAAATGATACAGAACGACAAAACGTGCTATCCAAAAGCGTCTGGAGTGGTCTGTCTTAAAGAACCCTTTTTTGCAATACAAGGGACACTATTTTCCGAAAACAGATGGAAAGATGAAGAAGTACTGTGCAAAGCGGAAGTACTGAGAGGTGTCCAACCAGACAAGCTGCGGTGGATGGAAAAAACGTGCACACCAATATGGAAAGAACACATCTCTAAACTAACATGGGTAACAGCGATGGAGAAACCCTTCAAGCTACAAAGTGAAATAAAAAACGAACTATGTTTCAAGGGAGAAGGAAAAGTGGCAATGGGAACGAATAAAAACTGTAACAAAACTCTCACCATCCCAGACATGAAAAAAGGAACAGCAGCGCTAATGGACACATACTGGGTATGCGGGAATCAGGCTTACCTGCACCTTCCCCAGGCATGGAGTGGCAGCTGCTCAATGGCCACTTTGCACTCGGCCCTAATGGTGATTCCAGAAAGTCACGTCGACGAAAATAAAAGGACGCAAGGAAACGTGAACCAAGGTGCAACTTCTCCCACTGCAAAAGCGCACCTCTATGTCCTGTCCTCCGGAGGGAAGGAAGAGGAGCTATCACGGAACAAGCGAGCATCGAACTACATATCACAAGCATCATCCGATTTATTGGCACAGATCCCAGACAGGTATCGCCTGTTCAGCTCGTGGAAACGTTTTTTGCCTCACTAGTTTCAAGTGTCCAAGCAAGAGCAAATGCAAAATGGCTCCAGATCACACGGTGGGAACTGATTCAGCTGGCCAATGACACTGAAGAAGGGTTCAACATAATAAAGGTGGAACTACGAGCTCTGCGACTGATGACCATGCAGAACAGGTATGTTCTGGACCTGTTAACAGCGATGGACGGAGGTGTTTGCCGAAAAATAGGAAGTGCCTGCTGCACGTTCGTACCTTCTGAAGACGCAGAAAATGGATCCCTGTCCCACGTCATTGAAGCAGTACATAACCTGGGAGAGAAGATGAAGATGGAAGGTGGGGCTAAAGATAGCTCATGGTTCGACAATATCTTCTCCTGGGTTCCCTCATGGCTTGGAATGGCAATGAAGTTCTTGATACCAGTTGTGGTGTTCCTCCTCGTGGTGTTCTGCCTGTGCCAGGTGGGCCTCCGATGTTGTGCTAACGCAGTCCCTAACGGTGCAATGATGATGGTGACAATGGGCAACTCTGGTGGTACAATTAGGGCGACACAAGAAGTACATGTACAGACAGGAGCAGATAACACTCCCAGGTACCAGTTAGTGCCTATGTACCGTGATAAGTACATAGTAGACAAACTATGGCACACCACTATCAAAGAACCCCGAGATGTGGAACTGGAATGGTATGAGGAGGTCTGGGTAGACTTGGAAGAAACTGGTGACTGTATATATTTAACATGTACACCAGAGGAGTATGCTAGAAGAGGTGAGAGCTTGAGGGGGGTATGTAGGGCATGGATGCCCAGAAAAGGAACACCTGCATGGGATGACGCAGTGATAGAGGAACAAGAATGTAGAAGATTGGAAGAGCTAAAGAATTTGTTACTTTAGTAACGAAAGGGGGGAAATGTAGGGGAGGACTGGCCGCGAGGCCCTCCTCACCTGCAGCCTTCTCCCCAGGTGAGGACCATGACTCGGTGGGCGTCCCCTCATGCCACCCGGGCCCAGGTGGAGGAGGGTTCACCCGCCGACGACATTGCCCACACGTATCCGTTCCCTGCATATACCAAAATTCAGTTAGGCCTAGAAGCCATCTTGTCTAGCAAAGATGGCGTGAGTTCAGCGCACTGTAGCGCGGCCCCCACCTTTGGAGGGCCTTTCATGCATCTCTGCCGCCGCAGCACCATGGCAGCTCCGCTGCGAGCGCGTTCCCATGAGAAAGTTGGGTACGAGCTAACACCAGATATTAACACTGTAACAGTCTGTTATCCACAATGTAATACTGCACCCCGTGTGACCTGGTCCGCGAGGCCAGGGCGACGCAGAAATGAATTCAAGTAGTGATATTAGTGAACTACTCTTCTTAAACAGAATCTGCAAACTATGAATTAGCCATAAAAGTGAAATGTTTATATGACTTCACATTGTGACTGTACTAATGCTGCTAGATCACAGAGAAAGTGTCTTTAAGTCATATGTAGACACATGAACCCCTATATGTCTTCTTAAGTCACCCATAGTGGCAACCGTCAATCTCTGTGGTCCATAATATAGTTCTACCTCATGTACCGTCGAATGTATATAAATACTTAAACACTGTAGTAGATATAATACCATGTAATGAAAAGGTACTCGGATCGAATGTATTAAAGAAATGTGTAACGAAATTGAAATATAGATGTGTGTTTAAATAAGATCAAAATAAGGCAAAACATTATAAAAGTTCTGCATTCAAAAGTCAGCAACGCACGAGGAAAAAACCTTTGTGAATATATGCAAGGCCATTCTCCCTCCCACCCTACGAAGCCTGCCAGATGAAGAAGCTAAGGCATGTGCCGCGCTCCCTCTCCTCCCCCAACCAAGCTGGAGCCGCTTCAGAGAGTCAGAGGCCCCGGTACCGCACCCAAGGCCACAGCCCGCCACCTGTGTTATTTACAGCACGGTAATAAACCCACGTTTGAATCCACAGATCTACCAGCACCCTCTCGTAAATCCCACAACCCCCCTAGACCTCCCCAAGAATCATGACCCCGTGCAAAGACGACCCCCAACGCTGGGACAAGACACAGAGACCCATTTATATAATAACTTCTAACGCAGCAGACAGACATGTATCATTCGGCTCAGGCCCCAGAGCCCAGCCCCTCGACCTAAAATACCGGTCAATAGGACACAGGTAAATCTCACCCCAACCGACAACCACCAGACCTCTCACGAGGTGCATTCCTCATGTGTTGCATTTATTTTATAAGATAAACTGCTGAGCGATTTATTGATGAACTTAAATGTCGTTTCTTGAATAACTGCAGTGTGCATGGCCTAGGGCAAACGAGTCAGGAAAGGTATTCATCTTTGTCACAGGCTGCCCCAGCATACCAACACCGCTCGGATGACCTCAAGCTGGCCTGCCAGGCCCAACCCAACCCACGAGGCTGACCAGTGACGTCCTCACGCCAAGACCAACCACGCTGCAGCAACACCTATAGTTAGTCGACGCCACCCAATCCCAATTAACTTGTGCCCCCTATAGTGTGTAGGTTCTGATGACGTTTTTTGTATTAGAAATACGCCTGTCTTTGCTATTGTCAGACAGAGCGCTCTCGGAGGTTGCAGAGTTCTTTGCATGCCCTACTCTTTGGATAAACTCCCACTTACGCTCACCCGCACTCTGTCTTGGCCTTATTCCCATTACGGGAGAGTCCCTTATTGTCTCTCATTGCGGGGAGGATCGTGCTGAAATTGGGGGCGCTTCCTTTCACTACCCTGAGACCACACACCCCCACCTTCCAAAATGGCAACACCCCCACGCACAGCAGAAATCCTCTTAGGTCCAATAAATTTACTATCCACACACTTTTGTATAGCTCTGGGATTCTTCACCAACATCCAGTCTCCAACTTTCCACTCCCTATTTTTCACACACTCTCTCCTGTCAAATTACTCTTTATTGATATTCTGCCCCTGCTTGATAAGTCTCATAACGGCATCTCTATCCACCCAACTGCCCTGTCAATCGTAGCCAACCTGGGCAGAGCCTAGTTCCTGGCTCCCTACCCTCGAGTGACACAAAAGGGGACACCTTAGTTATGGAATGAGGGGTAGTCAATTAACTCCACATCATGTGGTCTAGTACATCTCTCCACGGCTACCCAGTACGCACCGCAAGCTGAATACCTCCCTTGCTGTACCTGTTGACCCTCTCAACCAAGCCATTGGACCGGGGGTGATAAAGTGCTGTCCTAGTGTGTTTAATACCATAACCCTCTAAAAATGTCCTCATAAATTTGGAAACAAACTGAACACCATTGTCCGACATTACCTCTGAAGGACAACTCTCCATAAGGAATACTTTTTCTAAGAAAATAACAAAATCTCTAGCCGTCACCTCCCTGGCTGCTTGCCACTACACCCATTTGAAATGGAAATCTAATCCATCACCCAAACCTGACACAGGTCCCAAAATATCCACAGCCAGTTTCTGCCACGGTTGAACTGGAACCGTATTAGGAATCAACCATGCCTCAACACAACCTTATTTTTGTCACATAAATGGTAAGGATTACAATTTTTTACAAACTCCTCAGCCATCCTGTCCATTCTGGGCCACCAGTAACTATGTCTCAATCTCCTTTTGGTAGCCCCCCTCACCCAGATTACCTTGATGTGCCAGTTCTAACAAGGCCATCCTCACATCTTCTGGGGGAACAATGCACCTCCCTCTTCTCAGCCTGCTTCCTACCATACTTAACTCATCTCTGACTTCCCACCAAATCTCAAACTTCTTCTCAAGAACCTCCTTGTCAGGCCACCCATCAACAGTCCACAGCTTAATAAGCCCAAGATCCTCATCTACAAACTCAGCCTGCTCCCATTCCCCACGGTCCACACTGAACAGCTCAGAAATAACACATGCTTCACATTCCTGAACTTGCTCTGGTTGGCCCCCCGCTCCACAGGCATTCTTGAAAGACAATCTGCCACCACGTTTTTCCTTCCCGGCAGATAGCTCACATCGAAATCGTACAACTGAAGACCAAGACCCGATCTGCTTATTCTTGGAGATCCCACAGCCCACCTGCCACTATCAAACAACTGCACTAAAGGTTTGTGGTCTGATCTCAAAATGAACCTCCTTCCCCATAGGAAGAATTTAAAATGATTAACGGCCCAGAACAAGGCCAAGGCCAATGCTTCTCGCTCTATTACAGAATAATTCTCCTCAGCTCCTTTGAGGGTCATAGAGGCAAACTGAATAACTCTCTCAACCTTATTGACATTATATTGTATTAGAGTGGCATCTAACTCCAACATACTGGCATCAACCACCAACACAGTTTTATCCTTAGAATCAAATTTTCCCAATTGAAGCTGCTTGTTCAATTCCCTCTTTGATTTTACTGAATGCCTTCTCACAAACTGTGGACCACTGAAATTTCACACACCCTTCCTCAATAACACTCTCAGCGGAGTGGATATGCTAGCAAAATCCCTTACGAACTTAGGTAATACTCTGCTAAACCCAGAAATGATCTAACCTGATCCTTGTCCGAAGGACATGGAGCCATTTCAATAGCATCCACCAGGCTCGATTTAGGTCTGATAACTTGATTCGACAGCACATGACCTAGATACTCAATGCTATCCACAGGCAGTTTACACTTACTCCTTACTGTAAGCCCTGCCTCCCCCAGCCTTGGCAGCACAACTCTCAGCACTTCATCATGTTTCATGTTTCCATCTTGGAAAATGATCACATTGGGAACAACAGCCATCACTGTCTTCATCATTCTCTGAAAGACAGCTGCCACCGATGCCAGACCAAATGCATTCTACATTATCTAAATGACCCTTCAGTGGTGATAAAAGCAGTCAGATGTTGACAATCCTCCTAAAGTGGTGATAGGCCTGTGACAAGTCAATCACTGAAAAGATATTCGCCTTGCTCAATGTAGCCAGCTTCTCACTTATTATGGGTAGAGGATGACGATCTACCAGGATGTTCCTGTTGAGATCTCTCAAGTCCACACATAGTTTTATGTCACTGCTGGCCTTTGTCACTATGACAAATGGAGACAGCCACTCCAACCCTTTCGATGATGCCCCTCTGAAGCAGAGATTCAATGCTTTGACTTTGTCTTTAAGATTCTGGGGAACAGGTCTGACTTTGTGCACTCTTGGGACCGCATCTTTTCTTAGCTCGATTTCATGCTCAAAACTTTTCAATCTTCCGAGGTCCTCTAAAAACACACTTGGAAACTCTTTTTCCCAACGATCCCTCACTTCTGCATTTGTGACCAGGCACTGAGCATTGGCTTTTATGCGTATGCCCAACTTCTTCTGCTAGCTCCATCCTAAGAGCAATGATCCTTCTCTTGTAACAAAGATCTCAGCTTCAAAACTCCTGCCCTTAAACTTGATGGTGGCAGGATACTTCCCTAACATGTCTATCTTGACGTTGCCGTATGCGTAAGGTTCAATGTCAGGCTGTTTTAAATGCTCCATCCTCCCATTAACACAGTTTTTAAATGTTTGTCTAGACATAATTGTCCACAGCGAACAACTGTGCACCTTCATAGTCACTACCCTGCCATTTACCATAAAGACATCAAGGGGCCCTTTCTCTCCATTGGACACGGCGCCAATTTCCAGAACATGCTTCGCTTGTGTATTTTGGGATCCCACAGCACGTTGTTCCTGCTCAGGGCACCTCCCGCTTGTCTCGATACTTTCTACTAAAGTAGTCTCTCTGCAAACTCTGGCAAAATGTCCCTTCTTGTTGCACTTGAGACAATTAGCATCACGGGCAGGACAACACAGATTTGAAGCAACATGACGATTGCTGCCACACTTAAAACACTTGAGACCTTTTCCAGGAATGAACTTCTTGCCACCTCTGACTGCTGCAACTTCACTAATTTGTTTGTCTGGCCTCATGCTCGCCATATACTTGAAAGTTTGTTCCATGCCTCTCGCCATCTCCACTGCTTGCTCTAGAGGCAGATCCTTTGATAGCAACTTTTCTTGTACTGTACTATTGTTTGTACATCGTACAAGCTGATCACGTATGAGAGTTTCAACAGATTCATGAAGCTCTTGAGCCCTTTGGAAAAATGTATGTCTCTTGAACGTGACATTCTTCCTTGGCTCAAAATGCAATTGCAATTTCCTCACCATTACACAAAATTGATCTACATCCCCTTGTCCTACCTCAGTAGGTTCTGGCAGCCCATCAAAAACACTGTGACCTTCTGTTCCCAAGTTGTGTAATAAAACTGCTTCTTTTCTTGCTGGTGCACATCCCCCCCTCCCCATGGCGATTAAGTACATGTCGAATAGTTTCTTCCACCTGTCACACCTGAGGTTCGGGGTGCCAGGTTCTGACAGAAAGGATGGGAGAGAGGACAAACTGGCAGCTGCCATTGCTAACAAAACTGTAAGGTTACAGAACCAGGAAATTGTTTGCAACGTGGAACTCCCCACTTGGAAATGATGCTGAAATAATATTACTGCTCCATAGTTGCAACACTTTCTAATTTAAAACGCTCCAATAAAGCACAATTTGCCTCAACTTTTCAGTTTACTGGTGAATACAGGCTCCAGCCCCTTAAAATGTGTGGATGTCACTTCCTGTGCCCCTTCCTGTGCCCACTCCACTCTCTATGGGCTCTTAGCTCACTTCAATTTCAAATGGCCCTTGGCTCCCCAGTCAGTCTTCCCTCCTTGGAAAGTGACAATGCACCCCTACGCTTACTTTCTGAGTGCAATCCCTTTATAACAGTTCCAATGAGAAGTGGATGCACCTCTATACCGGTTCTTACGGTAGGGTGAAACGAAATGACTTGCTACGTGGGCGGGGTGATGTCAGACAATGGGGAAACAGGAAGCCCTCAGATATCATGGAGAAGGCAGCGGAAAACACTGTTTTCACTTCGTAGCGTTACCTCAATCCATTGACCGCTGCAACGCCCAGGGGAAGGGCGGAGCAGCTTTTTTCTTAGTCGGCTGCTTGCCAACCTGGACTGGAGACAACCTCACTTTGCAGCGCTACCTCAATCCGTTGATGGCGGAAACCCTGGCAGAATTAACAACATCTAGGTGCAGATGGAGATACAATGGGTTTATATACCCCCAAACAATCATGACACTACACTATAAATGATGGCCCCCGAAAACCCCTTATTTGAACAGATGCAATTTTGGGGCATTCTGGAATTGGGAGAGCACGAAGATACTTCAGAGCTCCCAGGGTAAGGCACTCCATAATCTAGGGCAATTCAACTGAGAAACACCCAATGACCCTGAAGACGCATCTTGAGAGAGGAATCACCAATAACCGTTTCTGTGAATCGCAGAGAATGCAACGGTTCATACCAGGTTCGTGTTTATGCAAGATAACGCGGGACAACGGTATGAAGGCACTTAAATACCAAGCAGAGGATCTTAAAGTCGATCCATTCCTTAATAGGAGGCCAGTAAAGATTTCGGCGCCAGGGTACAATTGCTGCTGATTTTGTGGCTTTAACAATTAGCCAAACCGCTGCATTCTGAACTCTCTGTAGACAAATCAATTAGCTGTTAGGAATACCTGCTAATGTATCATTACCAGAATCTAGTCCAGAATGAATTAGTGCCCCAACCACATTGATTAATCTTGTTGAGGAACAAATGGTAAAGACATACATAGGAGTCAAAGTGCATGAAAACGGATTGTAACTTGACATGGAGCTGTTGCTCACAGCGCAGATTCGATTGTCAGATACAACCTAGATTTTTCTTCATGAACTAAAGCCAGCATGGAACCCAGAAAGCAGGGTGGCGGGGAATACTTGTTTTACTCTACTAAAAGATGTTTTGGACCGAACACAATCACCTCTGTTTTATTTGGATTCAAGTGAAGCCAATTGTGGGATATGCAATGTCCCACTTCCTCAAGATAGTATACCAACTTGTGAAGAGAAAATAAAGGTGTGGGCGAAATTTCAATCAATGCGCGATATGCTAGGTTATTTTCATAAAGGGTGTCTCAGTGAGACCAATTTTTGTGAGACTTTCCCCTTAACGTCCACATTCCTTGGTTTCAAACTGTACCACCCCAAGTAGAAAAGTAGAAATAGCAATATACACATGTTGTTGGAGTGTGAAAAGAATCGAAATTCTACTAGTATGTCACAAGAATCTCAAAGGCTTTCTCTTTTTTATTCCTCAAAAAATATACTACAATATCAATTTGTTGAATCAAATATTTTAGCCTCAAACATATGAGCAATGGTGGAAAACGTATGAGCTAGGGTGGAATCAGTTTTCTTTACCCCCTTTCTCACAGGAAGCCTCCTCATGGAATCTCAACCACTTAGAAGAGGGGACCTGCTAGGATGCAGCGAAGCACAACTTCTTACTAAAGCAAAGTCTGAGGCCACAATGTCTTCATTTTGACTAATTACAGTCACTTATGGATATTTTTCTTTTTTTAATCCTTCCTCTAATCCTCCCCTGTGCCAACACCATGAATTCTTTTCACCGACTTATTGAATTTCAAATGTATAATCGGATGCACTGTTACATGAATCCTTTGATAATTTATACATGCCAATGATTATGGTGTTTGCATTTGTGTTGCATTTTACTTTATTATTTTGTTTCTCTCAATTTATGTAGAACCTTTGTGAATAACTCAGAATCATGCCCAGTTTTGATAAATACCAGAGTTGGTTGTAACACGTGTCAACAATAGGGGCACCCTGTAAAATAAAGGCACTCTTGTACATTTAAAAGCTTTTATCTGTAGTTTTTAAATGTCAAAGTAATGCTGAGTGATAAAGATTTTTGAAGAAAACATCAAAGAAAGTGAGAACTTTGGAGAGGACTCCCAACTTTAAATGACCCATAACGAATGTGAAGATGGCCTCCAGAGGTGGAGTTAAGGGATTGGAAAAAGGGTACCTGACCCAACATAACAAGAAGAGTAAAATAAAGTGAATACAGTTTCTTGTATTTCTTTGAAACTGCTTAATGTTTTAGAGGATTCCAAGCCTGAAAACAAGGAATATTCAACAGCATGTGAATCTATGAAAGATCAAATGCTGGAGAAACACTGTAACCTACATATTGTCTATGTATTGGTCAACCTCTTGGAGGAAAGTTGAAGATTTGGCCTCAGCAATCACTGAGTGTTTTCGAAAATCCAGCATATTTTCTATTAAGGGACAGTGCAGCACCAAAAGTCCATTTTATTTTTCACGTGGAGAACCGATTTAATTTGCACACATATTTTGGGCCACTTAAGAGATAATTCTGAAGATGAATGCCACAGCGTATGTTGGAGCTAATTGACAATAGTGCAGTTAGGTCCCACTTCCTCAAGGAGGGCAGCTACTGAAATCAGAACCACTCCACAGAAAATACAGACTCTCTTCACGTGTGAAGGACTTTGGGTGGGGAAGCTCTTGTGTGGCTTAGCCAGGGCTCAACGAGTTACAGGAGGCAGAGAAGGTGGAGGCACCACAGGAGGAGTTACAGGTGTAAGTGCTATATAGAGAGGGAGAGACTGAGGCACTACATTTGGTGATGCAGAGAGTATTGTCCCCAAAGAATATTTGCAGGGAAAGTAGCTGAATTGTGCAATGAAACTGGTGAGGGGCCTTCCAGGGAAGAGGCTGCTTTAATGGTCTTTGAAAAAACCTCATTGCTACAGTCATCCTGAGATGTTGGATTCCATGAAAAACTGGTCTTCACTTGAAGGTTGGTAGGGAAGAGGATTCACCAGATTCCAGGGCCGGAAAGGGAACCCAAAAGAAGCCCAAGTCAGATGTGGGTTTTAGTCTGGCAGACAGTACTTGAGTTTAGTCAATGTGTGGTGTTAAATCGGTCTGAGGTAACAGACAGGGCCCAGAATTATGCACCCTGAATCTGTTCTCTAAACTGGATTTCTTGTTGAAATCTGCTAGGCTCATCATACTGAAAGGAGTAAACTGAATGGACTGAAATGAAACGCTCACACATCTAGGGCATTGGCGCAGTTGCAATTTTCCTGCAGACCCTCAGGTGCAAGGTTTTCTTCTTGGAAAGCTTCCTGCACTTGTGCTCCCTAGTCAAGCTCTGACAAGTTCCAAAGGAATGCTTGGGAGCCAGCTGAGTCGAGTGTGAGCCTAAAGCAACATTTTGGACAAGCTCTTAGATTAATCCCTCCCCCCCGCCTCCCTGTATGAAAAGTGTCCGTCAGACTAGCGTGATGTTGTGACCCATTGGGTAGCTCCCTGGTATCAGGCCTTTTGAAGCACACAGCACAAGCACTGGTAAACCCCCACCCCCTTAAAGTAGACCCTTTATTTTTCCCCAGTGGCAAGCCACGTCAGAACCATGCCAGTTACTTCCCAGGCCATAGCTACTTGCTAATTAAAATGGATCATCACTTACCTGCTTGAAAATCATGTACTTGAGGAGCTACAAAAACTCAGCTGGAGGAGAGCAAAAGAAGATTTCCTTGTAGGGCCTAGTGCTGTGACTGATCAGGGAGCATTCAGGAAGAAATAATGTTGTACAGTGAAGAAATGATTGATTTGTGGTCAGGTGTAAGCATGCTAAACAAAGTGTGTGCTGGTCAGCAGGCTGGGAACTTGCACCCATAAAGCCTACAGGTGGAGAAAGGTTTACACAATATAAACGGAAGCAAAGAACTACCAGAGCTGGAGAAAAGCAATGTAAACAAGGAGGGAAAATGAGTGAAATACGCCGCTAAAAGCAGTGATGACTGATGGGTGAATCAGGAGGGCCTGTTGGATCTACATGGATGAATGCCAGCTTTGCATAAATGTTAAGAAGGTTTCTGCTGTGCAAAAGGCTCTGGATCCCATTACGATCAGACAAACATCCCACTAAGCATGGAGAAAGGGGGCAGGACGTAGAAGTAATGCTGGTACAGCCCCATTATAAAAATGAAAATGACCCTTCTGACAAATGCAGGTTTTGCCACATTAATACTACAATAAGTGGGATGAAATATGGTAGTGTTGTTACAACTAAAACAAAGCAAACCTGCCAAGAAGTATGATGAAATGAAGTGCCGACTGCCAGTAAGTGATTACACTGAAGATTTATTCACTATCGGAGAGAGAGCAACAAGCACCCAAGCCCAGCCCTTCTCCAACCACCTTGTGTTCCAGAACAGAGCAGCGTTCTGGAACACATTAGAACATAAGCAAATACAGAACACACAGTATAGAACACAACATATCTCCCCCTTATAATGAACATCACAATAATATTCAGTCACAAATAAAATCCTTAAACCTGACAGGAACTTTCCTGATCCTTCCCATAACTTGTCCACTCACACTCAACTCACCACTTCCCACACAACCTTACTCGCACACACTCCTGACACTCCCAGGTGCCCTACCAACACCCATTTCAACCTCCTTTTCCTGCACTTTGTTCTCCACACAACTGTGCACTGCTTAATACCAACCCTCCCTTTGAACAAATTTCACCTCCCTCAACAACCACCACACTTCCTCTTACAGCCATAATCTTTTTTGGACCCAGAAATTAAACACTTGAGCCCATATTTGGGATTTTTAATAAGTACCACATCTCCCATTCCTGCTCTTTACTTTAGAGACATCATCAAACATTTTCTTATATTGGCACTGAGCCTGTTCTATCAACCTCATTATCTCTTTGCGATCCACATTTACACTGCCAGCTGACCCCACCCAGCCTGGACACAACTTGGTGCCCGGATGATGCCCCTTCAGTGACACAAACGGGGAAACTTTGGTAATAGAGTGGGGCATGGTACAATAAATCCACACCATTTCCTTGAGCACTTCAGCCCATGACAATCCTGATCTCATGGCTAATTGAATACTCCCTTTCAAGAACCTATTCACTCAGTCCACCAACCCGTTCAGCCTGGGATGGTACAGTGCAGTGCAAGTGTGCACCATCCCAAAATGCAACAGTAAATTTTTCATGCTTTCAGAACAAAATTGTACTTCATTGTCCCTTACAATCTCTGAAGAAAAGCCTCCCCTAAAAAACGGTTTCTCAAAATATGCTAACAATTCCAGTGTGGTGGCCTCTCTCAGACCCTTCCCCATTCTATCCACTGAGTGGTAATCAACCAACACAAGCACAAATTTAGAACCATCACCTAAGACTTGAATGGGAGCCATCAGATCTACTGCCACTTTTTGCCAAGGCTCACCCAGTAAACGTACCGGTAGAAGTGGCATCCCTCTTACTACTTTGTTCTTGCACACCATACACACTCCACATTTTCTCACTTTCCTGTCCACCCCACTGTCCATGCCTGGCCACCAATAACTTTATCTTAACAACCTCTTAGTCCCACACAAACGACAGTGCCCTTGATTGGAGAAATCAATGAGCTTCTCTCCGACTCCTTTAGGAGGAACCACCTTGTTACCTCTCCTAAGTATACCTCCAGACCTTGCTAGACACAATTCGTCTTTAATCTCATAAAAGCGATCACATATCCTTTCAAATTCCTTTTTACCGGGCCAACCTGCCACCGTCCAACTCCTTCACTTGGCTGAGAACATCACTCTTATCTGCCACCATCCACTCTTGCTTGTCCACCGCCCCAAGTTTAATGCTTGCACAATCATCTCATCATCTTGAGACTTTCCTCCCACCTCCCCCATGTTCCTCTACAGGAAGCTGCCGAAGACAATCAGCGACAACATTTTCTCTACCAGGTACAGAACACACATGAAAGTTGTACCCCTGCAGCCCTGACATCCACCTCGAAATTCTGGATGACCCTTTCGCCCACCCTTCACCAGCCACCATTGATGCCAAGGGCCTATGGTCGGTCTTAATCATGAACCTCCGACCTCAACTTGAAATGCAACACCGCCAAAAACATAGCCAAAGCCTCTCTCTCTACAACAGAGTAGTTCTTTTCCGCACCCCTCAAGGGTCTGTATGCAAACGCAATTACATGTTCCTTTTCCCCACTATCCACTTGTGAAAGAGATGCTCCCAAGACTAATAAACTGGCATCCACCATCAGCACCGTTTTCCTGCTACTTACAAACCCTCCCAATGAGGGAGCACCAGCAATCCCTTCCTTAATTCTTTGCAACGCATCCTGACACCCATCCGATCACACAAAAACAACACCCTTATTAAGCAATTCCCTCAAGAGTCTGAAATGGCAGCAAAGTTATTAAATTTATGTTAAAACTCGGCCGTTCCCATAAATGACCTTAGCCGATCCTTGTCGCGTGGGGCTGGAGCTTTACTAATGCTTTCTACAAGTCCAAGTTTGGGGGCAATCCCCTGGGATGAGATTTTGTGGCCTAAATATTCTACCTCACGCAGACCTATTCCGCATTTGCTCCGCTGCGCAGCTAACCCAGCTCTCCAATACACACCGTAAAATGTAGCCATGTTGCACCATGCTCTCAGCAAACACCAGAATATCATCCTGAAATACAATCACATTGGACACTCTTTCTAGCATTTTCTCCATCACTCGTTGAAACACTGCTGCAGCCGATGCCAACCCAAATGGCATCCCTAAGTATTTAAAAGTCCCTTCTGGTGTATTGAATGCCGTGACATCATGATACTCCTTTGGCAACGGCACCTGATGGTATGCTGCTGACAGGTCAATAACTGTGAACCAACTGGAGTCCCCTAAAACAGATAAAGTTTACGAGATGATCGGTAAAGTGTGTCTTTCCACTAGAATGTTCTTGTTAAGATCTCTTAGGTAAATGCAAAGCTGCATCTTTCCATTGCTTTTTGCCACCAGAACTACCAGAGACAACCATTCCGTGCCTTGCATCCGCTCTATCACTTCACGTTGTAACAGACTATTTAACTCTTAATGTAGCTGTTCCATGATGTGCGGGACTGTCTCACTTGGTGTACTACAGGGCGAGAGTTAGGTTTCATTTTAATGTAATGTTCAAAATCCTTTAAACCTCCGAGACTTTCCGAAACACTTCTGGGAACTCTTCAGCCCATGTGTCATTCACTTCAGCTACCAAAATTGGTGTTGGAGCACTCACTTGGATCCAGAACCCCAGGCTCTTTTGTTCCTCCCACCCTAGTAAGGAGGATCACTTCTTTGCCACTAGTATGTCTGCCACACAGTCTCTGCCTTTGTAGCTTATTAGACCTCTGGATTTTCCCAAAAGATCTATTTTACTCTCCCCATATCACATGGTTGCACGTGGGACGGCAACAAATCTTATGCATTTCTCAGCAGTGTATGAGTGAAAATGTCTTTTGATACAATTGTCCATGGAGATGCCAAATCCACTTTCATCGATAACTTAAGCCCATCAATCCGGAACTCATCCACTGGGCCATTCACCCCCTCAGATATTGCAGAAATCTCAAATGTGTGTCGAGGCTTGCTTGGACTGATGAGGTGATCTCCTGCTCATTTTGACCTTGCTTCTGTTCCACCACATTGATGGTCGACTCCTTGCACATGCATGCAAAATGTCCTCTCTGTTTGCACCCAATACATTCCGCATTCTTCGCTGGACAGAATACACTATTCCCTGCATGTCTGAGATTTCCACATCTAAAACATTTATGCTGCCACCACCATTCCTTCTTCTGCACAGGTGGTCTCCTTTTTGCCAATAGCACAAACTTCTTGCCCCACAGTGACTTCCACCTTTATTTCCTTCATATAGTGAGTCGTTTGTTCAATGCCTCTGGTGACTTCCACTGCCTGCTCGAAAGTCATATCCTTTGGTAATAGCTTCTCCTGTACTCTGGAGTTGTTTGTGCACCTTACCGATTGATCCCGAATCAGGGAGTTCGTCAAAATCCCAAATTCGCAAGTGTGAACCAGTGTCCTTAACGCAGGCACGTACCCCTCCACCGACTCTGAGGAATCTTGGCTTCTCTGAAAAAATGTGTGCCTCTCAAAAGTCACATTCTTTTTTGGTTCATATTTTTCTTCAATCTTCTTCAAAGCAGCTGAGAACTAATCTAAATCCCCTGCTCCTGCTTCTAAAAGTTCAGGAAGTCCATCAAACACACTACGCCCCTCTGAGCCTTAATTGTGAAGTAAAAGAGCTTACTTCCTAGAAGGGTTGAACTTATCCCCACCCATGGCCACCAGGTAAGTTCCGAACATTTTCCTCCATCTTTCCCACCTTATGGGTGGTGTTCCTGGTTCTGCTAAGAATGGTGGTGTTGGCGGTATAGCTGCTGCCATGTTTACAGTAACTCACTGTGAAATTCCACCAATCCTTTTACTGTGCGCCTCTCCCGTTGCCAGTGGGAGCTTGAATATAGCTTTCCTAAATCTCGCTTTAAATGAGCTTCAATTTGTCAAGGCTTTGCTATTGCAGCAATTGTCAAGATTGTTTACTGTTGCCTAGCAACTCTGCTGTGCATGGATACGCTGATCTGTATACAGCTGCTGTGATTAGTATGTCACAATGCCTGAGACGCGTGCGTGCGTCACACTGCCTGATTGTTCTGTCGGAGAAGAGCTGTGGAGCCGCGCTTGCCTTATCGCGCAGATTTGTTTCAAAACAATTATATGCGAGAGGAGCTTGTGCGCGCACAGCCAAGGCCCTCCTTTCTATAGTTGGAAAGTACATTCATCCTGGACTCTGCATCACATCCACTCCCTCTGCTTCAGCGGGGCCGCGCCCTCCTCACCTCTGAGTCCTCCGGCTGCAATGCCTGTGCTTTCACTCTCACGGAAACCTGATCTTGGGTTTGCAGCGACCTCTGCCTCCTTCACACGCAGTTCCTGGAAGCCGCTCCTCGTCGCCACTGATGAAATGAAGTGCCAACTGCCAGTAAGTGATTACACTGAAGATTTATTCAGTATCGGAGAGAGAGCAACAGGAACCCAGCCCAGCCCTTCTCCAACCACCCTGTGTTCCAGAACCCAGGAGGGTTCTGAAACACATTTTAGAACATAAGCAAATACAGAAAACACACAACACAGTACTATTACGTTTGCAACATGATGGGTTTCTAATATACATTTCACTGAGATATAATACCATCTGTCTATTACTGTCGTTATTTAATTGAACTTCGAGCCCACCTTGTGTCACACCTCACTTCCCTCAACTCTCCCCCAACCCCTCTGCCGGTCCCAAATTGTGAGTTTAGGGAGTAATTGTTTATCCCATTTCCTGCAAAGTAGTCTCCACCTCAACTGGATGGTCCTTTACAGAATCAAACATTCTTTGGCACAAACATTCTGTGAGACAGTAATGGTATCAAGAGAGCGACAGACTCAAAAGGGTTTGTTTTAAAACCTTTATTTACTAAGGTTCCTGGTTTGGTGTAATGCCTGACTTGCCTTAACTCTAAAGGGGTAATTCCTGAGTGGAAGGAAGGGGCACTTGAGACCCCCCCTCCCTTATTTCCTCGCTTCCTGGGTAGGCCCAGCCGCGGCTGCTTTGGGTCCAGGGCCCCGGCCCCAGAGCACTTGTGCGGGAACACCTTTAGGAAACGTGAACCCTTTCTTACAGGTATATCCCTAGGTGCTGCAATACCCTTGTGAACCCCCTAGTATAGAAAGACCAGAGCGGGTTACGACTCCATTTTGTAAATCATTGACTCCATTTTGTAATGTCATATGGCTATTTAATTAAGGTTTCACTCCAGCCTGCAGCCCTCTCGGTTAAGCACACACAGCAAGCGAGTTCCTCCCCCCACCTCCTCCCCTCTGTCGTCCACACAACTGCTTGATTCCCAATGGAAGGCTGGTGCCAGAATGCAACAAAATCCACACTGTATATTCTGCCTTCAGACTCCCTTCACCGACTCAGATGTAACCCAGAGCAAGGGCCATAGCAAGAGCTGTCTCCATAAACCTGCCCCACACCCCAGAGACCCTGGCCATAAAAACATAATCCCAGAGCCCTTTAGGACAAGATCAACAGTTGGAAAAAAACCCGTACAACGACAGCCTATTTTTTCCCCTAACCCAGATAAAAACAAGCGCACTTCTCCTTTTATGCAAGCACGTACAAACCTGATGATAGAATAAGAAGGCCTATGAATAAACTATGTAAATACAATATAAATACATATATGTGTGTATCTGAAAGTTCCTATACTAACCTGCTTTGTGAAAACACAATGTATGTCAAACTATGATTCTGAAATGCTCACAACAAACGGTTGCACCATTACAATGTTTAACCAAATATAAATGTGTAGGTACTAGCACATGCTACCTCATTTGTGATAAGGCTGAATGTAAATACATGTATAACGTCATTGAAGTATAATGCAAATCACTCCAAGTTGACGATGCCCCCAGTTAAAGGCCCTTCCATAGACCTGAAGCTGCAACCTGCACGTTTATGAACAAGTGAATCTCGAGTCAAAGAAATGTTTTTATACTGAGTTATTCATTGACTAAGTTTCTCTGTTATAGTGAAATTGCCTAGTTAAACGAAGATAAAGCATGTTTTAAACCTATGTGACTCAAGTGCAGCCAGCCACGTACTAAAAACCGTATGTTAAGTATGTTCTGAAAGGCCTTGAGCTATTGTATAGTATGAGACCGGACAGCAAAGGGGGCCCCAACCCGTTCCAGTTCATCTGGGTGCCAACAGAGAGTTAGTGATGTTTGGACATTCGATCACTGAATCCCTACGATGGAGTGTATACTTACCATGATATGTACCTTGTGTAACCCAGTCACCTCAGCCATCCATCCTGAATCCCCCGTGTCGGTACCAAATGGACACCCCCGACCATACACTGACCCCTTGAGCTTTGCCCTTAAACCAATACATCCTTAATTTGGTTGAACAATGGGAGTAATACCTTTGATGAGGAACTGGTAATTCATGACTAGCAATAAATTAGCTTGCTTTAGAACCCTGTTTTACAAGTGTTAAGATACAGGCCTTGTCACCAGGCAGGCAGATCAGAGGGCTGAATGGATGAGAATATGTGGCCACAATGGCAAATGTTGCGAGGATAGGATGTCAAAAAGCACACAAAGAATCGGCATGAACTACCAGGCAGAAGAGCCCAGCTGAACTTTTGACCTCAAACACCATGTAATCTCATCATGTGCCCGTGGACCAATCAGCCATCTCCGACCGTATAGCACCCATAGGTGCCTACTCTTAGTATCCAATTCCATCCATCCTTGTACCCACTAGGCTGTCCCACGCTGATGACGACTTATGTGTATAAAATGGAAATGTAACATGTTTTCTGCAGAGCGCTCTCGGCATGAGCAGAGTAGATTCTGCATGCCCTAATTTTAGATAAAATAACTTTTAACCGCACTCTCACTTGGTCTTGGTCTCATTCCCTCCTGGGATGTGCTTTTATTGACACGGTTGGGTGATTTGCCAGCAGTCTTGGGGGTCTCTCACTTTAATTCCCTTAACTGAGGTTTTTAATGGCAGTCGTCGTCTAAAAGTCCAAAATAAAAGCCTGTGTGCGTCTAAGCCTACGCTTGCCCTTACTCTACACAAAACTGTGATAGGAAGTCTTTTAAAAAGGAAAATAGTGCTCCATCAAAAAAAGTGGGAACACAAGTTAGTTTCAGGTGGTCTTCTCACCAGGTGCTATTTGATCAATGTCACAAAAATGAGTTCAACCAACAGGGCTGTTCGTAAGACCTTTTCCACAGGGCTTTAGTAGCGATTCTAACAACCTTCGGTGTCTGATTTCATTGTGGTTCCCTTCCTTAAACTTCAGCTTATTCAAGTTTCAAACACCATGAAAGAAGTGTAACATTTCCCTTTGTAAGCTTCTTGGGGTTCCCTTCCCCACTCTTCAATCCTTTCAACACTATAAAGAAAACCAACAAGTCTCCAACTTGGTTGGGCCTCTTCGGGGTTCCCATTCACAAGCTCAGGCCCCTTCCAAACACAAAGTCAATGTTATCAGGATGCTTTCTTTGGTAGACCGCTCAGGGTTCCTTTCCCCAAGCTGAGGCCTCTTTCAGCTTTCAAATACAAAACACAATACATATCACAGTTCCTTCTTGATTTCACAGGGTACCCTTCTCCAGGTTTAGGCCCCTCTGATTCAAAACACAAATACAGCAGGTCAGGATGTACCTTTTCCTTATCTACAATCTTTCTTACATACCATCCTTTCATGGGGTAGAATCAGAGGCTTTCAAAATGCCAGGCTCTTTGCTTTTCCTAAGCACGACCACTCTGATCCTTTGCCCCTCTCTTTGTTTTCTTACTCGTACTTAGCTTTGTAACTTTTTCTTCAGATGCTTCCAGCACCCCTTTACCACTTCTTTCCTTTCCAAGCACACTTGCACTGTTACTTTTCTTATCGTGCCCCTGGCACTTTTCCTTTACACTTCTCGTGCAACCATGCACCCCCTCTTCTGTTTTCCCATTTTCCTTTACTCTTCTTGTGGCCCTCTCAAATTCTGTTACGGGTAACTCACACCCTTGTGCTTTTCTTTACTTTCACTCACTTTCCGGTCCGATCGGTCTTTTGTTCGCTTTCCGCTGCAATCTACTTTCACTTTACTTTCTACTCCCTGTCAATTTTACACTTTCTGCTTCGTTCTTACTTTCAGCTGCACCTTCAGCTTCATCACTTTCCGCTTCACTTTTGCTTTCAGCTGCACTTTAAGCTGTTCTATACTTTTCTTTCCTTACAATACCGCGCCGTTTTTACTGTTCGTGCCTTTCTCGCGCTTCACTCTGATCCAAACGCACGCTCCAGAGTTTCTCTCACATTCTTCGCGAAACTCACCAGGCAACGTCGCGTTGAGATGTGGTTCCTCCAGGAAACGCGGGATTGAGGTCAGGGTCTCACCACCTGCCCCGCAGGTACACGCAGGCACAGGCCCCAAGGGAACAAGCACTCTCCTGAATCTGGCCAACAGAATGCAGACTAGTTTCTCTGGCTCCCTCACCATGCTGCAGCCCTTAATCCACCCCGGGCCAGCGTCTCTGTACGCCGTCCTCCTGCAGCTCCTGGGCTCCTCCGGTCCAGACTTCATCCCCAGCTTGCACATTCCTTTGTGCAAGACCACACGTTTTATAGTGAACGAACCAGTTTGGTGTGAGCGGTTACTATTGAAGAACTGACCCTGCCTGACTATTAGTGGGACAACCAGAGTTCTTTCTAAGGTAGGTTTCCCTTATTGTCCCCATATTATTCCTATGTGTAATCTTTACTGATCTTCGCTGCCCCCTCCTCGTCTCAGTATTTGTTGGAAATGGGGAGGGGGAGAAGGGGCGAGTGTAAATATCCCCCTGAGTCTAAGGCAAAGAGATTAGAAGTGTATCAAGATTTAGAGTGAGTTCTGATCATCTTATCATTGTATTAACAGGGGTATAAGAATATCTCCTAGTAAGTTCTTCCCCAAAGGAGGAAGTTGTCCTCTTCTTTATGTTGGACGATGGCTTATGTGCATAGAGTTCTGGGCAGTTTTCCCTATGATTTGGAGAGGATGAATAGATCTTATTATCAGTGCTCTGATCTTGTGTTACTTGCGCCTTCCTCCCTTTCGGCTAATCAACTTTTTCCCTTCCCGCTCTGGGGTCATGACAGATAGAATGAGATTTAGGGATTTCGCTACCTGGATTTGGGTCATGGCAATCAAGATATCCCCAAGAAGGCAGCTGGGACTTCCTCCATCATGACTGTCCTGTTAGAATACTGCATCTCTCCTAGGGTAATAATCTGAGGGCAACCCTGACATCCCCTCTCCAGGTGATCATCCCTCACTTGTCCACCCCCAGGGTTGGGATCCAAAAGCGATGGCCCTCCCCATGGTCAACTGAATAGAGGTTTCTCTGTGTCTACATGGGATAATACCCCCAGGTTTCTTACACCCCAATATTGGCAAGGGGTCACAAGATCTTACTGAAAGAGGCAAGCTTTACTTTAATTGAAATGGAGTCTTACCAATGTACTTGTCCTTACATTCAGAGAAATCAGCTGCCAGTCTATGCCCATGCACAACAACCAAAATTTACAAAAGGGGGATTTTTGTTTAAAACTGCTATATTGAGCCGTTATAAAAACTGGCACAAACTAACACCAGTTGCCACTTTGAGAGCCAGTCCATTCCCCATACTCTACATAACACTTTTTTGAAGAGCGTGCAGTTGTTTGGAGTTTCAATTGGTAGAGTAAGTACATTTCAAAGCACTCTAACGAGGCAAAATGATCCACCACAGGCTACCAAACTATAAGAGGAGGTAAGGAATAAGCTGGTAACACATTTTTAAATGGTTCACTCCAATATCATTCTAAGTTAAATAATATCTGCTAGGTCAGGGTGCAAATGATGCACACACCACTAGCCAGTGGCTAGTGATATTTGACTCTTGGCGAGTAAGAAATGGTGTGCTGTTTCGATGTATAGAATTGAGGTGATGAGTAACTTTATTAATCCCAGAACCAGTGCAGTAATGTAATTTAACGAGAGACTACTTCTTACAGTAAGCAGACTGCACACATCACTTAAAATTAACAACATTATTTTGTTAAACTCTACTCAAAATTAAGATATCCACTGCTGCCTGTTTATTGATATAAAAAAGGTACATATTCTTTCAGAAAAGTTCCAAAATGTAAAATACTGATCGATTAAGTAACACAATCCAATTAGATGTATTTGTAGTTCTTTATACCCAAGAGGTGCTGTACATCATTCACAGCATTACCTAAATGCCACATGATTTGCTGCATCTCAGTTAGGAAAACGGGTGTTGTGTAGAACTCCTTTGTGTATGGAGTGAAGTGTGATGTACATGAATCATGGTGTTGAAGATCAAAAATCCATGGCCTATGAGCTCCATCAAACTTTCCCAAAGATAATACAGAAAATTGTGGAGGGGCTTCTACTTGAGCTGGGGCTGGCAGTGGGTTCACCAGCAGAGAATGAGGCTGGTGATCATATCCTTTTGGAATTCAGATTCAGAAATTGTGTGATACCTAGAGGGAGAGAGGGTCAGAAGTAATTCATTGATATATGATGCAGAACCTGAACAGCGAAATTGGTGCCTTTGCGCTTGTCCATCAGTTATATGATTGAAAAGCATTACTGAAGAAAGTAGGATACATGCTTTTGGGTTAATTCACTGGGCTCCCAGATTTCCACTATTTTGTTATTGAAGAACGGCAGTGGATCCTCCCAGGGATGTTTTTGTAGAGGCATTTTCACTTGCTGGCCGTTTTGTTGTCCTTTTACCCACTTTATAATATTGTCAACTGTGTATCCTGAATAATGAGTTGCCAATTTCCGATTTGGACCATGCCAATGGCATTCTAGAGACCAACATACGTTTTCCAGGTTTGCAAGCTGCACCAAATGTTGGACAGAGGGCTTTTTTCGTGTTTTTCTTCTTTTCGTTTTTAGGGACACAACACAGGTGAGAGAGTTTGTTATGGTGAGGATTTAGAGAGGTTGAGAACAAAGCGAGTACAACAAGGCTTTGAAACAGTATTTTACTTGCTGTATAAGCGCCTAACAAGCGAACAAGAAATAAATAAAAAGGTGAGAACTCTGCCTCTCATTTCGGTCAGGATGTGGGTTGTTTAGTCAGAGATAATTCATGTCCAACCTTCAGATATTATCACTCTGCCAGGATCTACAGTTTTTACAAATTATGTTGACGTTTAGTAGAAGCAATCTATCTAGATTAGTGATTGGAATGCCTGCAAACTACATTTTAATAAAAACGTATTCATTTTTGGGTATTAGGTTTCTGTTGTGGGGGGTGTTTGAGTTATATATAATAATTTTTGTGAATGCACAGGTTATCTAAGAAATAAATACCTATACTGAACCTTCAATTTAGTCCTTTGTTCCATTTTCTAACTGACTAGAAGGACCAACCAATGAAGTTAAAATGTGCCATTATAGGACAGATGTGACATTTTAAGTCAAATATCATGCAAACATACGTGAAGAATCGATCGTATATTGAACTTGCTATTCGCGGTGACGGGATTCATGGGCTATCCAGGCCAAAACATCTCTTTAAATACATTTGTATTGAGGGAAAAGTGAACAAAGGATGGACAAAACAACAGGGCCATTAAACAACTAAAAGAAACAGGGAGGTTCCCATCAATGAGACTTTTCCGTTTTTCTGCCCAGGGTCTTCAGAATAAGGGTCTTAGAATATATATATGAATTGTTCTTACTGGGGTCCACACAAACAAGAAACAATACGTTTAGAAAAATGTATTGAACACTAGAACCAGATAAAAACTGCAGGTAATCTATTTTATACCTGTTAAATGAATACCTCAATATTTCTCGCTTACACTTTGAGGAATGAATGACTGCTCTTTTTATTCTGCACAAAAAAGCACTGGTGTACAGTAATCCAAAATTAAAGGAAGTACAGCAAATTGAAAGAAAAGTGACAGTGCAGAATGAAAACAAAAGCCAGAAAAAAAAGAGCAACAACATAAATCAACATTAGAAACTGAAAGGTTAACGTGCACGATAACATTTATGACAAATTTAGTGATGGTGAACCAGGGTAGTGCACAATCAGTGAAAGGCTCTTGGTGGAATTGAGAAGTTCAATATAAAACTCAACAAAGGCAAATTACACTGCTTCTGAGAAACAACTGTCGCCCTATTTGTGGCACAAACCACTGCTGCCATGGTAGGTGTATCTGATTTCTCTTGCTAAAAATTCAGAGAGCTAGGAGGTGGTGCTGCGTTAAATCATTTAATTTTTTTACCTGTACAAAATGCGTTTTAGAGATCTGCTTCAATAGAATAGCTAAGGAACCAGGTAGAAAATGCAGTGCTGCCCAAACTCTTAAAATATAACCACCTCTTGCTTAAATACCACTAAATGTCCTGGTAAACCATTTCTATGTTTAGGAAATGGCTATTAGGAAAGATACATGCCTTCAATTGCTTTGTGCTGTGTTCTTAAATATCTATAACTTCTAGGCTGTACATAGTTAATTTAATGTTGATGACATAACCGTTGTTAAGGCAGGATGTGCCGTTCTACACCCAGGCCCCAAAAGATGCATTACCACCTGCATTGACTACACAAATCCACTATTAAGATGGCCACCGCTGCTGCTCAACTGCCTGCTCACTGAACCTTCCAGATGGAGCACTCTGAGTCAGCCTGCAATCTTATTGGGTATCGCCAGCATCAAATTGAAAGGCTCCATCGAGCTGAGAGGTGAAGCCAAGCCCTGGACAAAGGCCCAGGTCTAAGGCCCCTGTCTTTCCCTATATGCCAGCCCACCCTATATTACAACCGCTCATTTGTAATCCATGTATTTCTGACGCCTGTGATCAAGAAACTTCCTTGCACACTCCAGGTAAGAGGTGCACAAGCCCTCACCCACCCACACATAAGCACCTGATTGCAGTCTCCTGGTTGCCACTGATGGCCGGATCGTCGTTTATCGACCTGATGTCCTCTCACCTTGCCCATGGGTTTGCGAGACATTCTGAGCGCACCTTGTCCTTAGCCATACCCTTTGTCACTGCCCTCCCCCCCCACCTATGTCTGTGTGCCTTCCAGTGGGAGGGTGCTCATGCACTCTCTGCCACCCCATCACTTCATGTAATTTGCCCACATTAACAGGCTACGCCTGCCTGCTACACACCCCGGGTGGGATGGTCAACACTTGGCTATGGTGCCTCTCGACATTTCGAACTTTTTCACACTGACTATATTTCAATGCCTGCTCTCCCCTACTTGCCCGTATACAAACACGGCAGCATTCACATATGGTGCTCTAACATTGCAGTGTCATGTATTACTGCTGACCACATCCCGTATGCCTGCTCACTGCTGCTCCTCATGTTCTAATCACCCTGCCATGCTACTTTACTTAAGATGTGCCTCGTCATCCCATAATGCTGTTGCTAGTGTCTCACCTCACCCGCATATCGCGATCCTGCCGCCTTCTAATGCCATGTCCTGCATTGCCAATTATCTGCCCGCATTGGAACCCTGTAATGATGTTTCCACCTATTCACTTGAGTTACACATTGCTGTTTTGCGCTCAAACAGTGCTATGCCTTGTAATGTTGCTGGATTAGGGGCATCTTCCCGATATAATTTTAATGACACCTCATCTGTTCTGCCCACCAATGCCACACATGGAGCCATACTCTGTCTTGCACTGTTAAAGGACTGTTACCTAACGTATCTAAATGTACCTGATCTGACTCTGCAGCCCTGAGCTGTACACTAAACCAAATTTGTCTAAATGTGCCTGAGCTGATTCTGCAGCCCTGGTGCTATGCATTGTACCAATTTCGTCTATTCTACTGACCTGTACCCCTGATCTAGCCCTCTATACCAGGAGGCATGGCTTTTTCTGGGTGCGTGCCACTATCTATTTTTGTCTGTTATAACAACTTTTAACCTAATTGCTCATGCATATCTGATGTAGCCCCCCCCAGACCATGAGGCGCAGCTTTGCCAGGTGCCTCCACGAACTACAGATATTTTGTAATCTGTATCTTTGAATCTGCACTTTGAAGAATGTCACATTGCACTTTCTGGAACTAGAGCCCTGAGGGTTTGGTGCGCTGCTATACATATAAAAATAAATAATTAAATTGTATACTTATTATTGAGTAGTATGAGAATGTGGTGGTCAGAAGGTAGTTGGAGAGAATAAAGAGGAGGGTCTGAAAAAGGTAAGTGAGCAGGGACTGTAGAAATGATATGATGGGCTGAACCTGTGTGTCAAATGAAGTAATATAATCGGACGATCGTGCTAGTGTGGGGATTACCTGCTTGAATGGTCAGGACAAAGTGGTGACGAGTTGTAGTTGGCGTCTGCGGTCCGGAAGGAAAGAGGAGAACCTGCCATGAGCACCGTAGGATTTTAGGAGTGCACCAACGTCGAAGTGGCCCAAAAGGCTGAGACACAGGTGAGCAGAGCATGTGGTACGTCCAAGGGTAGAAAGGGAGAAGCAGACCCTCCTGACACTGAAGAGGCAACACGCCACGGCAAAGGGGCCATCATTAGTGCGACCAGCGGCAGAGGTTATTGCCGGCTACATGCACTGTAGCATGGAGCTCCCCAGGCACTTTCTTAGCAGTGTGTAAGGAACACTTTGCTTACCTGCAACTCCTGTTCTCCAGCATTGGTATCTTTCATGGATTCACATGCGCATGAATAATCCACATCGTCAGGCTGGGAATCCTCAGTAATATTAAAGCAGTTTAGCTTTAAAGTCCAAAAACTGCTTGGCACTTGTATTGCCTATTGCTGCACTTTGGGTCATACTGCCCCGACCAATGACAGTAGCCCTCCTTAGCTCCACCCCTGGAGGCCATCCTCATATTTGAAAGCGTACGTAATGTTGCAGTAGATACCAGAAGAGCCATAGTGCGGTAAGAGGGAGGGTGACATGGGAATACATGAAAGATACCAATGCTGGAAAATAGGAGTTACAGATAAGTAACTTGTTCCTTCTCCAGCATCAGCATTGGATCTTTCATGAATTCACATGCTCATGAATACGATTACATAGCAGTACACATACACAACCATTGGGAGGTGGAACGGCTCAATAGAAGCATTGAAAACTCACCCCTGGAACACTCACCTCAAACAAATAAGTTTGCAAAACACCGCCTGGCCAACATGGGGCTCCTCCCTGGAATCCATGTCAATGCAGTAGAATTTCATGAAGGTATGAGCCGGCCTCCATGTAGCTGCCCTGCAGATGTCGAGCAGGGGTACACCAGACAGGAAAGCCGTAGTAGAAGTCACGGCTCTGGTGGAATGTGCCTTCAGTCTACCTGGCAGGAGCCTGGTTGCAAGGCAATGACAATGCACTATGCAGCCAGATAGCCACCTGGACATCGAAGTCTTCAGCAGCGACTTCCCCTTTTCTACAGGTCCAAAAGTCACGAAAAGTTGAGAAGTTGTACAAAATTATTTTGTGCATGTGACATAGAATGTCAAAGCACAGGCAACATTCAGTGAATGTAATGCCTTCTCTGCAGGAAAGGTGGGAGAGCCTAAGAATACTGGCAGGACTAACGGCTCATTGACATGAAAAGAGGATGGCACCTTAGGCATACATGAAAGATGAGAGCATGGCACCACCCTTGACTGATGGAAAGTCAAATAGAGTAGCTTACAGGAGAGAGCTTGCAACTCTCCAACACGTCTGGCAAATGTAATAAACACCATAAAAGCGGCATTCCATGAAAGAAACTTCAGAGGAGCCCGTTATAGAGGATCAACTGGCGGCCCCATTAGCTTGGAAGTGACCACATTAAGCTCCCAAGCCGGAGCAGCACCTTTGCTGGAGGAAAATTTCAAAACAATCCCGTGAGAAACTTTTTAAACAGTAAGCATGACCAGAGAGAAGTATGGCCAGTGCTGCAAGTATAACGAGAGGTAACAGCAAGTTGGACATTTATGGAAGCATGAGACAGGCCTGCTTCAGCCAACGATAGAAGATATGGCAGGATCTGATTAGCCTTGATCCGAAGAGGGTAAAGCTGCTGGGACTGACACCATATGGTAAACTTTCTCACTTGTGCTTGTAGAAGGAAAGGAGGGCACGGAGCTCTCTCCTTCACCAGAATGTTACAGCATTTGAAAGGCAATGCAAAATGCCCAAATTCTGGTGGGGGAGACTAATGTCAAGTACACAAACCTCGCTGACACTAGTAGCTTTGCTGAACTTTGTGAATTAACTTTTCGAATTGATTGTTAAGAAGTAGACCTCAGAAGGGCCTTAGTAGAAGGGTTACTTACTGGACCGATGATGTTTAATGGCTAAAATTGCTTAGGCTGTTTAATTAGTTTTAGTTTTAAAATGTAAACCGGGTCTACATAAGTAGTGTAGGGCGATATGGAATACGGGTGACACGCTGTATGACTTTGAACTGTTTTAAACTGGTCTTCTGTTGGGTTTAATATTTTTATTTAGCTAAGGTTTAGGCTGAAACCAAATGCTAATAAAAAATAACAAATGCCCAAATTCTAGGGCTGCAGGAACCAAGCCATCAACTGCAGGGATGTTGCATCGTGGTAGAGGATACATCCTCCGTCTCTGTAGAGCAGGTCCGGAAGCGGAGGCAGTATGATGCAAGGTGCTATCGACAGATGAAGATCGGAGCACCAAATCTGATGAGGCCATGCCAGAGCATTGAGGATCATCTTGCATCGGCTCTGTTCGAGTGTACTGATGACTCATGGAAGAAGCCGGATTGGAGGAAATGCATAAAGGAACAGGCCCTCCCAGGGTATGGAAAAAGCATCTCCTAGACTCCTCATTTGAGGATACCTGCTGGAAAACTGGGTGCATTTGGAGCGGGCTGCCATGGTGAACAAGTCGATCTGAGGACGACTCCATTTAAAAAAAAGAAAAGTGCTTGGTCTTGATGAAGTTCCCTGCTGATGGACTCCACAATGGGGTTGAGAATCACGGCCAGGTGAAACAGAATTAGGAACACCTTGTGGGATATCGCCCAGCCAACAAATTACTCGTCCTTTTGGAAGAATTGTTTTTTAAAAAATATTTTTTTTCAGCTTTTGCGTTTCCTTGGATAGAATTGGGGAGCGTGTCCCTCCCTGCTTTCTGATGCAGTACATGGTGCTCATGATGTCTGTGAAGATGCAAACCACCATGCCGTGGAGCTGGGGCTTGAAAGACTTGAGGGTCCAGAACACTGCTCGAAGCTCCAACTAATTGATGTGTAGCCTTACGTCTTCCGGCTGCCAGAAGCCTCTGGTGTGGAAGTTGCCTCTGTGTGAACCCCAACCTTCCAGGGAGGCGTGGGTCATCACCGTGGCTTGTTGCACCGATGGATGGAAAGCAGCGCCCTGTGTGAGGTGTTACTGATGACTCCACCAGTGTGGAGTTCGGCTGAACGCTGGGCTGAGTGTGATCTTGTAATTCCAGGAGCATGACACTTGATTCCACGTGGTGTCTAGAAACTCCTGGAGAGGAGTTGTATGCAGCCTGCAGTGAGGAAGGAACAAGTTACTTACCTGTAACTGTTGTTCTCCAGCAAGGGTCTGGCATGGATTCACATGCTCATGAATATTCCCCGTCGTCAGGCTGGGAATCCTCGGTAAAGAAAAAAAAAAAATCAGTATCAGTTTTGTTTCTGATCTGTCTTTCTTAGTAGTAACCAATCACTGGTCTCTGGGTCATACTGCCCCCAGCCAATGACTGCCCTCTCCCTAAGCCCCGCCCCTGGCATCCATCTTCAGATTTGGCAGCACGTAAAGTGGCAGTAAGACCAAGTGAAGAGCCGCAGAGGGGTAGGAGGGAGGTTTCGCATGTGAATCCATGCCAGATCCATGATAGAGCACAACAGTTACAGGTAAGTAACTTGTTCCTTCTCCAGCATGGGGTCTGGCATGGATTCACATGCTCATGAATATAAGAATACATAGCAGTACACACATGCACAACCACGGGAGGTGGCAAGGCTCAACATTAGGCATTACATAAACTCAACATTAAGCAGTTCTTACCTCCTCACCAGGCTCACCTTAAGCGAACAGGTTGCGCAGCACTGCCTGGCCGACTCTGGACTCCTCCCTGGAATCCCAGTTGACGCAGTAGAATATCATGAAGGTGTGCGTCGACCTCCACGTAGCAGCCCTGCAGATGTCCAGCAGGGGCACACCAGACAAGAACGCCGTGGTAGTAGCGATCGCTCTGGTCGAGTGGGCTCTCGGACGGCCGGGCAACGGTCGGTTTGCCAACCGGTGACACAGTGCATGATGCAGCCGGAGAGCTATCTGGAAATGGAAGCCTTCGAGAGAGCCTTCCCTTGATTTACAGGTCCAAAATTCACAAACAGCTGTGAAGTCTTCCGAAAACTCTTTGTGCGGTCCATGTAGAACTTCAGCGCTGTAGCTACATCCAGCGAGTGCCAAGTCTTCTCGGCCGGCGACGAAGGCTACGGGAAGAAAACTGGTAACACCAAGGGCTCGTTGAGGTGAAAGTCTGACGGCACCTTGGGCATGAAGGAGGGGTGCGTCCTCAGCACCACTCTCGTTTCGTTTCAAGTACGGAGGCTTGAAGGATAGGGCCTGGATCTCTCCCACTCGTCGTGCGGAGGTGATGAGCACAAGAAATGCTGTCTTCCACAACAGGAACTTCAAAGGTGCCGAATGCAGAGGCTTGAATGGCGCCCCCATGAGCCTGGTCATCACCACGTTGAGCTCCCACGCCGGGGCCGGAGCCTTCACCGGAGGGAACGATCGGAACAGTCCTTTCATAAATTCCTTCACCAGGCGATGAGACCACAGGGATGGACATCCTGTAGTTCTGGTGTATCGGGAAATTGCTGCCAGGTGTATCTTGATGGAAGCATGTGCCAGTCCCGCCTTGGCCAGCGACAGTAGGTACGGTAGCCCTTGGGGGGCCATAATCCGTAGAGGGTTAATCTTCTGTGCCCGGCACCAAACACAGAACCTTTTCCACTTGTGTCCGTAGCACTTGAGAGTTGAAGATGCCCTGGCCTTAGCAAGGACCTCTTTGCAGTCCGCCGGGATATCATACCCGCCAAACTCTAGTGCTGCAGGAGCCAGGCCTGCAAGTTCAGCGACCCCGGGTCGTGATGAAGGATGGCGCCTCCTTCTCTGAAGAGAAGATCTGCGTCCGTTGACAGTTTGATCGGTGGGGACGCTGACAAGTCCAGAAGGACCGGGAACCAGATCTGTCTCGGCCACGCCAGTGCGACGAGGATCATGCTGCACCGGGACCTCTTGAGTTGATTGATGAGTCGGAGCAACAATGGTAACAGAGGGAACGCATACAGGAACAGGCCGTTCCAGGGGAACGAGAAAGCATCGCCCATGCTCCTCGGCTGGGGAAACCTGCTGGCGAACCTCTGGCACTTGGAGTTGGTCGCCTTCACGAACAGGTCGATCTGGGGTTTGCCCCATCGCTGGAAGAGTCGATCCACTTGATCCTGGTGTAGTTCCCGCTCGTGGCACGAGCGCAGCTCCTTGCTGAGTGAGTCAGCGATGGTGTTGTTTTATTCCTGCCAGGTGGAAGGGTACCAGAAACATCCCCTGGGCGAAGGCCCAGTGCCACAGATCCTGGGCCTCCTTGGCTAGGGCTGGGCATCTGGTTCCTCCCTGCTTCCGGATGTAGAACATTGTGGTGGTGTTGTCAGTGAAGATCCTCACCACCTTGCCCTTGAGGGACGGGAGGAACAACTTGAGGGCCCAGAACACCGCCCGTAGCTCCAGTATGTTGATGTGGAGCGCCCTCTCCACTGGGAGCCAAAGGCCTCTCGCGTAAAGATCTCCAGTGTGCGCTCCTCACCCCTCCAGGGAGGCATCCGTCGTCGCCATCACCTGGTGTACTGGGGTCTGAAAGGCTGTGCCCGCCGCGAGATGCGCGCGGGTGCCCCACCTCCGAATTGCTTGGCGGAAGCCCTCGTCAAGCGAGATCTTGTCCTCGAAACTGCCCGCCGCTTGTATCCAACGGGCGTTGGAGGAACTCCTGCACAGGCGCACCAGATGGATGCACGAGGACATCATCCGGAGAAGGGACTGGATGGTCCTCACCTTGGCCACATCAGTGGCCAGCAGACTACACCTTGCCCAGGATGGCCTTCGTCCTTTCCTCCGACGGCAAGGCCAGTCGCGCTACTGTATCGAGCTTGGCTCCCAGAAACAGTGCGACCTGTGACGGAACCAAGTGGGATTTGGGGAAGTTGATGGAGAATCCCAGGTCCGTGAGCAGCCGGACGGTCTTCGCTGTGTGTTCGATGGCGAGTTCCTTTGTTCCTGCTCGGATGAGCCAATCGTCCAGGTAGGGGTAGACGTGGATGCCCAGCAGACGCAACCGCGCCACCACTGGAGCTAGGCACTTGGTGAATATCCTGGGCGCCGACTTCAATCCGAATGGGAGGGCCTTGAACTGGTAGTGCCGCCCTTGGACTATGAACGTGAGAAACTTTCGGTGTCCTTTTAGGATGGGGATGTGAAAGTAAGCATCCTCCAAATCCAACGACGATAGGAAGTCGCCTTCCTCCAGCTGGCCCAGCACGTGCTGGAGGGTGACCATCCGGAACTTCTGTGCCTTGATGCATTTGTTTAGCCGACGCAAGTCCAGGATGGGATGCCATCCTCCTGACTTCTTTCTGACGAGGAAGTATCTTGAGTATACTGCAGAGCCCCGGAGCCTCTTTGGGACGAGCTTGATGGCTCCCTTCTTGAGCATCGCCCTTACCTCCAACAGCAGTTGAGGGACATGATTTTCCTTCCTGGCCACGGGAGGAATGCGGGGGCACCTCTTTAGAAATTCCAGAGTGTGCCTGTGGGCCAGGGCATCCAGCACCCAATGGTCGGTGGAGATGGACTCCCACATGCTGACGAACTTAGTCAGCCGGCCTCCCACCGGAGTACTTCGGTGGGGGCCTGACGCAACGGCCGGTTCAGTCTTGCTTGGCGGCGGCCTTGCCCTCCCTAGCTATGACGGCGAGATCCCCGTGACTTGCCTCATCCCCTGTAGGTTTCTTGCGACGAGGAACGGGCCGCCTGACGGTATATCAAGGAGCTGCCGCCGCACCCTTTGGTGGTACCTTGCTTGCCTCCAGAGTTACGAAAGGGAGGTCCGTCGTTGCTGCAGAACTCCTAAGGACCGAGCCGTTCCCCTTGTCGGCATAGATGGCCTGAAGGGACTCATCCACTGTCTTCCCAAACAGATTGTTCCCGTCGAAGGGCATGACCAAAACTTTGGCTTGCACGTCTTGGAGGAAATCCGTCGCCTTGAGCTACCCCCGCCTTTGAAGGCAAATGCTGTTGCCCAACTGGCGGAAACCGGTGTCGGCAATGTCCGTGGCCACCGTTATGGCGTGGTCCGTGGTTGATGGTGTCGGTGAAGGTGCGCCCTGCCTGGCAGCCGAGGAGCCAGACCGTTCGGCGCTCCCGGTGCCTGCGGACTCGTGGTGCTTTTCCTTCTGTTGGGCCCCCCTGTCGCCGGGGTGCCCTCACAGGACTTAGAAGACCGCTCAGTCTTCTTCTCACCTGCTGGGCTCTTGTCTTCCAGCCAGTTGGCGAGACGGGTCCGACGATCCCTCATAGTCCGATCCGAGATGTTCATGCAAAAAATGCACAGTCCTTCTCCATGTGCGTTTTGTCCTCGTGAAGACAATAGAGGCACCTCGAGTGCTCGTCCTCCTTGAACACATTCTGTAATCCGCATCCAGGACAGTTCCTAAACAGCTTGGATCCGGGTGTCGAGCTTCCTTTCTCCTGGGCCATGTCCGCGGGGTAGGCCTCAGAAACTTCTGGAATCCTCCAAGAAGCGTAACTCGACGAAAACCTCACCCTTGAGGGGCATAGAAAATTCCAGAACGGGTCCCCGTTGATCGGAAGTAGAAACGGTGGAGCTTGAGGCTCGATTGACCGAAAAAAATGAGATAAAACTCTTTGAAAAAACGCAAAACGCAGTAAAGCTCGAGAGCTATAGCACGAGGACTCCCAACACTTGAACGTGCGGTAAAAATCTGAGGATGGCTGCCAGGGGCGGGGCTTAGTTAGAGGGCAGTCATTGGCTGGGGGCAGTATGACCCAGAGACCAGTGATGGTTACTACTAAGAAAGACAGATCAGAAACGAAACTGAAACTGATTTTTTTTTCTTTACCGAGGATTCCCAGCCTGACGACGGGGAATATTCATGAGCATGTGAATCCATGGCAGACCCCATGCTGGAGAACTAGAGGGATGTAGGATGACATCATCCCCAGCAGCGATTCGACTGAACAAACTCTTGACAGTTGGAGTGGACAGCTGCTGAATCATGCAGAGTATGGCATTTATCCTCTCCTCTGAAGGAGTAGCAAGACATTGCAGTGTATGTAGTTGTGAGCCCAGGAACAGTGTTCCGAGATGGCAAAACAAATTACTTTGGAAAGTTGATGGAGAATCACAGAGAAGTCATGCATCGGATGGTCTCTTCGTTCTGTTGTAGGGCAAGCAGGTGAGATTGGGCAGAGATAAGATAGTCGTCCAGGTAAGGGTAAACGTAGAGGTGTGTGCGGTTTATATGGGAAGCTACCAGTGCTAGATACTTGGTGAATAACCTTGGCGCTGACTTTAGCTCGAATGTCATATCCTTGAAACGGTAGTGCTTCTCCTGCACCACAAAGCAAAGGAAAGGCCTGTGTTTCTGATAGATGGGTATGTGGAAGTATTCATCCTCCAAATCCAGGGACGAGAGAAAATACCCCTGTTCCAGATGTTCTAGCATGTGCTGAAGAGTGAACATCCAGAATCTTTGCCATTTTAGGAACTTGTTAAATTGCCTGAGATCTAGCATGGGTCTCTACCCACCAAACCTTTCTCTCACCAGGAAGTATATGGAGTACACTACAGGGCCCCAGACGTGTGATCGAAAGGATTCTATGGCCCCTTTCTTTTTTTTTGCAGGGACTGGACCTCCTGTAAGAGGAGGGGCAGATTTTGTTCCTGTCTTCGTACTGGAAGAATGGAGGGGCATTTGTTCTGAAATTCCAGCGTGTGACCGTGATGAACGATGTTGAGCACCCATTTGTCAGTGGTGATGTGCCACTGTTCGGCAAGCTGCGATAACCGGCCTCCCACTGGGGTGCTGAAGCGGTGGCCAAGGACCTGGGGCTGGTCAGACTTGTTTTGGAGTTTGCGTGTGGGTGGAAGCACTGTGTCGCTGTTGTGTACCCCTATATGCCTGAAACCTCCCTCTCTATGCCTCCTGTAGCTAGTGCAAGATGGATGACGATATGAAGGTCGAAAGTCTCTGGAGGTCCTGGAGAATCTGGTCTTACCGGACCAAAGACTGCCTTCTCTGCTGCAGGGTACCCAAGGAACAAGCAGTGTCCGTGTCTTTTTTGATGGCTAGTTGGGTCTCGTCAACCTTCTTCCCGAAGTGGTCCACTCCATCAAAAGGTATGTCCATTACTTTAGACTGCACATCAGAGCGAAAGTTTGTGACTTTCTACCACCCTTAACACTGCTCTGTTGCCCCTCTGTGTCTGCTATGTCCAGCACCACGGTGATGGCATGATCCGAAGCAGCCTCCCCCTCAAGTAGCAATGCGAGAGCCTCATCCCTCTTATCAGGCAGAAATTCTAAGATGGGAACCATCTTATACCACAACTCCCTGTTGTATCTGGAGAGGATAGCCAGGGAATTGGCTGCTTCATTGGTGATAGCGGCTGTGGTGATTACATGCTTTACAATAGCATCCAGTTGCTGGCCCTCCTCCAAGCAAGGGGAGGACGGGTTGGCTGACCTGTTCCATGCGGACACCATGGAACTTTTCCATTTCTTTTCCAGGCATTCCTTCTTTGGAGGAGCCGAAAAGGGATTTTTCGTAACCAGCAGCCCATCTTCCCAGATGTCGTCAAGCATAGGTAAGGTGACCACCGATTTCCTGGAGGCTTCCCGCCTTTGAAAAAGGAAACTCTCCAACCGCTGTTCCTCTTCAACTAGTCAAAAAAACGTAACTGTACGTGTTAACAGTGCATGAAAGGAGCAGATTTTGTCTGTAGGCGAATCTCTTGAAGGCAGGTCTGGGGGCTCCCGATTTGCTGGACCCATGTTTTCATACTTATCAATAGTATGCGTCTCTGGAGATGTGTCTGTGTACGGACCAGTATCTGTGTCGGTAGTCACAGGGACAGAAAACAATTGAGGAGTTGGTCTCGGAGGGCAGGGTGGCGGAACTACATCACATGAGGGCAGGGGCAGACTCTTCCTACTGGGGGCACCTTGAGGGGCCGGAGGAGGTAGGCACTGCTGCAATTCAGTGACCAAAGTTTGTAAAGTACACAGAATGTCTAATGGTGTTGCCTCAGGAACTGTAGACACAGCCGCTGGTGGAACAGGTGGTAGTACAGGCTGGTGAGGCGATGGCAGAATTGGGTCGGGCTCTTCCTCCATTTCCTCATGTTCAGAGAAGAAAGCCTCCAGAGGCTCTTAATCTCCTGACAAAACACCCTCTTGCATCAATTGGATAGGTGGTGCTGCTCCAGATGAACCAACAGGCACCAGGGTGAAGAGTGGCTTGGCCTTTGTAGGCCGTGGCAAAAAGGAGAGGGATGGAGGCATCTCTTTGTCCACACTTGTAAGCTTAGGAAAAGAAGTGAGCACTGGAGTTTGTGGAGTCGGCAACGTGCGGTGGATGCCAATGGTGTAGATGCCAGTCTCCAAGGCAGAACAATCCTGGAAACTGTGGTAGTAGCTGATGAATTAGTCGACAAAGCGATTGTCGATGCAGCAGTTGTTGATGAGGAGGTAGATTCTGTTCGATGGACCATCTGTGTTGTCGCCTGAGTTGTCGATGGGACTGTCATGGATGAAGGAGCTGCTGTAGACAACGATTTACGCCTGTGGCTCATCAACTGAACTTGGCTCCTCGATGGGATTGCACTGAGGATGTTGAAGGATGTCTCTTCTCCGAAAAATGAGACAACATGGCCATGGAAGAGGCGGTTGAAGCAGATGCAGGTGGATATCGGGCAGCTGTCTATGTTGATGGGGGTTGGGGGAGGTCAATCGAAATAAGGGACTTATGCCCCCTTTCAGGTCTCTTCCCCAGGGAAATGTCCTCATGTGACTTCGACCTCTTTGTAGAGGGAGTCAGTTGTACAGGCTATCTAACCCTGGCAGTGGCAGGACTTCGGACTGAGGCCGAGCCAGAGGCCCTGGCACCCTCCGCCAGCCCGGTCTACAACCTACAATGAATATTCTTACGAGTTTTAGAGAAGGACTGGCAAATGGAGCAGTTGTCCACAACATGATCCGGGTGCAGGCAATATATGCATTTTTCATGTTGATCGTCCACAAAAATGTTCTTGAGGTAAGACTTGGAGCAGGGCCTGAAAAGGCTCTTCTTGCTGGTGTCCGCTATGGCCGCATAGAGATGGACTCAAACTGGAGAAGAAGGCCTCTTGCGGTGAGAAGATCCTCTGATGGTCCAAATATTCACTGGCAACGGGTCCCCGCTACCGGCAGTCACAAAAGTGACAGATGGTGAAGAAAAAAGTTGAAGTAGTATCTAAAAAATAGATCAAAAAAACAATTTTTCCGAGGAGCAAAACAAAGAGGACACCCAACATGGAAACGTGTAGTAAAAATCTGAGGATGGCCTCCAGGGGTGGAGCTAGCGAGGGCTACTGTCATTGGTTGGGGCAGTATGACCACATGTGACCGCAATAGGCTATAGAAGTGCCATGCAGTTTTTAGGCTCTAAAGCTTGGCGACGGGGGATATTCATGAGCATGTGAATCCATAAAAGTTCCAATTTTGGAGAAACAGCAACACCCTGCGACAGTGTATATATATTTTACAAAAGTATATATATAAAGGAGAAAATAAAAGGAATATAGGCATGGAAGAGTGCTCACAGACTGGCAAGTTTTTCAAGTCATGGTCTCAATCACATGGATTTAAATTCAAGAAAACGTCAAGAATTCATGGCTAATGTTCCACGCCTCATGCTGTTTCTAGAACCACCAGGTTAACCAATGGTTAAGTGGAAGGACTGGAAGGAAAACTTCCAGAAATATGTGTTGGTAGAGTATGGTGCCAACTATGTGGTGGAAAGGAAAGATGCACTGCTATTCCACTGCATGGGCCATGCAGGGCAATGCATTTTTAAAAAGACTGCCCGATCTGCAAAGTGGCCCTGTAGGACCAGTACTAAATGCATTTGAGTGTAGCATGGCCAAACTAGACAAACACTTTGAGGTTAAAGAGAAAAAAATATTGGAGCAGTATCATTTTTCAACTAGGGAACAAAAAAAGAAGAGAAAACATTGAAGAGTTTTTAACAGTGCTGCAATGTTTACCTCTAAAATGCAAGCTTGGTCGCTGCCAGTAAGAACCCTTTTGAGACCAAATGATGACAAAGCACATGCCTGAGAAGGTGAGGGAGGAATTGCAGAAGACAAGAGATCCCATGTTGGGAGAGAGCTATTGAGATAGCGAACCACGTTGAACATACAGAGGAGAAACTGATGACAATGTCAGGAATAATGCTGTAACGGGGCTTAGCAGGATGGTGCCTTCCAAGGATAACGAGACCAACCTTCGACGTGGTATAATTCAGAGGAACCAATTGGGTGGAAGAAATAAAAGCAGGACTCATATCAGAATATATTGATTATGAGAGGGGAGGGCCGAGGGTTTAGCGCAAAGAGATCAGGTTGGGAAGCACGCAGCATTTGGCTATGGTAAAAGAATGCTTTGCTGTGTATATTGAACAAAAGGAGTGTGGTGAGGTTGGTGAAGGCGGAGACAGCACTGAAGAAGATAAGGAGATAATACAGTTAATGGGATCAAAAATAATAAAACTGCAGTGCAAATAAGGGTGAATGGAGCATGGGTGGACTGGTTAGTTGATAGTGGTGCAGACTATTAATAATAATAATAAGCAGTAGTACATGAAAAGCGGCCCTGAGGTGCTGCACAATTAGGGACTCGAGGGGGAGGGCAAATGCATATGTTTAGAATACTATAACGATTATTGGAGAATTTGATGCCATGTTATAATTTTTGGGAAGGTGTACGAAGGGAAATATTTTTTGTAACCAGTTAGGGAGAAGGGGGAACTTGCTATCATGTCACCACCAAGCAGATCTAAGCATCAATCTAAATCCAATTAGACAGCTATATGCGGTTGATGGAACTACACACACTAAATCAAGGAAATTGGCACATGAAATTGTTGACCGGGTACTGTGAAGGCACTATGACATTTCGGAGCTTCTTCTAGTTCTTTAGCTTTCTCTCAGCCTCCCCTTCCCCAAGGTCAGAACAGTTCCACAAAGGGCTTGGGGTTCCCTTCCCCAAGAGTTCAAAACACTTCAACCGTTTCACAATGGCCTCAGGGTCTCCCCTCCCCAAGGGCTCAGCTCTTTCATCTTACAAAAACCTCAAAAATCAGTTAAAATCCTCTGGCTTTAAACACAGTACCAGTTCATCTCCTTCTTCATTCAGGCTTTTCAATAGTTCAAATACATTGCTCGGTTTCTGCATCCACTGGTTACCCTAAGAACTGTTATAATATATACGCTTCTTTGCAATTGCTTTCCTTGGCTCTTTCCCAGTGGGGTCCCTCGGTCTAGATACAGTTGTCAGACCACACAGTCCACCCATTACACGTTGCGCAACTGATAACCCTGTGCACCTTGCTGAAAGTCTGTATTCTTCAGGTTCTGGCCAACACAGTTTTCTTTCTCAATCTTTAGTCCTGGGGACTTTCATAAATTCACTCCTTGACCTTTGATGCTACCAAAGTACTGATATTTTCCTTAATTTATCCGATGCTTAGTCTATTTTTCTAATACACTCTTATCTTCCATTTACCCAACTTGTCCCTTTGAAATCTCTTTTCACCGCTTCTATTTGTGTACTTTTATCTGCTCTTCTTACTCTTGGCTGGCTCTCCTTTCAAGCTACATTCAAATTTAACTTTCAATGTCTTGTCTTTAAATCACTTCCTCCCTACGCTCAGTCACGTTTTCGTACATTTTCTCATCTTGCTCCAGTGCACTGTAATGCTCTTTCTCCGTTCTATTTCTGCCTACTCTATGTTTGCATAAATCGCTGAAATCCCATCTACTGCAGCAGAGTTGATAGGATAATTCTGCTTAAACTTCATACCATTGTACTATTTTTATTGTGTTGTTGCAATGTACAGCGCTTTGGATTAAATCACTATATAAAACTAAAAAAAAATACACTACTTATTTCACATTCTTCTTGGCAGCCTTTTTGGCTTTGCAACTGCTTGTATTTCATATAGTTCACTCCTTGATAGTTAACCCTTGTTCTCCTTGGCGATCTTCTAGGTTTTGCCACAAATGGAATATCATACAATTCACTCTGTGGCGTTTATTCCTTCTCACCACCTTGCTTTCACTTCATTCATAAATGCTCATAATGGTTCATCACTTTGAAGAGCGATTGGCAAAGTCACCCCCTCCTCCAAGATACAGGACACAGAAGAAGGCCAGGAGATACTGGGAATGCCCCTACTATTTCAGACCAATTCCTAGTGCTCCAATGATTGAAAGTATGTCAAGAGGTATCCACTCAGCCAGCCCTACAGACCAGGTGTGGTACAAGCTTTACCCAGAGTGGACGAAGAGCCTCAGGCTGCAACTAAAGAGACCTCAATTGACATTGTCGATTAAAGCACCAAGGAGCCACGTAACTGACGTCGTTAGAGACACCACGACTTAGCGTTAGACAGGAAGCACACGTGCCATCCCCACATTCGGACACAAACGCGTACTCAAATACATGCAGAACACACGCATCCAGCTCTATAGTTGGAGGACAGATACATATGCATACTGTCATTGCTTTTATTATTTTGTCACTACCTTAACACAGCAATACAGAAACCACAAGAAGCAAGAGATCCTAAATAAAGTTTGCACATGCTTACATTCAAATAACCTTATGGAACTGCAGGAGCACCTATGTGACTTGACAGAGCCACGTGTGACTAACAAATGGAGAGTATAGAATAGCACGTACATGTATGAGCCACGTTATGGCTTAGGAAAATTACAGCATGCCACAAGCCTCTCAGCAAGAGCTGTGGTGAATTCAGGCTGAACAGAGAGCAAACATGTGGGACAGGACCCGCTGCCAATGCCATCAGATACGAACGTCATTCCATTCCCTGAACGACAGTAACACCAGCTGCAATTGTTACGCTCACCTGGTTCCACGGGGACGCCACCCAGCAGTTGGGACTCAGGTATCCTCTGCAGTTCCCAGGTGTGACCAGCGGGAGGGTTCTGCCTGGAATATAGGTGGGCAATGTTCAAGACTGGGCAACTGAGGTAAACAGTCCCCCACCACCATGTATACCCGCGGCCTCACTGGACTTCTCCTCGCCTTGTTTTTAATGCAGGTGTGTTCTCCATCCTGGCATCTTGGCAGGGGCGCGTTGTGCTTGGTGGACGTTTGCGATCGAGTTACTTCACTGATGTCGGCACGCTTTGAGCCTTTCAGGTAGGTCTTATTGCTGTGCAATATTATTGTCTTTGCATGCCTTTAACTAATGTCTTTTCTCTTCTTTAGGTGCGTGGAAGTCCAATATGTGGCATAGACTGAATTGGGTCTCGCCAGTAAGTAATGGCGTTTTTAGAGCACCTTGATGCAGCGAGTAGGCGCTAAGCGCAGCGCTATGATGTCTTTCCTCTTGCTAACCTGTTGTCTTGTCTTCCCACAGGTCACGGTACTCACCCGGTGCATGGAATTCCTGAGGCGATGCTGGTCGAGGAGCGGCTTGCGAAGTAAGCTGTTCGGCACCGTTCATTAAATTGTAAAAATGTCTAATGCCTTGTTTCTTCCTTTTTTGCAGATCTGTCGGTTCAGGAGGAGCGCTGGTTCCAGGATGCTGATCTCAAGAGCCGTGGACAGCTAACAATGAAATTACAGGTAAGCTGCTGCTGTTAACGATGTCCTTTTTCTCCTTAACAGATGCTGTTCTTCCGAGGTTCGCGGGTGCAGCTGAACACTGAGCATCACGTTGCAGTATTGCAAAGTAACACGAAGCGTGTTATCCCAGTCGGGTGTGGTTTAAATAGCTTCAAGAAAGTAGTCCAGGTAAAATAGTTCCTATGGTACCACACCCAGAAATACTATACCGCATAGCTTGGTTCCAACATGTGGATGCCTCCATGTTGATTGACACGGAAATAAAGTAGTTCCCAATACAAGTCCTTTATTAAGTACGAACCTGGCGCCAAAGGCCTGGTTTTAGTGGAGACCCTTCCTGGCCCATGGGCTTGCCAGGGGGTCTTCTGGATGGGGGTCATGACAGCAATAAATGCAAATAATTCCTCATAATTCAGAGCTGCAAAAGCACCAAATCACGGTCTCTGAACATGTGACCTGGCCAACCCAGATGATGAATCGCAACCAGAGCTGGTAAAGAGTCGATCTCACACCGCCAGACAGAAGCTTGCAATAAAGATTTTACAGAGTGTGACAAGTGTTGCAGGAGATGAACGAGCACTCTCATAGTCTAAGGTGGTGAACACAAGTTATAATGCAGACACAGTCATTCTTATTACCTTGAGGAGTTACACAAGAGCTGAGAACCATTGCGGATCCCAGGCCTGGAGATATCAGTTCTAGCCAATCACAGTTCAGGCTCCTAGGGTTGGGTAGCAACTGCCAAGAACCAATGATAAGACCCTCACACTGCAACATTGTTTAGAGATAGTAATTTTGGGATGGACCAGGCCAGCCACCTCATATAGAAGAGCCAGTAGACTAACATGTATAGTGTCCACTATCGGTGGGCTATTACTCAATACCCAATCCAGTAGTGAGATAGGTTTTCTGGAGAGGGGCCCATATTGTAGTATCACTCTTGACGTCATTTAGGTACAAAACCTGCCTGTGAGCCAGGCAACGTTGAGACATCTGTGGATTTCTTCAATCCTTGTACTGAACCCTGTTGGTTTTTGCTGTAATAAACCGCAGTTTGAACTTGCTGTCTAGCTGGGTGGGTCTACGTTACTTTTGGGGGAAGGTGTTGGGCCTTCCGAGAGTCTGCGAACTGGTAGTAGCCCTCAAACCTACCTGGGATTTTGCCCACAACAACTTGCTTTGGCTTGTCACTGTATTCAAAAACAAACTCATTGTTAGTTTGGGATTCAATAAGGCTTGTTGTACCTTTCAAAAGTACTTATTCTACTTGGTACCTTGTCCGTCATTCACAGTCATCTCTTTTGACCATCTGTAGTATGTGCAATGTGATTCAGTTTTTTCTCAATTCAGATGTGCCTGTTACCAGCCCCCAGAGGGCCCCGGTACGAATGTTCCTTCCTCTGCACTCACTGGTATGCAGTCACTCCTCCGGGCTTCTCGTTTCATACCTCTTTGCTCTGCCTTCAAGTGGGATGCCCAGCGAGCAGCGCTGCAAAGGGAGGGTGTAACTGAAGCGACTGATGCTTCGGAATGGTTAGTCACGTTGTCGTGGTGAGGAATTCTAATATGGAAACAGGATTGTGCATCATGAGGAAAGATTTCTCTTTTGACAACTTTCCCTCCATATTTCTATGGACCCCCCAAACCTTTTTCTTGCGTTTTTGAACCGGTCCAGACATTCTACAGGTAAGTGAAGCCTTCAGCTTCACTCCTCTGGCCTTTGGCTTTTGCTCATTTTGTTATGGGGACACTGATGAGTACTTCACACTATCAGCAGTGGGAAACTATTTTTCCCTTTTTGGTAGCTTTTTAACAGTGCACACAACATCTTATAATTCAGTCCAGTTGGGATCGTTTTTTTTTTCATCAGCCTAGTCCTTTACACTTGGAATTTTTGGTTATATTGTATTTGTGCTGTGGTCATTCTTTCCTTCTCCCCAAGGGAGAACCCATCCCTGTGAGGCAAGGGAGGTGAGCCTGCTAGGTAACACCCCCAATAGGACTCCTGTTCCCGTGAGGCATTCACCGATGACCTCCAAGCGCTGGCTTATATGGACTTACGCAATATATCAAACTGTTATCAAACTCATGAAGATAACGTGAAGTTATATAATGAACGACAAGAAATGGAAGATATCCCTTTAAATTCAAGTCTCCAATGGACTGCGACAATAAGGCTGAAAAGGGATGTGTGTCCAACAATTGAGAGAGAGGAGGCAGAGAGAGAAGAGAGTGAGCAAAAACCAGAAAGATGCAGGGAAAGCTGTGCATAGGGAGGTGGGGCTCTGGGAGAATGCAGAGCCAACGTAAGACTGTGCTGCTCCCGCACTGAACCAGAAAAGCTGAGCAAATGGTGATCGAGAGAGGAGGAAAGCAAAACAAGGAGGAAGAGCGGTGGTGGTGTGACCACAGATTCAGAGTGGTTGGCTATCTGCCCGTACAACAGCACCAAGACCATCCAGCGGAGTAAGCAGCTCCCAGCCTGATTCACAATCCCTGCGACTTCCTAAAGACAAGAACAGCACATCAGGGAAAGACACTGAAAATAAAGCCGCGAAGCGGCAACCAGAATGAAAGATAATCCAAGGACCTGCAGGTACCGCTGACGTTGCCCCGGGATCCCAGAAGGTAAAACGGGTTAGGGGAATACCGAAAAACAAAGCAGGACTGATAAGTTAAGAAAAACCCGTCCCAGTACTAATGGGAAAACCATTGGAAATAATACAGTGAAGCAGAACTGTTTTTAATGAGATCAGAAGAAATACAAAAACCATAGAGTGGGAAATAAATTAAATTGGAGGCTTATCACTTTGGGGAAACCGGAAGGACCACCCATATACCTAAGATAACAAAAGAGCATAGGAAAGACATTTGGGGAGAACAGACCTCTTAAGCCAAGAAGCCCAAACGCATAAATAAAACTAATCCTGGGAATGGGGGAATTGTAATTGGAACTTGAGTTATCCTAAAAGAAAGGAGAAGGGTGCAACAGAGATTCAGAAACCCTTCGATAGGGAGAAAAGGAACCCACATAGGCTAAAGCTGAAACAGAAGAATAAGTACCAGGGAAGTAACAGTCCCCTAAAAGAACTGCACAACTTGATACAGTGGATGCCTAGAGACTATTTACATATAGTCTACTGAAAGGAGTAAAAGAAATTAGAATAAACATGTGACAAAATATAAGCACCAGGAGAAGGGAGTCATTCTCTTGACATTAGTTATAATAGTGGTGGGGGCATGGCTTATATCTGGACAGAGGACAGATTTGTTTTTGGACATTCATCTCTGACTGACGAACACCTTAGTAAGAAAGGCAGGCAACACACCATAATTACATGGAGAGATGGGCCTCATTTTACTTTAAATACATTTCACAATAAGAACATGCCTTAACCGAGTCAGTGTCCTCCTTCTGATGCTCCACAGTGCCAAAAGACAAGATGCTGGCAGCAATTAGAAGTTTACAATGTTTGCGTCATTTCTAAGGTGCATATTCACATTTACACGTATGCCTAGTCAACGTGGCTAGTGCCCTAAAATGGCCACACCACAAGATTTTTGCTTGTTCCTTGGCCATACTGTTTGGCCTTTATTGCCTTATCAGGTCAGGAAATCCCATCTAAAGTCATGCACTTGGCAGGGAAAGCTGATGCTTTCATGGGCTAGTGATACCTCTGTGTGTGCTTGGCCCAAGAACGGGGTGGGACTGTCTCGTCCCATTCCACATCCATGGTGGCTGTGCGTCTAGGTGTGTGGCATGAGTGAAACCCACAGTGGTCACTGATTGGACCACTGCTGGCTGTTTAAATGGGGCAGATCCTTACCATTGGTGAGCTGGCAAGAAGTAGGTGAGCCTGACAAAATTGCTTGGTTGCTCAGCAGACTACCCCATTCTGGCTGCAGTGCAATTATGGATATGTCCAAGGCTGACCTAGAGGATTTTGATAAATTGAAACAGGCTCTCCTCTTAATGTTTGGGAAAACTCCTGCCCAATACTTAAAGCGGTTCATAGAATATAAGAAAAATAGATAATACTTGTGTCTCGTTACAGATTCCTTGAAAAACTTGAGTGGGTGGGAAGAGGGCCATAATGTAACCCCATTTGAAGGCATGATCAACCTGGTCATACTAGAACATATTTTTGCCTCTTACTCCCCTGAGCTAAGAATTTGATCCAAAGAAGCTGGCCATTGTTGCTGATCTTTGCGTTTCCCCATAGAGTGTCCCATAAGGACAAGGATGCTTCTGGTAAGCATGAGTGGAAAAGGCAAAAAGAGAGAGGGTGAGCCAACAGATAAAACCTCTTTCCGCAAGGCCCACAACAAGTTGCATAAGGGGAATAAGTAACAGGATCAGGGAAAGCATAGTGGGACTACCTATCCCAAGCATGAGAGTGTACACTCCAAGCCTCGCTTCATTCACAGTTCCAGTGGATCTTGTGTAGCCTGCGAAGCAAGTGACCATGTGAAGAGGGGCCCCAGATGTAAGGGTAAGACCTTGGAGTTCGACTCTCTGAATCTGGCATTTTCTTATCAAGAGGAAGAGATACTCACAGGGGTAGCCTCATCTTTAGATATATTGCACAGTGGTGAAGGAGCTGAAGTTGATTTAGTTTCCCTAGAAACCAGGTACTCTATCATTGCTGGAGCTTCTGCTCCCATTCCTGTTCATCTCCAGGATTGTAAGTGCCTCTATTATTAGGCTCAGTTCAACTGTGGTAGATTCCAGTCTGGTAAACCCAGAAGCTCCTGCCAGAGCTTCTCTGCTGACTACTCAGTTGACTGATGGTCCCTCTCTTAACTTCCCAGAAACGCATGTCATTGTAGCTGTGAATAGTGAAGTGGATAGGATCCGTCAGTGTAAGGAGGAGAGTTCTTAGGGGAGTTCTATCAGGTATCAGACTCGAGATTTAGGTCCAAGAGACACACTGCAGACCATTCAAGCACTAGGTCTCAAGATCAGGCTGCCTTTGCCAAGTCTAAGGGCAAGCATATGCCAAAGGGGAAACTCAGCTAAAGGAGAGAGAAAACAGAGGAAGAGGGAAAGAAAAAAGCGGGATTGTCAGACACTCTCCAGTCCTATGAGTATCCTGTACTGCCAAACTTACTTGCAGAAGAGAATTAGCCCAAAGGTGAGATTAGTAAGGGTCAACCAGAAAGATCATCACTTTAAGGTCCATGGAGAAAGGCCTGCTTCCAATTGGAGGATGAGCCTCTTGTGAAGCAAGAAATACACCAGGAAGGTGGGTTACCAGTGTAAGCCTGCAGTGCCCACAAGAGGAACCCATAAGAGGTTGGTGGTTCTTTAGGATGTGTGGCCCTTCCTCTTGCATTTGGTACATGACGCTCCCCTGGCAGTGTATCCTGATATCAAGATAGTTCGAGTGGTCACCCATGCAATCCTGGTAGTTTCACTTTCTGTCAACAATCTGGCAAAAGTGTAACAAGGATTCAGAATCCATAAGCACAACCACCAGTAGTGGGTGCACCTTTTGAGGAGATAGAAGCTAACCTGGATAGTCCTCTGAACTCTTTTAAAGCCTCAGGCAATAGGATTATCTTAGTGGTTGCTGATCACACCACCAGGTATGCTGGTCCCAACCCACATCAGACAATAGCTGCCAAGTCAGTTCCTCTAGCTTTACTGGACACTTACTAGGGGGTAGCTTAATGGTGCCTGACTCGGGCAGCAGCTTTACGTCCAGGTATAGACAGGCGCTATGGAAGGAAAGTGAGGTTATATATCAGTTGCCATCCACAGATCCTCCACAATCGGTTGGTGTGATAGAGAGCTTCTTTGTAACTCTCCAAAGTATGACTGGAGCCCTTCGAGAGCCCCCAAGAAGACAGTGGGATCTTCTTCTGTCATACTTGTGGTTGGAAAGTCGGATCATGAGTTCATGGTCTGGACCTTACAAAGTTGAGATTCAGTATGGTTAACTATTTAGTGGATCTTGGAAGCTCTAGAAAGGCTCCCATAGTGCTCCATCTAAATGGATTTAAGGATGTTGTCCTGAGAGTAAATGGGAGCCCTGATCCCATATTCAGAAAGGGAGACAGAGAAATCAAAATCTCTCACTGACCTGTTGCAGGGCAACCCTTCTTATGGCTTCATTGAGGATGACCTGGTGTCTCCTCAACTAACTCTATAGCAACAGTGTAAGGTGAAAACATTGCTGAGGCAATTTGTCCCCTTGTTTCCCCAGACTGCAGGATTAACACTTTGGTGTGATCAGGACTTTGTCACTGGAGTTGGTGGACCTAACAAGTTTATAAGATGCAGTTGTTCAGACCAAGTAAGATCTTACATTATGATGGGTGTCAAGAAAATGGTGGACCTAGGGGTGATGGAGCCCTCCAGTAGTGCATGATCTAGACCAAATGTTGGTACATCGATTTCAGATTCTGTGTGGACTACAGAGCTCTGAATGCTGTCACCAAGACAGATTCTCATCCCCTTACACACACTGATGAGTTAGTGGACAATATTGGTGCTGCCAAGTACCTCATCACATTTGACCTTACTGCAGGGCATTGGCAAACAACCCCGACAGAAAATGGCAAGGTGAAGACAACATTTCCAACACCTGAGGGACTTTACAAGTTCAGGATAATGCCCTTAGGTTTGAAGAATGCACATGCCACTTTTCAATGTTGGTCAACCATGTACTTACTGAAAGGGTTATATTAATTCTGCATGGTTATCTGGACAATATAGCAGTTTTCAGCCCTACTTGGGAAGAACATGCAAGACACCTGGACATTGTGTTGCAGGGTCTTCAGCAGGCCCACCTGACCATAAAGGCTACCAGGTGCCAGACTGGTCAGGGTTCAATTTCCTACTTTAGGCAAGAGGTTGGTGGTGGCAAGATTCAACCTCTTCCCAGCAAAGTACAGGCTGTCCAAGACGAGGCAACCCCTACAACCCCAACTAGGTGAGAGCTTTTCTAACCCTCACTGATTATTACAGAAACTTCAAGACAGACAATGGAAACATAGCTACCCCTCCGACTGCTCTCAACTCCAATGAAGCCCATGAAAGTCCCTTGAACGGAGAAATGTTAAAAAGCCCTTCCAGGGCCTAAAGGATTCCCTTTGTCAGGCACCTGCTCTCAGGGCACCTGATTGCAAAAGACATAGACCTATAGTGCAGACAGATGTCTGACAATGGGATAGGTGCTGTCCTTTCACAATTAGATGGCAAAGACAGGGACCATCCTATATGTTTTATTAGTCTCCAGCTTAGAACAGAAAGCTCAGGTAGACGACTGTGGAAAATGACTGTTTTTTTCAAAGTGTGGGGGCTTACGGAAGCTGAAACCCTACCTTTTTGGGACAGACGCCACAGTGCAGACTGGCCATAAGCCCTTAAAATGGCTAACTAACATGAAGGGAGAGAATCCTAGGTTGCTCAGGTGGTACATCAGCCCTTCAAGGCTTGACCTTCATTATTGAGCATAGGAGAGGTGTACAACATAGCAATGCTGATGGACTGTCCAGAATGTATAACCGACCGGAACAGGCAACCCATTCAGGGGCGGAGAGATCACTCTGTCCCTAGTCTGGAGAGGCGAGTGTTAGGAAAGATTTTTCTTTTGGTAACTTTCCCTCTATAGTTCTATGGATCCCCAAACTTATTGTTATTGTTTCTGAACCCGTCCTGACTTTTTACAGGGAGGTGAAGCCTTCAGTATCACTTCTCTGGCCTTTTGCTCATTTTGTTATGGGGAAACTGATGAGTACTTCAGACTATCACTACTGGGAAAATATGTTTCCCTTTGTCTTTTTACCTTTTTTGTAACTTTTTAACAGTGCACACAGCACCTTACAATGCAGTGCAGTGGGGACACTTTTGTATCACGCTAGTCTTTTACACTAGAGATTTCTAGTTACTTTTATATGTGCCTAAAGACAGGCTGGTGCCAGAAATTATATTTCTACATATTTTGCATTATTTGCGTGTGCACAATTACATCTAATGCATATGGCTACAGAACATGGCAGGTGCCCTAAAATGTCCACGCCATAAGATTTGTGCTTGTTCTTTGGCCAGATTGTTGTTTGAGAGGACTCCTGCAGCCATTTCTTCAGATCACAATAGGAGCCAAGTATCCTGTGTAGAAGAGCAGCCGACTGAAGATCCGTGAACGAATCTCGAAGAGGTCCAGCATCTTTTCATGAGTTCGACCAGTGAAGACCTGCTGGACTACCTGATATGCAAATGCCAGTTAGGTGCTTCAATCTTTGTACTGGTGGAACCAACCAGTCTCAATGCATTCTCCATTTGAGGAAACAGCTGTCCTGAGCCTTCGGAAGTGTCCCTGGACCACCCGTTGGACTGACCAGCTCTCCAGTAGGCTACCTTGCTAGGGTCACGCTCACCTGAGTCTCCGCAGGAGCGATGGAGTCCGCCGGTCCGAGATCTACTTCCTATACCACCACCTAAAAATATGAGGAGAATACCTGTCAAGAGAGTGAAAGATTAGGAAGTGGTACCAGAAGACCCCCCACTGGAACACCTATTCCCCAGGATATTGGAAAGCTGTGATTGTGTGGAGAGGGCGTGGCTCACCTTTCAGACTAAGATGGTGGGCTCTCCTCCTTGCTCTGCAGGGGCGCTATGGTCCGAACCCTGTGGCTGGTTACTTCACTCAGCGAAGGGTTCGTTTGCTGTTTCGGCCGTACTGCTGTCAGATTGCGGCGAGAAGACTGCTGTGGAAGAATGCAGCCAACTTAGATAAGGTCCATATTCCCTCGAGTTCTGCTTTCAGGTAAGTGTCCCCAGAGACCAGTTACTGCACTGGTTGAAAACAGCTGACACCCTGGATTCAGTATCCGGTATGCCAGGTAGGTTTGGTAAATTCAGGCTCCCAGTTACCTCACTGGGTCTAGCGTGGATAGTTCAGCTGAGGTTAGGTTGGCAAGAGATAGCAGGTCGGGACAAGAATTGCACAACCAAATTCTAACCTTTGTTCTTTTTCTCCTCCGCAGGTATCTGGAGTTACTGAGGAGCAGGATTGCTGCAGGTGTAGAAGAAAAGGCGGAGCGGAGAAGACTCGAGGGTCCGCGCATCCAGGTGAAGACAGCTGGAATCCCCGAAGATGTAAATTCCGCAGCCGGTCGGCGGAGAAGTGAGGGTACTTCCTTCTTCTGTAGATGCTGGAGCTTGCGGTGCAAGCGAGCGCTTCGTCGGGCCGTGGAAAATACTTGCTGAAGTCACAGGAGTTCAGGACAATTAAGCGTGTGCCAAAGGCATGCAGAATGCACACAAAGCACGGATTGCTCTCTGGGTGTGGCATACATAGGCAGCCACGCCCAGAAAGAGTGGGCAGATCAGTTCTGATTGGGCTACCCAGAACCATGTTGAAGGGAAACAGGAAGTGCTATACTACTTTACTGGCATCGAGGTGCCAATGAGATGAGAGGATGATGAATTATGTCTGGCTTGCCAGGCCCTCGTCCATCTTGTCCCTGCCTGCCTATCTTCCGAGTTCCCATGAATCAAGAAGGAAAAGGGCCTAGATGTGGAACTCAGACCTGTACTCATGACCGCTAGAACCTTCACCATTTTGTGTTGGTCTCCGGAACTGTGGTGATCACCACCTTATGGTTTAAGTCAACTTCCTGCCAAATTTCAGCCTCCCAGTTTCAGGGTTTCCTCCTCTGGAAGGCCTTCTTCAATCACAACTGGAAGGACACCTGTTGTCGCCCGTGTGCAGTGACCGTCGCTGGTATTAATCTTCCTCCATCTGGTGAAGAAGGCTGAAGAGGTGTGCATGTGCATCAGCGACTTCTGCATTTCTTCTTCACCAAGGGTTGCACTCTGCTCCTGGGATCAACCATAAGTATCTCTGCTCCTGCAACTCTTGATCATCAAAAGTAGCTCTGTCCCTGAAAGATAGGAACATCATTTTACTTACCAGTAACTTTGTTGCATATCTCTCTGGAACATTTCACCAACACAACATCTCTTCCTGCAGCCCTTTTTTGAATTTTCCTTTTAGTGTTTATTGGTTAAATATAACCTTTTACATGCATCAGCCCCTTTTCCTAACAAGACGATTTCTGACATTTGGGCACAAGGCCACACTCATCATAGGGATTGGACTTAGGGTATATTTCTTGTGACTTGGTTCCATTCTGCTGCATCACTACCTTTGTTCCCTTTTGTTGAATATGTTATTGAATGCATGTTTAAGAACCTAAAGGCGACTGTATATATGTTTATAATGAAGTGTTGTGTAATATCACCAGCATATTTCATTTCCTAATGTGCGTTCTGCGCCTAGAATAATTATTTTTGGACTTACCTGTCTAAATGGAATTATTGTGTGCTTGACTGTGTAGACTTATTATGGACCCCTGAACCCACTCGCTCTCCTGAGAATAGCATTGACTGCTCTCCACTCTTACCTTGATTGGGTTTTGGAAAACCTCGCAATTCCCCTGTTGACGGTAACTAGGGTGCAGCCTCCTAAAATTCGCCCACCAGGCCAGCTTCTAGAAATCCATATCAACATGCAGAGACTTGAGAGAGCTCAATAAGAACATTATTGCAGAAAGGTTCCCATTACCCAAAATGAATGAGATGGTATCAGGGGCAAGATTTTTCACCATATTGGATTTAAGGTCAGCTTATCATCAATTAAGGCTACATTCAGAATCAGCTGATCTCCCTACCTTCATAACGCAGATATGTCTGTTTAAGTGTGTGCACATTCCATTTGGGTTGGTATCGGCGGCTAGTGCATTCCAAAAAGTAATGCATACATTGTTACATGGAATGTTGAGTGTGAAATATCAGGATGAGAGTCGGGTATGAAGATGTGACGAGGATGAGCATGATAAGAGTCTGAGAAGAGTGTTAGAAAAGGCAGGTGAGACTTGGGCTAACGTGGATACTGGAAAAATGTAAACTTATGCAAGATAGAACAAAATGCCTAAGTTAAGAATTATGAGTTGAAAGAGTGTGACCCAAGTTAGATACGGTCAAGGCAATTGTGGAAATGCCTGGTCCAAGCTCGAAATATGAAGTGGTGCCTTTCCCTAGTCTCAGAGTAGGTCTAGTGCAGAGAGATGAGAAAGGAAACATACAGTTGTGTTTGCCTTGAGAACTCTTAGCGAGGCAGAAACAAGGTACTCTGTGGTCAAACAGTAAGCTCTAGCCTGTGCTTAGGCGATCAGTTAGTTCTAAGCTTATTTGCGAGGAAGGTCTTTTGTGATAAGGAAAAATCACAAACTGTTAGTGTCAATGTTTAACAAAAGGGGGATGGATGGCATTTTGTGCAGAGTGGCAAAGTGGATCACGAGTTAACAGGGTTTAAGATTCAGTGTGGAGCCCACTGAGGAAATAAGGGATGTAGTAGATGATGCTCTTTCAAGGAATGCCGCTCGACTAATGGAGTGTGAGGTTATGGAATAACTGGAGGTAATGTGAAGCACAGACTTGTGGTGGAAGGAGGAATAAATAAGGAAGAATGGGATGAGGCATGCGACAATGATGAATCACATTTCTTCTGGATGGCAAATGGTAGAGGAAGGAAATGTAACAAGGATTTTCGGAGAGTCAAGAATGAAATTAGCATCCATTATGAGTACGTGTGCAGGGGTCACAGGCTAGCGTTCCCAGAAGATATGCCAGTAAATGTATTAGAAATGGGACATCAAGGTCATTTGGGTAAGGAGAGTGACAACGCTCCGAAGATTCATACGCCACCCATGGTGATACTACAGATACCAGTAATGCCATGGGAAAAAGCGGCAATAGATTTGTTGGACCCTTTAAGTCTGAAGGGAGCTTGTGAGAAGCATGTGTTATTGACATGTTAATGTGGCCTGAAATTTTCATATTGAATGACACCTCGGCAGGAAGCTCGATTCGATTAATGGAATCTTTATTTTTGAGGTAACATTTTCCCAAATGAGTTCTAATGGAAAATGGACACAAATGGTGGCAAGGGAATTTCAGAACATTCCTTAGTAGAAGTGATAGCTAGCAGATTGCGGCAGCATTATATCACCCCAAGAGTAACGGGTGTGTTGAAAGATTTAGCAGAACACGGGAGAGCATGAAATTAGTTTTTCAATATAGGATCACACCTCATGTCTCTACTGGGATGACTTCTTTTTAACTCCTTAAGGGAGGAAGCTAAATACCAATGTGTGACCGGGCAGGATGGGAAGGGCCAAGATAACAGATGGAATTGGTGAGGGTGCAATATAGATTGTTGGAATGTTGTATTAAGGCAAATATATATATATATATATGTATATATATATATATATGATACATTACTCACCGTAATCGTATTTCTGATGCTTGTATCTGCTTAGATTCACATGCTGTGCATAGGCCGTGATTATTTCAATTACATATAACCACACATTATGCTTTTGAATTTTCATTTGTCACAAGTGTGTCCATTTTCATAATTCTAATCCAAAATTGTATGTTTGTGTAGATCAGTTTATAGTCTTGTCCTAAAAGGATCTGTGCCCATCTGGTTTCTGTGTCTGTATTTGTATCCTTAATTTTGAAGAAGTTTCTACACAAAGGTCTCTCCTGTTGTAATTCTGGGCACTCCATTACAATATGGAAGATCGTCTCTATGTTTTTCCTGTTCTTACAGAAGTGACAACATTTCTGTGAAGCATCGAGCTGTTTTGTTGAGACTCGTCTTCATCTTGTGGGTAATATATTCAATCGAAGTCTCATGTAGAGTGTTCTTATTTTTTTGTCTGGGAAGAGCAAAAGATAGTTTGGTTGTTGGTTTACTGCACGTACATCTCAGTTACATTTAGATTTTCTTTGTATTTAGTCTTTTCTTTCAGTGTTTGTATCCAATCATTCGGCGTGATTCCTCATTTTGCATGTTGTGGACGATTAGTTAACATTTCCTCTGTTATATTCTCTTTTTTCAATTTATCATTAAGTTGATTTTTTTCCACTCAGATAGTGCTTTAGTACATATCGCGTTAGGTTTTGTTTTTAAAATGTCAATCGCTGGAATCTTATCTTTGTTGATCATTTTACGATATAGGTCTAATTTCTTTCACGTTATTATGGATACTAAGTATTGTATTGCCACTTCAAAACAAATTCTAGATATGGGAAAAGAAGATGGTAGCATCATTATTTTGAGCCAAAAAATAGCCTCCATTTTTGGCAATATCATTGGATTTAGTTTTATCATAGATTCCATTCCATAAGAGATGCAAGGAACCACGTTGGTTCTATAGAAAGCTACAATTGGTTTAAAAGTGAACTTTCCATGTAGCATCTTCCCTTGTCGTGCTAATGAGTGAATTTTTTGGACGACCTGATTTTCGCATTCTTTTTGATCAGTCGATTGGTTAATCAGCATGCCTAGCTACTTGAAGTTTGATACTACTGTTAGTGGGTTTCCTTGTATCTTTAATCTGGGTTCTTCATATTTCTCGAGACTTTATTTGCCAGCGCCATAATTTTGGTTTTGGATATGTTGATTTTTAGTTTGTTCATGTCCCTATAGCTTCCCATCAGATTGAGACTCTCTTGAAGGCCTTGATGAGTTTTATCTAAAAGGACAATATCATCCACATACAACATAAGCGGAAGCGCAGTAGTTTATTTTCGGTGGATTCAGTTTTGTTGATCTCCTCTCTGCTTTGAAATCCGCTGTGTAAAGATGGAATAAGGTGGCGGCCAGCTGACATCCCTGTTTGAGGCCATTCGATGTCTCAATGTAGGTTGTGTATATTCCTTGTTTTGTTAGTCTTACTCAAATCTTTGTATTGAAGTATAGTAATTTGATGGGTTCAAGTATGTTAGTTGGACATTGCCATTTTTTGAGTTTTGCCCATAACAGCTGGCGATTAACTACACCAAAGGCTAGGTGCTAGTCAACGATAGCCACCCACACAGTTGTGTTTTGCAGATTTGCATCTCTTTTGACGAGGTTTAGCAAAATCAGATTTATGTTTGTTCCCACATTTCTTACGAATCCGGTCTGTCTCGTGGCTAAGCAATTTGTTTTTGAAGCCCATTCGCATAGGTTATTCAGCAGTGTTGTTCCAAAAATTTTACCTAATGGGTCCAACAGGGCTATCATCCTGTAGTTCGCCGGATTTTCCGTGTATCCTTGTACAAATATTGGAATCAGGGTGGCAAGGTTCCATGTAATTGGAATTTGATTCTGTGGATTGATTAAATTAAGTAGTTGTATCATAATTTTAGTCCATGCTTTTGGGGCTTGTTTAATACTTTCATTCGATAGCCCATCAGGCCCAGGGGCTCATGAGCTATTTAGACTCATGATTATCTTTAGCAAATCCTCATTTTGCCAATGGACTTTCCATCTTCCTCTGATTTTTGTCAGCTCTTCCTTTAACGATGCAGATCTTTTACTGTATAAGTGTGAAAAATGTGATTTCCAATTTTCCTCTGTAACATTGTGAATTAGGAGATGTTGGATTGTCGTGTGTTGCGGTTTTTCAGAACGTCCAACATTTTTTCTGAATCCATTTGATCCAGCATGCTTCTGGTACTTTTTAGCCAGTTTCCGTATTTGTTTTTTCGTGCCTCTGTTGAGCACGATTTTTCTCTGTGTTCTTTTTTAAAATCTCTACAGAGTTTTCGTAGAGCTTTTTTCCTTTGCTTAATCTCACAGTTATAGTAGTGAGGATGCGTAGCTGTTTGCTTTGCAGAGGAAATTATTTTCCTATATGGATCTAACAGCCATTGGTACTTTAGTTTTTCAGGTCCTTTTTTATCTGTTTGACTGAATCTTTCAACAAGTTGGTCCATTTGAGCCGGATTTAGCCGTAACCTGGTCCCTTGTGCATTAAGTTCCATTGTCAATTGTTGTTTCTTTCGTCATGGCTGTCCTTGTCCAGAGCATATCATTGATAGAATTTGATGGTCGCTCCTTGTTGGTGTCATTGTATCCGTTTTGCTTTTTGTATTCCCAATAACACATACATGTAATCTAATATCGCCTTTGAGTTTCCACTGATCCATGTTGGAATCATTTGATTCATTGCATCTTGTGATCTTCCGGCGTGTCAAGTTTCTTAGATTCATTTCTTTTATCCATGTTTGTGCTCTTCCAGTTAATTCACTCTTCTTCAGAGGTATTCCTTGCTTATCAAGTATATGTATATTTAAATCACCACAAATGATGATTTCCATATCCCGATGTTTATTTGTTATACTGTCTATTTCTGTAAGTAAGGAATCCATGAATCTTATCTCATTTATAGCTATTGGATTCCAATATACATTGAACATTCCTAAAAAAGGTTCATCAATAGGCTGTTGGATAGGGGTTTTCATGATATCCGATCTCTGTAAGAGTGTATATTGTATCCATGGATTTATATTTACCAAGGTAATTGGAGTTGATGCCGAATCAAGTTTTATCAAGGTTAATAATCCTGCTGAGGGTCTTCCTCTACTTGGTTTTATGGCCGGATTCATGTACACAAGAAAACCATCACATATTGGTTGAACTGTTAATCACGTTTCTTGCAAACAGATTACATTTGCCTCCATTATCTCTGCAACAGCTTCCTAAAAAAAGAGGACCCTGGCCTTGTGTATTCCATGAGAGTAGTGTCCACATTAAGTTGTTCCATTCCGGTGGTTGTTATGATTGCGACACAGGATATTTTGTGTCTTCTCCTGATTCATCAGTCATCACTCGTTTTATTGGATAGTTTTCAATATTTTCGTTTTTGTATCTTTTAGTGTGATTTTCTCTCTTTGAATTTTCATAGTTTTTTCCAGGTCCATCACTTGAGACATTATGTAAAGAAATGTTTGATAGAAATGAAGTGTGAGCCAGGAACAATTGTTAGAATGAGGTTACCAATGCAAGTGAAGAAAGGAGAATCGTCATTTTCAGACAAGAAATGAATGGTTACAGATAAGGTAATGCAGGGAAAATGTTAATAGTCATATGCTGGATGCCATGCCAATGAGTATTTCAAAATATTATTTTCTGTATCTAGTTATTCAATGTGCATGGTTGTTGGAGCCAAGTTCATGGTGTGAAAGAGGTGTGTTGTGTTTTTGAATATCAATAGCTTCTGGGCTGTGCATAGTTTATCTAATGTTGATGACATAATAGTGAGAAATGTATTATTGACAAAATGAGGCTGGTCACGAGGAAGTTCAGAACGAATGAAGTGGAGGTTTTGAGAAAGGTCTGAGCACAGACCCCAGAAATTACATGATGTACTCTCAAGTAAAATATTACCTAACCATCGTGACGATTACCTGCTTGCACAGTCAGGAGACTTAGTTTAAGCCCTTGAGCTAGTTTGGTAATCTTGACAGACGTTCTCATGGCTTTGGTTCTTTCAGTCTACCCCCAGCACCATAAACAGGTTACATGTCACACTCTGTAAATAACATTTACATGGCATTATGCCTTCTTATACAGAAGCTCTGCTTAACAGCAGAGAAAATGTTTAAACCATTCTGTCATCTGTTTAGGCGGAGGAAAAGTACAATATAAGACCCCTTTACATAACATTACAGCCTAGACAGAGTAATCAAATTGCAGAACTTTACAGGTCCTATGCAACCCATTTCATTTTCTCTTTTTGTAACTTAACATGGTTGTCTCTTATACATGGTACCAGCAGAGGGGGCATTGTGGAGTTGTTTCACTGACTGATGGAAACTGTTCAACAAATGTTGGACAAGCAGTGATGGCCAAAAAGTAGCAATATATTAAAGCACAGAGTTCCTAAAAATTAAACCCAAAAGAACCTGAAACGTCAGCATGCTTTGATCCTCATTCGTGCTGGCTCAAGTAGCTACCCTGGCAGTGGGGGGCAAATTCATCCTGGGGAGCCAAGAACCTCTGGCACCAACACCTGGTGATAGGTCCTGGGAAACCACTGTTCAAGTTCATGACCATGAATGTACAACTTCACAATATTTAATCACTCTAAAGGTGCCCTTTCAGTTTCTTGTTAGAAGTTGTGCGAACGTCCACAAGGAACACATTCTCATTCACTTCAGTAATTTATGGCTAGCTTCGCTTGCAGCCTGAGAAATATTCCTCCAATAAATATAGAAATTAAAATGTTCTTTGGCATACTTTGTCAATGAGCAATCTTACTTTTTGTGTTTACTGAGTAGCCCGAGCAAAAGGCACTTTTTAAAAATAATTATATTAAAAAACTATTTATTTTAGAATAAAAAAGTAGAAATTAATTGAGCCCTTTTGGTAATCCTGACAATTTTTTCTGCCTGCTACCCGCTAAATTAATAGTTACTCACTGTAGTGACTAACGTACTCTAAGTCAATAGTCTCCTTTCCTCCATACTGCATGGGCGCCCCTCACTAGGGACAATAGACAGAACCTTTTTCACCAGAAAAAACCTTCTTCCCCTTTAAATTTAGAGACGAGCAGCCCTGGGAGCAGCGCTCCCCTGACTGTGGCCACCGGCGCTGCTCTTCAGTCCCCATTGACACGTCGACAATATTTAACATTGCCTAATGACACCAGTATTATTAGGGGGAGGATGGTGGGACGTGTGGAGGAAAGGGGACTATGGACTAAGAGTATGTTAGTCACTACAGTGAGTAAATATTAATTACTCTTACGTCTCATCCCATTTCCTCCATACTGCATGGGCGATTACAACTGAATGTAGCCCCAGGTAGGAGAGGAGACCCTCCTTAAGAAAACAGATTCCTTAGAACAGCCTGTCCAAAAGCCGCGTCTGACTTAGAGCCAGCGTCCAAACAGTAGTGCTTACAGAAAGCCGAAGGGGTGGGCCAGGTGGCCGCCCTGCTAACCACCTGCCACAGCACCTGCTGCTGGAATGCGATGGCGGTGGCCTTGGCTCTGATAGCGTGGGTGTGGATGTTAGCTGGAAGCGGTTTGTGCTGCCCCTCATAGGCCTCCTTGATGGCCGAAACCATCCACCTTGCTATAGAGGCCTTCGATGCCTGATAACCAGGCCGTGCCCCTCCCCCCCCCAAAGGTAAACATTGCGTCTGACTTGCAGAAGCCCCTGGTCCTGTCCAGATAGAAATTCAGAGCGCATCTGACATCCAGACAGTGCAAGACCCTCTGAGCATCGTCTTTAGGGTCGGCAAAAAAGTAGGTAAGTCAATCTCCTCATTCAGATGGAACGCTGAGGCTACCTTAGGTAGGAAAGCAGGGTATGTTCTCAGGACCACCCTATCCTTGTGAAAATTAGTATAGGGTTCTGAAGCCACCAGTGCCTGTATCTCGCCGACTCTGCGAGCAGAGGTGAGGCCCACCAACAGAGCTGTTAAAATGGTGACCAGTGTGATGTCTGCGGACGCCAATTGCTTAAATGGTTTGTGCGCCAAGGCGCTGAACACTACATTGAGGTCCAACATGGGGTGTGGTTTCTTGATGGCAACGAAGAGCCTGGTGAGGCCTGCCAAATGTTGCTTAACCACAGGGTTGGAAGAGAAGAGGACCTCCTCTGAATTTCTGTAGGCCCCTATTGCTCTAAAATAGGTGCAGCATGTACCCACCTGCACGCCGGAGTGAGCAAGGTGTGCAGAGAAGGAGAGCATGTCATCCAATGTGCACGTAAGGGGGTTGATCTCCTTAGAGTCAGCCCAGTGACAGAACCTAGACCATTTACTCTTGTACTAGCTCCTAGCAGCCTTGCTCCTAGCACCCTGAATGATTTCTAGATTAGCCTGTGATAGACCCAGATGTTTCAGCGTGACCTGCTCAGGAACCACGCTGCAAGGGCTAACTTCTGTGGAGCGGGGTGGATGACCCTGCCTGCCTGCTGTGCAGGGAGATGTGTTGGGCCCAGCAGCAGCTGACTGGGAGGCCTGTCCGCGAGGCTGAGAAGCTCAGAAAACCACGGTCTCGCCGGCCACCGCAAAGCTATCAGATTGATGCTGAGGTGACACGATTTCTTTATCTTGCAGAGCACCCTGTGGATCAGGGTGTAGGAGGGAAGGCAAACGCTGTCATGCCGTTCCACTGAATCTGGAATGCGTCACCCAGGGAGCCGGGGCCCTGCCCCTGCCAGGACGCGAACTGCTGGCACTTCTTGTTGTCCCAGCAGGCAAAGAGATCCACTTGAGGATGCCCCCATCTGTTTTTATCTATAGCAACACCTGATGGTTCAATCGCCTCTCGTAATTGTCCGCTCCCAGTCTGCTGAGTCTGTCTGCTTCCAAGTTGGACTCCCCCGGAAGGTGGATGGCCCACAGGTAGATGTTGCTCTCCAGGGCCCAGTACCACATGCTGACCGCTAGGTTGCACATTGGGGGAGACCTGGTACCACCCTGCTTGTTGACATAGTACATGCTGGTGGAGTTGTCCGTCTGGATGAGGACGACCTCACCGCCAATGAGCGGAAGGAAAGCTTTGAGAGCTAGCCAGGTGGCTTTCGGCTGCAGCCAGTTGATGAGACCCCTGCTCCTGCAGGGTCCAGACTCCATGGATACTGTGGTTGTCCAAAGTGGCCCCCAAACCTTCCAGGGAGTCATCTGTAGTAATGGTGACCTGCGCAGCCAGCTGCCGGAAGGGCTTGCCAGTCCACAGTTTACAGTTCAGGAGGAATGCTGACAAGTTCTGCTTGGGAGTCCCGCTCCTGATTTCATGAGGCTGCGAAGTGCAGCTGAAATCTCCTCATCTTGAGTCTCATGTAGGGTACCGCCAGTAGGACCGCTGCCATGATGCCTAATAAGTGTTGGTACCACCAGGCCGAGGTCACTTCTCGGGTGAGGAAGTGTGCAGTGGCCCTTTTGATGGCAGTGACCTTGTCCTCTGAGGGGAAAACTCTCTCGGAGCTTGTGTCCCAGATGAGGGCCAGAAAGGTCAGGCTCTGCGTAGGCTGCCGCTGAGACTTCTTGAGGTTGTCCGAAAACCCCAGCTCATGAAGTGTGATCATAAGGGCGGAGGAAGTGTGATGAACCGCCTCCGGAGATCTTGCCCTTATGAGCCAGTCATCCAGTTACGGTTAGACGTGGTGGCCCTGGCCACTGCATTCATGAGCCTGGTGAATAACCTGGGGGCTGAATTGAGGCAGAAGGGTAGAAATTTGTATTGGAAATGGCAGCCCGTGATCCTGAATCATAGGAAGGAGCGATGCGGCTGCTAAATCGGCACGTATAGATAAACGTCCTTCAGATCCAGGGAGCACATATAGTCTCCCCTGCACAATGTCTCCGCAATTAGTGCTGGCGTAACCATCTTGAATTTTTGAAGAGGGAGGGAGAGGTTGAGGGTGGAGAGAGCCAACACAACTCTCAGGCCAGCCTGGTTGTTCTTTTGAATGGCAAAAAAAATCCTGGAATAGAAGCACAATCCTCCCTGGGAGGCTGGGACTTCTTCCACGGCCTGGCTCTCGACGAGTGACTGAACTTTCGTCAACAGAGTTGCTGTCCCAATCTGTGGGAGTGGAGGGGAGGAGAGAGGAGAGGAAGGGAAGGGATTGGTAGGCGGTACCCCATGGATAGTGAGGATCCAGGGGTGCACGAACTTCTGACGCCAAAACGGTACATGAAGGGAAAGCCTACCCCCCCACTGGAGACACGTGGACCCAAAGGGACGTGACATGCTTTATTTCCCTCTGAGGCTGCTGCGGAGGAGGGGGACTGAAAAAAAAAAAACCCTCTCCCACCCCCTTTTGATGTTTGTGCCGGAGACTCAGAGAATGGTCAGGCTGCCTGGACCTCCGTTCTTGGAAGCCACGGAACCCTCCGAACACCCGCCCCTTGCTGGAATCGATGGAGCCAACGTGGGCAGCAGGGGCTAGCCATAGGAGGAATTAATATATTGGCGTAGGTAGAGGGGCCGGAAGGAGCATGTCTCTGATCACATCCCTAAGGATGGCCCCCATCTGAGGAGATTTCATGAGCGTTAGGAACTTTTCAAATAACCTGTCCTTGTAGGCCGGTGGGGTGTCAGGGGATATTGACAGGGTAGCGTGCGGCTGCTGGGGCTGCTGCATACTTTGTTAGCGGGGTAAATCTGCCCTGCGCTGATGGATAAGCTGTAGGCCAAGTACCTAGTCGACACCAGTCCCACCTTGTAACTTGTTCTCCAACTTGCTGCGTTCCTCAGGACAGTAATCAGACGACCTGCCCTCTTGTCGAGCTGCATGCCATGTGCCGAAGTCGTGGTGCTTGGCTCTCTGGGCCCAGCCTCCTCCAAGACTCTTGGTGATGAAGCATGAGGCCACCCTCCACCTCAGGCTGAGGCTTGGTAAGCGTGTCGTCCTCTGCAGTATCGCCGGCAGTGCTGTGTGCAGGCGCCCCCTCTGCCATGTTGCTGGTACAAGAGCGTAGCCCCTCAGATGTACACTTAGTAAAAGAACCTTGCAGTGCCCTCAGCACCGTCTCCGGAAGGATCTACAGACCACTGGTCCCTGCGGCCGGTAGCTGAATTAGCCTCGGTACTCGTGCTGGTGCAAGAACCAGAGAGGTTCCTCCTGTCCGGGCGCTTCCTTGGAAAGGAGTCGCCCTTGCGGGGTGCACTGGAAAACAGCGGCCCTCCTTTGGGCCTTGACTTATGTCTAACGAAGTCCTTCAAGTACTCTGGAGGTGACTTCTAGAAGAGTTCCCTCCCCCTAGCTCACCTGTTCTTCAGGGCACGCAATGAAAGTACGTCGCACGTGGTAGGGGCCAAGGCAGCGGGACGCCAGAGGACCGAGAACCTGATTGATAAAAGAAGACAAAAAGACAGAAGAAAGTATCCAGGGGAAGAGCGCGTAGTATTACATGGCTGAAGCCAAACCCAGGAGCGCTGGTGAAATTGGCCCGTTCCCGTTGACGCAGAAAAGGGGACTGAGGAGTGGCACCGGTGGGCAGAGTCAGGAGAGCGCATGCTCCCAGGGCCACACCCCCGTGCACCTCTAAATTTAAAGGGGAAGACGGTTCTTTCTGGTGAAAAACGTTCCGTCTCCCGTCCCTAGGGAGGGACGCCCATGCAATATGGAGGAAAGGGGATGGGAGGGAAGAGTATGGCCAATTACTCTCTGAAATTCCACTTTATCTTTAACAGCACGACAGAAGATTTTGATTCTGAAGCCTTTTTTAAAATGATGTTCTTTTTATACACGGAATGTTTACAAACTCTGCGAGTTTTAATCTAGGATTGCAACAAATGGCTTGAGGCAAGCCCCAGTTGCTGTAGGGTGTCCTTGTTGCAACATCACCTTTCAAACTGCCATTGTAACAGCCATGCATTCGCCAAATTCGCTCACAAATTGAAACGTTCTACTGCATTGGGTTAATGCAAGAGTCGGGCCAGAAACCTTTAGAGGTATGTATGCTCTTCCTTCTGCTGTCTGGAATAGAGGAGAGAGCAGGGAAATAAAAAGCATTGCGTGAAAGCATCTTGATATGAAGACCATAGGCAGGAGCAAGGCAGATCTACACATTCATTGATGGCTATGTGTTGCAACAATGGGCTTAATCTGTGGCTCCTCAGGTGTAACCTTTAACTGGATGAGAAACAATTTTTTTCTTGAACTTCACCAATGGCCTCTTCCCCTAATCCCAGTGCCCAAACTGGGACTACTACAAAACTCACTGATTGTTTGGTCTGCAATTTTTTCCTCGGATTTAGAAAAATGAAAATAGACTGATTGTGACTGGCACTTTGCCTAAAAATGAACACACTTTTTTTTCATGTACTCTCAAAATTGTACTGAGGTGTTTTGACTATTACTAACCGGCCATAACACTAAAACTCTGCTGACTATAACACAGGAGGTGAGGAATTCCATCCAGGTGAAGATGTACAACATAGGATCTATGCAGATGTTCTGTAATGTAACTAACTTCTTGTGGCCTGTTCTTTCTACTTATGCAAGCATCTTTAAGCATGCAACGGAGGAGTGGGGGGAGCACTGGTGAGCCCAGCCAAGATAGCCGCAAGCCTGTGAGCTTCTGCGCACTCCTATATATCTGGAAGATATCGTGGCACTTTCTTGCCTCATGCGCGATGACGCCCGAGACCGCAAGGGGGAGCCTTTGTCCTGATTTGGTGCTTTCCTCTACACGGGCACTCGCGCTACGTATTTCCGTTGTTTTTCAACTAATTTTACGAGCCCCGAGGGTGAGGATTCTGCAGCTAATTAAGTGTATATTTGTTTACCTTTTCCAATAAAAGAAGTAAGGAAGGAAGAAAGAAGGATTATTTCTATTTCTACCAATCAGCAGTGGGTACGTTAGAAACTTCCATTCATTATTATGGCAGCTCAATACCCATCAGGCTGATCAAGAATGGTCAGAGGATGAGGAGGGCGCATATGAGATTGACCTGATGGCCATGGTGGACAGCTTTAAGAGGGTTTTGGGATCCTCTGTGGAAATCACCATTAAAAAGGCTGCCACTGAAATGCTTTTGCCTATCCAACAGCGTTTGGACAGTATGGAGGAACACCTGCATACAGCGCCTCCACTGGGAAAAAAAGAACACAGAAAAGGAAACACCTTTCTGATGGGGAAGTATACCGGCTCGCAAGAATATGGACTCTTTGACCCCCCCTCAGCCTGCCCGAACAAGCCACAACTGCCATTTCAGACGCCTTCTACGGGCTTAAGAAAGCGTTTCTGACTAGGAAGGAAACCCCTTCCAACGACAGACCCTCTCACTTCGAGAAAGACAATGTGGGTGGCAGACCCTCAAGACCGAAGGAGGACCAGAGGGCACAGATGGCTATGATAAGGGGGGGGGGGGGAGTTCCAGAATGACGACCAGAACCCCCTATCCTCAGAGGAGGACGAGCAAACTGTAGGGTCGAGACCCTCTACCTCTGGAAATGTGGCAGCCCCCATTCCCAGGCAATCATCCGGGAAACATTCTACCACGAGGGAATGTTCACACCAGAAGATCTGATCCATCCCAGGTCAACAGAATGGGGGCCGTCACCAAGAGCAACAGAGTATATTAAAACCAGACTATGTCGGCCCCTGTAGAAGGAAGTCAGGGCCAAGCTCAGATCGGAATGTCCTCGCCCACAGATTCCAGGCAAGGTAGCTTGGACCCCTGAACTCGATACAAAGATGATCACCTTCCGAGGGAAGAACATTAAGGATCCCAAGAAGGGCATTGATCATGCCTGGAGATCCTGTCAAGATAAAGTACTTGCCATCATGAGGCCCCTGGCAAAAATAATGGACCTGGCCGAAAAGGCCATTGACACAGGCAAACCAATTGACCCTGCTATTCTATCGGGTTTGTCCCAAAAAGCACCCTGCTTGCTAGGGAACGCCAACTGTGGCATCTCTACAGAACGCAGGAAGGGCATTCTCCTAAAAATTGACTCCAAATTGGGAAAACTGGCAGACACCAAGTCTTTTATTCGGAGACCCCTTCGGAAACGAAATGTCTAAGTTCGTTGGCACCTTCATTGCATTAGACAAGGCTCAAGCCTCTATTAAATGAGTACTTTCTTACCAGATTTTTTACCGGGCCGGACGAGGTAGGGGTCGCTCCTCCGGCCGATACTCTTGAAAGAAGACCTCAACATTCAAGAGACCAGCACAATTCCTGGCAAGACCGTTTTGGACACCTTCTTTCCTTCCAGAGGGCGATGAAGACGACGTGGCTGAAGAAGAGTGGCTAGATATCCAGCCCAACAGCCAACATGTTAGTGTAACCATAGTAGCGCCTGCACCACAGACACCCATAGGAGGGAGGATAGCTCTCTTTGCTTAAGCCTGGGACTGCTTATCAGGAGACACCTGGATCAGGGATACAGCTCGAGGTTTGCGCCTAGAGTTCTTTGTCCAACCCCATCAAGCTCATTGCCCCACGCATATATTAATGTCCGAGTTGGACCCAGTGGCGCTAGACAGCAAGGTGCGCAATCCACACCAAAAACAGGCCATAAGCCCTTGTTTGGATCAGGGCAGATTTTTCAGCCCTATATTTTTGGTTCGCAGGAAGCAAAAGGTATGACCATTAATAAATCTCAGAGCTTTGAACGACTTCATAATCTATCGCCATTTCAAGATGGAGGGGATACACATGCTCAGAGACATTTTAAGGCCAGGTGACTGGCACATTCGGCTGGACCCCATGGACACCTATCTGGCAGTGCCATTCATCAGGCACACGTAAGCTACCTGAGGTTTTCTTGGAAGGATCAGGATTGGGAGTGTCTTCAGCATGCCTTGGGCATTTACCAAACTCCTAAAGCCAGTTGTGGCTCATCTCAGAGAAAAATGTGTTAGACTCATTGTATACTTAGACAACATAATTTTCATGGCTCAATCACAGACTCTGGTAGAACAACAAGCCCAACTTGCCATAGAGCTCTTACACAGCCTCGGTTTTCTCATCAATTGGGAGAAATCGGTTCTTTGCTCCTCCAGGAATCTAGAACTCCTGGGATTCATTGTGGACACGCAAAGCTCCCAACTCCGCCTGCCTACCTCCAAGATACACTCCACGAGTGGGGAGATTCGCAGGCTTCTACTGAGGAATGTCATCTCCCTTCGGGAGTTAGCGAGGGTAATAGGTCTATTGTCCTCTTCCATACAAGCAATATTTCCCGGCCCCCTTCACTACTGGGAATTGCAGAGACTGAAAGGTCAACATCTAAGACGCAGCATCTCCTACTCTCAACGTCTAACTCTATCGCCTCAGGCAAGGACCGAGCTCGTCTGGTGGCTCACCCATATGAAAGCTTGGAATGTCAGGGCACTCTTCGGGTTTGCCCCGGACATAGCAATAGAGTCTGACGCCAGCGCTCAGGTTGGGGAGCAAGATGCAGCGCCGTCGCCACAGGGGGAACTTGGTCTCCTCAGGAACTGGAGATGCACATAAATTGCCTGGAGCTCCTAGCAGGCTTTTTCGCTGTGGGATCCTTTGCCAGAGGCAGAGTGAGCTGTTGTATTTTACTGAAAATGGACAAATTTCAGCAGTGAGGTACAGCAATCAACTGGGTGGAACCAGATCAAGACATCTAGCGGAACTAGCCAAGGACTTTTGGCATTTCTGCCTGGAACAACACATCTCTGTCACAGCAAAATACCTACCAAGGCTCAGAAATGTAATCGCGGATTGGCACTCCCGCCATTCCACAGACTACAGCGATTGGATGCTGAGCAGAGAGATCTTCTGCCGCTGCCTCCAACGGGTATGGGGCCCCTTGATCAGGGATCCGTTTGCCTCCTGCCCAACACCCAGCTTCCAGAGTTTTACAGCTGGAGACTGGATCCAGGAGCTGCAGCGATGGATGCATTTCTGCAGCAATGGACCGGTGGAATTCTTTACGCCTTTCCCCCCTTAACAATGATAGCGAGGACCCTGGCGAAGGTCTGTCAGGAATGAACAGAGCTCGTTCTCATAGCTCTCGTCTGGACATCTCAGACCTGGTATCCGGTTCTTCTGGAACTTTTACTCGGATTTTCCAATCCTTCTACCCCGATCTCAAGATCTGCTAACTAGTCCGGCAGGTCAACAACATCCCCTTCTCCTCAGCGAGTCCTTGACTCTGGCGGCCTGGAGGATTTCAGGTCAAGATGGAGGGTCCCAGGCATCTCTCTCAAAGCGGTCAGTCTTATCAAGGAGAGCTGGGCCCCCACTACCTACAAGAGGTACTCTAACTATTGGACCGCCTGGATATGCTGGTGCTTGGACCAGGGGCTCCATCCAGTTTCAGCACCTAAAGAAGACATTTTGAACTTTCTAGCCTTGTTAGTAGAGCGAGATCTCGCTTGTAGGACGGTTAACGCTTACCGCTCCGCAATTTCAGTCGGCCACGATCTCGTGGAGGGCCTCCCAGCAGGAGAACATCACCTGGTATGCAGGCTACTGAAGGGCATTCACCTAACAGTACTGCCACGTCTCGATACAACAAACTGTGGGACGTCAACAGGGTGCTTAATCCTTTCCTCTCATGGCCTCATAACGAGGAGAAATCTCGCACAGCCCTTTCCGGTAATCTCACTACGCTGTTATGCTTGGTCTCCTGCAGGAGAGTCTCAGATGTCATAGCGCTCGACTTAGCAGGCAGGTCCTTTTTTCGACCGATGGCATAGTATTCCATATATCCAGGAGAACCAAATGCAACTCGAGAGTGATGTGATATATCCTGCCTTCAGGGAACAGCCAAAGCTATGTCTAGTCAAGTGCTTCAAGGTCTACGAAGGGGCGACCGCTCCACTCAGGACCACTCCTAATGGGCAACTGTTGATAGCACTCTGCAGGCCACATAGGGCGGTTTCCGCTCCAACATTGGCATGCTGGGTACGCTGGACTCTCCCAAGCAGGAATGGATACTAATCTCTTCGGTGCTCACTCAGTGAGAAGCGCCATGGCCTCCAAAGCCTTTCAGGTTGGAGTCCGTTTAGAGGACATAATGAGGATGGCCAACTGGGCAGGCAAGTCCATTTGTTAAACAATTCTACCTGAAGACGGTGGAGCAACCTGCATCCATAGTGGTAAGTAAGCTTTAAACCAGCAGACTGTGATCCTCCAGTCTTGACATAGTATACAGATTTTCCAGAATAACTTCTTAGAAAGTCTTAATTCTATTAAAGACACAGAGGCAAGCATTATCCCGCCCGACTAGAGAAATAATGGGGCGCATATCACGCTTACGTACAGTTGTTCAAGGTCCTATTTAAGTGATGGATTTGTTGTAACGCATGCCATTTAAGATTGCATAATAAAGTGCTAATTTCTCTCCGGCCCTTGCACACTGAATAGGGTTATCATATTCATCAGGTAACCTTGTTTCTTTTTCTTTATTTTCATAGTGACTTCGGACAAGCCATCCTGATCTGCTCTGGCTTCCACAGACGTCCACAACCTTACAACCCCAGTTACATGCGTTTCTTCTTCTTGGTGTTTTCCATGGTTCGCACCGTCGAAAGAGGGGGTTATGCACGATCGGTCCCTATTTGGAGGGGTTTTTCTACTGGCATTGGAGGATTACTGTCACATGTTCTGTGACTTGTCATGAACTTGGGCTAAGCCTTCTGGGAAACAGAGTTCCCAGTCTTCAGTGACTTATTATGGACTAGACGTTATATATATTTTCTTCAGGTTAATGTTATTTCATAAATGTTTTTTCTGCACCCTATACCATCTGTTTGGGTGCATCAAAACTTGCTGCTGAGCTATTTCTCTTTGAAGTGAATAAAGAAAGAAGCATAATGCTTGCCTCCTCTGTGTCTTTAAAAGAATTGAGACTTTCTAAAAAGTTAATCTGAAAAGTCTTTATTGTGAATTCATTCTTCAGCTATCCCAAATGGAACAGTCAGCCCAAACAGCTAGACTATGTCCTCTCTGCATGGGACCACACGCAACTCCAGACATGTTTATAGTTTGTTGGCCTCCTAAGTAAAATAGAGCTTGATTCTGTATGTCTTGCAAGCAAGGGATACACATCTGGGTACTGTTCTTCTCACTCATGGCGGCAAAACTATGATACACTGTGCTATCAAAGAAGGGCACCAAACATATACATGAGCAGAATCAATCATTCACACTTCTATGGAGGGTCTGAAGGAGGACTCGGACACTTGGAGGACATTTTCAAAGACATATTTATTAAAGAATAGGGATAAGGCCCAACTTTCCCTATAGCTATGGGGTGTTCCCTTCCTATCAAACTAAGGTGTTTGTCAGTCTGTGAACGCCTCAAAGAATAAGTCCACAGTCCAAAGTAACCCTAAACTGACCCTACCACAATTCTAACTAAATATAGGCAAACGACTCCCTTTGCTTCTGGTGCTTTGCTTCTCGCAAATCTCTTCTTCTGGGTTCTTCTTAATAGGTGATTTTTAAATAGTCTTTTGTGACTTTGTTAATCAGTTTACATAACTCTTTCAAGATCTCATTATACTTTTGTTTCTTAACAACTGGTTTGAGTTTGGACGAATGCTTTGGTTGGTATTAATAATGATTTTAGCATAACTTTGGTTCTTTTCTTTCCCTCTACAAAAAGGGTTTGCATACTCCTTTTCCCAGGGTAGTGCTGTTCAGCATCTACACAACCATCTATTGGGGTTCTCGTCTCTGCATCTTAATTCATAGTATTCTTTCTCTTTAGAGTCTCGGCCTCTAGACATATATAACACTCTGCCTTTCTCCACAGCCTTTTGTCTTTCAGTTTCTCAATCTTTAGTGCATTCGGCTTGCTCTCATTGCCATTATTCCAGTTTCCCACTTTCGATATTATGCTCACTTTTCTTTGACTGGGACCAGCAGGAGTAGCCCCATTAATATTCCCCGGCAGCCTCCCGGTTCTCCCGTTCTCCCAGTTACCTTGGATTCTCTAGGACAACTTCACCGAGACCTCTGTTCGCTCAGGTTCACTGTCTCCTCTTTTCTGGTTACTACTGTGTCATGCATTTCATATTCTCCTTCCGGACAGATTAACAACTCTGCGCGTACCCGGAGTGTATGCGGCTTTGATCGCTTAGTAGTTTCGGTTTTGTGCACCGTTAGTCCACCACGAAGTCTTCGTGGACACGCCACCACCATCAGCTTTGTGCACTTTCCTTCTCTAAGGACGCTGCGCGTCCAGCGCTCTGCCCTCGGTACCAGAGCAGTTTCCAAACTCTCTGGCTTTGGTATCAGATAATATTATCCCCATATATATGGTTGCCGGGAAAAGGTTGTGGCGATATTATATGGGTGAATATATATATATATATATATATAGGGACAGGGCCAAAATGTTTAGGGGTTGCGGGGGTACCATGCATACTTGGGGTTGCTGAAACTGGCCCATTATTTGTCAATTGTATATCATAAGACAAATTGAGACTGCCTCAGCTATAAATATTTATCACACTATTTCTGTGAAAGGGGTGAGGCAGAGACATAGCAAGATGTGGATAAGATGCATTAATGAAGACTATTCTAACCAAACCTTTCAAAATAATAACAATGTAGAAGGTGGAGGGTAAAGAGGCACAATAATTGATGCAATTTTATTAGCTACACTTAGGATCCTGGCATTCCCCGCAGACAGTGAATTGGCGGCTCATGTCACACTGGGAGTGGGGGGTTTTGAGGAATTGGGGCAGGTGGAGTAGAATCTCGGGTCAGACAATGCAAGAAAAATGAAATGGTGGCAGAGAGAAGCTGATCCAGGTGCCCTCTCTGTAGAGTGATATGAAGAGGAAGAACTAAAGGAGGGGCAGATGGACAATATGCAATTAGCCTGGCCTAGACAGTTCAATGACACTCCTCATCGTTAACAGAGGGGTCGTAGTGACTTTCAGGGGAGCTCTGGGCAGGCGGGCATACATTAAAACTAGTGATTGAGAATATGAGACATCCCAAAGCAGATGATGTGTGCTCTCACATAAAGGTCCAGTTTAGTTAAGAATAGTAATCTGGGCACCTGCAATTTTATCATCTTAGATTCTGTATGGTAAGTGCATCATTATTGAATGGTGGCTGCATAACAGGCTTGACACGCTCACAGCATCTAAGCAGACACAAACTGGAGGTGTCCAGATTTTGGGGTGCTGGTTTGAGACACACAAATACTATGATTACTGAATAAGACCACCTGACCGCAATGAGACAAGACAAAGCATTGCTTGACATGAAAAAAGTGACAGCTTTGATCATATTGACACAAAAGAGTATACATTAAATACCATACTACTCCGCTGTAGTCCGGTTATTTCTATTTATTACATTGGATTTTCTGGTTTTATATTCTGCCAAGGAGGGGGTATAGGTCAGTCAAACACTTTGAGATCACCAATATTGCTCTTGCTATCTTTTTAATAACACTATTGATGGACTTGTGAGCATGTTTGACTGTGAGCTCCTTTCTGTGTTTGACATATGGACCCGTATTTGTATACCTGAATCAGTGGGTGGATTAGTTCTGCTAACTTTGCCGAGTAACACTTCAGCTAGCATAGAATCATTCAAAAATAAATCAATAGTGTTGAATTTATTTTTATTGGAATCATCATGATTTCCAAATGCCCCAATGATATCTTCAAGGATGATCGACTTGCATTAGTCCTGTATAAAATTCTACTCCACAATTTTTAGTTGAAAGGTTTTTTGTCTTCATATGCCTAGCCAGTCCTTACTGAAATGGTTTCTGGCATCTGATCAGTTGGGAATCTTGCCACTGATCTTATTTGCGTCAGGTTTATTGGGTTTCCATGAATTGTCCCAAAGTTTTCAGCGGGACCACGACCACGACACCACCCACCCACCCGTTCCCATCCACCCACCCACACATACTTGCAGATTAGATTCCCCACCAACAGATTCTGAACATACTCTGCCTTATGAACAATGTCTGCATGCGTAAAGCAGAATATTTCTTTCCAAAATGAGCTTTCCCCCCACTACCTGTATTCAAGTAACATCAGTCTAAGATACAATAATGTAAGCCAAGCCAAGCCCAATGTATGTAGGAGAGGCAAAGTTGATGGCCCCCATTCTGAAACACCATGGAATACCACATGAAACCCTTCACTATCCTATCTGACTTCAAAACAAACAGTGTAACAGTACTATGTAAGGAAGTCTTTGCTTCATCACCCAGGAGTAGTGGGGACTACTTCTACATCTGGCCCACTCCTATTCAGCTTTCCTCCGATACCAAAATGTAATGCAAACAAAAGTACCCTTCAATTTGCATGCCAAGAAACACACCCATAACTATCTTTTAGTCGTGATAAGCACTGGGTTGCGGCCAAAATAAATAGACGCGCAACAATTAAAAAAGTAATCAGATATTATGAACAAAAAACAACTTGAAGCTAGGGTGGCGGGTTATGGGTGTGTAGTTTTGATTATGAAATGTACTGTCTTAAATCATCTACTGTTCTGTATTTTGTTGACAATTCAGATGAATATTATAAAAAAAAATTCAAAGCTCACCTTTCGCTAATTCTTTCCTTAGCTGAAGCACAGCGCCCAGATCACAGTCAGTGGTTGCGTAGGAATGAGGGACAGTGCTTTTAGATTCAGTTAATCTTTTGGCAATCACTCTGCGAATGTTGCTGGCAGTAATGTCTGAGAACGTTCCCTAAAAAGAAAACATTGTTAGCATGCGAGGGGTGGATAAAAACATTGCCCTTCAGAGAAAGGCACACACTTCTAATCACATAAGAACAGCACTTAAACATATTCAGAAGTGTTGACTACAAGTACCAATCCACATAATCAATACAGTAGAAAAGTCTTTGATTAGCACTGTATAACTCATTGCAACAAATGACTTAGATTTCATGGCCGTAACTGAAACCCGGCTGCACCCTGCAGCCGGCCCTTCCCTGGACCTTGACTTGGCTACTCCATCAGAAAGGACAGAACCACTGCAAAAGGAGGCGGTATCGCCTGTATATCCAAAAATAACCTCGACATACGAGAAATCCCCAACTCATCCATCCCATCAGGAGAACTATTGTCTACCAAAAATACCATCTCCGTCACGGCCTCTCTAACACTACATCTCATCCATTAGGCCTACTGGCCCCATCTCCTCATTCGACGAGGACACAGCTGCCTTATTGGCTACAGACCTAAAACCCTCATCCAAAGTCCTCATCCTGGGAGATTTCAATCTAGGTCTCAATGACAGCTCTGACATCCAAGCTACAACTCTAGCCAACACCACTGAAACGCAAGGCTTCACCTTATGCTTCACAGGCACAACACACGTCAAAGGACGTACCCTTGACTGTCTTGCGGACCATAATTGCATCACACATGTTACCAACAACAATCCATGGTGAGACCACAACACAATACTATTCTTAATCAACACAGACACGCAAGCTCACACCTCCACAACTATTGCACCTGCAACCCTCACTCCCAACCACCGCAACATCACACCTGACAACATGTTAACTCTACTTACGCCACTCACCCTGTGATCACTGCTAACCCAGCCTCCTTACTAGCCACTTACAATCAGACCATGGAGGCAGCCATTAACACAGTGGCACCTATGGGCAAGTGTAAAGCTAAACCCAAGTCACACATCAACCACTGGTTCACCTCAGAACTCAAAGACTTACGAAACAGAAAAAGAAATGTAGAAAGCTACTGGAAAAAGAAAACCATCTGCCAACAATACACTTCAATTCGCCACATTAGCCGCCGAATATAGAGAAGCTACCTACCAAGCTAAGAGCAATGCCTACAACCGGTGCATAGAGAATGCCAACTTGGACTCTAAAGAGCTCTTCTCAGTCTTAAGAGAATTAGAATCTCCATCACAGACCACAGACCTTTGTAACGTAACAAAGATCAAGCCTGGTGTGAAAATCTACAAAAATCCCTTATGGACAAACTATCCCCCCTTCAACTTAAAATCAACAAGAAATAAACTCATGATTCCTGCTCATCCTACAGCAGAACCCAAACCAGCGAAACCATTCCCTAAGTTTGAATTCTCACCTATTACCCAAGAGGATATGACTAAAATCATAAAATGCCTTAAAAACATTGCAATGTCAAGGCGACATCTGCCATGCTTCGCTAATCAAGGACTGTGCCGACAACCTGGCACCCTTCATCACTTCTCTTATAAACAACTCATTCACCTCCAATAAAGTACCAGATAACTTGAAGGAAGCCTGGTTACTTCCTCTACTGAAAAAACCAACCTTAAACGCCAACGTACCGAAGAATTACAAGCCTATCACGACGGTACCCTTTCTTCTAAAAATACTAGACAGGGTAACCTATGTACAAATTCAAGACTACCTTGAAGCACATAACTTGCTGGCCCTTCATCAATCAGGCTTTCGCCCTGGTCACGGCACAGAAACGGCCCTGGTAGACCTAAAAACCCAAATGGATCATATTAGAGACAGCGGCGACCTAGCTATCCTTCTCCTTCTAGACCTCTCAGCAGCTTTTCATTTAGCGAACCATAACATCTTATTCCGCCACCTAGCGAGTGATGCCCACTTCTTTGATAACGCTATAAACTGGATTAAATCATTCCTCTCGAACCGATCCATGAGTTTTCTCATCCATGGTGGCCGCACACCCCACTGCCATCACCTGCAGAGTGCCTCAGGGATCATATGTTTCCCCCACGATGTACAACGCACTCACAAAACCCCTTTTTGACAGACTAGACAATCTGGGCATCACATATACAATTATGCTGACAACACCCAGATTCTAATCCCCATCAAAGAGGACTACGACACCGACTCCAAAGCACTCAACGCTATCTACCTCGCCATTCAAGCCTGGATGGCCCAAAATGAGCTCGGTTTTAATGATGAGAACACAGAGATCCTGATCATAGGTAGCCCAGCGAAACTCAAGAGCCTCCCCCCAGCCCATCAAACCTTTGACATTGAGGGTAACTGTATCTCGATTGCTAAAGAAGTTAAGACGCTAGGGGTTTACCTGGACTCCTCACTCACCCTCTCCCGACAAACGAACGCCATCAGCTCGGCTGCATCTTACAACGCCAAACTTATTACTGCTTCCAGACCTTACTTCTCGGTAGAGAACCGCATCACCTTAGCTAGAGCGCTAATCCTTTCTAGGAAAGACTACTGCAATGTCATCTTTGCAGGCTCCTACACTAACAACATCAAAAAGCTCCAGATTGTTCAAAACAATGCTGTCAGAGCAGCACTCAATATCTCTAAATCTGAACACAACACTCAGAAGAAATATCCACTGGTTACCAGTTAGCGACCGTATCAAGTTCAAAGTACTTTCTCTCACACACAAGTGCCTATCTAACGCTGCTCCACGCTATCTATCAAACTTGTTCTCCAAAATGCAACCAGCCAGACCAACCCGTTCAGCATATCTAGGGCAACTGATCATACCTAGATGCAAAAGGTTAAAAGCAGGTGGATCCAGCTTCCCCGTTATGGCAGCCAACTACTGGAATGCCATGCCCACAGAACTAAGGACAGACCCATCATTTTGGTCTTTCCGCAAAAAACGGAAAACCTGTCTCTTTAACCAGGACATCAAGTATCAACCACCCCATCCTAATGAATCCTAGGTTGTCCACCTTACCTGCCAACTTATTATCTGACACCTGCACCGCTAATTTTGTATAAAAACCTGACCTCTACTGTTTCAAGACCTTACCTACATCGTAACTTTCTGTTCAAATGGACTGTATAACCTTGTATCTGTGTGATATAACTAAGCAAATTCATACTGTATATAACTACTATGTAACTAAGGACTACAAATGTAACTGAATCACATACTCATATTACTGTGCAACTATGTAACCAAGCTTCTCAAATGTAACCATAGTCTTAAGCTCAAGCGCCCAGATGCCCGAGGGTTAGGTACGCTTTATAAATGAACTAAATAAATAAAATAAATAAAGCTGTAGGAGTACGGCAAAAGAGGAAAAAAGGTTAAAAAAAAAAGGATGAGTATATAGGAGTTTGGCGTGGTGAGCATTATAGAGAAAGTTTGAGACATGCACAAGTGCAGTCTCAGGGGAGTATTTACTATGGAAGGTAGATTGAAGTGGATCTTCATTGCCATTCTACTCAAGGTTCTCAGTGATCGGTTGAAGACCACCCGCGCAAGGACTTTCGAATAACAGGCAAGGAGAGGCACTGAACAATAGTTTGCTGGGATGTTTGGGTAAGCAGAGGGTTTCTTCACTAGTAGTAAAACAGTTGCAAATTTAAAGATTTAAAGGAGGCATGGAAGAGTCCAGTGGAGAGAGAGGTAAACAAGCTCAGAAAGATAAGGGCAAGTGATTAAGTCGAAGTGTTTGGTCATTTGGAGAGCAAACATGTTGATAGCAGAACAAGATTGGTTGCTATGTGTGCTAATTCAGTGAGAGGTAAAGGAGAGGTCTGGGAAGCAGTGTGGACGGAAAGCAGGTTGGGGGAAGAGAGAAGGGCTTTGAGACTGTCACAAAGTTTAGAGGAACTATAGCGAAGAAAGTCATTAGCAGAAAGGAGGGAGGTGATGGACATTGGCTTGGAAGGCGTTAGATTGGAGAGTAGATATAAGTGTGCTGGGATGATGTTAGGTTTGTGAAATAGGATAATTTGGCATAGTCCAGTGCAGAGGTTAGAGCAGCAAGGGAGGTTTTGAGTAGGGTAGGTGCCCCTAATTTGTGCCAGTGTCATAGGTAATGGCATATGTTTGTTTTGAGGGTCTGGAGGGCAGAGCTGTGTGAATGGCCGAGCAGAATAGTGTTGGTCAAATGGAGTCATAAGTGCATAATGAAATTCCGAAGAACTACAGCCAATTGTGATGAATCCTGCAGAGTCCTCACAGATTCGGTGCCTAGAGTCTCCTCCCAGGTGTCCAGGGGAAGCCAGCCGTTAGTTGATTCTAACCCTGGGGGTGGTATTACCCAGGTGGATCACCTGGGAGGAGAAGGCCCCTAAGGGAATAGGACAACTCTGTTAGGAGAGACTTAATTATCTTCTTCAGAGAGGGAGATTTCCATGGTGCCAGAATATTTAATGGCTTATTGTCAGAGTAAGGCTCCCTTTTCCAAAGCTACCCACCATGGTGGTAGCGAAAACTCTTGTGATCAACATGGGAATCAGAACCTTAATACCCTGGCTTCTGATTAATATAATTCTCCCTTAAGTCTAAACCAACCATTAACACCTCTAAAACCCTTCCTTCGGGATACAGTTAATAAACAGAGTAAATCAAAATGTGTAAGGCTGTATTTGTGAAGTAAAAAGTAACTTCAAGTCCCACAATGCCCCAAGTACTGGGTTGAAGAAGAGAAATTTAGAGGAACAAAACTGAAGTATGCAGTTTAGTGGTTGATATGACCCACACCGGAGAGGGACTTGAATATTTAATGCCCCCTTAGGTGCAGGCCATTAGAACAAGGAGGAGCAGCAATAGCAGGAGCTGCAGAAGCAGAGAAACGGGAATTGTACTTTCGGACCGAAAAAAAGTCTGACCTTACAAAAGTCCGAAACATGCTACCACCAAAGGTTCAAACACCAAAAGTTTGAACCTTTGGTGGTGGCATTGTAGGTAAGTAATAATGAATAAATGAATAAAAGACTGCAGGGGCTGCAGGGGTATTCCCCGCAACACCCCACTCACTATACTGTGTGGTAAACACCCCTGCAGATCCTGAAAAAAAAAAAAAGGACCCTGCGGCATCGGTTCCCGATCACAGAAGTGAAAGGGAACTGGCGCTGCAGGGACTCAGCGTGTAAAAAAGGTAAGTAGGGTTTATGTTGGGGGTGGGGGAGTGTTGTGGGGGTGGGAGTGGGTATGTAGGGGTTTTGAATGCGTGTTCGCATGGGAAATGTGCGAACCTTTTGTGGTTTGCACATTTCTCATGCAAGCTTTTCCGTCGCTGACTTTTACGCAACGGAAAAATTATGCAGATCCGAGAAAGAGCCGACACTGTCTTTGAAGCGGATGTCGGTCCTGAGAGGGTCTTCAAGATTGATAATGTGAAGTGCAGAGAGTGGGAAGCAATGTTTTAGCAGGCTTTCACCTTGCAGGGAGAGGCTTTCCTTATTGCGTGCTGTGTCTCAGTGCCCGGAGTGCACAGGGAGCAAGATAAGCTCCTTGCCTGATCAGCGCAGGCTGCAGGAAAAATACTGAAGCAGTCAGCCGTACACTAAAGTATCAGAAGAAGCACTACTTTCAGTGGCAGTAGATCGAACGGACGCGCATAACTAAACTGGCGAGTTTACCTTTATTGGGTAATCCCGTAACACTCCGTAGTCAACCACTGGCTGCTGATAATTATTTTGAATATCGAACTAATGTAAGGAAGTCTTATTGGCGTAATAAGAACCTTGTATGACAACAAGAAAAGAAAGGTTATACTCATTATTACCAAAGCCAAGAACATTGACAAGATAAAGAGGGGGCAATATTGAAGCAATCAAAGAACCACCATTGCCAAAGTAAAGAGGGGGCAATACTTCAGAAAGCATATAACATGCATTGGCAAAGTAAGAGAACACTATTGCAGAAAGATTGTGTAACCATTATTCTCAGAGTGAGGAAGAGAATATATTAGAGCAACACATCAACAAGCATTGCCTAAGCCAAAAAAGGGCAAGTGTAATAGAGAAATTATCAGCAGTTAATTGATGTGAAAGTGGGAAGACAAGCGTGGCAAGAAAAAAACCATCCTAGTAGGAAGTATCAAGGAGGAGAGGAGCATATCCTGCATTGCATGTGGCAAATAAAACACTGAAACAAACAGGACCAGTGTGTATCATGTCTTCCCAAAAGAAGCTGTGAATTTCGATATTGTTAAAAGTCAAAGTCTTTTCTAAAGGTTTGAAGCAAGCCTCAACACAGAGTACTTGTATTAGTGTTAGGAATTTTGTCTTGGGAGGAGAGTATACCAGGAACTGGAATTTAGTGGTAGTCCTGGCAGGTTAGTGGACTAGGAAGAAATAATTTAAGTACTACATTTTGGTTGGAGGATGTGGAGAAGAGAAAGTGGCAAGGCCACTAATGTGTTTTGTGAATTGAGGTGAAATGATCCTGATAAAACATTGTTTATGCTACATAAAAATTGTGAACGTACTTGCTTTCTCAAGAAGTTGTGTTGATTTATTGATTACTACAAGTGGAGGGATAAATACTTTTTCGTTTGATTGAATTTTTGTTAAAAGCCAAGTGAAAGACTGAGTAGGAAGAGCTTAAAAAGAAATCCTGCTTTGAATCTGGGGATGGGGGTCCAACCCACATTACAAGGATACACAGGTACTCGGCTTTATATTGAATATAACTTATTTCTGTTAAACCTGATTTGCCATATTTTACCTTTATGAGTTTGATGTATGTGTGAGTGTGAAGGACAGATTCCTTTTATTAGAGCGTTTTCCTTTAGCTTTAGTTTGATCAAGAGGGAAATCCTCTTTACATTAGGGATAGAGAGGCCTTTGTCACACCTTTATGAGTTAATAAAATGGGTACTTATGAAAAACCTTTGTCCATCTCACATTTCTGACGACTCACATAATGTAAGCATGAACAGGAGAAAGACATATGAGAAGTCCTCACATCATCAATGTAACAGCCAAGAGAGCCCTGCCTGAATTTCCTCTTAGTGATTGAAGAGGGGAGATGAGGACTAGAAGGTGGAGGGACTGAGGTGTTAAAGTGAACAATCGAATGATCAGAGGGAGAGGGGCTAATAGAGAGGTCAGACGAGGAGGGAGTAGAGCAATTGGTCAGATAGGAGGGAGTGAAGTTCAAGGCAGTTGGCTACAGTGGGCTTGGGGGGAGTTAAAGTCTCCCAGCATGGCCATCGGGATGTCGGTAGGAAGTAATTCAAGGAGAAGGGTCAAATCAGGGAAGGAGTTGTTCTAGTGCTTTTACCGTATCTGAAGCAACCAGGGACCCTATGTGAGAAGGTCTGCAGGTTCTGGGTGCCCTGTTTTTGAAAGTTGTTAATGTTTTGGGGAGCAGCAATAGGTTTGCAATTGAGAGACTCCTCGGCCTAGTGGCAACTGGGCTAGAAAATGGGGGTCAGCTGTGGGCAAACAGTACCAGTTATCCCTTTAAATGTTTCCACGGGGTGCGACAAGTACCCTCCTTCCAGCATATCTATTTTAATAATGTCCTTCAAGGGTTGTGATTTAGGAACCTGTTTGGGGCCTACATTCTTCTGCCTTCTTGGCATATGCCCCAATTCTGAAGTGTACAAAATTCAAACATCTTCGCCTTAAGTTGTTTGCACGCCATGCAATCATCCTCAGGGTGGTCAAGTGGGAGACAGAAGTAGGTCCACACTTTGTGGGTGTCAAACCATGGAAAGAATGTGTTGCATTGGGGGCAAAGGCTAATGAGTTTCTTCTCCATCTAGGAATAGAGTGCTGGGAGATTGAGCGGGTCTTAGAAACAATAGAAAGTGAGACAATCTCTAATTAAATCTTAATACTGTGCATCAATCTTGGCCAAGAACTTAAGTTTTCTGCATTGTGAGAGAATAGTTTTCCTCTTCAGTAAACAGTCATCTGAAGCCTCAAAGTTGCCCTCTGGCTCCTCAGAAATAAACACTACATGGACGTCACACATGGAGCTTTCTGGGTATCTTCACACATCACCGTTGTTAATTGTCAGGACCTGGGAGCAGTTTAGGTCCTGCTTCTGACCTAGAACTGCCATATTAACTTGCCATGCACACACACCTATGGAACATTAACTCATGTATTTGTGAATGTGTATAGAGGTGCATTAGCACACAAGTAGAAGACATTTAAAGGATAACAAGTGATACCTCTCATTGTATCTGGCAAAGCCAAACTATTTAAAGCTCACTGCAGAGCTATATCCCATTGATGTTGCATAATGGTTGGACCGTGAGAGGGTCAGTCGCAACACTGATTTTCTTTAACGCCGACAATTGTCTAAGGACTATTACCTAATCTCGTAGAACAAGCCTACACCTACCCTAGCCTCTGCTATTTTTGTGCACTCATTACACCTGATACCCCCCCATTAGCCACCTCGCTAGATCACATTGTTTGCCTTTATTTCATATTCACTGCCCCATCCAATCTGTTATTTAGCTCTCACATTTCATCCTTTTGCCAGACTCATTCTTTCATCATTTTTTTTCTCATTTAGTTACCTTTTTTTCGCCATCATGTTTTTATACATTCCTTTCCCTGGGTGAAACCGGTTATATTTTTGTAGTATTCACCATCATTCCTTCTATGCTTACACCGAAATGGCACCTCCTCATTGCATTCCTTTACACTGCTCAATGTTCACCCCTTTTCTCATCACAGCCTTAGGTGACTCTCCCCATTTTAACATGTGGCATAGCATTTTCTCTGTCCTTTCTCCATGAAGTGGAACTGGCTGTTCCTTATTTGCAGAACACAATCTTACCCATTCAGTGCTCTCTCTCCCACAATGTTGTATGGTGTCTGCATTCCTGAGCTATTATTGCTTACACCAGCAACAGAAGATAGGGGCTTATGCTCTTATCCCCACCCCCACACTCATGGCAGAAGACTTCTGTACCATTTCACATGCAGTTTAGATTTCACCCTTTCATTTCACTGCAGCTCACCACGAAAGTAGGCATTTGCACTTTCTGTTCACTGAATAGCTTTGTTTATTTTTAATGGGTGTATGCAGTGTGTGAATATATGGGAATGGCTGGACTGGGGCAATGGGTAGAGCCTCTACGTTGGACCACAGAGACCTTTATCCAGATAAAGTGCCATTTCCGCTTTAGATTATTGTATGTATGAGTTTGGCAAATACCAAGGCTTCAAGAGGGACCACATTGCAATCTGTCACGCAAAATGCATAATCTTTCACTTCAGAAAGCAGATTTAAGAAAGATCTGCCATGATTCTGACAAGTTAGCTCCGGATGATCATGTGATCATGCAGAAACCCAACTGTGAAGGTCTTGATGCAAAATGACCCTTTGCTTACTTTGAAATTCCTATTTCAGTAAGTTGGTGGTAAAACTGCTATTGCAACTGAACTGCATAATGTTCCAAACATAGCATTACCACTTATTTTAAAACTCATTAGGGATAATGAAGAAATATGCAAGGCTGAAAACAAATCCTTTGATAACAGTATTTCTATGCTCTCATCCGATAATGAGGCTCTAATACAGACTGTTAAAGCTGCATTTGCTCTCATCACATGCTACTAATTCTGTCCAGCGGCCATATTATTCCTATCGTAAACTGGTGAGAATACGTTACCACTGTGCCACTGTCAAGCACCTAATTTGTATGATGTTGTCACTGCCTTAAATAATGCCATTTCACCTTCCCAGTTAATGTTGGAACTGCCTGGTATAAAAAGCATGATTGCTAGTCATGGGCAAATCTTTACAAATCTCAATTTGTCGATTACGTTTCCTGTACCAAAACTTGCAGTAACAATCATGCGGAATCTCTTTCTAGCAGGTTCTCAGGATCCTGTCCTGGGTTCTGCTATAGCTGCAAAACCGAATAGGTCATCTGATGATTAAATCACATAATCCAGATGCTATCTGGCCCCCTAGGATTAAAACTTGTACACCTAAAGAAGTCAACAGGTTATTGTTAATGATCAATAAATATGCGGAACAGAGCAATCATCCAGACTGTTTACCAACACCTACAAACACAGCCATGAATAGCAGACCCCACAGAGAAAGCAAGTAACCTAACTCAGCACACACTTTACATCATTCAATGTCAAGCGTGCACTAACAAAGTAATAGATCTCTGAACAAAACCGTGATCAAAATCCTTAAATACAAAAAAAGGTTCTTCTGAAAACCAAACTAGTTTAATAAGTAAATGCTCACACTGGTTGCATCACCAGAGCCGAGAAAATACTATTTCGATTTTATCAAATTAACTTCATGCACACCTCCAAGTGTGACTATTCCAATTAGAAGGTGTACAGGTGATTTAATATAGAGCTCCGTCACCCTCAAGTTGGAGTATTCAGCTAAGACAATTTCATCCAACTGGTGGGACTGAATGCGATTGTTTGCTCATGTTATTACCAGCAGCTGTGTCTGCCAAAACTGATAATTCAATGGACACCACAATCATCATCATGCCTGAAAATGTTTACATTCATCAGTCCGCACTGTTTTGATCGCTATGAGGGAGTGCGTTAAGGCTAGGGTTTTTAAATATGCCTGTTTAAGGGGCTTAAGATCCCCAGATTGTTAATAACATTAAGATTGGGAAAGTGAAATGTTTCTATAAAAATGGGGTAAGAACTCATCATGCTGCTAGGCTCCAAAGAGGGAGAACTCACGGTTGAACTCCTTAGAACTACAGATTCCTCAGGTCTTTGGTATATGATAAATGCAGAGGGAGGTTCACAATCCGAATCCCAACTTAATCCTATTCCTGAGTCTGCTTGAGTCAATCACTTTACTTCTATATAAGCAAGGAAAAAAAGTGTGTCTTTTTGCGGAAACCCCTTATATATTCTTGTAGATTGACCTATGTTCAACCTCACAGGAGGAAGTTGGTCCTGGTCTCCCACACCCAAATGCCTTCAGCCTCCTCTCTCTCCCAGCACTTGCCTTGGCACACACTGGCCTGTGCCACAATATGCCTGCATTTACTTATTTATTGGTAGCCGATCACTGTCACCACGTCAGTTGCTTACTCACACACTTCCCTCTTTGGTAAACCTAGCACTTAACCCCCCTCCACACCCCACTCTCTCATCCCTTCTCTCTCTGCACTTGCACATCAGCCTAGTACGTCTGCCTATATCTTTCATTGTTATATTGGATTTTCTTTCCCATGTTCCCTCCCTGTTGCCCTGTGGGCGCTTTGAAACACAATTGACTTGATGTATAAGCGCCTTACAAATGGACAATAAATACAAAATAAATGTTGAAAAATTAATTTTGTAGGTTAAATTGGCTGCATACAGTGGCGATTTCCACATTTTACGGTCATTAACTCATCTTGTTAGAGATCATAAGCAAATGGGGACTGCTGCACCTTGTTTGAATATCTATCCTTTTAGGAATTTATGTAGTAACTTTATTAGATTCAGATAAAATATTTGTCCCACAAGACAAATCCAGGCCCGTAGAAGCATTATCTTGAATAATAACACATTTTGCAGATTTTTGACAAGACCCACATCTGGAAGAAATTATGCAGTATCGATTGTTAAATTGGAAGCTTTTGATTGCCCGCCGACATATCTTTCTTGGGAAGCTTATTGGTAAATCGGGTATGACCAACCTGGAGAATTTATGGGCCAATTTGTTGGTCACCCCCACCTCAGTAGTTATTGCCATTGTGGGTTATATAAAGGGGCAACATTTGGATCAGGATTTGCATATCTAATTGAAGGTAATTTTATGGAAGTAGATAAATTGTGCAACAGATTTTTTTTTAATGTTCTTTTACAGGCTTGTTGATTATTTTGTAATATTTCATTGGACATTTGCTTTATTAATTTTTGATTTGTAATTGTTTATTGATCACCATATGATGTTAAATTGGCACTATTTTTCTTTTCTTCGATTTTGTTTGCTTAAATTTTGAGTTTGCAAAAGGTTGAATTTTGATTTAGCCAAATGTAAATAAACAACAATTAAAAATATGCCTATTGAAACCATTTTGACACTGATATTTTCTGTTATGCTTCTTAAATTATGTATAAAACATATGCTAGGATTGTGTTAAAAAATCTCTCATCCATAAGCCAACCCTCTTGCCTTAAACATACCCAGTGGCCCATCATTCCCTGCAAGATTACAAGTGATGCTTCAAAATTGACAGATCCAGATTGGCTAGGCTTTGCCGTTGGCAATGATATTATAATGCTCCAAGAAACATGGATCTTGTCACTCATGTATATCCCAGTCTACATTAAATTCTTTACACCCACCCATTCCTCACTTAAGGGGCGTCCAAAGGGTGGGTTACTTCCACTGGTTTCCACCTAACAAGCCTCTGTGTTTTAACTTCTAAATAGCTACTCTAAATGTGTTTAGCAGCTAAAATGTAGTCTTGTAAGTGGAGGGTACGGCCTTATTATTAATGCCTACAATAACTAATCGTTTTGATTCTAAATATATTTGAATGAACATAGAAACTGTACTTCTTGATTAGTCGCACAATGGTTTGCACTAAAAACACATTTTTAACTTTTCTAGGGGGTTACATCAAAGCCTGTATGGGACATTAAATATTATGTACTGATCTTGACTTCAACCAATTTGAAAACTGGGGTATCACTGATATCCTCAAAATAGGAGTTCTGGCATGTCTGGGAGAACATTCGTTAAACCGTTACATTTAAATTATGTGCCATAAACATGCGTCTTTTGGATTATATTTCAGCAAGGCACACCTTTATCCAAACACCTACTGCCCCCATTGATTGATTATTTTGTAAATAAAGTGATTAGTGGATAATCTCTGCCTTTGAAGACATTACAAGACCAGACTGTGACCATGTTCCACTTAGTTTAAATTCCAAACTGGTAGCACTTAATTAAATTAAGTGCATCAGCTCACATGACTTTTGTATCTGCTCTAACAGCAGAAGGTGGCTTAGGCAGTCAGATTCTAAATCTAGAGCTTCCAATATTTTAAATACTGTGGGTAACCCCTCATGCCAACCTTCAAATTGACTAATGCTTGAAACTGAATTGTAATGATCATCTAAAAATGTACACATTTGATCAACTAAATGTTACAGGTAAACACATAATCCCAACCAATAAAGACACTATTGTTTGATAAGGGTTATAAGACTGCAAAAAGAGGGCTAATGATTGCCCTAAAAAAAATCCAGTGCTACCTAAATGCCATTAGCCCAGAAGCTTGCTCTATTTGATTACAAAGAAAATAAAGGGCTAAACTAGCAAAGGAGCAGGAAAGCTGGAGCATCCAGTAGTCAAATCCTAAAGTACATAAAAAATAAATGAAAAAAAAAGCAATGAAGAGCAACATCACCCCTGAGCTTTGGTTGCGCCACTTTAGTCTCCTTCATGATGATACAGGTACCTTATCTTTCTCTACTCAAAAGCTCACAATTCTAGCTCTCATAGTAGATCAAAAATCCAAATATGTTAATTATTTTAAATCTAATAAAGCACCATATTCTGATGGCATGCCCAGAGATTTATATAAAGCTTGGCCAGCTCTAGGGTTCCCCTTTTGATGACATATTTTATGCTATCCTTGCATACCGCCGCTTGCCCTAATGCTTGGCTTCTATTAGCAATTGTGCAGATTTTCAAAAAAAGCTCTGGGGCTGTTCCCATATGTTACAGGCCTACTGCTTTGAGTGATATTTCTTTGAAAGTCCTTCACAAATGTATACAGGAAAAACCTTTGGATTAGACCAACAATAAGCAACTTCTAACTGCCACCCAACTGTGGCCAAGTAGATAAATTACTGCACAACTATGGTTTAATCAAGATTTGAAGTTGCTGTGCAACCCTAATGATGTATGTGATCCAAGCTGAAGATTGATTGCCTACAATATTGTCTTGTGCACAAGATCAAATAATTATTTCAAGGCTCTTGGAGCAAAGCGCACCACATTTTGGCATTCAATACATCTGCACCTTAGGATAAGCCAATACAGGCATTCATGTCAAGTCAATGCAAATGCTAATTACTTTTATTTCTAAAAATGTATCCACTCTGAGCATATAAACTCTACAGTATGTATTTGGACAATGTGGGCTACTTATGTTGTTTTGCTCACTCCTGTTAGTAAGAGTGTTGTGAGCTAGTGATTTTTGTATTTATGGGTGTATGTGTGGAGGTCATTTAAGACCATCTGATCATAGGTGTATGTTTTGTGCTCATTTAATACGATGTGTGTTTAAAGTAATTTAGTATGAAGTTAATATTGTTCATATTTAGTTACATAATCTGGTGTGTATTTAGGATGAGTGGAATGTCTGCTATGTAAGTTGTTGTGTCGTACACCCTAAAGGTATACTTAGGTGCTGATGTTATTTACTTGTCCTTTGGGAGGGTAAGCAAAGGTTCTAATGATGTTGGTTTAATTTTAGGTTGTTTTTAGTAATTAATTATAGATTAAAGCTTAATTGGCATTCCCAATGTTTATAAACTACATTTAAATTATATAAAGTAACTTTACCATTTTCTTTATTCTCCACAGGTTTCTTCATCTTTGTAATTTTATATGTGGTTTATACAATACAATGAGAATGGGGTTGGATTTTGTGGATGTTACCCACTTCTGTAGCTGAAAATAACCTAACATTTGAAAAGATTTTAACTTTTCACAGATACATTCAGACTATTGATTTTAGGAATAAGTTTGATATATTTTTTTTTATTTTCTATGGTTTTGCAGGAACGATGTTAAACTTTAAGACAGGAATTGGGCTGTGCATGTGAAGCTTTGATTTCCATCAGTGAAACAATGGTAGATTCAACAACAAGTTTGGACTGGAATAGGGCGAGTGATGCATGTTGTTTATTTGATATAGGTTAAAAGCAGAACAGTGCTGAATGTGGTCAGATTATTAAGGGGACATTGTACTTAGTTTTTTGGTAGAGTCTTTTCTGCTCAAACAGACTTGCTTCATCATTTCATCATGTATCAATTTATTTTGCCATTTTGCATTATGGGCAGATACAAAGGAACAGCAGGGAAGGAAGATGGTCACCCCATGTGCGACGCAGGTGCTCAAGGGAGGGGGCAATAACCCTGGCCGGGCTGGAGCTCTGTCCGGGGTGAAATAGAGCTTTCCTTCCAGAGAGGGACTGGGAGCCCGCCGGAGCACCCTGGCTCCGTAAATGGGCAGGAGACGGTCGACCCACATGGGAGGCAAGTATCCAAGGGAGAGGGCAGCACCCCCGGCCAACCTGGAGCTCTTTTCAGGGCCCATTAGAGCTTCTCCCTCGAAAGAGGGACCGGGACCCCTGCCAGGGCACCCAGGCTCTGCAGCTGGGTAGGCTGACAGTCGACCCAGGTTTCAGACAGGCGCTCAAGGGAGAGGGCCAGCACCCCCGGCAATCCTGACCGGGGAGCAATAGAGCTTTTCAAATGGCAGGGTGGGCAACAGCTAAACGTATTACAGCTTTGCATACAGAGTGTGCTGCTCGATAGACCATAGTTGTCAAGTTTCCCAGTTCCATAGAGGACTCCACGAGCCAGTCCTTATTTTATTCCGCACAGCATGCCTATGCGAGAGGGCGAGGAGGTTTCATGAGTGGAACTATCTGATGCCCTCCAAGTGATTACTTATATGCACTTGTGTAATACATCAGAATATTATCAGTTTCATAAAGATAAACTGAACCTAGATTATCAATTAACAGAAACTGCAACTATCCCTTTAAATCAAAGTCTCCAATGGTCTTTGCTTAAGATACTGAAAAGGGATGCTATGCCAAAGTACCAGAGAAAAAAGGCATGAAGCTGAGAGAGAGAGGCGCAGAGGGAGCCAGGGGCAGCCCCCTGTACGTAGAAGAGCAGAAAGAGGTGGGGCTGTCACAGAACACAGAGCCCGTATAAACCACACCAGCTCCGACAGAGCGAGAACCACTTGGAAACAGCATGTGAAAACCGAGTAAATCCAAACACGGTGGAACAGAGTTTGGTGGCGACGTGACCACAAAGCATGCGTGGTGGCCAGCCTGCCCATAAAATGACACTTACATCACCAGCGGGAGGAAGGAACTCCCGATCCAAGTCATGGCACCAGCCCTATCCAGAAGGCAAGAGCGGGACGCAGAGGAGCGAGACGTCACGGAGAGTACGCTGCAGAGCTAAGAAGAAAACAAGAAAGAGTCCTAAAGGTGCTGACGTCGTTACCCCTGAAAACAGAAGGTGATACGTGGAAGGGGAATACCGGAAGGGCAAGAGGGATTCATAAGTTAAAGGAAACTTGTCCTAGTACTAATAAGAAAAGTGAAAATAATCTGATCAACCAGAACTGTGTTAATGAGATATGGCGAAAGATAAAAACCACTATGGGAGGAAGAGTAACAAAGTTGGAAACTTGTTAGCCTGGGAAAAGGGAAAGGTTAACCCATGTACAGACGATAAGAAAAAGAGCGTACTAGAGAAAGACACTTGTGGAATAAAGACCCCGGGAGCCCAGGAAAATAAGCCTCATACATGAAACAGCAGTCTGTGAAAAGGTGGATTATAATTGGAAGTTGAACAAACAAAATATTTGAGGAGAGCAATATACAAGAGGGACCCGTTCCCTACAAGAGAGAAAGAAGGAACCTTAACAGAACTAAGACAATTGTTTTTAATCTATTTATTGCGTGGCCTAGCTTCAACAAGTGAAACTTTACACTCATAAAACAAGCATGTAAACATACAATGAATACACTCATTTATAAAACAGAAACGAGAGAAACAGAAAAAAGGGGTCCAAATATGTAAAATGTCAAATTCTATTATATTAAAAGAAAAGATAATAAAATAATCTGACAGTCGATCACTATACTTTTTACAAAATTAATCATTATAACCAGTTGATCTGTAGGCTCTAAGAGGAAATTCCCCCCATAGCATTTCCCATGTGAACAATGGTCAAAGATTTCGCTCCTCTGGCTAGCGAGTACAGGACATTCGATAGTTGTATGTTTTATGGTTTCGATGCACTTCTCACAAAGGCGACACGCCAGCTGTTCCTTCAGCAATCGGTTTCTTGCACCTAAAACATTGTTAGTAGGCAGTAGATTTAACTTTACTCGTAGCCAAAATTCCCTAGAAAGCTTGGACGCTTATCTTCCCGTACATTTGTGGATTTGATTGAAATGAGAAGTCTCGAGACAGCGCCTATTTTCAATCCAAGCATTTTAAATCATTTCTTCTGAGCCTTGGAAGGTCAGTCCTCCCACAATATGCCATTTGGTTCCAGGGTAGATAAAACACCCGTCATCCACAAATTCAAGACACCACAATCACCCACATTAAAGAGAGCATTAAGGGGCACATACAAAGAGAAAACCATAGGGAACAGAATGCATATAATTATTAAGATTTTACACCAAGTAATAAGTGCCTCAAGTGGAACAAGACCCAGAATATGACAAAGGGCTGCCATTGGAATGCCTACAGGAAGTGCCAACACAAGTTTCCATATGAATGACTCCAGCTTTGACCAGAGGAGCCAATCTTCTCGCATCTCTGCCCCATAGATCAAATAAGGCACCAGAATGTGCTTATACATTTTCAACACTGGTAGGAGGGAGAAACACCCATATTTCCTATCCAGTACTCGTAGTTTCGTCACTGCAGTGATAGCTTGTAGCCTAAGAACCTGATTAGCTAAACCCAAAGACCTCTTCACTCTTAGGATAACACCAAGATATTTAAATTCAGTGACCTCTTCCATTCTGGAATCATTTATGTACCAAACAAAATGAGACATACCTACAGGACTCCTGCGCCGATTCAAGACAAGGATCTTTTACTTGGGCACGTTTATATCCAAGCCCAGGTCCCCAAAATAATCAGCCACAGTTTTCAAGGACCTTTGGAGACCAATTGGGGTGCAGTCAATCAGGACAAGATCATCTGCATATAAAAGGTATTGCAGCTTCAGAGAACCCAATCTAGGGGGATTGGCCATGGTGTGAGCTAAAACAGCCCCTATACCCAAAATGTAGAGGTAAAACAAAAATGGTGCCAACACACATCCCTGTCGTAACCCACACTCCACTAGGATCCAACCCGAAAATGAACCAATCTGATCCAACTTGACTAAGTCTGATGTCAGGGTGGAGCAGTTTCAGAATGTTAACCAAAGGTTCAGGACAGTCCCAATTCCTCAACATCGCACACAGCCTGGAGCAATCAACACAATCAAATGCTTTAGTAATATCAAGGAAGGCCAGATATAAGGTGTATTTCTTCTGTGATGCCTGGTTAGACAGAAGTTTGATCAACAAGCAGTTCAACAATGTACCTGTACCCTTGCGGAAGCCTGCCTGATTTAGATCAAATCTACCAGACTACTCAGCCCAATGTTCAAGGACACGCAGAACGAAACATGAAAAGATCTTGTCAATTTCCAAGATCGAGTCCCCATAAGAGTAGTGTTGCTTTGCAATGCGTTAATAGGCGGCAAGGGCTGAGCAGTATATAGGTTTCTAAAAAAGGCTTCCCATCGGGAGCCAGAAATGGGTTGTAACTGGAGGGATGTTTGAACGTGAACCCCTCCTAATTTCCAGAAACACAAGGAGTCTTTATTAACAAGTGCAGACAACATATGTTTAGCATCTTTTTGAAACAATAGATGTCAATAACCCGTCTCCAGTTTCTGTAAACTAGCTTTAATCTTCTGATGGTGGGAATTCGAAACAGCACCCAGCGCCCTAGCACTCCTAATCTTCTTTTCAACAACAATTATATTGTATTTATGGGTAAGCGGAACACCGATCAGAGACCCATTAAAACATTTGAGAGAAGTAAGCCCTCTGAGCAGAACCTGTAGATGGGAACCAAAGAACTGAGGCAAAATTAAAGAGAATGTACCATAACATAGTTCCTGGTTGATCTTATTAAAGCACGAAGCTATGCTAGGACGCCAAATAATGGCATGATCTCTAGGTAAATACGTCCCAGGAGCAGAGACACAGGCCCCACTAAAATAAACAATTGAGAGTGATCACTACACATTTGCAACAACCTCAAAGAGGTTGAAGCAACAAAATAAGGCGCTACAACAGAAAACATAATCCAGAGTGGAACTATTGAGGCCATTTGTCCATGTCACCTATGACATTACCATTAAGAATTTTAAAATCACAAGTGTCCAGAAGGGACTCAAAGTGTAACCCTCTGGCACTTGCTAGACTAGAGTGCAAACGGGTAGGACGTCAGTCATACCAATGACAATCTAAGCACTCCAAAAATGTTACTGCAGGGTTAAAATACATGTTCAACACTATTAAGTTTGCCCAGGTCCCACAATGACATTTTAATGCCCAGCATATCTGCACGTTCCAGACAAGTTTTCAACATTGAACCTAAGAGCAACCTGCTAGGCACTAATAAGACCCCCAACAGGTCTACCACTTGTGCCTTTCCTTGCAGGTTCATGGATAATTGAAAAGCCATCCACAAAGAGTATATCTAACACGAAAGTTTCCTGCAGGCAAATCAAGTCAGCGTTTTCCCAAATAACATCATTGGTGCAGAGGTGGTTGAAGCCACACGTATTCCACGATAAGAACCTGATGGAATTGGTTCAATTTGAACCCCTAGGGACACAGTTTTGTTCATGAAGCGAAGTTCTGATATGGGATACGTCAAAGGCCACTCATCAATTTTCAGAGTGTGGATAATTTCTGCCCTCTAATCTTGGTGCATCTACTTTTACATTAATAATCAGAGGTTCGAGGATTACAATCTGCCCCACCACCTCTGCATGCAGTTGTCAAAGGCTATAGATCAACCCATTCTTCAGACAATTGGTAACACAAGTTTAACAAGCTCGATGATTCAAAAAGCACAAGTCTTTTATTCAACTTGCAATAAAAGACCACTTTTACCATATCCACCTGTCTAAAATCAAGAACAAATATTCTAGCAATACCTTCAGATGTTAATGCATGGAGGGTGGGAATTTCTCGAAACAAAGCCAGAATATATTGCTGATTAACTGGGAAGTAGTCCCTAACACTAAAAGTGTGTTTCAAGCATAGGCAAAATAAATAATTCCCTGGGTGCGCCCCACATTCAGGCATCACATGGAACTGATCAGTATCCTTTGCTCCCTCCTTCCGAGGTAGTTTAAACATAGGAGCCTTTATCGGGCCTGTAGGGCCACGGTATTGGGTAGGTTCAGCATCCAAGGGCAGTAATAACCTGACCAACCATCTCAGTTACATCATCCTCGAACCCAGCTGAATAGGTCGAAATCAAACTCCGATTCAACGGTTCAGAGATGAGAACTATGTTTGTAGGTTTTTGAAAGGACGTTATTAATGGGTTACGACTATTAACAGAGCCAGCAAGCACCTTTTGCGCAACACTATTCCCTATATTGCGCATAGGTGCAGATTTTAGTTTATGTGTATTTTTAGAAACAAATGCATCCGTGCAGGATAAGCCTGAAGCATTGCAGTCTTCAGAGAAAACTTCTGTCTCTGCTTTCATTGAGCGCAGACATCTCAGGGAGCTTTGTGTTGAGCAAATGGTGCATTCGATTTAACATTTTTTTCTTTTTTACCCCCTGTTCTTGAGGAGTCGATAAGGATGCTGGAGGGGCCAAATTGGCACTTGTAGCCCCCAGAGAAGAAATATAACCAGAGACAGGGGGAAGACAATTCAAAGCAGGACTACCAGCCAAATCAGTAAAGACAATACCAAAACACTGTTGATAAAATCAAGGGGATACTTGCCCCCCTCTTTCGGGCTTACTTGGATACCTTCCATTACCCTTGGGGGAGTTTTATCCAATGAGGAGCCCGAAGCACACCCCAACATATTAACATCAGAAAAAGATGTTTGGCAAGAAGTAGAGGTTACCAATTTCTGATCAATGCCTGCACCATATTTAGCTCAGACCGAATCTGATATACCCAGCATGGTCACAAACCTTCAATAAAATTAACTTTTTTTAGCAAGGCCCTTTAATACAGAATGAAACTCCCGTAATTCAAATTGGGTTACATCATGGCCTCTGTCCATAGAGTGCAGGATCCGGGATAACACCGGAAAGGAGAAAGCGTCAATAGCTGGTGCCTCCTGGTCCCCCTTAGGGGCAGGGACTTGCCATAAGGATGACGTTTGCTGATTATGAAGATGTACAGAGGCTCTTCGCGACATGGGGGAAGAACAGCCCCGGCTGATCAAAAACCTGCTGGGCATCAGCACGGTTCATGGAGCTATCGGAATGCAGGGGAGAGTCAGCCTCCTGGTGAAAAGGAACTGGCATAAAAGTACGAGCAGACCTAAACAACTGAACCTCCCAAGTTAAGATTGGGGCAGCTGAAGTATCCTTGTTCGGGCTGCGACCACAAGAGACCCCAAGAGAGAGGCGGACCCTTTTTGACAGTTCCAATGAAATTGCAGGTGCTAAGATAGAAACATCGGAGATTAAAGCAATCGCGCAGATATGATATGACATTTATGACGTGCCTCTTCACAAGTGTTTCAAGGCGCGGCAAGAGAGGGGGAACAAAGGGAAGACAGGCAACAATCTTATTAGACCAGGTGACATTGAGATCGCGCAAGTGCAGGGGAGGGGGAGGGGGGCAGTGCAGTACATGAGATCACACAACAGAACAAATAAAAAAAGATAGATAAATAAATAAAAAGGGAGGTCAGCTGGTGGCAAGTGCAAGGGTAAGTGCAAACAACAAGTGTCAAGTTCTGGTAGGGGACTGTAGGGATACAGAAACAGATTCCAAGGGCAAATGTTGCCAGGAGGGCAACCAGTGCAGGAGTGCAACTGGCAGGGAGGGGACCTGGCCCGAGATCAGAGGGTACCCAGGTGACCAGTGCAGTTTCAATTTCGACCAGGAGTTCAGCAGGGGAGAGGAAGAGAGAAAGCAGAAGCCAAAAGGAAGGTCTTGAATTGCTTCCGGAACTGGAGATGGTTCTCCTCGAGTTTCAGAGACGTAGGGAGGCTGTTCCAGAGGGAGGCCCCAGCTGAGGAAAGAGAACTACCTCCAACTTGTTGCTTGGAGAAGCGACTCACCCTGAGGGACATGGAGGCAGAGGAGCGAAGGGCTCGAAAAGGAAGATATTACAAAGAGGGATTTGAAAGTATTGAGGCCCCGGCTACCAGAAAGGCCTTGTGGACAATGCAGAGGGTTTTGAACGTGATCCTCGAAGCCACTGGGAGCCAGTGAAGAGATTTCAGTCCTGGAGAGATACGATCCCTGGGCTTGAGGCCCAGGGTCCGCATGATGAAGGCAACCTGGAACTTAATTATCATTCCTTGCACCAGATTCCACTGGCAGTGCAGGGGAGAATGAACCACCACAGCCATTAGATTGGATTTTAATTGGCCGTGGCTGCAGCGGTCCATTAGACTGATTCAAATTTGGGGGGGGCAGAGACGGCCTCCTGTGCACTCACAGTTATTGGGGGAGCAGTAGCTAGATTAGAATCTTCGGCAGGCAATCCCGTAAGGTCCGAGGTCAACCTTAGGTATTCACCACTGTGAAAACAATGCACAATAGGGGGAATTAACAACCCAATATAGCAACAAAGAAAGTGTAGCTTCTTGGTACAACAAGCAGACACCACCAGTAAGCAGCAGGACCACCAGTGAGCAGAAAGACCACCTCAACCCTTCCTATCGTATCGAGTTCAAAGGCCCAATAGCCCGCAGTTACTCATACTTAAATCTTTACCAGCTGATCTTTTTCTAAGTGACAGTTATTTTTGGATGTGACACGAGCACAAGGGTTTTTCTGCCCGCAGTCACTCGAGAAAGTATCAGTCAGTATAACAGAAGGTGTAGTACTCTAAAAGTACTGCTTATGCCTGCCTCTCACCCAGACACGCTCAAAGGATAAATCCTGCAATTGACTTGCCAGCGATTGAAGCAGTAGAGTAGAAAGGTCAAACTTAGAAATATTGTGACGTCACAGCCACAGCTCTTGCAAAAATGTGCTGTCGTTTGGCTTTATTTATTTATTTGCAGTAGATTGACCATGTGTCAAATTTGGTACATAGATGCTAATTGCAATCAAAAAATGAAGGGATGTAATCAGGGCTCACTGCATGCAGTCCAAAAGTTTGTCTGCAAAATTCCTAGGTTTGTGGGCCCCCCCTGTCCACCAAACACTCTGCATGCTCCGCGTGGAGAGAGGCTTAAGAGTGGTAGCAGCAGAGCAGGGCAGCAAAAAGACCACTACCACCAATAGGTGCCCAAAAAGACTTCTCAAAGGCAGTACTCCGGACAGATTCAAAATTCAGAGTCCTTCAGCAAAACACCAAAGACAAGACAATATTTAAGAGGGAAGGGAAAATACCAGTCCCTAAAAGGAACAGCAGAACCTAATCCAGAGGATAACCAGAGATTATTTACGAATGGTCTACTGAGTGCAACAATAGAATCAAGAAAACCTTGTGACAAAACACAGCAATCAGGAGAAGGGAGTAATTCTCCTGGCCTTACTTATATTAGCGGTAGGGTCACATAAGTTAAATTTGGACGTGGACGGACTTGATTTAGACATTCATGCTAACTGACGAGCACCTTCGTTAGTAAAATAGGTAGGGGACACACCGTAGACAGTAAAAGATAGTTTATTTACAGTAAAATAAGGCCTATTTAGCGAAAATGTCTTTACAGCGTCTGCATCCTTCTGATTGTCCACATAACGCAAGAGGACTCAAGCTCAATAAGCAACAGAATGACATGTGCTCCATCCCCCAACAGCGAGTTCGTCAGGCAAATACAATTCTACATCAATTGGCTTTATGATTATAAAGCTTCTGGAAGCTCAAAAACCTCACCATGTGATCCTGGTAAAAAACACTGTTAAACGCTGCTACACTATGACAGCCATATAAAAAGTATAAAGGCTAATGCCCATATGCATGCACATAGCACACCAAAACCGTTCAAAACAGTGTTAATTATTGAGGGTATCCATATGCAAATAATGTAGGATCCGATCCGAAAGTAAATCTCAAAAATAAATGTTAAGCCAAAAGTGCAAGTGCAAAAATTAATGATAAAAATCTCAAAACCCATTATGCAAATAATGTATGACTGTTCATAGGTATCAAAAACAAATCCTTTGCTCAGGACTGAGCTGACTGAGCTCCTTATACCACCATTTGAGTAATATCATATAAAGTCCCTTTTTTAAGTATGCATACATTTTCTGTATTGGAAAAAAGCTGTTCGCATCTTCCTAAGGTACGAGTGTGTCATCTCTGCGGCTGTGCACCTCTGATTCCTTTCGGCTGTAATTTCATGGAGTTTCCTCTGTGCTGCTCTGCGCCTTTGATTCATTTCTGGTGACATTCAGCAGCATCTCTCCCAAAATGATGAGACCGCACAAAGGAAGCTAGTGTCCCATGGGCCCTGCAGAAACTTGCAATTTCAGTGGGAAACCATTCTGGGGCATATGTATATTTGCTGTGTGAATCTATACACCACGTCTGAGCGATGGACAGATGTATGGCATTTCCCTTAAAGGGAAATGACTCCCCTCTTATTGCTCTGCCTATGGGCAGATGTTGAGGGTATTTCATTGGGGTTTTTGCTATAGTGCTCGCTTACTTAGTGCGTGGACCCAGTAAAGGTTGCCTGATAATCCCCCATATACCTCCTCTGGATACAGCATCCACTAACTCGGGTGGCTCAGGGTTCCTTTAAAACGCTACTCTCGGACCCTAAAGGTAGGCAGGGGACTCCATCACAACATATAAAAGAGAAAATGTAAATTTTGTATTCTGTTAGGTTTACATTTCCCAGCCTGAGAGACACGACTATTCAAAATAAGTGAACCTATTGAAGAACCAACTCCAACAAAAACAGGCTGCCTAAAAATACTCAGAATGGACCACATTCTTAGGAAAACAGAGATCAATGGCTAGGTAAATGGTTTAACCCTATGGACCTATACCTATAAACCTAAGTTAGGGGGGTTATTTTTCCAAAGGAACATATTTATGCATTGTAAATGCCTGAGGGGACAGGTGTGGCCTGTATGCCCCCATTGTTCTCTGGCAAAATATTAAGTCGTCCTGCGCCTAAAAGTCAACTTGGACAATTGAACGGGTAAATGCTGACTTTCACACACAGAAACTGCAAGCCCATCTCCACTTGACCGTATACGGGACAGAATCGCCCTCCGCACTCTTGTCATCACCCACAAGTATCTTTCAAACACCGCCCAAATACCTAGCAGATAAATTCAACATACGCCAACCTATCAGACCAACTAGAGCCATTTACTCGTACTGTCTAGCTGTTCCCAGATTTCTGCTAAAAAGAGCAGGGGGAGCGAGCTTCCCGTTACTAGCTGCCAAACAGTGGAATGCCCTTCCTCTTAGCCTCAGAACGGAACCTGCATTCTCGACCTTCAGATCTAAAGTAAAGAGTTGGCTCTTCGGGAAGTTCCAGGAATGTTCAGTTACTGGCTTGGCCGGACCCTCCTGCCTGTTGCAACTTCCCTGCCTGACTCTGTAATTGTTTCTCCCATCCATGACCACCTATTTAACCTTGGTCGACCTGCACTTATATCTGCTGTTGTACTTTGTGAATATCTTTGCCGTCCAAAATGCTGTATTGTCTGTATATCTTTGCGCTCTAAAAATCTCGAACTCCAGTATAAGCTTTAAGCACCCAGTTACCCGAGGGTTCAGTGCGCGGTACAAATAAAGAAACTAAACTAAACGTGTCAGAAAGCCATTCTCACAGACATTTAATTCCCTACAAGGAATACGTTAAACTCCAGTAAACCAGTGTCTTGACCTTAAACTACCATTTCTTGAAATTCTCCTTGTAAAAGCAAATGAAATTATACTGAAGGCATCCACCTTTTTTCTGTGATCTCGTGGTCCATTGGTTTAAATGAATACCATGTTCACTGAAAACCAATGTTCCTGCCTAAGCCTATGTACCTTCTGATATGAAACTGAGTGAGTTTCGAGGTATTCTTTCCCTAGCAACAGAAGTCCAATACACGTGGCAGCTATTAACCGACCCAGAGGCATGACCTTTTTGCCCCAAATTGAAGTTCTCGCCCATTTAGTGCTGAATGTGTTTGGAAACCTTTGCCCTGTATAGCAGGGTCCCTTTTGGAATGGTAGGCCTGGAAGCATGTCGACTCAATCCTTCACCTTCCCCTCAGGTTGTCAAATCGAGTACTACATTGTAGGTAATAAGTAACATTGGTTACCAGGTGCTCTGAAAAAGGATTTGCAGTTATATATAAAACAGCAAAATGATTTGTATTATTAGTATTACACATGTTTTGCAGCATTTCCAGTTCATTTGCCATGTATTGTCCTGGAAACGGGGTGCACCGTCTTCGTTAACCAAGTGCCTTGGGTCTGAAGAGAGCAGCACTTGCCCTTCCAGCCGGTCAAGAAAGGGTGAAGGTGACTTGATCATGAGATGTTCAGTGACAATTGCTGTCTCTCTCCCTTATGCCAGTCTAATCACTTCCAGACTTCTTCCTTATTGAGGGACAAGGAGACTACATTTAATCATGCTTGTGCAGAGTTGCAAGGGGGTTTATGGGAGGGGAGACATGAAAGGAAATGTGCGATGTTAGCAGCCAATCTACAACAAGAGTATACTTTCAACATTATATGACTAGCCACAAAAAGAAACCTTTTAAGTTACAAGGGAAAATCCAGCAGTGTTTAGGTAAATGGAAAAACAGTCCAATCTGGGATGAAAACTACAACAGTTTATAGGAACATGAAAAACCGTATTTCAACTTCCATTGTGTCGGTTTCCCTTTACAGGACTATAGAAATGTACTTTATATAAAGAAACATACAGACATTATTGAAAGGTACAATGATACGAGTTTTACACATGGAATCATATTTTTGCTTGTAACTGTTGAACAAAAGGTCCTAGAAAGTTTTGTTTTTCCTCCATTATGTTGTGTAAATTAGGCAAATGTGGCCATTTCCACACAGAATCGGTGTGTACCAGTGATTCATATATCCTAGCGTTCGTGCTGGTTACTCTCAGATGGGAATGGAATGTTTGTGTCATAGTATCGGAGAATAAAACAAAATCTAAAGCACACCCCACCATGTCATGCCGAGATGAGAAACGCAGGAGGGAATTCACCAGAGTGACATTTAATGAACCGATTAGTACCATGATCACATGTGAGGAATATGATGTTTTAGAAAGTTCCAATTGCTTAATGTCCAAATGACTAAGATGACATCACATCAAATGGGAGGGAAACTGGGTTTGGAAGTTACTCTGCTAAGACTACCCTCTTCATTAATATGACCAATGAGTACAAGGAGGATGGTTTAGTGTGATGTCACTGTTGGAACACTGTCCAATTACATATACTGACGAATTAGACTAAATAAATTATACCCACCCATAAAGGGGGATGTTGCTCCATAAATGTCCAAACCCTTAGATTCTGGGACACTGACTCACTCGCTTGCTCGCACACTCGCACACTCACTGGGCCTCATTACATATCTGCTGGTCTGGAATTAACGTGCCAGTAATTCAGTTTACCGGCACGTTTTCTGGACCGGCAGAGCACAAGTTTGCCGGTGGGGTAGCCTGATTTGCTTCCAGCTAAGAGTTTGAGGTAAATCTGACAGCCCCACTGGCAATAAAAACTGCTGGTATTACTGGTGCCGGTAATACCTGTAATGGTGAATTTACCTACCATTGCCGGCACCTGCAATATGCCAGTAATTCCGGCATATTAGGAGCCAGTAACAGTAGGTCCGTTTGCCCTATCCTGACGGAATTATCAGCGGGATGCCAGCAAACTCCTAATGAGGGCAACTGACTGGCTGGCTGATGGACAGGAAGAAGAAGAGAAAGGAGAATGTATAAAAGAAAAGGAGAAGGGAATAGATTGTTTTCCTTTGGATCAATTTTTGGATTACTAGAAACACACTGTGATAGAGGACTACCTGCAGTTAAAGATCCATGCCGCCTTCTGCGGAAGAGACAACATGCACGCCCAAAACAGAAAGAAGGGAACCAGACTGTGAAGGGAAGCTGTTCCGATCTTGTGAACCGATACCACCTGTGTCTAGCAAGAAAGAATTAAAGCAGTCCTTAAGAGGATGCCCACCTGATTTGTCAGACGGCCAAAAGAAATGTCATGCAAGCATAATATTAAAGGGAAATAATTCTGAGCGGAGCAATACTCTAATGGGGAAAAGATTAAATGCCAGCCTTTTTTATTAATGAAAGCACTTAAGGGAAGGGATATGTAAATTGACGAGACATCGAGAAATTAATACATTTAGAAGTATATGAACTTCTGGAATTATAGATGAGGCCTATGGTGGGTATACTGGGAAATCCCCTGCCTCCTAGTCTATGTAATGATTAAACAAAGCATAAGTATTCTTGCAGTAAAAGGGATATCTCACTGTGGGCATACTGTGGCAGGTTGGAAGAAGTAGGACACTTGGAAGACATTTTGACTGGTATGTATTTAAAAAAAATAAAGCTAAGGCCTAACTTTCCCTATTGCTAAAGGATGGTCCCTGCCTATATAAATAACTAAATGTGCTTGCTAGTAAGTCTCAAATGAATAGGTCCACGCTCCAAAACTAGCTCTACCTGACCCTACTTCTGTTTTAACTTAAGTTATCCTTGGAGAATCTCTCCTCTCTCCTGAATGTTCTCTTATGGTGATGGCTCTTCTGAAGTACAATGTTGACTTCAATAGAACGTCTTTAAATAGTCAATTGCCACCTTCTAGACAAGACCCTTCAACTCTTTCACAATGTACTTGGGTTTTGTCTCCCATTTGGGGACAGACTTTCTACAGTTCTTTTTTATCACTCTTTATTAGGTTCTGAATTAGGTTTCTCTGCCTTCCTGGTTCTTGTATTCCAGACCTCCTGAGATGGGGTATGTTTTGTAGTGCCTTTACCTTCCCCCTCTCCTGGGGTTGCTCACATTGATTATCTTTCCTCTTATGTGGTATGGTGGGTTTTACTTCCCATTCCTAATCATAGACCCCTCTCCCAGGTTTATTCCTTTAACTTCTTATGCCGCGGGGTACTTTCCCTTCTTGCCATGGTATTTGTTCCCAGTGGTTAATGGTCCCTCCCTGAAGCTTATTCGTTCTTCTCTTTATCAGATAAGCACAGTACCACTTTAATGGCTTTTTATTCAGTATCTCGTCAATTTCACTGAGACAAGTTTCTCTTGCTTCGTTACGATGCCCCGGCGGCCTCCCGGTCCTCCCATTCTCCCAGTTACCTCTGATTCTGCAGGGGAACGTTAGCAGGCTTGGCGCTTACTCTTGTTCTCTTCCTCTCTGGATCTAGCTGTTCCTGTTGTCAGTGTCACACCCTTGTTGTCCTTTCTCGTCGTGACCAGGTGTGGTTGTAGGTCGTAGGGCATCTTTTTGTTTTCCTAGCTTGGTGGTTTGGGCACTTTGACCGGTGCACTGGCCACCACAAAGTCATTGTGGTAACACCACCACTGGGATAAGGATTCCCTTCTCCTCAAGTGTCTCCCTCTGGTGTTCAGGACTCTTCTGAAAGTCACAGGTTCCGTGGCCCTCTCCTCAGTTCTGCCTCCTCCAGGCTTCACATCGTCAGGGGGCTTTCCCTTTCTGACGCCTCTCTCTCACTCTCTCTCACTCTCTCTCTGTGCCTCACCTATAGTAAGCATGCTCTCCCTCTTCAGGCTACTTTTCTCAGTTAAATGCATGCTTCTCCTCAAAGAGACCGATATTCCTCCATGTGCATAACGGGATATTTGAGTTTTGTCTTCAGCCAAGACTCTAGATTTTACAATGTTCCTCATATATGATAGTGCCAAATATGCTACTATGGCGGGTGGCCTAGGGAGTTCCTCGCAGGATGGGTAGTTCTTGTCCCCCAAAAGAGTAGTCTCCCCCAGTGAGGTCCCAGATGCCCAGGGAGGGTCTTGCAGAGTGGGCTAACCTCCCTTGCCTCAAAGGGTGAGGCTCCCCATTGGGGACAAGGAATAAATACCCTTGATTTGTCACTTTTATACAGTAATGCATGAAGGGTATCTAGCGAACAGGCATGTTACAAGTGATTTACATGCTGGAATGTCAAATAGCAGTAATTTCAATTGAGTTTTCTAGCATGCTGTTTGAAATTCTGACATGTCTGTTGAGTAAGGGGGAGACATGTATTTTCAATAAACTGGAAGTAGAGACTTATATAGGCAGTGATATTCTGATTCAATTTTGTTTTAGCAAATGAACTTTATTCGGGGTCCCCATTCATTTGTCAATCCATAGCTCGGGGGTAAACCAAACGTATAGATGGTGATGCGTGTGTTTACAAAAGTGCATGCGTGTATATGCAGCACAGAAAAGGGATGCAACCAGTGTATTATATTTCATCATCTTAGCCGCTACTGTCATTGCAATTTCATAGATCCATAACTTCTTGATATTCCATTTGAATCATTTATTTCTATTTTATTAATAAATAGGCCTTCTGTGCAACCCTGTGTGTGTCTTTTCCCGAAAGGGGAGAGAGGTTGTAGGGAATCAATATTGTTAAATTGGTGGTCCCAGGTTCATAAAAAGAACTTTATTAAATAAATGAAAATTGTGTGCACCCGATTAGGGGTGGGTGGAAAATTCCCCGAACTAGTTGTCGTTGGATTAAAATATCCTACAGAAGGGTGTAGCAGGGAAAAGTGCAGGAGGAGGGAAGGGAGAGACAGAGCCCTATGCAAGGGAATACCAGGGGTATGGAAGGAAAGAACCCAGTGAGGCCTGCTTATCCAAAAGGCACAAGGACCTACGCTTCACAATATTGGAGAACTTGGATCAGGGATCACCTAGGATGTTTCCAGGAGGAATTAGAGAGAAAAGGTCTTAGGCCATCATGACCAGCCAGACAGCTTCTTAGATGATAGGGGTTACCAATGTCTAGATTGAAACCTAGGGATGAGGAACACATGGGCTAGGGAACAGCCCGCACTAGATGAAAGAGAGAGGGCCATCCCTTAGCAAACCCCCTTAACAATTCTGAAAATAAAAATGTTTGCAATCTTTAGAGAGTTGGTGTGTTCTTGAGGCCATCTTATATGCAGTATATTAAAAGGACGTCATGGTATCAAAGTAAGACCGACACAAGTTTATTAAACTGTAAAATGGATGAGATAAATGCCTAATCTAAACCTAAATCTAAGATGGGCTAGGACCATCAAAAAATAATGATACAGTCCTAGTGGAGTCTAGTCAAATAAAAAGAGCCTATGCTAAAAAAAAAAAAGAAAAAAAAAACACTATTGCCAATCCTTAGCGCTATGCTTCAAAACAGTGTGGGATAATGTTCACAAGAAAAGAAAGAAGTGTTCACAAAATGATAAGTCAGGATGTTATGGCCAGGGTCTCCCCTTTCCGCATTTTTAACACAGGACAAGGTGGGACTCGTGAGCACTGCACACTCCTGAGCTTCTCTGGCACGAGCTCAAAGTTCCTTTTCTCTATATCAGGGCCTTGTGTTTTGGTTTTTTTTTAAATTGTAATTTCTCTTTGTGAAAAGTCTTAATTTTTTACAATAACACAATAAAATAAAATATCAGGGCCTTCTGTGACTGAGTCTCTTCTCATGCAAAGTCTCTTGCTTCCGAGGACCTGATATGCCAAAAACTAACAAAATTAAATTTCCTTCTGCTAATCTTCACATCGGGCGATTGCTCTTCACCCTAGGATCCCCCCTCAGCCGGGCTCCGATCCTTCTTTCAGCGTCAGCCTCCCCTAATCACTTACCAATTTAAACAGACTTCCGAAAAGGTGATCTTGTCTTGCTGGGTCACTGTTAACCTATGGCAAGTGCAGGCTTCAGAAAAATCACAGTTCGCACAGCGTACCCCTCAGCCAGGTGCAAACCCCAGTTTCACAATTCCATCAGTCATGTTCACACTTTCCACCGTTCACAATTTCTAAATCTCATCAGAAAGTGGGGGTTCCCTTCCCCTTGCTTTCTCTTGGCATCCCTCCATCAGGTTCACATTTGCCACAGTTCACATTTCAACAAAAAGTCATTCTAAGTCTTCCTGTTAACCAAGTCCGGGTCTCAGCCCCCAGTCAGGCTTTCTCTAAAGCCCCAAGTCAGGCTTCGCACAGTTCATTCATCATAATGTTCTAAGGTGTGTTAGCGTTCACCCCAATTCGCAGGCATCCCTCAGTCGGGTTCACATCTGCCTCCACAAAGTAACAAAGACTTTCAACTGTACAAAGGGTTTGGTTTGACCCTTGTAAGACCACCTTCACACCTCACGCCGGCCTCTTGGTACTTGTTTCTCCTTGTTGAGGAGAGAAGGCATCAGCCACAGACCTTCGAATGAGCACCCACGTGGCGCTGGACCACCATCTCTGGTGCCAGTTGCTTTCACAAAAGTTCACAAGGGTCCCCCTCTGCCGGGCTTGGACCCCTCTTACAAAAGTTCATAAAGGAGACTTCCCTCTGCCGGGCTCAAGTCTCCTCTAACACGTCAGTTTCAAAACAAAAGTTTTGGCACTTCCAGTCCCAAAATGCACCATCAGGATTTTACTACTACTTCTCAGATCCCCAAAACGTCATTTGGCATTGGGAGCTGCAGGAGCTAAAAGGGGATAATGTTCCGAGGTCAGGGTCTCTTCTGCTAACCCTCAGAGACCTGGGTTAGCCTGACTGGCCCAGGGGAGGAGTCTTGCTGTGGGTACCGCCAGGCAACCCCAGCTGCCTCTGGTCTTGCCTTCTAGAGGTACAGCTCCAACTCCACATTGCAGTCTACTCTGGACTCACAGGGCCAGTTTTCTCCTCCTCCAGGTCTCACAGGGTCTCTGCCTCTCTTCAGGTCTTCCTCCGGCTTCCTGCACCTTCCAGCATCCCCAACTCGCTCAAAGTGTGCTCTCCTGGCCAGCCTTTTATACTTCCTGGGAGTGGCGATTTGGTTCAGGTGTGCCTAATCGTAAGAGAGTGCTTGAACTTGCCTGTCCTTGTGAGCGGGGCAAAATGGTGGTCTTGCATAGGAGTCAATGGCCCAGAGATTCCTGTGTGTAATCCTCATTCCTCCTTGTTGCTTCCTCTTAGCAGTATTTGAAGTACAGGATGAATGAAGAGGATTCTGGGAAATATAGAGAGTTGTAGATTTTGGAAGAAAGTCAGCTGAATAGTTATTGAAAGGTTTGTAAACAAGAAAACATGGATTATGGGGTTTGTAGCGTTCCACTGAAGAGGAGGGAACCAAAGAGTGACATTATCACGATACTATAACGAGGGGAATATGGTCTGGGACCCTTACAAGAAAAGATATCAAGTTTCAAGAGCACCCAATCTTCTTTGTGTCAGTACTTGGAGGGAAAGCGACCCAAAGCTGTCAAATAAGAAAGGTGAAGAGGGGGCGTGGCCGGGAGCCGACTGAATAGCATGGCTCCATGATTGCTCCTGGTCAACCCCACTGTCTAAGGAAATTTCAGCAGCTTGGAAAACGTAATGGGCTTGGAAAACATACCAGCCGACGTATGAGCACCTGCTGCCTCCGACTGGCTGGATCAGGAGCCACGTAAATCGGCCCCTACAGCTGTATCTGCCCCCGAAATCTGCACTTGGCCAGCAGGAAGAAAACAAAGATGGCGAACGGCCGGGCTGAGCATTCATAGCTGCGGAGGGGGAGGGGCCGCGCTCTCCCGAGCATCCCGTACCTACAATTAGCTGCCCATTCGGCAGCCGAGCGGCGGATTGTGCAGGACCCTCGCGCTTGCTGCTGTCAGACGAGGACCATCGCCGGCACACACCCAGCCGCACCGCCACCAAGCACCCGATGCCGGGGGGCCTCCCGCGGCCGTGCCTGCAGGTGGCCAGCCGACAGGGTTTCTCTGGGGGGGGGGGCCTCTCTGGCGGCATCTCTTACCTGGAGTGCGCCACGGGTGGACGCGGCACCGCAGGGCCCCAGATCTGCGGCGTGGGACAGACGAAGGGGCGGGGCCCCCAAGAAGCTCCTTCTTCCTCCCCGAACTGCGGCGACTGGCCGGGCTGCCTTGGGGGCATGGCGCACCGCACAGAGACTCCCGTGGATCTGGCCTGAGCTCCACATCAGCTGCAGGCAATTTGTAGTGCCTGAAAAAGCCGAAGCAAAGCACAGCCCCGCCGGACCCAACGGGACAGTGAGGGGGGTTCAGCAAGCCTGAGTGGATTGGGACCAGAGGAACACGCACAGCCCCCGATCAAAGGACTGAAAACTATAACCCAGCTACACCCGGAGCTGGACCAGAGGTGCAATAACCCACAATCGGCGGGCCTAACGAGAGAACTGGTGCCTCACCATACCATTGCACCGTGAAGTCACATCAGCAGCGCCGCAGTGGGGGACGTCATCAGGGGCAAGCCATAAACACAGAGCATCCAGGTAACGCTGACCTGTAGAACCAAGGAGCGGCACGCAGCGCATGCAACCCCCACTAGTGGCAGGCAGCTGCGGCTTGTTTGAAGTCACAGTGACCAAGCTCAGTGTGCATAGTGACCAGCACCAACACACCTCTCGAAAGCCGGATGATCCGACGCACACAGAAGTCCCTACTTCCCACCTTGTGCCAGCCGCAGCAACACCGAGGGGGTGAGGGCGAGCGCCCCACAATGCGGGGCACAACTAGCAGCACCCAGGCAAACACCCTGCCCAGGCGCCCCGACTTCTGTGCACAAGGCAGAAGGCTTACCACAGCCATTTCCACCCTCCTACCGGAATCACTATGGCGAAAAGCGCAAAGCAGCAAAACAAGCAGACATTGCGGCAATGATGCTTACCTCCAATCAGAGTAAAGCAGGAAAGCCTGGCCAAGCATCGTGTGCGACACCCGGGAGCACCCGCACAACGGAGGAGCAGCAGGCCGAACAATTTGCCACCAAATCAGACCTAATAGATCTTCTGCTGGGGCTTACCAAAGAGATCCAGAAGGGCACGGACGAGGTCACCAAGAAGATCGCCTCGCTGGAGAGGAGAGCAGAGGAAGTGGAAAATCGCACAGAAGAGGTTGAAAAGTCTGAACAGAATAGCGGCCTTGGAGGCCAGATGCGATGCACTCAAAACCAAGCAGTAGGACGCAGAGAACCGGTCCCACCGTAACAACATCCGTATCTGCGGGATCCCCACCACAATAACCAACGCCGAGCTCGAGGGCTTTACCAAAGACCTGTTCAGGTTTAGAATAACACTACCGGACAGTGCCCCTCTAGAAATTGACAGAGTCCACCGCATGGCACAGAGACAAGCGTCAACCTCTCCACCGGACATCCTCGCCCAAATCCATTCTTTTAGAGTCAAGGAGGAGACAATGAGGGAGGCTAGATCCTCGAAGCAAATCACCTTTGGGGGAGCTACCATCGTGCTATACCAGGACCTAGCAAGTATAACTTCAGAAATGAAGGGCCCTCCGAAGCCTAGTGGAATGGCTGCAAGAACGGAAAGTGAAATTGGTGCACGGCCCCTCAGCACATAAATATATCTCAGAACCTCAAACTGCTACAACGTTGACTCATCATGATATCCTAGACATTCTGAGGAAAGAACTCTATGAGAGATCCATGACAGTCAATCCTGATAATGACTCATCAAGTGGAAATGCGATCAGTGCGACCAACTACGTCCCCTCCTCTGACAATGCCTCCGACCCTCACATAAAATCATTCGATCGCCCACCTGAGAAGACAGAAGGCACTATCACAGAAAAACACCATCTTATAGGATTCGAAGGAAAGCGTGACTTACTTGGTACAAATCGTACCAATCGAGCCTTCCTTTTGACACTCTTCAGTCGAATCCCCCAACTACGGATGTTTAAATCAGAGGACATTCTGAGAGTATCATTATCCACGGAAAACAACTACCGTGCCGTGTGCTACTTGTCCTCTGAGGCAGTCAAGAAATATCTATGGTTTAACAGAGAAGGCATCAATGCCGAAGGCCTTGCTCTAAACTCAATAGAAAATGAACAGGAAGCAATGAAATTCAGTCAATATAAATCTCCACAGGCTCTCACTCTCGACCTACAACCTATCCTGCGACCCAAAACCAACAAGACTGGAAATTAAGCTATTAATGAACTTCTACTTAAAGCAGGCATCTCACATGACCTTCCGTGGCTTGCTCCAATGCTTAATTCTTTTTTCAAATCTAAGGATCTATCTTCTACATCGTAGCTCCCCTTAAAAACTTCCTTATCTTTTCAATCTTGGAACTCATGTGGATATCTTAACCTTATGAAATGGCATTCAATGTTGGACTACCTTAATCGTCCATCAATAATAATGATCCAAGAAAGCATGAAAACCATTGCCTTTTCTCTACCTGACTACACAACGTATTGCATCCCTGCCACACGCACTTCCGTTGGTCGCCCCTCCGGGGGTATCTTGATAGCAGTAGATAACGCCTTAATGTTCAATTCGAAAAATTGTTTGGAAGGCTGACAATCTGCTTGCGATACTGCTAGAGACAAACATCCAAAGGTATCGCCACTTAATTATTATCACAATTTATTGGAATCCAGTGCATACTTCCATTGAAGGGATGATTGAAATAGTGGAGAACTGTTTGGAATTCATAACTTATGAATACCAACATATTGAAATAATATTAGGTGGAGACTTTAATTGCGACTGCAGGACTAATGATGAGCTTAATAGCTCTACAAGTAATTCATTATTGAAACGTAGAGGCACAACATGGAGGACCTTTTTAAAAGATTGGGATCTAGATATTATCACACCTGACCAAAAATCAAATTGGACCACATGGTCAAGAGATGCCAAATCCTCCACGATTGACTTTATATTCGTCACTCACAACTTACTTATAACATCATTACCTCTAAAAATTATTAAGATGCCATTTGGAGATCACGCACAGCTATTGGGTAACCTAAAATCCAACTTCTCCATCACAGCTGTCGATTCTTCTACTCCGCTGTGCGAAATAGATCGTCCGCAAACTTCTCTTAGATGGACCCAAGCCTTATGCAAACAATTCATACAATGTGTAAAGTTGGCTATTGCCAACCAACACACCATCTAAGGAACTTCTGTGAGCTCCATCGAGCAACATTATGCTGAAATAATCCATGCGGCCTTACTACACTTTAGCAAAAAAAAAAGTACTGCCACCAAAAATCGGCATCCATTCAACCCTCTCTGCAAGACACAGAAGCGGGAAAAAAACAAGGCTCTAAGAGCTTTGAAAAAAGCAATGCACTCTCCCGTGAAATATATTTAACACAACGAAATCAGATTGTGGCTTCATATAAACAAAATCTAAAACAGATAAGGATTCTAAGAAACAATTAACTTAATTGTAATCTGATTAGAGCTATAACAGCTCACGATACGCGAACAATTTGGAGAACAATTAAAACAATGATCAAGTGTCGCTCTCAACACCCAATGACATATCAGAATCCACTTGGCATTCCTATATCACGAATAAATTTCGGCTACCAGATCAATTTGTGAATACTTCCACTACTCTGTTAATATATAAAGATCTCCCACGCTTAAACTGGACCATCGCCGATATCAAGTGGGCTATATCCAAACTTAACTATTCCCGATCGGCTGGTCCTGATGGCTTCCCTCCATGCCTGTACAAAGCAGATCCAGATCTTTGGGCAACGATTATAAACATCAAATTCAAGGCCACTCTCAATTCAGGAATCATTCCTACTTCATGGCTATCGGCTAACATTATACCGATATTCAAAAAGGGAGATGCTGCTCTGCCACAGAATTACCGGCCTATCGCCCTAATTGATACTGTACTCCAAATACCAAACTGGGTTCATGAAAGGAATCAGCACGTCGCTCAACGCCATGATAATGGCATTTACCATCGCAGAAGCAAAAAAAACATCATCAAATCCTGTCTACATCGGGCTCATCGATATGTCTTCAGCCTTTGACACCGTGATACGGAACCTACTGTGGGCAAAACTAAATGAAATGGGAATTCCTCCAGTGTTAATTTATTGGTTCACAGCCCTCCACACCAATGCGTCTTACAAAATCAAGCTTACCTCAGAAGGGCGCACAACCAAACCTATCACCACAGAAATAGGCCTAAAGCAAGGTTGCAATTTAGCCGCTACTTTTTTCAATCTACAACTTGCAGATCTCGACAAAGGATGGGATGCAAAAAATATGTTTTCTGTAAAAGTTGGCCTTATTCGTCTAAAATGGCTTGCCTTTGCTGACGATATCATAATATTCAATCCGACAGGCCTTCAATTCAAACTACAGTTATTTGAAGAATTTGCAAAAGCACATAACTTAACGCCCAATCCTGCTAAAACAGCAGTAATGAAATTTGGTGTTCAGAAGCGAATTGGAAAATTCCAATGGCATATTATGCGAACTACCATTCCCTCTATTGTACAAACGATCTACCTAGGGTATTATCTATCAGAGAAGAATTCCATCAAACTGTGGACTGACCTTAACAATAAAATTAGACCACTTATATCGCAGTTAAAAATAATATATGCGAAATATTGCAAGTTCTCGCTAACTCCTCTTATTGAGTTTTTTACGTTGAAAGTTGAAAGCGTTATTCTTTACTCGCTCGATACATGTCTGGGTGAAATGGGAATGATCCTGGATCAACTGCAAGGAACATCTTTGAAACGTGCTATGTCCCTTCGAATGTCATTACCCAATGCAGTTCTAAGGCATGAGCTGGGCCTAGTAGCACTATACACTCGTTGGAAATGGCGACTCTTAACAAACTTTGCCAAAATAAGCTATCCTAGGACGAATTCCCTATATGCTGATATGAAGCAAACAATTGAGCTAATGCCAATGACCTCGATGGTCCAATATTTGAAAAGAGTACACGTCATCCTCAATGAAATCAATATCACAGTGGATGACGTTTACACTAGACCTGCATATGCTAAGAAAAAGCTGTTTGAACTCGATTGGTGCATAACCATCAATCAAATAGGATCATACGAACTTTATAAAGAATATCACCTATTCACACGAAAACGTATACCGAGATATGATCATATTGTGTTATTTCCTTGTAACTATACCTGCAAGACTTTTCTATGGTTCAAATTCAATCTGTTACATACCAAGGAAAGAATTTCAAATTGGGCTGGTTACAAGATGAATGTTGTAAATAAGCATTGCAGATTTCCCATGTGTACTGAAACTACTGAAACACTAAAGCATTTGATTTTATATTGTCCTCATTTTAAATGTCAGAGAACTGTTTTACTGATGAAATTTGTAAACATCAATTACACTGATTGTTTAGTATTCCTCTGGGCCAGAATGATGCAGGGCAATCATAAACCTCTCATATATGCCCTAACAAGTCTATGTAAATTGATAGAAAAAGAATTAGACAACTATGCTAACATCATTGCTTGAGAAGTCAATTAGGCTAATTCATCAATTCAGGTGAAGTGATATACCATCGATGTTACATCTCAAACCTGTGTATGTTTGTGTCTATATTTCTTTCTATTGAATGAAGATTTTAAACTTTAAATTTAGGAGTTAATCATATTGCAATGCTTGTTTAATACTCTGATTTTTACTTAACATCTCTATTTTGTAAATATTTTGTTACTTTGTAATAGAATCATGCACAAATAAAAAAAAGGAAAAAAAAAAAGTGCAATATAGTTGGAGCCACTCAACAGCCCTAAACTTTGTATGGGAAGGAACCCGCAGGCAGATCCACAACCCAAAAGAGGCGGATTGTTTTCTGGTGAAAGGATCCATCGACGAGGGCTCCGAGCCAAACACGTTCCCAGTCACAACCCGGGCCGCCATCATCCGGCCCTTGGTCACGAGCCGGCAGACGCTGCAAGCCCCGGGGCCCTCGAAAACGGCATGACCCGAGCTGACTCGGTAGGTCGCAGCGGTCTGCCCGGAGCCGATGCGGAAGGTTAGTCCCACACTTCCCTGCGCACCCTCAGGATGCACGAGCACCTCTTGCATTGGGCCCTATTCTCATCATGGTGCGGGAGGGGGGTCTAACACCCATGGATGTATTCCCACATGTGCAGCTAGGAGCATAATACCACACTAATCTGTAAGTGATTTCAACCCAGCACTTCACCTAAGTCAATGCCTCCTAGCGTGGGATGCACAATTAAAACCCTTAATTATTTATGTCTATAAGTTCTTTTATTTCTGAATGATGCACCACTTATATCACGCCCCTATCTTTGAATCTACCCCCCCTCCCCCCGGGGTCACACTGAACCAGGAAGCAGGCTGGTTTGCAAAGTTAAAATATTTATGTATTTCACAATATATATTACACTATTGGATAGGTATACAATGATTACCAATGGGTAATGTTACACTAACACTAAACAACCTCTTTAATCACAAGGAGTAATGATGGGAAAAATAATGCAGCATAGAAATAAAACTTTGGTGTGTTCAATCAAATGGCAATATGGTTAATATTTCCCCCTGCACACCCTTCAATCCCCCCAATGAGCAATATAGAGATATAGAAGGAGAGAGAACAGGTTTCAGGAATGCAGAATTCAACAAAATAGTATCAATCCCAATTCCCCCCAGCAAACAGAGAGAGAAACAGGAATGATTGCAAACTTGTCAAAATGGTTTTAAAGTTGGCTTGAATGAAATGGTAAAAACACTGAAAATGGTCTAAATCACTAAAATTGTTGAAATACTAATGGGAGCCACTTTGTATGGGTTCAGACAAACACTAGCAATGAGTAGAGAGTGAAAAGCAAGTAGAAAACTTAATTTTGAAGTCGGGTGCAATGTACAGCTATTTCACATGTTATACATTTGAGCGAAACAAATAATTTGCGGCAAACCTTTCCGGTAAGCGCAATTGCGGAAAAACTATATTGAGATGCGGTTTTGGGTTCATTGGCAAGCTTAGGATGTTAGCTTCAAGTAGACACTTGATTTCGTTTCTAGCATAAACGGTGAAGAAGTTATGGAGGGTTTTGTGGAGGTCATTTCTTTTTGAGAAAGGGGCAAAATTGCAAAACAAGAATGCGCTTTTAAAATTACAAACAAGGTTTCTTTACACTAGGGGTAGACAATGAAGAAGCGAACTACACGACAGCACAGCCACCAGCCGAGGATATCTCTGGATGGTTTTTGCCTGCCGAGACGCTCGCCTTCTTCAGAAAATATATCAGCAAAAAGAGGATTTTAACACTATTAGTACAGAAGGTAATAGGGAATGAGATGGAGTTCAGGCAAGACAAAAATATTCTAACAATGCAGTTCGGGATATAAGAGAGGATGGGTTTGGATATGGATGACTTATGGACAGTACATATGCTAGTGAGAGTCCTATGCTAAGGATACTCACTATATATTTTTGGACAGAACTGTCAGGGATTCAGGTCAGTCAAGATTTCTGGAGAGGAATTCTGCTGGGCACCGGACTGGACAGGAAGGCGCTCTGGACACCGCATGGTGGGACTGGACTGGATCTTTGGATTCTGGCAATAATTCTTAGCAGGAAAGCAGCTACAGCACAGCCTGGCTGTTCTTTGGTTCCCCTTGGATGTCTGAGGTAAAATTTGGTTTCTGGATTTTTAAAGGCCAAGCTGAGAATGGTTCAGCTTTGGAAATGGGCCTTTCTGCTTTCAAAGTTTCTGGAGTCTGGAATATGGATTTCTCTTGCAAAGGGCTCCGCCAGCAATCGGTTGGTGGGTGAATGTGTGTGTGTGTCCGTGAGCCCTCAGCTGTCTCTATTTATGTATTTACTAAAGGGGTGGGTATGCTGAATTATCCTAAGCGCACCCCCTAGGTATTTTATTGGCTAGGGTCTTTCCTCTCCCTTGATTGGAGAAGAAAGAGTGTCATAATGATGATGTGGTTTATGAGGCAGGAAAACCCTCCTTTGTTTTTGCACATGAAATCTTCTTTTCATATAATACATATTTACAATTTTACAAACTTGATAGCAACAGCATATCTACATCACATATTTTGTGGAGTAAGTATTCATCCAAGCCCCGTCTCTGTAGGATCTTGGGTCTGGATTTGACAAATTTTTGCACTTTTTTTGTCCGGGATACAATATCTATTTTGCCCAAACTTGGTACACGTGTGCATTGCCTATGGGCATAAGTGTGTGAAGTTTCATATTTCTGACATAAATGCATTTGCTATAAAACCACAATTTCTGCAGTTATGCCCCAGAACATAGAACAGAGTTCTGCCACTTCTTCAAATGTGCCTCCAAAATTTAGATTCAGAAGTCTGGGGTTTCTATATTTTTAAAAATTGTCCACAATAAATTATCAGTTATTAGAAATCTGATTTTTGTCCATTTGTGAATCAACAAAACGGTCTATCCCCGCCTCCAAAGTTTATTGTAGCTCAGGAGCAATCCCTGCCTTCTTCCTCTGCCAGAGAGCACTGTTGACACCTTAATCTGCATATCCTTTCAGCCCAGGAAGGTCCTTTGCATCTCCCAGGAGCAGCAGCCCAAATCTCCTCCCCCTTCTTCATCAAAACCTGAATGTGATTTCCTGGCCTTTTGGTGGGAAGCAGAAGGGAGGTGCCTTTTGTTGGGGGAAGCTTGTTTGTAGTTTTGATGAATCAGGCTTACTTTAAAAGTAAATTTGTTACATTTTTCTTTGCTGCAAATAAACTTACAATTTTAAAACAAGCATCTATAACACTGATTCTAGGCTCTAAATCATGAAGTTTAAATAGTGACAACCTAGTTTGCTCTTGATAACAAGTCACTTAGATTTGAGACATTAGATCTTAGTGGTACAACTTTTACAGTTTCAAATCAGGCTTTTGAAACAGTCACAGGCGGCCGCTGGTACAGCGCCCAGATTTTGACAGCTTTCCCAGGCAGGCAAACTGGCTGTGGATGTTTTGTGACCAATTCAACTTTCCTGGATATTGCAAATGCACAATAATTCCTTGTATTCCATAGCATGGGACATCCAACAAGAAGATTGGAGGTTTGCGGGTGTTTGGGACCAGCATTCTGTATTTTTTAGCGACCAAGAAAAGATTTAAAAGCAGATTTCGGATTTCTTTCAGCAAGCACTGCTTTTCATCTGTGCTCCATTTTTACATGTTGGACAGACCAATGACATGTTTCAGAAGTGCAGTCTCCATTCCACCACTGACATGCATGGTAGATTTGGCAGCCATCTTTTTGTGCTTGGTAGAGCACAATTTCCTTCGGTTTTGCCGTGCATGGGATTTTCGCTGCCATTTTGCTGATTGTGGTGCCACCAGCACACAGTGATGCCGCAGGGCAGAGCCTAGTGGGTTAAAACAACCCACAAATCTCCAACCGTACTCTTCCTGAGCCCAGGATAGCGAACAATTCATCTGTCGCCGCTACCGGAGCCCTGAAGATGCTCTCCATTATTCGCACACCGCAATTAACCGACGGCGGCGTTGGCTAGCAACCCCACGGATGAGCTTTATGGTCTCATCTCAACAGTTTCCGGGGGGGGGGGGGGGGGGTAGTTAAGGGGCCTGGGAACAGTTCAGAATCCCAGATCCAACAGTTAAAGTTTCACACGCAGACATCAGTAATTGCGGCACATTGACACACACGCACGAGAACCCTCTCAAGCCCCCCCCCCTTCTACCGTACAGCGCTATATGCATAGATCCAGGCCATCTCCCATAACCAATAGGCCCGGACATCATTAGAGATGTCCGCATCTTGACCTGGAACGGGCAAGGTCTTAACTCTCCTAGGAAGCGTAAATCGGTGGAGAATAGACTAGTGGCACTAAACGGGGACATAGTGGTTCTCCAAGACGCTCACCTCCTGCCAGCCGATGAGCACCGAATCAAATTTAAGCGCTTCAAACAGGGTTTTTTCACCTCCAGTGGTGAGAAAACAGGGGGTGACGATCCTGCTAAGCGATAAATTCCCTTTGATCGACCCTTCGGTCAAAAAGGACCCAGCAGAGGCCACCAGGGGGCGCGGGCAAGATGGCCGCCTGAATCTGAAGCTCCCCGCATGGCCCCGGGAAACCCACGGAAAGACATGCCTTAAGTGCTTTTTAACCCCATCTATCAGCAATCGTTGAGAAGGGGAACCGCTGTGGACTACCCAGAAGCTGGTCCAGACTTCGGAGATGCCCCCGTTCCCGAGATAACGACCTGTGAACGGTGACCCCCCTACACCTGAGGGAAGGCCCCGAGTGGGAGCCGCACATCGCCTAGCTGCGCAGTGGTGGGAGGAGTCGAATTCCCCACCCGCTCTGACTCGTGCACCGAGGCCTGAGGTCCTCTCGACGGCTCGGACGGGCCCTGCGGAGATCCCCCGCCTCTCCGGACATCTCAAAGGAGCCCCCACGCCGGATGCGGCGGGTCATCCGACCCCACTAGAGAGGAGTAACGGCCCATCCGCCCAACACACAGGGCCCAGCGCCGGGCGGGCCTTCCGAGAAGTTCCAACAGCTGCCGGCGACCGGCCCATCCATCATTGGGGATACGGGGGCACCACCGCCACACCTACCGCTCTCACCACCAGTGATTCATCTGTGCCCGGCCGACGCGGCAGCGCACTGCGGAACCATCTCAACGGCCCACGCTTCCACACCTGACCACCGCCCCAACAGACTACCTCCCCACAGTCTCCGTGGAGGCGCCCACCTGACCACCGGAGAAGGCTCAGGCCGTCGCGGGAGCGCGCCTGGGCCACCCCGCCACCCGGCAGGCACCTCAGGAGAACCCTATAGCTTGGTGCGATCGATACCCCATGAACTGAGGGAGACCCTTGCGCAATACCAATACACGCCTGGGCCCCTCGAAATTGAGACCGGCCCTGCAGCCTCGCAACCCCCGGACATGAATGCCATACAGAGCAACATCCAAACGATACTAGAAGAGATTAGGGGTATGAGGTCAGATATGGGGGGCCAAGTTGGCGGACCTCACGGCCAAGGTTTCAACGCTTGAGGATCGGGTAGAAGGGGTCGAGTGCAACCAGGCATCGACGGACATCCTCGAGGAACAAATGGAAACCAGATTTCAGGAACTGCACTGCCATGAGGAGGACCTCCGGCTCAAGGTTGACGGCATGGAGAACCGGGAGAGGAGAAACAACTTGAGAATTTTTGGCCTGGAGGAGACGGAGGGAGAGACCCCGGTTGGACTTGAAAGCAAAATCCAAGACATCATCAGGATTGTCCTGGAGTTGGACTCGGGGGAGACTCTCCTGCTTGATAGAGTCCATCTGGCCGGCGGGGGGGGGGGGGGAGGGGTAGAGGTCCATGCTCAGTTCTTGCAAGATTTCACTACTATAAGGACAAGGCTAGGGTGTTGGAGGGCTAGAACCCTATGGGATATTCAACATGGTAACTCCAGGGTGACGATTTACCAGGATCTCTCGGCCCTCAGTCTCCAGATGCGAAAGAAATGCGGCACTATCACCAGGTGGCTACAAGAAAAGGGGACACACTATCGCTGGTGCCACCCATTCCACCTAGCATTCGAATGGCAGGGCCAGAGGTACCAACTAGTCACCGAGGCCGAAATCCGAAGGGCCACCGAAGATCTCACAGGCAACATCGCGGGACCATCAGAAAATTGGGACGAAACCAACGGAGACCGCCCTCGTGCTCCTTGAGGCCCAGACCTCTCCCAGGGGAAGCTAAAGGTCAAAGGCTCACGTAAATTCCGAAAAACCAAACATCCACCCACAGACCGAGGAGATCCTATATGAGCGTACAAGCAGCAACCAAGGCTCGCCTTTCTGCACAGAAGGCCTGATCCACACCCCACGGGAGCACGCGACGATTCACGGAGCCCGCCGTTCATAGAGTTTTCGCCCCACGACCTGTGGGGAGTTCTTTGTTTAATTGACTTTGGTCAGGGTTGCAGAGGCTGTTGTATGGTTTCATAGGAAGTTGCACAGCGACTCCACACGGGCAACGGCCGGCGCCCCTCCAGGCCTCAGGCTGTGACACGCCCCGCCAGGGGCAAAGGAGACATGACCAGGTACCAGGGCAGGGGGGGGGGCCTGGCTCGGGAGTCACTACAGCCAGTTCCCAACCGCGGATCAGAAAGGGCCGGTACTTAACGAAGAGAGACATGTTGGAAAGCGCCACACCTAAGAAAATGTTTTCCCGGGGCCAGGGAAGCAACCCTGGTGGTTTGTTGCCAGTCACATCCCCACCCGGGGACCCAGCGGCGAACACCCCACAAAACGGGTAAGGGGGGAGGAGAGGGATTGCCCCCCGTGGGGCTCAAGGGGAACAGGAAAACCAGCTCAAACTATGGACACTTTTTTTGCAACAGGCTCCGAGTAGCAGACACTTAGAGGCGAGTTCAGTGCGCGTAACGAAAAATGACAATGATTGAAGCAAAGATAGGCACGTTGAACGTCAAGGGCCTTAACTCCCAGAATAAGAGATCTCTCACGAGCAACATGTTCCGTAAACACCTAACGGTTCTTTTCCTACAGGAGACACATTACAGGCAAAGCAGGGAATCGAAGATCAAGGGGAAAGACATCGGGGCCTCACACAGAAGTTCTAAGAAGGAAGGGGTGGGTATCCTCCTGAGCAGGGCGTTCCATCTCACAGACATAGAAACCAAGAGGGGTTTTGGTGGTCGTTTTTTGGGCATTAAAGGAACCTGTGAGGGGGAGCGTGTTACCCTGGCCACTCTATACGCGTCCAACTCAAAACAAATACACTTCCTCACCCAGGTCTTTCATGTCATGGATGAGTGGGCAGAGGGAGCCATGATACTGGGGGGGGGGGGGAGCACTATTGGGTGGACATCTGGCGAACAGCAAACCCCAACCAGAGTGGGTACACCTTTTTTTCGCCCCCTCATTACACCTACACCAGAATCGACCTTTTTTTAATCTCGGAAGAAGGGAACTGGGTGGCACAACAGCCAAAGGTGGAAGCCATAACTTGGTCGGACCACGAACTCCTCATAGCGAATTGGTCACTGCCCATCTCCCCAAGATCTTCACGATGGTGTTGCAATGATACACTCCTCAAGGACCCATTATTTCGTGATTTCATGAGGCAGGAAATGCTGGCCTATTTTGAGACAAACGACACCGGCGAGACTGATATGTCCATGGTGTGGGATGCCGCAAAGGCCATTTTCAGGGGCCTTCTCATAGCGGAGGGTTCGAGACGTAAACGGGAGAGGGGCCTAATCGAGGGTAAACTCTGCGCTGAGTTGGGCGCTCTGCGAGCCAGACTTGGCCTCCCGGGGGTAGATCGAGGGGCTCTCCTGGAGGAGATGCAGGGCAAAAGACAGGAACTCCATCCGGTCCTTATCGGGGAAGTCATCAAGAAAATGAGATACTGTAACGCTCACCTGACTCCCACGGAGACGCTGACCAGGTCTGGACTGCTGCGGCCTCTTCTAAGGTGATGCGCAGAACTCTGAAGACTGACTGGACAGGACCCCCAAATCTCGCTTGTCTGACTCGCAGGAGAATCCTTCTGCAGATAGAGAAATGGGATTAACTACCTGCGGAGTAGCGCGTCGGCCTCCCACTTACCTCTTTCACTCTCCTCAGACCACCTCCAAAATTCCCCGTTAACTCTCACCTTAAGGTTTGAAAGAACAAGCTCTCCATCCTGCTTCTGGTGCAGGGGTGCGATTATATCCAGTTACTTCACTGGTGTTCGGATTGGTGAGGATCCAAGCTTACTTGACTTTCCTGGCAAGGTGCCGTAAGTATACTGTTGTAAATGTTCAGGAGTTGGCCTCCTTTTCTATTTGCCTTTATATTCAGTAGTCCGTCTCTTATCCCTTTTATCACAGGTGCTGAGTGAAGATTTCGCGTAGAGGAAACAATTCGCCGAAGGTAAACTCAGGTGAGTTTATGATGGATGGTTCCTTTAATGTCCTTATATTCACCCACTAATGCGTGTGTCTTTTTTCCCCATAGGGGCCGGGGTACGGTACTGCTGAAGAAGCGGCGCCGACCCGAGATGAGGAAAGATTCTCCCAACAATAATCAGGTAAGTCTTATGGCGAAAATCTGGCTTTCCTCAATATGTTCCTTTTGCTCACCTTTTGTTCTTCTCTTCCCCCTTAGGCGCAGGTATGCGGCGGATCGTGCAGATGGTCGCTAAGGAGCACGGAGATGCCTCGTGAACAGGTGAGTGGAACGCGGCGCTGCAGCGAGCAACGCGATGCGTCTTTAAAATAAATGTCTTCCCTTAGGATCGCCGGCGTGATGACTCCGGACTCCGGGCAGAAGCAGGTAATGTTCTTCTGTTCACCTTTTCCCCTTCTCTTCTTTCCTTTCCTTTCAGGTGTTCCAGGATGGAGGCGGGCGTGGCTGGAGTCAGGATGCAGGATCAGACACGGTGAGCGTCCAGCTGCTAGGTGCAGAACAACGCGAATCACAGGATCTCGGACTTCCTTGAGGGGAGCCGGCCCCTCGCGTTCGAAGATTGCAAAGCGAGGTTCAAAGTCCCCGAGGAGGAAAGATTTCGCTACTCACAAATCCGCCATTGGATCTCCCAGCGCATCGTCAAAGAATGAGGCTCTAGAGACCTAACGTCCCTGGAATTCACATTAACATCCTCCCATCCGAGGGGTAAGATATCCGCTCTCTACAAACTTCTGGAAAAGACAAACCCAGAAGCAAAGGAAAGATATTTTTGGACATATATGGTGAATTGGGAGAGAGACCTGGGGCCCCCCATGGAGCCAGAGGCATGGAGCAGAATATGGACAAGGCTTCACAAAAGCACCCAATGTGTTACCAATAGGGAAGGAGGATATGAGGTATGCTACAGGTATTATATCATGCCATCCCAGCTGTATAAATCAGGCGCTAGTCCCTCACCAAACTGCTGGAGAGGCTGTCTCCAAGAGGGATCGCTATTCCATCTTCTCTGGGAATGCCCGAAAGCAGCACATACTGGAGAGGAGTGCTGAATCACATCCAGACAATCACAGGCCTCATCATTCCCTGGGAGCCCGGAATTATTCTGCTGGGGGACACTGGGGACGGGGACATGCCACTATCGGGGAATATGGCCCGCTTGTGCACACAATTGTTAACAGCAGCCAAAATAGCCCTCGCCCGACTTTGGAAGCACCCCAAAGGACCCTCTATCCCGCTATGGTGGGCTAAGTGCTGGGACATTGTCACAGCGGAAAAGATTACAGCACTTCGCATGGGCAATCTAAACCCCTTCCGAAACACATGGGCTCCATTCATGGCATACGCAGAACACTTTCTGGGACTTATGCATAAACCCCAACCACCCGCTGGCTGGATTGAACCCTGAGATGAAGCACTATTTCCAGGCAGAGTTCTCCACCGCTGGTCCCCCCTGTTCTAGTGCTAGATGCCGCAAAGAATGAACTGTGCTATAAATTATGTTTTTGCTAATACTGATGTCGATTGTCTGACTGTTGTGTCTTTTCTTTGACAATAAATAAAATATATATGTTGAAAAAAAAAAAAGAAAGGTGAAGAGAACTGTGAGAACAAGACATAAGAATGCAGTGCTTGGCAGGAGAGTAAACCAAGTCTGCATGGAGACCAAGAAACTATAAAGAGAACTTTGAGAGTAATATTTATGAATACAGAACTTGGGAGGCGAGTAAACCAACTCTGTGTTAGGGACTACGAGGCCTGAGAGAAATGGAAACCAGACTGCCAGCCCAAGTCTGGGACCCCACTGCAGGTTGGAGGAGCATCCAGGCCACTGTTCTTTGTCGTAGTGCCTGGTAGAAGGAAACCAGGACTGCCAACCAGGGTCAGGGACCCACCACAGCTTGGAAGCATCCAAGCCAAGAAACCAGAGAAAGGCCGGTTGGGGAAGGAGTATAATCCCCCAGAAGTTGAGAAACTGTACAAGAAGCCCGAGAAAGGCAGGGGAAGGACGGCATTTCCCCTAACACTTGAGACTGAACTTTGACACTGGCAAACCCAGATCGGTCTTTGTCCTGGGGAAGGGAGTCATTCTTCTGGACTAGGAAAAACTCCTAACTGATTTTTAGTTTAATATAGAGTGTGAGGGACAGGATTCCGACATCAGACTGTGGACCTTTGCTTTTGGACATCCTGACAGTAACAATAGTATTTTTGTTTGAGGCAGGGAAACGCCTCTTACAGTTAGGGCAAGATAGGGTTTTCGTTTCATTTACCACTTTAAATCAAACATGATGTCAAACACAATGACCCCTGCTTGTCGGTCTTACTTCTTCACCCTTACACAAATAGGACTGGAAATCTTTGCTGCACACTCCCATATACCATCAAAATTATCCTGAGTATCTAATGATTTTTAAGTTGTACAGGGCTTACTTTTTCAAATCAAAAGGAACAAAGGCACTTGACATTGCAAAGATCAGTAAAGGAGAAAGATGAGCACAATTTAGTTATATGCCTGATACGATCATGATCTTATTTCATTCCCCTTCTAGGCTCCTGCTTGTATTTGGATGTTCTGAATCATGTAGTGTCGTTCAATTTACATTCTGTTTGCATTATAAATACACACTTTATTGTAAGTCAGTCAGAGGTTTTTTTTCTTATTTAAGGTCACGAGTACAATAAACTGCAATACTTTCATTCATTCATTCATTCTTTTGGCCAAAAGCTTTTACCGGTGTCAAAGGCTGTCCGGGCACAGAAACTGGTGGGACCGAAGGCCTTGGGTAAGTTAAGCCTGGCACCGTATGAAGGGCTGTGGGCACCACAGCAGGATGGGGTGGCAGTGGAGTGGAAGCCATTGTCGGTGGAGGGATCTTCTCATCAACTTTGCTCTGTTGCAGCAATTTAAGGGCATCCCTATAAAAACAAATGTCAATAGAAAATTAGCTCAACATGTGAGGAAAAGTATTCACATCAGAAAACGTTTCTGTACCAAATGTAAGTTTCTAATGGATAGATGCTCACTTGCAGTACACATGTAGAGTTTCTGGCAACGTTCGATAATACAAAGTCATATTTTACTCTTCCACCTAAAGTAATTGTTTGGGATAATACTATCTGTTTAACAACATATGTTTTCTGAACGGACAGGCAAGATCAGCTTCATTTAAAGCGGATTTCATTTACAAGAAAACACTTGAAGATGACGTGTTCCCAATTATCAAACAAGTATTGACAAAAGCCAAAAGGTCAGGCTCTGCAAATGTAGTGGATACACCTTTTGTTGTTCTGCAGCATTTACAATCTACATGTACAAAGCCAGAGCTATTGCCTTTGTCAATGCTTGTATTAAGAAGAGGTGTGTACTTAACTAAGACGAGTGGAGTACCAAGGAGGAGAATAGAGTATTGTGTGCAGAGGACGCTCTCTAACATGATCAGGCCTGCGAGAGGTGGACCTTGGACTAGCTGTGGAGCCCACGACTTTCAAGGAGGCAAAGGCTGTCAGTCCGACACACTGGAGGTCCTGTGCTGGCACAACAGCGAAACCATTGTGAGGCAGGAGAGCAGAATACTATACTAGGTGGTGGCAGGACCACGTCCATTTTATGATGAGCAGGACGCCCAGAAAACCACACCAAGACAATCAGAGAAGGGAGCACAAACAGCTTCCCAACACCAGCACTCGTATACGGCAGTAGCCAGAAGGCAAGTCGAGAATGGGAGACTGGTGAAATCTAAGAACAAGAAGAGAAATGCTGAAGAGGAATACCCGAGCAAATGCCATGCCCTGCCCTGCAATGCTCCCCTGCATACAGAGATGTAACGGGGAGAAAGAAGCGGGAGGCAGCGGGGCAACATTATACAGAAACGTTTTACCCAGTAAGAACAACGAGATACTGAATATAAACTCTACAAATGGAACTGTGCAAAGTAGATGAAGAGAAATACAAATAACCGGCTGTGGGAAGTGGATAAAGACTGGGAATAAAGACCATTCAAAGAAGGGAAAATACCCTACGAGTTCAAATGTCAAGAGTGAAGAAAGTATGGCATACAATCCTGTAATAAAGGAGAGGAAATAAGACTCAAGTGAACAAGATAGTTACATAACGAGAACCCAGGAGATATGAGATACCAGATTGGATCAAACCACATCCAACCTGAGAAAGCCTGGAGTAACAGACTTTGAGAGGTCTACAAGTTTAGACAAGATTGTGAGAAAATATTACAAGGAAAGTTTTCACAGACACATCACTAAATAGAGAACACATATTGTGGAAGTGCTACAAGAATTAATCAAGGAGATATCGGGTGGCTATTATAGAAGAACGTGTTAGGAAACAAACACAAGAGAGACAGACATTGATGAAGATACTACCAGGAGCAGAAGAGAACAGAATAGCAGGGTAACTAAGCCATTCCCCTGTCCTAGTTTAAGGAAGTTGGTTGTATTAGTGGTAGGGTCAGGTAGAATTAGATTTAAACAGAGAAAAGAAAACGTTTTTCTTTCAGACTTACTGACAACAAACGAGCACCTTTAGTTCCTTTAGATAGGTAGTGAAACCCCTCTAGCAGTATGGACAGATAGGCCTTATTTTTATAAGTTCATTAAAGGAAAGTCAGAACGTCCCTAACTTGTCCGACTCCTCCTTCCAACCCGCCATCCAAACTTCATGAAATTGCCAAGTTTTTGACGGCATCATAAATGCCTGCAAATCAGGTTTTGCAGACATATAAATATGCATATTGGTTATCAGTGCTGCAATTGGTACTCTGGAGGTTCTGTGTTCTGTCCCCACTTGTGTATAGGCACGTTATAAATGCCATATCATATCCCCTCAGCAAACAGCTATAATTGAAGAACAAATTCTGCTAACCCCACCCGACGGACAAAAGCAATGGGTGCAGAGTAATTCCCACAAAAAAGTGTTTGCGGAAATTATATCACAAACCAGTTACTTCCAGATCAAAAGGATGATAGAGACGAACATGACATGTACTGCAGGTAGCCAGCAGGTTAGGTCTCTCTCATGGCAGTATTGTGCATGTGTAACAGACTACATACATCCTCTTGGCAGTAAGAATCTGGATGCATCTTTTACTCTGCTGCGTGACCCACACACATTTGTGTAATACCTCAATATATAAATTAGTAATAAAATATTTTTAGCAAACAAATTGTGAATTATAGGTGACTTTTAAAAAAAACTTTTTGCAGAGTGGTGGACCAGTTAGAGAGAATTTCAGGAGGGGTACATGCATACTCAAATATTTTGCTTCTCTTCCATGCAGGTTCACTAATGGAATCAAGAGATTCAATTTCCTGAGAGGCCACTGTCTGTGAAATGATTCCCAAGAAGCAGGCAAGAAGGTGCCCACCATTTCCAAGAAAACCAAACATTCTGGGATCAAACCATACCAATAATTTTAAAGAAAATGCAGCAGCCACCACCTGGTATACCGGTGCATCCACTTGTCCTGTAACTGGCAGCAAAAAAAGTTCTGCACAAGGCATCATCCGATATGAATCATGGGAAAAAGAAGTTAACTGGTGCTTTGGTTCTTGAGACACTTCACTGATGAGGTATAGTTACATAAGGAGGGAAAACAAAGGTCCCGCTGTGATTACAGACAATGCAATTCCTTCAGAAGACTGTGAATAGCCATGATAGCGCAAACAAGGGCAGCCATTCCTCACGATCACCTGATCAGGATGACGACGGCAGTGACCAACTATGGACTCCTTCAGGCCCTGGTAAATGGAGGATGCACGAAATTGTTGACACACTAGTGATATTGAGAACGGTGAAGTGGTTGGTCCTGAGTTCAAGTTGGACGCCGGAACAATCAAAGCGCAGCCCAAAGCAAACAGCGTCTGTGCCATTATTTTGACCAAGAAAAAGATATTAAGTCAAAGTAGGGCAAGTAGTCCAAGTATGACCGCACGTTCAGTGGCGGGAACAGATAGATTAACAACTATTAGGCCCGGTGGTGGGGCTTGTGTCCAATAATAGGGAGCTTGGTCACTGACTTTGCCAGTGTGAAAAAGCCCACATCAAGGGATTGTATTTGGTTTCATTATTAATAAGGAAAATAACCACATTGAAATGTACACGCTCTGCAAACATGATGTGCCTCATGGGAAGCCAGACACACATTAAGGCACTTGGGGCCTGTGCAGTCACTTGAAAAACAAAAATTGAGGGAAAAGGCATGCTCATCAGAGAAAAAGGAAAGTGGGTTGACTGCCGAAACTACTTCTGAAGGGAAAGTGCTTCTAATCGAGGAAGTAGATGGTAGTGAAGGACTTGTCACAGCACATCATGATGTGATCATGTAATCAAGGACTATGGCCCCCTGTACCTTCCACTAAGCAACCCAGCAATGAATACCCTGCTCATTCGTGATCATCACTTAGTGAGACGGGCACCCCTGCTGGCAAGTCTGGCAGCACACTTTCACAGTCTAGTACTGTTAAACAATCCATCATCAAGACTGCTTTCATCAAGTCTACAAAGTACCACCAAAGCCATGACTTTGGGCATTTTTCCAATGGAAAGCGGTCCAAAATGTTGACAGTTCAACTCCTGCTGTATTCTTTGGTGCACACTGAAGGATTCTGGAAATTTGTCAATGCCAGTTTTCCAAAATATCATGTATGGAGGGAAACTAAAATTGTTTACAATTGTAGTGCCTGATCTTCACAGTACACTGTAAGCAACAATCAGAAAAGCACTGATTGTTCCAGCCAAGCACACCAGTCATGTGTCAATGGACATCTAGAACAGTGGACAGACAACAGACTATATGTGCATCATCGTACATTGGGCTAGTTCTAAGCAACGGCACAACCCACCACTCAACCCTGCTAAATCTGCTACCTGGGAAAAAAACTTGCCAGCACGAAACGTGTTTAATGTTTCCCATGGAGAAGGCACAAACAGCAGCAAGCATCCTGGCAGGCAGAGGATGCCAAAGTAATGGCAATATGCCGCAAGGTTTGTGGCCATAATGCGAATGGCCTCCTCCTGCTGCGCCTCATACAACAGATTAACACCTGATGTGCTATAACCCTACCACAGGTTCAATACCTCTATGGGCAGCACAAAGCTATTAACGGGTAGGTCATGCAACACAAAGGTGAAGCAGGGTCATCCATGTCTGATTCCTAGGCACTGGGGTCTCGTGGAATGGCTCCTCATGCTTCTAGCACCATTTGAATATGCTAAACAATCTCTACAAACACAACCATCAGTGAGGTGCTTGCTTTGGTTCACATACTAAAAGATCTGACCACGACAATGAAGCAGGAAATGAAGGGACACAAGGATGTTTAACCTCTTGGTCTGGGCAATGTAATGCGCCCACGCTTAGAAACAAATGCCAAGAACATAAGACTTAGAGGTTGGCTTACAGAAGCTCATCTGTGCCATCATTTTAATCCCATACTACAGATTACGATTGTTTGCTTTTTTCCCCCCAAAGGACAATATGGCAAGATGCAAGACGCAGATCCGGTTGCGGTACATTTGAGAAGTCTCACTCACAACTTCTCAGGAAAGAAACTGGAGAAATGTCTTCTTTCTCCAACTCCAAAACACATCAATCCAAGTGGCACCACACTTTCAGGTAAGTGTTGATAAACAGCTTCTCCAGTGTCCCCTTCATCTGTTACGAGTGAACCCAGCAACACAAGTTCAACTCTATCTTTTTCTACAGTAGATTCCCAAGTTGAGTACAAAGCAAAGAAACCCATTTGGAAAGGCTTAGCCACATATGGAGCCTGGGCAAACCCAATAGAACAATTGTCCACATCATGGATGAGAGGAGAGAAAATGCTTGCGCAGTAGCTTGCAGATATTGAGATGCTGACTGCACATGAAGAACCTCTGCAAATTGGAGTAGTGGCCTACACTAAGCAAGCAGTAATCAGCTATCCAGTGTGTTCAGAAGCCAGCATCAACTCTGAACATGCTTTTAGTGCTGCTGGGGCTATCACCTGAGAAAGAAAGATAGGTGTCAGCCAAGAATGTAGGACTCCCAACAATGGTGAATATGAACTAGTACTTCCTACTATGCACATACAATATAAGGGCAGATGGCGATTTTGAGCAAGCACACGTGGGACACTTCCACCATGTTCCTGCTGCTTCTGACTCAGATGACGATGCAGAGGATGGACCCATCTTCCACTGGTACTGCTTGCGTTTGCTGAAGCATGGCTAACAGGGTAGACATGAACATCTACATTGATTCAATCCACATGTGTTACTTCTCCAAAAATCATAATTCTTATTCCTAGATCATTTACAATTGAAGAAATCCTTGATATGTGCATGGGAATTCATAGCTTAACCCCGACTACACACGTAACAACAACAGAAGGCAAATTACGTGAGGTTGATATTAATAAAACAGGAGTTTTAATTTAAAGCAGTAGTTGCAAGTAGAAAGGCATAAATTGGAGACCAAATTAGAGGCAACCCACCCGATGATCCGTCACTCCCATCTGCCCAAACTGACACTCGTGTATGGTATGAGAGTTCTCATCTCCATACTCCGTTGATCATACACACCTTTCACATGTACTATGCAGGCAGAAGAAGCTGCGATTCTACACACCTCCCATCTTTGAAAAATTAACAAAAGGAAATGTAGCTCTTCATAAGCACCAAAGCAACTAACACACAGATCCGACCCCCATCCACACCATGAAAACATCACAGACGACCTAACACTCAAACCTATTGCACAAGAACACTGACACATAGCCAAACTCAAGCACGGGGACTAAGCAAGCAAATAAGCAGTCACGTTTGTCACTGACACCAATCAATCAGGAACAAGCAAACAGCAATGACAGCAATTCACATCATTAGGCATGTGTTAATTGGTCCCGTGACCATATGGAAATGAATATAAAAGCAAGTAAACAAGAAATGAACAATGAAATCAAGGACGCTGCCAGGGGGATATGAGGAAGACCTAACGCAGGCAACAAACAAACTGGTACAGACTCCAAAGGAGAGTGCAAGAAGAAAGTGCACCCCATGGAGAATGCAACACAAGGAGGAAACGTATGCAACTCATAAGAAGCTCACGCTCCTCAGATCCAGTGGCACAGACATACACACAAGCCCGTGCACAGTAGGATCGTCGCTGGATTGATGCCCATTCATACACAGAATGTTTCCCCCTTTGCAACCACCCAAACTTCAACCAGAACGCACAGCGAAGCAACGTACTAAACATGGGAATTCATGCCCTTTCGCACCCATGCAAAACGATAATTAGCGCACATGGTGAGGAAAACCAAATACACATGGGCTGGATGAACAATCGCTCAACAACAAACCTGGGATTCATTACCATGCAAACCTACACTGTGGCAGACATGATGTGATAATGATATGAACATGCAAGGATCAATGTTCATCCGAAATCTTTCACATAATGAAGTGACCTGGCCATAAATAAAAACCTAAGCCATGTAACACACGATGCATTCCAAATATAAGAATAGTTTAGGAAGTCCAAGTTTATGCGGCAATGAGCATCAAAACACGAACTAGATAATAACATTCCACTGTAACAAACCAAATGTAGCACAACATGTAAGATTTAAATAAAATCTGTTATACCATAAAAATTACATAAGGACAAAAGAACTGCAGAAATTGTCCACATCCGTGCAGGTTAATAAGATTAAGCACACTAGCCAAAATAAGCACACACACGCCCCATAAGGTATACAGGAAAGCTTTAGCATAAACCTACAGGAAACCACTATAGTAACTGCTTACTAATTACAAATTAATGTAGCACTGGATGGCAGAACAAGTTAAAGGAATGGTTCGGTCAAAAAATGTTATTGTTCCTACAGGTCGGCCATGTGTTTTTAAGCCTAAATCGCTCGATTTTAGAAAAATTTCCTATGGACCTTAGCCGAGTTTTCGTCCATTAAACGCACGCGAAAACAGGCACCAGGGCGCTGCCATTTTGTGATAATCCTATCACTTGACCCATTGCCCTGGCTGACCTGCTTTTCGGCCCTAAATCATATCCCCGCCTCTGAGCCTGTCATCAGCAGACGCGTAACGGCCATTTCACAACGCCAAAGCACGTCTCGTGTCAACAATCTCTGCGCTTCAGCTAATGACGTGTCGCCATGGAAATGGCAAGACGCCTCTTTCCTCAATAAGTATAAACAGACAGTTTCACAACACAGAGCAGCAGATTTTCGATTCCATTCCTCTCTCTGTATTACTTTGAGTATTCTGTGACTTGTTTCTGTGCTCTGGTCAGCTACCTTTGCCGCTTGTAGCGCGTGTGAACACCTGTACCATCGCTATACATTATTTTAGTTTGTTTACCACACAATGGCTACAATAATGCCCTACATGTACGAGCCAGAGTGTACAGAGGAGGAAATTCTGGAAAGGGAAACACGCGAAAACGATGGGGCGTCTGACGGCAGCTGGCAGGACGAATCAATGGATGAAGACACTGGACCTAGTCGCATGGACGGTGTTTCCACGTGGTGCACATGCAATCGGTGCAAGCTAATGCCAACCGAGGAGGAGAACTGCTGCTGCTGTGAAAACTCGGGATGCGTGGCCTACATTTCGGAAGGCGAGCCACGACCGCAATGCATCACCGAGCTGCCAGACTTCAGGGCAGCCTGCCTCACACGGTCCGTGTTGAGGATAATGATGGTGCTTATGCACGAACTTCGCGCAACTGTTCGTCCTCGTAATCCGAGTAACGCGTAAGTATAATCTGCTTGTGATGCCACTACTATTTCATGGTCGTCTCCTATATGCAAAATTATATCTACATATCATTGTAACGCATGAAAGTCATTCAGTAGTGTGCAGTGTCTAGATAACATTTGTCCGAGCAGAATGCCATTAGTTACAAAAATTGTCATTGACAACAAACGTTTAATCAACTTATCTTGGTCATTTAAAAACAGTTTGTATCATTATTTTTCATGGGTGCTACCGGCTGGTGGCCTATCGTTCCTTTACATGGTGGCTTCACGGGAGGCTTGGACACCGCGTTCGAAGAGTAATACCCACCTGTGCCGTTCGTGCCATAAGAGAAACTTTCCCGAGTGACAGCAGTCAGTACAGGGGATTTTCCCTCGCTGTGCTGCAACCTGACCTGTACAATGTGTAAAGTTTTGTATTTTCGTGCCATCAAAAAAAGAAACAAAATAAAACACCACATATATTTTAACAACGGTTGTTTTGATTTTTTAAATGAATCAAGTGTGTCTCCATTCAGCAGTCTTCCTGTGCCTTGTCTGCACGCCCACCGGCCCATCCATCCATCCATCCATCCATCAATCCACGCCCCCCCCCTATCAAAGGCGAAGTATAACTATATAAAGTATAAAAAACGTGGTTAGTTTAACAAAAACAAAAGTCCATAACAAGTCCAGTGGGTGCGCGCTGCCATGGGGGGCTGTCAGGGGGGCGAAAGACCAAGGTGCCAAACAGCAAGTACACTTCTAAAGGTATCCCACGCCAACGGCCCATCGCTCAGATGGCCTCCTCAGACTCTGTCTCCAGACAGGGCTTCCCCTTGAAGCAAGCTGCCCCCCTGCAATCCACATAAGTGTGTCTCCATTCAGCAGTCTTCCTGTGCCTTATCTGCACACCCCAGGCCCATCCATCCCACCCCCCTCTATCAAAGTCTGTTCGCGCCAGTGGATGTGCGCTGCCATGCGGGGCTGTCAGGGGCGAGAACGGCCAAGGTGCCAAACAGCATGTACACTTCAAAGGTATCCCACGCCAAGGGCCCATCGCTCACATGGCCTCCTCAGACCCCGTGTGTCTGGCCAGGACCCCCCCTCTCACGCTGGCTGGCCCCCAGCAAACCACATAATACCACAACATACACACGTCATTCATTCACAAACACACCCCTGTTTGTAATACTTTATAAACCACTTGATATGTCTCATGAGAACATCTTTGTGCTTTATAAGTCAACTCCTGAACGTGCTACCTGAGAACCACGCTAATCTGCTCGTCGTCGTGCTATCCGTGAACTTCTGTGACCGCTTCGAGCAAACTCGTCAGTGTGCTACCTGTGGCCATCTACCTGTTCTCCTGCAACATACTGCTCTGCTTGCTGAATCCAACTGTTTGTTGGTCAAGGTAAGACCATGTATCCTAATCTTATTTCGTTGATTTTAAAATTTCTATCTTTTTGCGAGTAGAGTACTCAATAGTGCTATGTTCATTGGTCTCATTGATATTGACTTGAGTTTCCATTGTTCTGCTACCAATAGATCTATTTATTTTCATCTGTGTCAATTGTCATCGAATTGCATCATCCTTCGGGGGTCCAGTCTATAATGTAAGCATGTTTCCTTCTCGTGCAAGACAGAACATCCAAGGGACGAGTCACATGTTCAGAGTTTAGTCACATCATTTATACAATTCTGCAATTTATGCAAATACTAAGCCACACATGATGACTGGTATAGTTCCTGCGACCAAAACAAACCTTGCATTGAACATTGTATGGTTCATTTACTTTTGTATCACATTTTTATTCATCAAGATTGTATAATAATGTCGATATTTACTTTTCAGAATTTTCAACAATGCCTGCCTGTTCGATTAGCGGTTGCCCTTCGAAGACCCATGCTAAATCTGAAGGCACTACAATGCATGTATTCCAGAAAACTGATGATCGAATAAGAGAATGGGTCAGACATTGCGGATATCCACTGGATGAGCTGGAAAGTAGAGTCCAACAAGTCTTAGAGGACAAGAGGGGTGATCAATACCGCATCTGCAGCCGGCACTTTTCCTCGAACATGTACACATCATCTTGGGTAACAAAGAAGAATAAACGGCGAACGACACGAAAATTGCTCGCGAACGCTATTCCCACTCTATTCGTCCACATTCCGCCACTGGTGAGTCAAGTGTCCGGATTTAGCTTTAGGCCTTGCGGTAGTGTGTAGGTAGCAGAATGGATTCATTGATATTTTAGGTGTGTCCCTTGTAATACTTTCGACATTGATATGAGTGTATAGCTTTTTGAATAATGACATTTATCAATATATTCTTTTTTGATTTCATAACCCACAAACAAAATCTATATATGGGTACAGGGAACTGTGCTATATTGCGCATTTTCAATAGCATTACTCTCAAGTATTCTGTCTCCTTACATGGCAATTTTTAATATTGGCATTTCATTATCAATCAATAATTTACCTTTACAACTGCTTGACTATCCCTTGAATCTGAAGCAAGAACATTCTACATCCGTGACGTGCTTGCAGTTATCAACCACTTCTAGCGCGTATCAGGTTATCTTACTTGGCTATTCTGCTACAGACTTGTTTTATGCATGTCAAGTAATATTTTTATTGTATTGTGTAATTATTTTACTGAATGTTTGGTTAGTGCTAGTTATCGTCCACTGGTGTTTGTTTTCAGTTATGATTAGTGTTATCCATAGTAATGCAAGTACTGTCTTTCAGGGAGATGCTGAAGCGTCCACCACATTGACAACATCCTTAGATGTTCTTCAGCAGCACGAGGTATGGATACTGACAACTCCATCGAACTAGATCATCAGAGCTGGAATACTTGTCGTTTGATTGTTCTACACAATGTTTCATTCGTGGTTAGCCATTGATATGTACCTGTGCGGTCGACCCCAAATGTGTGTTATGTTTTCAATATTGTAACCCTTACTAATGCAAGTACTATCTTTCAGGCAGTTGGAGCGTCAACCCCTGCACTTGATGCGGAGCCTGACATTCAAGTAATTCCAGGGGAAGTGGAAGCGGGACCTTGCGTATACCAACCGGCGCAACAGCTTTCGGAAGTGCGCACTACATTTACAACATCCCTACATATTCTTCGGTAGCACGAGGTAAGGATACTGACAGCTCCATCGAGCGTCATCATATAACGTGATTCCATTTGCTATACTTTCTTCGCTATTAACGCAAGTACTGTGTTTCAGGGAGACGACAGATCTTCCACTACAATAACAACATCCCATTTAGATGATGCAGATGTAAATAAATCGGAGAAAAAAGTTGATGAAATCTGATCATATTTAGATATTCCTCGATTGTTTTAGACAATGCATCATTTGTGGTTATCTCTTTATATGTACCTGTGCCGTCGACCCCAAGTGTGTGTTATGTTTCCAATGTTGAAAACCATACTAATGCAAGTACTGTGTTTCAGGGAGTTGCTGATACCTCCTCTCCAATACAACCATTCATGGCAGTCCATGCGGAGCCAGAGGTATGGATACTGACAGTTCCATCGAACTAGATCATCAGAGCTCAAATACTTGTGGTTTGATTGTTCTACAGAATGTTTAATTTGTGTTTAGCTATTGAGATGTACCTGTATCTTCGTCCTCGCGTGTGTTTTATGTTTTCAATATTGTGATACATAGTAATGAAAGTACTATGTTTCAGGGAGTCGATGGAGCATCATTCCGTGCTGTCTGTGCGGATCCAGAAAATATAGTCGTTGCAGCGCAAGAGGAATGGAAGACATGCGGAAACGAATCGGAGCAACTGCGTGCAGATGTTGAAGTTCGAGTCAAGAAAGTTGCAAAGAAAAGAAACAAAAATAAGGTTAGTTACAAACAGTTCATAATTTTAGGAATTGTTTTGTGTTGGGGACTATATTATGTTTTTTTCCTGTCAATTGTACTATACTTTATATTGTGTTTAAAATGAACATCCCTTTTCCAATCTGTCCTCTAGTTACCCGTGGGTGTACGAACTATACATACACAGACTGTGAAGCAAATGAGAGTTGTTGCTTGCCAGACCATTTGCACTATGGAGGAACTATTAATTCAGACGCGGTGTGTTGAGACTCGAGATGCTCATGTCCAATGGCCAGAACACGTATTGAATGTGTCCGGAGAATCCAGTAAAGTTGTATTGGACCATTGCTACAGTTCGACTGCACCACCAAAAGAAGATGATACTGAATGCATTGAAGATAGCTCTGAAGTAGTCGCAGATCAATTCACACAATCTACACCCGCCAAAAAAATGCCACCCAAAAAGCTGTCGACATTGTTGTGTTCTCCCATCAATGCTGAAGTAACAGATGTTGAAATGACAGAGAATGAACCAGCAGCAGCACCCAACGACGCATCAGAACTTGATATCAGCAATATTTCTTTAAAATGTGTTGATATATCCTCAACGGCACAGTCCGAAACAACTTTCACGCCGGATGACAGTCTAATGAAAGAGGGCAAATACATAGTATTCAACAGTTGTTTGATGGATATTGTAAGTATGCTGAAATGTGGGCATCCAGTTGGAGGGGAAGTATGTGGGGAGCCATTGATTCATGTGACTCATCAACAACAAGGCAGTAACATCAAAATACATGCCACCTGTAGATTAAATCATGCATTCTCATGGTCTACACAACCGATGCTGGGGAAGCTGCCAGCAGGCAATCTAATGTGTGCAGCTGCCTCACTTTTTAGTGGGTCCAGTTTTAGAAAGTTAGTGTCTTTCTTTCAGTTTGTGGGACTCCATTTCATTTCTAAAAAGCAGTACTACAAATACCAACATGATTATCTGTTTCCGGCCATTAGTGATGCTTGGAAAATTGAACAATTGTCTCTAGCTAGTACATTCGAAAGGAAACGATTCAGGCTAGCTGGCGATGGACAGTGTGACAGCCCTGGATTTTCTGCCAAGTACTGCATCTACCACTTTCAGGACATGGTTAGTAAGAAAATTGTGAGTTCGGTGGTCATGCAGGTTTGCCAATGTAAATCCTCAGTGGCCATGGAGAAACTAGGATTTATAAAATCATTGCAATATCTACAATCAAGGGGAATGCACATCGACCTCATAGCCACGGCAGACATGTTTCAATTGCCAAGACAATGAGAGAGCAGATCCCACATATTAAACATCAATTTGAAGTATGGCATCTTGCTAAATCAATAAATAAGAAAATCTCGGATGCAGGGAAAAGAAAAAGGTTTTGAAAGTATTTCACAGTAGTCCCAGTCTATCAGCAACCATCTTTGGTGGAGCTCCAAAACTTGTGAAGGGTCAGTGGAAATCCTACTTGAAAAATGGCGGTCACTGATGCACCACTGTACCAACGTTCACCGCTGGACAGAAAACCAACATTTCCACCAATGTGAACATGGCCCTTTGTCCACAGAGGAGGCACGGAAGAAGAAGTGGTTGATTGCATCTTCACCTACACACAAAGCCATTGAGAAGATTGTTTTCGATAAAACTCTATCAAGAGATTTGAGGGGACTGACAGAATTCTGTCACACAGGAGAATTGGAGGTGTTCCACAATACAGGCCCAAGCGATTGCATTTCAGCTTACAGGGCATGAAACATAGGACTCTACTAGCGGTCTTGACCCATAACGAGAATGTGGGCCGTGAACAGTCTAGGACTACGGGAAATGTAGGGATGCCTCGCTACACTACGACCTTTGGAAAAGAACTAAGAAATGGGGGGTAAAACCAGTATATGAGGAAATGGAGTTCGACTTTGTTAAAGGCCTTATTGTTAGTGTACTAGAGAAGCACAGATATGGAATTTTGAGCGTTTCTGTGCAGAGCACTGATGCATTGCCACGAAACATTGCCACTGTGCCATGTCCACCCAAAGCAGAGCTCGTTGAGAAGTTCAAATCCCGGTTTAAATAAATCATTGTAATCTGATTGTCTTTTTGAAAATAATGTTATTGTACAGTGTTCATACAAAGTATGCGAACCCTAAACCCTCCATTCACCATCCAGGGTGGCGAACAACATGGGTGTCATCTTTGACTTCTCTCTCTATTCACCTCATATCGCTGACCTTGTGAATATGTGTATGTATATATTTTTGTTGCTGTAACTAAGTTTCACAATCTCATGTAAATGCTGCGTACTGTTAACCGAGGGGAGGCTTGCGTATTGCAAATAATAAAACAAATAAACAATAAATCTCACTTTCAACTAAACTCCTCAGGTACTTTATACTTTCCCTGACCTTCCCCCAAAAAGTCAATGTCTCCATAGTTATGGTTCTCTAGGGCTGCAAAGCTCGCGGACAACGAGGACAAAATTGGGGGGCCTTAGAACGCACCAAGCAAGGCGTTGCAGATGGGAGAGAAGCCAGTTCGCATTTGCACATTGAGGCCTAGTACAAACATGGAGTCGAAAATTCAAGTTCTCACAGATGGCTTTAGACGGGATGTTGCAAAGTAAGAATGTACGCTCATGCAGAGTGAAGGTCAGTGGCTTTGATTTTTTGCTCGCGGGCTGAAGAGGCCCGCGAATCGCACTGGCAGTATAAGGTTCTATTGTTTTTTGACCTTGAGAGACAGGGACCATGCCGAAAGGACTTCATTTGAAGGAGGGGGGCAATAACGTAAGACGATAAGGCTGAAAATTCTGAAACTAGACCGAGTTTCATGTTAGTTCAGTATATGAAAAATCGTTGGCACGAACACAGTGGGATTTACGGACTGCATTACGCAGAGATACAATGGAAATGGCAAATATAATGTAAGTAACTCTTTAGATGCTTTAATACCGGAATGAATGAATCAATGAATGAATGAATGAATAGCAAGTACCACATTTGTGGGATCGTCTTTCTACTGGGCACATGGGCATGCATGTGCCCATTCGACACGCATGTAGACAAAGTCGTTTCTCAGTGGTTCAACGGTAAAAAAAAATCATTAGTTTGTGTGTTTCCCTCGATTTATTTTGTTAGTTTTCGCATTGCTTTTAGAGCCGAACATGCTCCATTGCACTATCCTCGCAAGCAAATAGTTTCAGCTCGCCCGTAATAAATAAAATGAATAATAGTAATAAAGATCGGCTGGTGAGACGAATTTCAATTTTTATGTTTTCTAAACGGGTACATCCTACCGTACGGCCACTGCCACCTATTTCAGACCCCGGCAGATGGATTTTTCAACCGCCAGCTGCAGCTTCTTGTAAACAACTGCACTACATTGACCATTTTATGGGACGATCGCCAAGGGGCCATATGCCCTTACACGGTACTAGCGGCTAGAAGCAACATATCGACCTTTACGGTGGCCTAGTGCCTAGTTGATGGAACAGCCTTACGGTTCACTGTGCGTCCAAAGTGCTTCTTTTAACAAATACCAACACCCTGTGTACCATAAAGGAACAGCGCGTGACTCACGATAAACTTTTCCGGATTTGCAGATCGAGGAAAAAGAAAAAAAAATTCCATTCTGATTTAATATGCCAATTGCTGAATATTCTCTAAACATTTAATGTCAAATAAATGTACTTTACCAAATATACCGTATTGCTGTTTGATTTTAAAGTACAGTTTCGTATTCCGAATTGTGGCACGCTGTGTTGTGAGTTGATCTGTGTTGGTTTCCGGGTTCTGTGTGAAGTCGCGTAGAAGACGACTGGGCTCGTTTGCCTACTCAGCACAGTAATGTCACAGAGAGAGGCGGGGAATATGAATGTTTTGATAATGTCAGGGGCGGGGGATATGATTTAGTGCCGCAAAAGCAGGTCAGCCAGGGCGATGGGGCAAGTGATAGGATTATCACAAAATGGCAGCGCCCTGGTGCCTGTTTTCGCGTGCGTTTAATGGACGAAAACTCGGGTAAGGTCCATAGCGACTTAGGCTTTAAAACACATGGCCGACCCGTAGGGACAATAACATTTTTTGACCAAACCATTCCTTTAATATCTCCAGAAAAACTCTACAGCCACCTATTCATCTTCCCTAAAATCTTATTTTTACTACTCGAAAAAGCGAGCTCAAAGAGATCCTGGGAGGAGGGGGGTGTTTTGCGTGTGAGGGGCAAGGAGCAGATGGGAATGCCTAGAAGGATTAGCATGGCCATGGGCAGTCAATTGGTGGGTAAATAACCAAACACCCATAAACTGTTTGTCCATCTTCACGTCAACTCCCCCTACCTGTTCTCAAATGCAGTGGGTTCACCTTATAGGTAGCGTTTAATCGCCACCTAATAGTCCAAACCAAAAAAAGGATTCCACTGTTGAGTCACAAAGAGAACCATAACAAATGACATTAAAATGGGAAAAAATGAAAATGAACAAACACATCCCTGCAAAAGGCCCTGTTGAGACCCTCTTCAAAAGGCCCAATCACAGCCTCTGCATATGCTCCAGATGGTTTTGGACTTTATGAACTGCAGAGTGCTACCGGTTAACCACGTGTGATTCTATACGGCTCTGGGAACATGCTGGTTGGTGCCAGAACACCTAGCGCCCCCTATTAACCAATGATAGTACTGTAACTCCATAATCAATTGCGATTGAATGCCAATAAATCAGAAGTGGCTTTGTTGAGCCCCAATCATCTTTAAGGTACTTCTAAACTCCCTCCATTTCCATAAATGATGGGAATGAGCCTCGAGTATGCCTCTAAAATCAAGAATCGGGCACGCAAACCTTAGCAGTGAAAACCAGGTTGATGCAAAAGTGCAGTCCCTTTCATTCTCCGACTCCTGCGCCTAGCTGTTCCCTTTATACCGGCAAAAGGATCATGCCAATGTCATGGGTGCACTCATTAATTCATGCCTGGATTACAGTAACAGTTTACTTGCACGATGTCTGTGAAACAAGCGTCTAGGCTTCAGAGAGCACAACATGCTGCAGTTGGTCTCATTTTTAAAGTTCCTAAAAGAATATCTTTACCTACGCAAATGCTTACATTGGCTCCTGGTTCGGGAGAGAATAAATTTTAAGTTTCTGGGTTTGATTTTTAAATGCCTGCATAATCTTGCACCTCCTTATCTCGCTCATGAACTGAATTGGTACAGGCCAAGTTGATCTTCCAATAAGTTGGCAGTGGTGGTACTCCCGTCTCATTGCTCCTTCAGGGGTGAGCAAAGGTTTTCAGACTAGGGTCCAAAATTAAGAAATTTGCTACCCTTGCTGTTATGCAACATTACCGATTTCGCTGTTGTCTGAAATCTCTTTAAAACCTTTTGTTTAAATAAACCTGCTACTTATGTAATTAATTATATATATATATATCTGAGCTTTGCTGAGAGCCATCTTTAAAGATATCATGAATGAAGTACCACCTGCGCCTAGATAGAGTTAATTCTGCCTGGTTTACTCAATCTATATATATATATCAAAATCCCATGTTGGAGCCCGCCCAACTACACAAAGTTTCCTGTGATTATGCCCCTTGAACACAAAGTGCTTGTAAGTGCTCCACAGTACTGCACAATTCCAGGTTATACAGATTAAAATGGTGGCATTCACACTTGCAAACATTATCAAGAATAATCTCATGATTAATGGAGAGAAGACCAAGATCATTATTTTTTTCAAACAAAGTGAAACCGAAAGTAATGATATGGAACGTGTGAGAACAGATTTTGGAGAGGGTAGCTAGGTTACGACCTTATGAACACCTGTAAATTGGAAATAAGAAAGACTCGGCTTAGAGAAAAATCTATGCCTTTAATCTGCAAAATGAAAAGACTGATCTTTAGTCTCTACAAATTGTCAATCCTTTCCGCCATTAAGTACTACTTGGCAAAAGTGGAGCCACCCATCTTGTACGGGCTAGATTTGACAACTCTCGACCAGGGCCGATACCTAAATACCATTCAAGGGGTTATATGGAAAGACCTTGGGCCTCTCCAACTCCATTGCCAACGGAATAATCTGGTGCAAATTGAGGCCGATTTCCCTTCAGGCGAGGACCCGATAGAGGCAATTGTCAAATTACTTACAAATGATTCCCCCCCCCCTCTCCTTACAACTATGAGGATCTGGGTGAACTGGTAACAAACCAGTACGTACTATCACTAAACGTGTTTAAAGCAAACTGCATGAACATCCTAGAGGCTATTAATTCCTTGGAAGAGGAATTGACCTCTAGGCCATCTGCTACAACAAAGAAAACTATTCACAATGGAGTGGTGTATGGCAGTTGGCAATTTATCTCGTCATAAGTCTTACAGCGAATATGCAAGGTTCCCCAGAAATAGGGAGGATCTTCCCAAATTCTTGCATCTGTTCCCTAGCATTAAAATACGAGCATTATATATATGCTTTCATCTCCACCAACAACCCAAATTAGAGCTAATAGGCTCCTGGAAACCAGGTGCTGGGACTAGGTCACACTGTACATTGTGTGACTCCATGTCCACTTGTGAAACCATGAAGATTCTGGTTCTCGACTGCACTCAGTTCAAAGACACTAGAGTTAAACATTTCAGTTCAGTTATGCCCACTCAACTAAGCGACCTGGGGGAGACCTTTTGGGCCCGTTTGATGTGGGGCTGACAGTGTATCACTCATAATAGCCCTATATGGATTTTTAGTAGACATATTCAGGAGAATAGAACACATTATTTAGGATATGTAAATATATTAATGTATTGAATCATGAACCATAGAATGTACATAGTTCAAAAAAGCAGGGGCGAGGCGCGTACGCCCATTCCTGGCCAATATATTACCTGAACAAATGTCCAAAAAATTCACAGGGTTAAATCCCAATCATCTACCCAATAGTTCACAGGGTTGATTCCCTTCTTGCAATGTTGTACTCCACCAAGCACTTTCGCATCTGCAATACTCATCAGGGAGGCTGCGTTGCCATTCATGTCAGGTGAAACCAATATAAATGCAAGTGCAGTCTCTAGGAATTATGGTCAATGTAGTGAACCCATTTAAACAATTCAGGTGACCAGTGAAAGACTCCCCTCCAACACACACATCATACCCTTAATAGGGCGAGGGGGAAAAGAACAAGTTACTTTCTTACCTGGTAACGTTCTTTCGATGGGATGGTCCGACGACGTATTCCATATCTATGACAGGTAATGTCCACAGCTGTGCTGCTTCGGAAAATCTTTGGCGTCTACGTCCTGCGTCGATGACGTCGATGCGCCGTCCCCGAGGACCTCCTCCGACGGCTGACGTCACCCGATGTGATAAGTAGGACGCACGACGCCCATAGCCTCAGTTATAGTTTTTTCCCAGAACGTGTGCCACCAGTTTTCTGCCAGTCAGACACACAAGGCCTTGTGGAATACAAGCTGCAATCGCAAAAGAAATTCTGCAGCGGGGAAGGCAGGGAGGGAGCGTTATGGAATACGTCGTCAGACCATCCATCGAAAGAACGTTACCAGGTAAGAATGTAACTTGTTCTTCGAGGGGATTGGGTCCTCCGACGTATTCCATATCTATGACAGACTCCCAAAGCAGCACCAAGCAAGGAGGTGGGAAAGAATTTAGAATACAAATTTAGCATGCCCAATCAAATTGCGGAATAGAGAACTGCCTTGCCAAAGGCCAGATCTTGCCCTCTGATGTAATCGAGGGAATAGTGACGTACAAAAGTATGTACTGAAGCCCAGGTGGCTGCATCACAGATGTGACTAATAGGAACTCCCCTCTGCAGGGCAGTAGACGCAGCCACTCCTCTGGTAGAATGGGCCCGCAAGCCAGCCGGAGGGAGGGTCCTTACCCGCCAAGCGGTAACACTCGGAGATAGCAAAAATAATCCAACGAGACAAAGTCTGTTTCGTCACAGCTTGTCCCAAACGCTTTCCAGCGTAACCAATGAAAAGTTGATCGTCCACTCTGACCCGGGACATGCGCGAGATATAAAAGCTCAACGCTCTCCTAGGATCAAGCCTATGGAGCCTCTCCTCTTCCTTACCAGGATGTGGAGGAGGATAGAACGCCGGAAGAACAACCTTCTGGCTCAAATGAAAATCCAAAACCACCTTCGGAAGAAAAGAAGGACGAACTCTAAGGACAACCCTGTCCTTCTGAAACACAGTGAAGGGTGGCTTAACTGAGAGTGCCTGTAACTCACTCACTCTGCGAGCGGAAGTAACCGCAACCAAAAACACAGTTTTCAGAGTCAGCAGCCTCAAGGGGCAAGAATGTAAAGGCTCAAACGGAGCACCCATAAGAAACTTAAGAACAAGGTTCAAATCCCAACCTGGCACCAAAAAAGGTGACAGAGGCAACACATTAGTGAGCCCTTTCAAAAACTGCGAAATTAAAGGAATCTTAAAATAGGAACACTCTTCAGACGAGCGCTTAAAGATGGACAGCGCCGCCAGATAACGTTTAATGGTCCCCACTTGCAAGCCCCTGTGGGCCAAAGAAAGCAAAAAAGACAGAACCATGGGAATGTCACATTCAAAAGGATCCACATTCTGAACTCTGCACCAGTCGCAGAACATTCTCCAATGGCAACGGTACAGAGACTTCGTTGCCGGCCGCCTGGCCGAGAGCAACACCTCCATCACGTCTTCAGGGTGGTCCCAATCCTTATACCTCAACCTTTCAGAAGCCAAGCGTGAAGATTGATGGAGAACCTGACCCCCCGCCCGTGAGAGCAGATCGTCTCGGTAGGGAAGACGACGTGGAGGGAAGATGGACAAGTCTAGAAGCACTTGCGGGATGACGGGGACTGGAGGAAACGCGTATAGCAGTGGGAATGACCACTCCACCACGAACGCGTCTCCTAAGGCTCCTCTTGGAGGAAATTCCCACGAGCAAAACCTTTTGCACTTCCGGTTGACACTCGAGGCGAAGAGATCCACTTGAGGGGTCCCCCAAAGGGCGAAGATCTCCAGGAGGATCTCCTGAGCCAGCTCCCACTCGTGAGAGATCGAGCTCTGCCTGCTCAGAGCGTCCGCCGTCTCGTTGTCTCCGGCCAGATGAACAGCCGAGATCTAAACTTCCTGCTGGATGGCCCAGAATTCGAGCTGCATCGCCTCCCTGAATAGCGGAAGTGACCCTGCCCCCCCCCCTTTTTGTTGAGGTAGTGCATGGCCACCGTGTTGTCCGTTAGAATCAGGACACTCTTCCCGTGCACAGTCGGCAAAAAAGCCTTCAGGGCTAGCCTGATGGCCCTCAGCTCCAACAGATTGATATGGAGTCTGGACTCCGACGGAGACCAACGACCGCTGACTGTCAACTCGTTGGCATGAGCTCCCCATCCGTGAGGGATGCATCCGTCACGATTGTCACCTCCGGCCAGGGCAGCCAAAATGGGGCCCCCTTCATCAGATTGCCCTCGACGGCCCACCAGAGAAGGTCCCGGGTTACCGAGGGCGGCACCTGAACAGGGTCCGACAGCCTGCCGAAGGACTGAGACCACTGGAGCTTGAGTGCCCACTGCAAAGATCTCATCCGCAGACGAGCCTCTGGCACCAGAAGAATGCAGGATGCCATGAGGCCGAGCAGTCTCAAGAATTCGGACGCTGGGAGATTCTGGGCAAGCTGAAACTTGAGCACCATCTGCTGAATGTGAGGAGCCCTCACCTGAGGAGGGAAACACTGCCCCTGATTCCCCCTGAGTTCCCCCTGATCAACCAATCGTCCAGGTAGGGGTAGACGTGAATCCCCCCCTTTCCTGAGATGCGGTGCCACCACCACCATGAGCTTGGTGTAAACCCTCGGGGCGGAGGTCAACCCGAACGGCAGGACCCGAAACTGAAAGTTCGAGTCGCCAACCGCGAACCTCAGGTACTTCTTGTGCTTGGGATGGATCGGCACATGGAAGTAAGCATCCTTGAGGTCGAGAGACACCAACCAGTCCTGAAGTTGAAGGGCCTGGAGGACTTGAGAAAGAGTCACCATCTTGAACTTGTCCTTCCTAAGGAGTTTGTTCAAACCGCGCAAGTCCATGATGGGTCTCAATCCCCCGTCTTTCTTCGAAATCAAAAAATAAGGGGAATACCATCCCTTGTTCCTCTCCGCTACAGGCACCAGTTCTATGGCGCCTTTCTCCAGCAGGGCTTGAATTTCCTGCGCAAGGAGCGGATCCGGACACTTCAAAGAGAGGTTCCCTGATGGATTGTCGTAAGGCCTCTGCCAAAAAGGAAGACAGTAGCCGTGTGTCATGATCTCCAGAACCCACACATCCAAAGTAATGGCTTGCCACTCTACAAGATGCTGCGCCAGCCTACCCCCAACCGGCAAACCATGGGACCTGGCCTCATGACTGAGTGGTAGCGGCTGCGGCGTTGCCTGAGGGCAAAGAGGCAACTGCCTGAGCGGCCTTGGCACCTCGAGTACCTTTGTTTCCACCTCTGGCACTCTTACGATGGCCTCTGACTGCTAGCTCCCCTCGCTTTACTGAAGGACGAGTAATAGCGAAAGGAACCTCCCCTCCATTGCTGTCCACTAGGACGAAAAGGCGGAGGTTGGCGAACTGCAGCGCCCAACGACTTCGCTGCAGCTTTGGAGGTCTGCAACCTCTCAAGGCTCTCGTCAGCGTTGCTGCCAAAAAGGTGTTCACCGTCAAAGGGCATGTTGAGGAGCCGGGACTGCACATCAGGAGCGAACCCAGACTTCCGCAACCACGCAAACCTGCGCATTACGGTGCTCGCCGCCATGGACCGGCTGACACAATCCGCCAAGTCCAAACCCGACTGAACGGCCTCACACATGGCATCCTTGCCATCCTGAACCATAGCAAGGAAACCATCCCGTTCGTCCCCTTCGGGAATATGTTCAGCCGCTAATGCAACACAGAGTGTGTGTGAAACGAGACAAGGCACATATGGAGTGCGATACCCCCAGAAGAAAACACTTTCTTCGCCCAGCCGTCAAAACGTTTGTCGTCCCTATCGGGAGGGATGGTAGGATACGACGCCTGCTTTGCCGGGGCCGTAGCCGCCTGCACCACCAAACTCTCCGGAGTGGGGTGCCTAGACAAGTAGCAGGGGGTCGCTACTGGCTGGATGGTATTTTCGCAACAGGAGAGACTGCCGGGAGACCGCTGCCACCCTTCTCTGCAGAGCCATATGAAAAGGCAAGACCGGGTCAGTGGGTGGACCGAGATCAAGAATGTCCGTGAGATCATCCTGAACTAACTCCCCTGGGGGAGCTGACCAACCCAAGTACTCGGTAACCCGAGACATAAGGCGCCGATATGAAGAATCGGCATGAGAGCCAGGCTCCGGCCTACAAAATTCCACCTCCGGAGAGGTGTCCAATCCACTGGCATCATGCAGCGACTGCAGCAGGTCATCAAACTGGCTATGGCCCGAGATAAGGTCATCTGGGACCGTAACCGGAACCAGGCCGCCATCAGAGCCCTCATCACCCTCTGAAATGTACTCCAGGCGGGAGAGGAAGACCTCCGTGAACCAAAGCAGTGCCGGACCTTAGCCATAGCCTTCCTAGGGGCAAACCCCGTGCCACGGGGCCCCTCCGACACCATCGCCTCGAAAGGCGTTGAGGGCGGCGAACGAGTCGGCGTTGACAGAAAAGGTGTCGACATCGATCGAATCGGCGTCGACGTCAGCTGCAATGCCTCCAGCATATGCGGAGTCGACACAGTCCTCAAAGCCGGAGCTCCGAGCATGTCTCTCGACATCCTGGGCGCCGACGGCAAATATCCAAAAACAATCACAGGGTTAAATCCCAATTTGCACTGTTGTGCTCCTCCAAGTGTCCAAAAAATCCCAATTTGCTGCCCAATAGTTCACAGGGTTGGTTCCCTTCTTGTACTGTTGTACTCCTCCAAGCGCTTTCGTATCTGCAATACTCATCAGGGAGGCTGAGTAGATTGGGTAGATAATTGGGATTAACCCTGTGAATTTTTTGGACATTTGTTCAGGTAATATATTGGCCAGGAATTGGAGTGCGTGCCTCGCCACTGCTTTTTTGAACATTTAACTTGTGGAGATACGGACTCCATAGGCTAAAGCACCAGGGTTATTTTGCCCTACACTGGAGAGCCATACTCATGGTTTTACCCCCTACCCCTATTAAGGGTATGATGTGTGTCTCCCAATTCAAGGGTCCGGCAGAGTCAGGCAATTAATATTAACACACCTAATGGCCCTTTCCCTTCCCCACAGGGATAAAAGGTGGAGCACAAGAGCACAATACGAGCAAGGCAGACCGCACAACGAGAAAGCTAACTCAGCACAGCAGTTCAAGAGGAGAAAGACGGCATGAACCGAGAGGGTGAAAGGAGAGAAGCAACCGTGCCCTTTCCGACCAAGGCCTGTGAAACGTCCACAGAAGGAATCATAAAACCGCGAACAGTAGCCAGCGTTTGTTGCAGCAGAGGTCAACGGTACATAGGGCCCTCCTCCGCTGATAACCAAGCTGGGGAGAGATGCTTGGCACTGTGGTACCGCCCTTGACTGCAGAGACAAGAAAAGCCAAGTGGTTCATCACAGCCGGTGAGTGGAGGGGAGAGCCAGTAAGAAACCGAACTGTGTTGAACAAAAGTAGTAAACGTCCAATTGGAAAAAGTCCTACAGGGGTCTGGTAAAATCCTCTGTACAGTTGAAAGTCTTTGACCGGCAGATGACCGTGAAGCTAAGGGAAGTGAATCCTGCATCGTAAAGAACTGTTCAAGAAATGGTCTGATTGACAAAGCTGGCAAGCGTGAACCTGACGGAGTGATGTCCACAGTGAAGTGTTTAAAAAGACCGTAAAATTGGTGAATGTCACAATGAAATGGTGTTAAAAGCTGTAGTGAACCCAAAGGAGGGAGGCAAACATTTGAAAAGGATCTGAGCCCGGAAGAGAGGGATATACGGGTGAAAATCACACCCCCACTGAAAGGTGAATGCAACAGAGACATTTTGTGAATAGGAGCCAGAGTGAACCCGATGGAGGGAGGCTGATATTTGAGAGGGGTCTGAGCCCGAAAGAGGGGGACCCAGGGGTGAGAAAGCATCACTCAACTTGCAAGCAGAAAATAACTTTTGTTTATTATTTTGGAACACATCAGGTCCTCTGAGGCAAGAGACTTACCCGCCGGAGGGCCTGAAAGCAGAAATGTATTCTCGTGCTGGGAAAGCTAGAGTGTGTGCTGTGCTCCAGAGTCCTGCCTTATCCTGTGCTCAAAACGTGGGGAAGGGAAGACCCGGAGTACCGCATCCTGACTTATTATTTGTGAACACTTCTTTGTTTCCTGTGAATCCTATCCCACACTCTTGGTTTGTATTTAGCGTAAAGATTGGCAATAGGTTTTTCATAGCATAAGCCCTTTTACTTGACACAACACCACTAGGACTACGTTATTATTGTTTGATGGTTATAGCTTGCCCCCATCTTAGATTTAGGTTTAGATTACAGTACCCACACCCACAAGGTCTAACACTTCTTTCTTTCTCCTTGTTCTCCCTTCTCCATTGTGCAATCTACCACTTTGACATGTACTTACTTAATTTCTTATTAATACCCAACTACGTCACCTCTGTTGTAAATGTTGGACACCATGTTAATCATTACTATGACTACGATATTACTGTAATGCAACTGACCGGTATAAAAGGTCCAAAATACCTTCAGCTATCCCTCTGCAGATACCTCCCCTCTCGAGCTCTTCGCTCCTCTATCTCTAACTCCCTCAGGGTCAATCGTTTCTCAAAGAAACAAGCTGGGGATAGATCTCTGTCTTTGGCTGGGGCCTCCCTCTGGAACAGCCTCCTTGCCACTCTTGAGGAGAACCATCTCCGGTTTCGGAAGCACCTCAAGACCTTCTTTGCTTCTGCCTTCGCTCCCCCTATCCCCTGCTGATCTGTTCTCTTGGCACCATGCACCTGGCCAACCTCGGTACTCTGGGCCACCCTCCCGGCACTGCCTCCGGGCCACCCCTTGCACTGGGGTCTGTATCTGTACCCATACAGTCCCCACCCCCCCCTTTTCTTCCTGCACTTATCAGACCTACCCTGTATACTGCCTTAAACCCAGCACTTGCCACTTGCTGGGTGCACTACCACTGTTTGTTGCCTTTATTATTTATTTATTAACATTTATCTGTTTCTCCTTTGCTCTGCACTTTCAACTTCTCCCCCTTCTATGCACTTTCCACCTCCCCCTCTCCCATGCACTTGCGCGTTCTCAATGTCACTGGGCCTAGTAAGATTGTTGTTTTGTTCTCTCCTGTTCCCCTCCTTTGCCTTGTCGCGCTCTGAAACACTAGTGTACGAGCGCTATAGAAATAAAATATCAATTCAATATGACATCTGCGCATCAACATGTCACAACACAAGCAAATCTAAACTTGAAACGCTGGTCTGCTCACAACCAGCGCACTTTGATGCTCACTAATTGGGTGTTTATTCACAACCTATAATGCACTGCGCACATCATGTATATTCATCACATCCTTGAAAAAGACCCATGCTGGGTCGAAACGTGTCGGCTCTAAGTGTGCAATTAAATCCCTTTTTTCTTACAAACAAGGGATAAGACTTCTCATTTATTGCATCGAAACTTGAAACAAACTATACTATGTATATTATCAGTCATCGTGCCCATGTGACCCTGGTTCTTCCCCAAACACACAGATTATACTACTTGCATCGAGGAGAGGTTTGGCGATAATTACCCAGTGTAAGTTCCAAGGGAACAATGACAGATTGTAGGTTACATAGCTTTTAGTTATATCATAGTCATCAGAAAATCGTGGCCCATCTTCTCAATAAAGTAATGAGTAATGGTTATACCATTCACTCTCAGCTATTGCCATCTGCAAAGGATTCCTATTGCTGTTGAGACCTTCATGAATTAACCACAAGAATTCCCTAGAGTGAGTGTTGTTGACTGCTATTCTCATAGGTTTCTGATGATTTCATGGTCTTTTTTCATTGATCGGGCATATATAATATTTTCTATGTTACTTGACCATATCATCATCCCCTTGCTTCCTTGCATTCTAGAGTATTTGTTTCCTCCTATAGTCTATAATACAGGCCTTCGCTTAGCCTCCGTCAGGACCGGTTTGGTAAATAAAGGCATTTAAGCGGCTAAAATAGCCTTGTGTTATTCAAGTGGCAGTTCTTTCAAATGTTAATGTCTAAAAATATTGGCCATAATAAAACATATATATTCAAATTTTTTAAATAAAAATGCCTGTGTAAAATGTGAAGCAAATCTGCTCTAAAGTCATGCTTCAAACAAACTTGGAGGCATCCATTTTGTATACAGAAGCAGTGTAATTGGTTTATTTAATTCAATGTTCTTGTGGCACTACTCAAGTGCAAGCCCCCTACTGGGAGCTTGCGCTTGGTACTGCCTTAGGAAAAAGCATTCAAACACATGTTCACAGCACAGCCATGCCGATGAATTCCATCCTAATACAGCAAACAACCCATTTTCAGCAAAATAATAATGCTGAAAAGCATTTGTTTGCTGTATTTGGATGGCATTTGTAGGACTGCCTGTCCTGTGAACAAGGAAAACACATCCTGTTTATTTAACAGGGCATGTTTGCCCTGCTCTTTGAAGGCGGACTCGCGACGTCCAGTGGTGAAGGGTCAGCCCCTTCAGCCATGCGACCTAAGTTCGAATCGCAACCTGTTTTTTTCTGGTGCATCACATTTTGTTTTAAAAATAAAATATTATGCACCAGAAAAGAAAGCCAGGCTGGGACTCAAACTCAGGTCCCGTGGCTGACGGGGCTAACCCTCCACCACTGGACACTTAAGCCGCTTTTAAAGAGCAAGACAAATACGCCCGCTTAAACAGGTTGTGTTTACCTCGTTTACAGGACAGGAAGTCCTACGAATGCCATCCTAATATAGCAAACAAACGCTTTTCAGCAGAACTATTGATGCTATATTAGGATGGCATGCATAGGACTGTCTGTCCTGTGAATGTCTGTCTGAATTCTCTGCTCTAAGGCAGTAACAAGCGCAAGCACGAAGGGGGCTTATGCTTGATTACTGTGTATAAACCAAGTTAAGTAGAGAGACCTAATTTTGGTCAGTGCTGTACAGAATAGTATATGTTTTCTGGTTTGGACTGCTACTGGGTCCTGACATTGGTGAAATTACACTTTTACTTCATTCTGCGCTCTGACTTGGCAGATCTCTCCTGTCGGGAGAAGATTAAGGCGATATCTCAAAAACTGGTCAGCCCAGTATGAATTTGGAAATTGCTTTAAATAGCTTGGGAGTCTCCCCAGAGCCTCAACTAATTGAGAATAAAGTATATTGCAGCATAGTTGTCTTAGTGGTTATCCAATCGGCCCTTAGCATAGCCTTTTTTACATCACAGGATAGCTTATTAGGTTGCCTTTTGATAACTCTGCGGTTGAGAGAATCTTTTCAACTCCTTTATTTAATTTATTAGCCGCCTTATGTCTTCCCGAGTCCAAGATAAGCGCCAAGTCAACATACAAGCAGTCTTGTACAGGCACTATACATTTCCTGTATAGCGCTACAATTCGTAGATCTACCATACAACTTAATGAAGTCAAGCCTAGCTCAAAATGCAGGGCAGCCATTGGACACAGACAGGTAGTCCTAGAGTATGTTTCAATTACTTAGATTCAATTTTACTAAAGGAAGAGAACATCATTTATCGTTGATCTCAATTCCATACAGAAGGCTAGGGATTACCTTCATTTTATAGTAGTATAAAAGAGGAAGTATGGAAAAAGTGCAATATTTTTATCATATTTTTATCACCTGTGCACTAGCTTGCATAGCCTTCATCAGTATATTGTTCTACCGTTCCTGAGAGTTATCAGCTGAAGTCAAGGTAAAGCCCAGATTGGTCAAAGATGTAGAGGGCATTATCTCTTGCTCCACCATATACCATGTGAATCCCATTTTCTTTTTGCTGTTAGGAGTGAATCTTATAATCATAGTTTTCGGTATGTTAATATATAGATCTTTCACCCGTGCATATTCTACAATGGCATCTAGCTGTTTCTGTAAGCCAATTTGGGTACGATCCTCAACACAACATCAGCAGCATAGGCGAAGCATGGTATTGTCAAATAGCTACCAACACGCAGCCTTGTTGAAGGCCCCTACGGGGTAGGAAGGCCTTTGTAGTATTACCGGACTCGTAAGGTGGTCTGATCGTGTAGATTGATCAGCATCATGAGTAGCTGGTCCGGTATTCCCCATTCTTTTAACTTATGCCACAATAAGATGCGATTAACATGATCAAATTCTTGTGTAAAGTCAACTGCGGCGAAGTAGAGGGGCAGACTACCTGGGGTGAGTGCTTCATCTCTCAGCCAACTTACTACCACACCATTCAGATCAGTGCTCATCCGACAGCAGAAGCCTTTTTGAAATTTATGCAAGCGCCCTGACTCGGCCGCCCATTGCTTCAGCTCTTTCAAAACTAATCCTGTGAATATTTTGCAGTCACAGTCAGAGATATTGAGCGATAGTTTGCGGTACTGTCACCCCTCTTATACATTGGAATAATAATGGTGTACAGCCAAGAAAATGATATCTTCTTAGTTAATAGTACCAACTAAAATAAGTCCATTTGGTCCAACAGCTCTAGATTTGGATGTTTTTATCAATACATCAATGTCTTCTACTGACATCGCTAAATTCCAACCTGCTGTGCACTTAGGACTACATATGTTGGACTCTGGGGATCTACATACTTTCTCAAAGTGGCTAATCCATTCATTCTCTCGAATAGGGTTGGATGCAGGGAACCATGTGATTTCTCTATTGAGTTTATTAAATCCCAATAGTTCCTAGCATCTTTCTTGGTGATTACTTGCAGCATTTTACAACCCCCCTTCAAACCATGCCATTTAAGTCTCTTCCTTGTACCTGTCTGGCACAGCACACATGATACATCAACAGGGATTTTGGCTTTACACTCTACCCTCAGTACAAGAGACACAGCTCCATGGCACTTGCACACCTTTGAACAACTTCTAAACCCTTTGCAAACATCCACTCTTTTGGGTTGATTAAAATATAATCAATATGACTAGATTTATTGCCATTTTAGTATGTTGAAAGTGGTGGCATGTCGATATAGTCGGCTATTGCATTCTTGTACCCCCAGTTTATAAAGTAGCTTAGATGTTGGTAATGCACGTTTATAAAAAATAAAAAAAAAACAATTTAGGTGGATTAAGCGGAGGAATAGCCCATATAAGGTCTACCTTTTCCACCTATTAATGCATTTCAGATAAAGACTCGAATTGGAGGTTCAGATTTCCCATAATGAGGAAAATGGGTTTGTAGGATGTGGTGTAAAGCCAGATTCCAACAAGATAAACAAGTTAGTTCCAAGTATCCATCCCGTTTTTCCCATTGTGTTCCCTTCCAATGGTTTTATCAAAAGGCCTTGTAAATCAGGAAAGCTATTCTCCAATGAGGTTTTCTTGGCATTCAAATTAATTTTACCCATGTGCACAGCCCCCTGCTTGGCCTTCCTGACTGATCATTAGGGAGGGTCGCCGGCACCATATAATCTGCATACCGTTCCAGGGTTAATAGATAGACTGTAAGGCCAGGTTTCCTGGAAGCATATATCATACTTTGTAACAAAGTTAATTCACTCATGATCTTCTAAATGTTTTGTCAAACCAACAATGTTCCAAGTCATTACTTTTACCTCACTACAGAGAAAACGCTCATAGTTTGGTATTGCAGCATTTAATGTCCTAGTACGGAGAGGACTTTCATAGTTTGACATAGTTACAGCATCCAGCGCCATGGACCAAGGGTTGCCTTTGTTAGATACTAGAATTGGATGGTGTGAGGCCTGGGGTTCGATTTAGAGTCAAAGTTGTGAGTGCCCCATCACCTGGGGGAACTGTCCCTGGGTTACACAATTCTAATGGACAATTAATTAAATCAGTACAATCCACTGGGTTCAAGGGAGCACTTGAGGGGGCTGCATCCAGGAAACGGGTGGTCGGCTCCTTAAATTCATTTTAAATGGTGAAGAAGCAATTCAGACTCTACCCTAACAAACATTCTCAGATCCATAAAGAGACACTCCGCTGAACTCATGCGTAGGAGGGGAGCTAAAGGTATGTAATAGGCCCTAACCTATGAAACCGATGTAGAGATCGATTAAGGCCGCAACAGCATCATGAGAGATCCAAAAAAGATTTGAAATCCCAACTTCTCAATCAGGTATTCAGAATGGGCCTTGATCGACTTCCATCCATGAAACCACTTATCACAAACACCCTTCCACACCTCCCCATTTACCCTGCCCGGTAAATCCATCTCTGTGAGGTTTTTAGTTTGCATGATAACCTTGAAGACCATGTGCGTGTGGACGCGATAGCCTGCCTACACCTCAAGTCCACCCAATGTGCTTTTGAAGCTATATGTGCCACAATATAACACTTTAAAAACACACAAAAGAAAATGAAGATTCAGGGGCAGGCAAAGAATATTCTATGTAAAGGCCACACCACCTGCTTTGTCAATGCTGATTAACCTAGTTAACCGTATACTCTAAATAATAAAATTCCTGGAAATTAGGTTTCACGCTTTAGCATTGCCGTCATCCAGAACAGAGAATGTTTATCTGACTCGATTAAGAAATTGCCACCTGGCAGAGGAGTTCTCAATTTCCTGCTGCCAACGTCTAAAAATACTTTCTCACCTACACTAGATTGCAGTGTAATTGTGCGTCCTTACATCCGAAGGCTCAATCGAAAATTGTGCTACATGGGGTGGCAGAAAACAAATCTTTTCATAGCTAAGGTGATACAAGTGTCAGTTTCATCGTAACTTGGAATAGTACAGCACGTTTGCAAAGTGTAATGGAAATCATCTGCAAATAAAGAGATATTTGCAAATGTGATGCCATGCTGCACATGGAAATTCAAAAGGGATCTTCGTGAGCGACTAAGAAAGCAAGCCACTCTTGTGATAATGCCTTTTTTGTTAAACGTGTGTTGATCCAGAAGTTTACAATGTCTTGCCTTCATAGTGCAGCACACAAATCAGAGATCCATACCAATGTCTCACTTTCATACATCCACACACAATTATGTGCAATTGTACAGTAGGCTCAGATGCACAGGTACCACTTTTGGGTTTCCATTTTTTGTGCATCCATAAAATACGTTACATTGGCATTCGGCCCATATTTCGATTTTCACTACAGGGACAGGAATCCCCTCTCTAATGTGAAGCAAGCGACCGAGCAATGCATGGAAGTATAATCCCTGCTGTAAATGTATCACTGGGATAAACAAGTTAATTTTATTTTTTTTAAATGGTTAGAAATTGTAAACTTTACAACAAATGTTCTCAGAAGACATTGCCAAAAGACACATTGGATTAACAGGCCGTACTGAAAATTAGACATTCCTGTACCTCAGATACAACGAGAGGCCGTGCATTTGCTGTCTAAATGTGAATCCTACTGTCGTCTTCCATCAGATAGATGTCTGTATAAACACACTGTGGTGGGTACCAATGGCAACGAGTACAATGTCGGTCTATGTGTAGGTATATATGCATTTAGAAGGCATGCACCATTAAACAAAGGCATACATTATTTATTTCACTCTTCCGTGACAGAACGACTCGAGTGATTTTGCAATAGATCACTCGATCTATAACGTGCACTAGTTGGTTCATAGTATCATATGTGAAGAAACATTACAGACTATTAAACAATGCATGAGTGAGGAGTTATTAAGGATGAAGTGGACTGACAACCTGGGCTTATTGTGTCAGTTTTGCAGTGCCGTGAAAAAAATATGTGTTGAAGGGAGTTTAGATGCTTACAGGCAAGATTGCACAAGATCTAATAAACATGAAAAGATAGCCAATGAAAATGCTTTTATAAGTATTTAATGTTTGCTTCTCAAAAAACAATGAAGAGTCTAAATACATTTCCCGCATTGCAGCGATCATCAGGGTTCTCTAAAAGCACAGGTTCATTGCGCCAAATATTGTTAAAAATAAAGGCTAATTTCTCGAGTGTTTCATCTCCATGTTCCCGAATCCTCACCAGTAAATTGCCTTTTGCGCTCACGTGAAGCAAACGTTAAATGCGTATAAAATAATGTACATTGTTTGCAGGGGTCACGTCCTAAAAATTAAAGTGGGGGGAATTATCAACAAATTCAATGGGATGTGACGTCGCCAAACATTAGCATATCAAGGTGAAGTATGCACATTTCATTAAATTGGCTTTTCATTACCACCCAAATTGCACAGGACGAATGGCATTTGCATTTCATAAAAACAACACACACACACAATACCCACAGAGGATATTTTCTTTTAATAGTGTTTTTGAAAACGTTAAAAGATGTGCATGTTTTAAACTTCAAGAACCAATGGAAATATTTTCGCTGGGACTTGCAGTACCGAAATGGGACATTTTACCTTTAGTTGTTTGTCATTTTTCATGAGGTTATATAGTGTAGTGAAGTGAAGTGGCCAGCCTACAAACCTGACGATTGTGGTTTGATTCCCAGAGTCGGATTGAATTCATAAATTCAAAGATGACATTCAATGTTTCTCATTTTAGGTGGGGTGGACTGAGTAAACCCTCTGAAAAAAGTGGGGGGACTGTACCCCTGCGTGTACCCCCGACTTGAGCCCTGATTGTTTGTGTGGCCAGGTTTTCCGGCTTCATTGGTTGTAGAGAGAAGCTAGCCTAATCTTCTTTCAAACAGATATGGCGATGACGACGTGGGAGGCGAACCCGACCCTCGAGGAGGCATAAGCTTAACCCAGGGCCGTGGCCCTGAAAGAGGAACAATGGAAAGGGCCCAGGCCGCGAAAGCAACTAAGTGCCGCTGTAGCAGACTGCTCCATTACTGATTATAGAACGGTAAATGGGGGTCTTGTTAGATTCAGGAATCGCTTGCCGTGGCTGGTACCTAGTGTGGCCGGTATGGGTTACTGCACCCAGTGAGGGGAGCAGTGTGTTTAGTTGGTTAAGTTACGATGTGGCACAATGCAAAATTGTATGGTGCTGAAAATAGGGGTGTCCTTGTTAATTTGAAAAAGTTCTCGAACTGTCGTGATGTGTGTGAGGTGCGTCCTGGGGTAGGCCTCTGTATAAAGGCGCGGGTGCGGAGGAAAGAGACAGACACAGTGTGCTTTCGGTCTGGAGCGGGAACTGCATTTTTGGCGGGCTCCTCCTCCCTTTACTCAATCGTCCACGTGACAAGGGTCACGTGGACATCACATCCCTTTTCAACTTCAGATAAACAAAACAAAATACATTAACTAGCAGATAGCTAACATATGTTCATAATTGGAGCTGTGGAGACAAGTTGTCTTCGACCGTCTGGTGGAGCTCGTCTTCTGGTTCAGCCCCCCTTTCGCACGTAGACGCCGTTCAGTACATAGCCTTTCAGTCTGGTTGACAGCACTAGTCGTTTCCGGAGTGAGTAGTGTTCCCCTCGCTCCTGGTGTGGTGTTGAGGGTATGGCTGTGCTCCCCTCTTCTTGTTGGTCTGGGTCTTTCCGCGTCGTGTCCTCTCCCACGCTATGGGGCTTGTGGGGCTGCCTTCCTGTGAGGGCATTGCTTCAGTGGGGTTAGGTTCCACGTTCACTTCTTCCCACAGAGTTGGTGTGATCTTTTGGAAGTGTGAGACATTTCTAGTCACTGTCTCTTGTCCTCGGGTGGCAGAGGCAAGGCCGTGTTCTCGGTGAGATATCGTTCACGGTGCTGATTCATAGGGGAGGGACATCTTTCCTTTTTGGTTCCTGTTTTTCATGAGCACCGGGTCCCCTATCTGAAGCTCGCTGGGGGTGGCTCTTCTGACTTAGTCTTCCTTAGCTTTGTGTCTGCGTCTCCAGATTTCGACCTCGTCTAGGTCCACCTGTGGAGGCTTCAGTGGTGTAGGGGTAGGCTTCCTTGGATAGGGACACCGAACATCATGGCCGCTGGGCTCGCACGTGTTGTCGAATGAGGGATCAGCCGATAGGCTCAGAGGAACGTGTAGAGCTCCAGGAGCCATGGCTGACCTTTGTCTTTGGCAATTCTTACTGTCTTGTTGATTGAGGCCATGAATCTTTCGGCATCCCTGTTGGCGTGCGGCCAGTACGGGGTGATATGGTGATGGCGTATTCCTAGATTGTCTATGAAGGTTCTGAATTCTTTGCTTGTGAAGGGGGGCCCGGAAAGACAACGGGGAACAGGCAGTCTGTGCTCCGCGCCCCTGGGCTTCCCGAGGTCCGCTGAGGAACTCGCGCGACGGAACCCGAGCCTGGGAGAGCCACAGAGAGAAAAAAAAAAACAAAGTCCTGCGGCAGCGCTGCAGACGACCAGGAGGTTGTAGCTGCACAGCTGCCAGCTGGCAGGCACTACAGTAAGTGTGCCGCACGTAACAGAAGCAGCGGCGGCATACCCACGGGCCCACGCTCACACCCTGTGTCACACAACCAGCAGCCAGGAGGCACGTGCCCTGCAAGCATCGCAGTCAAGAAAAGGGAGGGGGGGGGGGGGGAGTACAAAGCAAACACACCACCCCTATGAGGCAGCTTAATTTCCGGGCACACCAGCCCAGCAAGGAAGCGCCCCCGGAAGAGGGCAAGGGCAATCCACCAACAATATGCCCAGCACGCTAGAAACACTACGCACCAACTCCAGCTTCGCCAGCAAAAGGCCCAAAGTACAAGGAAGCACCATAGCCATCGGGCCACAGCATCTGCACACCCACAACAACGAAGACACTGACAGCACGCCAACACATAAGAGCACAGCGACGAGTAACGCAAACCTGCCACAACATGACAGACGACATCACAACGCCACAAAGGCAACAGGTCCGCAACCCGGACACAAGCCTGTGGCTGGACACCATGCAAGGTACATTCATGCAGCCATTTCAACCCTTTGGACCACGCACTGGCCTCCGTTGGGAGCTGAGGATTCAACAATTTGAGCTATGCATCCTCACACACGACATCAACAGTGACAAAAAGAAGAGAGCTTTCCTCATGCTTAACCTAGGCACAATGGCGCTCCACATATTCAACACCCTACCGAACCGAGGCACATCGGATGATTATGAGACGGCGAAACATGTACTTACAAGGAAATTCAAACTGAAGGTCAGCTCCGACTTCGAGAGTTCTAAAATGAGCCATGCCAGACAAAAGCATAGATGACTTCCACAGCTGCCTGAGAGAAATGGCACTAGCCTGCGACTTCCCGAACAAAGTATTCTCGGTAAAACAACAAGTTATTCACAGCCTATCATCAGAAAAACTCAGGACGTGCCATACTCACAGAAACGGACCTTCCACTGGACACCATCCTGTCCATGGAGTGACTACGTGAGCAAACTGATGAACACGCAACAGAGATGGAGTAAATCATAAGCGCCTGCCAACAATGCAGCGTCAATTAATGCTCTATGACAAAAAAAAAGACCCCGCCACTTGGCCAAAAGACTGCATATGGTGTGGAGGACAGCACAGCAGGAGCGACCTGTGCCCAGCATATGGCACCACGTGCCACAAATGTGGAAAACTCAATCACTATGCGTCAGTAGGCCTGAGCTCCAAAAGACTATTCACCTCAGGCGTTCACTGCCCCACAAGACTGTCGCAGGATCCAGTACACCGTCCAGAGCGACGGGATCGCCAGCATAAAGGTCAGCCAGGCAGAGCGCACAACGGCAGAAGTGGACGCCCTCGAGCCATTGGCGGTGAAAGCACTGACAGCTTCAGCAGTGACGAAGAGCAGTCCAGCAGGGACCAGTCCTCAAACGGCAACAAACCCCACCACCGCAGAAGGGAGAAGACACATGATCTCTGCAGTAAAACCCGATCGCGAAAATCAGCCCAGTGGGTCCGTGTATTGGCAGTGCACCATACTAGTAGGAGAGGTCCCAGTAACAATGATGATTGACACAGGGGCCACGGTGAACATCATGCTGTCTTCCAAATTCAACAAACTCGACCTGCTTTGGCAGCATTCAGTCCTGCTCTACGCCTGCAAGAAGCCCCTCCCTGTGGCTGGTTACATCAAGACAAACCTCTCCCACCGGAGGGGGCGGGGGGGTCAGATGCACAACCCGGATCCATGTTGTAGATGCCGGGGTAGAGACCCTACTAAGCTGTGCCACAGCGGAACGCCTGGAAGTCATCCAGTTCAACCTCACTGTCCAATCAGGAGACATAGAACACCTGTTGGCGAAGCGCAAGAACCTCTTCACAGGAATCGGCTGTCTCAAGGGCAGGTCAGTGAAGCTTCATATCGACCACCCCCCCCCCCCCCATCGAGCCACGGGCGGTACGTCACAGGAGAGTACCGTTCCACATGAGAGCCACATTGGAGCCAGAACTCGAGGATCTAAGAATCATTGAGAAAACCTCAGTGCCCACCCCATGGTTCTCGCCAATGGTAGTCACAGCCAAAGCAACCAGATGCAGTCCACACATATGCATTGATATGTTACTCCCCAACGCCACAATAGGACGAGAGAGACACATCACGCCAACAATAGATGAACTGATCGTTGATCTAACGGGAGCAACCATTTTCAGGAATCTTGATCTCCGATCGGGCTACCAGGAGATCCGCCTTGCAAGAGACTCACGTTACATCACCATGTTTTCCTCACACCTGGGTCTCCGACGCCATCGCCGCCTCAACTTTGGCATCTCCTCGGCAGTGGAGGTCTTTCAACACGAAATACAGAAGATCCTACAAGACCTACCAGGAGTGACAAACATCAGCGACGATATCCTGGTCTACGGTAAAACAGAAGCGAACACACCAAACGTCTTGCAGCCACCCTTCAATGACTAGAGGACTCGGGGCACACGCTCCACGAGGAGAAGTGCGGATTTGGGAAACAATCGCTGAGTTTCTTTGGCTACGTTTTCGACAAGCATGGGGTATCACCCAAGCCTAGCAAAGTCAACAACATCAAGAATGCGCAGGCACCATCCACAGCGATGGAGGTCCGCAGCTTTCTGGGCATGGTCACTTACTGCGGCCGCTTAATTCCTGACCTGACCACCTCCTCCGCCCCCCCTGCGCAAACTTACGAAAGCCAAGGCCCCCTGGAAGTGGGGTATGGAACAAGAACAAGCATTCAAGATGATCAAAGACTCTGTCTCCAGTGACGCCACCATGGCGTTCTTTGACATATCCCGCACGACAGAACCGCTTGTCGACGCAAGTCCGGTGGGGTTAGGTGCAGTGTCAACACAGAAGGACAAAGAAGGTACAGTTTTCACCATCGCGTTTGCGAGCAGGGCTCTCACACCAACAGAGAGAAACTACGCCCACATTGAAAAGGGGGCGCTGGCAATTATCTGGGGGTGCAAACACTTCCACGTGTACATCCTGGGGCACCCGGTAAAGACGATGACTTGCCACAAGCCACTCATTCCCATCTTTGGAGGGTCAACACCACACTCCCCCCCCACCAGGATCGAGCACTGCCTACTACAACAATTGGACCTGGAAGTCCACTACCGAGCAGGTGCTGACAATCCAGCAGACTTCCTGTCACGTCACCCTCGCCCGGCCCCCACCGAACATGAAGCTGCGAAAGTGACGGAAGAACATGTGTGCCAGATCATTGCATGCGCCAGGCGCAGAACAATGAAAGTCGAAGAAATCCAGGTCGAAAGAGACAAAAATCTGTGTCTACAACTTGCAAAGGCAGCGATCCTGTCAGGTGAATAGAAAACTTTTCTGACAGCAGTTGCACGGAGAGCAGCCCCAGCTCAAGAGCTGATACAGGCACTTTTTGGCATACGCCACAAACTGTCCATCCCACTAGATGGCCTTATCCTGAAAGGACATTGGATCGTACTACCCGCCTCCCTCGATGTGAGAGCCCTCAGACTGGCGTATGAGGGGCACCAGGGTATAGTGAATACGCAAGCATTCCTAAAGTCCCGCGTATGGCTACCGTACATTCAAAGCAAAGTCATAGCACACATAGAAGCCTGCACTGCTTGGTTGTCCACACGCTGACCAGGGCCACCGGAAGCAATGGAGTGCCCCCCAGCCCTCCCCGGAGTGACCGTAGGTGGGACACCATAAGTATCGACTTCTGCACGATTGCGAACAAGATGTACCTACTTGTAGCAATCGACGAATACACCAGACCCAGAGGTCAAACCTGTCGCCTCAACAGACGTCACATCCGTGACCACTGCACTTAAAAAGATGGTTGCGACACATAGCAACCCATCCTTGTTGCAAGTGTGAGGTGCGACCTGGGGTAGGTCGCTGCATAAAGGCGCAGGCGCGAAGGAAAGAGAGAGACACAGTGTGCTTTCGGTCTGGAGTGGGAACTGCCTTTTTGGCGTGCTGCTCCTCCCTTTATTCACTCGTCCATGTGAGAAGGGTCACGTGGACATCACAATGTGGTACAGTGTGCATAAAAGCTATGTTAATGGGAGTTGGGAATTGTCTCTTTGTTGGCGATGTCTGGGTGGGTGATCATGGGGATCACACCAGACTCATCTTCCAATAACGCTGCTTTGCGCCGTTTTACCTGAGGTGCGGCTTTGGGTGCTTGCGTGTGGATAATGGCCCCAGTACAGGTAGTTACGAGTACAGCAGGGAAGTTAAGTGCAGGTTTTCACCTGTCCTTTTACGTGACCAAATTTTTTTTTTACAATGTTGAACGGAGTTAAGGGGAGGGTGGCAACTGGTGGAAAAGAGAGCGTTCTAATAGAAGGATTTTCCATGTTCAGTTTTGTTTGTTGCGTGAGATCGTCAGTTTTGGCGTTGAGCCTTTCAGGGTATGTAAGTTAAGAGAGGAGAGTATGCCATTTAACCCCTTAAGTGCCAAGGATGAGTATGCTGGTCCTTTTTGCATATACTTGAATAATTGCCTGGCACTTCAGGGGTTAAGGGAGGGTGTTGTACTCGCGTGATGGCTTAACATTAAACAGGCGTGCAAGCTTTCCTGCATACTTTGCATTTATGCAGAATGCCTTCCAATAAGGGTTAGCAGGCCAGTCATGAGAGCAACGGGGCAGTGAGGTCAACCCCCGTGCATAACATATGCCTAATATTGTTCAAGAATGTTGAAATGCTAGTTTAAACATCTACATACTTGATTCTATGACAAGACTGGAGGCGAGCATTATGCTTCATCTTCCCTTTATTCTACTCTTCACAGCAGTTCAACAAACACAATAAAAACTCTTGAAAAGTGACAAAGGTGACCAACAACAGAACTTTTCTTCTAAAACTACAAAGTCCATGAACTCCTGTAGTCCAGGCTCCTTCCGACAGCCACAACCCACTTCCTGTACATGGGCTCCTCCTCTTCTTTTACTGCTCTTCAAGCAGATAAGTGCCTCATTTTTTCCTCTACGTGTGTTTATGGAGATTGACTGGAGAGAGTGATTATTGGGATAGCGAGGAGCTTTGCCATTGCAGAGCTGTGCTCTTATAAGCGAGCAGAGGTTGTTTCGGCCTTTACAGGCAGGGTTCGGAGTGCGAGCGAGCGTCGCGACGCGGCAGGCTCAGTAGGTGTTTTACGTTGGGCGGCGACCTCGTCGCTGGAGCCCACAGGTGAGTAGCGTTCCCGCGGGGACGCGGTGAAAGAGGCTCGCGAGGCGGCAACCCCGAGTCGCATTACCGGCTCGTTGGGGGTGCGGCCGGCCTCGCGAGCAGCGCAGAGCTCATCGCGGCTCGCGCTACGGCCCCCTCCTTTGGAGGGGTGGAGCCGGCATGCGCGGGAAGCGCCGATCTCAGGGAGCCCCCACCCGCGAGTGGGCGGTCCTACGTTCGGAGGACGAGCGAATAGCGCTCCCGCGAGCGAGCCCCCACCCGCGGGTGGGAGGAGCCTATAGCGAGTTCGGCCGGGCGCAGAAGCCCAACTTCATTCGGCGACATTAAGGAACGAAAAAGCTCCGTGAGTAAGAGACCACAGCTTCAGCTGTAATTTATCACGCGATCCCTCGGTCGCGACGCTGCAGAACGTCAGCTGAGAGAGATCAGCTGGAGGAAAAGGGCCGTGAGAAGCCCTCTACAGAGGAAGGCAGTGCAGGAAGCGAGGCGTCTCGCAGCTGGCCAGAAGGCAAGTAGGGTCGGTGCAGCCACGAACATAAAGTGTATTATCAGATAGCAGTGCATCTGAGGGAGCAGGGGCGTGCTAAGACACCTGTGGCAGGTATTTTAGGCACAGAGCACTACAGCATAATGTCGGAATTCGAGTGGAGCGAGGAGGAACAGAATGAGGACCTCGCTGCCAGCTTCAAGAAAGTGCTCGGTACCTCCCTAGTGGATGCAGTGGCGGAAGGGGTCAGACCCCTACAGATGAGACTGGAGTCATTGGAAGCGTGGCTATCCCAACCCAGTACAAGCACCAAGACCTGGAAAAGCACGCCCGCAGAACCCTCGGAAGAGGGGAGTAAGGGGAGTAAGACAGCCCTTAAGAGAAAATTCTCTGACGACCCCCGGGGCTCTTTGGAAGGGGCAGAAGACAAGGCCCCAGAGGTGGTTGACGCGTTCGCAAAGTTGAAGGAAGATTATTTGCAGCGTCAATCAGTGCTGCATCTCTTGACCCCATCTCCAGGGGATGAAAAAGCTGGAGAAGACCCTAGCTCGGAAGAAGAGCTGGTAGAGGATCAGACCTCGCAGGGAGGCGAGGAGGTCGCGGAAGACGACTGGGCCATCCCAAGCGGGGGAAAGAAGGCGCGAAAAGAGAAACATCTCCTGGACCCCCAGGACGATATGTTCGACCCAGACAGTATCCGCAATCCAAGGTCCTCGGAATGGCAGCCATGTCCCCGGGTGACACAATATATGGCAGCAAGGTTGCGCAAAGCGCTAGACAAGGAAGTAAGACAGCGCCTTCGGGCTGAGTGTCCACGCCCAGACCTTCCGGGAAAGGTAGCTGAGGCCCCCGAACTCGACCCTAAGATGTTAACCTTTGTGTCGAAATCAGTCAAGGACCCACGCAAGGGCATCGATAGATCCTGGAGAAGCTGGCAGGAAAAAGTTTTGGACCTAGCCGGCCCGCCGGCGAAGATTATGGATCTCGCAGAGAGGGCAAAGGATACCGGGGAAGAAGTGGACCCTGAGGCCCTCGCCGGTTGGGCCCAGAGGGCAGTCTGCCTTCTTGGGAACGCTAACAGCGCCATTGCATCAGAGCGGCGAAGAGGTCTCCTTCTGAAGATTGACCCTAAGCTTAGTGATTTAGCTTCTTATGAAGCGGGAGAAGGAGCTCAAGGTCTCTTGTTTGGTGAGACATTTGGGAAGGAGATGGGACGCTTTGTCGGAACGTATGCGTCCTTGGAGAAGGCCCAGGCATCGATCCGCAGGATCTTCCCGAGTAGAGTTTTTGGTGGGACCGGCCGTTTCAGGGGTCGAGCAGCCGGTCGCAGCCAAGGGGGAAGAAGATCCCATACATCCAGAGCCCAGTACTGGGAGAACAAGGGCCAGGACACCTTTTTCCCATCCAGAGGGAGGTTCCCGAGAGGACGCAGATCTAGAGGATCAGGGCGAGGCCAAGGTTTTACACCAGGTGAGAGCGAAGGCGTACCCCCCCGTAGGGGGGAGGACGCGAAGGTTTTTGGAAAATTGGCGCGCGCTTTCAAGCGATTCCTGGGTATTGCAGACCGTCAGAGGTTTGCTCCTAGATTTTGTAGAAGACCCAGTACAGGCCAGCAGGCCGCGGAGGCAGAAGCTAGCGCTAGCAGAGCAAGCATACTTAGACAGCGAGTTAGCGCAACTAGTGCGCAAGCAAGCGATAGAGAAATGCGAGGCAGCGCCAAGGTTTGTGAGCAACATGTTCCTAGTACGCAGGAAGGAGAAAGTGCGGCCAGTTATAAACCTCAAAGAACTCAACGGATGGATTGTATACCGACATTTCAAGATGGAGGGTATCCATCAGTTAAGAGACTCCCTGAGAGAGGGAGACTGGTTGACGCGTCTCGACTTGAAGGACGCATACCTGACAATCCCAGTTCTCGAGGAGTACAGGCCATTCCTAGCTTTTCACTGGCAGGGGCAGTTCTGGCAATTCAAGACGATGCCATTCGGTCTTGCATCAGCGCCTTGGGCTTTCACGAAGCTGATGAAGCCGGTAGCGGCGGCAATCAGAGAGAAGGGAGTGAGGATGATCATTTATCTGGACGACTTTTTACTCTTAGCAGAGGATCGGGCGGTGCTGGTTTACCAGACACAGTGGGTGCAGGACCTTCTAGGGTCACTAGGATTTCTGGTGAATACAGAGAAGTCCGACACCACGCCAGCACAGAGGTTAGATTTCCTAGGGTTCGTGATAGATACCAGGAAAGCGACTCTAGAACTTCCTCCTCGGAAGATGAAAGATATCAAGAGAGAGATCAGAGCATGCTTGGAAAAGCAGCAAGTATCGCTCAGGACTTTGGCGCGGATAGTGGGGCTGCTAGCTGCATCTATCCAGGCCATATTTCCGGGCCCGTTGCATTACAGAGCGCTGCAGCGGTTGAAGATCAGACACCTTCAGCAAGGGTTGAAGTATCATCAGTTGGTACCCCTAGACTCGGAATCCATTATGGAACTAGAATGGTGGTTGAGGAATATGGACGCCTGGAATGGGCGTGCCATATTCGGAGACAGACCAGATCTGATCATAGAATCGGATGCCAGCCGGAAGGGCTGGGGAGCCAGATGCGGGTCTTTGCAGACCGGAGGCAAGTGGAGCGAAGAGGAGCTACGCCTCCATATAAACTGCCTGGAGCTCCTGGCGGGGTCGTTTGCGATCAAGGCATTCACGAGAGACAGAGTGAAATCTTGTGTCCTATTGAAGATGGACAACATATCGGCGGTACGGTATATCAACCACCTAGGGGGGACAAGGTCCAAGATGTTAGCAGAGCTAGCAAAGGATTTGTGGCATTTCTGCCTAGAATCGAAGACGTCAGTGACGGCAGAATATCTACCAGGCGCCCTGAATGCAGTGGCGGACTGGAACTCGCGGTATCTGACAGACTCCAGCGACTGGAGACTGGATCCGATAGTCTTTCGAGAATTGAACGCGAGATGGGGCCCGGTGCACATAGACCTATTTGCCTCCCGGCTCAACACCCAGACAAGGAATTACTTCAGCTGGAGATTAGACCCAGAGGCACAAGGAACAGATGCCTTCCTGCAGGAGTGGTCAGGGGGCACACACTACGCTTTCCCTCCTTTTGTTATGCTGGAGGGAACAACATATCGGCGGTACGGTATATCAACCACCTAGGGGGGACAAGGTCCAAGATGTTAGCAGAGCTAGCAAAGGATTTGTGGCATTTCTGCCTAGAATCGAAGACGTCAGTGACGGCAGAATATCTACCAGGCGCCCTGAATGCAGTGGCGGACTGGAACTCGCGGTATCTGACAGACTCCAGCGACTGGAGACTGGATCCGATAGTCTTTCGAGAATTGAACGCGAGATGGGGCCCGGTGCACATAGACCTATTTGCCTCCCGGCTCAACACCCAGACAAGGAATTACTTCAGCTGGAGATTAGACCCAGAGGCACAAGGAACAGATGCCTTCCTGCAGGAGTGGTCAGGGGGCACACACTACGCTTTCCCTCCTTTTGTTATGCTGGACAGAGTTCTAGCGAAATGTCGGAGGGAGAAGGCGGAGCTAGTGATAGTTGTGCCCGGGTGGAAGTCCCAGGTATGGTTTCCGACGCTCATGGAGTTAGTGACGGACGTACCCAGGGTGCTACCAGACGGAGAACGACTACTCACGGACCCAGTTGGGTCATCTCATCCTCTGAGAGTGAGAGGGACTCTCCCGTTAGTCGCGTGCAGGATATCAGGAGACGCTGGGCGCTGCCAGGAATTTCGAAGCAAGCTGCGGAGCTTATCGTTGAATCCTGGGCGCCATCCACTAGGAGGAGCTATGACGCAGCTTGGACTAGGTGGACCAGCTGGTGTAAGAACAGAGGTGTTCATCCCATTTCAGCGCCTGTAGTGGAAATTTTGAACTTCTTAGCGCATTTGTTACAGGACGGAAGAGCTTTCCGTACTATAGGAGTATACAGATCGGCCATCTCAGCAGGCCATTTGCCAATTGAAGGAGGGCCGGCAGGAGAACACCCCGCAGTAGTAAGGCTCATTAGAGGAGCGAAGTTTAAATTGCCACCGGAGCCCAGATATAGTTCGACGTCGGACGTAGCGATAGTCTTACGATTACTAGCGGATTGGCCATCAGATAGGTACCTCTCACTCAAGCAGTTATCGGGCAAACTGGCTATGCTATTGTGCTTGGTATCCTGTAAACGGGTGTCGGACATGAGAGCATTGGAGGTGTCCAGGAGGTCGTTCGGGCCAGAGGGAGTGACTTTCTCGATAGGGAAGAGAACTAAGATAGGGACCACGTCGGTACATTATCCCTATTTTCCAAGTAATGGGAAATGGTGCGTTGCACGTTGCATTAAGGAATACGAGAGCAGGACGGCGGAATACAGAGCAGTAGGTACCACGCAGCTGCTGATAGCTCATAGGAAGCCTTTTCACGCAGTAACTGCTGCAACTATCGCGAGATGGGTCAAAGAGATTATGCAGGCCGCGGGAGTGAATGTGAGCATGTATGGAGCGCATTCTGTGAGAGGAGCAATGGCTTCGAGAGCCTTAAGGGCTGGTGTATCCTTAAGAGAAATAATGTTGGCAGCCGACTGGTCGTGTGAACGCACGTTCAAAGAGTTTTATTTTAAACCAACAGAGAATGTAGCAGTTACGGTGTTGGGAGAGCTTTGAACAAGCATAATGCTCGCCTCCAGTCTTGTCATAGAATGTAGATTACCCCTGCTAGCTGCGCAGGGAGTATTAATTCTATTAAAGACTAGGAGGCGAGCATTAAATTCCCACCCGAGTATTGTGCTGTCGATTTACATTTGTATTGTTCTTATGTTAGTAAATACAGCACGTAGTCACCACCCTAAAGACTTCTATTTGTTTTGATTATTAGGGGAAGACCAGAAGAGTAACTGAAGACGAGGGAGTCTAGAAGGCCGAGTTCGGCGGTTGAGTTGTCTAGTTGATGGAGGCTTCGCGCCGTTAGCGAGGAACAGTTATGAGTTATATGGACATTCAGAGCAAGTAAAAGCAGAGGAGGAGCCCATGTACAGGAAGTGGGTTGTGGCTGTCGGAAGGAGCCTGGACTACAGGAGTTCATGGACTTTGTAGTTTTAGAAGAAAAGTTCTGTTGTTGGTCACCTTTGTCACTTTTCAAGAGTTTTTATTGTGTTTGTTGAACTGCTGTGAAGAGTAGAATAAAGGGAAGATGAAGCATAATGCTCGCCTCCTAGTCTTTAATAGAATTAATACTCCATGCGCAGCTAGCAGGGGTAATCTACATTGTAGATGCGGAAAACACGGGTTGCAATCAACTTTTTTGACGCGAGTTAAGCACATGTTTACACCGTACCTTTGAGATCAGATATTTGATTTGTGAAGCCAGTATTGATTCTAGGAAGGTGCCTTGGGGTCGTCCTAGGTTCGGGAATCCTTTGCTGTGGCTGGTGCCTATGATGCGCAGTATGGATTACTGCATCCAGTGGGAGGAGCAGTGTTTTTGTGTCGGCTAGTTAGCTGATGGGGCAATGTGTAATTGTTGATGCGGAAATCACGGGTTGCAGAAAACTGTTTCAACATTACTTTAGAAAAGGTGCTCGCACTGTGGTGCGGTGGTATAATGGGCATAAATGTGGTTAATGGCTTCAGTGAAGGTAGCACGGGTACAGCGGGGAAGTTAGGCACATGTTTTCACCTTTCTTTCTACGTTACAATATTTCGTTGCCAGTTTATACCAAAATTAAGGTGGCGCAGCAACTGGTGAAAAAGCGTTACGGTTATGCTTAAATTGGAGGGCAATAGGGCTATTGTCATGCGGCACTTCGCGCCACATTAGCGGGTGCACCAGGTGCCTTGCGGAAACGCAACTAGTATGTTATTAAGTGTCGGCTTAAACGATACAGGTGCGCTTTCGTTTTGTCAGGGTCTGGATCAGAGGTTGGCCTTTAACAAATATGTGCATTTACTCCTCAGGGCAAGAAAGTCACCAATGCCTCCTTAGATGTTCAGGATTTCCAGTCGCTAACCGGTTAGATATTTGGGTTTATAATAGCATTCGCCTTCCACAGCTGCAAGTTTTACTAGTGGGATACTGTTAGTGCATTGTAGCTGAAAGAGGTAATAGCGCGAAAGGATTGGCAAATACGAACCAATGTGCTCCGATCAGCGGTTTATAGAGCATTTCAATCACCCAGGTGGAGGTGTTTTACGGTAAATGTTTTAATTGCAACATACAAAACGCAGCAGCCACGCTTTTCTGATTTAAAGGGGCTTCTTGCAAATAACTTGCAGCGTTATGCGCTTGCAGCACACCTGTGGTTGGTGGTCAGTTGTTCTGCGCTGGGGAATGCGCTATGGGGGGTGGGGGAGGGGTTAATATGGGGCCCGTGACAATAGCAAGTTGATATTTGTGCTGGGGTTGTCATGCAAGTTTAAACAGGCTCCTGGGTTATTATCCCGCACCTTCCGGTTGTGGCAGTGTGACGTCCTTAAGGGTCCCAGGGCTGCAGACCCCGGTTTCAACATGGGATGCTAGAGGGAAGTGGTCAGCACGAGAATGAGGATATTATTGTGTAGTTGCTTCACTGCTCAGGGATGGTGTTGGAGTGCAAACTTCGGGTAGGGTATGTAATTTTATACTATCGGTGCAGATCTGGAGGTGTGCAAAGGCACCTGGAACTCTGGGAAAGGGTACTTCTCAAAGCACCTCATTGGCTCCAGGCAGGAGCAACTGGTAGATGACACTACAAATGCCAGAAGGCAATTATGTGAGTACATTTGCGAGCCTAATCTACACTGGATATGCATAACTTACTGATACTGATTATGGGCTAGGCATAACTTAATGATCTGCGGGCTCAGTTGGTGGCTGACATAATATTACGCCATGGGTATAAAACAAAAGGCAGTATACGTAAATCGCTAAATTGGAGTTTACGTTTTAGGCAACATAACAGGATTTGAAATTAACGCTAGTTATATCAGGTTTTGGGGGTTAGGTATGATCGTCTTTCCGAGGTTAACGTTGCGTCTGACCCATGGAATATTGAGATTTCTGAACGTATGACTCAGTGTCAAGTGTCGGGCATTAACAATACTTAAGTTTAAGTCAGTAGAGGGGAGCGCAGAGTTAATTGGAGCCAAGATTTATTAACTGAGCATCAGGGCATTGTTCTTCAAATTAAAGGTATTAATGCATTAAGGTACATAGGTAGCATCGTGAACTGGATTTTTCAGAGTAACAGGTCGATAAGGCCAACTCAGCCTTTCATCCTTCCAAGGTCAATAAACGAGTAGCAGTGGTGGTGGTTGTTACACTTCGGGCTTCCTTGCGGAATACGACTCCTTTACAAGCTCCTCTGTGGACCAGATACAGGTTGCCATGGCGCCTGTACAAACTACGACAGAGTCCATGTCAGCTGACACGTCCTGTACGTGGAAGACGTATGGCAAGACACGCCCCCCATACGGCTTTAAAACCACCGTCTTCCAAGGGGCTTGTTGCTGCTAATTAGCGTTACAAGCTACAGCGGTTACGTCCGTTTACTTCTTCGTGTCTTCCCCGCACAAATTCCTAATCTGCTTACCTGGTTTTCTGACCCATGCCCGGCTTCTGGATTGGCTTGCCTCCTCCTTTATTCCTGTCGTGCTCGCCTGGCTTTTGACCCGGAACGTTATTGGATCCTGCTTCCTGCTGTCTCTTGCGGTACTTCATTCCAGCTAGCTGCTACTAGACGCAGAACCACTTTGCCTTCCTCGCAGGTGACTTGCTATCAACCATTCAGAACTTCTCTACGCCTTACCTGGATGCGTGTGTGGATGCGTGTGCGCTCAGGTACATACTTATAATTGGCAATTCTATCCCTACTGTTTATTTTCTCCACGGCCTTGTTTGGATCTTCACCTTTTGTTGGATTCTGGGACAATGAGTGACTATATTGTGAACTTATCTTCAAGTGCATATAAACGCTTAGCTGATACTGCACCAACCCGGCACTAATGCGACCCTCGTGCCGTTCGGGGCTATTTCCCTGTACTAACATTCCTGTTTGTTATTTTCTCCTTTCGTTGTCTTCTGTTTCATGGACTACTTTCCATCCTCAAAATATCCATATTTCAGGTTAGTCGTTATTGATTCGATACTTTAGGAAGTCTCTTTAGAATTATTCCCACTCATTGTGATTATTCATATTTTTGTAGATTCATCCCAGGGAAGCTCCACTCCAATACTTACCTAGGGATATTCCTGTTAATACCTCTGTTGGATTACTTGATTTATTTTCAACACTGTCTAATATCTTTGTTTTCCTTTTGCAGCATTGGTATTGGCGGTGTGTGTTCTCCAGCAGAGCAGAGAGGTACATTGTAGAAAAGAGCCCCTCTTTGAGGAAGCCTGCATCTTGTACTCAGGGGAGCTGGGATGGAAGGCTGAATATCGATTCTTGTACAACCATCATCTCCAAGGTCACTCATCCTTATCTTGGGGCTATTTCGGAGTGGTGAGTAACATGGTCCATCTGGTAGGTAGGGGTATAGGTTATTGGTAAAACGCTACTTTGGGGGTGTGGCAGAAAGATTGGCGATGGAGGCCTAAATAAAATGAGGAAAAGCTCCGATGCCCCAGGTTTGAACAGCACTCCTCCAGCCTGGGACCTTCTGCATCGGCAGGCAGTCCTCTTGGACTATGGTTGGGGAGCTTCGACCTACATAATGAATTAAAGTAATGAAGGAGGTCTATATAAAAGGAAGAAGGCTCAGCTTCCCCCGGTCATGAGCGGCACTCCTCCACCCCAGTAAACTCCTGCAAGGGCAGGAAGTCTGCTGCAGTATAGGGTGGGGGAGTTTGGGCCTACACGACAAGTAAAGATGAAGGTGGTCCCAAAAGTGAAGTAAAAGTGGATGGGGGGAGCCAAAGAAGGGCATGGACCCTTCTGTGGCGTGGCGGTATGCAAGCAATCAGTTGGGCTCAAAAGACTAAGTGAGCTTGGCAACAATCAGGAGGGGTTTTCGCCTCTCCCGTGGTGAGCCTCCCTCTGAAGCCCAGCGGCGATGGGGGGCTTTAGTAAAGGTCAGCTTCCCCCAGCAGAAACGGCGCTCCTCCAGCACAGGATCTCCTACAAGGGCAGGCAGAACGTGGAGTCTTGTTGTTGGACAGTTTAGCCTAATAAAATATGGAGAGGACTGATGCAAGGGGGAAGGAAGACAAATTTGGATTTTAAAAAATTTAACAAAGGAATAAAGCTCAGCTTCCCCCGTCAGGATCAGTGCTCCCCCAGCCTGGTAACTCCTGCAATAGCAGGCAGAGGAATGAGAATTTTGGTTGGGGAGGTTTGGCCTAATAAAATATGGAGATGAACAATTTGAGGGGGAAGTATGACACGTGTGATTCATTTGGCTGGTTGCTGCTTAAGGAAACATTTTTCATCGCATTAAGTGTGTGGTACCAAGGATTAATAATGTAACCAAAGTGTGATTTGGGTTAATGGTTTTCTTGCAAATATCTTGTTTGGAACCAAGGATTATTAATATTACCAAGGAGTGATTTGCGGTATGTACAGTCAAGAATTACAATGCAATAAATGTGATTGTATATATGTAGTAAAACCTGCAGCCTTTCTAAGACACAAAGAATAAACTGAGTAGCGACATTTGTAATTACCGTAAAGGTTATGCCACAGGTGTTGTTAGTAATTCATAACTACCAGGAATATACACGGAGGGAAGGGGTACGTACCAAGAAGTGGACAAGTCCCACGGTTATGTATGAATGATACTGTGTCTTTAGCACACACTTAACTGAATCACTCCTGGATGATGGCAGTTTTGGTAGTTACCTAAAATAATTTCAGTGATAAAGTGATTCGCTCTGGAACACACAACAGGCAAATCGGTAAGCCGTGACTGTTTCCTGGTACCAGAGTTTACAATTTAGAAAAGTAGACTAGCTTTTCTCTAGTTCCATCATAGAACCAACATAAAATGTGTGAGGCATAGTTGTCTTTTGAGTGTTAAACTAGTATTTTCTTCAAGAAACCTGATTTGCAAAGAAGCAATTTGCATGCTAAATCGATCTTGTATCTCAGAGAAATCAGCAGAATTAACTTCATCAGAAAAAAAGAATGGGCTGCGTCGACCCCTTAGGGTTCAAATAAGTGTAATGTCATGTATCATGAAGACAATGAAACGAGATGACCTCGCAGGGATTTGGTTTTGGTGATCGCGTCGATGTGATTGAGACCACGATTGCCATGCATTACAGCAATTCGGTGCGCACAAAAGCAATCTTGAAAAACCAGACCAGCCTTCTTCGAACTTGTGTGTTTTTAAAGCAACGTGTGCGAGGGGAGCAACAAAACCTACATTTTGGAGAGGGGGCGGAGATCAGACTAACTGGTGATGGGAAGTGCACCCCCTCTGTTGTACCCCAATGGTTGTCTGGTATGGGGCCCAAGGATCAAATGGTACCAGCCCAGCATTACACAAAGGCGCACACATTCACTCACGCATTTAAGCATCCCATTTACCATACACGTGCTCATTTTACATGCACACCCAGCTACCCTTACATCATACACTCATTCATTCACACATACATTACATACACCTTCCTTGCACACATGCATACATACATACATACACAAAGAGCTAATATGCACTGCTAGTTTCAGAAAAGGATTTCCTCACGTCTCTGCCAAACAAGAAGCAAGTGTGCACATCAGCCCCTTTCCCTTAGATGTGAAAGAACATAATGTTCGCACACATCTGTGGGGAGGGGGCTGATGACCGCCCATTGATTTGTTAGGCAGAGGGGTAAGGGAAGCCTTTCTTGAAACTAGCAGCTTTAAGGTTTTGCTGCGTTTGTGCAAATAAATATTTCTGCACAAACACAGTAAAACCTTTCAGTCGCCTGTTTCAGAAAAGGCTTCTTCCCCTCTCTGACTAACAGAAAAGTGACCTACTCAGGCTTCAGCCCCACCCCACAGCTCACATTTGGGGCAGGGGGGAGCTGAAGGCCGATTAGCTCAATGGCGTTGTGTGCATGACGTGTGCTGTATTTGTGCGATTGGCATTGTGGGATGCTTGTAAGAAGGTCTGGCATGTGCCTGTGTATTTTTTCTTGTGTGGCAGTGCGCCTTGAGCCCTCATGCTTTGGATGGGGAGCAGGTTTATTTGGTGGGCACAATCTATTTGTGCATGTATACTATGTTTTCTTTTGGAAAAGGTGTTAGGGTGCAATTGATTTTGGGGTGTATCCCTTCACCACACAAGTACCGGTGTATACCTTCACAGATTCAATGTAAGTAAGTGGCCAGCTGCCATTCAACTTTTCCACTATTCACAACACTTTAAGCCTTATCCTAATTCCACTCTCGCTTCTTAAAACAACTTGAGGAAGGCATGGGAACTTCCCTGGTTACAGGGCTTCTGACATCCCTACTTTACTTTCACTACTCCTGGTTTCTAGTTGCTTTAAGTACCTTCTTCCTCCTTGTCAGTAAGCCAGTCTGCTCTCAATCCATAATGATGTCCAATACCTCTCAAGTGGCCTTTCCCTGGCCACCTGAGGGGAAGATCCAGGGGGAGCAGATATGAGGATAACCTCAAGTTCCTCAAATACCTTTTCCCTATGTGGGTTGGACCTGGATGTTTCACATGGAAACCGGGAGAGAAAGTTGACATTGCCCTGATCTTGACCCTTTTGGCATTCCACTGTGAAACAATAGGGATGAAGGTCCAGGAACCACCCCATAACTCTTGGCTTGTACACTCTGACTAATCCACACTAAAGGGGAGTGGTCTGTGATTAGTCTAAATGTGCAGCCTAAAAGGTAATATTTGAGATGGAGTCCAGCCCATTTAATAGCCAGTGCCCCAAGCTCGATAATTTAGGTGAGAAACCTGAAGGTATTCTCACCCCTATGCCCACACCCCCTTGGATCCTCCAAGCAGGAGGCCAGGGAAAGGGCATCGCTATTGGATCCCGACCCTGGGGGCAGAGAAACGAGGGAGAATCACCTTGGTGGATGGTGGTTGGGGAGTGGGATGCCCTTGGGCGAGGCATGGCATCCCCCTTTCCCCATTGACAACCAAGCCAACCCTTCCCCAACCTTCATAGGCTGGTATAAGTCAGTTCCCCTCATTTCTCCACAATTGACACTGGGACGAAGAAGAAGAAACTAAGAGTAATGGGACGAGAAAGATGCCTGCTAAGAGCAGTGAGGATCAGGCAAGTCCCTTTGATTGTGGTCAGGCAGGAATAATTGGACATTCGCACCTGCAGCCTGTCAAGGGGCTGCAGATGTATAAAAGTAGGCCATCCCAGTGGGGAAGAGAGACAGGAGAAGCAGCAAGGAGGCAAGGGAAAGCAGCAGAGAACGCTACTGGAGCAGGACGCTGAGATGCTAAACAAGGTGAAGGGAGCCGTATGGGAAGGCTGTCCCTTTCCCTTTTGCTCGAAGTGCTTATTCTCCTGTGCTGGAGGACCAACACACGAGTGTCTGATGGTCAGGAACTGGAGCCCGACACTAAAAGCAGAAGGCTGTGTGATCCGTGCTGCAGCCAGAACTGTTAAAGAGACCAGTGAGTTTCTGATGAATGAGAAACCCATTGAACAAGTGTGTGAACTTTATTTTGGCTGAATACTTTGTATCGGAGTGGTTCCGTGTGTCAAGAAGCATGTTTTCGAAGGTCTCCGAACACTGGGCTATTCAATTAAAGCAAAACAAACAAATATTTAACAGACAAAGCTAAAATGACATAAGGAAAACGCAATTATTGAATATCGAACTGAATAAAAACCTTGTTATCAAAGCGAATTATGACATTTGGAACCCAATAATGGAACAGAATTTCAAATCCAAGCAAACCATTATATGTTGAAGCGCTGAAACGAATATAACTTTAAAGGATAAGCAAACCACAGTATGCCGAGTTCTAAAATAAATGTGACTTCAAAGAACATGCAAAAAAAGATACTGAAGCTTGATTTACAGTGGAAAGTTAAAAGAGTGGTGATGACAACTTGTGTGAAAGCTACAAACTATAGGAACACATATTTGAAAACAAAATTAACTGAACTGTGGAACTCAAAATATAGAAGACCAGGATATGTGTTTCGAGGCGCAAAGTTTGTATTTGAACTCTGTTGCTTAATTTTCGGGGGAGGGAACCCCCCCCCCTTTCCCGCCCCCCCCCCCCCCCCCCCCCCCGAGTCCCGACTTGGGGGAGAGGGGATCCCAAGTTCTGATTAAGACTATTTCATCTTAAATCCAAGGAAGGTAATTGAGACTTTTTTGTGGAACTGTTTTGCACTTGGAGAAGGGAGCTGAAAGGAAGCAGCAAGCTGGAAAAAGCTCAGAACTTTGTGTTAAACACTGCTTTCTTTTGGTTGACGACATCCCTACACATTGTACAGATTTAGTTATGAGGGCAAGTATATGTTTTGGACACAGACAGATTCCCAAGTCTAACTCTGTGACTTTCCTTAATTTCATTTGGATAGGGAAATCCCACCTTAGTATACGGCAGGTTAGGCATTTTTTCACCATGACGTTAAGCTAATAAAATATTTGATTTGGACTTCTGAATCTGTTGTCTGTGTCTTGCTTCATTAAGACTTCACACAGAGTAGTTTTTCTCCCCGGGAAATAGCTTCCTGCTGATGTAAAATATAGGGTGTTCTAGACCGTCATGATTTTGAGAGAAAACCACTCCTAGTCCCATTAAGGAAGCAAAGGTCTGTAAGATGAATTCCTTGGAGAAATTTATTTTCAAAATCAGGCTCTGACACAGGGCCTCTTTCAAAGTGGTGTAACAAATCTCATCCTCCTCATCCCACCCAATCTTTTGTGGCTCACCTTTTTTAAGTTTGTCAGTGTGTCGTGAGCTTTTGCTTGAAAAGTTTGGGATAAATCGGCGGTAGTAGCAGATTAACCCCAAAAAGGCACTCAGATCTTTTTTTGTTTTCGGTGTGGGGGTATCAAGGATAGCTATAACTTTGTCCAGCTAAGGTTAGACATTACCATTACCCACGAAAAACGCAAAGTATTTGACTGCCGATTGAGCCAGTTTGCATTTTCTGGGGTTTGCAGTTAGGCCTGCTTTTCCTAATATTTGCACGACTGTGTAAAGGTGATACAAATGATCTTCCTAAGTTTTATTGTGGATCACAATATCGTCTGTATAGGCTCGGCAACTGTTCGAGTAGGGTTATAGAATTGCATCCATTAACCTCTGAAATGTTGCGGGAGCCCCATGTAGACTGAATGGTAATACTTTAAATTGAAACAGACCTATGGGAGTAGCAAAGACAGTTTTCTCTTTGTCCAGCCCATGCAGTGGAACCTTCCAATAGACGTTCGTAAGGTCTATAGTAGAGAGATAGATTGACCCAGCTGGTCAATAAGATTGTCAATACGTGGCATTGGGTAAGAGGTTAAAGCCAGATGTGGCATGTACCTTTCTAAAGTAAATACAAAACCTCCAAGTCACATCGGGTTTTCCACCAACAACATAGGGGAGGACCATAGGGGAGGACCAATGGCTAGTAGATGGTTCAATAATATTAGCCTTAAGCATATGCTTGACTTCCTGGATAATGGTTTCTTTTCGGAAGGTAAGGTTTTAAATGCACCAATTAAACTTCTGGAGTGCGGATGTGATGATAAATATCCTTCACTCTTCCTGGATCTCCTCTAAATAAGTCAGTAAATTGTCTTATGAGATCATACAGATCTTGCTTTTGGTTGTTATTAAGTTCAGGTGAAATTAGGGCGGCGTTATCCGAATCCTCCAGTAACACATAGGACAAAATGGTGGCATTAGACTGAAGGATTTCCCCTCCACTCCGTTGGGAAATGTTATAGTTGCAAGGTCCCATTTGTTCTAATACCTCATATGGTCCATGGCCACAGATATTTCTTTATTCTCAGAAGTGGACAACAATACTAATACCTTTTGGCGTATTGAAAAATATATTAAAGAAACTTTTTTGTCAAAAGAGGCTTTCTGTTCTTGTGCCTTGGCCTCACGGGTTTGTACCAAAGACCTGACTGCTGTCATGAGTTCTTTAAGCCTAGTGGCAGTTTGGGAGAGTGTTGGGCTTCTCTTTCTTCCCAGGTTTCCCTCAACATATCTAAGGCATCCCAGAAGTTCCCTTCCACAGAGTCATTTGAACAGGGAGAATCCTGTGGAAGCCTCAGGGGTCTTCCTAAATGCAAAGAAAGCCCATGGAATCATATGATCCCAATTTCTGCCATCTTGTTCCATTAACCTCAGCATTATGGTCTTCAATGTCTTAGAAAATCTTTCTACAAGATTATTCTGTCTGTGGTTGATATACCTAGGTCCTCAAAGTGGCAATATGTAATAGTTGTTTTACTTCCCCCATGAGTTTGCTCATAAATGTAGAGCTTTGCCCACCCGTCAGTATTTCCTTTGGAGACCCCAATTGTGAAAAGAAAGGGAGCCAGTGTTTCAATATTTGCTGGATGGTATTTGCTCTCAGGGGAAAGGCTCCTGGGTATCACGTTGCATAATCCATGATTACCAAAATGTACTTGTTCCCTAATTTGGATATTTCTAGGGGCCCCACAATATCCATACCAATTCTTGAGAATGGATTTTCAATGATTGGCAACAGATTTAAGGGAGCTGGTGGTGGCATAGAAGTATTAGTCTTTTGGCAAATCTCACAGGTCTGGATAAAGGTTATGTCAGCATGTATTCCGGCATAGTAGAACCTACTGATTTGGGCCTGCGTTATTGTCTGTCTTTCAGGTGTGAATGAGCCATCTCTAGGGCCACTTGCCTATGACTCTTAGGGACAACCAACTGAGTTTTTACCAAGCCTTCTGAAGTGGTGTCTCCCCGATACTTAAGCCCATGTCTCAAGAAGAAAAACGGCCCTCCTTTCTCATGGTTCAGATCTAACTTGTAAAAAGGCTTCAGCCAACAATGGGCCATTCCTTTGGGCAAAGGCTAGGTTGGGAAGGGTCGTGGTTTCTTTTCAAACCTTTCTTGGCTCAGGTTCTGGAGGGGCGTCAGGTGCATCATTCGCCACCCCGAAACCCCAAGTACTTCGTTTCTCTCCTTTCCAGCCTCTACCTTGATCCTAGGGAACTTGGCCTGTCAAGCACCCCTTGGACAAGTATATCCCCTCGATAGATTTGGAAGGGATCCTTTCCGTGATTCTCTAACAACACTTTAATATCGCCTCTAAAGTCTGGATCTATAATCCCAGCTAGCACATCAATTATGAACCTCGATGCTAGTCCTGATTTGGGAACCACTCTTGTGTAAGTATCAGTGGGTGGAATTACAATAAAATCAGTGGATATCATTCTTCTTTATCCTGGGGGAATAATCCCGTCCCTACTACTGCAAATATCAAACCCAATAGAGCCCTTGGTGGATACTGAGGGGTCTGATGCTCTGGCATTTAACTTTTCAAATTTGACTTGTATGGGTTGATCCGCATCCCACCTGACACCATTTCTGAATGGATCATAAAGTAAGACAGACAACAATTTTCTAAACGACATGGTTTGTTTTTCTTAAATGTCAGGATGGAATAAGGCCCGACTTTCCCTATGCGAAGGTGGGATTTTCCATAACTAAAGAAACAAAGGATAGTCAGTGTCATTAAGTTCAACTCAAAAGCAGTTCTGTCTCCCAAACCTATACTTGCCCTCACAACTAAAGTTGTACAATGTGTAGGAAAGTCAGCAACAAAAGAAACAGTGTTCCAAATAAAGTTTGGAGCTTCTTACAGCTCCTGGCATACTTTGCAGATTCCCCAAGTTCAAAACAGTTCCAAAAGGCCTCAGCGTTCCTGTCCCCAAGAGTTCAACAAAGTTCAAAGTCTAGGGTTCCCTTCCCCAAGAAGTCAGCTCTTCCAGTTTCAAAACTACAATCAGTTCAAATCTCTTGGCATTCAAAAACAGTCCTAGTTCAACTTTGTAATCATCTTTTTTCAATAGTACACACAGATTGCTCTTACTCAATCAGTTCAGCAACGTGTTGTACAATACATCTTCTTTATCTTGGCTTTCCTTGGCTCTTTCCCAGCAGGGGTCACTCGGTCTAGGCGCAGTTTTCGAACCACACGGTCCACCAGGTCACGCAGCTAATAACCCTTGGCACTTTGTTATGTTTATGTTTTCTTCTGGCTTTCTTACCAACACAGGTGTTCTCTCTCTGAACTGGTGTCATTAGTCAACATTAAATTCGGATTCTCCTTGCCAGTCTCTTGGCTTTGCAGCAACGCGTATTTCACACAACTCACTCCGTGGAGTTTATCCTTTTCCATGACCTTGCTTTCACATTATTCATCAATGCTCATCACATGCTTTTCACTTTGTTCGTAAGTGCGTATCACTTGTGCTGTATTTGCATATGCTCATTACATCTTTCCTTCAGTTCAGTATTCAATAATACTTGTTGTACTCTTAGAAGTACTGGTAACACTTTGCAGCTTGTTCGGCATTTAAAAACCATCAATTCGGTCTGCAAAACCAACTATCACAGTATTCAGTTCGTTCAGCATTTACATATGCCTGCTCCAGCCCCTGGAGCGCCCCGGTATGAGTGTTCCCTTCCTTACACTCACAGATATGCAGCCGCTCTTCCCGGTGTCTCTTCTCCTTTCCGGCGTCCTTTCGCTCCACTTGTGCTTTTCAGGAGCTGCATCGAGCAGCGCTCACCGTCTTCGAACCTTGCTGCAGCGGCATGTGGCAATTCAGAGACTTCAGTGTCTCACAGCTCCATCTATGGACACACGGCAATGGGGACTGCAGGGGTCTATACCCTCTTGCGGCCCACTCAGGCCCCAGCGTTACTTCCACCCTTCTGCTGCACAGAGCATCCTTACTGCTGGCCCCTCTCCAGCCTGCTCCACGTCTGGCAGCCATGTCATTCTCTCTCAGTGGGTTACACTCCCTGTTAACCAGGCGGTTTCCGATTTTATGCACCAGGGGCCTGTTAACTAGTTGCAGGTGCAAGTCCTTTACCTCAGTTGCCTGACCACAGTTGAACCTATTAGCGGAACATGCCTAGCTATTGCAATTGTACTACTCCACAGTCCTCTTCCTCGTCTCAGTACCAAATTGGTGTGAATGAATGGAAGTGTGCATAACTCCCTGTTGCCTCCTCCTCACCTGGATCTTAAAGGGAAATGGCTGTCGGACAGTTTGTATGCAAGATAGAAGTAAAGATGACAATAACCTACAGAGGCTGGGGGAGGGTCGGATTCATCCTGACAAGGGAAAGGGGGATACCATGTCTCACCCCAAGGTCCCTCCAACCAGGTTATCCTCCCTCGCGTATTCACCCCCCAGGGTCGGGATCCAAGGCGATGGGATTTCCCTGGCCATCTGAGAGGAAGATCCAGGGGGAGTAGTTGTGAGGATGCCCTCAGGTTCCTCACAACCCTTAGAAGGCGCCCACAGGAATGTCTTTAACCGCAAAATTATAGCATTCTGAAATGCAAAGTATAATCCAGCATGACCAGGTTTGCTTGGTCACAGCCAGCCCTAGCTTGTGACCCATGTAACCCACAAACAATTAGTTGTCTTGTCTAAGGTTTGCCATCCTAGAGATGTAAAAACTCAGGGCCCTTTTAGGGTCAAGACGATGCAGTCTCTCCTCCTCTTTAGTAGGATGAGGTGGAAAAAAAAAATAGGAAGGACTCTCAAAATAACCTTCTCCTTGTTAACGGTGGTATAAGGCGGCTTGCACGAAAGACCCTGTAGTTCACCGACTCTACACCCCATTAATGGCCATTAGAAAAACCGTTTAGAGAGTTAAAATCCTTATAGGACATGAATGTAGCAGCTCAAAAGGAGCCCACGTGAGGTATTTCAGTACAAGATTCATGTCCCAAACTGGTGTAAAGAAAGGGACTGGAGGGAACACATTAGTGAGTCCTTTTAAGAATTGGACTACAAAATGTATTGCAATGGCAGCGGTACAGAGACTTTGTTGCTGGTCTTCTAGCTGAAAGCAACACTTCCATTACGTCTTCTGGGACATCCAAATCTTTGCATCTCAACCTCTCAGAAACCATGCGTGACGGTTGAGAGTCCGGATCTCTGGGTGTAGAATGTGACCTCCCTTTTGCAAGAGTACGTCCTCTCTCTGGGGAAGAAGAATTGGAGGGTAGATGGACATGTCCAGAAGGTCCAGGTACCACGTCCTCCAGTCCCAATCCAGAGCAATCAGGATCATGGTTTTCCCAAACTTCCTCAACCTTCAGACGACATTAGGAATGAGGGGGACTGGCAAAAACGCGTGGAAGTATAAACTCCCAGTCCACTACGAACATGTCTCCCAGAGCTTCTCTCTGAGGAAATTCCCTGGAGCAGAACAGGTTGCACTTCCTGTTGGCACTGGGCGCCAACAGGTCAACTTGAAGGGTTCCCCAAAGGGTGAATATCTTTTAAAGGACTTCCTGAGTTAATTCCCACTCGTGGGGGACTGCGCTCTGCCTGCTTAGTGCATCCGCTGCCATGTTCTCCTTTCCGGCAAGGTGAACAGTAGTGAGAGAGATTCCTTCCGATGTACCCAAAACCAGAGCTGCAGTGCCTCTGTTCATAGCGGTAGAAACCCTATGCCGCCCCTTATTAAGGTAGTACATGACAACTGTATTGTCTGTCATTATCCGGACATTCATCCCCTGTACACAGGGCAGAAAGACCATCAATGATAGTCTTATGACCCCTCAGCTCCAAAATGTTGATGTGGAGCTTGGACTCCGATGGAGACCAACGACTGCTGATCATCAGATCGTTGGCGTGGGCTCCTTAACCAATTAGGGAAGCATCCGTAACTACCGTCATCTCCGGCGATGGTTGCCAGAAACGTTTCTCTTTCAGTACGTTCTCCTCGCAGGCCCACCACAGAATATCCTGCGTGACCTTGCTCGGGACTTCAAGTAGGTCCGTCATTCTGCTGGTGAACGGAGACCACTGGGACTTAGGGACCCATTGGAGAGAACTCATTGACGCCTGTCTTAGCTTGTTGCAGGAGCAGCAGCCCTGGAGAGCTACACTATGAAAAATCCACTGATGGGACCCCTGCCTGCGCTGCATCTACGATGTTAAGCCACAAGGAAAAAAAGTCTTTTAAAAATGGCCACCGCTACACAGACAACTCCCATCTGCATCTAGAATGCCCAGGCTCTCGGCCGGCAGGAAGAGCTTGCTAATAGGCGCTCTGCCGACTACATGGGGACCCTACCCCAGAGCCAGGAGGCAAAGTCGGGCAATTTCAAAGGACAGCTTCTAAGGCCATTGACGTCTGCCTTGGCCTGCAATGGCATAGATCACCAATCCTGCATCCAGGCACAGAACGGGCCACCTGGCGCCAGTTTGAGGATTCCATGACACAAAGGTAAGGCTCATCCCACTCCTGTGGCCTTGATTGCCCAGACAGATAAGCCTGTACCTATATCTGTCGCCACTCCTACAGTGGTCATCCACTTCTTTGCCACGCTCCACATCCCCTTATCTGCCCCCACCTCTTTTCCCTTGCCCTGCAACTCGATTCCACAAGCCGACCACACTAAGACAAATCAAACGGTTGTGTCTCAGTATCACATGCACACACAGTCTATCTAAACTCTCCTACGGATTCCTTCACCGCCTCCAGTAGTCTGCATGTTCAGCTCAACTTGTACTGGCACTTTAAAGTACCCAGGGCGTACACTCAGCCAGCCGAACAACACACTGAGTTCGATAAGTCACTTGAGCCGTCCCAGCACTTGTACCCCTTGGATCCGCACTAGAAACAAACATCTGCGTTTATGAACGTGCCCTCTCCTATCACCTACTACCTTAGCCCACACCAGGTGGACAGTAAAGAACTCAGCTGTTAATATCCACCAGCACCGGGTTCCGCTGTGCCTCCCTGCCTCAGGCTCCAAGAAGCCCCACACCCTACAGCCTCCCCATCAAACAACCCCCGTTCTAGGTATGTCGCCAGCTATTCCACATATGTTATGTCCCCTGTGCAAGTAAACGTCTGTGCACAAACTGGTAATGCAATTGACTGCAGCTCCTACCTTTTTCTTCACTGATAACACAGACGAATATTGCCATTAACTATACATTACTTGAAGGGGATATACATGTGCCCACTGTGTGTACTGGGGCTGCACTCAATGTCATCAATACGATTCTGGTTAATATTGTGCCTTTATTAAACAATGCAGTCTGTATCTATACAACCACTGTGCCAAATACTGCTACTGCAAATATATGTCATTTGAATTCAATACTCTGGTTCCTGTGATTGCTGCTCATAACTGCATGGATGCTGCCCCAATTCTTGCTACCAGTTACAAATACTGCTAATATGCTATGTGAAGTGCCCACGAACACCTTTATGGATGCCCCGACGCTTACCAACTTTGAGGCCCCGTGCAGGAAAATCAAGGCTTTCCCCACTAATGTTGCACCCAACTGAACCAGAGTCCCTCCCAATGTCATGAACCCTAGTTCACCCACTGTCTCCCACATTGTGCCAAAGGACCATCTAACTGAGCCCCAGGTGGTAGACAATACCACTGCTTATGGTATAGCTCCTATCAACAACTCATCTCTGGTTAACACTGTCAACATCACCACCCCTGCGAGCAACCCTGCCGTAACCACTCGGCTTCCTACCATTATGGCCGACTACCACCACCCTAACCTTGCCATCGCCCCATCTAGTCAGATCACCCACACCTCGGCTAACCTTACCACTCACAGGCCCATAGTAGGCACCTGCAAACCTCCTTGCCAGACCCTCAAACTAGCTTTGGTCAATGCACAATGATCTCTACCTACTCATGCCTTAGATATCCACGACCTACTGATAGCGAGAGCATCAAGATTTGCTATCACAGAAACAAGGCCCGGCCCTATCCATCGCCCCTCCACCAGGCCACACTATGTACAGGCGCGACAGACTAAATTCCATAGGTGGCGGAGTTGCCCTCCTAGCCAAAGACCACCTAATTATTAGACAGCTCAACACTTCACTGATAAACGACTGCAACATCCTCTCTAAAACTAACCACCTCCCTCACCAACACTATCATTACCCACCTTGTATACCTGGCCTCACCCTAACCTTCGAAGAAGATCTACTTTCCACCGTCGGAGATAATATCAAACTCTCATCGCAAGTGATTCTCTTGGGAATCTCAACTTAGGTTTTTATGACCAAACCGACTTACCGGCCATCTCATTAGCAAACTCCCCAACTGCCCAGGCTTCAATCAGCATATCCACAACCCCACGTACATCAAAGCGCGGTCCCTGGACTGGCTTACTGACCTCCATTGCCACATCTCAGTCAAAGCTAACACCCCCTGCCCGTGGTCAGATCACCATATCATCACATTCACAATACCCAGTGGTCTACAAACCAAACCTCTAAGCTGCTACTATCTTCTCTGGCCCGCAGTTCCCGTAAACTATAGACAGTCTCCTACCATTCCTCAAGGCCCTTAAACCAGAGTTCCTCAAAACCTCTGACCCCAAGAGCCTAGTGGATCATTACACTAATATTCTGACCAGCACGATCGATACTATTGCCCAATTGGCACTCAAAAAAGCAAAACCTGTAGCCCATATTAATTCCTGGTACACCTAGGACATTATGACGCTAAGAGCTGAAAAAAGACTTGCTGAATCCAACTGGAAAAGTAACCCTACCGATATCCTTAAACAGAAGTTCTCACTCATCACCAAACAATACAAAAAAGCCATTATCCAAGCTAAAACTACCACCTTCAACACAAGAATAGCAGATGCCAATTCAGACACTAGAGAAATATTCGCCATCCTTGGAGAATTTGAAGCCCCGGTTGCACTAGTGTCCACAGTAACTAAAGACCTAGACTGATGCACCAACATACAGAATGCTTTGCTACTACAGGGTTTGAAATTGAGATTCAATTAGCAGGAGCTCAAACCAGTTCCTGGGTGTCAAGCATCACCCTGTAGGCAGGATCTGCCGCAGGGGAACAAGGAGCTACCAGAGATGCTCCTTTAACTCTTTGCCCATGTTGGATGAACCATTTTGTTTAAATGATCATTAGATGTGGTCTAATTCTTCTTTATTAACATTCTCAAATACTCAAAGTTACTGTCACATGTACATGCTTGGAAGGCACCAGTTTGCCCTAGAAGCCGAAAGCAGCTCATGGTAGCTGTTGGTTTCAAGCTAACCAGACTGTACTATGCTAGAAGCAGGAGCTAAATAGCTCCCTGCTCCCCTCAATTTCGAACTCTGTACTAAAAATAGACATGCTCCAGGAAACAAAAATAGTCGCCAAGCAAGCCAGCATAAGCACTCCCGGCAGGGAATGATGGCACCCACAGCCCCACCTCCCTTAACCCAGGAACCCCACTGTTCAGTTTCAACAAAATCTCTGCTGAAGACACCATACACATACTAAAAAGCCTAAAGCCATCTAGCTGCAAAGGGAACGTCTGCCACGCCCCTCTTATCAAAGACTGTGGTGTAACACTGGTGCCATTTATCACAGCCGCCATCAACTCCTCCTGCCCGATACACTTCAGCCTCAAATAAGCCTGGGTCCTAAACCTCGTAATTCTTTTTAAAGAAAGTCTCTCGACCCAGCCGTACCAAACCACTACCTGCCTATCACGACAGTCCCCCTTAGAAATACAGGACAGAACGGCCTACCTTGAAACTCAACATCACCTAGAAGTAAACCATATCCTTTGAGTTCGCCAATCTGGCTTTCGCCCAGGACATGGCACACAGTTAGCACTCTTCGGCCTAAAACAAAAAAAAGGATGGATGAGATTAGGGATGAGGGAAAACCTGCCGCCCTCCTCCTCCTCTTAGACCTATCCGCGGCCTTCGACTTAGTCAATAACAAAATCTCAGACCACCACCTCAACACCTCAGCCTCCTTATCCCCGGAAGCAGCAGTGTGGAGAGCCTCCTTCCTAGAGGGCAGAGTAATGAAAGTATTCTCTGAGAATGCCAGCGCTACACCCTCCCCCCATCATCTGTGGTGTACCCCAAGGATCCTGTGTCTCACCAACTCTCCATAATACATTCACAAAGCCCCTATTCGACCTCTTGGACTCCCTTGGCATTGCCTATACCAACTAAGCCGATGACCCGCAAATTTGCCCCCCACCCGTGGCGGCACCTAACCTGATGATGCCGCCACACTGAGCTCGATTTATGCCACCATCCAAGCTTGGATGGCGAGCCACGGCTTCTGTCACAATGATAAGACGGAGCTGCTCATTAATTGTCACCCATTAAAACTTGACCCTGTGTACTCAGCCTTCTACATCAATGGCAAATTGATTCCCATATCAACAGCTGTAAAAACTCGGGGTATACCTTAATGCTACACTCTCCCTAACCAGTCAGGTAAGCACAATATCCTCCCCAGCAGCCTACTCAACCAAACTCCTAAACGCGGCCAGACCCTTCCTTTCGACAGGCAACTATCTGACAATTGTCCATGCAGTGGTGGGCAGCAGGCTCGACTACTTTAATGTTCTTTTTGCTGGTACCTCTGCCCATAAACTTAAAAAATGCCAGACTATCCAAAACAACGCACTACGAGCTGCCCTGAACATTCCTAGATCTGAACACATATCGGGTGTCTGCAGATCAGTACATTGGCTCCCCATCCGAGAAAGAATCTCATTCAAGATTCTCACCATCACCTATAGATGCATATTCAAAATTGCCCCGCCATACCTGACCCACAAAATTGCTATGACTCATTCAGATAGGACCACCAGAACCCCTTACACTCAGACTGGTTCAACCCATGTTCAAGCGTGCCAAAGCAGGCAAGACTAGCTTCCCAGAGAATTGCTCAGTGAGACTTCACTGAGCTTGGAGATACCTGGTAGTGTAGTGAATACTACATCACAAGTTAGTATCTTTGGTATCCAATGGTCTCATTTGAGTGAAGTTGTTTATTCAACCTGAAGTGGTTGAAGAAATAATGTTATCCTCATTCATTTAGGTTTTCAAATAATCAATGTAATTTTTAATTCAATGTTCATCAGCAGATGTCCTTAGCCGATGCATTTGGGACACTTTGTCCATCATCAGGGCGGGCTCTAAAACAAACAGATAAGAGGTTAACCCCTTAAGTGCTACCGACAAGCAGGCTCGTCGGTGGCAAGCGCTCCAGGTTGCCACCGAAGAGCCGGCTCGTCGGTTTAGGCACTCTGTTTTGCTCGATCCCTGCAAGCAAGGGATTGAGCAAAACTGTAATCGAACCCCCAGGCTATGTGAGGGGGAGGTCACCCCTCACTGCCAGGGGGCTGGATTACCTTCAGTTTCACGTCGGCGTGCGTAACGCACGTCGGCATGAAACTGAAAGTAAATTCCCCACAGCAGCCATCTTCAGCTGCTACGGGGAAGAGAGAAGGCAAGAGACCTTGTCCCGCCTCGATCTCCGGCTGTATTTCAAGCCGGAGATTGAGGCGGGTATCGTTGGAAAGGGGAGATCCTCCCCTTTCCAACGATACCCTTTGTGTGGCATTGCTGCCAGCGAATTGAGCACAGGGCGTGCGATCCGTGGGCAGCAATGCCACCGGATCAATACAGATCCGTTTGTGGGGGGAGGGGGGACCGCTTACTAGGTAAGCAGCTCCCTTCCCCCCCATGGCCCCAAAGCATAGGGCCACAGCGCCAGAGACCCCCTGGGGGCAGATGATCACTGCCCCCAGGGGTGAAAGAAAAAAAAAAAACATCGAGGAATGGGGGAGGTGGGAGGGGGTTTGGGGCCCTGGGGCCCACTAGACCACCAGGGATATGACAAAAAGTGGTGTCCCTGGAAAGGGGAGGTTCTCCCCTTTCCAAGGACACCACTGATATGACGCATTGCTGGTCACGGATCAGCGCAGAGCGCTGATCCGTGACCAGCAACCCACTGGACCACCATTAATTTGTTTGTGAGTTGGGGGGGAAGAGGGGCTGCTTCAAGTAAGCAGCCCTCACCCCCCTCCCCGGCCCCCAAAGCATGGGGGCACATGCACATGAACCCTGGGGGCAGATGGCGGACCATCTGCCCCCAGGGAATGTAAAAAAAATAAAATAAATGAATGGAAAAGGGGGTGGGGGGCCACTAGCCACCATGGATTTTTTACTGATTGAAAGGGGGGGTGGCCCTCCCACCCCAACCGAAGTAGAAAGGGGGGCACCCCTTGTAACCCTCCCTGGGCGCAGATATATGCTCCTAGGAAGGGGCATCTGACCCCAGGGAGGGATGCATGAGGTGGGGCCTCCACTATCGGACGCCAGGGAGGGATGCATGAGGTGGGGACCTCCATTTGGGGTGGTGGGAGGGGGGAAGAGTGGCACCCCCCGTTGCAGTACAACATTCGCTGCCAATTTGGGGTGCCCCTCAGCCCCCCCTAAAAAGCAGTCTACGATTTTGTATTATTTTCTTTGTTACCCAACTTTGCTTGGTGCAGATGGCCACATTAGTGTGCCAACCTGGCCCCAGGGTGCCCAAACCCTACTGCCCCATCTATTGGGGGTCCTGCCCCACCTTTTGTGGTGGCCCTCTCCCCCCACCCCAAATGGCTGGGGGGGGGGGGAACACCTCATGCAGCCCTCCCTGAGCCTCCTAGGAAGGGCTGCATGATGTGCTCCCCCCTCCGTTCGGTGTGGGTAAGGAGAGGGCCACCACAAATGATGGGACAGGCCCCCCAATAGATGGGGCAGTAGGGTTTGGGCAACTAGGGGGCAGATTGGCACACTAATGTGGCCATCTGCGCCAAGCGAAGTTGGGTAAACAAAGAAAATAATACAAAATTGTAGGCTGCTTTTTAGGGGGGGGCTGAGGGGCACCCTACATTGCCGGAAAATCTTCTACTGTAACGGGGGATGGCCCTCTCCCTCCACCCCAAGTGGTGGGCCCCACCTCATGCATCCCTCCCTGTGGCCAGATGCCCCTTCCTTGGAGCAGATATCTGCCACCAGGGAGGGTTGCATGAGGTGGGACCCTCCATTTGGGGTGGGGGGGTGAGTGCCACTCCCCGTTGCAGTTTAACATTCGCTGCCAATTTAGGGTGGCTCTCAGCCCCCCCCCCTAAACAGCAGCCTACGATTTTGTATCATTTTCTTTGTTTACCCAACTTCGCTTGGCGCAGATGGGCACATTAGTGTGCCAATCTGCCCCCAGGGTGCCCAAACCCTACTGCCCCATGCATTGGGGGGGGCCTGTCCCACCATTTTTGGGGCCCTCTCCCCCCCACCCCAAATGGAGGGGGGTGTACCTCACGCAGCCGTTTGCAGGAGGCCCAGGGAGGCCTGCATGAGGTGCCCCTGCAACCCATTTGGGGTGAGGGGGGAGAGGGGAGAGGGACCCCAAAAATGGTGGGACTGGCCCACCAGTGGGTGGGGCAGTAAGGTTTGGGCACCCAGGGGCCAGATTGGCACACCAATGTGCCCCTCTGCACCAAGGCAAGTTTCGTAAACAAAGAAAAAAATGGTGGAACGCTTTTTAGGGGGGCTGTGGGGTACCCCAAAGGGTCTTGGAAGTTTCTAATGGGATGGGGCATTGACCCCCTCCCACCTGAGCCGCAATGGAGTGGGTCCCATGTCATGCAGCCGTCCCTGGGACCAGATACCTGCTCCTAGGAACGGACGCCTGAGCCCAGGGAGGAGTGAAGGACAGCCCCCCCCCTTATCTGCCCCTGGGGAGGGCTACATGAGATGGGCCGCCCCTCCAATTTGGCCATGTGTGGGTTGCCACGGGTGTCCCCTTTTGGAAAATGCATGGGGTTCCCTGTTTTCCTTGCTGGCTTCGACACCCTAGGCCCAAATCTGTAGGTTGCCCACATGAACCAAATGGGCAGTGGCGAAAGGCTTGGGGTTACCAGTCGGTTACCCTTTTCCTTTTGCGCCCCCGGTAGGTGCACCCAGACATGCGAGGTACCGTTTTCATCGGGACACGTGTGGGGACGCGGGAAGGTAAGCCACGTGTTGTTGGCGGTGTGTTTCGGTGGGTGGCGAGAGCGAAATTTCTGAGAATTGTCTTAATTTCCAGCCAATTTCAGAGACATTTCCCTGTGTCCACTCACCGAAACACGTCGCCAACAGATGTCATACCTTCTTGCGTTCCCACAGGTGTCCCGACGAAAAAGGTACCTCACGTGTGGGTGCACCTACCGGGGGTGCAAAAGGAAAAGGGTAACCCGCTGGTAACCCCAAGCCTTTCGCCACAGCACAATTTATTCATGTGGGCAACCTACAGATTTGGGCCTAGGGTGTCAAGGCCAGCAAGGAAAACAGGGAACCCCATGCATTTCCCAAAAGAGGACACCCGTGGGAATGCGCAGAGGTCTGACATGCGTGAAGCGGCCCAGAATTTATTACCAAGAACCCCAGACAAAGTGAACATTATGTTTTTTCCCCACCAAATATCACACTTTGTCGGGGATTGTGGCTAATAAAAACTGGGGCAATTTGCGCAAGGCAGACGTGTGTCCTCTTTTGGGAAATGCATGGGGGTCCCTGTTTTTTAAAAATGTGTGCTCTCCTAACTGCAAGAGTCGGGGGAATGTAGCGGAGCATTGCTTTTCTCAAAATTCATAGAAGCCATTGTCGTACCAAGCCAACCATGACCAACACATACCTTTTTTTTCGGTCATTTTCCCGCTTTTCCCCCAATCTATGGCAGTTTCCCCTACCTAGTTGTTGCCTGACCTATGCAAATCACCCCTTCCGAAACTTGGAATTTTGTCTTCTTTTCAGAAATACTTGCCTTTCTGTCCTCCAATTCGGCTTTCCTACCCTTTTCTTCCATTCCGTCCATGCATGTCCAATTGGCAAAAATTGCCCAAAATCGCCTACCTCTCACAAAACGGTTGATAACCACATCAAAATAATTTTTTTCTATTTCCACTCAACCTGTTCTTGAAAGCCAGGAAATTTGGGAATTCAGCACATCAAACCATTCGTTCCTAGCTCATGCAAGGAAAAAACCACAGGCTTATTTGTATTTTTCTCTCACCCCCCTACCGCAACCTAGGAATTCCTGGGTGGCGTTACGACCGCCTACATGTGGGAAATAAATGAGCCAAATTTGGCCGAGATACCTCATGTTACAAAAATGTTACAAGCCATTGAATGGCCACATACCAAAATCACCAAAAAAGGCCCTGGCACTGGGGAGAAATACCCATGGCCCTTAAGGGGTTAATGAACCTCTATTGCTCTTACTTCCAATTTCAAGTATCAAACACTAAAGAGATTACCAACTTCACAAAAAGAAAACATACCCATCATAAGCAATCATGTCTATTTTCAATATATCGTTCCTTGTCCTGCTTTAATCAGACATCTTTGCACACTTGCTGTATACTGTGGACAAAAGAAAACAATATAGCCGTTCCATGTTGACAATTTCTATATAAACTGTCAGTTTATCTGGCAGCTCTTTACCGGAATGGAGTCCGATACCTTGGTTTTAATCCAGAACACCTGTCTTGTATTCAAATGCAGGAAACCGGTTATTTGGTAAGCATTATGCAAAGACTGATGGTCCCCAACTCACTCTGGTATTGCTATTGAGAGTAAAAAATACCATATTCTAATGTATGCTAGCTAAGGAACCAGTTTCATGATTTGTACTCATTGTTGGATAAATTAATGTGCTACAGTATATTAGTTGGGAGCTGCTTACCTCTACTTAGTTATATTCTGTGTCTGCAAGAGAGTAAGCTGGTCAGCCGTGGTGTTCTGGTGCTGCATTTAGGCTTGTTCAACCTTGTGTACAGAGAAAGATGCTTGTATCGGTAAATGTGCCATATGGTGTATTGCATATCAATAAGATGTGCTATGTAACTGAATTATATACTTGGTTATGCCATATCACTTTCACTGAACTTCGCTTACCTTCAATGGGCTTCAGTTGTAACGTGGGTGAAAGTATTGCCACACGCATGTGATTTGCAAAGAGGGACGGGTAGCATGCTTCCTTGTCCTATTGAAGGAGAACGTGTGTAAATAACTAACAAAAATTGCTGCTGTTCAAAACGATATGGCGCTATTTCAAGGAAAGCAGCTCTGTTCACTTATTCTACTGAAAGCAGGTGTATTCATGTGCAGGAGGTCGGGTGGCGTCTCCGCGTCTGCAGCAATGGTTGTTGCCAATGACGACAGGACACCACGAGCCTCCATAGGGATAAATATAAGCACGTCTTCGAGTGAAAACGTGATGACTTGTGGTACTTATTGCTGTGCATGATGGGAATTGTGGTTTATAACCAATGATCACGATTGTGAGCATTTAAATTGAAGATTTGTGCTATGGCGGGAGTTGTTTCCAGTCACCTGCCAGCAAAATCAAGTATGAAAAATACAAGTACCAGAATCCTCAGAGCTAATTAACTTGTCGCACCTGAAACAGAAATGCAGACCCGCCTGAAAAAACAAAGAAACTCAGCCTCCCTGAAGATTGATGAAGTCATGAAAACGTATGTTAGGGGGAGAAGCTAAAGACTGGTAACAGAGCGCCTGCCTTCACATCTTTAAACATTTAAATTGAACTGCTTGACATGCCGTCATTGTACATCTGCGTCATGTGTCTGTCCTAAAATGACTACTTCCATTATATGTATATACATGTCGTTCACATATAATTGAAACGTACCAATGGACCGTTGGCTAATGTGTGGAGTTTCCAAGTGACGTCTATCCAAGGAATGAAAAGATTATGCCATGGAAAGTAAAAAAGGGTGATTAAGACCATATTAGGTTAAACCTTTTGAACAAAGCATTTAAACACACTCTTTCTTGTTTCATGTCCGCCCATCTGGGTAGGCACGCAAAAATAATAGTAACTGTCGGACAGAATACCAATTTCTATTGTCATCTTTCTGTAGTCGTATTATAGGGATAAATTAGCATGCAGCGGTGGTTAAATCTCAAATTTAAACATAATATAGCTATTAGTGTTGTATTGCAGGTGTCATTGAGGTATCGAAGGTGATGCTAATGGGCTGCTAGATATATCAAGAACATGCATTTCAATTTTGAGGTCTGTTACTTACTCTATATTGCGTGCTGTGCAAACTATGTGAGTAGATAAACATAGTACTTGATCCAACTTAATCATGAGGCACAGTTGTATTAAATCTGCTGCCTACCTTTGTGAATGTAATGATCCGTGTACAAATTGTGTTTTCTGGTCATCGCACAAAACGGTAAAGATAGAGTTGATGTCTCGGGAGGATCGCTCAATGGCAACGTGCTCGCCTTGGAAGCAAGACAACACGGAGCAACACAGGACCGATCCCTGGGTCCGCGCTTAGAAACCTCTGGGTATTGAGCGCGTTACAAATCACCCATTTTATCCTAACATGCATCAAAGTCATTACAGAAAACAGTGTAAATTGAGTTTTCATTAAGGTCCGCTGGAGAGACAGTATCAAGTCTGACAATTCCGAAGGCCTCTCTCTGCTCGAGCTTCTTTGTCAAATTGGTCTGGAGGTCTTTGATGTTGATCACTTCTAATATCTGGAAGCACATTTGCGCAAGTTGATGTTTATATTCCTAGAAATGCCTTGCAACTGTTGAATGTGGGTTGTCAGTTATGTTAGATTTGTGCTTGTTCCCCCTTATCCGGGCCTTCCGACTGGTCTGGCCTACATCTGTTAAACCACATGGACATTTGATGGTATAAATCACATTCTGACTTTCACAAGTCCTGTAGTCCTTCAATTTGATTTTTCTCTCGTTCTGGAATGGCTAATGATATTACCCTTGGTGACGTTACTGCAGTTGTTACACGCTAAGCAAGGGTCAATTCCAGGATGTGTGCTAAGTTACTTGTTCCGTGTATCTGTGAGATTTCACTAACAAGTCCTTCTCTTGAACGCAAAGATTGGCTTGGTGCCAAACTGATTCTGTAGTTTGTTGTTGCAGCTAAGTAACAGCCAATGTTTCAATAGAGAGCTCTTCATCTTTGAAGACTGTATGCTATATTTTCTAACAAATACCAATGGAGATTCAGTATCTGTTTTCTGTTCTGTGGGACCTAGAAAAGTGTTTCTCTTCTTCGAATTAACTGTAGTCTTTGCTTCTTTGAGTTCCATTTCGTTGTATCCTCTTGCATTGAATTTATTTTGCATTTTTTCAGATTCAATGTCTAAGTGACTTGTTGTATTTACTATGCATTTCACCCATAAAAGTTGGATAAATGGGAGGCTTTTGAGTGTTGTAGGAGGGTGAAAACTCAGTGTGTGTAAGATTGTTTCTATCTGTAGGTTTATGATAGATGTTTGTTTCAAATCCAGGTGCTTTTGGAGTGATTTGAACGTCCAGAAAGTGTTACCCAGTGTTGCCAATTTCTGATGTGAATTGGATTCTTTCATTAACCAAGTTCAGGTATGTTAAGAAGGAAGTCAAGGTTTCTGATGTATCGTTCCATGATAACGGTCCTCAATGTTAAATATACTTGTGTCATACGGGATGAAGATATGATCCTCTTCAAACTTGTGCATAAAGGCATTTGCCTATGCAGGGGCCATGGTGGCCCCCATAGCGGTTCTGCTTGTTTGTAAATAGAATGTCTTTCCATCTTTAAAGTAGGAATTGTGTTTACTAAGTTCCAACATGATCCTAATGAATTCCTTTGATGCCCCGACATTCTCTTCTTTAAGCAGTATCCATTCCACTGCCTGCTGACCCAGGTTGTGGGGTATTGGCGTGTATAAACTGCATACATCGATGGAAACAAGTATGTCACTTTGTTCAATTGCAATACTGTGTAGTCTATTCAGAAAATCAGTGGTATCTGCATTGCAGTGTTATACTGCATTGAGACAGCATCCAACCTTTTAGAATGAACTTGAAGTTATAATTTATTTCAATTTCCCACCACAGAAATTAATAGGGATACCATTACTACTCACTATGAAGACTTTGGCCTTGAAGACGACCTAATGGTCGAAACACGTGTCGGCTGACTACCTTATCACTGGACCAATAAATAAGAAAAAGGAAACATGCCAGAACTCCAAGGAAGTGCAAGTAGAGAGGGGAGGATTGTTGGTTATGTAGTTAGTTGAGAGCTGTAATGTTTTGTTTTGTGTAAAAAATGCGAATAAAAATTGTTTACAAAAAAAAAAAAGGCAGCAACATGCCCGTTGGGCATGTTTTTTTTCCAAACACTTTTGCTTGGTTATTTGGATTTTTATAGCTTTAATAGTCATGTTATAATTTTCATACGGCAGAACGAAGATACTCCATACCCAACCAACTTTAGGACTCATGCATTAGCGACCATGCATTTGCATATCACAATGTTAAGTACCTTGCAGCCATTTATTTAATGTAACTTCCCATGATGCATGGACTAGAGTGTCAAAGACTGATTAAATTCCTTGTAATGCCATTTTCTGTATTGTCACTTACGATGTCAATACATACGCAAAATTGCAAATTAAGAGGTCCCGCACACCTTTTGATGCAAAGTGCGATTTAGCCACTATTCATCCTTTTACTCCTGCGGACAGAAGATATTTCACCATACGGACCATGCTGCTTTACAAGAAAATACATTTTGGAGAAGAGTGCTAGGAGTTTCACATCGTACACCCAGAAATTGGAAACGCGTGAGTGGGAATGCAATTTGAGGATATTTCTGTAAGACCACCTTTTTACTGGGTACAATTATTCAAATCAGGCCCTTGTGTACAGACTTGCTGACAGTTGGGCGAATGCTCCGTTGAGTTTTGTTGGATTAAAAATCCCATGTTTCAAATATATCTATATTTATAAAAGTGAATATTTGTGGGTGTCTGGATCTGTGGCAAAGCTTTGTTCCTTAAACAATTCCACAATGTTTCACCAATCTGCACCACATGTTGTATAGTTACCCGTTAGGGCCCTCCAGATATTACTGGCTACATGATATTTGGACACCCCACCCCGTTACCTGGATTTCAGCACAAGTCAAAATGTGTTTGTGGCTTGGCAAAGCTTTGTTGCTTATACAATTCCACACCATTTCACCAGTCTGCACCAAATTGTACATAGCTACTCGTTAGGGCCCTCCGGACATGACTTGCTACGTAACATTTGGACACCCCACCCATTTCCCCGGATTTTAGCACTTTCACACACAAGACTGTTGCCTGAAATCGTCGAAACATCAATGTGATCGTAGAAGGACCGCTCCTCAGCCCTAAAATGCACGGTTTCTGGTACATAAGCACCGCAATGCAGCGCAACAAACTGCACCACACCAGGTGCGAGGAGAGAACACAGTGCAGCAGCACACCAACTCTCGCCTCATCCCAACATCTGCTCCGGGGTATGTCAGCCAGCCACACAACCATTCTCAGTGCAGTTTACAGAGTGCAAAGCACATCAAACAATAAGCAAATTGGAACAGCGACCTAGAGGATCATTGATTTTCAACAATTGATATGAGAGTGGTCATGTCTGTCCACAGAACCGGTTTGGAGAACTAGTAGTTTTTGCTAGTTAAGAGTAAAATATGCAACCTTGGTTTGGAAAACTGGTACTTGGGTAGAGCCCATTCCACACGACGCTGCATATCAAATTAAAACAATGAATACAGAATGGCGAAAGAAGAATTTCAGTGACATACTTACAAATAAGAACGGTTGATGAAATAGAACCACAGTGAGCTACTGTCACCAAGTGACTAGAGCGCTCAAATATCGCTAGACTTCACACTGGCCAACTCAGACTAAAAACTGGGATATGTGAAGGCATCATGAAGAAGGACACAGACCACAGATTCACTTTTCTTAAAACAAAGGTTTATTTGGGTAAGGCTTCACTTGCCCTATGCTAAGGTGGGATTTCCCTACCTAAGGAGTCTAAGGATAGTCTGTGTCAAAGTTAAACTCAAAAGTCTGTGTCCAAAATATATGCTTGCCCTCACAACTGAATCTATACAGTGTGGAGGAATGTCAGTAACCAAAGAGACAGTGTTGAAAATAAAGTTCTGAGCTTCTTACAGCTCCTGGCTTGTTTTCAGCCTCCACTTTCCCACAGTAAGAACAGTTCCACAAAAAGACTTCAGGTTTCCCTTCCACAAGTTCAACACAGTACTACCAAATGTCCTCGGAGTTCCGTTCCTCAGTTCAGCACAGTTCCGCAAAAAGATCTTGGGGCTCCCTTCCCCAAGTTCTCTTGACTTTCAATTCTCATTCAATTAAACTTTCTGAGCAGGTTACTTTGTAACATTTTAGGCTTTTCATCAGCTCTCCTTGTCCACCTTCCTTTTAGTCTCTTGAGCATTTATTGAGTATAACAGCTTCAGCCTCTTGATTTCCTTGGCTCACTCCAAGTAGGGGTTATTCGGTCTGGGCATTGTTGTTGGACTACACGGTCCACCCATCAAAGGTCATGCAACCGATAACCCTTGGCACTTTATGTTCAGTGACTTCACTTGCACTTCCATGCCAACACAGGTTTCTTTTTTATCACTGTATTAGTACATATATGCTTTTGTATTATATTGCAGTCTTTTGACTCTGCTCACATGTTACGTTATGTTATTTTGCACTTATATAGCGCCTTATATACCATTGGTATGGTCTGAAGGCGCTGGTAGGTTGAACGCCCTTTGGAACCGAAGTTCTGGTCAGTAGAGGGAGTAGAGAGAGTCCAAAGGTGCGTGTGCGCATCTGGTATGTGTGCAGCTGGTGCGGAATTCCTGTGGTAGCTGCTTCCTAGCGGTAGGTGTGGTGGCTGAGAGGTCAGGAGTATGTGTTCGATCTGGCCGGAATTATCCAGACCGAGAGTGGCAGCGTTAGGCCTGGCTGGGGGTGCGAGACCAGCAATGATTACTTAGAGTGATGGGGAGTGAGCGGCAGATGTTGATATGAGAACAGTTATACCGAATGGTGTCATAGTATCTCTGTGTTCTAGCTGAGTGGTGGTTTAAGGACAGAGTAAGCGTGGGGTGTGATATGAGGTATGCTCTTTCAAAGGATCCATGCATCCAAGGCATAATACGGATGTCATGCAATTTGACCGCTCTCCACACTCGTTCGCTCTCCACACTCATGGGCCCTCAACACTCATCCGTCAACCGCATTAATCATCTACGCACTTCAGGCTCATCCCCACTTCAGGCTCATCCCCACTTCAGGCTCATCCCCACTTCAGGCTCATCCCCTCTGCTACAAGAGAGACTATTGGTCACAACTTCTAAGTGCAATTGGGTACCCTTCTAGAAGCAATTGGGAACATTCTAATTCAACTTTCAGAGAGGCTGTTGGGCGCAGCTTCTAAACGCAATTGGGAACACTTCTAGCTTCGACTTTCCCAGAGAGGCTGTTGGGCGCTAGTTCTAAATGCAATTGGGTACACTTCTAGATGCAAATGGTCACAGCTTCTAAATGCACTTGGGTATGCTTCTAATGCAAATGGTCAGAGCTTCTAAATGCAATTGGGTACACTTCTAATGCAAATGGTCATAGGTTCTAAATGCTATTGGGTACAATTCTAAATGCCTGTTACACATTTTACTTTGTGGTATCTCTCCTTTTCCCCATCTTGCATTCACACTATATTGACTTTTATACCTTTCACGTTGTGGTATCTCAAAAGCTTTTCACTCGCGTCTCAGGCTTTCATTAACTGCTTTAGAGTTGATTTACTTTCATTCAATTCAAAAAGGATTTTTCCTTAGTTTTAATGTTTTCGGAAATATCCATCACTTTCCTTTCACTCGTGCAGTATTTCATATGCATTGTACATTTCTTTTCATTAGTTCGGTATTCAATAACTTAGTCAATTCTTTGCCGCTTATTTGTATTTCAAAAGTTCCCATTTGGTCTCCAGACCCATTGGTTACAGACGTTTACTTGAACAGCATCATTCGGTTCACGCACCATGCCCCTGGAGCACCCCGGCCTGAGTGATCTTTCCCTGTCAATCACCGGCGTGCGGCCGCTCCACTGGGTGATTTAGTTTTCCTCTCTGGTACTCGCTCGCTCCTGTCTCTCTCTCTGGGAACTCCAGTGAGCTAAGCTTACTCTCTCCAGACTCTCCAGCAGCTGCTGGCAACGGATGGGAGACTTCTGTGTCCCCCACTCTCAATGGGGGACACACGGCACAGGGCTCTAAAGAACTCTTGACCCTCTCACGGCCCGCTTGGGCCTCAGCGTCTTTCTTGCTTCCCGGCAGTTTCCAGCACCCTTTTCAGCGGCCCTTCTGCCTGCTCCACCTTGAATTGCCACACTCCCCGGCCGAGCTGGCACTCTGTGACCTCTCCTTATGTGCACCTGCGAACCATTAATTGGTTGCAGGTTAAAATCCTTTGCTTGGCAACCATTACTTCTGTCAATGGGACATGCCTGACCATTATATTAGTGCTTTACAGTCCTCCTCCTGATCCCAGTACCAAAGTGGTGTGCACAGAGTGTAGTGTGCATTGCTCCTAGTTGCCGTTTCTCCGTCCCAGTTTTAAAGGGATATGCATATGGGGCAGTTGGTGTAGGACAAAGGGAAGGACTGATAATACCCTACAAAGGAAGAGGGAGGGAGATACCATGTCTCACCTAAAGGCACCTTTCCTCCACTCCCCAAGCACCCTCCACCCAGGTGATCCTCCCTCGCAAGTCCACCCCCAGAATCGGAATCCAAAAGCGAGGGGTCTTCCCTGGCCATCCGAGAGGAAGACCCAAGGGGAGTAGATGGGAAGATGCACTCGGGTTCCTCACAGATAACCCAAAAGACAGAACTGGTCCCATGAGCAAACAATATGTGAATACAGTTTACATATTACTGAAACTACCAGACATTCTGCCATGCATCACTTTGTCCATGTTATTAGACATTTTAAAAAAAAAGTACTGTTCCCTTCTTTAAAGTAAAGTAAATATATTATTGAAATGTAATTAGCCACTCCATTGTGAAAGCGGCCAAGTAGGATGGTCTTGCTGATTTTGGATCCCCTCAACCTCCTTGCACTTTTCCTCTGTCACCTCTCGACACTGTACTCCCTGACAGCCCAAGGCTTGGAGGTCCCAGGATTAACCTATTGGGTTTGTATTTGGGGGTGATGTCAGTTAAAATACCTCAACAAACCTACATGGTTGATTGGAACGCTTAATCCCATTAAAGACACCAAGCACCTAACAGCTGTTTAGGTACATGTACTACATTCGCTTGTAGAACTTTGCATCTAATTATTGCCTCTTCTCATGCAGGCTTGGAATGGCAAAGGCAATGCCCTTAGTGCAGGCCCAACATTCTAATGTGGCCCGTTTTTTATTTTTTAAAGTGGGCCAGTTTTTGGGCCATTTTGATGAATTAATTCACTGTACTGTGCAGCTGGTGATTTAGACCAGTGTTTAACAATTTCTCTTTAAAATGCTCAATTTGCAACATATTTTTACCAAAAAAGTCCCTCTTCTGTACTACTCAGTCTGTCATAAAAGGAATAAGGGAGTAGTTTCTTACCTGTAACTCCATTTCTCCAGCATTGGTATCTTTCATGGATTCACATGCTTAGAATATTCCCCGTCGTCAGGCTGGGAATCCCCGGTACATTATATAGACCCTTTCCCGTAGGAAAACTTTTTCGACGCTATACGTCCTATCCACCTCGTTTTGTATCATGCGTGCCCGCGCCGTCAGGACGCCATGATATAAATACAGGACCCGCCCCCGCGCTCCCTCAGATTTCAGCCCCCAAAGTAGTGGGGGAACCAGTTTGCATGCTCAGGGGAGGCAGGCGGGCGCGTGTGAATCCATGAAAGATAACAATGCTGGAGAAATGGAGTTACAGTTAAGAAACTACTCCCTTCTCCAGCATTGGATCTTTCATGGATTCACATGCTTAGAATAGATTACACAGCAGTACCATCCCGAAAAGAGGAGGCGTGCATGCAAACTCACATACTTTCCTCACAATGTCCGTTCCCTATAGTCGTGTACCCATCAGCAATAGTTAACATAGAAAACGAACAATATTCAATCATAATTGTAACAAGATCTAACGCCTCAACCGGGGCGTACCTTATTGGAATAGGTGTCGAAGCACCGCCTGTCCCATCCGAGTATCTTCGGCATGTTGTTGTGGCAGGCAGTAATGGCGGGTAAAAGTGTGTGTAGCCGCCCAGGTAGCCGCCATGCAAATGTCCCCCAGAGGTCTCCAGACCACAGCGCCGTCGACGATGCCGCCGCTCTAGTTGAATGAGCTCTTGGGCGTCGCAGAAGAGGCTTACCAGCCTTGGAATGGCAGTACGAAATGGTAGACGATACCCATCTTGACAGTCCTTGCTTTGAAATAGCTTTGCCTTTAGCACCCAAACCATAGGGCACGAACAATTGCCTCGTTGTCCTGAAAGGTTGCGTGCGATGCAGATAAAACTTGAGAGCCCTTTTCACGTCTAATGTGTGTAACGTGCGCTCCACTCCCGAGCATGGCTCTGGAAAAAACGTAGGTAAGACAATAGAAGAATGTTTATGGAACACTGAAGGAGCTTTCGGTATGAACTGTGGGTTAGTGGCAAGGACCACCTTGTTCTTGAAAAATCTTAAGTATGGTGGGTCTACCATTAGAGCTTGGATTTCTGAAATACGTCGTGCTGAAGTGATGGCCACCAGGAAGGCCAATTTCCACGACAGAAACTTTAGAGACGATGATGACATTGGTTCAAAAGGAGGTTTCATAAGAGACGCTAACACCAGATTGAGGCTCCACACCGGAGGAAATCTCTTCTCGGGAGGGAAACTCCTAAACAGACCCTTAAGGAAGTGCTTAATCAGGCGGTCGCTGAATAATGGTGCGGAATGTCGTTGACGTGTAAACCTGGAGATGGCGGCCAGGTGTACTTTTATCGACGACACCGATAAGCCCTTTTGAGCTAAGAACAGTAAGTATGGAAGGAGCTGTTCCGGCGTAATCGACTGCGGAACCAGACCTGGGTGATCCCCACACCACTGACAGAAACTCCTCCATTTGTACGAGTATGAAGTGTTTGTGGAAGGTGCTCTTGCCGCTTGCAGAATACGACGACACTCCTCCGGAATCGTTAGCTGACCAAATTCGGCGAAGTCAGGAGCCAGGCCGTCAACTTGAGGCTGTCCGGGTCGTGATGCCAAACAATACCCTCCTGTCGAGACAGAAGGTTGGGGATCTTCCTGAACCTCATTGGCTCCGCCGCCGCCATGTGCAGCAGGTCTGAAAACCACACCTGTCTGGCCCAATACGGGGCCACCAGAATCACCCGACATGGGTACTTGAGGATCCATTGCAAAGTCCTGCGGATAAGAGGAAATGGAGGGAATGCGTACAGGAATTTGTTCGTCCATGGGAAGGAGAACGCATCCCCCAGTGAGTCCTGCTGAGGCCACCTGCTTGCATACTGCGGGCATTTCCTGTTGTCCTTCGTCGCGAACAGATCGATGGAAGGATGTCCCCACTTCTTGAATACATGTTGTAGTTGCTGGTCTTTCAGCACCCATTCGTGAACTTCGTTCATTTCCCTGCTGAGGGCATCGGCCTCCACATTTCTCACACCTGGCAGGTGGAACGCCAAGATTTGCATGTTGTGTTGCAGGGCCCAATGCCAGATTTTCTGTGCCTCCATCGACAGGGACCTGGAACGTGTTCCTCCTTGTTTCCGTAGGTAAAACATTGTAGTCGTGTTGTCCGTCATGACACGCACCACGGAGTCTCTCAATTGAGGAAGAAAAGATTTTAGAGCCCACCGCACTGCTCTCAGTTCTAGCAGGTTGATATGCAGGGAGGACTCTTGTAACGACCACCGGCCTTCTACCTGTAACGTATCCAGATGAGCTCCCCATCCGCTCAGCGATGCATCCGTCACCACCGTCTTCTGGAACTCCGGTTCCACCAGAGGCATTCCTTTCGTTAAATGAGTAGAAGCTCTCCACCAACAGAGTGCTTGTACCAGTTGTTCGTCGATGATCAGTCTGTCGGACCAGCGACCTTGGCTCTGCGCCCAACGGTCCGCTAGAAATTCCTGGCAAGGCCTCAAACAGACGGCAGTTGTTTATCAACGGAATGCAGGATGACATGGTCCCTAGCAGGGACATGTATTTGCGCACCGACACCCTGGTACCGCATCTCCATTCCGACGCCTTGCTTTGTAGCTTCTGTATCCTTTCGCTGGATGGTCTTACAAGGCTTGTGTGCGTATGAAACTCCGCTCCTAGAAAGACCAAGGTCCTCGAAGGCTCTACGGAGGACTTGCTGAAGTTTATCGGGAAGCCCAGTTCCTGTAAGAGGGACATCGTGGCCCCCAGACTGTTTGGTGTTTGTTCCATGGACGACCCTCTGACCAGCCAGTCGTCTAGATAGGGATAGACATGGTGACCGTCCTTCCTTAAATGGGCCGCTATAGGGGCCAAACACTTGGTGAACGTCCTGGGGGAGGACTTGAGACCGAACGGGAGGACCTTGAACTGAAAATGCTTTCGCCCGACGACGAATCTTAAATATCTCCTGTGTCGTGGACGTATTGGGATATGAAAATATGCGTCCTGAAGGTCTAGCGACGACAGATAATCCATGGGTTGCACTGACCTGATCACCTCCTGGAGCTTTAGCATTTTGAATTTTAAGCTCTTTAGCCATTTGTTGAGTACCCTCAGGTCGAGAATAGGCCTCCATTTTCCATTTGGCTTCTTGACAACGTAGAACCGGGAATAAACCCCTTGCCCTTCCTGTGCCACAGGAACCCGTTCTACCGCTCCTTTTTGTAGCATAAGCGCCACCTCTTGTATTAGAACTCGAAGTGGGGCTGGGCCGAAAACACTGGCGGAAGACTTGGAGGCTTGTTTTTGAATTGCAGCGCATGACCCATGCGAATCGTGTCCAGAACCCATCGATCTGTGGTGATGCATTTCCATTGGTCGATATGATGAGAGACTCGACCCCCCAGGACGTTCCGAAGGCCGTCATTGGTTGCTGGTTTGCTTGCCCTTCGTCGACAAGGGACCCGAGCCGCGTCGTCTGGAGGCTTGATAATCTCTGCCTCTACGTGCCGACTGGGATGCACGTCTGTAACCTTGTGAGGAGTATGAGGGCCTGTTAAATCCACGGTCCCTAGAGGCTCCAAAGCGGGAGTTTCCGGAAGCACCCCTGAAGGGGCGAAAAGAGCGAAAACTTCTACCTGTCTGGAGGGCGCCTAGAGACCTAGCGGTATCCGTGTCTTCTTTCATCCCCTTCAAGGCTTCATCTACCTTGTCTCCAAACAGATGTTCTCCTTCGCATGGCATGTCTAGGACTTTGTACTTGACTTCAGGTCTGAAAGTAGTACATTTGAGCCACGCTTGTCGACGCAGTACTACGCCATGATTGATTTGTTTGAAACCAGCCTCTGCTAGGTCCACCGCAATATTAATAGCGTGGTTCGAGGCCTCCTCACCATCTCGTACTAGCAGCATGGCTGCTTTTCGATGTTCTTCTGGCAAATGTTCTAGGATAGGGGCTATTTTATGCCACATCTCCCTATCGTATCGTGATACAATCGCCAAGGAGTTGGCTGCTCTTACCGTCGTGGCGCCTACTGAGAGCACCTTTTTTCCAAAGGCGTCCTGCCTCCTGGCCTCGCTTTCTGGTGGGGTTGAACATTTTTGCTGTACTCTGGCCTTCCTAGCCGCTGCCGCCGATACCACAGAGTCTGACAGAGGCTGTGATGTCAGACATTTTGGAGTGGACTCCGGAGCTTTAAACTTTTTCTCAGTACGCCCCTTAATATCCGGTTCCGAGAACGGATGACGCATCGTCTTGAGGCCTTCTTGCCACACGTGGTCCAGGATTGGGATGGCAAATACCGATTTCCTCCTTTGACCCATGTGATCAAAAAGAAAACAGTCTTTCTTTTGCTCCTCAGGAATTAGGCCGAACTCGGAACACGCCTTTCCCACCATTGCATGGAAGGCTCCCACATCATCCGGAGGAGATGGTTGTGCCTGGCTCCTCGTAGACTCCACCTCTACATCCGAATTCCATGTTGGGTCTCTCGACGGTGACAGGGAAATGTCCGACCCCGAGTCACCTCGTATAGAATCGGAATCCGATAGCTCACCCTCCTCCTGCGCTCGAGGACGATCCTTCACCGCCTGGGAGGCCGACGGGCTTCTGGTCGTCGAGCGAGCTGCTTGAGCTTGTTCGTCGACGGAAGATGCAGAAAACATCAACGATGAAGTGCCAGGCTGAGGGATCTGCGTATCCAGACGCTGCAGGAGCTTCTGAAGTGTATTAAGCACATCCAGAGACAAAACCGTCTGGGGGGTCAGCAACGTCGAGGATAGAGGGGGCACACCCCCGCTCGCACTCATCGTCGACGTATTGGAAGGCCGTAAACCCAAGTCCGACGGCTGCATAACCATGCATTCTCCGTCCACCGACGACACCGACAAGGCCGTGTCTGGCTGCAGTAGGACCTCAGGGGGGGCCGGGTCACAGACCTCTGGCTGCCAGGCCATAGATTGAGTCACCGTCGACGAAGGAATCCCCACCGCTGCTGCCTGAATAGTAATAGGCATCGTCAGCGACACCGGGGTCGACGAGCAAGTAGCCGGCACCGAGCCTTTAGACTTCGTAGCTGATTTCGTTGCCGACTTCCCTGCTGAAGAGTCTCGACTCACGGAAGACCTAGGACGGTCCCCTGAGGAGGATTTTGATGCCGCTTGCCTCTCCGTCTTAGAGGATGAGGAGGAGGAGGACTTTTTGTGTGATGAGGAAGACCCAGCATGCTTCTCCGTCTGCTTGTCCCTAGGGCGTTTTTCGGCAGGCCGCACCTTCTTCGAGGGCGGTTCCGACTTGCTCCTGGAGGCCGTGGAGCCAACTTCTGATGCCGGATAGGCACCCGCTCCGTCGTTAAGCCAGTCGACCAACCTCCTTTTTCGGTCTTTAAGGGTTTTTTAGGAGAAAACCTGGCATATCTCACATGTGTCCGCCGTGTGGTGCGGGTGGAGACAGTAGATACAATCCATGTGGGCATCACCTTCATAGACTTTTTTGAGTCCACATGTTGCACAAGGACGAAATAAAGCTTTTCCGGACATATTTTTTCCAGAATGTAACGTCGCCGAAGCGAAAATACAACCTAATTTCGACTAGCAGTAACCGCGAGGATCCCACTACTTTGAAAGACGGTTGAAATCTGAGGGAGCGCGGGGGCGGGTCCTGTATTTATATCATGGCGTCCTGACGGCGCGGGCACGCATGATACAAAACGAGGTGGATAGGACGCATAGCGTCAAAAAAGTTTTCCTACGGGAAAGGGTCTATATAATGTACCGGGGATTCCCAGCCTGACGACGGGGAATATTCTAAGCATGTGAATCCATGAAAGATCCAATGCTGGAGAAATTGCCATTTCCGACTATGGGCCACTTTTTCATTGGTGACGAACCAGTTTTATGCCCCAGTCTGACTGTTCGGTTCCATGTAATAATGTCCCCGCAAAAATATCACCATGCAAAAAAGAAAAAAAAAAAAAAAAGAATCGCAGAAAAATGGGCGTTTTTTTGTGGGGACATTATTACATGGAACATGCGGGGGACACCCCCGCAACCCCCGCTGCCCCTGTCCCCATATATATCGTCACCCAAATAATATTGCCACGACTTTTTCCCGGCGATATTATTTACGGCAACCATATATATGGGGATATTACCTGATACCCTCAGTTCTTACCCCACTCTGCTCTGCACATTTGAGTCCTGGATCATCCAAGCATAAGCAAGCATTATTACATCTTCTGGCCTAACCTATGCGTCGTTAGTTAATGTTCGGTTTTCAGTAGCTGTCTATTTTGGCCTATTTACCCTTCCCTGTTCCTCAGACTATGGTCTGAAACCTCTGGCACGGTCACGATTCTCCAGCCTGTGAACAAACCTCAAAGCACTGGGAGACAACTAAGTTGGTAACCGTTGCAGTGACTCGGCTTGGTGAACATTCCCATATAAATCTCAACTGCTCATTTTGAACTTTGTGAAGGTCTTGTATATCAGACTAAAGTGAAGGAACCGTTTTTGTATTACAGTTCCATTGTTTTAAGAAGGGAAAAGCCATATTAAAATGACAGTATGCTAGTGCATTATTTTGCACATGAGTAAGATATTTCCGAAATAAATGAGAAAAATATTTGTGTTCTGTGTCCTCAGTGGATATTTCTGTTATTACTTCGTGTAACCTTTACTACGCGCCTTTTGTATTTTGAAAACATTTGAACATTGGGTTTGCTGCAAACCTAAAAAAGAGGCATTAAATGCTGGAAATTGCTTCGTTTTTGGACAAAATGATGTAGGGACGTCGTGAGGCAGATCAGTAATCTTCTCACGTTATGTTTTAACTGAATATGCATGAGATCCATATTGTTATTTCATAGAAAGTTATTACCGGAAACAAATCTAATTTGAACTTGAGTACCACTATACAATCAACACATACAATAATAATATAACGGGCAATGGTAACACTAAATATCTATAGCGCCACATAACTGCAAGACTGTCAGCAAGTGCCATGCAAAAACAAGTTTATTACTCAACCTTTATCAGTCAACCCAATGCATAAATATCCCATTTAGATATATGCCATTTTACTAATCTGGTACTATGGGCAGGCAGCTCTGGAGCGCACACCTCCCAACCTAGAAATAGGGTCCTGCAGCCAGCCCTACCACAGCATAAATGGGCAGATCCCAGAAGGCTCAGCACCACCTCCCCAATTCTACTCGACCCCTTAAGGAACGTTCCACCAAACAGGGTCACCATAGCTCTTTGATCATGAAGCAAAGTACTTCTAAAGTCCTTGGCAGTGGCTCCATACCGCAGGTCTGAACTCTTACTGGGGATTGAGTAGATCCTTCTTTCCAGGTTAACTGCACACCATTCTATCGTCCAGGGGATTCTTATTTACCATCTAAATTGCACAGTGGTTCATTTGATTACAATAACCAGTCCCTGAGTCAGGTGTGATGGAAGACATCATTTGTCATTTTAAAGCAGATGGGATCTCCCTACAGGAGTACTGAGTAGGAATTTTCACAGTAACTGCAAGGCCATCACACCGTTCATAAAATGCAGCAGGAGAGGAAACCTTGTAAAAACATCTAACGGTTCAACGAGACAGACTGCGCCATCTCTACTAACAAATGAATGCAAACAATATTCTAGATCAGGATGGAAGACGACCCACGTAACAGCTCAACCAGCAGGTAAAAGGTTCAAATCCCAGAGGGCCAACACACTGTTTCACCCCTCACTAGTTGATAAATGCCATCACACAGGGCAATAGTAACGCTTGTTTACAGAGCTGTGCAACTGCATGCCTGGGTCGTAACTGTTATGGCAAAGTAATCCGATGTGTTATATCATTTGACTGCGACTAGTGTCCATTCAGAATGTAGGTCTTACACATTCTGTAAAATCAAAATCCCACAAGACCTGCAGCCGAGTTCCTTAGTTTACATACTTAACCTGCGAGAAATGTACTCATCTCATGGTGATGGGTGACAAAATACTTATGTAAAATGTTGCATGTCACCATAAGCACTCTCACATTTGGTTCAATGCTGCCACCCAAAGGTCAGCCATGCACAATGAAACCTTTTTTCAGTTTACTGCAAATACAAGTTTCAAATCTCCCCATACTCGAAGAAAAGTCGAATACCATGCAAATGGTACTAGCCCTTCATAAAATCTCCTCACCAATGCGAGTGGGTTAATAGATCCTGAGAGCCTAGTAGAGTGTGAGCACTGTATCTTACAGCAAGCTGCTATGCCCTTTGCATTAATGAAAAAGTAGACAGTTCGCATTCTGGCCATTCTCCAAGAATGATGTGAAAAAAAATAATGGTGTCTGTGGGCTTTTTCAAATATTGTTAAGATTATAGTGAGCAGACCGTTGATGCTGGAAATACATTGGAGGGACAGGGCTTCCGTGTCCTTGTCCTGTTCCTGTACTCCCTTATGTGTGTTCAGAGTTATTTTCTGCACAGGAGTGGCAGTGCAGCTCTACCTCTTTTTGGTCATGGTGAACAGAGACCCCCTTGGGATACCCTTATGGTACCCATGTGTGGGGGTACAACCCTGTAAGCCTAGTCTATGTTTTGGGCACCTGTGTGTTGCCCACAGATCAGGGTATGGGGTGGTGGCAGCTCCATGCTGAATGTGACAGGTACTCTGAGTATCCTCCATTTTGGGATACCCAGGCCCTTCCATGGGAATCTGTGTATTTCTGATAGAAGGCAAGATGGCCCCTGGGGCCATGTAGTTTCTATTGCCTGTTACCTTGTTTTCCCAAAGTCCTGGGAAGCCCTGACCCTTCCCCTGACTGGCTGTTGGGTGGAAGAACCATATATGGTATTGTGGGGAAGTCCAGGGCAGACTGGCTAGAGCCTTCCCTGTGACTATGTTGTGGGTACACCCTTGGGGTGGGACCTGTGTGAATAGTTTGTGACCAATATGCATTCTATGTTATGGGTGTCTGGTTTCTGTGTGTACGACACACTGAATGAGACAGCCCTGCCTGCAACTGACATGAATGCAGTGTGGTATGCTGAAAGGCTGGGTACTTGCCCTAGTGCACATTCCTTGTTATGGGTGTCTGGGTGAAAGTTAATAGCCTGTAAGCCTGATTGGCTGCCTGCATGAATTTGGTTGGCCGACTGAGCCTTGCTCAGTCAGAGTGAATGAGGGACAGATGTGTATATCTCAGGACCTCTCACTTACCAATGTGTTCAGAAGCTGAAGTTGAAACTCATCCTTGAAGCCCAGCTGGAAGAAGAATTGCTGCTGCATTTCCTTTGATGAAAACTAAATACGTTGAGTCTGTCGAGGACTGAACCGAGAGAGGACCTGGCTAGGAACCTATCCCCGAGCTACGAGGAACCATAATACAAAACCTGCGAGTGACCATCTGATATAATCATGTGATCCCTTCCCCCCCTCCATGAGGTTGGCTTCTATTGGCAATCTATCCGGTATGTCCCACATTCCCCTCCTTTCTCGGGACATTGCATGCTGTAACCGATATATGTATACCTGTCACCCTCCTCCCCCAGGTCAAATTGATACGTTGCATGACCAGTTTCCACATTTCTGGCAAGTCTGCATTCCCCATATGGGAGCCTCCTTGGTCACCAACCCGCCCTACCCCATTGCCTTCAAAGCGGCCCTTCGAGAATCAAGTACACTAGTCCCTGGTCCCTAAAGTCCATGCTCTGCCTTGCTGCCATTAATCACCCCTTCAACCCCCCCCCAAACAACCACTCATGAAACGCCACCAGCTGAGAAACCCAATAATAATGTTGGATGTTCGGAACCGCAAGCCCCCATCCCAGACTGATCTAGTCAGTGTTTTCAATGCAACCCGTGGGGTCCGTCTCCCCATATGATCCCTCTCTGCAGCCGTTCTATGGTCCTGAAAGTCCCTGGTGGAACCCGCACTGGAGCATTCTGCAAAACATACAACAGCCGCAGTAACGCCATCATGTTTAACAGGTTTGCCCTACCAACGACAGCGGCAACGTCACCCAATGTATCACGTCGCTTCTCAGTCGTTCCAACAACGGCCAAGGTTGTTCCAGAGGAATTTGTCACTCTCGACTCCCACTGTGATACCCAAGTATTTAAAGGAGGACCTTTCAATCCCTACGGGGCACACCTCTGGGATCTCCTCCTTCAATTCGTTAACAAGCATCAGGATTGACTTTCGTCAGTTGATTCCGAGACCACTAATCTCCCCAAAAGCCCAGAAGGCCTCCAGGACCCAAGGCCCGGTGCACTTGGGATCCATTAGATAGATCAGGACATCATTCGCGTACAATCAAATGCAGTCCACGCCCCCCCCCGCCTGGGTGCTTTTTCAGCAGCTATCAATACCTGCTTGGAGCTATGACTGCATGTGGCCCCCCATAGGGCATACATCACGTTTAAAGCATTGTCCAGGCATTTAATAGTCCGAATAGTCAGCCTAGTTGCCCTGCCCGGTACAAACCCACACTGATCTGGATGAATTAAGGTGCCCATTAGTGGCAAAAATGTGTTGGCTAGCACTTTTGCAAGGACCTATGCTTCCCCATTAATAAAGGAAATGGGGTGTATGCTACGCATTGGTCTGCGGGACGTCCCTTCTTGTGTATTACCACTACCATGGCATGCGTTAAAACCGCCGGCAATACAATGTCTTCCAAAACCATTGCCATCATCTTCTCAGCTGGCCCCTCTCCTGAGAAGTCATTCGGCCCTGGTGATTTACCTGCCTGGAGCTGTGAGAAAGACACTTTAATCTCTTCCAGGGTCGGGACGAGCTCAAGCCATTCCCATTGCTCCTGACTTAACTTCAGCAAATCCGTTTTCGTGCTACTTATGAGATACCCTAGTCCCATCCCTGTTGGGTTGTTCCCGGTATAGAACCTTATTGTAGTCGGAGAAAGCCTCTGTTACCTCCTCATTCCCCCTGCTCCCATACTCCCCCGGCAGCTGGATTTCCCTCACCCATCTCGCTTCCTCATCCCTCTTGTCCAACCAGGCCAGAAGTCAGTCACATTTATCTCCAGCGTCGAACACCCTCGCCTGCTTGTCCCAATGAGCCGTCCGAGCCTCCTTGCGCACCGCCGTGCTTTACAGCCCCATCATCCTGGATAGCTCACTTCCACACTCCACCGTGTTTAATCTAATGAGCACGGCTTCTGCTTCTTCCAACTCCCTCTCAAATTGGACCTGTCTCTCCCTGCACCCCTTGAGATGCTGTCTAACAAGTTGCATCATCTTTTCCCTTAACACAGCCTTATTTGCTACCCAAACAGTGGCTTTCTCATCTTCCGTCCCTCATTATTCAGAAAGTATGCCTCGGATTCCTCCTTGATGGCCTCCACGATCTTACTGTCTTTCAGATAAAACGCATTGAGCCATCAACCTCTCCTCAGTAACCTCCCTCCCCCGCTTAACTGTATCAGCAGGGGGGAATGGTTTGATATCCATCTCGGGAGAAACTTGACTTATGGCGTCCTACCCACCATTACTCCTGGCAGTAACATATAATTTATCTGTGAAAGAGCTGAGTGTGCATTGGAATAAAAAAAGCCCTTTTCTCTGGGGTGTAGCTCCTGCATATATCCCTCAGCCCTGTTGCAACCATTAATGTTTTGAGTTTGGTAGGTGAGTGAGTTGGTCTACCATTGTACGGTAAACAGTCTTCCGCTGGCAATCCCCCCACCAGTGTGTCCCACATATTTTACTAGCATATTATGTATCTGCTGTAGTATCTCCCCATGTAGCGCTGGAGGTGCATACGTACTGATGAGACACACTGTTTGTCCCCCACATCAACCCAATCAGCAGAATTACCCTTCCCCCTGATCTTTTTCCCCCAATTCGAACTTCTAGAGGGATTGACTTCTTCACAAGGATTGCCACCCCCCCGGACCCTCTTATGAAACCTGCATGCTCTACTATCGAGTACCGGCCCCTCCCCAGAAATCTGAAAGCAGTCCAAATCTTGTGGGTTTCTTCTACCATCACAACATCCACTTGTTGGGTCGTCAAGTACTTTGCAACTTGTCCACACTTCATCTTGTCCAACAAGCCATTAACGTATCCCCTTCCGCATTCAAAGTCAAAGACTCGACATCAGTGTCTGAGAGGCTTACCCACCCCCTTCCCCAGACCCCGACACTACCCGCAAAGTCATCAATGCACTAGTATCAACCACGCTTCCCCTCAATATGAAGCATCTGTTGCCCTAAAACTATGAACTAAACTTCGATCGTCCCAGCCTACAGGCGGGCGATATGGGGGTGTTCTGCTCACAGCGTCCTTCCAGTTCCTCTCTGACTATTCAGCTTGAATGCGCCATACCTGCTTCAGGTTGCCCTGTCCAAATGATAGCTCCATTCCAGAGGCTTCCTTCGTATTAGTTCCCATATCCTCTGGCCCAGGCCCTCAGCGGGACCCGGTCCCTTCTGCTTTCTTTGGTTTATTCCGTTTGCCGAGGCCTTACCCATCAGCCCAGGCCTCTCTCGGACTTTGCAAAAATTGGAACACCCCTGCCCCACCACCAGCAGAAAAAGCACTGCATATTTGATTGTGACATTCCGCAGTCCCCTCTTGACCTCCTCGAATGAGACTGCTCGAGTGAAGTCAGGATAGATTGTCAATCTGGAGCCATCCACTAGAATGGGGCCTTTCTGCCTGCAGTATTGCTTCCCTGTCCCAGTTATTCAGTATCCCTGTGATCACCGGCCTGGCGTAGGCCCCCCGGTGTCGCCCTGCTCAAAATTCTGTGTGCCCATTCCGCAGAGAGGAACTTCGAGAAACCAATGGGCTTATCGACTCAGACAACCATTTCTCCAAATACAGTTCCATGGACGGGCCTTCCTCCTTTTCGGGGAGGCCCTGGATCCAGATGATGTTGCGACAGGCCCTCCCCTCTGCATCTTCCGCCCTGTCCTCCAACAATTTTGTTCTCTGCTTGAGTTCTTGTATGTCCTAGTGCATGGGTTGTAGAGCATCCTCCACTTCTGATACTCTGTGCTCTGCTTCCCCCACTGATCGTTTTGTGTGTCCTGCCTGAGGAAGCCCACCTCTGCTCCCAGTGTCCACCTTCCTTTCCAGTGATGTTTTAGAATCTGTAATGGCAAGCAGCAGCTCTTGCATTGAGGACAATGTTCCTGGCACCTCTCCTCAGTTAGCCACCCACTTCCTTCTCCAGCAGTGGCCCATGTAGGGGTCTGTAAAAGAGTCCATCTTTGCCTGCCAGGGGCCCGTCTTCCCTTTTTCTTTTGCCACGTCGCACTCCCTTTTCTCCAACAGCGAATTTTCTTGCCAATGCTGCCCCTGTTCAGAGCTCATATCTGGCGGGCCCTCCTGACCACTCCGGGTCCGTGGCGAGGCCACCAACTGTTTTCTGTTCAGCACAGGGTCCTCCACTAGCACACTGATTCCAGATGCCCTTGTCTTGCCAGAGCATCCTGTGGACCCTTTCCTTGCTGCTGAAGGGCCCCTCTGCTCTGCACCTTGGAGTCCCCCCGTTGTTACCTTTATTGCCCCCAGGGACAGCTTTTTTTTCACTCTTCATCACTTCTAGTCCCTGAGCAGCAGCCTGCTCGCCTCTTCCTTCCTCTGCATGGGCGGGTGCTTCTCTGAGCCCTCCCAGGCCCTGGTTGTACCTGGCGCCGGAACCCTGTGCCCTCTCACCACTCTCCAATGTTTCACCACCTCAGAAGTGGCCTATAGGGCCTGACCCAGGTCCCCCAGTTGCCGCCTGTGTTAGGCCAATACTCCCCCTTTCCTCCCCATGCTCGCTTTGATGGCACAGGGCCCCCTGCCGCTTATTGATGGTTCATAGTGGGGCGGCCACAAAGCCACACTCTCACAGCGCCCCCCCCCCCCATGCCGGGAGCAGCCTGCTCTGCACTGTCTGCCTCTGTGGCAATATGTTGTGCAATCACCGCTGTCGCAACTGTGCTCTTTGCCATATGCTGTAGAGTGAGGGGTGAGGGATATATTGACCGACTCAGCTGTGCTATACTACATCACTTTGCTGCAGTGGTGCAATAAACAGCAAAATGGCTGCGCTGACTCCTGTGCGCGCCAGGATCTCAAAACTGTGTTTTTGCAACCACCAGAAAAATGGCTTCACCACCCTGCCACACACATTTCAGGTGGGGTGGAGCAGAGTACTCACTGCAGGAATGTGCCAGTGTGCTCTGCAACATGTAACACGAAATAAAGTGAAAGAGACAGCATTAATTTGCTGGAAACCCAAAATGCCTCTTCAAAAGAAAACCTTTTTCACCCTTTAAAAATGCTGTTTGGCACTAAATATATCCATTTACCATGAAACTGCTGTGATTAAAAAGGCCCTTCATGTCCAGAGTCATTCATTATGCCACAGAGGAAGCGCGCCTCATTTGAATGGCAGCTCCTGTCAAAAGTATCTTTGAAAAATCAACCAGAGTCTTTGTTTTCATTTTACACGGGAAATGCGTCTATTTACTTTGCAAAAGTATCTAGAAATCAGCTGTTCAGAGAAATACTCTAAATAGATGCCTGTTTAAATGTGTCCATGCTGCAAAACAACTCCAGCACTCAAGAAAAGAACTATAGCTGCATAAAGTGTGTATTTGCTGGAGATGAAAACCGAATTTAAAGAAATAGTAAAATGTGCTTTTTCTGACTGAAGAGAGAAAATCGCCTATTTAAAAGTAAATAGTTATGTGAAGGCCTGCTAACTTAGCAATGTAAAAGGATTTGTTGCTGGTAAAAGCACACCCATAAACTGTTTTGATTCCACAGGTTTTAAGTCAAGATTTAAAATGAGAGAATGAAGGCTAAAAACACATAGGCTAAATTGGCAAGCTATAAAAAAAATGTGCTCTGCCAGTTGCTAGCCTTGAGAAAGGGTGACACCTCAAACATCTGGGACAAGAAAGTGCTAATTGCTAGCTTAAAAAAGACTGTGAATGAACCAGGACAATGGAGGTTCACATCCTCATCAGACATTCGTCTGTGCCCCAGGCTGAGAAAATATACAGGCGGGGACACTCAACGGAGGGGCAATAAAAACTTCAATTAAGACTAGAAATTCCACTTTGCCTTGCAGGAAGTGACAATTGACAGCAGTTGGGGGAAAGAAAAAAAAAACTGATCAAGTGACAATGGACTTCCTTTTGGTTTTAAAGACTATTTTATGACTGAAATTTAAAGACGTTTAACTTTGCAGCAAGAATTAGGAAAAATATGAAAAGTTTGTAGTTCTAAATCTAATTTTATGCTCTTTCTTTGAAAACTTGGTAGAACTCTTTACTGCATAAGGAACAGAAGTTATAAAAAATGACAGATTACGGGGAAAGTATTGATGTTGGGAACATAACATTTTGCACATACATCCCTGGGGATGATGCACGTCTGTGTAGAAAATGGGGAATTTTAGGCCAAATCTTTCATGTTTAAAATTAGCAAAATGTGTCAGCAAGGCGAAACCAGGTCCCACACACTTGGGGTTTGGATTGAAATATGACATACAAAATATGTAACCTGTGTATCTGATTTTCTCAGAGGTTGCAACTGCATAACTATGTGTTTGTGGCCAAATTTGATTTTGGTTCCAGTAGCAAGGGGAGGTTTATAAACATTGTAAAAATCACCCCATAAACATGACATACTTTATCTGTGAAACAATCAGCTGTGGGCAAGGTGGAAACTATGCTCTTGCCCAATCCTAGTATTTGTTTCGGCTGTCCATTGGGGTCTCGCTACTTCACTTTCCCGTGTGCCAACGCCCACGGTTTTGCCCAGAATCGGGACTCGCAACATGGAGGAGCCCGAAACTGTAAGCAGCACACTAGTGTTTTTCGCTCCTCAGACCGAGCGAGTAGCCCCGCCCTCGACTTCTGGAATTGTATATCCGGCTACTGGAACTTCGGTACTACGCGTTGCTTCTCTATTCAGAGTCGCGCTGCGCACTGTAAGTTTGTTGCTTTTTCTATTCAACAATTGCTATCTAGAGTTACTCTCTTCACTTCCGTCATTAATTCTCTTCCCATTTCTCGTCCTGAACATTAGAATTCTCAATCCTTTTCTATGCTCTGTGAATCAACAGGAAGCCATCTCCTAATTTCAACAACAGCTCCTTCCGCCATTGGTTTGTATCTTACGTCTGTTTAGCTAGACAGAGTTGTGATTCTCACGGGTATTTCCTCACGCCTAATCTTGTTGTTATTTACAATCTCCATTAGGAACCAGCCTTAGACATCCTTTTCAGCCTTCTATTCCTTCAAGTTCAAGACCCGTAATCTGCTCTGTGCTATTCATCCCTGGGGCTACTGTTTGTGGGTAAGATCCCAATCTCTTATTGCATTTCTCTTTTCGCACATTGGACATATTCGTACTCCTTATATGTTCTATTAGACGGTTTGCCAACATAAACCATCAGATTGAGATATAAAGTCCTAGTAGGGAATAGGCTTGTCAGGGTAAGCTCCTTTATATACCCTCTACTATTTCACTAGACTTGGGAAACCATATTCTTACTTACCTGCATTTCTACTCTTTTGAATTAGAATCCTTCCTGACAAGAATCCGGACAACATTAAAACTAGCGTGAGTCTTCACCAGCTGCTTGCAGGAACCCACGCACCCCAGCAGCTCATCACAGGGTTTTTTACCCTATTGGATTTTTCCCTGGAGATTCCACTTCTACCTAGCCTTTTGGCTGGGTTTAAGAGGATTTTATTAGGTAATTCTCTCTTTCATCTATTACGAGACTGTTGATCATCACAGAGGTAAGTGTTATTTACAACTGTCGAGAGACATTTGGTTTCAAGTGCTTTATTATTATAAAGTTATTACAGTATTAGAGGCGGGAGTAGTACGCCTGCCCCTGCCATATACTGTAGTGATGTCATCTGGCATGATAAATAAGGGCCCCTGACAGCAAACAGGGTACACACGGATTCCTGACTTTCTTCCTGAATTCCTGCGTGGCGTCCGGTTCCCGATTTATTCATCCCGTTTGATCCCGATACCAGATTTTCATTACAAAGCCAAGGCCTATGCATTGCTGACCCCATTTTCAGCTAGGCCTCAAATTCTAAAAAAATCCCAAAAACCCACGGGAAGCATCCTGATCCAGCCTGGCTTGCTGCTACTAGATGCATGCCTGTTGCAAACCTGCCATCCTACAAAATTTTTAGTATCCAGTAACCAGAGGTGCCAGTCCAGTGCAGTCCGGAGACCAGAACGGCCCAGCTGATCCTATCCCACCAGATTTGCCCAGCTGTCCTGTGTTAGACCAGATCTGTGTGGTGACCAGAACCCTTGACGGTCCAAAATACTAAATTAAAGTGGACTGTAAGTATTAATAGGAATCATAGAAAACCATTGCATACCTTGCTGTGCCTTGTCCTATCCCAATCTCTAAACCATCCTATCCTTACCTTAATAACTTGTAACATTGTCAGAATCCTTATTGCAATCCTGTCCTTGATTTATCTTGCTAAGCGCCATTTCTCCAGTCATTTTTATCTTGTGTAAATCCTAAACTATCAATCCTTTTTTAAGTGCTCGGACTGGGTCCGCCAGGGTGGGCGCTGGGGATCTGGGGTTGAAGTCATGAATCAACTCTAGAGCTTACTGTGTCCCTCTTTGGTATTCTAGCCTGAATGCTCTAGTATAGAGTAAAACTTAGAGTAAAACAATTCTTGTCCAAACTGAGTTTTTCTGTTTTCACTACCCAATTTTACTAAAAACACCTCTTATTCTAAATTGCATATCTCACTCAGTTTAATAGCTAGATACCTCATTTCAATCCTTGATTATACCCAAGACCTATAGCTACACCCCAACCCAAAGACCACACTCAAAAATCAGTGAATTTCACCAGTTTTTATTAAGAAAACGTTTGGTTAATTTAAGGCGGTAATCAACATTTTTGCAAAGTTTTACACATGGTATTTTTATTCTAAATTATTTTCAACCTTCCATTCAAATTGTTAATTTTTGCTTAAACTATTGCTTATGACTGCTAGTATCTTCATCTTTCCAATGTTGCTCCCATAGAAATTTATACTGATTTAGGGATTTTTGCACACTTTCAGTATTTTATTCAGCCATTTTCGAGTGTCATTTTAACCTTGTAAGGTTTCAAATCCGTCTTGCTCTCTTGTTTGTGGAGGGAAGGTTGGATTTGAATTTTGTTTCTTACTTCTCATTCCTGATTACCTGCTGCTTTCTTCTATCTATTTAGAATTGCTTATTTGGGGGTTGAGGAATATTGCAGGGGGAAATCCTAACTTAAGTGCTATCTTTCCAAACAAGCCAAAAGTGTTTTATTCTCTGGTGTTTTCCATCTGTGTTGCTAAAGGGTTAATTTAAGGGCATTGTTCACATTCCTATCTGTTATTGTCACCACATCGGTGACTGCTGCTCCCCATTAGAAAGTATATGTTTGATTTGAATTTTAAATAAATAAATATTACCTTTACCAGCCCGCCTGATTCCTGGTCCATCGTGACCCGGGGTATTTGAAAAGGGGTGTGATATGAGTGGTGTATCTCTCAAATATTGAACCTACATATATAACAAAATAAGCATTTCGGTTGTGCGCTGCATATTAGGCTGAGACCAGGTTATATCGCCTGATTGAAATACTTAACTGGGGCATGCCGGGCACTACTCACCTGGACTCCGCTGTCCCGGCCGCAGCACCCCCTGCTCCTTCCCCGGATCGATCTCGCTGCCGGGCGCCACTCAGAGTTGGCGTACTGGGCTCACGCTTCCCACCGCCTCCAGTCGCTGCCTCCTTCTAACTTAATTTGCTGTACTGCGGCTCAGCCCACCAGCCTGGACCTGCCCAGTTTCGCTCTCCCACTGCTGCCATGGTCCTCAGCACGGCGCTTTCACATGCCAATGCCCGGGCAGACCTTGGGCTCCAGGGCACTCAAAGCTGCAATAATCGCAATGCAAGCCTGTCATGGGGCAACACAAGTCTCAAAATCTTTGGCAACGTAAAACCCCAAAGTAAAATAATATAATCCTCCAGTGTCCAAATAAATGTATCTTACACCAAGTTTTGTCTCATCTTCAACGACAACGCCTCTTCACCTCCTATCGTAACCCTGCAGAGAGTGGTTTGGTCATTGGCACTCTCCTTATCCAGAGAGCAGTCCTCTGCCACAGTGCCACAGCTCTCAGGCAGAGAAATGTTTTGATGGTCTGCTAGATCTGTGCCTTCAAGATCTCTTTCGCTCTCTTTTCTCAGGGTCTCACTCTGTCAGGAAAGGAAGAAGGCGATGGATATGGCAGGGGAAATGTGCACGAAATACACAGTAAACAACCTTGAATATAACAACGTGCATTCAATACCCAAGACTCGTGTATACCACTTTAAGAAAAGGAATGTAGGGTAAGCACTTAGAACCTCCTTATGACTGAAAGGAAAGTCGGCAAACTCCTTACCCACTATGCTATTACAGATACTGACAGCGCTAAGCCCACGTAGAGGGCAAGCAGGGACAGAATCTGTAAGCTGACACTCTAGACGGTACTGGATAAGGAATTTGGAAACAGTACTCACGAGGACCGGAATGACCACATGAATGCCAGTACTCACGAAGACCGGAAAGACCACTTGGATGTCCGTATTCACGAGGACCGGAAAGACCACTCAGAAGTCAGTACTAACCCACAACCCTGTAAATCAAACAAGAACCCAGAAGGCAGTAAAGGCAAAGGGTGAGGATGACTAAATACCTAAACCCAAGTCAAGAGGCAAGAAGGAATAGTACAGTGTGGAAAACAAAAGATAATCACACAGGGGCTAGTTACAACAGCTTCCCATACCTAATAATACAATAGGAAATAAATGTAAAAGTGTAAAGGAAAACATGGCATGGATCCCAATAGAAGACAAGGATCAGGAGCAGTGAAAACGATTTCAAAAAGGAAACTTTCCCACCCATCCAAGATGAAAAGGCAGGAAACTAAACCTGTAAAGGAAAGATTAATGCAACAAGTCTTTCAGTAGCAAAGGGCAATTTCTAGGAAACAGTGAACACAGGCAATTGGGCTACAGCAAAAGGAAAGCTCAGAGAAAGGCTGCCTGCAGACAGAGAAAGGGAGAAAGGGATTTCCAAAAGGCAGAAATCAATTAGGCATACAAATACGAATTCCAGGACAAGGAACAAGAAACACTAACTAGAACTGGGCACAAAAACTAGGAACCAGGAACAAGGGACCAGTCACGACAGGAACGCTGCAACAATGACCAGCGCTGGACTGAAGCAGACTGAGGCTTTTAAAGCTGCTTAACGAGCACACCCCTCAGGCGTGTCGCCTGCTGCACCTGCAGCCACAGGTGTTGCCTATCCTCCACCCAGCCTTGTCCTGCAAGGGAGGAGGTGAGGCAGTGAGCCAGGCATTCTGGGAAGCATAGTCATTTGATTATAGTAGCAGTAGCATGCTGGCTGCCAAAAACCTGGAATGGATCCGGATGGGAAGTAATTTGGGAAATAAGGTTTTAGCGCTCCCAATTCATCAGGACACTGTAGCATAAGGTTCGGAGGAAATGTCCAGTAGGGAAGAAGCCCCAAAACATGCCCCCAAGTGGCGGGAACGGGAGCGAGCCGTGACACACTCACTGGGAGATCCGCTGGCCTTGTTGGGGCTGGAGGGAGAAACGGGCCCTGCTCCTTGCCATTCTTTTTCTCCTCCTTAGACACCTCCCTTGGCTGTCTCTTCAAAAGTTTCCAATTTCTAATATATCCTTCCTGTCCTACAGAAGTGTTTCACTGTCTGAACCTCCTCCCATCACTATGCTCTTCTTTTTAACCAACATGGTCCTCAGGACATCCCTATTCATGTCCCTCCATTTCCTCTATATGGTTCTGGAGGGTATGGTGCTAACCCCCTCTTAAAGCGTTCCAATTCCAACAACAGGTCTCACATGCCTGTACTTGAGTTTACTTTCTATCAATCAAAGCAATACTTTATTTTGGTGCAAAGCCCAGCCCATAAAACATAGAAACAGTACAGCACATGCATAATTAGTGTACAATTAATGGTTCAATATTGCACATTTAAAAGCACTCATTACGTTCCATAAATGCCTGGAGTTAAATAAAACCCTCATTCTAATTGACAATTTGACATTTCTCCTTCTCCAGACCCTGGGTAAATAGTTGACGTGACAAATACCACGTCCTGATGCAAGGTACTCTTGCATGGCGTTACTCATCAGCCAACGGTCTTTCTGCATGGCTCATGATGAAATGATTCTGATTGTGTTTGCAAATCTTGGAATAGCCAGGGCAAACAAACAAGAAAGGCTGGAGGGATTAGTATATGCCTTCGCAAAAATGGCAACAATTGGCCCCTGTTTTAAACCACAAGTTTGTTTGAGGAGGCAATGTTAATGTTCATTAAATAACTCACGTTCATAAGAAGACTTTTCTTTCAGATAATTCCTATATACTGCCATTGCCAAAGAGCTTGTCACTCTTCTAGCTCGTGTCTAGTCCCTATAGCTATATCTCTTCCAGCCACAGACCAACCCTCTATTGCCGTAAGAAAAACCAAAAGATGTTCTATACGCACTGTTGCGTAAAGCAGAACTCAATAATACTCAATCGCACCTAGTTATCTGCATAACATTTGCAGCAAAAACAAAGTATAACACCTTCCCTGTAGGACAGCGGAACATACATTATTTTAGTATGCATCGAAGAAAGCAGCACCCACCAAAAAGGATACGACAAGTATGCCTATAGTAAAACTTGACAATGGCAAGTATCATCACTCGCACAGATTTTACAAATCTTACAGATGCAATACCCCGGGAAAAGGCAGATACAGCACTTAACCACTGACAGACTAGCGTTAACTAAAAAGCTTTATGCCTGCTCATAGAATCTGTTTATCTCAGTCACATGATAGTCACTTGATATGCTTAAGCCTAAACTAGACACATGGATACAACATGAGATGTATTTATTGTGGAGCAGCATAAACCAGGGACTGCAATGAAGCCGTAAACTCCCTCTTGGGCCCCGACTTTCATCCGGGGCCCACACTAACAAGCGTCGGTTTTTCTACAGTTCGTTAACAATGGTTAAACCAGCACGTACAAGTGAGCTGTAATGCTGATACGTTTGTGCAAGTTGTACAGTTTCTTACTTTGTTTCCTGCCCAGTATGTGCATTGTAAGCCTATCCAATTCATGTGAAGGCAATTCTGTGCGAGAGATTTTTGTAGTTGGTTGCCTGAGGTCCCATTCTGGCCTTTGATACCCTTGCATGCATAATTTGGAGAACAGAATTCTCCACTCGGAGAACAGTTAGACGGCCAGGCAGAGAAGTACATACAAATCACACAAAGAACAATGCAGATGATTGTTCTTAGAGTTCAGCAAACACATCGCTTGTGGAGTAGTACAGGCAGGATGTGAGTGAAGAGCTCAAACAGCCCTTAAAGGACACACGTACAGCAGAGAATGGTACATTTACACCAGCAGTTGTCATCAGAAATACGTTTTTACTTGTGTGTCATGGGTACAGTTGGCTCACCATGTTTTGTTCCTCCCCATCTTTCACCTACTAGCACACTTGAACTGTATAAGCAAGCATAAAAACACACACATCCGTGTAAATGGGATTGCTACTAGGTAGCAGTAGCTGTAGTTATGTAAACAGCTCACACTGAACACTAGTTAGAGGTAAGCTGTTTTTCCATTTGTTTTAACAGTGTTTACATTTGACTCATACATGAATTCGTATGGCTCTTATCACACACTGCTTGTGTGCAGCCTCTAGAACTGATCACGCTGTATGCACCCTGTGGTCAGTGGGTGCGGTCGTTAGTTTTGGATATCAGGTGGTCACCACCTATAAACCAAAGCGGTTGCATTTGAGTACCTGTGGGGTGGAGGGGTGGGGTGAAGAAAGGGGAGGGTCCAGGCTTGTGGGTGTTTAGGTGGTATTATCAACTCATTGACTGACCAGGGTTAATCCCTATGGCATTTCCGACTCACTACCGGCCCATCCCAGCCCAAACGCATCCTCGTAGGATTTCTTTGAGCAAGCTATGTCAAGCAGTAGCATAAAACATTTGCCTGACAGTGTTATTTCTAAGAACTTTTGTTGAAGGTTAATGGCTTAATTGCAGCTGTAAATGCATGACTGCTGTAATAAAAAAAATGTCCCTGGCAAGTGTGCTGTCAGAAACCCGATGTATACCTGTTCCTTGCACAGGTGTTATGTTTAAACCTTTGGATATGGGTATTTTCCTGCCACTGCCATCTTATGCCCAGGTAATTACACAATTTCCCAGCTTTTGCCACCTTATGGCCGGTTAGTAGCATTATGGCATTGCCTGTGAAAATTCCCAATAACCCGAACTGCTGGCTTTGCCAATGCTTGTTTTTATGCATCACGCTTAGATAGTGCATCACACATGTGATAGCTATGTGCCAGACTTGTGAAGATTAGCCACGCATCTCTTTCAGATATAACTGAGAAGATTCACCATGCATCACACTTTGATTTGTGAAGTTTGGCCATGCGTCACATTTAGAGGAGATTAGTAATTTGTCACAATAGATAGGAAGGTGTAGATTAGCCACACAGAAGAATTTAGCGAATAGCCAAATCACTAACCACCCTGCTTTTATTTCCTCAAATACACCACCTACACACCATACACGCCCACTGGGCTAGCCAAGCTATATCTTAACACACCCAACAAAAGCAATACAAACTTAAAACAAACAAACCAGGAAGGACCTGCCTTCCTCCAAATGCTACCCAAGACTGATTGTTTCTTATGAGCAAGCCTCCCCTGCTTGGGCTCTTTCTGGTGGTAGTCCTTCCAGTGACTGACAAAGACTGCTTGGGTTGGCTAACTTTTATCTGTTGACTGCCTCTCCTTCGAGTTGGGCTTTAGGGGAGTACCTTGCACCTATATGAATGGGTTGATGCTTGTTTCAGATTGAGCCCTCTGGTCCTAGTGATGTGGTCTCTCAGGAGCTGGCCTAAAGTCATATAAGGGCAAGTCGACATTTAGGACTTCATACTTGCTTCTGTGCAGAGTGTGTTTTCACACCCTTCATCCCCACCCCACCGAAGTTTCCTTCTCTCTGTACTGGTAAGGTCATCATATGCTTTTTCTACCTGAAAACGCTTCTGTATGCCAGGGTAAGTGTTTATTACACCCGTTTCCTTTATTAAGGGTTTAGTACTGGGAAATTCTAACATTTTATCTCCTAAAACGCTTCTCAGATCCGAGCATAAAGCTTGATACATATTAAATTACATAGAAGGGCCAGTACAGATGGGCAAGTGCTGATGAAACCCCAGGAGGGAAATGCCAAGAAATGCCAAAGTGGGATGTCACTGGCTAACTACTTGAGCAGAGGAGTCCCAAGGGTGGGATGCATTTTAACCATAACATCCATTTAACAAAGGTTTTTCTGTTAATTTAATAGGTTTGTATAAGTGAAAATGTTTCATGGTGTTACATCACTGTATATGAGTTATTAATACTTCCTCTTCATATATATGAAAGAACTATACACCTACTTAAAGAATTTTCTTTTGCAACATACTAATGTCTGTCGTTCTCAGCAGCGCATGATGGGGATATAAATCATTGTTCATTTGCCTATGGGATAAGGCTCAACCATAACCCCAGCCCAACCAAACCAACCCTATTATTCATTGCACCTACCCTGCATCCTAGCTCAATGTCCACTATACCCTAAAAACGTAACCAATGGCCAGTGCTCATGGCTTGCAACCATGGCCAGTCTCCAAATCCATGGGACATGGGCTTTGGCCATGCTGCATTCCCCAATAAGCAAATCAGAGTACACATTTGTGTTTTGCAGAGGGCCAGGCCTGCTACCCAGACACCAAATGTATATCACTATTTTTTCTACTTACATTCTAACACTTTGGAAAAGTAAAACACCACATTTCCCAAAACATGCTTTCAGGCCCTTGCTAAAGCTCGACGCGCAAGTTTGTTGTAATCTAATCCATCACTTCAGGCTGCAACCACAAGCAAAATATTTTTTCCCATTCAAACTTGCCGCTTCAGCCAAGCCGCAAGCCCCAATAAGCAAATTACAGTACACATTACTCCTTGCGGACGGCCAGGCCCATTACCCAGACACCAAGATTATATCACTGTGCTGTGTACTTAAATTGTCACACATTCAAAAAAATTAAACAGGACATATTTGCAAAACCATGCTTTCAAGTTCTTGCTGACCCTCCTCGTGCATATTTGCTGCAATCCCATCCAGCACTTCAACCTGTACCCACAAGCAGAATTCTCTTCTTATTAAAACCTATCCTAATTCCGAAAAACGTTAACACATAGCCGATCCCTGGTGGCCATGCCCACTTTAACCCCATTTGCTGATCTGTTGTGTTCATGGCCAGTATCCAGATTGTCCGGGTCATGGCCAAAAATTTTGCCTGTTTTACAAAAACTACTGGATGGATTTTCACCAAATATACAAAAGCACGCTTTCGGGACCAAGCCGACGCTCCTGCCGCAAATTTGTTGGAAATCTGTCCAGCGGTTTGAGCTGTAGGCATGAGCAACGTTGTTTTCCATTCAGAAAAATGTTTCGGACCCCACCTCACCAAACTTACCAAACTTACCAAAACAATTCAGAGCCGGCCATATACTTTATTTGCAAAGTTTGTTAAGGATTTGTCCAGGGGCTAGCGAAGTTATACGCCGCCCAAAAAGTGCTCTTCCTAGGAGTTGAGCAACTTAACCATAACTACACGGCCGCTACTGCAGTATATATATATATATATATATATACACATACAGCATATAACCAGTTACTGTAAAGCTACCCATAACTGCAGAAGAATTCAGAGAATATTAGCCTAGTACAGTACACGTACAGTTACACCAGCAACAGGATAAGGAGAGAACATTTAAATAATATTAAGCTGCTCATTCAAATAGGTGCTGAAGCACTGCCTGTCCTACTGCCGTTTCCCTTCTGCTGTCCTCTTCTAAGCAGTATTACCGGGCGAACGTGTGGAGTGTACTCCATGTGGCCGCACAACATATGTCTTTTAGAGACAACCCTGCTTGGAACGCTGCCCAAGCCACTCTCCCTCGGGTGAAGTCCACTGTCGGTGTGGCCGGTAGCGGGTCGTTTCTTATTTGGTGGCAGTGGGTAATGCAGCTGGAGACCCAACATGCCAAACTATTTGGAGATGCATCGAACATTGGTGGTACATCCAGCAAATGCGATCAAGCCTCTTGAAGGCCCTGAAGTCTTTTGTCCTTTCTATACAGAACTTCAGTGCTCTAGCCACGTCCATTGAATGCAGCGTTTGCTCAGCTCTAGTTGTATGGTTGCCCAAGAATGTAGGTAATACAATCCGCTCAGACAGAATAGACTCCGACATAACCATAGGAATGAAGTTGGGGCGAGGTCGGAGGAGGACTATCATTTTGAAAGATGGTGAATGGTGGTATGATGCAGAGTGCCTGTAGTTCCTCCAATGCATCTGGCTGATGTGATGGACATAAAAAAGGCTGCCTTCCAAGAAAGGAACTTTACATCACATCTGTTTGGTGCTCTCATCAGCGCTACCAGACCTGTGTTAAAACTCCAGGTTGGGGTGGCTTTTCTTTCTCTGGGGAAGGTGCACATCAAACCTTTTAGGAAGGCTTTGACTGCCCGATCTGAGACAAGAGAGCCTTGATGGGGTTTAGTGGTATAAGCGGAGATTGCCAGAAGGTGAAATTTAATGAATGCAATCCCTAAACCACTTTTTGCCAACTGTAACAGATAAAGTAAGATTTGTTCAACCAATGCCGAAGGGGGATCTGTACTCGTCCCTGCGCACCACAACTTGAAGCGCTTCCACTTATTGGCCTATGTTCACCATGTGGATGGAGCCCTGGCTGCTAGGAGTATGCCCCGGCACTCAGAGTCTATTGCAAGGTTGTTGAAATGTTGTTGCTGAGGAGCCAGCCCTTGAGAGACAGACTGGCTGAGTCATGGTGGAGCAACTTTCACCTGTGCTGTGACAGTAGGTGTGGATGAGGTTGGAGATGGACGGGGTTATCCTGCGTTTGTTGAAGGAGTGCAGTGTACCATATCTGACATGAACATGTCAGGGCTATCATGGTCATGGTGCAAGGTTGTTATTCTGCAGTACACATGCAGAATTAAAGGTGTTAGAGGGAAGCTGTAAAGGAACTTCCCCTCTAGTCCACCGAGAAAGCGTCCCCCAGGGTGCAAACGTATTGCCTTTTCTGTTTTTGAATGTTGCAAATAGGTCTCAGGTTTCCCCCACCTGTGTATCAGCTTGTCCACTTCCTGGTTGCTCAGTTCCCATTTGTGGGATTGTAATAATTGCCTGCTGAGCTTGTCTGCCAGTATGTTGGCCTTCTTGGGAAGATGTTCTGTCCTCCTGTGGATCCTGTGCTGCAATGCCCAATTCCACAGTCTTTGCGCTTCTAACGACAAGATGCTGCATTTCGTGCCCCCTTGTTTGTTTGTGTAGTGCATCAAGATGGTGTTGTCCATCTGTACGGTCACCATCTGCCCAGTGAGTACTGGCAGGAAAGATCTCAGTGCACACCGGATGACCCCTAGTTCGAGCACATTTATGTGCAGGAAGGATTCTGCTTGTGACCACGGCCCGCTGGCCTGTAGATCCTTTAAGCGGGCTTCCCATCCTGACAGCGAGACGTCTGTCCTTAAGAGTAGAGTGAACATTGGTATCTGGAAAGGCATGCCCTGTAGTATATTGGTGTGCTTGCCCCACCATTTCAAGGCCTTGTGGAAAATTGGCATGAGGTGCACAATGTCATCCCATGATCTGCTGTGTTGGACCCATTGTGTGTCCAACTCCTCCTGAGGCGGTCTCATCTTCCTCGTGCCCAATTGCAAGCTGAAGATAAAGGGAGGACATCATGCCCAGGAGGGATTTGCATTCTCTTACAGTGGACATTTTCATCCTTTGGAACCATGCGATGAGACTTTGCATTGTCGTCAACTGTCGGGAGAATGTAGGGAAGGCATGGTATCACAAGTTTGACACTGACACAATGGGTACATTTTGTAAAAACCGTTATTGAAATTGCTGGGGATGGAGAAACTTCTACTTTGCCCTATAACTAAGATGGGAGTAGTCTTGACCATCAAATAATAAACAACGCAGTGGAGTCCGTCAAATCAAAATGGCCTATGCTAACAAAACCTAATGCCTGCCCTATCTCTTGTACAAAAAAGTGTAAAAAGGAGAAATCTATGCAAAAAGAAAAAAAACAGTGTTCAAATAAATGTGGTTGCACCAGTTCTCCTCCCCACGTTAGGCCTCCCGGAGTAAGGCGGTCCCTGTAAGCAGGATGACACGCTCTGGCTCGGTTTCTAACACAATACACAGTTGAAAACCGTGGATTGGGCCCTCCTCTGGGCGGTTGTTGGTTCGTTGGGGGACTAATTTGTTCGGGGGTGGGAGGATGGAGGGGGGATGTGGGAGGAAAACCAGAGGCAGGAGATGCACACTTGGGAGCTACAACATCTAACGGGGGCTAAAGGGACATGGGGAAGCTGAAAATCCTCATGTTTAATGTGAGGGGTCTAAATGCCCCAGTTAAAAGAAAGAAAGTAGAGAACCTGCTAAGTAGGGAACGGGGTGATATTATATTAATGCAAGAGACGCATATTAGATCCCAAGACAAAACCAAACTGCGTTTAAGGAGCTATAAACAGGTACTGCATTCCAACGCCCCAGACAAAAAGGCTGGGGCAGCGATTGCATTTCAAGATGGCCAGGACACACAGGTCCAGAACACACTGGTCGACAAACAGGGGTGATATGTATTCGCCAACACCTTAATTGACGGGACTAGTTTCCCTTTAGCCTCAATTTACACACCCAATATAGGGCAGGATGGATTTTTGCGGGAGCCCCTAGGGAAACCGGAGGAATTTGCAAACGGGTAGATAATACTGGGAGAGGATCTGAATCTGGCATGGCACCCAACAACATATAGGAGCTCAGGAGGACACCAGGGACAGTAGGGTGCCCTCTAAAAGTCTCCGACAAAAGATTGACTACATGGCGCTGTGTGATGTGTGGCACGAACTCAAAGGGCAACAGAGGGGATACACTCACTTCTCCCATGTTTATAATACAATGTGAAGGATGGACTATTTTGGGTCTCAGCAGGGTTACTGGGGATAGTCCAAGGGATGGAAATCGGCCCAATTACGCTATCGGATCATGCCCCCTATGGCTGGAAATAACACCAGGGGGAATAGAGGGATGTGGAGGTGGAAGCTCCCTCAAGAAATAATCTTAGATCCCATCCTAGGAGACACAGTACGAGAAAAGATAGAAGAGTACTTTGCCCACAATAACACAGGGGACACCATGTTGGGAACAGTTTGGGGGGCCTTCAAAGCTGTCTTGCGAGGCCATATGATAGCCCTGAAAGCGTCAAAAGATAAACAGAGGTACCTATGGGAAAAAGAACTGGAACAGAAGATAAGACATACAAAGGGAACTCACGAGGAATCCCACAATAAGCATGAAGAAGGCTTTGGACCATGTACAGGGACAATTAGATGTGCTCTGTGCAAAAAAAGCAGAGAAGAGCCTCCTCCACCTCAGGCACTGATACTATACAAAGAAAAATAAGGCTGGTAAATATTTAGCTAGACAACTACAGGCCAAGTAGCTAGCGCTCTCGATTAAGAAGGTGCGCAATGCACAGGGAGAGACACCAACACGCACTAGCGACATAGGAGAAGTCTTCAGAGACTACTTCCAATCGCTATACGTAACCGGCAGGCCTGATGGTGTAGACTAAGAAGCATACTTAAAAGCCTTACCACAAATAACGGAGGAGGAAAGAGAGGTCTTAGACCAGGAAATTAGGGAAGAGGAAGTGAAGAAAGCAATATGAGGACTCCCGTTAAACAAAAGACCTGGCCGAGATGGGTTTACGGCCGCTTTTTATAAGAAATATTCAGACATTTTAACCCCTTTCTTAACAAAGCTGTTCAACTCTTTCAAGGAGGTAGGGAATGCGACACCTTCCATGAATTAAGCCAAGGTTCTAGTCTTTCACAAAGCAGGAAAGGACCCGTCTAACCCGGGGTCCTACCGCCCAATTGCCCTTATCAATCTCGACTCAAAGCTATATACAAAGATCCTAGCAGCAAGACTATCACCGCTACTCCCCAAGCTGATAAAGGCAGATCAATCAGGTTTTATCCCTAGCCGGCAAACTCATGATAATTTGAGGAGACCGATGCACCTGGTAGAGAAGACCGGCATCTCGCACACCCCGGCAATATTATCATTATTGGATGCTGAAAAGGCATTTCACCGAGAGGAATGGTCAATGCTGTTCAGAACGCTACAATATATGGGGTTTGGGAAACAATACGTGGAAATGATTAGGGCTAACTACAACACTCCTTCCATTAGAATAGCCATACATGGGGAAGTCACGGGCAGAGTGGAGATAACCAGGGGCATGAAACAAGGATGCCCGCTATCCCCCCTTTTGTATGCCATCTTTTTGGAACCACTCCTAATCACAATCAGGGAGTCATCTGCCCTTACTGGAATAGAAATGGCAGGCACGCAGCACAAGGTAGTCGCATATGCGGATGATATGCTGGTTGCCCTTACGGATCCAGCAGGCACCCTCCCCGAAGCAATACAAGAGCTAGACAAATTTGTGGCAATATCCGGCCTGAAAATGAATAGAAACAAATCGGAAATACTAATCCTGGTAGAGGACAGAGGGGAAATAACACAAAGTGACAGCCCTAGAGCTAAAGATTGCAAATGTGGGGATAAAATAAAGGTATAAGCCTCACGGGCAGGGTAGACCACCTATACAGAGGCAACTATCCGGAACTGCTGGCGATAGTAAAGAGGGACACAGAGCAGTGGAACCCCCTTGAGATCTCATGGTGGGGACGCATCACATCGGTAAAGATGACCATTCTACCCAAGCAGGTCTATTACTTTCAAGCTATCCCGATAAGGATCTCCCAGTCCTTTTTCAGAGCACTCACAAAAATAATATCCTCATTCATTTGGAAAAAGAAACCCCCTAGGGTAACTAGATCAGTACTAACAGCCCCAACCCAGGAGGGGGGAATGTCTTTCCCACACTTTTATAGATAGTATCAACCGGCGCAACTGTGGGTATTAAAGGAATGGATGTGGGGGGCCAACAAAAAATATGGATGGAGCAGGACAGGGCGGTGGCGAGATCCCCCCTGGTAGAGACACTGTGGAAAGGGAAACAATACAGGAATCCAAATCTTCGTATTAGTGAAGTTGAGGGCTCCACTGGAAGCCTGGGATGAGCATCAGCGGAAGTGTACCTTAACAGATGAGCAAGCCCCATTCACACCCATGTTTGGGAATCCAGAATTCCCGCCGTTGTTGGAGAAAGGAGCGTTCAGCAAATGGGAGGCAGCAGGGTGTACAAAAATAGGAGAAATGTTTCAAGATCATGAAATCAGATCGTTCCCGGACTGCTGAACCTTAAAGAGTCGGATAGATACAAACATGAACAGCTTAGGCACTGGCTAGCGACATCGACTATCAAACAAGCGGCCACTAGCGACCTCTTACCATGAGACATTTACACTGACCAACCCTGGGTTCAAGAAACTGTTTTTTTCGATGTACAAGTTTATCAATGCGCAAAAAGAGGAAATTATGCTGAAATGGGAACGTACCCTGGAGGAACCTATCGATAAAGCACAGTGGGAGGAACTCTGGAAGGCTATTCCTAAACTGACTCGGTCAGTCCAAATGCGGGAAATGTGGGTAAAGATTGTGACCCAATGGCACTATACCCCAATGAGATTAAACACTATTTACCCACACACATCAGAGTTGTGTTGGAGAGGCTGCCAGGGGGAGGGCAAGTGGAGACATATATGGTGGGACTGTAAAGGTATTCGGAGATTCTGGGCTGAAGTAAAGACACAAATGCAGGGGATGTTTCCAAACGTTGACCTACTGGGGGAGAAGGTATGGTTATGTGGGATAAAGGACCCGATCGCAAAGAAATTCTCGAAATCGCAATGGAGAAGCTTTATGGGTTTAGTGATGGCGGCATGGGCTTCAATAGCCCAGAATTGGAAACAACGGGACCCACCATTGGTGTTTGGCTGGCTGCAGTGTGGACATTATTGGCAATGGAAAGACTAACTCATAATATACAGGGCACTAGTGGATCCTTCAGGAAAGAATGGGGAGAGGTATTAGAATACCTCCAATCGGGCTATATAGAGCAATGGTGCCCACATAAAATATGAATTTTGGATATTTTCACGGCATAAGAGATTCCTGTACACGAACAGAGGACAGATCCTCCAGTGGGAGGGAGGGGTCGGGGGGAAGTTGGGGATGAGTTAATGTTGATTCTTGTATTTTAAATCAATAAAAACAAATATAATTATTTCTTTTTTTAAACCCGAATTGAGGCCCAGCTGGCCTTCCACGTTGAAGTCTCTTTTCCTGACTTCCAAAATAATGTTTCAACCAAAAAAAGTTCCCAAAGATCCTCTTCTCTCGGGCCCCGACCTTTCACGATAATGTTCAACACAAACTTGCAAGGGGACTCCTTCCCAAAGCTTATTATTATAATACTTTGGGTCGCCCTCAGTCGGGCTCTGACCACTTTCGGATGTCGAAGACTTTTGAGTGTGCGTGGTTTTCTTTACAGACCACAGCAGGACCACTTCGACTAAAACTTAACAGTTTAACTTTCACTCTTCCCTTCTTTAGGAATTAATCTTCTTTATTTCACTTTTGCTGTTCATTCGCTTTCTTGCTTTAAACAAAGTACCTTTCACAGAGACTTTCACGTGGGCTACTTCCTTTCACCAGACCACTCGGTTAGTTAGTATCGCTGATTTCGCAGCTGTCCTTTACATCAAAGTTCACTCACAGGTCTGCCTTTCTTTGTGTCTCATCCACACGCGTGCAGCCGCCACTTGCAATATAATGTTTCCATTTCAAACTTTACACACCGGTCTCTCAGGTTGCTTGCCAACTCACTGGCTGTGTGCGTCTCTTTCTGGGTTTTACAATTTCTAATTCACGAGTCAAGGTTAGTTCCACAGGCTTGGCCTCACCTCCCCAACTCTGCCGTTCATCCGGGAGGGTCACTGGCATCCTTGAAACACAATGCAGTCTTCACTTGTGAGATCTGGCCTTCTCCACATGTCTTTCGCGGCTCTCGTCCCTTGGTCCTTCGCTCTACTCCAGTAGGTTTGCCTTTGCCCCGGAACTTCTGCTCGTACTCGTGTTCCGCCTTAATCAGAGTGTGTCTTTAGGTGTTAACTTTTATCCGTATGAGGAGAGTTAATTGGTATCGGGTGTATGCACTTGAAGTCAAGTGTCTGACTTCGCCTGACCCGATTAACAGGACATGTTCAGTACGATGTATGAGAGTTAGTCGTGTTACTCTCAGTCACCCTCCTCCTCAGTGTTTGTGTAAAAGAAGGGGGTTGGGGGGTTCAGGAGTTGGGACCTCAGAGTATCCTTATAAATAGGATGGGGTAGATGAACAAAAAAAGGGGGAATACTGATATGATATGGTATTTGTAACGCGCCTATACACAGGTGTTTCAAGGCGCGACGAGGCAGGGAGGGGAGGGACAAGGGGAGACAGACAACGATCCTACTAGGCCAGGTGTCATTCAGATCGCGCAAGTGCAGGGGTGGGGGAGGGGGAAAAGTGGAAGGGGAAGGGGAGGGGGGGAAGTGCAGTACAAGGTAAGTGGCGTAAAGTAATAAATAAATAGGGCCAGCTGGTGGCAAGTGCGAGGTAAGTGCAGAGCAAGTGCTGGGGAAGGGGGGGGCTGTAGGGATACAGAGACAGTCCCGCAGTGCAAAGGGGTTCCAGGGCATCAGTGCAAGTGGAGAGTGGCTGGGCCCAGGACCGAGGCTGTTAAGAGTGGTCCAGTTGCAGGATCAGTGCAGTTTCAGTGAACAATTAATTAGCTGTTCAGCAGGGGAGAGGGAGAGAGAAAGCAGAAGCAAAGAGGAAGGTTTTGAGGTGCTTCCGGAACCGGAGATGGTTCTCCTCAAGTTTCAGGGAGGCAGGAAGGCTGTTCCAGAGGGAGGCCCCTGCCGCGGAGAGAGATCTACCCCCAGCTCGATGCTTCGAGAAGCGGCTAACCCTGAGGGAATTGGAGAGGGATGAGCGAAGGGCTCGGGAAGGAAGATATTAGGGAAGAGAGAGTTGAAGGTATTTAGGACCCAGGCCCCAGAAGGCCTTGTGGACAATGCAGAGGGTTTTGAACTTTATCCTCGCAGCCACTGGGAGCCAGTGTAGAGATTTCAGTCCTGAAGAGATACAGTCCCTGGGCTTGAGGCCAAGGACAAGTCACGCAGTTCTGTTCTGGATGAGTTGCAGAGGGCGGAGAGTGGAGGCAGGCAGGTTAAGATAGAGGCTGTTACAGTAGTCCAGCTTCGAGAGAACCAGGGCTCGGGAGACAGTGAGCTTCTGGGGGAAGGAGAGGAAGGGAAGAATACCTCTGAGGAGGTGCAGCTGGTAGTGTGACCTCTTGGCGACGTCAGAAATATGAGGAGAGAAGGAGAGTGTGGAGTCGAAGATGACCCCAAGGTTTTTTGCCTTGCCGGTAGGAGCAGGGAGGGGGCCAAGGGAGGCAGGCCAGAGAGCTGCAGGGAAGGAGGGAGTGTGTCCCATCCCCCACTCCCCTAAAACCCCTTGCCCAGGTGATCCTCCCACACAGGTCTACCCCCAGGGTCTGGATTGTGGGATATATTGACCCACTCAACGGCATTGCCTTACATCACCAAGTAGCATTAGCGCAAGAAACAGCAACCTGGCTGCGCTGGCTCTTTTGCACCCCAGGACCTCAAAACCGCGTTTTGGCAGCAACAAAAAAGGGCTGCACCATCTTGCCTCACAAACTTCAGGCAAGATGGAACAAGGGGACACACTGAAAACGTATGCCAGTGTGTTCTGAGACATATATATGGAATCAAGGGAACCGGCAGCACTGCATTGCTGCAAAAGCCAAAAATTCCCCTTCAGAATGAAACATTTTCACCCTTTGAAAATGCTGCTTTGCCAATTCCACCTGTCATTCTGAAACAACTGAGTAAAAAGGCCCAGTCAAACAAACTCTCAGAGAAATCAAAAGCAACTTCATTTTCCCCCCCCTTGCACGGGAACACGGGTTAATTTCTTGACTAAATGTATCCAGGCGCAACAGTTCAAAGAGACTTTTTACTCTCTGAGCCAGGTCAAGGATAAATGTATCTATACTTTAGATAAGGGTCCTGCTGCAAGAAAAATGACAAGAGCTGCCAATACAGTGGCAATCTGAGGAACTGCAAACCAAATTAAGGAAAGAAATGATAGCAGTTTTTAACACATGTGGAAAAATGGGCTGTGCTGACTGAAGAGAAAAAAAATGACCTGTTTAAAACTCAATTGTTAATGAAAGCCTGCTTACTTAGCAATGTAAAGGAATTAGGTTAGTGGTGACAATACACACAGAGGATATCTTCTGTCATAGGTTGTTTTAATTCAAGACTCAAAGTAAGAAATCAAACAGTTTAAAACACATAGGCTGGAGTTGCAAACTCTCAGGAAAACCTGTTATTCCAGTTGCCGGCCCTGAAACTCCTCCAAGGAAGGGCGATACATCCTAAATCCAGGACACGTAGGTGCGAAGTGCAAGCTTGAAAAACTTTGAATGGGATAGGACAATGAAAGTTCACATGCTCATCAGACATTCGTCTGTGCTCCAGGCTGGGATAATAGCAGTCCTGGGACACTCACCTTTTAAGTGTGAAGGGGCAATAAAACCTTCAATTAAGACTGGAAACCCCCTTGCCTGGAAGTAAATGACAGCTGCTTGCAGTTGAAGGAAGAAAAAAAAAGGATCAAGTAACAAAGGCACTGCCTTTTGGTGCCAGAGACTATGTTATAATCAAACTTTAAAGACTAATTTCTGTAGCAAGATTTTGCAGAAATTTAAAAGTTTGCAGTGTTAAATCTAATTCTGCGGGCCATCTTTTAAAACTTGGTAGAACTCATTGCTGCATGGGGAACAGAAGTTACGAAATATGACAGATTCCCAGGAAAGTATTAATGTGGCAAACTTAAGATTGTGTACATACATCCCTGGGGACAATTCGCTGTGTGTATATAATTGTGGAATTTTAAGACAAATCTGTAATGTGTAAAATTACCAAAATATGACAGAAAAGCGAAACAAGGTCGCACAGACTGAAGGTTTGGACTAATCTGTGCTGTACATCATATGTGACCTGTGGGTATAATTTGCCAAGAGATTGCAAGGGTCTAAATGTATGCTTTTGGCAAAATCAGATTTTTAAGTAAAGTAAATGTGGGAGTGTTGGGACATTGTAAACCTCACCTCATAAACCTGACATCATCCCCTTAGAAATCCAACCAACTGAGAGCGAGGCGGGTACTAGCTCTCCTGCCCAATACAAGTAGTTTAGGGGCGGGCGTAGTTAACCCTGCCCAGCCTCTACCTTGATGATGTCATTTTGCATGATAAATAAGGGTCCCTGACAAGACACAGGGACACTGATTCCTGACAGATTCCTGATTTCCTGCCCGGCGTCCTGTCCTGTTCACGTCTTCATCTTACATTCATTCATTCATCTAGACTCCAGATCCCAACCACAAGGACAAACCTTGCTGATCTTGCTTCAGCTAGGCCTCAATTCTAAATTAATCCCAATAACCAAGGGAAACGCTGTGGTGTTTTGGGAAGCATCCTGAATTAACCTGGCTTGCCACTCACTGCATGCCGCTGCCATCCTGCTCTTTTGATGCCCTATGGTATCCAGTAACCAGGATTGCCAGTCCAGAAGAACTATCATTTGGTATCCAATCCCTGCCCAGCTGACCCTATCCCGCTGATTTTGTCCGGCTGCCCAAACCAGATCTGTGTGGCGACCAGAACCGCTGATTGTCCAAAAACCAAACTAAAAGTGGACTTTGAGTATCAATAGGAACCAAAGAAGGAACAAGTTACTTACCTGTAACTGTTGTTCTCCAGCATGGGTCTGGCATGGATTCACATGCTCATGAATATTCCCCGTCGTCAGGCTGGGAATCCTTGGTAAAGAAAAACCAGTATCAGTTTCGTTTCTGATCTGTCTTTCGTAGTAATAACCAATCACTGGTCTCTGCGTCATACTGACCACAGCCAATGACTGCCCTCTACCTAAGCACCGCCTCTGGCAGCCATCTTCAGATTTGGAAGCACGTGAAGTGGCAGTATGACCAAGTGAAGAGCCGCAGAGGGGTAGGCGGGAGGGTTCGCATGTGAATCCATGCCAGACCCATGCTGGAGAACAACAGTTACAGGTAAGTAACTTGTTCCTTCTCCAGCATGGGGTCTGGCATGGATTCACATGCTCATGAATAAAGAATACATAGCAGTACACACATGCACAACCACGGGAGGTGGCAAAGGCTCAACATCAAGCATCACATCAACTCAACATTAAGCATCTTACCTCCTCACCAGGCTCACCTCAGGCGAACAGGTTGCGCAGCACTGCTTGGCCGACCCTGGACTCCTCCCTGGAATCCCGGTCAACGCAGTAGAATTTCGTGAAGGTGTGCATCGACCTCCACGTAGCAGCCCTGCATATGTCCAGCAGGGGCACACCAGATAGGAACGCCGTGGTAGCTGCGATCGCTCTGGTGGAATGGGCTCTCGGACGGCCAGGCAGCGGTCGGTTTGCCAACCGGTGACAGCACATGATACAGCCGGAGAGCCATCTGGAGATGGAAGCCTTCGAGAGAGCCTTCCCCTGATTGACAGGTCCAAAGTTCACAAAGAGTTGTGACGTCTTCCGAAAACCCTTCGTGCGGTCCACGTAGAACTTCAGCGCTCTAGCTACATCCAGCGAGTGCAAAGTCCTCTCAGCCGGCGACGAAGGCGACGGGAAGAACACAGGTAACACCAAGGGTTCGTTGAGATGGAAGTCCGACGGTACCTTGGGCATGAAGGAGGGGTGCGTCCTGAGCACTACCCTCGTGTCGTGGAAAGTCAAGTACGGGGCCTTGCAGGAAAGGGCCTGGATCTCTCCCACTCGTCGTGCGGAGGTGATGGCCACAAGAAAAGCTGTTTTCCACGATAGAAACTTCAACGGGGCCGAGTGCAGAGGCTCGAACGGAGGTCCCATGAGCTTGGTCAGCACCACGTTGAGCTCCCACGCCGGGGCCGGAGCCTTCACCGGCGGGAACGATCTGAACAGTCCCTTCATGAACTCTTTCACCAGACGATGAGACCACAAGGACGTCCGCCCCGTGGTTCTGGTGTATCGGGAGATCGCAGCAAGATGAATCTTGATGGACGCGTGTGCCAGACCAGCTTTGGCCAGCGTCAGCAGGTACGGCAGTACTTGGGGGGCCGTAATCCGTAGAGGGTTAATCTTCTGTGCGTGGCACCAGACAGAGAACCTCTTCCATTTGTGTCCGTAGCATTTAAGAGTCGAGGACGCCCTGGCCTTTGCAAGAACCTCTCTGCAATCGGCCAGTATGTCGTATCCTCCAAACTCTAGCGCTGCAGGAGCCAGGCCTGCAAGTTCAGCGACTTCGGGTCGTGGTGGAGGATGGCGCCTCCTTCCCTGGAGAGTAGATCCGCGTCCGCCGGCAGCTTGATCGGCGGGGACGCTGACAAGTCCAGAAGGTCCGGGAACCAGATCTGCCTCGGCCACGCAGGTGCGACGAGGATCATCCTGCACCGTGACCTCTTGAGCTGGTTGACGAGCCGGATTAGCAGAGGCAAGGGAGGGAACGCGTAGAGGAACAGGCCCTCCCAGGGGAACGAGAAAGCATCGCCCATGCTCCTCGTCTGGGGAAACCTGCTGGCGAACCTCCGGCACTTGGTGTTCGTCGCCGTCGCGAACAGGTCGATCTGGGGTGTGCCCCACCGTCGGAAGAGGCGATCCACCAGATCCTGCCGTAGTTCCCACTCGTGGCACGAGCGCAGCTCCCTGCTGAGTGAGTCGGCGATGGTGTTTTTTATCCCTGCCAGATGAAACGGCACCAGAAAAATCCCTTGGGCAACGGCCCAATGCCACAGGTCCTGCGCCTCCTTGGACAGCGCTGGGGACCTGGTTCCGCCCTGTTTCCTGATGTAAAACATGGTGGTGGTGTTGTCGGTGAAGATCCTCACCACCTTGCCCTTGAGGGACGGAAGGAAGGACCTGAGGGCCCAAAACACTGCACGGAGCTCCAGGACGTTGATATGCAGGGACTTCTCCGTTGGGAGCCAAAGTCCCCTTGCGTGCAGATTTTCGGTGTGCGCTCCCCACCCTTCCAGGGAGGCATCCGTGGTCACGGTCTCCTGGTGGGCTGGTGTCTGGAAGTCCATGCCCGCCGTCAAATGCGCGTGGGTGCCCCACCACCGTATCGCTCGTCGGAAACTCTCGTCGAGCTTGATCCTTTCCTCGAAGCTGCCCGTCGTCTGGATCCAGCGCGCATCCAGGAATTCTTGCAACGGGCGCATCCGGAGCCTGCACATGGGAATGAGGTAGATGCAGGAAGACATCATCCCGAGGAGGGACTTGATGGACCTCACTTTGGCCGCGTCGGCCACCAACATCCGTTGCACCTTGCCCAAGATGGTCCTGGTCCTCTCCTCCGACGGGGAGGCCAGAAGGGACACTGTGTCGAGCCTGGCTCCCAGAAACAGTGCGACTTGCGCGGGCACCAGGTGGGATTTGGCGTAGTTCACGGAGAATCCCAGGTCCATGAGGAGTTGGACGGTCCTTGCCGTGTGGACCACGGCGAGCTCCCTCGTCTTGGCGCGGATGAGCCAGTCGTCCAGGTAGGGGTAGACGGGAATCCCCTCGCGGCGCAGCTGCGCCGCCACCGGTGCGAGGCACTTGGTGAATACCCTGGGTGCCGACCGTAGTCCGAAGGGAAGGGCTTTGAACTGGTAATGACGCCCTTGGACCACGAATCTGAGGAATTTGCGGTGCCCCTTTAGGATGGGAATGTGGAAGTAGGCATCCTCCAAATCCAACGACGATAGGAAGTCTCCTTCCTCCAGCTGACCCAGGACGTGCTGGAGGGTGACCATCCGGAACTTCTGCGCCTTGATGAACTTGTTCAGACGTCGCAGGTCCAGGATGGGGCGCCATCCTCCCGTCTTCTTCTTCACGAGGAAGTATCTCGAGTAGACTCCGGAGCCCCGAAGCCTCTTTGGGACGAGTTCGATGGCGCCTTTTCTGAGCATCGCCTTTACCTCCAGGAGAAGTTGAGGGACGTGAAGTTCTTTCCTGGCCACGGGGGGACGCGCGGGCACCTTCTTTGAAACTCGAGCGCGTGGCCCCGGGCCAGGGCGTCCAGCACCCAACGGTCGGTGGAGATGGACTCCCACACGCTGACGAAGCCCGCCAGCCGGCCTCCCACCGGGGTGCTTCGGTGGGGGCCCGACCCCACGGCCGGTTCAATCCTGCTTGGGCGCGGCCTTGCCGCCTTGACCTCCTTGGCGACAACGGCGGGGTCCGCTAGACTTGCCTCGTCCTCTGTAGTCCTCTTGCGACGACGAGCGGGCCGCTTGACGGTAGGAAGCGAAACCGCCGCCGGAACCTTTGGAGGCGCCCTTGCCTCCGCCGCTCCGAAAGGGCGTCCGTCATTGCAGGACTCCAAGGGCCCGGGCCGTCTCAGTATCCGCCTTGATGGCCTGAAGGGAATCGTCCACTGTCTTCCCAAACAGGTTGTTCCCGTCGAAGGGCATGTCCAGGACTCTGGTCTGGACGTCCTGCCGGAAATCCGTAGCTTTGAGCCATCCACGACGTCGAAGGCAAACGCCGTTGCCCAGCTGGCGGAACCCGGTGTCGGCGATGTCCGTCGCCACGGTGATGGCGTGGTCAGAGGCCACCTCACCTTCCTGCAGGATCTCAAGGGCCTCCGCCCTCTTGTCGTCCGGCAGAAAATCCAGCAGGGGAGCTATCTTGTACCAGAGCTCCCTGTCATAGCGGGCCACGATAGCCAAGGCGTTGGCCGCTTTAATCGTCGTCGCTGCCGACGAGATGACTCTTCGTCCCATAGCATCCAATTTCTTTCCCTCGCCGTCCGGCGGGGAAGTCGATGTGGAGGCCGCACCCCCCCCCCGCTTTCTTCCTGGCTGCCGCGGAGACGACGGAGTCCGGGGTAGGCTGCGCCCGGAGGCACAGGGGGGCCGTGTCCGGGACCCGGTACTTTTTCTCGTACCGGTCTCTTCTAGCTGGCGTCGTGGAAGGGTTCTTGAGGAGGGAAAGGCCCTCATCCCAAATGTCGTCCAACAGAGGCACTGAGAGGACCGTCTTCCTCTTGGCCTCGCGCCGCTGATAAAGGAAGCCTTCCTTTTTCTTCTCCTCAGGGCAGAGTTGGAAAAGCTCGGAAGCCCTGGAGATCATGGAGTGGAAAGATCCGATCTCGTCGGGCGGAGAAGCCCTGGTGGGAGGCGACGACGGAAAATCCTCGTCTGGATCCTTCTTTTCTTGGTAGGGGGAACACCAGAAGGTCCCGGTTCTGGATCCCCCGACGGGAGAGGTTCCTCCGTCGGTAACGGTAGCCTCGTCCTTATCTCGGAGCATAAGGACTGTATGGCCAACAAAATGGCCGCCGCGTTGTCTTGCGGTGCTGGCAGAGGGGAATCCGACGGGCGGGCAGGGGCCCCGTCGGTATCCTCGACGATGTCGTCGTCGTCACCTGCGTCGGGGTCCATTCCGACGGGCTGGCCTTCTTCCACGCCTAGGCCGTGGCTTAAGACCTCGATCAGCTCCTCTTCTGAGGTTGAGGCCGAATCTCCGACGACGCCCTGCCCCCCCTTCTTCTTCCCCACGGAGGGTTTCACGGGGGTCCTATCGATGGGCACAAAGGAAGACTCCCTCCGAGGAGGCAGGGAGATTCTGGGCCCTGAGGCCGCCACCACTGGTGCAGCCACCACAGGCTGAGCCAGGGCCGCCGCGACCGTTTCGATAGAGGGCTTGGTCGGATGGATCAAGGCCTTCACCACCTTAGGTGCGCTCACCGCCTTATCCTTGAGGGAGGGGGCACTGCCACGCTCCTCCTCTGCCTTAGAGCTCGACCGGGGCCTCTCCAGGAGCTTCGCCGGGTGCTCGGCCTTCCTCTTACCCGACCCAGAGCGTTGGCTCGTGGTTGATGGTACCGGGGAGGGTGCGCCCTGCCTGGCGCCCGTAGAGCCCGAACGTTCGGCGCTCCCGGTGCCAGCGGACTCGCGGTGCTTGGCCTTATGTTGGGCCCCCGTCGCCGGGGCGCCCTCAAAGGTCTTAGAAGACCGCTCGGATTTCTTCTTCTTCTCGCCAGACGGGCTCTTACCCTCCAGCCAGTTGGCGAGACGTTGATGGCGGTCCTTCATGGTCCGTTCCGACATGTTGCCACAAAACGCACAGTCCTTCTCCACGTGCGTCTTGTCCTCATGAAGGCAGTAAAGGCAGAAAGAGTGCTCGTCCTCCTTGAAGACGTTCTGCAGCTGGCATCCAGGGCAGACCCTGAACAGCTTTCCGGGCGTCGAGCTTCCCTTCTCCTGGGCCATCTCCGAGACCGGGCCTGAGAAGCTTCTGGATTCCTCCGAAGTGTAGCTCGACGAAATCTTCACCCTTGAGGGGCACAGATGAATCCGACACGGGTCCCCGTTGATCGGATGTAGGATCGGTGGAGCTTGAGGCTCTTTGACCGAAAGAATCGAAGTTTTTTTGTGAAAAAAGCGCGAAAAATAGCACTAACGCTCGAGAGCAATAGCACGAGGATCCCAACACATGAACGTGCGGTAAAAATCTGAAGATGGCTGCCAGAGGCGGTGCTTAGGTAGAGGGCAGTCATTGGCTGTGGTCAGTATGACGCAGAGACCAGTGATTGGTTATTACTACGAAAGACAGATCAGAAACGAAACTGATACTGGTTTTTCTTTACCGAGGATTCCCAGCCTGACGACGGGGAATATTCATGAGCATGTGAATCCATGCCAGACCCCATGCTGGAGAAACATAGTATACCTTGGTGTGCCTTGTCCTTAGTTCCAATCTCTAAACTATCCTATTCTGACCCGATAACTTATATTATCACAATCATTCTTGCTACCCTGCTTTGATTCCTTATGCTAGCGCCAACATCTTTAATAATTTTGTTGTGTAAAATTCTCAGCTATTAATCCTGTTTGGAGTGATCGGACTGAGTCAGCCAGGGCGGGCGCAGAGGGGCTAGGGTTGAACTCACGAGTCAACCTCGGGGCTTACTGTGTCTCAATCTGGTAGCCTAGCCTGAATGCCCTAGTGTAGAGTAAAACTGTTCTTATCAAAATTGATTTATTTTCCTTTATCACGCCTTCATTTTCTCAAAAACGCACCTCACTAGATCTTGAATAACTCACTCAATTTAACAGCTAGAGACCTCATTTCACGTCCATATTGTACCTAAGATCTATAGCTACACCCAAACACAAAAAGTACAATATTTCAAAAGTTATTATAAACCGTTTTGGTAAATTCATGGGGGATTTGCAAAAACGTGTTAATTTTACAACGTGTCATTTTGATTTTCAATCTTCCATTCAATTTTGAATTGTATGCTTTTGCTTGATCCATTGCTTGTGATTGCAAGTATCTTTCCAGTGTTGCTCTAGTAAAGAATTGTTTTTGTTTAAAGAGTTATACCCATTCATTGATTTATTCATCCATTTCAGAGTGTCAGTTTAGCATTGCCAGGGTTTGAAATCAGTTTTTCTCTCTTGTTTGAGGAGGAAAGGTCGGATTTAAATTCTGTTTCTTGTTAGTCATAACTGATTACCTGCTGATTCTGTTTATCCACTTAAAATGGATTATTTGTCGGTTGAGGGAACATTGCTGGGGGAAATTCTAACTCCAGTACTATGTTACCTAAAATCAAAAAGTGCTCCTATTCCCTGGTGTTTTGTAGTTGTGTCAATAGAAGGGTAAACTAAATGCATTGCTTACATTCATATTGTTCTTATCACCCCATTGGTGATTGCTGCCCCATATTAAAATTTGTATGAATAATTTTGAATTTTAAAATAAATATTATATTTTATCAACCAGTCTGGTTCATGGTCCATTGGGACCCAGGGTATTTGAAAAGGGGGTGTGATATGAGTGGTGTATCATCTCAATATTGAATCTAATCTAACCTAAGCATTTCAATTGCACGCTACATACTGGGCTGAGACTAAGGTGTGCATCGCCTGATTGAAATCCTTAGCAGGATCCAAAGGCAATGGCTGTACCCTGGCCAAATGAGAGAGATACCCAGGGACTAGTGGTTTCTCACAAGGACAAACCCTTGGGATCTAGATCTGCCCCTACAAAGATTGCTGTTTGAGCTTGTACAGGAGAGGACTTGTCTTTGTTGATCAAGAAGCCTAGGTTTTCAAGTAGGATTGTCGTCCTTTCCATTGCCTGCGGCGCTGATCTCAGGTAAACCCCCTTTAAGAGCTAGTCTTCTAGGTATGGAAAAACATGTACACCTGATCATCTGAGATGGGCAGCGAATGGAGCTAGACACTTTGTGAAGACTCTCAGTGCTGACTTGAGTCCGAATAGGAGCACCTTGAATTGGAAGTGTTGCTCGCCAACAGCGAACCGAAGGAACTGCCTGTGGGAGGGAGGGATGGATGGGAACATGAAAGTAGGCGTCTTCTAGATCTAATGTGGCCAGGAAGTCGTGATTTTTGAACCATAGTAGGACCAGCTAGAGAGAATTCATTTTGAATACGTGGCGACAAACAAATTTGTTGAGGGCCCTTAGATCCAGTATCGGGCATCACTGCCCTTCCTTATCAGGAAGAAGTGAGAGTAAAAACTCTTCCCTTTTTGTTGGGGTGGGACCCACTCTATTGCAACCTTTTGTCGATCTATGGCTGCAATTGTTACAGCAGGTTCCTTGTTCGAGAAGGTCGCAAGGAGGTCGTGACGGAGGTCGCTGCATGAAGACTATGGTGTGGCCCGATTTTACTACCTGTAGTACCCACATGTCTGAAGTGATGGTGTCCCATTGGCCCAGGTGTAGGGATGTGCATCCTCCCACATGGGTGCAATGCGGTGGGTGCGTTGTTTGGTCTGGCTTCTGCCCTGGCCAGACCCCCTCTTGGTCCCTCTTGCCCCTTTGGTTCCGATATCTAGTGGAACTCTGTAGGTATCTGCCTCCCATTTGGTAGGAGGCGGACGATGATGCTTGCCCCTGGAAGGACCTGCTGTACAATCTGTATTTGGAACTGGAGCCTCGAAAAGGGTAGCGCTCCGTATCTTTATTTCTTAGGGAACTGATGGGCCTAGCGGTGGCCATGTCCGACTTGATGCCTTTCAAGTTGTCGTCGATGTTCTTTCCAAATAGTTCCTGCCCGTCAAACGGCACATCTAGAATTTGACCCTGTACTTCCGGTCTAAAACTAGTGGCTTTCATCCAGGACTGACATCACAAGACTGTGCCATGTGCCATTCGTCTAAAGCCCCAATGGACTGCGTCCACTAAGAGGTCTATCATGTGGCCCGAGACAGCCTCGCCATCTGTGATTATGGCCTTAGCCTCCTCCTGGAACTCATCTGGCAGGTGCATCACTAGGCGCAACATGCAGACCCAAAATTCTCTGTCCAACCTGACCATCATTGCCATGACGTTACTAGCCCTTACGGCCAATGAAGCTGCTACTGAGACCTTTCTCCCAATTGCCTCTAGTTTGTGTCCCTCCTTATCAGGTGCAGCTGTGAAAGGAGAGGCTGGATTTTGCAGTCTTTTTCTCGCTGCAACCTGTGACTACGGTGTCAGGCTTGGGGTGACCTCTTAGGCAAAATGGTGCTGAATCGGGAACCTGGTATTTCTTCTCTGGCCTTGCCACCAGTGCTGGCATGGAGAGAGGGGTGGCCAGAAACGTTTCCCTGCTTCCCAAAGTGTATCCAATATTGGGATTGTGGTTACTGTCCAGTGTCTCTTGTCCCTATGTTCATAGAGGACAGATGCCTTTTCTTCTGAAGTCTCCTTTGAGGTTTGGGTAACCCACTGTATTGTGATCACTGACTCTGGTGACTACTGACAGACGATGACTGCTGTCTAGGTGGTGAATGGGGTGGGATGCGGGCCCTGGGTGACCTGCCTCTAGCACTGACTGCCGGAGATCTGCTTTGCCAGGGTCTGCCCTCTTGACCTGGTTGGGTAGCAAGCAACCTTGCTCTCCCCATCTTCTCTGAAACTCCTCCATTATTCTGTGCATAGATTGCATCAGAACCAGGTAGAAGGGATCCGCTGTGTCCTCCATGACTAGTTTCCAGTGTGGACTGTGCTCCTTAGGCTGCACTGGCTGCGGCTCTTCCCCCCCCTCTGAGAACTTCTTCTGTAGGATGTTGGGGCAATTCTACCGTCTTGGTTATATGGGACAACTGCCTTCTAAGCACCCTAGCTGTGGAGTCTGCGATTCTTGTGTGCCTAGTGCATCCTCGGACTGTAATGCCTGCACCGGAGGCTCCGGGATGACATCCATTGCCGTGGACGATGCAGTGCCCATTGACAGGTCCTTCTTACATTTTTGGTTGCCCGTCGACATGGTTTCTGCCGATAATGTCTTTGTGGACGAGTGCCATGGACAAGTGCTTCGACAATGAGGTTTTCGTTGACGAGTTGATGGATTTCTTGGTGGACACTGATTTTTCCGTCAACAGTGCAGGCGTTTTGGACAGCGGAAGTCCGCTCGTAGATGGTGGAGAGTGTCTAGGCATGGACAGTGCCCCTGTGGATGACCGCTCCTCCAAAAAGGAAGATTTAAAGTCTTTACCTTTTTTATGAGGATCTTCCTTTTGCAGGGCCTTGGAAACCTTCTCTGCCCCCAGAATGGATTCTTCCATCCTCTTCTTTGCCTTGGGGGTGGAGACTCAGTCCTGTCCACTGATGAAGCTCTCTTTTTTGGAGCTTGCTTCTCAGTCTGCCTGTTGGAAGTTGAAGGTGCAGGTGCAGTTTTTGATGATTCTTCGTCAGAATACATTTGCCTACTTTCTAGATGTAGCAGGAGTCATCTATGTCTGTCCTCCAGAGTTTTTTGGAAAAGATCTAACCATTTTTCAGGACTGAATTTTGTGAGAGTATAGGCAATAAAAAGAAAATGTGTGAGGGTCTCTAATAAAGATTACCCTCTTACCACATTTGCTACAGTCCTTAAAGAGGGCGGTCTTCTCCTTGGTAGCCTGCATTTTAGTCTCTGCCATGAGGTGAAAGCCAGGTAGACCAGCACTCAACGTTTCGGGTAGGCAAAAAAGAGTGACCGGAGTTTAGGAATACCAAGCCAGTGAAGGCACAGTCCCAATGAAGGGAAGAAAGTACTCCAAGTAGAGAAAAACACGATTTTATGTGGTAAAAGTGAACTAAGCTTGGAGAGCTGAAGAGGATTCCCCTGTTCAGTAAGACCACAGTGAAATCTGAAGATGGATGACTATGACTGGGGTGGAGCTTAAGCCCTGCCACCTCATTGGTTAGGGTCTAAAAGGACTGCACAAGTGAGAGGCTACACAGGCCCCATATGTGGTGGAAAGGTTTTAATATAGAGTATCATTATTTAAATAACTAAGGATTCCCAGTCTGACGGGGATTAGTCAAGCATGTGAATATATGAAAGATCCAATGATGGAGAAAAAAAACTTGTAACCTCACTGTCCAGATTCCAAAAATGCTTTCCCCCTTTGCACATTGGAGAGGACCCACTCTTTTATTCCCAGAACCAGGGTCTCCATGCAGGGAGCTTTTATCCCTCTCACATCCACGGGCCGTGGTTTAAATGGTATCAGAGTGTCAGCCTGTACAGGTGTGTTTACATCTTATTGCACCCAGTGTGTTGTCATCAAACATGGATGTTGTCTTGTCCGTCACAATGAGGACTCTGGCGCTCTGGACATAAGGCATGTTTGCAGAGATGCAAGAATTGCTTTGCATTCTAGCAGCTTGGTGTGGGAATCAAATCAATGTTGATTATTTATTCTGGAGAAGGTGTGTCTCACAGCAAGCCTATGCATTATAGGCATTATGATATTTTTTTAAAGGCCCAAGAAAAATAGCACATGCAGTGTTTCCATCAATAAGGTCCGGGCTGACTCTAGGTTGGAGACTCTGATGGGCTAGTTTTCCAGTAAGGATGTGTGCAGTCCCCCTCTGACACAAGTCGGTCGGAATACCTTCATCACCTTATTAAAAACTCTTAGTGCACAACTCTGGCCGAAGGGGAGCACCTTGAATTGAAAGAACTAATTGAGAACCGCAAACTTAAGTAAACAATGGTGTTCATGTGCATGTACACCTCGTACGTGTATAGTTCTTTGCCAATCCCCCTGCAGCCCAATAGAGCAGGAATATCTGAGCTGGAGTTACAATACTGAACTACTCGCTCATGAAGAACATGTTAAAGCCTGAAAGTTCCAGGATGGTTCTTATTCATCCCTCGTCTTACTTGAGCACCATAACCAGGAGTACAATCCCATTGGTGAATAAGAGCACTGTATGGTATTTACCTGAAGCAGTTCTACTTGTAGATTTAACTGAAGATGTTGGGGGGAGGGCGGGATGAGGAGGGTGGCTTAAAAGGCAGAGGAGCCTGAGCCTTTGCTCACCACTGTGAGGCCTGTCAATTGTGTTTTCTTCCTTCATGGGTGGGGTAAATGCCTGGGGAGGTGAGAGGGCCACAGGCCCAAGACAAATCTGATACTACCGCTGGCAAAGCCAGCAAGTCACCAGAAAACAAACCCATTCTTCAGTTTCCGTGAAATATTTTACATGCATTGTTTGTTCAAAGGTTGAAGGGACTGTTAACTCCACCATATCTTATTTTTCTCAGGTAAAACATCAGGTTGGAAGGGTATAACCCATGTTTACTTCTGCAACGAAAATGCCCATCACAATAAACTGGGGATCCGATGTCGGAAAGTTGGAAAATGTCTTCATGCCTTTAAAGCCCTCATGGAATGCACCGACTAAGGCAGGGATTTCTAATTGATCTCATTGCCTCACCCACTGGCTAGTGCAGATGGCTAGGCTCCAAAGAAAAAAGTAGTGGAACTAGGGATTCCTCGGTCAGAGCCATGTTCAATGGAAACAGTGGTGGCTGGCACCTTTGGAGGTAGAGGGGTTGTTGAGTGTGTTGGTACCATCGGCATAATCTTCATTATGAAGTCCCTAAAAAGGCCCTCATGAGCACAGAATTGTTGGGAATGTCAGGCCCAGATTTGAAGGCTCTGGCCCTGTAGGTTCTTGGTAGAGATTTCAAACATGGATTCACCCAAATCTGTGTGGGGGGATTTCTTCGCAGTTCCCTCTTGGGGCACACTATGGAGACTTGGTGTCGGACCCAAAACCTAAGAGGGTTTTTTAGCCTTTTCTCTTTACACAGTCTTGGGCCTGTACTCCTCATCCCTTTCTCTGCTATTCTCCACTGTATACAAATATGGAAGGCATTGTAGTTGTTGTGACCCTAGGAGGGGCCCTCAGTCATTAGTGGAAGCAGCTGAAGGAGATTCAACACCAGACAATTTCATGTGAGGCTTGCACAAACAGATTCCTGATGGACATATGGATGTTTATGTGCCCCATATGCTCCTCCAAATAGAGCCCAGGTTTGTACCCAAGGCATGCAAAGTCTTGCAACATCTTGTCCGAGTGGGCAGTATAAGTCCACATGGGCGCTACTGGGGGAAATCTGTGGTATTTGGTTGCGCTACGGTACAATCATCAGAATAAGGCTCAGAGGGCACCTCAGAGCATGCTCCAGTGACATGCACCTTTAGCGTAGTGTACTACTCAGACACCCTGTCTCCATCCCAATACAATGATCTGAAATAAAATCACAGGGCTCGGATGCTTCCCAGAAACCCCTCTGGAAAGAAGTCTGTTGACAGCGGCCTATGGCCAAAATCCTCCCACAATCTCAGCCACTTATGAAAGACCTTGTAAGAGAGAATCTCAGGATGAGCCAATTCCCCAATGATAATCAGGCCTAGAACATGTACCAAGCAGGACAAGGAACTAGATAAAGTGCAGTCCCGAAACCCCTAGTTGAAGGTGTGTGCATATATATATATGCACATATATATTATATATATTTGTTAAATGAACAATAGCGCAGCAACCATAAAATGCTCGGATCTATGTGAATACTGCAGAAAAGAAATCCTTAATCTCCAAATGTCGCATATTTTTTCTTTCCCCTTTCAGCACAATTTTATGCAGGGGAGACCCACTCAGGCCCACAAATAGACCCCTCAAATTAAATATTATCCAAACCCATCCCCCCGCATATAATTCCACTGAAATGCGCAGTAACATTTTCAGCCTTTTCGGATTCGGGGCCGTGAAATTATGGGGTGATACCGTGATCTACTCCCAAAAACGCAGTGGGGTGTCCAAACACGTGGCCTAGCACTGCTTATAAAAACAATGCCAATAGCATTTGATGCTCAAGGTTCTGTCCCCCTTCCCTTCCCTGGATGAAACCCCACTACAATGGATCAAAACGGATAGAATGTAATACATATTTGTAAATCATCAGTATAAAAAAGCAACAATAGCCAGAAAGAACAATTAATGTTAGTAAGAGGGGAAAACGTGCAGACTCATGCTTAAGGGACCAAGGGCAATGCCTGCAGGGGTTGGGTTTCACCAAAGAAGGGAGTGGGAAGAGGAGATCCTGGCCCCCGGTACGACTTGAAAATGTAAGAAACCAACCAGAAAACAAGACCCATTTAACTCCCATACATCGGCAAGCATGCCACTCCATTCCACGTTCCCTATGTTTCTGAGACCTATGGATTGTACAGGACTATGAACCCAGCTGCCAGAGCTGCTGTTAAATGACACCCTGAGTCATTACCAGACCAGTGATGCCGCTTCCTCGAGTCCTATTGCTATTAGTAGCCGGCGCATTGTATCAGGGTACTAAATCGTTTATTTTTCTCCAGTTGAGAAACCGTGTGTAAACTGTCTCAGCTTGACAAAAAAATGCAAAAAACATGGCCGCCATTGATCAGGGAGAAGGGACTACACATAGTCCCTTTTCCCTTTCCATGGCAGCTATTTGCGTGGTGGAGATGTGCCGGGAACAGTACTGTTCCCAGCACCCGTGTGGGACAGAGCAGCAAAGGCCAGTGGGATGGGGGTACTGAGGGGTGAGGATATGTGGAAAAAGGGTCTGGGGGCAAGGAGCAGGGGACACGAGGAGCGTACTCGCCTTCACTCCCGGCGAGGGTAGATGGTGGCCTTCCGCTCTGAGGAGGCTCGGAGCGTTGTCTTTGCTTGTGTGGTAAAGACTCCGTTCGGAGCCTCCTCATTTGCTGGGAGGCTGCCATAACCGCCCTCGTCAGGTAATAATAACTAATACAGAATAGAACTCCCCTGCCCTACAAGTGGGCTGGCAGGAGAGATGATTCTAAGGAAGACTGTTGAAGAAAAAAAAGGGACCATTAGAAAAAGAGGGGCCACGGAGTGAATAGCAGCTCCCTGGCGGAATATGGCCCCCAGAGCCTAGCCAATTTTTTTGACAGGCTGCATGGAAGGGGAATGACCCAACGTCTTTACTGTGGGCCCACAGTACCGAGGCAACTGTCGCCCTGGCCAGGGGGTCAGACCGGACAAGCCCTATCCATGAACCGTCCACCCCCAGGGTCCTGTGCGCCGGTAGAGGAGGAGGCGCCACTCCACCCAAACTGGATGGGCCGTTAGATCGACACGTCGATGGCAGAGTAGCCGGGTGAAGATCAGCAGCCCGCCCCCTGTGTCCCTCTGATTCAGTGAAAAGAGAGCAGAGCCACGAGTGCACTGTGGGCGCAGTAACAGGGTTGCCACCTAACTCTAGACAGGTATGGGGGCATGGCAGTGTTTGTAGGCAGCCCCCAAAGGTCATGGGGGCTTGCAAAAGAGTATGGGGGTGCCGCAGATTGCAGCTGTGATTGTGATGGCCCCCATTCGGGGATGGGGGCCACCTTTTAACCGATTAATGCTGCAGGTCACACATGGTGGACAGGGCCACTCATAAGACTAAAGATCATACTTTGGGGAAAAGCCCTAATTTCACCAGATGCAGACTGACAGACCACCAGGAAAGCACCAATGATGGTACTGAGACGAGGTGGCAAACTGCAGCAGTCACCCCTATGTAATATAATATGTACGATATGTTTTATATGCTATTGTTCTTGTCTATTTATGTATATATTTAAGTGCCTATTGTTAAGCAAAGTTTGTATGCAGTACCCTCTGGGAACACTACAAACACTCTGACTCTGGGTATAGGAAACCCATCCTTTGGTGTAAGCTTGTACTACACAGTTTTGGTAGCAGGTTGAGCAGCCAGGCTCATCTCAAGAGGGGTCAATGTGAGCTTAGGGGCGTTACACAGAGATTCACAGTGACAAGTATCCAAATAGACTCTTACACTCAAGGTTTCTTGAATAAACAATTCATTAATGTATTTATCAGTCAGTTAGAATAAGCCTTCTTGAGAAGTGAGCAATATAATAGTAACCAACAAATACACTTCAATACTGTACACACTTAGTTTCTAAATCAGTAAAGACCCTTTTGAGATGGCCCACAGACACAACCTACACCCTCGGGTGACTTCAATAGCTAGGGTGCTGGGGACATTAGTATCTTACAGTTGGCATTTATAACACTCTTAGATGTTGGTAAAAGGAAAAGGTGATTAGAACACCAAGAGACCACAAATATTCTTAAATGGGCAAATACTTTTGGATCCCCTAAGCAGAGTCATTCAGTATAATAGGCTAACCCAAAGTCAATGGGCAAAAGTCTTATATAGGATGAAGCACTTCTGGTAGGTAAGTAGAAAAGTCTTTGCACAATGTTTTGGAAGTCTTTGAAGAAAAGAAGAATCAAATGTAGGGTCACAAGCCGTTAGACTTGCGAGTGGTAGAAGATGCAATACACTACAGCAAGAGGTAAGTTCTCTCAGACTTTTTATAGTACCTTTTTATTGAAGAAAAAGTGCAGCAGATGACTTCTGTTCCTGAGCAGCTCTGCAGATCTTACTGTTCCTGGGCCTCAGTCGTGGGGGACAAGAGGGAGGACTTCTGGAGACTCCTGCACTGCAATGGGATGGTCACCGCTCACAACCGGCAAACTTTAAATCAGTGGCTGTTCAGTGTTTCAGCTCCTCACGGCTACCGCAAATTGCAACACTGCAGTTCCTGGCTGTCGAGATGGGCTTTCCTTGCTTCTGGGGGCCCACACTCTGTTGAGGGAGCTCGGGCTCGGTCAGTCCTGCTTCCTGGGATTCTGGAGAATCTCCTGGAGCTCTAGGCCAGCTTGATGGAGTTTGTACCTTCAGACCTTCAGGTGAGTGGAACTGAAGTCAGCGATGGATTGAAGACAGGAGACTGTTCCAGGTAAGTTTCGTAGTGTTCTTTCTCTCTGCAGGTCCTTGGTTTCAGGTAAACTGGCATCAAAGAACTGGACACAGTGAGCGTTACGCTGCCCACAGCAGAATAACACAAAGCATGTTCTGCTGTTTGGGTGTGGTTTAAATAGTCTCAGGTAAAGTAGTCCAGGTAAAATAGTCTGTAATGACCCAGACATGGGGGACCACACAACCCAGGAATATGGAAGGGAGACCTACGGGCCGGGAAAAGAATCAAACGCGACCTGTATGATAGGCGAATGGTGGGAACACACAGGCAAACCCAACTTACCCCGAACAGAGGATCTAAATGAGTGGGGGAGCATAACATCAGTGCTTGGTAAGAACCCCAAACAGCCGACCATGGGTCAGCCCGCAGAGACGAGGTTACAGAAACGTCCCCGCGAGGACGAAAACCCCGACTCCACGGGCCGAGAGACAGAGAGCCGTGTCCAGCCGGAAAGGTCCCGCCTCGCCAGAGCGACACTGACGGCAAGAAGGAAGGGTAGCCGTCCCAGCTGGAACAAAGCCCCCAAGTTCTCGGAGCGAGAAGCAGAGCGCTGAGTCCAGCCGGGGAAGATTCGCCTTGTCAGAGCGGCACTGGCGACCAGCGGGAGGGAGGAAGGAAACTGTAGTCGAGATGAGGAACTGACTACAACCGGCCGCCGGAAGGAAGGAGCCCAGTCTCCGCATGGAGACGCTGTCCGCGTGTACTGCAACCGCGAGCAGGACACCAACCACGTGTCCCGCGAAACCAGCGGACTGAAGGAAGGCGATCCGCTTCAGCAAAGACACAGACCCACAGGGGGAGTTCGATTACCGGGGATATACTGCCCGAACATGGGGGAAACCAAAACAGCAGACACTTACCTGGGCGGCAGCAGGACATCCAGGGGAACAGGGTCAGGGAAGAACACGGAGGGTGGCTCACAAGAAAAAGGGGGCGGGGCCTATGGGGTTTTTTATGCTCCAAGACAGGAAGTAGACCCTGATTGGCCCATTCTTACCTGCCTATATAAAGAGCCAGATAGTTGGAAGATGGGGGCTCATTCTTGTTCTCCTTGCAGAGCCGAGCAGACCTGGATTCCAGAACTACAGGAAGCACCTGGGTGTATGAGGACTAAGTGGAAGAAGATTGTCAGAGGTCCTTATAGCGTACCCTACAAGAAAACAGAGGAAAACATTTCTCCCACAAAAAGAACACCCAGAAGGACTCTGGGAAAAGAATGTAATTTTGCTAAACCAGCTTTGTTTGGTTCAATCTGAATAAAGACCAACATTTTCTTTCCTTTCACCGCCTATTTTGCCTCATTGTCACATAGTCCCAGGCCTGCCATACCCAAAGTAGTCCAGGTAAAGTAGTCCCAGGCCTGCCACACCCAAAAGACTAGACCGCATAGCTCAATTCCTTGTAACTGAGCTATGTGTGTGCCTCCATGTTGGCTGAAGCCCCCCTCCCCCCCCCCCCCCCCCCCAAGTTAAATACTCCAAAGTAAATAGTCCCATTCTAATGTTGGTCTTCATGATGGTTATGAGCCTGGCGCCACCAGGACTGACTCCAAGAGAGTCTTGGATGAGATTTTAAGGTCTTCGACCTGGCCCTAACTGGAAGGCTGACTTGCCAGTGAGGGCCAGGGGCAAGGGTCATGACAGTCCTTTTCAGTTCTTCTTCAGTTCCTTCGTCCATCGGTCGACTCTGCCTTCCAAGCCAAAAGCCTTGCCTTTTATTCAGTTCTCTCCCATTCATTCCAGCCTAGATGTCAATCACCCAGCAGGGTGACTGTCCTTGCCGGACAGTCAGCCAGCCAATCACCACAGAGTGCATTAGGGTCTCCTAGGAAACCAAGCACAGGGAGTTTCGGGCACCTCCCTCACTTCCTGCCTACCCCAGACACCCTGGAGCCAGAGGCGGGCTTCACTCGTGAATACCGCCAAAGGCAAAGCAAACAATGGGACCAAACCTGGTTTGGCGCGCAGAGGAAATCTCAAGAAGGACCTTTCCACAAAGAAATGGCGAAAAAAGTAGATCGGGCCATTTTAACAAAAATGGCACCCTTGAGTGCTTTACTGCAGCAGCGAACGCAGCCCGCAGTAAATGCACACCATGGTAGTTAAAACGAAACCACTGCCACCAGCCATTCAGTGAGAAAAGGGTAACATAAAAATGTTACATGAGAAGCTAGACAAAGGGGATACTGTAAGATAGTGTGTACTGTGTCTAGAAAGTTACAATTGTAAGTAAAGTCAATTTCACTTTACTGCTCTGGGAAACAGTTTATCCCAGAGAAGGTATTTAAACCTTTGGGAGAATCTGAAAGACTTCCCTGTGCCACCGCACTGAAGGTGCTGTGTGACACAATGTAAAAGATGATGCTTATGGAGCTGTCAGGCTCCATAACCAAAAGAAACAAAAAGCTCAGAAATCACATTTAAAATACATCAGAGAGTGGAAAAATAAAAAAATAAAAAAAAGTCTCACTCTCCTCAGGTTAAAAAATCAAGTCCTCAAAATCCAGCAAAGTTGCTGGGGGTCTCTCAGGTGGAGGGAATTAGCACATTTCTGAGAATTTCCCAAAAATGATCCATTAAACTCTTCTGGAGAAGCTTGTGACTTTTGCAGCTACAGTTAATTAAACATGTTTGCAACACTGAGATTGTTCTCGGGGGTATAAAGAAAATGCTCTGAACCATTTTCAACCCACACTATCAGTCATACAACCAGCTGCTGAATTTCCAGCCCCAGGCCAGTCTCTAGAGAAATGCATTCTGGGTGTGCAAATGAACTCAAAAGCAAGCTTTGTGTACCAGAAATCGGTCTGTCTTATAGGGCAGTGTTGTTTTACACATTTTATCAACCCAAGACAGTCCTCTGTCAAGGATGGAGACCACCACACACGTGTTTCACCCCCATTAGGGATCATCATCGCAGTATAGTCTGATATCCCTGTGGTGTGAGCATTGGGGTATGTTTAGCCAACACCCCACAGGTCTCAGCCAGATAGGATGTTCAGGGAGAAGTGGGAATTTAGGCCACCGTCGATCTATTTATGCTCTTTTTTCTTGCTGCAGCATTCCACTCAGGTTTCCACTTTTCAGAGTGCCACTAGGGACAAAACTGTACATTCAGTAACACTGCTTCCTTTTTTTTTAATGTTTTCCTTCATGGCTTGCACCTAATAAAGGAAGCCATTTTCAAATAGCTTTATTAATGGTACCCTTTTCAAAAGACCATTTCTCTATTGAGAGCACCAGTGGATTTATTTTATAAATCGCGACAAAACCTGGTTTTGGCTTCTGGTGTGGTGACGTATAAAGGATGTGTGATTTTCTCGATAATAGCGCTTGAAAAACGCCCAGAGGGTTCCAAGTCCCCATTGTGTACAGGCGGGCTAGCGGGCGTGCTGCTTCAGGAAAACCATGCTGGGGCTCAAACTGCATGCAGTGTGATATGAGACAAAAATCCTCCACTTATTTAACCCGCTTCCAAACGGGGAAGCTCCATGTGCACCAAAACATTTGCTGATAATTCACACTCCCCAGTGCAAGAATGGATGTCTGCTGTGGAAAACAGGTGATGAAAGAGTGGGACGTGTGAGCGTCTGCAATTTCTTCAACTTCTGATTTTACAGGTTTTTGTCACACACACGTTCGCATTTCGCTGAATATAAAAGTGAAGAAGCATTCTTGGGATAACCTTGCAGCACATGAGCGTTAATTTAATACAAGTATTTCATCGCCTGTGAGATTAGAGCTAGCATGTTAGATAGTCAAAAGAAATTAGACCCGAGAACTGGAAAACAGCCATAGGTTGGAAAACACTGATCTGTCCCCTTATCTCTAAAGCTGCAGAATCCAAGCTACGGGCAAGTGTTTTTTCCCCCAGTGGCGTGATCCTCCCAAACCACTTTTTACTGTGTATTCCTCGTGGTGCCACTCCCATTCATGCACAACTCCTTACCACTGCTTTTTGTGAAGGTCGGGGGAACTGTTGCTACTTTGTAAACATGTGCAGTATCTTGATTCTGCCAGAAAACGATTCTATGACAAGCCACACCAGACAGGAACGCCGTGGTAGCAGCGATCGCTCTGGTCGAATGGGCTCTCAGACGGCCAGGCAGCTGTCGGTTTGCCAACCGGTGACGGTGCATGATGCAGCCGGAGAGCCATCTGGAAATGGAAGTCTTCGAGAGAGCCTTCCCTTGATTCACAGTCCCAAAGTTCACAAACAGCTGTGACGTCTTCCGAAAACTCTTCGTGCGGTCCACGTAGAACTTCAGCGCTCTAGCTACATCCAGCAAGTGCAAAGTCCTCTCAGCCGGCGACAAAGGTGACGGGAAGAAAACTGGCAACACCAAGGGCTTGTTGAGGTGGAAGTCCGACGGCACCTTGGGCATAAAGGATGGGTGTGTCCTCAGCACCACCCTCGTGTCATGAAAAGTCAAGTATGGAGGCTTGCAAGATCGGGCCTGGATCTCTCCCACTCGTGCGGAGATGATGGCCACTAGGAAAGCTGTCTTCCATGACAGGAACTTCTAAGGCGCCGAATGCATAGGCTCGAATGGGGCCCCCATGAGCTTGGTCAGCACCACATTAAGCTCCCACGCCGGGGCAGGAGCCTTCACCGGCGGGAATGATCGGAATAGTCCCTTCATGAATTCTTTCACCAGGCGATGAGACCACAAGGACGCCCGTCCCGTCGTCCTGGTATATCGGGAGATTGCAGCCAGATGTATTTTGATGGAGGCGTGAGCCAGTCCAGCTTTGGCCAGTGACAGTAGGTACGGCAGTACTTGAGGGGCCGTAATCCGCAGAGGGTTAATCTTCTGTGCACGGCACCAGACAGAGAACCTCTTCCATTTATGTCCGTAGCACTTGAGAGTTGAGGACGCCCTGGCCTTTGCAAGAACCTCTCTGCAGTCGGCCAGGATGTCGTACCCTCCAAACTCTAGTGCTGCAGGAGCCAGGCCTGCAAGTTCAGCGACTCCGGGTTGTGGTGAAGAATGGCGCCTCCTTCTCTGGAGAGAAGGTCTGCGTCCGTCGGCAGCTTGACAGAAGGTCCGGGAACCAGATCTGCCTCGGCCACACCGGTGCGACGAGGATCATCCTGCACCGGGACCTCTTGAGCTGGTTGATGAGCCAGAGCAGCAACGGCAGCGGAGGGAACGCATAAAGAAATAGGCCGTCCCAGGGGAACGAGAAAGCATCGCCCATGCTCCTCGGCTGGGGGAACCTGCTGGCGAACCTGCGGCACTTGGAATTCATCGCCGTCGCGAAGAGATCGATTTGGGGTTCGCCCCATCGTCGGAAGAGTCGACCCACTTGATCCTGGCGTAGTTCACACTCGTGGCACGAGCGCAGCTCCCTGCTGAGTGAGTCGGCGATCGTGTTTTTTATTCCTGCCAGATGAAGAGGCACCAGAAACATCCCTTGGGTGACGGCCCAATGCCACAGATCCTGGGCTTCCTTGGATAGGGTCGGGGACCTGGTTCCGCCCTGCTTCCGGATGTAGAACATCGTGGTGGTGTTGTCGGTGAAGATCCTCACCACCTTGCCCTTGAGGGACGGAAGAAAGGACCCGAGGGCCCAGAACACAGCGCAGAGCTCCAAGATGTTGATGTGGAGAGACTTCTCCTCCGGGGGCCAAAGGCCTCTCGCGTGAAGATCTCCGGAGTGTGCTCCCCAACCTTCCAGGGAGGCGTCCGTCATCACCGTAACCTGGTGAGCTGGGGTCTGAAAGTCTGTGCCCGCCGACAGATGGGAGCGGGTACCCCACCACCGGATCGCCTGACGGAACGTCTCATTGAGAGGGATCCTGTCCTCGAAGCTGCCCGTCGACTGGATCCAGCGGGCGTTGAGGAACTCCTGTAAGGGTCTCATCCGAAGCCTGCAAAGGCGCACCAGATAAATGCAGGAGGACATCATCCCGAGGAGGGACTTGATAGATCTTACCCTGGCCATGTCCATGGCCAGCAGACGCTGCACCTTGCCCAGAATGGTCCTGGTCCTTTCCTCAGACGGTGAGGCCAGCCGCGCCACTGTGTCGAGCTTGGCTCCCAGAAACAGGGCGACTTGTGACGGAACCAGGTGGGATTTTGGAAAGTTGGAGAATCCCAGGTCCGTGAGCAGCTGGACGGTCTTCGCAGTGTGCTCCACGGCGAGCTCCCTTGTCCTTGCCCGGATGAGCCAGTCGTCCAGGTAGGGGTAGACGTGGATCCCCTGTAGGCGCAGCCGCGCCACCACCGGTGCAAGGCACTTGGTGAACACCCTGGGAGCCGACTTCAATCCGAACGGGAGGGCCTTGAACTGGTAGTGCCGCCCTTGGACCACGAACCCGAGGAACTTTCGGTGTCTTTTTAGAATGGGGATGTGGAAGTACGCATCCTCCAAATCCAACGACGACAGGAAATCGCCCTCCTCCAGCTGTCCCAGCACATGCTGGAGGGTGACCATACAGAACTTCTGTGCCTTGATGTACTTGTTCAGTCGTCGTAGGTCCAGGATGGGGCGCCATCCTCCGGTCTCCTTTTTTACGAGGAAGTACCTTGAGTAAACTCCAGAGCCCCCAAGCCTCTTTGGGACGAGCTCGATGGCACCCTTCTTGAGCATCGCCCTTACTTCCAACAGTAGTTGAGGGACGTGATTTTCCTTCCTGGCCACGGGTGGTACGCGAGGGCACTTATTCTGAAACTCGAGGGCGTGCCCTTGGGCCAGGGCGTCCAGCACCCAACGGTCGGTGGAGATGGACTCCCAAACGCTGACGAACCTCGCCAGCCGGCCTCCCCCCAGTGTGCTTCGGCGGGGGCCCGACCCCAAGGTCGGTTCAATCTTGTTTGGAGGCCGCCTTGCCTCCTTGACCTCCTTGTCGACGACGACGGGCACCACCTGACTTGCCGCGTCCCCTGTAGGCTTCCTGGGACGAGGATCTTAGCCGCTTGGCGGTAAGTGGAGGAGCCACTGCCGGATCCCTTGGAGGCACCTTGTCTGCCTCCGGAGCTCTGAAAGGACGGCCGTCGTCGTTGGAGCACTCCCAGTGCCCGAGCAGTCTCTGTGTCTGTCTTGATGGCCTGAAGGGACTCATCAACCGCCTTCCCAAACAGGTTGTTCCCGTCGAAGGGCATGTCCAAAACCTTGGTTTGTACATCCTGGCGGAAATCCGTGGCCTTGAGCCAACCTCGTCGTCTCAAGCAAACGCTGTTGCCCAACTGACGGAAACCGGTGTCGGCGATGTCCGTTGCCACTGTGATGGCGTGGTCCGAAGCAATCTCCCCCTCCTGTAGGATTTCAAGGGCCTCAGCCCTTTTGGCGTCCGGAAGGAAGTCTAACAGAGGGGCGATTTTGAACCACAACTCCCTGTCGTAGCGGGCTACGATAGCCAAGGCGTTGGCCGCCTTGATAGTCATCGCTGCGGATGAGATGATCCGTCATCCCATCGTGTCCAGCTTCCTGCCCTCGTCGTCCGACGGGGAAGTTGATGTCGAGGCTGATGTCCCCCCAGCTTTCTTCTTTGCCGCCGCCGAGACGACCGAATCCGGGGTAGGTTGTGCCCGAAGGCACAAGGGGGCAGCGTCGGGGACCCGGTACTACTTCTCGTACCGGTCCCTCTTTGCCGGCGCCGTGGCAGGGTTCTTGAGGAGGGCGAGCCCCTCATCCCAGATGTCATCAAGAAGCGGTACGCCGAGGACCGTCTTCCTTTTAGCCTTGCGCCGTTGGTAAAGGAACCCTTCTTTCTTCTTTTCTTCTGGGCAGAGCTGAAAAAGTTCGGATGCCCTGGAAATCATGGCATGAAAGGATCCAATCTCGTCGGGCGGGGACGCCCGAGCAGGGGGCGACGGGGGCACGTCCCGTCGTCGCCTCAGTCGTCATCTGTACCTGTCGTAGCGGTGTCCGTGCCTGTATTATCCCCGTGGGTAGTAAACCGGGGGGAAGGCAGAGCAGGCCGCAGAGGTGGGAGAGGTGGCGTAGGATGCATCCACCACCTCTTATGCGGTGGACTCTCCGAAGGTCCTGGCTCCGGTTCCCCAGTCGGGTCTGGCTCAGGTACCTCCGTCGGGGGAAGGGGCAACCTTGTCCTCATCTCCAAGCATAAGGACTGAATCGCTGACAAAATGGCCACCGAGATGTCCTGCGGTGCCGGAAACGACGGGCGCGAGGGCTCTCTCGTCGTCGCCCTCGTCGGGATCCCTCCCGATGGGCTGGGCCTCTTCCACGACTTCGATGAGCTATTCTTCAGAGGTCGTGTCCGTATCCACGATGGCCACCAGCCCCTCCCCCACCTTTTCCAACGAGGACTTCGTGGGGGTCTTCTTAATGGGCCTGAAAGACGACTCCCTCCGCGGTGGCAGGGAGACTCTGGGTCCTGAGGGCGCCTCCACTGGTGTAGCCTCCACAGGCTGAGCCAGGGCCGCGGCGAGATCCTCAATCGAGGTCTTAGCAGGGTGAATTAAGGCCATCGTCACCTTCTGGACGCCTGGGGCCTTCACCTTGGGGGGAGGGTCCGAGCCTCGCTCCCCTTCTGCTGGAATCTTCAAGATCGACTGGGGCCTCTCCAGAAGCTTCGCCGGGTTCTCAGACTTCCTCTTACCCGAGCCAGAGCGTTGGCTCGTGGTTGATGGCGCCGGGGAGGATGCGCCTTGCCTGGCAGCCAAGGAGCCCGACCGTTCGGCGCTCCCGGTGACCGCAGTGCTTAGCCTTTTGTTGGGCCCCCGTCGCCGGGGCACCCTCACAGGACTTAGAAGACCGCTCAGACTTCTTTTTCTTTTTCTCGCCTGACGGGCTCTTCCCTTCCAGCCAGTTGGCGAGACGGAGGTGGCGATCCTTCATGGTCCGCTCCAACATGTTCCCACAAAACGCACATACCTTCTCCTTGTGCGTCTTGTCCTCATGAAGACAGAGGCATAACGAATGCTCATCCTCCTTGAAAACATTCTGAAGCTGGCATCCAGGGAGGTCCTGAACAGCTTCCTGGGCGTCGAGCTTCCTTTCTCCTGGGCCATGTCCGGGGTAGGCCTCGGAACTTCTGGAATCCTCCAAAAGCATAACTCGATGAAATCTTCACCCTTGAGGGGCGTAGAAAACTCTGAAACGGATCCCCGTTGATCGGATGTAGAAATGGTGCAGCTTGAGGCTCTATTTAACCGAAAAATGAGACAAATCTCCTGAAAAAGCGCGAAAACGCAGCAAAAGCTTGAGAGCTGCAGCACGAGGACTCCCAACACTTGAACGTGCAGTAAAAATCTGAGGATGGCTGCCGGAGGCGGGGCTTAGGGAGAGGGCAGTCATTGGCTGGGGGCAGTATGACCCAGAGACCAGTGATTGGTTACTACTAAGAAAGACAGATCAGAAACGAAACTGATACTGATTTTTTTCTATACCGAGGATTCCCGGCCTGACGACGGGGAATATTCATGAGCATGTGAATCCATGCCAGACCCCATGCTTGAGAAGTCAAGAATACCTGAGAGAACTAGACACCATGGCTAGGATGCTAGAGGAGGGAAGCAGGTGGAAATTGACAGTTTCCAAGGAGTTCCTGTTCCACGTTGGAAGGTTTCTGGAGTTTCGGTTCACATTTTCTTATCACATCAAAGAAAGAGGGAGGAGTTTGTGCAGGATGTGATGTAAAGACTGTTACTGGGACTGGATTGGTTACGAGTTAAAGGTCAAACTACAGGATCCTGAGGACTTCTGGGGAGGTGTAGTTCAGGATGACTGTAGTTTTGGTGGTCTGTTTTGGATTTATTTGAGTCTGTATTTTTTCTGTGTGTGAAAATAAAAATAAAAACAAATACGTTTTGAATTGGGCTGCTGAGAAGTGGCAATAAAGAGTTATAAGCATAATGCTCGCCTCCAAGTCTTTAATAGAATCAAGACTACCAGCGCTATCAGCCTGGGTAATCTTCATTGTGCACGATCCTTGCGGAGAGAATCCTCAAACAGGTAAAAAAATAAATGTAAAAAACAATTTGTTTGCAAGGAATTTTCAGTAATAGCGGTGTTCATATAATCATGGTGTTTCAATGGAGTTCGGTTCAGTGAAGCATATAGCCTTTTCAAAAATCGACTTCAGTATCAAAGAGTTGCAATAACTTGCTGTTAGCCTACCCTCTACTAATTATTTGTAGCTATTCAGTGGTGCTTAAGTGCCGCCTAGCAGCCAATATTATTTCATTCAAGAACAGCTAGGAGGGAGATAGCATGTGAGGAGGGACACATAGTTTATGGGTGTTCTTTGGTTATGTATTGTAAGGAATCAGGAGTAAGACGTTGACACAGGGGTGTCATGGTGGTTGGCAAAGACTTATTAACCAAATAAAAAGAGAGTTGGAGAAAATCCTATCTTGCCCTAACTCTGAGGGGTTTCCCTGCCTCAACAAAACTAAATGGTGTCCGTGTCAGAACATTCAAAGTAAAGTTCTCTGTCCTGTGTCCAAATTCTAACCTGACCCTTACATGCTTAACACAATATAAAGTGAAAGGGGAAATGTGTCTCAGCTGGCCACTCGCAGTTGTGTTCCAAACAAAGGTGCTGAAAACAAAGTTCCACAAGTCTCAAGGGCGGTGGGGGCATTTTCCCTTACCCTGAGTTTCTTCAGGTTTCGTGAAGATAACACTCTCAAACGGTTTGACTCTTCCCTTGAGCTTCCCAGATTTCCACAAGGTCAAAAAAGCAGCTCCACTTCTATTTGCCTCTTGCCAGTACCACCGGAAAATGATTCCCTGGTCACAATATGCCTCAATTCCAGTTCCAGGGGGATTGACTCCCATCCTCTGATTTCACAAACTCCAGCAATTCAAGAAGTGTAAGTGAGTCCCAGACCATCCTCTGTCAGTCTGGTACACTCTCCTATTATGCTTTCAATGATTTGGCTCAACACAATCGGGTGCGGGTCCCAGATTAGCAACCATTTTACCTGGTATACTCTCCTGCCCTGGCCTTCTATCAATAAACAAACTTTGTTTCTTTCTCAATGTTTAACAGTTCCACAATTTAATATGTGCTTCTTTTATACATTGGGTCCACAACCCATTCTCATCTGCCTTAGATTCTCTCAATAAAGGTTTCTGTGCCCCAGCTCCCCTGTTCGGACTCATCAAGTTCATACAATTCTGTTCCATTTATGCACCCTGGTGTCCCAACTTCCCTCTATGGGCTCACCAGCTTTACTTGGCAGCTTCAGCATCCTTAGCGATCTTCAGTTCTCCCAGCAGCTTGCTTCCCTGTTTAACAGGCGCCTCGTCGGCTCTGTAATAATTATTTAATATCCCATAGACACGCTGAATAGTCCTAGGGTAACTCAGGTTAAGAACTAATGGCTCAGACCACGGAAGGAATGCCAGGAAAAGAAAGTAACTGGCACTACCTATCTGGATGAGCTTCTAAAACGAAGACAAACAAATAACGACCCACAACATCCGTCTGAAGAATGCTTAGTACTAGACAGAGTGTGGGAAAGTTAAAAAAACAAACAAAGGTTGATGATATTAAATCATTATGTACCTTAGGTGTTAACCCCTTTAACAACTATCTGCCCATACCCACCCACTAGGATACCAGTGACCTGGGACAAACAGGGGCATAACAATTTTCGGATTGTTATTTTTCTACAAAAATGATTTCTCTTTATCCTCTTTTTTCTGTCCCTTTTAGATAAGAGGTTCATCAGTGCTTTCTAGGGAATCCCCCCCCCCCCAGGGACTAGACAGGAACAGTGAGTTATTCGATCTATCCTTCTGTCTTCGATACTGACCCTGTAACTCTTAGGCCACTGTATTTTTGAGACCTTTTGGTATAGGGAAACATTACTGATCTGTAAGAATCACACACAGTTGTGTGTTGCCATCGTTTTTGTGTTAATACACATTCTGTGACCCCTGTTTATGGAGCTCTCATAATTCTTGCCCTCTTGCTTGACCTGTTTAGGCCGCAACCATTCCAAGACCCCAACCTAATCATCACCTTTTTTTTTGGTATTGGTTCCCTCTTGTACCAGTCCCGACTGCAGGTTCATTAGATCTCCAGCTCCTTCTCCATCTCCCCCTCCCTAAGTGGTTTGATTTCCTGTTCCTCTCCATTTCCCCCCTCTACTAATAGACCTGTCACCATGCATGCAGCTCCTATAATCCCTGGAGTACTCTTCTAGGTGCTTGATGTGTCCAACTCACACACTCAGTTTGACTCATGCTACTTCCCTGCTCATCCCCTTTGCCTCCCTTCTCCCCCTTATTACAGTAATACAACCCTCCTTTCCTCCGTTCCTCCTTTTCTCTCCCCCCAGGTGCCTGCCCAGTCAATCAGTCCTCCTTTCTAATCTCCGTGGACCACTAGTTGTTAACAAGCCTTTTCCATGTCGGTGATAGCGGATTCACTCGCTCTCCCATCCTCCGGTGCTTCTCCTCGACTTCTCAAACATAGGGCCTCAACTCCCTCTTCAACAGTAGAGATTATTCCCTCTTCGCCCCCAAGCCGGATTAGTAGCCTGGTAGGGTACAACCATCAATCTGTCACTTTTCGCATGATATGCTCCTCAGTAATTCCATTGACTGGCCTATGTTCGGCCAGCGTTATCTGTGACTAGCCGGCAAACAGCAGGACCTCAATGCTTTTGAAATGTACTTTTCCCTTCTTTCTGGCAGCCCCCATAATCTTCATTTAATCCTTGAAGTTCTGCATCTTCACCAGAATTATACATGATCTGGCTCCTGCTCATTCCTTCTCTTCCCCACACCGGATGCACCCTCTATTTCCAATCGCTGCACCGATTAGCCTTCCATTAGGTTGACAAAGTTCACGGATATATCACCCCGGATCGTTGCCTTCTGATCCTGCTTTAAGGTTCTTAATTCTGAGGTTCTCGCTCCTGTATTTGTTTTCCAGGTCTTCACATTTCTCCTCCAGACCCAATATCTTCCCAGCCAGTAGATGCACTCGTTAAGTCGGGTCAGACACGGTCTCATCCAATCCGGTCAGCTTCCCCTCCCTTTCATTTATGCAGCCCTCTCGCTCTTCAATATCTTTCCTATAAGCTGCAATGGCAGCCGATAAGTCTTCCTTGATGTGTTGGCTGCCTACGCATTGACCGTTTGTCATATCATTTTTTAACTTGCTCAGCGCTGCATCCAATTCCTCTTTTTTGAGTGTCATTTTCACCTCAGACCTTTTGGGTGGTGACAAAACCCAAGCGGGATTGATTTCCACTGTCCCCCTTCTCTGCATCTTGCTCTTATCTGGCTGTTGACTCTTCTTTGGTCCCATTTACCTCATCCGCTACCCTCGAGTGCTATGGGTCTTGCGGATGTCTGATCTATAATCCCCTCACAAGTTTAGCTGACCTTCTATGAGTACTCAGATTGTGCAGTGCCTGCTTCTGCCGGTGGCGACGTGCCACTTTCAGTTTGGGTCTCTGCAGTGAAGGTCTTTCCAATGCTGCTTGTTGGGAGGGAGCTTGTTTCGCAAGCTACCCTTATATCCTACCTAATCCTTCCCATAAATTCTGCCTTTTTCCTCTTTTTTTCTCCCTGTTAGATCCCTTATGACCCTCTCAACAGCTCCTAGAATGCCGCCGGCCTCTCCTCCTCCTTATCCACTGTTCTATTCTTGTTCTGACTGGCCCATCCAGCTTGTGCGCGTCAATCACTCCTTACATGGACAGGCGAAGCAGGTGTGCACAATAAGCTCCTTTCTCTCCTCAACCAACCTCGGCACATCCCAACCGTCACCAGTGCCTGCACCCGAACCCCGCTCAGGCAGCCACCCAATCTTCTTCCAGTGCAGCACTCATCCTCACTCACCCCTCGTCCTTCCTTATGTCTCCTCCACCCAGTCGCTCTCTGTCTACCTTCTGCCTTCATTATGGTATGCCTCATTGCACCAGCCTTCTGAATTCTTACTGGTTCTGCATGTAGGGTCCTCAGACACCAGTGCTCTGCGGCCCTCCACTCTGCTGCTCATGCCACTCCACCACCTTCTTCGTGTACGCCCACCTCGCTGTCACTTCAGGTAGCCGTCTGGTCGCCATCCAATTTGGCGCTCATCCAAATTCACACTTCGTTCTTCCTTCTACCTCCCCCATCCAGTCACTCTGTTGTAGGTGGCAGTCATCATGGGTCGCCTGCCTGTGCCAGCCTTCTCCTTCCCTGCCAGTGCTGCGCCTGGATTCTCGGTCGTCACTGCTCTGCGGCCTTCCACTTTGCTGCTCGTCACCTTCTTAGTTTACGGGGACCCGGGCAGCCTCAGATCTCCCTTTCGCCGTACTTCCCCGGTGCCACTCAGCTTCGGCACACCCTCCTTCACACATCCCGCTGCAACACACTTTAGTGCTTTCACGGGAACAGGATAGGGGGATTTTATTCAGTTATTGCTTTCCTGGGACGGGAGCCCTCGCCTTTTGTGACCGTCTAGTCCGCCATCTTGGACACATCCTAGTGGAGCACCTTTTAAAAATAATTCTTTGCTCATTGAATGAATCATTGATCATGGGGTGGTTGGATGCTGTGGAAAGAAGAGCACCTTTAGAAGTTAGGGTATATAAACTAGCAGAGCGGGCACCACGTTGATGATATGGACTTACTCACCAATATGACAGTATTTTCTGTTTTGCCTCATCGGATTAGAACAGATTTGTTCAGTTTATTGGTATTGAAATGTGTTAGAGATTGGATGCCAAGTGTCCTCCATGACATATCAGAAGTTTATAAATAGCTGCAACTAAACATTCCCGACTGTGTTTTATTACATTGTTTATAGAGGTCATCTTGAACTTGCATATGATGTGCTGGAATATTTACAATTTATTTTCTGCCCCGATGAAAAAGCAGTGGCACTGGCTACATAGTTGAAACATATGTAGACATTGTTGCTCTTTAGCCAGGTTGGGAAGTAGGAGAAGGAAAGTGGGGATACATTTTCAATGTGTGTTGTAAGGAAGGCAGGGTATCAACAGTAAGACAGACAATTGACCGTAGTTCAAGGGTGTTAATTGAACTTCTATAAGGGTTTGAAAAATGCCTAATCCCAATTCTAAAGATGGGAGCAAGCTACGACCAAATAATGATAATAACGCAGTCCTAGTGGCGTCTTGTCAAAATAAAAGAGCCTATACTAATAAACCTATTGCCAATCCTTATCTCTAAATACAAATATTGTGGGAAACAAGGTTATGTAAAAGGAAAAGTGTTCAAGAAATCATATGTCAGGATATTCAAGCTGTAGGCTTCCCTTCCCCACATTTTAAGCGCGGGCAAGGCGGCACACTCAAGCTTAGGACAGTCTCTGGCTTCTCTAGCACGAGGGTGCAGTTCAAAACTTCAACATCATGGCCTTATGTGCCAAAAGTCTCTTTGCCATTCTAAGTCTCTTCTTTCAGAGGGCCTGATGCAACAAACAAATAAGTTAGCTTTCCTTTTGTATTTCACATACACACAATCTTATGCGTTTTACTATCCACCCTGGTTCCCCCCTCCGCCAAGCTCAAATCCACTTTGACATCAAATCTTCAATCATTCTCCTTCCGCCATGCTCGGACCAATAACACTTGCTTTGACCCAAAGATTTCAATTGATCTCCCTCTGGCAGGCTCAGACCAACTTTATCTACTTTGCCATAAACTTTCTTTATCAACATCAAAGTCTTTCAACTGTGCGTGGGATTTTGCTCGACCTGTCGCAGGACCAATTCGATTCACAATCCTTTGCCACTCTTTCACTTTTGTTAACTCTCAGCTAGATACCTTACAGAGACCTTTTATTCAGCACCCACGCGGTGCCGGACCATTATGTCAAAGGTATTGTATATTGGTTTCAAAGTTCAATCACTCATCTGCCGTTCAACTTCACTCAAGTTGGTTTTCACACACGTTTCAAACAATGTTAATTTCCAGCGCCCGCCATACAATGCAGACACTTGCAACCTTGGCTTCTACACAGACCGGTCCTGCATCAGTCTCCCTAACTCACAGACTGTGTTGATTTCACAGTTGTTGGCGCCTAGGACAGTACCATGGCAGCTGGTGATTATCCCTGCCTTGATTATCGACACAGGAGTACCGGATTCTTCAGCTGGGTTTACTGGCCTTACATTTTCTATTCTCAAGGTTTCATGAAAGTAAAGATTCCTTGTCAAAAAGGTCAAGGGAACTTCCCTCCTTGCAATCCCCTTCTGTTTCATCATCTTTCTCCTCTTGTTAAACTGCCATCTTGAAATTGCTTTTTCCTCGTGTGCTTTGCCTCGCTCAGCGTGTGCTCTCGTGCTCCGCCTTTTATCCGTGTGGAGAAGTATAATGAAAGTCAGGTGTGTGTGTGTGATGGTCAGTAATTGGCTGGCCTCACCTGACCATTGTATTGGGACACGTCATGTATACTGCTCAGGTGTTAGTCTATTTTCTCTCATAGCGGGCTGTCAGTGAGAAAGTCTTTGTGTTGTAAAAGGGGTTTGGGGGAAGTTGAGTTCCTAAATATCCTACCTGGTAGGATGGGGTAAAGGTGTTAAAAGGTAGGGGATACCACGTCTCGCCATCCAGTGTCCCACTCCCCGAAGAACCCTCACCCAGGTGACCGCCACCCCCCCGCACTGGTCCACCCCCAGGAAATTGATCCAAAAGCGATGCCCCTGTCCTGGCCACCTGGATGACAGATCCCCGGGGACTAGTGGGTGAGACACCTTCTGGTTTCTCACAGTGTTGACAAATCTTTCCAATCCTTCACTCTCTATATTTTTCTCTCAGCATAACTACATATTTGTGTATAGTGAATCTTTACTGTAACTAATATATTTAGGGATTGATGAATGTCCAATTATGAAAATGTTCGGTTCAGTAGGTGTTTGTTAATCAATTTACTGTCTGCTGTTTTAGTGTGAATTGGTAAATTATAGACATTAATCTTGTTCCAACAGTTATGTAATTAAAAAGGTGTTGCACCTATACCGGCAAGAGCGTTCTTGGTAGAACACTAAACAGTGATTTTCGGGGTCTACCGAAATATCTGATTTATCAACTGCAGAAAGACCATAACGCTAAAGCTGGTATGCTTCTGTGTCTAACATGGTTGGAGTACAACTCGGGTTTCACGATCACTACACTTATCATTTAAGGAGCAAATAGAGTTTAAACATGCATAATCCATCAACCATTTATCAAGGAAGTCAACTTTTAATAGAAAGATTTAAGCAATAGCACCCAGTACACTACTGCTCACAAAAACAAAAAATCAGGACCGGTGACCATTCTTTCTGTTTCAGAAGCAAGAAGGTAGAATAACTTGCCTTATGAACTATCAACACTGGTGTACCACTTGTCAATGTTTCCAAAGGACTGGTAAGTGACCTTTTAAGCCAATCAATTATTGCTTTTATTGACTATGTTACATTAATATGCTTTTGTACTGCACCAAATCACCATGGTAGTAGTTTCAGAGGGGCTGTTCTTATCTGTGGTGGGACGTACTGTGCACTCTCCTGGGGTATCCAGACCTTAGTCTGTTGAAGGAAAAAAAAATGAGTGTGGGGAAGATAACAGGATGGGAAAGCAGTAAATAGTTGCTACAAACACAGGGAGGAGGGGTTATGAAGGGGGAAGCATGTTTTGCAATAGCATGGATGAACGTTAGTCCTGTTAAGCAGACCTTAGTTCGGCAATAGGGAGGTGGTGAATATGTCCCAAAGTGTTTTCATAATTGGATTGTGTTTCAGATTAAGATTTGGAAGTTAATATACAATGTAATGTTCAATGGATTTACTATGCATGCCATGATTCTTAAGAAGTTGCCACAAATGCTGTTGAAAGCGACACCCTCTTAAGAATTTAGAACACAAAATTCATCCAAACCCCTACCAATTGAAGGTCAACAACTTTCCCATTTTGTCCATCTGCCCATAAAATAGAGCACTTGTGGATACTTCAAATGGCCACATACTGAGAGCAATTACAGGGAAAAAATGTGCGTAACCAGTCACCTTACTCCCATGTGAACAATCTCCAGACCATCGATAATGAAATGTAGCCCTAAACTTAGTCTCTTGAGCAATTGAGCCAACCTTTTAAAACCACCTAGCCAAGTATTGACCTTTTGAAAAAGGTTCTATGTCTTTCGGTCGTCGAATAAGAATCGACCTTCATGGGTATTGACATTTCCTGCTCAATTAAACTGACCGACAAATATATGTAAAAGGTGAAATTGATCACCACCTACTGGTCATCAAAACAAATTGAGCACATTATTTTAAGGGATTTTATGGAATATGCCCACACTCCCTGTTGTAGCTTGTCAGCAGGGTCCACCCCCAGAACCACCTTGCGCTGCTGCTTACCTTTCTGGTCCCTATCCCCTAACCACTAAACCAACTGAAGCTTTGACGCCATTATTCCACCTCCTCTAGCACACTCCTTCCTGCAACGACCTCAACAGCAGTCTTTGCCTGTCCCCTTCACTACCTGCCCCCACCTAGCTCTGTCCTAGCTTTTCAGGTGAGTCCCACCCGGACCCACCACTAAAGTGCTGGACCTCTTTCCAGTCCCTATACCCTCACCACGAACTGCACTATTCCCCAACCTAATTTTCCTCCTTCTGTCTATCCCCTCTCCATGCCAATACATCATAACCCTTGCGTTTACCGACCATCCACTCTACCTCCCTCCAACTCACCTTTGAGTTAAACCTCTCCCTTCCCCCTCAATCATAAACTGGTCAATCAGGCTGACAAGTTGACCACCTTTGTCAGTGGGCCAGTCGAGCCCGACTACCAGTTTACAACCTGATTAACCAAACTATCAGATGGGAGTCAATCAAAACCTTTGAAAACACGTTCACAGAATCACTCAAAGATATTTAACGTACTCTGTGATAAAAAGAACATACACAGCATTGTTCTGTTTGCCTTCCCTTTTTTCATTCAGGTATCATTCAATGACATACATTTCACATTTTCGACTATTACTTCAGTTCCAGGGTGGAATTAACCTAAGTATTGCACCCACTAGCCCGTGGTTTCTAAAGTAACAGTTTCGTTCAGAAAAATACCCATTTGGCTACAAACCAAAACAATGCCACAGAATTGGCTGACAGTGCCTGAGGAAAGAATTTCAAGTAAGAGGAATCTACTCCCTATTTTGGCAAGATGGAAGTAACACGTTTTGGGGAGTAAAAACGTAGTTCTTTTACCCCGGTAGGCTTATTTTTTGGCAAGTAAAAATATAACGATTTATTTTAAAATAGGCATTTTTCTTGTCATCTAAACCAATGTTTACAATTTCATAAATAAAAAGTAGTACAGGCAGTCTTCAAATTAAACTGCTCTACGGCAGGGGTTCTCTTTGTTTAGTACTGCCTAGGCAAATGGTCTGAACACAACCTGAGCAGCACAGGTGGCACAACGAGTCTATGTTTCTTTGTTGATAGTATCAGACTGATGTTACTGAATAAAATAGCCAGTTATGCAGTTTACCGGAGACCAGGCTGATACTCGTCACTCATGTCAGAAGCAAGCCTTCCCAAGATATGCAATTTAGTGGGCTGCCACTTTTCGTTGACAAAAAAACTAAAATCCTGGTACGTTAGTTATTTGAGAAAGGCTGAGGCAGATTGAGGCACAGCTCTGCTTGCCTGTTCCCGTAAACAGATTGGTCACTCATCTGTTTACCAAAAGGGGATGGTGCCAAAAAGGATTGCAGGATCAGCTGGCCAAATTTTTTTCAGCTGGCTATCCCCTTCCAAATAGCTGCAGATTTTGCAGGTAAATACCTCCGCCTTTAACTGTTTTTCGCCTGCCTTTTGCGAAAAGTTCAAGTTTTTGCTGCCACCACAGATGTGCCTGTGTTTCAGCTCCTGCTGCTTACACCGTCAAAATAAATGTGTACATATTTTGTCTTTTCTAACACCCTTCCCAGCCTTCCTGCACCGCAGCTTTGACGGATTGTCATCCGCGAGGTTGTGAAAGCCATAGCCTTTTGTTTTTTTTGACATAAAATAATGCAGACAATTCTGTTTCTAAAATGGAGGTCTACTAATCAGACCCCTTCTTTCATAAATGCCCCATGCCAAAATAATAAAAGCAAACATGTGCCTTTGCTGATCTAGCCTACAGGCACCCTCCATCCAGCCCTGCAGTTGCACAGGGGAGGTTCAAATGTCACATATTGCATTCCTGGTTGATGCTTGAACATAGTTTCTGCAGGCAGTGGAGGCGTTTTAATCTTCTGCATCTCTGATACAAAACCTAATAATTGTATACCTTAGTCAGTCTGGTGGCCATGCCTGGTTATGACATTTGATATCACACTAGTGCCAGCTATGTGAGCAGGGTCCAGCTTTACAAGACATATATATTGGTATATTACCTGTCTCCACAGCTGCTATGTGGAACAATAGTCAATATTCTGCCTCTCGAATTCTCATGTAGGAAGTGTAACACCTTCTCTGCAGGAAGGGCAACGCCTTCACCCAGGACATAGGCATTTGCCCCAGGAGGTCTCTTAAGTACAAGATCTTCAACAACAGCACTGACATCACAAAGCTACTCTAGGGTTTTAGTTAGTGTGTTGCATTAATTGTTCTGTTAAAGTTCCTATATTTTCCTAGAACCTTGATTGGGCATGCTTTTCCATTGTACTAAAGCTGTTTGGGCTGCTGCTGTTACCAGCTCACACCTTTTGTGACTATGAAGCCTGCCCTCAGCCCACGTTACTAAAAGAGGCCAAGGGGCTATACCTTTCAAATGCTCCTTTTTCACCTTTATGATTGGGAGCACTGCTGGTTTAGTAGTAGTGTGGGGCTGAGTAGGCAGTTTAGCCACTACTCATCCCCCTGTACTCCTGCAGAGCGGTACCCATTTCACCACAGAAGCATGCCAGTTATACCGCCCACGTGGTGTGCAGTCTAACAGTGCAGCAGCTGCATTGCCATTTGTAGGTATCAGGACATACAGTAACATGTATTGTGATATGCCTTGAGAATTAGGTGATTTATGCTCCAAAAGGGTCACAGATAATTAATTTTTCATTTAAAGGATACGTCCCTGCCTTAATACAATTTTGTATAACTCCCACTGAAGAAGCATAGATTGTCTGTAGACGGCACGTTCCCTAGATGGTACCTACCCAAATAAGAACCCTTTTAATGCAGAAAATGTAGTTATTAGGTATGCAGAGTTTTTCCTAAGAGGTTATGAACTTTCCTAAATGCAATGGCTTAACAAACCGTAATAGAGCCTCTGGGCCTTAGTACATAGACATATTGCTGTGCATATGTCAGCATGGCAGTAGAGAGAAAATAGTGGATACCTCCAATAGATCGATTGCTTTTTTTAATGAACTAAATTCCCAACTCATGATTGCCCCGAGGGGTGGTTTTGTCCTTATCCAGTAGCTCAAAGAAATTGGTTCTATCATGCATTAATTAGTTGCAAAAGAGAGGCAGTTACTCGGGCAGTGAAAGAGCCGATGAAACCTGCAGTGCAGGACTGGTTACAGAAGATGGCTGTCCTTCCTCTCAGTCAGGCAAAGGTCTAGTTGCAACGCTGTGGATTTCTGGAGGTTTATGAGCTAAAGTGGTCTGGGTTTAATGAGCTTTATGTTTGCTGAATGGGAAGGCTTCATGGGGATTGGCACTGCCCTAAAATAATAGTAAGGCATCTATTTCCCTATTGTTAAAGGGGTATCCCTTCCTATATAAATAACTCATGGTGCTCGTCAAATGTCCGCAATGAATTTGTCCTCCGTCCAAAACTAATTCTACCCGACACTAACACTATTATAACTAACTTAAATTCTACTAGAAGAAGGTCTCCCCTTTTCTGGCTCTCTTGTAGCAATGTCTCTACTTAGTTCATAGTTCTCTTCAGTAAGATATCTTCAAATAGTCTCTTGCAACCTTCTGTATAAGGTCCTCTAGCTCTTTGATAATGCACTTGGGTATGCTCGCCTATTGTCTCACAGTTCTTTCACAAGGCTTTGTATTACTCTTTCTTATACTTTGATCCAGGTTTATGTGTCTTTCTGACTCTTGTAATTCCAACTTCCTTAAATTGATTATACTTTGTAGTAACTTGTCTACCTCCCCCTTTCCTGGGTTTCCTCAGTTTGACTACTACTTCCTGTATCTGTTTCACTTGATTTCACTTTCCATTCATATTTGGAAACTTCCCTCTCAGGCGCATTTGTAAATCTTGAGATCATGTTAACACAGTTTGCCTTTAATGGCTTTATATCCAATGTCTCGTCAATTGCATTGGGATGAGTTTCTCTTGCTTTATAGCGATGCCCTGGCAGCCTCTGGGTATTTCCGTTCTCTCCATTACCTCTGTATCTGCAGGGTAACATGTTTGGGTTCAGCACATGTTAGGGTCCTCTTCCTCTGCTCCCTATCTGAAGCTTCTCGTAGTTGACAGTGTCTCGCACTAGGTTTCCTTCCTTGGTGCTACCGCATTTGTAGGCTCCCTTGTTGGGTGGTTTTCTGTGCTTTTCAACGGGCCACCTCAAATTTGTTGTGGTCATGCTAGTAGCGGGATAACACTTGCCTTCTCCTTCGTTTCTCTTCTCGGAAATGGCAGGCTTCTAGCATTACCCCTCTGCTGCTCAGGACTCCTACGAAAGTCATGGGCTCTGCAGCTCTCCTTGGCTCCGCCTCCTCCAGACATCAGATCGTCAGGGGGCTTCCCCTGCTTATGCTCCTCTCTCTGGTCGTGCTTCACCTCTCCTCAGTGAGCTCTTGCTCATCCCAGGGTGTTCGCTCTCCTCTTCCAGCCTACTCGTCTTGGACGCCTCTCCTTAAAATGAGACGGGTCCTCTTTCTTGTGCAAAATGGGATATTTTATACTTGTCTTCAGCCAAGTCCCTAGAGTTTACAATGTTCTTCATATCTGATAGTCCCATATATGCCATTATGGTGGATGCTCTACATAGTTCCTCAGAAGAAAAGGTGTCCTTGGCCCTTGCCCCCCATGGGGTAGTCTCTCCCAGTGAGGTCCCACTTGCGCAGACCCCTAAGGAGGGTCTTGCAGAACTGGCTCACCTCCCTATCCTCAAAGGGGGAGGCTCCCCTCCTTGAGGAGAAGGGATGAATACCCTGATTAATCACAGTTCCCACTTACCTCTGTCCCTTTGGGCTTTAGGTCCTTAGAGAGGTTGCTGGGGCTGTGGTCTTGGCCCCGTTCCCCATCTCCGAATGTTTTTTGTTGGTTAGGAAAATAGATGTTGTAAATTCAGTACCTATGTTTTGAGACTGGAATAAGCAGATACATATCCGGGCTAGGATCTGGGTGACGCTGCATTGCGTTATTGGCTGTTTTAAAGTAATCGACAAGAAATATGATATAACAGAATGCATTTTTGTTCACTATGATGCACGTGATCATTGAATCACAAATGTCCTTTTTAAAAATACTAATCTGATCTATTAATTTAAATGGATACTCATTTTTTCCATACATGTTAAAACGTGGTTAGGTGTAAGCAATTTGAAGAAATGGCCAACTCCGAAGAGATTGGGTGCCTGGGTGCAATAAAGTTGAGTGAAAACCTAGGAGAGATTGTGTTTATGATAGGGTGGACAGAGAGCTGTGTGATCTTGGGCAAATCATTTAACTGTGCTTCCCTGCTGAATCTGGGAGTCCCCAAAAGTGATTCAGTTTGAGATGTTGTACAATATTTTTAAAAAAAACCCTCATTCATGTTTTACCAAAAGGTTGAGAGTAGTTTCAGTAATTTAAAACTGATAACTAAACATTTATGGTCTTTATTACCTAAAGGGAGACTTTTGGTTGTAGTTATTCTTTCAATCGAGAGCAAATGATCAAAAAATAATAGCAGAACAGCAATAAACTGTTAATAAAAGTGGCCTTTGTTTATCTTTCCGTGATGTTATGTTGGCCAAAGTCTGCTGTGTATAAAGGTGCATTCTAGTGTTTCTCTCTGGGTACTATACGGTTTAGAAACTGCCCTGTCAGTCGACCACCTTCCGTGGCGCTGCTAGCTGGGTGTCTCGAGTTAAGGATTTTCCACTGCTGAAGCCTTCCACAGCCAGTTTTCCTCATCACATGTTTATGGCTGACCTGGACTCTTGCTGAGTACCTGCACATTGTTCCCCCATTTAAAGCACTGGCTGCCCATTCTCCTATAGACGATGCTGCCATCATTGAAATTGTGTCCCTGTGATTCTCAAGTCACATGATATGACAATAAGGGCCCTATACAAATACCACCAATAAATAAAGGTTCCTAGCGGGTGCCTCTAGGCTACGACACATACCAAGTGACAGACATGTTCTAAAGAACATGTGCAAATGTGTAAATATTTCACCCAAAAACGAACCAAAAAAGGAAAACAGATGAGACTATTAGGTGGCCGTCAACATACTTTTAATGCTCTTGAAAATTAGGGTAATTGTAATTATAAAAACCAGTTGTGCCTAATCTCCTGGGGGAAGTGCGGGGCTTGGACTCTGAGAAGCCATTACAGAAACGGTAAAGACCATATGCAAACCAGGCGTTACTCAGCCCAAAAAGGAGCAGTCCACCCCGAAGTACTTTTCACATCCCTTCTGCACAAGACCACAACCAACCTCAGACATCTTTCAGTTTCAATGGGCCTATTCAGTGACTGTTATGTTGGATCACTTAGTCCAGCAAGCTCGGGGCTCGCGTCTGGGTAACCCAGTCTTGCACATTAGCCTAGAGAACTGCAGTGATTATTTCCCTTACAGATGTACTCCATCACGTTGCCATGCCAATGATAGCTCCAACTGCCTGCAACGGCAGATCAGCGCCTTAAAGGAATGGTTCGCCCAACATTTTTTATTTCAAAAATAGATAGCCAATATAAAAAAAAACGATTGGCATTTTTTTTTCTTCGAAGTCGCTATGTAAAATTTTGAGCAATTCAAGCTCAAAGATAGCACATTTTGTGAAATGGATGCCCGCCGCTGTGCTCGCTTTGGCGGCACTAATGAAGGAAAAGCCAGACAGCTGTAGTAAACAAAAGCTACCACTGGGTGGCTTTTCCTTCATTGGTGCCGGGACTCGGAAGACGCGGACCGGAGACTACAGGCAGAAAAGCTGCAGCTGCATCTCGGTAAGTGCTATTTTTTTGTTTGTTTTAAATAAGCACTAGCTGTGGTTTTTTTCTACGTTTTTCGGGTTGGAGGAGCACGGAAAATGTAGAAATAAAACCGCAGCTTTAAAAACATTGTATTTATGTTTGCGGTAGCTTTTGAAGCGACCGCAAACATAAATACAACGTTGTGTTTGAAAACGCTGTGGTTTTTCTTTCTAAGTTTCTCAGAAAGAAAAACCGCAGCGTTTTCAAACACAACCGCGTTGTGTTTCTGCCTGCCGTGGCTATCACTTTGGGTCTCCGGTGCTCCCCCAGGAGAGCACCGGAGACCCAAAGTGAAAGCCAAGGCAGGCAGAAACACACGCGGTTGTGTTTACATGCCGCGGTGTTTCTGCCTACAGCTGATTTCCCATTTGGGGCTCTCGGGCTCCCCACGGGGGGCCCGAGAGCCCCAAATGTGAAATGCTAAATGCTGCAGTGTTTCTGCCTAAATCTGCTTTCCCATTTGGGGCTCTAGGGCTCCCCGTGGGGAGCCTAAAGCCCCAAATGGGAAGGCAGATTTAGGCAGAAACACAACGCGGTTGTGTTTGAAAACGCTGCGGTTTTTCTTTCTAAGTTTCTCAGGCTCGGAGGAGCCTGAGAAACTTAGAAAGAGAAACCGCAGCGTTTTCAAACACAACCGCGTTGTATATATGTTTGCGGTCGCTTCAAAAGCTACCGCAAACATAAATACAATGTTTTTAAAGCTGCGGTTTTATTTCTAAGTTTTCCGGGCTCCTCCAGCCCAGAAAACGTAGAAAAAAAAACGCAGCTAGTGCTTATTTAAAAAAAATAAATAAATAGCACTTACCGAGATGCAGCTGCAGCTTTTCTGCCTGTAGTCTCCTGTCCGCGTCCTCCGAGTCCTGGCACCAATGAAGGAAAAGCCACCCAGTGGTAGCTTTTGTTTACTACAGCTGGCTGGCTTTTCCTTCATTAGTGCTGCAAAAGCCAAAGCGAGCACAGCGGCGGGCATCCATTTCACAAAATGGATGCCCCTATGTGCCAACCTTGAGCTTGAATTGCTCAAAATTTTACATAAGGACTTTGAAAAAAAAAATGCTTTATTATTATTGGCTATCTATTTTGAAATAAAAAATTTTGGGCGAACCATTCCTTTAATGCTGCTGGGGCAAACTCGCCAATGTCAGGCATGGCGTAATGTGGGATTTCAACACGCAGAGAGATCTGATAATGAGATTGACGTCTGCCAGCAGAGGTAATTTATCATTCACAGTAAAGTACATCGAAATGAAGACCATGTGCCATGGCAAAGGCACATCTATTTGCAAATATTTCCATACAGCTGATATTATGTTGTATTTACCACAATTCCCTAATGTCTGCTAGCACAATAGCTGCAGATTGCCCACTGCAAAGGCCATTTCTGGACAAGGCATAGCTCATTAATACATTTGCAGCCAACGCGATCGCGGCACAATTGATTGCTACTTTTCCTGCAACTGTCTAGAATGGATGTACATGTTTATCATGAGGTGAAGAAATGATCCTCACACAATCTCTGACAATTCTTAGTAGTCAACGCTTCAGCGCTTGAGTGATGAGGCAAGTAAAGTCAATTTCATGTACCATAATTGTCACGTTCTTTCATTCGATGTGTCCGTCAAGTGCCCGAAGTCTAGGATAAGCCGTGTCGTTTGCTCCGGGCTCGATGGTTTCAAGATGAATGTCATTTTATTTCGCTGATGAGCACTTACTAGGCTGTCCATTTGGAAATACATCTCATAGGCCTGGGTAATGGCGGGGTTTTTTGTACAACAAAAAATTGTTTCCAAAATAAATCCATTGGACGGTACGAATCTAATGTGTATTTTGCAAAATCAATCCTTTATGCATGGGACAAAATAATAAAGTGCACATGTAAAAGAGTTACCGCTATGGTATGGTAGGATATATGATCTTGCATTTATAACGCGCCTATAGACAAGTGTTTCAAGCCTCGACAAGGCAAGGGAGGGGAAACGGAGGGGGGACAAAAGACAACGATCTTACTAGGGCAAGTGACATTGAGATCACTCAAGTGACGGGTGGGAGGAGGAAGGGAGAGTGCGGTACAAAGAATAAACAAGTAGTGCAGCCAAGCAGGTGGCAAGTGCGAGGGTTAAGTGCAGACAGCAGGTGTCAATAAGTGCAGGTAAGGGGACTGTAGGGTTACAGCCACAGACACAAATGGCAGGGGTTGCCAGGAGGCAGTGCGGGTGTGCAACTGGGCGGTCAGAGACCTGGGCCCGAATTCAGAGGGTAGCAAGGTGACCAGTGCAGAATCAGACAGGAGATCAGCAGGGGGTACTAATTATCCTGCCCAAGTCATTGGTACTTATCCAAATCCTTGATACTTATCCGAGACAACCAGGTGACAATTATCAGACCATGCACGCAGTTCCTCGCCTTAGTTATACTACAGAATTTACTGTTCCGCTTATTTCATTATGAAGTGGTACCATGAGATACTGCTGGTCTGACTGCTAAAGCAGATACTGGAATCCAAGTCTAATTTAGTCTGCATGCTTTTAACTTGGTGCAGCGGACATTACATTGGATCTTTCCTCTGATTTTTGTGTTCTTAGTGTAATTAATTTACATACCAGAACCACAGGAAGCACTCAACAAAATTCAGACATGTACACCCGCCCCTGTAGCATGACACTATCCTGGTAATCATTAAAAAAGAACAGATATGGTACAGGCCCGACAGGTCCTAATCGTTGCCTTAACTTACTCTACAGGCTCAGCCCAGAAATAAGACCCATAGATACTGGGCAACTAAGGATAGTAAGGCGCGTCCAATTTTCAGATTTACGTCTTTTCCACAATAATGTCAGTTCTGCTTGGTCGCTAGGTGTGTCTTTTAGTCATAACATTGGGACTACTACTCTAAATACCAGAACCAGGCCCCTATCAGAAGGGAGATGCATTAGCCACTACTGTTCTTCCAATTTCTGACTTAGATGAGCAGCAAAGTGACTAGTGCTTCCAGGGGCAGGTAAGTGTAATGAAATACAACAGTAAATTGATGTCTGAAAATGTACCAATATGATCATCCTGTGGCTCTGATTCAACTGTGCCACACAATAAAGGCTTGCTCCGTCTTTACCTTTGCTTTCATTCTCGCCAGTGTATATGCCCCAGGACTTTTTTTAGAGCCACCACTGCTACTGGGAATGGCTATCCCATGTGTCCAATACACTTAACAATTAGCTAAGTAGGGACGCAACGTACCTCCTTTCCAGAGGTTATGCCTCCGAATTTACCTCGGAGTTCCTGCTGCTACCGCCGACCTGCCCAAAACGAGGGTGTGGAACACGAGGTCCCTTTCCATCGCGGCTGCTGCCACCCACCAAGGACTACACCACTGATGGATCACGTGTCCATCCCTACGCCTACTTCTTGGGCGCCATTAGCCCTGGGGGGTAATCCTCTAGGGGCACTGTCTCTCCCTCTTGCCCCCGTTCATGCCTGGTCATGTGCCACACTACCATCCATTGTCTATTACATTCTATCACCTTTCTTTTTACCTCCCTATTCGTCATGTCTAGCCCTATTCCATGTAGGATTTCCCACCATTCCTTTCCCAAGTCTTCTTTTACCCATTCTCGCAACCTTTCCAATCTCTGTGTTCCTTCTGGCACTTCTGGCTCCCTCCCCTCTATTAATCCTGTTCTTCTTGTTTGTAATCAGTCCCATTCCATTCTTGATGTCTTCTTACGACTCAATCTTTATTTCCTTGGTCTTACTGAGACATGGATCCCTCCCGACAATTTGATTCCTGCTTTCCACCAGCCACTGCTTCTACTCACTTTTTCTACCCCACCCCTTCCCCTCTGGGAGACGTGGTGGTACTGGGATTCTCTAACTCTTCTTGGACGCTATTACCTCCCCCTTCTGTTGGTCTTCCAGTCTTTACCACTTTTGATTACCATGTTTCCTCTTTCTCAAACCCTTTTCCGGTTTCATTTCTTATTATTTACTGACCTCCCAGTTCATCTACTGATTTGAAAGACCATCTTGATTCCCTTCTTTCACTCCTTCCCTCCCCTCTCCCTTCTTTCTTCTTGGTGACTTTAATCCCCCTCTTCTTACTACTTCTAATCATTCTTCACTTCTATCACTTTGACTCCTATCAATTAAATATTCTCCCCTCAGCCCCTTCCCATCAATCTGGCTCCTGCCTTGACCTCATCTTTCCTTCAATGCCTTCCCTTCCCAGCTCTATTTCTGTTCACACCCTCTACCCCTCGGATCATCACCTACTCTCACTTTGTCGCTCTCCCCCTTCTCCCCACCCTCCCTCCCTCTCAACCTCTACCTTCACTCTTAATCTCTGCTTTTTTTAAATTCCACCTTACTTCTTTCTGTACTTCACTCTTTTCTCCCTCTATTGCCTCCTGCTCTCCAGACAATGCTGCAAGCACTCCTCACTCCACTCTGTCTACTCTAGAGTCCACCTATCCCACTTGCCCTCACCTACCTCCGCTGCAACGTTTGCGAAACCAGATGACGCTGGAAAAAAAGTCTCATTCACCCTGTGATCTTACCACACTTTCTTCTCTACATTCCTTCTATGATCTTGCTTTACGCAATGCTAAAAAATCTAATTTCTCTGAATATATGATCTCTCATCATCATCATCCTTGTCTTTTCCACCTTATTCAAACAATTTTCTCCCCCAAACAACTTGATCCTTCCCTCTTTTCATCTTTCATCTTATGACTTTGCAAACTAGTTCACATCTAAAGTAGCTATTCTTCTCTCCTGCTTTTCTACACCTACTCCTCTTTGCCCACCTCCTGTAATCCCACCTCCTTACTCAGCATTTTCCTTCTCTTTCCAAATTTGACAGCTCTGCCCTTTTCACTCATGCCCATCCTACTGCTTCGCCTTCTGATCCTCTTCCTTGTACCCGTATTCCCTAAATTTATCATCACCTTCTTTCTTATTTTACCTCTCTTATCAACTCCTCCCTTAATTCTTGTTCTCCTTCTCTCTTCAAACATGCGCTCATGCTCCCTATCTTTAAGAAACCCTCTCACAATCCCTCAGTTTCCACTAACCGTAGTCCAATTTCTCTTCTTCCATCTAAACTTCGAGTGTTGTGTATTCTCAAATTTCCGCCTATTTCAATCTCCACTCTCTTCTGCTGCCTCCACAGCCAGCCTTCAAATCTTCCCAACCAACGGAGACTGCACTCCTCTTTTTTTTTTAATAAAACATTTTATTGTTTTTTGGTAACATAAAAACATACAGCCCCATACAATGGGGTGAACAGAACTTCCCTTACCCGCCCGCCAGTGCTTTCCCGCCACAGTCTTATACTAATGAGCCTTTAAACATGTCCCGACACTTTTCCTTTTCACCTTACACAACCTGGAACACTCCCGAGTTGTTGGATGACATTTCGGTTCGTCGTTATATATTACTTTTAGTGCGCTTCTTCCCAGTTTTGCCATATTTTGAGCTTTTTCAGGACACCCTCTGGCCGTGTAAACCCTTTTTTCCATTGCGATGCAGATGTCTACATCCGTGATCCATTGTTCATAGCACGGTGGCCTTTCGGAGCCCCACAGTTGCGCAATATTTCTTTTGAGGATTGCAGTGGTGGTGTATAAGAACGCTATTTGTATCTTGTTAGTTCAATATTTCCTTCATTCCCCAGCAGTAGTTGCTTCGGATTTACATCTATTCTCTTTCCCATTACCCTTGACAGTTCGTCGCAGCACTGCTGCCAGTATTGTTGAATGAAGGCACATCCCCACAGTATATGATAGTAGGAACCCTCCTCCCCTCTTACATCTCAGGCAGTTTGGGTTAGTGGTCTTCCTCCAATTGAACAATACCACCCTCGGATAATAAATCCAATGTAATACCTTCAGTTGAATTAATCAAAGTCTGGAGGAAATAGCCAATTCTCTGGGGTACATTAGGAACAAGTTACTTACCTGTAACTGTTGCTCTCCAGCATGGGTCTGGCATGGATTCACATGCTCAGGAATATTCCCCGTCGTCAGCCCGGGAATCCTCGGTAAAGAAAAAAATCAGTATCAGTTTCTTTTCTGATCTGTCTTTCTCAGTAGTAACCAATCACTGGTCTCTGGGTCATACTGCCCCCAGCCAATGACTGCCCTCTCCTTAAGCCCCGCCTCTGGCAGCCATCCTCCGATTTAGTAGCACGCAAAGTGGCAGTATGACCAAGTGTAGAGCCGCAGAGGGGTAGGAGGGAGGGTTCGCATGTGAATCCATGCCAGACCCATGCTGGAGAAGAACAAGTTACTTCTTACCTTGTAACGTTCTTTCGATGGGATGTTCTGCTGACGTATTCCTTATCTTTGATAATACGTTACCAGCTTGCTGGCCTCGGAAATTATTTCTGTAGAGGGCGCTGCGTGTCGACGTCCGCCGAGTCGATGTCCCTCGACGGCCACCGTATCGGCGCCGACGTCACCATGCCCATAAATAGCCACGCGTGGCGTCCGTTGCTCAGTTCCGTTTTGTAGCATAAGAAAAGTCATGCCTGAATTGGTTATTGACCTTGAAGAAGTGTAAGCTGCAACCACAAGGGAAGAATTACTGCGAGGATGGATGTGAGGGGCGATAAGGAATACGTCGGAGGAACATCCCATCGAAAGAACATTACAAGGTAAGAAGTAACTTGTTCTTCGAAGGGATTGTGTCCTCCGACGTATTCCTTATCTTTGATAGACTCCCATAGCAGTGGCATGTAATTGGAGGTGGGAGTAAGAATGTCATGTATCCCTTTAGGGATGCAAATTGACAAGGGGGGTCCTGGGAGTCTCTCTGCCAGACATTAGTCCTGGTTACGAGAGACTTACCCAGAGTTTTAAGCTCACTATCTTTCACAGAGAAGAAATATCCCAAACATATCAGTCTTTGTCCTGCCCTGGGGCAGTCCAGCACCGAAATGCTAGGCAATTCTCCTCTGAACAAGAGTACCAACAGCATCCCCAGACACGTGTTTCGGTCTGGTGGACCTCATCAGTAGGGAGGAGCTGTGCCTCTCTAAGAATAGTGAGCCAGGGGTCCACGTCTGGATTCCCCTAGTAATTTAGGGTGAGACCCAAAGTTACTTAAATATGCAAATTGACAAGGGAGGGTCCTGGGAGTCTCTCTGCCGACGAGTGAGTGCATAGTCCTCTCGGTCGGAGACGAAGGCGACGGAAAGAAAACAGGTAACACCAAGGGCTCGTTGAGGTGGAAGTCCGACGGCACCTTGGGCATAAAGGAGGGGTACGTCCTCAGCACCACCCTTGTGTCATGAAAAGTCAAGTATGGAGGCTTGCAGGATAGGGCCTGGATCTCTCCCACTCGTCGTGCAGAGGTGATGGCCACAAGAAACGCAGTCTTCCACGACAGGAACTCCAACAGTGCCGAATGCAGGGGCTCGAATGGCGCCCCCATGAGCCTGGTCAGCACCACGTTGAGCTCCCACACCGGGGCAGGGGGCCTTCACCGGCGGGAACGATCGGAACAGTCCCTTCATAAATTCCTTCACCAGGCGATGGGACCACAAGGACGCCCATTCTGTGGTTCTGGTGTATCGGGATATCGCAGCCAGATGTATCTTGATGAGGCGTGAGCCAGTCCAGCCTTGGCTAGCGACAGTAGGTACGGCAGCACTTGAGGGGCCGTAATCCGTAGAGAGTTAATCTTCTGTGCACGGCACCAGACAGAGAACCTCTTCCACTTATGTCTGTAGCACTTGAGAGTTGAGGACGCCCTGGCCTTTGCAAGAACCTCTCTGCAGTCAGCCGGGATATCGTACCCTCCAAAATCTAGTGCTGCAGGAGCCAGGCCTGCAAGTTCAGCGACTCCGGGTCGTGATGAAGTATGGCGCCTCCTTCTCTGGAGAGAAGATCGCCGTCCGTCGGCAGCTTGACTGGTGGGGACGCTGACAAGTCCAGAAGGTCCGGGAAACAGATCTGCTTCGGCCACGCCGGTGCGACGAGGATCATCCTGCACCGGGACAGCTTGAGCTGGTTGACGAGTCGGAGCAGCAACGGCAACGGAGGGAACGCATATAGGAACAGGCCGTCCCAGGGGAACGAGAAAGCATCGCCCATTCTCCTTGGCTGGGGAAACCTGCTGGCGAACCTCTGGCACTTGGAGTTCGTCGCCGTCACAAACAGGTCGATCTGCGGTTTTCCCCATCGTCGGAAGAGTCGATCCACTTGATCCTGACGTAGTTCCCACTCGTGGCACGAGTGCAGCTCCCTGCTGAGTGAGTTGGCAATGGTGTTTTTTATCCCTGCCAGGTGAAAGGGCACCAGAAACATCCCTTGGGCGACGGCCCAATGCCACAGATCCTGGGCTTCCTTGGAGAGGGCTGGGGATCTGGTTCCTCCCTGCTTCCGGATGTAGAACATCATGGTGGTGTTGTCGGTGAAGATTCTCACCACCTTGCCCTTGAGGGACGGGAGAAAGGACCTGAGGGCCCAGAACACTGCACGGAGCTCCAGGATGTTGATGTGGAGCGGCTTCTCCTCCGGGAGCCAAAGGCCTCTCGCGTGAAGTTCTCTGGTGTGTGCGCCCCACCCTTCCAGGGAGGCATCCGTCATCACAGTTATCTGGTGAGATGGGGTCTGAAAGTCTGTGCCCGCTGTCAGATGAGCGTGGGTGCCCCACCACCGGATCGCTCGTCGGAAGGTCTCGTTGAGCGGGATCCTGTCCTCGAAGCTGCCCGATGCTTGGATCCAGCAGCCGTCGAGGAACTCTTGCAGAGGGCGCATCCGAAGCCTGCACAGGCGCACGAGATATATGCAGGAGGACATCATCCCGAGGAGGGACTTGATGGACCTCACCCTGGCCACGTCGGTGGCCAGCAGACGCTGCACCTTGCCCAGGATGGCCTTCGTCCTTTACTTCCTTTAAACGCGAGGCCAGACGTGCCACTGTGTCGAGCTTGGCTCCCAGAAACAGTGCGACTTGCGACAGGACCAGGTGGGATTTGGGAAAGTTGATGGAGAATCCCAGGTCCGTGAGCAGCTGGACGGTCTTCGCTGTGTGTTCTACAGCGAGCTCCCTTGTCCTTGCTCGAATGAGCCAGTCGTCCAGGTAGGGGTAGACGTGGATCCCCTCCAGGCGCAGCCGCGCCGCCACCGACGCGAGGCACTTGGTGAACACCCTGGTTGCTGACTTCAATCCGAACTGGAGGGCCTTGAACTGGTAATGCCGTCCTTGGACCACGAACCTGAGGAACTTTTGGTGTCCTTTTAGAATGGGGATGTGGAAGTACGCATCCTCCAAATCCAACAACGACTGGAAATCGCCCTCCTCCAGCTGTCCCAGCACGTGCTGGAGGGTGACCATCGGGAACTTCTGTGCCTTGATGTACTTGTTCAATCGTCGCAGGTCCAGGATGGGGCGCCATCCTCCCGTCTTCTTTTTCACAAGGAAGTACCTTGAGTATACTCCGGAGCCCCGGAGCCTCTTCGGGACGAGCTTGATGGGACCTTTTTTGAGCATCACCCTTACCTCCAATAGCAGTTGAGGGATGTTATTTTCCTTCCTGGCCACGGGTGCAATGTGGGGGCACTTTTTTCTGGGCCAGGGCGTCCAGCACCCAACTGTCGGTGGAGATGGACTGCCATACACTGATGAACTTCGCCAGCCGGCCTCCCACAGGGGTGCTTCGGAGGGGGGCCCGACACCACGGTCGGTTCAATCTTGCTTGGAGGACGCTTTGCCGCCTTGGCCTCCCTGGCGACAACGGCGGGGTCCACCCGATTCACCTCGTCCTCTATAGGCTTCCTGCGACGAGGAGCGTGCCGCTTGGCAGTACGTAGAGGAGCCACCGCCGAATCCCTTGGAGGCAACCCTGCTTGCCTCCAGTGTTCCAAAAGGACGGCCTTTGTTGCCGGAGAACACCTAGGGCCTTAGCTGTCTCCGTGTCCGCCTTGATGGCTTGGAGGGACTCATCCACTGTTTTCCCAAACAGATTGTTCCCGTCGAACGGCATGTCCAAAACCTTGGTTTGTACGTCCTGGCGGAAATCCGTCGTCTAAGGCAAACGCTGTTGCCTAGCTGGCGGAAACCGGTGTCGGCAATGTCCGTTGCCACCGTAATGGCGCGGTCTGATGCCACTTCGCCTTCTTGCAAGATCTCCAGGACCTCGGCCCTCTTGTCGTCCAAAAGAGGGGCGATCTTGTACCATAACTCCCTGTCGTAGCGGGCCACGATCGCGAGGGCGTGGGCCGCCTTAATCGTTGCCGCCGATGAGATAACTCGTCGTCCCATTGCGTCCAGCTTCTTTCCTTCACCGTCCGGTGGGGAATATGACGTTGATGTCGATGCCCCCGCTGCTTTCTTCTTGGCCGCCTCTGAAATGACCGAGTCAGGGGTAGGTTGTGCCCTAAGGCACAAAGGGGCCACGTCGGGGACCCGGTACTTCTTCTCGTACCGATCCCTCTTGGCAGGTGTTGTAGACAGGTTCTTGAGAAGGGTGAGGCCCTCGTACAAGATGTCATGCAGCAGAGGCACAGCGAGGACTGTTTTCCTCTTGGCCTCGCGCCGTTGGTAAAGGAAACCTTCCTTCTTCTCTTCGAGGCAGAGCTGAAAAAAGCTTGGATGCCCTGGCGATTATTGCATGGAAAGATCCGATCTAGTCGGGCGAGGAGGCCCGGGCTGGGGGCAATGGGAGCTCCATCCCGTCACCGCCATCGTCACCGGTACCCGTCGTGGCCGTGTCCGTTCCTGCGTCATCCCCAAGGATCGGGGTTGTGGGCAAAGGTTGAGTAGGCCGCGAGGGCTGAAAGGGCAGGGCTGGATGGATCCGTCTTTTCTTGTTCGGGGGGCTTCCCGCCGGGCCTGGCTCCGGCTCCTCCATCGAGCCTGGTTCCGGTTCCTCCGTCGGTGGTAAGGGCAATCTGGTCCTTATCTCCAAACATAACGATTGTATTGCCAACAAAATTGTCGCTGAGTTGTCCTGCGGCTCCGGAAGCGATGGGTGACTAGGACCCGCCACTCTCATCACCTTTGTCGGGATCACTCCTGTGGGAACGGGCCTCTTCAACGCCCTCGTCGAGGCCCTCTAAGACTTCTACCAGCTCCTCCTCGGATGCTGTGTCCCTGTCCACAATGGCCACCGGCTCTCTCCCCCCTCTTTCTGCTGGGGTCTTCACAGGGGTCTTTTCGATGGGTCTGAAAGAGTCTTCCCACCGCGGAGGCAGGGAGATTCTGGGCCCTGAGGTCGCCTCCACTGGTGTAGCCTCCACAGGCTGCGCCAGGGCCGCTGCCACTTCCTCGATAGAGGCCTTGGCCGGGTGAATCAAGGCCTTTGCCACCTTATGCGGGCCTGTGGCCTTCACCTTGGGGGGAGGGTCACCGCTTCGCTCCCCCTCGGCCGGATCCTTCGAGCTCGACCGGGGCCTCTACGGAAGCTTCGCCGGGTTCTCGGCCTTCCTCTTTCTTCCCTGAGCCAGAGCGTTGGGCCAAGGTTGATGGTGCTGCGGAGGATGCACCCTGCCTGGCAGCCGAGGAGCCCCACCGTTCGGCGCTCCCGGTGCCCGCGGACTCGCGGTGCTTTGCCTTCTGTTGGGCCCCCTCGCTGGGGCGCCCTCACAGGACTTAGAAGACTGCTCGGACTTCTTCTTCTTCTTCTCACCCGACAGGCTCTTTCCTGCCAGCCAGTTGGAGAGATGAAGGTGTCAGTCCCTGATGGTCCGTTCCGACATGTTCCCGCAAAACGCACAGTCCTTCTCCATGTGCGTTTTGTCCTCATGAAGGCAGTAGAGACATTTCGAGTGCTCGTCCTCCTTGAACACATTCTGCAGCTGGCATCCAGGGCAAACCCTGAACAGCTTTCCGGGCGTCGAGCTTCCTTTCTCCTGGGCCATGTTCGGGTAGGCCGCAGAAACTCCTGGACTCCTCCAAGAAGTGTAACTCGACAAAATCTTCACCCTTGAGGGGCGTACAAAAATCCGACACGGATCCCTGTTAATCGGATGTAGAGACGGTGGAGCTTGTGGCTTTATTTGACTGAAAAATGAGAAATTCTCTTTGAAAAAAGCGCGAAAACGCAGCAAAAGCTCGAGAGCTAAACACGAGGACTCCCAACACTCGAGCGTGCAGTAAAAATCTGAGGATGACTGCCAGAGGCGGGGCTTAGGGAGAGGGCAGTGATTGGCTGGGGGCAGTATGACCCAGAGGCCAGTGATTGGTTACTACTGAGAAAGACAGATCAGAAACGAAACTGATACTGATTTTTTCTTTACAGAGGATTCCCAGCCTGACGACGGGGAATATTCATGAGCATGTGAATCCATGCCAGACCCCATGCTGGAGAAATGCAGTTACCCATTCTTCTGGAAGTATGTCACCTACCTCCCTCTCCCATTTGGCTTTCAAACCTGACAGATCTTTTTTGGCAAAGGAGTTTATGGCGTTGTATATAGTGGACGTGACTTTATATTTAAGCAAATCTGGGAACAGGTTCCGTTCCAACGGAGCGTAGTCAGGCCCGTCAGTCAATTCAGGGAGGTGAGACTGCAGCGCATGTTTGAGTTGCATGTAATGGTATTGTTCGTTGGGAGGGAATGAGACGGTGGCAACTAGATCCACAAATGAAATTATTTCCTTTTCTTTTAACACATCTCCAAGTCTCGCAATGCCTAGTCGGGCCCAAGATTGCCACTTAGGGAGTTTGTTCACTTCCGGGAGGTGTCCATTGTTCCATAGTGGTTGTACTAGGGTTAGTTTTTTGCCCCAACCTAGGTATTTATGTATGTCTGTCCAGACCAGGGTTATATGTGGCAACATAGATGGGGTGGAAGGTCGTTCTCTCTTCCGGTAAAGTAGGTTCATGACTGATCTTTCTTGCGTGTCGGGGTCCTGTATTTTGTTGGTTTGCAGCCGGGGTAGTCCAATTCCCCCTACCCATATGGATCTCTGTAGGGTAGTGAGTGCAAGTCGTGGATGACCCCCGGTTCCATAGCAACTCTCTAAGTGTTACGTCTATTTTCTGGAACTCACTGGTGCAATGGGTAGCGGTGCATTTTGTAACATGTAGAGAAAGCGGGGGAGAGTCATCATTTTGAAAAGTGCAGCGCGACCCAGTAGCGTCAGTGGTAAGGACATCCAATGGCGGACATCCTCCTTGAACCTGATCATTATCGGGTGAAAGTTATTTACGACGTAGTCTCATAGTTTATATGTAATTTGTATACCTAGGTATCTGAATTGTTCCCATCCAACGCAATAGGGGCATTTGTCTGGTGTTGCATTATCTATCTGCTTCACTGGGAATAGTATGGATTTTGCCCAGTTGACACGAAGTCCGCTGAACCTGTCGTATCTCTCTAGCAGACGTGACACTACAGGACAGGAAACCCGTGGGTTCTCCAGGTATATTAACAGGTCATCCACGTATAGGGACACCTTGTCCTCCCAGCCGTCCGCCCACTTGAAGCCACCCCATGTTTGTGTGGATCTCAACAGGATCGCTAAGGGTTTGATTGCTAGCGCGAAGATCAGGGCTGATAGTGGGCAGCCTTGTCTCGTGCCTTTACCTAGCTGGAAGGGTTTTGAAGTTTACCCATTTACTTTTGTTACTGCTGCTGGACGGTGGTATAGTAGCTTGACTCAGCTCGTGAAGTATGGGCCTATGCCCATTCGACGCATAATTTCCCAAATTGCTTCCCAGTGCACAGAAACGAAAGCCTTTTCAAAGTCTATGGACAGTCGGGCCAGGGGGTTTTGTAGCCTAGGTAGATTTTCTAATGCTGTGTGCAGTCTATATATATTCTGGCTGGTGGATCTTTGCGGCATGAACCCACATTGGTCTGGGTGTACGAGTGTGTTTATGACTTGTTGCAGCCGATTGGCCAATAACTTTGCAAGTATTTTGGCCTCACAATTTATTAGAGAGATGGGTCTGTAGGAGCTACACAGGTCAGGTGGTTTATCTGCCTTTGGTAAGGCTATTATTGTGGCTTTTCTGAGGTCTGGGGGAAGGCAACCCTGTCAATGCGAGTGTTGAAACAGGCGCAGTAGGTGCGGGGAGATTACGTTTGCGCCTATTTTCTTCCATATTTCGACAGGAAAGCCGTTTGGGCCTGGGGTTTTCCCTAACTGGAGTTCTGACATTGCTTGAGTTACTTCTTCAGTAATTTCTTGTTCTAATAGGCTGGCCTGTTGCTCACTTAAGGTAGGGAAGGTGATTTCCTCTAGGATATCGGACGGAGGCAGAGAGGAAGGTGCGCTGTATAATTCAGCACAATACTTTGCGAATCCTTCCGCTATGTCTTGATCTGATGTTAGTGGTTCTGATTCGTTCGTTATTAGTTTCCTAACTTGGGTAAGGCCTAGGTCTCTGCGCTCTAAACATGCCAGTATTTTCCCCCGCCTTGTCTCCTGTTTTGTATATTTTCGCTTGCATTGCTGCGTGCGCTTGCTTGGCGTTGTCTAAAGCTATATGTTGTAATTGCTTTTGTGCTAGTTGTAGCTCGCACTGCGTCTCAGGTTGGTCATAGGATAGATGATCAATCTCTGCGTTTCGTACCTTTGCTTCAGCTTCACGTATCGCTTCAAGATGTTTTTTCTTGTGGGCTGAGGTCCAGGCTATGATTTCGCCTCTTAATACTGTCTTTAGTGCTTCCTATAGTGTTGTGGGGCTGTCTACCGAGTCTGTGTTTATTTATAGGTATGTGTCAGTGGCCTTTTGTATATGCTCCACTAGTTCTGGGAATCCTAGGTAGTAACCATTCAATCTCCAGCTAGGTAGGGGAATTGCTCTGTTGGTACACTAATCGTTATCGTAAGTGGGGAGTGGTCCGATATTCCCCTGGGGAGTAGTTGGGCTTCACATGCTTCGTGTATGTTGCTTAGTGGGAAGAAGAAATAGTCCAGTCTAGAGAGTGAGGCATGTGCACCAGAGTGATACGAGTATTCTCTTATGTTAGGATACAGCAATCTCCATACGTCTTGCAACCCCAGTGCATTAGTGAATGTGGCAAGTTTAGTACGTATGTCTGGATTCCTGGATCGTACATGCGTCCTGTCAAGGTCTATGTTCATGACTTCATTGAGGTCTGCTCCAATCAACGTGAGGTCTTCAGGGTTATTGGCAATTAGGGGCGTAATGTCATTTGTCAGAGGGGTTAGTAGATTAGGTGGTGCATACACAGTGATCATAGATATAGTGCGTTCCCAAAGGGTCCCCATCGTGTGGACAAACCTGCCTCCTTGGTCCTGGGTGACCGTATTGGGGCTGTAGGGAAGTCTTGTGTACTAGGATTAGTACCCCACGTGCTCCCATCGAGAAACCGGCGTGAAAGGCTTGCCGGTAGTTTGAACGTCTAAACAACGTACACTTTGTGCCCACCAGGTGTGTCTACGTTAGGAAGGCTATATCCGGCGGAGTGGCGATTTAGTACTTGTAGGACTAGACGGCCTTTAATGCTATTTCCGAGCCCGTTGACATTCCATGTCATCACCCGGATGGTTCTGCGTTTATTTATGTCAGTGATTTGTGTCATGTGATCTGTGTGAATATGGCGTCAGTATGATGCATATCTAAGGCTGTTACATGATCCAACCCCCTGGGTAGGCTATGGTTTTGATCATACGTGGGTTGGTTATTTGTCGAGACTCGCTTGTTCCATTGTTGTACCGGGCTCATTCGTGGGGTAAATATTACTATGCGTGCGTTGGTAGTGGTGCGGTCTTTAGCATCTAAACAACGGATAAGAAAGTTATCCCCAACTCCCCCCTCCCCATACTCCACCCCCAACTGAAGCATCTGTCGACCCAACAAACTTCCAAGCAGTTAAACTCTAAACTTTATCCAACATGCAGTCGCTCAGCTTTAGCTGGGGTCAGCAGTTCGTGTGTAGCCAGCGCCAGTCTGTGTAGCACCTCTTTACGGTGCTTTGGTTCGTTGCCTTGTTTGGGGGTGGCTGTTCGGTTGGCCGCCAGCCTAGATATGTCTTATATTTTAGTTTCCGTTGTGGAGCATAAGCTCTGTTGCGTTGCTTGTTTGATGTTTCGGTCATCTTCACTGGTTGTTGCAGCTCTTAATGCGTTTCCTTGATGCTGATTCTCTATTTTTTGTTGCTGCTGCAGATCCATGTCTGGTGGGTGCTCAGGATGTGGTCTATTGCGTTCCTCTCTCCCCCTCCCCGCAGAGCCCCAATCGCCATCTATGTGCCTCGCTGCCCAGTTCCACGCCTCCTTGGGATCTGTGAAATGCACTGATGCGCCCTTATGGTAAATCTTAAGTTGGGCAGGAAAGATTAGCCCATATTTAACACCCAGTGAGTGCAGGCGCTTCTTGAGTGGATCGAATGACTGCCATGCCTTTTGCACTTCCCTGGTAAAGTCAGGGAAGAAGGCGATTCTTGAACCATTATACGTGATTGTCCCTTTTGATCTCGCCAGCTGCAGCACCATGTCCCTATCCCTATAGTTTAGGAATCTTGCGATGACTGTGCGCGGTGGTGCCCCGGGAGTGATTTTGCCGGTTGGAATGCGGTGGGCCCGCTCAATGGAGAAAAAGTTCGAAAAGGATTGCGCATTGTACGTGTCCACAAGCCATTCCTCGAGGAATAGTTCCATACAGTCCACCTCCGCCTTCTCGGGGAGGCCAAGTATGCGTACGTTGTTTCGCCTGGATCTGCCTTCACTATCATCCACTCTCGCCTCCAGGAGCTTGATGCGTGCCATCAGCCGGACATATTGCGATTTATCCCCCGTAGACTGTCTTCGGTTTCCGAAATTCGTGCCTCCACCTCCCCAGTGCGTGAGGTCAACTTTTAGAGGTTGTGTCTTAGTAGGGACACATCCGCACCGATACTGTCCATCTTTTTCTCCATTGACGTTCTGGAGCTGGCAATGGCACTCATTATATCCCTGAGGGAGATAGCTTCCTCCATGCAGTCTGGCTCAGATATTTCCAGCCACTCCGGGGAGCGAGCCGATGGTGTGGTCGCGTACTGCTTAATTCTGCTTTGCGTAGAGGTTTTCCTGGGTTTATCCTTCCCCATTTCCGGGTATCTGATCTGGTGTCGGTAGGGGCCCGTCCTGTGCAGGGCGGGAGAAGACCGCAGCGGGGTGAAAGGGCCGATGGTATCGCTGGGTCGGGGGTGCTTTCGCCGGGTCATGGTGCCGAATGGACGGAGTTCCCAAGGGTCTGCGCCAGTTATAGTGTTGATGTTCCAGTGTCACTTTATGGCCGGAGTGACTACCGGTCACCAGGACCTTCCCGGGATTGCCCTGGATACGGACACGTGCGCACGTGTGCTCAGGCAGTAGTGGTCGTCTCTCACTATTCAGCAGCGCTCCGCAGTACACCCTCGCTGCAGGTGCTTGCCTTGTTCAGCTGGAGGAGGCAACAGCACTTCGGGGCAGCAGCTCTTTTCCCGGCACCGGGGTCACCTACTCTTTGGGTCCCCTCGTCTTGTGTCTAACAAGCAGGTGAATCCACCACAAGTGGAGCTCCAGTTCGTTCACCCATGCAGTTCAGGAGATGATTAGTGTCCGGAGGGTGTCTTCTGGGTTTGTGGTAGTTCCGATCATGTAATTCCGTTCGCTATATTGAGTGTACACAGCTTGCTTCGCACGGGATTGGAGCACAGTTCTGCTTTGGTCGTGTGCTCCTGTGCTGGAGTATCACTGCAAGCAATATTCTCGGTGCTCCAGGCCGTGTGAATAATTCAGGCGCATATAATAGGTACACAGCCTGCACAGGGGGCGGGGGGCGGCAGACGCCCTGTGCCTTCGCTGGTTCCACGCGTCCACCTTCACTGGCAGGATCGGTGTCCCGTTGCGGCAGGTGATCCCAAACACCCGGGCAAAGCTTCTTTCCTCCTCCTCACTGCTCGTTCCCCTCTGCCGCGTCTCGTTCCCTCTGCCTACATCGGTCCCGCGGTGGCCATCTTGAGTTCGTTTCGTGGCACGGAGACCGCGGCTACAAAGCTTCGACTCTGCTCCGCTGTCGCTGGAATCAATGCAACATATATTCTATTTTTCCCCTTCCCGTGCTCTGGTTTTCACAATGTTCAGATACAAACAGTGGAGTGATCCCAGGGGTTGCAATGTCTCGTGGGGGAGGGCAGGGGTGGCGGGTGGGGGACTGGCCGAGGTGTGCCCACATTGATCGACCACTTCGCTCCCCTCCTAGTGTCTTCTCGTCCCATATTCCTCCGGTCCTCCCAAGCTTCTTGTGTTGCTGCCTTCACGTTCCAATCAGCAATCCCAGCTCGCTCGTACTTCTTGGCAGAATCACACCTTTTATACCCTAAGTAATTGTCAAGTGGAGTCAGGTGTAAATAAATGGTTTGGGTTGATTGCCTGACCATGCCCAACAATCAGTGGGACAATTCAAAGATGATACAGGATAGGCCTCACTTTGTATTCCTATGTTGTTTCTATGGGTAATCCTCATTGCTCTTGACCATACCGCTGTTAATATTCTTTCCACTTCGCAAATAAAAGGATTGTGTTGGTCCTGTTGTCTTGTAATATTTGGTGACAATTGCTCTGTAGGTGTTTTTGACAGGTGGCAACAACACCATGTAATATATAATCATGTAATTTGTAAACATGCAAAAAACAAAAAGTTTAATCCCTCTTTCCAGAGAAGCAGAAGATCTGTGGACTGCCAAACATAAGATGTTTGTGTTTGGAGCATCTTCAAGGGGTACAGATAGTTCAGGCAGATCCCATCCAAGGAACATTTACAGAAGTTTACTTGAGCGGAAAGCTGAATTAGTCCATGGTGGATTGGCTGTTTCAGTTGTGGCCGATTCAAAATGCAGACCTTTTTGTGACAGCGAGCAATGGCAAACACCTGACTTGTGCTTCCAGATTCCCTCAGAAGGGGTGAGAGAAACCTCTTCTTCGTCCCAGTACTTATTGGAAATTGGGAGGTGGAGATGGGGTGTGATGGGAAATATCCCATTATGGCTGAAGGAGAGAGGGTTGGCGTATAATTGGGAAGGGGGAATACCATGTCTCGCCCTTGGGCATTCTCCTCCCAATCCGCAGTGATCCTCCACTAAGGTGATCCTCCCTCGCTTGTCCACCCCCAGGGTCGGGATACCAAAAGCAATGGCCCTTCCCTGGCCACCTGAAGGGAAGATCCTGGGGAAGTAGGTGGGATGATACCATACTGGATGTAGACAGCAAAATCCTCGTAGGAATAGTGCAGAAAGAACTTTCTAGGCAGAAGACCAGGGGATCCTGCTAAAACAACAAATTGGTTTTCGCAGTGGTCTGTCGATGACGCTAAACGGTGCTCTAATGAGTCTAATAACCAGCAAGTCATTTAAAAAAGGAGATAACTTGTTATATGCTGCATGGATTGACTTCTCCCAAACCTTCGATACAGACAATCAAGACTACTATGGAAACAGCTAAAAGGTTGGGGAATACCAAGCGTTCTCCTAGCAATAGTGATTGGCTCCACAAACACACCAAACTACAAATCAGAATGGATAAATCCGGAAGATTGAGCAAAAACATTAGAACTGCAAGAGGAGTCAAGCAAGGTTGTAGCCTTGCTTCCTGTCTTTTTAATTTTTATTTGGTAGATCTATCGAGAAGCTTGGATGGTATGGGTCTGCCAAGTCGGAACGTGGAGAAGAACAAGTTACTCTCTTACCTGGTAACGTTCTTTCGATGGGATGGTCCGACGATGTATTCCATATCTATGACAGTAATCACCACAGCTGTGCTGCTTTGGACATTTTTGGCGTCTGCGTCCTGCGTTGATGACGTCGATGCGGCGTCCTCGAGGACCTCCTCCGATGGCCAAAGTCACTGAATGTTATAAGTAGGACGCACGACGCCCGTAGCCTCAGTTGTAGTTTTTTCCCAGAACATGTGCCATCAGTCTTCTGCCAGTCTGACACACACAGCCTTGTGGAAACGTAAGCTGCAATCGCATAAGAAATTCTGTAGCGGGGAAGGTAGGGATGGAGCGATATGGAATACGTCGTCGGACCATCCCATTGAAAGAACGTTACCAGGTAAGAGAGTAACTTGTTCTTCGAGGGGATTGGGTCCTCCGACTAAACAGAAATTTAGCATGCCCAATCAAATTGCCGAGTAAAGGACCTCCTTGTCAAAGGCCAGATCCTGCCCCCAGATGGAATCGAGGGAATATTGACATACAAAAGTATGTACCGAAGCCCAGGTGGCTGCATCACAGCTGTTGCGAATAGGAACACCCCAATGGAGGGCAGTAGAGGCAGCCATACCACTGGTAGAATGGGCCCATAAGCCGACCGGTGGGTCCTTACCCGCCAAGAGGTAACACTCGGAGATGGCCAAAATAATCCAGCGAGACAAAGTCTGTTTCGTCACAGCCTGTCCCAAACACTTTCCAGCGTAACCAATAAAGAGCTGATCGTCCACTCTGACCCGGGACATGCGTGAAATATAAAAGCTTAACGCTCTCCTAGGATCAAGCCTATGGAGCATCTCCTCTTCCTTACCAGGATGTGGAGGAGGATAAAATGGCGAAGAACAACCTTCTGGCCTAAATGAAATTCCGACACCACCTTCGGAAGAAAAGAAGGACGAACTCTAAGGACAACCCTGTCCTTATGAAACACAGTGAAGGGTGGCTTAACTGAAAGTGCCTGTAACTCACTCACTCACTCTGCGAGCGGAAGTGACTGCAACTAAAAATACAGTTTTCAGAGTTAACAGTCTCAAAGGGCATGAATGCAAAGGCTCAAACGGAGCACCCATCAGAAACTTGAGAACAAGGTTCAAATACCAACCGGGCACCTGGAAAGGTGACGGAGGGAACACATTAGTGAGCCCTTTCAGAAACTGAGAAATTAAAAGGAATTTTAAAATAGGAACACTCTTCAGACGAGAGCTTGAATATAGACAGCGCCGCCAGGTAACCTTTAATGGTACCCACTTGAAGGCCCCTGTGGGCCAAAAAAAGCAAAAAAGACAGAACCATGGGAATTTCAAATGCAAAAGGATCCACATTCTTAACCCTGCACCAGTCGCAGAACTTCCTCCAACGGCAACGGTACAGGGACTTTGTTGCAGGCCTTCTGGCCGAAAGCAACACCTCCATCATGTCTTCAGGGAGGTCCCAATCCTTATACCTCAACCTTTCAGAAACCAAGCGTGAAGGTTGAGAGACCTGACCTCTGGATGGAGAACCTGACCCCCCCCCCCTCCCGTGAGAGCTGATTATCTCGGTAGGGAAGACGACGTGGAGGGCAGATGGACAAGTCGAGAAGGTCCGGGTACCACGTCCTCTGGGCCCATGCCGAGCAATGAGGATCATCCGGGAACCGAACCTCCGCAGTACTTGCGGGATGACGGGGACTGGAGGAAACACGTACAGCAGTGGGAAGGACCACTCCACCACGAACCCGTCTCCTAACCTCCGTTTGGAGGAAATTCCCACAAGCAGAACCTCTCGCACTTCCGGTTGACACTGGAGGCGAAGAGATCCACTTGAGGGGTCCCCCAAAGGGTGAAGATCTCCAGGAGAATCTCCTGAGCCAACTCCCACTCGTGAGAGATCGCGCTCTGCCTGCTCAGAGCGTCCGCCGTCTCATTTTCGTCTCCTGCCAGATGAACTGCCGAGATCGAAACTTCCTGCTGGATTGCCCAGAACCAGAGCTGCATCGCCCCCCTGCACAGAGGAAGCGACCCTGCCCCCCCCCACTTTTTGTTGAAGTAGTGCATGGCCACCGTGTTGTCCGTCAGGATCAGGACATTCTGTCCTCGCACAGTCGGCAGAAAAGTCTTCAGGGCTAGCCTGACGGCCCTCAGCTCCAAAAGATTGATATGGAGTCTGGACTCCGACAGAGACAAACAACCGTTGACTGTCAACTTGTTGGCATGAGCTCCCCATCCCATGAGGGATGCGTCCGTCATGATCGTCACCTCCGGCCAGGGCAGCCAAAATGGAGTCCCCTCATCAGATTGCCTTCGCCGGCCCACCACAGAAGGTCCTGGGCGACCGAAGACAGCACCTGAACAGGGTCCGACATCCTGCCGGAGGACTGAGACCACAGGATCTTGAGTGCCCATTGCAAAGATCTCATCCGCAACCTGGCCTCTGGCACCAGAAGAATGCAGGATGCCATGAGGCCGAGCAGTCTCAAGAACTCAAACGCTGGGAGAGTCTGGGCAAGTTGAAACTTGTTCACCATCTGCTGAATGTGATGAGCCCTCACCTTGGGAGGAAAACACTACCCCAGGGACGTGTCGAGCACATCTCCGATGTACTGGAGCCTCTGAGTTGGTGTCAAATGGGACTTCTTTAAGTTGAGGGAGAAGCCAAGTTGTGGAGGGAGTGGCAGGTGACTGACAGATGATCCAGGACTTGGTCGGGAGAGCGCGCCCTGATCAACCAATCGTCCAGGTAGGGTTAGACGTGAATGCCCCCTTTCCTGAGGTGCGCTGCCACCACTACCATGAGCTTGGTGAAGACCCTCGGGGCAGAGGTCAATCCGAACGGCAGGACCCGAAACTGAAAGTGCGAGTCGTCAACCGCAAACCTCAGGTACTTCTTGTACTTTGGATGGATCGGCACATGAAAATAAGCATCCTTGAGGTCGAGAGACACCAACCAGTCCTGAAGTTGAAGGGCCTGGAGGACTTGAGAAAGAGTAACCATCTTGGACTTGTCCTTCCTGAGGAGTTTGTTCAAACCGTGCAAGTCCATGATGGGTCTCAATCCCCAGTCTTTCTTGGAAATCAAAAAATAAGGGGAATACCATCCCTTGTTCCTCTCCGCTACAGGCACCAGTTCTATACCGCCTTTCTCCAGCAGGGATTGAATTTCCTGCGCAAGGAGCGGATCCGGACTCTTCAAAGAGAGATTCCCCAGTGGATTGTCTTGAGGCCTCTGCCGGAAAGGAAGACAGTAGTCGTGGGTTATGATCTCCAGAACCCACACATCTGAAGTAATGGCGCGCCACTCTGCAAGATGCTGCGCCAGCCTTCCCCCAACCAGCGAACCATGGCCTCATGACTGAGCTGAAGCGGCTGCGGCGTTGCCTGAGGGCAAAGAGGCAACAGCCCGAGCAGCCTTGGCACCTTGAGTACCCCGTTTTCCACCTCTGGCACTCCTACGGTGGCCCCTTTGACTGGCAGCTCCTCTCGCTTTACCAAAGGATGAGTAATAACGAAAGGAACCTCCCCTCCATTGCTGTCCCATAGGAAGAAAAGGCGGAGGTTGTCGAACTGCAGCGCCCAAAGACTTTGCTGCAGTTTTTGAGGTCTGCAACCTCTCGAGGCTCTCGTCAGCTTTGCTGCCAAAAAGATGTTCCCCGTCAAAGGGCATGTTGAGGAGCCGGGCCTGCACATCAGGAGCAAACTCCGGCTTCCACAACCACGCAAACCTGCGTATCACGGTGCTCGCCGCCATGGACCGGCTGACGCAATCTGCCATGTCCAAACCCGACTGAACGGCCTCACACATAGCATCCTTGCCATCCTGAACCATGGCAAGGAAACCATCCCATTCATCCCCTTCGGGAATATGTTCAGCCGCCAAGGAAACAGTTCCACAGAGTGTGCGTGAAACGAGACAAGGCACAAATGGAGTTGGCCGCCTGAAGCGCCATACCCCCTGCAGAAAACACTTGCTTCGCCCAGCCGTCAAAACGCTTGTCGTCCCTATCAGGAGGGATGGTAGGGTACGAAGCCTGCTTTGCCGGGGCCGTAGCCGCCTGCACCACCAAACTCTCCGGAGTAGGGTGCTTGGACAAGTAGTAGGGGTCACTACTGGCTGGGTGGTATTTTCACGGCAAAGACTTGCTCACTGTCGGGAGACTCTCCGGAGCAGTCCAAGCCACTGCCACCCTTCTTTGCAGAGCCATATGGAATGGCAGTACCGGGTCAGTTGGTGGACCAATGCCGAGGATATCCTTAAGTGTAACGCTCACCTGACTCCCACGGAGGCGCTGGCCTGGTTCACGCTGCTGTGACCTCTTCTAAGGTGATGCGCAGGGTTCGGAAGACTGACTAGACCGGGCCCCCAAATCTGGCTTGTCTGGCTCGCAGAAGTATCCTTCTGTAGGCGAAAATAGGGGATTAACTGTCTGCGGGGTAATGCAATCAGCCTCCCACTTTCCCCTCTCACCCTCCTCGAAACCCTTCTGTGATTCCTCGTAGCGTCTCACCTTAGGGTCTGGAAGGACGAGCTCTCCATCCTGCTTCTGATGCAGGGGCGCGTTGGTATCCAGTTACTTCACTGGATTTTCGGATTGGTGAGAACCAAACTTGCTCGGCTTCCAGGTAAGTTTTTTGATAAGAGGTTCCCCTTGTGTCCATGCATTAATGTACTAATGCTAGTGTCTTTTTCCCCATAGGGGCCGGGGTACGGAATGCCAGGGAACAGGCACCGACCCGAGATGAGAGGTGAAATCCTTGTAGAAATCAGGTAAGTCTTTAATGAGCGTTTTTTGGTAATGTCTTTTCATTCGCTCATTAACGCTGATGTCTCTTTTTCCCCTTAGGGGCCGGGGTCCGGAAATGCCAGGATGCGGCGCGGACCCGAAATGAAGAGGGCAGGAATCAACAGGTAAGTCTTAACATGGAGATTTAGCTTTCCTTATTCCCTTCTCTCTCTCTCACCTTTTTGTTCTGGTCTTTTTCTCCCTAGGCGCTGGGGCGTGACTGCGAATCCGGATGATCGCTGCTGAACATGGAGGCGCCCAGTAAAGGTGAGTGGAATGCGGCGCTTCAGCGATCGACATGATGAGCTTTTAAATAAAAGTCTTCCTTTTCAGGATTGTCGGCGAGATGTCTCTGTGATGCGGCTTTAGCAGGTAAGGACTTTTCCTTCTTCTGTTCTCTTCTTCTCTTCCTTTGCAGGTGATCCAGGATGCCGGCAGGCGTGGCAGAAGTCAGGATGCAGGAGCAGACACGGTGAGCGTCCAGCTGCTAGATGCAGAACAACGCGAAGCATGTGTGGCTGTTCGGGTGGGGTTTAAATAGCCTAGGAAGAAGTTCCAGGTATGTATCCTTCCTCCAATCAGGTATGTATCCTTCCCCGACCACGCCCGGATGGTAAATTAGTCCCACAGGTAAAGTAGTTCCTTTCAGGCCTCAAGGAGGCCGGGATCCTGCAGCATGGTCTGCATCAGGTAAGTGCACCCAAGCACATCCATAATGAGCCTGGCGCCATAGGCGCCGGGACACTGTCCAAAGGGCCCCTTATATGGGGTTGCTGGGTCCTTCCTTGGGGACTGGATGTCCGCTTTCGGGGACGCAGGGCTTGAACCGGCTCCCCGGGAGCGGGCATCATGACAGCAAGGTCATCCTGAACAAACTCCCCTGGGGGAGCAGAACATCCTATGTACTCGGTGACCCGTGACGTAAGTCGCTGGTACGAAGAATCGGCATGAGTGCCAGTCTCAGGCCTACAAAACTCCACCTCCGGAGAGGTGTCCAGCCCACTAGCATCATGGAGGGACTACCTCAGGTCCTCAAACTGGCTACGGCCCGAGAGAATCTCATCAGGCACAGTGTCAGGCACCATACCATCATCAGAGCCCTCATCCACCTCTAAAATGAATTCCAGATGGCGGTAATAAGGCACAGAACTGGAACCAAATCCATGCTTGACCTTGGCCAGAGCCTTCCTAGGTAAAACCCCCGAGCCACGGGGTACCCCCGTTGACACAGCCCCGAAAGGCGTTGAGGGCATCGAGTGAATCGGCCCCGACTTCGAGAGAATCGGCGTAGACGACAGACGCAGCTGTCATGCCTGGGCCATGGGCGCACACATTGGTGACCATCATGGACTAACTGTTATTCATTTACCTACAGTATACTCTTGGAACGACCCCTATTCACATTTTGGTCCTTAATTCCCATTTGCGTGACTTTGGTGCTTTTTTGTTTTACTCAACTAACTACATGTACCACAATGCACTTTGCTACAACTATCTATTCCTGGCCATTGCCATTCGTCAACATCGGAACCACAATCCCCAGAAGCCCTAGGGAGCAGTGCTGCTTCCACCATCTCAGGACCAGAGAGGGAGGAGGCAGATTGTATTCAGGTGCACTGCTCCAGGTGCTGCCAATTAACCTGCCTCAGTACAGGGCAGGGCAGTATTCAAGCAGCTGCCTGCAGGAGCTCAGTCTCTTGCATTAAGAGAGTCCTTCCAGCACCTTTTTGCTTTGAGCCACGAATTTTGTATGCTGTTCCTGCTTTATCCTGCTTTTGTTCCAGTGCCCTTCAGGGCTCTCTGCATTGCAGCCGATCACGCTCTGCTGCCTTCTACCTACAGCCCTCGTCTTCCGGGCTCCTGCCTTGCAGTCGATCACGCTCCGCTGCCTTCTACCTACAGTCCTTGTCCTCTGGGCTTCCTGCCTTGCAGCCTACTACAGTCCTCTGCAGCCTTCTACAGTCAGCGGCCCTGCTCCTCTGGGCTCACTCCTTGCTGCCCTGCCCTTCTGGGCTCCTTGCCTTGCAGCCTGCTTCACTCCGCTGCCAACAGCCCTTGTGTTCTGGACTCCCTGCCTTGCAGCCTGCTTCACTCCGCTGCCTAATTCCCTTACCCTTTGGGCTCCTTGCCCACAGCCCTTATCCTCTGGGCTCCCTGCCTTGTAGCCCTGCTCCTTTGGGCTCGCTCCTTGCTGTTCTGCTCCTCTGAGCTCTCTGCCTTGCAGCCTACTACAGTCCTCTGCAGTCCACAACAGTTTACTGCACACCCCCTGTTTTCTGGCTGCTGCTCCCTTGCTTTCTTCCTTGTTTTCAATCCTCTGTTCTTGATACCTGTCCATTTCAGTTATACTGCTTTTCCTTCATTTCCTTCTGCTAGTTTGCTCATCGACTTCCTTTTCCCTGAATATTTCTGTTCTCGTCTTCTCTTGTATCGTAGGTAGATCCCTTTGTACAGAGCTTGACTGTTGGTTTCCGGCAGGCAACCTCTGCCCCTTCCCTTGTCGCGTTTCAGTGTTACAGACACCCACAGCTGTTGTTCCGAGCCATGAGCATACAGCGTGGGCCTCTGTTATAGCAATCTCTGCAGAAGGCTGGAGTTTCCTAAGGTCTGTGGAACACTCTTTCCCATTTCTGCATACACCCAAAGACGGTATCCAGTTTGTTTGACCTTTTATTTTCCTGCTACACTTGCCTACTCTTAGTTCTGTTTGAACTTCCTGCTGTGTGTGTACTTATCTGTCCACCTTACATCAGCACAACTACCCAAACCCTACCAGGGTGCCCTGTGCCACTCTTGACAGAGTGCCATCCTTGACAGTGGCGCCAACAGCATCAACGGCGTCGACACAGGCCTCGAAGGCGGAGCCCCGAGCGTGTCCCTCGACAACCTGGGCGCCGACGACTTCCTCAGAGGCGGAGCCTCAAAAGAGTCCGTCGACGACCTTGGCTCCACAGGCGTCGATGTCTTCCTCGAAGACTTCACAGGTTCACGCGGTCTCGAGCGCGTCGAGGACCGAGATCTGGACCGGGCATGCCGAGAACGATTCCCCTTGTCCGAGTGGGACCTTTCCCGCGAATCGTGACGACCACCCGAGCCCAAAGGTATGCGAGCGGCGTCTCTCGGCTGATCACTACCGACCCCACTCGGAGGCACGGACGGACCAGTGCCCTGCGATTCGAGAATCGCCAACATTTTCTTCCTGAAGGAAGCCCATTCCTCCGGTGTCGCATGCTTGGTGGGGTAAGCGACGAGCGGAGTCCTCGGATGAGGACGGGGAAGGCGACCGAAGACGGCGCTTCCAGCAGTGCCTCCAAGAGGCAGAGGAGTGGCGAGACCGACTCCGGGACCGAGACCCACTGGACTTCCGGCGACGACGTGGAGAGTCACCCCTCGAGTCGTCTGTCGAAAGCCCAGCAGACCTCGACTTCCGAGGCTTGGACACCTTACCTACTGATAACTTCTTCTTGCGCTCCCGGAAGGCTTTCGACGTGAGCGGCTGGCAGTCGACACAGTCATCCGTGTCATGGGCCTCCCCGAGGCACCAGAGGCAGGCGTCGTGCGGGTCTGTGACTGACATCTTGGACCCACAGTCCCCGCACTTCTTAAAGCCCAGACGCGGTGTGGAAGACAACATAGACATCTTCACGAAGAATATACTTCACAAACGAACAGGTTCGAAGAACCAAGATGAACAACAGAAACTCCAAAGAGTCGAGGCGTACCAAGATTCACGAAACGAACACGTTTGCGGAAAAAATTGAACTGAGGCTACAGGCATCGTGCGTCCTACTTATAACATTCAGTGACATCGGCCTTCGGAGGAGGTCCTCGAGGACGGCGCATCGACGTCATCGACGTAGAACGCCGAAAATTTTCCTAAGCAGCACAGCTGTGGTGATTACTGTCATAGATATGGAATACGTCGGAGGACCCAATCCCCTCGAAACAAAGACTATCATGGATCGCCTATGCAGATGATATTGTCTTGCTAGACCACATGCCGATAGCTTTCCCACCATGGGGCTCTTGATGCAAGATCTGGAATACAAATTACAGAATTTGGGAGCACAATTGAAAAAGAACCTCAACTCCTAGTGTAAATTCTCCTTGACTCCATTGGTGAAATTCTACACAAGAAAGATCATACCTTTGCTTACCTATGGAATCGACATAAATCCAATGAGAGAGAGTATCAACTGGAATAGATTAAAGGGAAAACTATGCAAAGGAGTCCTAAACCTGCCCCAATCATTACCAATGACGGCATTGTGGTATGAGTTGGGTTTAGAGTCACTGAACTCTAAGAGCGAGTGGAAAGTATTTTCCCTCTTCAGTCAGATAGTAGACCCGGAGCAAAAACTGCCTATTCGAGAACAATAATGAAATGCTAACAAATCGCAACAACCTGTTTCTAAATTAACTCAAGTTGCAAGTCTCTTCAAACCTCCTAAAATGTGAACGAGAGGTATTGCATTTGATACAGAACCCCCTGAACGTTAAAGAAGCTCTAAAAAGGTATGACTGGATCATAACCATTGACACGGTGAGGGGCTTGCATTTATACCAACCTTTATCTTTGCAAGATAAACCCAGAGGCTGACGCGCTATGAACTTGAGACAATTCCCCAATCCACAATGTAGAATCAACATTTTAAGATTCCGTTTTAACCTCTTACCAACGAGAGAGATACTACACACAAGACCTAGGCTGACTATTCAGATAACATGTGCCCTTGGTGCTCCACACAAGGAGTCCAAAATTTGCAACATATATTGATGGAGTGCTCAGGAACAGAGACACTCAAAACCATGAGGTGCACCAGATTTGTGCATAGCAGTTGGTCGTTGACAACACACTCCTTCTGGGAAAGACTAGAGTCTGGACAGGAGCCAAGGCTCACAATAGAAGTTGTGAAAATTCTCAGAGACCTGAACCTATTCCCGGAAAGAAACAGAGAAGAATCAAAAATAAATTATGCATGAAGTTAAATTGGTTGGCATATTGCTTGCTCACATTCCAATCAAACTGTAAACTTAAAGCTCAGACATGGAAAATAATGGTTTGCTAAACATAAGAATTAACTAACCTTAAATAATAATGTAATGAATTTTGTTAACAATGAAACACTTCCTTTTTCTTGGTATCTTAAGAGTTGTAATACTGGTATATTAAATGATGTGTTATATGATTGTAAAATGCAGCTTGCGGCTAGAATGCAAAAAAAAATAATATACAAATATTACACATAAGATAACAGGACCATAGAGATATCGAGATCTAAACAAAAATGTTCTCAACGACCAGTTGCCCAAACAAGACATTAGGACAGGAGCTGGCATTCATACAGTACAGTCTAAAATAAGGGATGCAGAGTAGTGTCAATCAGCAGATGTCCTCAAAAGGTAAATGACGCTGAAAGGCCACTTTGGCTCTGACCAAATGGGCATGGGAGGCTTCATTTTGCCCTATTTGAAACATCCAAAATGCAACAAGCAATCTAGCATGCTATGGATGATTTAGCCTCTCTCAAATTCAGGGACAGATCAACTCTCTAGCACACCACAAATAAAATGTCAAAGCTATGCGAGCATCCAGGGCATGCATCGATGTCAATGCATATGTAGATGGATTTGGGAAGAAATTACTACTATGAAATCTGTGGAGGTCATTGGTTCAAAAGGATTGTGCACCAAAGCTAAGCTGCTCAAACTATTTAAATCCCAAGAAAGATGAGGCTGTTCAACCTGCTGATAAAGTAGCTCCAGGCTTTTAAAGTCTTGACAATAGGATTAGTGAGAGAGCAATCTACTTGACCAAAGAACTGTAAGCACTGAGGGCAGATAACTATGTTCTGCAAAAATCAAGCATATTGCCATTCTGCACCAAGTCTAAAATAAAATTGTCTAATGAACTGTTGCCTATCTGCACACAAATGGCAGAAGTGGGCAAAGTCCTCCCTCGCCTTCAGGACATCTATATTGATCTGTGATAGACCTAGGACCAGGAAGATCAACTCCTCAGGTACAAGGCAACTAACAGACTAAGGGGATTACTTGAGAACTTCCCCATTCGGGTGTCTAAGTATTCCGTGTGGGGTGAAGTCTTTTTCTCTGTTGGGTATAGTACATTTTAGAACAAAATCCTCGGAGGAGAAACTGGGGCCAGTAAGATCATTTGGCAATCCCTGGACCACTTGTGTTTCTTTAAAGCCATTAGGATGCGGTGAATGGGATGGAATGAGCAGTGCAGTTGGTCCTCCCATGGTAACAGGAAAGCATACTCTAGGAAATGTGTTCTCTGTTCCATCTAAAAGATGTAAGAGGAGGCACTCTTTGTCCTGACAAGTCACAAAGCGGTCTAATAGAGGTGTAACTGATGGTGGAAAACCTGAGGTAGCACTACCTCCAAAACTTCCAGTGTGACCATCATGAGAAAAGAGTCTTCTCTGATATTTGTAGAGAAGCCCCTCAACGCTCACACAAGCAAAAATACAACCCACTAGGGAAAAAGGCCCAGCACACCTCTTGCAAGGAGAACTAGGTTTATTCTCATAAAAAAAGAAGTACACAATAGCAAAGAACTCAGCTGCCACAGAGCACTCTGGGAAAATTAGTTCAAGCATTACTTTTTAAATGTGAAACGCATCGCAGTTGACGCACATTGCATAAGGTACAAATCTGAATAGCTGGTTGGTGCGACCCTATACACAGGCAGCCTGTTCCATAGAGGATGCTAGGTCATTGGTCCAAGCTCCTCGTGGGATAGCTGCTCGCAGGGAGCTCTCTGCCCCCTCATGGCCTTGTAGGGTGCATTCCTTCTACGCTACATGTGCTGTTAGTATGAGACAATGAGATGTTTATGAATCCCAGGGATTTTGGCCTTCCCACTACTGCCCAAGCTGCAACCCGCTCCTGCCGTCACGCACACATTTCTATGTTTCGCGCTTGGGCATACTGCCCTGGCTGCAGCGTAATGCCAGGCATCTATTCCAAGATGAAGAAAGGGAGGGTGACACCTCATTCACGGTGCGCTGCACAGACTGTAGTTAGAAAACATATGAATATAGCAGATGTGTAACCAGACTTGGTTTTCTTGTAGAAGGTATAGTTTAAGCTAGAAGTCAAGTTCATGGACCCAATAAGTTGCATACAAAATAAAGTTTATAAAGCAAATTTAGAGCAGATCTGCCTATCTGTTCTTCTCTTCTCTCCACCACTTCTCTCTCCATTTGTGGTGTTCCCCCCTCACCTTGGCTTTTCAATGTCTACGTGGCCCCTTTGGCCCACCCCATGTCTACTTTCTCCTCTAACTTTCAGTGTCAAGCGGATGACACTCCTCTCTCACTCATTCCTGACTGTCTATTCACAATTCAGGAATGGTGCACCTTCAACGATCTCTGCCTCAATGCCAGCAAGACTGAGATCCCCCTAATTGGAACCACTGCTCCCGCTTTCCCTCTTTAACTGGCTGCCCTCCTTGGGTGTGCCTTCCTGTGAGGCAAAAAACCTTGGTGTCATCTTCGACTCCACTCTCTCCTTCTCTTCTCACATCACGGACCTCTCTAACGAGTCCCACTACCAGCTGCACCTCCTCAGATGTATTCTTCCTTTTCTCACTTTCCCCCAGAACCTCTACATCTCCAGAGCCTTGGTTCGCTCTATGCTGGACTACTGCAACAGCCTGTTTCTCAACCTGCCTTCCGCTACTCTCCGCTCTCTGCAACTAATCCAGAACAGGACTGCAAGACTTGTACTTTGTGCCTCAAGACCAGCGATTGTATCTCTCCAGCCCTGGAATCTATCCACTGGCTCCCAGTGGCTGCGAGGATCAAGTTCTGCAAGGAGAGAAGGGACCCCAGTTGGACCTGAGAGAGACGGTCCGGGAAGAAGGAGGTCAACCATGCTAGGGCTTGATCCGTGATGCCCAGGTTCTCACGAAGACGATTAATCAGGATGGCATGGTTGACCGTGTAAAAAGCAGAGGAAGAGAGAAGCCAGAGCCATGCAAAGGGCCTGGAAGAAGACAGGAGAGGTGGAGACTGCAACAGGATTTTTCAGTTCTTTGCGGATTGTAAAGAGTTCAGCCATGTTCTTAGAGGCCGCAGAGATGCGAGCTTGGATGTGGGATCTCTTCTTAGACAGGACAGAGAGTCTATTGTCTTTGGAGCAGGCGGCAGGCCAGTTTGTCAAAGGATGTGCCTGATGCCCTCCACTGCCTCTCAGCCACCCTGCACTTGCGTTTTAGAGTGTGTAGGTAGGAGTCATAGCAAGAGTTGCACTTGGAGGTAGGCTTCAGGCGGATTCTCATAACAGGGGCAAGGACATCAAGAGTGTTAGTGATAGAAAGATGCAGGTTAGAGAGGTCTGTGTCAGAGTGCAAGTCAGCCGCAGGAGTAGGAGGAGGAGAGAAAAAAGCGGCAAAGGCCCCCACTGACACACGCTTCATGGGCCGGATGACCGAGAAGGTTGGTGGCAGTGCTGGGGTAGGCTTTAGCTGGGTGACCGAGAGTTTCAGGTGGGAGGAAAGCAGAAAGCAGTCAGTCCAACAGAGAGGAGTGGTGAGAGGATTAGAGAGGGTGATGTCAGAAGAGATGAGAACCAAGGTGTGCCCAGCAGTGTGTGTCGGGCCAGTGGGTAGAATAGAAAGAGAGAGTATCGCAGAGATTGCAGAAGAGCCCTGAGGAGGGATAGGACGCATCCAGATGGATGGATGTTGACGTCTCACGAGTAGGAGAAGTTTAGAGGTATAGACAAGGAGAACAGAGGAGAGGCCAGCCCATTCAGAGAGGAAGAGGGTGACCTGGCCAGGTGACCTGTAATTAGTGGCCACAGTTAGAGAGGTCAGGAGAGAGGGAGCCTGCAGATAAGGCATTCAAAAGGAGGACTAGGCCTGTGTAGGGATGACAGAAGCAGGGACCCACTCAGGAAAGATCAGGGCTACTCCAACTCCAGGACGGTTGGTTCTGGGTTCGGCGAGGATCCTGGCGCCCTCGGGAAGGAGAGTGTCAAAACTACTTGTGAAAGAACTGGCTGTGAACCATGTCTCAGTGAGAGCAAGGACATCCAGGTTCAATTCTTAAAGGTGGTGACAGATGTCAGAGGAGTGTGAGAGCAGAAACAGAGTTGAGAGTAGTGATGTGGAGCAGGTTGTCATATTTAAAAGGACTTCAGTGGAGGGGTAGAGGCTTGAGGTATGCCCTGCGGAAGTGGTAGAGTGGGCAGAGGAGGAGGAAGATGAGGGTGCTAGAGAGGTGGTGGAAGGAGTAGCAGAAGGGCGGAAGTTCATAAGACACAGGAAGTGTCTGTCAAAAAGGAGATTGGGCTGAGGGGCCCTGGACCAAGACGGTGCTATTTAGATAGACATTAATGATGGTCTTGGAGGAGTGGAAGAAGGCCAAGAGGGTCTCCCATCTAGTGCCACCATTAATGGGAGAGGAGGAAAGTGGAGAGAGAACAGAGACCATATGAGGGGTCCATAGGTCTGGAGAGAGAACGACAAAGAGGACGTTGGTAAGAGTCTGTCTGGAGGAAGCACTGGTGTAGGTATCAGCGATAGGGAAGCTTAGGTTGGAGAACTTAGTGAGAGGGATAAGGAAGGAGAAAGAGTAGAAGTTAGAGAAGATGAGACACAGAGCACCAGAAAGGGTGTTATGAGGAGGAGGGAGTGCAAGCGAGCGGGTGCTGGATGCACAGGAACAAGTGGGGGGGAGATAACATAACCAGTAACGGGTTCCCCCAACAGGAGGGCAGGGTCGGGGGGTACTAGAGAAGTCCTAGAGAAGTATGAGAGAGCCAAGGACAACAGATCACAGCAAACAGTTACATAATTCGAGGGGGGGCTAGGAGGGGGACCTAGACGAAGAAGAGGGGCTAAGGGCAAACGATAAAGCAAAACAGTAACACAATTAGGGGGGCCCCTAGGGAGTGGGTGAGGGCCAGAAGGGCACAGTAACCAAAAAGGGGACCTGGAAAGACAGGAAAGACAAGAAAAACAAAGTACAGCTAACTGCTGGAAGGGGGAGCCTAAGAATGCACAGGGAACAGCATACATTAAGTCAGACGGTGAGTGGAAGTACGCACAAAGGTCGGGATGTTTGGTAGAGAGCAGTAATGGCTGCTCTCCCTCCCTGCACCATCTTACCTTGCAGACGGACGCAGATGGTCGACAACTGCGTTGCGCAATCTCACTGTGCGCCTACCCCTTCACCACCAAACACCTGCATCACACAACACTGCAGACTTGTCATGCGAGGGCATGGTGTTGGGCATTTATTTACTGCCTAATGCCATTGGTATGGCCCCACAACCCTGTGGGTGAACGTCCTTGGAGGACCAAAGTCTGAGGTACGAGCACGAGAAGAGAATTTAGAATGTATGTGTGCATTTTAGACAGTACGAGGGTAGGTAGGGGCAGCAAAGTCCTTTCCAGTGACGCATGGAGATCTGGCTAGTGGATGGGTGCTGTGATAGTCTGCCGGGACAGCATGCAAGTCAAGAAGACTGATTATGTGCCTAGCTGGACCAAATTATTATTCAAGGCACTCAGCTGCATTCTAGTGGCAGAGGTGATGTGTGTTATGAGGTTGAGTAGTGAATTATTGCAGGTGTGTGCGGGTGGGTTGCCATGTCGCGGGCGGGATACGACTATGTTCCATTGAGATGAAGTGCTATACATACCAGAGAGTCATCACTGAAATTTAGTTGCAATGAGTATTGTATTGTATTGTAAAGGTGCAGAAGTACACTCAGGACACCAAGGTGGCATGCCTGTTGGCATAGACTTGTATTCAACAGAATACAAGGAAGAACCCTACCTGTGCCTATAAGTAAGAGGAGTTACCCTGCCTCTAATAAAACTAAGGTTGTCAGAACGTCTGTCAAAAGTGAATAGTTCACTGTCCTATGCCCCAAACCTATTTCCGTCCCTTACACTTCAAAAGAAAAACTAGATAACAGCTTTTACCCTGTGTGTGGTTCCTTCCTTCTGGATGGTTTTAGACAGTTCATAAGTGATGGGGGAATATCCTCCTTCCCCTGGCCATCACATGGCCTTTCTATATATATATCCACACAGATGGGGAAAATGTCTCCCTTCCCCAAGCCTCTTCCAGGCTGGCTCGCTAAACAGGCACAATATCTGGATTTTTACCAGAGGTTATATCTTTCCTTCTCTGGTCTTCTCTTGACCAAAGAAGTCTGTCTCTCTGTCTCTCGGTCTCTCCCTCTCTGTTATGTGGGTCCCTAGCCCTTTTCCAGGTTTCAAATGTCCCTTTCTCAGGCCCAGTTCACTATCCTGCCAGGCATCGTCTTGTATGTTTAACTCTCCAAATCTCTCAACATTCGGGTCCCAGGCCCTTAACTCTATTCTGGTTTCTTTGGGGTGCACTCTAACCCAGTATGTTTTGTTTCTCTGTTTGGTCCCACTGGTATGAGGAAGATTGTGCAGCAATTCTTCCCGACCACAGCCCATAGGGTTTTCCAGTGCCTTCCTGGTCCCCCTGCGTACCTTCTGACTAGGTCCGTGAGGATCCCGGTCCTCAGCAACACCAGCAAACTTCTCTGGCTTCCCCTGCGCTCTAGCGGTCTTCTCCTGGCTCCACCACGCTGGTTTCTCGCCATACATCGGGTCTTACCTGGACCACTCTGATGGCTTGCTTCCTGCCACTGGACGCCTGGTTTCCCAGCCTGCAGGTGAGCCCTTGCTCCGTTCAGCCTTCTCGGACACTGATTTTCTTCTCCTGGCGTCCGGGTCTGCAGCGTGTCCTCGCTGTGTGGCTTCGCTCCCTAGCTCAATGCTCCTTCGGGGCAGGACTGACTCCGAGGAGAGTCCTTTTTCGGTTTTTGTTAAGCAGTCTTTCGAAATCTCAAATAGCTAGTAGGAATTTTGTCTTTGTTCAGCAAAGGGCTCTTCATTGCCCTTTTCTTCTTTGTATCAGTACTTCTGGAGCAATCTACTCTCACTCTTTCCTCACTCTTCTTTGTCACAGTGCCGTCGATCTGATGGGAATAGTTTCTTACCTGTAACTCCATTTCTCCAGCATTGGTATCTTTCATGGATTCACATGCTTAGAATATTCCCCGTCGTCAGACTGGGACCCCTCGGTACACATATATAGCCTTTTCCTATAGGAAAACTTCTGACACTTTTGTGTCCTATCTGCGTCCTTTTAGGACCCGCCTATGCATGCTCCGCAGGCCGTCCCAGTATAAGAGGCCCGCCCCCGCGGTTCCCCTTCAGATTTCGGCCACTCCAAAGTAGGACGGGTTAAACTTATCCATCACATACATTGCAGTCCCGGGGAGGCTTGGTGGGCGCATGTGAATCCATGAAAGATACCAATGCTGGAGAAATGGAGTTACAGGTAAGAAACTATTCCCTTCTCCAGCATTGGATCTTTCATGGATTCACATGCTTAGAATAGATTGTATAGCAGTAACACTTGAGACTGTGGTGAGAATGCAATGTAACATACCCTCACCCTACTACTGAACACATATGCGCAGCAGTAATAAGTTTACTCATATAACCTTTCCCACTGAAAGTATACTGTCATCAAAGGTAGAAAACACACTCTCCACACCGTGGAGCTTACCTTACTGAAAGAGATGGCGCAGGACAGCTCTTCCCATCTGCGCCTCATCCGCATGCTGCCTGGCAAGGCAGTAGTGGTGGGTAAACGTGTGGGGCACTGACCATGCTTGGCCTATGTCCGTCAGCGGAATTCCGGCCCATAACGCTGTTGAGGATGACATCGACCTTGTAGAATGGGCTCTAGGATGTCTTTGCAGTGGCCTTCCGGCCTTAGAGTGACAAAAAGCAATCGTCGACGAGACCCATCTGGCCAATCCCTGTTTCGAGATTGCTTTACCTCTCGTCGACGGACCATATGCGACGAACAGTTGCCGAGTAGCCCTGATGTCTTGTGTGCGATGTAGGTAGAATTTCAGAGCCCTCTTAACGTCCAGGGTATGAAGAGTTTTTTCTGCTGCCGACGATGGAGTGGCGAAGAAAGTAGGCAGAACCACGGATGATTGTTTGTGATATACCGTCGGAACCTTAGGGACGAACTTGGGTTAGTCGCCAGGACTACCTTGTCCTTAAAGAATCTTAAGTAGGGCGGGTCCATGACCAGCACTTGTAGTTCCGAGATACGTCTGGCTGATGTGATAGCTATCAGGAATGCCAACTTCCACGAAATGAATTTCATGTCGGACGTGGCCATAGGTTCGAAAGGCGGTTTCATCAAACCTGCCAACACTGTGTTGAGGCTCCACGCCGGGGGAAAACGTTTCACCGGGGTAAAAGCTCGAAATAAACCCCGCATGAAGTGTTTCACCAGTCTGTCACTGAATAGCGGAGGCGACTGCCACTTCCTTGTGAACCTCGAGATGGCTGCCAGGTGTACCTTTATCGATGAGGGGGACAATCCCTTTTTTGCTAAGAGGAGCAGGTAAGGTAGAACTTGTTCCGGCGTCACCAACAATGGTTGTAGGTCCCGCTGTCTTCTACACCATTCACAGAATCTCTGCCACTTATAGGAGTGGGATTTGTTAGTGGAAGGGGCTCCAGCCGCCTGCAGAATTTCTTGGCACTCCTCTGAAATGTCTAAAGCCCCGAATTCCGAGAAGTCAGGAGCCAGGACGTAAGGTTGAGACTGTCCGGGTCGTGATGCCACACCGTGCCTCTGTCCCGGGATAGAAGGTACGGGACTTTCGGAAACGCTATGGGATGTTCCAGCGATAGATGGAGGAGGTCTGAGAACCACGGTTGTCTCGGCCAGTATGGTGTCACTAGAATCACCCGGCAATTGTATCTGCGTATCCACTGTATTGTTTTCCGTATGAGGGGAAACGGAGGAAAAGCATAGAGGAACATGTCCGTCCATGGGAAGGAGAACGCCTCCCCCACCGAATCCTCCTGGGGCCACCTGCTTGCAAATTTCTCGCATTTCTTGTTTTCTTTGGTCGCGAAGGCGTCCAGAGAGGGGTGGCCCCATTTCTCGAACACTTTCTTCAAGTGACCCGTGTCCATTTCCCACTCGTGTATCTGGGCCATGTTTCTGCTGAGGGAGTCGGCTTGGCAGTTCCTCACTCCTGGAAGGTGATGAGCCACGAGGGAGATTTCGTGCTTCGACGCCCAATGCCATGTTTTCTGGGCTTCTATGGAGAGAGTCCTCGATCGTGTCCCACCTTGTTTCCTCAGATAAAACATGGCTGTTGTATTGTCGGTCAGTATTCGCACTCGCGACCTCTTGATGTGTGGTAGGAACGCCTTCAAGGCCCATCGTACCGCTCTGAGTTCCAGTACGTTTATGTGTAGGAGTGACTCCGTTGGAGACCAGCGACCTTGCGTTTGGAGAGCACCCATGTGCGCTCCCCATCCGGTTAGGGACGCATCCGTAACTATGGTGCTCTGGAACTCCGGCTCCTGTAGGGGCACACCTTTGTTCAGATTGTGGGAACTCTGCCACCACTGAAGGGTCCGAAGTAGCTTTTTGTAACGCTCACCTGATTCCCGTAGAGGCGCTGGTCTTGACTGGGCGTATACCGTATCTTCAAAGGTGATGTGTAACACACGGCTGGCTCTTTGGGCTAGACCTCTGTGCACTGTATGTCTGACTCGAAGGGTAAGATGTCTGCAGATAGAAAATATGGGATTAATGAACTGGGTTATTGAATGTCTCTCTCTTCTTCCCTTTCTCTTCTCCTGTAGAACCCCAAAGGTTAACGCTCTCACCTTAGGTAAGTGAACGCCGTGCTCTCCATCTGCCTCGGGGCAGGGTGCTGTAACCAGTTTCTTCACTGGATAAGGGGAGCAGGCCTCTTGACTTCAGAGGACTGCTGTCCGTCGTTTACTGCACGAACGGTAAGTTTCGAGTAATTCTAATGTCTTTAAAAGTCTTTAGTAATGATGTCTCTTGTTTTGCAGGGTTCCGGCGATGGCGGATGACGGGCTGAAGTGAGTTGAAGATGGAGCCCGTGTGATGAATAGAAGCGCCTGGAAGCACGTAAGTAAGCGCTTGTTGCCTGCTTCACGATGCGCTCTAACTGTGTCTTTATTTTGCATTTACAAGTTCGGAGCGGCTGCAGGGTGCCGGAATACCCACTGGGTTAGATATGGAAAGGAGTAATGGCACGTGAGTATTAAAGTTCCCCAATGTCTTTAAACGCACCTTGTTTTGTCTTTCAGATGCCGGAATGCAGTGCGAAGACCTCCGGAGCACACGAAGAGTAGGTAAGCCTTTGTCTTTCAGATGCCGGAATGCAGCGCGAGGCGTTGGTGACAGCCGATGGACCAGGTAAGTGAAGCGCAGTCACTGAAGACCGTAATGCTAACCTGTTCTTTCTTGTCTTTATAGGTGTTGCTGAAGACTGGATTCAGGATGGTAAGCCTTTTTCCTTAGGCCCAGGATCAGATGCAGAAGACACGATGAGCGTTCTGCTGCAGAGGATGCAGAATAACGCAAAGCAAGATTCATCCATCGGGTGTGGTTTAAATAGCCTCCTGTAGTGCTTAGGTGTCTCCTTCCACAGCCACGCCTAGGTAAGAAAAGAGTTCCTGCTTTCCAGAAGAGTTCCAGTGTTCTGAACCTAGGGAGTGGCTCCTGCCCCACCCAACAGGAAAAGTAGTTCCAAACAGAAGAGGATCAGAGGCTCAACTGGCAGGCAAGTAAGCAGCATGGTCTGCTGCAGGTAAGTCCACCCAAGCATTATGAGCCCGGCGCTTCCAGCGCTGGGACTGGGCATATTTATGAGCCTGGTGCCACTGGCGCCAGGACTGGGTCCAAAAGGTCCCAATTGGGACTGGTTGACACTCGGAACCTGGGTTATGAATCTGCTTCCAAGGGAGTTGGGAAAACCCTGACCTTTTGGAAGCAGAGATCATGACACTTGTCGTCGTCGACGGTTATCCTGTCCGACCACGATCCCTGAGCCTGTGTCCATCGGTCTGCGAGGAATTCTTGGACTGGCCTCATGAAGAGTCGACAGTTTCTCACCAGATGGATGCAGGATGCCATGGCCCCTAGGACCGAAACATACTTTCTCGCTGAGATCCTGGTGTTTCGCCGTAGCCGGGCCGCCTGTTGAATGAGTCTCGAGGTCCTGTCGAGAGAAGGTTTCACCAGCCCTAGCTGAGTCTCGAACTGTGCCCCCAAGAATACCAGCGTTCTCGATGGCCGCAGAGAGGATTTCTCGAAGTTTATGGCGAATCCCAGCCATTGTAGAAGCTGCATGGTGGCTTGTAGACTTGTGTTGGTCGACGCTGGGGAGGATCCCCTTACCAGCCAGTCGTCGAGGTATGGGTATACATGGTGGCTTTGCTTCCTTAGCCAGGCAGCCACTGGAGCCAGGCATTTTGTGAACGTTCTGGGGAGGTTTTGAGCCCGAAAGGAAGAACCGTGAATTGGTAGTGGGTTCGCCCTATTACAAAACGTAGGAATTTCCTGTGTTTCCGACACATTGGAATATAAAAATACGCCTCCTGTAGATCCAGGGACGCCAGGAAATCTCCCTTTTGAACTGTGCGGATCACTTCCTGCAGAGTGAGCATCTTGAATTTCAGGCTCTTTAAGGACTTGTTGAGATTGCGTAAGTCTAGAATGGGACGCCATTTGCCGTTCGGCTTTTTTACGACGAAGTATCTTGAGTAGACTCCTTGGCCTCTCTGTGATGTTGGAACTGATTCTATCACTCCCTTCGCTAACATGAGTGTAACCTCTTGTTGCAGTGCCTTCATATGGGACTGAGCGGTGAACGCAGGTGGAATTTGCGGAGGGCTGTGTTTGAATTGAAGAGAGTGTCCGTGTCTTATAGTGTCTAACACCCATTGGTCCGTCGTTATCGTTTCCCATTCGTCGACATACGCTGAAACTCTTCCCCCCCAGAACGGGTTGTGGAACGTCACTGCTGATCTTTAGTTTGCTTGTCTCTCGCCGACGATGGGTATGACGGTCGTTTTCTGGAAGACTGGAAGTTTCGTCGACGATACAGATTGTGAGGCACGTCGGTACCCCTGGGAGGGGTAAGCCGATCTGGCAAAGGATCTGTCTCCAGAAGAGAATCTTGAATTTCCTGAAGCCCCTCTAAAGGGGCGAAAAGACTTGTAGCTCCTGCCACTCTGGAGGGCACCCAAAGAACGTGCCGTGTCCGAATCTTCTTTCATCCCTTTCAGGGCCTCGTCCACCTTCTCACCGAAGAGAAGGTCTCCCTCAAAGGGCATATCTAAGACCTTGTATTGTACCTCTGGCCTGAAGTAGGTACACTTCAGCCATGACTGTCGACGTAATACGACCCCATTATTGACTTGCTTGAAGCCAGACGCAGCAAGATTCACCGCGATGTTTATTGCGTGATTTTAGGCTTCCTCACCCTATCGGACCAGTAGCATCGCCGCCTTCCTCTGTTCTTCTGGAAGATGATCAAGCAGCGGAGCCAGCCTGTGCCACATCTCCCTATCGTATCTGGCCACAATTGCCAGAGAGTTTGCGGCCTTTACTGTGGTCGCTCCCACGGAGAGCACTTTCTTGCCAAAGGCATCTTGGCGTCTTGCTTCATTCTCAGGTGGAGTCGTGCACTTGTGCTGTGCCTTTGCCTTCCTCGCTGCCGCCGCCGACACCACCGAGCCTGGTGTTGGTTGAGAGGATAAACACTTGGGTGTAGCCTCTGGAGCCTTAAACTTTTTTTCTAGGCGTCCTTTCACTGCTGGTTCTGAGAATGGGTGTCTCATTGTCTGCAACCCCTCTTTCCATACATGGTCAAGTATCGGTATCGAGAACACCAACCTCCTTCTCTTGCCCATGTGGTCGAACAAAAAACAGTCATTTTTCTGTTCGTCCTGGGATAGACCAAATTCTTTACATGCCTTCTCCATCATCGAATGGAATGACGCAATGTCGTCCGGAGGGGACGGGTGAGCTGGGCTTCTGGGGTTTTCTAACTCCGCCTCTGACTCCCAGGTAGGATCCCTGGAGGGGGATAAAGAGACCTCTGACATGGCTCCCCTGTCCGACTCCGAATCTGGCAGCTCACCTTCCTCCTGCGCCAGTGTTGAGATTGGCGTGTGTGGGTGCGGCGGTTGACGGGACGGGCCCGGCTCGTCAACGGGTGACTGTGGCAGGCTGACCTGGGGAAGTCGCTGGTCCAACGACCGTAGCAAGGACTGAAGCGAGGACAGAATATCCAACGACAAAACCGATTGAGGAGAGGGGCAGATACCGGTGTAACGGATGCCCTCGTCGACGACTTGGCAGCCGCTCGTAGCCCTAGGCCTGCTGGGCCAGCCACACTCTCGCTCTCGTCCTCCGAGGACAACAACATAGCTACTCTTGTAGCAAAGCCTCTGGGGGGGTAGGGTTGAGGACTTCAGGCCTCCTGTAGGACCCCCGTCGACGAGGTTCTCGTCGACGCCATTGTCGACGGGACAGAGGATGCCCCTTGCGCTAGTGGCTGGAAGGCGGCCGGTGACTGGATCGCCGTCGACGACGCAGGCTTCGCTGGTGGTTTTGGCGGTCCCGCCTTCTCCACACTGTGCCCGCTTTTACTCGACTCTCGACTCGTGGTCAATCTGAGATGATCGCCAGAGGAGGATTTCCTTTCCTTCTCATGCTTTTTTGATGAGGGTGACTTCTTTGACGAGGAGTCTGTAGTGGAGTGAGTTCCAGACGACTCTTTTTCCGACGATCTAGATTTCTTCGCCGGTGGTTCCGACGAGGCCGCGCGGCGTGATGTTTTCGCCGACTGTGTGGAGCCTACCTCCGAGGGGGGGTATACCCCCGCACCCTCATTCAGCCATGCCACCAGGCGTCGGTTCCGGTCTTTGAGGGTTTTTTGAGAAAACCCCTTGCATATGTCGCAGGCATCCGCCGAATGGTGAGGGTGGAGGCAATATATACAATCCATTTGTCCGTCCCCCTCGTAAACCTTTTTCAAGCCGCACGTCGCGCATGGACGGAACAGCGCTTTTCCTGATACAGAGGACATATCGTACTCGAAATCCAATAAGGCAACCTAGTACAAAATAGTAAGACAACACGAGGAGATCCCACTACTTTGGAGACGGTTGAAATCTGAAGGGGAACCGCGGGGGCGGGCCTCTTATACTGTGACGGCCTGCGGAGCATGCGTAGGCGGTCCTAAAAGGACGTAGATAGGACACAAAAGTGTCCGAAGTTTTCCTATAGGAAAAGGCTATATATGTGTACCGAGGGGTCCCAGTCTGACGACGGGGAATATTCTAAGCATGTGAATCCATGAAAGATCCAATGCTGGAGAATGACAGGGTTGCTATGCATGAAGTAACTACCAAGACACAGAAGATGGGGTGCTTGGGCCCTATCTGCGTTTTTGGGTGAACAATGCATGGCAGCATGGTAGTTAACATACCACGTTCTCCATTGACAGTCTTCCCTTCTCTAGCGGATGGCTCTCCTCCCATCAGGTAGCACCCCCCGGGGGACTATCTGGTGGCGGTCTCACCTCCCTGGCCCCATGGGAAGGGTTCCATTCCCTGGGAAAAGTGACAAGACCAAGGGATTTGTCACAGTATGCCGATCGTATCATACAAATCGACTGGAATTCTTTCTGTGCATGCAAGGTACCATCTTGTTGTCTCATTAAGTAACTCACCGATGCCCCCACCTACCTGTCTGAGGGTGATAGTTCACCCAAGAGGTGGACTAGGTCAGTAAAGATGCAGAAAGGAAGAGCCAGGTCTAGAGTGCCTTTCGGAAGGTAATGTGATCATCTTTGCGGCGGATGCTAAACGGGATTGAGTTCCAGCGGGTGGGAGCTTAGACAGAGAAAGAGGCTCCCCCTATTCTGGTCGATTTAGCAACGGGGATGAGAAGAAGAACTGTGCCCAAACTCAGATTTCTGGTGGGCCTGTAGGTTGTGAGCTTGTGTTGTAGATATTCTAGGCCTGTGTTGTGCAGAGCCCGGTGGGTGATGCACATTGTCTTGAAGATGGATTGTCGCCCCAATCAGCAGCCAGTAAAGGACACGGAGGGCGGGTGTGATGTGTTCTTCATGGCATAGAGCAAGAAGGAGCCTTGCTGCAGTGTTTTGAAACCATTAAGTTGTGATGTGGGGGAGCCCAGGTATAGGGAGTTGGCGTAGTCTAGGCGAGAGGGCGATGGCTGTGATTGTGGCGACTATGTGTGGGAAGATCAGATAGGGAAAGATGCATGGGATGATGCTTAGTTGTAGATAGCAGGAATTTGATCTGGTGATGTGAGTATCATATCTGAGTCCTAGTGCATCCAAGGCTCTTACTGTATTGAAGTTAGAAGGGGGGTGGGGAAGCCTAGAGAGGTAGGCCAAAGGGTATGTTGAGGGAAGAGAGCAGTCTTCCCCAGATGAAGATTTATCATTTTTTTTGTTTTTGTTTTAAATGGAAGAAGCAGTGCTAAGCAACAATGTGCTAAAATGGATGTGATCCGTCCTGAAACAGAAGCCACCTGACTCCCCATTCTTAGAAAAACCTCATGCATACTCGCACGAGGTGTTCCACCAGGCTCATTACTCTCGCCACTGCTCTTCAACATCTTGATGGCTCCTCAAGAAACGATATGGGCTTACACAATACCATTACACAGATGACTTAAATAATCTATAAAACTGCCACAAACAAACACAGAGCAAACCCTAATTCACTGGATCTCACAAATCAATGCATTGATGTGCAACAACCACCTTAAACTCAAGCGGGATAAAAGTGAAATGATGATGCCCAGCAACCCTTCTATCCATCTGCCATACAATGGCCTACAAAAAGAGAAACCAGACCAGAAGTCTAAAGAAGGTGAAACATTTCGGAATCCTGCTCGACAATTAGCCATCACTGGAGCCTCAGCTTAATGCAGTAGTAAAGAAATTATTCTTCCATCAACAATCTATCAGACTGATATTAGCCTTTCTCACTTTCTCATAAAGAACACTCACCGTTAATTAATTTGTCATGTTAAGACTATGCCAACAGCATATACCTTGGCAAGCCCCATTTACTTAACAGAAAATGACATTGAATCCAGAATTCAGCAGAAACACATCACATCAGCACTAAGATCACGACACTGGTTACCAGTCCAGAAAGGCATCCATTTGAAAAACTCGGCATGGTTCACAGAGCAATTGCAGGCCAAGGAGCAGAATTCCTGTAAGAACAAATCTCCAGCTACAGACCAAACATAACCCTAACGTCTAGCAACACTTTGAACTCAAACTTTATACAAAAATGAAATACAATGGATCAGCATTTTGTAAAATATCAGAGAAACTCAAAAACACCCTACATAAGCGAATACGCACAATAGAATAACAGCGGACCTTCAGGAAAGCAGAAAATCATGGCTGTTTAATATGACGAGCTAACCAGCAAGCCATATGCCATTAACAAAGAGGCTGAGAAAGGCACACTGTATTTTAGTCACTGTGACAAATTGGATTCTGCTCTGCAGGAGTACATGGATGAACAGGGGCGAAAATATCCACTAAGCCCCTGCACGTCTTCAAACCAAGAACCAACACAATCGCAAATGTAAAACAGGAACAGTTCAGAGATAATCCTCCTTTGCATATTGTGGTAATGTGGCCGGAGGGAAGGCTATGGCTCTTAAGATGTGATTCAGTAGCAACCCAAACAGCAAAGCATAACAGTCCAAAACAAAGGGAATCTATACTCAAGGCTCTATAAAAATACATATACTTTAATAAAACACACTATCTGCCAAATATATAGAAAAACAGTACACAAAAACCACCCCTGAGGAAGAACAGAATAAGCAAAGATAGCACAATGCAGCACTGAGTAATGAATCTGGGATGTAAGGCAAGTAAAAATCATAATGTTCTTTAAAGAGGATATGTTTCTTGCATGCAAAACGGGTATTGACGACCTAACCAGTCTTAGGGCCCAGTATTAGAGCAAGGAGGCAGTGAATAGTCAATAGTAACTTTGTGCCATTTCGACAGGGTCGAAACCAGTTTGAGCAATGATGCAAGCGAATCAAGCTCATTTCGGGTATGTTGGATCGTTTGTGCCCAAGCAGGAAGCTGGCGTCGAGCAGGTTCAAATTCAGTAGCTCTGCACAGTTCAGATGCAGCCTACGGCAAAGCAGGGGGGGCACTCGCCAAGCTCTTCTCAAAGTAAATCAAGGCCAAGCTGGGTTATAACTGCTGGGAAGGGTCAACAAGTGATGCTCCAGCAGGTTAAGTCGGCAGATGGCAAAGATTCAAAGTGTGCAGTTCAGCAAAGCGGCAGTTCAAAGGCGAGTCTGGTCAAGTCATGGTGTAAGCCCTGGTTTGTGTTGGCAAGTGACTCCAGCGGTTCAAGTCCGGTCCCAGTGACCAGCAGTGGATTCAAACCTAGCAGGTGACAGACTGGCTTATGTGATGAGTCAGACATGGGAGCCTGACACATAGGTGGAGTTTTCTCACAAGTCGCTGTTTATTAAATAATAAAGGGTGAGACAAACTCCTGTATTTTCCTAACCTAACAAACCAAGACTAATGGAAAATGACCTAGTGTCCAAACAAATGTCTGTCCCTCACACTAGTAAATACAACAAAGCTCATACAGGAATTATATGGCTGTTTCAACTTCATAAAATAACATATCAATTCAACCATAAAGAAAACAAGAATCTTAGCAACCATGGTTGTATCCCTTTCCTCTGGATCAAATCAGGATGTTTCAAACCAAAGTTCAATTGTAGGAAATTTCTTTAAACTAGCCAGGTACCACTTCAAGTAGAATACACAGTTTCTTTCATCCAGTATCTCCTTCACTTGGCATAGTGACTACCAAGGTATCTTACTCTAAAGACAAATGTTAAAGTTTTCACAGCCGTCTACACTTGGTGAACCACAAAGACTCTCTCTCCGTATATCATGTTGAAAAGTCAATGTAGAGAGTTCTTTTCTCAAAGACGAATCACTTTCTATCACATTGCCTTTCTTCTTCATAAACACTTTAATCAGGATGGTTCATTCAACAAGTTATACTTTAGTCAGGATGGTTATACAACAATTCATCAAAACACAGTAGTGGAGATGCCACCTCTTTTCCACCACAACCTTCACAACCTTCTACCACAGTCACAGTACTTCCAATAATACTCATGGTCCACTCACCGCCGGGACTAACCGCTAGATGTACCTTTCCTGGTGCACTCGCCTGCCTGTATACAGCTCCTCTTACTATGATTTGTACTTGGTGAGTTTTGTTCTAAAATTTCCACACTTAACTCTTCAATGGGGAAAGTTGAACCACCAACAGCTTCGTGGGTAAGTAGTTTGACTTGCTGCACAATTGAACAAAGTTTTTCACGTACATGCTTTACAAAAGGACAGATTCTCACATTGATCTATTTGCCCTAGGCAATACAGGTCAAAGTTCTTTCCCACTTGATTCCTTCTACAAGGAGGGCTTTTCTACTGCCATCTTAGATTTCTTTCTGCACAACCTACTGGCTGCTGGCCATATATGTTACAACTTTCTTCCAAAGGGTATCTGGTACTGCTACATTCAAATTACTTTGGTGTTAATTTCAGCTTTGTTTGACTTTGGCAATGCAGGTTATAGTGTCCCTTTATTGGATGTCCCTCTGTTGGAAAGTGGTATTCACTGTGCTTGTTTATTGTCCTCTTTTGGATTGGACAGTGCCGGTTAATATATATCCTCTGATTCAATAGCTCCCCTTTGGGAGATTACATTCGCTTTGCTCAGCTATTGCCGCCTTTCGGCTTTGGCAACGTACGTTACAATATTGTCCCGTTTGCTTCAATGTAAATGTTTGGCATTCAAAAGGTCTATGTATGCCCAGCGGTCTATCTCGAAGCGCCCGGGGGTTACCTCTAATATGCCAACTCACTGTTGTGTCCTGGTGTCTTTTGGACTTGATGTTTCTGCTTTTTCCCATGTCCAGGCCTATCCGAAGTTTAACAGCTCCAGGGAACTTTTCTCTGCCCGCGCTGAGTGTCAGTGGAGCACTCGCAGCTACATACGTGCTCCGAGGAGAACATTTCACCAGAGTGCAAGGCAGGACACAGAGAGCTTCTCTCTCCCCTCTGGGACGGATGGTCTTGTTTGTTTGTTTATTTATTTGGTAATGCACACCAAACCCTTAGGTAGACGGGCGCAACAGAGCACAAGAAATCTTATAGCTTAGTTACAGTACGTAGCACAAGTGAGTACAGTGGGAGCAAAATACATAAAATACAAAGTAAAAAGTCTTGGTGAGTCAAGGAAACGAACATGAATATCAATATGTACAAATATACAGTCTTGAATATACACAGCGTCATATATCCATAGTACAACATTATAACAAAATAGATAACCATGTGTACACAGTTACCTAAAGTACCATGTGATTCAGCAGAATCAGAGGTCGTGTAGGGGCTGGGAGTGGTAGAGGAGGTGAGGATCGCCAGTTAGGTGTCGTTGGTACGCAGCCATTTGAGTACCTTATGTCTAAATTTAGGGTAGGGTTGTTCTAGTCTAAGGTCAACTGGTAGCTTGTTCCAACATTGCGCAGCTTTAACAGGGAAGCTAGATCCTCCCGCTGTCAATTGTTTGAACACTGAATTCTGCTAAGCGTCCTCTGCATTGGTTTGGATCTCCGACCTCCGCCACTTTCCTCACACGGTGTCCTGCAAATGTCAATGCAGCAGCTCAAGCCTCTGCCTCCTGCTGCTGCTGCTGCTCCTTCTTCCATGGCTTTCTACTGACCTGCACCTGACAAGCCTTCAAATATTTAAAGGTCCTGCTCAGATGTGGGTCATTAAAACAACTAGACCGCTCACTACAGTCCTCCTTCTGCGTCTCAGTACTAAGAGCATTATGGGACTTGAAGTCCATAATGTTATTAGTTGTTGTAGGATCATTTAATCCATTCTGTTTTAATGGTTTATAGGATATATTTTTTAAGGGAAGTTTGTATAGGAGGTCATGGTTTTCTCTTAGGTTTATCCAAACCGAATGTAAAATCATAACCACTAAAAGTAGTTGCATTATCTCCCTGTTCCATATATACATCATGTTCAAATTTACAGAAGGGAATCTCGCACTTCTCACCTTGAGTAAACACAGAAGGAGATGCCCTACTGTGGCAATATGCCTTCAACTCCTCAGGAATTAGGAGACCCTCATCCACAGAAGACAAATAACGCGTCTCTCCTGATGGAGTCATCAAATTCCTGTTAACAGCCTTCTGCTCTCATGTGATTCCCCCCGACACCACATCCATGGTCAGGAACAGGTAGCGGATGCCTTCCACCTGGCTACATGGGAGAAGACTTTTTTAGGCTGGGACTCTGTGACGACTCTGCACGATTCATCACACTTAGCAAGGGCATGATGCGTCTAGCTAGGTCGAGATGCAGGCATTGCAGTTCGATGGTTGGAGGTGCGTCAAAGGCAGCACAAGTGGGATCCCTCTGGTTCGATGAGCAGCAAACACGGTTTGACCCGTTTGGTGCAGCAGAACAGGGTCCTTCGCTGATCTGGTCCTCCAGATGCTGTCCAACACTCCTGGGGCATGAGGAAAGGATGAGCCCTTTCAGTGGCAGGTCCTGGTCCACAGCAAGTTACCAATATGCCCTGGGAGTGTGTAGGGAGTAGACCTTTCCTCTGATTTGAACTGCTCCTTCACCACCTCAGTGGTCGAGAGCTTTGGACAGTACAGCCGTTCCAAAAGAGGTGCAGTGAATCCTTCTCAGGTGTTGTTACAGAGTTACTCAAAGAAGAGGAGGGAGACCTTCTTTTAACGGTAAAAGTCCACAGGTGATTGGACCAAAGCTAGCGGACATCACACACAAAGTGTTTTGCTCTAGAGGAAGTGGAGGGGACAGGAAGGAAACAGAAATCAAATGGTGGAAGTTCCCTTCCACTGTACCAAGCCCTCCTGACCATTTCAACTCTGCCGCCTTCCATAGTCACTAGGACCAAATTACTTTAGATATCCAGCACCCTGTGAGGCTACTCCCTTTGATTGGGTATGCTCCTTTGATGCCTGGGCGCAGGGCAGCTGCCTGGTGGACGGTTGTCTCTGGCGGAGGGTGGTACCTATATTCACACAGTGATTAAAAAAAAGAATTATGACCATTCAGGTTCTTGCCCTGTCATTTGGCAGGCTCAGCCAGTCTGGCCAGAATACACATTACCTTCCACAGCTGAGCAGATTCACAGGAGCCAAAATGTGTGATATAACATTTTATGCGACTGCAATGATCATAAGTAGTGCCATTCACCATGCCTAAACTCAGGCATAGCTTTTTAGAGTCTACCCTGCCAACATCACATGCCACTTATTCCCTCTGGGTAAGCCCCCCCCCCCCGTCCAAAAACTATGATTATCATATCTTAAACACAGCCGCTGTGCTACAGAGACTTGGCTGTTACTGTAGCTGACGAATGGGCAAATGTGACCTCTGAACCTGCTCTGTGCCACTGGTAGTGCAGGCATTGCAAATCACAATACCGATTCAGAAGGACCCAGATATACCCTATGCTTTTGTGGCATGGAGTTTATAAAAGGGGAATCTGATTAACAGATTACCCTTTCAGAGATGGAATTACCTGCATCATTTTATTATTTAATACAAATTAAAAAAGCCAGGGCTTTCACATCCTTGCCAAATGGCAGTCAGTCACCCCCTGTACTGTTACCCCCCCAGGAAACACTTAAGGGGTTCCTGAATCAGTTGGGGATACATACTTCTGTGTTTCGTACGGTTGAGGGAGGCCCAAGGGTCGCCGGTGCAGAGGTAGTTTTCCGGCACAGGATTTAGTTTTAATTAAAGTGTATAAATGTTTATAGAACCTTCATTGGACATTCCTTTATTTTACACTGTAATACTTTGCTGTTTAGGTTGCTACTGAACCATATTAACACCCCTCTTAAGAGTATAGCCTTCCCTCGGTCCATGATACCACAAAAGGCGAAGGAGGTAGGTATACTCTTAACTGTCAAAACACGTTTTGGCTAGGGCTAAGCTTGGCTAGAACAGAGATCGACTATGGCAAGGATTTAATATATCATTGAAATGCAAATGAATTTAATTCAATTAAAACATGGTTTCTTTTTTCATATGCATATACCGTCGAGTATTATTGTATGATATGCGCGTGAGGCCAAGGTGTTCAAAATTGAAACCTATATCTCTTAACTGTGCCTGTTTTACCTTTATGATTGTGTTGACTCTTGTTTGAAGACGTGCGAGCGCTGTGCGGGCGTCTTGGCCTCTACGCACCCTTGTATTCCTGCAGGGCAGAAGTCAATACACCACAGCCGTGTCCCAGGCAAGGCTCACAGAGGACGTTAATGCTCCCCCACCCTGCCACGCAAACACTGTCAAGGATCAAATGTAAACGATAAGGAAGCAATTCAAACTCCATGCAGATCACATCATTTGCTTCTCTAGTAAAACCGGCCCGTGTGCTAAATATCCCTGAGGCAGCACCTGCTAGTTAGAACTGGGAAGCATCCATTAGGTTATTTTTACACCTGAAAAAGTAGATCTATAGCCTCCCAGATACCACAATCTAATGAGACAGTTCAAACCGTGGATGTTTGTGTACTACAGAAGAAAACGTAAACATCATCCGAAGTGATGTCAGATTAGGAGTGCAACAGCAGCACCTGTAATATGGGTACTACATGAACAAAGTACCAACAGCTGCACTACTTGGACAAGGTAAACAAACAGTGGGACGGTACCAGTAACACCCCTGTCAAGGGACCAGAAACAGTTCTACAGCAGCAGTGAAACGTGCCACAGCCATTCATTTACATCCTCTGAGATAACCAATTAACCAATGACGCACGGCATTTAGAGGTACTTCTAATTTCCCTCACATTTAGGTTTTATTCAGAGATTTAATTTTGGGGGCGGTGGGTAATTGAGCTTAATCCCCAAAAAGCACATTTGAAAAAGTACCCTCTCCATTCACAATATTCGTCCTCTCATGTGTCATAATATCTAGATTTAACTAAATTCTTGAAGGTGATGCAATGCAGTAGAGAGACCTCAAAAGCGAATGGTGACATTTTCTTCTGCCTCCTAGGAGACTACCTTGCTGAAAAATGTGCTTGGTGAATAATACATTACATTGTTTAATTAAATTAAAAATAGCAACGTTGAAAATATGTTTGTTGTTTCACTCGGACAATATCATCACACTCGTAGCAGGCCCTGCACAGCTCTCGGCCATACATTTAGCACACTTACAAGCGCATGAGAAAATCTTACTCCTAGCGCATGCATGGCTTTTCTCCCTGCACAGATTTGGCAAAACTATACATACGTTCATGATTAGCACACACAATGTATGCACTGTGGGGAAAAACAAGCCTACTGGATTCATCAGTACATGACAAACACTCTCAGAGCAGCAGGAACAGTTGATAAGTAAACACTTGAGGTTATATAAAGGCAAGCATACATTCTCTAGGCCCAAAAAGTAATATGAGGTGTAAAGCATTTGATTTGAAAAATGTTGAGCTGCTAATCCTGTGTACAAGTAATTTGGTGATTTTGGCAAATTACCAACCTCTTTTAAAAATGGTTTTACCTGGGACAATTCCGAGTCTCACAATATGCTTCTTCGTCTATGCTGACAATAAACAACACTTAAATGTTTACTTCACCTGCACTAAATACAAACACAACGGAAGAAATAGCAGCTCCCCAGTAGAAGTAGCGTTGATCGAAACACTTACTCCTTGGTGATTATTCCATGAGGACCAGATGGCACCACGCTGTTCCAGTCAAGTCTGTGTGTGTTCAGGATGTGACGAGCAGCCGGGCTCATGCGTACTCTAAGGACAGAGAAAAAGGAAATTAAATAATAGAACCATTTGGAAGGTGATTGAGCATCATGTTTCACCATCTCGCGCACCTCCTCATGCCTACAAAAAAAGTCAGGTATTAATAAAAATAGGCTTGTACTTCAACAAATCGCACATCACCCGGCAAGACCCCAAAGTCCAAATATTGCTTACTTATAACTCATGCCAAGTTGCACACTGCTCTTGGGCTGTATGGCTTTTCAATCAACAGCCCACATTCACATGAATGACCCATTACGGAACTTAATCACCTGGCCTCCTGCAGTTGCATGGCTGATCCTTTTACAGCCGTTGGGAATGAAAAGCCCTGTGCAACACTATCACAAAAATTATTTCAAGCTGCCTAACCACAGCCTGAATCACTTTACAACAACCTAAAAGAAAAATGAGTATTCCTTAAAAGAACCAAATGCCATGAAAAGAAACAGAAAAGCATCAATAAAATGTTGACCGCTCTCCAAGACTCCATGAGGCTTGAATCACAAACCTAAAAATCTTCATGGATTGGATTTGCCCTGAGGGTAGTGCACTAAACGTCCAGAATCCTGGGATTGCAAAGAGATTACTGCCTTTGAGCTACAGAGTGATGGGTGGATGAGCATTTGAAGAGAACTGGATGCAAGCAGCAATGCTGCATTTTGATGCAAAGGTATTTTTAGGCCTTACAGGAGATGAACAAGTTACTAACCCCTAGTAATCGTTTGACTGGATGTTCCTCCCACATATTCCTAATTTTTAGATACCTTCTCTTGCAGCTTTAGCTGCTTCGGAAAAGAAAATTCGGCAGAGGGTGCTGTGGGTCGATGCAGTCGACTCAATGTCCCTCAAAGCGTCTCTGTCTCGAGGGCAACGTCATCACTGGTACACATAGCACTTGCAGCCCCCATTAGCTTTAGTTCTGTTTTCAGGCCTTCTTACAGGATACCGACATTAGTGTGTCCAAGACGGTATTAGACAATGAAGGAGCTTAAGGTGTAATGCACAGTAATTCTACTGCAGGGTTAGGCTGGGAAGGGTGATGAATACGTGGAAGGGACACCCAGTTGAAAGAACCTTACTAGGTGTAAGTAACTTGTTCTTCTAATGGACTGCGTCCTCCCACATATTCCTCATCTTTACATAGACTCTCCAAGCAGTGTCACTTTTGGAGGTGGGAGTAAGAATGTTTAGATTTATATTCCAGATGTGTCATGGACAGAGTGTAAAACCGCCTTTCCAAATCCTCCTTCCTGGCCTGAAGACGAATCCAAGCAGTCATGTTTTGTGAATGTGTGAATAGGAGACCATGTGGCTGCTGCACAAATGTCATTTATCTCCACCCCTCTTTGTAAATCAGAAGATGTAGCCATGCCCCTTGTGAAGTAAACCCTCAGGCCTTCTGGGGAATCTTTTCCTGCAAGCCTGCAACATTACGTTATGTCTAGTATTATCCATGTGGATAATGTTTGCTTTGTGACCACCACTCCCACTTACTGGATAAGGCCTGTAACACGCTCACCCTAAGGGATGATGTTAAAGCGACTAATAAGGTGTTACAACTCACAAAGGTTCCATTTGTAACATCACAGTTCACTTGGCTTCTCTTGGGAGGGTCTTAACTTCAGTAGGATATGCAGATTCTTTTCTTTCGACAGGGCTCTCCTGGTCGTGGCACAGTTGTCAGACCGCACGGTCCACCCATTGCAGGTTGTGCAACCAGGTGCTACTTAAGTCATGTCCCCTTTCCTTTATAGTGGGGTCTCTGCACCATCCTGTATCATTCTACCGCCTGGTGGCCACCCTAATGCTATTTCACCATTCTTAACTTTGTTTAAATACTCTTCCAAAAAACTTTGGGAATTTCGTTCCCACTTCGTGCAGCTCCCCTTTTGTTGAATTTCTATTTAGCTCCCACTTCGGGTCCATGCACTGCTCCGCTCCTTTCAGAAGCTTCCTTCTTGTAGACAGTCTTTTGAGAACGTGTAGTTATACACGCGACCACTCTGCCACTATGCATCCTTGCATTACCTTTTGTCAATTTCACCACACGTCTAAACTTACGCTATCGAGCACCAACGTTGATTAACACACACCAGGCTTTCACTGCGCTTGACTCACTGGTTGTGTTTTCTTCGCTCTGAACTTAATATCCTTGCTGTCTGAGATCAGCTTCTCAACACCTGCCCCTCAGACACTCCTGTGCTGCTGTCCTGGTCCAGGGGAACACGCATTTTGTTACACCAAATTCAAAAGGGATGAGCACGTCTCCCGGCTCCCTTCTATGGACCTCTCTGACTCGCTGGGAATACTGTTACGCTCACCTGGTCTCTGCGGAGGCGTTGGGGCACAGTTGCAGCTCTCCCTGAACTTGAATCACCCCCTTCAGGCCTTTCCCTTAGTAGAAATGCTGTGAGCGGTGGTACGATGTGATACTGCTCCTGTGAATTATGGAAGATAAGCTCTCCGTCCTGCAACTTCTGGCAGGGGCGCGTCAAATGGGATTTAGTTCCTTCACTGATCCCTGATAAGGATTAGTCCAGTCCAGCTGCAACTACGCTTCTCCTTATGATTGGTAAGTCTTTCTTGAGTTCTTGTGATGCTGTTAATTCTGTTTAATGTCTTTATATGTTGCTCCCATTTATGCCCGCAAAAATGTGTCTCTTCTGTTTTCTTCCCTTAGATAGAAATGCGGCCTCAATGCAGCTGCAAGACGCGGCCGGATGGAAGATGGATGCTACCACAATGTTCGACAGCAAGTAAGTGATGGTTTAAGGAAAAGGGCAAAGTATGGCGAAGTGCAACCTTAAACTGACTGTTTTTTCGATGTCTAACCTTGTCTTCTGTTTTTCCTTGCAGGTGCTGCTGTCGACAATGGAGCGTGTCGTGCTGCTTTGTCAAGATGAAAATTTCGCCATTTTTCCGGAAAGTGTAAAGATGAATACTTGGTTCGCCGAAGAGATGTACAGGTAAGAACAGCTTCCCCCAGTTGGTAAGTATGCTGGCAGGAAGCAGGAGGTCCAGGAAGCAGGATCTTCAAACGCAAGTCTGACCTCAGACGACAGTGAGCGTTACGCTGCTTGCAAGTGCAGAATAACGCAAAGCATCTGTCTTGAGGATCGGGGCAGCTTATATAGCTGAGATCGTGGGCACGGCCATTAGGGCTGGTTTACCAGCCTCACCCTGCCACTCCTAGAGAGTGAGCATGTGCAAAGGCAATCCATTAGCAGCCACACCCAAGAATACACTTGGGGCTGCTTAATAGATGGAATGTTCAAGGTTAACGCATCCTGCTTAATGGATGGAATATTCAAGGTATAGACTATAGGGCACCTGGTGGGGTCCTGATTAACCCAGGTGGGTATACGTATAATAGACAAATAATCAGGATGAAGAGCTCCGACAGAAAACAGAGAACCTCTGTGTGTGTGTATTTATTTTACATCAACACAGAAAGTTTCGGGTGACTAGACAAGTTATTTTACAGTTCTTTCGATAAGCACGAAAGATAAGTGAAATATAAACGGACAAGGCTGGTTATGGATAGTGGTAACACAGATAGGTGTCGACCTCAGGGTTATTGAGGTCAAAACTTCATTCGGATGCACATTTCCCACAGATGGAGGGGGTATAACAACCCTATAAAACAGGGAAACATGCGCCTGAGACTTGCATTGGTCCAAGGCATAGTTTACACATGGTGCACACAACAATATTTACATATAACATACACGAGGGGGGATGGTATAGTTGTGTCACGGGGATCGACACAGGGTGCGTTTCGGCCAAAAAATTAATTGATTAAAGCCTGTCTTTGTGCTGGCCTTCGTCAGGTGAGGCACCTGTGGCGGTGCTGTCCGTTGAATCTGTGGATTAAACAGAACTGTAAGGATCTCAGGTAATGATTGACTAAGTAATAAAAGTATTCAATACAGGCAAAGTGGTGCCAAGGCGATACATCAAGAGGTGTATCTAGAGAACAGCTTACCTACTTACTGTGGTAGCAGAAGGTTGCTGTTTTGGTAATCCTTGAAATATGCAGGATTGCCGGTGCAGAAATGGCACTTGGTGAGTCGGCTGTCGTTTCCTACGGGCCGACGTCTCTCAGGGTCCCGCGGGACTGGAATGGGCCAGGAATGGTCCCATATCTGAGAGGGGACAGAAGAAAGGGTACTGGATCCCAAACTGAGCGTGATGGACAGTGTACCGTTGGTGATGGTGGTCCAAAAGTGCTGGAAAAGACAAGCGTGCTGATTGTTGTGGAAGCCGTGTCCTAGAGGTATTAAGTGCACTATCAGTGCTAGTGTGTCCAGGATGGAACTCGGTACGTGACGGGTGGCCGGGGTCAGTGGTCAGCGGGGTGCTGAAGAACCTCCAGGGTGACAATAGTGCTCACGTGAGAGTAAAAATCCTCAGGACCTCACTGCCGGCAAGATCAGCTGCGGCCATAGGAGGTGAACACTGCATGTGCAAACGCAGTGCAGGGCAATCGAGTGCTATTGTAAGCTACGTGACGGTGCCTGGAATAATTAACGTTTGTTGGAATGGAGAGAAAGTGGTGCACTCGTGGTGCATCTAAAATGCTCAAGCTGAGGGCATGGAGCGAAAACACAACGTACTCCTAATGGTGACTTACCGCAGTAATCTCGCAGGTGCTTTGCTGGACAGGGACCTCTGAACGCCGTGGTTGCTGTGTGGACAGGCGAAGTCGCTGTGTCTAAAAAGCTATCCTCGGGCTGGCATACAGCCAATCGGGAGGCGCTGTGACACTGAGGCTGGACGCGGGAGCCAATCGCGTGGAGCTAGGCGTGATGTCCAATGGAATGGAAAAAAGCATGGCCACACAGGAAGTAGCCCGGACAGCTAAACAGTAGCAGCGTAACGCTCACCATGCCTGCAGCAGCTTCCAGTCTTCTGCCACGCCCGTCTACACTCTGGAGCTCCTGAACCCTGCAAGGAAAGCAGAAGGAAAGGTTAGAGAGTTTTATTCATACTCACCTGAATCCTGCATCTTCCCGACTTGGACCTGGAAGAAAGAATCCATTAGACGCTCTTGCCGCACCTCCTGCAACGCCGCGCTGAACTCACCTGTTGCCATTTTTAGCATTCCATCACGCGCATCTTCAGTTCGCGGCCGCTCTTCATCACCTATGGACATAATAACAAAAAGGTGAGCAACAGAGAGTTATCTAAGACAACAAAGGCAAATATTAAGACTTACTTGAGATCACCGGGGATACTCACCTAATCTCTGGTCGGCGCGACCTCTTCCGCATATCTGCCGCACCCCGGCCCCTATGGGGAAACATTCCGCTACAGACTTACCCGGTTGCGGTAAACGCTTCAATTCACGGATCTTCCTCCGAATGGATGCCTGAAAAGGAAAAAGACCACAGATTAGAGCAAGCTTCCCTCTTTATTCCGAAACAGCTTATAAACACTTACCTGCGCATCTCTGGTTGCCACGTGAACTCTTTCCAGATCCATAAGGGCAACCTAGGGGAATTGGACAGAGTGAATTCCAGACGTTTTGAACTCTTTATAACTATTACCTCTACGGAGTCAACACCGTCTGCAACTCGCCAACTTCCCACACCAGTGAGGCAACTGGTCATCTACGCCCCCCTGCACTTGAAGCAGGATGGAGAGTTCATCTTTCCAGATTATCAGGTGAGAATCTAAAGGAGTCCCAAAGTAATTCATGGGGAGAAGGTGGGGTAAAGCTTAAACCTCACAGGTGGTTAATTCCCCTTTCTGCATTACAGAAGAGTATTCATACGAGTCACACAGACCAAGCTGGGTGGCCCGGTCCGCTCCGTCATCTCGGCGCTCCATGTATCATTGGAAGAAGTAACATCAGGCCGGTCCAGATCAACGCCCCCGTGGACACCAGGTGAGCGTAACAGAACGCGAAGCCTACCCACAACAAGCCACCTGGGCGTTATGGAGACCTCAGAGACGGATCAATTAGCCCAATTATTAGGGGAGCTAAGGGCTGAAGTGCATGCCGCCCGCCAGGAAACTAATGCTCTTAGGAGGGAGCTGATAGTTTCGAAAGAATGAACGGATGATCTAGCCAGACAGTTATTGCAAAATCAAGCTGGGCAAACGCCACTGCCTGGCCTCGGGGCAGGTCCAGCTCTGTGTCATCGAGCAACCCTGTTCAAATACACTTACCAGGGGCCGTTCCATTGGCTCCACCCGAACGTTTTACCGGAGACCCAAAGAGGTTTGCCGTATTCATGAATCAGTGCCGCTTACACTTCTTATGCAGACCTTCAGCCTTTCCGAATGATCAAGCCAAGGTAGGCTTTGTGCTGTCATACCTCAGCGGCAGCGCAGCAGACTGGTCCAATTCCTGTTAATCAAGATGACCCCATTCTTCGGGATTTCCAGGGATTTCAAACAAGCATGGAAAGACTATTTGCTCGACACTCCCAGGGTCAGGCCCTGGATAACAAACTCTTATCCCTACGACAGGGGAATCAGGATCTTCTTTCCTACATTGCAACCTTTAACAGATTAATAGTGGAAACTGAATGGCCAGAAGTAAAAAGAAACACATTGTTCCATCGAGGGCTTCGAGGAGAACTCAAAGATGCCTTGGCCCAGGTCGTGAACCCGCCTCAAGATTGTAAAGAGATAGAAAGCGACAAATGCAGCTATGCCTATATTGCGGGAATTCCGGTCATTTTTTGCTCAACTGCCCCATAAAACCGCCCAAAAAGGTGGTGGGGGCTGCGGATAAAAATTCTGACTCGGGAAACGATCCCGCCCGACAAGCGTAGAGGTCCGCTTGCCGAGCTCGAAGAAGGACATTCAGACCTCGCATTTCACCATTGCAATGATCCTCGTAGATCCGGAACAGCCATCTCGGATGCACGCGGTAAAAGCGAACGTAGATAGCGGAGCCATAGGAAACTACGTGGACAGTGAACTGGCTTCCAGGATGAACCTGCCTCTCGCCCAGAAACCCACTCTAGATGTCATTACCACAGTTGATGGAACGGAAATTGCCTCAGGCCCCGTAACTCACTCCACCACAGAAATGACATTGCTGGTGCGGGACGGGCACCGCGAGACTTTGGTGTTTGATTTAATCAAGGCTCCGCAGTTTCAAGTAATACTGGGGATACCTTGGTTGGAAAAACATAATCCTAGTATCGATTGGCGAGAGAAGAGAATTACCTTTCCAGAACGTGCGCACACCTGTTACCCAAGAAAATCTCAGAACACGGTCCTGGCTTCAGTAACTTCAGCTACCATACAACTACCTACAGAGTATCTAGAGTTTCAAGACGTCTTCCAAAAAGAACAGGCAAATACCTTGCGCCCCCACACAGATCATATGATTGTCAAATAGACCTCATACCAGGCGCACAACCTCCCTGCAGCAGGATCTATGCCCTTACGGAGCCCGAAAATCTTCATTTACGTCAATACCTGGACCAATACCTTGCTAACAGTTTTATTCGCCCATCTAAATCCCCAGCATCTTCTGCTTTGCTTTGTTCTTCGTGCCAAAAAAGGAAGGTGACCTCAGAACGTGCATAGACTATCGCGCACTGAACCAAATAACCATTAAGAATCTGTATCCGTTGCCTTTAATTCCGGAATTACTTGACCAAGTAAAAGAAGCCCGCATATATACTAAACTAGACCTCTGGGGGGCGTATCATTTGGTACGTGTCAAAGAAGGCGACGAGTGGAAAACTGCTTTTCGCACGAAGTATGGATTATTTGAGTACCAAGTGATGCCTTTTGGATTATGCAACGCGCCGGCAGCCTTCCAGTTCTTCATGAACGATGTCCTCAGAGAATTTATCGATGTTTGTGTCGTCATTTATATTGATGACATCTTAGTATACTCCTCATCAGAATCTGATCATATCTAGCACGTCCGAGCAGTGTTAAAAAAGCTACGCCAGTACAAACTATATGCCAAATTGGAGAAATGCGTTTTCCACACCACTGAAGTGGAATTTCTAGGATTCATTTTAATCCCGGGAGGAATCAGGATGGATACACGAAAAGTGGACGCAATTCTCAAATGGCCTTCGCCAAGCTCTGTCAAAGGGGTACAGAGCATGCTTGGTTTTGCCAACTTCTACGGCAGGTTTATTCCAGACTTTTCGCAGATTGTTCATCCCATCACAGCACTCTTGAGAAAAAACAAATGCTTTGTATGAACAGACGAAGCTGAAAGCGCCTTTTAAGAATTAAAGGCCAAATTCACATCTGCACCGATCTTAAGACACCCACGCCCTGAACTCCCGTACATAGTGGAGACTGATGCATCCAGTTTAGCAATGGGAGCCGTCCTTTCTCAAAAAGAGCCCGAAACAAACCAGATTCACCCAGTGGCCTTTTGGTCAAAAAAGTTCTCGGCTCCTGAATTAAACTATGCCATTACTGATAAGGAGCTGTTAGCTATCAAGTCCGCCTTCAAAGCTTGGCGACACTATCTACTCGGAGCCAGGCACACCATCACGGTTATCACCGATCATCGAAATTTACAATATCTAAAAACAGCCAAAGCCCAGTCTTCACGTCAACTCTGTTGGGCATTGTTTTTTGCCGAATTTGAATTTGTAATAACTTATCGGCCCGGTTGTAAAAATGGGAAAGCGGATGCCTTATCCCGAATAGGAATGGGAGAGACTGAAGTGACCCTGGAACCTGTACCCATAATCCCTGACCAGAGAATTCTTGGTATAACTTCAGTACAGACACTGGAAGACATTCAAGGGATTGTCCGGCAGCTCTTTGATCCTCAAGCCTTACAAGATTGGGCCAAGAAAGGCCCAGATTTCTGCATCACCAATGAACTACCATATTACAGAGGACGTCTATTTCTGCCACAAAAAGAACTACAAGAACTAGTCATCTCTCATTATCACGATACGTTACTAGAGGGACACCCCGGTATTACAAAGACCGAAGCTAAAATCAAGAAACAATTCTGGTGGCCCACCTGGCGAAAAGATATTAAGTCATTTGTCCTATCTTGTGGCATCTGCGCCCAAAACAAAAGTCAAAAAAGAAAACCAGCTGGGCTATTACAGCCTTTGGACATCCCACCGATTCCTTGGCACACCTTGTCATTAGACTATCACGTATCTACCCCTGTGTAACGGTTTCAATACTATCCTGGTAATAGTGGACCTGTTTTCTAAAATGGCCTACTTTATTCCCTTAAAAGGGATACCCTCAGCCTCAACCCTGGCCAAGGAATTCCTTGAAAACATTGTTCGTCTACACGGTTTTCCATCTGTATTAATTTCAGACCGAGGAAGTCAATTCATCTCGCATTTCTGGAAAAAATGGTGCCAACTGGCACAAATAGATGTCAGGCTTTCCACTAGCCACCACCCCCAGACCGACGGCCAAACAGAGAGAACTAATCAGACTCTCGAACAATATTTACGCTGTATGCTACATCAGTCTGAAGGCAATTGGAAGGACACCCTATGGATCGCTGAATATGCGTACAATAATTCAGTACACTCAGGAATTGGGCACAGTCCCTTTTTTACCATATACGGACATCATCGTCGAACCTCGGATTTGGATTCACCCCAGCATTTAGAGATGCCCACAGTAGATCATCTTCACACAGTCATTACTCAAACCTTTAAGGAAGCAACAGAACATTTACGAAAGGCCAAGGAAAAATACAAGAAAAACGCTGATCAGCTTAGAAGAGAAGCACCACACTACCAGATAGGGTACCAAGTGTGGTTATCTACTAAGCACATTCCTCTCAAAGGAAAACGGACCTTTAATCCCAGGTATTTGGGGCCTTACTCCATCAAAGCCATTATTAACCAGGTGGCTGTCGAGTTGGAACTACCTGCTCATATGCGAATCCATCCCGTCTTCCACGTGTCTCTTTTAAAACCAGTGCAACCGGGAACTAGGCTAACCGACCCACCTGAACCTATCCTCAGACGGAGAACCCGAATACGAAATCAAGAATATTTTGGACTCGAAAAGAGTGAGATCTAAACTCTTTTACCTAATTGACTGGAAAGGTTATGGTCCGCAGGAAAGGTCTTGGGAACCTAGTGACCACGTGCATGCACCTCGTTTGGTGAAGAGGTTCCACCGGTAATTTCCAGACAAACCACGGCCAAGGAGAGGAACGACTTTGAGAGAGGCCTTGAGGGGGAGTGCTGTCATGATGCCTGCCCCTGGGAAACCAGACCAGGCCCAGCAGTCCCGGAAGCAGGCATCAGGCCATTTGGAGCATGCCCAAAAGCCCCAGTTAGGGGCCGTTTGGGTGCAGTCCTGGCGCCTTTGGCGCCAGGCTCATAAGGACAAAGTCAGTCCTGGCGCCATAGGCGCCAGGCTCATTTATGATAACTTACCTAAAGCACACCATGCTGCTTACTCACCTGATGCAGACCATGCTGCATGAAGACCTAAGCCAAATGAGGCTTAGGAGGGACTATTTTAATGCAGGGACTATTTTCTCACCTGGGTGGGGCAGTGGAAGAATACTTACCTGGGACTTCTTCCAAAGCTATTTAAGCCACCCCCGGACAGCCACACGTGCTTCGCGTTATTCTGCAGTAGCAGCGTAACGCTCACCGTGCCTGCAGCAGCTTCCAGTCTTCTGCCACGCCCGTCTACACTCCGGAGCTCCTGAACCCTGCAAGGAAAGCAGAAGGAAAGGTTAGAGCAAGAGTTTTATTCATACTCACCTGAATCCTGCATCTTCCCGACTTGGACCTTGAAGAAACAATCCATTAGACGCTCTTGCCGCACCTCCTGCAACGCCGCGCTGAACTCACCTGTTGCCATTTTCAGCATTCCATCACGCGCATCTTCAGTTCGCGGCCGCTCTTCATCACCTATGGCCATAATAACAAAAAGGTGAGCAACAGAGAGTTATCTAAAACAACAAAGGCAAATATTAAGACTTACTTGAGATCACCAGGGATACTCACCTAATCTCGGGTCGGCGCGACCTCTTCCGCATATCCGCCGCACCCCGGCTCCTATGGGGAAACATTCCGCTACAGACTTACCCGGTTGCGGTAAACGCTTCAATTCACGGATCTTCCTCCGAATGGATGCCTGAAAAGGAAAAAGACCACAGATTAGAGCAAGCTTCCCTCTTTATTCCGAAACAGCTTATAAACACTTACCTGCGCATCTCTGGTTGCCACGTGAACTCTTTCCAGATCCATAAGGGCAACCTAGGGGAATTGGACAGAGTGAATTCCAGACGTTTTGAACTCTTTATAACTATTACCTCTACGGAGTCAACACCGTCTGCAACTCGCCAACTTCCCACACCAGTGAGGCAACTGGTCATCTACGCGCCCCTGCACTTGAAGCAGGATGGAGAGTTCATCTTTCCAGATTATCAGGTGAGAATCTAAAGGAGTCCCAAAGTAATTCATGGGGAGAAGGTGGGGTAAAGCTTAAACCTCACAGGTGGTTAATTCCCCTTTCTGCATTACAGAAGAGTATTCATACGAGCCACACAGACCAAGCTGGGTGGCCCGGTCCACTCCGTCATCTCGGCGCTCCGTGTATCATTGGAAGAAGTAACATCAGGCCAGTCCAGATCAACGCCCCCGTGACACCAGGTGAGCGTAACAGTTGAGGCCTCAGAGAGGGTTTGAGGTGGCTGAAGCAGCCGCTGAATGTAAAGAAGCTGCTGCTTGGGCAGACTTGGCACCTCTACCCCGTCGACCATGAGGGAACTTTCTTTGGCCTATTTGACCAGCCAGTCCTCCCTCTCTACCAAAAGAGGAATAGTAACGAGGTTCAGTGGGGTCTGACAGTTTTGGCTGTCCGATAGCGGCACAAGGCGATTTGGCGGCCGCCTTCGAAGTCTGCAGCTTCTCCAAGCTCTCGTCAGCCTTGCTGCCAAACAGTTGAGTGCCATCAAAGGGCATGTTGAGGAGTCTGGAGTGCACGTACAGTGCAAATCTCCAGTTTATCAACTACGCAAATCTGCACATCACTGTGCTCACACCCATTGGCTCTGCTGATATGATATGATATATGATAGGTTATTTATAATGCGCTCAATACCCAGAGGTTTATAAGCGCAGACCTGCGGATCGAACCTGTGTGGCTCCAAGTCGTCTTGCTTCCAAGGCGAGCATATTGCCTTTAAGCTATCCTCCTGAGACTGTCTGCAGAGTCCAAGCCTGACTGAAGAGACTCACACATAGCCTCCTTTCTGTCTCTTCCGATGTTTAGGAAGCAGACTCTGCATTTCCCTTCAGGAACGCGTTCAGCTGCCATGGAAATACAGTCCCAAAAGTCAATTTCACTCAAGCGCAAGTGGCATTAGCTGATTTTAGTGCCATGCTTCCGACATAAAACACATGTTTCGTCACTGCGTCAAAACTTTATTCGTCCCTGTCTGGCAGTATGGTTGGATATGCTGCTTGCTTGGATGTTGAAGTAGCTGCCTGAATGAACTACTAGGCTCTCTAGTGTTGGGTGTTTAGACAAGCAGTCTGGACCGCTCCTTTAGGGCCTGTACACTTTCTGGTGAGGTTTCTTTTGACGGCCAGATGCCTCTCAGTTTGCTTTAGCTCTTTTCAGTATGGTAATATGAAAAGGTGGTACAGGGTCCTTCTGAGGTACCTTATCAAAATATCAGTAAGGTTGTTCTGTTCAAATGAAGGAGCAGGCCTGCCCCACCCCAAAAAATCAATCAGCCTGGACATAAATTGTCTATATGACATATCTGCATGGCCTGCCGAGTCTGGCTTGCCAATTTCCAGCTCTAGAGATGTATCTATGCCACATGCAGGAGTATCTTGGTCAGATGTCTCATGTTACTCATAAATGGAGGATAAGGACTTGAAAAAATCCTTCCAGAGGGTGGTTTGTAGGTTTTCTCAACCTCCTTCCATGCAATCAAAGGTTTCGCCAGTAATGGCATAGATGACTGACACTGATGGCATTGATGGTTTCAATGATTTTGGCATCGATAAAGTACTCAAGGGGTTCAAACCCATGACTCGATGGAGTCTTCGATGGATGAGGACTGTTCCTGTCGCCGAGTTAAGACCTCGAAAGTTCTTAAGGGGTCTCAGGCTTGGCTCTTGGGCTCAAGGATGCGTGGGATTTTGCCTTATCCCTTTCCTTGTCAGCCTTTGACGGTGTAACAGAAGCATGGCTTCATTTTCTCCTTCGAGGGGGGCAGGGCCACTTCCTCGAAGATTTCCAGCATGGTTTGCATGAACACATCGCATTCAGCAGGACTCGCCAACTTTCTTTGGGCAGGCTATTTTCCTCTCAGGCAAAGAATCAGAGGAACTGGAAGGAGACCTATGGCGCCTTTTCTTCATCTTTCTCAATGAAGACGAGGAATGGTGTGAACCACTCTTCGAACAGGAGCGTTTTTTTTACTTTTTCCTCCGAGAAGAGTCACCTCTTGAATCAGATGAGTGCCTTTTCGACTGCCATTGAGGGGCATTTTGTAGGAGGCCTACCCGCTGCTAACTTCCCCTTAGGCTCCTTCAAAGCCTTACCTGACATGGACTGGCAAGACTCACAGTCCGCCGTCCTGTGCTCCACACCAAGGCACCACAAACACCTTATGGGTATCTGTTATAGACATCTTGGTGTCGCAGTCATGACACTTCTTAAACCTGCTTTTTGGGGTCGATGAGGATGGCGTAGGGAAATGGATTTACGGCAGTCCCAGTGGACAATGCATGCTTATGTCCTAGAATAAGGATGAGCATGTGAAGTCAGCAGGATGCCTGACGATATGGGTCCCAAAGAAGCATTTCTTCAGACGAGGATGTCTAGATGTGAAGGCTAATAGACTGGTTGATGAATCGCCCAGAGGGGGTAGTGGAGAGGTGGAGCCAAGTACCCCCACCCAAAGCTCCCACCCATGCTCCATATATGTTGGGAGCCAGAATGTGGGACACTTGCATTGCCAGCAAAAATACCTTACCTAAGAGAATTCTGGAAGTACGATTCCCAATGAGGAAGCCGTACATGCATACACGAAAATATGATGGCCATTTGAATGAAATGCCAAAGGAAGTGGGAAAAACATGCGATAAAGCAGACTGGTGGCGTCATGAAGAGCAGAATGGACGGACCTAGAAGAGACTGAAGAGTATAAGCATTCTATAGAAGCAAAGGAGGAGATGCCAAAGATGAGCAACATTTCGGGCTCGAAATTAAGATGTTCATGGTACAGAAATAATGAAGAAGTTATCAAGTCATTTTATAATTGTAAAGTTGCAGCAATGCAAGTAGACTAAGTATTCATAAAGGATAGCTATGTAGTGAATACAGTGTGGTAATGCACCAAAATATTTACACAGGAAATGTAAGGAATTTGGAGGATTCCACAACGCACTTTAGCAGAGCTGGATTCCAAAAGCAGAAAGACATTTTCAGTGTGTCGCAGTTAGAAATTGAAAACTGAACCATGGAGGTGGATCTAAAAAAGGCTTGGTTTGATCAACACCAAGAAGTCAAGGCCACCTTGGGCCTGGATGTGCATACGAACAATTACAGAACGTGTGAAAAGAACAAACCTTCTGTCTTAACTGAGGGGTGAGACCATTGAAGACGTCAAAGGTTCATCAAATAATAGTATATAAATAATAGTGCGGTGGTCGCCGTACTATAGTTAAGTTGGGTATCAAGTATCATAGGAAAGACGAAAAATGAATTGCTAATAACTTTTGACTCGTCGATCGATTTGGCTGAAATTTTAAATTTTGCAAACAAGATTATAGTGATATCTCCCATGGTGCTATGCAGCAGAGACCAAGGGATTGTCAAGGACCCTCCCAACTGTAAATTTTGGGTACAATTTGTCAAAAAAATAAAAAAGGTTATTAAGAATGGTGTGTATAGTAGCCACGGCTTTCAGCTGTGGCCAGCTAGTGGGTGTAAAAAACATATTGGAGGAACATATACAGTGGACAAGGTCGAAGACCATGGCTAGTGGCCCATTAAAAAAACGATGGTATAACAAAACACTTGAAATTCAGGGAAAAAACTTTAACTAAAGTGCAGTAAAGTTGACCAGATTTAACGCAACAAGTCATGAGTAGCTTAACTCGGCACGTTCCCGTTGCAAAGCCCATGAGCACATGCATATTATAGGAAAAGGGATTCACAATGACATACAAAATGGCATTATGCTGAGTTACGCTGATCCTAACTTCAGACATCCGCTGAATTTCAAGGATTTTGTTGAGTTTAATCTGGTCAATTTAACTGTACTTTACATTTTTTTCAGTGAACATATATATTATAGTGTGGCAGTTGCCGCCCTATAGTTGAGTATCAAAAAAACACTCATCCTACTCCCATTCATTGCCACACACAGACCAGTAGTTAAAATATTTTACGGATAAGGAGGTGCCCCCTTCTCCCAAACATATAGCTACATTCTTCCCATGGTGCTTTACAGCAGTGGCCTTTCAGAAATCAAAATCAGCCTTTTTTTGTTTTTTTGTTTGATGTAAGAGAGGTATAACCGGGGTTAGCCAAAAATGAAAAGTGGAAAAAATGCCATTGGGAGCATAAAAAGGACGAAATGGCATCATGCCAGTAGGGGGGTAGGAGGAGGGGGCGGGCGGACACGATGAGAAATTGGGGTTGGTGGTGGGGATAACCGTGGTTATAGTAGAAAACAGGATGGGTAAAGAAAGTGCATCAAATGAAATAACGCTATTTGCGGGCGTTAACAGATAACCAGGGATATTTGTAGTACATTGCTAATATAACCACAGGTATAGGAAAACATTTTTTTAAAAAGAGATGGAAAAAAAAATAGATTCATGCAAAAAAGTGGAGTTTTACAGCTACAGTGAGCTAGGGGTAATGGGTGTGGCCAGAGGATATGAGTACTGTGTTACTTTAAGGAACCGAATGGTGCAATATGGAAAGTGGACACGGCCAAAGGCCATGGCAAATGGGCCCATATGAACCCTAGTGGTGTGGCCACAGCCGAAGGCCATGGCTTGTGGGCCCATTTAGAAAACCTATTTCAGCAATATGTAGAGTGGTCACGCCTGAAGGGCATGGCTAGTGGGACCAGGAAAAAGCTATTTGGATAACATGTAAAGGGGCCACGTCCAAAGGCGATGACCGAAGGACTTGGCTAGTAAGTAAGAAAGGTAGTGTTTTAAAATATACATTGGGCACATCAAAGGCCGCACTCACTGGCCAGGGTCGAAGGCCCTGGCTGGTCGTGGCCACCTTGTGCGTCCAAAAGAATCATATTTGGTGAACATGTAGAGTGGACACTGCCGAAGGCCATGGCTAGTGGTCTGGTAGTGTTTTAAAATATACAGTGGGCACGGCCGAAGGCCCTGGCTAGTGGGCCCAAAAGACATGAATAATGGGTTCAAAAGAAACATATTGGGGGAATATATTGAGTGGACATGGCCAAAGGCCGTTGCCACTGGCCATGTCCAAAGACCATGGCTAGTGGCCAGATAGTGTTTTAAAATATACCGTGGGCACAGCTGAAGACCGTGCTAACTGACCAGGGTCAAAGGGCAGTGGGTCCAAAAGAAACATATTGGGGGGGACATCTACAGTGGACATAGCGGAAGGCCGTGCCCACTGACCAAGGCTAGTGGGCTGTAAAAAAAGTATGATATAGCAAAGCCCTTGAAATTCAGCGGATATGGGAAGTCATGACCAGCTTAACTCTTCCATTATAAGAGAAGGAATTCACAATCGTATACAAAATGGTATTATGGGGGACATCAAAGGGAGAACAGTTAAACTGGTCTTGTTCCCACATCTGCTGAATTTCAAGGGTTTTGTTGCATTAAATCTGTGCAATTTAACTGCACATTAACTAAGGTTTTTTTCAGTGAGTATATATATATATATATATATATAATATATATTTTTTTCAAACTAGTGGATGGGCAAGGAGAGCACTCTGGTTCCCAGCTTAGTGTACCTACCACAGTCCAGTTGATCTCCTTCAATCGCTTTCATGCCTCTTGGACTCATCAGGGAGGCAGTCTGTTCAGGTGTTGCTAGTTAATACCAAATATGGCCTCAGGGGATTCTGGTTGCTGTAGCCAATGCAGTATATATATGTATTCTAGACAATATCCAAAATGCTTCAAATTATTGCTGCTTGTCTGGATTCCATATATTCGCATACCTGGGTCGACAGCATATAATATAATCTACATTTCATTTTCTCTAACATGAATGTCAACTGTTGGCCTCAGAGAAAAATTTCAAATCCACATTTAGCTGGAGTTGCTCTTATGCCATTGGCAAGTATTGGCATAAAAAATATCTATATCCTATACATCATACTCAATAACTACTTCATTTATGTGGCATTTTTGTTTGCACATCTACGGTGCTGTGGATTTTTATTGTGGGCTAGTATGTGACAAAGTTTGATGAGTTGAACTAGTAATCCATAATCTTGGGTTTGGGAAACTGTGCATTCATTTTTAAAGAGCAGAAAACATTGGGTCCATTACAGATCAAACAAACATGAAAATATATTTCTCCGAAGAGATAGGAACTTACCCCAAAATCCTCCTCAACATTTGAAGTCCTCTTAATACAGGGCATTTCTTTTCAGGGTAATGTTATTAGAAAGATTTCAATGGATATGTGTAGTGGCTTTAGTTAGGCTGGAAGTGGGCATGTTAATATTCCTCTCAATCCACTAGAATGGTGTGGCTGTAGCCAGAATTTCTCTTTTTATAGAACTATGGCCTCCACAGGTTTAAAGTCGAGTAAACCTCTATAAACTATTAAAATGTTGCACAACGGTTCACAGTTCCAGTTTTAAAATACACTTGTAAAAACACAGGGTTTAATATAGTTGGATACTGACAGAAAACAATGTTCATTTTGCGCTAAAATGCAATAGAATTCTTTTTTAAATCAATATCCCAAAGGCTTCCTTTACATCCCAACTCCATTCAGTGGCATAACTGGTAAAAGGAAGTCTGAAAACTGATATCTAATTGTGCAGAGATTCTTTTACACTCTCTTCTGGGTTTGCCTTTTAAGGCTCGAGATTGGTATGAAATCTGACAGCTCCTGGAAGCTTCAACCAGCTAGCTAAGCCTTCCGGCTGTCCGCCGCTTTCAAAATACTTCTCAGGGAGTCCAGCCCTACTCAGGTTCTGCATCAGGTTTGCTCTACCAAAGCCTTCTTAGGGGGCATTCACATTATGTCCAGGGTATTATCCAGCTTCAGCAATCCTCCAGTTGTTGGGCAGAATCCTGTGCATTGCCCTTAGGGACCACTACACACAATTAAAGGCATGGTCTAGTAAAAAATGTTATTGTCCCTAAGGGTCGGCCATGTTTTTTTAAGCCTAAGTGGCTCGATTTTAGAAAACTTTCCTATGGACCTTACCCGAGTTTTCGTCCATTAAACGCACGCGAAAACAAGCGCCAGGGAGCCGCCATTTTCTGATAATCCTATCTTTTCCCCCCATCGCCCTGGCTGACCTGCTTTTGCGGCACTAAATCAAATTCCCCCGCCCCTGAGCCTGTCATCAGCAGACTCGTACCGCCCATTTCCCAACACCAAAGCACGTCTCGTGTCAACATTCCCTGCGCTTCAGCTAATGACGTGTCCCCATGCAAATGGCAGGACGCCTCTTTGCTCAATAAGTATAAACAGACCGTTTCACAAGACACAGCAGCAGATTTTCGATTCAATTCCTCTCTCTGTGTTACTTTGAGTATTCTGTGACTCGTTTCAGTGCTCTGGTCAGCTACCTTCGCCGCTTGTAGCCCGTGTGAACACCTGTACCATCTCGGTAATTTATTTTACTCTGTTTACCACACAATGGCTACAATAATGCCCTACATGTACGAGCCCGAGTATACCGAGGAGGAACTACTGGAAAGGGAAGCACGCGAACATGATGGGGATTCGGACAGCAGTTGGCAGGACGAATCAACAGATGAAGAGCCTCGGCCTAGTCGAATGGACGGCGTCTCCACCTGGTGCACATACAATCGGTGCGAGCTAATGCCAACTGAGGACGAGAACTGCTGCTGCCGAGAAAACTCGGGATGCCTGGCCTACATTTCGGAAGGCGAGCCACGACCGCAATGCATCACCAAGCTGCCAGACTTCAGGGCAGCCTGCCTCACACGGGCCGTGTTGAGAATAATGATGGTGCATATGCACGAACTTCGCGCAACTGTTTGTCCTCGTAATCCGAGTAACGAGTAAGTATACTCTGCTTGTCATGCCACTCCTATTTCATGATCTTCTACTGTATCCAAAATTACATCTACATATCATTGTAACGCATGTAAGTCGTTCAATAGTGTGCATTGTCTAGATAGCATTTGTCCATGCAGAATGCCATTAGTTACAAGAATTGTCATTGACAACAAAAGTTTATTAAACTTATCTTGGTCATTTATAAACAGTTTGTTTCATTCCTTTTCACAGGTGGTACAGGCTGGTGGCCTATCGTTCCTTTACATGGTGGCTCCACGGGAGGCTTGGACACCGCGTTCGAAGAGTGATACCCGCATGTGCCGGTTGTGCCATTAGAGAAACGTTCCCGAGTGACAGCGGTCAGTACAGGGGATTTTCTCTCGCTGTGCTGCAACCTGACCTGTATAATCTTTAAAGTCTTGTATTTTTGTGTCATGAAAATAAGATACAAAATAAAACACCACATATATTTTAACAAAGTTTGTTTCGATTTTTTAAATGAATCAAGTGTGTCTCCATTCAAGGATGGACATCAGACATCTGGGCTACGAATGGGTGAAGGTCTGGTCGCTGTGAAGCAGGGTGGTCACTATCTATCTAAGCTAACATAACATATTCTCGATAATGCATGCAGTAAATAACACTTGTTCAAAGTCTTTCAGTAGGTTATGTGTCTATAAAAGTCACACATATATCTATACTAACAATTACCATTGGATTATACAGGCCTTAGGGTCTTGACCACTATAATACACCGGTTGAAATGTGGGTCTCTGCTCACAAGAATCTCCGGTATGTGGCATTTGTTATTGATAAGCAACGATATACTATCATTGATATAAAGGCGATATACTATATATTGATATAAAGGCGGTTCGCGCCGGTGGATGCGCGCTGGCATGGGGGGCTGTCAGGGGTGCGAAAGGCCAAGGTGCCAAACTACATGTACACTTCAAAAGGTGTCCCACGCCAAGGGGCCATTGGTCACATGGCCTCCTCAGACCACGTGTCTCCAGCCAGGCCTCCCCTTGAAGCAGGCCGCCCCAATGCAATCCACATAAGTGTGTCTCCATTCAGGAGTCTTCCTGTGCCTTATCTGCACGCCCCAGGCCCATCCATCCCACCCCCCTGTATCAAAGGCGGTTCGTGCCGGTCCATGCGCGCTGGCATGGGGTCTGTCAGGGGCGCGAAAGGCCAAGGTGCCAAACTACATGTACACTTCAAAAGGTGTCCCACGCCAAGGGGCCATTGTTCACATGGTCTCCTCAGACCCCGTGTCTCCAGGTAGGCCTCCCCTGAGGCAGGCCGCCCCCCTGCAATCCACATAAGTGTGTCTCCATTCAGCAGTCTTCCTGTGCCTTATATGCACGCCCGAGGCCCATCCATCCCACCCCCCTGTATCAAAGGCGGTTCGCACCCGGGGATGAGCGCTGGCATGGGGGGCTGTCACGGGCGCAAATGGCCGAGGTGCCAAACAGCATGTACACTTCAAAAGGTGTCCCACGCCAAGGGGCCATCAGTCACATGGCCTCCTCAGACCCCGTGTCTCCAGCCAGGCCTCCCCTTGAAGCAGGCCGCCACCCTAATACCACGACATACATACGTCATTCATTCACAAACACACCCCAGTTTCTAATACTTTACAAACCACTCGATATGTCTCATGAGAACATCTTTGTGCTTTGCAAGTCAACTCCTGAACGTGCTACCTGGGAACCACTGAGATCTATGCTAATCTGCTCGTCGTCGTGCTATCCGTGAACTTCTGTGACCGCTTCGAGCATACCCATCAGTCCACCTTTTCTCCCGCAACATACTGCTCTGCTTGCTGAATCCAACTGTTTGGTGGTCAAGGTAAGGCCATGTATCCTGGTCATATTTCGCAGACTTTTAAATTTCTATCTATTTGCGCGTAGAGTACCCAATAGTGCTATGTTCATTGGTCTCATTGCTATTGACTTGAATTTCCATTGCTATGCTAACAATAAATCTATTTATTTTCATCTGTGTCAATTGTCATCAAATTGCATCCTTCGGAGGTCCAGTCTATGATGTAAGCATGTTTCCTTCTCGTGCAATACAGAACATCCAAGGGATGAGTCACATGTTCAGTTTTTAGTCACATCATTTATACATTTCTGCAATTTATGCAAATACTAAGCCGCACATAATGAACTGGTATAGTTCCTGCGACCAAAACAAACCTTGCATTGATCATTGTATGATTCATTTACTTTTGTATCAAATCTTTATTCTTGAAGATTGTATAATAATGTCGAAATTTACTTTTCAGATTTATCAACAATGCCTGCCTGTTCGATTAGCGGTTGCCCTTCGAAGACCCATGCGAAATCTGAAGGCACTACAATGCATGTTTTCCCGAAAACTGTTGATCGAATAAGAGAATGGGTCAGACATTGCGGATATCCACTGGATGAGCTGGAAAGTAGAGTCCAACAAGTCTTACAGGACAAGAGGGGTGATCGATACCGCATCTGCAGCCGGCACTTTTCCTTGGACATGTACACAACATCTTGGTTAACAAAGAAGAATAAACGACGAACGACACGGAAATTGCTCGAAAACGCTATTCCCACTCTATTCGTCCACATTCCGCCACCGGTGAGTCAAGTGTCCGAATTTAGCTTTAGGCCTTGCAGTAGTGTGTAGGTATCCGAACGGATTAATTGATATTGTAGGTGTTCTATCCCTTGTAATAATTTCGATATTGATATGATTGTATAGTTTTTTGAATAATGACATTTACCAATATATTCTTTTTCGATTTCATAACCCACAAACGCAATGTATATATATGGGAACAGGGAACTGTGCTGTATTGAGCATTTTACAAGTATTCTGTCACCTTACATGGCTATTTTTAATATTGGCATTTCATTATCAATCATTAATTTACCTTTACAACTTGACTATTCCTTGAATCTGAAGCAAGAACATTCTACATCCTTGACGTGGTCGCAGTCATCAACCACTTCTAGCGCGTATCAGGTAATCTTACTAGGCTAATCCGCTACAGACCTGTTTTATGCATGTCAAGTAATATTTTTATTTTATCGTGTAATCATTTTACCGAATGTTTGGTTAGTGCTTTCCAATTGATATACACCTTAGTTATCGTCCACTGGTGTTTGTTTTCGGTTACAATTAGTGTTATCCATACTAATGCAAGTACTGTCTTTCAGGGAGATGCTGAAGCGTCCACCACATCTACAACATTTCTAGATGTTCAACAGCAGGAGGTATGGATACTGACAGCTCCATCGAGCATCATCATCAGAGCTCGAATTCTTGTCGTTTGATTGTTCTACACAATGTTTCATTCGTGGTTAGCCGTTGATATGTACCTGTGCTGTCGACCCCAGGTGTGTGTTATGTTTTCACTATTGTAATCCTCACTAATGCAAGTACTATGTTTCAGGCAGTTGATGGAGCGTCAACCCCTGCACATGATGCAGAGCCTGACATTCAAGTAATTCCAGGGGAAGTGGAAGCAGGACCATGCGTATACAAATCGGCGCAACAGCTTTCGGAAGTGCGCACATTTGCAACATCCATAGATATTCTTCAGCAGCATGAGGTATGGATAATGACAGCTCCATCATGTGTGATCATATAACATGATTCCATTTGCTATACTTTCTTCCCTATTAACGCAAGTACTGTGTTTCAGGGAGACGACGGAGCTTCCACCACAATCACATCTCATTTAGATGATGCAGATGTAAAGGAATCGTTGAAATAAGTCGATGAAATGTGATCATATTTGGATTTTCCTTGATTCTTTTGGACAATGCATCATTTGTGGTTATCTCTTTATATGTACCTGTGCCGTCGACCCCAAGTGTGTGTTATGTTTTCAATATTGAAAACCATACTAATGCAAGTACTGTGTTTCAGGGAGATGCGGATGCCTCCTCTCCAATACAACCATTCATGGCAGTCCTTGCAGAGCCAGAGGTATGGATACTGACAGTTCCATCGAAATAGATGATCACTGGTCGAATACTTGTCGTTTGATTGTTGCACACAATGTTTAAATCGTGTTTGGCTATTGAGATGTACCTGTGTGGTCGTCCTCACGTGTGTTTTATGCTAACAATATTTTGATACATAGTAATGAAAGTACTATGTTTCAGGGAGACGATGGAGCCTCATTCCGTGCGGTCTATGCGGATACAGAAAATATAGTCGTTGAAGCGCAAGAGGAAGGGAGGACATGCGGAAACGAATCGGAGCTACAGCGTGTAGATGTTGAAGGTCGAGTCAAAAAAGTTGCAAAGAAAAAAAACAAAAAAAAGGTTAGTTACACAGTTCATAACTTTAAAAAAATGTTTGTGCTGGGGACTATTTTATGTTATTTTCCAGTCAATTCTACTACACTCCATCTTGTGTTTAAACTGAACATCCCTTTTCCAATCTCTCCTCCAGTTACCCGTGGGTGTCAGAACTATACACACACAGACAGTGAAGCGAAAGAGATGTGGCTTGCCAGACCGTGTACACTATGGAGGAACTATTAATTGAGGCGAGGCGTGTTCAGGCTCGAGATGCTCATGTCCAATGGCCAGAACATGAATTAACTATGTTTGGAGACTACAGCAAAGTTGCATTGGACCATAGCTACAGTGCGACCGCACCACCACAAGAAGATGTTATTGAATGTATTGAAGATAGCTCTGAAGTAGTTGCAGATCAATTTACACAATCTACACCCGCCAAAAATTTGCCACCAAAAAACCTGTCGACATTGTTGTGTTCTCCCATCAATGTTGAAGTAATAGATGTCGAAATGATCGAGAATGAACCAGCCGCAGCATCCATAGACGCACCAGAACTTGATATCAGCGATATTACTTTCCAATGTGTTGAAATCTCCACAACGTCACAGGACGAAACAACGTTGACGCAGGATGACAGTCTAATGAAAGAGAGCAAATACATTGCATTCGACAGTTGTTTGATGGAAATTATAAGTATGCTGAAATGTGTGCATTCCATTAGAGGGAAAGTATGTGGGAAGCCATGGATTAATGTGACTCGTCAAATAAAAGGCAGTAACGTCAAAATAAATGCCGCCTGTAGATTAAATCATAGGTTCTCATGGTCTGCACAACCGATGCTGGGGAAACTGCCAGCAGGCAATCTACTGTGTGCAGCTGCATCACTTTTTAGTGGCTCCACTTTTAGAAAGTTAGAGGCTTTCTTTCAGTTTGTGGGACTCCATTTCATTTCTAAAGCGCTGTACTACATATACCAACGTGATTATCTGTTTCCGGCCATTAGTGATGCTTGGAAAATTGAACAATTGTCTCTAGCAAGTACATTCGAAGGCAAACGATTCAGGCTAGCCGGCGATGGACAGTGCGACAGCCCTGGATTTTCTGCCACGTACTGCACCTACCACTTTCAGGACATGGATAGTAAGAAAATTGTGAGTTCGGTGGTCGTGCAGGTAACACAATGTACATCGTCAGTGGCCATGGAGAAACTAGGATTTCTAAAATCAGTGGAATATCTACAATCAAGGGGAATGCACATCGACCTCATAGCCACGGATAGACACGTTTCAATTGCCAAGACAATGAGAGAGCAGTTCCCACATATTAATCAATTTGACGTATGGCATCTTGCTAAATCAATCAATAAGAAAATCTCAGCTGCAGGGAAAAAAAAAGGTTTTGAAAGTATTTTGCAGTGGTCACATTCTATCACCAACCATCTTTGGTGGAGCTCAAAAACTTGTGAGGGGTCAGTGGAAATACTACTTGAAAAATGGCGGTCACTGATGCACCACTGTACCAACGTTCACCGCTGGACAGCAAATGAACATTTCTACCAATGTGAACATGGCCCTTTGTCCCCAGAGGAGGCAAGGAAGAAGAAGTGGTTGATTCCATCTTCACCGACACACAAAGCCATTGAGAAGATTGTTTTCGACAAAACTCTATCAAGAGATTTGAGAGGACTGACAGAATTCTGTCACACAGGAGATTTGGAGGTGTTCCACAATATGTGCCTAAAGTACAGGCCAAAGCGCTTGCATTTTAGCTTTTGGGGCATGAAACATCGCACTGTACTCGCGGTCTTGGCCCATGACAGCAATGTCGGACGTGAACAATCTAGGACTAGGGGTAAAGTAAGGATGCCTCGCTACACTAATGTGTTTTCAAAACGAAGTAAGCAATGGGTGATCAAACCAGTCTATGATGAAATGCAGTTCGGCTTTGTGAAAGGCCTTATTGTTGCTGTGTTAGAGAAGCACAGATATGGAATTTTGGACGTTTCTGTGCAGAGCAGTGATCCATTGCCACCGAACATTGCGACTGTGCCATGCCCACCCGAAGCACAGCTGATTGTGAAGTACAAATCCCGGTTTAAATAATTGCAATACGATTGTCTTTTTGTAAATAAAAGTTATTGTACAGTGTACCTGTAAACCTAACCCCTACCTTCACCATCATGGATGGCGAACAAGCTGGGTGTCATCTTTGAATTCTCTCTATTCACCTCACATATGTGTATGTATATATTTTTCTCATGTCTCATCTCATGTAAATGCTGCACACTATTAACGGAGGGGAGGCTTGCGTATTGCAAATAATAAAACAAACAAACAATAAATCTCACTTGTAACTCAACTCCTGTGGTACTTTATACTTTCCCTGACCTTCCGCAAAAAATTGAATGTCTCAATTTGGGCTGCAAAGCTCGCAGACAACGGGGACAAAATTGGGGCACTTAAAACGCGCCAGCCAAGCGGGCCGTGGCATTTGGGAGAGAAGCCAGTTCGCATTTGCACATTGAGGCGCACTACATAGACGGATTCTAAACTTCAAGTTCTCACAGATGCCTATACTACGTGATGTTGCAAATAAAGAATGTGAAGGACAGCGCCCAGATGAGGCCCACAAGTCGCACTGGAAGTATAAGGGTCTATTGTTTTTTGACCTTGAGAAAGGGACCATGCCTAAAGAACTACATTTGAAAGGAGTGTGCAATAACGTAAAAGACGATAAGGCAGAAAATTCAGAAACTAGACCGAGTTTCATTTTAGTTCAGTATACGAAAAATCGTTGTCAAGAGCACGGTCCGTTTTACAGACTGCATTACGAAGAGACACAATGGAAATTTCAAATATAATGTAAGTAAATCTTTACACGCTTTTATACCGGAATGAAGATTTAATGCATGAATGCATGAATGAATGAAGAGCTAGGAAAAGCAAGTAAAACGTGTTCGTAGTGGGCACATGGGCATGCAAGTAAACTGGTCTCACCGATCTCGGTCCTTGGCCCAGCTACTTTTCCCTGCACTGCCTACCTGCACTACAGGACTGTCTCTGTATCCTTCAGCCCCTTCTCCCGGCATTTACCTTGAACTTGCCACCAGCTGGCCCTATTTAATTTGTATTCAACTACCCATGTACAGCCCTTCCCCATGCGCGATCAGAAAGACACCTGGCCTAGTAGGATCGTTGTCTGTCTGCCCTTGTTCCCCACCTGCCTCGTCACGCCTAGAAACACTTGAGTATAGGCGCGTTACAAATGCCATATCATATATCATATCATTCCTCACGCATGTAGACTGTCGCTTATCATTGTGTGTGTTGCCTCGATTTATCTCGTTACTTTTCGCATTGATTTTAGAGACGAACATACTCCACTGAACTATCCTTGCAAGCAAATAGTTTCTGATCGGCCGTAATAAATAAAATGAGTAATATTAATGAAGTTCGGCTAGCGAAACTAATTATAATTTTTTTGTTTTCATAACAGGTATTTGATCCCATTCTGCCACTGCCATCTGTTTGAGACACCGGCGATTGGATTCTTCAGCAGACACCTGCAGCTTCGTGTCAACAACTGGAGCACGATCACCATATTACGGGACGATCGCCAAGGGCCCATATGCCCTTACGCTGTACTAGTGGCTAGAAGCAACATATCAACCTTTAGGCTGGACTAGTGCCTAGTTGATGGAACAGCCTTGCTGTTCACCGTGCTTCCAAAGTGATTCTTTTTACGAAAATGAACACCCTGTGTACCATAAAGGAACAGCATGTGACTCAAGATGAAACGGAACAGTTATTGCGGATACAGATAAAAGAAAATAAATGGCTTCCGGAGTTCATATGGCAATTGCTGAATATTCTCTAAACATTGAATGTCAAATAAATGTACTTTACCAAATGTACCGTGTTGCTGTTTCATTTTAAAGTACAGTTTCATATTCCGAATTGTGGCGCGCTGTGTTGTGAGTTGATCTGTGTTGGTTTCCGGGGTCTGTTTGGAGTCGCGCAGAAGACGACTGGGCGCGTTTGCCTACGCAGCACAGTAACGTCACAGAGAGAGGCGGGGAATATGAATGTTTTGATAATGTCAGGCTCAGGGGCGGGGGAATTGATTTAGTGCTGCAAAAGCAGGTCAGCCAGGGTGATGGGGGAAAAGATAGGATTATCGGAAAATGGCGGCTCCCTGGTGCTTGTTTTCGCATGCGTTTAATGGACGAAAACTCGGCTAAGGTCCATAGGAAAGTTTTCTAAAATCGAGCCATTTAGGCTTAAAAAAACATGGCCGACCCGTAGGGACAATAAACATTTTTACTAGACCATGCCTTTAAGACTACAGGTGGTAATACAAGTTTTACCTTTGGTACAAGCCTGTACTACTATGTTAAAGTGGGAGCAGTAGCGGAGCAGCCAGGCTTATCTCTAGAGTATATGAGCAGTAGCAGAGATTACACAAAGGGACCACAATTACTGTGACTCAAGCAAACACCGATTCAAGGTTTCAGGTAGAAAAATATAAGTACATTTATTTTTAAACCATTTGTTATAAACGTAACACTTCTATTAATTCAAAACCACACATAAAATATACTACATCCAACCAATTCACTTTGGTACACTCTAACTCAAGGTAAGTACCCTGTGTTTTAACAGACCAGTGTTGTGAAACAAAAGACGTTACTGGGAATACAGTTGCAATCACTTTTTGACAGTTCGGTCTTACTAACGAAACGCGTATCCGCGGTAAGGATCGTTACTGGGGTAAAAACACACTTAGCACCTGGGTTAACCAGAGAAAGTTGGGGGCAAAAATCATTGGCAATACTTTTGTCAAGGCAGACAGAATCAGAGAACACTCAGACAGAAATTCAAGAGTCAATAGGCCAGAGCCAGTGTCAAGTGGAACCGGGTTCCTATTGTCGAGGATCACACAGTCGGACAGTTCGAGATTCAACTTTGCCAGGAGTACTTAGATATCGTCAACAGAGGAAGCAAAAGTTATAAGAAGGAGGGAAGACAAGGGCAAGCCTTGGAGATTAAGAAAAGGGATTCACCCCAATTCCTCAAGCAGAAAACAGTACCTTATTCAATGGAGAAGCTGGTGCCTGGCAGTTGTTCCTGTTGGTTTCCCACAGACCCATGGTTCGTGGAGCTTCGATGTGAAGGAGGACGTCTGGAGGGGTCTGCACCACACAGGGATGAAGCTGGCAGCAGCAACGATGAATAAAAGGTGCGCCCCTTAAAAACAGGAGAGGCTCTTCAGATGGCTATCCGGACCGCTACAGCAGTGTGCAGTGATTTCAACCAAGAAGAGGATCCTCTGGCTGTGGAAGATGAGCTGGTTATCCCCACCAAGCTCAAGGGAAGATGACTCCAGACTGGATCTTCTCTGGTCGTCAAAGGGTAGATAGCTCAGGACTGCAGCAGGGCTTCACCGGGGCGGGGTAGTTGCAGCAGCCGACTTCTCCGCTTCTCTTCGGTTCCTTGTAGTTCCAGTGGTGACTCTCTGACTTCTAGCCCAAGAGACATGCCTTTTATGCGAAAATCCCCCATTCACACAGCCTGGCTGTCAATCATACAGCAGGGGGTTTATCCAGCCACCAACCACCTCAACCAATCATGGCAAAGTGCGAATTGGGTTTCCTAGGATACCCTGTGCAGGGGGTGCCTACACCCCTCCTTCACATTCAGCCCACCTAGACACCCAGGCACCTGGAAGAGGGCTTCTGAGAAGAAGCCCGCCAAAAGACATGAAACAAAGGAGGCAAACCTGGTTTGCTGCACAAAGTAAAACACAAGAAGGACTTTAACAAAAAGAAATGGCGAATAAACCCGACTGGAGCCAAAAGAAAAAAGTATTTGGTCAAGTGGGTTTAAGTTCGAGGCTAATATAATAGCCTAAAACAATAAGTTAGGGTAGATAACACTGCCACCATCCAAGTCTAAATGTTAAAAGAGCGAAACAATGCTCTAGGTGGTACAGATACAAGGGATACGAAGTAACCCTTTCCAGTACTCCATGGAAGATGGGGTGTACTGGATCTGTGGTAAATTGACTAAGTAAAGTTAATGGCAACTTTACCCTTTTCTGGGGGTCTGTAGTCAGCCCCAGAAATGGAGTTGGTGGGAAGTCTAAAAGACAACCCTGTGTCACTGCACTGAAGGTGCTGTGTGACACTCAAAAGAATGGGGCTACTGAAGTGGTGTACTCGAGAGTCCACAATCACAAAAACAGGTAAAAGACACATGGCAAAACATGGGTAAAGTGGGGGAAAAGCTCACACTATTACCAAGTGGAAAACATTAAACTCCAGAAGTCGAGCAAAGCTGCTGGGCGACTCACTAGGTGAGGGAAATTAGCCGTAAATGAGAATTCTCCCTAAAACCAGTCATGCAAGAGTCCCCCAACTGCATACTTGTCAGAATCCCAGTGCTCTCCCTACTTCCTGTGGTTTGGGTTTAAATACATAGCGTAATTCGATGCAGTGATTTTTCATTGGATACGTTTTCTCAGTAAATCCATTCCAATGCCGCCACTTCCAGTTATACACCCCTTACTATGTTGTGTCCAACATATTTTTCCATGCAACAAGGGAAGGTTATGATCAGATCTGGACCCAAATCCATTTCCTCCCTTTGTTCTCAACCTCTTCCATTATTGAGTTGTACTTTTATAGACTCGCCAAACATGGGTCCAGGAATACGTCAATCCTCCCTGTAGCATGAAACATGACCGTTTTTAAATTATCTAAATGTATCAATAACTAAAATACATTAGTTTCTCTTTTGTAGACCACGAGGGGTGTGCCACTGACTCCAAAACGATATTTGCTTTCTCAAACCACCAAAGTTTCAAAAAGTTATGGTAATTTTAATGCAGCTTAACTGGATGTTTATTTCTCTTTCTATACATTGCAATTCCATTCAAACTTAATCAGTACCATGTACAGATGGTACTTTATTGGGGCTGAAATGTCAAAAGGTCAAAACCTGGCAAGAAACACTGACTTTTGAAGTACTGTTCTTTGCTTTACAGCGATCACATACAACTGAAGAAGGCTGTGAACATTTATATTTTGAAATGTACGTTTGGTATATATACACACCGCCAGTTTTTCCAAGGTGAGCATGCATCCCTGTGGGTGCAGCCCAGCCTAAAAATGTATGAGAGGTCTGGCTTTCGCAGATGGCTGACCCATGACATCTTCGCATAGACAACCAAGCCTCAAAAGCCATGCATTCTTAACACCATTTGTCCTTTTAAAGTACCGTACATGGTACAGGCCCGGGCAAGAAGGTATTTTATTTGTATTTGGCATCCTGTGATGCAAGTTAATCTAATATTTACGGTGTATTAAAACTATTTCTAGCATTTGGAGAAAACGGTGCATGTGGTAACTTTCTGTTGAGGAGCAATGTTAACATTAAGGTTACATTACAGAGATAAAAGCAATGCACCACAGAAGTTGATTAGTTTTTAAAAGGTACAGGGTTAGATTTCTGGAAACATATACATTTTTCATCATTTTGATGCAACAGGGCGGTGCAGAATAAATGCATCTCATTCTAACATATGCCTCCCTGTAACTTGATAGAATTGAACAGGTGAATTCTATGTACGCCTGTGCATACAACGATCAGGATAATATATGGTGAAATCTATACTAAACAAAACATATAAGTGAAGGATCACTGCAAGATCCAGCAGAAAAAGTATATGGTGTTAACCAGAATAATATTTTGGATGTGTTGGCCCGGACGAATGATACCAGAACTAAATACTTGCCTCAGAAACTTGTCAACCCTTTTTCTCAAGGGGTTACATGTGACAATGTTGCCTCGAAAAATTCACCGGCTAGGTGACTTTTTTCCTGACCACTAAAATACTTTCCCCAAATATTCTAGGAGGGGTATCATTTTATATTATGAACTCCCATTGTAGACTATTTGGGGAAAGTGTTTGGCTGCCATTTCCCCAGTGACTATCACTGGACAACGCTCAAGGGATTTCATTAATTAAAATACCCGACACTGAAAAGTATTTTTCTAAGCAACTATTATAATACGTTTTATTTTTACGAGGGATGAAAAGGAGAGCAGAATAAAGAACTGAAGTTCCTGTCCTCGCTTCCATTTTTAATTTAATGCACATCACCAAATCCATGCAATCCTTTCAGTCTTGCCTGAATAGATCAGTTTGTTTTCTCCTCCTTGTCTAAGCACTTTAATAATATTGTTTTTGGATTGTTGGAAAAAAGAAAAAGAAAAAAAGGAAAAATTAAAAGGGGTGGGAATGTCAGCATGGGACAATACAGTCCTTTGTAGTTTGTCCTGCCATCCCTGCTCTACATAGGCGGCACACCACCACTACCTAGGGTTAGTATAAAACAAATAGGAGGCAGTTAAACTTTCCAGTAGGAAAAAATGAGCCAGCATTAGTGCAAATGTTTTAGTTGGCAATTATAATACTGGTTCTCTCACTTTTGTGTTACGATTAAGCTAAACACTGCAAGGAACCAGTTCGCTATTTGGTAGCCTCTCTTTGTGTTATAACAATGAACATGAGTGAAAATATATACAATATGCAACTATTACCATTCTTCAAAAAAGAAATACAACCAGAGGGAAAAACTAAAGTAAAAGAAATATTCTTTTAAGTAAGTGTGGCATGGGTGGGGTGTAGAGCCATAACTCTACTCCAGAAAGCCCTCGCCACTCTACCTTACCTTCCATAATGTAGATTGCCATAGACTTACACCATGCATACTTTGAGAGATTTGTGACCACCAATCCAAATCCACTCTTGGTTGAACTGTAAATGTTGCATTCCATCACACACTAACATACTAGCCACACCTATAGAGAATGATCAAGATTAGCCTGCATCACATTTAGACAGCTGTAACAATGTTACCATATGCCACCCTTAGATGTCATTACTTTTAGCCTGCGTCGCAAATAGATAGAAATATGAATGTAAGCATGTGCCACACTTAGATGTCATCCTAACTTTAGCTTCCTTCACATCTATATAGAAATTTGAATGTTAGTATGTGCCACACTTTGATGTCATCCTAACTTTAGCTTCCGTCACATCTAGATAGGATTGTGAATGTTAGCATGTGCCACACTTCGATGTCATCCTTAATTCTAGCTTCTGTCTCTTCTAGACAGGGTTATGAATGTTAGCATGTGCTTACACTTGAATGAAACTGTGAGGGATGACAAGTGCCACACTTGGATGGAATAGTGAATGATAGTGGGCACCACACCTTGACACAATTGCAAGGACAGCAATGCCAACTAAATAATGCACTAACAACTTCAGCCCTCCGCATACACCTCTCAAACTCTAAAAAAAGCAACCACAAGCCTAAATACAGCAATCCGCACAAACTTCACTACATTGCAGCAACAAAACAAACCACACAGACTTGCGCAACAGCACACAACGACTACCGACCGTAAAACACCCCAAGCCCAGCCAACAGACCCACCGGGCTGAGGCTGCCAACAGCACATCACTGCTCTCTTGCACTTTTCCAGCTTATTCCCACTAACACCCCCCCTTCTCCATTTTTCAGAGCCGCCAGGGGACCACTCCGGTGGTGATACTGCGCGGTACAAATATCCTTTAACATTAACAAGTCTTAAATGAATACAAAGAAGAAGTAAATTAATATCAGGAGGTAGTGCATTCCATTGATCAAGAGCTAGAAGTTGAAAGGTACAGAAATGAGACACTGCACAAGGAGGGTGCCAAATGATCTGATGGCACAGCTGCATGATTAGCTTTAGAGATATGGGTGAGATAATTGTTGAGACTCAGTAACAAATGAAACAGATACATTACCAAATTACATTTTAAGTTACTTACTAATGTTCTCCAGAATGGGTCTGACATCGATTCACATTCTCATGAATATTCACCGTCGTCAGGCTGGGAATCCTCGGTAAAAGAAAAGTTTCACTTTCAATTAAAACGTTATTTCTCCTCTAAACCAATCACTGTCCTCTGGGTCATACTGCCCCCATCCAATGACGGTCCTCTCCCTAAGCCCCTCCTCTGGCAGCCATCTTCAGATTTGGTAAGCACACAAAATGGCAGTATGACCAAGAAGAGTCGCAGAGGGGCCGGTGGAGGGTTTGCATGTGAATCCATGTCAGACCCATGCTGGGGAACAACAGTTACAGCTAAGTAACTTAAACCTTCTCCAGCATGGAGTCTGGCATAGATTCATATGCTCATGAATATTGAATTCATAGCAGTACAACATTGCACAACCACGGGAGGTGGCAAGGCTCAAAAGAATCAATTAACTCTTGAACAGACTCACCTCAAGCAAACAGGTTGCGTAACACTGCTTTGCCGACTCTGGACTCCTTCCTGGAATCCCAGTCGACACCGTAGAACCTTGTGAAGGCACATGGATCTCCATGTAGCAACCCTGAAGATGTCCGGCAGGGACACACCAGACAAGAAAGCTGTCGTTGCAGCGATCCCTCTGGTGGAGTGGGCTCTCGGACGGCCAGGCAGCGGTTGGTTCGCCAACCGATGACAGTGCATGATGCAGCCAGAAAGCCACCTTGAAATGTAAGCCTTGGACAAGGCCTTCCCCTGGTTCACAGGACCAAAGTTCACAAATAGTTCAGAAGTCTTCTGAAAACTCTTTGTGCGCGTCATGTAGAACTGCAGGGTACGAGCCACTTTCAGTGAGTGCAAGGCCCTTTCCGCCGGCAACAAAGGTTTTGGGAAAAAAACAGGTAACACCAAAGGCTTGTTGAGGTGGAATTCCGACAGAACCTTCGGCATGAAAGAGGGGTACATACGCAGTACCACCCTTGCTTCGTTGAAAGTCTGATACGGTTGCTTGCGGGATAGGGCCTGGATCTCACCTGGCTGAGGTGATGGCCACAAGGAATGCCGCCTTCCACAAGAGAAACTTGAGTGGGGAATTATGCGTAGGCTCGAAGGCCCCCTGCACCCTCCAGAGCCTTATCCAAACCATGTTGAGTTCCTACGCCGGGGCAGGAGACTTCACTGGTGGGAAAGATTGGAAAAGTCCTTTGACAAACTCCTTGACGAGTCTGTTGGACCACAGCAAGGATCTTCCTGGTGATCTGGTGTAGCGGGAGATAGTCGCCAGATGCACCTTGATGAAGGCGTGCGCCAGACAAGCCTTTGCCAAGGATAGCAAGCATGGAAGGATCTTTGGAGCCATGATCCTCAGAGAGGTAATCTTCTGCGACAGGCACCACGTAGCAAACTGCTTCCACCTATGGCCGTAGCACTTTAAGGTCGACAATGCCCTGGCCTTGGCAAGGACCTCCCTGCAGTCCATTGGCAACTCAACCTCCAAACTCTAAGGCTGCAGGAGCCAAGCCCTCAGTTTCAGCGAACCTGGATGTTGATGAACGATTGCACCCCCCTCTCTGATAAAAAGATCCAGAACCACCAGCAACTTGACTGGAGGCACCGCCGACAGGCTGAGAAGGTCCAGATAGCAATCCGCCTCAGCCATGCTGGGGCGATGAGTATCATCTTGCATTGACACTGTCCAAGTGTGTTTATGACTTGTAGCAGGAGCGGAAACTGGTGACACGCATATAGAAACAGCCCTTCCCACGGTAAGGAGAACACGTCCCCCAGGCTCCTCGGCTGATGGAATCTGCTGGCAAACATCTGGCACTTGGAATTTATCGCCGTCACAAACAGATCGATCTGGGGTCTGCGCATTTGACGAACAGGTGGTCCACCTGATGCTGACAAAGCTCCCACTCATGGTAGGAGCGCAGTTCCCTGCTGAGGGAGTCTGCAATGGTGTTCTTGATTCCCGCCAGGTCGAGAGGGACAAGGAACATCCATGTCCGATGGGCCAGTGCCACAAGTCCTGCGCTTCCTTTTAGAGCGCCAGGGATCGAGTGCCCCCCTACTTCCTGGTGTAGAACATGGTGGTGGTGTTCTCCGTTAAGATCCTCACCACCTTGCCTTTCAGAGATGATAGGAACGGCTTGAGGGCCCAAAACACTGCCAGTAGCTCCAGGATGTTGATATGCAGACCCTTTGCCTCTGGCAGCCACAGGCCTCTGACGTGCAGACGTCCAGTGCGCACTCCCCACCCTTCCTGGGAGGCATCCGTGCCAACAGTCTCCTGGTACGGGGGGGTTTTGAAATCCCATGTCTTGGGCAATGTTGGAGTGGATGCCCCACCTATCTATTGCTCGACGGAACTCTTTGTTGAGAGGGATTTTGTCTGAAGTTTCTGGCCACCTGTATCCAGAGGGCATCCAGGAATTCCAGCAGGGGTCGCATCTGCAACCTGCAGAGACAGATAGGTAGTTGCAGGGCAACATGATGCCTAGTAACAACTTGAAGGCCCGCACCATGGCCTGCTCGACTTTCACCTGGAGGAGCTAAAAGAAGAATATCAGTGCTATTGGAGAGTGCCCAGGGAACGGGCCGCCTCCTACTTGATGGCCTAGAGGGACTCATTGACGGCCCTCCCAAGCAGATTTCCCCCGTCATAGGGCATGTCAAGCACCTTTGCTTGGACCTCCTGATAGAAATTAAATTAGTAGCTTTCATCCAACCCTGTTAACAAGGGCAAACACCGTTCCCCATTTGCCAGAACCCTATGTCGACGACATGATGGCTTGATCTGACACCACTTCCCCTTCCTGGAAGAGAGCGAGGGCTTCCATCTTCTTATCGTCAGGGAGGAACTCTAGGATCAGTCCTAGCTTGTACCACAATTCCCTGTCGTACCGGGCCAGGATCGCCAGTGCGTTGGCCACTTTGATAGTGGATGCTGTAGTGTAAATCAACTTCTAACCCATGGCGTCCATCCCTTTTCCCCTCACTGTCCAGAGGGACCAAAAACGACGAGGATGGTTTAGCCAACTGTTACCTCAAGGCTGCCGACAACACCAAATCCGGTGATTGTTGCGACCTCAGGCGCTTGGGTGCGGAGTCCAGCACCCTTTATTTCTTCTTCCAGTTATAGCCATGCAAGGGTTCTTCATGAAGGCCAGGCCCTCCTAAACATCATACAGAAAAGGCACTGCCATGATAGTCTTTCTCTTGGCCTCACACCTTTGATACAAGAAGCACTCCTTCTTGGTTTCCTCAGGCACCAGCTGGAACAGCTCAGAGGCCCTGCCGAACATGGTGGGGACACCCTATGTGGAGCATCCAAATGTGGCGATTCACCGTCCTCTGCGATGATGTCTTGTTCATCATCCATCGTCGTGGCTGTATCTGTTCCTGTACCCGTGTCTGGGTCTCCTGGATGAGAAGGTGCCAGACACGGGGAAGGAAGGTGATATGGGGACATCAGATGACACATCCTCTTCTTCGCTGGAGGCTGATCGGGGAGCTGGGGGACCACAGATCCCGGTGCCAGAGGCATTCTCATCTGGATCTCTGACACCAAGGTGTTGTTTAGTGTCGACACAATATCCAAGGCAATGTCCCTCGGCTCAGAAGGTGTAACAGGAAAACTAGGCCCTGCGCCGTCGCTCTCCTCTTCAACCTCCTCGTGGACGGTATCCAAGGACTGCTGATCCTCGTCGTCCATGGACGAGATCTCCCTGGCTTTGGCTACTGGCTGGGAGGGCTGTTTCGTGGCCTCCTCTCTCCCCCTTTCCCCCCCCTCATCCCCAGAGCTCCTTGAACCGGGGCTGGACCCGTTTCACCCCTTCTGGCATGCAGCGGTGTCACGCCTTGGGGGCAGGGACACTGAGCCGTGGGCGCTATTTTTGCTGGATCAGCATCCTTAGCTGCCGTGGTAGTAGTAGTCTGAGTCACCCACTAGGTCTTTGCTAGTGCCGGTTGACCATGCTTGGGCTGCGTGGCCTTCTCCATCCGCGACTTCTCGGATTTCTCATGTAGTTTAGACGGGGTATATAATTTCCTTTTTGAAGTGGAGCTTGAAAGTATGCTGGTGATGGAGGTCAGAAGGTGATTCTGATTGCACCCTATCCACTGGGACCCGTTTCCGTGGCAAATCCGGTGGACTCGGACTCTTGGCCTTATCTTGGACCCAATGGATGAGACGCCATCCAAGGACTTGGAAAACCGCTCCTCGGACCGGCCAGTGCTGAACGAGGAATGACCCTGCTCAGAACACTGGTCAGGGGCCGTGTTCATGTTAAGCCATGCCGCCAGCCTAATATGTCTGTCCGTTTTCTTGGAGAAACCAAGGCATATCTCACACTCTACTTCCTTGTGGTCCGGGTGAAGGCAATAGAGGCATTGCAGGTGCTTGTTCTCCACAACCACATTCCGTAGACCGCATTTGTTGCAGGGCCTGAAGAGGGACCTTCCCTCCTTCTCCTACGTCATGGTCGAAGGGCGCGAAATAGGCCCAAGATGGCCTTGTAGATTCTTCAATGGATCTTTGCCTTTGAGGGGCGCAGAACTTCACCGACAACGGGCCTCACTGTCGGCAGATGAAGAAGAGCACACAGGCTTCTTTGAACAAAAATGAAACTTTTTCTGATGAAAAACAAAAAAAAAAAACGTACAAATAGCTCAGAGAGCAAATTCGAGGACTGCCAACACTCAAGCGTGTGGTAAAAATCTGAAGATGGCTGCCAGAGGAGGGGCTTAGGGTGAGCACCGTCATTGGATGGGGGCAGTATGACCCAGAGGACAGCGACTGGTTTAGAGGAGAAGAACAAGTTACTTCTTACCTTGTAACGTTCTTTCGATGGGATGTTCCTCCGACGTATTCCTTATCTTTGATTTTATCCATTCCAGCTTACTGGCCCCGGAAAATAATTTCAGTAGAGGGCGCTGCGCGTCGACGTCCCTCGAGCTGGTGTCCCTCGACAGCCTCTGTATCGGCGCCGACGTCATCGTGCATACAAATAGACTTGCGCAGCGTCCGTTGCTCAGTTCGGTTTTGAAGCTTAAAATTAGCTGTGCATGAATTGGTTATTGACCTTGAAGGAGCGTAAGCTGCAACTACAAGGGAAGTTTTACTGCGGGGATGGATGGGAGGGGCGATAAGGAATACGTTGGAGGAATATCCCATCGAAAGAACGTTACAAGGTAAGAAGTAACTTGTTCTTCGAAGGGATTGTGTCCTCCGACGTATTCCTTATCTTTGATAGACTCCCATAGCAGTGGTGTAAAAAAGGAGGTGGGAGTAAAATTGGAATATTTCCCTTTAAGAATGTACAGAATGTAACACAGCTTTCCCAAATCTTGTCTCCTGGCTAGAGGAGGAATCCAGGCTGTAAAACTTTGTAAAGGTATGTGTGGACGACCATGTGGCAGCCGCACAAATGTCTCGATTCGGAACCCCTCTTTGGAGAGCCGAAGAGGCTGCGCTATCTCTGGCTGAATGAGCCCTAAGATGTTGAGGGGGTTCTTTCCTTGCCAATTTGTAGCATTCTAAAATGGTTAAAATAATCCATCTTGAAATGGTTTGTTCCGTGATTGGTAATCCTAATTTGAGTCCTGCATAACCTGCAAACAGTTGGTCTGCTTGCCTTATCCTAGCAAGTCTGCGGATATAAAAACTCAAGGCACGCTTTGGATCCAGCCTATGTAACCTCTCTTCCACTTTCCCTGGGTGGGGAGGAGAATAGAATGAAGCTAAAGTTATTTTCTGCGTAATGTGGAATTTAGAAACTACCTTTGGGAGAAAATGAGGCTTCACTTGTAAAACAACATTGTCTTTATGAAAGGTTGTATGAGGAGGTTTGCAAGATAGAGCTTGTAATTCGCTCACTCTTCTGGCCGATGTTAGAGCCACTAGGAATACTGTTTTAAGAGTGAGAAACCTTAATGAACAAGAGTGAAGTGGTTCAAAAGGAGTACCCCCATCAGAAAATTTAAGACTAGATTTAGGTCCCACAATGAAACTTGGAAAGGCTTTGGGGGAAAAACATTAGTTAACCCTTTTAGGAACTGGATTACCAGGGGTAATTTGAAATATGAAGGCTCCTCCACAGTGCGCTTAATGATTGACAGCGCTGCAAGGTAACCCTTGATCGTAGCAACTTGAAGACCTGAATTTGCTATGTAGATTAAGAAAGATAACACCATTAGTGTACTGCATGAGAAGGGTTCAGTATTCTTTTCTCTACACCGGCTGCAGAATTTGTTCCAACGGCAGCAGTATAAAGTCTTTGTTGCTGGCCTTCTGGCTGAAAGCAACACCTCCATGACGTCATCTGGGAGATCCCAATCCTTGTATCCCAACCTTTCAGAAACCAAGCGTGAAGGTTGATGGTTCTGATGTCTGGATGGAGAACCTGACCTCCCTTCTGTGAGAGAAGATCCTCCCTTTGAGGAAGACGAATTGGAGGGCAGATCGACAACATGTCCAGAAGGTCCGGGTACTACGTTGTCCTGGTCCAATCTGGGGCAATTAGGATCCTGGTTTTCTGGAATCTTCACAACCTCCTGAACATTTGAGGAATGACAGGGACTCCCAGTCTACTACGAACACGTCCCCCAGAGCTCCTCTCGGAGGAAATTCCCTTAAACAGAACTGATCGCACTTCCTGTTGATACTGGTAGCAAACAGATCCACTTGAGGGGTTCCCAAAGGGCGAAGATCTCTTGAAGGACTTCCTGAGCTAGCTCCCACTCATGGGAGACTGTGCTCTGCCTGCTCAGAGCGTCCGCCGTAAAGTTTGTCTCTCGGGCTAGGTGAACTGCTGATAGAGAGATTCTTTCCTGAATTGCCCAAAACCAGAGCTGCATTGCCTCTCTGCACAGTGGCAGTGACCCTACGCCTCCTCTTTTGTTGAGGTAGTGCATGGCCACTGTGTTGTCCGTCATTATCAGGACGTTTTTCCCCTGTACTGATGGCAGAAAAGCCTTCAGCGCTAGTCTGATTGCTCTCAGCTCCAACAGGTTGATATGTAGTCTGGACTCCGATGGAGACCAATGACCGCTGATGGTCAAGTCGTTGGCATGGGCTCTCCACCCCGTGAGTGAGGCATCCGTGACTATTGTTATCTCCGGCCATGGTTGCCAAAACTGTTCTCCTTTCAAAATGTTTTCCCGACAGGCCCACCACTGAAGGTCTCGAGCCACACTGTTCGGGACTTGAAAGAGATCTGACGTTCTTTCTGAGAATTGCGACCATTGGGTTCTTAGTGCCCACTGGAGAGATCTCATTCTCAGACGAGCCTCTGGCACTAGGAAGATGCAGGATGCCATGAAGCCTAGCAACCTCAAAAAGTCGAAAGCTGGAAGACGTTGGGTATTTAGAAACTTGGTGACCATCTGCAGAATATTTTGAGCCCTCACCTCTGGTGGTGAGGCTGTAACGCTCACCTGATTCCCGCAGAGGCGCCGGTCTTTACTGGGTGAATGCCGTATCTTCAAAGGTGATGTGTAACACACGGTTGGCTCTTTGGGCTGGACCTCTGTGCACTGTATGTCTGACTCGAAGAGTAAGATGTCTGCAGATAGAAAATATGGGATTAGTGAACTGGGGTCATTGGGTGCCTCTCTCCTCTTCCCTTTCTCTTCTCCTGTAGAACCCCAAAGGTTAACACCCTCACCTTAGGTAAGTGAACGCCGAGCTCTCCATCTGCCTCGGGGCAGGGTGCCGTAACCAGTTTCTTCACTGGATAAGGGTGCAGGCCTCTTGACCTCAGAGGACTGCTGTCCGTCGTTAACTGCACGAACGGTAAGTTCTGGGCACTTCAAATGTCTTAAAAGTCTTTTGTAATGATATCTCTTGTTTTGCAGGGTTCCGGCGATGGCGGGCTGATGAGAGTTGAGGATCGAACCCGCGTGAGGAATAGAAGCGCCTGGAAGCACGTAAGTAAGCGCTTGTAGCCTGCTTCACGATGCGCACTAACTGTCCCTTTTATCTTGCAGGTACAAGTTCGGAGCTTTAGAGAAGCTGAAGGGTGCTGGAATACCCACTGGATTCGGCGTGGGAAGGAGTAATGGCACGTGAGTAATAAAGTTGCCCTATGTCTTTAAACGCACCTTCTTTTGTCTTTCAGATGCGGGATGCAGCGCCGAAGGCCTCCGGAGCGTGCGAAGAGCTGGTAAGCTTTTGTCTTTCAGATGCCGGAATGCAGTGCGAAGACCTCCGGAGCATGCGAAGAGTAGGTAAGCCTTTGTCTTTCAGATGCCGGAATGCAGCGCGAGGCGTTGGTGACAGCCGATGGACCAGGTAAGAGATGCGCTGCCACTGAAGACCGTAGTGCTAACCTGTTCTTTCTTTGTCTTTACAGGTGCTGCTGAAGACTGGATTCCAGGATGGTAAGCCTTTGTTCCCTTAGGCCCAGGATCAGAAGCAGAAGACACGATGAGCGTTCTGCTGCAGAGAATGCAGAATAACGCAAAGCAAGATTCATCCATTGGGTGTGGTTTAAATAGCCTCCTGTAGTGCTTAGGTGTCTCCCTCCACAGCCACGCCTAAGAAAAGAGTTCCTGCTTTCCAGAAGAGTTCCAGTGTTCTGAACCTAGGGAGTGGCTCCTGCCCCACCCAACAGGAAAAGTAGTCCCAAACAGAAGAGGATCAGGGGTTCAACTGGCAGGTAAGTAAGCAGCATGGTCTGCTGCAGGTAAGTCCACCCAAGCATTATGAGCCCGGCGCTTCCAGCGCTGGGACTGGGCATCTTTATGAGCCTTGTGCCACTGGCGCCAGGACAGGGTCCAAAAGGTCCCAATTGGGACTGGCTGGCACTCGGAACCGGGGTTATGGGTCTGCTTCCAAGGGAGTCGGGCAAGTCCTGATCTTTTGGAAGCAGAGATCATGACAGAGGCTTTCCCCAGGGAAGTGTCCAGGACCGCTCCAATGAACTGGAGTCTCTGATGCTATCATCTGTGACTTCTTTAAGTTGAGGGAGAAGCCCAGCTTGTGAAGGAAGTGGCAGACAATCTAGCTGGACCTGAGCTTGTTCTGAGAATACCGCTCTGATCAACCAATCGTCCAGGTAGGGGTAGATGTGGATACCTTCCCTCCTTAGACTTGCAGCCACTACCGACATTAGCTTGGTGAAGACCCTCGGGGCGGAGGTCAGCCCAAATGGCAGAACTCGAAATTGATAGTGAGCGTTGGCAATTACGAACCTCAGGTATTTCATGTGTTTGAGATGGATTGGCACATCGAAATAAGCATCCTGAAGGTCTAGAGATACTAACCAGTCCTGAAGCTGGAGGGCCTGGAGGATCTGAGAGTTACCATCTTGAACTTGTCTTTCCTGGGGAAATTGTTCAATTCTCGCAAGTCCAAGATGGGTCTCAGTCCTCCGTCCTTCTTTGGTACTACGAGGTAGGGGGAATACCAACCCTTGTTCCTCTCTGCTATGGGTACCGGCTCTATGGCACCCTTCTCTGGCAGGTCTACAATCTCCTGCATAAGAAGCGGGTCTGGAAACTTCAAAGAGTTGTTCCCCGGTGGATGACTCTGAGGGGTGTGTAGGAAGGGCAGGCAGTAACCTTGGGCAACTGTTTCCAATGCCCAAGCATCTGACGTAATAGCCTGCCATTCTGCCAGATGTTGGGTTAACCTGCCCCCTACAGGTGTGTTGTGAGGGAAGACCTCAGAGGGGTTTAGAAGCGGCCGACGCAGATGTCGAGGGTAAAGTGGCACCTGCTGCTGCGGCTTTTGTACCTTTGACCCGTCCACCATGGGTGAATTGTTTCTGGCCCTTTTGAGCTGGCTGTCCTCTGCCCTTTCCGAATGCGGAGTGAAAGCGAAAGGACCTACCCCTCGAGGAAGCTCCTGAGGGACAATTCAGAGTCTGCCGGACTGCAGCCCCAAGAGATTTCCCTGCTGCCTTGGATGTTTGTAACCTCTACAGGCTGTCATTAGCCTTCTTACCAAATAAAGAAGTGCCGTCAAAGGGCATGTTCAAAAGTCTGGCTTATACATCTGGATCAAAACCAGACTTCCGCAACTACGTAAATCTGCGGATTGTGGTACTTGCCGCCATGGCCCTGCTGATACTGTCAGCAGAATCAATGCCTGTTTGAAGGGATTCGCACATTGAATCCTTTCCATCCCTGATGATGTTTAAGAATGCTTCCCTTTCCTCTCCTTCTGGGAGACAGTCAGCCACTGATGAAGCACACTCCCAAAGTGTATGGCTGAATCTTGCTAGCGTGCAAGTGGCGTTATTAGATTTAAGCACCATGCTACATGCCGAAACGACTTTCTTTGACATGGCATGAAATCTTTTATCATCCATGTCCTGTGGATTAGCAGGGTATGCAGCCCTACTATTAGAGGAAGTTGCTGTAACGCTCACCTGGTTCCCACGGGGGCGCTGGTCTAGTCTGGATTGCTGTGGCCTCTTCTAGCGTGATGCACAGGACCCGGAACACCGATTGGACAGGACCTCCAAATCGTGCTTGCCTGGCCCGTAGGAATATCCTTCTGCAGATGAGAAAGGGGATTAACAGTCTGCAGAATAGTGTGCTAGCTCCCCTCTTTCCCCCTTCCCCCTTCGTTCCTCTCTAACTTCCTCCAAACCACGGTTTAAGCTCACCTTATGGTTTGGAAGGATGAACTCTCCATCCTGCTTCTGGTGCAGGGGCGCGTGTTCGTCCAGTTACTTCACTGGTTTTCAGAATGGCGCTGGCAAAATCCACTTGACTTTCCTGAGCGATGCGCCGTAAGTATGAAAGTTCAAAGTTCAAGTGAGGCCCCCTTTATGTTGTCTTTCTAACCTGTGATCTGTCCTTTATTTCAGGTGCAGAATGAAGGCGATGCGTCGAGGGGTTAAACTGCCGAGGTGAGTAGTGGTGAGGGTGATCCCTCTAAATGTCCTTATCATTCCCCAGAAATGTCTCTTGTCCTTTTTCCCCATAGGGGCCGGGGTACGGTATCTGCCAACAGGGCGGCGCCGACCCGAAATGTGGAAGAAAAGCCGGTAAGTATTATGGCTGTTAATCAGGCTTTCCTTCTGTGTTCCTTCTGCTCACCTTTTGTTTCTTCCTCTCTCCCCTAGGTGCAGAGATGTGGCGTCCGATGCTGACAGCCGCAATGGAGCCGGGAGATGTCTCGAGGACAGGTGAGTGAAGCGTGGCGCTGCAGCAAGCAACGCAATGCTTTTAAATGGAAATCTTTCTTCAGGGATGCTGGCGAGAAGATTCTGGATGCAGGTACGAAGTCTGAAATAGTCCTTGGTTTTCACCTTTCTCTTCTCTTCCTTCCTTGCAGGTCTTCCAGGTTCGAGGCGGCCGTGGCTGGAGTCCAGGAGCAGGAGCAGACACGGTGAGCGTTAAGCTGCAGGAAGCAGAACAACGCGAAGCATGAGCTGCTGTCTGGGCGTGGCTTAAATAGCCTCCAAAGTCGTCCCAGGTATGTATCCTTCCCCAACTAGGTATGTATCCTTCCCTGGCCACGCCCGAGTGAAAAAATAGTCCCTATGAAAAAATAGTCCCTTTCAGGTCTCAGGAAGGCCTGAAGGGTGCAGCATGGTCTGCATCAGGTAAGTGCACAAAACACCTCCCTTTATGAGCCTGGCGCCTATGGCGCCAGGACTGATGTCCAACATGAGCCTGGCGCCAAAGGCGCCAGGACAGAGTCCAAAGAGCCCCTATAAGGGGCCGCTGGGCTTTTACCCGAGGGCATGATGCCTGCTTCCGGGGGTGCTGGGCCTGGCCTGGTGCTCCGGGGGGAGGCATCATGACAGTTGCTGCCTGTACAACCAAACTCTCTAGGGTTGGGAGCTTGCTCAAATATTCAGGATCTGAAGCAGATACCCTGTATTTAGAGGAAAGTTTCTTGTTTACTGCCGGGATAACTTCAGGAGTTTCCCAATTTGCGGAGAATTTTCTCTGCAGGGCAGTATGGAAGGGAACTACAGGATCCTCCTGTGGACCTTTATCTAAAATATCAGTAAGCTCATCTTGTTGAAGAGGGTGTAGGTGTAGACCACCCCATAAATTCAACTATTCTGGCCATCAGAGCCCTATGAGGGGTCTCAGCATGCTCCCCAGGGTCTGGTTTAGCAAACTCTACTTCTGGAGAAGTACCTTAACCACTTGCCTCATGTAGAGAATCTTGAAGGTCTTTTGATCTGTTCTCTTCAGAGATGAATTCCTCTGGCATGGGTGTTGTAGTCCTTTGTAAACCAAAAGGTCTCATGTTCGGAATCCTCCCCTTCCTCATATATAGAGGACAAGGCTCTAAAATAGTCAGACCTAGGATATGGTTTAAAACCCATTCCTAGAGCAGAAGGAGCCAAACTGGTTGTCACTGGCTGAGAAAACATTGAGGTTGTCGACGTAGAAGTCAAAGGCTTCGACAATCCCGAAAAGGGTGTCGAAAAAGTTTGAAAAGACCTTTAAAAACCCGAGAGGATCGGGATCCTACTCGGTGTTGTCGATATTGTCGACGGCATCCTCGATATAATGGTCGAAGTCCTCGACACCTCTACTGTCTGAGATGTAGTGACAGTTGTAGGTCTGTCTTTTACCGGAGTCGACAGTGGCGTCAAAGACGGTGTCGATGTAACCGAGTTATGCGTCGAAGGGCCCTTCGACAAAGGCGTCGATGACGCAGATATGTGCATCGAAGTAACCCTTGACGATGGCGTCGATGACGCGGTCTTACTGCCTTTACTCGAGGGTTCATGACGCCCTTGGGCAATTTCTCTCGCCGGGTTCAACAACTCGCAGCGTTTTGATTTTTCGGGCTTTTCACCTTTAGACGTCTCCGAGGGGGTCGAGGCCACTTACTCGAAGACGCTAAGCATTTTCTTACGGAATTCCTCCCACTTAGCTGGAGAGCTGTGTTTCGTGGGGCAGGTGACCCTTTCTGGGGAGGTGGAGGAAGAAGAGGGAGATCTACGACGTCTCTTCTTATAGTGTTTTGATCTCAAAGACTGATGGGAACCGCTTCGAGACCTTGAACGTGAATGTTTCGTGTTACAACGAGGAGACTAATGTCTCGACTCTGCCGAAGAAACTTTCGAGGGAGTAGAAGTTTTAAGAGTCTTACCTCTTTCTAACTTCCCCTTACGCTCCTTCAAGGCTTTCGCCGTCATGGACATACAGTCCTTGCATTCCGAACAGTGAGGCTCCGATCCCAGGCACCACAAACAGATCATGTGATGATCCATCAATGACATGTTCATCCTACAGTCACGACACTTTTTGAAACCAGACCGTGGGGTCGATGGTTCGGATGAAGAAGCCATCGAATTTAGATGATATCTTCGAAGAATAAGCAGAATCTTCCTGAAGAAAGGAACTGAGCAACACGTTTCCGAGGCCCACGAAGCACAGAAATACAGAACTGAGCAACAGAAGCTGCGCGAGTCTATTTATACGCACAATGACATTGGCGCCGATACGGAGGCTGTCAAGGGACGTTGACACGCATCGCCCTCTACTGAAAAAAGTTTCCGAGGCCAGCAAGCTGGAATGGATAACATCAAAGATAAGGAATACATCGGAGGACACAATCCCTTCGAAATACAGTTTTTAAGTGAAAGTGAAACTTTCTTCTTTCACCGAGGATTCCCAGCCTGACGACGAGGAATATTCATGAGCATGTGAATCCACGCCAGACCCCATGCAGAAGAAGAGAAGGATTGAGTGATTGCACTGAGAGAAGCCTTGTAATAGTAAACGAAAAATAACAGGGTGAAGAAACTTGGGAAGATAAAGGAGCCTCATAACATCCTATTTTAGCATTGAATAAAGCTGATGTATTAGCTTTGTGCACTTTAATAGACAGAAAAATTGTTAGCTGATCTATGTTTGTGCCAATAATGTTCCACACTGTAGAGTGGAATTGCTGTTCTGGATGTTTAAGAGAATCCCTAAACAATGGGCAAGACATTTTAATTTTAGGCGTAAAGGTAATATTTGGAAAGTATTGATCAAGAGAAGATGAGATAGATGTGTTAACAGATTTAATACACAAGTAGATTGCTCATTCAAGAGAGGGATGAGAAGAAGAAATAGAATCAACCAATTAATTGATCTAAAGATGTCCAATATCTTAACAGAAAAAACATTTAACAGGATGGAGTTAATAGTAAGAGGAACAGTTAATGTTAAAGAAGAATGAAGTAGAAAAGGGTCAGCCGAGGGAATACACACAGTGTGTTGTAGTTTAAGGTTAGACTGAAATGGCAGAAGTTCCAGCCTTTTGTCTGGATGAATGTGGAAGTCCATTAGTATTGTTAGCCATCAAGGTAAGGGCTGGGTTCTGGTTTTTAGTAGTATTTTAGGATTGTTATAACGCTTTTGTGGTGACGTTTCATGCCTGAAAAAGTCAATTTGGGTAGAATGGTATGACTAAATCTAATCTGGAGGGTGTTCTTCATTTAAACGTTGTCCACAGGCATATCTACAACCATCAGACAAAATGACCCTCTTTTTTGCAGGGCTCATGAGGGTCTTTGAGTCCAAGTTACTGATGGCCTTCCTGTTTAGAGTTTGAATGGTAGTCTTTGGGAACTGCGTGTCCATGTTATCGGGTCTGTAGGGTTCCAGTCTAATATGGCTGATAATATTATAAAGACTGATTGATCAAGTCCTTGGAAAGTCTGTGCAGCGTGTCTGCTGTCGGTATCCTGTTTCTTTTCCTACAGTGATTACTTTGGTACTTTGAAATGTTATTGAACAGTATGGGTAGTTAAGGGGTAAAAAAAAAGGGGCATGGAGGGTTTTGGGTAGGGGTAGTAAGGAAGGTGGACCCCCCCCAAAATAAAAAATGTGATGAAAGATTTCGAAGTAATTACTTTGTAGTAAATTACCACTATGTAATTACTGTCAATGGAATGACACAGAACCCTGCTGTCTTGTGAGCAGCCAGATTTTCAGAGATTTTCTGAACACCAGGTGATCTTCATTTGTGCAGAGTCTCCTGGACATGGAGTTCCATAGACTGGTTGATGGGAATGAGTAATAGGATAATTTTCTGACTTTTTTTAATAATGAGAGGGCACATTCCTTTTCCTAATAGGTCTGCATCTGTTGCATCTGTGATTCATGCATGATGTCGGTTTTCACATGGTCCCAGAGTTGTTGGCAGTTTTATTTTCTCAGGATTTTTGTAAGGAATCGTGTGTTAGAGATGAGGCATTAACTCACTGGGTTAGAGGTGGCTTTCCTAAACAGAAGTTAACGTGTAAGGTTTTGAAGGCTCACTATACAACACTTTCTTCTAGTGAGCAGTGAGGAGGTGAGAGGTCAAGTAGGAAATGTTGAGTTATGGCCCTGTGAGCCTATGAGGGGCGAGGGTCTTTGGGTGATCCTACTGGTATTGGCTGGGCATTGATAAGGGGCGCAAAGCTCCTGGGTAGTAGTTCTATCTCACAGAATTGCACTCAGATTGAGTCCCAGAGTTGTTGGTGTGATATTACAAACTAGGTTTTGATTTCTTTAATTATTTTGAACTTTTATTTCTTGGTTCATTGAGAAGACTATGCAATGTGCATAACAGGCCATTTTGGCCTTCATATTTTTTGCTCTGTAGTGTCTCAAATGTAGGCAGCATGCTAGATCTGTTAACAGGTAGTTTTTAATACAAATTTGCTGTAGCCTGCTCTGATAAGTCAAAAGGTTGAGATGCATGCTTGACATTCTTGTATGGTCTGAAAATTGTCAAAGGAGTCTTAATATTGTGAGTAGTGATGCAACCGGGGTAATAATTTGGAGAAGGGGATACTGAGAAAGTCATCCTAGGGCAAGGTAAGTGTGGATCCTATGGTATTAACTTGTGTGGTGCGGATAACATTCATGGTGTGACTGGCTGCATGTGTTGCTCATCTTACTAAATGCTTAAAGTGGTGTGCACCCAGTCACTGAAAGTTATTTGGTAGCCATGTTATCCTTTTCTTCCTGTCAAGGATTGCAGTCAGCCAGCATGGTAAAGGTTTGGTGGTCAACCACGAGGTAAGTACCTGCATCCATGAAGCTGTCCAATAATTAAGAGTTTCTATGGAGGTGATCTGTAGATTAGGATATTTGAGTTGTGATTTGCAGTCTGGATGGGGTCCACCTCCTCTCTTGCCAGTTTGGTTTGACTAGTTTGATTTTATAATTCAAGGACACGGCCTCCTGTATTAGCTGTCAGTTAACCAGGGTCCTGTGATGAAGGGTAGATAAGTCTGATCCTCACTGAGTTAGTCTGATGTTTGGATGTAGATCAGGATTTTATTAGGAGGCATCTGGTTGCTGTGGTGGTTTTCAATTCTCTAATTTTATCCCAGGCCATTTATGGGATGTGTGAAGAATCAGCCTTCATTCTTCCCAAATCCCAGGTCAAGGACCCCTCTCCCATGGCCAGGACACAGCAGAAGCATCCTGACCCAGTCCCTGGGAACGGTGCTGTGGGGATGAATTACTGGGGGAAGAATCCAACCAATGGAGGAGGGAGATTAAAAACCATAATACCCCCAAAAATATTCAGAAATTACTACAGGGTAGAAATTCCGAAGAACCCTACTTTTTTTAGTTTGAACTACAAGTCCCAGAACCCCCTAACTCCTGAGCAGAGGAAGGAGTCTGAGGGCAAGACAGGGTATCCCTCTTTTCCCGATTTTGACCTCCCCTCCACCACCTCTTCCTTCATGAGCTACTGTAAATCAAGCCCTGTCACAATCCTGAAACAAAAAATAGGGCTCCTGATGTGGAACCTATTCTACCCAGGAGGGTTAACTAGGAAAACAAAAGATACAAATGAATAGGTCCAAGGATGCTAGGCTCAGAACAACACCTCCACATGTATTATCAAACTCTGCATTGCTAAGGAAGGAATCACTCTTCAATAGTATGTTGTAGAGCTAAATCTCATTTTTTATTTTTTTTATATTAGAGTTGTGTGCAAAAATACATAAATCCAACATTTAGAGAAATTAAGACATCAAAATGGTTTGCTAAAACAGAACAATCAGACAAAAAAACAAAGATATTTACAACACAGTGCCAAAAAAACATTTTTTGGGACAATCTCCAAATTGTGTGTGTGCAACAAACCCGACTCCTATTAGGATTTGCCAAGAAATTCACATGTTACAGTGTACATATTCAAGTCAACATTTGTGGAAAACACATAGAACAATGGTGGGTACACAAAATTATTTTTCTTGCGTAAACAGCATTAATGTGCTTTGACGCACTACTCCCCCCAAAACTACAGCACATTAATGCTGTTTACGCAAGAAAAATAATTTTGTGTACCCACCATTGTTCTATGTGTTTTCCACAAATGTTGACTTGAATATGTACACTGTAATATGTGAATTTCTTAGCAAATCCTAATAGGAGTCGGGTTTGTTGCACACACACAATTTGGAGATTGTCCCAAAAAATGTTTTTTTGGCACTGTGTGTTGTAAATATCTTTGTTTTTTTGTCTGATTGTTCTGTTTTAGCAAACCATTTTGATGTCTTAATTTCTCTAAATCTTGGCCCTGTCACAATCCATACAATTCCCATACAGGTCATCAGAAAGAAAGAGCAGGGAAGGAAAAACTACACTGCACATTTAAGAACGAACTCACTCAGGACTGAAGGACAGGCACATCCTGTTAATTGGAGTATTGGAGGTCAGGCACACCCATCCCTGATCACACACCTGCAGCCTATAGATACAACAGAGGTGTATAAAAAGAGACTGCTGAGAGAGCAGAGAGAAGCAGTTGGAAGAACAGAAGCGAGAATACGCGGCTGAATTCAGCAGGGGATACCCCTCAGTCTTAAGCCAGGTTTTGCCATATCCGTGGAGCGAGCTGGAGTTGCAGACATGGCCAGGAGAGCAAAGGAGCAGGGAGCTGTAGTAGGAAAAGCCTGGAGAGTACAGAAGGGAGCGGTGTGCCGGGACGTTGGCCAGTGTGTTTGAGGGGCTGCAGCCTGGCTAGGGGGCTGTGTCTCGAGAGGGACTGAGTGAGGCAGACTGCGACCTGCTGGCTGAGTCCACAGAGATGCCAGAGGGGCAGGTGGTGTGACCCTGACCTCAACGCAGTATCCAGAGACCACCACCCACCAGCGCAGCGCAACCTAGTGAGTTTTGTGAAAGTAAAGAAAAACTCGGGAGCCAGCGGGTGGCTGGAGTGGGAGTGGAAACAGACAAGATGTACAAGTGGCACGAAGGAAAAGAAAGCAGAAAGTAAAGAAAGCTGAAAGCAAGAGAGAAAGAATAAAGAAAGATGCGCTAGCAGCACAGAAGTAAAGAGATAAGAGGAAAGTGAACTTTAAAGAATATAAGGAAAAGGAAAGGGTGCAAGCGACCGAAAGCTAAAAGGGAAATGTGCAAGTGTGCACAACAAAGTTAGTAGTGTACAAGAGGCGTAACCAGAAGAAAGCAAAGCAAGAAGGTGCAAGTGTGCACGATAAAACAGGAAGAGTGTAAAATACAGATGAAGTAAAAAGGGGTGCATGAGGCACCTGTAAGGAGGAGCTAAGGGTTTGACAAGTACAGAAAAGAGGTGTCGGGATTGAGAGATCAGCAGGGTTGCGCCTGGGCCCGGCGTTCTCAAAAGTTTGATACTACCCCCGTGAAAGAACTGTACATTGAAAAGTACATCATGACCAGAGGAATTTTTGGTTTGTTTGCTGAAATTTGTAAAGAGGGGTCTGGGCTTGGGGATGGGAACCATAAGAGGCTCACTAAAGACATTGGTGAACTTTGTGAAGAGAGGCCTATACTTGGAAAGGGCAAACCTGAGAGGCCCAACAGGAACTGTGTCTTTTTGTATGGAACTGGAAGGATCGAAACTTGGGGAAGAAAACCCCAAGAGAACCCAGAGACATTGTGAACTCTACTGACTTACTGCATGAGCCCTACGTGGAAGGTTCCAAGGACAACCCTTTTGAATTGAACTATTTTGAACTGGCCAATGACACCTATTGGTAAGACTACCTGAAACCAGCTGTGGTTTACATTTCCTTTTTAACCACCATTTTTCCTTTAAGACTACCCCATCACATTTGTTTTAAGAGTGAGGGCAAGCATAGGTTTGGACTCAGGCGAATTTTGTTTTGGACATACGGACATCGACAGCCCTTAGAAGCATCAGTTGAGGTCACAAACCCCTTAATAGTGAGAGACACTTAGGCATTATACCAACCCCACAACGTTCTTTAATAAAGGTATTCAAACTGTTGTTTTTGAGTCTGTGTCTCTCTTTGATATCATGCCGGTCTCACAGATGGGATCAACATTTTTGGCCATCTGCTCTCCCTTCGGATTTGCCTACCAAGACAGAAACAATCTTATGAGAAACTTCATATAAATTTCTGATTGAGTTAATATTGAACCCCAAATTTGGGTACAGAATAACATTCCATCAGTTTTAAAAGGAAAAAACTGCCAACAAGTGTTTAGAACACACGGGTCTTTCTCAAACCTGATAAAGACCAAACATGTGGTATTTCATTACATCAAAATATACAATAAAGTTTTGATACACAATAATCCACAAAGTGAGTTCAAACCAAAATGTTGCAAAGTCACATTTCAGTCATAAATATAAGGGAAGAATGGGAAGCAAGGAAGAGAGAGGGAAGAGAGAAAGTAAAAAATCATGTAAGTAATAATTATCAGCATGGTTATAACATTTCAAAGAGAATTCAGTTAACATTATAAGCTACGCTCAATTTATTTTACCCAAGTGGGTTAGTCTAATTTTGCATAGAGAAATATGAGTAACATTTGAGTGAATCAATTTTCCCTGATGAAGCTCATTCAAGTCCTATTGTATTGCGACTTGATGGGTGAAAAGAGATGGTTGTGTGAGATTAAGTTGTAGTAAGTAGGGTGTTATTTGTATTTCAAAATTCAGTTGGCAAGCATATCAATTTACCAGTTTGCATGATAATTCATTCACCTTGATTAGATCTGTGTCACATAGTTAAATTCTGGGGTCTTAAGCATAACAAACTCATAAGGATTCAATGTCTGGTAAATATCAGGAAGGGACCAAAGACTAATTTGAGCTCCGACAGGAAGAAGAGGGAGAGTATTGTAAGAAACATGATACAAGCGGTTTACCAATTAAATATTGAAGGATGAATTCATCCACGGTGAAATCGGCTTACTGGCATTTCCACATGCGAGTTTGGGGATGTCATTTTGCATCTTTGTTAATATATATATACACATGTTGTCATGCGGATAGGCGCATGATATCATGAAGCGTTGATCCACCTTGGAAATCGTGAAAATAACCATATCGGGAGCTGATGACACGTGATAGGACATAGGAAGTATTGGTTAAACTTCATTAGCAAATCTTTATGGATTTACAAGTTTGTGGAATTGCTGGAATTTTGGGAGACATCTGTGTCCCAAATAGAATTGGTAATTTTAAACTTTCCGACAGGTAATATTCCTCATGCTTTACTCATTCGGCTCCTGTTAAAAGCCCAAGTTTGCTGCCCTGTATTTTCTGGTCAACAGGCTTTCCCATCATACGATTAGAGGAATCAATACGATGAGGACGATACTTAGTATAGCGCCCATAAGTATGCTACAGTACATGGTCTCAGCCAATAGATATGTGATATAATAGTGCCTGTAACACTTCTATTGGCTTATAATGTGTTCAAAGCTATCCCTTTTTTTTGAGTTGTATAAGCCAGCAATCTTGTTGGTTTATTGTTAGCACATAAATAAGAAAATCAATTCGGCAGGGCTGATCATTGTCACTGAATTTATCAGAAATTACAATCAGTGCACAAAGTCATCCAAAGCCATGCATGATGATTCTATTTTTATTAGAGAAAGACATTCATTTTATGGTCAGTATTAAGAAAATCAAAGACTGTAAAAAGTTTAAATATATATCTAGCTTCCAATTGATCGAGTTGCAACTTCCTGTCTCCTCCTCTTGTTCCATAGGTAACAGTTTGGATTCTCACAAATGTTACATTCTTGTCTTCGGGTTGATGGTACTTGTTGCCAGTGCACATTGTTTATTACAGACAAATGCAACATCTCAAATCTGCAAATGTTTGAGATAAGTAGCAGAACAAGATGTGTTTGCATAAGTGAAATCTAATTCCAGATTATGTGCAATCAGCGTATACAGTGCCTTAACGTCCAAGGAGACGAGTGTGCAAGATATGCATAGACTCTGTTAATATACTTTTCCTATACCATTTGTGTTGGTTAGATTATTTGCTTTAATAGTGATCTCTCTCATGGGATTGTATTTGAGCTGCTGGGAGTAGCCCGGTGTTCATAAATGATTCATGGTCATTAGTACATAGTCTGACTTATTGAGTATTACGATGTTGCTGCCCATATCTGCTTCCATAATTATTTGGTTATTTTTCAATTTGCTTCGGGCCATTTTTTCAGGCAGTGTCAAATTTAATCTACAACAATCTTGTTTTTTTAGACCTTTACCAATGAGTCTGTATATGTCCAAAGTTACTGCTTTGTCAAAGGTGTCGATCATATTGTCCGAAGAAATAGCCGGTGTAAATTTAGACCTATTTCTCAATTCAGGCATGTCTAATCTAATGTGTCCATAATGATATTAGGTCTTGCGATATCTGTTTTTCTGAAGTGGACTCTGTGTCCAGCCAAACCGGGGATAAGGCGGGGGTACCATCTCGTGAATTGGCTTTGACTCCTAACAGAAGCTGAATTAGCAAAACTTAATTCTCGATTCCATTTTGGACATGGATATCTCCCGAAATTCCATCAATTCCAAATGGAAGTTTGCCATAATCCTGTAAATCCATAAAAATGTGCTGCGTTTAACAAATACTCTATATAACCTATCACACGTCATCAGCTACCTATATGGTTATTTTCACAATGATGACATCACGTGCCTATACGCATGATATCATCATGTATATATAAACATAGATGGAAATGGCATTTGCGAACTCACAAACGGAACCCCAGTAATCCAATTTTGGCAAGGATTAATTCATCTTGCAATATATAATTGGTAAGTCACTTGTATCATATCATTCATCACAATACTTTCTCCGTCTTCTTCCTGTCGGAGTTTAAATAAGTGTTTCGTCCCTTCCAGATATATTTACCAGACGTTGAATCCTGATGAGTTTGTTATGCTTAAGACCCAAGAATTTAACTTGGTGATACAAGTATAACTAAGGAACATGAATTATGTTTAAAACGGGTAAATTGATATGCTTGCTGGCTGACTCTTGAAATTAAAATAAAACATCACTTAATATGTTTTCATCAAACAGATCGATATACAATAGGACTTTGTCGTAATCTATATTACGTGTTATGAGTGAGGTGCACGTGAAGCTGGCTGGCTTGGAGAATCAAAACATGCAGTGCACGAGTGGGCGTTGGGTTCTGTGTTTGTCAGTTGGGGCGAACTGTCTTGCCGGGTGGGATGTTGCCGGTGTCGCTCATACCATCTAACAAATAAAGCTACCAATATCGAGTTACCTGTGTGCTGGACATTTGTTGCAACCGAGCTCACGTCACTGACGACGAGGATGGGATCCTGCTGCTGCAGAGGGGGCAGCTGATGGAGTGTGACACCGCCCTCCAGTGCTGACATCCCACCCGTCGGGGCGCTGACCGAGGAGGCGGACCGCCTGTGGTGGCTAGCGGTCCTGAGTGGCGCTCTCCAGTTTGTGGGTTGTTTCCATGTTGGTCCTGGACCAAGTTGGTCCTGGTCCTGCTGCGCCTGGTGTTTCGGCAGTGAAGGCGGGTAGCGTGGGCCTCCAGAAGTCTCTGGTGTTCACTGCCCCTGGTCCAGACGCCGTGAACGCTGGGCTGGCGTTGCGCTCAGTGTGCTCGGTGCCCTGTGTTCAAGTTGGCTTTTTTTTGCGGCAGCAGCCAGCTCTGCACTGCCCTGAATTGCGGGTTTAGGAGCGTGCCCTTCCTGTTGGCTAGAGGTGTTGGGGGCAGTTTGGCCGGTGTTTCGTCAGGCCAGCGACTTCGCCGTGCCGTTGGTGGAGGTGGTGCCTGACGGCGTTCTTTTCCTCCGAGGTTGTTTGCCCCTGTGTCCAGTAGGTGGAGCTGTTGTGCGTGACCGTTGGCAGGAGGAAGAAGAAAGTGTCACATACATGGAGAGCAGGACGGAGATTCAGGGCAACGTGGGGGCATTGTCGATAGGGGTTGGTGACGTCGATCCTCTGTCTCCTTCTGGTGTGTCTGCGGATTGCGAGGCACTTGGGCGTCCAGTGTTCTTGGAAAGCTTACACAGCGAGAGTCAACAGAAAACACCTGAGAGGCGAGTGGTAATGGAGAGGGACGAGGGTTCCTGCCACTCCTTGCGGAAGAGGTGTTCGGAGTCGGAGAGAGGACTGAGGTACTGTGTACATCCAAAGAGGACATTTAAACGGGGATGTCCGTCATGTGGGGCTGATGGTTGCAGCAAGGAGGATTTTTGCAATAAATGTGGTTCCTTGCTGGCCAGCCTCAAGAGTTTTGATCCGGATTTATACGATTTTTACATGGGTCTAAAACGTCTCACTGAGTGAGAATTGAATTATTACGTGTCGAGGCCAGTATGAGTGCGTGTGAATGGGTAGCGTTCGTGGCCTCTGTTGCGTCTCTGTGTGGGCCGTGTGGGTGCGGATGGTGTGGATGATGTGTGCAGCACTTATGTAGTGGCCCCGTCACGTGTGCATTTTTGTTTTCTTATTTGTGGAGGCAGTTAACGTTGTCATTTTTCCTTGCAGGGGGGATTCGGCTAATCAGACGTTGGAAATGTGGGGTTTTCCTTGTACTTTGAGTTTGTTGGTTGTAGTCAAGTTTAGTACTGCACGGGTCAGGATTGTTTCTTGGTGATTCTGTTTTCGCTTCCAGGGAGGAAGGGGTGTGACTTTTGGGGCATGGACTTGTGAAAATTTTAATATTTTCACGGGAAGTTCTCGATCGTGAATTGTGTTAACATTTTCTTTTGCAGGATGGACTTTTGGTGAATGTGTGAGTCTTGTTCTACATGTAATTTTCATTTTACAGGTTGGACTTTGGGGGTGGGTTCAACTGTTTTATGGCATTGTTGTTCATAATGACTTATCTTTTAATGTGGGCATTACAAAAAGGGTTGTGTTCATTGGGAACTTGTCCTTGCAATGTGCTTAGTTTTCCCAACTCCTTGGGAGTTCCTACGGTTGGGGGGTGTTTTGGGTGATGTTCAATACATGTTCAAAGCTGTGTGTCCATGAATTTGTGGTTGGTATGTGCATGCTTGTGGTAGAGCGGTGAGGGTATCACCTGTGAGAGCTCCTTTATGTGGTAGGTCGAAAGCATTAATTGTCCTAAGAGTTTAGGAGTAGGTGACTGATTTTGGGGCCAAGGGAGTAGTGTCCTTATTTAGTTGCTAGAGGAGGATGACAGTGGGTGAGGTTGCCATGGACTGGCTTAGGTTGCCATTTGTGGTGTGCACATGGAATTTTGGCAATGGCTTGGGGCCAAGGGAGTTGTTTGGTGTTTGGCAATGGCTTGGGGGCCAAGGGAGTTGTTAGGCGTTGGCATATGGTTGTTTCAGGTGTTGAACTTTGTGGGTATTGTTCTGCTTGGAGCTGTGTTGGAATTTAGCGTGAGGGAGGCCGGGCTCTTCTGTAGGTAGCGGGTAGTTGCTCTAGGTCGAGCGGGAATGTACTCGGACGTGGCAGGTCCGTTGTCCTGAGGGGCAGCTTGGGACGGGAGGTGTTGGCGCTTGTTGGGGTTAGGATGTTAGTGTGTTCATTTTGGTATGTAATGGGTGTGGCAGGCCCATGTTGCAAGGGGCAGCTTGGGACTGGTGGATGCTCTATTTTTATTGTTTTTAGCTCTCGTGGGTTGGGGCTTCCGGTTGGAGTGTGTTGGTGATGGGTCTGCAGTTTGGGGAGTTATTTTTGGTGGTTGTGGCTGAACCTTACATTAAAAGGTTTTGTCCAGTTCAAATAATTCTTTGGTTGGTGGCATGTTTTTTTGGGACCTGCACATTTAGTAATGTTAGTAAAGGGTTGCACTTTGTTGGGGATAGGTGATTTGGTGTTGTGGAACTGGGTACATTCCAAGCTGGCCACACGTTATGTAGGGTTGGATGCATTATAAGGAACATTTCCTTCTGATAGTGAACGGGGGAGGATGTGTCGTAATCTATATTACGTGTTATGAGTGAGGTGCACGTAAAGCTGGTTGGCTTCTAGAATCAGAACGTGCAGCGCACGAGTGGGCGTTGGGTTCTGCGTTTGTCAGTTGGGGCAAACTGTCTTGCCGGGTGGGATGTTGCCGGTGTCGCTCTTACCATCTAACAAATAAAGCTACCAATATCGATTTACCTGTGTGCTGGACATTTGTTGCACCCAAGCTCACGTCAGACTTCAACAAGCTTTGTCGGGGAATATTGATTCAGTCAAATTGTAGGCATATTATTCTATGCCAAACTAGGCTAACTCACTTGGCTAAGATAAATTGATCGTGGCTTATGATCTTTACTGAAATCTCTGTGAAATGTATAACCATTCTCGCTCTCATATTCTCGCTCTCATATTCTCTCTCTCATATTCTCTCTCTCTCTCATATTCTCTCTCTCTCTCTCTCTCTCTCTCTCTCATATTCTCTCTCGCTCGTCCTTGCTCCCTAGTCTTCCCTAATATTTATGACTGAAATGTGACTTTGCAAAATGTTGGTTGAACTCACGTTGTGGATTATTACGTATTTAAACTTTATCATATAATTTGACTATTTGTATATAATGAAACACGCACCCCTTACTTACGTATTTTGTATGTTTGATCTTTATCAGCCTTGAGAAAGACCCTTGCGGTCTAAACACATGTTGGCTGTTTTTTCCTTTAAAAACTCCAGGAACTTTATTGTATGCCCACATTTGGGGTTCAATATTAAAACTTGATCACAAATTGATATCAGGTTTCTCCCAACATGGTTTCTTTCTTGATAGTTCAAGACCAATAATAGTTTGGATCCAAACAAGTCAAAAGATAATATTTTACAGACTGTCAATGTGCGATTCATTAGTGAACCTGGGAATATAGTCTGCATTAGGTGGTGAAATCATGGCACAAGACACGCAAGGCAGATCTGAAGACTCAGGAAAATAACATTCCTAGCCTTGGCAGGCATTGGCGCCCGAGGGCCTTCTGAAGCTTGGACTTCCCTGCATTACCCCTCAGACACATCATGGCCACCAGACACTAAAGATTAAGCCACACCATGCAAGTGAAGACAAGCAAGAGAAGCCTAAAGGGGCAAAACAAGACGTTCAACGTGTTTGATAGGTGATGTGGCTGTACAGTTCTGTCATAATTTAGCTTTTCTGTTAGTTTGTCTAGGTGGTCTACAAAAAGCGAAAAAACAGCACTTGTCCTCGCCTCCACCCAATAACCACACCCAAACCCCCTTCTCTGGCACGATTTATTTAAAAAATGGGGGTTTCACCCCCAAACCACCCTCACTCAGCCCCTGCCTCTCTCCCCCTTCCATGACTCCCCAAACCCAAACATACAATACACAAACACACACTTACCCGGCGCTTCACAGTCCTGACATAGCTGTCAGCACCCTGGCAGGGGCATGACAGTTTGATTTACAAAGACCGCTCTGTGTGGTCACGGAGCAGTCTTTCTAAATCGGTTTTTTGATTAAAACATTTTTTGTACCGATTTATCTTTACCTGTGTACTCTTTTGAACAACCATAATGCACCCTTGACAGTTAAGTGACTGGTGCTTACTAACAAGTTCAGACTTAAGGAGCATAACATATCACCACCCTACACCAGTCTAGGTAGCTGGCCAGCTGCATGCAAGGAGTCAGTGGCCATGAAAACTAGGAATGCCAGAGGTGGTGATCATGTACCTAGGAAACAGGATATCCCCCAGAGAGAAAACACAGGCAGCTGGCTGCTCTACGGCAAAACAGGATTTAATGGAAATCATTGCACGACTTAAAGATGCATAAAATCTCTGGCTAGATTCAGTCATCTACAAAATAATTCACCAAGTCTGCTAATGAAATGAAACTGAAGATGGCCTCACTGAGGGAAAGGAATGGTTAGAAATGAACAAGAGGTCCAATTGATCAACAATAACTCAAATCAACTAAGCCCTTCGGATAATAAAAGAGACATAGGAAGTGAAAACAGGCAGAATGGAAGACCTTAAACTCCAGCATAGACTGTGGACCTGCACGTGAAGGGCAACAATGGAACAAGAGGAAGAACAATGACAGTTCCAATAATTATTCTAACACAACACCTAATATTCATGCAGACAGAATCACCTTAGATGGGGTACATCGAGTTGGTCCAATGCGGAAAAAGAAAGGGGTAAATTACAGGGATCATTTCACTCCTCTATGAAAGAAGAGGAGAAAGACTCAGGTTCCACTTACTTGTCAGCAACAGTTCTTTAACATCTCTAAAGAGCTTGCCTTGGTCACCTTACAGAAAGGATTGGACGTCTGGCAATTTACTGAAAATATGCGCTCCTCAAACACTTGTTATAGATGGGGCTTCCAGTTGGGATGGTACAATGAACTTGCCGAATGGATTTACTGTGGAGAATAGTTATGGTATTGTGCGCTGAAGGACCAACGGAAAAGTGAGTCTGAGCGCAATGCAGGTGCAGTGATAAGGGGTCCTCGGAAGGAATGCAAGGAGAGGAAAGCTGGGTTTTTCCACTTCTGGCTGTTTTTTTCCACTCTTTGCCACTTTTACTTATGATCTGCTCTTCGGCTGAGGGCAGCCATAACTGAAAGAAGCGGGGATATGCCCCCATAAAGAGAAGAGGCGTCTAAGTCAAAAGAGTCAGTCAGAACTTGGATTTCCGGGTGATTTAACACTTTGCTCCAGACCCCGTTATTGCACTTGATCTCTTTGCTTACATGCTCTGGGACTAAGCAGTGTTGTAGTGGCCAAGGTGAAGGTATCTTCTGAAGCAGCATTGACGGTGATGATGTTTCTTTTCGATGTTTTTGTATAACTATATGTTTATTTGGTGTTTTGTACACATCCATAGATATAGATAGATATTAACCAGGTTACTCACCGTAGTGACCAGCTTATTCCTAGTCCATAGTCCCCTTTCCTCCATACTTATGGGACATTGCTCCGTTCTGTGGGACAGGACCGGAGCACTTTGAAAAAGCAACAAACATTTTGCAAACATGTTTAGTCCTTCCTCTCTTTCTGCGCAGGGCACAGCACTCGGCCATATCCCAGCCCATCTCGGCTCTGCCCCGCGCATCGCCCACCAGTCCTTTTCTATCGCCAGGTCAGAGACCTTTAAGCAATACCAGAGGAACATTGCTTACAAAAAGGCGATGGGGAGGCCCAAGGAGCAGCCTTTGCAATGGTCTCCCAGGGGATATATTTCTGAAAGGCAACTGCAGCTGCCTTGCCCCTCACCAGGTGTGCATGAATACCTTTAGGAGGCTGCAGTCCTTTGACAGTGTAAGACTCTGTACTATAGGCAGCGATCCATCTGGATATAGTCACCCTAGAGGCCTGCTTACCCTGTGGGTTCCCAAAGGTCACCAACAGTTGAGAAGAGCTCCTAAATTTGTAAGTTCTTTCCAGCTAGAACTTACGAGTCCTTCTAACGTCCAAGCAGTGCAGAACCCTTTCCGCTTCTGAAGCAGGGTCCGGGAAGAAGACTGGCAGGGAGATTGACTGATTTAGATGGAAATCGGAGACCGCCTTCGACAGGAAAGAAGGGTTTGTCCGTAGGACCACCTTATCCTTGTGAAAAACCAAGAAGGGATGCTCCACCGACAAAGCCTGGTGCTCACTCACATGCCTCACTGAGGTAACGGCAACCAAAAAGGACACCTTCCACAACAGGTGCTTGAGGTCCACCGTGGCCATTGGTTGGAAGGGTTTATGGCACAACGCCATAAGGACCACATTTAGATCCCACGACGGGTGCGGATTACGAACCGCGGGATAAAGGCGTGTCAAACCTGCAAAATGTCTCTTAACCACGGGATTAGAACGAGAGTAAGAGCACTTGTCCGTAGATAGGTAGGCAGATACCGTCGAGAGATAAGTTCTGCATGACAGAATGTGAATTCCTGACTCTGCTAGGTGGGACACAAAGGACAGTACCGTGTCAATCGTAGCCGCCCTTGGGTCCAGGTGTTTGTGTAAACACCAATGACAGAACCTGAGCCATTTGCTTCTGTACTGAGACCTAGTCGAAGGTTTCCTGGCTGCCTGAATAATGCGCATGTTATCTGCAGACAGGTTGAGATGTTCTAAGGAGCTGAACGATTGTGCGGAGGGGTGCCACAGCTGTTGATCCCCCTGGTGAAGAAGATCAAGACTCACCGGTAACCTGATCGGTGGATACACCGACAGGTGTTGAAGTTCTGAGAACCAAAACCTGGCCGGCCAGCACGGGGCTATGAGAAGAAGGGAACAGTTCAGCGTGTTCTTCAGCTTGCAAATCGTCTGATGAATCGGAGGCAGAGGCGGCAAGGCATAAGCTCTCGTGTTATGCCATGGAATCTCAAGAGCATCCCCCAGAGAGGAGGCTCCCAGTCAGTTTCTGGAGGCATACAGAGGAAGTTTGTTTACCGCTGTCGCTCCACTTCAGGAGTGCCCCAATGCAGGAAAAGCCATGAGAGGATCTCCGCCTTCAATTCCCACTCGTAGCTGACCATCGTCCCCCAACTGAGGGCATCTGCTGTGACATTCAGCTGGCCGAGAATGTGTACTGCAACTAGCCAGGCACCATGACGAACCGCCCACTCCCAAATCTGGATGGACAGGTCCACGAGAGGGGGAGACTTGGTGCCCCCTTGCTTGTTGATGTAATACATTGACACCACATTGTCCGTGCGGATACGGACCACTTTGTTGGCAATGATCGGTCTGAACGACTTGATCGCTAGGAAGATCGCCAGAAGCTCCTTATGATTTATGTGGAGGAGCTTGTCCTGAGGCGACCAAAGATCCGAAACCTGAAGAAGATCCAACGTTGCACCCCACCCTAGAAGGGAGGAGTCCGTCAGGACCGTCATCATAGGGGCTGGGTTCTGAAAACCCGCCCCCACCGACAGGTTGCTGAGAGACTACCACCACTCCAGGTCTGCTCTCATGGAAGCCGGAATCATTACCAACTTGGAGTCCAGATCCACAGCCTGACGCCAAGAACTCCGAAGAGCCATCTGAGTCCACCTCATCTTGAGACGAGCAAGAGGAAGAGCCAAATATGGACGAGGCCATGAAGCCTAGAAGCCTCTGGAACCACCAGGCCAACATGCTCTCCGACTGCGCAAACATCTGACACGTGGCCAACAGATCCGCCATTCTGTCCCCGGTCAGGTACACTCTGAAGTCGATCGTGTTCCAGCGAAAACCCAGGAAAATAAAGCTCTGCAAGACCGCCATGGAAGATTTCCGCCAGTTCACCGACAGCCCAAGATGGAACAGGAGCTGAAGGAGAGACTGAAGATTTCACGCGGCTTTCAACGGGCAAGGGCTGCGTAAGAGCCAGTCGTCCCAAAACAGATACACATGGATACCCTGCAGACGAAGATAGGCCGCAATCACCGACATCATCTTTGTGAAGACACGCAGTGCCGAGCTGAGGCCAAAAGGAAGCACTCGAAATTGGAAAGGCTCTTCGCCCACAGAGAAACGGAGATATCTCCTGTGTGGATTCCAGATCAGAATATGCATGTACGCATCCTGAAGGTCCACCACGCTGAGCCAATCGCCCATCTGCAAGGAGGACCGTATCGGGCCAGGCGTGATCATCTTGAATTTCTCTTGGGGTAGGAAAAGCTGGAACTGGGGAACTAGGATGGTGCGCAGGCCAGCCTGGTTGGGTTTGGGCACCGTAAACAGCCGGGAGTAGAAGCCCTCCCCTCGCTCCCCAAGGGGAACAGGGTTCCACAGCTCTGAGGTTCGCAGGAAAGTAGGGTTGAAGGGAGGGGTGGGGGTAAGGGTAAGCGGAAGCCCACCCGAGTGACTGACAAGACCCACCTGTCCTCAGTGATGGTCTGCCACGCCTACCAATGAGACAAAATGCATTCTCCCACCGGGGTCTCGTGCGAGCGCGGACAACCCTCATTTGGTAGGCTTTTCAGTGGTGTTACCACCTGAACCTGAGGAGGAGGCTGAGGAGCGAGAGTAAAACAGAGTCCATTGCTGCCTCCGATGATAATTACCCGAAGGGGTATCCACTCTGCGGGACTTCCGATCTAGAAACCCTCTGAAAGCAGAGTAAGGCCGGTTTACAAAGGTCTCTGGGTTCTAAAGGAGCTTTAACCAGGACGGACAAGGACTTAGCTGTCTGGGTGCTGTCTTTTGTTTTGGTCAGCCCCACATCCATTGTGGAATGGAAAAGCTCCTTACCGTCAAACGGCAGGTCCAACACCTTGTCCTGCACCTCCTTTGAGAACTTGGTGGCATGCAACCTCGCCTGAGAGCTATCAACTCCCAGCATGAGGCCCCGAGCCAAAGTGTCGATGTGATGAGCCGCGGCCTCCAGCAGATCCTGGGCCAAGACCCTGGCATCGGACAACCCCAGCTTAAAGTCTTCCAGCTTCTCGACCGGAAGGAACTCCTCAAACTCCGACAGACCTTTCCACATCTTCATATTCGCCCCTGCTAACACCAGTTCTGTATTGGCCTGCCGGAGCTGCAGGGCCGAGTTAGCAAAAATCTTCCTCCCAAGGGAGTCGAGGAGCGTGTCCTCTTTGCCCAGGACCTGAGTAGCCGTCATAGAAGAGGATGCTGCAGGCCTGGACTGTAAAGTGGCCACAGCCACCACAGTGGAGGAGGGAGGCGTACAAGATGATAGGGCCACCGCTTCCAAAGAATGCAGCTTGTATCGCGCATCAATTTTCTTATTGATGAAAAGTCCAGAGTGTGGTTTTTCCCAGACCCTACGGACCTCAGCCAAAATGTCCTTCTACAAGAACAGGCCAGTACGCTCCAAAGGAGACAAGGTGAACACCCCCGAAAGCACACCCTCCTGCGGAGCGGGTGCCTCAGGCACTGGAACATCCAATAGGCACATCATGTCTAGTACCCGGTCGTGAAAAGCTTTAATAGAGCGGGGCTGGTCTTTGATATCCTGATCGCCCTGCACATCATCCGATGGGTCAGGCACCGCCTTGTCCACGAGGGACAACGGAGGCAAGGACGAGAGGGTCAGGGGAGGAGCCGTAGGCAAGGGCGGCGCCGGTGGAACCACCGGAGGCGCGGGTGGAGGCGGAGGCGGGCATATCTCCCTAAAAAGACCCTTAAAATACTCTGTCATGGGGTCAGTACGCATGAGTACCTGAAATTTGCCAAAAAAAGTATCCTCCAGAGAAAGCTTTGGAGCTACCGGAGAAGGCCTCTGAGGGGGATAATTCCACAGACGCAGAGGGGAGGGTTGCCAAGCCGGCCCATCCCCAAGTGTCCACATAAATCAAGGGTGCCGAACCCACAGGCAGCGAGATGTTATGCGGAAGGGGCATACAAGCGTTCCAGTCATAAACTGGACGGAACAGGTGCGCAAACGGAACCTTATGTTCACCTTCAGAACCGCTCCCCACACTTGAGGCCGATGGCGCAGTTGTGGGAGAAGCACCCAAAATGGCCGCCGGGGTCGTGGCGGGAACGGCCGCCATTTTGCTATCACCTGAGGGGAACTGCAGCATGTGTGGCAGTGAGGCAGGGGTCCTCGTCGGTGGATCAGGGGTCGGTCTTCATTTTAGCCTTTACACAAGGAACCTAGGATGAGCCAGTACTATGTGGCCTGGAATGTTTCTGCGACATACCAATAGCCAAACTAGCCTTCACAGGAAGGACTTTTGCACTGCCGGTAAAGGAGGAACTTGGCTCACTCCTTGCCCCCTCAACAGTCCTGGCATCGCCACAAGAGCGGGAATGGTGAAAAACAGCTTTCACTGATAAAGCCTTCTCAGGCCTCTCAGAAATGTTTGTTTCCTTAGCCTCTGTATGAGGGACCTCGGACCCAAGTCCGGTCGCAGCCTTTGCAGCACGGGCCTCGAACAAGCCCAACCAAGGCCTCATAGCACACCCCGGTACTTTTGAGGGAAGCCGATAAAGAGGCTTCAGAGCGAGCTCCAGTACCCCACGACTCAGTAGCACTAGGTCTACAAGCAGCCCCCACAGGAGGGGCCTTGAAGCGTACTCCGGTATCCACAGGCCCTTTACGGAGACCCTCTGAGAAAACTCCAGTACAATTATTAGGCCCAGAAAGCACCTAGGGGCAAGCCCCCTTGATAGAGCGGTCAATGCTCCTCCCGGCCCGGGAAGAACCCAGGAAGGTGTCTCCCGGCCGGGGTGCTCTGAAAAGTAAAAGAACTGACCGGGCGTTTTTCGTCGATGAAAGATTGAAAATGCGAAGGAGTATGTCGAAACACCTCCCACCGCTCTAACCGACGTTGAAGTGCCCGGAACGAAAGGGAATCGCAATAAAAACAGGAGTCCCAACGGTGATCCGGACCCAAACACTCTAAACAAAGAGGATGTGGATCCACCCTCGCGAAGCGTCGATGACACGAGGAACAATCTGGAAAGTCTAGTTTAAACGACATAGACATTCTATTACGCGATCACTGGCGAGAGCCAGAGAGGAGGAAAAAAGGAAGAAATTCTTCCGCAGATGCAAGTGCGTCCAGTCCCGAAGGAGCGGAGAAAAGGACTGATGGGCGATGTGCGGGGCGGAGCCGAGATGGGCAGGGTTACGGGCGCGTGCTGTGGCTGCGCCGAAAGAGAGGAAGGACAAAATAATTTCGCTAAATTTTTGATGCTTTTTTAAAGTGCTCTGGTCCCGAGAGAGATACCTATACCTGTGTATTGTAAATAAACAGCCTATAACGGCCCTTTTATAATAACAGTTTTTGGCTGTTACGAGTCTTATTTTTGCCTGTCTGAGTCCAACAGTTAATTGTGCAGGAAGGGCCGGGGACAGGTAAGTCAGAGGTGTTCCCCTACATGGCCAGGTAAAAGCACAACACATGTGTGTAAATCTATCTCATCTGGCCACCTCCGACATTTCACTGCAATACTTTTATGAGGGGCCAGAAACCACCACACACTGACAATTTGCAAGGTGTTGCAACTTCTCCCCAATGGGGAGCCCTTTTCCCTGAGTCTAGGGAGGCGTGGCTGCTACCCAATAGTTCCCCCTAGCAGTGATTTAATGCGGGGGGGATCTCAAAGTAAGACTTCTCCCCCCCTCAGGGGAAAGCGATCACCCAGGGCACAGCCTGTTGAGCCACGTCTCTCCAAACATTCTGTGGCCCCCGCTTCCACACCGAGCTATGTCATCCAGAGTAAGCCTATGTATTATTGTAGCACATGGCATATTGCCAGAACAGAACATACTGAGATGAGGAAGAACACAGCAACTATGAAGAGTAACCAACTCTTAATTACTGCCATGAGGTGGCCCACCGGAAGAGTGAGGAACTTCACAGAGACATGATCTGCAGGTGTTGACGCTGCGCCAAGGCTGAGTCCCGAAGATAACAAGTTGAGAAGAAGGACTAAAGAAAATCCGATCGTGGGGAAGCCAGGAGCCTGCAAGTTTTGAACTGAGTGAGGGCTGGAAGAAAGGCTGTGCAGGGGACAGCTGGCAGCAGTGTGTCCTTTGTGGGTCTGAGCGAAGCAGACCCAACTGCAAGCCTGAAGGGAAGAAGCAGTGGTGTAATCGCAAAATAACGTGAACCGTCAGGTCCCAAGGCAAAGCCAAGACCGTAAGGAGAAGGACTGCAAAGATGCACTGGGACTCCCGAAGCGGACCAGAAGAGCAGCGCAAGCCACCGGCAAGAAACCCCATCCCAGGAAGTACCGGTGACATGCCACATCCCACAAGAAGGTAAAGGGAGGCATGGGAGACTAGGTAGAGATGCAGGGAGGCAGAGAGCGGGACAGAACATAATGTTCCTCATCCGAGTGGCAGCTATAGGGCTATTGGGGAACAGAACTGTGTAGTGTGGGGTGCAAATGAAGTCTCAGAGTGACAAAAATTAAAAGGCCATGCAAGGCCCCTATTGTGAGTAAAGTTGACTGATGGGCGAGACTCATTAGAACATGCAGGCCAGTTCAAAACATTGTTTTCCAACATGTCGCATAGCGAAAGAATGAAAATGGCCCTCCCCAACTTTGCCAAAATAGAAAGGCACTCAGCTGAAGGAGTGTGCGCCTTAGAGCGGAAAACCACTGAATGTGCCCAATGCATTACAAAAGACATGTGTTGCTGCAAATCCTGACTCCATAGACCGGGGAAAGGCACAATTTGGCTGAGAAAGAGATAGAATCATGCTACATTGCAGTTATGCAATACAAATCTGTGATATGGACATCGAAGTGAAGCAAAGTGACATTTCATTGCCACAAATAAAAACATTATCCAACAAAGAAATGCACATAAAATGGAAAAGCTTATTTGGAGTTTTAAAATGGACATCGGTTTCCCCATGTTAAACTGTCTTATGTGTGAATACAGAAGGGACTTGTGTTTTTTCAACTATTAAAGAAATACCTTACACATGGACGGAAGGCCGAGAGTCAATGTAAAAATTTACATGTAAAACGCATCTTTTCAATTTAAAATGCTATTCTCAGAATTATGCATGTAGCTTGCTTCTGGAGCTTTCCCCACTGAACTGCTGAGTTGGTTATCTGGATTTCTGATCTGAGAAACCCTTTGGCTGAGACCCACCATGAAAAATTGTCTGTTTGTTAAATCCAAAGAAATACAACAGTTTTTAGATCAAAACTGTGGAAGGGTCAGATAAGGCAGCCAACAGAACTGACCCAATAAACTGCCTGTAAGAGAATCCTAGTGGAACTTCAAAGACTGTGTATTAACAGACAACATAGATAAGCAGTTGTCCAAGTCATGTGACTTTGGAGAAAATTAAACTGTTGGGTGATATGAATGTGAAACTGGAGGCTTCTATATTAATGTCTTGCCATTCAAACAACATGGGACACCTTTTCATTAATAGGAGAACCGTGCCTAGTAATGGGCTCTTTCGGGACTCATTTCGAAGATCACCATAAGCATGTCAATTCTATGTAAATATTAACAATATGTAATTTGAGTTAGAAATGAAAATGGGTTTGTGACAGAAATCCAAAACTTGGTGAGTTTATAGAAAGTAGAATTAGTGTGGGTCTTGTGAAGTTTGAGAAGAACAATTTCAACGCATGAATAAACCACGGGAAATAATGGCTCCCCCCAGGAAGGTCGTGCCGCGATCAAATTAGTGTCCCCAGATCAGTCAGGAATCGTAGAATCCAAAAACAGATACTTTGTTGTAGTTATCTGAAAATTGCAGAAAGTTGGCATGTTGTGACTTCTGAGAAAACAAAAATGTAACTTAAAGGTAATTTTGAAGTGATGCATTTCTCTTCTCCCCTCATTATCCATAATCCACACCTCCTAAACCCCTTGCCCTATTGGCCGGCAGGGGCCGGATTGTTGGGAGGGAAAGGAAAACTAACATCCAATCCAAAGTGTGGGAATATTCATAATGTGGATGTGTCATGAGTACTATAGAAAAGCAGTTTCCCATCTACAAAGGAAGGATCAAGGAAACCCAGGGGGAAGGAAGAAAACCAAAAGGGAGAGAGCCAAACCCAGAAAGGCAAAAACAAAGAAGGACAAAAAGGACAGAAAGACAAAAGGAGGCCCCTAGACACTTGCTGGGAACTTCTGCTTGGAAAACTGGGGACTCTATCTGAGATAGGTCTGTGCTGTTCGAACTTTGCTGTGAATAGAGGTCTGAGGTGTGAGCTGCCTACCGGTTAACAAAAGATAGTCCTAATTCTGGCTGGCCTCCTGAACTAAGAACAGAGATCTCCCAAGTAAATAGATATCTCCCAAAGCTATCCATTGTGTGGGGAACTACCTGCCTTAATCCTTTCCATTTAATCACGAAATGCTTTTTGTTAAAATTCAACATTAACAAATCTCATAGCCGATATAGCCAATAAAATAATTGGGTGACCCTATTTTCCTGTAACCCCTGTTTTCCTTACAGAAGAGAGGTGGCCTTGATTCCAAAATAAGAATCCCAAAACTCTGTATTTCCTTTGAATTTAGCGTGTTCTGAAACAAATGTTCCCTTTTATTCCAAAACCAGAATCCCAAAGTCATGCATTTCATTTGAATGTGTTACAAAATGTATTTTCCCAGACCTTTCCTTTAAAAATAAAAGCCAAACGAAATGATCACTATATTCCCACTCACTGCTCCTTGCCTTCAAAACCAAAGGAGTCACATAGAACTGATGCCCGTGGGAAGGGTGCTGAGAGAAAAGAGCATTGTGTTAAATAAAGCTATGACTGTGTGCTTTTAAAGTTTTCCTATGTGTTAATGTGCAGAGAGATCCCACATGTGCTCTGATTTCAAATTCAATCTGTGGTGGTGTTGCAATTGAATGTGTATTAAGAAATGTGTGTCAGTCTACAAATGCAGGTAAATTTCATACGTTATTATTGCGTTCACCAACAGAGTTGGTGATTGTGGTGAAGATATTATCAATTGTGTACATTTAAATAAAAATATATTATCATTTCTATACACCGGGCCTGCTTCTTGGCTTATTGGTGACACAGGGATACAAGTGTAGTGGTATTATACAGGTTGGAAACCTGACTTTTCAAATCTGCTAAGCGTGTTGTTGTGCGACACCTTGATGGGCAGCGGGGGGGGGCCTCCCCAAGTTGAGAGTGACCGTCAAATAAACCATGACTGTAGAGTGCATCAGGGAGGATCTCCCTTGTCCCAGTAGTAGCGAAATAACTACTCGACACCGGAAGAGTGAACCAAGCATCTGAGAAGAACTTCCTCATCACAGTGGCAACAAAAAGCCCACTGACCACCAGAGAATGGTCTGGGCCCCCCACCTCACACCACAACACAATACAAGGTATTAGAGAACCTGAGGAAAATGTCCTCTGCGAAGTGGCAAAGATAAGTCCCAGTGACCAGCAGATACGGGTTTGGGACTTTACTGGTACCGAGTAAAGTGGAAAAACATACAGCAAGTTGAAAGGCACGAAAAATAACTTTTCAAATACCAGGATAAGGGAATCATTTACCTGGGGATGACAAAACCCTTGGAACATGCTCAAAAGAGACCCCAGGGGAAGGGAATCATTCCCACCAGGCCTTATTGTGAACTGTACAAACCAGTACCGGGAGAAGGGGGTCATTTTTCCTGGTCCAGAACATGGAGTTGTGAAAGTTTAGGTGGAACCCGCAAGTCAGTTGAAGGGAGTCATTCCCCCGGCAACCTTTCTCAAGAGAACATTATTTTCAACATCACCGGAATACCAGGAGAAGAGTAATTCACCTGGGGAAGGAACTTTCTGTTGGATATTAGTCTTTAGTTGTAGTGTAAGGGATAGAAGGAGGCTGCGACACAGGACAGTGGAATTTGATTTTTACAGACATTCCGACCGATCACTTAGTATTGCTTCAGGCAGGGAAACCCCTCTTAGATGATGGGGATAGTGAGGGTCTTACTTTTATAAATAAGTCTAACCACCACCATGCCACCTTTGTGTCATCTTCCTTCTTCAACACCCACTGTCTAGCACACACAGACCCCTCTAACCATGCATACCGCTCATTTCATACTCTTTCCCTAAACTCCCATTTGCTGTTGTAAATTGTCCCACTCAAAAATGCACTCAGACAGCTGCAGTCAGACCACAGTTCCATGATCGAGGCCATATTTATTGGTGGAAGCTGTGTAAAGGGCAGAACAAGGACCAGTCAGCTGATCTGAACCCATCCCCATTTCCTTGGAATTAGCCATCACCCTAAAGAAATATAGGCCAAGAATGTGTAAGATTTGTCTAGGCCTTCCAAGAGATCTGCTGATTTGGGGGTTAGGTGGGGATATTGGGGGGCGGGGGGAGGTTTACAAAGAAATGAATCTGCTCCTAAAGCATATCTACGCCAGACACCCTGCAGGCTAGATGATGGGAGGCATTGTAGGTAACATTAAGGGGCTCCTTCCTTATTAATGTCTACCTCTTTAGAAAACCTGGAAGGTGAATGTGGACCAACTCAGGAATGGGGGGGAATTAAGGATTTCGAAGCAAGACGTTGGGGTTCATGCTCCTGCAAGATATACGATGATTCAACGCTGGCCAACAGTCCACTAAACACCAGCCTGACTAATAAAGCCATATTAGCCCTGCAAAAGGCCAAGGAAATGTACTATGGGAAAGGGACCAGGCAAATTGCCTACTGGCATCCAAGGTAACAGCTCGGGTGAAAGCACTGTACATGAATGGAATCACCGAAGAGAGGAGACAGAGCTAACTACCGAGAGGGATGAGGCTGGAGCTCTGGGGAATATAGGGGCCTTTATTCCTCATAGTTGCTAGACGCTGAGGGATCTCAGGACTTCTGAAAGGATGCACCACTCACAAACAATATTCCAAAGCAACAGACTTCTTGGACTGTCAAGGAAGCAAAGAAGAAGTCTCATCTTCACTAAAACCCCTTAAACTATAAAAGGCTCATGGATCAGATGTTTTACAGCCCTGTTCTATAAAACGATCCAAAACTAGTTGCAGAATTGTATGGTCAAGATTTTTAATGCAAATTTGGAAAGGGGTGCTTTAAAATGGACCAATGACGGGGCAACAATCACATTTCTCCCCAAACCTCGGAAGGACCAGACCATGTGTCACACCTAGAAGCAAAGATTAATGTTTAATATCGATGCAACAATGTTTCCAAGAGCTTGGGAAATAGGTTAGAAACAATCCTCCCTAAAATTATAAAACAAGGAGCAATCAGTTCATGTCAACTGCGACCTAATAAATATTGTCCAGTAAAGAAACCACATGCTTTGGTTTTACTTCTCATGGGGAAAGCATCCAGTACATCGAGTGAACATTCCACCTCTAAGAAATGTGTAAAATAGGGCTTGAAGATTGATTTTTACAGGCACTAATGGCAATATACTCGGCGACTACAGGTAGAGTGCAAATCGATGGTTATCTTTCGTCACCCCTTTCAACACAGGAGAGGCAACCGATGCATGGCCACTTTCCTTATTGCTTCCCACCATAACGGTGGATGGCTTGCAATGGAGATCACGTGTGACACTGCTGTTATGCAGCTATTTCACACAAATTAACCCCATTTGTCAATGAGGACTTATGTATGCATGCAAAATCTGAGTGCGCCACTCTGCTCTCTCATCTGCACCCCTCTATAAAGTGTCTTGGGGTACAAAATAAAGACATGTTAGAAGCCCTTAGCTTAGCCCTGAACAGAGATGCTAAACATGCTAGCTGTTGACCCACCTTTTAAATGGGGTTATATCTGAGCTTAAAATACATATTACTAGGACCTTTAAGGGTTTATTCATGGCCAATTGCACAGAAATTCAACAGGAACTTTGGGAAAACCTGCGCTCTGGATGAATCCTGCAATGGACAGTTAACTTTAGTGAAAATGAATGCATTCCATTTACAAAAACATTTTAGCTGTTACAAATGCCAACGACAACGTTTCCAGCGCTGCACTCAAAGCCCCTCCAGAAAGAAAGAGCTTCATCGCTCAGGTTCGAGGTCCCTCGCTCACTCTGGCCGCCCTCCTTGGGCCTTCTGCCCTCACCGTCTGATGAGGCAAAAAATGTCCACACATCAAAGACCTTGTCAAGAATGGCCACTTCCAGCTCTAACTCCTCAAAAGTATTCTCCCTTTTCTCACCTTCCCCCAGAACCTCACTGTCTCCAAAGCTCTGGTTCTCTCTAGGCTTGACTACTGCAACAGCCTTTCTCAATCTGCCTACCTCTTCTCCCTCTTCAACTCCTCGGAACAGGACCACAAGACTTATCCTCGGCCTCAAGCCCAGTGACCGCGCTCTCCAGCCCTGAAATCCCTCCACTGGTTCCTGCTGGTTGCAAGGAGCAAGTTTAAGACCCTCTACATCGTCCACAAGTCTTTTTAGGGCAGTGGCCCTTACAAACGTTAACTCTCCCTTCCCAAGTGCCTTCCTCCTAGAGCCCTTTGCTCATCTACATCCAGCTCTCTGTTTACTGGCTGCCTGTACTCTGAGTCTTACAGGACACCAGGCCCACCCACCCGACCTGCTCCCCTGCACTTGCCACCTGGCCCTACTTGCACTGCCTCCTGGCTAACCTTGCACTACCAGGCTGGGATTGCCCCTTGTAGTCCCAGCACTTAACTCAGGGCCCTGCTGCTCTGGGTTCACTTCTCCCTGTACCCTCGCCCCTGCACTTCTTGTTTGCGCACTTGCACAATCTGAATGACACAAGGCCTAGATTGTTGTCTTGTACTCCCTCTGTTCTCCCTCCCTTGCCTTGTTGAGCCTTGAAACACTTGTGTATAGTCACAAAATAAATAACAAATCAATCAGTACACCTTGACACGTGAGAAAACTAACTTTATCCTCCAAGGCACATTTTATATTTGAAAAGGCTTTCTTTATTCTGTACGATTAAGTAAGACTACACATGGTCACAGACACGGAAAGCATTGGGTTACTGCAATAATGAAACTATGGTGGTCTCAAAGAATGGAACTGGAAATGGTTAGGTGAACACTTAGCGGTGGGACCCATGTTAGTAGTCGGTCAGAGCCAGTGCTTTAAGTGGGCCGTGGCCAGCCAAGGACAACCCCAGGCAGTCTCCCAAAAGTGAGGCTGAGCCAGGGCACTGCCGGGGCTCCCCTGTCCCACCATGCCATGGCGGGTCATTATCCCGCCACGGCTGCAGCCGCCACAGGAGATGAGCCCGCCACCATGATTGAGTCAGGCCGCTGTGACCTGCAAAAGTGCCAGCCAGGTAGAGCGTCGCGCTAAAAGCGATGCTGTGGCTGGTTGACACTTGGGTCAGTCACAGCTGCCTGCAGGAAACGCACTGCAGCATCTCCAAACTGTAACTTCCTCAGGAGACTAAGTTACAGTTCCTTTGTTGCCTGTGGGCAGAATCAAGGCCGCACCCGCTCCCCAGGTCACCGAGGCGTCTTTGACCTTTGGCGAACCTGGGGGCTGTGTGTTGCAGATTCAAGAACCGAACCCACAATTGAACAGACCTGGTTTATTTATTTTAAATAAATAAATAAATAAATAAATAAATAAATAAACCAGGTCTGACCAAAAGGTGCAAGAACAGAGAAAGGAAAAAGGGGGTGAAGTAAGGTGAGGGGGCGGGCTGGAAAAGTAGTAGAGTAACACGTGAGACTGAAGGGAAAATTAGGAGGACACAACAGAGTGAGAAATAAAAGTGGTGAAATATTCAAATGAAATAGAGAAAAGGTTACGTGAGAGAAAATAAGAGGAGGAATTATAGGGACACAACAGAGTCGAGGGGTGCATACATTTGGGAGAAAACTATGAAAAGAGAGTGAAAAGGAGGAAAGAAACAAGAAAGTGACAGAAAACGAGGATGTTATTTAAGAATAAAAAATTTGGTGAGAGAAAAGGAGAGGAAAGTCGAAGGTTAGAATGGAAAAGAGGGGTAAAGGAATGAGAGCAGAGAAGGCGAGGAAAGAAAAGATGGGTGCGAATAGAGAAGAAGGGGAAGAGAAGGTGGAAAGGAGAGATGGAAGGAGAGGAAATATAGGGGTGAGACTGGTGAAGAGGGGCAAAGGATTGAAAAAAGGAGAGGAAAGGAAAGACAGGGCTAAGAATGAGAGAAGGATGATGAGCCATGGAAGAAGATGCAAGACAAAGGTGAGAATGCTGAGGAGGGGTGAAGGAATGGAAGAGAAGCAGGAGAGATGGAAGAAGAGGAAATAAAGTGGTGAGACGGGTGAAGAGGGGCGAAGGCTTGAAAAGAGAAGAAAGGAAAGACATGGGAATGCAGCAGGAGTGAAGCAATGAGAGAAAGGAAAAAGGAAAGGCAAGAAGAAAGGGATGACAGGGGGCCTGGAAAAGAGTTAACTGATCAAACGCTCATCCTAAGAAACTTCTTCAAATAATGTAAAATTATCTAACGGCAGTCTGACCTCATACAGGCATAGACGGACTCATTACACAGACACTCAACAACTACATGCCGGTTTCCTTTTTCGTTTTCCTTGAATCTTGATTGTCCCTGAAACCGTGTTAGTATTTTGATAGGCTGAAGTGTTTGGTCCCGCACATTTTCTCTACAGCCTGTCATCTCAAAAAGTGCTGCCTGTTCATTCCTCTTCTGATGCGCACAGCAATCATGACACAGAGCAACAACCAGGCAGGGGGATTGCTAGCAACACATTGAGAGATGTGTTACCCAGCATAGCCATCCTCAGTCATCAAGCTCATGCTGCCACCACCTTAGCCTCTGGCTCCAGTTTACCTCAACTGTGGTCCTTTGATACAGTGAGGCCCACTTCCAAGGTTCTACATGGTTGCTCTTGCTGGGCTACCTGAAGAAGTACTCCAAAGAGAATTTTTGGAGGTGTTTCAGGCATATCTGACAAACAATGCATAAATAAACCTGGTAGTGCGCTGACCAGGAACAGTTCTCGAATCATAAGGCCTCACCTGCATACACAACCTGGTTTATTTATTTATGCAATGTGTGCTGGGTGCACATGCTGATTTATCTATTTAGTTTGAACCAAGCAGACTGGGTTGTGATATGCACTTAGTTATATAGGCCATTTTTACACGTTCGTCTTTAGGCCACGGCCATCGTGCAAGCCATGCCCCTAAAAGAGCTTTTGATGAGCAGTGAGGTTGAAGGCAGGTGGTTAGTACTTCAGGCTGCATAACAACTTGAATGATCTTTTTTGCATATTAAGGGGGCAATTTCTCCAAAAATGTTGACTCCAAAGATAGCGCAGAGTATATGCTCCATTTTTGGAAAAATGCAGGTCACCTTATTCTCAAAATTCACTTGCGCTTTTCCAGGAGTCTATGAGGTAGCTCAAACAATGCGCTGACCTGGACTACAGCACTGGGAGTACATTTCAGTGTGATAGGACAACATAAAATGTCAAAAAGTACCTTTACCCCTCACCACTGAAACATACAAAATTTGAAAAAGTGTCAGAAAAGACGCTGTGATGCAATGTGCCTCTGCACCCGCCACCAGGACATATAGCAAACAGTAGCAATGGGATGAAAGCACATCCAGGTTGTGAATTCGGGATGCGCTTTAAAATGCATATAAATACGTCTTGAATTGCGCAAAGGGGTGAAACAGAACTATGACTTACACATTCTGATGCCCACTGGGCATTTGAATGCAGCTTTTTTGGTGAAAGTGGTGGGATGTGCTCACCACTTGAGCCCACATTTGTTTGCTCCAGATTTTCCTTTGAGAATCTGCCCCTAAACATTCTATTTAAACATTACATTGCTGACATTTGATGCCTGTGACAAACCAATTTACTTCTTTAAAAAAAACGAATTATTGGCAATACCCATGAAGGTTGAACTTGGGAGCAAAATCACGATGCATACCTAACTGGGGGCAAAAACGGGTAGTAACTAAAGGGTAAAATTCGCATTCAGCTGAACCTAGCTGGAAGATGTCAAGGGGAAAGACACAATAGGGAGTAACTGGGAATAATGACACTGAGCTGCATTTAGTTGACGTCTCAGAATGCAGAGTACTTAGGAGGAAAATCACAATGGGAAAATATAACAATGGGATAAAGAGTGAGGGGGCATGTTGGATGATATCAGTCACTTGCCTGATCGAGAGCGATCTTAGATCAGAACAGCGTGGGTGACCCAGAAAACAAGTAAAAGGGTGTCATCCTTACTAGCTGCCCTGATTATGCTGTAGCATGAGAAATAGTCACATGATCCTCACAGCCTATACAGGTGATTTGGAAGGGTGCTAGGAACCCTGGGAGGTGGTTGGGATGGGAGAATCTCGGCAGGTTGGGCAGGAAAAAGACTCCAAATCACCCGACCCTCTTCGTCACTGTCCAGGTGCTTTGGTAGGGAACTGAGGTGTGGTTGGGCAGTGGAATCTCAGTAGGGTAGTCAGAAAAAAGGACCCAAAATCCACACAGAGTTTTACCTTCAGGGTGGGGGTAACAAGGACGTAAAAATGTGTCTACTTGCCCACCAGCACACATGCCCAGGAACCTCAAGACAAGTATTTATTTTTAGAAACCTTGGCCTTCTGGACACGTGTTCTGATCTTGGGAGACTGTGATAACATTGTCAACTAAAAGCATGGCAACTTCATGTCAAAGTTCTTCTGACAAGGGAGGATAGTCCTCAGTATGAATAACCCTCCTATAGATCCTGTGATTTGTGTGGTGGAGGGAGAGGATTGGAAGAAGGTCGAAATTCCTACTGGCCAATCCACACCCTGAATAGAAAGTACAAGAACTTTGAGAGGTTGTTGGAAAAAAGACTAACTTTAAACAATGTTCTGCAAAACATTCCTTATACGTTAACCAATAAATAACACCACCTTCCCAAAAGCTTGTGGTCACATCACCGGTTTATATTTGACCAAAACACTACATTCACAAATAGTTTATACATTAGCCCACCTACAAACCGTTCAACCAAGTCCCATACATAGGATGCCTTGGTGCCGGCATCCAATAGCAGAAAGCATATTTGTGCTTGTTTTGAACCATTTCAGCATTCCTTACCCCAATTTTCCAGGGTGGTGATCCGCTTTAACATGCAAAGAAACCTCTGGTTGTGTTGGAAAGGTCAGGGGAGCCCCAGGTGTTAAAGGGCCTCCTGGTCCAGTAGGAATTTCGACCTTCTTCCAATCTTCTCCTTCATCCACCAGCAACGCTATCAGGGTCCCCAGGCGCACCTGTTTGCTGCCTTCTTCCATCTAAAGTAAAGCAAACAAGTTGTGAGAAAAGCTTCAGCCTGCTAAATGTGTCTATTTAGAAATTACACTTTCAGACGCCTCCTCTTTTGACAAAGAAAAGTCCAAGAGGAACTGTACATGAAGAGTGGGTATGGGCTTGAGATTCAAAGTTGTTGAATTAAGTATTGAGAAATGATTAAACAAATTAGTGTATGTGATACAATGAAGAGGTGTGACAACCTCATATTGCATCTCTATACTTAAGAAAACAAGCAGAATAAATTAGTTGAAAATATGAGGGCAGCATCCCAATTGCTCACTTTCAATCATTTCGGGGGGGGCCACTGCTAATGGGACATCTGCTCTGGACTCAATGCTAAAAGGTCAGTCCTTGAATCCTTTTACCAGGAAACACTCTGCAAGCTTCCAACTATACAGTGATGAGCAATATATGATCACACGCAACTGGCTAATCTGACTACAAACAAACAAATGCACAGTGTGAGACAGGCATGGTATCATGAGATGAGACAGACAACAGATTGTGAATTCAACAATAGAATCTTTAAGTATCAGGATGGGTGTAATGCCTAACTTGCCCTATACCTGGTGGGGATTTCCCTACATAAAGAAACTAAGGAAAGTCTAGGTCCAGAAGTCCAAATCCAAAGTTAGTGTGAAAACCTATGCTTGCCCTCACGTCGAAAACAAAAATGTAGCAGTCTCTAGCTCTCTTCCCCAAGTTCAGGATACAGTTCCAACAATTATAGGCTTGAAATGTTCCTTCAGGACTTGGGTTTATCTTCCCCACGTTTCATGCACACTTGGTTTCAGTATACAAAATCCATTTCTAACATTGTATTTGTTTCAGTTCTTTCTTCTGCTTTGATCGGAGGCTTTAGAGAACCTGCTGATCGCACGTGACCACTCCGATACACTGTAACTCAGCAGCTTCCATGCATGTACTGGGTTTCTCGCATTCTTTGAAACTCACTGGTCGCAGCGCTGTTTTTTTTAGCATCCACGTTGAGATGATGTCTTGTATTTGAGTTCAGGTTTCTCGCCGTCCGCCCCTCAGACGCCCCTGGGACCAGTACTTCCATTTAGGGGAACAAGCACTGCTTGGCTACAGTGAAGGGACCAATACTCTCCACGGTTCCCCTCTGCCGCCCTCACTGGCTCCCTGGCCACGCATTTCCACTCTGCTTTACTGTGCAGTCCTTCAGTGTCTCGGCAGTCCGTTCTCCTTTGACTTCTAGTGGGTTGGGCTGGTCTTCCTGCTGCGCTCTCCTCAGGTCCACTGGTGTTCCACCTTTTATACACTTGAGCCCCATAAATACCATGTCTCGCCTTCGGGCATCCTCTTCCCCAATACCCAAGGACCCTCCACTCAGGTGATCCTCCCTCGCTTGTCCACCACTAGGGTTAGGATCCAAAAGCTATGGCCCTTCCCAGACTGCCTGAGCACGAGAACCTCAGAGAGTAGATGTGCGAACACCCTTAGGTTTCTTACAACAGTGAGTATAGGGATTACAAATAGTAAAGGGTTTTACCATGCAGTGCACCAGCAATGGGTAGCAGTTTCACAGGAGATTGTTGATTTACATCTTTTCAGCAATGCTCCAAAGCAGACATGTCAGTATACCCCCTTCAATTGTGTAAACGATGTATTAGCAGGCAAGGTAGCAGAACCAAATACCATGCTGCTAGAGGTTTGTAGACAATACTGGGAATAATGGTCTCCAGGTTTTGAAACTGTATTACAGGTGCTTCTGGATCTGGGAGGCAGTGTTCGGATTTGGAAGGTATGACCACTATAATCTTATATAGGAAAGGTAAGGACACAGCTGAATTGGGTGCACATCGCCCAATTTCTTGAATGAACACTGGTAGCGAGATAATGACAACTGGTCAACAGAGATAGCACCACTGGTTATAGGGGAACAGCAGCACTGTTTAATACCTGGTAAAAGTACCATGAATCATGCTATTTTAGGGCATGTGATAACATACATTTGCCTCCCCTGCCCCGCAGAAGGACTTTGTTACTGTCAAATTATATGGCTGCTGAAAAAGCATTTATTATGTAGGCTGGCGGTTACTCTGGGAGGTAAAGGATAGATTAGGTATTCTGTTAGTAATTTGCCTCTAAAGTTTTGGCAGACTCGGTGGGTTATATCCTGAACCCGTTTAATACTGCAATATGGTAAGGAATTGCCCAAACCAGATACATCTTTCAGTAGAAGGAACATATTTGGAGATGCCCATTGCAAAAGATCCTGTAGCTATAGTTCCTTCTGTTTAACCTCTAGGTTAACTCCCTTGCAAAGTTTCTCGAAGCCTCAGGGGCTGATGGACCGGATTGTCAAACAGAAGGTTGCCAGTCCAAGGTTATGCCAATGATGTAGTGATTTTGGTCAGAACTCAAATACAGTTAAGTACAGGTCACAGCCAGGTCTTAAGGTAAATGTGGCAACTTGTTATGTCATGCGCTTCTCTAGCATAAAAAGGGGGCCTATGATCACATTCATGGAAGGCTAACGGCCTGAGATTATTTTGATTAACTAGGGATTAGATTGGATCAACAGCTAACATGGAAACATGGGACTAAGATGAGACAGGTGGCCTTTTTAGATTTACTAAAAATCTTGGATAACTCAGTTGGGCAAATGCTGACAATATATAAGGGCAAGGGAATTGCAACAGGGGCATACGGGCAAGTGGAGAATATTTTTCTTGCACGACTCTTGGATATCCCTTCTTCCACATCAATGTATGCCACACATTTAGAAACTGGTTCAACCTCTTACTGATTTATTATCTTTAAGGCCTATTTTATTGTGGCATTGATTTGTGGTCCAGTAAAGATGGGGAATTGACAAAAAGATTAGTAAGAAATATGTTATCTTGGTGAACTAGTCATAAAATAGGATGGTTGCTGTTCATTAAGTAGTCATTTGTGAAAGAAAGATTGGGAACCTGCTTTAGCAATCCCAAAGCTATTGTTAGAATCCCCAAGAATTCAATTAAATGACATTTATGAGCAATTGGGAACAAAACAGAGAAGAAGATAATATTCAGTAAACATTTGTCAGGCCTTGTATGCCCCCTTCCCCATTAATTGGATCGTATCTGTGGCTATGAATACTTAACATTGGATTCTTTTGGCAAAGGCTCGGTTAAATGTTCTTCCCCTTAAAGTTATAACATGCAAATGGTGAGGAAATCAGACTGAAGTGAACAAACGCTGTCTTTGCGGCAAGAGGGAAACGTTGCCTTATTTTGTATTGTTCTCTCCCTTCTATAGAGAATTAGGAAACGTTATTAAGTTTACGCAAAAGTGGCTTGTGTCAATGGAAATTGGCTTTTCTGCTGCTACTGATTTTCAGAAGACAAATTGGCCTTTTTCATGGCTAGTTACTTAAAGGAAGCATGGTAACGAAGACCAAGGATGCAACTAATGCACTTTAAGCAATTGGATACATTTTATATGGGATTTGACGATATATCGCATTCTGATTTTATGTTTCCGTTTTTGGTTTTTATTTATTTTTTATTTTATTGTTGCATTTTTAGTGAACATGTTACCTTATACAACATAAAACAAACACAAAAAACAAAACAAGGTCATAAATATATTACAAACGTTGGCAAAGCTTGAACATTTCAAAACATAAAAACACACAAGCACCTCATCAACAGTGTTAAAATCGCACTAAAATTCATAGCATCCTTCAGCCTTGAGAAACAAAAAAATAAAAATATTTACACAACTCTACTATTGAACCTCGTACAAAAACTTATAACCCTGCACAATATTTGATAATTCTTCCATAAATACTAACAAACACTTTACCAATGCTAAAATTAGGGAAACCTGAGTTCCAGACATTAATCTCTCCCAAAAGTGTTAGTAAAGGTTAATAACATTCCAGGTTGTGTTGATGTATGGTTCAAAGAACACAATTCTGTCCCTCGTTATTGATGGGGAGCCCATGACCAAATGATAAAGATTCTCTGTGCTCTGGTCTTTACACAATATACACATTGTAAGTTCACATGGTATTTTGAACCTGGCACCTATGACCTCTAAAGTTGGCCAACAACTCAGGCGAAATTTTAAATAACAGTCTCAAACCCCTGCAAAGGGATTTTTATTTAAGGTAAATTCTCAATTGTGTTAGTGGTCCATGAAAAAGAGCCAACCTTTTTATATCTAGGTAATCTCTGTAGATCATCAATGTCCCAGATCTTAGCCCATCTTTTGATGGCCTTTTGTGAAATTGATTAATTCAACTCCATATCAGTCATGAATTGAACACACCTTTTAATAAATGTTTGTACAAAAGCTGTTATTCGTATTTGCATTCATAAAAAGCAGATGTGTTAATATTTCATTCACAGCACCCTTAACAATACAGTGATAAACATTTAAAAATATACTGAGACCACCAAGACTGGATACCTAGTTCCAACCGGATAACACTCATTGGAACTAATCTAGCCAAATGGAGCACTTCTTTCAATATATGAAACTCCAATTTGTCCAACTTCTTTCTATTTACCAATACATTTAATTCAATGCCATACAGTAAAATAGGAGACACCTTAAGTCTAAAAAACTCAATAACTGGGTTGAGTGAATATGCACAGAGTCGGGACTTAACCAACTTTAAAATGGAGGTGCATGTTCTTAATTTTGCTTCTAATCTGGTTTTCTGCACAGCCTGAGATTTATTCGCTGTGAACAGAAAACCTAGAAAAATAAATGCATCTACCTCCAACACCAGACACTTATTTACTGATGACATATAGCTCTTATTCTTAATTTTGTTTGATATTCTCATGAACTTTGACTTAGCCGGGTTTAGAATGAACTTATTTGCCATTAAATAATTGTTCACCCCGGTGAGCACTCGCTATAAACCTACTGGTGTAAATTTGAATAAAAAAACGTTGTCCGCATATGCTAAACATTTTATTCTCGATGACCCACATTTCAGAGGATATACATTCCAACCCATTGACACCTTCCACAAGTCTGCCATGTATAGACTGAAGAAAATGGGTGCAACCACACATCCCTGGCGGACTCCTCTATTCACATGGATATTCCTTGATATATCTCCCTCAATGTTCAATCTCGCAGTGTTATCAGAGTACAGAAAATTGTTGCATATTCAGCTGCCCTCGATTTATTCCCCGTTTAGATAACGTTTCCCATAGAATATTCCTGTCGATGTTATCAAACGCTAAGTAACGTTCCAACGATGCAACAAGTTCTGCCTGTATTATTACTTGCCTATGCTAGACAGGAAAGTAACGTGAAACCACTAACAATAGTACCAATTCACTTTCGATAACCCATCTGTAATGAGGAAGAGTACCTTCACTTCAGTAGTCCACCTGGTTAAATCCTTTAAAATCAGATTCGCCAAGATTTTTGAAGAGACATCTATTAATGAAATAGGTCTATAATTTAAAGGGTTTACTCTTTCCCCAGTTTTAAAGATAGGAATTTGTATTGCTTGATTCCATGATTCTGGTAAACAATGTGTGTTAACTGCCTGAGTGAATAAACAAATCAATATATCTGCCCAACGTGCAGAGTTATTTTTCAATAGGGCATTCTCAACTCAGTCCAGGACACAAGCGCTGTATGCAGTTAATTTATCGATTAACATCTTTATTTCATCTACATCAAAGTTGTAGTCCCTGGTTGGGTAGGTCTCCAAGTTATTATCCTTATCACCTCGTGTGATCGTGAGATCCCAATACTTGTCATGAAAGTGATCTACCCACAACTGTTCAGCAATACCAGAAGATTTAGGGCCTGATTTATGGAAGTGTTTTATAATGGCGCAATTCCATAGGAAAAAGTTCCATGAATCAGGCCTTTAGTTACCTGACTCATGTTTGCGGTTAGGTTTCCAGCAGAGAGACCTAGAGTTACCTTGAATTATGTCTCTCATTATATCTTGATTCACTAATGTACTTCTGAAGTCTGTCATTTCTAAGCCAAGTCTTAAAAACACACTTCAAAGAGCAAATTGACTTTTCAACTTCTCAGTTGTCAGTGCCTTTTTTTAACCTGTTTTATATTCCTTTTTAGTGCACATTTCTTAAGTCTTATTTCTCTATCATATACATTTTTTCTATTCTCCAAGAAAACCAGCTTTTTCCATACAAGCATTTCTGTTTGTATTTTCAACATCTTAAGTGAGTTTGCAAATTCCAAAGATGAAAAGGCCAAATTCTTGGTATCGTCTTTTATAGATGCCCACCAATTTTCAAACATGCCCATCTCTTTCAGTGTTCTGACCAAATTGTGAAACTCTATTACCGGCCATGTTGTTTATCAAGGCCACACATTTTGAAGTACACAACTCCTGTTGTCCAAAGGGATTCATCACTAATCAGTAGTGTGATCACTTCTTACTGTTCTTGTTACTTCAAACCCATCGATATTTACAGTTTCAATGTTGGCCGCAAACAAGTGTCAATGGTCCATACCGATGCCACACCAAACCAGGTAGGTAAGGGTGTCTCGCCCTGGCCAAACACCACATTGACTTGGCAAAATCCCCACCTCACCAAGAAGTGTGCCCACAAAATCCCATCACTCCACTTTTTACTTACTTCACTTTTATACATTTTATTCAACATGCCCTTCATATCATCTGGTAAAACCTCCTCGATTTGAATTACGGGACATACACAATTATAGTCTCCAGTTATCAGTTGATTCCCACCTCTGAGGGAGATTTTCACTGGCAAGCTATTTCATTTATGACTTCATCTAAAATTGCCTTAACTGGGTTATAATAGACATTAATCAGCATGACTGAATGGGCATTTCCTGTTTGATGCTCTTCAATTAAGGTGACTAAAATCGTATCTGACTTAGTCGGTAACTTTTTAATGGTGAAACCTTCAAGACTCTTAATAGCTGTTAAAATACCACCATATGGGAAGCCACAAGAACTTTTTCTGGCTTTTTTGTCCAACACTATAAATCCATCTAGTATTGGGGAGGGGAGGTGCCAGGTCTTCTGTAAACAGACTATTGAATTTTGAAAACAAGTCACACCCCTGCCCCCAATCCAGAAAGCTGTTATGGTCCTGCGTATTTCACAACATAATCCTCCATTCTCTATTTGGATCTGATAATTTAGGTTCATTAGGTTAATTTAGGTTTTTATGCACTGCAGTACAAAATTTCACTTTCATGGCTATTGCCACACTAGAACCATCACTGTATTTGAAGTAGTCCTCTAATGTGACAATGTATGTATTTCAAGGAAAAGCACAGGAGATATAAAGTGTTAGTGTATTCCTTTTCCCCCCCCCCCAACAAATGTCGGATTGTGGTACGAAGTTTATAGTAATAGGGTGGACATTAAGCAATACATTATGGTGTAAATCTATATAAATCAAGAGTGATTTATTGACTGGAATAACATTTCATTTCATCTCAACCCTATAGTGAGCCGACAAAACGAGCGGACCAGAGTTTCAATTCAGCGCAAACTAGCCCCACCCACAGGAAACCCTTTCTTAAATAAATACTCTAAAATTCCAGCAAGCTCCAATCTGTAGTGTGGGAGGACATTGGCATCTAAATTGGCCAGAGGGTCGAAGCCTGTCCTTTTTTTACTGCTGAGCCTTAGAAGGAAATTCTTCCAGTAAAGTGACACCTTTGAACTCTGCCTCACAATTAAGCCAGTCATCTGATGGGACTAATGCAGGAGAACAAAGGTGATCCATTCTTTCATTCAAATCAATAATTAACTGACGCAATATCAGAGACTGACGAGTCATTGTTCTGAAACACGAAATCCATTTCTTTCCTGGATTTAATTGCACAAATATGTTATAATTACATTTCAGACTCCAAAAATAACTTAAGATCACACTGCAAGGGCAGGGGGTAGAAACACTCAAAAGGATGAGTTGCTATTGTGAAAACCTCCTCTAACATACCAATCTGAACACAGTATTTGTAGGATTAGTGTAGGCAGGGGGATTACAGAAATCCAAGTTTCATTAAAGTACCATATTGCTTTGATTAGATTTAGAATTCAATATGAATCTTAACAAATCGTCCCTCACTTTTTTCATATTCAGAGATATGAAAATCCAATGCAGATTGAGAAGTGTGTTAAGGTGGGTGTGGTGACTGTTAGATAAGCCAATGGAAGAACATAACCAATTAAATATTTACATATTATGACATAAGTGTGGGAATATTACACTTTTTAAAAAGGCAGAAACACCCCTGGAATAAGGCTCCGGAATTAAAAGCTGCAGGGAAGGAAATGCATGTTCCAAGGGAATGGATTAATCACAGAAACAACCTAAAGAATTGGGATTCCATAAGGGCAGTTGAAAGGGGAATTTCTGTTCCAAGAAGAGAAGGGGAACCTGAGGCAGTTTTAACTGCAATATAGCATTTCAGATGGGGCAAATCTGACTAGGAGATTTCCAATTTGAGAGGGTCCAGGCTGATCGCAAAAACTGAAAAGATCATTTCAAAGTGAGCATCAGAATTTCCCAAATGAAATGTATGCTCTCTGAACCTTTTTCTTGCTAAGTTCCAGAAGGGGATGCTCTGGAAAGGGTGCTACTAAAATATGTTGATGTTTTAATGGCAAACGAACAGTGCATTCTCACTGCATTTATAATCAAGTGATATGTAATTTGAATCCAACCAAACATATATTTGAGCTGTGTGCGCAGTGCGGTAGAGATAGCACTCCTGTGCAACCTGCATGCAGCTGTTTGTAAATAATCATTGCACTAAATAGTACCCAAAGTGTTCAGATATACTTAACATTGAGCTTTTATTCAAAGAAACACATACCATGGTTTAATGAACATTTTCTTGATAATGTGTAATTTTTGAAGGCCAAAGATTCAAACTAAATTGAAGAATGAGAGCATGCTTAAATGCATAATTTCTACTCCCGTAGAAAATTATGTGAATGTAAATCCCATGAGGACCAAAGGGCTGAGGACCTCACTGTTTGGCTGTGGCGAGTGTCTCTATCAGGAAGGGAGGAGAAGTAGAGACAGAGGTGTGCGTGCCTGTACCCTTAACAACTGACCACCTGATCAAGTCACCTGACCCAGGTCACCTGGTACAAAAGGCCGCCTCTGCCGCCCTTGTGGTGCTAAGCCCTGAGGACCAAAGGGCTGAGGACTTCACTGTTTGGCTGTGGCGAGTGTCTCTATCAGGAAGAGAGGAGAAGTAGAGACAGAGGTGCGTGTGCCTGAACCCTTAACAACTGACCACCTGACCAAGTCACCTGACCCAGGTCACCTGACCCAGGTCACTGGTACAAAATCCCGCCTCTGCCGCCCTTGCGGCACTAAGCCCTGAGGACCAAAGGGCTGAGGACTTCACTGTTTGGCGAGTGGCGTAAGGCGTTGGCCCGGCCGCGCTCCGCAAATGATGGACCCATCTAAACTCATTTCAAGGACCAGAACCCAAGTAAAAAGCATGGCCAACTTAGAGGAGCTCCCTGCAAAACGAGCGCGACAACAACAGGTGAGCCAATATGTTTCATGCAGTTCAGTGGCTGAAAACACAGGAATATCCGAAGATCCAATAGTGGTGACGGTAGAAGATGTTTTTGAACCTTCGAGACCATAGGAGTGCTCCTATCCTACTTGTGACGCAGTAGTGCACCCTGTTCATCCAGACTCACCCTCTTCCCCTGCCTCATTGCCCCCCCTTTCTCCCAATATTACTCAGCCAGCTGAGGGTATGACTCAGTCTCAGACGATATGCACAACAAGTACGATAAGTTTAATTGACAAGGCTGCCAACGGTACTGATCACGACGTACCGGCTGGTGAGGTCGCTGTGCCATGGTCGTCATGTGGGGATGGGGGGCTGTGTTGGTGGCCGCGGTGCTGAGCTGCATGCAGGCTGCTGTTGAGCGGGCACGAGAAACCGCGATGTTGTCCGCGGCCGCTACTGATGACACTGGTGGGCGGGGCCAGGATGGAAGTGCAGCGTCCGTGAGCAAGCACGGCGTCTCCTCCGAAGCCTCTGAAGCCGTGCAGCGGCAGTTGGACTTGGCTGAGGCGCGTTTAATCAGCCGATCGCTTGCCCTTGCTGAGTCGGTGTGGCGGCTGAAAGCTGTGTCAAGTGTAAGATACCTTGTGGGTTCTGAAGACGACTCAGAAGTAAGCGCAATTCCTGATTCTCCCAGGGTCGGAAGTTCACACTCGAACAGAATGCTAAGTGCTGATCATCGCGAGGCTTCTGCCTCCACTCAGAAAACCCCTACCCATACCCCTGATGCAAACTTAATGGATCCTCACTCCAAAGCATCCACTTCTAACAGTATTACAAAGTGAAAGCAAGCAGAGAGTTGTAGGGGACGTTCCATCCCATATTGATAAAAGAAATTATTTGGAGGTAGTGTCCTCTGTATTACAAAATCTGATCAACAAACAAATCCCACTCATGTAAACGGATTGCCGTTTCTATCCCAGTTCAGAAATTGATCCATAAAGCCCCCCAGAAAAGGCACTGCATTAATGTTACTGATGTAAATCGAGATATATGGGGATCCGGCGATTACAAAAGACTCAAGTCACGAGAGATTGCGTCTTCTGACGGATCTGTACAGTCACAAGAGGGAAAGGTGGCCGACTCTCAGAAAAGATTGCCCGTCCATAATAATGTAGGGCTTGATCTTAGGATGAGAAACCAAAGCCTATTAAGTCACTCTTATAATTGTGAGGACTCGTCAGATGACCCGACTAGTAGGGACTCGTCACTTGTCGAGCGTCCATTTCCAAAAATTAGGAGAGAACGGGCACGGTTTGCACAAGCCGCACGAGAGCCACAGGGGAAAGCTGGAGGTGGGTACCCAGCCCCTTGCATACACGTGCCTTCAAATGACCTCCTAATAGCCCTAACGTCTGTAATGGCAATCTCGCTTACACCTTTCACCAAGTTGTATGAAACACTTAATGAAAACGTGAAGGATGTCACGACTTTATTGGCTATGATGAACTCAAAATTGATGTACCTAGAAGTAAAGCATGGTGCACAAAGGACCGAACAAGAAGAGGTGAATCAAAAAATATTGGCGGGCATAGAATCAGCTAACGATGCTAAACGGAACAACATGATTGATAAAAAATTGTTAGCAGAGGTTGCGAAGGAAGCACTGTCTCTCTTTTGCAAATCACACTTTAATCAAAGGGGAGAGGAGTTGGGCAATGTTGGCAACATGAAAGACATGGTAAGGAAAAATCAGACTCCTCTCTTACTAGTTCCATCCAACACTGCTATCTCCGCCATGAAGACAGATTGCCAAACGCAGCCACCTCGACTTGTGAAGCAGACTTCCCAGCCCATCATGCTATCCAAAAGTTTTGTAACGGAAGTGACTGATTCACCCAATGGAGGGTTTAAGGTTGCCTCTCCTCTGGTGGTATTCGAGGGGGAAAATCCGAAGAACCTCAGCAAGACACAGAGAAAATGTGATGGGCAGTCGAATTTACTCAAAATGTCGTTTAATACAGCATTTCTGCAAGCTATAAATGCATCAAATCCAGCCTTCCTGGACTCTCAAAAGGCTTCTGGCTCATATCCTCCTTTGATAGGAGTGGATCAGGCTTCTGGTCTGAAAAAGGTGCCTATTGTCATTACTAAATCTGCAGGCCTATTCCCCATTTTTGGAAGTCTAGATGCTGATGCTCAAACTAAATCAAATGTGGACGGCAAAAAAAATCCCCCCCAAACGAAAAAACGAAAGAACATGCCAGCCTGTAAAAAATCTCAACAAAAAGGATCCCGAAAATTCCTTCGCAACATCAATATATTTCAACTTGTCGATAAAGCTATCACTACCAGTTTGAGATTAGCTGACACAATCAAGGAGAACAAAATGGCCAACCTAGTCTCAGGGGGAAATAACATGAAAGTTGCTGAAACTCCGCTAAACGAAGATGAACTGGCAATTCATGAGGAATTAATGGACCTATCAACCTATGTAGACCCTGTGGAGGTGGCAGTTGAACTTGTGAAAGCCCCTCTCGAAGTACCTTGTACCCAAAAAGTCGCCCTGTCGCCAACAAACTCAAAATCGACCAGTGAGCCTAAGAACTCGGTAACAGATGCACTAAACTCCAAACTGGGTATGCCGCAAATGATTCAAGGATTACCAACACACACATCACGCGAGATCAGAGATAGGTTATGTGAGTTAGTTCCCCCTGTGGTAGAGACAAGGGATGGGGGCCCGGAACCCATGAGCCCGGAGTTCATCATGTTACATGTTGGGAAAGACAGAGGACAAGTGTGAAGATGAGACACCAGGAGGTTGGTAGTCCATGCCAGCGGATGAATGGGGTGAACATTGCAAGTGGAAATGTAGAGCACGCGGCGGCGGCGGCCATCAGTCAGAAACATTGATGCAACATCAGAAGACTAGGAACCGTCAGGTTACAGCCCGTCCTGTGGAACCGACTCCTTTGATCAAACTAATGCTGGAGAGGCTGAAGGCAGTGACAAACTAATCTTGAACAGAACAAACGTGTTAAGACTGCTCCATCACATACCTCGGCTGCGATCCTTGGTTTGAAAGATTTGAAAATTGTCGAATTCCCGGACGATCTGTGCACCGATAAGGTGATTCTGCGCGTTAACTCTAATATAATTGCTAATGTAATTTTGGATGCAGACGAAGAGTTGTTGTCGCTGGGTTTCGATACTTATAAGGTAATGGAACCGGAAGGGCAAAAACGAGCGGAGATGAAAGATGGATCAAGCGAAGCATGGCTTGCTCAAAAGGGTTATTTAAGTCCATTGCAGATCCCGCAAAAAACTACAGTATTTGAACAAAATCAGCAGGAACAGTCTGGTCAGAACGGACCAGTACTCAAAGTTCGACAACCCGTTTTCACCCCTCAAAGTGTAGTTTCGGCTGAGCAAGATGTGATAACCAGAACTAGTCCCATGGCAAAAATTAAAATTACCATAAATGATGGTGGTCCAGCCGACAAGTCCTCTTCCACGAAAACAAGCAGCTTTATGGAACAAGATTCTATGCAAGAATGGAATTGGATGGTCCCGGCTTTGAACGCTAATACTCGCAGCCAACGCTCGAAGACTAGCGCGGTTCAGGAATGTTCTTTTGCTTCATGGAACACGCGTGGCTTCATACATCTCCTAAAAAACGACTGGCTACACGACTTACAACTGATTTGTCTTCAAGAAACTTGGGTGTGAGACTTGCCAGTGATCTCAGGATTTGAATGTGCTCTGAACCCAGCCATCAAGGCAGAGAAGGGGCGTCGGTTAGCAGGACTCTTAATGATGAACAAACGATCCTGAGGCTACCGGTTGCTGAATTCAAAAAACTATACGCCCTACATTCAAGTTTGCGAGATACGAAAATTCATGGATACACCTAAAGCGCTTGATGTGATCCACATAATCAATTTATATTGGAACCATCGATGGACCAGGGCATATCCTTTTATCGATCAGGTCACCTCAATAATCGATAACCTGCTAGAGTCAAGCAGTGGAAGTGGCTTGATAATTTGTGGTGATCTAAATATTGACTTTTTCAAACCACAGAGTTCTTTCAAAGGTCAATTAGCTAAAACCTGGTCAGAAGAACTGAACGCACGAGGTCTCTCAATGCTAAATGGCTGTAACCATGGGGACATTCCGGCGAAGCCCACGTGGCAGCGTGATGGCCAAAGCTCTATCATCGATTACATCTTTGCCTCTGATACGATGCATGCGAGGATAAAAACCATGGAAATCCTTACAATGGTCAATAGTGACCATGAAATGATGGAATTAAAATTTTAAGATCTAAGAGGCGTGCAAAACCAAAAATGGGGCACAAAAGTTCTGGTGGAGTCAAATCGTCTATATGTGAGGCTGGAGGAACATGAGGTGGCCAATATATGCTCCCAATTCAAGTCTAGGCCGGAGGAGATTGAATATATGCCTATATTGTCGCAATTTAAAGTCAAAAATATCGGGCTGAAAAATTGGTCATTTCGGAACAAACATTGTTTCGACCTAACGGTGATGCAGTGCAAAAGAATAATGAGAGCTGAAATCCGGAAAAACAATCAAGGCCCAAAGGAGGACATAACGGCAAGAAAAAAAGTAACCAAACAGTCCTATAAAAATTGGATTAAAAGCCATCGATCTGTAATACACCAGAACGATGCTGAGGCTATGTTGAGGACTCTAATATGAACAGTGGCGAGTTCTGGCGAACCATTAATTGCATGGAAACATCGCAAGAGGCATTGCAAGTATGCCTGGTTCCAGAAATTGAGTGGTACTGCTTTATACCACAAAAATCTTACTCCTAACTTGGAAACATCTAACCTAGCATCATGGAATCTACAATTTACAAGGGAAGATATCCGTGAGGTAATTAAGAGAGCGAAAAACTCTAGGGCACCTGGCCCTGACGGCTTGTCAAATTTCATGATCAAACAGTTTCCTGGTCTTTGGTCTGACCTGTGTTTCGATCTATTTGCTAGAATCAACTTGCAAAAACAAGTGCCAACTTCATGGAAGACAGGGATAATAGTGCCGATCTTCAAGAAAGGAAATAGATCATCACCGAAAAACTATCGTCCGGTGGCCCTGCTTGATGTACTGGGTAAGATTTACGTGTCTTTGTTGCAAACAAAATTGATCACCGGGGCCAAAACAGTTAAAAGTGTGGATGAAAGACAAGCGGGTTTCGTGAAATTTGTTGGGTGTTCTCTGAACCTGCTTGCCCTAAATCTACTGAAAATGGAAGCCCTGCGAGCTAACACGAAAGTCTATCTTGCCTTTGTTGACTTTTCTCTGGCATTTGATATGAATGATCGTGAAGCTTTGTGGCAAAAAATGGAAGTGTGGGGTTGCCCGGCAGATTTGCTTGCGGCAATTAAAGAACTCCACAAAGACACTTCAATTGCTATTCGACTAGATCAATCAGGGTCCCCTTCAGCTCAAATCAAGACGCACAAAGGGGTTAAACAGGGATGCCGGCTGGCAGCTGCAATTTTTAGCCTTTTCATTTCCGACATCGGTGAGACGATGCAATCTGTGAGAGCCTTTCCACCTAAGCTCAACAGATCGAAGATAAGCTGGCTGTTGTACGCCGACGATTTGGTACTCGTAGATTTAACCCCGATTGGCCTTCAACGTAAACTTGAGGCAGTGCAAAAATACGTGTGCATGAACAACCTGACGATAAACACATCAAAGACCTAAATACTGTTGTTTGAGAACTTAAAAACAAGCCAAAAGTCAAGGGTCTCAAAATATGTGCGGTCATTAGATCAAGACCATTTATGTTTCTCAAAAAGTGTAAAGTGCCTGGGCATGATTCTGAACTCCAGCATCTGTGATGAGCCTTGGGTAGCTGAATCCAAGAGGAAATGCGGTCAGTTGGCATGTCAGGGTGTTGTCATACACAGAAAATACTGGCGCTTTTCAATGCAACCGCTGCAAAACTTTTATGAACAGAAAGTTGTCCCAATCCTGACTTATGGTGCGGAAAATGACTTTGGATGCCCGTCGAATCACTGGGCTTCACTGGAACATACGTTCTGGACCAAGGCATTAAACCTACCAATCGGAATTTCAACAGCCTGCATAAGGTATGAATAATTTCGCTGCATGCCCGAATCTGCTGGAACCTACTGGCTTTGTTTCAAAAATCCAGAGCAGAGGAAGGAATTTTCCAATTTAAAATCTTTCACAATGCGTCAGCTAGAGGCCCTGATATTCTATCTCAATGGGTGAAACTATGCGAAGACCTCTTACTAACTAATAACATCAGCTTGGAAACTCCCCACTCAAATCCTTCGGCAGTTAAAGTGATGATTTGGTGAGCCGATTTGATTGCTACATGTAGTGAGCGCCATTCTGCCAGCGCTATGAAAGACTCTCCTGCCGAAGCAAGAGGCTGCAATGTGCTTCAAAAATACCTGATTCGCTTCCCAAATTCGAAAGCCAGAAGACTATTCATGTTATTCCGGCTAAATGCGATTAAAACCAAGGAGCGGACTAGCCATTGGGCTTGTAACGCTGGATCAAATTTCACTTGTCGTTTTTGCAATAAAGAGCTGGAATCCCTCAAGCACCTAGTGCTTTTCTGTCCGGAACTAAAGGATGTAAGATCAATTCATCTGGGCCAGTGGTACAATGCCCACCAGACTGTGTGCGCGGATGAATGGTGGCAGAGAATGTGGAACGGATTGGACATGAAATTAATTATGCCCCTGACTTCCTTCTTGGCCGTAATAGAAGAGAGACTAAAAAATGTAATTGAACGGCCTCCAGCATAAGATGTCAAGCAAACTTATGGACGAGTAGTAACGTTAAAGATTTGGTCATGTGAAACCTTTTGTAATACCATGACATGGGATGTGAGAAGGGAGGAGGATAGTTGGGGACAAATAGTAATTGTGTTTGTTGTTGTTTTGTCTTGTTTGTGTAATATTTTAAAGGTTTGAATTTAAACCAATAAAATTAATTAAATTAAAAAAAATCCCATGTAACCCTTCATTCTTGACTTTACATAGTAGAGAGAAAGAATTGTGTGCCAGTGGGACTCAATCTATGAAATAAAAGGGGAGGGGCATTCATACTCGTATCAGAATACCCTATGTGCATTAGGATTGATAAAACTGCATCCATAATACAAAACTTGCAGAATTCTGATGAAACTCAGTGTAAACATGCTTTGACATTGCCCATGCTAGCAACTGAAAGCACCATATTTACATGGGAAATGTGAGGTATGCAATAATTATCTGGTTCCAGCACATGTTGGCGTTATTGGGAAAGCAAAGTTGTGTCAATAATTTGTGTAACTTATGTGTAATTTAGAAATGTTTTGAAGTCAATGCAGTTTTGATACACTTCTAAATATGTGGGCTCCTGGTGTGCACCCTATTCTGCCTAGGAGGGCTTTTCACGAAACAAAAATAGAATTGAATAGGTCAGAGGAAATTCACTTTTGCACTCCCTTTGTGTCCTGAGACCACAGACAAAAATACACTACATTCTATTTGTAGTGCCCAGAAAGGGTAACTGCTTAATTTTTATAATTATACAAAATGCATTATTCAAATTAACACACATTTTTCTTCATAGTGATACAGGGTGAGAAAAACACAAAAGCATAAACAGCGATTAATTCAATTGCTAGTGTATAGAAACAGAAAATGAGTCCTTCACTGCCTCAATCTGATAGACAGTGTCATACAGGGAATCACTGAACATTTTTAACAAAGACAAATACAACAAATGACAAAATGTTCATTCAGAGAACAATGATGATACACTGTAGTTTAAAAAGGTGCGTCTACACCAGGTGTTTCAGCCGTCTGTGTGGGCTAAATGAGCCTTGTATCTACCACGGCCTTCATCAGGACGGGGGCTGTATTAGAGGGAAGTGCTGTGGACAAGGAGAGGGAGAATTTGTTTAGGGGAGTGCTTCGCAAAAGAATATCCAATTAATAGATAACATACTGTGCCATGTGAGAAGTATCATGGAAAAAACACAGCTTACCTGTGGGAGTAATTAACCACAGGTACTCGTATGGGACACCGTCTCAAGTAAGGGTCCAAATATACAACGTTACGAAGAATACTGGCAGCTTACCTCGAAATGGGTGCTGCAAAACACTGCTCCGTGCTGTACTCGCGGCAACAAATGTCCTAGAAGAGAGCATAGTGCAAGTACCCTGACTACAAGAGTTACAAGTGTGGGGCTTGAGCGAAGGTTCATCCACGTGTAATAAATACCTATTGATGTTTCGCTCAGGCGGCATGTGTGGGCCGCGTCTGGCAGGCGAGGTGCTGCCAAAACTCTGCAGAAAGCGCTGAGTCACTCTGTGGACTCGGGAATGGGGAGACAGGCAGCGTGGCATTGCTAAAGCCGTTGCCAAGGCTACCGACTATTTATATGGGCGGCCATTTTGTGACATCAAGATGAGTTGAGACGACTGTAAAAATTAAGCTCGGTTGTTAAATAGACAATTTTAGATGGTCCCTAAGTCAACCAAACAATTTTAGTGTGGTCGCGACAGTTTTTTGCAGTTGCCATGGTAACCATGCTGGAAGAATAAAAGTCAATGGTTAAAAAGTGATGTCCATGGTTAATACTGGACACGAAACTATGCATGGCAGTGTAATGTTGTGTCTTCAAGTAGAGTTAAGTCGCCCAATGTGTGTAAGCCAGGCATCAGTTAAACAACACTAGGGGGGACAACAGCAGTATTTAATTAAGGAAAAACATGGAGGACAATAGCTTTGTTACTAAATGGACACAGCTGACAGACTCTACACATGTTAATGTGTGCAAATATATGTACGTCTACCAATAGTACCACGTCAGAGTTCATAGGTCTGATACTCATAAGCAATTCATAGATACAGAGGTGGTTACTATACATGTTTACTTACATATGTACGTATTAATACCACAGTTGTGCCATATTAGAGCTGCTAGTTTTAGTGAGCCAAGTGGCATCTGCTTGAAAGTAACTTTATTAAAAATTTTCTTTTTTGAGGAAAATCATATGAACATATAGACCTGCCTACATACTTGCCTGAACAGACAATTTTACCCACATACCTATCTCTGACATATCATGGAATTAGGAACAACCCTAGGGCAACATGAGAATGTATTTTCCCTTGCACCCTTACGCCAGCTGGGGCTCCTACAAGAGGGACGGGTCTGCAATACACTGATCCTGCATTCCTTCACCTATCTAGGAAAAGGGAATGCCATCATACTTGCACTTGCATGAATCTGGGGGTTGCCCAACGGCCTCCTGGATGATATGGCAACATCTGCTGGTCCTCTCCTAAGGTCTGTAGGCACAAATGCATTGTAGCAATAGGGACAGCCTCTGCACATAGGAGCAGTCCTTTCCGATGGATGTACTCCACTTTGATTGCCTGAGTTAAATGGCCTGTTTGGGTGTATGAAAGTTTATTCTCTAGGTGCACAATCTTGAGACTTAAACACCTGATAATACGCTGGGCCTGCAAAGATCACCTGAATGGAAGAGGTTAAGAGCCCAAGGACATGAGCCAATTCTCGGAGTGAGAACTTTCACAGCACGGCTTATAATTCCCCTTTTTATAGTGTGTTCCATCTCTTGTAGTAGTCGGAGAGATGTCTGCACTGTCTCCACTGTAAAAATCCTAAGAACTTTGATGGGCCAGTTGAGTCTTCTCCCAATTCCCTAGAAACCCTAGATCCAGCAGAATCCAATGTACAGGGCTGCTTTGCATGTTACTTCTGTTTCGAGCTACCAGGTCACAGAAACAATGGAAGCTCTTCTCTCATCAACTAACTCTTTCTGGGTATCTTCCTTCTCCAATTGGAATCCTCGTGTAGCCTGAATGTCCTGTATTAGGGTCCTATGATGTCCTAGGCATAAAGCCCAGTTACTAATATCAAACGTACTAGTGGATAATCATATTAACACGTCATAAAAAAAGCATTTTCATTTAGAGAAACATTTACCTATGCAAATCTTACTAAAAACATGTTCATGGATTTTACATTGCACAAGTGCTTTCCATCCATGCATCAGATGCTGCAGACTCGGGCCACAATTGTCACCCTGAACTCATTCATTAATGGAATTTGGCGACGACTATCTGCAGAATATGTCAAGCTTTTTCCAATGATGCGTCCAGGACGGCTCCAATTAATTGGAGCCTTTGAGATGGTATCATGTGGGACTTTCTTGAAATTGAGGGAGAAGCCCAGCCTGTGGAGACAGAGGCAGGTTATGCCGAGATGTTCCAGGGCCTGTTCGGGAGAACCGGCCCTGATCAGCCAATCGTCCAGGTAGGGGTAGACGTGAATCCCATCTCTCCCGAGACTTGCTGCCACCACCTCCATCAACTTGGTGAAAACTCTCGGGCGGAGGTCAACCCAAATGAGAGTACTCAAAATTGATGAGAACCGCCAACTGCGAACCTCAGGTACTTCCTGTGCTTGTGATGGATAGGCACATGAAAGTAAGCATCCTGAAGGTCCAAAGACACCATCCAATCCTGAAGCTGGAGAGCCTGAAGGATCTGAGAAAGGGTAGCCATTCTTGCAGATGCCGAGAGTGCACCTCCCACCAGGGTTTTGTGGGTTAAGACCTCAGAGAGGTTTTAAGGCGGCTGAAGCAGCGGCCGAGGGTAAAGCAGCTGTTGCTTGGACGGGCTTGGCACCTCTTCCCCGTCACCCACGAGGGAGTTTACTTTGGCCCCTTTGGCCTCTCGCTCTACTAAATGACAAGTAGTAACGAAAGCTCCAAGTTGGTCCACTGTGGTGTGACGGTTGTGGCTGTCTGGTAGCAGCACCTAGCGATTTGGCTGCCGCCTTTGTGGACTGCACCTTCTCCAGGATCTCATCAGCCTTGCTGCCAAACAGCTCTGAGAGGCGGCAAAGGGCATGTTGAGCAGTCTGGACTGCACATCCGAAGCAAATGACAACTTCCTCAACCATGCAAATCTGTGTATCATTGTGCTCGCTGCCCGGGCTCTGCTGATGCTATCTGCAGTATCCAAACCTGACTGGAGAGGCACACACTGCCTCCTTTTCGTCTCTCACAATGTTCAGGAAGCCGTCTCGTACTTCTCCCTCCGGAATGTGTGTGTTCAGCTGCCATGGAGATACAGTCCCACAAGGTGAACAGGAATTTTGCAAGTGCGCAAATGGCATTGGCAGATTTTAGCACCATACTCCCAGCTGAGAACACCTTTTTCGCCATTGCATCGAAACGCTTGCGTCTCTATCTGGCGCTATTGTGGGGTATGCCGCCTGCTTGGATGTGGAAGTTGCTACTTGGACCACCAAGCTTTCCGTGTCGGATGTTTGGAAAAATACTCAGTGTCAGTGGTGGAAGGCCTGTATTTTTTGGTGAGATTTTTGTGGACAGCCAGACACTATATACAGTGCTTCCCAATTCGCCTTAACCATCTTTATCAAGGCAATGTGAAAAGGCAATAAAGGGTCCTTTTGTGGTCCTTTATCGACGATGTTGGTTATATCATCCTGTTCAAATGGAGGCAATGGCCTGCCCCATCCCAAAAATTCAATTACCCTGGACATGAATTATCTATAGTAAGCATATGCATGCTCTTTTGGGTCTGGCTTGCCAAATTCCAGCTCTGGCGATGTATCAATGCCACTTGCTGACTGTACATTTTCATAAAGGTCCTTCATCGTGGAATCCTGGATTCCTCTGAAATGAGGGACTCAGGAACATTAGGTGTTCCAAACTAGGGTCTGAAAGGTGGATTATACCGATCAGATGGCTCATGTTCCTCATATATAGAAGACAAGGGGCCTCATTCCGAGTACGGCGCTAACCAATGGCGCTATTAACGCCTTGGTTGACGCCGTACCCGGACCGGCAGCGCCTTGGTGGATGGCGGAATTACCGCCCCATTCCAAGGTTGGCGGGGCGGTAATTCCCCATTCACCAAGGCTCTTCCCCATTCCCAAATGAGCCCCCATAGGGCTCAATGGGAATGGGGAAGATGCAAATAACGGTGACCGTTCATTACGGTCACCGTTATTGGCTTGGAGGCCCCTTTGCGCCCTTGACTTAAACACCTGCTCAAAGCAGGCGTTAAGGGCGAGGGCGCAAAGGGAACTCGGAGTATGGCGGTAAGGGATCACCGCCACCGGTCTCGTTACCGGTGGCCGCTATCCCTTACCGCCATACTCGGAATGAGGCCCAAGAACTTGAAGAAATCCTATCTAGGGAGCAGTTTGAAAGTATTTTCCATCTCCTTTGACAGAATCAAAGGTTTTGACAGTGTCAGCATCGATTGAGTCCTTGAAGGACTCGACCCCTGACTCGAAGGAGACTATGACGGACGAGGACTGGTCCTGTCATAGAGTCAAGACCTTGAAGGTTCTCAAGGGGTTAAAGGTTTCTCTCCCAGGCTCGAGGGTGTGCAGGATTTGACCTTGATCTTTTCCTTGCCGGCAAGACAGGAATATGGCTTTTTGTTTTCTCCTTCGAGGGAATCAGAGCGCCTTCAAGGTTTTGAGCATCTTTTGCCTAAATACCTACCATTCGGTCGAGTCGCCGAATTACTTGGGCAGGCTATTTTCCGTTCTGGCAAAATGTCAGATGATGAGGAAGGGGATCTCTAGCGCCTTTTCTTCATCTTTCTGGATGAAGATGAGTGCTGCGAACCGCTTCGGGAATTAGAGCATTTTTTTTTTAGACCTTTTCCTCTGTGGAGAGTCGCCTCACGAATCGTCTGACAAGCGCCTTTTTTGATAGTGTCGAAGGGGATTTCATAACAGGGCTACCTGCTGCCAATTTCCCCTTGCGCTCCTAGAGTGCTTTAGCTGTCATTGATTGGCACGACCGGCAGTTCACCATCCTGTGCTCGACACCAAGACAACACAGACCGACCCTGTATGGGTCTGTTATAGACATCTTGGTGCCGCAATCATGGCCCTTCTTAAACACGGTCTTCGGGGTTGACTGTCAAGACGTGGTCTCCAAAGTGGACTATACCTCTGTCCCCAAGCACCAGTCGGCAGATAAAAGAACTCCCTAGCCCGTTATTGGTGCCACAGCTGGACTGGAACTGCAGCACCAGATCCCCAGGTAGCTAATGGGGCACCAGCTGTAGATTGAAGGAGGGAAAGGAAAAACCCAGGTAGGAAAACAGTTTCCTCAGGAGGTGAGAGTGCAGATGAAGTATAAGTTCACAGTCAATGTTCCAATGGCAAGTTCCAGGGAAGCAATCCAAAATGAAAAACCAGAATCCAAAGTACCTTCCATGCCCAGAAAAAAATCCAGGTCGACAGAGCACAAGGGAAATCTAAAATAGCAATCCAGGAGCAAAAACCAGGGTCAAAAACCAGAAAGAAAAATAAAAATCACAGGGCAGACAATCCAGAGGAAAATCCAAAGTCAAGAGCCACAAAAAACAGGAATCAAGGAAGAAGCAACCAAAACACAACTCACAGGAATGGTTGACTTGGGTCTTTTCTTGGCTGCTTCCTGATTGTATAATCACATGACTGGCGCGGGTCACGTGAGTGGGAGGGTGGCGTGCTTGCCGAGCACCCAGGAGGCACCATGGCAACCTCCAATCACATTGCACAGAACGCAGTGCAGGCCCAGCCCCAGACACACGGCGGGGAAGCCCACAACACTGGGGAAGCTGAGCGGGAGACCCGCGGCACCCCAGCGACCCCCACGGGCAATGCTGAGAGGAGGCAGGACGGACCAGGAACAACCAGCATGGAAATGAGAGTCGAGAAGGAGCCTGACCACCGGATCCACTGCGATGGTAAGTGCATGACAGAGTCCCCCCCCTCAAAGACTCATGACCCTGTGGGCATGAAGGATGCTCCTGATGGAAGTGGGAAACCAGAACAGGGGCATGGGCATTAGCAGCGGGTTCCCAGGTCCTCTCCTCAGATTCAAAACCCTCCCAATAGATCAGATATTGCAGGCGACCCCTGCAATAGCGAGTCTAGGACAGCACGGACGTCTTACTCATCCAAAGACCCTTGAACAATGGGCAGCGGTGGCACCACTATACGAGAAGGAGGGCATTGTTTCAAGAGGGAGGTATGAAAAATCAGGTGGACATGCCAAGAGACAGACACTGGTAGGCAGAAAGAGACAGGGTTGATGACTTGGTTACTAGATATGGGCCCACAAAACGAGGAAGCACCTTGCAGCAACCCGGGATACAGAGATGCTGCGTAGACAACCAGACTAGCACTTGTCTTGGAGCATCCTGAAGACGCGTCGCCATCTGCTCGTGTATTGTCTTGATGTCCCTTAAGCAGGAATCCGCAGCAGGGGTAGAGGTATGTGGCAGATCCGATATCGGTAGGGTGCGGGGGTGTTGGCCATACAAGGAATTGATACAAGAGAAGCCCATGGAAGAATGGGGTGAGTTGTTATAAGCAAACTCTGCTGTACATGGAACGTGTGACCAGGTCTCTTGATGTTGTAAACATAGGCAACGCAAATATTGTTCCATAGTTTGGTTTATATGTTCTGTTTGGCCATCCGTTTCGGGCTGATAAGCCGGGAAAAAACGGGCATCAATGCCCAGGAGTGCCGTAAGTGCTCTCCAAAACCGAGGCGTGAACTGGGAGCCCCTATCCGAGATGAGGACCGATGGGAGACCAAATAGGCAAAAGACGTGACAAAAGAACAGATCAGCCAACACAGGAGCAGAAGGGATACCAGAACAAGGAACAGAGCGTGACATTTTTGTAAAACAGTCAACTACAACCCATATATCATATCATAGGACCACATGCAAATCGGTGATGAAGTCCATCGAGACCATATGCCAGGGTTTATGGGGAATTGCCATTGGTTGAAGTAGACCAAGAGGTTTACCCCTCTGGTTCTTGTCTGAGCACAGATGGAAAACCTGTCAACATAGTCGATGGTATCAAGACACATGGAGGGCCACGAACACCAGCTTTGAAGGAGAGCTAGAGTCCCACTCTGACCAGGATGTCCATTGATCAACGCATCATGAGACCATTCTGGGGCCTGGAGTCTAGTTTGGTATTTCAGTTTGAACAGTAATTCTTGTACAAAGGGTAAGCCTTCATGGTAAATTGCATTCCACTCCTGAAAGCTAGTCAGATGCTGGGAGACCCAATCACGGACCTCAGTAATCAGACTAGGAGGCGGTGTGCATAGACAAACAAAATGTGTTTTCTCTAAGATGGTATCAGGGTAAATAGGGAGTGCATCCCACCTGCAAGACAGGACCACACATCTTCCTTGCCATGGGCCAACCCAGGACGGTACTTAAACCAGAAGTCAAAGGCACCAAAAACACAAATGCCAGCAAACCTGTCGGATGTTCATGCACTTCATTGAAGCGAGGTCCTGGATGTTGCAGTGGTCAGAGTACACCGTCACAGGCCATTTGGCTCAGAGTAAATGGTGTCTCCATACTTGGAAAGTGTTTTTGAATGCCAGTAGCTCCTTCTCAGTGACCGTATAATGCAGTTCAGATGGAGAAAGCTTGCAAGAGTGGAAAGCCACCGGATGTAGTAGGCCCAAGTTCGGGCATGCCTGGGACGGAATGCACCTAAGGCAAAAGAAGAGGCGTTGGCTTCCACCACGACCAGGATGTCTACGTTAAGGTGCTATAAAATTGGGGCAGTAGTAAACGCTGCCTTTAGTGTATCGAAAGCTTCTTGTTGAAGCGTGGTCAAGACAAAAAGGTACTTTAAGGCTCGTAAGTTTGATCAATGGAGAAACAACAGTAGAGAAACCGGAAATAAAACACTGGTAGAAATTAGAAAAACCCAGGAAGGATTGTAAGGCTTTGACTGTAGTTGGAATGGGCCATTCTAATATGATCTGTATCTTGGCAGTATTCATAGACAACCCCTTGGCCATAATATGGAACCTGAGGACATCAATTTAGGTCACATGGAACATGCATTTATCTACCTTAGCATAGAGAGAATTGTTCTTGAGACGTGAGAGAACTTCTTTCACGCGTTTCACATGGGACTGATAAGACGGTGAGAAAATCAGTATGTCATCTAAGTAAACCATAACGTAAGAGTTAATGACATCATGGTAGACATTCATAAACCTCTGGAATGTGGTGGGTGCATTGCACAGGCCAAGGACATTACTGTAAATTCATAGAGACTGTGCCGAGTGCATAAGGTAGTTTTCATTCATCACCTTCCCTTGCAGGCCCCTCACAGGGCCAGTTTAGTGAATATATTTGCCTGCATTAGTTGTTCTAGTAACACCAAGATCAAGGGAATGGGATATCTGTTCTTGATTGCTATTGGATTCATCCCTCTGTAGTCGACACACAGACAGAGGTTCCCTTCCCTCTTAGGTACGAAAAAGATCTGGCAGGAAGAAACTGAGGATCTGATCTGCCTGAGAGGAAGAGCGGTAGCTATATATTCTTTCAAGGCCAGGTCTTCAGTAAGCGATGGGGAATATATATATGCCCACATGGTATCTCAACACCCGGAACCAAGTCTATTGTGCAGTCATAAGGACAATGTGGGGCAAGAGCTCTGCACTGCCCTTGTCAAAAACATCAGAAAAACCCTTGTATTCTTTTGGAATGCTGTACGTAACCGCACCCACCAAGTGGGTGGATGCAATCAGAGACTGACGAGAGGAACAGAATATGGCTGCAGAGAGGCAGTGTTCCTCACAATAGGGAGATAGAAAATCTATGGAGCCTTGGGTCCAATTGACCGACGGATTGTGTTCCTTCAACCAAGGAATCCCCAGTATAATCCGGACTGGGGCTTTGTTATAAGGTCAAAAGACGTTTCCATATGCATTTGGTGGATCGTAAGGACGAGATGTATGGTGGGTTTTATGGGACCAGAAATCAAGAGAGTGTCGTCCACCGCCTGCACATGCTCGGGTTTTACTTTGTTCTGCAGGGGCTGACTGATGGACATAGCCAGGGCGATGTCAATATAACTGCCAGTGGCCCCAGAATCCACCACTAAGCGGACAGCATGTTTGACAAGATCAGGCATCAAAAGGACAGCGTTAATCACCAAAGGGGCAGCAGGCAGTGGGCAAAGGGTGCGTTGATTATGGGCTCACCCGTGCCCCCTTTTCCCAAGGATGAGCCTTCTGAAAACCTGAGGTTCTCTTGGGTCGTTTTAGGGCATTCTTTCACGAAATGCCCCGTTTGACCGCTGTAGAAGCATGCATTAGTCAATTGCTGCCATTCACGCTCATTAGGTGTCAATGGACCACAGAACCCCCCCCCCCCCCAGGGCTTCAGAAGGTGAGGAGGTCCAGAAAACGAAAGGCTGGGAGTCTTATGGGTTAACGGGCAAAGCAGGGACTACAGCCAGAGCGTCTTTTATGGCATCATTGATACCCCTGTAAAACACCATGGCCTTCTTGTTCTCAGACCATGAGGTCTCAGCGGCTAGTTGGTTGACCAAATCAAGTAGTTCGAGATCACAGGCCTGGGCTTTGAAACGCATATCAAAGAGACTGGTCATTTCTGCAACCAGTAGGTCAAGGTCGTAGAGAATAGGACTATTATCCCCTGAAAGCTGGTTAGCCCAGGTGGCAGCCAACCTGCTTAAGTAGGAAAGGGTAAACGCAGCTTTCGTGGTGGAATCAGGGAAAGCTTGAGGCCTACATAAGAAATGCAGCTTGCATTGGTTCAAGAAAATACGGAATTTCCATGGGTCACCGTGGAATTTCTCTGGTGGAGTCAAAGGAAACAGGGTAGGTACGTAAACGGGGGCCTGTGGAGGAATTTATCAAAAGGTAGTGGCTGCGGTGCTGCAGATCTCCAAATTCCTCATCTGGGGGAAGATGATGCTCAGTTTGTATGGCATCCAAACGTTGGTGAATGGCAGCAGTGCGGCTACCATGTCACCCCGCAGTACCGTGATGGCCTGCACTAAGGCGTCTACCGGATCTCCATAGTCCACGCGGGAGGGAAGAAAGGCTTCTCAGTCTGTCAAGATGTGGCCTCCCAAGTGGACTATACATCCGTCCCAAAGCACCAGACAGAGAAGATAAAACAACTCCCGAACCAGTTATTGGGACCACAGGTGGACTGGAACTTAAGCATCGGATCCCCAGGTAGCTAATGGGGCACCAGCTGTAGATAGAAGCAGGGAAAGGAAAAACCCAGGTGGGAAAACCTTTTCCTCAAATGGGGAGAGCCCAGAGGAACTAAAGGTTCACAGTCTATGATCCAATGGCAAGTTCCAAGGAAGCAATCCAAAAGCAAAACACAGAATCCAATGTACCTTCTATGTCCAGAAAAAGGTCCAGGTCGCCAGAGCACAAGGGAAATCCAAAATAGCAAACCAGGAGGAGGAGCCAGGGTCAAAAACCAGAAGAAAAATAAATAAATAAATCAATCACAGGACAGCCAAATCCAGAGGAAAATCCAAGAGACAAGTCCTGAAAAACAAAGCCAAAGTCAAGAGCCACAAAAACACGAGAATCAAGGAAGAAGCAACCAAAACACCATTCACGGGAACGACGAGAAGCAACAATGAAAGGTTGGTTGAGTCTTTTATGGGCTGCTTCCTGATTGTATAATCACATGACTGGTGGGGTTCACGTGAGCAGGAGGTGGGTCCGTGCATAGCGTCCAGGAGGCGCCATGGCACCCTCCAATCAGGTTGCACAGAACGCCGTGCAGGGGCAGCCCCAGACACACAGCGGGGAAGCTGAGCAGGAGACCCACAGTGCCCCAGTGACCCCCACGGGCAATGCTGAGAGGAGGCAGGACGGCCCCGGAACCGGTGTGGAAACGGGAGCCCAGGAGGAGCCTGACCCCCAGATCTGCAGCGATGGTAAGTGCATGACATTGATGAAGTCGATGAAGAGGCCAGATTACTCGAATGTCGCAGTTTTGGGAGGAAACCGAAAGTGTACCGTAATCTTCCGAATCGTAAGCTATCGTGGAAAAACTGAAGGAACAAGTTACTTACCTGTAACTGTTGTTCTCCAGCATGGGTCTGGCATGGATTCACATGCTCATGAATATAAGAATACATAGCAGTATACACATGCACAACCACGGAGGTGGCAACAGGCTCAACATTAAGCAATACAAAAACTCAACATTAAGCATCTCTTACCTCCTCACCAGGCTCACCTTAAGCGAACAGGTTGCGCAGCACTGCTTGGCCGACCCTGGACTCCTCCCTGGAGTCCCGATCGACGCAGTAGAATCTCGTGAAGGTGTGCGTCGACCTCCATGTCGCAGCCCTGCAGATGTCGAGCAGGGGCACACCAGATAGGAATGCCGTGGTAGCAGCGATCGCTCTGGTCGAGTGGGCTATCGGACGGCCGGGCAGCGGTCAGTTTGCCAATCGGTGACAATGCATGATGCAGCCGGAGAGCCATCTGGAAAAGGAAGCCTTCGAGAGAGCCTTCCCTTGATTCACAGGTCCAAAGTTTACAAACAGATGTGATGTCCGAAAACTTTTCATGCGGTCCACGTAGAACTTCAGCGCTCTAGCTACGTCAAGCGAGTGCCGAGTCCTCTCAGCCGGCGACGAAGGCGATGGGAAGAAAACTGGCAACACCAAGGGTTCGTTGAAGTGGAAGCCCGACGGCACCTTGGGCATGAAGGAGGGGTGCGTCCTCAGCACCACCCTCGTGTCGTGAAAAGTCAAGTATGGTGGCTTGCAAGATAGGGCCTGGATCTCTCCCACTCGTCGTGTGGAGGTGATGGCCACGAGAAATGCTGTCTTCCATGACAGAAACTTCAACTGTGCCGAATGCATAGGCTCAAATGGGGCCCCCATGAGCCTGGTCAGAACCACGTTGAGCTCCCACGCCGGGTAGGGGGCCTTCACCGGTGGGAATGATTGGAACAATCCTTTCATTAATTCTTTCACCAGCCGATGAGACCACAAGGACGCCCGTCCTGTAGTTCTGGTGTATCGTGAGATGGCGGCCAGATGTATCTTGATGGAAGCGTGAGCTAGTCCAGCCTTGGCCAATGACAGTAGGTACGACAATACTTGGGGGGCCGTAATACGCAGAGGGTTAATCTTCTGTGCACTGCACCAGACAGGGAACCTCTTCCATTTATGTCCGTAGCACTTGAGAGTTGAGGACGCCCTGGCCTTTGCAAGAACCTCTCATAAGTCGGCTGGGATGTCGTACCCTCCAAACTCTAGTGCTGCAGGAGCCAGGCTTGCAAGTTCAGCGACTCCGGGTTGTGATGAAGAATGGCGTCTCCTTCTCTGGAGAGAAGATCCGCGTCCATCGGCAGCTTGACTGGTGTGGATGCTGACAAGTCCAGAAGGTCCGGGAACCAGATCTGTCTCGGCCACGCCGGTGCGACAAGGATCACCCTGCACCAGGACCTCTTGAGCTGGGCGATGAGCCGGAGCAGCAAAGGCAACGGAGGGAACGCATAAAGAAATAGGCCGTCCCAGGGGAACGAGAAAGCATCGCCCATGCTCCTCGGCTGGGGGAACCTGCTGGCGAAACTCCGGCACTTGGGAGTTCATCGCCGCTGCGAAGAGATCGATCTGGGGTTCGCCCCATCGTTGGAAGAGTCGATCCACTTGATCCTGGCGTAGTTCCCACTCGTGGCACGAGCGCAGCTCTCTGCTGAGTGAGTCGGCGATGGTGTTTTTTATTCCTGCCAGATGAAAAGGCACCAGAAACATCCCTTGGGCAACAGCCCAATGCCACAGATCCTGAGCTTCCTTGGATAGGGCAGGGGATCTGGTTCCGCCCTGCTTTCGGATGTAGAACATCGTGGTGGTGTTGTCGGTGAAGATCTTCACCACCTTGCCCTTGAGGGACGGAAGAAAAGACCTGAGGGCCCAGAACACTGCACAGAGCTCCAAGATGTTGATGTGGAGTGACTTCTCCTCCAGGAGCCAAAGGCCTCTCGCGTGAAGATCTCCGGAGTGCGCTCCCCAACCTTCCAGGGAGGCATCCGTCGTCATCGTCACCTGGTGAGCTGGGGTCTGAAAGTCTGTGCCGCCGGCAGATGAGAGCGGGTACCCCACCACCGATCGCCTGACGGAACATCTCGTTGAGTGGGATCCTGTCCTCGAAGCTGCCCGTCGACTGGACCCAGCAGGCGTCGAGGAACTCTTGTAAGGGGCGCATCCTAAGTCTGCAAAGGCGCACCAGATAAATGCAGGAGGACATCATCCCGAGGAGGGACTTGATAGATCTTACCCTGGCCATGTCCGTTGCCAGCAGACACTGCACCTTGCCCAGGATGGTCCTGGTCCTTTCCTCCGACGGCGAGGCCAGCCGTGCCACTGTGTCGAGCTTGGCTCCCAGAAACAGGGCGACTTGCGACGGGACCAGGTGGGATTTTGGAAAGTTGATGGAGAACCCCAGGTCCGTGAGCAGCTGGACGGTCTTCGCAGTATGCTCCACGGCAAGCTCCCTTGTCCTTGCCCGGATGAGCCAGTCGTCCAGGTAGGGGTGGACGTGGATCCCCTGCAGGCGCAGCCACGCGCCACCGGGGCGAGGCACTTGGTGAACACTCTGGGTGCCGACTTCAATCCGAACGGGAGGGCCTTGAACTGGTAGTGCCGCCCTTGGACCACGAACCTGAGGAACTTTCGGTGTCTTTTTAGAATGGGGATGTGGAAGTACGCATCCTCCAAGTCCAACGACGACAGGAAATCGGAAATGTCCCAGCACGTGCTGGAGGGTGACCATCCGGAACTTTGGTGCCTTAATGTACTTGTTCAGTCGTCGCAGGTCCAGGATGGGACGGCATCCTCCTGTCTTCTTCTTTACGAGGAAGTACCTTGAGTAAACTCCGGAGCCCTGAAGCCTCTTTGGGACGAGCTCGATGGCACCTTTCTTGAGCATCGCCCTTACTTCCAACAGTAGTTGAGGGACGTGATTTTCCTTCCTGGCTACGGGTGGAACGCGAGGGCACTTCTTCTGGAACTCGAGGGCGTGCCCTTGGGCCAGGGTGTCCAGCACCCACGATCGGTGGAGATGGACTCCCACACGCTGACGAACCTCGTCAGCCGGCCTCTCCCACCGGGGGGGTTCGGCGGGGGCCCGACCCCACGGTCAGTTCAATCTTGTTTGGAGGCCGCCTTGCCTCCTTGACCTCCCTGCCAACGAGGACGTGCACCACCTGACTTGCCGCGTCCCCTGTAGGCCTCCTGAGAGGAAGATCTTGCCGCTCGGCGGTAAGTCGAAGAGCCACTGCCGGATCCCTTGGAGGCACCTTGTCTGCCTCCGGCGCTCCGAAAAGACGGCTGTCGTTGCTGAAGCACTCCCAGTGCCCGGTCAGTCTCAGTGTCTGTCTTGATAGCCTGAAGGGACTCATCAACCGCCTTCCCAAACAGGTTGTTCCCGTCAAAGGGCATGTCCAAAACTTTGGAAATCCGTCGCCTTGAGCCATCCTCGTCGTCTCAGGCAAACGCTGTTGCCCAACTGACAGAAACCGGTGTCGGCGATGTCTGTTGCCACCGTGATGGCGGGGTCTGAAGCAATCTCACCTTCCTGTAAGATTTCAAGGGCCTCAGCCCTTTTGGCGTCCAGAAGGAAGTCCAATAGAGGGGCGATTTTGAGCCACAACTCCCTGTCGTAGCGGGCTACGATAGCCAGGGCTTTGGCCGCCTTGATAGTCGTTCCTGCGGATGAGATGACCCCGTCGTCCCATCGTGTCCAGCTTCCTGCCCCCGCCGTCCGGAGGGGAAGTTGATGTCGAGGCCGATGCCCCCCCCAGCTTTCTTCTTTGCCGCCGCCAAGACGACCAAATCCGGGGTAGGTTGTGCCCGAAAGCACAAGGGGGCAGCGTCGGGGACCCGGTGCTTCTTCTCGTACCAGTCCCTCTTTGCAGGCGCCGTGGCAGAGTTCTTGAGGAGGGAGAGCCCCTCATCCCAGATGTCAAGAAGTGGTGCGGCGAGGACCGTCTTCCTTTTAGCCTCGCCGTTGGTAAAGGAACCCTTCCTTTTTCTTCTCTTCGGGGCAGAGCTGGAAGAGCTCAGATGCCCTGGAAATCATGGCATGGAAGGATCCAATCTCGACAGGCGGGGACGCCCGAGCAGGGGGTGACGGGGGACACGTCCCGTCGTCACCTCCGTCGTCATCTGTACCTGTCGTAGCCGTGTCCGTGCGTGTATCATCCCTGTGGGTAGTTGACCGGGGGGAAGGCAGAGCGGGCCGCAGAGGTGGGAGAGGTGGCGTAGGATGCGTTGTCCTCTTCTTATGCGGTGGACTTTCCGAAGGTCCCGGCTCCGGTTCCCCTGTCGGGTCTGGCTCAGGTACCTCCGTCGGGGGGAGGGGCAACCTTATCCTTATCTCCGAGCATAAGGACTGAATCGCTGACAAAATGGCCGCCGAAGTGTCCTGTGGCACCGGAAACGACGGGCGCGAGGCTCTTGAGGAACCTCGTCGGCGACACCGTCGCTCTCGTAGACGCCCTCGTCGGGATCCCTCCCGATGGGCTGGGCCTCCTCCATGACTTCAATGAGCTCTTCTTCAGAGGTCGTGTCTGTATCCACGATGGCCACCTGTCCCTCCCCCTCCTTTTCCAACGGGAACTTCGTGGGGGTCTTCTAGATGGGCCTGAAAGACGACTCCCTCCGCGGTGGCAGGGAGCCTCTGGATCCTGAGGTCGCCTCCACTGGCATAGCCTCCACAGGCTGAGCCAGGCCCGCTGCGACATCCTCAATCGAGGTCTTAGCAGGGTGAATTAAGGCCATCGCCACCTTCTGCACGCCTGGGGCCTTCACCTTGGGGGGGGGGGAGGGTCCGAACCTCGCTCCCCCTCTGCCGGAATCTTCGAGATCGACCGGGGCCTCTCCAGAAGCTTCGCCGGGTTCTCGGACTTCCTCTTACCCGAGCCAGAGCATTGGCTCGTGGTTGATGGCGCCGGGGAGGATGCGCCCTGCCTGACAGCCAAGGAGCCTGACCGTTCGGCACTACCGGTGCCCGTGGACTCGCGGTGCTTGGCCTTTTGTTGGGCCCCCGTCGCAGGGGCGCCCTCACAGGACTTAGACCGCTCCGACTTCTTCTTCTTCTCGCCTGACGGGCTCTTACCTTCCAGCCAGTTGGCAAGACGGAGGTGGCGATCCTTCATGGTCCGCTCCGACATGTTCCCACAAAACGCACAGTCCTTCTCCACGTGCATCTTGTCCTCATGGAGACAGTAGAGGCATAACGAATGCTCGTCCTCCTTGAACACATTCTGAAGCTGGCATCCAGGACAGGTCCTGAACAGCTTCCCGGGTGTCGAGCTTCCTTTCTCCTGGGCCATGTCCGGGATAGGCTTCAGAACTTCTGAAATCCTCCAAAAGCGTAACTCGACGAAATCTTCACCCTTGAGGGGCGTAGAAACTCCGAAACGGGTCTCTGTTGATCGGATGTAGAAACGGTGGAACTTGAGGCACTATTTAACTGAAAAATGAGAAAAATCTCCTGAAAAAGCGTGAAAACGCAGCAAAAGCTCGAGAGCTACAGCACGAGGACTCCCAACTCTTGAACGTGCGGTAAAAATCTGAGGATGGCTGCCAGAGGCGGGGCTTAGGGAGAGGGCAGTCATTGGCTGGCGGCAGTATGACCCAGAGACCAGTGATTGGTTACTACTAAGAAAGACAGATCAGAAACAAAACTGATACTGATTTTTTCTATACCGAGGATTCCCGGCCTGACGACAGGGAATATTTACGAGCATGTGAATCCATTCCAGACCCCATGCTGGAGAACTAAAGCTAACAGGCGCTGCGTGTGCCATTTATATCTGTGATGCCGTCAACCTCAAGACAGAGGCCCTTGAGAGAGGGCGCTAGAGAGCCGTCCAAGATGGCGGCCTCCCCGTGAGCTCAGTGTAGCTCCCACGAATATCCAGAAAAATCGCTGCTTCCGTGAGGTGTATTCCGACAGACGCTGCCTCCCCCTTGTAGAGAAAGCGATTCGTCGCAGGGGGGTATATTCATTTCATCGATCCTGTGGATGTTTGTGGCGAATCTACCACAAGAAGGTGCCACCCCCCCTTCCCCGCGGTCGCAAGGTGCGGCCTGCGTGGGCGTCTGCGTGGCCGGCGAGGGAGCGGCCCACCGCGCGCTGACTCGACCCGGAGGGAGTCAGCGTCATCCAGCTGGTGCCTGAGCGACGTGGGGTCCGGCGGCCGCCGAGCCGACACGAAACCAGTGGAGCCTGGAAGTGTGGACAGAGGAGAAAAAAAAAAAAGAAGGCAGACGTCCGGCCCGGGCGGACAGGTACGAGCAATGCGTGCCCCCCCTGGCCCCCATGGCCGCGGTAGCTGTCGCACAAATCCCCGGGTCTCCTCGAGTGACAATCATATGATCGGAGGCCATCGGAGCATCGGACGGCGTCCGCAAAGAGGCCCATGCAGCAGGAAAAACCCGATCCCGGGGTGAGAGGAGGGGCGCGTGCGAGCGGCTGCGGAGACAAGGCCGCGATACGTTAAATGGCAGGCACCGGCGGCGCCGCACCTTCTCGCCCCATTGAAAAAAGACCACCACAGCATTAAACAACCCAGCTTCTCAAAAGCCATCATAGACACGCCTGCGTGGCAAGTCGACGCATCCCTTCGAGGGAGTCCAGGAACAGAGGTCCAGTAGTGGAACTAAAAACAGTTTGAGAACGCAGAAGCTTTAACCAGCCGGTACGCTTCCACAGCGCCTCCCAAATTTCCACTAGCAGGTCCCAGATCCGCACTGCTCATCAAAGGCGGTTTAGGAGTTTCCACAACAACAGCAACCATGGGGAAGACAGACAGGCTCCAGAAAAAACTCAACTTCGAGGGCAGCTCTTCAACCAAAGCACCTGCGGCCAGTAGTCGCTCTCAGTCCCCAATCCAAGATGAGGCTGTGGAGCAGGATCTTGATATTAGAGAAATCCTGCTCGACCTGAAAGCCAGTATAGGCAGCCTTGGGAGCAAACTCGACACCCTCTCATCCAAAGTAGACATGCTCCAACACAGACTAGACAAGCACGCAGACAGATTGGACACAGTAGAGCAAAGGGTATCAGACCTCGAAGACGGCTCGTCCTCCCTAACATCCAGAGTGTCCACACTAGAATCACAATTGAAAGCGGTATGCGCCAAAAATGAAGACTTGGAAGGCCGCTCCAGGCGTAATAACATCAGGATAGTGGGCGTTAGAGAGCACCAATTGGCTACTAAGATGGAAGATCATGTAGAAAAAATCTGCATCGAGCTGTTTGGAGAAGAGGTCCTTTCTAAGATGTTCGGCGTCGAGAGAGCCCACAGAATACCCAATACGAGGCCGATCCCAGGAGCGAACCCTCGTCCAATTATAGCAAAGTTGCTTAATTACAAAGATCGCGACACAATTCTGAGAGCCGCCAGAGACAAAGGTGACCTCCAATTTGAGGGGGACAAAATTCAGTTCTTCCCAGACTTCTCTCAAGCGGTACAGGCGCAAAGACGATCGTTCACAACAGTGAAACGCAGGCTGCAGGAAAATCAAATTCAATACTCAATGCTGTTCCCAGCCAAACTCCGCATCCAACACGAGGGCAGAACCCAATTTTTCAATACACCAGAAGAAACAAGTGACTACCTGGACCGCTCCGGATGCAGACCTGTCACAAATAACGGCAGATCACAACGAGGCAACCGACCCAGAAGAGACCCTCTGTAACTTTTGCCAGACGGTTACACAACATGAAGGCAAAGTATCACCCAGGCACAACTACTTTCACCACCACGGAACAAATCTAGAAACAGACGTGGGGAACCAGCCCCTCTTGGAGGGCCACCAGCGCCCCATGCACAGCAACGTTTGCTGTTTTGCCAACCAGAGTTAGTTCAATATGGGCCAGTTGGTGGTTGCCCACTCAAGGCAGAGATCCCAGTTCCAAGAAGTCACCAAGTACCTCGCTCCCTCAACTATCGCAGACCTCACCATGGAAATCAAACAAGCAGAAGCCAAGACCTCAGATTCCCCCCAAATGCCTTGACTCCACGCCCACCGTTTTATCTCGACCCAGCATGTCCATGAAACCTCCCCTAAGAGACAATGACGACATATAAGATTGCCACATGGAATATTCGTGGAGGCAACCACCAGGCGAAAACGAGAAAGATCCTCCAATATTTGCGAAGACACAAAATTAACATCACCATTCTGCAAGAAACACATCTCACAAAGTTCTCGAAATCTCATTGGGCCAAATCATGGGGCTGCCACCGGTACTTCTCATCCTACTCGTCATATGCCAGGGGAGTTGCGATACTGATAGATAGGAGAACGAACTTCAGTCTGATCGACTCAAGGAGACATATCAAGGGGAGAGCTCTGCTGGTGAGAGGAATACAAGCCGGTAAAGAGGTGGTCCTGGTTAACTCCTACGCTCCCAACACAGACGGACCAGATAACTTCAATTGGGTGCTGTCCAGACTGGGAGAGACAAACGCAACGACCATTGTATGGGGGGCGGACCTCAACACCCCACTCGATCCCAAGGTAGACAACTCTCACAATAAGTCAGGGTCGCCCTCGAAAGCCAGTGCCCAAGTCAAAGAGATCTGTCACGCATTTGGTCTAACAGACACATGGAGAAACTGGAACCAGAACACCAGAGAATACACATTCTTCTCGGCAGTTCACCACTCTAGTTCACAAATCGACTATATCCTAGCCTCAGCCCGCAGCCCATTTCAATGGGGGAAAAGCCAAATCTTGCCAAGGTCCTTCTCAGACCACTCCATGGTCGTACTTGAAGCCACCCCAACAGGCTCCGCAATCCCTGGTCTTCACTGGAGATTTAAAACAGGTTCACTAACTGACACTGTTTTCGCAACAGAACTGAACCAGGAAATAATCTCCTTCCTTGATAAGAACAAAGACTCAGTCGACTCAGCCAGTACAGTGTGGGAAACACTCAAATGCTATGTGAGAGGAATATGTCTGGCAAAAGAAAACCGCATGCTAAAACAAATCCGCAGAGAACTCACGGATAGTGAGCATCGATTAAAGGACCTAGAGCTCAAATCCTCTGTCTCCCCAGACCCACGACTCCAAGCTAGGATGAAAGTGGAACTCAAGAACTTCAGAGAAACAGCCGAAAGAGAAATAAAATTCATGGGCCGCAGACATCAGGTTAGACAATATGGAGAAGGTCAAAAGCCTGGGGCCTTGCTGGCCCGTCTACTCTCGATCGATAAAGCTCCACCTCGCATCGAATGTATAAAGAATGCACAAGGCCAACTGGCATACACGGAAGAAAACATCTGCGAGGCATTCTGCGACTTCTACCGCACCCTGTACAGCTCAAAGGGTGCCGCGGATCCAGAAGCAATACAAGAGTTTCTTAATGACACTGAACTTTACTGGGTAAGCGCAGAACTACGAGAACCCCTGAACGCTCCGATCACACTGGAAGAGATCCAGGAAGCAATAAAAGCCCTCCCAAACGCGAAAGCTCCGGGTCCGGATGGACTTACTGGAGAGTTTTACAAAGCACACGCTTCAATTGTCGCTCCGCTTCTAGGTCAGATTTTCGACGAATCGATAGAACGAGGCTCACTCCCACCCACGATGTGTGAAGCCAATGTGATGGTACTATTATAAGACCGGCAAACCTGCAGAGGATTGTGCCTCATACAGGCTGATCTCCTTAATAAATCTAGACAACAAAATCCTGGCAAAGATTCTAGCAGCGAGGTTGCTCCCTCTGATGCCGGCTCTGGTGCTCGGCGATCAGGCAGGCTTCATCCCAGGTCGTAGCACAACCTACGGCATCGGGAGGCTGTTCGGCGTTATTGAGGCTCTTGACCTGTCACAACAGGCAATTGCAGTCCTCTTGGACGCCGAAAAAGCGTACGATTCCGTCGAATGGCCCTTAATGTTTGCAACGCTCAGGCAGATGGGTCTAGGCAACTTCCTTCCTTACACTAGTGTCACTGTTCTACAACAAGCCACGCTCCTACATCAGAGTAGGTAACACCAGGTCCCCAGGCATCACACTGGAACGCGGAACAAGACAGGGCTGCCCGCTCTCAGCCCTCATCTTCGCCCTGGTGATGGAGCCTTTGGCGTCGAGGCTACGGGCCGAACATCTTCACCGCGGATTGAAACTAGGGCCCCATAAACTGATAGTCTCCCTCTACGCCGACGACGTCATGCTATTCGTCAGCGATCCCCAAAACAACCTGAACCCTGTAATGAGGGAAGTGATAAAATTTGGGAGAATGTCAGGCCTCAAAACAAATCACTCTAAATCAATAGTGTTTCCTTTAACCCCCACACAACAGAATTCAGAGATGATCATGGGTTCAAATGGGAAAAGTCCAAAGTGCGCTACCTGGGCATTTATGTGTCCCGCAATTATCACGAGGTATTTAGAGATAACTACCAAACAGTGTTACACTCCATACAAGAACGGGTCCAGAGATGGAAGTCCCTTCCGCTGATGCTCTGGGGCAAGACCTCCCTGACGAAAATGGTCATCCTCCCCAAATTGCTCTATCTCTTTACGAATATCCCTCCACTCGTACCCAAATCCTTCTTTCAAAAAGTCAAGAGCTCGATTTTAGAATTGCTCTGGGCCGGGAAACCGGCATGAGTGGCCTACAGCACCCCAACGTTGCCAACAGAGAGGGGAGGCCTGGCTCTCCCAGACGTTGAAAAATACTATTGGGCAGCCCAAGCACAATTTCTGAGTCATTGGTATTCAGCTCACTATGTCCGCCCACATGTGCAAGTGGAAAGAGCCCTAGCGTCCCCTGACCTGCTTAGCGCAGTCATAATTAGCAATCTCCCCATCCCACACAAGACACTAAACACAGTATTATCCACTTACGCTATCTGGAAAAAGATGGCCAAAGAATATGGCATAACCATACGTTACTCCCCCCTACTTCCCATTAAATTCATCCCCGGAATATCCCTCACAAATGAAAAAGTGTTTCTCATATGGGTAGACAAAATGAACCTTAAATCTCTGGGAGACCTGTTCCAGGAGGGCACCTTTCTAACCCCACAAATGGCCAAAGACAGAGGAGCTAATTGTTCCCTAGATGTATTCCTTTATTTTAGACTACGCCACACCCTCCAAGGGGTATTCCCCACGTTCCCTCAGCAGCCTCCCACGTAGACCCTGCTACACAGTGTGATCCAAGCGCAAGGAGAGGGAAGATTGGTGTCAACCTTGTACAAATCCCTTATACAGGACACGCGAAAGCCCATCCCCCAATCCCAACGGAAGTGGGAAACTGCCATTCTGGAGCCAATACCCACAGAAGACTGGGCATACATCCTCCGACAAACCCAAAAGAATTGCATTAAATACGAGATATAAATTAATCCACTTTAACTTCATTTACCAAACGTACTACACCCCAGCCAAGAAAAAGAATCACCACCCAGAGACTTTGGCCCAATGCGAAAGATGCTCATCCGATAACGCAGATTTCTTCCACCTGGCATGGGACTGCCCAGGCGTGCACCGCTTCTGGTCCGCCGTCATACAGAAAACGTGCAAAATCGTGGAAGAGCAAGTGACCCCGCTCCCTCTGGGAGCCCTCCTAGGACTTACTAGACACATGCAACCAGCATCACGCAGACTGACGGCACTCCTTATGGTCCTGGCCCGAAGAAGAGTAACCATGACATGGGGCAGAGGCCCGCTCCCCAAAATTGAAGACTGGGAAAAGGACATCATATACTGTCAAGACCTAGGCACAGAATTCATTAGAACGCTTCCATTACATGCGCGTCCCCCTGACATTTGGGGTCCATATGTATCATACCTGATGAACAGTACAGAATCCTCAAACTCAGAAACCCCAAACTCCCAAACAGGACAGACTGGCATAATTGGACCTTGGGAGTAGGTCACTCAGGAGTGAAGGCATCGAACACAGTTTTGACAAGGCATCTGCACAGAATACGGGAGATGTAAGGGGGGGGGGGGGTGACTAGGGAGGGATGGGTATGAGGGATGCTCTTTAATGTGCACCCAGTTGGTGCAATGTCTGATTTCTCGTTTTGTTTTGTACAGAAAACATTAAAAATAAAGTTCCAAAAAAAAAAAAAGAGAGGCCCTTGAGGGACATCAAATCGACCGCATTGACGAACAGCGCCCTCTACCAAAAAATAAATTCTGAAGCAGCTGACGCTGGAAGGGAAGGAATCTAAAGATAAGGAATAAGTGGGAGGACACAATCCATTTGAAGTATTTTGTGGCAAGGATGCAACTTTAAAAGTAATTCTGTGTTTAATAGATATCCAGTGCAGGTGGCTCACAATTGGGGTAGCATGAAACCGAAGAGGTACAGGGTTCTCAATCCTGGCCACATTGTTTTGTGAAACAGAGCCTGGGAGCCTGGCTTTCAAGAAGCCCATATAGAAAATATTTAAATAAATTCGTTTTGATCAGATTATGACCCTTTCCACCTAAGTGAAGTTCTCCAAGGTATGGCTTGATTTACTTAAAAAGCCTAAGATAGTAGCTGGTGTTACAGACCTCCAAATTGACCGGCCATATCAGATCAAGATGGGAATCAGAAATGATATCCAACAGGTTAGCATTTAGCAAGAATGGGTATGCGCTATGAATACTCATGTGGAATCAACGAAGAGTAGAACTCACTCTAGATATATTGCTGAAACGAATCCTTAACCTTTCCCTCTTACCATTAGATAACCGGTTTGTTTGCATCCATTCTTTAATAATAGACAATAGATTTGCTAAAAATATGTTATTGTACATAGTATCCTAAGCTTGAAAAACAATGATTAGTAATCAGCAAAACAATTGAATCCTACATCCAGAGTGGATAATTCATGGAGAGGCTTGGTATGAGTGTTAAGCAGGGGGGTAGGGGGGCATTGATGACCCCTGTAAAACCCTGCATATAAGTGGGCTCAAGCTGATGTCATCAACCCAGTTTTGGCAAAGTGTCAAACCAATTCAACGTATGGTTGGACATCCCTGACACAAACTACTATCCATGAAGAATAGTCCAGTGATCAAATCAACTAGACGAAAGTCTGAAAGATTATCCATGCGCCAAAAGGAGCAGTTCTCAGAGGTCAACTAAAGGGGCTTATTTGCCAGACTGGGACTTTTCACAATTGCCCTTGGGTACCTGTAGTTGGATGGTAGCAGCGTTTTTTAGTATTTTCACACATTATGGCATATTTGCAATGCTCCTATAACCGCTAAATGCGGGAGCAGGCAGGGCTTCTATAGTAGAGGGGCTATCACAGATTACTTTTAGACAAAATAAATTGGCCTTTCTGCAACAGACTTGTTAAAAAAAAAAAGTCGTCAGAAAGGCATTATATCAGTACAATCTTTGATAATCTGGTAAGGTATGGTCCACCTGAACAGTAAGAGGGATTAATGTTTGAAACTATACTTCACATTTCTTTGAAGGACATTTCTCAAAAATCACACATGCAGACATATTCATAACATCTCTCCGACCCTGTGGTTGGAGGAAGTTTGTTTTCATCAATACCAAGTCCAATCTTAAAATCTGCCCAAGAGGGAAGAAGCTTTTACATGTATGTGGTCAGACAGAAATGACTGTTCATCTCAGAGAGAAAGGGCATGAGATGAAGGAGTGTGCCATCTGGGAGGTAAGTGCAGTTAATGTCAGAGCATGTTCCCATGTAGACTATTCAATCAGCACTGAACAAGACCTTTGCTCAGCAGGAGTTCAGGGTAAGAAACAAAACTATTTCCTGAAGACAAATATTTTGAGCGTTTTCCAGAACCGATAATTCTTGGAGATGGGAAGATCATTCCAAAGGGCAGCAGCAAATTCCACAGGGAGGCGCCTGCAGTGTCTTACACCCCATCACCAAGCTTCATAATTTTTAAAGGGCAATCATTGTTTTCTAGAGCTTGCCAATAACCATGACATAGCCGGAAGGAAATCATCTCTTAGCTTTTGGTCACAGACACATTTTTTATTTTTACAATCCGCTCTGTGCATGACACAGAGACTTTAAAGCCAATACATGCTTTAACTGTGAGCCAATGAAAAGAGAAGAACAGGATTGATGTGGTCCCGAGGTTTGAGACCAAGTGTCAATCGGGCAGATCCAGAATTAGGCTGTTGCAATAGTAGAGGCAAGACAGTAGCACTGAAGATGCAACTTGAAATTTCAGATACACACAAGAGAGAAGGGATACACCCAATGATTGATGTAGATCTGGAAAGAACAGGTCTTTGTAAGATCACTGATATGAGGGACAAAAGAGGCCATTATCGAAAGACAACACGTTTCTAGGCAGAGGCTGCGACATTTAGGGGACTCCAAGACAAAGACGGCAGACAAAGTGAAAGAGGGATGGTATTCTCAAAGAAAGTTATTTCCGTCTCCATAGTATTTGAGCACCTGGAGAACATGCAAATGGCAGCTGTGTGTGGTATAAATCAACAGAACATTGAGACAGAGGTGATCATGTATCATCCAGCCCCGGACCTGGAGAAGTAATTCAGAAATCAGTTGACATTCATCATTGTTCCCTGAAATATCAAGACACTTTGTGTATCAGTATATGTCTGAAAGATGGCAGAGTGTGGATGGTGTGAGCCGGGGACTTCAGATATGAATTAAGAAGCCAAGGGGAAAGGATAGATCCCTGCGGAACTACACAGAGCAATGTGATATATCCACAGAGAAAAGGAGACCAGAATTTGTCTATTTCAGTGGAAAGAGACCAGAATTTGTCTATTTCAGCGGAAAGATAATATGAACTGAAGGGCAGACATGAATGATGCAAAGGAAGTCTCAAAGTGGCCGGGCGGTGTTGAGCGACTGACCATTCTAAAGCCGACTGAAAGGTAAAAACAATTTCTTTAATGATTGAAGGGCATTTGGCATCCATTGACCACAATAATTAATATCTGATGCATAAAATGCCATATGGAGTGTTGCTGGCTGTCCTGAAACCAGATTATCACGCAGGAGGCTGTGTGATTTAGTATTCCAAGAGTTACTGAGTGGCCTCCTTTTCAATGATCTTTCCGATAAAAGGAGTTTCGACTATTGAGCCATAATTTGCAGGGACGAAGAGATCATCATGGTATTAAAGTGCTTTCTTCTTTTTGAGAGGGATGGGATCGAGTGTCATCTATGGCCTATGCACAACCACCATGGTTTATATGGTCTGATATTGCTGTTTCTTGAATACAGGGACTATTCATAAAGCATTTTTTTCCCCTGCAAATGGGGCATCACTGCAGCATGAATTTGAAGGGCTTTGGTGACTAATTGGAGTTACTTGCCACCTAAGCAGTCACTGCAGTAGGTAAGGAATAGCATGAGGATAGCTCAGAGGCAATGTGCTCGCCTTGGAAGCATCGTCTTGAGCAACACAGGTTCGATCACCAGGTCCGCGCTTAGAAATCTCTGGGTATTAAGCATGTTATAAATGTATCATATAAGAGGGCAGACCTGTAGTAGGTAAGCCAATCATCATCCTCTATGCAATCCCTTCTCACTGGCCTTCCCTTCCCCTAGCCAATTCAGGAACTTGTGCCGATGCATACCCACCCCCTTTCTCGCCTCCCCGTTTCCCTTGCGTTCATGCACCTTGCTTCCTAACCTTGCCTTACAGCATCTCTAGTCCCCATGGTCTCTGGCAGGCCCTGGGTCTTGCAGCTTCCTAAAACAGAGCCTCACATCTCGGCATATCCCATCTTTATGGATATTCACTCATGGACTTCCAATTCATGTTTTTTTTCCTCTGCTGCACCCACCATTTTACGCATCTATGCACGCACGGGCTTACAGATCATGTTTTCGTCCACTGCACCCATCAATTGGCACTGCATTTGTTTGCTTTCCCACTCACTCTTTTCCTCTAATACCCCTCCTCCTACCTCCGCCCCTCTCCTTCCTTTGTGTTCACGGCACTTATTCTTACCCTCACTTGTCTTGTTTCACCCTGCCCACCCCCCCCTGCCCTACTATAGGTATAGCTCTTGCATTATTGCAGCGACCGCCAGGCTCGTACAATTCTTAAGTCATATGCTGTATTCAGTTGGTTACCTCTTTGTTCTTTGTTGTACCTCCAAACTTATAGCACTTGTCCATTCTGAATGTTCAAATGCCTATGAAGAATTTGGTCCGATTGCTTCTATATCGCTCCCTGCGTTGGAGCGCTTTGGAATGCTCCTATTTCTAGTGTATGGGCGGCTTTAGGCGCTATATAAATGACCTCTAAAATAAAAAAATAGCAAGAGAACGGATACCTCTCACAACTGGAAAGCTATGTAGGCATCACAATAAAGCCACCAACAGAACTGTAGGCAGAGGCTGCCAGGTAGAACCCAATATATCTGCCTGCTGCAATTAGAGGGAATGTAAGGTGCGGGTGGGAAATCAAGACAGCCTTAGCAGATTTCTGCTGCTGTGCCTGTGGCCAACAAGGTGCGGAAAAAACACGTGAACGTTGGTGGACACATGCATCCTGAAAATGCAGAGCTATATAATGGAATATATGATAGCACAGTAATCGTTGAATGATATAGGTATTATTTAGTTTAAAATTATATTTGACTCGTTGCACTAACTTTTTATTTGGATGCGCCCCATAGCTTCTTGGGAAAACAAACCCTCACACCTCCTCCCCCTCCCCCATATCACAGAGTAACCTGCAGGTCACGGTAAGCGCATGTTTTCTATTTCATATCTGTATTAATGCCAGGGTTGAAGGACACATTTCAAATCCTATACATAGATCCCTCCTCCAACCACGCTCCCCCTTCTCCTTTTTCTCTCCAATTTGCAGCTAATCGCATAAAAAGAATAGGAGGGGCTGCTCTAGTGTTCACCATGCTCACAGTGTTTTTCATTCCTCGGTGCAGGTACACATCAGAAAGAATATGTGGCGCTATTGTGTTGGAGCGAGCTGCTAAACGGAGTAACGATTGCTTCACCCTCTCCGCGGCACCCGAGAGATGATGCATCGCTGCCACTGACGACCTGACAGTGTCGCTGCGATTCCAAATGCATTACAGAGTGAAGCGTGCTATTAATTGCGGCAGACGTTTATAATCCCACACTGCTGGCTTGCAGCCAGGCTTTACAACGCAGCCAGTCAAGTGTCAAGAAATGTGGGCATCAGTGCAGGGTTCAGAGATGCTAAACAATTACATTGCCTCTAAACTGCTTCATAAAAGCTGATCCACAGAGATTACAAATGTATTTCCGAAAAAATCGACCATCAAGAATTGATGCGTCTGTGTAAGGAAACCACTACAAGCACGTGTTACATTGGACCTGCAGCACAAGACAGAATCAGATAGGTCTGCCCAGTATCTTCAGGCTTCAGACATCTTGTGGTTAGCTTTGCAATTGTAAATAAACCACTTGCCTAATAACCCAATAAGTCATTATAAACCAAAGCACTCCAGAAATGCTCTGTACTCATGGGGTTAGTAATCAGTCAATACTGGTTTTTGGGCTCGATGATCAAGGATAGGCTTCAAGTAGCATGTATTCTTATTTTGGTAAAACAGCTTTAATTTTATTGAGCAATGTATCCATGCAAACTTTTCCTTTGGAATGATTTTGCAGTTTTGTATTTAAAGAAATCGTGCATTTGTATTAAGTGAAAATACATTGCATTGGAATCCACCCTGTTTTGGCACTTTGGACAGCCAGAAGCAGGATTGCTGAATACGGCCAGCGCAGGTGTAGAGGAAGGCATTTCTAACGTGAGGAATCTCGGGTATGGAGGCTGAAACTTCAGAACTATGAACATTATCGCATGTTTCTGGCCAGGTAAGTTTGATGAAGATCACCTTAGGCTCCTGGTTGGCTAGGAAAATGCAAATCGCTCAAGTTGTTCCATATCAGATGGGTATCCCTACATATTATCCCCACCAAAAATATTGCTGTACATGTGGTCGTTTGTCTCGCCATTAGGGGTGTACCGAATAGTAAATTTACTATTCGGCCGAATACCGAATAGTGGACGAAACTATTTGTCTGAAACCGAATAGTTACCGAATAGTAGGTTATACTGGAAATGTGTCAAGATATGCATAACAAGCCAAAACTGTTGGCTTTGCCAATGCTTGTTTTAACAGTCCTTCAGTGAAGGACATGCTTATAAATAGATCATAGCATAGATGGTAGGGACATGGGAGACGGGGGACAACGGAGGGGGTGAGGAGACATGGCAGAACATCGCGGGACAACGGAGGGGGTGGGGAGACATGGCAGAACATCGCGGGACAACGGAGGGGGTGGGGGGCATGGCAGAACACCACGGGACAACGGAGGGGGTGGGGGGACATGGCAGAACGTTGCGGGACAACGGAGGGGGTGGGGGGACATGGCAGAACATTGCGGGACAACTGAGGGGGTGGGGGGACATGGCAGAACATTGTCGGGCCACCGGCTTTGCACCCATGGCCCGATCAACATCAATACTACTGCAGTGAGGCCGCGAGCACCCCCGCGGCCTCACAGTGCTGAAGGGGTGGTGGGGCTCATTAAAATTCGAGGCCGACGGGGTGGGCAAAGTGCCCCGGTGGCCTCGTGAGTCTGGGGGCTGCTCCTGCAGGAGCGGCCCCAATTGCATATCAATGTCGGGCCACCGGCTTTGCACCGGTGGCCCGACCATCATCAATATTATTGCGGTGAGGGGGGGCTCACTTACCTGTGAGTGATGGTGTTCTCTCCGGGTGCTGCTAGAGCCCGTCCGTTGGCATAGGAAGTGAGGGAAGGTAAGAACTGTTCCCTTCCCTCAATTCCTATTTCAACACGTTCTGAAGCTGTTTGCTCATTGGCTTCTGCAGGCTGACCACAGAGGAAACAGCTTGTTTGGCTTCTGCAGCCTGAACACTGTAAAACATTCTATGATTGGCTATCATCTCCCAAACAGGGAGAAGGCAGCTAATCATAGAAAGTGGACTTCGGCTTCGAGGGAGGCCGTGTATCATGGAGGTGGCAGAAGACTGGTCGAAATCTTTAAGACAGTGATTTGGGCCTATGATGCATCTCCAGTTCAAATCAAGTTTGAGGTTATGCTGTCCATTCCAAAATGTGATGGGTCTCGAGGTTTTTGGATACTGTAGAAAACTTGCCTTGTTCAATAGTCACACAAAAAGGTAGTGTTTTGTGAGCACAGCAGTGAAAATGCCTGTGGTATAAACTGAATAGGTGCATTTGATGTATAATGCAAAGGTTACATTGAAGCAATACAAGAGGGGACTTTCCGCATTACTGTGAAAAACTCACCGCAATAATCCCACGGTCGAAAAGGCAGCTGTTTAAAATACACTTTTAAACGCATGTGTGTGGTGGGTGGGTTGGGGTAATACTTTAAAGTAAGGGGCAGTATTGGGGAGCTGTGGGGGGGTCTCCCCAGATTTTAAATGCATTCAAAAGTGCATTTTAAACAGTGCCTTTTTCGGCCGCTGGATTATTTCAGGCGAGATTTTCACATAGAACCCGATTTTATTGGTCCTCTGAAAGCTCGAGGGTTAGTGGAAGAGCAGGCAGAGGAAGTCTCCCAATCTCACTCTCCAACAGCAATTGAATAGGAATGGCGAATCATTTTAGAGATGCAGTTGAAAGTTTGGCTACGATTTGAAGTCAGTTAAATTACCTGCCTTGCACACCATTGGGAAAAAAGTCCCCCACTTGTGCAGCCTGTTGCTAAATACCCCCTACTATCCTTGAGCAACAAATGTGCATATCACCCTTTATTTTTAAAATAAGTCACATTGCCAAAAGATCTTAGCAGTATTGTAGGCAAACGCCATCTACGATACATGCCATAAACAGCCAGAAATATCCTTCTGAGACATTATTTTGGCAATATGTGGTTCCTTGTTATTCAACAGGAGGGTTGTATCCATTTAAAGATAAGGTCAATACTCCATTGTACATCTGTTCATCTAATGATGCGTTTCCTAAAAAGTGGGTTAAAGACATTCTGAGAGCATTAGTAGATGCTGACATCTCTATTGATTTGCTACTTAGTAATCCTGACCAAGTGAAGAAAAGAATATACTGGCATGACTGGATTTTGACGCAACAAATGTGTTCAAATTATGTGGATTTTGATCCAAATCTTTTCCCACATAATAAGTTCAAACAAATGGCTCATTATCTCTTAAAGTGCCCATCACATCATGTCCGTGTTGAAATGTTAAGATTATGTTTGAACCTCTATCCGACAAATCAAATATTGGCAAGACGTGGTCTAATTCCAAAACATGCAAACATTTGTCGTTTTTTCAAAAATTGTAAACAAGTAGAGACATTATCTCATATAGTAGTGGATTGCCCTGCACTAACTGGTCTACGTGAACACTACTTTCGCAATTTATTACAGTTAAACTATGATCATTCTTCACATGAAATATGGAATATATTAATGACGAGCAATCGAACTGCTATTCATATTGCACTTAGCAAGTTCAAAAAACAGTTACCGCGTGACCTCTCTTCTATGTTTAATTGATCATTTTATGAAGTTTATGATTTAGGTTTTTTCTTTCCTTTTATGTATGTACTGCTAAATGTTTGTCAATTACTTTGTGAAATTTAGGAATAATTTTAAAATTGTTTAAACTTTTTATATAGTAATGGTTCTATTGTAAAGTTTTAGATAATTGAGCTACTTTATGTACAAATCTATTGTAAAGCTTCAGATAATTGATCTATTTTATGTAAAATTTTTGTTCAAAGCTTGCTGTAATGAAGAATATTTTGAAAGGTTGAATTTTTCAGGCAACCAAAATAAAAATAAATAAATTAAAAAAATACTCCATTCCAAGAGGGGCAATGCAGATGACATCTGGTCACCTTCAGGACTTGGTTCCCCTTGCACTACCCTACACCATTAGGCTTCAACTGTTCCCTTGTTGGCTCCTTTTTGTCCCTGTTGGGGTCCTGGAACATGCACTTGGGTAAGGAGTGGAGAGGTGGTTGGGTGGGGCTTAATGTATTTTTTTTTAAAGCCGTTATTTTTTAATTTTCTCACAAACTGTTACATAACAACCACACCCAAAATTGGGGTGCAACAACAATGAGCCATCCACATTCCCCCACCCGCTCCCTCCCTCTCCCAGCACTTCAAATTCGTTAATGTGTTGGCTCCCCCACAGCATGTGTAAGTAAGTGTGCCAGTTCTTGTGCTTAAGTGAGTTGGGTATCTATGTCCTGGGTATGTTGCCGTCCCGAAAGGATGTAGCGGCCTCTTCTTCCTCATTAAGTATGTCACAAGTGGTCTCCAGAGATCGGGGGGCGTGCATGTTGGGGTAATGTCTTGATGAAGTCTGACTCCACATCTTGGCAGTAGAGAATATCCTTGCGCCAGTTTGCCACTGTCAGGACTGGTCCCCGACCCAGGACATGGCAACTCTCCTGCGAGCTAAAGTAATCAGAACTCCCGTATTTTTCCTTATTGCCGGTGATGGTGATAGTTGCTTAGTCATCCCAACTAATGCCACCATCGGGATGGGTTGTAAATCTTCACCCACTATCGCTGAAGCAGTCTGCAGGACCTGTGTCCAGAATGGGGTCAACATGGGGCAGTCCCATGCGAGGTGGAAAAAGTCAGCGGTTGAGTTTCTGCATCTTTCACACACTGCTGATGTTTCTGGTGGTTGTTTGTGCTTTTTGGCAGGGTTAAAGTACGTCTGGTGCAGGAAATTGAAATTAATTTGCTTGAGGCGTGAGTTCAAAGCAATTTTTTGCGTTTGTTTTAGGATGTACGACCACTCCTCATCAGGGATTGAAACTTGGAGGGACCTTTCCCCATCTTGTTTTGGAGCGCGTGTTGACAGGCACAGTGTCGGTCAATAAAGATTTGTAGATCGCGGAGACTAATCTGCCCTCCCCCTGTGCCTGCATCACATTATGTAATAATTGCCACGTTGGTGGTTGTTGTGGGAATGTAGGGAAGAGCGCTTGGAGGGTATAACAGGTTCTGAAGTAAAGAAAGGTGTCTAGGTAAGTTTTGCTCCCTCTCTCTGTTGCTTGTTGGGGTGTTATAAAGGAACCTTCGCTGAATAAGTCCCCCAGTGTTTATCCGAAGTTTCTCCACCCATTGATGAAAGACCCTTTCTGATGTCAGGGGGATCCCTGGAATGAATTTGATCGGGAGGAGGGGAGAAAATCTCACTTGAATGTTGTATTTTTGCGGGATCTTCTTCCAGATCCCGTAGGTTGCTAGGACCACGTTCATAGTGGTATGGGGTACTGGGAGTTGACTGATATTGAGTGCTCAATAAATTGGGGGTAGCTAGGGCTCGTTCTATTTGGACGTGTGGTCTGACGAAGTGCGTGGCATACCAGTAGCTTAGAAATTGCACCCGAGCTGCCCAGAAATATAGTTCTAAATCGGGGAAGGCTAGGCCTCTGCTGGATACTGGTAGTATTAGAGTACAGTGTGCCACCCTCGCCGGTTTGCCCGCCCAGAGTAATTCTAGGACTAGACTTTTAATTTTCTTCAGGAAGGATTGTGCTAATAAAATAGGTTGTGTGGGCCAATGGTAAGACCTCTATGGAGTTGATGGGATCGCAAATTAGATGCAAGGGGTTCCATTATTAGTGCAAATATTAACGCTGACAGCGGGCACCCTTGTCTGGTGCCCCGTTATAGAATAGGGCAAGACTTTGTTGATCCTAAGACGATGGTGGCTTGGGGGCTGGTGTATAACAGAGATTAGGTTGGTGAAATGGGCCCCTAAGCCCAACTGAGTAAGCACTGCGAAGAGAAAGGGCCACTCTACAGAATAGAAGGCCTTCTCGACGTAGAGTAGGACTGCAACGGCCTGGAGTGAGGGGTCAATCGCCTGGATGATTCCAAACAGCCTTCTAATGCCGAAAGTTGTATTGTGTCTGGGCACAAATCCTGCCTGGTCTGCAAGCACCAAACCCGGCCTCAATGGTAGCAGCCTGTTCGCTAGTATTTTCGCTAGTATCTTATTATCGAGATTAAGTAAAGAAATAGGTCTGTACGACACACATTCTTCTGAGGGTTTGTCTGTTTTGTATAATAGGATTATATTGGCTTCACATTTTTAGTGCCTCATCATACACCTCCGCAAGGAGGGGAGCCAGGGTACTTGCAAAGGCTTTGTAAAATTTACAAATGGCCCGTTAGGCCATCCGGTCCAGGGGCTTTGGTGTTTGGGAAGGTTTTGATGGCTTCTATAATCTCTTCTGCCGTGATAGGTTCGTTGAGGGGTTCACGTATGTCCCTCTCTACCCAATAAAGTTCTGTGTCTTCCAGGTATCTACATAGGGAGTCCGAGTTGGAGTTGTGTTTTGAGGTGTACAGTTCTTGATAGAAAGTTCTGAATTCTTCCACAATTTCTTCTTCCGTGTGTACAATCGTGCCTCGTTTAGTGCGTATACTTTCAACCATCGTTGGCTTCCTGTCAGCATTTATCAGTTTCGCGAGGAGGGCTCCTGGTTTCTGGCCTTCCCCGTATTGACGGATCTGACGACCTTGGCCCAGGAATTTTAGTTCACGCTCTGCCGTGGCTCTGAATGCCAGTAGTTCCTCTGAGTGCCGCTTGGGTGCGTGGCTCATTCGTGATGGAGCACTGGAGCTCGAGACTCTTCAATCGTTCTTCACTAGTAGCTAGTTCTCGTCGAATCAATTTAAGGATGCCGTTCTCCTTAGCCATGCACACTCCTCCGACGAAGCACTTTAACATTTCCCAGAGCGTGCCCATCGAGAAGACCGTGCCCTGGTTTATTTCTATAAAAAGGTAGAGATCTCGTCCCGCAGCTCGGATGCAAACACCTGGTCTTGCAATGATCCTGGTTTAAATAGTCATCGTAGCAGGCGTGATTTGGGGTCGGAAGGATTGCAGTTGAGGGTTACAGCAGAGTGATCGGAGAAGGTTTTAGGGAGAATTTGGCAAGGTCCCCAACGGAAAGGACCTCTCGCGGAAACCACCAGGTAGTCGATCCTACAGCTTGCATTCTGTACTGCTGAGTGAAAGGTATATTCGCGCGTCTCCCAGTTACTATGTCTCCACACATCAACAAGATTGTAGGCTCTGCAAATTTCTTGCACCTGGAGGCTGGCTTTGGACATTGGCATTGCTGTGTTCTGTGATCTGTCCTTCGAGGGGTCTAGGGTGTTCAGATCGCCCCCCCCAGATGATCATGGCAGCGCCTTTTTATTCAAGATGTGTGAGAACCAAGTCCAAGTACCTATGACAGCCCCAGTTTCGGGCCCAGTGATGTTCTTTTCCTGGAAGGAGATGTATTTCTTGGATCATGGCTACATCCACCTCATGTCTCTTCAAGTATTGTAGGATTTTCCTCGTTTTGGAAGGGAGGTTGCCTCCTCTAATGTTCCATGTGGCGACTTTGAATTGCGTATCTGAAATTCTTAATTGAGCTGATTTTGTAGAGTACGACCGGTGGGGTCGCAAGGTGTTGTGGCGGATGTACACAGAGGTATGCTGGTGAGCTTCTTGATGTCCTGCAGAGGTGGTCTGGCCTTGTATAGCTGAGTGGAGGACTAGCAGGGGTTAGTGGTTCGGTGGCGCTTTTCCCATCCCATTTTCCAGCATCCTTCCTTACAAGGGCAATCCCCAACTCGCCCGTTCGGTTACCAAATCGGGGTGTGAACTGCATCTTGCGTGTCCGTCACCCTGTTCCCCACCCTTTAACGATGAACTTGTGAAATAACTTTTGCTGTGCAAGGGGCACTAGGGGCTTCCCAAGCTGCATGACCACGGAGCACTCAACTCCAGTATTGGTTTCGGTTAAGTTGCTGTACCTTGTAAAGGGTTTTTTCCCGCCGTTGACCTTGGTTGGCTATGTTCGATTCCTTTGATTTCTTGCTCTCTGTACTCGTGCATGGCTGGGATTCAGCCCGGGACATCCTGCTTGATCTAGGTATGCGTTTGTTTCTTCAGGTGCCTGGAAGAAATGGACATTTCCACCATGTTGTACTCTGAGCCGTGCCGGAAAGAGCATTGAGTAGGCAATTTGGTTATCTCTGAGCCTTTGCCTGATGGAAGTGAATGATCTCCTCTGTGTCTGCACCGCTGGAGAGAAGTCCGGATAAAAATGTATTCTGTCTCCGTCGTGGTGAACCTCCCCTTTTCCCCTGGCGAGTCAGAGAATTGCATCGCGGTCTTTATAGTTGAGCAATTTTGAGATTATTGGCCTGGGAGGAGCTCCCGGAATGGGTTTGGTTGACTGGATTCTGTGTGCTCTATCAACAACAAATATGCGCGAAAGAGCCTCGTGGCCAAATAGAGTGGTACATGGTGTTTATACAAAGTCTTCCATTTTCACTTGTAGTGTTGTTCTGTCACTCCGACAATTCTGATGTTATTTCTCCTGGAGCAGCCCTCTAAATCTTCGCCCCGGGTATTGGCCGCCTTCATTTGGGTCTCCAGTTGAGTCACTCTGGCCACTAGGGCCACCGCGCCGGCATCTAAATTGGACACGCGGTGTTCTACCTCGTTCAGGCGTTCGTTATGGGTGTCTAAAGGATGTTGTAGGAGGTCAACTTTGGATGAGAGGCCATCCATCATGTTATTTAGACTCCCAATTCCTACCTTCAGGTCTAGCAGGAGTTCCTTAATGTCTGTAGAAGATGTCCCCTCATCTATTTGGTGTGTGCTATCCATCGGGGCTCTGGTTCCTCCAATCTGGGTGTCTTGGGGGCTGACCCGGACTCAAAGTTTAGCTTCCTCTGTGACCTGTCCGTTTTCCCCATTTGCCTCGTGCTGGGGGGTGGTTGTCTCTGTGTGGTGTTTGGTGTCTGTAGGTGGCCGTCGTGACCCCAGCTGTTTTATAGAAAGTAGGCGTAGTGCACTTCGTGTAGTAGCAGTTGGTGGTCAAAGTGCGTCACACCAGAGAAATGATGGTTGTGGCAACCAGTATTAGGTTAGATTGCCCTTATATTCATCCAGTTATGACTTATGAGCTCAGTGGAGGGTGGGGGGGCCCCGAGCACAAGGCACAATGTGGTGTTGCACCCAGTTCTCATCTATGTGGGGTGTGGTTGAACCCCAGGGGGCATATTCACGCCTCCCCGTCACCCGACTGTGGCCTGGTGATCCGGATTGCTGAGAGTTTACCAGGATGGTGTGTTCTGTCAGCGGTATGGCAGGCTGCAGGGGTCACAAGGCTGGGCCCATGAGGCTGCCCGGGCATACGTGTGATGACTCCAGCAGATGGGCATGAAATGCAAACATTACACCCCTCAGCGTGTGTCGTACCTGTACTGTGTTGCCACGGGTCTCTGCCGGCCCCTCCAGGGCACACTCTGCTGGAGCACTGTCTGGCAGCCATCGCTTACAGTCTCCGGAGCTCCCTGCCAAGCCCAGCTCCTCTCTCTTGGTACGGGGAGGGTGTTGTTTGCCACGTCGGATTCGGTGGCACTGCTCTCCGCTGGCAATGGAGGGGGGGAGCTGGGGCATGGGGTGCCCCCAAAACCGGTCTGCCGTCTTCACTTCCGGCGGCCGCTGAAATCGAGCCAACCGCTCCTGCAACCCCCCCAATGGGCGCCGCAGCCGCCGGACGTCTGCGACTGCCGTGGTCGCAGGTCTGCGTGGTAGATTAGCTGTGCTATGCGGGGAGACCTCTGCCGAGGTGCTGGATTCTGGTTTGCTGGTGCGTGTCTCTGCCTTGCTCCTGCAGGATAGCGTGGGCCGGGTCGCCTCCCCCGGCCCACGCTATCCTGCAGGCACACGGCTTTGTGGTGGTCTCTGGGCGCGCAGCGACCAACAGGGCATCGCTGTTTGTTTCGGGTCCCAGGATCGTGGAATGGTATTCTTGGATGCTGGGTACACCGAATTCGCCTCAAATTTTGCCGACACACAGGGCAGCACCTTGCAAGCAGAGATTGTAGCAAGGTCAGGGCAGCAATACTCCTAAATGTGCAGGATGGAACAGGATTTATTCCGGGCTGTACGAGAGCTCACCTAAATGCGGCCATCTTGGTTGGCCCTCTAGCGCCCTCTGTGGGCTTACTGTATTGTTGAAGCCTTCTGTACTCATTGATGTTCTGTTACTCCAAGGACTCAGACATTTGTACCCCCTTGCTACCTTCTGTGGGGTACATTTACCCACCCAGCAGAATTCCCCTCCATCACCAAACTGCACTTCAGCAGTTACCAGCAAAATGGCTGCGCTGGCACGGTTGAGCACTATCGCCTTGCCTTAAAACTGCGTTTTGCAGTTACCAAAATAGTGGCTGTGCTGTCTTTGCCAAGCACATATGGGGCAAGATGAAACAGGGAACACACCGAGAAAGGCTGCCAGTGTGTTTCCTTATGCGCACCAAAGAAGAGAACTGAAAAGCAGCACTGCTTTGATGCTAGCTCAGAATTTCCCATTGAAAAAGGAAATATTTTACATTTAAAATGATGCCGCCCTGATGCCCTTTTTCATCTGTTCAACAATACACAGTCCTGATCCAGTGAGACCCAGCTATGCCCAGCCATATTCAGGTTGTGCCCCAGCTAATGAAAACATTTCTCACTGAAGGATAGGCTGTGACAGGAAAAATCTAAAATCACAAACAACTTTACTCCCAGCCGTACGGAAAAACGCTCGACTTTTTGCTACAAAATATCCCAGATAAACTCTTCAAAATAAGCCCTATCTCTCTGGACATGTGTCAGTTTCAAGTGATCTTTATTTTGACAGATGCTTGTGCATTGGAAACATGAGTGGGACTTTGGAAACATTCAGAAAATGAATGTAAGAAGTCCACATTTGAAAGTGACAGGCCAGCAGAATTAACCATATGTAAAAATGGTTGCTTTTTGCAAACAAGAAAAATGTCTGTTTAAAAGTCTAATGTTGAATAAGGCCCTGTCCTTGCCTAGAACTGTAAGGTGGGTTTGTTTGAAATCTGATATGTTTTATTCCAACAGCCTTGCTTTTGACTCTGAAATAAATAAATAAATAAATGCATTTACTGTACTGGGGAACCAGCAAAACAGGTTTTCCTGCTTGGCTTCAAAGGACATTTGTTTGCTGGGAACAGGAGTTACCTTCCCCAAAAGGGGCCAACCCCTAGGAAGCTCTGAATGGACCAAGAGGAAGCATATCACACGCTTGTCAGACTTTGTGTCTGTGCTTGGGCCTGCTACAATAGATTCCAGGACACTTAGGTGTGAAATTGCAAATAACACCTCCCTTCAACTTGAACTTGGGGGCTTCAAAGCCAACTGCAGAGCAGCCTTGGAAGTTATGCCCTTATTTGGGAGACAATGCTGGCCATCTGGCTCAAAATATTATTTTAATTAATAAACTTTAAGACTGTTATTTCTGCTATTGGAAAACGCAGTAATGCAAGGGTTTTACGGTTTAAATGCAATTTCTGTGGCCTTAAATTAAGACGTGGTAGCCTTGACTAGCATTTTGGAACGGACATGACGGATAATTCTATATTCTGAGGAAAGTGTATATGGTGCCACTTTCAATACTAACATGCCGCATGATATTATGTACACATGTATAAAGTTATAGAATTTTAGGTAAAATATTTCTCACTGAAAATGACTAAAAATTATTAGAAGGACGAAAACAAAGTCGTACAAACTTGGGTTAGGTAGTATTATGCTCTGTGTGGAATGTGCAATTTGCCCGTATGATTTGCGAAAGCGCCACAACTGTAAAAAGGTGCAATTTATGTCAGAACTGGTTTTTGGCAAAAATGACTTTCTTTAACAATCCAGCCATTAAATATAGTTTAAGTGAAACTTGTCCTTTCCTTTTTTTTTAAACTGATTCTCTTTTAACTGCTTTTATTTTTAAAACCGAATTTCCTTTCACCTTGAAAAACTCATCCAATAAAAACCGCATTCCGATTCTGTCTATTTCACCCGTTTTTTCAAACCATTTTTGACATTTAAACCCATGTAATTTAGCTAATGCAAATTCTGTGTGTGTGATTCTGGCTGCACTGTGTTGTCACTTAAAAGTTGATTTTTTAATTGTATGCCCTCTGTTGGTACCTTGCTTTGTAGTTCCTAGTGTTATTACATCCCCGATTCTGTGATAACTCATATTTACCTCATTTATTCAACCGCACATTTAAATTAATTATTTACCAATCCCAAGTGTTATTGAGGCAATTGCAAAGGTTTTCAAACCCGATTTTACCTCCCATTTCGTGATGGAAGGTCAGATTTTAATTCTGGTTGCTGCTTAGTATCCCCGACTCCTTGCTGCTCCTTTCTATCCACTCACAATTCGATTCTTTGTGGTTTGAGGGAGCATTCCAGGGGGAAATCTTAACTTGGGTGCTATCTACCCGTACAGTAAAATTGCTCCTATTCATCTGTGCTTTGGATATGTTCTAATAGAAGGTCAGCCAAGTGTATTTCATCAGTTTACATTGTAATTATCACCCCATTGGTGATTTTCTTTGCATTTAAAATAAATATTGTATTCCCACCAACCTACCTGGTTCATGGTCCATTGTGACCTGGGGTATTGGTAAAAGGGGGTGTGAGACAAGTTGGGTGCCAGCTCGATCTGAATTCTAGGAAATAAAGAAAAAGTATTCTAATTGAGCGCTACATCCTAGGCTAAGGGCAAGGGTCCTGGTCCGGTGTGTGATGTCCGATTAGAATCCTTAACACTTCCTTTCCCTGCAGCTGCTGCTCTGCGAGACACTTGAAATTTCTCTCTGGCAGAAGATCTTGGAAGCTGATAGTTTATCATCACAGCTGTTCTGCCAGCTAGCCAGCTATTGTGGAAACATAATGGGTAAAACCACCCGCACCTTCATCTACTGGCCACAAATAGTGTGTAGCATGGTCGATCCTTTCAAGCAAATTAGGTGTTCAACCACCAATTTTCTCGAACATTGATGGCTGTGGGGTTCTGTGCCTACCAATTGCACAGTGATAGTGATGAGTGGCAAGCAGGGTTCAAACCTGGTGTGTCCCTCATCAACTAGGCAAACAATTTAACTGCATGACCCTCTAAAGCAAGTAGGTACCAGGTTTCTATCCGCTCCACAGATATTTTTTATGTGTTCAGTTAATACTACATTTAACCCTTCAGTTATGTATAGTTTTATCATCGAATTATGTAGGATGTGTTTTTATATACTGTATTTTTTGAAGTGCAGGAAAGAAGTAGGGAATGCAAGTGAATGTATTCAGTATATATTGTTACTCATGTAATATTGACGGTTTTTATTAATTCACTGAGGGTTTAACAGTGTCTGCTATAAATGTGTTTTTGTTGATGTTCTGGCATACATGCATTCTGTGCTTCCGATTAATCTGCACTTCACTGTGTACCCACCTCAAAAATTGCACCAACATCTACAAACATTTATTTTGCACTGGGATGTGGGCTGAGAGATGGTAGCAAGAGCTCTGAGCCCATGCAGACACTTTCCATATCCGACAACATACTCGAAGAAATTGCCCAAAACACACTCGCACAAGTCTTCTAAAATGCAGAGATCGCTGACAGGCTAAAGTCCCGGAAATAACAGTCAGAGCAGCTACTGGAGACTTCACAATTGTCTCCACAAAGTCTCAGTCTCTCTAACAGAACATCCAATGGCTGCGGCAGGATTCTGAATAGGAGCAGTAATTGGTGAAGTTTCCCAGCAACTGATCCTCCTCCCTCCAGGGGGCGTAGGGTATTCGGCACAAATCACGCTGGTTGCTCCAAGCAGGCTGTGTCATACTGTATTCTGCGGTAATTCAAATAAGTGACCAACCCTTCCGCTGGCCATCACTCAGCCCAGGAATAGACTCTCAAAGTGGAAAAGTGTGTTTCAATGTACATCAGCAACAACTGTATTTAGACGCTGCAATCACTGACCCGATGAGACCATAAGAAAAGCAGCTTTGGTCAGCTCTTGCATGAAGCTGGGGTGTACAATAAACTGATTTCAGCTTTGTCTCGGTTACAGAATTACAGCTGAGCTGGTAAAAGTGGAACTATCTTACACCACACCTCTCCTTGTTTTTAAATGGCTGGCCAGCCCTCCTGCGCCAACCATGAAGTGGCAACCGTGAAGCCCCAGGAGAGGAGGGAGCTCAATATCGGTGGAAACAAGGGAGTTCTATAAAAGAGAAGGATGCCCCACTGAAGCACACCCACCAGTGTCTGCTACACTAACCCGTTCTGAATAATTTCTCTTTTTGATACCTTGGTCCTTTTGATACTAAGGGACACATTTAGTGTACTGCACACTGAGTTTCATAAAAAACTGATTTTGTTTTTCCCTCTGCTCAAGAGAACTCATATATTCAGTCCAATAAAAAATAAACAAATATGCTAGTGACTCTTGTTGATATTCACTGCCTCAATGCAACACACATCTCCACCACCACAAAACTCAAAGACCCGAAAGAAGCAACAATCAGAGATCTTATGATCATCGCACAAGCAGACTATGCCTGAGCACTCTGTCCTCATCGTTAGAGTCTTGTCCATGCACAATGAATTGACACTTCAAAACAGGCAGCAGCTTCTTTCAGGCTTGAAACGAGCCATGTCTACAAAACTGGAATCTGAATTAAACTCCATCCAACAAAGCAAGATGTCTCCTCAGTACTGATGCCCTTCTGCCCTGATTTTACGTGCAAAGACTTTTAAAATTCAATATGATGTATGAGCTGTGCAGCCTATGCGATTGCATTGCCCCGAATAAAACTAGACAGTACAAATAAATTTACAATAACTGGTATTCTGGCTATCTTTGAGTGCTTAAGCAGGACTAGCGTATAAAGAAAAATTGTGGTGGAAAAACCAAAGACCCTTTCGTTCAGTTAGTACAGACTGCCCTTACTACCTATAAGAAAAGCAATTTTTTCTGCCAAATTGAGCTATCTTCACAATCATATGAACAGTGGTATTCACAAGCCCAAATAACTATTTGAATTTATAAAAAAAAAACGATTTACATCCTTAAATGTGGACCTACTCTAAAACTGGGCAATGATTTTAATGAATTCTTTGTGAACAAAAATTACCCCGGTCAGAGTCAATATTGCTAATTATCTACAAAGCCGAAACCTTATCCATCCGTAGATATTCTTGTAACCCATTCTAACTGTAATTTTGATTTTTCTGCAGTCCACTCTGAGAAAGTACTTCAACTGACTCTGAAACGCACCAATCATAATTGTTAGGAAAGATTCCCAATTATGTGAAGTTTTCCCTCCAGTTGTGTAGCCCCCCCGCCCCCAACGTTTTGCTGCCGTTTAACACCATAGTCTGACTTTGCCAGTGGAGCACAGCCTTCAGCTGCACTCCCCTGGGCTTTTCCCTCACTTTGATATGGGAAAACTGACATGCCCTTAAAGACAGTCAGTACTGGGAGACATTGTTTCCCTTAGTCCTTTTCAATGGTGCAACTTTTCAGCAACATGTTACAAGTGCACAATGTACCTTACAGTACAGTGCGCTTGGGTCCTCCTGTCATTTCCCACGGCCCTAGACGCCCTCCAAGGATTTTGGACAGGGCTGGTGGCAGCTTATCTTTTGATATATTTTTAACCCTTGCTTGCCATGCAAACCGCTTTTACCGCATTTGGCACAGAAAGGTGTCTGGCTCCAAAATGGCCACCCCACAAGGTTCTTTGTCCTGTCCTTTGGCCATCTTGCCCCTTCACCTACCCCAGGTCGAGACGACCAGGGGCATTCCTTATTTGGGCATGCATTCGCCCAGGAAACGCAAAGATTTCACAGGCTTCTGCATGTCTTGTGTGTGTGTGCTTCCAGGATGGGGGTTGGACAGTCTGGTTCCAATACACATCCTGGGTGCCAGAGAGTCTGGTGTGCTGAAAATGCCTGGGGCCACTGTGGTCCACGTATGGAGTGCCTATATGTGAGCATATCTCCCATTGGGTCCCCTTCGTTTTGGCGCGAAGGAGATTCTGGATAAGAGAAGGCTCCAAACACCCATACCAGGTCGATCTCTTGAGTTCTCACTGAACGAAATATGGGATCCAATCATCCTGAAACTAAGAAACCGAGTCGAGGAACCGCTGGTGACCCGCTGGACGGTTTGGCACCCTGAGTCCATTGTCATCCCTCTAGACCCCTCTGCCTCTGATCGAACTAGGTCTGTGAAGATGCTTTGACCCATTGGAATAGTGGTACTAACTATTCTCGACCCCTTCATCAATCCCTGCAAGTAAGCCTTCTTGGAAGTGTCCCTGGGCCAATCAGTGGGCTGACCAGCTTGCCCAGGATCTTTGCTCTGCCACCGCCGCCGTTTCGATGAGCCCCTTGAAACTTGGTACATCACAAGCTTTGTGTTCACGGCACTCTCGCACCACATTTTGTACACTTGGCATTCCCAGGTCTGGAGTAAAGAGAGCGCCCGAACCGGAGAAGACGCGGTAACCATGTCGCTCAGCCGTGGTGACGAACTTCGCAGGTGCCTTGCTGCGGTGCCCCCTTCTGCCTTGAAGCCTGCTACAGTGAAACTGGCCTGATCCATCCACCAGGAGCAGAGAAATTGCCACTGTCCCATTTGGGAATCATCGCTGTAACCTCGCCTCAGAATGGTGAGTACTTGCAACCCTCACTGGTGGCCCCTAGCGCATCCACACATTTCTACACACAAGTGTCCCCTGAGGGCCACTATCCTTTCCTCAGATAGCCTGCGCTATCAAACTATTCCCAACTCCTGGAACTGTTTCGGCCCTCTTGGGGAGACCCTCCACGAATAGTGGGAACTTATTACACCTCACCCACCTTCCTAAGCTTCCGCAGATCCTACAAATGATCCCGTTTTCGCCCATCTGTATTACCGCGTGCGCCAGCATTGCAAGTACATTTGAGCAATAAGCTCCACTCTTCTTTGGGACTGGGCTGCCTTTAAGTTAGGATTGTGATTACTGCAGAATTGCAGTTGTGGACCCATTTTGTGCATTAACCATTTTGGCTACTTGGTCTTGTATATATGTATTTTAGTAGGATTGTGTTGGTTTAAAAGTATCACTGTTGATAACTACTGTGTGTTGAAACTCAAAGGCCTTAAATAAATGTATTTGTATTTTTCACACACACATATATATATATATATATATATATATGTATACACACACACACCTGACTGGCAGTGATGTGTAAGTGTCCTTTAAACTGTGTGCTCATTGAGGTCCTTCAGTCACCCTCACCCCTCCTGAGACCTAGTCCTGACCACCGCCAATCCTACCTTGATTGGTCTGGCTTGTCCAGAAGGCTACCCTGTTCCAAGAAACTAGACAAGCCTTCTGAACCTCTGCCCACCAGGTCAGAGTTCAGAAATCCATCTTAACAATAATTAACAGCAAGCCAGGTCTGTCGTCAAGCCAGTATTTTAAGTGAATTTAACACATGCTGTGTTAACGCTAGCATCACCCAAGGGAATTGCCCGGAGGACTTGAATGCCTTTGTTTTTACACCCTGGTTGAAAAAACCATCCTGGGATCATAACTTGCGACAAAACTATCACCCTATTACTGGTCTTCTATGGCCATCAAAGATTCTTGAATATATAGTTACCAAACAGATGCAAAAGAAATGTGCAGAGAAGTACCAGCTTCTATGCACTTTTCAGTCTGGTTTTCGGTCGTCTCATGGGACAGAAACAGCAGGCTTAGCTGTGTGAGATATCCTTCAATTTATGGATGAGGATGCCTTCACCCTGTTGATCATTGTTGGAAGTCAGAAGGAGAAAGCAGACCAATTTTAAAACTTATTTAAATAAGAAAAAATTATTTTAATGAGAAAAAAACATTCACTATCACTAATTTATGGGGTTCCCTACCTAACCAAACTAACTGAGGTGCTTGTCTGTAGTGAAGTCCAAAAGTAAATGGTCTGTCCTCCGTCCAACTTTAAGCTATTCTGTCCCTACCATTATGCAAAAACAACACCACCACTCCTTTCTCCTGGACAGGCTTCTTCAGCTTCTGGACAACTAATGCCTAGGGGGAATTACTCCCTTATGTTCTTCCATGGTTTTATTCTGTAATGCTCAGATATTGCTGAGCAATAGCTCCAAGTAACTGATGTAGTTCCTACACAGGACCTTTCCCAGTCTCTTTTTACTAACCTGCTTTCTGGTTAGAGCTCTCCTCTTTAGCCATGTGAGTGTTAGGAATCCTGGGAAGAAGTCTCTCTTTAGTGTCTCTGAAAGTCCTTCGCTTCCTTGTTCTATTAGGGAGAATGACTCCCTCTTAGTATCCTAATTCTTAATGTTATTCTGTTTCTTCACTTCATCTATTATACAATGAATTCTTTGTGGCCTTTCCTACTCTCTAGCCACTTACTGGGACGAATAGAAAAGATTGAGTCCCAGGGTAATCGCTACTCTTAACTTCAGTTTGAATACTAGAACGAGTATGCCGAGTCCCAGAGTATTTGTTACGCTTTTTAACTTCCCTTACCAATTACTGCGATGAGTAGGATGGCAGTACTCTATTGTTGTGATCCCTCCCAGGTCTCCTGCTGTCCCAGTTACCTTCTTTCACAGGGTTGGCCTTCACCAGGCCTCTTCTCAGGAGTGGGACTTCCCACATCCAAATCACTTCCTTTCTTATTCTGTTAAAGTCTTGCTTCTTCTTGCGGCTCTGCAGTTTCCAGGCTACAACTGTCTCGGCACAGTTGTTGGACCCTTCGCTCCACCACTCCAGTGTCGCACCACCACTCTCGCCTGCTTCTTCCTATTGGGGTATCCTTCCCCTCTGCTTTACAGTTGCAGAGGTGGAGCCAAGTACCCCCACCCAAAGCTCCTCCCCCATGCTGCCTATATGTTGGCAGCCAGAGTGTGAGACACGTGCAGTAGCGGTGAAAAACTGATACCGAAAAGAATCTTGGAAGCAAGGTTCCCACTGATGAAGCCGTACATGCATTCACGACAGTAAGATGGCCATTTGAATGAAATCCCAGAGGAAGTGGGAAAAACAAGCAAGGAAGAAGCCTGGTGACGTCATACAGAGCAGAGCAGAGCAGACGCACTCAGAAGAAGAGGCTGAAGAGTATAGACATTCTATAGAAACAAAGGAGGAGGTGTTAAAGATGAGCAACATTTCGGGCTCAAGATGACGATGCTCATGCTACAGAAATAATGAAGATATCAAGTCATTTTACAATTGTACAGAAGCAGTAACGCAAGTAGGCAAAGTATTCATAAAGGCTAGCTATGTAGTGAATAGATTGCGGTGATGCACCACACGTCCATGCATAGGAATGTATGGACTATGGATGACTCCACAATGCATTTAGCAGAGGTAGATTGGGTGGAAAGAAAGGCTTTCAGTGTGTCGCAGTTGGAAAAGCAATCGACATTCAGAAGTGAATCGAAGAAAGGCTTGGTTGGCCCAGCACCAGGAAGTCAAGGCCACTGTGAACCTGAATGTTCGTACAGTAGTTACAGAACATGTGAAAAGAACAAACTCCTGTCTTAGATGAGGAGTGAGAACACTGAAGACGTCAGAGGTTCATCATTTAATAGTATTTTAAATACAGAATGACTCAAACATGGTCTGCAATCACGTGGATGGATGAAAATAGATACTGAGTTGGGCTGTATCGAAACCAAGAGACACAGTATGCCATAATCCCTCTTATTCTCAGGCGGAGAGAACATTTCCACGGCCAATGTTCAAAGGGCTAATTGACTGGCAGACTGCAAGATTGATGACTGACACCAGACTAATTGGTGGGAAGCTATGGTTATGACCAGCCCACCAGCATCAGGATGTTAGCCTGCATGCTGCTTGCATAGGTGGAATATTACAGAGAGGTGCAAGGGTGCCAACCGACACGTAGTAGAGAGACCTATAGTTTGTATAACCAATGGGACATTGTGTATTTGATGACGTTCGCAGTGACCTGCACTAGAGGAGGGCTTAGTTACCCCACCTGATGATAGAGACCCAATCAACTTCCCTGACAAGTATGGAATGTCCTTACAGAAGCGTCCCTTACTCCCTTTACAGAAGCGTCCTACTCTTATGTGGAACTAACAAAACCAGTTGAGGGATCAACTCACAGTAAGAACAGCTTTTACTTAAGCAAGAAGACGAAAGAATCAAGTCACGATGCAATGTCTGAATGAGAGGCATACCAACTGATATCAGTTTTCTGATTTTGAAAAGTATGTCAAAGTTCTCATCAATTACCTATTGGTGCACCCAGAAACCCAGATCATCAAACTCAACCACACCCATAGAGTTTTCACCACCTTTCAATAAACCAGAATTCTAATCCCAGGCGCACTTGATTAAACATGATTATATTATTATAGAGAGAAAGACAAGTTTCTATCCAAGTAAAAAACTAACAGATCTTATTCTGCAAATCTACAATAAAATAACTTTGACCTAGCACCAGCAATATTCCTGCAGAGAAAGTAATTTTGCAAAAGCAAATCTCATTTAAGAAAGAAAACAAATGTTTATAGATGGGAAATTTAATTCAGCGCCATCTTCACCTTTAATGGGTCTTCAGTCTGCATTGCAGATAGAGATGAAGCAATGTATTTGTTCAATCTGGTCACTCATGAAGACTACCCTACAAAATGATTATCCAGTGCTTAAGCTATAAATTCAACCCAAGAGAAAACACACTACTAAATCACCAGAAACAAGAAAGCAGGCAAAGGGGAAACGAAGTCGAAGAGACAGCTTATCAGAAATGATTCTGCTAGACACCATCTTCTCATAATAACACCCTTTTCTTGAGATCAGTTAACGTTTGTGAAAGGGGTTCAACATTTTGAACTCTGCTATCAATAGTCCTCAAACTCGTGATCCAGTTTGAAGAGGTTGCATATAAACATGGGGATTTCAAATTGTTTTCAAGTCTTTCAGAAATACAACTCGGCATTTCAAATTACAGGGGTGCAGAATAGAAATTAGGACCTATGGCCTACATATGAGTGGGGAGAGTAGTAAGAGGAGTGGTTTTCACCCAATGCCTTTTTGATGGTTGGCTCTTATATATAAATTGTGGATCATTGTGCAACTTTTTTCAAATCTGTTCTCATTTTTAGATCCATTTTTAAATGTCTCCGTCATATGGCGTTTGTGGCCTTTTACAGCGGGCAGGTTCTATCTGGTTTTCCAACCTTATTGTTACCCTCACGTCTTAAATTTCCTTTCATCATAGTTATCCATGTGTAATTATTACGCCTTTGCCAATAATAATATCAAAATGGTGTGACATTTATGCACAAGGAGGGAAGGGAAACGGGGAGGGAGAAGAGAGGGGGTCAGAAAGAAGGAAAAAGGGGATCACATTTTTCATGACTTGTGCCTTTCTCAATTGGTATTTCAGTTCTTAAATGTTAAATATGGCTCAGGATTTTATTTGATGCTACAGTTTAACTGTACTTGCCGAATTAGAAATGTAAAATCCAGAGATCACAAGTGGGCGCTGACTTAATGGCAGTTTAAGAATGGCGGAGCAGTAAATATATTCCCTCCCTGTCGCTTTATCAGGCATTAAAGGGTGTCGGAAGCTGCCTGGCACTTTTTCATCACAGCAGGTGGTCGTGAACTGGCTAGTAACGAACATCTGAGGCTTGTAACGGTGGCGGTTTCACTAATGGAAGCGAGAGTTCGGACCAGCATGTGAGAGTTGCCAGAGGGTCAGCCTCGCCCTGCATCGCATCAGAGTAGCATTGAAAGTGCACCCAGCACACAGTGGGACAGATCGCTCACAGTGCCACCAGGGCAAACAGCAGCCTGCTCGGAAAGTTGAGCCACAACGCTGCACACCCGACGACCAGGAGCAGTACATTAATGAACGTGATGCATTCCATGAGATCAGCAAGGCCATGCAGAATACGGCACGCACCCCAGGCAAAAGGGAGTCACATTCGAAATCAAAGGGGCAGGCACGTGGAGCCTGCTCCACGCCAGACCACCACTGGATTGGAGCCATACCTCCTAGCGGGGCATAGAAACACTGAGAAACCTTCATCAAGGGCCCTGGGCCGTGGCCAGACTGATGCGAACAGTAAAAGGACATGGGGCAGGCCTGCGCCACAGAGGCTTTCCCCCAGCGCTATTACCAGACACAGTGATGGCCAGATCGCTAAGGAGAAGATGAGCGGACGCCACAAACACAAAATACTCCAGACAGCTGACAGACAAGTCAATCTTAGAGACTCCTAGTGCACAAGGTGTATTCTCACAAGCCAGCAGCTCCCGGGAGAAAGTGCTCCAATTGGGCGCGCAATAACTCGGCCCAGCGCAGACACAAACTAACCACGACCGTATACTGCAGCCCTTCAGATAAGAAGCCTGAAGCAGCTGGTCACGATGCAGGCTGCATGAAACACCCAGGTGCACGCGGAGAGGCCGCCATGCATAACCAGGTGACTGATCTAAAGCGCCCCGAAGTTATCAAGGAAACGAGGATAGAGTGCCACCACTACTTCTCCGAAGACAAGCGGCTGCGCAAGAGAATTTCAGTAAGCACGGTGGGTGAAAGCCTTCCTCCCCAGGAACCTCCCGAGAGCTGCAGTTAGCTCAAAGAGCTGCGTCTGACAAGTGGAACGTTTGTCGTGAGGGTACCAAATCATTGGCCACAGACAAACCTGTGAGAAAACATAGGGCAGAGGAACACTGAGTAAAGAGCACCGCGACTACCTTCACAAAGCCCTAAAATGACGGAAGCCAAGCTAGACCCCAACACAGTAGCAAACCTGCAAGGTTTCCCCCATGACACAGCGGTCATGGCGCAACAGCAGCCACCACCAGACTTGCTGAGCATTCCTGGCTGTGACCATGAGGCATCATCCAAGGCGGACGTCCGTCCATTAGAAGAAATTAGGTTCAAGAAAAGCAGCATTACAGCAACAATAATGGACCTACAAACCAGTATTAACAAGGTGGAAGACAAACTGGAGCCGCTGGAACACAATCAGCTGTAGGCAGACCTCACAGAGAGGAAGTGGAAGGTCGGTTCCTAGACCTAGAGCATAAAGAAGCGGATCTGGCAGCTAAAAATCTATGACCTAGTAAATAGGGAAAGACGCTCCAGTATGCGCATAATGGGATTAAGAGAGACATCAGAGACTCTGCTGTCCGTAGAACGGCAAGTAAAGGCTCTGGTCAATTCGCTTTTCGAAACGTCCCCGACACCGAGTCCACAGAGGCAGGGGCCCTCCAAACTTCCAAAGGTTCCGAGCTCAGTCCTGGCCAAATGCCGTTATTTCAGGAAAAAGATGGACATTGTTCAGAAGGCAAGGGAGAGATAACAGATGGACTTCAAAGGGTCACCAGTCAAAATATACCAGGACCCATCAGCCGCCACCTTACTGAAAAGGAAAGACTGCCACCCACTGACAGCATGGCTGAAAGAACAGAACATCTGGTACAGATGGGGTTTTCCCTTTGCGTTAAATTCCGAGCGCCATCACAAAGGGTACAAGATTATGTCAGGGTCGGTGTCTTGAAAAATTTGAAATCCAATGACCGTGGCACGGACATGGAAGAAACGCAAACATCTTGTGAATCCACCGGAAGAGCAAGCAAACCTCAGCCTAGAAGAGGCCGTGCCTACGGATCCAGAAAGTTCAGCAGATTCAACACTCCATGAATGCTTCATCCACTGCTACAACATTAGCAGCCAGCTTGGTACTGCAACTGAGGTTCTTAGAATACTCTGTGCAACGAGTGGGGAGGTGGCAGGTGACCACATGCGACGCAGTCCTTGAAAGAGGGGGGGGGGGGGGGAGATCCGGAAACCTACTGTAGACAGTTGTACAATTGGTTGGCAGTTATTTGTTAGGGGGACTGAGATGCATTGCACAGCACCTTTCTAAGACAAAACTGTTATGCTCGCAAAGGTGAGGAGCTCCATTTGAGTGGCCCTAAAGTTGTAGAGTGTCTCCAATTGCAAGGGAAATGGTTATCTGCATTTCTGTAACACACAGGGGAAAGAGGAGCAAGGAGGGAGAGCACCATATGGAACACATCACACTCAGGGGTTGACAGCATACTTAACACAGACGGGACACACACGCAGCGGGTTAACAAGGATGAAAAATAGGAAGCTCCAAAGAGCCAAGTGCTTAGTCTCTCAGATAGTCGCATCACTCGTGAGAGCTTAGCTGCACTGCGATCATGATAGAGAACACAATTAGCTTTGGGGCTTTAAATGTCAAAGGGTAGAATACACCACAAAAGCGCTCAAAGCTCCTAAGAGAATTTAAGTTTTCTAAATTAGATGTATTGTTTGTCCAGGAATCCAAGTAAAAAAAAAAAAAGGTGGCGAGCATGTCTTCAACAGGAAAAACCTCCTCTTGTGTGCTGTCTGGGTATTGAGTCCTGTAAAAAAAGAAGAGGTGGGAATATTATGCCGAGCATCCTTGGTCCTACAGATCACAGACACATAGGAACGCAGAAAAACAATACCTACCCATTAACGGATCCATCCGGTCACACTGTGCTCGGGGTATCCTCCCAACCAGCAGCAACATCCTTTTGACTTCTTGGATGCATGGAAAATGGACATCTTAATTTGTGGGGGAGATTTCAACAAGATAGTTGACCCAACCTTAGACTGGGATTCAATGAAAAAGGGAGCAGTCTGTCTGCCAAAACCACATCAAGACAACCTATCCTCCCTTCTGCAAGACTCTTTACTTGACATTTGGAGGGCCACACACCCGCATGCGGGAGCCTTCACTTTTTACTCCCCACCACATCAAACATATTCATGCATCGATGCAGTTTAGGACTAGATCATAGCAGATGCATCCATTAACATAGTAGGGTGGTCAGATCACAATATGTGCACTCTAAAAGTGGACATTGGAACCAGTGCCCTGACTGACAGGAGGTGGGTCTGGAACGACACTCTAAAGACGCAGTCTTTAAAGAGGCCCTTTAAACATCAATCAAAGATTTCTTTGTGCAGAATGACAGAGGAGAACTTCCCTGAAACACGATATGGGAAGCAACTGAAGTCACAATTTGTGAGGTGCTGATCGCGGAGGGGAGCTCTAAGAAGAGGACCAGAACAATGCGAGAAGTGGCCCTTAAAAAAAGAGATGCAAATAAAAGAGGCAAGCCCAATAGACAATGCAGACTTGCGTGTTAAGATGCTATCAAAAATCAGGGATCTCAGGGGAGAACTCAGAGGGATTTGGAAAGGAAAAGCCTTAGCTCAACTTTGTTACCTGAAACAGAAATTTTACAAAAAAAGGCGACAAAGCCCACACCCTGCCGGCAGCAAGGTTACGAGGCCAAAGGACACAGAACAGTATGAAAAACCAGAGGCAGCAAAGGGGAAGAATTGCACAACCTGTTAGAGATTTTGCAACTGTTTGCCCAATTCTACACATTGTTATACAACTAAAAGTGAGAGCACGGACAGCAGCATCAACGATTCTCTGGCAAGGCTACTTCCCAAAACATTGGCGGTAGAAGACAAACAGTTCATCGACCCTAAAACCAATATCAAAACTGAAAGCAGGCTCAGCACCACGGCAAGATGGTCTTACACCAGCTTTTTACAAAGCGCTTAGCAATGTCCTGGCCCCTTTGTTGTCGAAGCTTTTCAACAAGAAACTGGAAACGAGCCAGAGCCAGACTCCTTCACAGAGGCTCAAACATTTGTCCTCCCGAAGGAATGCATAGACAAAATTGAATGCAGCACCTACCGCTCCATATCCCCTATCAACATTGATGCCAAAATCTATGCAAGCGTCTTAGAAGACAGACTCTGCAAAGTCCTGCCCAAGCTTGTCAACATCGACCAGTTACAGTATATCAAAGGTTGCCAAGGTACAGACAATATTCGTAAAACCTTAGACCAGATAGCATGCACTGACGACTGAGATGACAGCCCCACCCTGGTCTCGATAGACGCCGAGAAGGCTTTCGACAGGGTAGCGTGGCTCTATATGCAGGCAGTTATGCGAAATGTAGGCCTTCGCCAAAATTGTATAGCGGGCACCCAAGCACTAACCGCAACACAAGAGCAATGGTTCTAGTAAATGGGGTAGCATTGAAAGCTTTTCTCCTAAACCAAGGAACCAGACAAGGCTGCCCACTATCACCTCTGCTTTTTGCCCTGGTTTTAGAGTCATTAGCCCAAGCCATACCCTAAACGAAGAGAGATACACGGCTTACTAAAATTCGTTAAATATAACAAACTTGCATTGTTTTCCGATGATATCTTGGCCTACATCACCCAACCAGTAACGCCCGTACCAGCTCTCCTAACAACCATAGAAAAATTACGGAGCGTTTTCATATTAATCTAAACAAAACTGTGATCTTTCTATCAGGAAACTCTACGCTTACTGGGTGACTCACAGAAGACTGGGGTATCCTTCCACAGACAGAAGGGATCCAATACCTGGGGGTGACTAGAACTAGGCAGCTAGGCAGTATATCGATCCAATTACTTGCTACTGTGAGAGAGAATCACCAAACGTCTACAAAAGTGGTTAAAGATCATGCTCTCATGGGCAGCATGATTTGCAGCCATCAAAATGAATGCGTTACCTAGGTTGCTGTTCCTATTTCAGTGCCTCCCTGTAGAGATTCCAGCCGCCTTTTGCAATGAAATGAAACAGACTCTCCAGTCTTTCTTGTGATCGGGGCAGAGGCCGCGAGTGGCTTACAAGATAATGATACTGTGCGGATAGGCTTCTAATCACATTAACCCAAAATAGGTCCACCACGTAGGAAGAAAGAAGTGAGTGCACATCTATCCCTAAAGCAAGTTTACTGTAAAATCAGCCCAAAGGAGCTAGATGACACTGTAGATTCAAAATAACCAGAGTCGCCCTGAACCACACAAACACTTCACAGTATATACATTTTGCAACAGTTAAAACACTCCCACATATTTTACTACAAATCATCCACCCACACGTGATTGGTCAAATCTATACAAAAGAAATCCAATCCTCTCTAATGCCCATGTTCTCACTGGTCAAATTTATCGAACTACCATCATCAGCTCATATTTATAGCACACCCCTTTTTGTGATTTGTCCGTGGTAGGTCATGACACTATCACATAGTTGCAAATTTAAACACAAACATAATTCATTACAAAATGAACTGGGGCCCTAGGGTTGGAACCATCCTTGCTAGGCTCTGTTTATTGTTGTGATGCTTGTATTCTTATTGCAAGGTCAAAGGATGCGTTTTGAGGTGAAGCCCACATCTGCTTTGTTATGCGATAAGGGGTTTTCCTGGATACCTCACAGTACAATGTTTTTCAGAAATTAGATTTTACACACTATTTTGTGTTAAGTGATAAGTGAAGGTTTTTTATTCTTCAAATTGATTGTGGTGTGGGCGCATGGTCCCAGTTATGGTCAGCCGACACGTGTTCTTGGTCAGTTGTGGTATAGTATGGAGTCGATACGTTCTCGGTGCGTTGGCCAACAGAGCAAGGACGTATTGACGCCATACTATACCATATACCAGGGCATATGAGGAGCCCACCTCTTATACACAGAATTGACCAAGAATGACCAACATAGGACCCCACTTGGGGCATGCAACCACCACCATTAGCCTGGATAAAGACCCACGTGGTCGAAACAAGTGTCGGCGGACCATAATTGGGACCATGCGCCCACACCAGAATAAATTTGAAGAATAAAAACATTCACTTATCACACAACACAAAATAGTGTGGAAAATCTAATTTCTGAAAAACATCGTACTGAGAGGTATACAAGAAAACCCCTTATCATAATTCATTACAAGTTTCAGCTGGCCTGGCACCTTCTAACCCACAGACGTGAAGCTCACGGTTTGCAAGCACACTTCAAAATATGGGGAGGGGAGAATAAACAAGTTTCCTTTGAACTGGTAATGACCATCTCGCCAGCCTATACTTGCTGGTGTCCTTGTTTCACTATAATCTAACTACCACCAATTCAACACGCATGGCCTCCGGACCCAACCTGACCTGCGAAAATAATTGTAACCCATAAAGCATTGGTCAACTCTGCCCTTAGGTGTCCCTTCAACCCAGTTTTATTGCTTGGTCAAAAGTAGATGGCCGGGCTATCCTGAAAAATAAGTAACAGACTTTTATGTACTTAAAATGTTTGCATAACTTTTCCACAATTTTGCCAAGGCATAAAAACCCAGTCTGGTTGTAACTGACCATCTGATAACGTTGCAGCTATTAATTGCCTTTTCTCTGCCTCCAACCTTGCAAAACCAGTTTTCCCAGTCACACAGAGTTCACCTCACAACCCTGGCTGCTGGGCCTGGCCAAACTATCAAAGTGCACATGACATACAGATATGTACATTCCCCATGTACCCCAAACTGTCCCAAACATATGTCCCTTAAGACCCTCATGTATTTATGTCGGTGCATGCACGTTTAAAACTACACAGACATCTTTACAGTGGTTTCTTCATGACAAATCTCCTTTCTTGCATGCACATTATGAAGCTCCTCGTCCAGTTTCTAGATGCTTCATGCCACACCATATCTATATTGCATTTATATTTAATTGGCGGTTTTGACATTTATCTTGATGCGTGTGTGCAATCTAAAATTAAACAAAATAGTAATACTAAAATTAACCCATTAACTACACTAAATATATGAAAATTTGCACCATTTCCCCAAGAGCGCAATACGAGCAAGCCAGACTGCACAACGTGAGAGCTAACTCAGCACAGCAGCTCAAGAGGAGGAGAAAGACTGTGCATACCGAGAGGGTGACAAGGAGAGAAGCGACCGTGCCCTTTCCAACCAAGGCCTGTGAAGCCTCTACAGAAGGAAACGTAAGACCGCAAACAATAGCCATGGTGTATTGCAGCAGATGTCAACGGTACATGAGACCCTCCTCTGCTGATAACCAAGACAGAAGAGACACTTGTCACAGTGGTACCAACCTTGACTCCAAAGAGAAAGAAAGCCAAGCGGGTTCATCACAGCTGGTGAGTCGAGGGAAGAGTCGATAAGAAACCGAACTGTGTCGAGCGAAAAAGCAAACGTCTAATTGAACTGTGAAAGGTTAAAAGAACTATTGATACGAAAAGGGGGAAAAACAGCAAAAAGAGGAATTTGGCACCATGTGGGTGCTCACTCAGGAAACTCGGGGCGTGTCTCTGAGTGTTATATAAACGTAAAAAATATAATTAAATACAAAAAATAGATGTTATTCACAGGGAATATCTCCACTATTATTTATTGTTTGGGGTAGAAACAAGGGAAGAGAGCCATGCATTGTTTTCACATATGCCCAGGAATTTGATTCTGGCAGCTTGGGTCTGCCTCACGATCCACTGGAAGAGAGATTATCCCTCCACAAAATCTGAATGGTTAGATAAAGCATACATTAGATGAAAAGCCTTACAGGTGCTTTATTGGAAACCCATATGCATGTGGACATGGAGGGGCTCCCGTGTCTAATTCTATAGAGCGGAGAATCCAGAGAAATAAGGGCTGGGAAAATGAGTGAGAAAGGCAATGCACCCATAACATCCTTTAGAGTACCCACATGAGAAATGCGCAAGCATGCGAGCTGCGACCTGGCACGAAGATTTGTCGCTTTTGTGAACTGTCCTGGACTCCGTGTGTGTTCATGTTCCACTGTATAGATCCCTGTAAATACACTGTTAATAGGAAATGTGGGTTGGCGGGGGTTTGGGAGAGGGAGGGTGGTGCACATGGGTTGAGGGAAGAGCCTGCAAAGGTCCATTGGGACCATTGGGAGGCACATAGGTTCATGTGTACTCTTTTGGTTTGACTAATGAAACGATTTAAGTTTTGCAACCGCAAATGTCAGTGATGTATAACTCGGCATTTCATGTTTGTAACGTATGTTGGTCCTGACTCAAACTTTAATAATAAAAAAAAAATAAAAAAAGTAAAATCCAGAATACTTAATGCAATATCATGGCCCCTCTGACCTACTAGAATAGAATCTCTGAAAGTTCAGAGGCCCAATTGCCCCAGTAAAAGAAGGCCTATTCTCATGGAGTTGGCTACACTAAATGGTGAAATAATCCTTATACAGAAAAAACATCTTAAGGAAAAGGCAGACTAAAGTCTAAAATCCAAAATGTTCCAGAAACAATTGAATTCACGAGCAGATGTGAAACAAAGAGGAGTGGAGATTCAGATGACAGCATCATTAAATCTTATGTTTTTGGAAGTCTATAGATGGAAGGATGGCCATCTAGTGGGGGAAAAAGGGTTGGGTGAATTGTGAGAAAGCATTCTTCTTCTTAATATCTAGTCCTAATAATGGAACAGTTCTTGAGGTTTGCACAATTATGGCGGCCCTTGTAGTTGGCTCGACCATTATATGGAGAGGCTGGAATTTGGTCCTTAATCCGGATTATGGTTGTTCTAAGATTACCTCACGTAATTATGAAGTATTAGCAATGCTACATAAAGGAATGTTGGATTTAAATCTAGCAGAGGTTTGGTCACTGCTTCACCCGGGTGAGCATGCCTACTTTTATTCACATGTGAATAAGATTTCCTCAGCATTGCACTATTCTGATATCTGACCACAGACAGGTTGAATCTTCATTGCATATTGCAGGATACCAGAGACTTAAGTACCAGTCGTGACCTGATGAATTGTTGGGACCCCACCATGTGCGCCAGGATATCAGACGCCATACAAACATATTTTGAATCAAATGTGGCAGAGGAAGTCTCATGGGCGACTATTTGGGTTGCAGCGAAAGAGGAGTGCATATGTTTTAGCTCTTTTTGATTGCAAAACACGAATAGAAATCCAAGCTTTAGAGGAGCGACTAACTGACCTTTAAATTAAACAAAATGTCAAGATCTAATAAAATATTTAGATAAATTACCAACATCAGGGGACAGCTAGCTACAGTAAAGACAGCTGAAACAGTGCTAGCCCTACTACACAGTAAGCACTTCTATTACGAATTCAATAGCCAGCAAAAATATAGCATATCAATCAAAAAAACAACACTTCACACGATTTCTGTTCTAAAGCATTTGCAAGGTAGTTTTTTTTTTTTAAGAGGACGAAATGAACCTATTTAGAAAATGTTATACATATTTATACAGGACGATTATGCAAATAGATTTCAACAGTCTTCTTTCGCACATTGTAAGAACCAGACTGTGAATCATTGAAGGGCCTATTGGGGAATATGGGAGGGGGTGTATCCCACTCAGACGGGTCTACAACCACATGTTAGCTCAGTATACCCTTCACAATTCGTGTTGGAGAAGCTTCTGGGTGAAATGCATCCCACAGAAGAACAAGTTACTCTTAACTGGTAACGTTCTTTCGATGGGATGGTCTGACGACATATTCCATATCTATCACAGGAAATGTCCACAGCTGTGCTGCTTTGGAAAATTTTCGGCGTCTGCTTCCTGCGTCGATGAAGTTGATGTGCCGTCCCCGAGGACCTCCTCCGACGGCCGACGTGGCCCGATGTGATAAGTAGGACGCACGACGCCCGTAGCTCAGTTGTAGTTTTTTCCCCAGAACGTGACACACCAGTTTTCTGCCAGTCAGACACACAAGTCCTTGCGGAACGCAAGCTGCAATCGCATAAGAAATTCTGCAGCGGGGAAGGTAGGGAGGGAGCGATATGGAATACGTCGTCAGACCATCCCATCGAAAGAAAGTTACCAGGTAAGAGTAACTTGTTCTTTGAGGGGATTGGGTCCTCCGACGTATTCCATATCTATGACAGACTCCCAAAGCAGTACGAAGCAAGGAGGTGGGAAAAGAATTTAGAACACAAATTTAGCATGCCCAATCAAATTGCGGAATAAAGGACTGCCTTGCCAAAGGCCAGATCCTGCCCTCGGATGGAATTGAGGGAGTAGTGACGTACAAAAGTATGTACCGAAGCCCAGGTGGCTGCATCACAGATGTGATGAATAGGAACACCCCCCTGCAGTAGACGCAGCCACTCCCCTGGTAGAATGGGCCTGCAAGCCAGCCGGAGGGTCCTTACCCCTCCAAGCGGTAAAACTCGGAGATGGCTAAAATAATCCTAAGAGACAAAGTCTGTTTCGTCACAGCTTGTCCCAAACGCTTTCCAGCGTAACCAATGAAAAGTTGATCGTCCACTCTGAGCCGGGACATGCGCGAAATATAAAAGCTCAACGCTCTCCTAGGATCAAGCCTATGGAGCCTCTCCTCTTCCTTGCCAGGATGTGGAGGAGGATAGAACGCCGGAAGAACCACCTTAAATTCCGGAACCACCTTCGGAAGAAAGGAAGGACAAACTCGAAGGACAACCCTGTCCTTATGAAACACAGTGAAGGGTGGCTTAACTGAAAGTGCCTGTAACTCACTCACTCTGCGAGCCGAAGTAACCACAACCGAAAACACAGTTTTAAGAGTTAACAGTCTCAAAGGGCAAGAATGCAAAGGCTCAAACGGAACACCCATAAGAAACTTAAGAACAAGGTTCAAATCCCAACCGAGCACCAGAAAAGGTGACGGAGGGAACACATTAGTGAGCCCTTTCAAAAACTGAGAAATTAAAGGAATCTTAAAATAGGAACATTCTGCAGACGAGCGCTTAAATATGGACAGCGCCGCCAGGTAACCTTTAAATGGTACCCACTTGCAAGCCCCTGTGGGCCAAGGAAAGCAAAAAAGACAGAACCATGGGAATGTCGCACTCAAAAGGATCCACATTCTTAACTCTGCACCAGTCGCAGAACTTACGCCAACGGCACAGAGACTTTGTTGCTGGCCGCCTGGCCGAGAGCAACACCTCCAACACGTCTTCAGGGAGGTCCCAATCCTTATACCTCAACCTTTTAGAAGCCAAGGGTGAAGGTTGAGGGAACTGACCTCTGGATGGAGAACCTGACCACCCTCCCGTGAGAGCAGATCGACTCGGTAGGGTAGACGACGCGGAGGGCAGATGGACAAGTCGAGAAGGTCCGGGTACCACGTCCTCCGAGCCCACGCCGGAGCAATGAGTATCATCCGGGAACCAAACCTCCGTAACCTCCGCAGTACTTGCGGGATGACGGGGACTGGAGGAAACGCATACAGCAGTGGGAACGACCACTCCACCACGAACGCGTCTCCCAAGGCTCCTTTTGGAGGAAATTCCCGCAAGCAAAACCTTTCGCACTATCGGTTGACACTGGAGGCGAAGAGATCCATTTGAGGGGTCCCCCAAAGGGCGAAGATCTCCAGGAGAATCTCCTGAGCCAGCACCCACTCATAAGAGATCGTGCTCTGCCTGCTCAGAGCATCCGCCGTCTCGTTGTCGTCCCCGGCCAGATGAACAGCCGAGATCGAAAATTCCTGCTGGATGGCCCAGAACTCGAGCTGCATCGCCTCCCTGCACAGAGGAAGTGACCCTGCCACCCCCCTTTTTGTTGAGGTAGTGCATGGCCACCGTGTTGTCCGTTAGGATCAGGACACTCTTTCCTCGCAGTCGGCAGAAAAGCCTTCAGGGCTAGCCTGACGGCCCTGAGCTCCAACAGATTGATATGGAGTCTGGACGCTGACTGTCAACTCGTTGGCATGAGCTTCCCATCCCGTGAGGGATGCGTCCATCACGATCGTCACCTCCGGCCAGGGAAGCCAAAACAGGGCCCCCTTCATCAGATTGCCTTCGACGGCCCACCACAGAAGGTCCTGGGTGACCGAGGGCATCACCTGAACAGGGTCCGACATCCTGCCAGAAGATTGCGACCACTGCATCTTGAGTACCCACTGCAAAGATCTCATCCGCAGACGAGCCTCTGGCACCAGAAGAATGCAGGATGCCATGAGGCCGAGCAACCTCAAGAACTAGAACACCGCGAGCGTCTGGGCAATTTGAAACTTGTGCACCATCTGCTGAATGTGAAGAGCCCTCATCTGGGGAGGAGAAAACAGCCCCACGGATGTGTCAAGCACTGCTTCGATGTACTGGAGCCGCTGTGTTGGCGTCAAATGGGACTTCTTTAAATTGAGGGAGAAGCCCAGCCTGTGAAGGGAGTGGCAGGTGACGGACAGATAATCCAGGACTTGCTCGGGAGAGCTCCCCCTGATCAACCAACCGTCCAGGTAGGGGTAGACATGAATCCCCCGTTCCTGAGATGCGCTGCCACCACCACCATGAGCTTGGTGAAAACCCTTGGGGCGGAGGTCAATCCGAACGGCAGGACCCGAAACTGAAAGTGCGAGTCGCCAACCGCAAACCTCAGGTACTTCTTGTGCTTGGGATGGATCGGCACATGGAAGTAAGCGTCCTTGAGGTCGAGAGACACCAACCAATCCTGAAGTTGAAGGGCCTGGAGGACTTGAGAGAGAGTAACCATCTTGAACTTGTCCTTCCTGAGGAGTTAGTTCAAACCGTGCAAGTCCATGATGGGTCTCAATCCCCCGTCTTTCTTCCAAATCAAAAAATAAGGGGAATACCATCCCTTGTTCCTCTCCGCTATAGGCACCAGTTCTATGGCGCCTTTCTCCAGCAGGGCTTGAATTTCCTGCGCAAGGAGCGGATCAAGACTCTTCAAAGAGAGGTTCCCAGGTGGATTGTCGCAAGGCCTCTGCCGAAAAGGAAGACAGTAGCCATGGGTTATGATCTCCAGAACCCACACATCTGAAGTAATGGCACGCCACTCTACAAGATGCCACGCCAGCCTTGCCCCAACCGGCGAACCATGGGACCTGGCCTCATGACTGAGTGGTAGCGGGTGCGGTATTGCCCGAGGGCAAAGAGGCAACTGCCCGAGCGGTTTTTGTACCCCGAGTACCCTGTTTTCCACCTCTGGCACTCTTACGGCGGCCTCTTTGACTGACAGCTCCTCTCGCTTTACTGAAGGACGAGTAATAGCAAAAGGAACCACCCCTCCATTGTTGTCCCCTACGACAAAAAGGCAGAGGTTGTTGAACTGCAGCGCCCAACGACTTCGCTGCAGCTTTGGAGGTATGCAACCTCTCAAGGCTCTCGTCAGACTTGCTGCCAAAAAGATGTTAACCGTCAAAGGGCATGTTGAGGATTCGGGACTGCACATCACGAGCGAACCCAGACTTCCGCAAACCATGCAAACCTACGTATTACGGTGCTCGCCGCCATGGACAGGCTGACACAATCTGCCATGTCCAAACCCGACTGAACGGCCTCACACATGGCATCCTGAACCATAGCAAGGAAACCATCCCGTTCGTCCCCTTCGGGAATATGTTCAGCCGCTAATGCAACACAGTTCCACAGTGTGTTTGTGAAACGAGACAAGGCACATACAGAGTTGGCTGCCTGAAGCGCCATACCCCCTGAAGAAAATACTTTCTTCGCCCAGCCATCAAAACGTTTGTCGTCCCTATCCGGAGGGATGGTAGGATACGACACCTGCTTTGCCGGGGCCGTAGCCGCCTGCACCACCAAACTCTCGGGAGTGGGGTGCCTGGACAAGTAGCAGGGGTCGCTACTGGCTGGACGGTATTTTCGCTCCGGCCTACAAAACTCCACCTCCGGAGAGGTGTCCAGTCCACTGGCATCATGCAGTGACTGCCTCCGGTCATCAAATTGGCTATGGCCCGAGAGAAGCTCATCAGGCACCGTAACCGGAACCGGAACCAAGCCCTCATCAGAGCCCTCATCACCCTCTGAAATGTACTCCAGGCGGTGAGAGGAAGACACCTGGGGACCAAAGCTATGCCTGACCTTAGCCAGAGCCTTTTTAGGGGCTACCCCCGTGCCACAGGGCCCCTCCAACACCACCGCCTCAAAAGGTGTTGAGGGCGCCGAACGAGTCGGCGCCGGCGTCGAGAGAATCGGCGTCGAGAGAATCGGCGTCGAGCAAATCGGCGTCAACGTCAGCCGCAGCGCCGCCAGCACTGGCGGCGTCGACACAGGCCTAGAAGCTAGGGCTCTGAGCGTGTCCTTCGGCGACCTAGGCGCCGACAGCGTCGATGACCCCCTTGAAAGCGGAGCCTCGAGAGAGGTGGTCGACGACCTCGGCGCCACCGGCGTCGACGTCTTCCTCGAAGACGGCACAGGATCACGCGGTCTCGAGCGCGTCGAGGACCGGGACCTGGAACGGGCATGGCCTGAAAATGCAGTAAAGGGGCCCATGGAGCAGTTAATTGAACTTCTGAGGCAGTTGCTGGGGCAGTCGCAATTTTCAGCCCAATTTTTTGTTCAGCATGTCCATCCTTTCTTGGCCCCAAGTCCCTAAACCGTGGGTGCCGCCCGGGAAGATTATTGCCAAGTTACTAAACTACAGAGACAGGGATCATGTAGGGAGTGGAAAGTGTGAAGGCGGGAGGAGACAGGGTAGAAGAGTAGTGAGATGAAAACATCAGTAGAAGGAGCATGGAAATGAATACTTCAGTGTGACAGGTAGCGGCAAACATTCTGCTAGTGTCTGAATGGCAGATTCCACGATCTCCTTTGGATCACTAAACACAGGATAGTATAGGGACAGTTTAATCTAAAAAGTGGGAAATGCCCATTGTGCTGCGCAGCTAATGGGCATCAAGCTGCAGACTATTATGGCATGTTTCCCTGACAAACCTCTAGACAAAAAAAAACTCAAATGGAAAGCACAGAGTCTCAGTGTGCACCTCACATCAATAAGTCGTGTATCAAGGTTCTAAATGTGTTAGAAATTTATTGGCTGTAATAAATCCTTGAAGCAAAAATGTAAAACAAGAATTACATTCTTAAGGTCCCATATATTAAGCCTTTTTAAAAACACATTCAGCCAATTTAAAGGTCACATGTATCACATGGGTTGAGGCCAAGTTCAAATGACACATGTTCAGCCAGTTCAAAAGTATCACATACTCAGTCTTTCTAAATTAAAAAAAAACACATGTTCAGCCAACAATTTTTTTTAGAGTTAAGCTCTTCCTCAGGGCTGTTACTATTATATGTGTATTGCAAATCACAAATACATCCTCGTGCAAGTACATGACAGACAGTTATAACGACAAACATACAATAACAGAAAAAAACAGAAAGATCAGCAAAAACATCAACAATCCATAGTTAGGCATATACAAGTAATAGCTATGGTGTTTATTGTAAGGAAGGCATGGTATCAAAGTAAGACGGACACAAGTGATCACAGTTCAAGGGTGTTTATTAAACTGTAAAAAATGGGTGAGATAAACACCTAATCTAAACCTAAATAAGAGGGGAACATGCTACGACCATCAAATAATAAAACAATCCTAGTGGAGTCCAGTCAAATAAAAGGGCCTATACTAAAAAACCTTTTGCCAATCCTTACCACTATACTACAAAAGAGTGTGGGATAATGTTCACAAGAAAGGAAAAGTGTTCACAAAATGATAAATCAGGCGTTAAATCCGGAGTCTCCCTTCCCCACGTTTTTAGCACAGGACCAGGCCGGACCCTTGAGCACAGCACACTCCTGGGCCTCTTCGGCACAAGTTTACAGTTCCTTATCCAATATCAGGGCCTTCTGTGCCCAAGTCTCTTTCATGCAAAGTGTCTTGCTTCAGAGGGCCTGATGTATCGTACAGAACAAACAAGACATTCCTTTGGTCAATCTTCAGGGTTGGCGATTACTCCCCTGGATCCCCCTCAGCCGAGCTCCGATCCTTCTCTCACATTAGCCTCCCTCAGTCAGGCCCAGACAAACCATTAACTGTGGACATCCCTCAATTGGGTTCACGTTTGTCGACACAATGTTCGCGGGTGTATCACTGTCCACCCCAATCGTAGGCATCCCTCATTCGGGTTCACATTTGCCCCAAACAAAGTTCACTTGTCTTCCATAACGTGTCAGACTTTCGACTGTATAAGGGTTTTGGCTCGACTCTCATATGACCACTCTGACACTTTACGCCAGCCTCCCCTAGGCCTCTTGGTCTTTGCAGTTTTGATAACCAAAGTGTACTTAGTTCATTAATTCCCTTTCCTTACAAAAGGAGTACCAATTAGAGACCTTCGAATGGACGCCCACGTGGTGTCGGAACCCCTCTATCTCTAGTACCAAGTTCATACACAAAAAAAAAGACCTGTCTATTATCTTCTTTCTTATGATGTTGCCACTGCAAAATTGAGCCCAACACAGTCCGGTTCAGTATCAGTTTCCTCTGACTCACCAGCTTTGCTGAACTCGTTGGTGGTTCTTCTGCCTCAGAAGTCAAGGACAGTACCATGGCGGCAAGCGCTTCTCCTCACCCAAGCAATCATTGGGGGAGAGCCCCGGGTAGCGTTGACATCTGTCACACCACTCGCGAGCTGCGATTCCTGGTTTTACGTGCCCTTTTGCGGAGGCCTCACGGGTCTGGGTTGGAAAGGGCAATTCCCTCCTGGTTGTCTTGCAGGTCCCACCGCCCTTCTCCTCCATTTAAACTGCCATCCCGGAATGGCTGCTTCCTCATGTGTTCGGCCTTGCTCAAAGTGTGCTCTCATGCCCCGCCTTTTACACCTGTGGGGAAGGGAAAGGGTAGTCAGGAGTGTATGGCTATCGGCAATTGCCTGACTCTGTCTGACCCTTGTGTTGTGACATGTCAGGTAAACGGCTATGGTGTTACTCCATTTTCCCTCACGTAGTGAGAAAGTGTTTGCGTCGGGAAACGGGGATGGGGGGGTAGAGTTTCTAAATACCCTGCTGAGCAAGATGGGGGAAAAGGTGTCATACGGAAGAGGAAACCTCATCTCACCCTTCGGTGTCCCAATTTCCACTCCCCAAAGACCCCCCCACATCCAGGTGATCCTCCCCCACTGGTCCACCCCCAGGAACTGGATCCAAGAGCGATGGCCGTGTCCTGGCCACCTGGATGACAGATCTCCGGAGACTAGCGGCTGAGACACATTCAGGTTTCTCACATTATACAATTGCATTAAACTAACATTTTCATATTTCTGATAACAGATTGGTTTGCTAAATTCTCCTTTGTGAGTCATGTTGTGTGAAGTTTAATAGTGCCGTTATGCAGGCATTAGTGAATTAGTGCATCACCATCCAAATGTGAGCATAGAAAAAGGCTCTAAAGTTTGTCGATTAAGTAAATTATTCGTTCCCGAAATTAGTATTATCCTCTTACTAGTTTAAGTTAAATTTAGTTATAAATTGATGTTGGGCGGTAATTGGGCAAGGCAGACCATACCTGAATATATGGTTATTCTGTGAAACCTGTATTCAGGAAAAAACAAATTGTGAGTGTTGATAGTAAGTAACACTATAGCAGATCAGAAGGAAATGTTGGTTGTGCTGAAAATAGCTTGAAATGAAAAACGTACTCAAATATAAGTGGCAGTGATATAATCTGTTCAATAGGTGGCCACTGCAAACGTTAAATAGTAGCACAAAACCAGCTTGATAACTGCACTGAATCCAAGGGAAGATAAGGTGCACACGTTAGTACACTGTACACAAATAATGTTGTCTAACATGAAGGCTTATAGATGCTGTCGAATAGCCTTTACTCACCCGACTTGTTCAGTCCGTAAACATAATAGTAGGACTAACCAGAGTCCCATTTAATGGATGCAAACTGAGAAACCCCATGTTCAGAGTAATCTGTGCAGAGCAAAAGATTGTCACAAGAATCTCTATCAGCAGTTATTCCAGTATACCAATTATTCAGATAGCTACATTAATATTAGTTTAAAAAGCCTCAAGCAAAACACGATATGTTGACCATGTCTAGAAATGGCAGAAAATGAACGTGTTTTTGCACTGCTGTACTGCACTGACAATTCCCACAGCTTATCAACGGCACTATTCATAAAAACAGAGAACATAAACCAATGTATAGCACATAAACATTGATTCATGCCATTTCAGGGGTTTATGAAAACGTGTAGTCTGATCTGTGTTCAAGCCATCTCAGATTGTCTGCAATTCAAAATCAACCTGGCTTCTTTATGCCTCATGGCTAGTAGTCTACTGTCACATCTTATATTGCATTTGAAATGTTTAATACCACAATATCGGATGCAATCAATATCATGACCCCTGTGTTCTTGATAACAATGATTCGCCAGAGGGTTCAATACATTTTGAGTTCTAATTGTATATAGATGTTCAGGTACAAAGAACCTCAATTCCCGTTTAGTGCTCCCGATATAACATTTCCGGCAAGCACAGACGTTACAGTAGACTACATAATTTGATCTAAAACTCAAACCCTTTTATGTGGACATTGTGGCCATTATATGTAGTGTAAATAGTAATTCTGATCAATGGATACTTACAAAAATTGCAAGTGCCCAAAGTGGGAGGTAGCCATGCGCAAGTAGCTTTGTCAGATTGTTTTTTGGGACAACGTGCACTAACCACACTGACCACGATTTGGGTTCTTGGAAGTACCATGTTCGGCTTGTCCATAATATAATCGTTCATCTTCATCTAATCTCAGAATTTCACAGTGTCTCATAAGGATGTTGTGAACATCCTGGTGGTGTGCCGAAAATCTGGTTACAAAGTAAAAGTATAATTTAGTTGATTTACTTTTAAGTGTCAATAACTTGTTTCTGTCTGTTGTTTTGGCCTTGGTTATGGCTGTTAAATCATGAGAGTAATCCTCTGTCTACAATCATGTGCGATTCAACTTCAAAATCCATGATGCTGCTACAATTCCGTAGCATTTGGTCTTTAGGAATATTGCGTATAACACTGTTTTTATGACCAGTGAGGGCATGAAGGACAGAGTTGACCCAGTTAGGTTTCCTGTAGGTACGTGTCAGAATTAGATTATCAATGACAATGATTTCTAGCTCAAGAAAGCTAATGTCACTGTCACTTGAAGTGCATGTGAATTCGATGCTGTATCTGTCATTGAGTTTGTTAGTGAAGGCATGTAGTTGGTCCCGATTCCCCAGTCCCTATGACAAAAATGTAATCTATATAGCGTTTCTACAGTAATACATTATTTTCCATGCCATCTGAACTGAGGGTAAGTGCGTGGATGGTCTCGAATTCTCGCATAAAGAGATTTGCTAGTAGGGGCACATTTCGCTCCCATGGCTACTCCCTTTTGCTTTGAGTAGTAATGTCCATTAAACAAAAAATTGTTAAGGATAAATTCAAGCATTTCTGCCAACATCTTTCTAAACTGGTAGTGTGATGCAGATTTGTTATGAAGCCAGTGCTCAACAGTCGCCAGTGCTAAGTCATGTCTGATATTGGTGTAACGGGCTTCAACGTCGTAAAACACCAAAAAGTAATGTTGCTGCCAAGTTAGGTTTTGCAATGTGTTGAGAATGTCCATCGAGTCCCTGGTATATGATTGCAATTTGAAAATCTCTTCTCGTAACTGCGTGTCAATGTTTTTGCAGAGAGGTTCGGTAACCCAATTAATACCCCACACTATTATTCTCATTTCTGGTAAGAATTGGAATATTTTATGCACTTTGAGTAAAAAGTTCATGGTTGGTATATGGCCCGGAGTATGTAAGAGAAATTCTCTCTCATCTTCACCTAAGATTCCGTAGTTGTACCACTTATCACTCAATCTGAACAGATTCATTTTCACTGCGAGAGTGGGATTGACATCCAATTTCGAATGACAGGCTGGTGTTGAGAGATGCTGTTCGGCAGAAGAAATATAGTTAGTAGTGTTCCTAAGTAATGCCCCCCCCCCCTTATCGGCAGGTTTGATAACTAGATGACCATTATCTCTTAGGTTTATGAGGGCTATTCTTTCATTCCGGGACAAATGATTTGCTGGATGTTTTAGATTTTTCTTTAAATGTATAAGCTCCTTAGTGACCAACTCAAAAAATATATCAATGTGATTGTTTCTGAACTTGGTTAGCAAAAATGTGGATTTTTTTTTCTTGAGTTCACTGGGACATGGTATGTCATGCTCAATATCAAAATCGCAAAGAAGAATAGCCATCCATTGCTTGATCTTCTGTAAGGGACAGCAATAGTTTGGTATGAGGAGTCCCCCTAACGTGAGCGTTGTGGTTATCCTGGTCTCTTGGTTCTTCATCGTGATCAAACTCCTTATTATGGAGAAAGAAAAAAAAGTTCAAGGTTCCTTGTCAATTTATAGAGATCAATGTAAGTGTCAGTAACATTGTCTGAAGCGGTAGGGGAGAATTAAAGACTATTGTAAAGCACAGATTTCTCATTGTCAGTGAGAACATGAGAGGGTAAGTCAACAACAATATCTGACTGTCATATTGTTTGGCTCAATACTTGTAACCTCTGGACTTTGTGGTCATGACATGCCAGATTTCTCTTTCTGGACCGATTTGGGTTGCCCTTTCCTCTCTTGCCTCCGATATGGTTCTTGACATAGATGTGTTGTACACTGGTGGTTCTTAGAAGGTGACTTTTCTTTGGGTAATTTCTGGTCTCTAAACAATTAGCCCTTTTTGCCGCAATATTTGTGTGTTTATATTGTGTAGTGGATTGTTCAGTACCAGTGGTTGTTGAGTCTGAGTACTGTCAGCATCTGAGCGGATAGGAGATATAGGTGAAGTCTTGTTGGTGGGATGATATTGGCGTCATATCGGTTATGAAAGGTATAGACTCACCCTTCTTTATAATCATGCTTGTCCCTAAAGAATGTTGTGCTTATTTTCGTTTAACATCTCAAATTTATTTTTCGTTTAGCCTCAGGCAGATCGATATTATCTATTTCTCAGATGATGGCTATCTGTTTGCTCGTTTTCTTGAGCACTTTCTCAGCATATTCTATTAACATTATAACCATGATGATAGAGCTGTTGAGGTTTTCGAAGTTCCTCATTAGCAACATTAGGGCATATGCACAAGTGAAGTCCTTGTGGGATCATATCGCAATCAAGGTATTTTTCTAATGTGTTTTCCCCCCAGAATTTGCTCATCTCCTGAGTCTCTCCAATTTTTCTGGGCCCTTATTGGTAGTCCTAAAGGCATGTTCCATACTCCCCTTGGGGAGAAAAAGTATTCTAGCATCATCCTGCCAGTTTTCCTTATAATCCATCATTTTAAATCGTGCCTGGGGCTGCTGCATGACTGGATCTGTGATAGGTTAATCTAAAAAGTGGGAAATGCGCAGTGTGCTGTGCTGCTAATGGGTATGGAGCGTAAGCCGTACTAGAGACTAGTATGGCATGTTTCCCCCGACACCTCTATACAAAAAACTCAAATGCAAAGCTTCAGTGGGCGCTTCACTCAAAGAATTCATAAGTCATGTACCAAGGTTCTTAATGTGTTATAAATGTATTGGATATAATAAATGTTTCAGCCAAAAATGTAAAACAAGAATTTAATGGTCACATATAGAGCCTTTTTTAATAAAGTTCAAAAAAAACATATGTTCAGTCAATTTAAAGGTCACATGTATCACATGTGTACAGCCTAAGCTCACCTGACACACATGTTCAGCCAGTTCAAAAGTACCACATATTTAGCCTTTTTAAATTACAAAATCACATATGATCAGCCAACACATGTTTAGGGCTAAGCTCTTCCTCAGGGCTATTATACGTGTATTGCAAACTACAAATATATCATCACGTAAGTACATGACGGACAGTTAGAACAAAAACGAACAGTAAAAATAAAAAATCAGCAAAAATGCATGGTTGGACATTTACAAGTTATAACTATGGTGTTTATACAATCTGTATTAAACTAACATTTTCATGTCTGATAACAAATTGGTTTGCTAAATTCTCATTTTTGAGTTATGTTATTATTAGCCAAAGTCGTGGGAATTTTACAGTGAAGGTAGGCAGGTATTAGTGAATGAGTGCATCACCATCCATGGGGAGGTTAGATATACAAGGAACTGGCTTTTAGATAATCGGCTTCTAACATAAGGCAGAATCAACACAGCAAGGAGAAACATTCAGTATATAATAACCTAGGAAGTAGGGATGCCTGGGTTAGGTTGGTATTAGTGTGTTTAGAAAAGAGGGCGCATGATGGCTATGGAGCCTGGCCAAAAATTGAAATAAAAACCCTTGAACTGGTTCTGAGCATTTGAGTGTTCTGTGGACAGTTGTGAAATCTACCTATATTCTACCCCACTTCGGGATACCTATGGCATAAAATGCCATATGCTTTGAAAACAAAATCACCACCCATACGTATCTGCGGCCTAGTTCAATACCTCCTGACTGCATCTGTCGCTCTACTCTCAACATTGGGCTTTCCACAAATAAACTCTGAACAACTTTGAGGTCCCCCAAGCCACCGCCCGCTCGTCTTTTCTGCCCTCCTTCAAGGGAATATACGCTCTGCTACCATCAAAGCAATCAAATCTATGGAACTATTCAAGACCAGCCTCAAGCTCCACCTAGGGGCATGCTATGAGGCAGCCTTAAATTCACCCAATACCCTCTCTACCTGCCCTACCCAGAAACAAAACAAATGTGCATAAGTAAAATCTGCTCATGGAAATGACGACTCGTTGCCTAAATGCATACCATATGTATGTACGTCGCTAGTTAACAAATGTCCCCCAGGTATCAATACATTTCCCCTTCAATACCTGGTTCACTCTCACCAATACAACACTGTATCTATAATAAAGGCACTCTGTTTAGGGACTGACTGCCATCTTTAATTTTGTCCTTTGTATGGCACAAATGGTAGAAGTGCTCACCCAACCTATCAAATAAATACAAATAAAATGCAAAAACATCAAGGCTATTGTTAAACTGATACTTGAGAAGAAGTGATGTGGGAGGGAATTCTAATGTTTCATTTGTGGCGTGAAGAACTTTTATTAGAAATGGTGAATAAAAACTGAGTTTTTCCGCTTTTATTATGTTATTAGGGTATTTATTGAGTGCAGAACTAGCTTTGTGAAGCAATGGAGCACTTCACAAATCATACAATTCATAGGGGGAAGAGCACAATGACCGAGCCAAAGATACAAGAGAGCATGTAGCGAAAGTTGAGGGAAAGGTAGGACAATTTGGCAGCAATGGATTGGCAAGCAACTAGTGGAGGAAATAGGGTGGGGCAGGTCTCCCAATCTCAGGTTAGTTGGGGAGTGGATGGGGTGTGGACCTAGGTGTTAGGAAGGAGTCATTCCTTGAAGAGGAGGGTCTTAAGAGCATTCATAAAATGCAGCTGCAAGGGGAGGTTTGGGGGGGGGGGGTGGGGTGGGGTGGGAGGGAGACTGGTGTTGAAGGGGAGAAGTTTCCAGAGTCTGGGGGTGTGGACATAGAAGGCCTGCGTTCTGGTTTCTTCCTTCATGCGTCAGTGGAGTTATAGTCAACACATGTCCTTACATGTGGTGGATTGCAGGGTTCCAGAGATGCTGAGTTTCTCAGCGAGGTGGCCAAGGGACTTCAGAGCAACAGCCTTGTAGATGACACAGCAGTGTTTGAAGAGGATGGGTACTTGAAGCGGGAGCCAGTGCAGTTTGATGCGTCGGAATGGTATCATTATGATGGTCTCAAATATCATAATCAGAGCTCAAAACGTGTGCTTGACAATAGCCGTTGGCTAGTGATAATTGACTCTTGGCAAGTAAGAAATAGTGTGTTGTGTTGGAATGGTGCAGAAGGAGGAGCCTGACAGGTGGCATAGTGATTGCTATAGAGTTTTATTAAATATCAAAATATAGGGAAAACCTACCTTTCCCAACATCAATGAGAGGTTTCCCTGCCTCAACTAAAAGTGCTAATGGGTCTGTCAGGATGTTGCAACAATAAAAGTCCACTGTCCTGTGTCAAACGTCCCTATCCCTGTCCCTTACACTTATAACTAAACTAAAGTTGTACCAATGTTCTTGGTCCAGGAGAAGGACTGCCTTTTCCTGGACTGAATGGCACAATTCTGTTTGCAATTCTCTCACCAGGAGGAAGGACTCTGTTCCTCTGACGTCAATACTTTAAAACAAAGGATGGCTGGCTTTGCATCAAAAGTTCATTACTTCCCCCAGGGGGAATGATGCCCTTCCCCTGGATCACTGCTTGGATCCTCCTTGTAATGACTCCCTTCTTCTGATGTCTGGCTCTCAGAGTTTTCCCCACACAAAGCCAGGGGTGGGGGGTGACTTCCTTCCCCTGGGCTCTCGTCACTTGGTTTCACAATGCCAGCAAAGAACAAATTACTTACCTCTGTAAATGTTTTCAACGGGATGTTCCTCCCACGTATTCCTCATCTTTGATAGATTCCCAAAGCAGTATGTAAAAGGAGGTGGAAAAAAAGAGAATGTATTGCTGATTGATGTTGTGAAGCACAGCCATGCCAAATCCTGCATCATGCCTGGACATAGAATTCAGGAAATAGTGTTTGCTGAAAGTGTGCAAAGTTACCAAGATGCAGCACTGCAATTGTCCTGTATGGGCACCCCTCCCTGAAGAAGTAGCAACTACTTTGGTGGAATACGCTCTTAAACCATTGGGCAGATCTTTGCCAGGCAGGGTATAGCATTCAGAAAAGCATAAAATTATCCAGCGAGAGATGATTTGCTTGGTGACGGCTTGCTCCAATTTGTGACCTGAATAGCCCACCAAGAGCTGGTCATCTTGCCCAATTTTGGACATATTAATTTAGCAGCTTCAGGCTCTCTTTGGGTCTAAGCGATGCAATCTCTCCTCCTCCTTCGAGGGATGAGGAAGTGGGTAAAAGGCAGGCAACACAATCTTTTAAACTAAATGGAAATCTGATGCTACTTTTGGCAAGAAAGAAGTACGTACTCTCAGAACCACCTTATCCTTCAAAAAGGTAGTAAAGGGTGGCTTGGAAGAGCAGGCCTAAAGCTAGCTTACTCTGCGGGCTGATGCAATCGTCGTTAGAAAAATAGTCTTACGGGTTAACATTCTGAGTGGACAAGAATTCAAGTGTTTAAAAGGTGTTCGCATTAGATACCTTAACACCAAATTCAAATCCCATACCGGTACAATAAATGGGACTGGTGGAAAGATATTCTTTTGTCCTTTTAGGAACTGAATTACTATAGGGATTTTGAAATAGGAAACCTGATCCGGCGAACGCTTAAAAATAGAAAGCGCTGCTAGATAACAGTTTACCGTGGAAGCCTGAAGCCCCTGATTGGCCAGATGTAGAAAGAATGCTAGTACAGAAGTGGTTTTCCATGTAAAAGGATCAATACGATTATTCCCTGCACCAGCTGCAGAAGTTATTTCAATGGCAGCTATATAGAGATTTTGTTGCTGGCCTTCTGGTTGAAAGCAACACCTCTATTACATCTTCTAGAAGGTCCCAATCTTTGTATTTTACCCTTTCAAAAACCGGGCGTGAAAGTTCAGAGTACTGATTTCTGGATGAAGGAAACCGCCATCTTGCAAGAGCAATCCTCTCTTTGTGGAAGACGAATGGGAGGGCAGATTGCCATCTGTAGAAGGTCCTAGTACCACGTTCTCCTGGCCCAATCCAGAGCGCAATCAGGATCATGGATTTCCCGAACGTCAACCTCCTGATGACATGAGAATGATAGGGAATGGTAGGAACGCGTAAAGTAGTCGAAATTCCCTTTCCACTTCAAACACGTCCCTTAGCACTCCTCTCTGAGGAAACTCTGGAGCAGAATAGGTTGCACTTTCTTTTGACACTGGACATGAACAGATCCATTTTAGGTGTTCCCCAAAGGGCGAAGATCCCTAGAAGGACTTCCTGAGCTAACTCCCATCGTGGGAGACCGTGCTCTGCCTGCTCAGAACATCTGCTATGTTTTCATCTCTGGCTAGGTGAACTGCCAGCAGAGATTCCTTCTCGTAGTGCCCAAGACCAGAGCTGCATTGCCTCTCTGAATAGTGACAGTGACCCTACACCCCTGTCATGATTCCTGCCCCTCATGTCCCCAGCCCTCCAAGATGTCAGGCTGGAGCCAGAACACGATCACCTACATGGCCCTCAAAGGCCTCTCCATCCCTCCAAAGACTTACTTGGAGTCAGACTTGGCGATTGTCGCACCAGACTCACTCACTCCCATAGGATAACATTGGGGATTGGACTTGTAGTGCATTGATGAGGACAAGATGGATGCCCCCACATATTTCGGTCCCGGAACTGCATGTGCAGTCTAGTCTTTTGGGTGTGGTTCAGCCCAGAGACACCTGAGATACCCAGAGACTATTTAAGCCATGCCCAGGCTGAGAAACATGCTTTGTGTTTTCTGCACCTGCAGCGTGACACTCACCGTGTTCAGATCGGTCTCCAGTAGGCCTGCATCTTTCTACTGTGCTCAGCTCCTGCAAGAACACCGTTAGGAACAGCCTTACCTTGCGGCGCTTCTGCCCATCATTCTTCGCTTCTTCTGTTCTGCGGGCATCTTCGGCGGTGTCATTCCCATCCTGGCACACGCTTCCTAAGGAAAAGGTTAAAGAACAGAAGAGAGGCATTAGTAAAGCATTCAGCAAATCTTCGCTTATTTTTAAAGTCTGTACGCGCTTCAAACGCTTACCTGAATTCCAGCCGCTCTGGGGGAACTCTGTCTCCGGAACTTCTCATCCATCTGCAAGAGGGAAAAGACACTCTAGGCATACCGCGCTTACTCCCCGCATTTCTTCTTCATAACCGGCATCCACGCTGAAAACGTTGTGGCACCCAAAAGACACAGAAAAAGAACTCAGTTCAATACAAATGCAAAAGGGTCGCATCGCGCTCTCACCTTCAGCGCTACTCATCTCAGCAGCACGTCGCCATCCCTGGACGCCGGCCATCATCTAAGGAAGGAAAGGAACGAAGTTGGAGAACTGTTAAAAAAACTCATACTTATCTATCGGACTCTTGCCAGTGAAGTAACTAGGCAGCAACGAGCCCGCATCAATCAACGCACCCCTGCTCTGAAAGCAGGATGGAGAGCACACCTTCCAAGAAAACAAGGTGAGCTGTGGATCAAAGGGATGGGTTGTACCCGGGGGAAGAAGGGGTTCAAGCACACAGAGACAATAGGGAGTTATACTCTACCAGTCCTGTGTTTCAGGCCCAGTCTCCAGTAGAGTAGACTCCAGGGAAGGGTTCGAGGTCGTAAGAGGTCAGAACAGGCTGAGTGACGTCCCCGTGGATACCAAGTGAGCATTACAACCCCTTCATTAGTTGAGGTAATACATGGCCACGGTATTGTCCGTCATTATCAGGACAGTCTTCCCCCGTACAAAAGGCAGAAAAGATATTAGCGTTAGTCCGATTCCTCTCAGCTCTAAAAGATTTATGCAAAGTTTTGACTCTGATGAAGACCAACGACTGCCGATTGAGAGACTGTTCATGTCAGCTCCCCAGCCTGTGAGGGAGGCATCTGTCACAATTGTCCTCTGGCAATGGTTGACAAAAGGTTCTCCTTTCATTGCATTCTCCTGATAGGCCCACCACAGGAGATCCTGTGTGACCTTGTTCGGTACCTGAATTCTGCCGGAGAACTGTGACCACTAGGATCTGAGTGCCCATTTATAGGACCTCATTCTAAAACAGGCTTCTGGCACCAGGAAAATGCAGGATGCCATGAGGCCGAGCAACCTCAAATTCGAAGGCCAGAAGATACTGGGCACTATGTTTGGACCATCTGCAAAATATGTTGAGCCCTCAAATTGGGGTGTGCGCGTTTCCCAGAGGATGAATCCAGGACCGATAAACTGAAGCTTCTGAGATGGTTTCAAGTGGGACTTCTTGAAATTCAGGGAGAAGCCCAGTCTGTGGAGGAAGTGACTGAGATGATCCTGAGCCTGTTCAGGAGAACAAGCTCTGAGCCAATCGTCCAGGTATGGGTAGGTGCAAGTCTCCTCCCTCTTTACACTTGCTGCCACCGACGCCATGAGCTTGGTGAAAACCCTTGGAGCAGAGGTAAACCCGAATGGCAGAACCTGAAACGGATAGTGAGAACCGCCAATGGCGAACCTCAAGTACTTTCTGTGTTTGGGATGAATTGGCACGTGAAAGTTAGCATCCTGAAGGTCCAATGACACCAACCAAACCTGACGTCGAAGGGCCTGAAGGATCTGTGAAAGAGTAAAAATCTTGAACTTGTCCTTTTCGAGGAACTTGTTGAAGCATCTCAAGTCCAAGATGGGTCGCAATGCTCCATCCTTCTTCAGGATTAGAAAATAAGGAGAGTACCAATCTTGATTCTTGGTGCTAGTGGTAGATGGCAGATTTCCCAATTTGCTGCAACTCAAGGAGGACAGGAGATTACTATGACCGCAGCCAATGACAATACAATCTGTGTTGTTTATCGAGTACCACTCGGTAATTTGAACCCTCTGAAGAAGTCTAAAATCCTGGGTTCTAATGCATCTGCGCCCAATTTTAGAGTGAAGCCAGGCCAAAACTTTATTCTGAAGGGCTTCTCTCGACTCCGGTCTTTCCAGGTTTATACACATTTGTGATGATGAGGTTTCTTCGATCCGAAACCAGTGCTCTTAACTATGGATCCATAATCAATGGTATCAGCGCCTTTTTAATGCATATCTCTCTCTTCAAAGAGAGGAGAACCAGGGGGTCTATAGGGCATCTAGATAACAGCACATTTGGGGGATTGAGGATCACGTTAGACAGGGGCCATAGGCCCAGACAAGGGTTAAGATCTTCTGGAGGAGGAGCAGATACGGATATTTCAAGGATTGGCTTCCTCAAGGACTATCTGGGGGTCTTCTTAAGAAAGGGAGGCAGCAGCTGTGGGCCACTGCAGTGCCCAAGCATCCAAGGTTATGCCCCGTCAACTCTACAAATACTGAGTCAGGCTGTCACCCACTACAGTCCTGTGAAACAAGAACTCCAAAGGGTTTGGGGGTTGTTGCTGATGAAAGAAGAAGAGGGCGAGAGGGGAGTTTTTCCTCCACGCACTTGTGAACCGCAGGTTGCCCTTCTCTGAAGGCTCTGTACAAGCTGGCCTCTTCCTCTTGCAATTGAGGAATAGAAATGAAAAGGCCGACCCCTCCAACTGTGGGAAGACCCTTGTGTTTGTTGAGGCTGGCGTATAGATGCTACCAGTGACTTTGCTGCTGCTTTGGATGCTTATAATCTTTCAAGGTTCTCATTGGCCTTGGAGCCGAAATGCTGGGAGCCATCAAAAGGAATGTCCAATGATTGAACATCAGGTGCAAAACCAGACTTCCTCAGCCATGCACATTTTCTGGCGACAATACTCGCCACCATTGCTCTGCTTACAGAATCTGCAGAGTCTAGTCCAGACTGGAGACTGGCACATGGCATCTTTGCCATCTTTTACCAGGTTTAGAAAACCTGCTCTTCTCCTTCCCTTTGGGGATATGCTCCACTGCCAAAGCTATTATGTCCCACAAGTTTTTCAGGGCAATGCTGCTGTGGAAAATACCCTCTTCCCTAAGGCATCAAATCCTTTAATCATCCCTTTCCGGGGGGATAGTAGGGGTGTTCTGCGGTAGGATCACATGGGGAGGTAAGTAGGTCAGGAGGAATGGGAAAAAACCTTTAATAACTTCCCTTAAGACCCTACCATCTTAATGTCTTACTGTAAAATTGAGACACTGAAAGGAAAGGGTAATTTTCACAATGCTCAAAGTACTGGGACGACACCTGCAGGAGCTTAGGAAGTATAAAAGACCCCCCTAAGGTGCAGGCCCATAAGGAGCAGTAGTGGGAGGTGAAGGGATTGCAATAATTGCACGCTGCAGTTGAAGCAGAAGTTGAAGGAAAGCACAGACGCCAAAGCTGCTGTGATTTGCAGATCGGATGCCGGTTCAGAGAGGGTCTCTTCATTCAGAGACCTTCTATGCAGAGGTTTTGCAGCGGGAAGCGTGTGTGAAAGCTTTCCTTTGGGTTAATTACAAAAAGACAAGCAAAACATAGGACATGGCTCAACCTTTTTACCACAGGTATGGTTATTACCCAACAGTACTATTTGACAAATACAGACTTTCTTTTTAGAACATCTATAAACACAGCAGCGAAGGGAAGGCAAAAAAGCATTTTTTTGTTTATTCACTGATCTGATGGCAATATGACATGACTCGACAACGCCCGATAATATAAAAAAATGTTTCCGAAGCTGCACACAGACTTAGAAATATATCAAAGATGAGGAATACATGGGAGGACACAATCCATTCGAAATGACTCCCTTCAACTGGCCTTCCTTGGCTTTGTTCTCACACTCTTGGCTTTGTTCTCACACTCTCTTGGCTTTTACTTTCACAGTTCACAACAGCAAGGGGGAAATGCCTACACTCCCCTGGCCTCTCACATGTATAAACTTGTGGGTGCGGGTCCCAGACCTAGGTTTCTTTAGGGCTTCATTTAGGCGGACCTGGTTCACTCACCTACCAAGTACTGTCACTAAGAAGGCAGCTAGTGAGGATCTCTTCCTCAGATAGCAGGTCCCCAACCCCATTTTCTCCTCTGTATTTTGTTCATGGTATACCTGGTTCACTCTCCTGCCAGGTATGATCATATGGCCAATTGGTTAAGATATTCTCCTTGACCCTGGGTTTGAGGTTTCTCTTGCCCCTTTTGTCGATCCTTACAGTCCATGTACCTTCTTGAACTCTGCCTGTTTCTTCTCCGTTGGTTGTGTGCTTCGACTTCTTGTTTGCTTCTCACGTTCTTGTGCCACTTCTGCGACGTGTGCAGCGGCTCTGCAGTGCTGCGGTTTGTGCACGTATTGCTACAACCGCACGGTCCGGTTACAGCTTCCATCTGGACCTCCACTCTTCCAGTTCCTTGGTCTGCCAAGGCACGGACAGGGACGCCTCAGCTCCTTTGCATGCGTAACTGTCAGAAGCAGCCTCAATTCCACGTTGGACATCCTCCAGACTCACTGGCATCTTCCCCTCTTTTAATGTTGAATGAGCAATGACAGCTAGAATGCTTCTTCGAGTTCTCAGGACTCTACATTGGTCTGCACCTCATCCTCCTATCAATACTTACTAAATAAGCTCCTGTAAAGTTATCCCTACTCTTCCTCATCTCAGTAGGTGTGCAGCTCCCAGTCATACATGGAGGTGGGATACGAGGATATATGGAGGTAGTTGTGCAGTTATAATACCGCATTCTTCTGAGATGTCCTCCCTTATCCCCAGAGAGGCTGTCTCGCCCCATGAGATCTTCCCGCTGAGCACCACCACCAGGGGGACTACATGGTAGCAGACTCATGGGAAGGGGATCCCCCTCGGGGAGAAGTTATGGCATCTCGGGATTCGTCACTTGGCACTTCACAAAAAAGAGCACAAGCAATGTTCCCAAAAAATGCTACTGGCTCCTTCCCGGTGAATACTTGTTATTTAAAAAAAATATAACACATGGCAAATTCCACCGACAATTGACAAGTGATTCATTCATTAGGCAGCGGCCAATGCTTAAAAGATAATCATATGTTTCAACATTCATTGATGCGCAAGATGCTTTGAAACGAGTTCTGCTGGATAAAAATAGCATACCTGCTTCAGCGAACACACATTTTCTGCTTAAGGCACCCAATGGAATTGTTAAAAAATGTAAATGTCCTATTTTTAGGCAGAACAGAGTCCGCTGATACACCATCCATGTCAGTCCATATGTTGTCCATTAGGATAAAACTGAACTTCTAATTTATTTAAGAGAAGCCATCAAGGGCTGTAGGTCCGATGGAATCGGGTTGGGCTCAAATAGCCTAGCTGTATTCATTTCCAGTTAAAATGTTTCCAAGAAACACTTCTGAATTCGATCCTTACAAATTACAATACTTTCATCAAGCAACACTTCGACAAGTAGCTCTAAGTGAGATCTGATTAGTAAATGAAAAAAACCTAACAACGTCTCTGGGACAAGAACACTCAATTTAGCATTACAGTTCCTATAGCGCTGGTCATATAGTTAGCAGCCTGGCGGCGTAAAGCTCTTTTCTGCAGAGCAGAATAATGGAACACTCCATTCGAGTGACCATTAGCACCCTGGGAGAGGGTGCTGACCAATCAAGATGCTTGGAATGCAGGCTATATTATACAGTACAAGCCGGCATTCCGAGCATTATGGTTATCCAGAGGCGCCTTCGCTTCCCCGCTCCACCTTTGCCCTCATTTTAGCACCGGTCTAGTTTCTTTCACGGTTGCTAAAAGTTGTCTTTTTTCATTCGATTTTTTTTTTACCTTTACAGCACGGCGTGGTGCCGTGCAGTGCTGTTGTCCGCGAAGTTATTTTTCAATGATAATGATATCAACATTTTCAAAACAGACTTCCAGCACACCAGCTCTGCACTGCGCCGGGCTGTGCTGTATAGGGAAGATCTGTTTTCTAAATTTAAAAATACAAAAAAAAGACACCAATAGCACCCGTGTAGGGAACTAAATGGGTGCCAATGACGATATGCCTTTCAGTGGCTTGCCAACCCCTTCGTTAACGGCTCCGCCACCCCTTTAACTTGGGTGGCGGGCCATTACCTACAGGGTCGGCCCACCACCTCGGGCATATCGCCTCATTACAATGATGTGGTCCTATTTAAGACGCTTACAGAAAGAATATTTGTAGAGGTATTGTCTCTCTTTACAGATATCAACTTCGCTGGTTTGAAATATTTGATTTAGAATTTAGTCCTGTTTATTTATGTTTTCTTTTTTCTTAGTAACGTTTTGAAATGGGTGCTAACAAAGGACCATCGGGTGCCGTTTATCCATTATGAAACATCACCAGAGATTGACCAATTTGACTTTGGTTATTTAATACATTTAATAAAGAGTATATGTTAAAGAAAAGTGGCAACTGTGTAATGACATGTTTTTGCACAATCTGTTACCCGCGGTACAGTTGAAGACAATTCTCTGTGGTTCAGTAGACCGTGCTTTTGATCGCCTGTAGGTAATGCTCAGTAAATCATTGTTTTTATTTTTTTTAAAAAGATACCCTTAAAGGCTTAGAGAAAGGCAGTAAAATAAATACATTTTCACCCTCATCAAAAGGTCTGAGGAATTCATAACATGCAACTCTATCTCACTGGAAACTAAAACAAGCAATAAGTAATTTACGTATCGTAAAATGAAAAATAAGAAAATAAATTACAAACAGGGCAGCCCCGAAGCTTGGCCAGTCCGTACTATTGCCCCGTGCCACCAGCTATCGCGAATATAAGTAGTAATTCAAATAGCTTTTAGTGGAGGTTGTGCTGCTTTTAGGCACAGGGCTCTTTTTTGTGTCCATTTTAGCGAGGCCGTGCTGTCGGCTCCCAACTCTGTGACGCTCTTCTAGAGACCAATAGCTCCCTGCGCCCCCACCTCCCTAGGAGCCCATCAGAACCGTGGCGCTTACAGTTTTGACATATCACGCTATTTATTTTAAGCAATGGTCCTTTTGAGAAACTTTGTTTTGGACAAGGCGTTCAAAAGGGGCATTTTCTTCTGAAAGCATATGCAAAAAAACGGCTTTGCCGCACAAATCTGTCTTCTTTGAACACAATTCAAATCTGTTCACAAAAGAGTTGTGAATTAGCTCGCTAGTTTTTATGGGTTCGCTTTTGCAGAATGTCAATTTCACTCGCATAATATAAAGCTTTTGTCAAACGCTTAAGAACAGCCAGGTTACCTTTTCACATCAACTTTTGTTATGCGTCTTTAGGTGTTGTATGACACCCTACAGCCATTTTTTAAAACATTTTATGGAATTACATTCTGGTATTTGTAGTCTTCAAGATGGGGTGAAAATAAAAGGTGTACTCTTTTTGCTCAACATATTTCTATAAGGATTCCGATTTTTCTGGAGTACTTTAATGATGGTGTGTGTACTTTTCAAGTCCTCTTTAAAAAACAGACTATTGTTGAAAGCTAAACGTCTGGGGGAAAGATCAGAGGGCACATTGGTTGTGATGATTTACGTGGACCATGGATGTGGAAAGAGATTGCAAGATGTTGTTCCGGGTCCAGTGCGGATTTTCAGGGTACAAGTTGAGGGTGAATGTGCGTTCACAGCATTCGCCTACTTTTTTCACAGTGTGGGCATCGTCCCCATTGGGTTTTGTTGAGGCCTGTATGCAAAAAAAGCTGGTTTGCTCAAGTGTTCGCCCACCAGGGTTCGAATCCAGGTCCTCAAACACTCATGGCACACAACCACATGAAAGTGTCTTCAAAGCACACGTTTTGTACTAGCATTTTGCTTTCCATGGAATATTTCAATATATATTTTAGGATTAAAAGGTGCTCACCTTTTATACTTTGCCTGCAGTGTTATGGGAAAATCTCTGCTAGTTGGTAATTGTTGAGGTATTATTCATTTTTTGATGGACAATTCTCATTTGTATTGTGCATTTTCTTATATTAGAAAGTGGCAGTTGAATTACATTTGCCTATTTCACTTTAACATACGTGCAGTCCATGTGTGTTTGTTAATGCACGTCCCAAACTTTTTTGGGACTTGAGCCCTATTGATAACATTTGAAGACCTGTGGAATTGCTTACTTGGACTGCCTCAGTGCCTTCTGAGTAACCAAGTTATGTTAAGTTGATTTATACCACACACCGCTACCATTTGCATGGTCTTAGGGGCTCACGTGGCTCTGTAAGAAAGTGGGTTGGATAGGTCAGTGAGGGAAGAGGGATAGGATAGAGGCTGTGCACGTATGTTGCTACCTGTACAATCAGGAGAAACTGGCATCTGTGCATGCTGGATTACTGAGTGTGTTTGGATTGTGCACAATGGGATTGTGTCTGGTGGGGCAACGTCCAGTGTCTGGGTTGTTTGTTTTCAGGATTTTGTTCTTATGGCAGATGTGTGAGGGTTGTGTTTTGTGTGTGGTAAGGCTTGCCTGTTAGTTCATGTGAGGTATGAGCGGGTATGTTGACGAGGAGCAAGAAGCAGGGGTGGTTAGTACAATGTGGTTGTTTATTGTTGGTTACAGGATCCGCACTGTCCCTTGTCTTGGGACTGCAGTGATATTGAGTGATGTGCACGTTGTTGAGCTAATCTCAGTGAGTTCATAGCCAGGTTTTCAGTCGTTTCCTGAAGGTAAGGTGATCCTCTCTGTCATTCCTATCTCCTTTGAGATTGCATTACATAGATTTGCTATTAGACAGGAGAATGTGGTTCCTCCAAATTTCCTTTTTATGGAGTGTTTAGTTTCGATTTGGAGGTTGTTACTTGATTTTAGGTTTCTTCCAGGTTGCTAGCAGTTGATTTAGGTTTGGAGGAATGTATCTACTTGTGTGAGTAGTGATTTATGAGCGATACAGAGGGCTTTGAAGTTAACGTGTATTTTTACTGAGAGCCAGTGTAGGACTGGTGTGATGTGGACTCTTGCGTTTAATCTTGGGAATATCCTTGCTGCAGTATTTTGGATGCGCTGGAGTTTTTTGGTGAGCAGTTCTGGCATTCCAAGCTAGAGACTATTCACGTAGTCTATTCATGATAATACTAAGGAGATGACTGCAAGGATTCTGTGTGGGAAGGAGAGATCGGGGAGGATCCCTCTAATTAATCGCAGGTGGTAGAAGCATTTCTTTGCTATTGCGTGGACTTGTGGTTCTAGTGAGAGTCTGTTTAAGAGTATTCCCGTTTTTTTTTTTTTATCACAGCAGATGTTTTCACTAGGGTTCCATGCCTGGTGGCCAGTTCCATTGTGTGTTTGTTGCGTTATGCTCTGGTGGAGGGGGGGGGGGGGGTTCATAATTTCTGTTTTGGTCAGGTTTTTAGTTTGAGATAGTTGATGGTCATTCAGATGTGTATGTCAGTGAGGCATTTTTTCAGGGTGTTTGGGTCTTGGGTTGAAGTTATTTTTAAGATGCGTTGGGTATCATCTGCTTAGTTGTAAGCGGTCAGTCTGTGGGTTCCAATGAGTTTCATCAAGGGGGAATGTATATGTTGAAGAGGAGTGGGGAGAGGCTAGAACCTTGTGGCATGCCAGAGGAAATGATGATGGTGGTGTTAGAAGTAAATGGTGGTAGGTAAATTCTTTCAGTTCGGCTAGTGAGGAAAGATTTTAGCCATTGTAGAGCAGAGACTTTTATGCCGCATTCCTCTAGTCTCCGGATTAGTGTTATGGGTCCGATTGTGTTGAAGGCAGCTGATATGTCCAGTAGTAGGATAGCAGGTGTTGTCTGCATTCGTTTTTTAGGTCATTCCATATGGACATAAGTACTGATTCCGTTCCTCTCATGGGTCTGAAGCAGACTTGCGAGTGGTCTAGTGTTCCGTTGGTTTCTACGTGGTTCAGTAGGATTTAGTAGATCTGGTTCTCCAATAATTTCGCCTGGTAGGGTAGTTTTGATACAGGTCTGCAGTTGGTGGGGTCTTCCGCACTAACCGTTTCTTTTTTTTGGAGGGGCTTGATGTGTGGTGATTTGAAGGTTTTAGGTACCAGTCGTGTGTTTAGGGAAAGGTTCATCAGTAGTCAAAATTAAAATGCTGGGGTTCTGTGGTTGAGGATTTCTTTGAAGATGCCTGGTGGGCATAGGTCACTGGGGGATCCGGCTAGGTTGGTGTCTTAGTGTGGTGAAATCTTCTTCATCTATGGGTTCCAATCGGACGAGTGTCGCTGACGTTGGTGGTATGTTGAATATTGGTGGTTGAGTATTCGTGTCTTGCGTCAATGGTTTCTTAAATTGTTTCTATTTTTGTTCTTCGGTGGTTAGTGATGTTGTCACATAGGGACCTTGCTGGTCTTTGTTGCAAGATGTTGGGTTTTGATTTTTTGGATGATTTTGAATAGTTATTTTTGTGAATTTATTGCTGATTGGATTCTTGTGGCATAGTCTTTTTTTTTTGCTTTAAGGACTGCTAAATTGTACAATCTGAGGAGCGGTCAGTTTTTAATTTTGTCCGATTGGTTTCTCCATAGTTTTTCAAGTTTGCGGTTTGTTTTTCTGAGTTCCCCAAGTTCTTCAGTGAACCATCTTGCTTCCCTTTTGTTCGTGGTGGCTTAGAAGGGTTTTGATGTTGCTAATTGGTCTAGAGCCTCTGTGATCCAGTCGATGTTCTTTTTTTGCTTTTTTCGCTGAGTCATGGGTCATTTTTTTTTTTTTTAGCTGGGGGAGGTTTGGTTTGGGTGATAACATCAGTTCTGCAAGGGATTCCAGATCAAGCCTCTTCCTATTTCTTTTGTTGCGTTTCCAGGCAATATACAGATTGGGAGTTTGACTGTGAATGGGATCAGGCGGTGATCACTCCATATGATCGGTACCGGTGGGGCGGTGGTCCAGAGTCAGTCTTTGCAGAGAATTGGGTCCAAGGTGTGCCCAACACCGTGGGTGGGTCTATACACTATTTGCTTGAAGCGGAGTGTTTCCAGAAAGGCTCTGAGATTGCTGTGAGTTTGCTGTGGTTTTGTTTTCTCTTTCGAACCTTGTACTACAAGGTAATCCTGCAGCAAAGGCTCTTTGTCCTGTGTGGCCCGAGACCAATCCCTGCACTTACATCCTTGGAACATACAGTCATATTTGGTATGCTTGTATTACTTACTGGTGATCTTCATTACTCTGTCCTGCTCTTCCCAATTACAATACCTTCTCTTAAGGTACCCATCTCTACAAAAGATTCAGCTCCCTCTGTCAGCTACTCCAAAATAAGCCTTGCTCCTAATATCAACACATATGTAATATTAACAGATAAAATTCAAAACATGAATGTCAGTTTATTTGATCCCCTTAGGTATTAATGACTAATTTTGTGGCATCTTTTTCTGTGATACAAATAAGGGGGCCCCATACATCTTTTGCCGCCCAGGGCCCCGCAAAGCCTAGGGCTGGCCCTGTGTACAAATTAATTTATGGTAGATGTGGTTTTCCCAAGTGCTATGGGGAGACTGGCCACGACATGAAGACAAGAAGAGAAAAACCACAAACGCATACCATGATTTTGGCCAGTATGCCGTCATCACTGGATTCCATGGTAACCACAGCTTTGTCTGTTTCAATCTCACACAGGGCATCACCGGCATTCACAACTTCACCTAAGGGACGAGAAATGCATGTCTTCAATAAAGGGCGTCCTTACAAAAGAAAAAACATTAGAAGAAATGTAAAAACTGCCCAATGACATCTACTGCTCTGGAAGTTTTGGTGGACATGTTATAATTGATGATGGAGACCTAAGATCATTATTCTGGTACAATTAATTTTGCACAGAGTCACGTTCATAACGAATTCAATGTGCAAAACTAAGATCATTTCCTGCAAACATGTACACACTGAACACCTGTGGAATATAATGGTTAATTGATACAAGACACATGAACACTTAAAACGTGGTATAAAACTTTGCCTGTCGAGAAAGAACGTGTGGTAGCATTTCTTTAGCAAAGTAGTGGGCTTGACAATCCCTAATGGGGTAGGCAGAGGATGCCTGCACGATGATTGCCAGTGGGCACTGGACCTCCAGGAGAGGAGCCAGCATCGCTGTTGGCAAAATAATGAGTCGGATGTGTTGTGCCTAGTAGCTGGGCCAGCCCAAAGCAGGGTAGTTCTAGAACAACTTCAATGTGAAGATGGAGGTAGCCATCACCCCAGCTTCACATTGGAATGCTCACATCATAGGAATGCTGAAAAACTGCTTCAGTGAATGTACATGCTGGAGCATGCAAGATGCTTAACTGTACAAAGTATGGGGCGCAAGTGAAGTGCACAAGGAATACCCCTGTTGTACGCAGATGTGTCAAGTGGGCAATGATGCGTGTTACATGCAAGCCTGGGTATGTATGCACCCAAGAATAAGTTATGTTTTAGTGCCCACAGACAAGCCTTTTTACGGTCTATAAAATATGGTACGTCCCACCATAAGAACGCACCCATCGGAAATCAATAGTGTGACGTATATGTGTACCACGGGTTAAAGGTCAGACAATAGATTGATTGGAAAGAGTACAAATACAAATTTCAAACCTTTAAACAGTGTGCAACTTTGAAAGGTATGAAAAACGAGTGCAAATTGTAACCCCATAAAAAATCCACTGTCACTAAATTACATCAAAACTTGTGGGGTAGTAATGATTTTTATGCAAGCATTTATTTTGTGGGGTGCCATACGAAAAAAGTGATGAAATGACACCTGTGTGTGTAAAACACTTTCATTTTGAAACTATAACGCATAATAGAAAGCATTTTTTTCGTGCTGATCCGCATTCAAAAGTAATTTAAAGTGTAAAGTATTCCATAAACAGTTATTCTTACTGTAATAACATTACATGTTTCAGTGTTCATTACATACCTTTAAGTGTAAAGTAATTATTTCCTAGAAAAAAAAGTAACAAGACACCATTTTGTAAATTACGCTTTTAATTACCTATAGTTTTCCATCCAGATAATGGCTGGCCTTGGTGTGTCCCAGCAGGGTGACACTAGTTTGATTCCGGAGGTTATTTGTTAAAAACTGCGGTCTCCGCTCTGGGGCCAACGGTAAATGGAGCAGCCCACAAGCTGTTTTTTATGTAGAAAATCCTGCTTTTCTCCGAGAGCTGGAGGGGATTCCCCCTAAATGGACGGCTATACCCTTATTTATTTTATTTGTTTATTGCGTTTAAATTGTAAACAATTTTTTAGCAATATATCTCAGTTATGACCAGAAAAAAGAAACAAGGAGAAGAAAAAGAACAAAACAAATTAAATCAGGTCGAATCAAATCAAATCAGCTTGCTGTACCAGTTTCGAAAGATAGTCGAGAAATTGAACCAGAGCTATTCCATGCCCGAGTTTTGAACCATCAATCACCAATGGCCACCAGGCGAGAGGATCGGATGCTATAATGGTCCGAAAAGAGATGTCTGAAATAGGTGGTACGAAGGTCTCTCAGCCCAGGACATCTTGTAACAATGTGCATCAATGTTTCGGTCTCATCAGTATTTCTGCAAAACCCGCATTTATTGCCTTTCGACAAGCCATGTATTGCCTGGATCTCGTGCGTGGAGTACAAGTTCAGCCGGGCTCGAAGAAATGTGTCCCTTACTTGCTTATCTGGAAATTGTCTCAGGTAAGGGCACACGCTGTTCAATTTCCAACCATCCAAAGGCAGATGCGTCACAAGTTGGCACTTGGAAACCACTTGCAAAGTTTGAATCCAGTCAGTTTTGCTTTCACTCCATTTGGGTTAGTCAAAAGTTGTTCAAGTCGACTGCCAATGACATTCATACAACTGGTCATGGACCAGTCCTGCAAGATTGGGTTCCAATATTGTTTTGTTTCGTTATAGATCAGATCTAGAATTGAGGATCTTGATGAGGAGAAGCATTTGCCAAATAAAGCCAGTCTGTTCCAGGTAACTGAACATCTCAGTGAAGGGAGACCCAGTTCTCGACAGAGAATGGCAATCGGGATAGATTTTGGATCCCTGAGAACTTGCTTCTAAAAGATCCCCTCAAGGCGAGTCCAGAAAGGGTCTCAATGGACAACATGGAGTCAGCACCATAAGTTACCATAGGAATGACCTATGCTTTGTAAAATCGGATGACAGGTAGGATAGAAAAGCGCCCGAATTTCTTGTTTATTACACACACCTGGCAGGTTAATGTCTTCATTTTTCCCACCGAGTGGGCTAACAACAGGGATTCTGATTTTAAGTTGCTTAGCCAGACCCCCAGGTATTTAAAGGAGTCCACGTTCTCGATCTTCTCTCCACCGATTTGCCAGGAAAACCGGTTTTTAACTTTAATGGACGTACCAAAACTCATGGTTTTGGTCTTGCCTTTGTTAATCTCGAGCCCATTCTGAGTGATGTAATTATGGAGGGCGTCGAGTTGCCTCTGTAGGCCCACCAGAGTCTGATCGATGAGCACTAAGTCATCAGTGTAGAGCAATCGCGAGAGGTGGACACCGCCCATCTTTGGGGGGAATTATCTTATAGTATGAAAGGCGTCTGGCATGTCCTCCAGGTAAAATTTAGAGAGGGCTGGTGCCATCGGGCACCCCTGTTTTACCCCTCTCAGAATCTTGATTTCTTTAGACAGGAGACCTGCCTGATTTAGTCTGACTATCGAGGTGATATCGGAGTGCATGTTCTTGATGAGTTCCAGGATGGCTAACGGGCAGTTCTTTTCCATTTTTGACCAAAGCAGGCCTCTCCCTACCGGGTCGAATGCCTGCACAAGGTCCACGAATACCATGTAGATTTTTTTTGTTTTTGTCTGCGGGCAGTCGCTTTCAGTACCTGCAGCAAAAAGATGTTGACGTCCGTGCCCAGGCCTTTCACAAAGCCACACGGGAAGCGATCCTAGCTGTCGATGGTCCGGCACCAGACGCGGAAATGGTCCAGGAGAATCATACCAAACAATTTACCAATGGCGTTGAGGAGGGTGACAGGGCGATAGTTCTTTGGATCCTTCCGATCCCCTTTTTTGTGGATCGGAACCACTATCCCCCTCCTCCACAAACTTGGTATTTGATGACTTGCAGCAATCTGACCAAACAAGAACACTATAAAAGCATCACAGTCTTCCGGGTGCTCCTGAAGCATAACGTTCGTAAGGCCGTCGGGGCCCGGTGCACGAGAGATTTTAAAGTTCATGATGTGGACCATGATTTCATTGATGTTGAGGTTTGTTTCCCATGAACCCCAGTTATTAAGGAGCGGCCCCTCAGCCCCTCTGTCCATGGTTGGAGTGTAGAGCCTGGCATAATGGCTTGTCCATGATTCCTCATCAATAGGATTGGACTGATCTGCCTTTGAGGCGGTTTCGTTGCATTTGATGAGCAACCAAAAAGCACATGGATCTCTACCCGCCAAAGTTCGCAGCATTACCGCTGCATCTTTCGGGTATCTTAGATGCTTGGATGAGCAAAGTCAGTTTTTATAGTCGAGCTGAGCTAACCTTGCGTCGCTAAGTGCTTTGGTTGAGTTGGTTTTTTGGCGATCCGCTGCAATTTTCAGACCCATCTTCTTTTCACCACCAAGAGTGGGTCAAACGCATGACGACCAGACTTTGCAACAGAACCGTTAGATGTAGTGTTGAAGCTAAATTCTTCCAACAACGGAGAGTATTCAACCGTATATGTAGTTTTAGAGAACGTGGAAGAAAGAGCTCTAACCCTTGCCGAAGACATACTTAAGTGGAGACCCTTATTACAAGAGTCAACCACAATTGGCGTGTAGTCTCGAATGGAGAGACCAGGAGTTCGCCATTCTAGGAGAAGGAGATTGCGGTCGCTCTGAGGGGTGGTAACCATCTGGAAACTGTACCAAAGGAAGAAAGTTTGCAGACACATAGATGTGATCTAGAATGGAGGTAGAACCCCTGCCTTGCCAAGTCGTCTTAGCAGGGGCGTCCCCCGTAGTGTTGCCGTTGATGAGGTGCATGGCTCTCGAGTTCATAAGAATGTTTCACTTATCGCGTCTAGTGTATTTCGGGTCATCTGGGTTCCAGAGGTGGACTTGTTTCGTTTGCACAAGGTCGGGAATATTGAGATCACCACAAATAATGAGGTATGTAGACTCGTGGTTTGTTTAGAAGTCATCCAGTCTGGAAGAAATTAAAGCAATAAATGACTCATCCGAAATCATCACGGGATTCCAATAAACATTGATAATCAAGATATTGGAACAGGTGGCACTACCTGACAATGATGGGTTAGGTTTCCATGCAATCGTGTTCTCTTGTATAAGAAAGCTTGATGACACTGATTTCAGGAGTTTCAAAGTGCTGCCCAATTTCACTGCAGTAAGTAAACCTGCCGATGGATGCCCAAAATCACCTTTCACAGCCGGAACGATAGACAGGTCGAAGCCATCCAACATTGGCGACTTCCTCAACCATGTTTCCTGAAGGTTAATTAGATCAAACACGGCCAGATTTAAATTACTAGGATGTGAAAGATGTAAGAACCCCCTGGTATTCCAGGATATAAGTTTCAGCCTCTGAATATTGGCTATTGAAGAAAGGTCTCCTCTTTCATGTCTAATAGGGCTATAGCCTTATAAGGCCCGCCCTAGGCCTCCATGCCCAGTTATTGCTCCCGCTTGAGAAAACAAGTATTGGCAATGCCAACAGTTTGGCAAATAACCAGATGCGTACAAGCTTTGATTCGTCTCCAACATACGGTACTCACACAATCCGAAGAGATGCAACAAAATGCACCAAAACTGAAGCACCCACAACTTCAAGTACTCAATTCTGGGCTATGCATGGCTGCAAGATAAGCTAGCAACCAAAAGAGCGTTTGCCGTTGCACCTGCAAGAACAAAATATGTTTCAGCTCTGCGCTACTAAAAAGAAAATGTTACCATACGTAGTTATATATAACCATACAAAGCTTACATTTATATGTAACCAAATAACTGACTCCATGCAAAGAGGAGATGCAGTTAAAGGTATTTGGAAACATGTGCTTTTAAAGGCAGCCTATGGCTGTTGGAATTCATGTCGATTCCAGCACGCTGTTTTAGGGAGGCACATCTTACTCTGTGACTGCCATGTTTGCAAGACACATTGCAGCTGCTGGTGTGTCAGTAGACAGGGCCCAGCACAGTAGGTATGTAATATAATTTGGCATTTGTATAGCACCATTTCCCCATTGGTATGGTCTCAAAGTGCTGTAGGATGAGCGCCCTGGGGGGACCGTAGTCCGTGCTATGAGAGGTTCGTTAGAATGCGTGTGTGCATTTTAGCCAATCCGAAGGTAGGTGGCTGCGCGGAGATCTGCAGGAGGAGGCCAATGCCTCGCTCCTTGGGTTGGTAGAGTGCAACAGGCACCAGACAGACTTTGGGCCTTACGTAGGGGCACAGCCTGCCAGCAAGGAGGCAGGGACAAAAGCTGAGTTCCACCAATGCAGCCACAGCACAGAGAGCTGCAGGAGGAGGCTGATGTCTCAGAAACTGCAATGTGTACAGAACACAGGTGCCAGCTTCTCCTCATACTCCCACAAAGGAATCACATCACTCCAGCGTTAAGGATGCTACATTGGATCCCAGTCATAAAATAAATCACCTTCAAGACTATGTGCATAACACAGAGAAATCCATGGCCTCGGAGCAGAAGTCATACAAAAGAAACTCACCATCTACCGGCCGACTAGAACACTCAGATCTAGCGATCCGTCTGGAACCTAAACCATAAATGAGAAAAAACCTTGGTGGATCAGCATTCTCCTGCTTAGCCGTAAAACCTTCGAACTCTCTCCCCAGATCAATTCAAACCAAAAAGGACCACCTAAAATCCAGAAAACTTCTAAAAACCTGGCTCTTCAACTCTGAACGGGACGAAAACAAATGGACAACCTTGTATAGATCACGCCACTGAGAAGGACTGGGGAGTACGCCGGAACGGAGTGGAGTACAGGGAAGAAGAAAGCAGTCTGAATCGGAAGGAGACCTCTGGGTACCCGTCTCTAATAAAGGGTCAACGGAAAACAGGGGAGATAGATGGTCTGATTTAATTAGACCACTGATAGAGCGCCTTAGATAAAAAGGGGATAGAGGCACGCCCTGATCTCAGAACAGATTGACCACAGGGAACACATCCCAACCTCGAGGAGCCCTTGGGGGTGGTGATTGTGAAACACTGGTGTACTAGATGGGAAGATATAGCCCATTGAGGACCCACTCTCCTGCACACAACTTAGGAGGGTTAAGTGCAGCATACCAGAATATAAGACAGGGGGAAAAAATACGAGCCACATCCAATCAAAACAGACTGCATAGGATAGGGTACCACCACTAACCAACCCTACTAAAATAAAAACTCATCCTTCTGCATATACCTCTCAAACTCTGGACTAATCAAAACCATACCTCTTACAGCACAATTAACGGCACGTACTTCACTACACCACAACTAAACAAGCCACAGTAGCCTTGCACAACAGCACTTGATGGCTACCAATCGCAAAACACACCCATGCTCAGTGAACGGTGTCAACCAAATTGTAGCTGCGAACAGCATGTCACAGCTCTCTTGCTCTTTACTCCCACTCAGTCCTGCTAACTTATCCCCTACCCCTTTACCCTTGCTTTATAGATCTGCAGAATTACAAGGAACCAAGCAAGTGGTGACAGTGCGCGGTATAAGAACCTTTAACATAACATAGGCATTGCTTGGGGCCATTAGCTAAAACAACAAAAAAAAAAAAAAAGAAAAAAGAAACACACAAAAGAGATGATGGCTGGAGCTGGAGGGTTTAGAATTACTCATTATCCTCTGATATTGCTCTGGGCAGCCCTCCAGACCATTGTTCTTCGCCTGCCAAGCCAATAAAAAAAGGGGAAAGACCATATGCAAATCAGGCTTGGTCCCACCCCAGGGGCAATCCAGCCGAATGACTTGGTTGCATCCCTTCTGCATGAGACCTTCTGCACAGCCAGCTAATGGTGGCCCATTGGGTGGACAGTTGCAGAGAAGGTGCAGGTGGCATAGAAGCAGCCTGGCTATGCCAGGTGTAGTCCAAAATAGCAGGCAAACCACAGGTTGCAAACCCCCCGCCATACTCACAACACACCTTATGTTATAGTACAGAATAACATATATATCCGTCACTCTAAGTAAGCTGTGTTCAATCGTTGTTTCTGCAAAACCTCAGCATTGCAAGTGCCTAGGTGAGGAGTCTGCAACTTTTGGCTCTCTTGCTCATCGGCTGTCACCAACAAAACTGGTTTAATGGAGTCATATTGTAGCTAAAAAACCTTTAGGGACATGTTGCCGCCCCATGGCCAAAACATAACATCCACCATTTAGAATTGTGACATGAATATGTGGGAGGAGGTGGGGGTGCGAGTTTCCAAATCATGGTCGAAGCAGCACAAGCAAACTGCATCTTGCACCAAGTTATTTGTGCCTAGCTCCATGGAGTGCTGCAGGTGTGCCCAGGGTGCATGACATGGCCATTACCTTTATACCCGCAACATATCTACCCAGATTCATAATCCTCATAGTGCACATCCCTTGGCTTCGATACATATGGCATATGTCTGGCTTTTAAACTGCCATCTTATGAGGAAGCTTCCACAACGTTGCCAATGAATGCTGGTGTACGATGGCCAGATCGGGGACTCCTTTCTTTAAACTGCAGAGTACAGTCCATTCTCAGGAGACAGAAGTGCTGTTCCACGATCAATTGCAATTGCATCTACCAAGTTGCCGCAAATATGGCCTCGAGTAAAAAACGTCCCATAAACGCTGCATAGTCGCTGGCATTTCCAAACCTGGCAGGATGGTATCTGGTCTTTCCATCGAAATCCATACCATCGAACAAATTTCATTGAATTGCCTTTCCATCGAAAAGCATATTCATTGAATAATTTTCGATGGTTAATTTCGATGGATAGGGATGGGGTTAGGGTTGGGGCTAGGGGTTAGGGCTGGGGGGGACCCCTCCAATATAAAAAAAAGAAAAACGTTACAAGGAGCTGGCCAGTGCCACACTTTCAGCACTGGACAGCTCCATGCAACGTTTTAATGTAGAAAATAAAAGCATCGAAATACTATCTTTTACATTTAAAAGTACATATTAATTAAATGGAAAAGTTTTGATGGATATGTACTTTTAATGTAAAATATAGAATTTCAATGCTTTTATTTTCGATGCATTGGGTTTTCGATGAAAGGACTATAAATCTGGCAGGATGGCAAGAGGCACCTCCTTGGAACATCAAATGCTAGGAATCCAAGTGTGAAGGTCAACTCCAGCCTGAGAACCTCAAACACTTTGTATGGTCATAATTCCGAGCCAGCCATGAACTGACAAGACAAGGACTGGTTTATGGCATCAGGTAGACTATTTAAAGGAATAGTGCGCTCAAAACTATTATTGTCCCGAGTGTTTGGGCATGTGGTTTTAAGCAAACTGTGATCGATCGTAAAAACATTTCCTATGCACCTTAGCTTAGTTTTCCTCACTTTTACACATGCAAAATCAGGCAGCGGGGCCCAGCCATCTTGTGCTAATCCTATCCGTTGCTGCATCGCCCTAAGGTGAACTGCCCTTGCAGCACTAAATCATATCCCCCTCCCCTGAGGCTGACATCACTAGACGGGTACGGCCCATTTCACAATGCGAATGCACATCTCGTGTCAAAGTTCTCTGTGCGCCAGCTAATGATGTGTCTCCATGGAAATGGCAGGACGCCTCTTTCCTCAATCAGTATAAACGGACTGCTTCTCAACAGACAACATCAGAGGTGCATTTTCAATAGTTTCACTGTCTTTTTTTGTGCACCCTGTGACCCGTTTCTGCTCTGTTCAGCTATCTTCGTTGCTCGTAGCCCATGCAAACAGATACTAGTACTTGCATTACTTACTATTTTAATTTTGTCGTATAATGGCAACAATACAGTACGAGCCAGAGTATTCCGAGGCGGGATTAGTTGAAGGAGAAAGATGCAGAAATTATGGGGCATCGGACAACAGTTGAGAGGACGAATCACTGCATCATGAGCCTGAGCCTAGGCGCATGGAAGACGTTTCCACCTGGTGTACCTGCAATCGGTGCAAGGTCATGCCAACGGAGGACGAGAACTGCTGCTGCACAGAAAACTCTGGATGCTTGTCCTACACATCGGAAGAAGAGACACCGCCAGTATGCGTTACCGAGTTGCAGGACTTCAGGGCAGCCTACCTCAGAAGGTCAATACATCTCTCGCGATTTGGGGAAATCATAGTGGTCATCTTATGTGTCTTTCACGTACAACCAAGAAACAATATTTCTCTGTGCCCCAAACGTTATGGATTGCATGGGTGTTCACTTTTGTAATGTGTCTACACTTTAAAGCACAAGTTGATTGATCCATGAAGTAACATTTGTACTGGCAACTATGCCATAGGATACACGATTGCATTTTCAACTAAGGTTTGTACACTTATGTTCATTTAAATAGAGTTCGTATGTTTCTCTTCCACAGGAGGTACAGGCTGGTGGCCAATCGTGCGTTTACATGGTGACTTCATGGGAGGCTTGGATACCACGTTCGACGAGTAATACCCACCTGTGTCGTTGGCACCATTCAAGCCGAAATTCCCCAGTGACAGCGGTCAGCACAGGGGATTTTCCCACACTGTGCTGCAACCCGAAGTTTACAATTTGTAGTACATTTGTGCCATCAACATCAGCAACAAAATAAAATACAAATCAACTTTAATGAATGGTTGTTTCAATTTTTCAGTGAATCAAGGACACACTCACTTGGCTTGGCAGGGTGGGGCGGGGTGGGAACGGGCAAGGTGCCAAACACCATGTACACTTCAAAGGTATCTTACGCGCAGGGGCCATTGTTCACCTGGCCTCCCCAGACCCAGTGTCTCCTGGCTCCCTTGATTCAGACCGCGCCCCTGCAATCCACAGTGTGGCTCCATTCAGCAGTGTTTTCTGCATGCCTCTTGCCCTCCCCATCCCCCATCAGATATCAATGGCAGTTCGCAGCTGTGGCCATGCCATCCCAAGGGGGCTGTCAGGATGGGAACGGCCAAGCTGCCAAACACCACGTACACTTCAATGGTACCTTTCGCACAGGGGCCATTATTCACATGGCCTAGCCAGACTTAGTGTCTCCAGGCAGGCTCCCCTGAAGCAGACCACGCCAGAAACATGTCACTCACTCATATACACCCCCACTTTTCTAATTCTTTATAAACCCCTTGATATTTATCCTGAGAACATTTCTGAGCACTAAGTCAACTCGTGATCGTGCTACCTGTTTCTCCTGCTACTAACTACCCTGCTTGCTGAATCTAATTTTTTGTTAGTCAAGGTAAGGGCAGGTCACCTAATCATTTCTTTCTGATCTCAAAATGTCTATCTATTTTGAACTAATGTACCCAGTAGTGTAATGTTCATTCATCTCATTGACTTTACCACTGCCTACTGCTTAAAGTGTTCTAATCTCAATATATAGCACATTTCATCAGTGTAAATTGTGATAAAATTGCATCTTTCTCAGACCATGTCTATAAGCAATTTTCCTTTTGATGCATGAAAGTACATTCAACGGACGTGTAACATGTTACGGTTTCCGTCGCATCAATCAATTCTGTATGGAAGTTATCACAGTGTATATTCGACTATGCTACACAGGTTTTGCTTCTTTGACCAAAACAAACATTGCATAGAAAACTTAGATATAATTCCATCAATGTCAAGCATTCAGTAGAATTTTTTTTGTAATTATGTCTACTTTTTTATACAGATTTTTCAGGAATGCCTGCTTGTATGGTATTCGGTTGCCTTTCTAAGAGCCATGTCAAAAGTAAGAGCACAATAATGCATACATTCCCGAGGACTATTGATTTAATAAAGAGAATGGGTTCCATATTATGGATTTCCGGTGGACGAGCTTGAAAGTAGAGCCCAGGATGGGTTGGGAGACTTGAGGGCCAATGGATTCCGCATCTGAAGCCTGCACTTTACCCCGGATATGTACGACCAATCGCAGTACACAAAAAAGCATTGAACGTCTCGTAAATGGCTTCCAAATGCAATTCCAACTCTATCTATGCACACGCTGACTCAGGTGAGTCCCGAATGATGAATTGGCTGTAGGTGGTGGTAACTACATGAACGGATTGGTGCTTTCGGTGTAAATGTATCTTACTAAAGTTTGCATATTTACCAGATTGTATTACTGTTTAACTATACCACATTTTACTATACATCTGTCCCTGGTTTATGTAGCATCATAGAAAGTAATTATGACCCTAGAAAACAATGCCATATTGCCCTTCAAAAGAAGCATAATCTTTTCGTAATCGGTTGTTTGGCATGCAATTTTTTTAGGAGACCGTATTGACGGAAACACAGACCCTTGCAAGTGACGACACCACCAACACGTCTAGTATACTAATGGTGAGCCCTACAGACTTGCAGAAGTTCATATTATCGAGAGTTGGATCTTCCCACATATCTAATGTAAATCTAATTTTCCCTTTTACCACTTTGTGACAATGCACTGAAAATTAAGGAGCAAGATTCTGTATCCATTTCTTTTCCGGAGTCAACAACAACTTTGAGCGCCTATCAGGTAATTCTATTTCACTTTTCAATTACGAGAATGTATTATGCTTGGAATTTAAAATAATATGAAATTGTTTATGTATCCTGTCAGTTGGTTACACTGTGTCAATTGTGGGGTTCTCTTTATATGTACAATTGTCTGCATCCCATTGTCTCTGTTCCATTTCGCGGTTTACATCCATACTAAAACAAGTACTGTGTTACAGGGGGACGCTGGTACTACACCTACAATTACATCATCCTTTGGAGCTGGTCCAGAGTATGAGGTATGTGTACTGACAGTTACCTTGAATGAAAAGAAAGTAAATCCTACATAGGATACTATTAGACAGTGACATTCATATAAACGTGCAGTGTTTCAAACTTTTATCATTTCAGTTCTAATGTTACAATTTCTACCCTAATGCAGAATACATTGCTAAATATTTGAGGGCAACATTACAATCAGTATGCTTCGCACGGTGATCTCTGATAGAGTACACTTGACATCAATCAGGTGAAATTAAAAATGTATATTTTGACTAAATGACATACATGGTTTACGAGGGTATGTATGTAAGCGATGTGTGCGATGAAAGATTTTAACTTCAAATACGTTTCACTTTTGTTTTTTTGTAAATAAATATTCTATTCAAGGAATGTATACAAGGTCGGGAATTAGAAGAGGAGGCACATGGATCAGAGCTGGTGGACCGACTCTGGGTGCGGTTTTACAGAGAAGACCAATGCCACAACACCAAGAAGGGTGTTAAGTGGGAGAGTGGGGCATGATCAAGTGTTTTACACCGACTAGGGTGACAGTCGACAATGACATAAAATGTAATTGAATGGCAGACGTAGAAATAAGAATTACTAAATGACCAAGTGTCCAGCCAGTAGCTATGCAGAGAACACACAGACAAGTAATGTACTAGGACAAAGACACGGAAGCCATAGGTACAGAGGAGGGAAGCCCACGTAGCCAGAGAAGTGTGTCCCAGTGCCAGGAAGTCCCAGTAACATACCGAGAACCAGAAGGGACCCACGGGTTGACACAGAGGCTAAGGTGGCTTTTCATCAGCCCAATAAAAGTGAAGACGTTAATGGCCATAAGGAGAGATGGTCTGGGAACCTGAAAACAACCTGGGACTAAGAGTACATTTTCCTCATCACAGTGGAGAAACCAAATCCACTGAAGGGTCTGGGAGAAAGAGCATCAGAGGAAATATATCTCTGCGCAGTGGTAACGAGAAAACCACTGGCCACCAGAGAAGGATCTAGGACCCCAACAGTGAGAAATAACTGTGCCAAGCAATAAAATACCAAACGTTACTTCCACTGGTAACGTTCTTTCGACAGGATGTTCCTCCCACGTATTCCTCATCTCATATCTTTGTTTCCAGCTTTAGCTGCTTCAGAAAATAATTTCTCTCGCCAGACGATGCTGTATATATACCACGCGCAGCTCCCATTGGCTTCAGTTCTGTTTTTCGCCACTCATATGCAGAATTACTGGCCTTGATAAGTGTCTTTAAATTCTAAGACCTTAAAAGAGCGCTAGGTCTAAAGCTTGAAAATTCTACAGTGGGGTAGGTTGGGAGGGCGATGAGGAATACGTGGGAGGACCATCCAGTCGAAAGAACGTTACCAGGGGTAAGTAACTTGTTCTTCGAATGGATTATGTCCTCCCACGTATTCCTCTTCTTATGATAGACTCCCAAAGCAGTGTTAGGTTCTTTTGGAGGAGGGAGTAATAACAGAGTCATTGTTTGTCCAGAAAGGCGCATAGAACTGCCTTCCCAAATCTTCCTTCACTGTTAGAAGTATCTAAACAATAATGTGTTATTAAAGTGTAAAAGGTGGACCAGGTAGCCTCCTCGCAGATGTCCTTTATCAGTACTCCCTTCTGAAGGGCAGAGGAAGTTGCCATGCCCCTAGTGGAATGAGCCCTTAAACCTTCTGGGGGATCTTTCCCAGTTAGCCTGTAGCACTCTGAAATTGCCAGTATGATCCATCTGGATAGGGTCTGTTTGGTGACTGACAGACCTAGTTTGTGTCCTGTGTATCCAATGAAAAGCTGGTCGTGTTGTCGCAACTTTGCCATCCTTGAAATATAAAAGCTTAGAGCTCTGCTCGGATCGAGTCTATGGAATCTTTCCTCTTCCTTGCTAGGATGAGGTAGAGGATAGAAGGCCGGAAGCACAATATTCTGTGGTAATCCGACACAATCTTAGATAGAAAAGAGGGTTGTACCTTAAGGACAACCTTATCCTTGTAAAAAAATGGTAAACAGAGGTTTACAGGATAATGCCTGGAACTCAGTAAGCTTGCAGGCTGATGTTCTCACTACTAACAAAATGGTTTTGTAAGTTAGCAGCCTTAAAGGGCAGGAATGGAGTGGCTCGAAAAGGAGTGCATGTCAAAAACTTTAAAACCAGGTTAAGGTCCCAAGTTGGTATTTGAAACGGTGTGGGAGGAAACACCTTTAAGAAATTGAATTAAGGGTATTTTGAAATAGGATGCCTCTTCCGAGGTGCGCTTGAAAATGGAAGGTGCGGCTAGATAACCCTTGATTGGTCCAACCTCGAGACCCAGATCTGCCAAATGAAGTAGAATAGATAACACTATGTGTATCTCAACGAAAAGGGTCCACATCCTTCTCCCTACACCAGCTGCAGAACTTGTTCCAACGGCAGCGGGAATTTTGTTGCTGGCCTTCTGGCTGAATGCAAAATCTCCATTACATCATCCGGGTGGTCCCAATCCTTGTACCTCACCCTCTTAGAAACTATGCTTGAAGGCCGAGTGTCCTGACCTCTGGATGGAGGACCCGACCCTCCTCTCGCGAGAGAAGATCCTTTCTTTGTGGAAGATGTATTGGAGGGCAGATAGACATGTCCAGAAGGTCTGGGTAAAAAGTCCTCCTGGTCCAATACGGGGCAATTAGGATCATGGATGTCCCAAACTTTCTCAACCTCCTGATCACGCGAGGAATGAAGGGGACTGGAGGAAACCCGTACAGGAGTGGAAACTCCCAGTCCACTACCAACGTGTCCCATAGAGCTCCTCTTGGAGGAAATTCCCTGGAGCAAAACTGTTTGCACTTCCGGTTGACACTGGTCATGAACATATTCACTTGAGGGGCTCCCCAAAGGGCAAAGGTATCTTGAAGGACTACCTGAGCTAGTTCCCACTTGTGGGAGACTGTGCTCCATCTGCTCAGTGCATCCGGCGCTGTGTTCTCCTCTCCGGCTAGGTGAACTGCCGATAGAGAGACTCCTTCTTGAATTGCGCAGAAACAGAGCTGAATTGCTTCTTTGCACAGTGGTAGTGACCCTACGCCTCCTCTCATGTGGAGGTAGTACATGTCCACTGTGTTGTCCATCATTATCAGGAAATTCATTCCCTAGCTTTCAGCGCTAGTCTGATTGCCCTCAGCTCTAAAAGGTCGATATGTAGCGTGGACTCAGATGGAGACCAATGACCGCTAATTGTCAGATTGTTGGCGTGGGCTCCCCACCCAGTGAGTGAGGCCGTCACTACTTGGCCATGGTTACCAATAGGGTTCTCCTTTCAGAATGTTCTCCTTGCAAGCCAACCACAGAAGGTCCTGTGGAACTCTGCTCAGAATCTGAAGGAGGTCAGACATCCTGCCTAAGAACTCCGACCACTATTCTGAAAGCCCTTTGAAAGGATTACATTCTCAGGAGAGCTGCTGGCACCAGAACAATGCAGGATGCTATGGGGCCGAGCAACCACAAAAAGTCAAAGGCCGAAAGACGCTGGGCACTCTGAAACTTGGCGACATCTGCAAAATGTCTTTGGTGGCAAGGCTTTTCCCAAGGATGCATCCAGGAATGCGCCTTGAGTCTCTGAGTTGGTATCATGTGAGATTTCTTGTAAATGAGGGAGAATCCCAGTCTGTGGAGGGAGTGACAGGATATGTTCTTGGGCCTGTTTGGGTGAACATGCCCCTGATCCGCCAAGCGTCCAGGTAGGGGTATACATGAATATTCCCTCTCCTAAGACTTGCTGCCACCACTGCCATTAACGTGGTGAAAACCCTCAGGCAGACAGCAGCCCAAATGGCAGAACTCAAAATTTCTAATGAGAACCACCAATGGCGAACCTCAGATACTTCCTGTGCTTGTGATGGAATGGCACATGAAAGTAAGCATCCTGAAGGTCCAACAATACCATACAATCCTGGCGCTGGAGGGACTGAATGATCTGAAAAAGTGTGACCATGTTGAACTTGTCCTTCTTGAGGAGCTTGTTCAAGTATCTCAAGTCCAAGATAGGTCTCAGTCCTCCGTCCTTCTTGGGGGATTAGGAAATAGGGAGAATACCATCCTCCGTTACTCTCCATCAGAGGCACTGGTTCTATAGCACCTTTCTCTAGCAAGGTCAACATTTCCTGCAACAGGAATGGATCTGGATCATTTAGCTAATGGTTTCCAGGGGATGATCCCCAAGGTCTTTGAATAAAGGGGAGGCAGTAACCCTGGGCTACTGTTTCCAGTGCCAATGCATCCAAAGTAATACCTTGCCATTCTTTCAGATGCTGTGATAGTCTGCCTCCCACTTGAGCTTCGCGAGTCAAGACCTCAGGGTGGTGTTGAGGCGGTTGAAGAAGCGGCTGATGGTAAAGACGCTGCTGCTTGGGCGGGTTTTGCATATCTCCCTCGTGCACCACGAGGGAATCTGCTCTGTTCTCTTTGACCAGTCTGTCCTCAGGCTCTTCCAACTGAGGAGTAGTAGCGAAAGGACCTACCCCTCCAAGATGATCCGCTGGGGTGAAAAGGCTGTGGCTGCCTCACTGTGGCACTTAAGCACTTGGCTGCCGCCTTTGAGGTCTGCAGCTTTTCAAGGCTTTCATCAGCCTTATTAGGAGCTGTCAAAAGGCATGTTAAGGAGCCTGGATTGTACATCCGGTGCAAATCCTGACTTCCTCAACCATACAAATCTGCATATGACAGTTCTTGCCGCAATGGCCCTGCTGACACTGTCAGCAGTGTCCAAACCTGATTGCAGAGACTCACACATGGCCTCCTTGCCTTCCCTTATGAGGTTCATGAAGCAGTCTCTTTTCTCACCTTCAGGGATGTGATCAGCCACCATCGCTATGCAGTCCCACAGGGTGAATGTAAACTTTACAAGGGCACATGTTGAATTAGCAGGCTTTAAAGCCATGCTGCTTGCAGAAGAGACTTTCTTTACCCAAGAATCAATGCATTTGTCATGCCTATCAGGCGCAATGGTTGGGTACGCAGCTTGCTTGGAGGCAGACGTAGCTGCTTGTACTACTAGGCTTTCGGGAGTTAGATTTATTGATAGCTAGCCAGGGTCGCTACTGGATGGCCTGTATTTTTTTGTTAGATTTATGTTTACTGCGGGGCTGGACTCTGGAGCCTCCCAGTTTGCTCCAACCCTTTATTGCAGTGCCACGTTGAATGGTAATATAGTGTCATTTTGAGGACCTTTGTCCAATATGTCAGTCAGGGCGTCTTGTTCAAAAGCAGGAGCTGGTCTACTCCACCCCAGGAATTCCACTACCCTGGACATTAAGCTTCTGTAAGATGTGATCAGCTGGGTCTGGTTTCCCAAAATCTAGTTCTGGGGAGGGGTCTACCACACTAGCTGGTTGTAGGGTGTTATGCAGTTCCCTAACCATGGTCTCTTCAGAAATGAAACATTCAGGTATGTTATTTTTTTGAATACTTGGAGTATCCAATTGGAGACCACGTGGAGGGGTATCATCTGAGGTTTCATAGCCCTTGTATAATGAAAGTTAAGGATCTCAAGAGATCCTTCTTAGGTAAAGGTTTTAAAACCTTTCCCTGGCTTTTTGAGGTAAAGGCGTAGAAAAATGTACAATGAGCGTTGAGGTTTCATGTATCGCGTCAATGGTGTCGACATCAGTGGCGTTAATGTCAACGGCTTGACTTTGGGCTTGTGCTTCGAGGGACTTGACCCTTGACTTGAAGGCTTTGTCGACAATTTCTCGTCTTGTCGAGTACTCAAACATTCTCGAATAGTCTTAGGCTTATGACCCTGGCTTGAGGGCAAGCAGGGTATTGCCTTGGCCTCATGCCTGTCAACGACCATAGCATGGCCACTTTTATGCTTTGACGTGGATGAGGCCTGATCCTCTCAGAGTTTGCACATCTTATTCCTAAAGTGTTCCCACTCCTCTTTGGAGGAAGATTTGCTCCTTCCTGAGGAAGAAGGTGATCTGTGCCTTCCGTTTGATTTTTTTGATGACGACAAGAAGTGTCTGCTCCTCGAGTGGGACCATTTTTTTTTATCAGTTTTTGTGAGGAGAGAAATCTCTCAGCTCGCGGGATGACCCAAATTTAGATGAGTGTACAGGGATTTGGGGACAATCCTACCCATCGACAGTTTCGCTTTGCACTCTTTCAAGGCCTTACTGTCATCGACAGTCGTGGGTTACATGCTCAACGCCCAGTCACCAGATCGATATCTTATGCGGGTCCGTGATGGACATTTATGCGCCGCCTTTTAGGGACTTTTTGAAGTCTGTCTTCAGAGTATTCGGAGCTGAAGACAACGCCATTTTTGATGCTTTTTCGGCACATAGTAAAAGAACAATTATAATTATACCTGTATCAACGAATACAAGGATAAGGGAGGTATTCTCTTAGTCCTGGGCTGAGAGTTGTACTGGAAGCACCAGGGGAAGGGAGTCATTCCCCCCCCTGGTTTTATTGGAAACTGCATACATCTACACCGGGAGAAGGGAGCCATTCTCCTGGATGTGAAATTGCAAAAAGCCTGGGTGAGGCCCAAGAGCCAGGGGAAGGGAGTCATATCCCCTAGCATATAACATTCTTTGGACACTGTTCAAGAAGCAGGAGAAGCCATTCTCCTGAAGAAGAAATGTAATGTTAGTTAATTTGACAGACCTTCAGCTAGAGCCTTTAGTATTAGTTTTTGACGATCGGGATAGTGAGGACCTTTTCTACACAAGAAATAAAAGTTTAGAACCAAAACCATGCCTCCTTTGTGACAGCGACCTTCTTCGACCCCCTTACACCTTCCATGCAATAGAGGTGGGTCGCTAAACTGTGGGGGTAGGAATATTAACATTCACCACTGGTAGCGTCAGTCAGCTTAATGCCAAATAAGTACAAAGTCACCTAAAAAGCCTGAAGGCACAGACCAATATTCGTAGCCCAAATGGCCTGCAAATGCAGTAAGTCCCCAGTCTAGAGGATGGTCCACAGAGGAGATTTACAGCAAGATTGATGTGGTTTTTGGTTGTATGTCATTGTCTGACTGGATGGTAGGACTGGTCTGGAGCAGGATGCTGGTCAGAGGGAGTGTGTGCTTGAGATCATCGCTGTTGCACCACTTGCTTGTTCCCTCCCTGGGGAAGTCCCTGTAAGGACTTGAGGTGCTGGTGGGGTGGAGAATGAGGTTTTCTCTTTGTTAACCCCTTCGGATGGATGGCACATTAATGAGTTGAGGATGCTCTTCCCAGGAGGGGGCGTGATCTCTGCAGACTATCCCCAGGCGCAGCTTGTCTTCATCATCACCACCTCCTCTTTGTAGATGCCTGGGTTTGTCTCTCCTGCTCATTGCTGGTGTTCTAATTGGTAAAGGGGAGCAGAGATGCACAGACATGGGGCATCCTACACACAGATATAGTCGCTGTAACTGATCTGTAAGAAATGCAGGCAACGCTGACTGGAATTGTGCAGAGCACATTGTACTGCTGCACGGTTGAGACATCTGGCAGTCATATGGCTTGGTTGAGCGATTACTGCAACATGACAGAAAAGTATTGGGGAAAAGTCTGTTTGTCTAGAATATATAGAAACATTTCACTCACCATTAGCATAAATACATGTTAAATAACTCCATTTCATCAATATGTGTTAAAGTACTCAAATACTTTAATCAACGCCACACAATATTTAAATACATGAGAAAGAATCATAATAATGTTGGGAAGAGAGAAAAAGTCAAGAAAGAAACACTTGTTGAGCTGATAAGAATGCTAAAATGTTCTATTGTTACTGCCCGATAGAATATCAAAGTTACTCACTCTAGTGACTACCTTACTCCTAGCCCACAGTACCCTTTCCTCCATAATTTTGGAACATTTTGTCCTGCGGGATGGGCCCGGAGCACTTTTTGAAGCATCAAAAAATATTCATTCTCCTTTTGTTTTTAAGCTAGGCCCCCTGCGGGGGGCTGTAGCTATGTGTTCCGGACCCCCGCCCAGCGCATCAGCCTTCAGTCCTTTTCTATCACCACAGGTCGAAGAACAATTTAACAAATAGAGGAAAAATTTTAGAGGGGTAGGTGGGTGGGCGTGCATATGGAGGAAAGGGGACTATGGACTAGGAGTAAGGTAGTCACTACCGTTAGTAACTTTGTTATACTCCTACATCCCGTCCCCTTTCCCCCATACTTTTGGGAGATTCTCAAGCATTGTCCTATGAAACGGGTGGATGGAAATAGTTTACAGAAAAAAGGTTTTTGAACACTGCCGGGCCAAACTGGGCAACTGCCCAGGAACCGAGATCAAAGCAATAGTACTTACAGAAAACCAAAAGTGAGGAACATGTAGCTGCTTCGGCAATGGTCTCCCACGGAACACATTTCTGAAAAGCGACAACCGCTGCTTTCCCTCGCACTAGATGTGCGTGGATGCCTTTTGGAGCTTGCAGGCCTTGTACCGTATAAGCTTTCGAGATACACGATGCAATCCAACGCGAGATCAAAACCTTGAGGCAGGGGTTCCTTTCAGATTCCCAAAAGGTATCAAAGAGTTCAGAAGAGCCTCTGAAGTCACTTGTTATCTGTAAGTAAACTGGGTTTGGAAAGACCACCGGCAAGGAAGCAAGGAAGGAAAGAAGCAAGCAAGCAAAGAAATTGGGAAGGAAGGAAGCAAGCAAGGAAGCAAAGAAATTGGGAAGGGAGGAAGCAAGCAAGGAAGTAAATAAATTGGGAACGAAGGAAGCAAGGAAGGAAGGAAGCAAATACATTGGGAAGGAATGAAGCAAGGAAGGAAGGAAGCAGGGAAGCAAGGAAGGAAGGAAGCAGGGAAGCAAGGAAGGAGAGCACCACCTTGTCCTTATGAAAAACCAAGAAAGGATGCTCAGTAGAGAGGGCTTACAGTTCACATTCTTGTGGCCGATGTAACAGCTACCAATAAGGCCACTTTCCAGGTGAGGAACGCAAATTCTACAGTGGCCATTGGCTCAAAAGGTTTGTGAAAGAGCGGTGAGGACCACACTGATGCCCCATTTAGGATGAGGTGGCTTGACCAGAGGAAAAAGAAGAAGCCCAACGAAATGTCTCTATGACCTGATTTGTCAGAGTGAAAGAACAAGTATCCGTGCTAAGGTAGGCCCCAATGGTAGACTAATAAGTTCTGTATGACAAAATGTTGATGCCCGTGGCCACTAGATGTAATATTAACGACAGGACACAATTAATATAAGCTAGACAAGGGTCAAAACTGCTTGACAAGTCACCAATGACAGAACCAAAGCCATTTGCTTTTGTACTGGGTTCTTGTTGAAGGTTTGCGCGTCACCTGAATTATACACATATTGTCTTCTGAGAGACTAAACTACGTTAAGGATTTGAACTCGGGAACCATGCTCCTAAAATGAATGATTGGGGGAGGGATACCACACATGTTGATTGTTTGGTGCAGAAGAGTAGGGATCTGCGCCAACCCGATCGGGTTGCATATGGACAGGTGCTGAAGTACTGAGAACCAGAACCTCCTGGCTGGCCACCAAGGAACTATGAGTAGCAAAGTGCAATTATTGGTACTCCCGAGTTTCCAGATCAATCAATGAAACATTGTCAGAAGAGGGAAGGCATACGCTAGGATGTTGTCCCACGGAATCTTGAGCGCATCCCCCAAGGAAGATGCAGAGTTTGTCCTTGAAGGGATAGCACAGAACCTTTTTGTAGGCCGACGTCACAAACAGATCCACCATAGGGAGTACCCAACTGAGAGAAAAGGTCGACAAGAACATTCTCGTTGATCTCCTACTTGTGTTTCGCCACAGACTGACGGCTGAGGGAATACGGCGCAATATTATTCCGTCCTGGAAATGTGCACTGCCTGTAGCCAGATTCTGCATGGCCCATTCCCAAATCTGGATGGCTAGATTGACAAGTGAGGGAGCACCGGTGCCTCTATGTTTGTTCACATAAAACAGCCACCGAATTGTCTGTGCGTATTCTCACTACCTTGCTGAAAATGAAAGGCCGAAAAGCTGTCAAAGTCAGAAATACTGTCAAGAGTTGAAGGTAATTTGTATGAGACATCCTGTCCTGAGGTGGCCATAGGTCGAAAACCTCGAGATGATTTAACGTAGCCCCCAGCCCAGAAGGAAGGAGTCTGTCGTTATTGTGGGTTGTGTTGAAGGCTCCTGAAAGGAGGATCCCTCTAAGAGGTTGTTGATAACCGACCACCATTGGAGATCCGCCAGCATAGATGATGGGATCGCTATCATTTGGGTCTGGGTATGAAGCTAGAGACCGATTACTCTGTAGAGCTAGTGTTGTGTGCCTCATCTTTAGCCTTGCCAGAGGAAGAGCCAGAACACATGAGGCCCTGAAGCATAGGAGCCTTTGAAACCACCAGACTAACCTGCGAGATGAGTTGAGAAACAGCAAGTGACAATTCTCAAATACTGTCCGCTGTTAGAAAGATCTTGGCTTTGATGGTATCCCAGCGAAAACCTAAGAAAAATCAGGGCCTGAGAAACCGTCATCGACTTTCGCCAGTTTATTGACAGCCCAAGTCAGGACAGTAGTTGGAGAAGGGACTGAAGGTTGTTTGCTGCAGTCTGCAGACAGTGACTCTGAAATCTTCCAAATATGGATAGACGTGGATTCCTTGGAGCCTGAGGAACACTGCAATGACTGCCATTGTTTTCATAAAGACCTATGATGCTGAACTGAGACCAAAGGGGAGGACTCGATATTGCAAATGGTCCATCACTACCGAGAAGCAAAAAAATTTGAGCTGTTGATCCCATATCAGGATATGCATGTAAGCACCCGGGAGATCTACCACTCGCGATGAGCCAATCGCCCTTCCGAGGAGAGAATCTGATCTGGTTGGGTGTGAACATCTTGAATTTCTCTTGGGGAAGGGAAAGATTTAAGTTGGACATGTCTAGGATAGTGCCTAGGCCAGCCTGGTTGAGTTTGGGAACTGAACAAATATAAATAAAATCCATCCCCTTGTTCTGATGGAGGGACACGCTCCAGCGCCCTGAGGTCCAAGAGCTTCTGCACCTCGGCCCTGAGAGAAGGAGACCCTGTCGGATGTAAAGGGGGGTGAGAAGGTGAGATATCTGGAAGGGGTAGCCGAAAGCCTGCCCAGGCGATGGACAAAACCTCTCTGGCCGTCTGTTATGGTCGTCCACGCCTCCAGGTGAGACGGAATCCGTCCCTCCCACTGGAGACTTGTGGTACCGATGAGAAACAAAATTTTGCAGATTTATCGGGGGCTGAGGACCAGGAGAAAAACTGGCCACATTGCATCCGTTTGCGCCGCTTTTGTTTTGTTGTGTTTGTCGTCAGAGAGGGAATGGAAAAGCTTGTCTTGAAGAGTACAGTCTCGAAATTCTGACAATTCCTTCCATAACTTGAGGTTGGCTGACGCAAGTATGACATTCGCGTTTGCCTGACGTAGCTGAAGCCCTGCATTGGCAAAAAAGTCCCTGCCCTGATACCGTTGAGGATCTGGTCTTCTTTAGACAATACCTGCGAAGCGGCAGTCAAGGAGGAGAGGAAAGGCTTAGATTGAAGTGTAGGCGATGCCACTGCCGAAGAGGAAGGAAGTGGGCAGGAAGCTAAAGGAATTTTTTTCTGATGACTGGAGCTTATATTTTTTTGTTGATGAGATGCCCGGTATGGGATTTCTCCCAAATTTTGCAGGCATCTGTGAGCACGTCTTTTTGAAGAAAACATCAGCGCTCTTGTAACTTTAATGTCAGTGCCCCCGAGAGAGCACTGCAGGGCTGGGGGATTCGGAGTTCGAAGGTGCTCATCTTCGTCCATCTGCCCTCGTCCTTTTTGGCGGGAACTGAAGGCTGTTGTGAAAGACGTGGTGTATCAGGCCCCTTTTGCTCAGGTGGCTGCATAACAAGAGTTGGCAGTACCGTAGGAAATGGAAGCAGGGGATGCACTGGAGGAGGCGGCCCTGCTGGAAGCAGAGGAGCAAATTCTGCTGCCTGCTGAGGCAGTGGAGGAGCAGACAGACTTGAGAGGCACATATCCTTGAAAAGATCCCTAAAATACACCTTACTCGGGTCCTAGTGCATGAGGGCGTGCCTGGAATTTGCCAAAGAACACATCCTCCGGGGAAGGCCTAAGCTGAGGAGTGGGTAACGCTGATCCAACAAGCCATATCCCCACAACTCCACTGAGGTAGGCTGCCACGATGGTCCGCCCCTGACTGGATAGACATAATGCAGAGGAGCAGAAGTTGTGGGGAGTGCAACTGTTTTCGGGAGAGGAAATCTCGAGTGCCAGTCGAATGCCAGCCGAAAAGGATTTCTGCTATCCAGGTTGGGCAATGAAAAAGGCGGCTCTGCCCCCATCCCAGGTCCCACGGACACAGTCGTTGATTTGGAGGGACCTGACAAAATGGCTGTCTCAGATCGCGTAGTTTGGGCCCCATTTTGTCACTCCCTGTGGAGATCTCTGTCACAGGCTTATGTGAGGCCATTGTCACCACAGGATTTACAGGAGCTTTGGAGTCAATTTTAGCCCATTGTGAGAGAACCTCGGCAGGGCCGGTACTGGAAGACTTAGGACTTTTGCCCACAATTCTTGCTCCCTCAGCAGGAACGTTATGGTGTTTAGCCCCTTTGAGGGGATCCTCCATTCTGCTGGTTTTCTTTTTAGCCCCTATTTGGGGATCCTCGGGTGCGAGCACAGTACTTTTACCCACTTTCCATGGAACCTCGCAAAGAATCCCAGTACATATACCCGTGACTGGAGATCCTCAGGAGTTACCCTGGTAGAATTTGCTCTGGAACGGGCAACCCCAGGGGTGACCCCAGTACACTTAACCCCTTGAAGGGGAACCTCAGAGGCTACTCCGGTATCCAGGTTAGATCTCTTTCGGGATACCTCAGGACGAGCCATGGTAACGCTAGAGACGTTAAGGCCCCTCCCAACAACGGATGGGCCGAGGAAAGAGTCACCCGGCCGGTGAGCCCTAAAAAGTAAGTAATTTACCGGAGACTCTTCTCGTTGATTAACTGTTGAAGGTGAGTCGGAGGTAACCACTGGAACATGCCCTCCTACTGACAAGCCTATGCTGAAGTGACGCTCACAAGAAGAACAGGACACGAAACCCTGATGCTCCAACATAGACGGAGATGAAGATGACCACAGAACCGGAGCAGGAAGAGTTGAAGGACAAAATGGGAAAAAACTAAATTCCCACGATGCAAGTGTGCCCGACCCCGATCGTGCAGAGACAAGGGGGCTACAGTCATGCACGGTGGTCCCACGTAAAAATAAAAGGACAAAATATTTTGTGATGCTTCAAAAGGTGCTCTGGTTCTGTCCCGCAGGACGGAATGTCCCAAAAGTATGGAGGAAAGGGGGACGGGACAGTAAGAGGTGAACATTGATGTTTTACGGTTCATAAAAAAATAGGTGCAAAGAACATTTGCTACATTTTTTACTTGCTTATAAAAATATTCCCATTGGGAATGGGAATTATATTCTTTACTCCAGAACAATCATCTTACTCCCAACTTTAAAAGATAGGGCGTAAAATACCCCCACTCCAAAATCTTATTTGGAGCACTGCCCGTAATGATGGGGAAAGGTTGCGGCAAATGAGACCTAGAATTCTCATGCAGTGGTGACTGTGTGGAAGAGGGCAGAAGGGATAGGTCAAGGTGGGGTGCAGCAAACTAGTAATTCCAAAGACATTTATGAAACTATAAAACAGCCTCTGAAAAAGCTAGCAGCTCGCAAGTCAAATTCTGATAGTAAAAATCTCATCTGATTTACTTATAGTCTTTTATAAAAGGTCACTAAGCTGTCGGAAACAAAGGGAAGACACTGTGCAAAAGCTTCTAAAAGAAGAAGGCATCAGAGATTATAAGCTGAAAGTGGCTGGAACAGTTGTCGATCAGAGAGGTTTCCCACCAGGTCTCAGGTGATATTACCACTCTATTCATGTTCAGCCACCAATGAAAATGCTCGGCTAGTAGGCCGTAACCACGGATGCAAACTCACATTCTGATCATCACAGCTAGCCATATATTAACTTATCCTTTAAATCCCTGCTGACTACATTGCTTGTGCTTGGTCTGTCGTGAGAATACAAACGGACTGGTGTCTTTAGTAACCTTTTTTTCTTTTCCATGGCAGGAATTTTGCGTTGTGCTAATTTTTCTTTGATGCCAAGACCATGAGCTTGCATCTAAAAGACACCTGCTCTATTACACTGACCTTGCGCCACAAATATACCTACAAGAATGACTGATTAACTGAATAAACGTATTCACAAATGAAACGTGTGGCATATAGATGTAATGCCATCAAATGATCATGCAACCTGGGTTAAGTTTAAACATATCTATAATACGGTTCACTATTTCAAACCTCTGTGGTGGTTAACAGTGCTGTTCTGTAACCTATAAGTGTTTCTTTAAACAACACTCTCCATTATAATTGGCTAAAACTATTCAGCTGTATGCAATATTTTATAACTGTTCATATTTTCTGATAATCGGTTGCCTTTTGGATGGTCCGAAAATATGTTTTATGCTTAGTAACCGAAGTATTCAGGACAGTTTTGATTTGGCAACGTACAAAGAGGAGCCTACAGTCGCTTGCAACAAATCTCCACAGCCATAATTTCAATCAGTTTCTCTGTGCTTACACGCTTCAGGCTATTTGGTATTAATATATCCGGTAACAAGTTTTATTTCTCCACTATTCAGCATCAGTGTAAAAGAAACATGCATTGTCAAAAAGATCAATATCATAGTTCCTTTGATAACAGGAAAAAGGAATGTTCAGAATGTTGTGGTCTATTTATCTCTAGTGTGCTGATGCAAAACGTACATCTGAACCCCTTCACGTGCCTGCAGAATAGAACCCATTTCATATAATTAATTGCAATTATTACCACACTGTTCTATACACATTTCCTAAAATGCCTGTTTTTGTGTACCAGTGTTGCCCTCTGAGGGAACACACACAGAAAAGAAAGACACAGACACCAGGGAATTAAAAGGTTTATTAAGTGTAGTGTAGTATAGTGTAGTATTTGAAATCCACCATGGGGCTGAATGGAATGTTGAAGGAGAAAAAAAAAGAAAAAACGAACTATGGAAAATAACTCCCCTGCCCAACCATGGGCTGGGCAGGGAAGAGAGAAAGAATCCAGAGGGACTTGAAAAACGACAGTTAAAGAGGGCAGTTGAAGAAAAGAAAAAGTAGAGCGACTTACCTTGGGGGGTTGCTGCCTCGAGCAGTCTCCTAGGGATTGAATCCATCAAGCAGCGCTGGTCTGCAGCCCCTTAGGGACTGATTGCAAGGTGGTCGAGCTGCTATGCCAGGAGCAGTTCGACCACACCGGGGCTGTGACGTGCGTCGGCCTGCCCAGAGCCCAGAACATATGGGCCCCAGAGACATTTGGAGCCCGGGTAGCATGGTAGTGGCTGCGTTGGCCCAGTAAGAACAGCCCAGCTGGGGCTGTGTGTGGGGGCAGCCCTGACTGGGCTGCATTGCCGTGCCCCCAAATTTCTGCCTCGTGCCAGGAGCAGCCCAGGAGTCGCCAGGAGGTGAAGCAGAGTAGCGCAGCAGAAGCCTGCTCCTCCCCGGAGGGTGGAGTTGTGAAGCTATGAGTCCCGGGTCAGTCTTGCCGGCCAACCTGGGTGAAGAGAGGAGGCAGAGAAGTCCTGAGCTGCTCTGCTGAGCGGTCCCGGTGAAGAAAGTTCCAGGCTTCCCAGTGTAGCAGCCCAGGTGGGGACACGGCACGCCCCATGCGTCCAATGATGCATTGCTGAGGGGGTGGGCCAGGAGGAGGTTGTGGGAGCGGCAATGAGCATGGCAGTGTCCCCATGGCAACAGGGATGCCACCGAAAATAAAAATGGTGCTGGGTGCGGCGGTGACATCGAGTGGGCCCCCCAGCCAATGGGGCCCACCCTGTATATTTAAAGTATGTTGCGCGATGGTGATGTTGGGTGTACCCCTGACAACGGGCCCCCTCTGAAAATAATAAAATAACGGCAGGTGCGGCAGTGAGTGCAGGTGGGCCACCCTGAAGCTAAAGAGGAGTCCCGGGGCACAGCGGCAAAGTGTGGGCGGACCTCCACACGCACAGGGGGACGCCCAAGACAAAAAACAAGTGCAGGCTGCACAATGAATACAGGTGGCCCCAAGTGGTGGATGCGGCCACACTCTAAAGAAGAGGGCCTAGGGCCCCACCGTATGAGATATCCAGGACAGGAACAGTCTGCAACATTCATCAAGCCAGCTAGCCATCACCCAGCGTGTTATCAGGGGCAGCTCTGCACCCACTCGCCCAGAGCCAGCGCCACAAGGACAGCGGTCCCTGCTTAGATGGAGCTCACACCAGGGGAATCCTAGGGTAAAGTGTTAAAGATAAAGGGTGTTTTAATAAAGAGGGGTCCCCGTTGGGATCCTTATAGAAACTGTGGTGTCTGTGTCCATTAGTCATCTAAGAACTCGGGGTGTAGCACAGCTCCTGTAAGAAACTTATTTGCAGATTGCTCAGTGCCTCACCAGAACGGCTAGTCTGGGATAGTGGGGTGACACCAGTGTGTTCCACTTCTGGACTGTAGTTTTTTTTTTTTTTAATACTGGGCGCTCCCGGGTGAGGTTAAAAAAAAAAAAAAAAAAAAAAAAAAAAAAAAAAAAACGGGCTACACATGACCACCACAACACACCAAATAATTTGCTATTATCTAGGCTTGAAAGCCTCAGACTGCATCGCCCCTTTGCATGGGCTTTATTCTATTTCCTGGGTGGGTTTGCTGTCGCATTCATACCAAGGCCCAAGCATTGCAGGGCTGTTTGGGGGCCTGGGCGCTTCACCGCAGATCATTCAGCTACACATGCAGATGTTAGTTGGAAGTTTTCCTTTGCTGTTGACTTTTAAACCCGCTATCCACCACATCGTTGACACCTAACTGACCAACTTCAGGAGCCCCTTCTTCAAGTAAATACATACCATACATTTTTGAAAGATTTAAATATGAAACACAAAACGAAAGTAAAAGTATTTCACAGTAAATGTTAGAGAACTCCGCATCTCCACTTCTGCCACTAAGAAAAAAGTCGAAAATGCCAGATTTAGAAATGTCGGAGACAAGCACGGTTTTCTCTAGAAGCCACCTCGTAGGTAGATTGCAACCAATTCTTTAAGTTCGCAGCGTTAGCAAAAAGGAAGGAAATCGCCATAATTTGAAGAGCGCTCTGGGGCATAAGAAAGCCTGCCATAATGCCAGGGAATCTCTTCCTACAAACCTTGCGAGAAATAGAGGGGGGGGAGGGGGGATATATAGCTATTCTAGTCCAGACTGACACTGCATGCCATCTTGACTGTTCAATAAAATACCTCTTTAAGGGCCAGTTCTGTGCAAGCACTAATAGGGAATGATTTGGCGAAATCGTTCCGGGGAAACAAAGAGGAGGGTGCCAGTGCAGCTGCCTACAAATGAATTTCAAAATGAGAGTCACAATATCAGTCCGATCGATATCCCTCCGACACCCAAGACTCCCATGTCACAAACATGACATTGGGGAAATGCATCAGCAGATGGATTGCGGCCAAATGTCTTTGTTTTCTCAAAAGCGCTGCATCGATGCCAGAACAATTTATTACCTCCATATTTATTTGTTTTTTGCCATAACACCACATTTTTGGTCACCTGCGCTTTAAGATCGGTTTAGTTCGTGAAGAGCACCGTAAACATTTAAATACAACACCAGATCCATTAAACTCAAGAATCAATGCAATGCATCATTAGGCAAAAGGCGAAAACTAGTTCTCGTTGCACAGCACATAAATTACAATTTTGGAGCAGTCTTTCTGGCAATGGCTCCGTTTTGATCAACGAAGCTCTAGTGCCCCCTGGTGGCTTTACCGATAAGAAATGCACCTCATGTACTTGAAAAACACACACACATGAACTGTTTTTTTTGTTAGATTTGTATAGCAGGATGTGTACACATTAAAACACCTTTTCAAAAAATAGTTCTGGTTAAACGAGCAAATAGTTCAAGTATAAACACCCAACACATAGCACTACACAACCTTAACACTCCTTTCAACTATGGTGTTGATGTAACCGGCCTAATATTAAAAGTGAGTGCTAAGATTGGCTTTGTGGTGGTATGGAGCGAGTGTTTACATTTTGTGTTTTATGGTTGAATTTGTAGTTGTAAAGTGCCCGTTTGTACCTTAATGTTGTTAGTCCCCACTCTCTGTAGAGTGTACTATTTGTTAGATTAAGCTTCACTTTTTTTCAAAAGGTTATTTTTTGTCTAATTCTAGTGTTTTTTTCGGGGTAAGTTGTATAGCGAATACGTGTAAGTAGTAAGTAAATGCAGTATGTGCCCATGTCATACATGTACACAATTTACATCTCGTATATCTTAAGATACATATTAAAATCCACATCAAAGTTACTCCTAACTTGATGAGTTTTTTTTTATATGTATAGCAGTGTGCATGTACATATTCTATTGCACGTGCATGCCCAGTTCCGAGTACAAGATGAACATTCGTTTAGCGAATGTCTTCCAGCCCTTCTATGAGTGTTTGGTGTGTAAGCATCTGGAAATGTGTGTGTTGCGTAGGATTTGAAGTGATATGAAATTAATAGGTTTTATATGCAAAGTTTCACTTTGTTGCATGTTTTTATACATTTAGGAGGCATATAAGTTTCACAGCTCGTACATGTATGCCATTTACTTATCCTATTAGTTTCATATGCATTTCCTTTTCTGCCAGCCTCCAACCAGCTAACATCCTGGGACAAGGCCTGGCTTCAGCATTGCCTTCAATTTTACCGGGCCTTTTCCAACATGGCCGACAGCATCCACGAGAGGCTCTGAGGCTTCCACCTGACTCCTTTCGCCTCGCCTGATTGGCCAGTGCATTGAACATATCCCCACAAGGTAATCGGTTGATGATAGGGCATGTGGGGCTGAATGACTGGGGTTTCGAGTGGGGAAGCGTGAGTCGAGGGACTGTGCGGTGTGTGGGGTGCCTGAGACTGTGGGACATTTTTTGCTTAGGTGTGAGAGACATGTTGAAGAGAGTGAATTGATGAGGGTTCGGTTGACTGCGCTGGGTGTGGCTGAGCTGAGTGGGAGGGCTTTGCTGGGAGGTGACTGGGTGAGAGGCAGGAGGAGGAGCAGTGTGATGTTGGATTTTGTGAGGCAGACGGGGCGGTGGGAGGAGTTGTGAGTTTATGTGTGCTAAGTATTGATTGGTGGGTCTGGTGCACATCATCCTTTAGGATGGGGAAGCGCCTGCGTGGGTCCGCCCATGTCTCCGATAATTGAGGAGAAGAAGAAGATCCTGCAGGTGAACGCCGGCCCCCAATTAAGGGCCACCTCAAAGGGCAGAGACTCACCTGGTCTGGCCCCGTCCTGGTCCTTTCCACAAGGCGCTTCCCCTCGCCCCTACCCCCAACTTCTCTGGTGGCAGCCTCCACCGTGGCTGGGTGCCCACGTGTCTTCCTGCTTACCCTTCACCCCTGCTGCAACGCTCACGTTCTCCTAACCATGAGCCCGACTCATATTCTGACTAACCTATTTTCGTGGCTGCCGCAACCATGCTCCTCGCATCGCTCCGGGTGAACACGCTTTCCGTCTACACCATCCAGTGCATCCCCTTCACCCTCATGACTCATTTTCTTCTCCTCGCCTGCCTAAAGTGCGCCACGCACCCTTCCTGAACTGTGTTAATCGGCTGCACTATCACCTCCCTCCACTCAGCAAATTTTCACCTTGACTTCTAAATATTGAAAAACTATTCTTGATGTCTGATTCTGCAGGCCTTATTTGAATGTTGCTTTTTTTGTGGCTGTATGTTTTAAATCAAAATCTAGATATTTCCGATTCTGCAGGCCTTATTTGAATATTGCTTTTTGGGCTGCATATCGATTCTGCAGGCCTTGCTTAAAAACTACATGCTGTCTGTAATCCAGAATATCGAATCCTGCTGCTCATAATTCTTTGCCTGTGACTAATGCTATGCTGTTATCGATCCTGTTGCCCTGCTTACATACTGACATTTCTCATGTATGCAGAACGTCAAACCTAGCTTTCTAAATACCTGCCGGTCTTGCTAGAATCTTGTTTAAAGTACCTGCTCCACCCGTCTCCTGCTTGGCTGCTAGACCGTTGGGGAATTCTTTTATGCACTCTGCAGCTCTCCGTCTCTCTACCTCCCCTGGGCATCCTTCTGTCCAATCCCCCTTGCCACCCCCCGCCTCCCTATGGTGCACTCCATCTCCCCCATCTATTCTAACTGCTATTCTATTACCTATCCCCCCCTCTCTTGAAGCCTTGAAAGACAACATTAAAGAAGGGTCTCCTGGTCTCAAACCCAGGTCTGCCCATTGCCGACAGCTATGTCAATGCTCTCTCCAGGCAGACTATCAATGGCATTCTCTTCGGCGTTTGCTCTCTGGACCTATGAGCTCCCCATATGTTTTCTGTCCTCTCCCTTTTCTCTTCTTCATCCATTAATGTTGAAACCAGGTGGTAAGTGCTCTTGGCACACTTCCCATCATCCAGGTGCATCATCAATGTGTACTTGAATGGCACTATCATGGCCAAGTATTCTCAGCCCAAGCTCCTCCTTTGAGAGGTGCCTTCCATCTCTCATTAACGTCCACCCTTCTCCTGCCACCACTCTGTCACCTCCCCTTCATCCTTGCCCCCCTCCGGCAGTGGTATGACCTCCCTGTACCCCTCTTCGGAAAACCTGTAAAGGTGACAACCAGCTTCACTTCGCTACCTCCAACTCTCATGCTGCTGCCAAACACTCCTCTGACATCTCTCACCTCCTCGAAGACTTTGATCTCAACATCCTCCCGCTCAACAAGACGTGGTTCAATGACAGCTCTGTCACTGCTCTTGACACTCTTCTTCCTGGGGGCTACAAGACACTCACCAAGTCCAGGTGGAGTGGCACTTGTCTTCCCTGAATGGATCCCTGCCTCTATTAACATACAATCCTTTTCCTCCTCCTGAATGTCTTGTCTGCAAGCTTTGCATCTCTCCTACCCTGTCGATCACTCTTGCTATCGTAGTGGGCCCACATCACTTCTTCTCTCCTGACTTCTAATATTCTCCTCGGAGACTTCAATATTCATCTGGTCTCTCCTGATGCGGCCTTACTCTTCCGCAACCTCTGTGAATCGTTCTCCCTCACCATACTTCCCTCTGGTCCGGCACACTCTGGAAGCCCCCAGCTCAGCTGACCTCGGTCTCTAACCCCCTCAGTACACCACTCTCTTGGTCTAATCATTCTCTCCGGCTAAGCCTCTGCCTGCACTGTCAGCCTCCTTCTCTGTCTTCTGACCGATGAAGTGTCAGTAGCCACCTCTTTTATTCCCCCTCTACTCCTGCTATTGACTCCCATTCTGACTCAGTCCTTCCTAACCTTCACCCCTCCATCTCCAACACCCTTGACATCCTTGCCCCTCCCATGAGGATCTGCATGAAAGCTGCCTCCAAATGCAACAGTTGGTATGATTCCGACCTAGCCTTGCTGAAAAGCAAGTGCAAAGGTGCGGTACAGAAGTGGTTGGGGTCTCGCACATCCTCTGGCAAACTGGTCTATCCCCTGCTCCAAAGGCATTACAGACTGTCCATCCAGTCCAAGAAATGGGTCCATATTCAAGCCCGCATTTCAGGGGCCACCAACAACACAGCTGAACTTTTCAGAATCTGCAAGGAACTTGCCAATACTACTGCAGTCTCTACTGTTCCTCTTCCTTCCGAGGCCCTCTGAACCGCTTTGGCCTCCCTCTTCACAACCAAAACTCAGGACATCCTGTCCTCACTCTCCTCTATTCCTCTCCCACCCCCTCCTGCACTTGGGCATCCCTTGGCCCCTCTCACTCCAGCCCTCCTACTCTCCTCCTTCTCACCCACAGCACCTGATGAGGTCACCAAAACTGTTTGCTCTATGAACGTCTCCTCCAAACAGGTACTTCCCTACTCCTCTAGAACTAACTAGCACAACAGTTGCGCCCTCGCTCCCTCTCTGGCTGAGTTCTGCAATCACTCTTTCCCCACTGGCTCCGTTCCATTACCTCTCAAGCACTCCCTTGTGCAACCCCTCCTAAAAAAAGTCAGCTGCGGACCCTTCCTGCCCAGCTAACTATCGCCCTATCTCCACTACCCCCTTCATTGGGCAAACTCTTGGAGAAGTTGGTCATCTCCCAACTAATCCATCACATTGAATCTGTTGGCTGTCTCCACGACCACCAGTCTGGCTTCAGAGAAGCCAGAGGCATGGAAACTGCTCTCCTGAACACCCGTGAAGACTTGCTCTCAAACCTCGATTCCAACACTCCCTCTGTTCTCATCCTCCTCAATCTGTCCTCTGCCTTTGACACTGTCAATCATGTCAGCCTCCTGAATCGACTTCGTGATACCCTGGGCATCACTGGCCGGGCTGACCTCTTTCCTTTCAATAGATGCCTTCCCAGTTCTAATGGGTCCCTTTCTCTCCTCTACCTCAATCTCTACTTGCAGCGTCCCTCAGGGCTCTATCCTCTCGCCATGGCTTTTTAGCATTTACTGTGCCCCTCTTTCCCACTTAATCCCCCACCTTCTCTTCCCACTTCCAGTTTTATGCGGCTGACACTCGGCTCTCCTTTAAGCTTCCCCCTCCTCTGCTTCCTCTCCTTCCTCGCTCATTCCAGATTGACTGCTATTCAGGCATGGTGTGCCGCTAACCTCTGTCTTAACGCTAGTAAAACTGAGATCCTTCTCAGTGGAACTCTAACCCCGCCCCACCCGCTTTGTTCCCTCCCCTACTCTCTGGCTGCCCTCCTTGGGCCCCTCCCCTCACCCTCTTGTGAGGCAAAAGACCTGGCTGTCATTTGACACCTCCCTCTCCTTCTCTCCTCATATCACTGACCTTGCCAAGAAGGCCCACTTTCAGCTTCACCTCAGAGGCATTCTCCATTTCCTCACCTTCCCACAGAAACTCAATGTTTCTAGAGCTCTGGTTCTCTCCAGGCTGGACTACTGCAACAGCCTCTTCCGCAATCTGTCTCTTTCATCCCTCTTCAACTAATCCAGAATAGGACTGCGAGATGTATCCTTGGCCTCAAGCCAGGGGGAAGCATTTCTCAAGCCCTCAAATCTCCCCACCAGCTACCAGTGGCTGCTAGGATCAGATTTAAGGCCCTCTGCATCATCCAGAAGGCTTTCTGGGTCCTGCGACCGTGCTACATCCAACGTAAATACCTCCCTGCTAGAGCCCTTCGGTCCTCTAGCTCCAACTCGTTGCATGTCAGGCACTTCTCCAAACAGAGAATGGGGGTAGATCCCTTTCTTCGGCATGAGCCTCCCTCTGGAATCACCTCCCCGCCGCTCTCCAACATGAGACAGATCTCAAGTTCCATTAGCTTCTCAAGACTTTCCTTTTCTCCCCCCCGCTTACTAATTCCCCCATGCCACTGCAACTGGCTACCTGGTCCCTTCTGTATCATACAGGGGTCAGGCCCACCCGACCAGTCTGCCCCAGCACCCCCTTATCACCACTTGGCTTCGGGCACCTCCCTTGACTAGACTACAGAGCTTGGTCCACCCCTCCTCGCACTTGCTGACTCTTACACCGTCCCCCAGCGCACTTGGCCTTCTGGCTCCTCTTATAACTTACTCAGACCCTGCCCCCCCTTCCCTCTGACCTGCCCCTCCTCCCTGCACTTACTGTGTACTGCCCTTGCACAATCCGAATGTCACAAGGCCTAGTAGGACCGTTTATTGTTATCCATCCTCCTCTGTTCCAATCCCCCTCACCCCCATTAGTCTTGTGGCGCATAGAAACACTGTGCTGTATAGACGCTGTACAAATGCTAAATAAATACGTAGGAAAAATGACTTCATAATCATTTCATGTGAGTTTCCATAACTATGATTAGTGTATATTTTTGAAGCGTACAAATCCCACTTGTGCATGTATAGTTTGTATAGATGTAGTGTCGCAAGAGCGCGCATCATAAGAATGTTAAGAGCATATGTCATAAGAGCGCGCAACATGAAAATATTAAGGGTGTGCATCACATGGGAACGCATCACATCAACAGAGAGGGCTTCAAAAGAGAGGGCCTCAAAACAGGGAGAAGGGCACCCTTACTCCTAATCTGAAACACCAACTCGAAATCTGGAAGAAGTGGGACATGGACAGTCCTCCTAGCTGGAATAAAAATAACATGCTGGGTTATGAATCCATGTGAAGAGGAAGTGCTGCAAAGAATTGGCTAGCCACTATATCGCAGTGACCGAAACCTGAGAAAAGACGCAGTTTGCCACGAGTGCGAGTTTGACCCAAGAGTCCACATCCAATCTGGAAGGATGGAGCCTGGGGGTAGGCGGCTTAATCAGACTTATAAAGTCAGGAGGGATACAAGGAAACAGGCGTCAAACGAGAGGGCATTTTAAGAGTGTCAAGAACGTGTGGCATAAGACCTTGCGAAGTGACAGCGTGTGTCATAAGAGTGTGCATCGTAATTGTGAGCATCATGAGTGTGGTAAATGTGGGCGCCATAAGACTGCATCATACATGCATGTCATACATGTGTTGTGCGTGTGTCATGCATGTGTGTTTCATAAGGGCCTATCATAAGAGTGTGTGGTGTATGGCATGAGTGTTTCGTTTGTAAGCGGCTGACATGTGAGTATGGCATGTAGGTAGCGTATCAGTGTTCGGTATAGTCTCTAAATGCACATGGTATATACGCCTCCTATCCATATGAAACCTCACATCAAAGTGAGGGTGTGTGGTTCAACTTTGAAGTGAGTGTTTATAAGTAGAGGAAGGGTATAAGAGTTGTACAGTACATACATGTACGCAGCTTAGAAGTTCTGAAAACTGACATCAAAGTCCCTTCTGACTTTGATGCAAGTTTTATACATAAATTAGTCTACATGTAGGAAATGTAGAACTTGCACCTGTACTTGTACAGTTCAAATACAAGATGCACATTAATTCTGCTCATGTCTTATATGCCTCTTATAGGAATACAAGCCCATATTAAATTGAGGTGCATCTTTGATGCGAGTTTTCAATAAGCAGAAGAGGCGTATAGGAGTTTCATATTTCATGCATGTATAAAACATACACATGAAAACATTTCAGTTTTCATATGTGGAAGGAGGTATCGCTGACGGACGCGGGGGAGGCAGACAACCCACACAGGACGGACAGACATGAGGAGAGGTACAAGCAGGGAGCCCGACACAAGTGCAACAATCAACCCCGACAGGGAAACGCCGCAGGGAAGCCCCTCGTCATCTGCATGGCCAGTTATTCACCATGCTATGCACCCAACCCAGGAGGGCAGCCTTCCTGGCGTCTGCAGCCCGGACTGGTAGGAGGGCGAGAGCGCCGAACGGAGACAGCCCACACCTGCCTCAAGGCACGGCTGAGATTGGGAGGGAATCCAAACGCCAGGGCCAGCCCCTGTGCACACGGGTCCCGGGGCCGGGCGAACCACGCTGATGAAAGCGCCATATAACTTTCCCCTGTGCTGCAGGGGCAGGTGGATATGACGGCGGTGAAGCCCAGCTGTAAGGGAGGCGGGACAAAGCCTTCCCAGCCAATTAATGGACAGCTAGGCAGAGCCTCTGGTGATTGGTGGAGTTTTGAATCTATGAGGAAGTATAAAGTCCCGCCTGTTTTTACTAACGCTGTCTGTTGTATTCGCAGGACGCTGAGGGGAACAGAGTCAGAACAGAGTGGTGGGCCTATCCAGACACCACTAGATAACAGACGACACCTCTCTGCAGTCAAGTATTGGGGAAGGAAGCCCCAGCGGTGAAGAAACAGCCAAGACATTTTAAGTTTGTTAAAATTGGACAATCACTTTAAAGCCAGAAATAAATATAATTTCAGCATCACCCTGTCTCCGGCCTCATAATTCCACAATATGTAACGTTGCATGCATGTACGAAATGTGCATCTTCTATACGTGTACAGTTGGTATAAAAGATACACATTAAGTCTGCATTTGCGTGATATAAAGACAAAGTGTGAATATCTCAAAATTGGCCTGTGCGATTTTCACATTTTTTCAGTGCATGAATTCATGGTAATATCTAGATCCATTTTAAAAAATAGAAAAACAAACCAGAATTTTGAGATATTTAGGTGGAAAAAATGCTTTTCCCTATGAGAAAACCCCATGTTACAAGGTTTTCAAAAGAGGATCAAAACATTATTTGAAAATATGAAGCGGTCCATCAAACACTTAACTGTTCCATCAATGGGCAGCTGCCTCGACCTTTAACTGTAGATTTCTTCAGATTTTTAATGGGTTATAAAGAAAATGTTTTTTTTCGGAAACTCCAACAAATCGTCATAACCTTAACCATGCTATGCGCTAGAGTAATGCACATAGGGTCAATTTGCTTTTATTGTGTTAGCCAAAGGTCAAATAGTGTGTTGATCCAAAAGAAAACAAGCCGATCGATACATTAGTCAGGTTAACAAACTAACTTATTTGCAAGTTGCTTTTGTGGTATTTCATTATGAAATCTTGCAAAGAAATAAGAACCCAGCCTAGATCCTAATATGGTAATCTCGCTACTCTATATCTTAAAAAGAACTTGCTTTCTTAACATGTCCTTTTAATTCAGCTACCACGTGTAAAGAAAATGTATCCGTTATTCAAGGTATAGCACTTTCTGCTATACCTTGAATAACAATTGTGAAATGCAATTGTAAATGAACAAATGCACTTGCAAATTATTTAAAATATAACAAGGCCATGCAGAAAAATGAAGCCTCATACAAAAGTCCTATTTTATTCTACATAGTATGCATTTCACTTGGAATCACCTGGTGTATTTAAAACTAGGAAAATACATATTTGTTGGATGCTAAGGGGAACTTGAAACCAAACGAATTCCCCTTTCAGAAACCTCTGCTCAGGAATGTATCATAGACCTCATATCACAAGAACATGAAGAGGCCACACAAAGGTGTTATTGAGTTTAGGCCAGTTCAGGAGATTATACAAATAAAGGCACTGTAGATGGTCATGGATCCAGACTTTGAAAGGGTTTGTCATAATCGATCAAACTCCAGGCCTATCATAAAGAAAAACACATTAGAACAGGTCAAGACATGCAAAAACAGAAGAAGCGTGGGTGTTCACATGGTTAACATTAGGAAGGAAAGTATGCAGGGGACGCACCATCAGTGCTATCAAAAGTCAGCAACTTTACACTTGTCACACGAACACAAAATGACATGTTTAAAATTTTAAAATTATTAGTTTAATCTTAGACAAATATAAAGTCTGTGATGCAAGTTCGCGTTTACACAAAACAAATTGCATTTTGTAGCTAGGAGTTCTATCTACCAAACCATGTAAACATTCTCATAGGGTACCATGTAAAGATTAGGTGCGTATGATTAGGGAGCAGTCTTCCTTGGATTAACAAGGCGAGGTTGTGCAGATCCGGTTTGGTGATGTCCATTCAAAGTGCTAAAATGCATAAGGCATAGACGGATTGCAAGCACCTACACTAGTTGAGACAATAAGCTATGAAGGAATGAAAGAACCCAGTGTACCAGAATAGAAGGGGTATCCATATAAAATTTGACAAATACGCCTCAAGTTAGTCCAATAATAACAGCCTAAAACATGTTGGGTGTTGAATGCTCTCCATAAAGTAACAACTTGGAACTAAAGCTGATGCATAGATGGAAAATAATATTGACATTTTTATTAATGGGAGCATTTTACATGCTAGATGTTTGTAAGGTGTCCAACATATTGTCAGAGCATTTTGTAATACTATAATAAAAAAGTGCATACCAAAAAGGATTAATGCGAAATTGTATTCAGGAGAGGAATTAATAGAAATTATTTGAAGGAAGACTGCTTTGTGTACAGTCTATTAGAAAAAGACTAATAAAAGTGGGAACCAATTTGTGTATTAGCACCAGGCAACACCAGCCCTGCCCTATCCCCCCTCCAAAGTGGGGACAAGCTACACAGCGCTTATGAGGAGAAGATGGGACCGTTCCAAGACAGGGGTCCAAAGATGCCATGGGACGGTGGAGAGGTGAGGGAGGGGGGGGTTCTTCAAGAATGTAAGGAAGCAACTGGTGGAGATTATTCACAGAGCCTATTGGTCTTATGGTCCCTTCGCCCATTCCTAGAATGAAAGACTGGGCCTTCCCCCACACCTCCTACAGTTGATGGGCAGGATAAGCAAGACAATGGAGTAGATTTTGCAGGTGTAGTGGTAGAGGACACTGAGCAGCCTCTTTGCGCTAAGCCAGCGCGGTGCACCATTGAGAGGTGAAAGAAATAGTTGTTGCCACCAAGACTGTTCATTGCCTTAGTCAATGAACATCTGCCTCTGAAAACGGTATGGCAAGTAATATACCCTTAAAGATGTGCATGCAGAGGAAGCAACAGAGTAGCTGGGACAAACCTAGTGACTTCACAGTTGTCCACGAAGATCTTAATTTCTTTAAGCTAGTCATCAGCCTTGCTGCCAAAGAGACCTATGCCACAAAAGAGCCCTCCTAGCACTTTGGATTAGACGTGTTGGGATTAGACGTCTTGGGAGAAAAGCAATGCTGTCATACAAGAATAGTATCTTACCACTGCACCCGTGCCCACACGTGCCACACAATCTAGCCTAATCTTAAACAGCTGCTCTGCAGCCTATTTACAATCCACCCTGTGAGACCTGGCTATCAGTGGGTAGATGCTGGTCTGCCGCACTAGCAACGTGCTATAGCTCGTCAGAGTTGCGAGCCAGGATACACGAGGCATTGATTTTTATTGGTCAAGAAGCGAACGGAAAAGTGGGGATCTACCTTCCACATTAGATGCTTGAACAACCAGAAACTCTGGGTAGGGTGGCTGAACAAACCTACTGGAACCTCAAGTGTCATGCAATGATTTTGCGTTTTTTTGTTTGGATTTTAGAGTATGAAAGATGCAATGATCATCTCTGTTGAACACCTTGCTAAAAGGGAGGATAATGACATGAAATGCATCCTCCTCTAAAATGTCTACCTCCCAGCCGTATGGGCTGGCAGACTCAAAGGATCCACAGCACAGTGTACCCCGAGACCCCCGGCCGGCCCATAGAGCTGAGGTTTGCTCAGAAGTACTTTAAGACGAGATAGCTGCACCCTTGAGATGGATGGGGGTGCAGATGAATTACTCCAACACCAATCAATAAGGACAACTAAATGGTTTGGCAAAGGAAGTCTGTTTAATGACAAGTACAAAAAACAGGGAGTTTTATCAGCAGTGATGCGATCTTCCTTCTCGCTCCAACGAACTTCATACAAGTTGTAACATTTATACTCAAAATTCGTCATCATTGATGTGTAACACTCAAAAGTTAACATACAATTCTATTGGTTAGGAAAAGGTAACTTTACTATAGGTACTATATCTGTATATGGCAACAGAGTAAGGGGATTAGGTAAACACTGTCAGGTGGGCGTCTAAACCCTTCCTTCAAAAATGACTACTGTAGATGTCACTAAAAGTACGTCGTCTCATTGGTCCTACTAACTATAGGACCCTAGATTATTTGGTCCATTGTGATTGGGTTGGCACCAACCTCATGCATACTTTTCTACTTCGCTTAGCAGCACGCTGAATGGTCGGCCAGGTGCCCCTTAGTTACCCGACCTTCCTCCGATTATGGACTGCATCTTCTGTCTGGAAAAGTTCTGATATTTCCGCATGGTCAGGTGCCAAGCGTAGGTGTGAACCCTCGCTTCTTCTTGCTCGGCTGGTCACGTGCTTCCTACACCGTGAATTTGTCTCGTTTCTCTCAATAAGTGTATTTGATTCTTATTTAGCCCACCACCTGCCTACATCTTCTTATCTCGAACTTTCAGAGGCAGGATATTCTGTTCTTAGTTTCAATGAAATGTAGCTACTGTTCGCTTCGTTTTTGGGCATGACCTTGGCTTTCCTGGCACAACTTGCCTCTGTCGAGTTTCGTTTCAGCTGTCTCTTCTCTTTTTGCTAAATATTAATCTTTTCTCGTTTGACCTTTAGTAACCTGGGTGGATTCTGCTTCCTGTGCAAAGTAGAAGTATTCTTATAATACTGTGCTTCGTTTGAGGTAGATTATGTATAATGGCGCTTGCTGCACTACTCTTTTACTAAGCATTGCAAGCCGCACTGTTTTCTTAGCTTTCTTGCGGTTCCAAGCATATTTACAGGTGTAAACTGGTTGACTATCTTAATTTTGCTTACAGCTTAATTGTCTTACATTTGGACATCGTTCTTTTACTTTAAGTTCACGATATCCTTCCTCATGGCGTTTCGTCTCTTTGCGTCATTTCTCTGGTCGCCATTTCTTCTATCTGTGAGTCTGTCCAGGTCCTTGTGACGTCACCATTCGTCTTTCATTAAGACCTTTTTGGTTTATTCTGGGACTGTACTTAGGCAATCTTCATTTTGTTTCATTTGTTGGTAGGGTTTCCTTAATGGATACCTTACTGTCCATGTTTTTTCTAGGTATCGGTACTTCAATAGGTGCTGCTTTTCTGATAGGCACTGGGCAGAGCCCTACTACAGCTCTCTGCTGGTTTATTTGTTCATCATACGTCACATATTTTGGCGTCAACGTTCCTGGTACTTCAAAATGGGCGACTGGAGTAGGTTTTATTTGGGACCTTCTCTACAACTGGACGCCACATTGCAAAATGTCCCTAATCAGCACCCAAGGAGGCAAGAAAACCTATCTTCAAATCCAGAGGTGTACACGGGCCCTTCTTTCATGCAGCCCTTTACCCCAATTGAGCAGCTGCCGATCAAAGGGAGAGTCGGAAGCAAATTCTAGAACATTGTCAAAAACACTGCAGTTTCTGCTATCCTCCAGGCCAGAAGGCAGGTGCTCAGCCTTCACCTCTGCAAACTGAGTCAACAGGCCAATAAGATGACTTGCATCAAGTACCAAACAGGTGGCTCCATGCTCAGGGTGCGGAGACAAAAAGGTGGCCTGTGAGGGTAAAAGTAAAAGGTCAACGACAAGGACACAGATGAAGCCAGATGCAAAGATGCAAGCTCCAAGGGCTTGGGAGGTCTGGCTCACATAATGGGAAGGGGCGGAATCAGTGCCACCAGTGGAAGGCTAGAGCAAAGAATGAACCATGGGGTGTGCAATGAATAGACTGACCTCAGCCTCCACTATTTGCCAAGGATCATCTGGAATGTCACAGATGGAAAGACAGGGAAGGCAGGCTTGCTTAAGAACCTTTGGCAGGCTAGCGCCAACATCGTCCACTCCCAGTCGCTTATCTTAGGTTCAGGGTAAGAATTCACAGGAAGACAGGGAGCAGAAGTCATGCGCCAATGTGGGTGTGAAGGAGAAGATTAGCTAGATTGCCTTACCCTACTAGTCCTCTGTTTCTCCCCCAAAGACACAGTCTTAGACCTGTTCTCTGCTGAGCAGCTTCCACTCTGGCCAAACTTAATTAACTTTGCAACCCATTATTTTACTGATGCAGAGGGCATAGACTGACAAATGCATCGTGGCCCTGCACTAGGCACCAATTGCACTGTTGATGGGGTCATATATAGTATGCTACAGTCCTTAAAGGGCTTGTGGCCAGATCTAGAGAACAGGTTGATCGAAAAAGAAACTTGCAGAGTAGCTGTTCCAAAAATCCTAACATCTGATCACAGAAACACAATGCAGGTAAAAGGGCAAGCATGGCTAGGTATATATATCAAAAGGCCAGAGTCAGACGGGCATCACCCATTGGCGACTATCCAAAGTTTCCACACCATTCTGTCTGGAGATGTACTTCAAGAGATGAGAAATCTGTGGAAGGAAGGTATCCTCAGGCCACCAAAAAAGGATAAGGAGGTATAAAGAAAAACCTTTGCTGTTTTGTTTTGCTGATTGCATGTATGTGTTTTTTTGTACAGCGCTTCATGCCACTTCAACAGGCTGAAGGGGAACAGGGAAAAGAGTGTTTTTGTTCTTTTTTTTTTTAATTGTTTGAATTGCAGACCTAGATCAAGAGCAGCAGAGCGTGTACAGAGTGTTGGTAAATAGCATTTGGGCTGGCAACTTTTAAAGTTGAGGTCTGTGCGTTAGTTAGTATGTGCGTCCTTTAGAGTTAGTCGTTGGTCAGGGAATATTGAAAATGCCATGTTTTGAGATATTTCCAAAATTAGAGAATTGTGGGTCCTGTTGCAAGCCAAAGGGAGGACTCAGACCAGAGGACATGTTATCAAAGTTTTTTATTTAATTTAAAAAGAAAACACTAGACGCTTGGGATTTTTTTGCCCCTTGAAGGATGGTGGCCCTCCCCCTCCCACACCAAGTGGAGAGGGGGGTCACCCCTTGTAGCCCTCCCTGGGGGCAGATTTCTACCCCCAGGCAGGAGTACATGAGGTGCCCCCCACATCCAATTGGAGGGGGGGCACCAGGAATAAGTGTGCACACCCCCAAAGGATGGGGCCTGCAGGTTAGCCCCCACCGGGGGGCAGATGGCTGATCATCTGCCCCCAGGGAAGGGAGCAAAATGGAAAAAAAGAAAAAACAAATAAAAAAAAGGGAGATTTGGGTCGGAGTGGGGAGGCCACTAGCCACCAGGGATTTATTTTTACAGAAAAGGGGTGTGGCCCTCTCCCCTCACCCCAAGGGGAAATGGGGCACCCCTTGTAGCCCTCCCTAGGGGCAGATATCTGCTCCTAGGAAGGGGCATCTGCCCCCAGGGAGGGCTGAATGAGACCCCCCCCTGCATTTGGTGTGTGGGGGGTCACCCCCATTACATTAGAAAATTACCTGGCGGTTTAGGGTGCCCCTCAGCCCCCCCTAAAGTGCAGACTGCCATTTTCATTTTTTTTCTTTGTTTACCAAACTTGCCTTGGCGCAGAGGGGCACATTGGTGTGCCAATCTGGCCCCAGGGTGCCAAAACCTTACTGCCCCACCCACTGGGGGGCCTGTCTCACAATTTTTGGTGGCCCTCTCCCCCCGATCCCAAATGGATGGGGGTGTACCTCACGCAGCCGTTTATAGGAGGCCCAGGGAGGCCTGCATGAGGTCCCCCCGCCACCCATTTGGGGTGAGGGGGGAGAGGGCCCCCAAAAATTGTGGTACAGGCCCCCCAGTGGGTGGGGCAGTAAGGTTTGAGCAGCCTGGGGCCAGATTGGCACACCAATGTGCCCCTCTGTGCCAAGGGGAGTTGGGTTACCAAAGGAAAAATGTGAAAATGGTGGACCGCATTTTAGGGAGGGCTGTGGGGCACCCCAAACCGACAGGGAATTTTCTAATGGGAAGGGGTGGTGACCCCCAACCCACAATGGAGTGGGGGCCATGTCATGCAGCCCTCCCGGGGGGCAGACATCTGCTCCTAGGAAGGGACACCTGAGCCCAGGGAGGAGTGCAGGACAGCCCCCCCCTTATTTGCCCCCAGGGAGGGCTAAATGAGATGCCCCCCCTCCAATTGGGGTGGGGGTGGAGAGTGCACCGCCCTTCACATTACAAAATTCCCCGGCGGTGAAGGGTGCCCCTCAGCACCCCCTGAAGTGCAGCCTGCCATTATCATTTTTTTTCTTTGTTTACCAAACTTGCCTTGGCGTAGAGGGGCACATTGGTGTGCCAATCTGGCCCCAAGGTGCCCAAACCCTACTTCCCCATCCATTGGGGGGCCTGTCCGCCGTTTTGGGCTGGGCCTCTCCTCCCACCCCAAATGGAGTGGGGGGGGGCATCTCATGCAGCCCTCTCTGGGGACAGATATCTGCCCATAGGAAAGGGCAAATGGGTTTTCAATGGGGGGGGGGAGAAGAGAGGTGAGGTTCACTAGACCACCAGGAATGGCTTGCAAGGGGTGTGGGGGGTATGCCTGGAAAGTATTGATTTGTTTTTGTTGGTGTGACCGTAGGGAACATGTTTTTTGTTTTGTTTACAGCTTTTTCTACGTGAGCAGCTACAACATTATGCGAGTACTGTTTCTTATTATTCTATGGTTAGGGCCCACTGTCAGTGGGGTGGATGAGACTGGGGCTGGATTGTTGGTGGTGTGGGTGGGAATGAGCCGAATGGGCAGATATTTTAGTGGGCTGGGACATAATTGCAGGGGCAGGCCACAAATTGCCCCCCATGCCAGCAGAACATTGGTGTTTCCCTGGGAGCGGATGCCTCCTAGGTGGGTTGTCCTTCTGCAAGCCCAGGCTGCAGCTCTGACTGTGCTACGTTACAGGTGTCACCTCCGGGGAGGAAAGGGGATCCTGCCGGGGATCCCTGGAGCTGCCGCTGTGCTTAGGGGACGGTACACCCACATGGTGCATGGATGTCGAAGGCCGGGGACATCCCCTCCAACCGTCCTGGAGTTGCGGCTGGGCTGCATTACAGCTTTTCCCTTCGGGAAGGTATTGGCACACTGCCGGGACTTCCTGGTGGAGAGAAGCTGTAACGCAGGGCAGCCAGAGCTCCAGCAAAGTCGGTGGTAATATCCCTGGCCTTGGGCACCCTTCTCCCATGTGGGTCTTTGTCAGGGATTCAGGCTAATACAAAACTGGGGCAATTTGCGCAAGGTAGACCTCTGTGGATTCCCACAAATTGCACAAATGGCCCCAGTTTTTATTAGTCACAATCCCCGACAAAGTATGATATTTGGTGGGGAAAAAACACAATGTTCACTTTGTTTGGGGTTCTGGGTAATAAATTCTGGGCTGCTTCGCTCAATTCAGACCTCTGTGCATTCCCACAGGTGTCCTCTTTTGGGAAATGCATGGGGTTCCCTGTTTTCCTTGCTGGCTTCAACACCCTAGGCCCAAATCTGTAGGTTGCCCACACAAACAAAATGTGCTGTGCCGAAAGACTTGGGGTTACCAGTGGGTTACCCTTTTCCTTTTGCGCCCCGGTAGATCCACCCACACATGTGAGGTACCATTTTCATCAGGACACCTGTGGGAATGCAGAACGGTAGGCCATGTGTTGGTGGCGTGTTTTGGTTGGTGAGCTGAGTGAAATGTGTGGAAATTGGGTTTTTTGCCATATTTCATACTTTGCCAGGTTTTTGGGGTAATAATTACTGGGCTGATTTGTGCAAGTCAGACCTCTGCGGATTCCCACGGATGTCCTCTTTTCGGAAATGCATGGGGTTCCCGGTTTTCCTTGGTGGCTTGGACACCCGAGGCCCATATCTGTATGGTGTGCCGTCTGCAAAAATCATGAAATTCAGCTGTCGGAAAAGACTTAGGGTAAGGGGTGTTTTAGGCTTTCCCCTTGGCGCCCATGTAGGTGCACCCACATATGTGAGGTACTGTTTTCATCGGGACACCTGTGGGAATGCGAGAAGGTATGACATTTGTTGCGTTTGTGTGGTTTTCATAACGTTTCAACCCATTTGCTGGTGCCCTTTGTCACACAACCCTTTCATTTCCCAAATGTGCCCTACATTTAGTCGCTGCTTTAGTCACCATACACTTTTGTAAGCTGCACAAGTCACCTACCCTTGAAAAGGTCTGCCTGTGCTCTTTTAGAAAATGTATTCTTGCCGTTCCTCACCACATTGGTTTTCCTGAATTACACATGCTAAGTACGTCTGTTCAGGCCGTAAGCATAAAACTCCTGTGTACCATGGCTCAGTGTTTGGCTTGTGGTATTGCTTGTTTTGTGAAACACTACAAAAAATGTGTGCTTTCCTAACTGCAAGATTAGGGGGAATGTAGCGGAGCATTGTTTTTCTCAAAATTCATAGAAGTCATTGCCATACCAAGCCAACCATGTCCACCACATACCTTTTTTTCTGTAATTTTCCTGCTTTTTCCCCAAACTATGGCATTTTCCCCTACCTAGTTGTTGCCCGACCTGCGCAAATGACCCCTTCCAAAACATGGAATTCTGTCTACTTTTCAGAAATGTTTGCCTTTCTGTCCTCCAATTCGGCTTTCCTACCCTTTTCTTCCATTCCGTCCATGCATGTCCAATTGGCAAAAATTGCCAAAATCGCTGACCTCTCACAAAACGGTTGATAACCACATCAAAATAATTTGTGTTCGTTTCCACTCTACCTGTTCTTGAAAGCCAGGAAATTGGGGAATTCAGCACAGCAAACCATTTGTTCCTAGCTCTTACAAGGAGAAAACCACAGGCTTCTGTGTACATCATTTTATTGGCATTTTTGGTAAAAACACAACATTTTCGCCCTTTTTGGCTATTTTCTCTCACCCTCCTACAGCAACCTAGGATTCCTGGGTGGCGTTACGACCGCCTACATGTAGGAATAAAGGGGCCAAATTTGGCCAAGATATCTCATGTAACAAGGAAGTAACAAGACATTGAATGGAGACATACTGAAATCACCAAAAAAGGCCTTGGCACTGGGGGCGGGGGAACCCATGGCACTTAAAGGGTTAATGGGCTGGTAGTTGGCCGGGTCATCTGGATCCAGGTTTGGTTTTTCAAAAGAGGTCATATGAGACAAGTCTTGAGGGTGGCCGGAAATTACCCTTCTGTGAGGGAGGTATTAATGCCGTGGAGCTCGCCGGACCAGTCAATTGTTTAATGAGGGAGGCCAGGATTACATCATCAGCGTAAGAAGCAGGTTTGAAGGAGGCAATCATTTCAAGAGATCCAGGGGGGGAGAGAATTTGGTCCAGAGGGACAGTGTGTGCGCCAGGGTGCACAGGTTGCTAATGCCATGAGAGGATAATTCGATGCTCTCTCAGGTTTTACGTTGGAAGCGAAATCAGGGGGTAATGATGCAGAGGCGTAGGATCAAAAAGTATGGTCCCAGTGAGGACGAGGGCCAAGGATCCCAGTGAGGACGAGGGCCAAGGGTCATGAGAGCAGAGAGAATAGTTTTAGAGTAAAGAGAAAAGTACTGACTTGGGTCTTTGTGCCCTTCTCGGTGCTTCCTGAGCCAGACGTACAAGGCATGCAGGTCGCTCCCTCTTCTCTCAAGAATATTTACATAGGAACCCAAAGCTACAATGGGGACGACAGAAGAGCAAGGAGCACTACTGATGCACACCTCCATTTATCTAGGCAGACAGGACTCCGAGTGGACTATGACAGAGTTTCTGGGAGGCCGCCAACCTTGGGGCGCTAAAAAACAGGCTGTGCCACTCTTTTTGCTTAGGGACTGCAAGGGCTAAGCTCCAGATTCCCAGTGCGATTCGGATGCAAAACCTTTTAATGAGAGCAGCAAAAGGTTAGAGACTTTAGCACTTGAAAATTGAGTGCAGAACCACCAAGTCTACGGTGTGTCTTGAGAGGGAAGCACATCATTTGGGGGTTGCCAGGGAGGATATCTGCGACCCCTGAGGTCTCCCTCTCTACCCCTAAAAATAACAATACATTTTAAAAAAAACTTTTTGCTTGAAGCTCCTGGGCTGTGGCCAGCACCATGTGGCTCTGTTTCTGGTGTGACTGGCTGACTTTCTTGGTCAGGCCTCTTTAAAAAAAAAAAAAACAAAAAAAAACAGGGAGAGTTCCACAGGTGTAACACTGAGTAGTGACCCTAAATAAGAAAGAATAGGAATAACAAATAATTTGTCTTTCTGGAATTCTATACAATAAATGCTAGACTCATTAAAGGTTTATTTCAGGCCCACTTTAGACGGTGAGTCACCGATTTAGTCTGCTCTTAAACACCTCAACTTCACAATGCAGACAAAATCCTCCAAAAACCATTTAGAGTAGAATAAGCATCCATTTCACACGAAGTATTTTGCTTTTCGCAAGTTGCATTTATAGCATGTTTTTTTACTGCCGTTGACTATGTTACGCAAAAAATAAAGGAGTGGTCACACGGAAAGAAAAACTATTTAGTTATACATGCAATCAACTCATATCAGTGGAAGAGAGGGTAGGCCCAGTCATTAGTTATCAATATATAGTCATTTTATTAGTATCAAAAAACACAACTGAATAAAAATAAACACAATATAATCATAAAATGTATACAAAACATTTGCAATTGTAACAACAGTCCTAGTTGACACTGCTGAGGATAATGTATAACATGTTTGAGAAAAGATTGAAAAGACCTTAATACAATGATCTTAAAAAAAGGTCAATACTAATTATACCAATTCATGGTTGGCCAACCAACTATATTATATTTGTTTGTCATAAATCTTGTAGTTTATATTTCTCTCTAATTAACAAAACGATAAGACTTTAAATACATAGGGATTGGTGGCCACAATACAAGTTATCAAAAATTACTAAAGCAGTACAAAAAGAGTAGTGCAAAAATGCTAACACAAAGTGCTTAGTGCCGACTATGGGTATCTTGAATAGATTAATGTATTAGAAGTCACAAAACATATTTAGCGTAGTTTCGGTGCATGTATCTAGTTCAATCAAGGAACCGATATTGGTCTTCCTCAGGACACAAAATACACCATGGAATGTTTAGCAATCAATATCCAAAAGAATGCATAAAAGGAGAATCATGTCCAGGCTTCTTCCTATATGTCAAAATAATTGCATTTCATCTTTAATCGATAATGCGCCTGAACTTGTTAGAAAAGTGAAGACACAAACAGAAGAATAGAAAATAATTAAAAAAGCTGCTGACTGAGCCTACAAACCACAAACACTGTGTAGTGTTCAATATTATAGACTTCAATTAAAAGGTAAAAAAAATGTTAACCTTGTTGAGTCCAATTAGGGCGCGGAAATCAATTGCTTGATTCAAGCACCCCAACAGCATGCAGATGACAAAAAGTTTGTCTGCAGAGATAAAATGAATGAACTGGGATTAGAACTATCCCTAGTTCGTCCTAATGCACAAACACCCAGGCAAAGAACATGTAAATAGGGCCCTATACAGACTAAACCCATCTCATTTTGTTATGTTCCAGAATAGTCAACCTCGCAATCAAGGTGCCCGTGGAATATCTCTGACAAGTAGGCTCAGGTGCCAACCATGTAGGTATACATGCGGATGGGCTCAAATACGCTGAAGAGGATGGGTTGATCCTAATGGAAAGTGTATGCATAGAAATGGTTCAAAAATACAACTTAGACCTCCAAGACATCTTGCAATGCTTCAAAGCAAACGAATAAAAGAGATGAAGTTTGTCTATGATAGCCCCAACATCTGTAAAGGCCTTATAAGCCCCGTAATGAGGTGAAAGACGACACGTTGAAAACGCATGGCTTATAAAGCCAATAGTAACAGTGAACTAACAATAATATTGGACGCCCCGTCGCAGTAACAGCAAGTGCCCACGTGTAAAGATGAAATCAAAGCTGCACTTGCTCAAAACCATGCTAAAGATGCATGGCAGCAAGTAATTTCGGACTCTAAAATAAAAGTAACTGATATAAACTCGCTAAAGACACGTTGCCATACTGAAGTTGCATGTAAACAAGAATAATCAAAAGTACCAAGGGCTAAACGCGCAAGGCATACTCCCTAATGCGTATGCATCACTGCTAAATGCTCAAACATCACGAAGCTCGAATGGAGAAAAAGACACGAGGAGCATGTTATGTCTGTGTTTACCTTTGTTTGATTGGTATACATGCCTGAGTCCCTGACAGAATGTTGGTGTGGAATGTAATGAATGCTGTGTGCCTATGTGTTCTACATTTGTCAGTTGGGGCCTGGACTTGGATGATGAGGGGGCCGGTGGATGTCTCTCCCTGTTATATACTTGACTCAATTACCCCATTTGTACTTACCTTCTCTGTCAACTTAGTAAAGAAGTTAACCCAAGCTGAATGACTCACTCCATTCATTTAACCCAAGCATCAAACTTAACAGAGCACTGTTACAATGTACAGTGGTTTGTACTCTAGCTTGGCTCACGTGTGATTCTCGAACCAGGGGGTTTGAGAATCATACGAGAGGCAAGCTGAACTGAGAAGGTCTGAACCACCGGGGACTCCTAATGATAAATAAATCTCCACTTTAATACTGGAAGCATACGTCTACGAGCGATCATTTATTGATGTTATACATAACATTACTGGCGACGGGAATCGCTCACTATACAAGGTGTCCCCGGCCAGAATCAACGAGAGGGGAATGGGGTGCTGAAGGGAGCAGCATCAGATGACAATATCCCCAGAAAGAAAAGTAACTTAGCTGACAGATCTCCTCCACAAGGTATTGCGAGAAATCGACAAACGCTTTGATTTAGTGACTTTTGGAAGTATTATGCCTACGCGTATAAACATTAACGATCCGGCATCTTATGAATACTGCACGAGCGGATCGCCGCATCAAAGTTAGAGGAAAGGACCTTCGCAACGTGAGTTACATGCCACCATCTTGGAGGAAACTGAGTTGTCATGACAACGCGAGTCAATGTTACGGAGCTGCTTAAGAAAGAAATAAAAGACATATCACAGTTTCATGACAAATAGAATAAGACAAAGTGATACATAGTATGGTGTATATACATATATTGATTTGTATCGACAACAATAAAAAGTAATAATAAATAAAAGAACAGACAAACAGGAAAAGGATAGAGATACATTGGTCTGTCTCAGCCAACAATTACAAATCAAATTCCAACATCAGGAAGTACAGCGGAAAGTAAGAGCTATACTGTAAGCAGGGTCGCTAACATACTTCCGTTCAACTGGGATCATGCGGCCAATTCATAGACAAAGAAATGAGACTGCAGCGTCTCAATGGGAAAACCCAGAGTGATAAAAATGTATCCAAAACGGTGTGGTCTGGATATCGGCATCACAAAACTACCGATCGGGAATAGAAGCAGTGATGTCAATCTACCGTACTCACAGCTTCACTGACACAAAAACAACCCGGATTTAGATTAATGTCAATATACATACTAGGTCAGAAAATGTAAAAAAAAGAAGAACAAAATCGAACAAAAAGGCCCATAATTCATAGGCATAGCAGAACATAACGACAGAGCTTACCTACTAGCAGGAGCCATGATGTAATGGGTGTGACTACAATTTTACTCAAATAGAAAGCACCAAAAAGGGCTAATACAAAGAAGAGGAAAATGGCCCATGTGATAGCTTTGAGTGTGGTACATCCACCATTGTTAACGTTGTGCCAGCCTGGCTGATATATTATTAGAATCAAGTGCCCACCATTTCAATCATTACAGCTATGGTCATTCTCAAGGAAATGGGCTACTAACGGAGAGGTTAGTGTTTTAGTACAGATTTTAGATTTGCGTTCCGAGATCCTCAGTTTGATTGGTCTCAATGTTTTCCCAATGTACGTTTTATGGCAAAGACAAATCATGACGTAAATTACATTTTTGGTGTTGCAGGTCGTATGTTATTTAAAATGCCAGATTTTACCATTTATCGTGACTGATGTGCAGGCAGTAGTGGATGTGCACTGGCTGCATGTCACACAGAAAATGTCCAGCAATGGGGTTGGCACCCCATAAAGTCTAAAGAGTGGTCTGGTTTCTAGTGAAGGTCGCTCTATCTGCTCTAGAGAGCCAATTCCTAAGGTTTTTGCCCTTTTTAAAAAGCATAAATAGTGCGCTCCAGACCTGGATTGTTCAATTGCAGAAGGTGCCAGTGTTTGGAGATGACCTTCTTAATCGTATTATGATGTGTATTGAAAGTCATGGCACAAACTATGCGCACCTTGGTAATGTTTTCCTTTTTAGTTTTGGCAAACAAAATCTCACAACGTTGGTTTTTAGCTCTTTTAAGAACATTCCTCTGAGGCCTCTTCTGAATATTATCTGCCTGAATCATCTAATCCTCTACTCGGGAGAAGTTACGCCCTGCTCTTAAAAATTGTCCGTAGGGAATACTTTCACGCAAAGCTTGGGCATTAAATCTATCAATCCGGAGAATTGTATCTCGGTCGGTCTCTTTACGATACAGATATACAATAATGTGACCTTCACCATTTTTGATAAGAAGATCCAGGAATAGTAGAGATACGTTGCTAGTTGCCATAGTAAACTTTAGGTTAATATTCAAGGTATTGATCCATGTAAGGAACAGAGAATAATTACCTTTGGTTTTGTCCCATACAATGATGATGTCATCAATGTATCGTTTATAAAGTCTAATGGCAGACAAACAGGTTGGTGTCTGCAAGAATAAACATTTGCTCAAATTTCCACATGTAAAGGGTGGCGCCATTGGGGGCAAAAGCACAAAAGCATCGCCGTACCCTTGATTTGCAAATAATATGCTGTCTTAAAGCAGATGAACAAGTTACTCTATTACCTGGTAACGTTCTTTCGATGGGATGGTCCGACGACGTAGTCCATATCTATGACAGTAATCACCACAGCTGTGCTGCTTCGGAAAATCTTCAGCGTCTGCATCCTGAGTCGATGACGTCGATACGCCGCCCTCGAGGACCTCCTCCGATGGCCGACGTCACTGGCTGTTATAAGTAGGACGCACGACGCCCGTAGCCTCAGTTGTAGTTTTTTCCCCAGAACGTCTGCCACCAGTCTTCTGCCCGTCTGACACACAAAGCCTTGCGGAAACGTAGCTGCAATCGCATAAGAAATACTGTAGCGGGGAAGGTAGGGAGGGAGCGATATGGAATACGTCGTCGAACCATCCCATAGAAAGAACGTTACCAGGTAAGAGAGTAACTTGTTCTTCGAGGGGATTGGGTCCTCCGACGTATTCCATATCTATGACAGGCTCCCAAAGCAGTACCAATGCAAGGAGGTGGGAAAAGAATTTAGAAAACAGAAATTTAGCATGCCCAATCACATTGCGAAGTAAAGGACCGCCTTGCCAAAGGCCAGATCCTGCCCCCGGATGGAATTGAGGGAATAGTGACATACAAAAGTATGTACCGAAGCCCAGGTGGCTGCATCACAGATGTTACGAATAGGGACAACCCTCTGCAGGGCAGTAGAGGCAGCCATACCCCTGGTAGAATGGGCCCGTAAGCCGCCCGGTGGGTCCTTACCCGCCAAGCGGTAACACTCAGAGATAGCCAAAATAATCCAGCGAGACAAAGTCCGTTTCGTCACAGCTTGTCCCAGACGCTTTCCAGCGTAACCAATAAAGAGCTGATCGTCCACTCTGACCTGGGTCATGCGTGAAATATAAAAGCTTAATGCTCTCCTAGGATCAAGCCTATGGAGCCTCTCCTCTTCCTTACCAGGATGTGGAGGAGGATAAAATGCCGGAAGAACAGCATTCTGGCCTAAATGAAATACTGACACCACCTCCGGAAGAAAAGAAGGACAAACTCTTAGGACTACCCTGTCCTTAAGAAACACGGTGAAGGGTGGCTTAACTGAAAGCGCCTGTAATTCACTCACTCACTGAGCGGAAGTGACCGCAACTAAAAATACAGTTTTCAGAGTTAACAGTCTCAAAGGGCATGAATGCAAAGGCTCAAACGGAGCACCCATCAGAAACTTGAGAACAAGGTTCAAATCTCAACCGGGCACCTGGAAAGGTGACGGAGAGAACACATTAGTGAGCCCTTTCAGAAACTGAGAAATTAAAGGAATTTTAAAATAGGAACACTCTTCAGGCGAGCGCTTAAATATGGACAGCGCCGCCAGGTAACCTTTAATGGTACCCACTTGAAGGCCCCTGTGGGCCAAAGAAAGCAAAAAAGACAGAACCATGGGAATTTCACATGCAAAAGGATCCACATTCTTAACCCTGCACCAGTCGCAGAACTTCCTCCAACGGCAACGGTACAGGGACTTTGTTGCAGGCCTTCTGACCGAAAGCAACACCTCCATCAGGTCTTCAGGGAGGTCCCAATCCTTTCAGAAACCAATCGTGAAGGTTGAGGGACCTGATCTCTGGATGGAGAACCTGACTCCCCTTCCATGAGAGCAGATAGTCTCGGTAGGGAAGACGACGTGGAGGGCAGATGGACAAGTCGAGAAGGTCCGGGTACCACGTCCTCCGGGCCCACGCCGGAGCAATGAGGATCATCCGGGAACCGAACCTCCGCAGCACTTGCGGGATGACGGGGACTGGAGGAAACGCGTACAGCTGCGGGAATGACCACTCCACCACGAACGCGTCTCCTAAGGCTCCGTTTGGAGGAAATTGCCACGAGCAGAACCTCTGGCACTTCCGGTTGACACTGGAGGCGAAGAGATCATCTTGAGGGGTCCCCAAAGGGGCAAAGATCTCCAGGAGAATCTCCTGAGCCAACACCCACTCGTGAGAGATCGCGCTCTGCCTGCTCAAGAGCGTCTGCCGTCTCATTTTTGTCTCCTGCCAGATGAATTGCTGAGATCGAAACTTCCTGCTGGATTGCCCAGAACCAGAGCTGCATCGCCTACCTGCACAGAGGAAGTGCCCCTGCCCCCCCTTTTTGTTGAGGTAGTGCATGGCCACCATGTTGTCCGTCAGGATCAGGACATTCTTTCCTCGCACAGTCGGCAGAAAAGCCTTCAGGGCTAGCCTAACAGCCCTCAGCTCCAACAGATTGATATGGAGCCTGGACTCCGATGGGGACCAACGACCGCTGACTGTCAACTCGTTGGCATGAGCTCCCCATCCCGTGAGGGATGCATCCGGCACGATCCTCACCTCCGGCCAGGGCAGCCAAAATGGAGCCCCTTTCATCAGATTGCCTTCGTCGGCCCTCCACAGAAGGTCCTTGGCGATCGAAGACGGCACCTGAACAGGGTCCGAAATCCTGCCGGAGGACTGAGATCACTGGAGCTTGAGTGCCCATTGCAAAGATCTCATCAGCAACCGGGCCTCTGGCACCAGAAGAATGCAGGATGCCATGAGGACGAGCAGTCTTAAGAACTTGAACGCTGGTAGAGTCTGGGCAAGTTGAAACTTGTGCACCATCTGCTGAATGTGATGAGCCCTCACCTGGGGAAAAAAACACTGCCCCAGGGACGTGTCGAGCACCGCTCCGATGTACTGGAGCCTCTGAGTTGGTGTCAAATGGGACTTCTTAAGTTGAGGGAGAAGCCCAGCTCGCGGAGGGAGTAACAGGTGACTGACAGATGATCCAGGACTTGCTCGGGAGAGCGCACCCTCATCAACCAATCATTCAGGTAGGGGTAGACGTGAATCCCCCCTTTCCTGAGGTGCGCTGCCACCACTACCATGAGCTTGATGAAGACCCTTGGGGCGGAGGTCAATCCGAACGGCAGGAGCCGAAACTGAAAGTGCGAGTCGCCAACCGCAAACCTCAGGTACTTCCTGTGCTTCGGATGGATCGGCACATGAAAATAAGCGTCCTTGAGGTCGAGAGACACCAACCAGTCCTAAAGTTGAAGGGCCAGGAGGACTTGAGAAAGAGTAACCATCTTGAACTTGTCCTTCCTGAGGAGTTTGTTCAAACCGCGCAAGTCCATGATGGGTCTCAATCCCCCGTCTTTCTTGGAAATCAAAAAATAAGGGGAATACCATCCCTTGTTCCTCTCCGCTACAGGCACCAGTTCTATGGTGCCTTTCTCCAGCAGGGATTGGATTTCCTGCGCAAGGAGCGGATCCGGAACTCTTCAAAGCGATTTCCCAGTGGATTGTCTCGAGGACTCTGCCGGAAAGGAAGACAGTAGCCGTGGGTTATGATCTGCAGAACCCACACATCTGAAGTAATTGCGCGCCACTCTGTGATGCTGCGCCAGCCTTCCCCCAACCGGCGAACCATGGGACATGGCCTCATGACTGAGCTGAAGCGGCTGCGGCGTTGCCTGAGGGCAAAGAGGCAACAGCCCGAGCAGCCTTGGCACCTCGAATACCTTGTTTTCCACCTCCGGCACTCCTACGGTGGCCCCTTTCACTGGCAGCTCCTCTCGCTTTACCAAAGGATGAGTAATAACGAAAGGAACATCCCCTCCATTGCTGTCCCCTAGGACAAAAAGGCAGAGGTTGTCGAACTGCAGCGCCCAACGACTTTGCTGCAGCTTTTGAGGTCTGCTGCCTCTCAAGGCTCTCGTCAGCCTTGCTGCCAAAAAGATGTTCCCCGTCAAAGGGCATGTTGAGGAGCCGGGCCTGCACATCAGGAGCAAACCCCGACTTCCGCAACCACGCAAACCTGTGTATCACGGTGCTCGCCGCCATGGACCGGCTGACGCAATCTGCCATGTCCAACCCCGACTGAACTGCCTCACACATGGCATCCTTGCCATCCTGAACCATGGCAAGGAAACCATCCCGTTCATCCCCTTCGGGAATATGTTCAGCCGCGAAGGAGAAACCATTCCACAGAGTGTGCGTGAAACGAGACAAGGCACAAATGGAGTTGGCCGCCTGAAGTGCCATACCCCCTGCAGAAAACACTTTCTTCGCCAAGCCGTCAAAACGCTGGTCGTCCCTATCAGGAGGGATGGTAGGGTACGACGCCTGCTTTGCCGGGGCCGTAGCCGCCTGCACCACCAAACTCTCCGGAGTAGGGTGCTTGGACAAGTAGCAGGGGGTCAGTACTGGCTGGGCGGTATTTTCGCGGCAAAGACTTGCTCACTGCCGGGAGACTCTCCGGAGCAGTCCAAGCCGCCACCACCCTCCTCTGTAGAGCAATATGAAACGGTAGTACTGGATCAGTTGGTGGACAAATGTCGAGGATATCCGTAAGGTCATCCTGAACAAACTCCCCTGGGGGAACAGACCATCCCAAGTACTCGGTGACCCTTGACATAAGGCGCCAGTACGAAGAATCAGCATGACTGCCAGGCTCAGGCCTACAAAACTCCACCTCCGGAGAGGTGTCCAGCCGACTAGCATCATGCAAGGACTGCCTCAGGTCCTCAAACTGGCTATGGCCCGAGAGAATCTCGTCAGGCACCGTGTCAGGCACCATGCCATCATCAGAGCCCTCATCCACCTCTGAAATTAATTCCAGATGGCGGTAAGAAGGCACAGAATTGGAACCAAAGCCATGCTTGACCTTGGCCAGAGCCTTTCTAGATGGTTCCCCCGAATGGCGGAGAGGGCGTCAAGTGAATCGGCGCCGAGAGAATCGGTGTCGACAGCATCGACGGCGTTGACACAGGCCTCGAAGGCGGAGTCCCAAGCGTGTCCCTCGACATCCTGGGCGCCGAAGGCGTCGATGACGTCCTTGGAGGCGGAGACTCGAGAGAGTCCGTCGACGACCTCGGCGCCACAGGCGTCGACGTCTTCCTCGAAGACTTCACAGGTTCACGCGGTCTCGAGCGCGTCGAGGACCGGGACCTGGACTGGCCATGCCGAGAACAATTCCTCTTGTCCGAGCGGGATCTTTCCCGCGAATCGTGACTACCACCCGAGCCCGAAGGCATGCGATCGGCGTCTCTCGGCTGATCACAACAACCCGACTCCGAGGAGCAGACGGACCAGTGCCCTGCGATTCGAGAATCGCCAACATTTTCTTCCCGAAGGAAGCCCATTCCACGGGTGTCGCATGCTTGGTGGGGTAAGCGACCCGCCGACGGGCGGAGTCCTCGGACGAGGACGGGGAAGGCGACCGATGACGGCGCTTCCGGGAGTGCCTCGAAGAGGCAGAGGAGTGGCGAGACAGACTCCGGGACCGAGACCCACTGGACTTCCGACGACGACGCGGAGAGTTGCCCCTCGAATCGTCCGTCAAAAGCCCTGCAGACCTCGACTTCCGGGGCTTGGACACCTTACCTACCGATAACTTCTTGTGCTCCCGCAAGGCTTTGGACGTGAGCGACTGGCAGTCGACACAGTCATCCGTGTCATGGGCCTCCCTGAGGCACCAGAGGCAGGCGTCGTGCAAGTCCGTGACCGACATCTTGGACCCACAGTGCCCGCACTTCTTAAAGCCCAGGCGCGGTGTGGAATACGAGGTAGACCTCTTCACGAAGAAATATTTCACAAACAGGTTCGAAGAACCGAGAAAGCAACAGAAAACTCCAAAGAGTCAAAGCGCGCCGAGATTCCCGAAGCGAACACGTTCGCAGAAAAAATTGAACTGAGGCTACGGGCGTCGTGCATCCTACTTATAACATCCAGTGACGTCGGCCGTCAGAGGAGGTCCTCGAGGGCGGCGTATTGACGTCATCGACACGGGACGCAGACGCCGAAGATTTTCCGAAACAGCACAGCTGTGGTGATTACTGTCATAGATATGGAATACGTCGGAGGACCCAATCCCTTCGAAATAATTTTTAGTGAGCGCCATTTCTAACAATTCTACCAAGAATACACTTAGGATTTGTAGTACGATCACCACAAGACATTCCATCTCGGTGTCCTCGGTCACTTGACAAAATCCTTGTGCCTAAAAGCTTGTGTACAGTGTAGGAATGTTTGACCATAGCAATATAAGTAGCCCTTGATTTCACTGCGAGACAATGAATGCTTTGTTGTAATGCGTCTATCTTTCCTATCTCCATGGCATGCTGGTCAGGATGTTTGCTTGCATGTATGAGGTAACGAGTTCCCAGAGTATGGGATGCCGTGTGAGTGTGCTGCTTTCCCTGCACTACTCTAAATTCTTTAATACACAGTTATGGACTCTTAGAATGGTATGTATTTTGCCAACCGCTGAAGCCTGAAAAGTAGACCCACACAAGCATGACATGTGGACAACTTTGCACCAGACCTGCAGATGAACTAGCCTGCTGTTAAATCTCAGTAATCAGTTAAATGGTATCCACTACAGAGTGCAATTAGCTTTCTGACTTTGAGAACATTCAGACATGTAATTGCTCATTTTACTCTAGCCGGTAGGATAGCTAAAGCCAGTAAGATAGCTCAGAGGGTTGAGCGCTCGCTGCTGCAATATGTGTGAGAGCTGCAGGTTGCAGGTTCGAATCCTGGCAAGACCAACTCAGCGTTTCATCCTTCTGAAGTTGATAAATGAGTACCAACACAGGTTGGGTGATATTTTATGTATATTTCTTCTATATAAAGTGCTTAAGCGTAAGTGCTATATAATAACACATTATCATTTGGCCTTGAACATCTGCTTGCATTCACTGTAATTTGGTAATATGTGCCTATACACACTGATTAACAATGCATATGGTGATCTATTCTTGTACGAAATGTAAATCACATTAGAGTGATGCCGTAACCATATTTTTCGTAGTGTACTTAGTAATGATGCGATGTGTTGCCACTCTGTTTTGTCAAGGGGTGAAAGGTCGTGTTTCGTCACTTCCTGTGATGTCACTTCGGGGTGGGGTGAAATGACATCACTTCCTGTGCTGTCATCAGAGGACAAGGGTCGTGTGATGTCACTTCCCCTACCCCTGGCATTTTGGTGAAATGACGTCCTTGTGAAAGGGGTATCCGGCTTTGTAAAGCATACGTACAAGAATGCTAAACAGAGGACACCCCATCAAATGTATAGTGAGAGGAAACATTTTCTATTTTTGTACAGTTTGAAAAAGTTTTTTTTCCCCACTTTGACCTATCAAGATAATCCTCCAGCACAATGTGGGTGCGTTTTTAGCACACTCAACACGATTGTAGACCAAACTGTCAAATCTCACAAAAAAAGAAGAACTAATTAGTATTTTGCTGGACCTGGAGATAGAAAGACCTCTGTCTTTTGATGGCAATCTTTATTGATCAAATAATTATGTGGGACAACTGCTGTCACGAGGAACAGCCGGTTTGAGAGTCAATCATGTTTGGCAATAATTAAGGTTTGTTAACAAGCACTTACTGCCTCACAGTTGCGTTTATATGCAGTTAATACAGATGAAAAACACTTGTGGAATTGCTCACTGCAGACAGGCCTAACAAAATGAGGACGGGCTCCTTACAACATGACAGGGAGCAACCGAATTTGTACAAGTCTCCCAGTTGTGTTTTTATGCAGTATAAAACATTTGAAACCACACATTGCTTACAAGAGTCAGACCCCTGAGATCAGAAAAGGCCCAATAGCAACATCACTTGCTTTAATTATTTAAAATGGTAATGACACAGGTGAGACAGTACTCATCATCAGCAGGATGCATTTTATTGCATAGTCACCAAATCCAAAGAGACTTTGGGTGCCAAGTGGCTTTTAAGAGTATCTCAGAGGCCTATCTGCTTTCTCCCTGGGCAACAGCAAAGTTATTGCTATGAACTCTGGGAAGTGGTGCTGTTTATGAGGTCATGTACGCAGTAAATAAAGCTGAAGAAATCGGCTTGAATCGTGATAGTTTTTAACGGATCTATTTCCGAAGGCCGGAAACAAAACACCGACCTTTAAAGATTCTAGGCAGTGTAAGCTGCACCTGCAAGGTCAGACTTTTATTCCCAGCCCTCTACCTGTCCCTTTCGGGGAGGTTCACATCAGACCCCACTCTACGCTGCATGGCCCGCTCTGCCTCCGTTCTCTGTCTGCAGGCCCGGAACCCAGAAGCCTAATGCCCAACACATCACGCTTCTGTCCACCTTTTATGCCTCCGGCTTCTGGGTTCAAGAGAACAAACCGTAGACGTTTCTAATCCCAGTATCATAGTTCAGTTAAAGTTGGCAGAGCAATTTCACACCAGAGGACCGCCAAACAATTTTGAAAAACGGAGATTGATTCATTAATTGTGCAAGCACTTAATACCACCACTCCCTTCCACTTCAACCCAGACACCATTAACATTCAATCTTAAACCTGTCTAATGCTATTTGGAGACTGGGCATCTTCGGAGACTTAATAAAGCGGGCCTGTATTCAAATACCTGTAACCTTTGAGAAAACAGATACTCCGAGTAGATGTGTGCAAGTCAAGGCAAATGAGATGTTGCTAATCTGAAGTTGGCACGCCCTTCCTATGCAGAGATGTTTTTTGTTTATTTACTCAGGAGCCGTATCGGTGAAAAATATGCAACTTCATAGTTCCCAAGTGAACTACTTCCTTCACCCTCACACCAACTTTCAAATCTCTCGGAATCAAGGGAAGGACCAAATAAAATTAATAAACATAAAAATGTTTATTAATAACTTTAGTTATGTTTATCACACAAAAATCGCTTTAGCATGGTTCAAAGGGGGTTACTGTCACCTTTAATAAAAGTCCGGAATGACCGTTGTGGCATATATGCTGCCCCTTTTATGCAATAATATGTATTCTTCTATTAATTCAACTGCAGCCTTTTTCCTTTGTTCTCTTAAGTTGCATTTACCCTTAAAGCATGTGGCCAGCCTGTCATGACCACTGTGAGGAGGCACAAGTTGTGCCACAAGCAGGCTCCCACCAGAACCCTGAGGGCCTTAAAACCACTGCAAAAGGGCTCCTGGAGCCAGTCCTGGCGCCTTTGGCACCAGGCTCATATCTAGGAAGGAAGGGCTGTTTAAACTAGGTCCCACTTATGTACATGGGCCTTTAAATTTAATTTGGAAGCACCCACACAGTCTAGTTCTAAGAACCAAGCCATGCGGTCTAGTGTTTTGGGTGTGGCAGGCCTGGAACTACTTTCCCTGGTACTACTTTACCTGGGCTATATAAACCACACCCTGACTGCAGAACACGCTTATCGTTATTCTGCAACCTGCAGCGTGACGCTCACCGGGTCCAGCTCCTGGTCTTGAGCATCTTCCTGTAATCCGGCAAGAACAAGATTATTCTGTCTTACCTGAGAAAACATCATCCAGCATTCAGCATCTCAACTGGGCTGAAATCTGTGGAAACCGAGAGAAGAAGAAACATCACTCACCTGTGAGTCCTAGTTTAAGGACTTCCAGCGAACCGCTACCACAGCTGCTGTTCGAACATTGGGACCTGCAATAACAATAAAGGGAAAAACAATATTAGAGCGCTCGCTTCCAAAACATCAAATTCCATCAGTCTTACCTGAATTCCATAGCGCTATGCCACGCTTCCATCCGGAGCACCGCAGCAACATCTTCAAAGGAAAATAGACATATTTAGGTTCGCTTTCAATATTAAACAACCACACAGCGCTGTCCTTAACTTACAAGTTTCTGCTGGCCTGTTTTTCATTGCGCTCTCATCCACTCACAGCACCACAGCGGCCTGTGAGGAGAAGAAGAAAACACAGGTTATCTTTAAAAGACAAAAAAAAGCGCTGCACGCTTTCTCTTACCTAAAAAATGTGCCTCTCCATCCGGCACGCCAGCATCAAGACCTTTACACATGAAAAGAAGGAGATAAAGACATTAACGAATTCCCACCATAAACAGAACAAAGACTTACAATTAACAAATCTACCTGCCTACCAGCAGATTCGGGGTCACAGCAGGCCTGGGCCCAAGGAAGGCGAACTGCACCAGTGAAGCAACTTGGGCAGCTCGCCAACAAACATCAAGCGCCCCTGCACAAGAAACACAGGATATCCCACCCTACAAATAACTAATGTGAGAAAAGAACCCAGTGGGAAGAGAATCGGTCAGAGGGAGGTGGGAGATTCACCCATTAGAGACAGTTCTCACAAATCCTCCCTTCTGTAATTGCAGATTCATTATTCAGCACTGGGCAACTACGCATCCAGGGTTCCAGATCTCAGTGCCTTCCAGACACCCCCGGGGATATCAGGTGAGCGTGACACAGCCAGATGCTGGCTCATGTAAGTGATTTCAATCCGGCACACACCCAAGTCAATGCCTAGCGTGTAATGCACAACTGAAATCCTTATTTATTTTTGTCTAAAAGTTCTTTATTTTGAACGATATACCACTCATATCACGCCCCTCGCCTGGAACCCCCCGGTCACACTGAACCAGGAATCAGGCTGGTTTGCAAAGTTAAAATATTTATTTATGCATTTACAATTTAATCAAACTATGTTTTAATGGTTAAACAATAATCATGAACGGGGTGATGTAACACTGAATAATATCTTTAATACACAAGGAGTAATAGTGAGCAAAACAATTCAGCACAGAAATTATACTTGTGTGTGTGGTCAGATCAGATGGCACTGTGGTTAGAGGTTCCCCCTACACACCCCTCAACCCCCCAATAGGCAATGTAAAGAGATAGGAGTAGAGAACAGGTATTCAGGAATGGCAGGATACGAACAGACTATCAATCCCACTTTCCCCCAGAAAACGCAAGAGAAAAACGGAATTGACTGTCAAGCTGTCGGAATGGCTTTTAAAGTTATCTTGAGAATGGATTTGGCAAAAACACTAAATATGATCCAAATGGCTATGGGAGCCGGTTTGGATAGTTGCACACAAACACAAGCAATGATTTAATACCAAGAAACAATTTGAAAATCTTAAAAATCAAGTAGAAAGCAATCAAAAGCTATTTTACACGTGTCAGAATTTCCCTAAAACGAAATCCGCGGCAAACTTCTCACTGCGCGATAGGGCGAACCGTATGGATTAAAGCTGTGGATGTTAGCTACAAGCAGAAGTTGTAATTATGTTTCTAGCACAAAAACTGAGGAAGTTATGGATGTTTTAGTGGAGATCATTTTTTCAGGATAGGCGCAAGAATGGGAAACAGGAAGGCACTTTTAAAATGACAAAAGGATTTCTTACACTAGAGGATGACTATGAACAAAATGAATGCCCCACAGGAACACAGCCACTTGATCAGAATGACTGCCTGCTAAGGACTCGCTTTCTTCAGATGGTAAAAGATCAGCGCAAAGATAGTTTTAGCAATGCTATTACAGGAGGAAGATCGAATGGTTTGGAGAGAGTTCAGATAATTCAAAAGTACCCTTTAACAATACAGGTTCTGAATACAAGATAGGATGGGTTTAAGATAGGGATTAACTAAGCAAGGTACATATACTAGTGACACAGTTCTATCTATAGATACTCACTAGATATGTTTTTAAATGCTGTCAGGATTCTGGTCCATCAAGATTCTGGTCAGGGAATGGGATCTGGTTCTATGACAGACAGCTGTGCACATCGGATTGGATCTGCAATCAGCAAGGCGCTCTGGTCACAGCACGGCACAAGACTGGATTGGATCAGCACTTCTTGGTTCTGATGATAATTCTTTCAGCAGGCAAGCAGTACAGCGCAGCCCGGCTGTATTTTGATGCTTCCCCTTAGGTTTGTGGGGTTCTGGATCTGGACTTGGAGGCCTAGCTGAAAACGGTTCAGCTATGCAATGGGTTTCTGATTTGCCAAGTTTCTGGAGTCTGGAGCAGGGAAGATGTAGAGCTCAGCAGCAGGTTGCTTTGCCAGTATCGGGATGGTGAGTGAATCTGTCTCTGCTTTTTGAGTGGTGCGCTGTCTCTATTTATGCTATGATAAAGGGGTGTGTGGGCTGGTTTATCCTAAGCTCGCCCCTTTGACAGGTGATTGGGTCAGAGTCTCCTCTCTGCCTTGATAGGAGGAGAGAAACAGTGTGTCACCTTTATGGTGTGATTTTATGAGGCTGAGGATCCACCCATAGCCCCTTGAATACAAAATCAGATTGCATATTTTATATAGCAGCTATCCCTCAAAACCTCATAGCTGTGGGATCTTGTCTCAGCTTTTCACAGAATTTTGCCCTTTTCATCAGGAACACAATGTCCAATTTATAAGCAAATTTCTACAAGTGTGCGCGTTTAACATGGGCATAAGTGTATAAAGTTTCAGACTTCTAGCGAAAATACATTGTGCAAAATCACATTTTCTGCCATTTCTTTCCAGAACATGTCACACGATTTTGCCGCCTCTTGAAATGTGCAGCCAAAATTTAGATTCACAAAACTGTTATTTTTATATTTTGTACAATTTTCACTGGCAAATTATAAGTCTTAAGAAAATGTTCTTTGTGAACGTTCAGCCACAGATGGTTGTTTGTCTCTGCCTCTTTTTGTCTCCCTGCAGTTCAGAAGCAGTCTCCTCCCCATTTGCTCTTGGCAGAGGCCATTTACGACTGCATTTCCTTAGTAGCAGCTGTTCATTGTTCCCTTTGGCCTATGTAGACCAAGTTCTTTCTAAATCCTATAATTACAGCTTGAGTGTGATTTCCTGGTTGGGGGAAGGCCATCCTTCTGTGGAGAAACTGCATATTCCAGTTTGGTAGCTTTTAGCCAGGCTTGATTTAATTGTTAGTTCTGTTGCATTTTCCCTTGGCTTAAAACAAACTTGTGATTTCAAAATAGCAGCTACAATTCTGATTCAAGATTTTAAACCATGGGATCAAAACAATTACAAGATGGTTACGCTCAGTAACAGGCCTCTTAGATTGCAAACATTTGATTTCAGTTTATACACGTTTAAAGTTTAATCAGGCAGGCTCTTAACAGCTGTCATCTCAGCAGTCCACTGCTGCACAGAGCTTTTTGAAATCCACAGACAGGCCACTTTTGCTGTGGAAATCCCTTTATGCTTTCAGTTTTTCAGGACCTTGCAAGTTCACAATGATTTCTTAAACTAAGTGAATTGTAGCACCCAGAACGAATTTTGGATGTTTGAGGGCGTTTTGTACCGGCATTCTGCAGTTTCAGCACCAAAGAAAAAAGGGATTTAAAGCAAGATCTTGGGTTTACATTTAGCATCGCTGCTTTTTCCTTCTGTACTCCATTTTTACTTGTTGTGGAGCCCAGTGACATATTCCAGGAGTGAGAACTCTGTTCCACCACTGACAACATGCATGGCAGATTGGGCAGCCATCTTTTTGTGCTTTGCAAAGCGCGATTTTCAGAGGTTTTGGTGCGCACAAGTGTTTTGCAGCCATTTTGATGTTTTCTGGCACCATCATAACACAGGGATGCCGCATAGCAGAGCAGAAGTGGGTTGAAACATCCCACTATGTTTATGTTCACCTCCCCCTTCAAGGCCTGTGAGGGCCCTGATTGCAACTCTAATGGACATTGTGACCTCAAGGTCACTTCTGCTGAAAGAACAGGCATAGCCTTATCTGTCTTCACTGTAGTCTAAATCTAAGCAGTGTATTTGTTTCTATATTTTTAAGTAATGGCCCAGATTGATGGTTGACAACCAGACCCCTCTCCCCAGGCAGCAGAGGTAAGGTCTTGGAGGTTAGGTTTCATCATTGGAGAAAGGACCGGCTCATGGAATCCTGCAAGCAATGGCTTTTAAACTCACACACAATGCATCTTACATGACATTTTATTAGGCACCTGGGCCTTATCCATATGTAATTTCTGTGCTGGCCTTATACTCCAATGGGCATTTACAAATCACTCTGGCCTCTATTTCTGGCATTCAGGGGCTATATTTCAACCCACATCAGCCGTAGCTTAGCGAGCACCAAATGACTCTGGCCATGCTTAGTTACAAGGTACCATTAAAGGCTTCTCAACAGAGCATAGAAGAGAACAGGTCTGCTCTCCCCTATGAATTTCCCTGTGCTACTTATGTAAAATCTTGATTGGGTAGGCAGACTGACATTGCCTGTCTGGAAGCATCAGATGGGAACATAGCATAGGATCATTTTTTGTACGTATTACGTCGCTTTCAACCTAGATCATTTTGACTGGTTATTTCCCTTCCACATCCATAAGATGTGGTCAGACTTCCTTTGCTTAAACAGTCTGGCCACTTAGTTCTTTCATTCTGCAGAGCCCCAACATAAACTATGGTGTGATAGTTCAGAAGCGAACCACCACTGTGCTGAGATAAAAAATGTTTGTTTGAAGTAAATCAAACACATCACAATTTCATTTCACACTTGGTGCTCTTCAAAATGGTTGCAATCTGCTAGGAAAAGGTGACATTAACTGTAACCATACCATAAGAATCCTAGTATTGCATAGGGGAGGCCATGGTGCTTCTAGTTCTTAAAGGGGTAGTCCAGCTAAAAAATGTATTTAAAAGGTAGATAGGCAACATTAAAAAAAAAATACTAGCACTTTTTTTTAACTTCCTATTTAAGATTTTGAGCTATTCAAGCTCAACATTTGCAAAAGCAAGCACATGGGCGCATCCATTTTGTGAAATGGATGCCCGCCTGTGCTGGCTTTTGCTTTTGCTTTTGCGGCACTAATGAAGGAAAAGCCAGCCAGCTGTAGTAAACAAAAGCTACCGCTGGGTGGCTTTTCCTTCATTGGTGCTGTACGCGGAGGAAGGGGACCGGAGACCAGAGCAGGAAAGCTGCAGCTGAATCTCGGTAAGTGTATTAATTTAAAATAAAAAATACGCACTAGCTGCGTTTTTTTTTCTAAGTTTTCCGGGCTGGAGGAGCCCGGAAAACTTAGAAATAAAACTGCAGCTTTAAAAACATATTTATGTTTGCGGTCGCTTTTGAAGCGACCGCAAACATAAATACAACGTTATTGTGTTTGAAAACGCTGCGGTTTTTCTTTCCAAGTTTCTCAGGCTCCTCCGGCTCGGAGGAGCCTGAGAAACTCGGAAAGAAAAACAGCAGCGTTTCAAACACAACCGCGTTGTGTTTCTGCCTGCTGTGGCTATCACTTTGGGTCTCCGGTGCTCCCCGCAGGGAGCACCGGAGACCCAAAGTGAAAGCCAAGGCAGGCAAAAACACAATGCGGTTGTGTTTACATGCTGTGGTGTTTCTGCCTAAATCTGCTTTCCCATTTGGGGCTCTCGGGCCCAAGAGCCCCAAATGGGAAAGCAGATTTAGGCAGAAACACAACCGCGTTGTGTTTCCCAGGGGAGCACCGGAGACCCAAAGTGAAAGCCAAGGCCGGCAGAAACACAACGCAGTTGTGTTTGAAAATGCTGCGGTTTTTCTTTCCGAGTTTCTCAGGCTCCTCCGAGCCGGAGGAGCCGGAGAAACTTGGAAAGAAAAACCGCAGCGTTTTCAAACACAATAACGCTGTATTTATGTTTGCGGTTGCTTCAAAAGCGACCGCAATCAAATAGAAATAAAACCGCAGCTTTAAAAATGTTGTAAGTTTTTCCGGGCTCCTCCAGCCCGGAAAACTTAGAAAAAAACCGCAGCTAGTGCTTATTTTAAAAAAATAAATAAATAGCACTTCCAGAGATTCAGCTGCAGCTTTCCTGCTCTGGTCTCTGGTCCCCGTCCTCCACGTACAGCACCAATGAAGGAAAAGCCACCCAGCGGTAGCTTTTGTTTACTACAGCTGGCTGGCTTTTCCTTCATTAGTGCCGCAAAAGCAAAAGCCAGCACATGCAGGCATCCATTTCACAAAATGGATGCGCCCATGTGCTTGCTTTTGCGAATTTTGAGCTTGAATAGCTCCAAATTTTACATAGGAAGTTTAAAAAAAAAAAGTGCTAATATTTTTTTTTAAATCACATTTTTAGCTGGACTACCCCTTTAAGCACCTGCTAAAGGCAGCGCATATTAGCTTGATTTGCATATACCAGGGATCTCAATGTAAGACCAATTTAAATGCACCTTAGACAGTTTGAGATCTTCCACTGATGTTACCAATTGTTCTCCAGCCAATGGTGGGCCTGCATGTTGTCTGGGTACATTTGAAATGGTAGGTACTATTATACATGGGAGTGAATGTAGATGTCAAAGGGCAACAGTGAAATTGTGGAATTTGGGGAAACGTCACGTTAATCCTATTGTTGAAGAAAATAAGGTGCTGAGCCTGACCTGCTAACTGCAGCCTGGAGCCATGTTAATTAGGCACAGCCTTAGAATAGAACTCCGCTTCTTTTTACGTCTTTTTAGAAGGATGATGCGCTTACTTAAAAAGGTTAATAAAAAAGATAGAAATATAAATGAAATCCCTGCAACAATTTGTAATCTACTTTACTTTTCCTCATCTTACTTAATTTTACTGAGACATCTGAGCCGACCATTTGCATCCAACCGACACGAAGATATGAATTTGAAGCAAGTGAATCAATCATACTGTATGTAATAGTGAAATGCAATTTTAATATTGGGTCTTACCCAATACTTAAACTATCCCCATTTACCATCAGAAAGCAGTGGAAAATATAACCTGCAAATCTTGGTCGTCCATGCAAAAAGAAAATACCAATCATAGCCTGTGTTGCATTTAGACGAAGAGACAGTTTATCAGCGTTAATTGCTTAAACAATTGTGTCTGTATGACAAATGTTCAAAGAATACACATTTGCACAAATACCCTTTCCTAGAATAGTTCATGTACAAGTCAACACGATATTGTAACTTGAGTCCAATATAATTTTGGGGAAATTCCTTAATACAGGGAGCATGCAAATGCAATCTACCTTATATTAGAGTCTCACCTGCAGAAGGCAGTACTGCTGCATTGCCTTACACTCGTCCCCAAGCCCATTCAATACTCCTGTTCATGGTCCTGTAATGCTGACCCAAAAGCACCAACCCTGAGGACCACTCATCTCCTACCCCCAAGGACCCTGGCACCCAGATATCTCCCAAAAATCAGAACTGCTGGGAAATCCTTGACATATGCAGGAAAACAAATGTACAGTAATATTTCTTAAATGAATGCAAACAATAAAAAAGCTATATCTAACTGAGCTACAAGTATTCATTTACGACATTTTAAAAGGTTTTAAAGTATGTTATTAGAAATATGTAAGGTCCCCCTTACATAACTCTCCTTTCCCCCTTATTTGTGAGTACTAATCTTGTCCTATTCCGCTAACAAGCATCTATGCCCGATAGTCGGGTGTCCTGATCCTCTTGTAGGTTTGTGAGTTACAGAGCACACAAGCTTGCTTATTCCAGCAAATTAATTGCAGGCAGCCCAGGTCATTCTGCTGCTCCAGTAGGGGCCAGTTGCACTGCAAGGAAATGTTAAGCATCTGGCCAGGGTGCCATCAGGAGGGTACTGGGGGAGAGTGATGTGAAAGAGAAGTCACACCATATATTGGTTCTAAATGCAACTAATCTGGCCCCACTGCCAGAGGTGGTCCCAAAACATTACCATGCCTCAGGCACCTTAACACCATACATCAGCATTGGATATAGAGGCTAGGAAGGAGCCTCTAATGAATGAGCATCACCCAGATTGCTTGACCTTCCAGCAAAGACTCCCAGTATGGTTCAGCTGGTAAACTGACATGAATACAAGGTTAGAACCTCATTCCGTGTGATCAGTATTGTTAGCTGCGTTTGCGACATTTATTCTTACTTTCTTTGTGATGCTTGTACCTAGGTGTACTATATACAATATTCAGTTATTTCGTTTTTCCAAACAAATTTCACTTACCTGCCAAAGCCACCAACAAGCATGGAGAGTGTGGAGAGTGTGGATACATCGACTGGTGGAGACATTAACATAATCCACAAAGATTTGGGGAAGGACAGAAGAATAATCGGACAGCACGAGACACTAAGCAATGTCTTTGCTGCTGTGAAGGATTTGGGTTTGCAGGCACTCTTCTGCCAGAGTCCAAGTCTTAAGAATATTTTTAGTGTGTCCCTACTTGCTTGTCAAAAGCTCGGTTAAGCGAGTGTAATAGGGACATAAATAGATCTCCAAGCACAGCTGTGGTTGCTAGGCTAGGAAATGAATTGACAAAACTTTGCTTTTTATTGTACAGCTAACTTGCACAGCAGTCGGGAGGTGTAATTGTTAGGACATCTGAAGATGTTTCCACTGAAGCAGTGCATCTGTAACAATATAAAAACTGTTGTAGACAACTAAGTACATAAAGTTTTGCCGGATTGTTGCATGAAAATTAATATGTAATCCCTTTGTTACATACATTGTCACTGGCAATAGGGAAATGACCTCTGAACTGTGCCGCAATTAGCCGCTTCAGGAAATGTCATTCAATTCAAGGAACCCTGTGAACATGCTTTTTTTTGTCGTTTTATACAGTGCACCAGTGAAGGCAAACTTAACAGGAAAAACAAAATATGCGAATAGGAAATGAAGGTGGTCAGTCCAATTGCTATATACTAGTACATACATATTGAATCTATCTATGGAGCTAAAGGAATATACTTAAGCCACACGATATAGAGACAAATGCCAGGTTGAAATCTACCAGATATTCATAAAGGTTATTCACCCCCAGGCATAAATGTTACTTTTGATCTACCTGGAATCATTCATGTCCTCATTACAATCTAGGGTAGATTATGAAGCAGCAACTTCATCCTATCTCCAGAAAAATCTTCAAGACGTGTTGGATAATTAGCACGCCGACAAGCTAAATATACTGGATGCTCTTTTTTTAAATTTTGAAGGACAAACTTCCTCCCAGCACTAATGGCCCACCGGTCACGGACTCAAAGTCGCGAGAAGTATGGCCAAAATCTAAGCCCCCTAGTGGACCAGATAACACAGGTGTTAACACCATAGAAAAATCGGTGTGTGTGATAGATCTAACAGGCCACCCTGCACATCCGACTCAGCCACCTATTAAGGTAAAAAAAAATAATAACAACACCAGTGACTGAACTGAGGAGAGACATGAGAAATCCAGCTATAGTTGCCTCTGGGGATATTCTGAGCGAGATAATCTCACTAAAAAGAGTACTGGATGAGATTCGCCATTCCCTATATTCCATCAAAGAAAGAAAAGGAAATTGGGAGCTTTGGACCAGAGAGAGGTCTTGCAACAAAATAAATCTAATAGTTAATCTGAAACACGGAAACTCAAACAACGTCAAAAGCTTCTTTCGCAATTGATCCTCCCGTTGATCTCTGCTAAAACAACTGAGCAGAGGAAATCTCAAGAGGGTTTGCCAGGCCATCAACCAAAGACAACTGAGCAATTAAACAATGAAGGGGGCATTTTGACGGATAAGACTCAGCCCAGAATCCTCAGTGAGAATTTTGACTTTATGGATCTGTCAACTTATTTGCTCGATCAAGAAGAGCAGGAGGATTTGGGGGGGGCTCTAATGAGCAGTCCATCTGGTCCTCGACATCCTCTTCAAAGGACTATCGGCAGCAATACTACCTCGGAGTATAAAACCAACCCAGGCGGTGCAGAAAAAAAATAGCTCCCCTGTGGAAGAAGCATCTAAGATGTCAAGAGTCAAAAAGGGAAAACTGACTCCTAATAAGACCGCTGGGGCTGAAGAAAGCCAACGAAACCAAGTACTGGTGGATCCTGGCCTTCTGTTTCAACTCTAGCGGAAAAAATACTGATGGGAGATTTAAAGTTCCACTTGGATAATCAGGGGGACCAGCAATAACATGTAACCTCTTTACCCAAAGTGAGTGGAAACTCTGTTTTCTGTGAAGCCATTATGGCAGGTAGGGCGTCTGCTCAGGAGCGCAAGGACCAGATGTCAGCAGCAGGGGGGGAAAAAGACTCTACATGGTGCATAGTTGTTGCTGAAGCGGGTATTATGACCAGATGATAGAACCATCTTGAAATGGGCGAATGTACCAAGATTGCTTCATCACATTCCATCGCTGAAACTGGTTAACACAGATGACATCAGAATTATTGAATTTCCAAACAAAAACTGGATAAGGTCATTATGCACTTTACTTCAAATACAATCAAGTCTGCATTGCTTGATGCCGCTCACCTACTTCTATCATTTGGCTTCGAATTAACGGATCCTTTTAATCACACCAGGTCGGATCACGTGTCTTGGCAATATAAAAACAAATTAAGTAGCCCAGTTAAGGAGAGTGAACTTGAGAAACCACTTTATGTGGTGACCTTAAGAGGCCCGGCCAGCAAGAAGATCTTGAGAGAACATCTGATAGGGTCCCAAGATGCTATCTCTAGCAAGCAGGATTGTCGAATAAAAGTGACTTGCCTGCAATCGTGACTCATCCAGAAGGCACACTGAAGACCTAGGAAATGCAACAAAATAAAAAGAAATTCGGCACGGACACCTTCCACGCCATTGAGTGGCCTAGCTCGGACCAACAGCAATTAACAGCCAATTTATTCGGAAGGAGAGGAATGGATGTTTGGCTCCTGGAACACTCGGAACAGGGCTCAAGTCAAGGGTACACGTGGGTGGACGGAGTCCCCCCCACCCTCACTTTTTTCAGAGGGTGGATGGAGTCCTCCCAGGTTGTTGTTTTTTTAGAGGGATGTGTAAAACGAGAAAGATTGACAGTCCTTTTACACGGACCTCGGGATTCAATCCACAGTCGCCAAGTTCGCAGGCCAGTAACCTTATAAAATGCAACAGACAACTAAAGGTGAAATGCCACAATTCGGGAATGCATGTTCCTGGGTGACCATTGGCATTGGCTCTTGGAGTTTAAAACATGCACACCATTTAACGTTTTCAAAACACTTGTGTGTTGATTTTTTGAAAGGCAAATGCCATTCATTTTGTGCAATTTGTATGGTTATGCAAGGCCAATTGAATGAAATTTGCATATTATACCGTGATAGGATCATTTCTGGTGATGTCACATTTCATTGGTATGTTATTGAGTTCACCCCCCCTACTTTCTTTTGTAGGACTTGACCGCTGGGTAATGACCACCTCTGTAATGAAAATGTTGATGTTCTGTGCCTCCAGGAAACTTGGCTACACCGTGCTTGGCTGATGGTTTTAGATCCTTTCTAAATCCAGCCTACAGGGGTCAGGCCTTTTGACATCAGTGAGAAATGGGGCCAGGCTTATATTGATGGTGGAAGAAGCTCGTAACCCATTTGTGCAGTAAATTCTATTTCAAACGCCATCAAATTCTAAGCTGTTGATTCTCATCATAAGCGTCTGTTGGAACCCAGTGGCAATCACTACAGATTGTTTCATTGATTCAGTAGTGGAAATTATTGACAACGCCCATGCTCAATATGACTATCTTCTCATAGTGCTATGTGGGGATGTGAATTTCATGTGTTAACATGCAAGTGGGTTCTACTAAGCATGTGAAGGGGACTGGGGCAAAGGGCAAATTGAAAATCAACAAATCGATGACAGCCATGCAGTTGAGCGATCTACCAATGTTGAATGGTCAAATTGAGGATGACATTCCTAGTGTACTGACCTAGTCGAATGGTATCCAGTCCGGAGTCCTGGACTATTTTTATGTTTCACATGGGCTGATAAACCAGGCTAAATTCATGAAATTGCTGAAGAAAATAGCGGCCGTGCACTACTCAAATTAACATGCGGTTTAGGACCGCAACAGAGATTCCGGGCATTCTGCACTGGAAATCACTCAGGGCAGGAATCGCTTGCATATGCCCATGAAAAGATGATACAAAACTATTTGAACACAGACTATCTTCCGCTATTGTCGGAATTTGGTGGGAGGGGCAAAAAGAAGGAAGGTAGATTTTTTTCCAAGGCATACGTTCGATCAGACGATTGACTTGGAAAAGAAAAAATTGAGAAGAGACCTCCAAAATATCAAACAAAACTGAGAACACAAAAAGTCCTGCAAGCCAGGAAAAGAAGACGGAGGTACAGGAACTGGCATCTCATATAAGGCCCAACTCTTCCAGACAGATTAAAAAACCATGTGGAAGGCAATTGCGAAACGGGAATCTAGCCAGACCTGGTGCCTGATTGGATCAAAGACATTCACCCAGGTATCTGTTATGACCAACAGAGTCATGGAGCAAGATTGGATACAGTTGTATGGGGAACAATTTGGCCGGGATGACTCCCTTGGCTTATGTTGTACTGAGAAGGGGGGCCTCTGGGCAATTCCTTTCGACCAATGGGATTTAGAGCAGCTGATCAACAGGGCAAACTCTGCAGGAACTCCCGACCCGGATGGTCTAAATTATGAAATGTTCAAACGCTCTCCGGAAGTATGGTCACCTTTTGTTGCTGCCCTATTTGAGTGGGTAAACAGGCTGGGTATGATACCTGATACAGAGAGAACAGCGACAATAGTCCCAATATTCAAGAGGGGCAATAGGGCTGATCCATGAAACTATCGGCCCATCATCCTCTTGGATATTTTAGGCAAAGGTTACGCTTCATTCATTCTAATTCGCCTTCAGAAGTGGATAGTGGCATCAAATAGAATTGATCCCCGTCAAACATGGTTTGTCAAAGGGGTAGGGGCAGACTTGAAACTATTCCTTCTGAATCTTTTAAAGTGGAAATCTTGTAGCAAGCAAAGGAAGTTGTACGATAAATTTTATTTATAGCGTGCATATACACAAGTGTTTCAAGGCACGACAAGGCAAGTGAGGGGAACAAGGGAGGACAAGACAGCAATCTTACTAGGCCAAGTGACATTGAGATTGCGTAAGTGCAGGGGAGAGGGAAGGGGAAAAGCGCCAGGGGAAGGGGAGGAGAAGTGTGAGACATAGGAGAAGACATTAAAAAAGTGTGGCCAACTTGTGGCAGTGCAAGTGGGTTAAGTGCAGACAGCAAGGGATAGATAAGTGCAAGTAGGGGGGTTGCAGATAGAGCCCCAGTGCAGGGGTACCAGAGGCAGTGCAGGTATGCAACTGGGAGAGCAGGGACATGAGCCGTGATTCAGAGGATAGCCAGGTAGACCAGTGCAGTATAGGACAGGAGATCATCAGGGAAGTGGAAGATGGAAGGCAGAAGCAAAGAGGAAAGTCTTGAGCTGCTTCGGGAAACCAGAGATGTTTCTACTCAAGTTTCAGAAAGGCAGGGAGGCTGTTCCAGGGGGAGGCGCTGGCAGGAGACAGATCTGCCCCCAGCTTGCTGCTTAGAAAAGCGCCCAACTCCTAAGGAGTTAGAGGTGGAGGAGCGAAGAGCTCGAAGAGGAAGATGCTTCTGAAGAAAAAGCTGGAGATATATTGGTCCCAGGCCCCAGAGCGCCTTGTGGACAATGCTAAGGGTCTTAAATTTGATCCTAGCAGCCGCTGGGAGCCAATGGAGAGATTTCAGTGATACGATCCCTGGGCTTAAGGCCAAGGACAAGTCTTGCTGTCCTGTTCTGGATGAGTTGCAAAGGACGGAGAGCAGAGGTGGGTAGATTTAAAAAGAGGCAGTTACAGTAGTCAAGCCTAGAGAGAACCAGAGCTCTGGAGACAGTGCGCTTCTGGCGGAAGGAGAGGAAAGGAAGACTACCTCTGAGATGGTGCAGTTGTAATTTGACTTATTAGAGACGTTGACAATGTGAGGAGAGAAGGAGAGTGTGGAGTCAAAGATATCTCTGAGGTCCTTAGCCTCACATGTGGGAGGGGAAAGAAGGTCAAGGGAGGTCGGCCAGAGTGGAGGGAAAGAGGTGTGGAGGGAAAGACGTGTGGAGGGAAAGAGGGGTGAAGGTGTGCCGATGAGAAGGATCTCTGTCTTACTAGCGTTCAGGCTGAGATCATTGGCCGCGCACCACTCCTGGATTGCAGTCAGGGATGAGAGAAGGAGAAGAGGTGGTAGAGGAGAGCCTGAAGGCGAGCTCGGTATCATCCGCATAGCACTGGAAATTGGAGCAGAGAGCAGCAATATGGTGGGCGAGAGGTGCCAGGTACTGGTTGAACAACCAGGGAGAAAGGTTATACCCATGGGGAACACCACAGGTGGAGAGAGGGATAGAGGCGTGGAAGAACCCAAGTTGGACCGGGGAGGGTCGGTCAGAGAGGAAAGAAGTCAGCCAGGCCAGAGCCTGATCAGTGATACCCAGGTTATAACGAAGTCGGTTGAGCAGGATGGCATGGTTGACTGTTTCAAAGGCAGAGGAGTGATCAAGTAGGATGATGACAGAGGGGAGATTACAATGAGGGTTAGACAGCAGGTCTTCACAGATGTTTAGGAGAGCAGTTTCCGTGTTTCTGGCTGCTCTGAAGCCAGACTGATAGTCATGGAGACAACCAACAGATTCAGGGTGAAGATTAAGCTGGGAGATGGCCAGCTTCTTTGCAAGAGTTTGCCCAGGAATTGAGTGATAGAGATCGGGCAATAATTAGCCAGAAGGGAGGGGTCGGCTGAGGGTTTCTTGAGAAGCCTGTGCTCAAGAGAGGGCTTCAGGGGGGAGGGCAAGGTTCCAGAGGCGAAAGAGTGGTTGCAGAAGTCAACCAGGCTGGAGCAAGGGTGTTAGGCAGAAACCTGTGCAGTTCCCTCTGGGACCACTGCAAAAGATTTAAGACTACAGGTGTTTGGCAGTAAACCCACTTGGTAGCAGTCTGTACCACACAGATTCACTTGGTAGCTGTGGCTGAGCAGTCAGATTTCCCTCAAGAAGAGTTAGGCAGTATACAGGGTATTCACAATAGATCAAAAGAACACAGTAGAACAAGCAAACACTGACCAGAGCTTGGTGTAAAAGAGATATAATTATTTATTTAAAACCACATCTAATAAAACACACAGGCACTAATATTAAGCAGTTCAAAAACACGGTCACTAAAAGATATACACTCCCTTAAAAGAATATTAGACAAGTCTTAAGTAAAGCTCCACTTATTTTCAGACAGCGGTGAGCGCTTAACGCAGATGGCACTCTAATAATTTGTTTCAAAAGGGAGAGAAAAGCAGGATATAAATTGAAACAGATCCCAACACTTTCACAAGAACACAGCAAGAGAGGAAGGCAGAGTCAAACCGTGAAGTTAGAGTTCAGAAAGCCGGATCCACTTTAAGAGGATCAGAACGAAATGTGTCCAAGGTCACACGGTTAAAAAGTGCACAAAAGTCTCGAAAAGGTTCAGAAAGAGTTGGACCAAAAGAAAGGGGACCAGTTAGATGGTCAAGACAGCCAGCCCAGTCCAGAAGGTTAAGGGATTATTATTACCTTGTAGCAATCTTTAGAAAGGGAGGCCTGGCGGACACGGTACCTTAAAGTGGTGAGAATACTCCAGCGGGGGCAGTTGTTCCTGGCAGCGGATGCAAGTCGGTGCTTCGTCCGGGGGAAGAGAGGATCTTGTCGGGGAGGAAGACAGGAGTCCGTTGTACTGCCAGGGAAGAAACCAGCCGCGGAGTTCTCAGTTAAAAGGAGCGGTCCTTTTGTTCGCGGTCCAATGTTAAGTGGCTATCCGGTTGCTGGGGTGCTTGGCACGGGCAAATCGACCACAAGACGTCCTGGGATGCGAGAAAAAGAAGGTAAACTAGTTGTGCCCACCAGTCAGGGGAAGAAGACTCTCCAGCAGGGAGATCTTCTCTGTCGTCGGGAAGTGCTGAGTCGGTTCCGCAGGGCTCCACCGGTGGTGTCGTCGTAGCAGGTCGGCTCAGCTTATCCCTCGTCGGATTCTCAGGTCCTGTGGCGACTTCTGAAGTTCCAGTCCCCAAAGCCCTGCTTTTATGCATCACACCCCCATTCACTCAGCCTAGCTGTCAATCAAACATGCTAAGTGGTGAGCCGGCCGGCTCACCACTTGGGCCAATCACACAAGAGTGCGACTTGAGTTACCAAGGTAACTCAGTCCAGGGTGCCTAAATCCCCTCCCACACCCCCTGTGGGACCCAGACAGAGTGGCACCACTTTTGGAGGCTTCTGTGGAGAAGCCCGCCAAAAGTGGAACAAAGGGCTCGTCTTGGGTTGGAGTCACAGAAGAGAACACAAACGCCATTTTAGAATCGAGTCCTGGCAAAAAATACCAACCAGCGAATTAATATTAAATAAATAAACCGGCGGTATGTTCGAGGCTATGAGAATTAAATAATTAAAGTTGGTAGCCTCGAACAATGGGAAAATCCCATAGGGATATATTCGCGTTCGAATGTAAAAGTAGTATCCACTGCCACCAGCCAAAACTCGATCAGGGGGGACGAAGACGTGCCCCCTCGACTAACAGACCCCGGGGCAATCGAATTGCCCCGACCAGTATGTCCACAATATGATGGTTTGTACTGGTTTCTGTTAATAATTTGGGACTAGTAAAGCCAATGGTGACTTTACATGCCCTGGGAGACATTAGTCAGTCGGAGGGTATGAGTCTATGGTGGGGTGTCACTATGACACACCTGTGTCACTGCACGGAGGGTGCTGTGTAACACATATAGTAAAAACACATGAGACCCTATGGAGTAAAGGACCCCATAGCCCATAAAACACATTAACAGTCAAAGGAACACCATAAATCATGTCCAAGAGTGGGAGAAAAAGAGTCTCACTCTTGGCAGGAGAAAAAAAACAAACTCCAGAAATCCAGCAAAGCTGCTGGGGGACTCACTAGGTTAGGAAATTCACCCTAAACAGAGAATTCTCCCTAACAGGTGTCAATGTGGTCCTTGATGGTTTTGGAAGAACAAGGAAGAACCTGTTTTGATGAGGTTTTCATAGATCAGACTTGTCTAGAATCTTGCCTTCATTGACTTAAGGAAGGCGTTTGACAGTGTCAGAAGAATGCTATGGTCCAAACTGCAGGTTTGGGGCTGTCCTGCGGATCTCTTTGCACCGATGGAGGCACTTTACTCCTCTAAGGTTCGCATTTGGCTAAACACTCAGGGAGAGTTGACAAGAGAGATGTATTACGCACAAAGGCCCGACCCTTTTCAACTTTTTTTTGAGTGACTTGCCAGTTATATTAAAATGATCAAGATCCTTCCCCCTGCCCCGAAGATCGGGACTTGGGTTGGATGCTTTATGCCGACGACCTAGTCCTGATTGACCAAATTCCAATAGGTCTTCAATGCAGACTTGGGGTATTAGATGATTATATGGAGCCAAATCAAACATCTTGGTCCTGGGCTCCTCTCGCTGCGCTTCTACAAGATTCTTCAGGTGGTAGCTGAGCTCAGAACCTTTAGAGATAATCGCCCACACCATGTACTTGGGTTTGTGTAGAAGTCCCACTATGTGTGATGCTCACCCGCCTGCTGGATTTAAAAATTAGATAAAAAAATCTGACAACCCAGGGGCGAGTGATACACAGGAAGTATGAGAAATTCTCAGTCAAATCGGTGCACATTTTTATAACTCAAAAGCAGTCCTAGCATTAATCTATGAAGCTGCGTCCTTTGTGTGTACTTCAGCAAAGATATGGTCATCTCACAAAGGTATTTTCAGGGGAGCAATTTTACGAGTGCCTCGCAAAGTTCCAATGGTGTTAATAAGGGTTGAGTTGAGCCTTGTATCACTAGCGGCGAAAGTCACTTGGAAAATCTTGTGCCTCTTTCTGAAGTGTATTATGCCAACAACCCCAGCCCCTTACTACATTTTAAGAGAGGAACTGGCAAAGAGCAATAAGAACTTGATATCCTTTTGGAAATCGGATGCCTCTCCATTTTTGAACAGATAGGGATGGACCAAGAGACGTTGGTGTTAAACCCAGATGAGGTTTAAAAAAAAGCTCTGGCAGAAAGAATGGATACAGACGTTGGAAGCCAAAAATAGTTACTGGCTGTATGAGGGCTTGAAGCTAGAAATAAAGGCTGTCTTCCAAAATAACTGACCAAATGTTCGTGCCGTAGACTTAGACAAGGCTTATGAAATTCAGGTGTAATCTCTATCCAACTAAGCAGATCATGTTGAGCTATAAACAATCGGAGAGCTTAGTAAATCAGATTCTGTGGGCGAGATGGGGGGGGGGTCGAATCCCCGAAACATGTCACTTCTAAGGACCCGATACATCGGACGAATCATAGAAATTACAAACCTATGGTGCGGAAGATTGGTGGGCGGCCCTGTTGGGAGAACATTTTGCATTGTCCTTTGCTTTGGTTAAATGCCTGGGCGAAGTGTTTTCTGGCACACATATGGGGAAGTTGATTGTAAGAACCGAAAAAAAAACAAAAACTTGTGACTTGTAAAGGACGTTTTTAAGGGACTCAAAGAAACGTTGAGCAAATGGAATACATGTTAGTGTTTTTAAGATATTGGATGTGAGAGGTAAGAAAGGTTTGTAACAAACCATAAATTGGAAATAAAATAAAAAATAAATGATACTTCTACCCATGCACAGTGCACAACCTTTCTTTCTTGTCGAGCGAATAATCACACCATTAGCAAGCAGCGAGTGTATATTTTTTGTTCCATTACAAACATCATGAAGAGACGGTTTAAGTAGACGTTGGGGGTGAATAGAATTTGCCATGGAGACGGTGGTTGTAAAGTGGGACGGAAATGAGACAAGCAGGCAAGAAGAGAGCAAAATCAGAGTTTGGGGGAGTGGGAAGGAGAAAGCCAACAGAGGTATGAATTATACAGGGAATGCAAGCGAAAGTGAAAGGCATCCAAGCAAAGTGCCATCAGTGAGAAATGTAAACCTGCCAGTTACCTGCATTCATGGGAGGTCAGGATAGGTAGTAAAAGGAGCACGTGAGGCAAGGGAAATCATAGGGAGAGGATTTAATACAGAAGGGGGTTAGACAATGTGAAGAGCTTGGAGGAGGGACCGGAGGCTAACCTCAGTTAACTGATGTGCAATGTACTAAAAGCATTCAAGAAACAAATGGACATTAGGGGTGTGAATGCAAGCGGAAGCCAAGAGCATCTGACAGAGTAATAAAAAGATGCATTATAGATGTCGGCATTCTAAAGGGAACAAAGGCCTCAATGAAGAGAGGAGTAGAAGTGTTCACTGGTAAAACGTGAGATCTTGAGTTTCACAGCCAAGTAAACAGATTGCCTGAGATGAGGCACACATCCGCATGTTGAAGAGCTTTCAATAGAGCCAGGCACATTATAGAAACGGCAGCTAGCAGGGAGGCTTTACAATCTGGTATGGCAATGACTGAGTATTGAACCACAGATTGAATGTAGGATTTATGAATGTGTTAAATGTTCTTCAGCATAAAGAATTGAAATTGGACCTACCTTTTACAACGTTTTTGAAATTAAGTGCAACACGGACTTTATTATAAAATCTAGCTAGCTAAATATGAATGTTAGCTAGTACAACATTTAGATAGGATTGTTCATGTTTGCAAGTACCACATTTAGTTAGAATTGTGGAGGGTGTCATTGAGCAGTGATAAGTGCTGCAGTAAATTCACTGGTCTCCAGATATGTAGTGATTTAGGAAGTATGTGAATACTTGAGTTTTTCATGTGATGAGGTTTTGTTGACTGGCCCAGGCTTCAGCCTGTGCACCGACCCCCCCCATGCAATGTTGCATTGATGGCAGGGAATGTTTTTGGTGGGATGTCATCACCCCAGTTCTAATGGGATGCGGGTGGGAGGGGGGAACATGGGGTTCATAAAACTGCACTTGACATTCATTCTGAAAATTAATGGGAGGTCGACAGGCGCTGTAAGTGGCTTCGAAGCAGATGTGTGGCGATGGTTGAGTGGGGAGGTTGCAGAGATGATGCAGTGGTTGCAATGGTGGCAGAAGTAACATGCCGTAGCTGGAATGTATGGGGCTTGGGAAACCTGATCAAAAGCCGGGAGATACTCTTTCATATAGAGAGACATATTTCTAAAATCCTGTATCTGCATGAGACTCATGCGCTGGGAGCAGGCTTTGAGGGGTTCGCTAAAACTGGGGCAGCATTTGATTCTACACTCTTCCGCACTCTAGTGGAGTGATGATTGTTATACATAAAACCCTCCCATTCCAACACAAAAATTTAGATAATGACCCCTGGGGCGACAAGCTAGCCCTTTACCCTCTGATCCCAGTCCTGGAGGGGTGGGGGGAGATTTCTATACAATTTCAACAGGACTGCTTTACCCATACCCACAGAGCTCTATTGCAAGCAACTCACATTATTAAAGGGGAGAATGACCACCCCGCGACTGGTGATGCCTGGACGGTGCTACATGCTTGTGACTGTGCCCATTCTTCTATTTACCCGTTCACAAGTCCTTCTCCCGCACTGATACGTGGCTAGTCTTCGACACATTACTTTGCGGTCAAGGAGCCTTGCATGCTTCCCAGAACCTACTCTGACCACTCCCCTATGTGTATCTCCATAGCGCTACACTCACTCCCTAGGCACCACAGCAGCTGGCGGTTGAAGTCACAGGCACTGCAAGGTGTAGCATTTGCGACCACTGTAGACAAACATGTGAGATTTTATTTTGAAACTAATGTGGATTCAGTGTCCTCTACAGTACACTTTGGGAAGCCTTCAAGGTTTATATCCATGTGATTGCTCTTTCTACTAAGTTCAGTGTCCTTAAAACCATCAGGCGTGACAGAGTACACTGCGAGGATCAGCTGGGTAAGCTGAACAAGTCCAGGCGGCTGTCCCACCCACCACCAAACTCACACAGATAATAGAGGAAATAGATCGCTTTAGAGCGCACACTGACCGTGAACTGAAGTACTGTGAAGGCATCATGAAGCAAGACACAGACAACAGATCCAATGTTCGAAATAAACTAGTTTATTAACTCAAACGTCAGGATGGTAGAAGGGCTAACTTGGCCTATGCTAAGGTGGGGTTTCCCTACCTGAACGAAACTAAGGAACATCTGCTTCAAAGAGTTCAACTTAAAAGTCTGTCTGTGTCCAAAACCATCCTTGCCCTCACAACTAAAGCTAAGCAATGTGCAGGGATGTCAATAATCAAAGAAATAGTGATCAACACAAAGTTCAGAGCTTCTTCCAGCTCTTAGCTTCCCTTCCTCAAATTCAAACCAGTTCCACAAATACTTAGGGTTCCCTTCCCCAAGTTCAAAGCAACACAGTTAAAAAGTAGAGGGGTCTTGAGGCTCGGTCCTCAAGACAGCATTTGCAGTTCATCAAGTCCCAGAGTTTCCTTCCCCAAGACTTTAACGTAACAACTGGTATTTGTCTCAGTTTTTCAAAGCTCAACAAAACTCTTGGTCAACCGGAACCTCCTTCTGGATAGCATCACAAGTTCTCTTACAGTACTTCTCCTTGGTTTATTTGACAATGTGTTTTAGCTTTCACCATTTGGGGCTCACTGGTCTATGCGCAGTTGTCAGACCACATCACAGGTTGCGCAATCAGGAACCCTGCGCACTTCAGTTTACACAGGTTAATCGGTACTTGCCCCTGTGTACAGATTCACATTCACTTAGCTCAGACTGTTGACTTTATGGGCAGTTTCACACTTTTCTGGATTCTCCCGGTTAGCCTCTTGGTTTTGCCCCAGCGTGTCACATCTCTTGCCAGTCTTTGGCCTTGCCGCACTATATGCAGTCAAAGTTCATACCCCACCTTTCCGTTACACTCTTTCACACTTGCGCTCTTTTCTGCAGGTGGCTTTCAAGTGGGAACTTTCCCTCTTGGCTTTTATCCATTATTAGCTTTGCCCATAGAGTTTTATTCAGTTCTTTATTCCATATGCATACTTTGGCTTAGTTTCAAGTTTTTCACTCAGCTCAGTATTCAATATGCATTATTTAGCTTTGTTTTGAATTTCAATTCGGTTTGTCATTCAATGAACAAGTTACTTACCAACTGGTAACGTTCTTTCCACTGGATGTTCCTCCAACGCATTCCACATCTTTGACGTATTCGACATCGTTGACATGTAATGTCCACAGCTGTGCAATTCGGAAACTTTTTCAGCATAGGGTGTCCTGCATCGATGACGTCGGGTCGATGTCCCTTGAAGGCCTCCGTCGAGGGCGATGTCACCGGATGTTTTAAAGACGACGCAAGGCGCCCGTAGCCTCAGTTTACGTTTTTTCCCTCAGAACGTGTGGCTCCAGACTCATGCCTGCTTGACTGCACATAGCATTGCGGAAACGTAAACTGCAATCGCATAGGAAATTCTCCAGTGGGGCAGGCTGGGAGGGCAATGTGGAATACGTTGGAGGAACATCCAGTCGAAAGAATGTTACCAGTTGGTAAGTAACTTGTTCTTCGAATGGATGGTGTCCTCCAACGTATTCCACATCTTTGACGGACTCCCAAAGCAGCACCAGTAAATGGAGGAGGGAAATGAATTTAGAGTACCCAATCAGATTGCGGAATAAAGAACCGCCTTCCCAAAGGCCATATCCTGACCATGGTTCGGATCCAGGGAGTAATATTTAACAAAGGTGTGGAGCGAAGCCCATGTAGAAGCCTCGCAAATATTCCTAATAGGAACCCCCCCGATGGAGGACGGTGGAAGTAGCCACGCCTCTAGTGGAATGAGCTCACAACCCTTCAGGAGGGTCCTTACCCGCCAATCGGTAACACTCCGTAATGGTGAGGATAATCCACCTGGACAAGGTCGGTTTGGTAACAGCCTGGCCAATGGCACAGTGATTTTGTTGCTGGCCTTCTGGCCGAAAGCAACACCTCCATCACGTCATCCGGGAGATCCCAATCCTTATACCTCAACCTTTCAGCTAACAAGCGTGAAGATTGAGAGTCTTGACCTCGGGATGGAGAACCTGACCCTCCCTTTATTAGAGTGAATTTGAGTGTGAGAGCGAGTGTGCGAGTGAGTGAGAGAGAGAGAGAATCCTCTTGGTAGGGAAGACTGTGTGGAGAGCAGATGGACATTTCTAGAAGGTCCGGGTACCACGCTCTCCTGGCCCAATCCGGAACAATGAGGATCATGTGGGAACCGAACCTCCGTGCCGCAACACTTGAGGAATGACAGGGACTGGAGGAAATGCGTACAGCAGCGGGAATGACCATTCCACTACGAACGCGTCTCCTAAGGCTCCTCTCGGAGGAAATTCCCTTGAGCAAAATCTCTCACACTGCCGGTTGACACTGGTGGTGAAGAGATCCACTTGTGGGGTTCCCCAAAGGACGAAGATCGCCAGAAGGACTTCCTGGATCATACTCTGCCTGTTCAGAGCGTCCGCCGCCGTATTTTTTTCTCCGGCTAGATGAACTGCCGAGATCGAAACACCCTGCTGGATGGCCCAGAACCAGAGCTGCATTGCCTCTCTGCACAACGGGAGTGACCACTAGCCCCCTTTTCTGTTGAGGTAATGGATGGCCACTGTTGTCCATCATAATCAGGACACTTTTCCCCCGCACAGACAGAACGAAAGCCTTCAGGGCTAGCCTGATGGCCCTGAGCTCTAACAGATTGATGTGGAGTTTTGACTCCGATGGAGACAATGGCCGCTGGCGGCCAAGTCGTTGGTATGAACGCCCCATCCTGTGAGGGAAGCATCCGTCACTACAGTCACCTCCGGCCACGGTTGCCAAAACGGTTCCCTCCTCATCAGGTTCCCTTCGTTGGCCCACCACAGAAGATCCTGGGAGACAGAGTGGAATCTGAACGGGATCCGACATCTTGCATGACAACTGTGACCACTGCATCTTGAGGACCCACTGCAGGGATCTCATCCTCAGCCTGGCCTCTGGCACCAGAAAAATGCAGGATGCCATGAGGCTGAACAAACTTAAGAATTTGAAAGCCGGAAGACTCTGGGCATGCTGAAACTTGTCCACCATCTGCACAATGTGATGAGCCCTTACCTGGGGAGGCGAACACTTCCCCAAGGACATGTCTAACACAGCCCCGATGTATTGGAGCTGTTGGGAAGGTGTCAGATGAGACTTCCTGAAATTCAGGGAGAAGCCCAGCCTGTGGAGGGCACGCCAGGTGAGACCAAAGTAATCCAACGCTTGCTCGGGAGAGCGCGCCTGGATCACCCTGTCGTCCAGGTAGGGGTAGACATGAATCCCCCCCTTGCCTGAGATACGCTGCCACCACCACCACCATTAGCTTGGTGAAGACCCTCGGGCGGCGGTTAATCTGAACAGCAGTACCTGAAACTGAAAGTGTGAGTCGCCAGCCGCAAACCTCAGGTACTTTCTGTGCGCGGGATGAATCGGCACATGAAAGTAAGCACCCTGTAGGTCCAGAGACACCAACCAATCCTGAAGTTGAAGGGCCAGGAGGACTTGTCCTTCCTGAGAAGTTTGTTCAACCAATGCAAGTCCATGATGGGTCTCAATCCCCCGTCTTTCTTTGGCATAAAAAAATGAGGAACAAGGGATGGTATTCCCCTTCGCTACAGGCACTAGTTCTATAGCGCCTTTCTCCAGCAGGGTCAAGATTTCCTGCGCAAGGAGCGGTTCCGGAAGCGTCAAAGAGATTCCCCGGTGGATTGTCGTGAGGCCACTGAAGGAAGGGAAGGCAGTAGCCGTGGGCTATGGTATCCATAACCCACGCATCTGAAGTAATGGCTTGCCACTCTTCGAGATGCTGAGACAGTCTGCCCCCAACCGGCGAACCATGGGACATGGCCTCATGACTGTTTGGAAGTGGCTGCGGCAGTGCCTGAAGCCAAAGAGGCAGCTGCCTGAGCGGCTTTGGCACCTCGATTTCCCCGGACCACCACGGGTACTTTTTCGCTGGTCCCTTTGACTGGCGGCCCCTCTAGTTCTACCAAAGGAGGAGTAGTAACTAAAAGAATCTCCCCTCCACTGCTGTCCTCTAGGATGAAAAGGCGGAGAGGCTGACGCACAGCTGTGCTTAAACATTTAGCCGCAGCTTTCGAGGTCTGCAACCTCTCAAGTCTCTCGTCAGCCTTGCTGTCAAACAAATGTGCGCCATCAAAGGGCATGGTCAGAAGACGGGCCTGCGCATCTGGAGTAAAACCAGACATCTGCAACCACGCAAATCTGCGTATAACGGTACTCGCAGCCATGGATCGGCTAACACAGTAGGCCGTATCCAAACCCGACTGAAGGGATACGCACATGGCATCCTTCTCGTCTTGCACGACAGCAAGGAACCCATCCCTTTCTTCCCCTTTGGGAATATGCTCTGCTGCTAAAGAAACAGTTCCACAGAGTGTGTGAGAACCTTGCCAAGCCACAACTGGAGTTGGCCGATTTCAATGCCATGCTCCCAGCAGAAAATACCTTCGAGCCCAACCGTCGAAGCGCTTGTCGTCCCTATGCAGAGGGATGGTAGGGTACGCCACCTGCCTCGAGGTGGCCGTAGCCGCTTGAACCACCAAACTCTCAGGAGTGGGGTGAGTGGATAAATAGCTGAGGTCGCTAACAGAAGGGCGGTACTTTTTAGTCAAATATTTATTAACAGCCGGAAGAGATTCCAGGGACTGCCAAGCAGCTGCTACCCTTTTCTGTAAGGTTAGATGAAGCGGTAACACTGGGTCAGAGGATGGACCTTGATCTAAGATGTTTGTCAGATCATTCGGTACAAAGTCTTCAGGAGGACTGGACCAGCCCAGATACTCCGAGACCCTAGCCATGAGCCTCCTGTATGAAGACTCAGCATGAGCCCCAGGCTCAGGTCTACCAAATGCCACTTCCGGAGAAGTGCCCAGCCCACTGGCATCAAGGAGAGTTTGCCTCAACTCCTCCAATTGACTGTCTCCAGAAAAAACTGGAACCACATCAATATCACCAGGGTCCTCAAATTCAGACCTTTCTTCCTCTTCATAAGTGTCGTCCAGAGGGAGCTGAAACCCTGGCCAGGGGACAAAAGTCCAATACTGGCCTCACAGACTTCCCAGTAGCCTTCCGTGGAGGATCCACGAGATCTGGGGTACTCCAATGGCAAATTGTGGGCAAAGATACCCGAAGGCGTCGATGTCGCTGAAGGCTCTGACGTCGAGAGCGTCAACAACTGTGTCGTCGGGAGCGCCGAAGGTTTCGGCATCGACACTGGTTCCGTGGGCTGATAAGACAGCAAAGCATCGACGTCCGAGTCGGATGGACATGGCGCCGACCGAGTCGCCGCTGGCTTCGAGCCCTTAGTAGTTTGCAGCGGTCTCGCCAGAGATGAGGACCAAGACCTAGAGGCATGTCTCTTGCGACTGTCTCGAGCCTTGTCCGAACAGGACCTCAAAGGTTCCCTGTGCGAGTCATGTCGCGGATCAGAGTCCGAAGGCATGCTAGCCGCGGTACGAGACAACTCCTTGCCGGCTTCGTTAGAAGGCCCGACCGTAACCGTGCCCTGCGATTGAAATATCGCCAACATCTGCTCCTTAAAAGCAGCCCATGACTTCGTCGGGCATGCCACTTTCCTCGAGGCACCATCCTCCGAGGAGGATGGGGAAGGCGACCGGTGACAGCGTTTCCTAGAGTGCCGGGACGAGGAAGATGAATGGCGGGAACCACTCCGGGACCGAGATCCCCAGGCCTCCTCCCGATGCGGAGAGTCGCCCCTCGAGTCGTCGGTGGAAACCCCCTTGGACGATTTTGATTTACGGGACTTAGTAGGCTTAGCGCCCCTACCTACCTGGAGCTTCCCCTTCCGCTCCCTCAAGGCCTTGGCAGTCAGCAACTGGCATTTCGAACAGTCGGTGTCATGAGACTTCCGAAGCACCACAAACAAATGTGATGCGGGTCGGTGATCAACATTTTCGACTTGCTGTCCTGGCAGGTCTTGAAGACAGACCGAGTCAGAGGGGTCAAAGAAAAAGACATTGTAACGAACACACGAGGTGTGCCGAGTTTCACGAAGCAACACGTTCACGGAAAACACTGAACTGAGGCTACGGGTGCCGTGAGTCCCATTTATAACATCCAGTGACGTCGCCCACGATGAAGCCCTTCGAGGGACATCGACCCAACGTCATCGACGCAGGACGCCCTCTGCTGAAAAAGTTTTTGAAGTGCACAGCTGTGGACATTACATGTCAAAGATGTGGAATATGTCAAAGATGCGGAAGGCTGCCTTCTTCTTGCTTCTATGGCCGGTGTCTGGCGTCTGCGAGCCCTGCTCGAACGCCTGGTGCTCTCCTGCACACACTAGAATCTCTGCCTCCTCTGGACGGATCCAACGGCTTCCCTGTCTTCCTGCCCGGTCACAGGTGCTGCTAGTCGCTTTCCAACACGGAGGCTCCCACTCCTGTGGTAGCCTAATGGCCCACCTGGCCTGGGGCTCCACTGGTTCTCTGGGCATCGGCCAGCATTGTGGCATCCTCGTAGGCCCCACCGCAGCTGCCTCCTCACGACATGGATTCCCCGCTGGTCTCTTCCACACAGGCCCCTCTGTTGCTCTTTCTGCTGTCTCACTGGTCTTCCTTAATACACATGCAACCCCTTAAAAGGTTACAGGTGTGGACTCACAATTGGACTTGCCTGACCATCACAGTATGCGTCAGGCATCTTCCTCATCCCAGTACCAAAGGTGCCCCATTCTCGTTCCAGTACTGTCAGAGGTTAAATGTCTGGAAATGAGGGGAACTGTTCTACAGTGGCCTATAAAGGCTGGAGAGGGTTAGGTTGTTCCTCAACAGGGACAGGGGGATACCATGTCTGGCCCACCTTACCCTTAAACCCTTTTGCTTTTCACCCTCTTTCTGATGCTTCTGGACTGATATCTGCCATAATTTTCTTGCTCAATGGGACGTGGATAAGAATACCCCATAACTGCCCCTGGGACGGAGGAATTTTCAAGAAAGGGAAATGTAGAATGATCAGTCTCACCTGAGGACATCTCGGCACCAATCCCTAATGACCTTCCACCCAGGTGATCCTCCCTCGCTTCTCCACCCCCAGGGTCAGGATCCAAAAGCAGTGGCCTTTCCGTGGCCAACTCAGAAGTGGATCCCAGGGGAGTAGATGTGAGGGCACCATCAGGTTTCTCACAGTACCTCAATGCCCCATGGCTGCCCGACTATACAGAGAGGGTGAGAGGCCAGACAGATTGTTGGCCCGCATGACACATCAAGGGGGCAGCAGATGCATTTCACTGGTTACGGATGAGGCAAGCAACATGGTGCACACACAAGCGGCTATAAATGGGGTGTTCACTAGATCTTACACAAACCTCTACTCTGACAAGGATACGCGCACCCTGGTGGACATTGACAGGTTTTCTCGACAAACTTCCAATTAGCCAGCTGTCTCAGAGGCTAAGACCTTCCTTGATCTCCCGATCTCCCTTGCAGACATTACCTAGGCGATTGACGACTTACCATCAGGGAAAGCACTGGGTACAGATGGCCTCACGGCTGAATTTTATAAATACAAGACACTTCTGGCCCCTTACTTGGTGCAGCTATGGCAAGAAGCTCTTGTGACGCATGCGCTCCTCGACACCATGAGAGGATATTATTACAGTCCTTCAGAAGCCAAATCAACCTGCAGAACTGTGTGGATCATACCGACCCCTCTCTCTAATCAACACAGGTATCAAAATATTTGTTAAGGCCACCCGACTCGTACCGTTTATGCCCACATCATTCACCCAGATCAATCAGGTTTTATCCTTCGGAGGATGACCGCATTAAACTTACTACTCCTCTTCAATATATTAGCACAGATAGATCCTGGGGCTCAGGCAATGGCAGTTGCACTCGACATTCAAAAAGCATTTGACTCTGTATCCTTGAAATGTATGTATGCAGCGAAATGTGGGTTCGGCCCAGGGTTTCACTCGTATCTGTGTCTTTTATACACAGCACTGATGGCCATGGTCAACACTAATGGAACACTATCCTCGAAATTCGCAATAGCCAGAGACACCCGCCAAGGTTGCCCCCTCTCGCCCCTTATATTCGCTATTGTCATTGAGCCGTTAGCGGATCTGATATGACATCGCCACAATCCCTGGGGCATCTGAGCGAAAGGCAGGGCGGAAACAATTTCTCTTTATGCTGATGATTGGCGGTTGTATATCAGAAACCTCCACATCTATCTGGTACCCATAATGAAAGATATCCTAGACTTTGGGGACGTTTCAGGCCTCCAGGTAAATTGCAACACGTCTGAGCTCTTCCCCCTTACGGATGTCACCAGTGACCCTCCTGACCTACAGGGGTTCTCTTGGTCCCCCTCTACCATCCTCTATGTGGGGGTTGTAGTGGCCCGACATGGTACCAGTCTGCGTATATGACGCACCTGGTGACTAAGCTTAAGAATTGGGCCAGATTACCCAAGATGGCGCTCATCAAGAGGACCATGCTCCCCAAACTTTAATATCTCTTCTTTAATAGCTCACTGTGGCCTGGACATTCCTCCTTCCACGACCTAAAAGGTAGAAATATTTAAGTTTGTATTGCATTCCGGGGAGGTGGGACTTAAATGGGCCACATTATCACAGCCATATTGGAAGGGAGGATTTGTAGCTCTTAACGTTTATCTATATTGGGTGGCAGCACATGCACAATTTGTAGTTCGTAGCTTTTTGGTTCTCAGTGCCCCTGCTCCCCCTATATGTTAAACTGGAAATACACTCTGTTGGCGACAGAGACCTCAGGTCCTTAATCTTCCCCGCCCACTTCACGGATAGCTGCGAGTTTGACCCGGCTAGTACAACTGCAATGGCCTGGCACAAACTATGGAAGGAGATGAGTCTTTTCCAGCCCAAATTACAGGGATATCCCCCTGTGGAACTGTGTGCCCTCCTTACCCCAAGCAGACATCGGTTACTAAAAGATCTGGACGCAACATGGATTTCGCACGTTAGGGGACATGTACTCTGAAAGTAACTATTTCCACCAACTATATCCCTCTGCCCGTATATAGCAAAACCTCACTGTGGTTGCAACATGCAGGCTTACGTAGGGCATGTAGAAAACAATGGGAGAGTTTCCAGGTGCAGCCACAGAGTGACAATACTGGGATAAATCTTAACTGCAAGTGAAAACTGTGGCTTGGTATCTTCGTAATACCATATGATCCAGAACCACTCGATAATGCCATGGATTAATGCTTGTTCTAAGTGGGCTGGGGACCACCAGGTGACATCCCTGACAACTTCTGAATGCACATGTGTGTGCTGACACGTAAAGTGTCATACAACGCAAGATTCCAGCTATACAATTGAAAGTGGTGCACCGCTATCACTACACACCAAACGGGCTACGGTCATTCTCCGGGGAGGGGGTGGGTGCAGGTCCCCGGTGTAACAGTGCAAACACCAAATGCTTTCATAGAAGGCACTGTCCAATGCTTGCACCTTTTTGGAGGGATGTGTGTGAGATGTTGTCGGAAATGATGGGCAGGTCGTCCCCTCACCAATGCACTCTTTCATATTTTTGAACCCACTCTGGGTTGCATGAGTAAATCTGTCTCTCCTCCTTGCAAACGTTGTACTTTACTGAGGTGGATGAGTGCAAGAATTCCCACGGTGGATCACTGGCTGAAAGATGTAGTGTAGGCTAATGACATGGAGAACAATGGGCAGGTATGCAACCCATCGAAATCACGACTGAGACACATTTGGGGCCCACTAAAGGTATATCTTCTACACACGTCTCCTCCGCCAGACGCTCCCAGAGACTCATAACTGGTCTCCTACTAAGCCTATGCTGATGCTATGCATTCATTTTTGATGGCCATGCTCGCCCTTCCATGTTATTGTAATGTATCCCACCGTACCGCAATGTGTCATGCGCCTGGTGGCGCCTGTCTGCCCTGCCCGTTAGAAGCTATATCATAATGCAATGTCATCTAACATGCCAAGTGTGCCAGTAAATAAAGTATAAAACAATGACGTGAACCTTAGAGGATAGCTTTCACCAGAGAAGTGGGTAATGGAACACTGATGTACCTTGAAGATCTAAGTGGTATAACATTTTAGGTATAACATCTCCTCCATTCGGTTGCCTCTCAATTTTGACATTTTCAGAGAATCGGAGCTAAATGTTTAAGCTTTTTTCTTTCATGACCAGGAGTGAAGGTTTAACCATGTCTCTGATATTGTGTTTTGGTATGAAGAAGATGACTGAGTCTTCAAGGCCTTTCAGAGGGGCTTGTTCTTATGTTAAGCAAGTCAAGAAGATGGTTAAAGTTCAGATATGTACTGTCTCTAACCCACATTTACTTTCTTGGTTGACTATAGTATTTAAAACGTTTAATTACATAGCATATTTGCCCACTCCTCACGGCATGTTGTGGTAAGGTGGAGGTAAGTTAGCTCAGTTGGCTGTTGCGATCTGTGCATGATCTGTAGGTTGCAGGTTTGAATCCCGGCAAGGCCAACCAAGCCTTTCATCCTTCCGAGGACCTACAGGAACAACTAAGTGAAATAATGGATGAAGGAAAGCCTTTCCTTTTCCTTCTCTACTTGTCTGCAGTGTGCGATCTGGTGGACCACCCGACACTCTGCAAACAACTCATCAATCCCGCCCAATTCTCCCAAGAAACCACACCCTGGATTACCTCTTTTCTTGAAGGGAAAGCCATGAAGGTATTCTCAGTACAGGCCTGTGCAGTTCCTACCACCATACACTGCGGAGTCCGACAGGGCTCCTGCACCGTCCCAACACTCTATAATCTCTTTACCCTACCTCTCATCAATGATCTGGACAACCTCGGCAGAGCATACACAAACTATGCCGACGATACCCAAGTTCTCCTCCCCTTAACTGGCTCATACGAACGCAAAATCACTTTGCAAAATATACGCCACCATCCAAGCCTGGATGGCAGCCAACGAGTTATGCCTCAATGATAAAACTGAGCTTTTAGTAGGCCCCAAGGAAATTTTAAATAAGCTTGGCAAACAATACAATTGCTTCTCCATTGACGACTCTGAAATTCCAGTCTCAACATCAGTCAAAACCCTTGTGGTATACATAGATTCCACGCTCTCAATGACACGTCAAGTCAGTGCCATTGCATCCTCCGCCTCCCTCACAACTAAACTAATAAATGCAGTCAAACCATTATTATCAAACACAAACTGCCTCGCCACAGCCAGAGCCACCGTTTGAGCCAAATAAGACAACTGTAATGTCTTGTTTGCCGGCACCTCTTCAAAAAATCGGAATCTCCTTCAAGTCATCCAAAATAATGCTGCCCTCAGCATTCCCAAAAGCGAGTACATTACCAGTGCCAGACAAAAAGCTCATTGGCTTCCAGTCAAAGAGAGGGGACTATTCAAAACCATGTCCATAACCCACAAATGCCTCTCTCACACAGCCCCTCCTACCTGTCAGGAAGAATTACCAAACTAACATCCTCCAGACCTATCAGGACACACCACTCCAACCAGTTTAAAGTGCCCACCATCAAAAAAGGCAAAGAAGGAGGGACCCGATTCACGTTCCTTGCCCCCAAGCAATGGAACGCCCTACCCACTACCTTGTGAAACGAAACATCCTATCTAGCATTCCGCAAAAAGCTTAAAACAAAGCTCTTCAACTAGCTCACCAGTACCCCCTCTTCCCACTCACACTGTTTCCAGGTTAGGCCTTTGGCCACCTCTATCTCTTTATTTATCTTTTCAACCATTTTTCTCTATATTTCTCACCTGTCTGGCAAAAGGTTCAATGAAACCAAGAACCACAGACAGGTTCCCCTGTTTCTTTTTCTTTGTAACCAAGTAAGCACTGCAGTAACAGTGCCACTATACCCCAGAGCCGCTTTGTGCCCTTGAGTACCAACTTCGATTGGGAGATAATTGTATGTAAATATGCTCCATGTACAGCACTTTGGCAAAAGCCCTATATTAATACCAATTCATTATTTTGGTCTTCTGATAGGCTTTCAACAGGACATAGCAAAGGAGCAAGACACCAGGTATGTTTTGTATTGCAAGGGTCTGAGCAGGAAGGGACGTAGCAAGAGCATGATAATGTATTTTAATGGTTAAAAGGTGGTTCACTGTGTATTATGGTGGATACATAAGATGTGCATTTCACCTCAGAGAAGTAGTACGCCTACACTTCACAAGTTAGAATCCTTGGGGTCCCAATTCAGCCTATGACTCTCCAGAGATCGATACATGGGGCACAATTAAACTTTACAATGTTATGTTACTAGGATTTATACCACACGCTGCTGTCATTTGCATGGTTTCCAGGCACTGAGACAAATCTGAAAGAGAAGGGAAGGTGGGTTAGTGGGCAGAGGGAAAATGCAAGGTAGCTGAAGAAGGTAAGTCAAGACATGGGTAGGTATTTTTGGCAAAGTCTTTATTAACGAGCCCGCCCGGAGAACAGGCACTTCTTCGTCCTCCTAACGGTCTGCCTCTGTCCCGCGATGCCCACATTCCAATCCTAACAAGGGCTCGCGGGACAGGCACAGGACCGCAAGCTAATAAGAGCTACATCTTTACAGTAGCTTTGCGGTCGACGTGATACGTGCAGATTAGAAGTACCCCAAGCTCTGCATGCAGGTCTGTTTGTAGGTGTCATGCGACAAGAGTGTAGAGGCATTCATTTCCAGAAGGTGCCTTGTATGCCCATGGCACCAGGATGAACTGGCTGGGAATTGATTGCAGAAGTGTAGCAAACCGTTTGATGTCTGTTGCAAGGAATAGCTAGTGCTTCTAAGTGATCGTGATTCACAGGTGGCACCTTATACATTTTCTCTGAACAGATAAGTATTATTAAATTGCCTTGTGTGAGTGGTTTAGTTGGTATGCATATAATGTATTTGAGCATAGAAATTGAAAGTGTTAATACAGGGAGGTGAGTGGAGTGCCCGATGGCCAACTGAGCATCCACCTGGTGAAGCCATGGTGACTTCATGGAAGGGGTGCCATGGCCTTTAGCTAAATTATTAGTGATGGTATGTCCTGAGAGCTTGTCACACTGGCAGTGGACAGTTGCTAGCCCATTATGAGAGTGGGAGGAGTGGAATATATAGAGAGCATACAGTATTGGGTACCAAGTAGACAGCAGGTGAGCATAGTTTGCAAGAGAAGTTCAGATTAGGTATTTCAGAGAGGGCAGAGTACTTGTGGTGACCATAGAAACTCAGCATGCTAAAGAGCCAGTAACATGAATTACATTGGGAATCACATAGCAAAAAGCATAGCGGGGCACCTATAGCACTGGGAATCAAGAGGCTAAATCACAGGGGTATACTGTCTGAAATTACATTTTATGTTTATAATTTTTTTTTTTTTTTTATTTTTATTGGTTTTTACAAACCTTTAAAAAAAAAAAAGAATCAAACACAAAAACGTTCACACATCTTCACCAAGTTTCCCCTGCCCCATTCAAGTTCCTTCCCTCATTACAGCTTCCTCCTCTCTTTTCAAGTTTGGGCCTTCAGCCACGGGCTCCGTTCTCCGAAGTGCTTTCCTCCAGTGACAATAAACGTGCTTCTATGGTTTCCAGCAGTCTTGTTAGAGGCAGAATTAATTTTAGGTCGGTTCCTTGATACATTGAACTCCACCACTCATCCGCACACAATGATGGGTGGACTAAGCTCCATGGACCCAAGTGTAAGGTCCTCTCAGATCTCAATTTGGTGCAAAATAAAACTAGATGTTTTAGTGATTCAGGACCTTTAGCACATAGCCTACATTCCGGGCTTAAATGGGCAAAGCCCTTCCATGATCGGAGGCGATCCTTCGTTTTGAACATGTTTAGCCTAAACAGCATAAACAGTCTGCGTGCCTGAGAGTTGGGAAATAGAGACACATACTTCTGAAGGCTGTTAAAGGCACGTGCTTCCAATGGCGCATGACTCGAACTTCCAGCAGCCGCTCTTTCCACACAGGTCTCGTCCCAGTCTGTCCGCCAGATCTTTAGTTTAGCTGCATCCGGGTTCTCGTGAAGCAAATCGGCCGTTATATCATATTTTTTCAAAATTGCCTCACATCTTTTCAACCACATCTGGATAATTTTAGAGTTTCCAGGTTGGATATTGTGAAGAATCTCGAACTGTGGTATCTGCGCTCGACTGCAGGTTTTTCGATACAAGCTCAACAAGCTCCAACAAATTCTTGCGTGCAGGGATATTAGCGCCAGTTCATATCTTATGCAAGATGATTTCACCCCCCTAGGGAGTGTTAATACTCCCGACCAAAAGCAGATTTCAAGATTGGCCCAGGTCTCGTAAGGGCATCCCAGCGCATTTTCTGCACCATAAGACACAACCGGTATCACCTTCTGTTGGTAAAAGGCCAAGACTGGACGTAGTGAGAATTTGCCAAACTTCTTGTTAAGTATCAGGGCTTGGTTTGCGAGTTGGATGCACTTCCTTTTAGTTTCCGCGAGCCAAGGCCCGTCGTTGATGGAAGAACTGATTGTCATCCCAAGATATTTGACACATTGTGCGACCTGCAACTTTTCATGCCCCAGTGACCAGGCTATTCTTTTCCTTCTACCTACGCCGCCGCCGTTCAAGTTCTGCAATACCAGTACTTCACATTTCTTGATATTAATTACAAGATTATTGGACGCGACATAATGTTGTACAGCATTCAATTTCCTTTGCAGGCCAATTGGTGTCATGTCCAAAACAATCAAGTCATCAGCATAAAGCAGCCAACTTAGATGTGTGTTAGCTACTTTCGGGGAAAAGGATTTTGCATTATTGATCGAATCGCCAATGTCGGAGATGAATAGTCCAAAAATGGCTGCTGCTAATGGACAGCCCTGCTTTACACCCCTATTAGTGTCAATGGGGGCGGATAGCAGACCCGAACGGTCTAGTCTCACTCGAATGGAAGTCTTTGAGTGGAGTTCCTTAATGGCTGCCCTTAAGTCTGCTGGACAACCCCAGTTCTTCAATTTCTCCCACAAAAGCGATCTATCAATGGTGTCGAAAGCGTATGAAAAGTCTATAAAGGCTAGGTACACCTTTGTGTTCGTTTTAATTGCCTCCATTTTGATTATGTTTATCAGTAGAAGGTTTAATGAACAGCCCACTTGTTTAACAAAGCCTGATTGACGTTTGTCGACGTGTAGAGAGCTTATTGACCACGCTAATAGTTTCTTCTGTAACATTGTTGCGTAAATTTTCCCTAACACGTCTAACAGTGCCACAGGCCTGTAATTTTTCGGATCTGATCTGTTACCCTTCTTAAAAATAGGCACGATGATCGCACTCTTCCACGATTTTGGGGATTGCCGAATCTGTACTATTCTATTGAAGAGTGTCTCGCACAGGCTTGCCCATATCTCGGGGAACTGCTTAATCGTAAAGTTTGTAAGCCCGTCTGGACCTGGAGCCCGAGAGTTTTTTGCTTTCTGAATGATTTCTATTATATCTTCTTTTCTAAATTCCAGATCCCATGGTTTAGAGCAATCCTCAATTCCGACCTCCGAGTGTTCAGTTGACATGTATAAGTTTCTAAAGTGCGATATCCAATCAGCCTCTGACACCATACAGATTTGAATTGCTTCTTGGGGCGCGTGCACATTGTTAATGAGAGACCAGAAGGCTGATGTATTTTTATTTTGTAATGTCCTCATCAAGACTTCGGCGTCTTTTTGTAGTAACATGTGTTTGTGCGATTTTAGCCAGTTCTTATACGATTGTTTTGCAACCTTAACTGCTTGTATGCGGGCCAGTTGACCCAAGGATTTAGAATGTCTTAAGTTACTGCGTAGCGTACGTTTATGCTTTAGTACCTCCACGTCAAAACTGTGAGCACGCGCATGGCCCATATTTTTTAGACCTACCCTTTTAGGTTTAAATTGCTGTAGCAGCTGCTCATATTCCAACTGCTGACTAGCCTTACAGTAGTCGCTTGTAAGCTTTTCGAGCTCGTCTTTCTTTAGGGATAAACGCACTCTGTTCGAGGTAGCCTGGATGTTATATTGCCACTTCTGAGATGGAATTTTTTCGAGTGCGGTGAGTTCTGCTATCAGCATATCATGGTCACTAGCGTTTTTCTTTATGATCTTAAATGAGACTATACGCGGATGTAACTGCTCGGAGACAAACATATAGTCAATCGTTGAAGCCTGGTCTGCACGGCGCCAGGTATTAGCAGGGGGCATGTCGTTACAGGTATTACCATTTAACATTTGGAAGTTACGAACGGCCATCTCTTCTAACCATGCCTGCTTCAAGTATGTTTTTGACCTCAAATTCGGTGTTTTCAGCAGGTCAATATTAAGGTCTCCACATAGCATTATGTTAGGCCATCCTGAAATTGACACCAAAGAGTCCAATATCTCCATAGTTTCGTCCATGAAAACTTGTTCGCCGGCCTTTTTATGATTCCAGTAGATGTTGACCACTATTAAGCAGTCCACCGCCAAGCCTGCTATACCGGCCCGTTCTAAATGGGTAGATTGAATGAAGGGTGAGTGGTTCATTGAACTTACAAGTCTCCAACCCGAAGATCTTCTGATCATAGTGGCCAGCCCCGCCATAGGACGCCCTTTACTAGATTTAATGGCGGGATTAATCACCACCTCAAAATCATTCGAAATCGGGACTTCCGTTAGCCATGTTTCTTGAAGGCAGATTATCTGCCCTTCATTGATCCAGTTTGAGTTGAATAAATGTATAAATCCCCTCGTGTTCCAAGATACAATGCTACACGTATTTCGAGCCGTAGGGTTCTGGCATTATTGCTGAGAGGTGTTTGCCAAGGCCTTTGGTAGCCAGCCCCACTCCAGATCTTCTGTGCTGGATGTCTCGGATTGCACTCCAACATCTTTAATGGTGATCTGGGGTGAGCTTCCGTGTATTGTTATGGTTATCTCGTCTTTTTGATCCGCCAGAACCGTTTTATGAGTCGATACGTCCTTCTCAACTGCTCGTGGATTGTTTATACCACACAATGAATTTTTATTATTTCCTAGACCACAGGTTTTCTTTTTACCAATGTCCTCTAGCACCCTATTCCCTAATGATGGTTTCAGAATGGATACTCGGGCTACAGGTTTATACATATTAACCACGTCACCTGTGTTAGGTGATACTTGCTGTAATCCATTCCATTCGTATACGTCGAAGCCCAAAGAGAATAGTGCTGCATTTGCTTCCATGATTGTTGCTACAATTAAAGAGGACGCCACATGCAGCACTACTTTGTCGTTTCTGGTCTCATCGTAAAATTCCACAATCTTCAGGTCGTTTGAACTTATCGATCGTAGAGAGGGGACCGAATGCAGCAATCTAACAATGTTTCCTCGGTTCAGTATTAAGTTGTCCGAGATTTCAAGGCTCTCAATTATAATTTTATTGGTCGGCATAGACGAGGAATTTTTTCTTGGCGAAGATCTTTTACTAAATTGCACATGTTTTGGCACTTCCTTTGTGTCTCTAAGGCAACCCATATTTCGTGTCGAAGGCTGTGTACTGTCGACTCCTTTTTGGTCGTGTGATTTTTTTCTTTCCACATATACAGGGTTACGTACCATCGATGTAGTCGCCTCTGATGTACTGAAGAGCTCTTGATGGTTTGCTGCCAGAGACCGCAGCCTCTTTTCTAGTAAAGTCAGAAAGGGAGGGCTCTCAGAACCTTGTGAACATGACAAGGCATGGTTGTTTTTGTTGACAATCTGGCAAATTCTGCCACCTGGCATCGTTGGTCGACCCATATCATGAGGAAACTCTTCTTGATTTCGATCTATGTTTGTTGTAACGGTTCCCGTTACGAGTGCCTGGTGACCATTTGTGCGAGCTTGTGTGGTTACGCTCATCGGATGCTCCAGTGCAATTTGTTGCTCACTCCCAGAAAGTAACCGTTCATTTCCAAGGTCTATGCAGTCCTCATCATCGTAAGTTGACATATTCAACAATTCTATTGAGGTCTCTTGCGTTTGGTCTATAGTGACTGAGTCAGTGTTAAGTGTGAAAGTTGATTGGCAGGCAGATGTTTGTTGTAAAGGCTTATTTTGCAAGGCCGAACTACATATGCATTTATTTAGAGAGCTGACTGCGTTTTGAACCACATTGATGTTTCGCAAGAATTTGCGAGCTCCATTTAAGGACTTTTGTTTTCTGCTCGGTTGATTCTTAGTTTTTTTTAATTGAGTTGTCGAGTTCCCGTTTGACCTTTTTGCTTGAGGTAACATTACCACTGGTGGGTGCCCTCCGTTAAATAACGGATAGGTGGCAGTGTGAACCCCTTCCAAGTTTTTTGCAGACGACTCTGCAGAGGAGTTTTCAGTCAAAGGCTGCTTTGAACAAGCTGACTCCTGAATATCCGTTTGCGCTTGATTCAAAGTGCTCCGAGCTTGTTCAAAGGCGGTATTAAACGAGATGTCTAAGGAGAATTCGCAACCTGTACCACTAGGAGAGTCAGAGTTTTCAGTTTGATGTACAGGAGGTTTCTGGTTTGGGTCTCTCAAGGTTTCCATCGATTGCACAGATGCAGCAGACAGCAGTGCAGATTGTTCTCCACTCTTGTTAGCTACTTTTAGCAGAGTGCAACTTTCACTGTCCGTGTGGACTTCTTTGCCTAAGTTGACCACAGACGGACCTTGAGCACAACTTGCTTCGATACTTTTGACCAACGGAGTTTTAAAACAACCCCCTTCTTTGGGGTTGCGTTCTCTAGTTGCGAAACAACCCTCAGATTTAAATAACACAAGTGCTTCTCTAGCAACATCAGCCAGTAATTTTTTATCCAAGGTGTCATTTTGCTTTTGCTCCTTTAGGAGGTTAAAGGATAAGTCAAGTCTCTTTGATCCTTCTTGTTGACTGTGCTGTGTCTGCTCACATACTTGCTCTAAGTGGATTAACTTAGACAAAGCTAAAGCCACCGTAGTAGTTAGATCCCTTGTTGCCTCATGCAAAGTTTCGTATAATTTCATGAACGGAGCCAACGCAATTGTTGTTGATGACAATAAAATAGCCTGCAAATCTTGCGGTGATGGGCGAGTGTCTTCGTTGGGCGAGGACTCGTTGACTTGATAGTCCCTCGCGGTCGTCATTAACGGTACTTTGCAGTGGCGTATTTTAGGGAATGGCCGTTCCATAAAAGAAGAATCTTGAGAATCATCTAAGCTTGTGCCATTTAATCCAGAAGATGCCGATATGGCTATGGGTATGTCAGGTACTGTGTTTGTATTATGTCGAGTCGAAACTACCCTCTTTTGAGATGATAATAGTTGTGTGGGTAGATCATCAGCATTGGATTCACAGCACCTGTCGAATTTTGCGCGCTTATAACACACTTTGTGCCATATATCCTCATTTGCACCTGACAGCTGGCAGTTTGGTCTTTTGGCTAAGGGTCTTTCCATTTGATTTGAAGGTTGTATGGAACCTCTGTTCGGCAGTTGCCGATGTAATTTGTTAAGTGCTATCAAGTTTCCCAGTACTTTGTCTGCAATTCCTAGGGAATCTCTCCTGTTTGGGTCGTGTGCACAGACGCCCACTCTAGGAGGCTCACTTGCGCTTGGGGTTATCGCGCAGTCTTCCAGAAGAGGCTGCGCCGCGAACACCTCATCGTGCAACTCTTCTCCTTGGTGACTGCAGCACAATCCGGCTGTCCGGGCGGGATTAGGCAAGGTCTCATAACGAGATATCTCCACGTCTGGCTCTTCGCCAAGACCAACTTTCTGTGAGTCGGTACACTCACCCCTGGAGCCTATCGCTCGTTGATCTGATCTCCGCGCCTTATTCGACGACGCGCTTGCCTTTTTCTCGCTCACAAGGCGATCTCCGTCACGGTATACAGATACAACGTTATCCCTCCCCTCAGTAGACCGCCTATACACACCCGGCAATTCTGGCTGTACCATCAGTTCTGAACCGGTCACAGACGCCACTGTTTGTATCCCACTTCCTAATGCGGAAATTCCGCCTGGAATGATGTTAGCGGGCGCCGGTACCGTGAGTGTGGCCGCTAACTCCTCAGAAGAAACAAGGGGAGTTAACTCAGGATGTCTGTCAGAGCTATTTTGGGTACTGTCATCGATTCCCATTTTGGCCTGAATTCTATAGTTTGAGGCAACGGTTTGTGAGGTTTGGCCGTTTTCTGCATCAGCACATGTGTCGGGTAAGTTAATAGCACTCGCTCCGCTCAGCTCGACTATGTCGTGCTCACTTGCTTGTGACTCCGTTGTACTAAGTGGCGTATATGGATTGAGCACGACCACTTGCGTACATAAGATTGTGGGTTCTTGAGGAGCAGTGCCAGTGTGATATCCTGGCTCCTCTGTGCTAGGAACACATGAGAAGTAACGACTTACTGTGTTCGTCGGCCCCTTAGTATTCGATACCGCCGACCCTCCGGGTGCCTCGCGTTTCCTTTGCGCTCGTGTCCTGGATGCTGATGGGGCCGGTGAAGGAAGTGTTGACCCAGGCATAATCCCCGGCGGCTCGCAGCTCGCCAAACAGCCTAACAGCCAGTGATTTGAATACAGCCCTTTGCTCACAGGGCTTAGCGCCGCAAGGGCGCTGGAGGCGGCCACAAGTAGGTGGGAGAGGTCAGGTGAGACAATAGCTCCTCCCCCTTAAGGGCACACGCACCTCCGTGAGAGCAAGGTCTTTCTTCGATATGCTTCAATGTACTTCTCCAGGCAAGCTTTCCTTTTCCAAACGCTCGCCACAGCCTAACAGCCAGTGATTTGAATACAGCCCTTTGCTCACAGGGCTTAGCTTATAATATGAACCGTTCTAAACTCCAAACAAGGCCACATCAGCCTGCAGCCACATATGACACATTCCTGATGACTTTGGCAGAGATCCATTAAAAAAGCGCATTCCTTTGCCAGCATTCTCTTCTCGAGCACAATTGGAAATATACAAAACATTACTCAAACATGTTATAATGCATTATGGGGTTGTGTTCGCTGGAAACCAGAAAGCTTGATGAATTTAGACAATACATTTATTTATACGCAGCTTGCACAAGGTAAGAGATTGCCTACGCAACAAATGTATCTGCTAGCCTTGTCCAAGTTGCGGTATTGGTGATCAAAACAAACACCTTGATTTGCTTTAAAGAGCATGTGGTCACTTTACCAGTACTATTACTGTAATGCAAATAGCAACTTACAGGCACTATTTTTAAAACATAAGCAGCAACACAACCCCATAAGCAGCGAAGAGCACAAGAATTCACAAACATTTTAAGGAAATTATTTGAAAATATTTAATTGCAAGCTGAAAACATCCGTTTATATAAACAACAAGAACATACGCCTTGATAAAACACTAACCAAGGATGAATGCTTAATTAGGTCATGCAGACAGTAGAAAACATTGTGAAGGGGGCACTGACGTCTATCGTTTCACAGAAGCCCATATTGTGCAAACGTGTAAACTACAGAGAACAAGATTGGCTTTAATTCGAATATAAACAAGAGGTTTTATAACACTATTCCTATTGATTACATGATTTACATCATCTGTTAAGTATGTGATTGGCTAACTGGGAAAACAAGAGTAGGACGGGGCCTTTAAAAAGCTATGCCATTCTGAACCAGGAAGGAGCAGGGCCTCAAGAACACTGCTGACCCACAAGTTCTTGATTTGCCTGGTTAAGAAAAGCAAGCAAATTTAATGAGTAGACCCAGAGTAATTCTAGTCTTCGGGCCTGAAACAGGCATTTTGCCAATTTCACCAGTTTCTGATTGTACTGCTTGGTATACTGCTGTTTCATCGACAGTCATTTTTACGACTGCCTTTTTTACGAGTAAAGAAATACAGAAAAGGTCATCGAAATTTTGGGGGGGGGGTGGAAAGGGCAGATAAAGGGTTGGGGGGGTCAGGAATAGTTAAAAATAGGTGGGGAGAGGGAGTTTAGTTACCTTTTTCGTAATTGTGCACCCGTATAAAAGGCAGTTGTAAAAGGTTGATGAAAGAACATAGAACCATAATGCTTACTTCAATAATTTGGAGACAAAACTAATTTACAAAGCTGAATTCTTGGAAACAGGTAGCAAACAGCTTTCAGATGCCTTCTCCCTGATACAGTAAACTACTCATGGGGCAAAATCAATGCACTCTGCCAATTTTTCCAAATTCTATTTTTTGACTGTCAATATTGTGGGGGCTAATAAGCCATTGTGGATTGTACCCATCAACATATATTTTTCTTTTCCATGGTTGCACTATTAACAACAAAATTATGTATTTTCGTAAGGTTAGCCTTTCATCTTTCCCTGTGCTGGTGAAACACAAGTTTTGCATGGTACAAGTTTTGGCACAACGTCCATATAAAACCTAAGTCTGCTGTTGTCCATCTTTGACCAGGATAAGGGGCACCATCGAAGCACAGAGGAAGGGCGCGAGGAATCCTTTGAAGTGGGATTTGTACCTGTAATCCTTTTAGGTTCATGGCTCTAGATGGCTTTTAGGTTCTTAGTTTACTACCCATTGAAGCCAAGGACCTTTTTACCAAGTTTTTAACCCATTCCAGGCAACTGGTTATCGAGAGGCAGGTCTGTAGAACCTCACCAGACCCCTGGCTTGCCAATCCACAGCACAGCAATCAGCATAGTTTTATGGTAGTTTTAAAATTTAAGAGGAACAGGATGCTTGGTGTCTGCTCCAGTACTTTATCGTCAATATTAGGACATTTATATTGCTTGACTATACTATGTTTAATGCTCATATATGAAGAGAATAAATTACATAAATAAAGTTTAGCAGTACAATTTTTGTGTTTCTGGTTAGGAGAACAAAAGGCACTATATTGCAAGTGCAAACAATGGTTGGTTTAATGATAAAACTTTGTATGGAATATATTGATAACATCCAAGGTTTATCATACCGGTTAATAAGCATTGATACATAGAATCACCAAGAAGGTGGACAGATGACAATCTTGCTGTCCAAAATAGTGAGGATGTCAGGTGCTCAGTGGTAAGCGGTTTCCCTTGCACTAAAGAGCAGAGACCCAACTTTCTCCAGAACCTTTCTTTGGGCACAGCACTATTCTCTGATGCAATAATCTGCCACAGCTCCAAGTGGGCTGTTAGGCCTCTGTTGGGGTGGAGGATCTGGCAAACAGGCTATGATTTAAATTATGACAACACAAGGGAGCAAGTCCTCAGAGGGAGAAAATGGCAGTATGACGAACAGGAGCAAAATTAAAGTGGTACACATGGGTTAAAATCCCAGCAGGCAGAACAACATTGGGAGCAGTAATGCGCGCACTAGAAAGTAGAATACTGAACAGGTGTGCCAGGGGGCAAACAATGAAGCCGCATGTCACAAGAAATAAAATGGCCTAGCAAGGCATGATAAGGGCATGACTGGGCAAAACAAAAAATTAGAAGTCGTGGCAAAGCAAGCAAAGGGCTAACATGGCAAAACATCCTACCCCCCCACACCCCCAACTCTCTGTTAAGAACTGTATTGCAAAAATGTTTGGTAACCGTTATCTGCGATTGGTCAGACGCTGAGAACTGGACTCTCGCCTCCTTGGAGGGTCTGGAATTGTAAGTCGTGACAAGGAACCAACCACAGACCCTCCCCAGTGAAGGCACACTGAAGAAAACTCATGGACCAGCTCATTGCACCACGGAACAGCTGCCCAGAATGTATGTGATGCAAAAACAGTGGTGGGTGCTAAACCGGGGAGCCGGACTGTTGCTGGAGCTGAGGTGGTAGGTCCAGGAGCAGGAAGGAAGGCATAACAGCTGGAACAGGATGATCCCAGAGACCCCTACGATACCCACAGAAATTGGAGATAGAGATAAGCTCCAGTGAGCACGCAGAACACAACAGGGAGGGGGGGAGGGGGGGAAGAAGGAAACCAGAAAGAGGGACCAGACCAGAGCTCAGGAAGGAGGAACAAGGAGAGAGCAGGAAGGCAAGACAAGGCCAAGGTCAGGGAACGGCAACAAGGGATACAGAGCGTGTTACGTTTAAATATCCCTTGCTCCAAGGATACAAGGCTGTAGTCTCAAGCATGGTTGTTAAGGCGCTGCACGCGCCATTGCAACAAGATGGCTTTGACCATGGCACCATGAGCTGACTCTCCAGTGACTGGGCTGGCGCTGGCCATCACACCAAAATCGGACAGTCTGTGCGGGAGGCGGGTGCCAAGCCTCCATCCCGGGTACACCAGCTAGCCAGGTTAGCGCCGGGTGCAGCAGTAAAAACACGGCATGACACCCTGCCCCATCCCTGCAGGATCAGGGGCACCAGGCTTCCAAGGAAATGGTCATTAGAAAGAGCGCACCAGTCGGGATAAAGGACTTGAGAGGCCTGTTCTCAGGACTGATCGCAGACAGTTTACACCTTCCAGTCGATCAGTAAGTGCAACCGGCTCATCACCTGGACTTTGTACTCCAATCGATCTCCGACCAACATAGATGGTTGCTTGGTGGGGCAATGGCCCTATAGATCAGGGCAATAGGGTTTCAGCAGGACGACGTGAAAGACGGGATGGACTCGGCCAATTTGACAGCCAGGTTAAGGAGTGGGAGGTTCTTACTTGACAAGCAAACCCTGTCATTTACCTTGTACAGTGGTTCGGTGATCTCTTCTCGTCAGCCGCGTCCTTCTATATTTGAGCCGTTTCCAGAAGAAGAGACACCCTCTTATGGACTTGTTGGGTGCGCTGTACCAAGGCGTCGGCCATATGGATTGGTCTCGACAGAGCAACTGAAGTGCCATGATCTTGGGTTGGGATCCAAAGGTGCAGTAATAGGGACTGATTTTGATAGAAGAGTGCCAAGAGTTGTTGTAAGCAACTTCAGTCTCAGTGGTCTAACAACGTTAGTATTGTTCTAAGGATTGATTAGTCCTTTCAGTATGGCCCATTGCTCTGGGAATGATATCCAGAGCTCAACGCACGTTGGATACCAATCTGTTAACAGAGGGCTTTTTCAGAAATGAGAGATGAACTGTGCAAAGACGGTCTTATCTGGCATGCTGTGTAGTGTGTAGTGTATATATTTCATGGAAGAACACTTCTGTCATTTGTACGGCGGTAGGCAATGCAGGCAGGGAAATAAAGTCCACCAATTTAGAGAAGCAGTCGATTACTACCATGATGCAAGTGTTGCCTTGGGAAAGAGGGAGCTCCACGATGAAGTTTATAGCAATGGTGTGTCAGGGATAGGGAGGTGTCGCCAATGGTTGCAATAATCAGACAAGCTGACTCAAAATGGGCTTGGCTTGGACGCACACAGGACATATACTCACATTGTACCTGATAAGATAGGACAGGTCACCAAGTCTTTTGTGGCCTGGATTCCTAGAAGATTGACAATCAGAGAATCCAGACAGCTTGAAACGCTCTGCTGACAGTAAGCTGTAGGGGATATAGAAGCATCCATCGTAGAACGGTAATCCCTTGAAATGATGGACCTTAAGATTTTTCCTGAGTAACTTCCGGCTCCTTTGACGTTGTGGTTCTTACCTATTGGTGATAGGGTAGAACGGTGTTCAGGAAGTGTCTAGGAGCTGGGATACGTTTCGTCCTATCACTGGGACAGGTCTTGCAAGTGTGGCTTCTAGATGAGGCATTTGCATTCCGGTTATGGGATCCAGGTATATGTGTGGGAAGAAGGAGCTGGACACATTTTGGATATGTTACCTCTATTTTAATAAAATAAGGGAAAGGCCCATCTATCCCTAATTCTATGGGGTTTTCCCTGCCTGACTAAAGAAACTCAAGGTGCTTGTTTGTCGTCAGAAGTCCAAAATAAACTCCTCAGTCAAAACCTAACCATTAATACGAATAACTAGAGTAGGCCAGGAGAATTCTCTCATGTCCTGGTCATTTCCCTTTATGTCTCCTTTCTTCCTTGTGGCTTTTTCTCAGGGTTATCATATTTCCTTCTATGCTTAATATACAAAAGTCTCTGGGTATAAATATGGTTCTTGAACTCTTCTCTAGTTTCCTTGTATAGTCAACTGTAGAATTATCTGTGGTTAGCAAGAGGTTTCTTATTTGGCTCTTCTCCGAGACTCTTGTGCTTTTCCGTCAGAAGTTCTTGTAGCTCCTCTCGACTGTGCATTGATTTTACATTTTCTGTACAGATTTATTAAGAATGTCTCTCCTTGACATTCTCTCACACGCCGGTTGATAAGTTCGTGTCTCTCACTTTGAGAGTCAGTCTTTCTTAGGCTTTGGTTTCCTTTTAGTTAAATTCGTGTTTTGCTTCCTGCATTCTTCCTATTGGGTTAAGTCTCCCTTTATTATGTTCACTTGTCAGTTAATTCACAACACATGGGGCACTGTATCAGGAAATATTTTCCCCACTGTAACTTCAAGATCTGGTGGTCTTCTACCTTCTTCCCAGGATTTTCTTTACGACTTTCCTTTATTTCCTAGCCAGCACATTTTGATACGTTCTTTACAGTTTCTTCATATCTCCAGGTATGCCGGCATATTAGGAGAATGTCGCCTTCCTGGCTTTCACATATTCCACTTCTTACATTGGATTGCCCCGGCAGTCTCCTGCTCTTCCAATGCAGCCCGGTACCTGTGTGTCACAAGGCTGACCTTGCGGGGCTCGGCACTCGCTCGGGTAATCAGTTTGACTTTCTGACTTCTCAGGCTTCACTCGTGTCTGGATCACGGCATCTAAGTGAGAGGTTACATTCCACAGACGCTGGGAGCTGTCAGTCCCCTTTCTGTAATGGTCTCAGCGTTGGTCACTGTGCGCCTGGCCCGCCACAGTAAGACTGGTCACGCCACTACGTCGGACAGGCTTGCTCTCCCAGTCACCAACAATTGTTTCCCCATTGTCTTTGTTGCCTGCTCTCTGGTGTATCGGGCTGGCTTTCTGCAGCTTTCCAATTGCTGTGGGCACCCTGGCTTCCTCCTCCTGTCCCACCTCTCCAAGGCAAGCTTAGTTCAGAGGGCTTCCCCTGCACACCATACTCTCTCCTCTTTGTAGCCACTAGTCATGGTTAATTGTAAGTCTTTTTCTAAAGAGATACTCGGCTTACCATTGTTTGATCCACCATTGTCTGAAGAAACATAGAAGGATGATACAGTATTCTTCAAGGAAGGCAGTCCCATATATGCAAATATGGTGCTTGGCCTTGGGAGTTCCCTGTAGGAACAGGAGTCCTTGTCCCTTAGAGGGGGAGTCACTACAACTGAGGTCCTACTTGCCCAGACCCTGTGAGCAGCCCTTGCACAGCAGGCTCACCTCCCTAACATCAAATTGGGTGGCCTCCCCTTGAGGAGAAGGGACAAATGCTCCCATTTGTCACAGATGATTAACTCATAACTGTGGGAAGAAGAAGGTGCAAAGGGCTTGGCAGCTGTTACAAGAGATGATTAATAGGTGTTGTACATTTCAACGGTCAGTTCTCACTTTGACATTATAGGCCACTCCAATAAAAGGTGTCGCCATTCCTGAAAGCTTCTTTCATCGCCAACAATTCATTTTCCGATCACAGAATATTTGTTCTTGCAGGGTGCAAGGTTCTCTAGTAAGCGTTGGGATGTTCAAGAACGGTATTTATACTAGGGTTTATGATTTTTGGGGAATACCGAAAAAATTCCAGTAAATAACCCCTGATATTATTTTTATATTCATCGGGAGATGTCATTTATCAATTGCCGCCCAGTGTGTGACTGCGGGAGCAAGATTCAAGACAGACATTACTGATGAGCTATCCTCCCAGCCCAGGTTGTGCTCATCTATTGGCACCAACGTTTACTATAGCAACGTCATACTAAGCACTATTGCCACCTGGCGTCGATTTGGTATAGCAATATAAACCAGTCATGGATTTTTATATTGCTATGCCAATCTCAGGCTTCACACAGGCACTTGTAGGTACATTATTATAATAGAGGACAAAACCATCAAAATGCAAATTGATTTTGAGTGAAAACCCAGAGCTTGCAGAAAATGACTGACACATGGCATAACCACTTGGAAGCCATTTTATAAGGGGTAACTGCAAAAGAGATACTGGCTTTAAATGCACACTTGTGTCTCATTGAATAGACTCACAGTGACTAATGAAGAGCAAAGCTCAGGAGACGGCTGGCTCGAAACTGCAGGTCTAGACACTGTTACCGTGCAGCCATCTTAACTGCACATCTCACAAAGAATTCACAACAAAAGCTGCAGGAGGAAAAGTTAGGCCTGTGAAGTGCTATTTGTTTTCACTGCTGAAACCCAACACACGAAATGAAAGAAGAACATGACCTCCAGTGTGAACGAGAAGCCATGACACACACATTTTCTCCTGTGAGAAAGGAAAAAAAACACGTTCTGCTTCTTCCTCTTTTCCAAGCCCTGATCGATCTGCAGGCCTCTAATTTGCCATCTCAGAGATGGTCAATGGGGTGGGCAGGTTACTGCGATTGGGTTACCTCAATTACTCCATTTATTTACTAATTGAAGACTGAAAATTGCGCGTGCTGTGAAGGCACTGCATAGCATAACATTCAGGCTAATAAGAGGCCAGCAGTTTGGTGGCAACAGCAATGTTATCTTCCCTCTACATGCACTTATGCTCGTGTGGGAATGTGGTATGTCTTTTAAAGAAATGGTGGCTAGCCTGTGGCATGTTGTGCCATTTATTTTCACACATGGCAATATTCCATTCACAATCCAGCCAAACTGCTATGTGCTGTGGTTCAAAGCACAGTATTTTAAGACCTGCAGAACTGTATACAAAGCATTTCTCCCCATTCAATTCAGGGAAAACCATTGAAATACAACAAAAATGAAATCAACCAAATTCAATGCAAGGCTTTATCACCGAAAATACACACAAATGAGTTAAAAGTTAAATTAACCGAAAAATATTAAAATGAAGCATCTTTAAAAGAAAATATAATGAACATATTTAAATAATCAATGAGAAGAAGAAAAGAGATGGGCATACAAAGAGGAAAACTAGAATAATCAAACTAAGATAAATATAAATAGTGTGTTGAAATGGTGTGTTTTCCAGTGTATATTTTGGACGAATTGGGTAAAAAAGCCCATGCAGTTTAGCTTGGTTTTGTAGTGCAATAAATGAAAAATTCCAATAGATGCCAGTTCACGATAGTACACTGGAGCATTTTAAAACACTTTCATGGTTGTTCTTTACGAGGCCTGTTGCAACAATGTTTGCCAGCATTGCTCTGTGAGATAGACCCATTGTCATCCTAGCAGCAGCCACACAAATTCATTTTTGTGTGTTTACACTGGAATAAACAGTTATGCATGATTTTTTGAAGGACGCAAACAGGAAAACACTGATCAACACAGATTCTGACATTTTTGAAAGCCCTGGAAAAACACCCCCAGAAGTTAAAAAAAAAAAAAAAACACAAGGAAACCCTATTTATACTGCAGAAATATAGCCCCCACAGCTTTATCAGAAGCATCAGCTTCGACAATGAAGGCACAAGTGTTAGCAGGATGTTATCAGGATGGCACAACACAGGTGCTGTGGTGAAGGCGTGTTTGAGGGTCTGAAAGGCAGCCTCCAATTTGTCGTCTCAATTGAATGTCAGCTTGGAACACAAGATTCGAGCAATGTGTACATTCAGCTGGGAGTAACCAGTAATGAATCGCCTATACAAATTGGCGATTCCCAGGAATCTTTGAGTAGATTTAATGACTTGAGAACTGGGCTATTTCACCCCTGCTTGCATTTTGCTAGGGTTCATGTGTATTCCTGGCAGACTTATGATGTAATCTATCAAGTCAATCTGTTCTGGGAGAAGAACAAGTTACTTACCAACTGGTAACGTTCTTTCGATTGGATGTTCCTCCAACGTATTCCTCATCTTAGATGTATTCCATCCAGCTTTGCTGCTCTTTGGAAAAAAAAGTTCGGCAGAGGGCGCCGTGCGTCGATATTGTCGAGTCGATGGTCCCTCGAAGGCCTCCGTCGAGGGTGACGTCATCAGGTGTATAAGTAGCACGCGTGGCGCCCGTTGGCCTCAGTTCTGTTTTTCCCCTTTTTATCTTTGATTTTGTACTGTGTAGATTGTGCCGGCAGACCAGTATCAGCCTTGTGAGAGTTGCGTTGGCAATAACCCGGAAAAATCTACAGAGGGGTAGGCTGGGAGGGCGACGAGGAATACGTTGGAGGAACATCCAATCGAAAGAACGTTACCAGTTGGTAAGTAACTTGTTCTTCGAGTGGATTGTGTCCTCCAACGTATTCCTCATCTTAGATAGACTCCCAAAGCAGTATGGATAATTTCTCTGGAGGAGGGGTTAGATTTTTCAATGCCCTTAGATGGCTGAATATAGTACTGCTTTACCAAAACTCAGCTCCTTAGACTGGGAAGCATCCAGACTATAGAAATTTGAAAAGTTGTGCAGTGAAGACCAAATTGCTGCTTCACAAATGGACCTTATTGGAACACCTCTTTGAAGGGCTGTTGAAGAGGCAATGCCTCTGGTGGAATGAGCCCTTAACCCTTCTGGTGGGTCTTTTTGTGCTAATCTGTAGCATTCTGAAATGCAAAGCACAATCCAGCATGGTATTGTCCGTTTTGTCACCGATTGACCCAGTTTCCTTCCGGTGTAACCGATAACAGTTGGTTGTCCACTCTAAGTTTGGAAAGCCTAGAGATGTAAAAGCTTAAAGCTCTTTTTGAATCCAACCTTTGTAATCTTTCCTCCTCCTTAGTAGGATGGGGTGGAGGATAGAATGCAGGTAAAACAATGTTCTTACATAAATGAAAATCAGATACTACTTTAGGTAAAAATGAGGGTTTAACCTTCAACACAACTCTGCCCTTATGGAACACAGAATAGGGTGGCCCAGAAGACAGTGCCTGCAATTCGCTCACTCTTCTTGCAGATTTTAAAGCAACTAGGAAAGCAGTTTCCCATGTCAGTAATCTTAATGGACAGGCTTTCAAAGGCTCCAAAGGAGCAAAGAAAGAATTTTAGAACCAGATTGAGATCCCAAATTGGCATATGGAATGGGTAAGGAGGAAACACATTAGTGAGTCCCTTTAAGGATTGCACTACCAAAGGAACTTTGAAATAGGAGCATTCTTCTGACGAGCGCTTGAAGATGGAAAGCGCTGCAAGATAACCTTTAATGGTACCAACTTTTAGACCTCTATGCGCTAGGGACAAGAGGAAGGATAGTACTTCCAGGATAGAACATAGAAAAGGATCGACATTCTTTTCTCCGCACCAGTTGCAAAACGTCCTGTAATGGCAACGGTATAGAGATTTTGTTGCTGGCCTTCTTGCCGAAAGCAACACCTCCATGACGTCATCTGGAAGGTCCCAATCCTTGTATCTCAGCCTTTCAGATACCAAGCATGAAGGTTGAGAGTTTTGACCGCTGGATGGAGAACCTGACCCTCCATTTGTGAGAGAAGGTCCTCTCTCTGAGGAAGACGTACTGGGGGACAGATGGACATGTCTAGAAGGTCAGAGTACCACGTTCTCCTGCCCCAATACGGGGCAATTAGGATCATGTGATTCCCAAACCGTCTCAGTCTCCTGATGACCTGAGGAATTACGGGAATCGGGGGGAACGCGTACAATAGTGGGAAATTCCACTTCACCATGGACGCGTCTCCCAGGGCTCCTCGCGGGGGAAATTCCCTTGAGCAATACCTTTCGCACTTCCGGTTGATTTCGGTCGCAAATAGGTCTACTTGAGGGGTTCCCCAAAGGGCAAAGATCTCTTGAATGACTTCCTAATCCAGTTCCCATTCGTGGGACACCGTGGTCTGCCTGCTCAGAGCATCTGCCGTCATATTCTACTCCCCGGCTAGATGAACTGCCGTTAAAGTGATTCCCTCATGAATTGCCCAATACCAGAGCTGCATTGCCTCTCTGCACAGAGGTAGTGACCCTACACCTCCTCTTATGTTTAGATAATGCATGGCCACTGTGTTGTCCGTCATTATCAGGACATTCATTCCCCTGACAGATGGCAGGAAAGCTTTCAGTGCTAGTCTGATTGCTCTCAGCTCTAAAAGGTTGATGTGTCGTTTGGATTCCAATGGAGACCAACGGCAGCTGATTGTCAGATCATTGGCATGAGCTCCCCACCCCATGAGTGAGGCATCCGTCACTACTGTGATCTCCGGCCATGGTTGCCAAAAAGGTTCTCCTTTTAGGGTGTTCTCTGTGCAAGATCACCATAGATCTTGGCGAACCTTGTTCGGAATCTGGAGAAGATCCGTCATTTGACCTGAGAACTGGGACCACTGAGTCTTTAGAGCCCATTTGAGGGATCTCATCCTCAAACATCCCTCTGGCACCAGGAAGATGCAGGATGCCATGAGGCAGAGCAACCTTAAAAAGTCGTAAGCCTGGAGATTTTGGGCATTTTGGAATTTGGAAACCATCTGAAGAATGTCTTGAGCCCTCGACTTAGGAGGCGAGCTCTTTCCCAAGGATGTGTCTAATACAGATACTATGTACTGAAGCTGTTGGTAAGGTGTAATTTGCGACTTCTTGAAATTTAGGGAGAAGCCCAGTCTGTGGAGGAAGTGGCAGGTGACTTTCAGATGATCCAGTGCTTGTTCGGCAGAACGTGCCCTGATCAACCAATCGTCCAGGTAGGGGTAGACGTGAATCCCCCCTCTCCTGAGGTGCGCTGCCACCACTACCATTAACTTGGTGAACACCCTCGGGGCAGAGGTCAATCCGAATGGCAGGACTCGAAAGTGATACTGTGAGTCGCCAACTACAAACCTCAGGTATTTTCTGTGCTTGAGATGAATCGGCACATGAAAATAAGCATCCTGGAGGTCCAATGACACCAACCAGTCCTGAAGTTGAAGGGCCTGAAGGATCTGAGAAAGGGTAACCATCTTGAACTTGTCCTTCCTGAGGAACTTGTTGAAGTTTCTTAAGTCCAAGATGGGTCTCAGTCCTCTGTCCTTTTTCGGGATCAAAAAATACGGGGAGTACCATCCCTTGTTCTTCTCCGCTGCAGGTACTGGTTCTATAGCACCTTTCTCCAGCAGGGTAAGAACTTCCTTCTGTAGGAGCGGGTCTGAAAACTTCAAAGGGTGTCTCCCTGGTGGATTGCTTTGAGGTTGCGTTAGAAAAGGAAGGCAGTAACCTTGGGCTATTATTTCTAGAGCCCAAACATCTGAAGTAATGGCTCGCCATTCTTGCAGATGCTGAGACAGCCTGCCTCCTACAGGTGTTTTGCGATGCAAGTCCTCAAAGTGGTTTTGTGGCGGTTGTTGCAGCCGCTGATGGCAAAGAGGCTGCAGCTGGAGCTGGCTTTGCACGTTTTGCTCGTCCACCGCGAGTGGCCTTTCTCTGGCCCCTTTGACTGGCCATTCCTCTCGCCTTTCCATATGAGGAGTAGTACCGATAGGATCGTCCCCTCCACGATTGTCCTGGCGCACAAAAAGGCTGAGGATGCCTAATAGCAGCCCCTAAAGATTTGGCAGCTGCTTTTGAGGTCTGCAACCTCTCAAGGCTCTCGTCAGCCTTGCTGCCAAAAAGGTGAGACCTGTCAAAAGGCATGTTCAGAAGGCGGTTCTGAACATCCGGTGCGAAACCAGACTTCCGTAACCACGCAAATCTGCGCATTACCGTGCTAGTGCCCATGGACCTGCTTACACTATCTCCAGTGTCCAAACCAGATGGAAGGGATTCCTGCATGGCTTCCTTTCCATCTCTAACGATGGATAGGAACTGTTCCCTTTCATCCCCTTCTGGTATGTGCTCCGCCGCCATTGCGATGCACACCCACAGAGTGTACAAAAACTTTGCCAAGGCAACTGTGGAGTTGGCAGATTTTAAAGCCATACTCCCAGCTGAAAATACCTTCCGTGCCGAGCCATCCACACGCTTGTCGTCACTGTCTGGAGGGATAGAAGGGTACGCAAGTTTGTTAGAAGCTGTGGCTGCCTGTATGACCAGACTCTCGGGAGTGGGATGTTTGGACAGATAGCCGGGGTCACTACTGGCAGGGCGGTATTTTGAGGTCAGGGATTTAATTACGGGTAGAATAGAACCCGGAGTTTCCCAATTCTTAGCCACCCTATTTGCAGGGCTACATGAAAGGGTAGTACTGGGTCTTCGGTGGGACCATGGTCCAATATATCTGTTAAATCATCCTGGATTAATTGGGCTGATGGTCTAGCCCATCCTAAGTAATCTACTACCTTCGTCATTAACTGACGGTATGATGGACTGGCATGCTCTCCTGGTTCTGGTCTGCCAAAGTCATTTTCAGAAGATGTGTCAATGCCACTTGCATTGTGTAATGATTCCACCAAGTCCCACTTTCTGCTTTATTCTGGGACATTTGGGGTGCCATATTCTAGCCCAAAGGGTACATTCTCCTCATCAGATCTTTCCTTTTCCTCAAAAATTGAGGTCAGGGACTTGAAAAACTCCTTCCTAGGGAGAGGCTTGAAAACCTTCTCTGGGAGAGGAGGAGGAAGAGGTGTATTACAGGGCTCTGAGGGCATTACAGGTCTTGTAACCCTATCTTTCCCTTTTTCTGGCTGGCCTGGCCTGGCTGGAGCCTTTGGCGTACAGGGTTTCGGGGTCTACGTGATAAGGGCGTTGAGGGCGTCAACGAAATAGTGGTCGTCTATGGAGTTTGCTTCGAGGGCGTCGAGGCGCTGTTCGAAGATTTGCCCTTCGAGGTGCGTTGGGTCTCGGACGGCGTTGGTGACCTCGAACGGTCGACTCGACTTGAGCGGTCCTTTTTGCTCGGCATCCTGGAAGGTTCTCTATCCTTCCTTTTTCGAACACCCGGGCTCGAGGGCGCGCGAGTGTCGGAGCGATGACGTTGCCGGCCGGCTTCCGAAGAAGGCGCGGACCGAGGCTTCGCTTTCTCAAACACCTCCATCATTTTGACCCTGAATGCTTCCCACTCTTCGGAAGACGAATGTTTCGTGGAGCATTTCATCCTATTTGGGGACTCGTCTGAGGACGAGGTGGAGGGAGACCTGTTGCATCGTTTCTTCGACTTTTTCTTCGAAGACGACGAGCGATGGGAATCGCTTCGGGACCTGGACCGATGCCTTTCGCGTCGAGGAGATTTCTTCTCACGGGATCTCGACTCGACGCTAGAGGCTTTACGGTCGGGTTTGCGATCTACCTGTAGTTTTCCTCTCCTCTCGCCTGACACTTCATACAGGCCTCCATGTCGTGGCCTTCTCCGAGGCACCACAAACACTCTGAGTGCGGGTCTGTGATCGACATTTTTGAACCGCACGACAAACTTTTTGAAACCCGATCTCGGGGTCATGGTCGGCGTCAATGACGAGGACATATTTGTTTATTTACTATTCTTCACAGAACTCAAGGCGCGCCAAATCTCCAAAGCAACGTATACTGCGGAAAAACAGAACTGAGGCCAACGGGCGCCGCGTGTGCTACTTATGCACCCGATGACATCACCCTCGACGGAGGCCTTCGAGGGACCATCGACTCGACAACATCGACGCACGGCGCCCTCTGCCGAAATTTATTTTCCGAAGAGCAGCAAAGCTGGATGGAATACATCTAAAATGAGGAATACGTTGGAGGACACAATCCACTCGAAATTAGCATGTCTCGTTCTTGGCACAGAGATGATTGTCCTCCAGACAGGAAAGGACAATCCATGAGTTATCTGTCACCGGTGAGTGAAGGCGAGAAGAGGAGGATGTCGTCCAAATAGACCCATACTGACACCCCCAGGATACTAGATAAGACGGAGTCCATGAAGTTGGAAGACGGCTGGGGCATTGCACAAGCAAAACAATATTCGAGCAGCCTCAATGATGTTTTGAAGGCAGTCTTCCATTCATCCCCCTACTTTATCCAAACCAAGTGGTATGCCCCTCTGAGATCCAGTTTGTTAAAAATAGTCAAGTAGTGTAGGGATTCCAAACTGTAAGGGATTCCGGTGGTCCCTGCATGTGATCCTGTTAAGCAGGCAGAAATCTATACATGGGTGTAGGGTGCCCTTCTTAGGAACGAATAAGAGGTGGGACACTGATGGAAAACAGGATGGCACAATATAGCCCTTCTGCAAGCATTCGTCCAAATACTTGCAGAGCTCATTCTTCTCGAGTGTAGTGAGGGAATACCCCCGTACATGGGGAATGGGTTCGTCAGAGAGCAACTTCATCTCAAAGTCGAACGGACGATGGGGAGGCTGGGGTATGTTTTAGGGATAAGTGAACATTCGTCGAAAGGACAGGTATTTCGACAGAACTTTGCTGTACAGTACAACCTAAAAAGGAAGGCTTATCTCTTGTGATGAGACAGTCCAGGTTCAGTTTCTGATTTGCAATCCTAAGTGCACAGATCCAAGTCATGAGTGAAGGTCAGATTTTTGGTCCTTCAGTCAGTACCAGGGTTGTGTAGGGTCAACCAAGAGAGTCCCAATACAATTGGGTATGATAATGTCTGCATGCCTTCAAAAGCAATGGTTTCCACATAGCAGAACCTGTAGAGTCATGGATACGATATGTTGACAGACCAGCCCCATGCAAGGGGGTGCCATCAATGTCTTCAATTGGACATTCAATGGTCTTGGGAAAGAGTGGAATACCGGATCGTAATAAGAAAGATACATTGATGTAGTTACCAGATGCTCCAGAGTCTATCAGAGCCAATGTGGAGGAAGTTCTGTCACACAATCTGAGCCCCACTTCCATGTAAAAGTGACAAGAGGGTGTCATTGGCAGAATACAGGAAACCAGAAGGGCATCGCTATAAGATGGGCTTTTTTTCCCCTTCTTTTCTACCAACAAGCCCTTTAGTTTCCAGCCGATTTAGGCGGGTGCAGAGGGCCGGTATCAAAATAATGTCAGTTGCCCCCACAAAATAGGCACAGTCTGCTGAACAGTCTAATCTTCCTCACAGCTATGGACAGCGGACCTGATAGTGCACCGGGCTGCACTGGCTCCTCAGTGGTCTCTTTGGGCAACTGCACGGGAGGTAATAGGGGATGAACCGTTCCTTCCCAGACTCTCCTTCGCTCACCACGTCTTTTGGTCAATCGATCTATTCGGATGACGTGATCGATCAATGCTTGTAGCGTGTCAGGTTCTGGAGTATGGGCTAACTCATCCTTGTAGTCTTCACAAAGTCCTCTATGGAACAGGGTACGCTGGATTATCAATGGCCAGTGGGCATCCGCGGCTAGCTGGCCGAAACAACCAATGTACGAGACCAGGTCCATATGCCCCAGTTTGAGATGAAGCAATTGGTTCTGTGCCGTGGCAGCCAGAAACTCCCCTAGAAAGGCTTTCCCGAATTCACTGAATTTATCCAGAATTGGGTTACTGTGGGACACATAGGGCGCGGTCAAAGCAAGTGTGTTCCCAGTTAGATTGCTTACAATGAATCCAATCTTTGCTCTGTCATGCTGGATATGCTGCAGTCGGAACGGAACCGGATCTTGCAATGGTTACAGAAATCCATCAACATTCGCGGGTCCCCATAGTACTTGAGGGACATAGTGTGGGCCACAGTGCTTTCAGTCATGGTTACAATGAATTCCCTTCTCAATACCCTCCTAACGGCTGCATTTTCGTGTTTCAGACCAGCCATTTCCAGTTGCAATGCTTGAAATTCTTCTCGTAGCTCTTGCATCGCTTCCATGTCACAGGAGTAGGGCATCATAACTTGACAAGAACTGTATTGCGACGATGTTTGGTACGCATTATCTGCGATTGGTCAGAACGCTGACAACCGGACTCTTGCCTCCTTGGGGGGTTCAGAATGGTAAGTCGCTGCAAGGAACCAACCCCAAAGCCTCCCCAGTGAAGGCTAACTGAAGGAAACTCAGGGACTGGCTCCCTGCACAATGGAACCGATCCCTGGAATTTAAGTGGTGCTGAACCGGGGAGCCGGACTGTTGCTGGTGTTGCTTGAGCTGAGGTGGTAGGCCCAGGGGAAGAAACGAAGGCTCAGATAACACCGCTGGAACAGGATGACCCCAGACATCCTTAAGATACCCACAGAAGAACAAGTTACTTTCTTACCTGGTAACGTTCTTTCGATGGGCTGGTCCGACGACGTATTCCATATCTATGACAGGTAATGTACACAGCTGTGCTGCTTTGGAAAATCTTCGGCATCTGCGTCCTGCGTCGATGACGTCGATGCGCCGTCCCAGAGGACCTCCTCCGACGGCCGACGTCACCGATGTGATAAGTAGGACGCACGACGCCCATAGCCTCAGTTGCAGTTTTTCCCCCCAGAACGTGTGCCACCAGTTTTCTGCCAGTCAGACACACAAGGCCTTGCGGAACGCAAGCTGCAATCGCAAAAGAAATTCTGCAGCGGGGAAGGTAGGGAGGGAGCAATATGGAATACGTTGTCGGACCATCCCATCAAAAGAATGTTACCAGGTAAGAAAGTAACTTGTTCTTCGAGGGAATTGGGTCCTCCGACGTATTCCATATCTATGACAGACTCCCAAAGCAGCACCAAGCAAGGAGGTAGGAAAAGAATTTAGAACACAAATTTAGCATGCCCAATCAAATTGCAGAATAAAGGACTGCCTTGCCAAAGGCCAGATCCTGCCCTCGGATGAAATCGAGGGAGTAGTGACATACAAAAGTATGTACTGAAGTCCAGGTGGCTGCATCACAGATGTGACGAATAGGAATACCCCTCTTGCAGGGCAGTAGACGCAGCCACTCCCCTGGTAGAATGGGTCCGCAAGCCAGCCAGAGGGTCCTTGCCCACCAAGCGGTAACACTCGGAGATAGCTAAAATAATCCAACAAGACAAAGTCTGTTTCGTCACAGCTTGCCCAAAACGCTTTCCAGCGTAACCAATGAAAAGTTGATCGTCCAGTCTGACCAGGGACATGCGCAAAATATAAAAGCTCAACGCTCTCCTAGAATCAAGCCTATGGAGCCTCTCCTCTTCCTTACCAGGATGTGGAGGAGGATAGAAGGTCCGGAAGAACATAAATTCCGAAACCACCTTTGGAGGAAAGGAAGGACGAACTCTAAGGACAACCCTGTCCTTATGAAACACAGTGGAGGGTGGCTTAACTGAAAGTGCCTGTAACTCACTCACTCTGCGAGCGGAAGTAACCGCAACCAAAAACACAGTTTTCAGAGTTAACAGTCTCAAAGGGCAAGAATGCAAAGGCTCAAACGGAGCACCCATAAGAAACTTAAGAACAAGGTCCAAATCCCAACCGGGCACCAGAAAAGGTGACGTAGGAAACACATTAGTGAGCCCTTTCAAAAACTGAGAAATTAAAGGAATCTTAAAATAGGAACATTCTTCAGACGAGCGCTTAAATATGGACAGCGCCACCAGGTAACCTTTAATGGTCCCCACTTGCAAGCCCGTGTGGGCCAAGGAAAGCAAAAAAGAAAGAACCATGAGAATGTCACACTCAAAAGGATCCACATTCTTAACTCTGCACCAGTCGCAGAACTTTCTCCAACGGCAACAGTACAGAGATTTTGTTGCAGGCCGCCTGGCCGAGAGCAACACCTCCATCACGTCTTCAGGGAGGTCCCAATCCTTATTCCTCAACCTTTCAGAAGACAAGCGTGAAGGTTGAGGGATCTGACCTCTGGATGGAGAACCTGACCCCCCTCTCCCGTGAGAGCAGATTGTCTCGGTAGGGAAGACGACGTGGAGGGCAGATGGACAAGTCGAGAAGGTCCGGGTACCACGTCCTCCGGGCCCACGCCAGAGCAATGAGGAACATCCGGGAACCGAATCTCCTTAAGTACTTGCGGGATGACGGGGACTGGAGGAAACGCGTACAGCAGTGGGAATGACCACTCCACCACGAACGCGTCTCCTAAGGCTCCTTTTGGAGGAAATTCCCGCGAGCAGAACCTTTCGCACTCCCAGGTTGACACTGGAGATGAAGAGATCCACTTGAGGGGTCCCCCAAAGGGCGAAGATCTCCAGGAGAATCTCCTGAGCCAGCTCTCACTCGTGAGAGATCGTGCTCTGCCTGCTCAGAGCATCTGCCGTCTCGTTGTCTCCGGCCAGATGAACAGCCGAGATCGAAACTTCCTGCTGGATGGCCCAGAACTCGAGCTGCATCGCCTCCCTGCACAGAGGAAGTGACCCTGCCACCCCCCTTTTTGTTGAGGTAGTGCATAGCCACGGTGTTGTCCGTGAGAATCAGGACACTCTTTCCTCGCACAGTCGGCAGAAAAGCCTTCAGGGCAAGCCTGACGGCCCTCAGCTCCAACAGATTGATATGGAGTCTGGACTCCGACGGAGACCAACGACCACTGACTGTCAACTCGTTGGCATGAGCTCCCCCATCCCATGAGGGATGCGTCCGTCACGATGGTCACCTGCGGCCAGGGCAGCCAAAATGGGGGCCCCTTCCATCAGATTGCCTTCGACGGCCCACCACAGAAGGTCCTGGGCGGCACCTGAACAGGGTCGGACAGCCTGCCGGAGGACTGAGACCACTGGAGCATGAGTGCCCACTGCAAAGATCTCATCTGCAGACGAGCCTCTGGCACCAGAAGAATGCAGGATGCCATGAGGCCGAGCAGTCTCAAGAACTCGGACGCTGGGAGATTCCGGGCAAGTTGAAACTTGTGCACCATCTGCTGAATGTGAAGAGCCCTCACCTGGGGAGGAAAAAACAGTCCCAGGGATGCGTCGAGCACTGCTCCGATGTACTGGAGCCACTGTGTTGGTGTCAAATGGGACTTCTTTAAATTGACGGAGAAGCCCAGCTTGTGAAGGGAGTGGCAGGTGATGGACAGATGATCCAGGACTTGCTCGGGAGAGCTCCCCCTGATCAACCAATCGTCTAGGTAGGGGTAGACGTGAATCCCCCCTTTCCTGAGATGTGCTGCCACCACCACCATGAGCGTGGTGAAAACCCTGGGGGCGGAGGTCAATCCGAACGGCAGGACCCGAAACTGAAAGTGCGAGTCGCCAACCGCGAACCTCAGGTACTTCTTGTGCTTGGGATGGATCGGCACATGGAAGTAAGCGTCCTTGAGGTCGAGAGACACCAACCAATCCTGAAATTGAAGGGCCTGGAGGACTTGAGAAAGAGTCACCATCTTGAACTTGTCCTTCCTGAGGAGTTTGTTCAAACTGTGCAAGTCCATGATGGGTCTCAATCCCCCGTCTTTCTTCGAAATCAAAAAATAAGGGGAATACCATCCCTTGTTCCTCACCGCTATAGGGACCAGTTCTATGGCGCCTTTCTCCAGCAGGGCTTGAATTTCCTGCGCAAGTAGCGGATCCGGACTCTTCAAAGAGAGGTTCCCAGGTGGATTGTCGTGAGGCCACTGCAGAAAGGGAAGACAGTAGCCGTGGGTTATGATCTCCAGAACCCACACATCTGAAGTAATGGCACCCCACTCTACAAGATGCTGCGCCAGCCTTCCCCCAAGCGGCGAACCATGGGACCTGGCCTCATGACTGAGTGGTAGCGGTTGCGGCGTTGCCTGAGGGCAAAGAGGCAACTGCCCGAGCGGCCTTAGCACCTCGAGTACCCTGTTTTCCACCTCTGCCACTCTTACGGTGGCCTCTGACTGCTAGCTCCTCTCGCTTTACTGAAGGATGAGTAATAGCGAAAGGAACCTCCCCTCCAGTGTTGTCCCCTAGGATGAAAAGGCAGAGGTTGTCGAACTGCAGCGCCCAATGACTTCGCTGCAGCTTTGGAGGTCTGCAACCTCTCAAGGCTCTCGTCAGCCTTGCTGCCAAAAAGATGTTCACCGTCAAAGGGCATGTTGAGGAGCCGGGACTGCACATCAGGAGCAAACCCAGACTTCCGCAACCACGCAAACCTGCGTATTACGGTGCTCGCCGCCATGGACCGGCTGACACAATCTGCCATGTCCAAACCCACACATGGCATCCTTGCCATCCTGAACCATAGCAAGGAAACCATCCCGTTCGTCCCCTTCGGGAATATGTTCAACCGTTAATGCAACACAGTTCCACACAGTGTGTGTGAAACGAGACAAGGCACATATGGAGTTGGCCGCCTGAAGCGCCATACCCCCTGAAGAAAACACTTTCTTCGTCCAGCCGTCAAAACGTTTGTCGTCCCTATCTGGAGGGATGGTAGGATACGACGCCTGCTTTGCCGGGGCCGTAGCTGCCTGCACCACCAAACTCTCTGGAGTGGGGTGCCTGGACAAGTAGCAGGGGTCGCTACTGGCTGGACGGTATTTTCGCGACAAACACTTGCCCACTGCCGGGAGACTCTCCAGAGCAGTCCAAGCCGCTGCCACCCTTCTCTGCAGAGCCATTTGAAACGGCAGTACCGGGTCAGTGGGGGAACCAAGATCAAGGATGTCCGTGAGATCATCCTGAACGAACTCCCCTGGGGGAGCCGACCATCCCAAGTACTCGGTGACCCGAGACATAAGGCGCCGGTATGAAGAATCGGCATGAGTGCCAGGCTCCGGCCTACAAAACTCCACCTCCGGAGAGGTGTCCAGTCCACTGGCATCATGCAGTGACTGCGTCAGGTCATCAAACTGGCTATGGCCCGAGAGAAGCTCATTTGGTACCGTCAAAGGAACCAAGCCTTCATCAGAGCCTTCATCACCCTCTGAAATGTACTCCAGGCGGTGAGAGGAAGACACCTGGGGACCAAAGCTATGCCTGACCTTAGCCAAAGCCTTTCTAGGGGCTAACTCCATGCCATGGTTCTGACAGGGCCCCTCCGACACCACCGCCTCAAAAGGCGTTGAGGGTGCCGAACGAGTCAGCGCCGGCATCAAAAGAAACGGCGTCGACGTCAGCTGAAGCGCCGCCAGCATCGACACAGGCCTCGAAGCCGGAGCTCCAAGTTTGTCTCTCGACGACCTAGGCGCAGACAGCATCGACGACCCCCTCGGAGGCGGAGCCTCGAGAGAAATCGTCGACAACCTCGGCGCCACAGGCGTCTACGTCTTCTTCGAAGACGGCACAGGATCACACGGTCTCGAGCGCGCCGAGGACCGGGAACGGGCATGGCGAGAACGGCTACCCTTGTCCGAGTAGAACCTTTCCCGCGAGCCGCGACGACCACCCGAGCCCGAAGGCGTACGAGCGGTGTCTCTCGACCGGTGCCGACCGACCCCACTCGGAGGCGCGGACGGACCGGTGCCCTGCAATTCAAGAATCGCTAGCATCTGCTTCCCGAAGGAAGCCCATTCCTCTGGTGTCGCTTGCATGGAGGGATAAGCGACCCGCCGACGGGTGGAGTCCTCGGAAGAGGACGGGGAAGGCGACCTATGCCGGCGCTTTCGGGAATGCCTCAAAGAGGCAGAGGAGTGGCGAGACCGACTCCTGGAAGGAGACCCCCTGGACTTCCGACGATGACGCGGAGAGTCGCCTCTCGAGTCATCCATCGGAAGCCCCGTAGACCTCGACTTCCGGGGCTTAGACACCCGACCTAACGACAGCTTCTTCTTGCGTTCCCGCAAGGCATTGGCCGCGAGCGACTGGCAGTCGACACAGTCGTCCGTATCGTGGGCCTCCCCGAGGCACCAGAGGCAGGCGTCGTGTGAGTCCGTGACCGACTTCTTGGACCCACAGTCCCCGCATTTCTTGAAGCCCGGACGCAGGGTTGAAGACGAAGTAGACATCGCCACGAACAGGTCTTCACCAAAACCGAACAGGTTCAACAAACCGAGAAGAATACAGCAAACGCCAAAGAGTCGAGGCGTACCGAGATTCACGAAGCGAACACGTTTGCGGAAAAAAACGGAACTAAGGCTATGGGCATCGTGCGTCCTACTTATCACATCGGGTGACGTCGGCCGTCGGAGGAGGTCCTCGGGGACGGCGCATCGACGCAGGACGCAGACGCCCAAGATTTTCCGAAGCAGCACAGCTGTGGACATTACCTGTCATAGATATGGAATACGTCGGAGGACCCAATCCCCTCGAAATGTACCATCAGGGAATACTCCTTTGTCTCAGTTTTCCACTTCATTTGTGCTACTAAAGTCTTGCATCTACTGACAACCAAATACACTACCACAGTTTCAGTGCTTTGTAACACCACTGCAGCGTCAGTACTTGTAACTTCAAACAGGTTTTGGTTCTGACAGGTACTTCAACACCTTCAAATAGGCAAGGCATTCTTCCTCCGAATATTCCTTTTCAGAGGGGCAGCCTCTTTGCCTCTCTTGTCTGTCTGCAACCAACATCAACCTAGAATTGCCATTGGAACACACTTCTCTTTTCCACCTACAGTCTTTAACAATGTAGGTTGTATCAACTTCTAAGAATATTTATAAATAGCAAGTTTCCCTTCCCCCAACCTTGCCTTTATCCTTTTGCCAACTGTTAGCCAGGATAATTACCCATAAGTGTTGGTGTTACTCTCTAGGCATCAGTTAATGCTTGTACATTTGTATCTTGGGTAATGCAGATGTTCAATTGGGCCCACAGTATTGTTTAAACTGCTCTCTGGCTTTGGGCAAGGCTGATTTCAGTCTCAATGGGGGGAAACATCTCTTAGCTTGGACAATGTATGCTCTCTCCAACTTCAAATACAATGTTTAAATACTGGACATCTCTTTATAAGCAATTGCTGTCTGCTTGAATAATGATTCACAATTCACCTTCCCTTTGAAAAACTTCTTCATAGGTTTTTAAAGGTTTATAGGTACCTTAATTAGTCTTTGTTGTTCAGGCTTGTTCAGGTTGTATGGCATTTGGGCCCAGAGCCACAGTTCTTATATGTGGTTCAGATGCATCATAATGACAATAGGCAATTACCTGTTCTGGAAATTCTAAAAGGTTCTCTCTTTTAAAGGACAAATACTGTGTCTCATCCCACGGGATCTCTTCACCACCCTCGGGCTTGTCTCCTCCCAGGTGATCCTACCGCAGTACACCACCCCCAATATCAGGATCAGGAAGCGTCTGCCTTTCCCTGGCCACCTGGGAGGGGACTTAAGGCAGGGATTCTGTGAGGGATTCGTAGGATTCGTCACAGCCCGCACAAGTAGAACAATCAGTATGCAGTAACCTGCAAAGCAGCACAACACTGTAGAGCACTGGCAGAGACCCACCGGCTGTCTGCCAACTAGACCACCAGGGACTAGGACTGGAACTACGAGCCCCACCAACCACGCATAGAACCAAGCCTCCGAACACTAACACTCAGCATTTGGGCCTCCACTGTTAATTTGCAGCGGACCCACATAGGAGAAGTGGGCAGGACTTAGACCCCAATTTGGAATCTTGGCAGCATACAACGCATACCGGGTGGGAAAGGCAGGGCCTATAAAAGGGGTCAGCAGGAAGGGTGGGTTGTTTGTGTGTGGTCAGAGAAGGCGGTGGACCAAGAGACCAGCAGGAGGAAGGAGAAGGGGGGATTACAGAGGTGATTTCTCGAGAAGGTGAGTTATTGCGTGCAAGTGGTACTGCAGTGTGAGTGAGTTTAGGATAGATAGTGCAAGGGGTGACTGTGAAGTGTATGGTACAGAATATAAGGAGGGTGTCTGATTTGTAGTAGAGGGAAGAAGAGGCAGGAGAGTGGAGGTCGCAGTAGTGTGGAGAAGGGAGTAGTAAAGTGGAGGGCAAAAGGGTGGAGTCGAGATCCAGGAGTGAGAGACATCAGAGGGCATAAGAGGAGAGGTGGGTGGAGTTGAGGGATTAGAGTAAGAGAAAGGACAAGAGAGGGAGGGGTGAGACTGAGCGTGATAGAAGGACTTGTCTGTATGGGCCAACTCCCCTGCCCCTATATAACACTAACACATGGATAGAGAAGGGATAGTTAGATTGCCCTAAGGAGGTTAACTTGAGAAGGTAATTTGCCTTAAGGTCCTCAACCGTAGTATAAAACAAAAATAGACAGTAAGGGGTCAATCTTCTGTGTGCACTAGCCTGAGGTCAGGGACACTGGGGTTAGGAAGGAAGTGCTAAATAAGATGAGAGAAAGAGAGGGACAGCCATAGGGCCCACAAAAATATCAATAAAAATCGTTGAACCACCTCACAGTTGGAGTGATTTGTGTGCCACCTGTGACAAGGTGGACATATAAGCTAGGGAACTGAGCCTTGCCTGCAAGACGACGGTGGTAGGAGTGTAGAGTTGCAGGTAGATTTGCCTTAAAAGGCCTGTTCCCTTCTTCCGCAGACTCCCCACTAAGATCTCCTACCACCTTAACTAAACAAAATCCCAAACGGACTACTTCCACATACCTTGACAATAGCACATCAACACTAACTGAACAATGGCAAAGCTTGCCCTGTCACACACTCCCATACCAGCGGCTAGCCAGACCCTACGCGCTATTGTGTTCAGATCTTGGGGCTCTCCACTATGAATAACATACTCCCAAGCGTTCTTTGCCTAACCCAGAGAAAGCAGATAGGCACATAGGAACAAGGTACTTCAGACCTATTTGCATCCACACCACAGGCTTTGCATCAGCCTCTCCCACGATCGACTCCCACCTTTTCTTATAGAGCCACGTACAGCAGGTCACCAAAAATAGTAGAAAGGCACTATACAATACTCCTTGGTAGTCTCTTTTACCTACAAGTCAGGCAAATCCGCCTATATCAATTGTCGTACTGCAAAATGAAACAATTTCGACATATGTAATCAAAAGGCAAATCAGAATCGCCAATGTGCTCCTGGGTGCAGCATGAGCAGCATTAAGCATTCAGGGATGATCCTGCTGCCCTGACTGGCACACAAATGCTTGATGCCTGCATTTAAAATGTGAAGGATCCACAAAGCGACCATTATCAGATTGTAATTGCTCGGTCATCATTAAACGTTAATGACACAGAGGAGATGTATTGGAAAGTTGCTGCCCAATCAAGATAACAAAATTGCCATCTTCAAAACATGTTCACAATATGTTTTTCTTTTGCTTTTTTTCTACATTTACTTTTTTTAAGTTAGAGCTATTGTTACTCCTTTCTAGTACAAATCTGATGCTTTAAATGCATGAAGGGTAAAGAATATTTTCCATATCTCCTTTAAAAACACACATTTCACTTTTGTTAATGGATCTGTTGTGTATTGCTCTAGGTTTTATGTTTGCAGTCGACACAGGGTTTAAAACACGAGAAGTTGGACGGATTCAGCATATTTTCAAGAAATGAGAAACAGGAAAACAAACAAAAACATATCAGTGTACCTGAAGCGAGCAGGGTGCATGGAAAAATCTAAGGTCAAAGTGCGGGGTGTACACACACACAAAACTTTGTAAAATGGACATTATGGTTAAGTTGCACTAGTTAAAAACTATGCAATTCAATGGACAAACGTTGTTACAGGGACGTTATGGTTAAAGGTAAAACCGAAAAACACCAGAAATTTGCCAGTTATGGTAAGCTAAGCAACATCACTGATGACATCACATGTCTGGCTCCCTCTTTTTTTGTTCACGGACATATCTAGGCCAGGTGGTTTTCTTCACTGACAGTCAGCAAGTAAACAGTCAAAAAGGTAATATATTTGTAGAGCTTACCCTTCTGAGAGGGTCTTGCACTACTTTCTTTACGGTTTAGTTACATCATTTGATACATATACATAGGGGAAGAAGCAAGCCTGAAACACAGCAATTATTTCTGTGCATGAAGACCACTTTCTGGTAATAGTGCTGCTTTTTTGCTTACTTTACTTTCCCTGTGTATGCTCATATTTGTATGCGTTGTGGTCTCTTTACGTTTTGTGTGTACTAGTACAATTATGTAGTAAGTGAGGCATTGTTAGCTACTTATGACATGTTTACAGTATGCAAAACTCTAAAACGAAAGCATTCATCATTTTACTATCCAACATGGCAAGATGTTAAATATTGCACCTCTATGGGGCATGCTGCAGACAATGCCAAGGTTTTTACATGAGTAGGTTCATGTAATAGAAAGAACTCTAATGCAATGGTCTTTATAGCAATGCAATGCTTAATCAACTATGTCATGGTAGTTCTCCCAATGAACTCTGATAATGTTATGCCAACATTATAATGACAATCCCTTGTGGAGACTTTTCATGACAACTGTTAGCAGTGCACAGTGGTGGTGTGAGTTATGGTTGCTTAGTTTACCATAACTGTCGAATTTCTGGGGGTTTTCGGTTTTACCTATAACCATAATGTCCCTGTAACAACATTTGTCCATTGAATTGCATAGGTTTTTACTAGTGCAACTTAACCATAATGTCCCTTTTAACAATGTTTTTTGCAAGTGAATTTGATTGGTTTTTAGCAGGATACCCTTAGTTTGTAAAGATGTACTGTGCAACATAGTGAATCTGCTGGCACCATGTTAATGTGGACAGCAGTCCCGGACTATGCGTTTGGTTGCAAACACCGGGTGGCATCCAACCTGCTCAGGAAGGCAGGTGCTCTCTTACATAGTGGTAAGAAAGTCAAAGAACATATACAAACAGCACAATGTACAAGAAATGCAAGGCAAAATAGAGTAGGTGTGCAAATTGTGTACTTATGAAGCAAACAGGACAAAGGCATAGAGAGTACACCATAACGGAATACACCAACAACAGAAGTGACGTCTGCCTTCAACAATCTTACCAAACTGCTACTGCACTGGGAACAAAGAACGAACAGCCAGAGTAAGGACTAAAAAGTACAAAGACCAAAATGCCACTACAATGTAGTGAGCACAGTAAATTGTGTCTGATAATTGCGCAGGTGCTGCAGTATACAATAGTAGAGAAGCATAACGTTTCTTTTTTTAACGCAGCAATGACAATCACCTTAGAGTGGCTGGAAGACAATTTCCCTCGTGACACAATGACTTACAATACTAACCCCATTGGTACTCACAATAGTGTAAAGCGTAAATTATCTAATATATATAGCTGTATGTACAGCAATACATTTTCTTTTCTGTAACAGAACATATTGGAAAGGAAAGAAAGGCAGCACAAGTGGCACCCCTTCCACAACAGCATACGGGCATAGGAAAGGAAAGAAACTGTATAGGAAAATTGACAGCCTGGAAGCCAAAGAGGAAAAATTGCTGAACAATTGTGCCACCTTAAAGGTTGCGTACAAGGATATATTATGGCCAACATAAAACAGCACTGGCAGACCTACATGTGTACCCTTCCCCATGCGAGAGACCACCATCTGCTCAAAATCTGTGTGAGGTGAGGCATTACAGTGATACCGCAATCTCTTCCTCCCCTCACAACCAACTTGTGCAAATCCCCAATTCCCCAGAATAAGTATCACTTCTACTACCCCTTCCCTAATGGTGTGTAGGAATGTGTTCAAGTAAACGTTAATATTTAAAATGTTGCGGTGTGTATATGTGGTATTGTTCTTTTTTTTTAAATCCCGGTCTGACTCAGCTGCACACAATCCTCGTTGGAATTACCGTAATTAAGGAAAAGGTAGGTTTCCTACAGATACCACAGCTGCCTGGCCTATCCACAATGACAATGGAGGCACCCGTAGGACGCCAGCACACCCCGCATGTTGTCCACCACTTATAATTATATGTGAGAGCGGACGTTTGGTCATTGTGCAAGTACACGCATATGTATCGGTTCTTCTGAGTCCAGGTAACACCGCCACTGTGCAGCATTTGCGAAGGAACGGTAATAAGGTGGAGGCGCCCACCCACGTCCTACAGGTAGCTATACGGATAAACATTGCACCTCGTATACCCTATAAACAGCCACCATCTCCCAAAATGGTCAGCACACGTGTGGTGCACTATTATTCAGTAGAGAAGTGGCAATGGTGTGCACAGGACACCTATGCACATGCACACAACGTATTCCGCCCAAAACGTGTCCTGCGAACAGCCATCCCAAAGGAGAACAGTGGTGAGGTCATCCTGGGACCGCACCCACTGTGCGTCGGCCTTTATTTGAGGGGACATGATCCAGACCCTCGGACACCGGCAAAGTACAGTGTTGAGCAATGTACGGAGTGTTTTTCGGAAAGTACACGGTTACAAACACAGCACAATTTGCCGTTGCACATGTATGTATGTTTTTGAACAATGTAGGCCTGTTTTCCGGGTGCAAGTTATCCACAGGAACCCTACAAAAGGCCAAACCCCAGAGCTGCTCCGCGATCTGTGTGCAGCTTTTCAGAACAGAGTAACAATCACATAGGTTTGCCTTGTAAGTGATGGTGGGCCAAATCTACTGTGCTACGTTGCATTTGAAAGTAATAGCAACCATGTCAGTCTGGCTCAGTACGCACAGTAATGGAGAAAATTATGAACGGCCCTTCCTTCGACCGACACCTGCAGGTGCGATAGTCCCCACTGTCCCAATCTCAAAGGTAGCATGCTGAAAACGGGAGTATGTGCACGTGTGTTTCCCCAAGGACGGAGAGGGCGGTGCCTGAATAAACCAGAAACATTCCTTCTTCCCTTTCCACTTTCTTCTTTACAGCACGCCATCATTGCGTAGTGTTAAAAAGTTCCACACGCATGCACCAATGACATTAAAGAGCTCTCCATGTAACAGTATAAGTACTGTAACACAGTCCTCTGTGTACACACCCCGCCCAGAAACAACATTGCGCAATCCCTCTGCCTCCACAGTCCCATCTCCATGGCCGCCATCCTCCAAATCCCCGGATGTGGCTTTCGTGCTGCGTGCGGGCGTGAGGGGAACAACTTGTAACCAGGGTAGGGGGAGATTTATTTTTCTTTTTTTAGATGCTTCTAAAGAAACACAGTTGTTCGGTTTTTATTCGATTTTGTGTTTTCTTGTGCAGACATTGTTAAAGTAAACTCTTCACCGCATCTTGTAGACAGGCAAACAAAACAGCATTAGCAATGGGCGACAAAGAAATGCCCATTTGCTTGGAAAAACTCCACATTTCCACAACTAATGAGATCATTGTTGCAGAAGAACATCCCACCAGCCGACAAAAAAGTATACATGCTTCTGTTGAGGAGACACCTTCCTGCCTCTGGGTTGGAACATCCAGGAGCATTGTACCATACTCTTAGTGGTGTTATGGATGAGAAAAGCACCTTGGCAGTGGGAAAAAGCCTCTTCACTACATTTAGCAACCTCTTCAGTCGACGGAACAAACCTAAATAAGACATGTAACCCATATGCTTACCGCCGTAGTGGATGACGATAACATCTGCAGTAGCAAAAGTGGCCAGATCTTTGCAAAGTGCATGTATGTCAGCGAAACTGCGTTCAGACAGCGTTCCACAAAGCGTCCACTCCTTCGAAACCGAAATTGCCATCAAAGTGTCTTTCCAGGGCATACTTGTGCAGATCTATCACAAAGGCATCACCCAAAGTCAACACAATGCATTTCGCCATGTCAGCCAGCCTCTCTACGCAGAGTAATGTACAACAATATGACCGCCCCTTCCTGTAAACCACACCCACAGTACCTGATTGGATAAGTCCCATGTCCATTAGCTAGCATGGTGAGAAGCGCAGATTGTGGCACATTTGCTTCCCAAAGTGCTGCGAGGGCCGCACCCCAGTAAAGCAGGAGCAGTCCTTCTTCCCTTTCCACTATCTTTTGTCCACTACTACATCACTGGGTACGGGTAAATAAATACACACGATTCCACCAATGGCATCCAAGACTTTAGCATCTAACATTGTCAGTTCTGCACAACACCTTGCAGGTACAGTTACAAATTCAGCCTGCAAGTGTCCTGTCACTCGACAGCACGTCCAGTAGAAAGTTCAGTGTAAGATTGCAAGATTTGTGCATCCACATTCATCCAGATGAGCACCCATCATAACAAATAGGAGGTATGAAAACCTTTTCTGCAGTAGGTTTACAACTGTGTTATAAGTACCTGTGCGCACGGTATCTGCCACTGAGCAGCAATTAGATTCTTTAAAAGCATACTTGTTTTTTCCGCCATCCCCTACCATCAAGTGGCACGTTAGTGGTATGTGCTTGCAACGTTTTCATTTACCCATATCATACATTTTAATATCGAAACAGGAACTCTCTGCTTTCCTTACGACAATGCTACGAAATGTTTTCCCCACTAACCCATCTACTACATCAATCGTAAGAATATGCCACCAAAAGCAGCACTGCGTGTATCATACCAACCTAAAGCAAGTTTTCAAAAGGTCACTGTCTGCACAGCTGTGCTTCTGTCTAGGCTGCAATATTGTAACAGGCTCTTTTTAAATCTGCCCGCTTGTACTCTCCACCCTCTGGAATGCATCCAGAAGAAGACTGCACGACTTGGGATGGCATCTCCGCTGCACTGACAAGTCTGCAATAGCTCCCAGTGGCTGCGAGGAATAAAGTGAAAAACCTCTGCATTATGCACAAGTCCTTCTGAGCCCTGGGACCTCAATACCTTCAACTCTCACTTCCTACATATCTCTGTGCTCGAGCTCTTCCCTCATCTGCCTCCAACTCCCTCAGGGTCAGTCACTTCTGAAAGCAACCAGTTGATGGTAGATTTGTTTTCTGGCTGGGACCTCCTTCTGCAACAACCTCCCTGCCTCCCTGAAACTTGATGAGAACCACTGCTGGTTCCGGAAGCACCTCAAAGCCTTTCTCTTAGCGTCTGCTGTTTCTCCTCTCCCCGGCTGACTGCCTGGCATAAACTGATTCTGCACTGGTTACCTGGCGACTCGGTGACGTCGGGCCCATGTCACCTCCCCCCACCAGACGAACCCCTGCACTGCCTTTCTAGCAAACCCCGCACTTAGGGACTGTTTTCTGTATTCATAACAGTTCCTCCACAACCTGATGTGTGCACTTATCCTTTCACTTGGCATAATCGGCCTGTGTTTTTACTTATTGTCATTTGTTCTTCTCCCCATGTACTGTACCTTCCCCTCCACCCATGCACTTGGGCGATCTAACTCACACCTGGCCTAGTAGGGTCGTTGGCTGTCTCCCCTCGATTCCCCCTCCCTTGCCTTGTTGCGCTTTGCTAAAAGTGTGCATAGGCGCATTATGAAGGGCATAGCATACAATTGCACATCATATGATATCATATACACAATGCATTCATGACAGTAGGATGACTGCCACTTACCTTGTACACTGCAAAGTTTTGTTTTGTTTCCCGCAGTACCCCATTTACTTCACACTTTTCAAAAAACATCGCTCAAAAACAGCACTGCATGCATGTTACAAACTTAAAACAAGTACATGCAGTTCATGCATACACCCAAGATGCTTGCCCATTACCTTGCACACTTCCACCATAGCCTTCTGCGCTTCTTTGTACAAAGAGACCTCCTGTCAAAGTTTTTTTGAGTACACAACAACCACAAACCTTATTGATCAGTGTATTTCGCTCCACAGTTCCATCATTACCATGGCGCCCATCCTGAAAATGGCTGGATGGGGCACGTGTAATCGTGAAACTACAGCGTAATCCTCTGGGTTTTCATGCTAGGAGGGGGGCTGGGGGGGGGGGTGTGAAACAGGGTAGTGGTTTAGGTCTGTACTACTGTCTCTGAAGAAATATGTTTCTTTGGGTTTTTTTGTCCTGTTTTTGTTATGTACGCGCTTGCATATAATGTTTTAAATATTTTTTATCTCTTTCGATGAGTTTGTTTGCTTCTCCTCCTGACATTTCTACCGACTGGAGGTCAACACTTCTCTTACATTTCTACAGGTTTCTCTGCAACGCTTCGTGCACAGTAGCAAACAAAATAGCATTGCCAATGGAGGTAAAAAAATGCCACTTCCTTGGAACCACTGCTTATCTTACTCGTTAATGTCATAGTCGGTGCACAATATCCCAGCACTGCACATAAAGTCACACATACTTCTGTTTATGAAACACCTCCCGACCTTTGGCTGTGGACAAATTACACCGGCATGGTCCCATGCACCTCCTGGTGGTATGGATGAGAAAATCACATTGGCAGTGGGAAAAATCTGCATCACTGCTGTCATCAACTTCTTGAGGTGACGGAACAAACCTGAGCACAACATGTACCCCAAATGGAGTGCTCCATAATAAACGACCACAACATCCACAGTACTGACAGAGGCCAAACCTGTACAAAGAAGAACCATGGCACCGAAACCCCACTCAGACTGTGCCCCAAAAAGCCTCCACTCGTTCCAACTGAAAGTTAGTAGCAAAGCCTCTTTCCACGGCACACCTGTGCAGATCTTGCACAAAGTTATCACCCACGATCAGCACTCTGTCCATCTCTGCCAACCTCACTGCATCGAGGTTTGGGGAAGTATATCACCACCCCTTCCTGTGAACCACACCCTCGACACACGATTGGATAATCCCCACAGTTCCATTTGCAAAGGCACCATGCTCAGAAGGGCAGAATGTACCACGTGCGCCTTCCCAGCTACAGCGAGGGCCACACCCCAGTAAAGCAGAGGCAGTCCTTCCGTTTCCACTATTGTATGTGCAACACTCCCGCATTAGGTTGTTTTAAATAGTCATACAAGCATGTAGCATTCACATACAAGACCTCCGCATCGAACACTATCATTTCTGTACAGCATAGCAGACGTACCAATACCCACTCACAGTACAAGTCTTGGGTCATGTGAAAGCACCTCCAGTTAACAGTTATCCAAACATATCCATGCTTTCAGCGTCCACATTCCCCGCGAGCGGCACTCAGCACCACAAACTGCAAGTAGCAATATTATTTTTCCTCCCAGCACTCCACCAACTGCAATGTTTAATAATTTAAAGTGCAGTACAGTAGTTAGTAATCTGTGCAATGCACACTACCCACACACATACACTATGCAGTGGTATACACAGTTTCTCACCACAGAACTCAGTACACTCTGCAGAACTGTTCACTCCATAAACTCCTGCCATGCACTGGAAAATGTACCATGTGTTAACAATGAGCACACCCATGGAATCAACAATGCATGCACAACTCACAACCACACACGAAACGCAACAATCAGAAGAGTAGTTGCAAGCAACCCACATAGCTGTTCCTGTAAGGCCTCCAGCCATGCATCAAAGACGCTAGGGCCTCACCACACACAGCACACCCTAGGACACCACATGTTTTACTGCTCATGTCATGTGTAATGCACTCCACATCTGCAATCGCTCCTACCAACTTTCACCCTGGCTACATCTTTTCATGCATGGCTCCATAACGTTGCGTTGGCTGTGCTGAACGGTATGCGAGTGGCTGTGTACACTGTCCATATTGCAACTTTGTGATGCTGATGAATTCCTTTCATGGCGCAATGTGTTAAAACACTTCCTCAAGCAAGGGTCTTGTAAAGGGCATCCCAGAGCAAAACGGAAATGCTAACATATGGCTCCCTAATGTGCAACACATGCAATGACCTAAACCATGTGCTACTGAACGCATATTAGCTCACTTTGGTTGTTCCACCAAGTGCGAAATGTTCCCTGCACCCGTTCTTCAAAGGTCACCATCCTCGGAGAGATGCACAGTTAACCCTGCATGGCTGCATTAGGTTGTGCTGGCTGGCGTCAAGGGGTAGGCTCTTAGGTGCATGGCCTACGGCCGTTGGCCATCTACCCAATAGTCTAGGCCATACCCACACCCAGCACAACATAATGGCTATTAAGGATTTCAATCAGGCGACATGCACACTGTGGTCTCGGGCTGGTATGTAGAGCATAACTAAGGTGTTTTTCCCCTTATTTATGTGGATCCAATTTTGGGATAGTACACCACTCATATCACACCCCCTTTTCAAATACCCCGGGTCACAATGAACCATCAACCAGGCTGGTTGGTCAAATGCAATATTTATTTATTTAAAATTCTAAAGAAATAACACACTTTTAAGATAGGGCAGCAATCCCCAATGGAGTGATAGTTGCACATGAGAATGTGAGCAATGCACTGGGTTTGATTTTTTAGTGGAGTACATACACAGCACAGCAGAGTAGGAGCACTTTTAATTTAGGACAGATAGCACTCAAGTTAGAATTTTCCCCCTGCAAAGTTCCCTCAACCCACAAATAATCAATTCTGAATGGATATAGGGAAGCAGCAGGTGATCAGGAATAAGGAGCTGAAAACGGAATGCAAATTCGACCTTCCCTCCCCAAATAAGAGTGAAAAAACTTGCAATGTTAAAAAGGACACTCAGAGATCGATGAATAGAATAATGAATGTGTGCAAAAACATTGGAACAAATACAGTTCTTCACTAAAGCAACAATGTAAAGGAATTTACAATCACAAACAATGGATTAGCAAGAGCAAAAACAGTTTACAATCAAAATGACACATTGGAAATTTTGAAAATATTTCCGTTTTCCGTGTAAATTTACTAAAACGGTTTCTTTGAAAAATGGGTGAAATATTGTAAATCGCAATGCAGTTTTTAGGTAGGGAGATAGATCGAGAGAGATAGATATATATCACAGGTATACTATGGAAATGAAAGTCGCTAGCTGGTAAATTGAATAAGTTATGCAAGATGTAAGAAGGTGCACTTTGAGTAAATGAAGGCGTGAAAAAGGAAGGAAAATCAGTTGTGACAAGAATAGTTTTAGTCTACACTACAGTATTCAGGCTAGGCCACCAAGAAGGGACACAGTAAGCTCTAGGGTAGATTCGCCAGTTCAACCCACTCGCCCCAGCACCCGCCCTGTCAGAACCAGTCAGTTCACTCAAAATAGGACTAATAGCTTAGGATTTCACAAGACAAAATTATTAAAGAGATGGTGCTAGCACTAGAAATCAAGGGCAGTGTTGCAAGAATGATTGTGACATTTTGAACCAGGTATCAGGATAAGGATCGGGTGACAGAGAGTGGTATGAGGACAAAGACAAGATAGGCTATGGGTTTAGATGGGGTGGCAATTGATACTCAGTCCACTTTTTAGTTTTTGGATTTTGGACAGTCAACGGTTCTGGTCACTACACGGCACGGCGCTTGGCAGACAGCTGGGCAGTTCTGGTTACCGGGTAGCACTTCTGGACTGGCAATTCTGGTCACTGGATACCATAGATCATCGGGTTGGCAGGATTGCAGCAGCATGCAGTGTGTTGCTCCAGGCTGGATCAGGATGCCAAAGGTACCACAGTTTCCCCTTGTTAATGGGAGATTTAGTATGTTTTGTTTTATATTGGAGGCCTTGCTGGGAATGGGATCAGCAATGCTTGGGTTTTGCAGTGGGCCCTGGAGTAGGATCAGTACCCGTCACAGTTCTCAGCAGCTTGGGTGGGAGGGTGGATGTTGCTGCTGCCAGGGCTCTATGAGAGGACTAGCTCTCTCAGCCCAGGCTATTTAAACCCCCGGAGGTGCAGGCCATTTCCGGACAGACCCCCGGGGCACCCTGACCGCTTCCTCCCCAGAGGAGGCGAGTCCACACAAGGGTTGGCCAGAGGGGCGGCCCGCTATGCGAGCTGCGCCTCTAGCGCCCCCTGCATGGGCTGGCGCATCTGCTTAGCGGGGCTAACCCCTACTCCTTGGCCCCTTACATCATATCAGTAACATGCATAACATTTCCTGCTTGCTTGCCCCAATGATAGTTTCAGAGACATTCAGTAACGCTTGGCCTTGTAGTTGGAGTCTGGATCTGGAAGATGACGGGCACAGGAACGCAGCACAGGAAATCAGGAAGTGTGTCTGTCTAAAGTCTTGTCAGGGACCCTTATTTATAGTGCACAATGACATCATCAAAGTATAGGCTGGGCAGGGTTAACTAAGTACGCCCCTAAACTACTTGGATTGAGCAGGGGTGCTAGTCTCCAACTTGCTCTCAACTGGTTGGATTTCCAAGGGAATGATGTCAGATTTATGAGGTGAGTTTTACAATGTCCAAAAACTCCCACATTTTCTTTACTTAAAATCCGATTTTGCCAAAAACATACATTTCTATAATTGCAATCTCTTAGCAAATTATATACACAGGTTACATATTATGTCCAGCACATATCAGTCCAATCCTTAAGTCTGTGGGACCTTGTTTTGCCCTTCTGATATATTTTGGTAATTTTAAACATGAAAGATTCAGCCTAAAATTCCATAATTTTATACACAAACGCAAATTATCCCCAGGGATGTATACAAAATGTTATGTTTGCAACATTGATACTTTTTGATTTATCCTCAATACTTTGCCCTTTCTGCCCCCAAGGTGTCAGTGAGTTCTATCACGTGTCTCAAAAGAAACAACAACAAATCACTTTTAAACTGACGTTTTTACAATTTTTCAAAGTCTTGCTGCAAAGATAGAAGTCTATAAAGTTTATTCCTGAAATAGTCTTTGGGACCAAATGGCAGTTTCTTTGTTCCTAGGTCAATTTTTTTTCTGTCCTTCACTGCTGCCAACTGTCATTTCCTTTAGAGCATGGTGGGGGTTTCTCAGCTTAATTGAAGTTTTTATTGCCCCTTCACAACTCAAACTTCCATCCCTGGGAGCTTCCTTGTCCGGGTCCCAGCAGAGACGAATGTCTGTTCAACCCCGTAATTATCAGGGGGCTGTTAGTATCTGCTGAGAGAGAGCCCTCCTTTTGTCACCCCCCCAAGCAGAAAACCTGTTTTTAAATTTGCAGCTCCAGCCACCATAGTTTTAATCTTTAATTTCTGATCTTCGATCCAGAGTTAAAGCAAGCCAGTAGCATAAAATGACTCATGTTATATAGTCTCACCATCAACAACCCCTTCATATTGCTTAAGACTGGCAGGCTTTCATTCACCAATGTACTGTTCCAAAACACAGGCATTGGTTTTACTTTAATTTGCGAAAGGCAATTTCTTTATTTTATTTCATTTTCTTTTTTTTTTATTTACACGCTGGCCTTTCCTTCTTAAATTCAACTTTTCATCTCCAGCATATTCACACACTGTCTTGCAGCTATAGTTATTCTCTTGAATGCTGGAGTTGGTCTGCAGCACATATACATTGACACAGATATGGCTCAGTTAGTTAAGAGTCTTTCTCTGAACAGCTGAGTTTTG